>NW_026972113.1:10000000-14800000 GCF_036711695.1 Zophobas morio | reverse complement strand
ACTTCAATTTTAAGCGTTATTTTGTAACAGTTGTAAATATACTTATCTACGAAATTAATGTTGATTGTGTGTAAATAAATTGAAGACAAACTTTTTCCATTATCGTTTTGTCCTCTTCCTTTTACTTTGTTTTTTAATGGCGTTTTTTACGCAAAGTATTTTTGATATTTTTTGCTGTTAATAATTGACTCTTATTATTTACAGTATACTTCCGCTGCTTTTTTTTGTTGGCTATATTGATTTATGGAAGTTAACTGTATCATTAGCAAGGGCACCCGACGTGTTTCTGGTGTTTGAAGATCCCTAATCTATGTGGAGTTTTTCACTTTAATTATGTACCGCTTTGTAATATCCTAATATCATTTATGAATGTTGTGAATAACACCGGGCTTGCAATGCCTCCTTGACGTAACCCTTTAGTTTTCACTGTTTTTTTTGTGATCTAGTTATCGCTGACCAAATTACGTTATAAATATAAATACAGACCACTTCAAAAGGAGAATTTAATTTTCAAATATGTATTCGGATTTTTTTTTGTAAATTTCCAAAATATCAGAACAAGGTAAGAATAGCACAGAGATCTCACCAAAGGAAATAATCAGCAGTCACGAGATACCAGAACATGCTGCAAGAATTTATTGACCACTCGATCTTGAAGAATTGCAGAATAGTACATATTTTCAGCATGACGGTGCAACAGCTCATACAGATCAAGTAAGTTTCAACTTTCCCACACAAACCATCTACCCACCTCGATCACCTGATTTAACACCTCTAGGTTATTTCTTGTTCCCGATTTTGAAAAACACTATTTTGAACAATCAATAGATACAACTGAAGACCTACAAGTGAGAATCATACAAGAGAATGAAAATTTTTCGGTTTCGCGATTTTTAATTTTTCGACTTTACAATGTTTTAGTCTTTAGATATTTTAATTTATCGATATTTCAATTTTCCATTCTTTTGAAGTTTTAGGTCTTTCAATTTTACAATTTTTCAGCTTCTCAACTTTTTAATTTCACGATGACTACATTTTTAGTTTTTCAGTTTGGTTTAGTTTTAGATTTTTCATTTTGAAATACATATTTTAATTTTTCGATTAGTAATTTTTACGTTTTTTCAATTATTCGAGTTGCAATTTTTCAACTTTACAATGTTTCAATTTTTAGATGCATATTTTTATTTATCGATATTTCAATTTTTCGTTTCTATAATTCATCATTGTTTCAATTGTTAGATACTTGATTAAAACTATTTTTATTTTACGATATTTCGGTTTTACAATTACGTTTTTTCAATTTTACCCTTTTTCGATTTCCTGCTTCTCGATTCTTTATTATTGATTTTTCGCTTCCTCAATTTTTAGATACAAATTTGAATTCCGATATTTCAACGTTTCGTTTCTACAATTCTTCATTGATTCGATTTTTAGATTCTTCTATTTGTCATTTATCTAATTTTTACATTTTTCAATTTTTCAGTTTTTCCGTTTTTCAATTTTTGATTTTACGTTTCCCCATTTTAGATTTTTCAATTTTTACACACCTATTTTAATCTTTGGTGTTGTCAAATTTTCGATTTTTCTGTTTATCGAATTTTAATTTTGCGATTTTTCAATTTTTCGATTCCTCAATGTTTCAGTTTGCAATTTTTCCATTTTATGATTTTTCGAATTTTCAATTTTTCGGTTTCACAATTTCGTTTCTTCAATTTTTCGATTTGTAATTTTTCGTCAAACAGACGCAATTTTTCAGTTTCTCAATTTTTAATTTATTGATTTATCCATTTTTAGATGTTTTAATTTTTCGTATTGTCAATTTTCAGCTCTTCAATTTTTGCTTATTCAAGTTTTCGATTTTTCAAATCTTCGTTTAATCTTTGTTTTCCAATTTTACAGTTTCTCGATTAATTATTTATCGATTTTTCGTTTCTACAATTCTTCATTGCTTCAATTTTTCGTTTTTCAATTTTTTATTTATCTAATTTTTAGATTTTTCAATTTTTTATTTTAATTTTTTGCGTTTTCAAATTTTCGATTTTTCTGTTTCTCGAATTTTGATTTTGCGATTTTTCCATTTTATGATTTTTCGAATTTTCAATTTTTCGGTTGCACAATTTAGTTTCTTCGATTTTTCGATCTTTCAATTTTTCGTTTATACAATTTTTTGTTTATTTGGTTGTTCATTTCTACAATTTTTCAGTTTCACAATTTTTAATTTATCGATTTAGCCATTTTTTGGTACTTTAATATTTTGTGTTTTCAATTTTTCAGTTTCTCGAGTTTTAATTTTTCGATTTTTCAATTTTTCAACGTTGCAATTTTTTGATTTACAATATTTCCATTTTTCAATTCTGCGCTTTATAATTTTCAAATCTTCCTTTAATAATTTTTTTTAATTTTACAGTTTCTCGATTCTTTCTTTGGTGTTTTCAAATTTTCGATTTTTCTGTTTCTCGAATTTTAATTCTTCGATCTTTCAATTTTTCAATTTGTAATTTTTCGCCAGACGAAATTTTTCAGTTTCTCAATTTTTAATTTATTGATTTATCCATTTTTAGATGTTTTAATTTTTCGTATTTTCAATTTTCATCTCTTCAATTTTTGCTTGTTCAAGTTTTCGATTTTTCAAATCTTCGTTTAACCTTTTTTTTACAATTTTACAGTTTCTCGATTAATTATTTATAGATTTTTCGTTTCTACAATTCTTCATTGCTTCAATTTTTCGTTTTTCAATTTTTTATTTATCTAATTTTTAGATTTTTCAATTTTTGATTTTACGTTTCCCCATTTTTAGATTTTTCAATTTTTACACACCTATTTTAATTTTTGGTGTTTTCAAATTTTCGATTTTCCTGCTTCCCGAATTTTTATTTTGCGATTTTTCAATTTTATGATTTTTCGAATTTTCAATTTTTCGGTTTCACAATTTCGTTTCTTCGATTTTTCGATTTTTCAATTTTTCGTTTATACAATTTGTTGTCTCTTTGGTTGTTCATTTCTACAATTTTACAGTTTCACAATTTTTAATTTATCGATTTAGCCATTTTTTGATACTTTAATATCTGGGTTTTCAATTTTTCAGTTTCTCGAGTTTTAATTTTTCGATTTTTCAATTTTTCAAATCTGCAATTTTTTGATTTACAATATTTCCATTTTTCAATTCTGCGCTTTACAATTTTCAAATCTTCGTTTAATCATTTTTTTTAATTTTACAGTTTCTCGATTTTTTCTTTGGTGTTTTCAAATTTTCGATTTTTCTGTTTCTCGAATTTTAATTCTTCAATCTTTCAATTTTTCAATTTGTAATTTTTCGTCAGACGAAATTTTTCGGTTTCTCAATTTTTAATTTATTGATTTATCCATTTTTAGATGTTTTAATTTTTCGTATTTTCAATTTTCATCTCTTCAATTCTTGCTTGTTCAAGTTTTCGATTTTTCAAATCTTCGTTTAATCGTTGTTTTCCAATTTTACAGTTTCTCGATCATTTATTTATCGATTTTTCGTTTCTACAATTCTTCATTGCTTCAATTTTGCGTCTCTTCAATTTTTTATTTATCTAATTTTTAGATTTTTCAATTTTTCAGTTTCTCAATTTTTGATTTTACGTTTCCCCATTTTTAGATTTTTCAATTTTTACACACCTATTTTAATTTTTGGTGTTTTCAAATTTTAGATTTTTCTGTTTCCCGAATTTTGATTTTGCGATTTTTCCATTTTATGATTTTTCGAATTTTCAATTTTTCGGTTTCACAATTATGTTTCTTCGATTTTTCGATCTTTTAATTTTTCGTTTATACAATTTTTTGTCTCTTTGGTTTTTCATTTCTACAAGTTTTCAGTTTCACAATTTTTAATTTATAGATTTAGCCATTTTTGGATATTTTAATATTTAGTGTTTTCAATATTTTCATTTTTCAATTCTGCGCTTTACAATGTTCAAATCTTCGTTTAATCATTTTTTTTATTTTACAGTTTCTCGATTCTTTCTTTGGTGTTTTCAAATTTTCGATTTTTCTGTTTCTCGAATGTTAATTCTTCGATCTTTCAATTTTTCAATTTGTAATTTTTCGTCAGACGAAAATTTTCAGTTTCTCAATTTTTAATTTATTGATTTATCCATTTTTAGATGTTTTAATTTTTCGTATTTTCAATTTTCATCTCTTCAATGTTTGCTTGTTCAAGTTTTCGATTTTTCAAATCTTCGTTTAATCTTTGTTTTCCAATTTTACAGTTTCTCGATCATTTATTTATCGATTTTTCGTTTCTACAATTCTTCATTGCTTCAATTTTTCGTTTTTAAAATTTTTTATTTATCTAATTTTTAGATTTTTCAATTTTTGATTTTACGTTTCCCCATTTTTAGATTTTTCAGTTTTTACACACCTATTTTAATTTTTGGTGTTTTCAAATTTTCGATTTTTCTGTTTCTCGAATTTTGATTTTGCGATTTTTCCATTTTATGATTTTTCGAATTTTCAATTTTTCGGTTTCACAATTTCGTTTCTTCGATTTTTCGATTTTTCAATTTTTCGTTTACACAATTTGTTGTCTCTTTGGTTGTTCATTTCTACAATTTTTCAGTTTCATAATTTTTAATTTATCGATTTAGCCATTTTTGGATATTTTAATATTTTGCATTTTCAATATTTCCATTTTTCAATTCTGCTCTTTACAATTTTCAAATCTTCGTTTAATCATTTTTTTTAATTTTACAGTTTCTCGATTCTTTCTTTGGTGTTTTCAAATTTTCGATTTTTCTGTTTCTCGAATTTTAATTCTTCGATCTTTCAATTTTTCAATTTGTAATTTTTCGTCAGACGAAATTTTTCAGTTTCTCAATTTTTAATTTATTGATTTATCCATTTTTAGATGTTTTAATTTTTCGTATTTTCAATTTTCATCTCTTCAATTTTTGCTTGTTCAAGTTTTCGATTTTTCAAGTTTTCGTTTAATCTTTGTTTTCCAATTTTACAGTTTCTCGATCATTTATTTATCGATTTTTCGTTTCTACAATTCTTCATTGCTTCAATTTTCATTTATCTAATTTTTAGATTTTTCAATTTTTCAGTTTCTCAATTTTTGATTTTACGTTTCCCCATTTTTAGATTTTTCAATTTGTACAGACCGATTTTAATTTTTGGTGTTTTCAAATTTTCGATTTTTCTGTTTCCCGAATTTTGATTTCTCGATCTTTCCATTTTTTGATTTTTTGAATTTTCAATTTTTTGGTTTCACAATTTCGTTTCTTCGATTTTTCGATCTTTTAATTTTTCGTTTATACAATTTTTTGTCTCTTTAGTTGTTCATTTCTACAATTTTTCAGTTTCACAATTTTTAATTTATAGATTTAGCCATTTTTGGATATTTTAATATTTTGTAATTTCAATATTTCCATTTTTCAATTCTGCGCTTTACAATTTTCAAATCTTCGTTTAATCTTTTTTTTTAATTTTACAGTTTCTCGATTCTTTCTTTGGTGTTTTCAAATTTTCGATTTTTCTGTTTCTCGAATTTTAATTTTGCGATTCCTCAATGGTTTGCAATTTTTCCATTTTTTGATTTTTCGAATTTTCAACCAACACTTCCAGCAATTGTAAATCCAATTAAATATGTTATCATAAATAAATCATTTTAAACAAAGGTTTAATCTTTTTTAACATAACATAATCTAACTGTCAACAAATTCTCAGGTAACAAGATCAGAAACCAAAAAAAATACCCGATATTGTTGTTCTTAAGAATTTTTCAAAAGGTTGTTTTTATCTTTCTTTATTTTATTTATTCCACAATTTTGTTTATTACTTGATTTCTTTTTGTATTATATTTAATAAAAGTGTCATTGCCGATGTTTGTAACACCAGAATAAAAAGACCTTCACTTGTTTTATTTTAATCCCCACCACGTGAAACTGGACATTATCCAGAACGCGATGTTGTCGACTTCATCGAAGTTATCAATCACCACTCAAGGTTGATAACCTCCAAAACAACATAGAGTGAATAAACAAGACACAAAAAAATCGATTACATTGACTATAATGCCACACAACCTTGTAAAACACAAATATTTACATTTTATAGAATTTTATTAAAAGTTTGACTTTTTATGAATTATTTTGTCATTTCAGTATTATTTCGTTCATTCACCCACCGCAGAAGATTGATGACGTCAACACAAAAAACCGGTCTTGTAAATTGCATCTAAATCTACACATAAACACGCGAATCAACATAAACTCGTTCAAAATACCATTGTTGTACACTTTCTGGGAAAATTCTTAAAAACTTCATGCTTTTTACAATCAATGTAATTGGCTATTGTTTCAGTGAGTGGTACGTGCTTCAAAATAATCACACATTCGACGTTATTTTAAATACAGATAAAGATAAAACAAAACAAAAGAAAAAGTTTCCGAAGAAATGACCAAATTGGACGAACGAACCCCGACTTACGGAATCTAATCTCGTTATATAATTAACGACCCAGACAGTTTAAAATCCACTTTTCCACTGATTGCGGCAAAAAGTAACGATTATTGGGATTTACGTGAATAATGAACGACACGCTTTTTTAAAAAATAGGTTAAATCGCTAATGAATTATTGAACACTTTCGACCACAATACAGCAAATCTGCATCATTTAAAAAAATAGGAGTAAGGTAAATCGTCATTCCATTAAAAAACATGCACTTGACGTCACGACTCAAGCTGATGACGTCACCAAGGTTGCAACGAGCATCCCGTATTGATCTGGCCTCTCGCATTTATCTGAGATTACTCATGATTCATCAAACTGTAATAATTTTTATTTTTGTGATTGCAGGCAAGAAATTAATCAATACCCAGTGCATGTAAAGGCGCATTTTTGCATCGTTTCCCCTCAAAAAATGTTTTATTAGCTTTGAAAATAAACACAGTCATCGCATGCAACTAATTTCAATTAACAAACACTCATGGAAAACTTCGTGTATCATATTTGAGTCTTGTTGCCAATTGGGAAATGTCCAATTTAATGAAAATTGACCCGCACTTACGGTATCTGATGTCATTCTTTATCAATTGATAGCGATTCTTGGGATTCACATGAATAATACATCTATACATTTTTTCTCAATGAAATAATCTCCGCACAAATGGATAAATCACCCGTGAATAATTTATCAATAATACAACGTCACCCCAAAAAACCGCCCGCCAGATCTTTGAACCCTTGAACATTTTCAACGCCACTGTTTTGACGATCTTCATAATAAACACGAACATAATTAAAAAACTGGGTTACTCATCGTAACTCTGTCGTTGCTCCTCTAGTTTAGTCTGGCAATAATTAAGAGATAATTAAGTGAAAAATGTGCGGAATTTCTGATCCGTTTGTAAATAAACGAAATTTGGGGTCAAGCTGATGGGCTGAACGAAATCGAACACGCGCTTTATTTAAAGGTGGTCCCAAGGTACTGCGAAAGCTAATGGGTGTGCCCTTTGCCCACCGCAGTCCTACTTAAACACCGACCTTGGATTGATTAAGTTATTATTGGAGTTACACACGATGTGAAACAATGGGCTATTCTGGAAACTACTGATACAGTTATCTTAAAATAGTGTGGTTTGGTGAATTTTTCGACTATTATTCAACGGGGGTTTTATTTAATCATTTCAACGTAGATTATGAAGGAGCTTAAGGATGTTTCACGCTCGCAACGTAGTAGCAGCCTTAATATATTATACATTTTAGTCGTAAAAGTTTTACAAGGTGTATGTCAAGTGAGTTTTGTATACTTTCGATTAGAGAATTCCCTAGTAATTTTAATACATATAATAAAATTGTCAACGTTAGTGTACCCTTGGGATTTTAGAGAAATTAAAAAACTTTATCCAGAATACAACAGACGACACACACATGGAACCGGAAACATATTTTACTGGAAGAAATATTACCCACAAAAAATTCGTATTCAACAATATGGAGAATATGAAGTCATCATAACCTTTCATGTGTGAAACAATTGATGAGCACGATACGACGACCTCCAACGCCTTTGAAAAATGGCCTACAAAAAACTTATCGCAAAAGTATTGTTTCCCGTATTCTTTAAGATGGCTATTGTAAAATTAAACCCACAGTTCTAAATCTCGAATTTTTACAAATTTACACCATGGTGTTATTGTAATGGACAATGCGACGAAATTCCAATTTTTCCTTTTGAAAATAAATTCTACTCGACTGGTTACTAGTTTCGACAGGACGGTAGCATTGAGCAATTTTTTTTATATAACTAAATTCTTAGTACAGACGAAAAATACCTTACCACATAATACATATGCAGAAATTAATTTATACATATTATATAATGATTTACACATTTACCTGAATACCAACTCTACAGTGATAAAACAGATCGGCCAATTAGAATGCGAGTCTAATGTAAATGTAATTGGGTGGATTTTTAGATATTATGTCAGAAAATGTTTGTTTGTTATTCTTCTTTCATCTTGTTTCACGCTCCACCGAAAATTGGACTTTATCACATAATACATATGCAAAAATATGTAAAAACTCTCGATATTTCCTAGTGATGATAAATTTTTCCGAATATAAACATGTTCGGCCAATTTAATCAATTTAACATAAATGTAAATTGCGGTTGGGGTGGATTATTCGTTTTTGATTAACCCATCTGTAATACTAAAACCACAATCTTCTAGCAGATATGTGTTAAACATGGTTTGTTTGTTACGGTACAAACTGTCACAATATGTGATGACGCCGTCATTTAAAAACCATTCAACTGATAGCTGTAAAAAATACCGACAATCATAGGGATTCACACGCATTTTTTATCCAAACTGTTGAACTATGTTAGCCGGAGTGGGCAAACTTTCACCCTCAATACGTTATCTTAAAAAACACTGACAGCTAGATCCTTGAACCTGAGTTGTTGTCTTGAGCACTCGAAATATTGAGTCTGATCACGTGATAAAGTTGCTTGTAAACAAAAAGACACTTGCAATTCGTCCTTAACCAAAAATCTAAAACTTTGTGATTGGAAAACGGGGTTAGTCATTTAGCTATCGCTAATCTCGATGTAATTGAGCAACAATGAAGTACAAAAATGTCGATTTTTGTATAAATTGTGCTAAATGATTGAAAATCGCGTCACCACACTCTCTCTGCCCCCAAACCCTGTCAACACGTCCAGATGGGTGTGCCCTTTGGCGGGCTTGACTTATCCCCCCGGCGCCCATCTCGATTCAAAAATGGGTTATTATTGCACACTGCTGTCGCAAACAATGGCCTATTCTAAAAATGACTGATATACTTTCTACTCGTAGAGAAATCCAGGGACGCAGCGGGCTGTCAAAAGCACATATTGTTCACACACACAATATCCTCAAACAACCCGAAAACGTGCACATTCACATCCACTTAAACTAAATTCTCGTCTGGAACGGGATTTCGGCGGATTTCCACCCGAACTAAGTACGGAAGGCTGATTTTCTCCGACCACCAAAACACAACTGCCACGGGAGAGACGCCATACTGCATACTGGCATGGTGGGGGAAGCAGGGCAGCCAGCCAAACAAACCGTGCCGATAACTGTCACTAATGCCAACGGAATTCCATGATTTTTTCATCGGAGATAAGAGGCACAGAGGTGATAAGGCGCCCCGACGGGGTAAAGGTGATGGGTTGATTTTTCGACGCCTGTGGCCGGACCACTGGGACGAAATCGCTGGGCCGCTGCCGGTGAAAGGTCGAAGTTTCGGTACAGCTGCACCGGCAGTGCCTTGAATTATGCTAATGATGGAATGATGGAAATACGGCCCTGCTTTTTGCCAAAAAAACACCCACGAGCCAGAGGGAGTGGGATGAGACCGGCTCTCGATTTGGAAGGCGATGTGACATTTGCTGGGTTATTTCGGGCGATGGGACGGCAGATGGGGCATGGGCAGGTGGTGGATGGCGGGACAAGTGGTTTGGGATGGCCGGCAGTTTTTGATTTTTTACTTACCGGTTTGAAAAAGGCACCTGGCTAGTGTGGCAACACTGATTGGGTAACTGACATTTCCAAAATTTGACGTTTGAGTTATTTGTTGCTGAAAGTTAGAAAGTGCAAGGGGCTAATTTCGGCACAGGTAATTATAAATTTGCGCAAATTTACTGAAATTTATTAACGCGACACGGACTTGACGTATTTTGACATTTCGTGGTTAACGACAAAACGACTTTCTTTTGTCTGCGGATTTATATACAGATTGCCAAAATTACCGATGTAAATTCAAAACGCACCCGAAAACTTTATTATTACACACTTATACAGTGTGTTTTGTTTCACTGTAAAACCCAATAATCACTTGAAAATATATTATTAACAATAAATTATACACCAACAAAACCACAGAAAATGTTTAAAACCAACCACATTAAATTTGATCACAGCTTGTATGTAGTACTGATGGTTTCCCCCAGTTCTACCATCTATAATAAAAAGAAAAAATGACAACAATATTAAAACTAATAATTGGAATGAAGAAGCGGTGGGTGGGCGTTACTATTGCTTGCTTATAAAAGATAATATATGAAACAATTTAACTTATAGCCGCCCACCAACCTGTTCTATCATTTTTTTGTTCAGAAATAAATATTATAGCAAATATGTAGTACAACAAAAAAATTACAACGCTTTTTTTAACAGTCTACGTTCTATTAGTTCCCATTCACACTTTACAAAGAACATATATTCACCCCACCCACCCACCCTGCCTCCATTTCACTGATTCATTTTGTCTAGTCCGAAAGAAAGGTGGATCTCAAATGAAGATAGATAAATGATAAAATCGTCAAAATGAGAACATCGTGTGTGGGCGGGGCTAAGATAAGACTGATTTTGGCAGATGACATACCCTCTAAGAAAATAGAGGGCGGGTGGGCGGGGCTAAAACTTGCTAAGCTAGGACTAAACAATATTAAGAGTGGTCACTGGAACGAAGAAAGGGTGGGTGGGCGAGTCTACTGTTTGTCATAAAACTAGAAAAAAGCTAAATTTAGCCCCGCCCACCTTCACTTTCCATTTCACTAACTTAGCTCAATTAGTGTAAAATAAAAATTGAAAACTAACAATCTTGTATTCCCAAAATTTTCTGGGAAAATAGAGTGAGCCGTTCCTGATTTAATCAATAAAATAAATTGACTCATTCTTTAATTTTTTTGAGTCACTTGTATAACCAAATCTTGAGGTTGATAAATAGATACATTTTGTTTTATAAATTTGATTTTTTTTTTCCCAAAAATCTGGACGTTTCGGATAAAAACTCAACACAGAGTCATAAACTACATGTGTAGGACTGTTATTTTATACAATTTAAAGCCAATTTGCTATGTATAATTTTGTCGTCATCACATTTTTAGTTAGCGTTTTACCAACTACATGATATTCTTAATATAAATACAAAATTTGACAACAATCGGTCCAGTACTTTCGGAGATTATCTGTGTAATAAAAATCCGGGACGGCAGACAGACAGACAGACAGACGGACGGAAACGGGAGACCTATTTCTTCGTACTATGGGGGTTATGAAAGGTCGAGAAAACGTAAAAGTAGAAAGTAGCCAGCTGCCCAATGGATTCCATGATTCCGTCGCATACGTTCGGGAAGTAAAAATCGAAAAATCTGAAAATTTAAATATCGAAAAACTGAAAAATCAAAAAAGTAAAAAAATCGAGAAATCGAAAAGTCGAAAAATCAAAAAATTGAATAAATTGAAAACTTGAAAAATGAAAAATCAAAACATTGAAAAGTCGGGAAATCGAGAAATGGAAAAATCAGAAAATCAACTGGAAAATCGAAAAATTGAAAATTTATTCGTATAAATGTTGAAAATTAATAAATTGGATAATTTAAAAAGCGCAAAATTGAAAAATTGAAAGATCGAGAAATCTAAACTTCAAAAATTTGAAAAACCTGAAATTTAAAAATTGGAAAAATTTAATAATCAAAGAACTGAAAAATCAAAAAATTGGGAAATCGAAAAACCAAAAATTTTAAAATTGAAAAATTAAAATATCGCAAAACTGAAAAATCGAGAATTCCAAACATCAAAAAATCGGAAAATCTAAAAATTTATATATCGAAAAATTGAAAAATCAAAAAAGTAAAAAATCGGGAAAATGAAAAATTGAAGAATCGAAATATTGCCTATTGCAAAATCCCAAAACTGCAATACTGAAAAATTGAAAAATGAAGGAAAAATTTATGAACCGAAAAATTTAAAAATCCCAATACTAAAACAGACAAAAATTGTAAAATCGAAAAGTCGTAAAATCAAAAAATTGGAAACCTGGAAAGTCGAGAAATTGAGAAATGGGAAAATCCGAAAATCAATAAGAAAATCGAAAAATTGAAAACTTATAAACGTAAAATTAATAAATTGAATAATTTCAAATCCGAAAAATTGAAGAGCCAAAGAATTGAAAAACTGATGAATTGAAACATTGGAAAATTGAGAAATCGAAAAATGAACTAAAATCCATAAATCGAAAATTTGAAGAATCGAAAAATTTAAAAATCCCAATAATAAAATATAGAAAAATTGAGTAAATAATCGAAAAATTGAAAGTCGATAAGCCGAAAAATCAACAAACCGTGAAACGAAATATCGAAATATTCAAAAACTGAAACATCGAGGAATCCAAACATCAAAAGATCGAGAAATCGAGAAATCAAAAAGACGGAAGTCGAAAAATTGAGACGTGGAAATAGGCCAAAATTGAAAAATTTTAAATTAGAAGAATCGAGAAATCCGAAAATTGAAAAATCGAGAAATTAAACTATCAAAAAGTCGAAACATCGAAATCTCGATAAATCGAGACATAGGAAAATTGAAAAATTGAAAAGTCGAAAAATCAAAAAATTGGAAATATGAAAATTGAAAAATTGAAGAACTAAAAAAATGAAAAATCAAAACATTCACAAGTCGGGAAATCGAGAAATGGGAAAATCCGAAAATCAATCGGAAAATCGAAAAATTGAAAATTAATAAATTGAATAATTTAAAACCCGAAAAACTGAAGAGTCAAAAAATTAAAAAACTGATGAATTGAAACATTGGAAAATTGAGAAATCGAAAAATAAACTCAAATCCATAAATAGAAAATTTGAAGAATTGAAAAATTTAAAAATTCCAATAATAAAATATGGAAAAATTGAGTAAATAATCGAAAAATTGAAACTTGAAAAGCCGAAAAATCAAAAAATCTAAAATTTTAAATACAGAAAAAATTAAAAATCGAAAAATCCAAACGTCAAAATATCGAAAAATTGAAAAATCGAAAAAGTAAAAAATCCAGAAATTAAAAAATTGAAGAATCGAAATATTGCAAAATCCCAAAATTGTAAAATAGAAAAATTGAAAAATGGAAGACAAACAAAAGAACGGAAATCCCAATACTAATACACAGAAAAATTGAAAAATCGAAAAGACGAAAAATCAAAAAATTGAAAAAATGGAAAACCTAAAAATTGAAAAATTAAACTGAAAAAAATGAAAAATCAAAACATTAAAACGTCGAGAAATCGAGAAATAGGAAAACCAGAAAAAAAAATATGGAAAAATTGAGTAAATAATCGAAAAATTGAAACTGGAAAAGCCGAAAAATCGGAAAGGCGAGAAACGAAACATTGAAATATTCAGAAACTGAAACATCGAGAAATTCAAACATCAAAATCAAATGATCGAGATGGAAAAGGTGGAAAATCGAAAAATTGAGAAATCGAAATAGGCCAAAATTCAGTAAAGACTGAAAAATTGAAAAATTTAAAATTAACAAAAGAACGATAAATCTAGAAATAAGGAAATTGAAACATCTAAAAATTTAAAAACCAATATTAAAAGATCAAAAAATCCAAAGATCGAGAAATCCAATCATTAAAAATTTTAAAAATTGAAAAATAAAAATATGTATTGTAAAACCGAAAAATCGAGAAATCCAAACATCGAAAAATCTAAAAATTTAATTATCGAAAAATTGAAAAATCGAAGAAGTAAAAAATGGAGAAACTGAAAAATTGTGGAATCGAAATATTGGAAAATCCCAAAACTGCAATATGTATTGGAAGATTGAAAAATGGAGGAAAAATTTAAGAACCGAAAAATTGAGAAATACCAAAACTGAAACACAGAAAAATTGAAAAATCAAAAAATAAAATCAAAAATTGAACAACTGAAGACCTAAAAAATGAAAAATTGAAGAACCGAAAAAATGAAAAATCAAAACATTGAAAAGTCGAGAAATCGAGAAATGGGAAAATCCGAAAATAAATTGGAAAATCGAAAAATTGAAAATTTATAAACGTTGAAAATTAATAAATTGAATAATTTAAAAACCGAAAAATTGAAGAGTCAAAAAATTGAAGAACTGAAACACTGGAAAATTGAGAAATCGAAAAATTAACTAAAACCCATAAACCGAAAATTTGAGGAATGGAAAAATTTAAAAATCCCAATAATAAAATATGGAAAAATTGACTAAATAATCGAAAAATTGAAACTTGAAAAGCCGAAAAATCTAAAAATTTAAATACAGAAAAAATGAAATCCAAAATCGAAAAATCTAAAAATGGAGGAAACACAAAAGAACCGAAAAATTAAAAAATCCCAATACTAATCCACAGAAAAATTGTAAAATCGAAAAGACGAAAAATCAAAAAATTGAAAAAATGGAAAACCTAAAAATTGAAAAATTGAACTGAAAAAATGAAAAATCAAAACTTTAAAACGTCGAGAAATAGGAAAACCAGAAAAAAATTAAATAAATATGGAAAAATTGAGTAAATAATCGAAAAATTGAAACTGGAAAAGCCGAAAAATCGAAAAAGCAAGAAACGAAACATGAATCGAAAAATGGAAAAGGTGGGAAATCGAAAAATTGAGAAATCGAAATAGGCGAAAATCCAATAAAGACTGAAAAATTTTAAAATTTAAAATTAAAAAAAAAACGATAAATCGAGAATTGGAAAATTGAAACATCGAAAAATTTAAAAACCGAAAAATTGAAAAATCCCAAAATTTAAACATCAAAAAATCGAAAGATCGAGAACTCGAATCATTAAAAATTTTAAAAATTGAAAAACCGAAAAATCGAGAAATACAAATATCGGAAAATCTAAAAATTTAAATATCGAAAATTTGAAAAATCCAAAAAGTAAAAAATGGAGAAACTGAAAAATTTGAGAATCGAAATATTGCAAAATCCCAAAACTGCAATATTGAGACATTGAAAAATGGAGGAAAAATTTAAGAACCGAAAAATTGAGAAATCCCAAAACCGAAACAGAAAAATTGAAAAATCAAAAACTGAAGACCTGAAAATTGAAAATTTCAAGAATCGAAAAATTTTAAAATCCCGGTAAAAAATTGAGTAAATAAGCGAAAAATCGAAACTCGAAAAGTCGAAAAATAGAAAAACCGAGAAACGAAACATCGAAATATTCAAAAAGAGAAATGGAAAAACCGGAAAGTCGAAAACTGAGAAATCGAAATAGGCCAAAATCGAATAGCTAAAAACTTAAAAATTGAAGAATTTAAAATTTAAAAATATCGGTAAATTGAAAAATTTTAAAATCGAGAAATTATAAATCTTCAAAAAATCGAAACATTCAAATTTCGATAAATCGAGAAATAAGAAAATTGAAAAATCCCAAAACTAAAACATCGAAAAATTGAAAGATAGAGAAATCGAAACATCAAAAATTTGAAAAATCTGAAATTTAAAAGTTGGAACAATTGAATAATCAAAGAACTGAAAAATCAAAAAATTGAGAAATCGAAAAACCAAAAATTTAAAAAAATGAAAAATAAAAATATGGCAAAACTGAAAAATCGAGAAATCTAACATTTTAAATATCTCAAAATTGAAGAATGAAGGAAAAATTATACTAAAACATAAACAAATTGAAAAATCAAAAAGTCGAAAAATCAACAAATTTAAAAATTAAAAACGTGACATCGAGAAATGGGAAAATCAGAAAATCGTTAATTGGAAAATCGAAAAATGGAAAATTTATAAACGTCGAAACTCAATACGGAGTCATAAACTACATGTGTTACTTAAATTGTATAAAACCCATTTACTATGTACAATTTTGAAGTGACGTCGTCATTTTATTGGTGCGGGTGATTATACAAATTTTGGTTAGAGTTTTACAATCTACATGATATTCCTAATATGAATACAAAATTTGACAACAATCGGCAAAGTACTTTCGGAGATTGTGTCTAATAAAAAGCGGGACGGTAGACAAACGGACAGACAGACGGACAGATAGACGGACAGACAGACAGACGAAAACGGGAGATTTATTTCTTCGTACTATAGGGGTCACGAAAAAGCTGATTTACAGAAATAATACTCGGGTTTCAAATGATCACTCACTTTTACAACTCCATCTGTTCGATAAACGCATATAAATCCGTACAACTTCAAATTAAGAAAATGTACGAAAAAAATCTGCCTTCTAAAAAGTGCAACTTTCGCCGGTGCCAGCTCTTAGTTCATCCTCAAATCAACACACACTAAGTGGAAATTTCGTTAGTAATGCATGAGTGCAGTCAGGTTTATTTTAAGAACAAATACTAGCCGGCTACTTATTTTCAAATTGTAAATGGCGATAAATAACAACAGTAAACACGTCAAACAATGCACCCAAACATAAACCCGTCTCGTGCCAAATAGTCCACCTTTCCCCCTCGATTAGTACAAAAAAAAAACTGGGATTCCCTCCGCAGACCCTGCTGTCTCAAGGATAGCCAATTGATCACATTACAACTCTAATCTCCTCTAATTGCATTATATAACCCGCATGTCGGAAAAAACCAAAGGTCGGTGCAACGGTACACAAATGCAGCTCCTTCAAAATAGAGGCACAACAGAACTTTTCTAATTTTAGAATGTGACTGCGCTGTCGTAGCGTAAATACGCTCAAATTATTTATCGCACTTGGCAACGTTTCCCCATAAATGTTACAAACCCTGTCGCATGTTATTGATCTCTCTTCAGATTTACCAATCTGCTTTTTTTTTTGGATTTTTCTGTGAACGAATTTTCTGATTTTCCGGATTATTTAATCAAACGCACTCGATTCGTTCCAATTTATGGTTTACTGTATGCTTTAGTGGCCGTTACAAAATCGCTCCTTTTCTCGTTAATTAAAAGGTTTGCTAATTCGGAATTGGGTAATGCAAACACGTGCGAAGTAGGAGTTTATAACGGATAAATGAACTCACTTTCGGTTATGGAATTTATGATATTTTTGCAGATGTGACGGTTTTAACAAGTGCGTTCACCCTCGGCTTCCTCATTTAGGAGTCGGTGCTTTACTCATTGTTTACGGGAAAATTGGTTTCTGCTAATAATAAAATTTTATTGTTGGTTTGACGATTTTTAGTGTTTACAGCGCAGTTATTAATTAAGGTCGTGCTTCCGGTTTTCCCCCTGGCACCACCATCACTCCAATATTTAAAAAAATTGTTTTTGTCCAAATTGTTTGTATTTATTACAGTCGAACTTTCGCATGTCGAATCATCAACTTTCATTCATTTAAGTTTGTGTGTACTGTTATTGGTTATCAAAAGCTTTTTGGAACTTTTTTTTCGTAATTTTTTATCCACAACGGGAAAAAACAAACAACTACGAGAAACCAACGAAGACGAGGTCCTAGAAATAATTAAAACCCCCCATCCAAGAAAGGCAACAACAGAAATGTTTCCTGTTTTCTTGGTGTAAGCAGGAAAAGTAAAAACCGAAAGTGTAACAGGTTATGGGCCCAGAGTACTAGATTAAAAAATATTAAAATCTTAAAGAAAAAATCAACTAATAGTAACATTTAAAGCTTATGATTTGTTGAAAATAGTAAATGGAGACGAGCTTCTCCCGAATTAGGCCAAAATCGACAATTCAAAAAATTGAAAAACCGAGAAGTCAAAAAATCTAAAAATCAAAGAACTAAAAAATCGGGAAATCAAAAATTTTAAAAATCGTAAATTTAAAATATCACAAAATTGAAAAATCGATAAATCAAGAAATCGAAAAGTCGAAAAATCAAACAATTGAAAAAATAGAACCGGAAAATCGATCAATTGAAGCATTGAAAAACTGAAAAATCAAATCTTTGAAAAGTCGAGAATTCGAGAAATGGGAAGATCAATTAATAGAGAAATAAATTGAATTATTTAAAAATCGAAAGATTGGAGAGTCGAAAAATGTAAAAATCCCAAAAATGAAATATAGAAAAATTCACTAAGTAATCGAAAAATTGAAAATCGAAAATTTGAAAAATTCGAAAATCGAAAAATTTAAAAACCAAAAAATTTGGCAAATCGAAAAATTGAAAATTTTAAAAATCGAAAAACCGAAAAAACTAAGACATAGAAGTCGAAAAATCAAAAGAAGGAGAAACCAAAAAATAAAGAACTGAAAAATCGAAAAATCAAAAATTTTAAAAATTTAAAAACTAAAATATCACAAAATTGAAAAACCGAAAAAGTAATAAATCATGAAATCAAATAATTGAAGCATCAAAATATTGCAAAATCCCAAAACTAAAATATCGAAAAATTGAAGAATGGAAGAAAAATTTAACAATAAAAAAATTGAAAAATTCCAAAACTGAACGTCGAAAAATTGAAAAATCGACAAATCAATAAATCGAAAAGTGGAAAAATTGAAAAATCGATAAATCAATAAATCGAAAAGTAGAAAAATAAAAAAAGTGAAAAAACAAAACACGGAAAATGAAAAAATTGAAGAATTGAAAAACTGAAAAATCAAATCACTGAAAAGTTGAGAAATCGAGAATTGGGAAGAAAATACAATTATAATTGAGAAATCAAAAAGTGAAAATTTAGAAACGTCAAAAATTGATAAATTGATTTAAAAAACGAAATTGAAGAGGCGAAAAATCGAAAAAAAGGTAGATATCAAGAAATCAAAATTTGATGAATAAAAAAACTTAAAAAACATTTCCATGTTTCGATTTCTGGGTTTTTCGATTCTTCGATTTTCCCATTTTTCGATGTTTCGCTTTTTTCGACTTCCACATTTTTCGTCTTGTTTGCTGGAGACTTCATAAAGATCCATTTGATTTTTTTTTTGGAACATTGAAAAAAAATAAATCAAGAAATCGAATAACTGAAGAATCGAAATATTGCAAAATCCCAAATCTGAAATCCTGAAAAATTGAAGAATGGAAGAAAAATTTAAAAATCGATAAATCAAGAAATCGAAAAGTCGAAAAATCAAAGAAAATAAAAAATAAAACCAGAAAATCGATCAATTGAAGCATTGAAAAACTGAAAAATCAAATCTTTGGAAAGTCGAAAAATCGAGAAATGGGAAGATCAATTAATAGAGAAATAAATTGAATTATTTAAAAATCGAAAAATTGAAGAGTCGAAAAATGTAACAATGAAGAAATCGAGACATCGAAAATATGAAGAATCGAAAAATTGAAAGATCCCAAAAATGAAATATATACAAATTCAGTAAGTAATCGAAAAATTGAAGATCGAAAATTTGAAAAATTCGAAAATCGAAAAATTTAAAAACCAAAAAATTTGGCAAATCGAAAAATTGAAAATTTTAAAAATCGAAAAATTGAAAATTTTAAAAATCGAAAAACCGAAAAAACTAAAACCGAGAAGTCGAAAAATCAAAAGAAGGAGAAACCAAAAAATAATGAACTGAAAAATCGAAAAATCAAAAATTTAAAGAATTGAAAAATCAAAAGATTGAAAAATCGAAAAAAGGAAGAAAAATTTAATAATCAAAAAATTAAAAAAATCCAAAACTGAACATCGAAAAATTGAAAAGTCGAGAAATCAATAAATTGAAAAGTGGAAAAATTGAAAAATAATGGAAAATCGAAGAATGAAAGAAAAATTTAAGAATCGGAAAACTGAAAAATCTCAAATTGAAACATCGAAAAATTGAAAGATCGATGAATTGAAGAATTGAAAAACTGAAAAATCAAATCATTGGAAAGTCGAGATCGAGAAATGGGAAAATCAAAAATCAATTAATTAAGAAATGAAAAAATTTAAAATTTAGGAACGTCAGAAATTAATAAATTGAACGATTTAAAAATCGAAAAATTGTAAATTCATTGGAAAACTAAGAAATCTAAAAATGAAGAAATCGAGAAATCCAAAATTTAAAGAATCGAAAAATTGAAAAATCTCAATAACGAAAAATGGAAAAATTGAGTAAGTAATCGAAAATTTGAAAATCGATTCAAAAACTGAAAAATTTAAAAACCAAAAAATTGAAAAATCGAAAATTTGAAAATTTTAAAAATTGCAAAATTGAAAAACTGAAAAAATAAAACCGATAAGTTGAAGAAAAAATAGAAAGATCAAGGAATTTTAAAAATTGAAAAATTAAAATATCAGAAAATTGAAAAATCGAGAAATTGAAACATTCAAAAATCGAAAAATTCGAGAAAGCCTAAAATTTAAACGAAGAATCGAAAAATTGAGACATCCCAATAATGAAATATGGAAAAATTGAGTAAGTAATCGAAAATTTGAAAAGCGAAAATTTCAAAAACTGAAAAATTTAAAAACCAAAAATTGAAAAATCGAAAAATGGAAAATTTTAAAAATTGAAAACTTAAAATATCACAAAATTGAAAAATCGAGAAACTGAAACATTAAAAATCGAAAAATTCGAAAACCTAAAATTTAAAAATCAAAAAATTGAAACATCGAAAAAGTAAAAAATCAAGAAATCGAATAATTGAAGAATAGAAATATTGGAAAATCCCAATATGTCTGAAATATTTAGAAAATTGAAAAGGCAAGAAAAATTTAAGAATAAAAAACTGAAAAATCCCAAAACTGAAACATCGAAAAATTGAAAAATCGATAACTCAAGAAAAGGAAATCTGAAAAAACAAAAACCGGAAAAATCGAAAAATTGAAGAACTGAAAAATCAAATCATTGAGAAGTCGAGAAATCAGAAATGGGAAGATCAAAAATCAATTAACTGAGAAATCGAAACATTGCAAATTTACGTGCGTCAAAAATTAATAAACTGAATGATATAAAAATCGAAAATTTGAAAAACCAGGATGTCGAAAAGTCGAGAAATAAAAAAAAACTGAAAAAATAGAAAATCAAACATTTTAAAAATTGACAAATTAAAATATCACAAAATTGAAAAATCGAAAATTTGAAACATTAAAAACACGAAAAATTGGAAAGTCTAAAATCGCAAAATCGAATAATTGATGAATTGAAATATTGCAAAATCCCAAAACTGAAATATCGAAAAAATGAAAAATGGAAGAAAAATTTAAGAATAGAAAAATTGAAAAATTCCAAAACTAAAACATTGAAAAATTGAAAAATCGACAAATCAAGAAATCTAAAACATTGAAAAAACAAAAACCGGAAAATCTAAAAATTGAAGAAGTAATAAACTGAAAAATCAAATCACTGAAAAATCAAAAAATCGAGAAAACGGAGAAAATTTAGGAACGTCAAAAATTAATAAATTGCGTAATGTAAAAATCGAAAAATTGAAGAGTTAAAAATAAAAAAAATTAAAAACTGGAACCTCGGAAAAATGAAATCTAAAAATGAAGAAATTGAGAAATCGAAAATTTGGAGAATCGGAAAACTGAAAAATCCCAAAAATGAAATATGGAGAAATTCAGTAAGTAATCGAAATATTTTTATATCGACATTTAAATAACAACAGATAAATTTCGATTAACTATTTACCATGCTTAGCTTCAACGTTTGCAACATTTCAGAGCATTGTGTATTGCAGTCTCAAAGTGAAATTGGAAAATGTTGTACAATTTTGATTTTATTTTTCAAAAAGGGATGTCTAAGCTAAACGCTCGACACAAATTCATTAACCTACTAATACTAATGTAAATTTTAGAGATGACGTAATCCACTCGGTCCAATATTTTCGAAGATCTAATAAAAATCCGGACAGACAGACAGAAAGACGGAAACGGGAACCTATTTTTTCGTACTCTAGTCAGTCGACTTCAGGGAATACTCAGGATGGAATCTTTGTAGTAGTTTTAGAAAAATATCGGACGAACGACATGATCTTGTAATCGAGTCATCCTCGGAATTGAAACCTGTGTCTTCGCTGAAAAAAAGTTTTTAAATTTTTCCAATCTTATGTTTCTTGTTCTTTTCCTGCAGAAATAATCTTTACATTAAAACTAGTTCTTTTTAGAAATTTATTTGCATATTGGAAATCCAAGTATCATTCACAACCCACAAAAAAAATTCCAAAAAAAACCTAAAAACCCCAATTAACAATCTCATTGCAGTGCACAACAGTAATCAGAACGCAGACAATAAATTATTCCGTACGGTTGCAGCCGGCTAGTCTGCCTCTTGAATTTTTAACCGCTATTGACAAATCAAGCTCCCTTGCCACTTATCTCAAGAAATCTCTCATTTTCCCGTTTTTAGCACTCCGTAATGTCAGCCAGTAATGAACCAACGCCGCAATCGTGTAATTTTCCGATTCTGTCTAGCAAGTGTGTAGAATTCCTGCAATTAGTACTTCCTGCCATCGCTATTAAAGACTTTCTCATCGCGAGCTGATGGCGATAACTTCGAGTCGCATTTTTTCATTCCACACACTACCTCATTATGTAAATTAATGTTCCGCATAAAATTTATAAATCTCCAGCAGTCGTGAAACCCATGGCCCACTTTGCAACCATTGCCACCGCATTGTGGGTATTTAATTAATTAATCGAAAGTTTTTTCTGCGAGTGTTAAATCTGGTGGCAAACTTTGACCTCGAATTTTGATACTTAATTGTCGATTGGTTTTTTACAGGAAGTTGTGTATTTTGTGGCTAATTTATTTTATTTTCTAAATATTTTCACAAGCGTATACAAATTCTGGGTTTATTGGGTTGGATATGACATAACAGTGCAAAACCGCAGCTGCTACGTCATCAAGGTTTTACTAGATTACCTTGACTGTCGTCGAATCTTTGTTTATTGTTATGCTGGTGTTTATATTTGGTGACAAGAATTTCATAACATCAAAACACTCGTCAGTGTCTCGAAAACTATTTCCACTTGTCGTTTTCAAAGTACAAAATTCACTGCAGTCACAATTTCGCGATAACATTTATACCTTTTATTATTATATTTAGCTGTTAAGATAAGATTCTGAAAGTCACTTGATTGTAATTTATCGCAGGTATTAAAAAAAAAAAAAAAAGAAATCGTCACAGATAATAATTAATAATAAAACGATAGTAAAGATATATTGTGTCTAAATACCAATTTTTTAAAATGCCATATCCATTACAAGCATGTATCATCATCAGCTTAAAACGTCTACATTTTAATTGATCAAAATAAATTTGTCGTTGTAGATATTCAAAAAATATTGCCACTCCTGATAAGACGATAGCAGGAATTTACTCTTGATGTTAGCGTAAGTAAACTTTCGATAAGTGAAATATGGCAATTATTTTAAAACAAACGGAAAACACCACAACGTCACACTTTCAATTACATATTTTAGTGATAAGACATTTCCTCGAACTCAATACTAAAAAAACAGGTCGAGGTATTGTAATTACACTAAGTAAATGTAACATTGTTAAAGTTATCAAAAACTGCAAAAGTGCAAGTGACATAAAAAAGCCGGCGCCATTTCCAGACTAGTGCACAAAACCGCAATTTCCAATGGCATGGAATCCCATTTCCACGTAAATACGTACAAAATTCCCCAATCTATGTCAACCACAATCCTCGTCTTCCAACCGCAAGGACGTAATAAAGCCATATCAGACCGAATCAATAAAAGACAAACATCATAGTGGAAGTAGTACTATTAAAGAGGGTGTGTTTAGGGGTGGCTTGAAATATTTCAAGGAGTGGACGTTTAGGGTGGGTTAATCGATACAAAAATTGACGGTAGAAGACCATCGCCGAGTTAGGAAAGCAGATGTTCGTGGCAACAACGGCACGCGACACCTCGGTTGGCACAGACGGGTTGAGTAATGAGCTTCATTTCCTAATTAAATGGGTTATGCATTTGTTGACCTCGGGTGTGGGTCATAAAATCACCCTAACACGTGCTGTGTCTAGAGAATCGTGTAGGGTTTTTCTGTGCTGTAATGTACATCGGTTGTAAAAAAATGGTTCGAAGTTGAAATTTGGAGAGGATTTACTTGCCAAATTTCTGAGCTGACGTCGTCAAAATTTTGGTGGCTTAGTAATTTCTACAACTTTAGTAGGGCCAAGACTGTTTCAAATTCTTCCAAAAACAAAGCGTTAGAGACTTCGAGATTCTTCAAATTTTTACAAAATGAAAACGGGGAACCCCCAACTTTTTTTCAATTCTTCAAAAAGAAAAGAGAAATAGCGCAAAGATTTTTTTAAATTCTAAAAAAAAACAACGCTAGGGACCCCAAGATTTTTTCTTTTTTTTATAAAAACAGCTAAAAATACAAAGCGAAATTCAATTTTTGGAATTTAAAGATTGTTACGTTACATTTTCCAGAAGAATCCCACACATGGTTCCAATTTTTTTTATGAAAACAATAGGGGCATCCAAGATTCTTTCAAATTCTTAAAAAAGGGTCCCAAAGACTACACTGTTTTTTATTTTATTTTTTTTTACCCAGCTGAGTCCCATGATCCTCCAAGATTCGTTCAAAAAAAACGCGACGCAACTCACGACTTATAAGAACACAAGAAGGACACCAAGGTTTTTACTTTTTTCAAAAAGGAGACAAAGTTTTTTTCAATAGTTTTTCAATTAAACCAACAAAGGCCTCCAAGATTTTTTCAAATTTAAAAAAACCACCAAATCTCCCATTATTTTTTATTTATTTTTTTCAATGAACCAGTGAGAGCCACATGATTCTTTTGAATTCTTAAAAAATGCACCAAAAACGGTAATACTTAAAAACATTTTTGATAAAGCCAATGGGGGGTCCTAGATTTTTTAAAATTCTTTCAGAAAAGACACTTGGGCATCAAAATTTTTTTCAATGTTTTTTTTAATTAAACCAGCAAGGGTCTTCAAATTCTTAAAAAATGAACCAAAAACTACATTATTCTTTGTTTTTTTTTTAAGAACCCAGCGGAGGTTCCAAAATTCTTTTAATTTTTTTCAAAAAAGACACCAGGAATCCCAGCTCTGTTTTTTTTTCGGTTAAACCATCAGGGACTCCAAGAATACTTCAAATTAAAAAAAATGCACCAAACATCCCGATATTTTTTATTATTATTTTTTTTCGATGGACCAATGGTGCCCCTAAGATTCTTTTTATATTTTTTTTAAACACAGCGGGAGCCTCATGATTATTTTAATTTCTTTAAAAAAGGCAGCAAAAACACATACACTTTTAATTTTTTTTTGACGAACCCAATGTGAACCACAAGATTTTTTAAAGTTCCTTCAAAAAAGACGGAATGGATATCAAGATTTTTTTTTAATTAAACCAGCCGGGATCTTCAAGATTCTTTCAAATCTTCTAAAAAAACACATTATTTTTTATTGTTATTTTTTTAAGCACCTAGCGGAGATTCCAAAATTCTTTTAATTTTTTCAAAAAATGCGCGGGAGCCCTATAATTCCTTTAAATTAAAAAAAAGGCACCAAAAACGCATACATTTTTAAATTTTTTTTGAAGAACCCAAGGGGACCCCAAGATTTTTTAAAGTCCCTTAAAAAAAAACACTATTTTTTTATTAAACCAGCAAGAGTTTTCAAGATTATTTCAAATTCTTAAAAAAAAGGCACCAAAAAGCACATTATTTTTTATTTTTTTTATGAACTCAGAAGAATCTCCAAGATTCTCTTAAATTTTTTCAAAAAACCCACTAGGATACCCATTTTTTTTTCCAAGATTTTTTTCAATGTTTTTATTAACCCAGCAAAGCCGTCAAGATTTTTTCAAATTGAAAAAAGACACCAAAGACTCCATTATTATTATTTTTTTTCTATGAACCCAATGAGGGCGCAAGATTCGTTTTTCAATTTTTTTTTTTAAATCAGCAGCGACAAGGCTCTCAAATTTTTTAAAGAAGTACACAAAGGAGCCTAATATGTTTTCACTTTTTTTAACACAGCGGGGGCCCTAAAATTCTTTTAAATTTTTAAAAAGAAAGCACCGATAACACCATTTAAAAAAAAAAAAATTTGGATGAACCCAGTAGGACCTCCGAGATTTTTTTTTTAATTCTTTCAAAAAAGACACCAGGGATCCAAGATTTTTTTTAATGTTTTTTTTAGTGAAACCAACAGGAGCCTCCCAAGATTTTTTCAAACTCTTAAAAAAAGGGTACCGTAGATGACATTACTTTTTATTTTTTTTTTAAGAACCCAGCAAAGAAAAACACGGAGGAACCCACGACTTTTTAATTTTTTTTAGGAACACAGAAGGCACCTAGAGATCCTTTTTTATTTTTTCAAAAAAGCTACTTTGGGTTTTTTTTTTTTTTTGCTTTTTGAATTAAGCCAGTAGGGATCTCAGATTCTTTCAAATTCAAGAAAAAGGTTACAGGAATCCCAGCTCTGTTCTTTTTCAGTGAAACCATCAGGGGCTCCAAGAATACTTCAAATTAAAAAAAAATGCACCAAACACCCCAATATTTTATATTATTATTTTTTTTCAATGGACCAATGGGGCCCCCAAGATTCTTTTTACATTTGTTTTAAACACAGCGGGAGCCTCATGATTATTTTAAATTCTTTAAAAAAGGCAGCAAAAACACATACACTTTTAATTTTTTTTTGACGAACCACAAGATTTTTTAAAGTTCCTTCAAAAAAGACATTATGGATATCAAGATTTTTTTTCAATGTTTTTTTTTTAATAAAACCAGCAGGGGTCTTCAAGATTATTTCAAATTCTTAAAAAGGCAGCAAAAACCACATTATTTAAATTTTTTTATTAACTCAGAAGAATCTCTAAGATTCTTTTAAATTTTTTCAAAAAAGCCACTAGGATTCTCATTTTTTTTTTTCGAAGTTTTTTATTAACCCGGCAGAAGCCTCCAAGATTCTTTCAAAAAAGACGCGACGCAACTTACGACTTATATGAACACAAGAAGGGCCCCAAGGTTCTTTTACTTTTTTTCAAAAAGGAGATCAAGTTTTTTTTCAATGTTTTTTCAATTAAACCAACAGAGGCCTCCAAGATTTTTTCAAATTTAAAAAATGCACCAAATCTCCCATTATTTTTTATTTATTTTTTTCAATGAACCAGTGAGAGCCACATGATGTTTTTGAATTCTTAAAAAATGCACCAAAAACGGTAATACTTAAAAACATTTTTGATAAAGCCAATGGGGGGTCCAAGATTTTTTAAAATTCTTTCAGAAAAGACACTTGGGCATCAAAATTTTTTTCAATGTTTTTTTTTTAATTAAACCAGCAAGGGTCTTCAAATTCTTAAAAAAGGCACCAAAAACTACATTATTTTTTATTTTTTTTTAAAGAACCCAGCGGCGGTTCCAAAATTCTTTTAAATTTTTTCAAAAAAGACACCAGCAATCCCAGCTCTGTTTTTTTTTCAGTTAAACCATCAGGGACTCCAAGAAAACTTCAAATAAAAAAAAAATGCACCAAACACCCCAATATTTTTTATTATTTTTTTTTTCAATGGACCAATGAGGCCCCCAAGATTCTTTTTACTTTTTTTTTAAACACAGCGGGAGCTTCATGATTATTTCAAATTCTTAAAAAAAGGCAGCCAAAAATTACAGTATTTTTTTTTTTAAAGAACCCAGTGAGGGTTCCAAAATTCTTTTAATTTTTTTCAAAACAGCCACTACAGAACTCACCGCTTCTTTTCTTTTAATGAACTCAGGAGGGACCCTAAGATTATTTATACCAAAAACGCATATATTTTTAATTTTTTTTTTAAAGGACCCATTGGGTACCCCAAGATTTTTTAAAGTCCCTTCAGAAAAGACAGAATGGATATCAATATTTTTTTTTAATTAAACCAGCAGGGGCCTTCAAGATTCTTTCAAATCAAACCAGATTATTTTTTATTGTTATTTTTTTAAAGACCCAGAGGAGATTTCAATTTTTTTATATTTTTTTCAAAAAGGACGCTACAGAATTCACTACCTTTTTTTTATAAACTCAGGAGGCGCCCTAAGATTCTTTTAAATTTTTTCAAACGAGCCACTAGGAATCCCAAAGACAAAAAAGACACTTTTTTTATTAAACCAGCATGGGTTTTCAAGATTATTTCAAATTCTTAAAAAAAAGACACCAAAAACCACATTACATATTTTAAATTTTTTCAAAAAAGCCACTAGGATTCCCAGATTTTTGTCAATGTTTTTATTAACCAAGCAGAAGTCTCCAAGATTCTTTCAAATTGAAAAAGGACACCAAAGACTCCATTATTATTTTTTTCTATGAACCCAATGATTCGTTTTCATTTTTTTTTATGAAACCAAAATTTTGTAAAGAAGTGCACAAAGAACCCCAATATGTTTTCACTTTTTTTAACATAGCGGGGGCCCTAAAATTCTTTTAAATTTTTATAAAGAAAGCATCATAAACGCCATTATTTAAAAAAGAATTTTGGATGAACCCAGTGGGACCTCCCAGATTTTGTTTTTAATTCTTTCAAAAAAGACACCAGGGATACAAAGATTTTTTTCAATGTTCTTTTTAGTTAAACCTACAGGAGCCTCCAAGATTTTTTCAAACTCTTAAAAAAGAGTACCATAAATGACATTACTTTTTATTTTTTTTAAGAACCCAGCAGTGGTCCCAAGATTCTTTAAATTCTTTAAAAAAAAAACACGAAGGAACCCACGACTTTTTAATTTTTTTTATGAACACAGAAGGCACCTAAAGATCCTTTTTTATTTTTTCAAAAAAGCCACGTTGGTTTTTTTTTGTTTTTGAATTAAACCAGTAGGGATCTCAGATTCTTTCAAATCCAAGAAAAAGGCTACAAAGACCCTCATTATTTTTCTTTTTTTTAATGAACACATCAGGGACCTCAGGATTCTTTTAAATTTTTTAAAAAAGCACTAGAAACCACAATTTTTTCAATGAACACACCAAGGGTCTCAAAGTTCTTTAAAATTCATTAAAAAAAGACACCAAAGACCCCATTAGGACAGAGGGCGCAAATATTCTGCTAATGTTTTTATCAAAGTCCCTTGGAATCCGAAGATTTTTAAGGTATTTTCAATTTTGTTTTATGAACACAGCAGGAATCCCAAGATTTTTTTAAATTAAAGGCACTCCAAGGTTTTTAAACATTTTTTTCATAAAACCAGCAGGGGCCTCCAAGATTCTCTCAAATTCTTAAAAAAAGTAATCAAAAGACCCGAATATTTTTTCAATACTTATTAAAAAAAAGGAATCAAAAACGCTATTATTTGTTTTTTTTTATGAAACCAGTGGGCGCCCTAAGATTTTTAAAATCGTTTCAAAAATACACTAGAGAGATCAACTTTAATTTTTTGTTTATTTAAGCCAGTAGGAGCCTCCACGATTCTTTCAAATTCTCAAAAAAAGACACTAAAGCCCGCATTATTTTTTATTTTCCAAAAAAAAAAAGCACGGCGAAACTCACGACTTTTTCGTTTTTTTTATGAACACAGAAGGAGCTCCAAGCTTCTTTTAATTTTTTTCAAAAAGCCACTAGGAATCACAAGATTTTTACTTCCCGAACGTAAGCAAAGGAAGTATTGTAATCGAGTCCGTCGGCCGACTCTCTACTTTTACGTTTTCTCGATCTTTCATGACCCCTAGAAGACGAAGAAATAGGTCTCCCATTTCCGTCTGTCTGTCCGTCTGTCCGTCTGTCCGTCCGTCTGTCCGTCTGTCCGTCTGCCCCCGGATTTTTATTAGACAGATAATCTCCGAAAGTACTCGACCGATTGTTGTGAAATTTTGTACTTATATTAAGAATATCATGTAGATGGTAAAACGCTAACCAAAATTTGTCTAATCATCCCCACCACTAATCCGATGACGTCACTTCAAAATTGTACATAGTAAATGGGTTTTCAATTGTATAAAATAACATAGTCCTACACATGTAGTTTACAACTCTGAATCGACTTTTCACCCGAAACGTCCAGATTTTTGGAAAAAAAATCAAAATTATAAAACAACATTTTGAAATTTAATTTTTAATCTGCTAACCAGAATGCTTTGAAATGTTGCAGATGTTTTAAGGCTATAAAGAGCATCATAAATCTTTAGTCAAAAAATATTTGCTTATCCCCTCCAAAAACTTGATGACGTCAGCTCAAAAGTTTGTGGAATAAATCATATCTAAAATGTACAAAATATGATGAGTCTGTACTTGTGATCTATCACTCCATTCATATTTTTTGGATTTGCATATACAGGGTGACTCAAAAAAATTAATGAATGCGTAAATATGTTTTATTGATTTAATCAGGAACTACAAAACCGAATGCTCTGAAATCTTGCAGATGTTTTAAGGTCATAAAGAGCATAATAAATGTTTAGTCAAAATATATTTGCTTATCCCCTCCAAAAACTTGATGACGTCAGCTCGAAAGTTTGCCGAATAAATCATATCTAAAATGTACAAAATATGATGAGCCTGTACTTGTCATTTATCACTCCATTCATATTTTTTGGATTTGCATATACAGAGTGACTCAAAAAAATTAATGAATGCGTAAATATATTTTATTGATTTAATCAGGAACTACAAAACGGAATGCTCTGACATCTTGCAGATGTTTTAAGGTTATAAAGAGCATAATAAATGTTTAGTCAAAATATATTTGCTTATCCCCTCCAAAAACTTGATGACGTCAGTTCGAAAATTTGCCGAATAAATCATATCTAAAATGTACAAAATATGATCAGTCTGTACTTGTAATCTATCACTCCATTCATATTTTTTGGATTTGCATATACAGGGTGATTCAAGAAAATAAATGAAAGCGTAAATTTATTTTACTGATTTACTCAGGAACTACAAAACCGAATGCTTCGAAATCTTGAAGATATTTTAAAATTATCATAAGCATGGTAAATTTTTGATCAAAACGTATTTGGTCGTCCCCCCTAAAAAATTTATGACGTCACCACAAAATTTTGCTGAATAAATCCTATCTAAAATGTACAAAATATGGTGAGTCTCTTTTTGTGATTTATCATTCCATTCAAATTTTTTCGATTTGCATATACAGGGTGACTCAAAAAAATTAATGAATGCGTAAATTTATTTTATTGATTTAATCAGGAACTACAAAACCGAATGCTTTGAAATCTTGCAGATGTTTTAAGGTTATAAAGAGCATAATAAATTTTTAGTCAAAATATGTTTGGTTATCTTCTACAAAAAACTGATGACGTCAGCTCAAAAGTTTGCCGAATAAATCGTATCTAAAATGTACAAAATATGATGAGTCTGTACTTGTGATTTATCATTCCATTCATATTTTTGGATTTGCATATGCAGGGTGACTCAAAAAAATTAATGAAGGCGTGAATATATTTTATCGATTTAATCAGGAATTACAAAACCGAATGCTTTGAAATCTTGGGAATATTTTAAAGTTATTATAAGCATGGTAAACTTTTGTTCAAAATGTATTTGTTCATCCCTCCTAAAAAAATTGATGACGTCACCCTTAAATTTTGCTGAATAAATCCTATCTAAAATGCAAAAAATATGATGAGTTTGTACTTGTGATTTATCATTCCATTCATATTTTTTAGATTTTCTTAAGAGGTGGTTCAAAAAAATTAATGAAGTCAATTTATTTTATTGATTAAATTAAAGGCAACACATATTATTAGTATTACACCCCAACCAACCCAATTTGGTAGACACAAAATTTGTTAAAGGAAAAACTCGGTTGAAACATAAGGGTAGCACGCTTATTTACATCGACTTTAACATTACAGACCTGCATTTGTTTTATGCGCTCACTTGGTTCCGCGAATGTGAAATAGACATGTTTATAATCAACCAATTGTGAATTTCACCGTCAAGAATTAAAATAAAACCCAATGTTTTATATAATAAGCGGAAGTCGAAGCAATAAAACCGATGGTCGTTTTGTTTACAGTTTCTCTGTTTGACTCTCACGTATGCTGTTACGCCTGTCATCTTAAATTAAGAATGTTTATACATACACGATTTTCAGTTGCCTCTGATACGTATACGTGAGTAAATTGTTTCGTTATTTTATTGATTATTACAAATCAATATTCAAAACGACCCAATTCATTTTCCCGAAAATTTGAGAATATAATAATTTTATTCTTAGTATTACACTACATCTATCCCAACTGATATACGTGTCCTTGCAAAAATGTTGTTGACGTCATCGCAATTTTTTTTTAAATTCCCACTACAAAAATGTAATGAGAAAAAAAACACAATAGGCATGCAGTCGTCAAGTTTCCGACAGCGAGGGAAGTACTGTCTAAACTCTTTAGACCAATTTTTTTTCAATTAAACCAGCAGGGACCTCCAAGATTCTTTCAAATTTTAAAAAAGGCCCTGAATACCACATTATTTTTTCATTTTTTTTATGAACACAGGAAGGACCCCCAACATTATTTAAATTTTTTGCAAAAAAGGCACAAGGGGTTCTAAGAGTTTTTTTTATGGTTTTTAAGGGCCTCCAAGATTCTTTCATATTAAAAAAGGCACTAAAGACTTTATTATTATTATTTTTTAATGAACTCAGTGAGGGCCCCAGGGTTTTTTTTTAATTCTTTCAAAAATATAAAGGATACCTTGACTATTTATAGTTAAACCAGTAGGAGCCTCCAAGATTCTTTCAAATTAAAAAAAAAAGGCACCGAAGACCACATTTCTTCTTATTTTAATCTTTTTTTTATAAACCCAGTGGTGGTCCCAAGATTATTTTTAATTCTTTAACAAAAGACATGAAGAAAAGACTTTTTCATTATTTTTTATGAACACAAAAGGGGCCACAAGATTTTTTTATTTTTTCAAAAAAGCCACTTAGGATCCCAAGGTTCTTTTCAATGTTTTTTAAATTAAACTAGTAGAAGCCTCCAAGATTCTTTCAAATTCAAGAAAAAGGCACCAAAGACCCTATTATTTTTTCATTTTCTTTATTGAACCCAGCGGTTTTCCCAAGATTCTTTTAAATTCTTTCGAAAAAGACGCAACGAAACCCACGATTTTTTAGTTTTTTTTTTCAGGACACAGGAATAGCCCCAAATTGTTTTTAATTTAAAAAAAAAAGCCCAATGGATTCCAACATGTTTTTTTCAATGTTTTTTCAGTTCAACCATCGGGGGACTCCAAAATTCCTTCAAATTAAAAAAAAATGCACCAAAAACCTCATTTTTTTTTCAACGGACCAGTGGCAGCCCCAAGATTCTTTTTACAGTTTTTTTTAAACATAGCGAGAGCCCCATAATTCTTTTAAATTTAAAAAAAAGAAACCAAAAACGCATATATTTAAAAAAATTTTTGTAGAACCCAATGGGGACCCCAAGATTTTTTAAAGTCCCTTCAAAAAAGACACTTTTTTTTATTAAACCAGCATGGGTTTTCAAGATTATTTCAAATTCTTAAAAAAAAAGACACCAAAAACCACATTACATATTTTAAATTTTTTCAAAAAAGCCACTAGGATTCCCAATTTTTTTTCCAAGATTTTTTTCAATGTTTTTATTAACCCAGCAGAAGTCTCCAAGATTCTTTCAAATTGAAAAAAGACACCAAAGACTCCATTATTTTTTTTTTTCTATGAACCCAATGATTCGTTTTTAATTTTTTTTTTTCTATGAAACCAAAATTTTGTAAAGAAGTACGCAAACAACCCTAATATGTTTTCACTTTTTTTAACATAGCGGGGGCCCTAAAATTCTTTTAAATTTTTAAAAAGAAAGCATCATAAACGCCATTATTTAAAAAAAAAATTGGATGAACCCAGTGGGACCTCGAAATTTTTTTTTAATTCTTTCAAAACAGACACCTGGGATACAAAGATTTTTTCAATGTTTTTTTAGTTAAACCAACAGGAGCCTCCAAGATTTTTTCAAACTCTTAAAAAAGGATATCATAAATGACATTACTTTTTATTTTTTTTTAAGAACCCAGCAGTGGTCCCAAGATTTTTTTAAATTCTTTAAAAAAAACACGAAGGAACCCACGACTTTTTAATTTTTTTATGAACACAGAAGGCACCCCAAGATCCTTTTTTATTTTTTCAAAAAAGCCACTTTGGATTTTTTTTTGCTTTTTCAATTAAACCAGTAGGGATCTCAAAGATTCTTTCAAATTCAAGAAAAAGGCTACAAAGACCCTCACTATTTTTCTTTTTTTCTTTTTTTCTTTTAATGAACACAGCAGGGGCCTCAGGATTCTTTTAAATTTTTTAAAAAAGCAGTAGAAACCCCATTAGCACACTAGGAATTCCGATATTTTTTCATTTTTTTAAGGACAGGTGGCGCAAATATTCTGCTAATTTTTTTATCAAAATCACTTGGAATCCGCAGATTTTTCAATTTTGTTTTATGAACACGGCAGGAATCCCAAGATTTTTTTAAATTAAAGGGACTCCAAGGTTTTTAAACACGTTTTTCATTAAACCAAGAGGGGCCTCCATGGTTCTCTCAAATTCTTAAAAAAAGTAATCAAAGGACGCAAATATTTTTTCAATATTAAAAAAAAAAGTACCAAAAACGCTTTTTTTTTAAAACCCAGTGGGCGCCCCAAGATTTTTAAAATACTTTCAAAAATACACTGCACTGGGGAGATCATTTTTTTAAGTTTTTTTTTTTTTTAATTAAGCCTCCAAGATTCTTTCAAATTGAAAAGGCACCAAAGACTTTATTATTATTTTTTTTTTAATGAACTCAGTGAGGGCCCCAGAGTTTTTTTTTTAATTCTTTCAAAAATATATTGACTATTTTTAGTTAAACCAGTAGGAGCCTCCAAGATTCTTTCAAATTAAAAAAAGGCACCAAAGACCACATTACTTCTTATTTTTCATTTTTTTTTTAAGAACCCAGTGGTGGTCCCAAGATTCTTTATAATTCTTTAACAAAACACATGAAGGAAAGACTTTTTCACAAAAGGGGTCCCAAGATTTTTTTATTTTTTCAAAAAAGCCACTTAGGATCCCAAGGTTCTTTTCCATGTTTTTTCAGTTAAACTTGTAGAGGCCTCCAAATTGAAGAAAAAGGCACCAAAGACCCCATTATTTTCAAAAAAATTTTAATGAATCCAGCGGGGGTCCTGAGATTCTTTTAAATTCTTTCAAAAAAGGGACAATGGAACTCAATTTTTTTTTCAACTTTTTTATGAACGCAGCAGGGGCTCCAAATTCTTTTAAATACTTAAAAAAAGCACTAGAAACCCCAAGATTTTTTCAATGAACACTCCAAGGGTGTCAAGAGTATTTTAAAAAGACAGTAAAAACCCCATGAGAACACTAGGAATTCCAATGTTTTTTCATTTTTTTTATCATAGCAGGAGTTCCAAGGTTCTTTTAAATTAAAGGGACTCCAAGGTTTTTAAACATTTTTTTAATGAAACCACCTGGGGCCTCCAAGATTGTCTCAAATTACCACTAATAATAAAACAGTCGCTCAAAATAACCACACACTTTATACATCTAGAGTGATAACCCTACGCAATCACCTACAACTCATCCTTCACATGTGTGGGATTCCCATCCCTGTCGTAGTTCTTCAATTTCGTCGTAGCCTTTTCCGCCACAAACTGAATCACATCTTCCACTTCCTTTCGTCCCGTATACAAAATCGGATTTTCCTTATCGTCCTTCGGCAACCAATACAAACTCTCCACTTTATCTTCCGGAAAAATTGGGGGAATTTCGTGCTCTCCGATATCCATCGTAACGACCACTACATCTTCCTCAAGAAGCAAATGCGCCGCTTCTCTCAAAACCATAGCGACTAGTCGAGAAGTGTGATTCCCAGGGTCGTAAAAATGCAACAGAGTGTCTTTACCATTGTTGGTCACCGTGTTGTTGAAATTGCTAGTTGAAGCCATAACCGTGACACCATCGCCTTCGAATGGTACAGGTTTGCTTTTGTGGTACTGCTCCAACCGATGGTGGACGAAGTCGTCCACAAACCGATCGAAGTTTTCCGAAGTGAATTCCTCCGTCATGATATATTTTTTGTTTTCTAGATCCTTGGCTAAGACGAAGGGGCGCATGAGATTGCCGTACTCCACGGGGTAGTCAACGAGCTCTTCTTCAAAGTCGTCTTTGGCACTGGTGACGAACTTCACGTATTTTTGATATTTGTGTGCGACTTTGAGCATCCTCAGCCTCCAGTAGCCTGGTTCTTTGCCACTGCTGTTGTAGTCCACAGTGTAGTAAAGAATTATCAGAGGGTTCGGGAAGTGGATGATGTTAGCAGGGCTCCGGCACCCAACCAGCCCGTAGTAATTTTTGATAATGAAATTCTTAATCTCGCCAATGACCACCCTCCCGGTAAACAGCACCCTCTCTTCTTCGTACCTACAGTGTGTAATCTCCGGTCTGAACAACACAATCCCATTGTTCACCCCTTCCCTCAACAACACCTTCTCACACCTAGTATACGCAAAAAAAATCCTCTCTTTCATCTTCTCCGCCACCTTGAAAAACATCTTCCTCAAACGAGACTCCTCTTCAAAGAACCCCACCACCACCACGTCCTCTTGCCCCTTGATGAACTTCTTGAACTCGTCGACACTCTTCAGCTCCACCGCACTAGGCAAAATTTGCACCCTCATGAACTTGACGAACCCAAAACAGTCTTTAGTGTTGGTGTACTCTTTGACGAAGCTCCCGTTGCGGTAGAGATGGATGACGGGAAAATGGTGCCCGATTTGTTTCTGCTCGCAGGTCCGTTTTCCTAAACCGGAGCAGTCCAGTTTGCCTAGAGCTACGGGGAGGTTGTAGCCTTTGAGGATGTTAGCGGCTCGGGAGTACTGGGGGCGCATTTTTTGGCACGGGCCGCACCAGGGGATGAAGAAGGCGACGAGCAAGACTGGGTTCTGCTTGAGGCGGTGGGAGAAGTTCGTGTCGGTGAGCTGGAGGACATTTGGGTCCTTGCAGAGGGAGAAGTGGAGGGAGAGGGAGAGCAGCAGGAGGGCGGCGGGGTTTGGCATGGTCTACTGGAATTTTGACTTGGGGGTCGAAATGTCGGCACGGGTGACAATTAAATGACAGGTGACAGGAGGCCGTCAGAGTGCCGGTGTCAGTTAATTTTTGTCGGTTTTATTTTCACTGATGTTTGACCTTTTTTGGAAATTGTGGAAAAATTTTTAAATTCGTGAAGTTGTCTGTAAGGAAGAAGAATAGAAGACGAAACAGGATGGGAATTCTTGTTTTCAAGTTTTTACTGAATTTGAACTGAATACAAAATTTATTCGTTTATCCCCTTCCAAAAAATTGATGTCGTCGTCTCAAAATTTTTTCGTATAAATCTTCTCTGAAATATCCAAAGCATTATGACTCCATAACTGTGGTTCATCAATGCACTCATAGATTTTAGAATTACAATTTTCTTTTTCTCATTTTTATTTTGCCAATGTTTCTTGAGATTATATATTTTTTCGTTTTTTCCATTTTTCAAATCCTCGAATTTTATGTTTTATTTCCCCGATTTTTCAATTTTCATTTTCTCGTTTTTATTTTTCGTTTTCCCAATTTTTCAAATTCTTGAGTTTTATGTTTTATTTTCCCGGTTTTTTAATTTTCATTTTATCGATTTTATATCACAATTTTATTTTTTTCATTTCCTTTATTTTTCCACATTTCTTTTGATTTTATACTTTTCCATTTTTTCAATGCTTCAAATTTTTTAATATTTTATTTTTCGTTTCCTCGGTTTTCCGATTTTTAGATTTTTCAATTTTGCAATTTTTTGATTCCCCAAATATCCGATTGTTGGAAAATCGAAAAAATTAAAAATCCAAAACTTGCAAAAGCGAAAAAAAGGATAATCGAATCACTGAAAAAAGGAAAGATTGAAAATTTGAAAAACCAAAAATAGAGAAATTAAAAATCCAAAAAATTAACGAATAGGAAAATTGGAAAAGCCAAAAATTGTGAAATTGTAAAATTATGGAATCACCAAAATTGTCGAAAAATTGGAACAATCAAAGACTGAACAATTGAATTAAATATGGTGAAATTGAAAAATGAAAAATCGAGCAAATGAAAAATTTTAAAATTCGTTAACTGAAAAATGGAAACCTAAAACCGTAAATTTGAAAAAGAGAAAAATTTTAAAAATTATAATTATTACATATTAAAAATGAAAACTATCAAATCAAAAATTGAAGAAACGAAAAATTGAAAATAGAGAATGTGAAAATTCTAAAATTGGAAAAACGAAAAATAAAAAGTTTCAAAATTGAAAAATCGAACAATTTAAAACCAAAAAACTGCAAATCGAAAAATTGAAAAACTCAAAAATTGAAAAATTTCACATTGAAAAATCATTCTTTATAATTGATCCTTTATCCTCGATCCTTTATTCTCGATCCTTTATCCTCGATCCTTTATCCTCAATCCTTTATCCTCGATCCATTATCCTCGATCCTTTATCCTTGATCCTTGATCCTTTATGCTTTATTGTTGATCCTTTGTCCTTGATCCTTGATCCTTCATCTTTTGTCCTCGATCCTTTATCCTTGATCCTTTATCCTTGATCCTTTATCCTTGATCCTTTATCCTTTATCCTTTATCCTTGATCCTTTATCCTTTATCCTTCATCCTTCTTCCTTGATTCTTTTTCCTTCGTCCTTGATCTTTCATCCTTCGTCCTTGATCCTTGATCCTTGATCCTTCATACTTGATCCTTCATCCTTTATCCTTCGTCCCTGATCTTTCATTCTTCATTCTTGATCCTTGATCCTTTATCCTTCGTTCTTGATCTTTCATCCTTAATCCTTGAACCTTGATCCTCCATCCTTGATCCTTCATCCTGAATTACCCGAATTTCCGATTTCTTTAATTTTCAAAATTTCATTTAAAATTAGAAAAATTGCAAATCAAAAATTAAAGCAACGAAAACTTGAAAATCTGAAAATTCTAAAATTGAAATAACGAAAAATAAAAAGATCTAAAAATTGAAAAATTTCACACTGAAAAATCATTCTTGATTCTTCATCCTTGATAGTTGATCCTTCATCCTTGATTCTTCATTCTTGGTCCTTGACCCTTGATCCATGGTGCTTGATCCTTGATCCATGATCCATGATCCTTGTTCCTTGATCCTTCATCCTCGATTCTTCATCCTTTATCCTACATTCTTGATCCATCATCCTTAATCCTTCATCCAATTTTTCAATTTCTTGATTCCCAATTTTTAGATTTTTCAAAGTTTTCATTTTGTACTTTGTTTATATTCGATTTTTCAATTTTTCAGTTTTGCAATTTTTCCTTGTATTCAAAAAGTTGAAGAAACAAAAAATTGAAAAATCGAGAAACTGAAAATCTAAAATTGAAAAAACGAAAAATAAAAAATCTAAAAGTTGAAAAATCGAAAAATTTCATATCGAAAAATTGAAAAATCCAAACATTGAAACTCCGAAAATTTGAATAAATAAAAAAAAATGAATCAAAGCGAAAAATTGAAAACTTGTGAAACTGCAAATTTAAGATTTACAAAATCGAAAACCTGATGAATTAAAAAATGTCGTAAAATTGAAGAAACAAAAAAAAAATGAAATATTTAAAAATTGTAAATCGAGAAATTGATGACGCTAATAAATGAAAAAATTGAAATTGAAAAAATAAAAAAATATAAAATCAGAACATTGAAAAATTGAAAGATTGGAAAAATAAAGAAAACAAAAAACCGAAACGAAAAATTTCAAATCGAAAATTCGAAGAAATGAAAAATTAAAGTATCGAAAAATTGAAAAATTAAGAAACGACAATTCGAGAAATTTTAAATCGAAAAATTGCAGACCGAAAAATTGAAGAAACAAAAAGCTGAAAAAATTTAAAATGAAAATACAAAAAATCATAATATCGAAACATTGAAAAAAAAAGGAAAAATTGTAAAAATAATGAAAAAAAAAACTCGAAAAGAAAAACGCAAACTGAAAATTTGAAGAAATGAAAAACTGAAAACTCGTGAAAATGAAAATCAGAAAATTGCGAAATCTAAATTGAAACATCCATAAGTTGGAAAATCTAGAAAGTGAAAAATTTAAAATTGAAAAATTGCAAATCGAAAAATTGAAGAAACGAAAAAAATTAAATTTGAAAATAAAAAAACTTATAAAATGGAAGCATTAAAAAATCGAATAATTGAAAGAATAAGGAAAATAGAAACCCGAAAAGAATTGAAAACTCGAGAAACTCGAGTAAAATTGAAAAATTATGGAATCACCAAAATTGTAAAGTCGAAAAATTGGAGCATTCAAAGATTGAACAAATGAATTAAATATGGTGAAATTGAAAAATTAAAAATCGAACAAATGAAAAAGTTTAAAAGTCGTTAACTGAAAAATGGAAACCTAAAACCGTAAAATTGAAAAAGTGAAAAATTTTTAAAATTATAATTATTACATATTAAAAATGAAAACTAGAAAAATTGCAATTCAAAAATTGAAGAAACGAAAATTGAAAATAGAGAATCTGAAAATTCTAAAATTGGAAAAACGAAAAATAAAAAGTTTAAAAATTGAAAAATCGAAAAATTTAAAACCAAAAAACTGCAAATCGAAAAATTGAAAAACTCAAAAATTGAAAAATTTTACATTGAAAAATCATCCTTGATCCTTGATCCTTTAACTTTGATCCTTTATCCTCGATCCTTTATCCTTGATCCTTTATCCTTGATCCTTTGTCCTTGATCCTTTGTCCTTGATCCTTTATACTTGATCTTTTATCCTTTTTCTTTCATCCTTTATCCTTCATCCTTCATCCTTGATCCTTTATCCTTCCTCCTTGATCTTTCATCCTTCGTCCTTGATCCGTCATCCTTCATCCTTGATCTTTCATCTTTTGTCCTCGATTCTTTATCCTTGATCCTTTATCCTTCATTCTTCATCCTTTATCCTTCATCCTTTATCCTTTATCCTTCATCCTTCATCCTTGATCCTTCATCCTTGATCCTTCATCCTTCATCCTTGATCCTTCATCCTTCATCCTGGACCCTTCATCCTTGCTCTTTCATCCTTCATCCTTGATCTTTGATCCTTCATCCTTCATACTTGATACTTCATCTTTGATCCTTCATCGTTAATCCTTAATCCTTGATCTTTTTTCAATTTTTCAATTTCTTGGTTCCCAATTTTTAGATTTTTCAAAGTTTTCATTTTATACTTTTTTTTATTTTGGATTTTTCAATTTTTCAGTTTTGCAATGTTTCCTTGTATTCGAAAAGTTGAAGAAACAAAAAATTGAAAAATCGAGAAACTGAAAATCTAAAATTGAAAAAACGAAAAATAAAAAATCTAAAAGTTGAAAAATCGAAAAATTCCATATCGAAAAATTGAATAATCCAAACACTGAAACCCCGAATTTTTGAATAAATTAATAAAGAAAATGAATCCAAGAGAAAAATTGAAAGCTTGTGAAACTGCAAATTTAAGAAATGAAAAATTAAAGAATTGAAAAATTGAAAAATTAAGACTGAAAACTCGAGAAATTTTAAATCGAAAAATTGCAGACCGAAACAAAGAAACAAAAAATAAATATAATAAATCATGAAATCGAAACATTGAAAAAACAAGTAAAAATTGCAAAAATAATGAAAGAAAAACCCGAAACGAAAAACGCAATCTGAAAATTTGAAGAAATGAAAAACTGAAAACTCGTGATATTGGAAATCAGAAAATTGCGAAATCTAAATTGAAACATCCAAAAGTTAGAAAATCTAAAAACTGAAAAATTTAAAATTGAAAAATTCCAAATCGAAAAACTGAAGAAACGAAAAAAATTAAATTTGAAAATAAAACACTTATAAAATGGAAGCATTAAAAAATCTAATAATTGAAAGAATAAGGAAAATAAAAACCGAAAAAAATTGCAAAATCTAAACATTGAAAACTTTAAACTTGTGATCTCGAGAAATTGCAAATGGAAAAACTGAAGAAACAAAAAAAATTAAAAATTAAATTAAATTAAAAATTGAACAAAAATCCCTAAATCCCTAAATCCAGTTCAGGTGATAAGAAAGTTCTGTCGAAATAATCTCCAACCAATTTTTTTACCTTCGCCTCTATGTTTACTACTTCCCGAGCGTTAAGCTAAAAAAGTATTGTAATCTAATCCGCCCGATAGATTGGCTATTTTCATGTTTTTCAGACGTTTGATAACCCTAAGAGTACGAAAAAAATAGGTCTCCCGTTTCTGTCTGTCTGTCGTCTTTGTCGATATTTTTTAAGTTGGATCTATAAAAGAAATAGAATTATTTTGTGTTTTCTCAAACATCGCAACCCCTGCATATAACTATATCTATCCCTCTAGATTTCTGTGTTTCGAAATGTAGAAAATTTATCGTCTGTTGGTCTGATTTTATTAATTAGGCCAATTTAAATGAGCATTAATTTCTCGTCCGTTTCACCTCGCGGCTAAATATTTACTTGACCGCAACCTGATTTTAAAATAATCCCTTTCCATAGCCTTCCTAATTTACGTCTCGTGTCAGCCATAAACGTGGTCTTCTGGTGCGTAAATCTTCCTAATACTCCTTTCGACTTTACAGCCCCGGTAAAAGTAAAAATACCCGAATTTATACGCACCTAAATAAAAGAAGTTAGCATTTGCGTCACATATTGCCCGATCTTTAGTCTCTTCACTTTATATTTAATCCAGAGCTGCGATAAACCAGCAATAAACCATCCCAAAAGGCGATAAAACGAACACTTTGTCATTCATTTAGTGGCAAGACGCGTGATACTCTTATACATATTCACATTACAAGACATTATGTGAAAATATCTTTCTTTCGGCCTTCCGGCATGATTGCCTCGCTCTGGAATGCTTTATGAGTAAGGTGACCTTTCGACCCTTCGACCCATAAAAACGCCGACGGCGTAAATTCTGATTTGGGGGTTGTCGGGAACTATTCAGACCAGGTAAGCCCGCTATAATTGGGTCAGATATTCAATTAGAGCGTCTTCTGGACCAATAAAACAACACTCGAACGTTTACTATCGCTATAAAAATTACGACGGCCGTAAAATATGTAAGTGATGCTCGTAAATAATTCCTATCTATCCGGAATGCCGCAAATAGATCGATGGAATTTGTTTACGTATTGCGTCGCGAAAACAATGAGATTTACGCAAGATCAGACTGGCTGTGCTTGGTACGGATTCACGGTGTAATGTTTGGCCTTGAACGGCAGCCTTGATCTTCATTGCATAATTCGGCGGCGGTGTTAAGTCACTGCGAGTTAGCGGGCAACTAAGGGAAAAGGCGGCCATGGAGCGGCAAAAATGCAGTGACGTCATCGCCGAATTTTGCTAAGCAACGCGGATCTGTCCGGGTTTTTAATAATAATTTTAATAATATCCTTGGTTTATCTAGGATGAAAGCAATTTAAACCGTAATTCTCTTCCAATTAAGGAATGGTTAATCCAAATGATTAAACAATAAATTGTTGACATTCATATTCAATATTTGCTTAATTTGCCTTATAGATCTGGAATATTTTCTGAATTTTGGAAAACAGTTATCCTAGTTTTCAAATCCGGTGACAGAGAAATTTTTGGGTCCAGTGCGTGTGTTTTTAAGAATTGAAAAGAAACTGGGGGGTCCCTGGTGCTTTATTTTTTGAAAACATTTTGAAAAATTTGCTGGGTCTCAAGTGTGTTTTTCAAGAATTAAAAAGTCTTGGTGTTTTATTTTTTGGAAAAATTTGGAAAAATCTCGGGATCCCAAGTGTCTTTATTACTTTTTTTTAATTTAAAAGAATCCTGATGTTTTGTATAAAAAAATTGAAAACAATCTCGAGGATCTCAGTGTCATTTTTTAAGAATTAAAAAGAATCTTCGGGATACTTGAAATTTAATTTTTTGAAAAAAACAAAACATCAGAGATCCCAAGATCCTTTTAAATTCTCTTAAAAAAAAACGTATGACCCCCAAAATTGTGTACAATTATAAAAAATTACTGAGAACCCAAAGATTCTTCCAAACTTTTTGATTTTTCAACTCTAAGAAAGACGCCTGGAACCCAGACATTTTTTTTCAAATTTTTTCATCAACAAAACGCCAGGGTCAGGGGGACCAAAATTGTTTTCAAAAAAAGTTTTTTTTGAATTTTTTCCAAAATATGAAACACGAGGAGCCCCCAAAATCAAAAGTCACTCAGACCCGAAATTGGAACCTCAGCTTTTTTTTTTATCGATTCTTAAAAAAGTCACTCAAGACTTAAACATTCTTTCAAAGCTTATGAAAAAAATAAATTACCAAGATCTCGCAAAATGCTTTTCAATTCTGAAAAAAGACACTTGGGGCCCGGAGATTCCTTTCAAATTCTGCAAAAAAGACAATCGGAATTGAGAGATTTTGTTTTTTTTTTTAATTAAACACGAGTAGCCCCCAAGATTCTTTAAAATTACAAAAAAGGTGCTCAGGACCCAAAGATTCTTTCAATTTTTTTTAGGAAACGAAACGGCAAAGTTCCAAAATTATTTCCGACTCTTTAAGAAGATTATTTTAAATTCTTTTAAAAAAGACGATTTCTTTAATTAAAAAAAAAAACAAAACACCAGGGCCCCCAAGATTTTTTTTAATTCATCTCTAAAAGACACTTGGGATCTCCAAAATATATTTAAATAAAAAAAAGCACTTGGGACCCAAAGATTCTTTCAAATTTTTTCAAAAAATGAAAAAGCAGAGGGCCCAAGATTTTTTTTTCAATTTTTTCAAAAAAAAACGTCACGGGCCCCCAGAATTCTTATCAATTATCTTATCAGTTTTTTTTCTTATCGATTCTTAAAAAAGTCACTCAAGACCTAAAAATTCTTTCAAAACTTATGAAAAAAATAAATTACCAAGATCTCGCAAAATGCTTTTCAATTCTGAAAAAAGACACTTGGGGCCCGGAGATTCCTTTAAAATTTTTAAAGAATTATAGCATCACGACCTTAAATTCTGCAAAAACGACAATCGGAATTGAGAGATTTTGTTTGTTTTTTTAATTAAACACGAGTAGCCCCCAAGATTCTTTAAAATTACAAAAAGGTGCTCAGGACCCAAAGATTCTTTCAATTTTTTTAGGAAACGAAACGACAAAGTTCCAAAATTATTTCCGACTCTTTAAGAAGATTATTTTAAATTCTTTTAAAAAAGACGCTTGGGACCCACAATTTTTTCAATAAATAATTGAACACCATGGTCCCCCAAGATATTTTTCAATTAAAAAATTATTAAAAAAATCGAAACCCAAAGTTTCATTGAAAATTTTTCAAAAAACGAAAGGGCAGAGACCCCGAGATTATGTTCGATTCAAAATTTTTAAATCAAAACACCAAAGGGTTCAAAGGTTCTTTTTAACAAAAAAAAAACTTTAAACCCAAAAATTTCTTTAATTAAAAAAAACATCAGGATGTTTGACCCCCAAAATTGTTTTAAATTATTAAAAAAAGGTACTGGGGAAAAATTCTTCCAAATTTTTTTCAAAAAACGAAGCTACATAGGCCCCAAAATTCTTTCCAGTTCTTTAAAAAAGACTTTTTAATTTTTTAAAACAAAACAAAGATTTCTTTAGTTAAAAAAGAACACCACGGGCACCAAGATTCTTTTTAATTCATTTATAAAAGACACTTGGGATCTCCAAAATATATTTAAATAAAAAAAAGCACTTGGGACCCAAAGATTCTTTCAAATTTTTTCAAAAAATGAAAAAGCAGAGGGCCCAAGATTTTTTTTTAATTTTTTCAAAAACAAAGCGTCACGGGCCCCCACAATTCTTATCAACTCTTAAAAAGAGACGCTCGGGACCCCAAGATTCTTTTCAATGCATTAAAAACGATACTTGGAACTGTGGGGCTCTTAAGATTGTAAAAATCAATTTAAAAAAGACGCTAAGAGATTTCTTTCAAATTTTTCAAAAAATAAAACATCAAGGCTCCCCATCGTCTTTTGGGTCTCCAAAATTCCTTTAAATCCCACCACGGGTCGTCATAATTCTCGTAATTCTTCATCACTGGTAATTTATCAAAAGGAACATCCTCAGGACTTCGAGATTTTTTCAATTTAAGAAAAAACAAGACCCTTTTTAATTTTTTCAAAAAAAAAAGATTACAAAATTCTTGCATAAAATAAAATACCAGAGGACTCCTAGGTTCTTTTCAATTCTTAATAAAAAATATTCAGGGTCTCGAAATCTCTTTGCATTTTTTTCAAAAAACAAAATACCGAGATTTTTTAATTCTTGAAAAAATCTCTTTATACCCAAAATTCTTCCAAAATTCTGTCAAAAAATAAAACACCACAGGGCTCCAAGTTTTTTTCAATTCTTAAAAAACACGTTAAAGACCCATAATAAAAAACCTTGGGTGTCCATAAACATATTTGAATTAAATTTTTATTACAGGTGCCTGTTTTGAGAATTAAAAAAAATCTTAAATTGAATAATCACCTGGCTTCGAAAAAATCTCAGGGCCTGGAGTATCTTTTTAATAGGATTAAAAAATTAATAAGTCTTAGGGGCCCTTGGTGTTTTATTTTTTGAAAACAATTGAAAAAAATTTGGAGGTCCTTGGTGTTTTATTTTTTTTTTAAGAATTTAAAAGAATATTGGGGGCTCTTAGTGCTTTGATAAAAAAAAATAATAATAAAAAACGCCTGACTCTCCAGTTTCATGAAAAAATTGGAAAGCATCTCGGGGTCCCAAATGTCATTTTTATGGTAATAAGAAATCTTGGGTGCATCTAAAAATATTTGAATGAAACTAGCATAGTTCCAAGTGCCTGAATCTTTGATGTATTATTATTTTTCGAAAAAAAAAATCGAATAGTTAATCTCCTGGTTTCGAAAAATCTCAGGTTGCCGAGTGTCTTTTTTTACAGGATTAAAAAAAATCTTGGGGTCCCTTTGTTTTATCTTTTGAAAAAAATTGAAAAAATTACGAGATCCCGAGTGTCTTTTTTCTAAGAATTTAAAAAAATATTGGGGACTTCTAGTCCTTTGTTTTTTGAGGAAAAAATTGTGTTTCAGAAAGGGCAGAGACGCCGAGATTATTTTCGATTCAAAATTTTTAAAACAAAACACCAAAGGGTTTAAAGATTCTTTTTAACAAAAAAAAAAAAACACTTTAAATCCTAAAATGTCTTTAATTAAAAAAAAAACAAAACATCAGGACGTTTGACCCCCAAAATTGTTTTAAATTATTAAAAAAAGGTCCTGGGGAAAAATTCTTCCAAATTTTTTACAATAAACGAAGCTACAGAGGCCGCAAAATTCTTCCCAGTTCTTTAAAAAAGACTTTTTATTTTTTTAAAACAAAACAAAGATTTCTTTAGTTAAAAAAAAACACCAGGAGCCCCAAGATTCTTTTTAATTCATCTATAAAAGACACTTGGGATCTCCAAAATATATTTAAAATAAAAAACAGCACTTGGGACCCAAAGATTATTTCAAATTTTTTCAAAAAACGAAAAAGCAGAGGGCCCAAGTTTTTTTTTTTATTTTTTCAAAAGCAAAACGTCACAGGCCCTCAGAATTCTTATCAACTCTTAAAAAAAGACGCTTGGTACTCCAAGATTCTTTTCAATGCATTAAAAAAGATACTTGGAACTTTGTTTGGCTTTTTTTCAAACAACAAGACGCCTATAAAAAAGGTACTCCGGATCCAAAGATTTTTTTTATTTTTTTCAAAATATAAAACACAAGAAGTCCGCAATATTCTTTTAAACTATAAAAAAGCCACTTGAAAGATTTCTTACAAATTTCTTAATCACACTTGAGACCCAAATTTTATTAAATTATAAAAAAGGCACTCCGCGCCCGAAACTTTCAAATGTTTCCAAAAACGAAAGGGCAGAGGTTTCAAGATTCTTTTCAATTCTTTAAAAAATACATTTGGAACCCCGATTTTTTTGTTTTAATTTTTCAAACAACGAAACGTCAGCATTCTTAAAAAAATGGCTTGGGACTTCGAAATTATTTCGAAGTTTATGAAAAAACAAATTACCAGGGGCTTCCAAAATCCGTTTCAATTCTTAAAATTAACACTTGGGACCTGGAGAGATTCTTTTCAATTTTTCAAAAAATAAAATATCAGGCGGACTCAAAATTATTATTATTATTATTATTATTTTTTTTAATTTAAATTCTGTAAAAAGGGCACTTGGGACTGAGAGATTTTCTTTTTTTTCAAAAAATGAAAAATGACATTCTCTAAGAAAATAGAGGGTTGGTGGGTGGGGCTAGTATTTGGTAAGATAATACTTGTTTTGGCAAATGGCATATCTTTTAAAAAATAAGGGACGGCTGGGCGGCGATAGTACTTGCTAAAATAAGACTGATTTTAATGAATGAAATACCCTTCAAGAAAATAAAGGGCGGATGGGCGGGGTTTTGTATTTGCCAATATAAGACTGAATAATATTACAAGTCAAAAGTGGCCCCGCCCACTCACCCCTATTCCGTTTTGATCACTCATTTTATTAGCTCTGAAACGAAAGTTGCTATTGCTTGCTGGCTTATAAAATTAAAAGGAATTGATAAATTGATAATTAACACAACCAGCAGTATTTCACTCGAGTGATGTACAGTAATAATCTTGTATAGCTGTGTATTGTTTTTGAACAATTTGAAAAAAAATCCCTTATCTTGTTTTTGAAATAATTTGAGGACCTCGTGTATTTTGTTTTTGAAATAAATCGTTTGAAACAATCTCGAGGACCTTGTGGGTCTTGTTTTTGAAGTGATTTGAAAGAATTTCGGGGATCTTTGTGTTTGTTTTTATTTTTGTTTAATATTTCTTTAAGTTTAGCAATATATGGAGTCGTTATTCAGTTCCCTTTCTAATCTCTAATCCGAACACACCTTCCCCAATTAATTCGGATTATCGAGGTTATACTGTATAGGGGTATCAAATAATAAATATATGAGAAGAGGGGAATCGCCAGTTTCAGTTTTGGGAACAGTTACTTGAAATTGAGAATTGACTAATAAAACAGCGGCTTCTGGATAAAAAAAAAATCAAAACATAAAACAACAGCTATTTGAGAAAAACGTTGCCCAAAACCACCCACGCACGAAATTCGAGCAATCGGGCCGTTTTTCTCACGTGGGTGTGTACTGTTAAGCAATCTCGAAAACCTCCAGTTATGCAAAGTACGTACCAATTCCGGCTACGTACGAAAAAATCGCCAGCGTTATATACCGGTGTCGGGTCCGTTAGCTCGTGATGTAACCCTGTTTATAAAAGTGGGCATCAACCTGTTACCCACACGTATCAACTTCGCTTGCTAAACATTCTCCGATGTTTCGAAACGAAGGAAAAAAGGAAAGCAATTAATTATTATGCAGTTTCCTTTACAAAATCTTGTTACGATATGATACCGCGATTAAATCTTAATCGAAATGTAATTGCCAGGAGTCTTGGGAACTGGATGGACGTTGACTCCTGCGTCCTTCGGTGAAGTCGGAAAAGTAGCCGACGTTTTGTTTAATGACACAGATTTTTAATGATGTAATGGGTAGGTAGACGGGTTATTACGGTAATGACACATTTGTGGGATTCTGGAGCGGAGAAACGGAGGAGCGAAGATACACGTAGTGTTAATAATTACTTCTAGCTAGTACACGTGGTTTAGCAGTGGAGCGGAGCGTGAATACGAAGTGCAAAGATAAGGTGTAATAAATTCTAAACATGAAGTTGTTGTTTCTTGTTGCGTCGCCTGTCGAGCACCTCCACTACTCACTTGACGAATCTTGCAAGAATAATTTAACAAAGCGATTTTATCGCCACATTCACACTGTCGCCTCTCCCACGAACTCCCACAAATCTCCCAACTTTAAACGCGATTTCCGCGAAAAGACGCATCTCTGGCTTTCAATTTGCTTTTGTATATTGCTCTCAACGTTTCCACTCGAGAACTTTTCCAACTTGTTGCGAATTTAAATCGATCTTTCCCTAAAACGAGTCCAAACTCCGCTTACAAGAATGCTAAAAAAATCTCCGCCTCTGCGTTCCGACAGATAACCCTCCTGAACAAACAATTGTTAATTATAAAGGATTTCATGGTCCGCGTTGTCGTCTTCTAAATTTATCTCCAGAGTAAAAGCAAACATCTTGCCGCTCATTCGTTTAGCTTTCACCCTATCACTTTGAAATATGATTTTTCCCTGGTTTGGCTTGAAATTGCGCCGAAGGTTTAATAACGAAATTGGATGATTTTATGAGGCGTAATTACAGGTACTAATGGGATATCCTGATTTTCATCAGGAGAGACGTTGCTCATCTTCGGGCGGAAGTCAAGTTATCTGCTGGGTAATTGCTGCAATATTCCATTTTTACGATCTAGTTAGGGCGGGGGGGCGTTCGTGGGGGTGGAAATTGCCTTTGACGTCACGGTTTTCCCCACAAAGCTGCTTTTAGGTTTTTGAAACGTTAGAAACACCAAAATTGGTCTACAATCTCTTATAATTGTGGGTATACAGCCCAAAATAATACTATAATTATATAATTAAAGTAATCATTTGTCTGCCAGGATCTGAAAATTGGGACAATGTATCTGCTGTAATTATTTTTCCAAAATTAAGGAAATATTCCAGATCCAACAGACAAATTAAATGCCAATAAATACCTAAGTATCTCCTTTTTAATTCCGAAAATCTGAAATTTGTTTTTTTTTTAATTGTGTCTTTCTATGAAAACAGATTCTTTCGGGATTTCAAAATTAAAAAAAAAAAAAAAACGAAATGCGGAGGTCTCTAATATTATTTTAAATTCTTAAAAAAATAAGACACTCTGGAATAATTCTTAAAAAAAATACTCTGGGATATCCGAGACATATTTCCATTTTTTTTTCACAAAATACCTGGAGTCCCTATTCTTTCAATTAAAAAAAAAAAATAAAAACACTCGAAACCTCAAGATTCCTTAATTTTTTTTCAAAAAGTCAAAACCATGGGGCTCTTAAGATTGTAAAAAAAATCAATTTAAAAAAGACGCTTGGAGATTTGTTTCAAATTTTTCAAAAATCGTCTTTTGGGTTTCCAAAATTCCCTTAAATCCCAGCAAGGGTTGTCATAATTCTCGTAATTTATCAAAATGAACATACTCAGGACTTCGAGACTTTTTCAAACTAAGAAAAAGAAAACTTTTTTTAATTTTTTCATTCTTGCATAAAATAAAATACCAGAGGACCCCAAGGTTCTTTTCAATTCTTAATAAAAAAATATTCAGAACCTCGAAATCTCTTTCCATTTTTTTTCAAAAAACAAAACACCGAGACCTTTTAATTCTTGAAAAATTCTCTTTATACCCAAAATTCTTACAAAATTCTATCAAAAAATAAAACACCAGGGGTTCCAAGTTTCTCTTCAATTCTTAAAAAAATACACTCGGAACCAGAAAAACTTTCAAATTTTTAAAACACCATGTTCCTCAACCATTATTTTTAGTTATTAAAAAAGATCTCGGTAACTCAAAAAAAATTTGGTGTCCCGTGACCCTGGCGTTTTGTTGACGAAAAAATTTGAAAAAAATATCTGGGAAAAAAATCTTTCGTTCTTTGAAAAAGCTGGGAAGAATCTTTGGGTCCCTGATGTTTTTTTTTTAATTAAAGAAGTCTTTGGATTTCAAATGTTTTTAAATAAAAAAAAATCTTTGAAGCCTTTATATAGTGTTTTGTTTTAAAATTTTGAAAAAAAAAATCTCATGATTTCAAGTGTTCTTTTTTGTTTAAGAATCAAAAATAATCTTGGAGTCCTTTTGTTTTTTGAAGAAATTTTGAGTTCCGATTGCCTTTTTTTTATAACTTAAAACATTAATTTAAAAGAATTGTGTGTTTAATTGTTTGAATAATTTGAAAAAACCTCGGGGTTCAAGGTGTCTTTTTTTAACTAAAAAGTAAAAAATTAAAAAAATCTGTACCCTGAGTGTTCTTTGACAAATTTAAAAAAATCTTGGAGGCATCTGGTATTTTTTTTAATGTTTTGTTTCAAAAAATGTGAAAAAATCTCTTTAAAAAAATTCTGAACCACGAGTGCTCGTTTTTAATTAATGGAAAGTATATTTCCAGGAAGTTTAGGTAGCCGACTAGAAAGGGTACAGTAGTTGCAGGTGCGCTACCTTTCTAGGAAAAATGTACAGTTAAATCTATTGTAAGAACAGGTAGCTCGGCTCCCTTTTTGGGTATAAAAGGCCCGTATTTTGTACATACTTCATCTGTTGTCTTGTGTCCGTTGCCGAAGTAAGTTCCGTGTAAATAAATCAACAAAAACCACAAGTGTTGTTTTTTATTCTCGCCACCCAACAAAGCGGAATCACGGCGAATGAAAAGCACGAACATATGGTCCTTCGAGCCGGATGTGTAAATACACGAATTTAGTGATTCGATCAGTAATATCGCGACATCATAACTAAGTGATACGCAACACGTGAACATACAACGGGCACATCAACATATCAACAGCAACAAGTATCAGGTGAGTGGTTCGTTTCCTTTCCAATCCTTATTATAACCAAAAAACACACTTTTTTAATCATAAATCAGTTAGGAAATGGCGCCCACTTTAGATCAATTAATCGTTAAAAGAACCGCGATCAAGTCAAAATTTACACGAATTCAAACTTTTGTTAATTCATTCAATGCAAACTCTAATATTCATTTATTAAAAACGCGCGTAACATTAGCCAATCAAGCATTTCAAGAATACAACAGTATACAGGATGAAATCGACTTGTTATTAGATAGATCTGACAAGGCGCTTATCGAAAAACATTTAGAATATCGCGAAGAAATCGAAAATAAATATTGCGAAATAATAGCTACAATCGAATCAAAAACTGAAAGTCGCGACGATGCACAAACGTCTAATTCAGGTAATCACGCACCTTTTGCACATCTTCCTCCAATCGCACCCATTAACATTAAACCATTTTCGGGTTGTTATAAGGAATGGTTAACATTCACTAACACGTTCAAGTCAATTATCGAAGACAATTCTTACAAACTAACCGACTGTCAACGGTTCCAGCATTTAAGATCGTGTTTAGAAGGTGAAGCAAAAAGGTCAATCGAACAGTTAGAGGCATCCGACGAAAATTATCAAGAAGCGTGGAAAATTCTTGAAAGCAGATTTAAAAACACGCGACTAATCGTACAAGATCATATTTTATCCATATTAAAACTACCTAGTTTGTCTAAAGCGTCACATTATGCAATTCGCGAACTTTTAGATACTATAATCAGAAATGTCACAGCCTTAAAACAATTAGATATTAAAATAGACGAGTGGCACGCGCTAATCGTCCCAATCATAATCGAAAAATTAGACTATGTCACAATTAGAGACTGGCAAGCTACGTTGGACAAAGATGTTCCGACCTATTCATCACTAATCATTTATTTAGAAAAACGGTATAGAACATTAGAATCAATCAGTTTAATTAATAATAAAACGAACACGCCTCAAACTTCTAATGCAAACCAAAATATTAACAAAAAACCAAGGGCGGTAGCTCATGTAGCTACAAACAAAGACAGTAATTGCCTTTACTGTGATAAAATTCATAGTATATATCATTGTCCAGAATTTCGAAATTTAAGCTCGCAACAAAGATTTAATTTCACTAAAAAATTGAATTTATGTACTAACTGTTTTCGAAGCAATCATAAAACACAGACTTGTTTTTCAAAATCAAGATGTCGCGAATGCGGAGAAAAACATCATACACTTTTGCACCGCGATGGACCCGAAAACAGCGAAACTCAGCACGTAAATTCGGTTGTAAATCATTCATTATTGAATTTAAAGGACACTGTAATTCTATCAACAGCTCTAATCCTAATTAAAAATGCACAAAACAAATACATACAATGCAGAGCTCTTTTAGATTCGGGAAGCATGAGTAATTACATCACTACATCGCTATGCAAAAAATTAGGTTTAAAACAAAATCCAATACATATAAATATCGGCGGTATCGGAAAAACCAAATCTAACATAAAATATTCGACGAACGTAGAAATAAAATCGCGTTATGAGAAGTTTTCGGCAAACATGAATTGTTTAATTTTGGATCAAATCACTGAAAATCTGCCGTTAGCGCGAATAGATCCAAAACATCTGGTTATTCCAAACGATAAACTATTAGCAGATCCTATGTTTTACGATCCTGGACCAATTGATATTCTCATTGGTGCCGGTCTGTTTTGGGAACTTTTGTGTCCAAACGAAAATTCGCCCGCTGGCGAACTTAAATTGCAGGCAACTCAGTTAGGTTTTATTGTCGGAGGATCCTTGAACGTTCCGCATTCAGGTAATCTAAATACGTCATCCGGCTTAAACATTACCCTAACATCCGTCTTAGAAAAACAGGTAGAAAAATTTTGGGAATTAGAACAATGCCGAACCGTCTGCACGAGGCTCACTGACGAAGAGCTTAAATCTGAAAATCATTATAAATTAACAACGAATAGGACAGCTGATGGCCGCTTTATAGTTAAATTACCATTTGTTAATAATCCGCCAATTCTTGATTCAAATCGCAAAAATGCATTAACGCAATTTTATAATCTTGAACGAAAACTTGTAAAAAAACCAGCCAAAAGCAGAATCGCACCACTTAAATCAATCACGTTACCACGACTTGAACTCTCAGCAGCGTTGTTATTAACTCGCCTAATGAACGTTGTTTCGCAAGCTTTACATATGCAAATAAATCGAAAATATTTCTGGTCAGACTCCACTATTGTCTTAGCGTGGATTAAGGGAACTCCAGCGTCCTACCAAACATTTGTAGGGAATCGCATCTCCGAAATACAAACATTTAGCCCTAAAGACGGTTGGTATCACGCCAAAAGTGAAGACAACCCCACCGATATAATTAGTCGAGGTTGTACACCGGAGAACTTAAAAAATAACTCCTTATGGTGGCACGGGCCACACTGGTTAAATCAAAACTATTCCGAATGGCCAATACAAAATATCAATTTAGAAACCATAGAAACCCCAGAACGACGTACAATTTCGTTATTATCATCCGAAACACCAACAATAGAGCCGCCAATTTTAACCAAATTTTCATCCTATAAAAAAACAGAAAAAGTGCTCTCCTGGGAACTAAGATTCATCAATAATTGCAAAAATCCAAATTCTAAAAACCTGGCTAATCATTTATTAACAGAAGAACTTCAAAATTCAAAATTCACTATCGCACGTCAGTTACAAAAGACAGCTTTTCAAAACGAATATAATTGTCTTCAACAAAACCAAGCGATCGACAAAAAATCACGATTGCTAAGTCTAAACATATTTTTCGATGAAACAAACCAATTAATTCGCGTGGGAGGGCGACTTAAAAAATCGTCACTATCTTATGACATAAAACATCCGATTTTATTACCTAAAGGTCATCACATCACAAAAATCTTGGTTCAGTACGAACATGAAAAACAATTGCACGCAGAACTTCAAAGTACATTAGCTTCTATTAGACAAACATTTTGGATACCTGCTGCTAGAACCGTTGTCAGAGGTGTGTTACACAAATGTTTTAATTGTTTTCGAACAAACCCTAAACCTTTATTCCCACCAATGGGTGACTTGCCTAAATCAAGACTTGAACCTACGCGTCCCTTTTTAGTCAGTGGCGTAGATTACGCCGGACCTCTGCTAATTAAAGAATGTCGTGGTCGTAGCAAGCGTCATGTCAAGGCGTACATTTGCCTATTCGTATGCTTTTCAACCAAAGCGATCCATTTGGAACTCGTAAACGATCTGACAACCGAATCATTTTTAGCAGCCTTTAATCGACTAGTGGCCAGGCGTGGTCACGTATATCATATGTATTCCGACAATGCTACGAACTTTGTAGGTGCTCGAAATAAATTGAATGAACTAACAGAATTTTTGAAATCGCAATCTGTCAGAAATGTCATTCAGAATCTTGCAAATAAAGGAATAAAATGGCACTTTATTCCTCCAAAATCACCACACATGGGCGACCTTTGGGAAGGCAACATAAAATCTGTTAAAAATCATATCAAACGTTCATTGAATTCAATGGTTTTAACTTATGAAGAGCTGTACACCTTTTTAACTCGTGTTGAAGCGATTTTGAACTCCCGACCAATTACTCCCCTGAGTAACGACCCCAATGACCTTCAACCTCTAACCCCTGGTCACTTCCTAATTGGCGAACCACTCACAGCCATTGATGAGCAGGACATCACGCCACTCAAAGTTAATCGTTTATCACAGTGGCAAAAAATCGAGCGCCTTCGTCAGGACTTTTGGCATCGCTGGAAAAAAGAGTACCTAACTCAGTACTCCCTTCGAAATCAAAAATTCGCTACGCAGCCTGATGCAATCGCCGTCAACACCATGGTCATCCTGGTTGAAGAAAACACCCCGCCGTTGCAGTGGAGATTGGGCCGAATCCTGGACGTCCACCCTGGTACCGACGGCGTCGTTCGCGTGGTGTCCATAAAAACCAGTGCCGGTGTTGTGAAAAGAGCAGTACGAAAGTTATGCTTTCTGCCTATGTAAAATGCGCCCCTAATCCAAAGTGCGCGGTTTTAAAGGGTGCGCCCCAAATCAGCGGGCAACGTAGCGGAGTGCGTTTTAGTTTAAGTTAAACACTTAAAAAATTGTCGATTCCAATCTTAATGCCATTTTATTTAACGTAAAAAATAATATGATTTATTTTTTACCAATCAAATGCTTAATTCAGGTTTACAAATTGTAATCTCCTGTCAATGTAATAATATCATATGAATCTTGTAATTGAAGTTAGGGTCTTCAAGGTGGCCGGTATGGAAAGTATATTTCCAGGAAGTTTAGGTAGCCGACTAGAAAGGGTACAGTAGTTGCAGGTGCGCTACCTTTCTAGGAAAAATGTACAGTTAAATCTATTGTAAGAACAGGTAGCTCGGCTCCCTTTTTGGGTATAAAAGGCCCGTATTTTGTACATACTTCATCTGTTGTCTTGTGTCCGTTGCCGAAGTAAGTTCCGTGTAAATAAATCAACAAAAACCACAAGTGTTGTTTTTTATTCTCGCCACCCAACAAAGCGGAATCACGGCGAATGAAAAGCAAGAACAATTAATTTTAAAGAATTTTGGGGATTTCTTGTGTTTTATGTTTCAAAAAAATTTGAAAGGATTTCGGGGTTCCGAGTGTCTTTTAAAAACTGAAAGAAATTTAGTTTTTTCATAAGATTTGAAAGAATCTTGGGGTTCCGAATGTCTTTTTTAAAAAATCAAAATCGATAGGAATTGTGGAATTCTTCCCGGAGTGCCCTTTTTTATAATTTAAAAGAATTTTAGGATCCTAGTCTTTAAAAAATTGAAAAGAAATCTCGGGGTTTCAAATGCCTTTTTTATAATTTAAAAGAATCTTGGGGGCTCCTCGTGTGTTTTATTTTGAAAAAAATTCAAAAAAGTCTTTTTTTGAAAAGGATTTGGTGTCCTCTGACTCCGGCGTTTTGTTGTTGAAAAAATTTGAAAACAATCTCTGGGTTCCAGGCACCTTTCTTAAAGAGTTGAAAAAAAATCTTGGAAGAAAATTCTTTCGTTTTTTGGAAAAGTTTGGAAGAATCTTTGAGTCTTCAGTGCTTTTTTTTATTTTTTTATGTATTTTGAGGTTCCAAGTGTCTGTTTAAAAGAATGGGGGCCTCTGATGTTTAGTTTTTTGAAAAAAATTGAAAGAATCTTTGGATCTCCAGTGCTTTTTTTATAATTAAAGACAATTTTGGGGGTTCAAACGTCTTTCTGAGAGAATTTAAAAGAACTTGGGGGCCCATGATGTTTTGTTTTTTTTTTTAAATTAAAGAAATCTTAGGATTTCAAATGTTTTTTTTTTATTAAAAAAAAGCTTTGAAGTTTTTTTTAACAATCGAAAATAATCTTGGGGCCTCTGCACCTTTCGTTTTTTGAAAAATGTTTGCCTTTTTTATAATTTAAAACATTCTTGTAAAAGAATCGTGTGTTTAATTTTTTGAATAATTTGAAAAAACCTCGAGGTCCCGGGTGTCCTTTTTTAATTGAAAAGTATCTTGGGGAACCCTGCTGTTGCATTCTTTTTTGAAAACATTTAAAAAATCTGAACCCTGAGTCTCCTTTGACAAATTTAAAAGGATCTAGAGGGTTGGTGTTGTGCTTTAAAAAAAAATGAAAGAAATCTCAGGGTTGCGAATGCTTTTTTTTTTAATTAAAAAGAATATTTGAAACCTTTGATGTTTTGTTTTAAAAAATTTGAAAAAAATCTCGGGATTGCGAGTGTCTTTTTTTAAAGAATCGAAAATATTTTTGGAGCTTCTGCCGTTTGGTTGTTCGAAAAATTTGAAATAATTTTTGGATCCGGATTGACTTTTTTTATGATTTATAAGAATTTTGGAGGGAAGCCTCTGGTGTTTGATTTTATTTTTTTTCTATTTAAAAATCTCTGACAACGAGTGCTTTTTTTGCCTTCTGAGTGTAAGTTAAGGAAATATAGTAATCGAGTCCATCGGACGAATGACCAATTTTTTGACTGATATAGATTTGAAGGAATCCCGTGGTTCCGAATGTGTTTTTTAAGAATTGAAAAAAATTTTTGGGTCCCCTCGTGTTTCGTTGCCAGAAAAAAATTGGGAAAAAGCCTCAATGCTCAAAGTATCTTTTTTAAAAGAATTGATAAGAATCTTGGAACTGATGCCGTTTCGTTTTTTGAAAAAATTTGAAGGAATCTGGGAGTTCCAAGTGCTCTTTTTATAATTTAAAATAATTTTGTGGGTCCCAAATGTCTGCTTTAAAAAGAATCTTTGAGGTCTTTGGTGTTTTGTTTTAAATAAACTTGAAAAAATCTTGGTGTGCCAAGCGCATTTTTTTTTTTAGAATCGGAAATAATCTTGGGCCCTTTGCGGTTTCGTTTGCTGAAAAAAATTGAATGAATAGTTGGATCCTGTGCTCCTTTTTTATAATTTAAAAGAATCTTGAGGGTTCCCGGTGTTTTATTTTTTGAATAATTTAAGAAGAGAAGAAAGGGAGTCCGGAATTTTTTTGAAAAAAATTAAAAACAATTCTGAACCTCGAGTGTTTTTTTTTTTATGAATTTTAAATAATCGTAACGGATCCTCGGGCTTTTAAGTTTTCAACACGAAAAATTTAATCTCTAAGCCCCGAGTATCTTGTTTTTAATAACTGAAAATATCCTTGGAGGCACCTGGTGAATTGTTTTTTCATAAAATTTAAAAGAATCTCTTGGTCATGGGTGTCTCTTTTTAAGAATTGAAAAGAATTTTGGAGGCCCTTGACGTTTCATGCTTTAAAAAAATAAAAAAAAAGAATCTCGGGTTCCAGGTGTCCGATCCTCGAGTGTTTTCTTTAAAGGATTTTTAAAAATCTGGGGGCAACTGGTGTTTCGTTTTTTAAAAAATTGGTAAGCTTCTCGGGGTCCCGAATGTTATTCTTATGGTAATAAAAAATCTTGGGTGTCCATAAACATATTTGAATTAAATTTTTATTACAGGTGCCTGTTTTAAGGATTAAAAAGAATCTTTGATGTGTTATTTTTTCGGAAAAAAAAAAATTGAATAATCTCCTGGTTTCGAAAAAATCTCAGGATCTCGAGTGTCTTTTTAACAGGATTAAAAAAAATCTTGGGGGCCCTTTGTTTTATCTTTTGAAAAAAATTGAAAAAATTAAGGGATCCCGAGTGCCTTTTTTCTAAGAATTTAAAAAAATGTTGGGGACTTCTAGTCCTTCGTTTTTTGACCAAAAAATCTCGTTCTTGAAAGAGTTGTATTTCAGAAAGTGACCATGACCCTCTTTTTTGTCACAATGTGTCGAAAAATCCCGAAAAATCCCGATTTACCCACCACCCCCCAGCATCTATTTCGAGCATTTGTTTATTATTACGAAACGTATTACGACTCCAAAATAGACGACAACGTCGGCATTTCCGTTCCATTCTTGCTCTTTACTCCACATAGGTTATCAATAAATGTCTGCAAAGCAATGGCGTAACGAATGTTGCCTTCGACACATCGATCGCATTTTCATAAAAACCGTACCTCATAAAACTGTAAAAGTCGCTCCGATTTCTAATCCTGACGAAACTCGAATATTCAACAAATCCAATTATTTTTTCACTTCATTAAGTGATGCATTTAAATGGTAAACAATGCACTTTGAAAGTGGTACGCGAGTCCTGTTAGCATTCTATAGAAAAAATGAAATGAAATGAAAGTGGGTGAACAGCTCGCGAACCGAATCTGCTCAAATTGTGTGAGAGAATTGGTTTGTTGTGTAAATGGAGTGCTAAAAGGTCTAATTTTACACTGGGACTTAGAGGAATGTAATACAGTTATGATTCACGTTCAAACGGGCTAAATGTGTCCAGAAAGAGGAATTTTCGGGCTATTTTGGTCATGTGGAATGTCGAGAGATTTTTTGTTACAAGAATTAAAATTCAGTGAATGGTTTTACTTGGTCAATTAATATGAACGCTCTCATTTGGTATAACACTGAAGTGAAAGTGTTCCCAAAAATGATTATATCTGGCAATGCACCTTCGGGAAGTTCTCCGGTCGAGCAGCACACTTTTCTCCCAAGTTCTAAATTACCTTCTCGCGGAGGCCTTTCAAGGGCCCTTTTTGCGATTTAGCACGGCGGCAAAGGGCGGAGCTATCAAATTATACCGAGAACATTTTCTCACAGTGCATACAGGATACGTAACGCTTCAAGTGACTGAGCACGACCTAATCACTGGAAGTAGGGATTGTAACAAAGGAACGGAAACTCTTAAAAAGGTCTTCGAGGGGTCATCGTAATGACATTTAAATAATTCGGTTTCCCGGCGTTCGTTCACACCAAATAAAATTTTCCTGCATTTGTCGCATTATCTAAGTGTACTGAGTCCACATAACGGGACTCTAATGCAATATGGGCGTGAAGGCATGCAAATGGATACCGTCACGTTTGAGTAGCAAATTGTTTGCGTAATTCAGAGACGTCGGAACACTGTTGTTTTGAACGACGTCGAAAACTATGACCGATTAATCCTGACTATAGGTAGGTCAGCCAAAAATTTGCTACAGGTGCGCTAAAACTCCAATGTCGTAAATTATGAAATGGAAGCAACACGTGAAAGTTGGATTTGGGTAAGTTCACACTTTTACTGCCACGGAGAAAAAGAAAGTCCATCGATATGCATTTTTATGAGCGCTTCCTGGGTGAGGCGAGTTGGTTTCCGACTGGCATTTAAAAAAAAATGCGATTATTTTATTTATCCCACGAGGAATCAATTTCCTAGTAATACTTGAGAGAGATATCGAAAATGCATTATTTCACAAAAATATTTTTCTATGTGTGTGGAACACTTTCCATTGTTACATTTATTGTGTTACATTTTGTGCTCTGTTTGTTGTCACTAATTATTTATGTAATAATTATTTTCAAGCAGGTGTAGCAGTTCGGATTTACGCGGAAACGGAAATGTGTATCACTGCGATGAATAATCTCTACCTTTAGATAATATTCGTCACGCTATTGACTCAAGCGCCAGGTCCGTATCCTCGTATTTAGCACTTTTTTACTATCAATTAATTTAAAATGTCGTTTAATTTAAAATTCGCGCCAACCCCCACCGAAAACATGATGACGTAACAACGTTGTTGTTTTCGTTGTTTTTTTAAGAACTCGCGTGTTGACCCGACCCTGCCAAACCGTCGATTCGACAACATTTTTATAGCAATGACCTCTCTCGAATTTCCAGGGGAATTACGTCATACATCAAAAGTCTCTAAGCGAGTGCCAACTGGGTTGGCAATAACACGCTTTCTGAGGCGTCATTGAGTGAGTAAGTAACTGACGTAGGAGTTTACGAAAAAATAATCGACTCTTCAGTTTATTTTTAAGTGTGGCGTACTCGACGACAAAGCAAAATTTTTGGTGTCTCAGTTTTGCTCTAATTTTAGCAGGAGGCGACTTTGTATTCCAGTTTTTAAATCAATATTCCGGGGTCTGGTTTAAATGTCTATTATATGTTATTACTTATTATTGCTCTCTTTTGTGTGTTAAACATCATAGAATCGCTTAAAAATCCTCACACTGAAGTTCTTGGCAAAGTTAGTTTTTCGATTTCTCACTTCTCTAATTTTTTAATTTCTCAAATTTTTGAATGTTTCTTTCAGTTTTGGGATTTTCCAATATTTCGATTTTTGGACCCCTGGATTTTTTTATTTAAGCTTTACATTTTTCAACTTTTCGAAGTTTTAATTTTTCAACTTTTAAAATTCTAGCCTTTTCGATTTCTTGAGTTTTCAGTTCTTCTATACTTATTTCAATTTTTCAATTTTTCGAATTTTTAAATTTTCGATTTTTCCAATTTTTCATTTCTAAAATTTTTCGATTTTTCCGTGTTTTTATTGTTCAATTTCTCGATTTATCAGTTTTTCAATTCTTGACTTTTCTTCTCGGCTTTCCACTCCCTTGATTTCTCGATCCTCTGAGTTTTCGATTTCTCGATGTCTCAGTTTTTGAATTTTTCGATGTTTGGATTTTTTTAGATTTCTCGGTTTTTTAATTTTTTATTTTTGGGCTTTCCAATTTTTCGATTTTTCGATGTTTCGATTTTTCAGTTACTGATTTTTCTTGTTCAATGTTTTAAATTTTAGATTTTTCGATTTTTTGAATTTTCAGTTCTTCAGTATTTCTATTTTTCAGTTTTTCAAATGTTGAAGTTGCTAAATTTTCAGTTTTCCGGTTTCTCAACTGATTTTTTTGATTTTTTGATGTTTCCATTTCTCCATTTTTCAAATTTGCAATATTTTGATTATTCAATGTTTTAAATTTTAGATTTTTCGATTTTTCAGTTCCTCAATATTTTTTAATTCTTCAAATTTTGACGTTTCTGAATTTTCCGATTTTTCAATTAATTTATTTTTTGATTTCCCCATTTCTCGGCTTCTTAAAGTTCGATTTTTCAGTTCTTCAACTTTTGAATTTTTCAGGTTTTTGATTTTTCAATTTTTCGGTTTTCTAAGTTTGCGATTTTTCGTCTTTGCTTTTTTGACTTTTCGATTTCCCAATTTTTCAATTTTTTAATTCCGCTATTTTTGGATATTTAGTTCAATTTTGTGATTTTTTAGTTTTTTGATTTTTCAATTTTTCTTCTATTTTTTAGTTTTTCGATGTTTCAGTTTCGTAATTTTTCAGTATATATTTCAAGTCTTTGATTTTTTGAGTTCCGGATTTTTCGCTTTCTCGACGTTTACATTTTGGATTTTCAATTTTTCGTCTTTTAAACTTCAGATTTTTCTATTTTTCCACTTTGCTTTTTTGGTTTTTCGATTTTTTAATTTTCCAATTTTTTAATTTCACAATTTTTGGATATTTCTTTCAGTTTTGGAATTTTTCAATATTTCGATTTTTGGACTCCTGGATTTTTTTATTTCTCGATTTTTTACTTTTTGGATTTTCAATTTTTTGTCAAGTTCTACATTTTTCAACTTTTCGATGTTTTAATTTTTCAACTTTTAAAATTCTAGCCTTTTCCATTTCTCAAGTTTTCAGTTCTTCTATATTTCAATTTTTCGAAATTTTAGATTTTCGATTTTTCCAATTGTTCATTTCTAAAATTTTTCGATTTTTCATCTTTTTGATATCTCGATTTATTGAATTCAGATGTTTCCGTGTTTTGATTGTTCAATGTCTCGATTTAACAGTTTTTCAATTTTTGACTTTTCTTCTCGGATTTCCATTTTTTGATTTCTCGATCCTCTGATATTTCGATTTCTCGATGTCTCAGTTTTTGAATTTTTCGATGTTTAGGTTTTTTGGATTTATCGGTTTTTTGATTTTTTACTTTTGGGCTTTTCAATTTTTCGATTTTTCAATGTTTCGATTTTTCAGTTATCCGATTTTTCTTGTTCAATGTTTTAAATTTTAAATTTTTCGATTTTTTGAATTTTCAGTTCTTCAGTATTTCTATTTTTCAATTTTTCAAATGTTGAAGTTGCTAAATTTTCAGTTTTTCGGTTTCTCAACTATTTTTATTTTTCTGATTTTTTGATGTTTCGATTTCTCCATTTTTCAAATTTGCAATATTTTGATTATTCAATGTTTTAAATTTTAGATTTTTCGATTTTCAGTTCCTCAATATTTTTTAATTCTTCAAATTTTGACGTTCCTGAATTTTCCGATTTTTCAATTAATCTATTTTTTTATTTTCCCGTTTCTCAATTTTCCAAAGTTTCGATTTTTCAGTTCTTCAGTTCTTTAATTTTTCGATTTTGTTTTTTTGAGTTTTCGATTTCCCAATTTTTCAGTTTTTTAATTCTGCTCTTTTTGGATATTTTTTTTCTGAATTTTCAGATTTTCCATTTCTCAATTAATCTATTTTTTTGATTTTCCCATTTCTCGGCTTCTCAAAGTTCGATTTTTCACTTCTTCAACTTTTGAATTTTTCAGGTTTTTGATTTTTCAATTTTTCGGTTTTCTAAGTTTGCGATTTTTCGTCTTTGCCTTTTTGACTTTTCGATTTCCCAATTTTTCAATTTTTTAATTCCGCTATTTTTGGATATTTCTTTCGATTTTGTGATTTTTTAGTTTTTTGATTTTTCAATTTTTCTTCTATTTTTTAGTTTTTCGATGTTTCAGTTTCGTAATTTTTCAGTATATATTTCAACTTTTTGATTTTTCAAGTTCTGGATTTTTCGCTTTCTCGACATTTTACTTTTTGGATTTTCAATTTTTCGTTTTTTAAACTTTAGATTAGATATTTCTTTCAGTTGTGGAATTTTTCAATATTTCAATTTTTGGATTCCTGGATTTTTTTATTTCTCCATGTTTTACTTTTTGGATTTTCAATTTTTTGTTAAGTTCTACATTTTTCAACTTTTCGATGTTTTAATTTTTCAACTTTTAAAATTCTAGCCTTTTCGATTTCTCAAGTTTTCAGTTCTTCTATATTTCAATTTTTCGATTTTTCATCTTTTTGATTTCTCGATTTATCGAATTCAGATGTTTCCGTGTTTTGATTGTTCAATTTCTCGATTCATCAGTTTTTCAATTTTTGACTTTTCTTCTCGGCTTTCTACTCCTTGATTTCTCGATCCTCTGATTTTTCGATTTCTCGATCTCTCAGTTTTTGAATTTTTCGATGTTTGGATTTTTTGGATTTCTCGGTTTTTTGATTTTTTAGTTTTGGGCTTTCCAATTTTTCGATTTTATGAGTTTAATGTTTTAAATTTTAGATTTCTCGATTTCTCGATTTTTTAAAATTTCAGTTCTTCAGTATTTCTATTTTTCAATTTTCCATATTTTGAAGTTGCTAAATTTTCAGTTTTCCGGTTTCTCAACTAATCTATTTTTATTTTTTTTGTTTTTGTGATTTTTCAGGATTTCTATTTTTCAATTTTTCAAATTTTGACGTTGCTCAATATTCAGTTTTCCGGTTTCTCAATTAATCTATTTTTGATTTCCCTATTTCTCGACTTCAGATCTTCAATTCTTTGATTTTTCGATTTTTCTACTTTCTGTTTTGGTTTTTCGATTTCTCAATTTTCCAATTTTTTGATTTCTCAATTTCTGGATATTTCGTTCAGTTTTGGGATTTTCCAGTATTTTCGTTTTTCGACTTTTCGATTTTTCGACTTCTCGAACTATCGATTTTTCAGTTCTTCAATTCTTAGAATTTTCGATTTTTCTACTTTGCTTTTTTGGTTTTTCGATTTCTCAATTTTCCAGTTTTTTAATTTCTCAATTTTTAGATATTTCTTTCAAATTTGGGATCTTCCAGTATTTTCGTTTTTCGCTTTTCGATTTTTCGATTTTTTATTTTTTGGATTTTTAGTTTTTCGTTTTTAAACTAGATTTTTCAATTTTTCGACTGTTACTGTGTTATAATTATTTCGATTTCTCAGTTTTTCAACTTTTCGAGTTTTCAGTTCTTCTATATTTTAAATTTTGAATTTTCCAAATTTTTAAATTTTCGATTTTTCAATTTTTTGAGATGTCGACTTATCGATGTTTTGATTGTTCAATCTCTCAATTTATGAATTTTTCCATTTTTAACTTTTCGATTTTTTGATTTTGGGCTATTTCGGTTCCTCAATTTTTCGATTTTTCGACTTCTTGACTTTTGAACTCCTCGATTTTTCGATTTTTTGATTTTTCGAATTCTCGATGTCTCATTTTTTGAATTTTTCCTATTTTGGATTCTTGGATTTATCGGTTTTTCGATTTTTTACTTTTCGGCTTTTCGATTTTCCGATTTTTGAATTATCCAATTTTTTAAATTTTCAAGTTTCGATTTCTCCATTTTTCAATTTTACGATATTTTAATTCTTCAATGTTTAAATTTTAGATTTTTCCAGATTTCAGTTCTTCAATATTTTTTAATTCTTCAAATTTTAACGTTTCTGAATTTTCAGTTTTTCCATTTCTCAATTAATCTATTTTTTGATTTTCCCATTTCTCGACTTCCCAAAGTTTCGATTTTTCAGTTCTTCAACTTTTGAATTTTTCAGGTTTTTGATTTTTCAATTTTTCGGTTTTTTAAGTTTGCGATTTTTCGTCTTTGCTTTTTTGACTTTTCGATTTCCCAATTTTTCAATTTTGTAATCCGCTATTTTTGGATATTTCGTTCAATTTTGTTATTTTTTAGTTTTTTGATTTTTCAATTTTTCTTCTATTTTTTAGTTTTTCGATGTTTCGGTTTCGGAATTTTTCAGTATATATTTCGACTTTTTGATTTTTCGAGTTCTGGTTTTTTCGATTTCCCGACTTTTTACTTTTTGGATTTTCAATTTTTCGTTTTTTAAACTTCGGATTTTTCTATTTTTCGACTTTGCTTTTTTGGTTTTTCGATTTTTCAATTTTCCAATTTTTTAATTTCTTAATTTTTGTATATTTCTTTCAGTTTTGGGATTTTCCAATATTTTAATTTCTTCGACTTTTCGACTTCTGGATTTTTAAATTTTTCGACCGTTACATACATTTTTCAATTTTTTAATATCCCAATTTATGGATATTTCGTTCAATTTTTCGATATTTCAGTTTTGGGATTTTCCAATATTTCGATTTTTGGACTCCTGGATTTTTTATTTCTCGATTTTTTACTTTTTGGATTTTCAATTTATTGTTAAACTTTACATTTTTCAACTTTTCGATGTTTTAATTTTTCAACTTTTAAAATTCTAGCCTTTTCGATTTCTCGAGTTTTCAGTTCTTCTATATTTCAATTTTTCAATTTTTCGAATTTTTAAATTTTCGATTTTTCCAATTTTTCATTTCTAAAATTTTTCGATTTTTCATCTTTTTGATTTCTCGATTATCGAATTCAGATGTTTCCGTGTTTTGATTGTTCGATTTCTCGATGTCTCAGTTTTTGAATTTTTCGATGTTTGGATTTTTTGGATTTCTCGATTTTTTGAATTTTCAGTTCTTCAGTATTTCTATTTTTCAATTTTTCAAATTTTGAAGTTGCTAAATTTTCACTTTTCCGGTTTCTCAACCAATTTATTTTTATTTTTGTGATTTTTTGATGTTTCCATTTTTCCATTTTTCAATTTTGCAATATTTTGATTTTTCAATGTTTTCAATTTTAGATTTTTCGATTTTCCAGCTCCTCAAAATTTTTTAATTCTTCAAATTTTGACGTTTTTGAATTTTCCGATTTTTCAATGAATCTATTTTTTAATTTTCCCGTTTCTCGACTTCCCAAAGTTTCGATTTTTCAGTTCTTCAGTTCTTTAATTTTTCGATTTTTCAGGTTTTTTATTTTTCAATTTCTCGATTTTTTAATTCCGCAATTTTTGGATATTTCGTTCAATTTTGTGATTTTTCAGTATTTCTATTTTTCAATTTTTCAAATTTTGAGGTTGCTCAATATTCAGTTTTCCGATTTCTCAATTAATCTATTTTTGATTTTCCTATTTCTCGACTTCTCGAAGTTTAAATTTTTCAGATCTTCAATTCTTTGATTTTTCGATTTTTCTACTTTCTGTTTTTGTTTTTCGATTTCACAATTTTCCAATTTTTGGATATTTTTTTCAGTTTTGGGATTTTCCAGTATTTTGATTTCTCGGACTTTTCGACTTCTGGATTTTTAAATTTTTCGACTGTTTTATACATTTTTCAATTTTTTAATTTCCCAATTTTTGGATATTTCGTTCAATTTTTCGATATTTCAGTTTTGGGATTTTTTAGTATTTCGACTTTTCTATTTTTCGAGTTTTTCAATTTCTCAACATTTTACTTTTTGAATTTCCAATTTTTCGACTGTTTTATACTTAGATTTCTCAATTTTTCAACTTTGCGATATTCTAACTTTTCACTTTTTACAATTTTAGGTTTTTCGATTTCTCGAGTTGTCGGTTCTTCTATATTTCAATTTTTCAATTTTCGGAATTTTTAAATTTTCGATTTTCCAATTATCCGATTGTTCAATTTACAAGAAAATTGTTAGTTAAACAAAAAAATAGTTGCATGTCAAAATCGAAAGAAACATGTGAGCTGTGATATTATGTTTGTAAATAAAAGCATCTAAATAATGACTATTTCCCGCAGAACTAAACGCTTAGAGTCGACATTGGCTTGAGCGCGCTCCGGTCTGTGGATCAAACAAGTTCTCAGGCGACGTAAATAGTTTATTAAGTTGATGTTCTAATAAGTTGCGTAGATACAAAGCAGAAAAATAAAAGAATTTCTGTGACGAGTTTGAACTCGTGGTCTACAGTAGCGGTCATTTCTACGGAACCACTCGATAAAAAGTCAAGTTGGTAGCCCTGTCATCTAGTACTTTACGCCGAACGCGGTTGGTAGCGGTAGTTGACATGGCAATCGAAATTAGCACAACACGAATGTTTCGGTTGCCCTCAGCTATGCCGCACTGTATCCCATGCAGACTGTATGTTCTGTTCATCTATTTATTAAAATAAAATATCTACATTGACAATAGGGCCATCTAACCTGTCAAATTTTTGACAAATATGTTTTCCCCCAGAAACCCGTCAAGGTCACTTACACCAAACAAATTTTGAAAATTTACACTAGGGAGTGGTTCTATAGAAAAGATCGCGACTTTACAAGAGTGAAACCATTTTTAGAGTTGTCTCATTTATTAGTAAAATTAGTAAAATTCCAACTTAGTTTTAACAACGAATGACTTTCAAAACTAATGTAAAAGTAATGATATATATATATATATATCAGAAACATGCTTCAAAATTCAAAAAATATGTCAAAATATACAAAATCGCGTTAAAAACTGTATCTCTCTGTACTCACTTTTTAAATATAATTTACTCGATAAGAATGGAGATAACAATGAAGCTGATCAAGATGGCGAAGACAGTGACATGAAAACTAAGTAATCAAAATTTATTTTGACGTCCAAAGATACAGAAGACAATCGACAAAGTGGAACAAGATGAGTAACTAAACAAGTTGTCATAGTTTTCTTTAATAGCTACAATTTTCTGAACCCGTAAAAAGAGTAGATTTTGGTGTTTTCGCGACCGTAGGGTGGATGAATCAATCAAAAGTATTGGTAACAGTGATAACAGTTCTTTCCGTCATAAATTTCAGTCAGTGTACAGGTGAAATTATGTTAAACTTTCTGGACCACCCGGTACTTGACATAGCGCGTCACTGTGTATTTGTTGCATGAAACGCAATGTCAAAAGCGGCGCCCTCTGGCGCCCTTGCCAGAACTAACTTCGAGCAAGGTCAAAAACAGGAACCTGCGTCATTCCGACAGGTGACAGTTCAGCAAAACAATCAAAAAATATTTTTTTACACAAAAAACCGCAACCGAAGCTTCGTTTTCAGTTTCTAACTTAAAAAAACAACATTCTAATCGAATCGCAATAACTCGTGCCGTGTTACCACCGTGCCGTATCCTTGATCCTCCACATTGACAAACCCAGTTGTCAGTTGTCATTTTCGCTTATTTTTGTTAAATATGACATTGATTGAAGGAATAGGCGATGAAGTGACACAATTTTTTATCGCTTTATTGGTAGTCCTAGTCGGTAAGACCCCAGCTCTCCTCGATACAGCCTCACTCCACTTGACAGTTTCAGTGTCCTTCGCTTGGTGGACCACCAGCATCTCGGAACAGAGGCATGTCCAGACCGTCTGGCTGCTGGACCGACGCCGCCACCGAGCCCACCGCCGCCTCACCAACCACACGCACGCCGTCACCATAACCGAAGGTGCTCGATCGGTCGTTTTTCTAACGCAAAATTCGGCTGAGGGTAATCTTGTTGAGTTCACTTGCAACTTAGCCAGCTTCTAGCTTATAGAAACTAGTTTGGTGAATTCCGGCGGAGAAAACGTTCTTTTTGTAGGCACAACGACGGCGGCGCTCCAAGCTGACAGCCCCACGCTGGCGGCGGCGGCGAGCGCGAAGCCCCCAGAGGCCGGCACGAGCAGCTCGGACACGACGGAAAGGGGCGACGAGGATGAGAGGACGAGGATCGTGCAGGCGATGGACGACGACGCCTGCGTCCTGAGGCAGCGCCGGTTGGCGTTCTACGAGAGAAGTGGTGACAGTGGTACTGAGAATTCGGACACCAGTGATAGCAATCCAGTGGTAATGGAGCACAATTATGCAGAAGCTGCCTCCAGTGCGGAGAGCAGGGAGGCGGCGAGTGACGCAAGCAAGGCTGCCAAAGAAGAGACTGATATCAGGATCAAGCTCAAGTACATTAACGATGATCTGAAGTTGGTAGATGGGAAGCTGAAGGAACAGCTGGGGGATTTCAAGAAGTAAGGTTATGTTACATTCTTTTGGGTTTTGATCCCATCCAAACAATGCGTGACGTCATGTCTTGAAAAAACGATGTACAGGTGTTCCAGTAATTATAGCAAATGAAAATATTCCATTTTCTTTTACACGTGATAGAAAATATTAATTTGGGTATTATTTAAGAAATTTTGTTTTTATTTCCTGAGCGTAAGCCTTTTTAATTTTTCCATTTTTTGATGTTTCAGTTTCATGTTTTTTTAACCTTGGTTTATTCAATTTTTCAATCTCGATTTCCAAATTTTTGAATTTTTTGTTTCATCAATTTTCCAAGTTCTTGATTTTTATTTTTGATTATCCCGATTTTTTAATTTTAATTTTTTTTATATCACAATTTTTTGTTTTTTCATTTCCTTTATTTTTTCAATATTTCTTTCGATTTTATAGTTTTTTGTCTATTCAATTTTTCAAGTATTCAATTGTTCGATTTTCAAAATTAAAAATTTTTCAATTTTGCAATTTTTGGATTTTTCAATTATTCGATTTTTTTTAATTTTCAATATTTAGATTTTACAATATTTTATTTTTTAGATTTTTAATTTTCTCAGTTTTTGATCTCTTTCGATTTTGCAAGTTCTTCTATTTTATACTTTTTGGTTTTTTCATTTTTGATTTTACAATTTTGCAATTTTTCCATTTCTTTTTATTCCAAAAGTTGAGCAATCGAAAAATTAAAAATCGGCAAAATTTGAAAGATCGAAAAACTGAAAAATTGCAAAATCGAACAACGAAGAAACGAAAAACTGAAACATTGAAAAAGTAAAAATCGGGAAGCTTAAAAATCGAAAAAAATTAATGAAAGAATCGAAAAATTGTAAATATCGAGAAATTCAAACTTAAATTCCAAAACCCGAAATCCCAAACCCCAAATTCTAAATCCCGAATCCTAAATTCGAATATCCAATTCGAAATCGCGAGTCCTGAGTGTTAAAATATCAATGATTTCTAAATCCTGACTCTTGGCCCTCCAGGCTCGAGTCCCGAGTCCTGGAGGTTGCATCATGGATCCTCGATTCTTCCTTCTTGATCGATCTGTGGTAATTTCTGATACCTGATTCATTTTTGATATCTCATACCTGATCCTTTATCCTGGACCCTTTATCCTTTATCCTTGACCCTTTATCCTTGACTCTTGATCCTTGATTCTTCATTCTTCCTCCTTGATTCTTCGTCCTTGATCCGTCGTCCTTGATCCTTTTCCCGTGATCCTTCATCCTCGATCCTTCATCCTTGAATATACAGCTATGATTCTTCATCTTTGATTCTTCATCCTTGATCCTTGATTCTTCATCCTTGATCCTTGATTCTTCATCCTTGATCCTTGATTCTTCATCCTTGGTCCTTGATTCTTCATGCTTGATCTTTGATCCTTCATCGTTAATTATTATCCGATTTTCTGATTTTTTTGATTTTCAAAATTTCGATTTACCTATATTTTGTTCTTATCTATTTTGCACTTTTTATATTTATAAGTTTCTCAATTTTTAATTTTTTGAATTTTCAATTTTTCAAGTTCTTAAATCCCAATTTTTAAAGTTTTCATTTTATACTTTTTCGTTTTTTTTATTTTCAATTATTCAGTTTTGCAATTTTTCCTTTTTGTATTCGAAAAGTTGAAGAAACAAAAAGTGGAAAAATCGACAAACTGAAAAATCCAAAACTGAAAAATCTAAAAATTGAAAAGTCCAGGACATTGAAAAACCGAAAAATTGAATAAATAAAGAAAATGAACCGAAACGAAAAATTGAAAACTTGTGAAATTCTAAATCGAAGAATTAGAAAATTAAAAAAATCGAACAATCCTTCATCTTTGATCCTTCATCCTTAATTATCCTAATTTTCGATTTCTTTAATTTTCAAAATTTCAATTTTACAATATTTCGTTTTTTCGGTTTTGCACTTTTATAGATTTTTAAGTTTCTCAATGTTTAATTTTTCAAGTTTTTGAATCCCAATTTTTAAATTTTTCAAAATTCTCATTTTATACTTTTTCGTTTTTTTATTTTTGATTTTTCAATTTTGTAATTTTTCCTTTTTGTATCCCAAAGTAAACAAAAAAATTGAAAAATCGAAAAATCGAGAAACTGAAAAAACCAAAATTGAAAAAACGAAAAATAAAAAATTTGAAGGTTGAAAAATCGAAAAATTGAAAAATTCAGAATATTGAAAAACCGAAAAATTGAATAAATAAAGAAAATGATCGAAAATGAACTAAACGTCCTTGAGAATTCGTCCTTGATCCGTCGTCCTTAGTTTTCCGAATTTTTGATTTCTTTAATTTTCAAAATTTCAATTTTACAATACATATTTCGTTTTTTCAATTTTCCTAGAGATTTTGAAGTTTCTCAATTTTTCGATTTTTCAATTTTTCAAGTTCTTGAATCCCAATTTTTAAATTTTTCAAAATTTTCATTCAATACTTCTTCGTTTTTTTATTTTTGATTTTTCTATTTTTCAATTTTGCAATTTTTTCTTTTTGTATTCGAAAAGTTGAAAAAACAAAAAATGGAAAAGTCGACAAAGTGAAAAATCTAAAATTGAAAAAACGAAAAATAAAAAATCTAAAAGTTGAAAAATCGAAAAATTGCATATCGAAAAATTGAATAAATAAAAAAATTTACCGAAATGAAAATTTTAAAAACAAAAACTCGTGAAATTGCAAATTGAAGAATTACAAAATTTTTAGATTTTTCAGAGTTTTCATTTTATACTTTTCGTTTTTTTTATTTTTGATTTTTCAATTTTGCATTTTTCCTTTTTGTATTCGAAAAGTTGAAGAACCAAAAAATGAAAAAATCGACAAACTGAAAAATCTAAAAATTGAAAAATGCAGGACATTGAAAAACCGAAAAATTGAATAAATAAAGAAAATGAACCGAAACGAAAAATTGAAAACTCGTGAAATTCCAAACCGAAGAATTAGAAAATTAAAAAAATCGAACAATCCTTCGTCCTTGATCCTTCATCCTTGATCCGGGATCCTTCGTTCTGGATCCTTCGTCCTGGATCCTTCGTTCTTGATCCTTCGTCCTTGATCCTTCGTCCTTGATCCTTTATCCTTAATTATCCTAATTTTCGATTGCTTTAATTTTCAAAATTTCAATTTTACAATATTTCGTTTTTTCGATTTTGCACTTCTATAGATTTTAAAGTTTCTCAATTTTTAATTTTTCAAGTTCTTGAATCCCAATTTTTAAATTTTTCAAAATTTTCATTCAATACTTCTTCGTTTTTTTATTTTTGATTTTTCTATTTTTCAATTTTGCAATTTTTCCGTTTTGTATTCGAAAAGTTGAAAAAACAAAAAATAGAAAAGTCGACAAACTGAAAAATCTAAAATTGAAAAAACGGAAAATAAAAAATCTAAAAGTTGAAAAATCGAAAAATTGCATATCGAAAAATTGAATAAATAAAAAAAATTACCGAAACGAAAATTTGAAAACTCGTGAAATTGCAAATTGAAGAATTACAAAATTTTTAGATTTTTCAGAGTTTTCATTTTATACTTTTCGTTTTTTTATTTTTGATTTTTCAATTTTGCATTTTTCCTTTTTGTATTCGAAAGGTTGAAGAACCAAAAAATGTAAAAAATCGACAAACTGAAAAATCTAAAAATTGAAAAATGCAGGACATTGAAAAACCGAAAAATTGAATAAATAAAGAAAATTAACCGAAACGAAAAATTGAAAACTCGTGAAATTCCAAACCGAAGAATTAGAAAATTTAAAAAATCGAACAATCCTTCTTCCTTGATCCTTCATCCTTGATCCGGGATCCTTCGTCCTTGATCCTTTATCCTTAATTATCCTAATTTTCGATTTCTTTAATTTTCAAAATTTCAATTTTACAATATTTCGTTTTTTCGATTTTGCACTTGTATAGATTTTAGAGTTTCTCAATTTTTAATTTTTCAAGTTCTTGAATCCCAATTTTTAAATTTTTCAAAATTTTCATTTTATGCTTTTTGTTTTTTTTTTTATTTTTGATTTTTCTATTTTTCAATTTTGCAATTTTTCCTTTTTGTATTCCAAAGTAAACAAACAATTGAAAAATCGAGAAACTGAAAAATCTAAAAGAATCTGAAAGTTGAAAAATCGAAAAATTGAAAAATCCAGAACATTGAAAAATTGAAAACTCGTGAAACTGCAAATCGAAGAAGAAGAATAAAATTTAAAAATTCAAACATCAAAAAATTGGAAAATCGAAAACCTTAACAATTTTAAAATGAAAATTCGAATGTTGCAAAATTGAAGAAACAAAAGTGAAAAATTGCAAAACGAAAAATTTAAATTGAAAAAAAAATTATAAAAACGGGACATTAAAAAATCGAAAAATTGTAAAAAGAAATTAATTAAATTAAAGAATCAAAAGTTGGAAAATTGAGAATTGTTTCTAATTATAATTTTTAATTTTTTAGAGAAGCGAGATTTGTTGGTTGTACTTCAGGGGCAAGGGAAGTTCTGTCGAAATAACCTTCGACCAATTTTTTTAACTAGCTTACTTAATTAACATAATTTAGTACCAATACGTTGTTGGCAATTTTACTATGGAAATTTGTTTTTTGATCCTTTCCAAAAAATGCGTGACGGCATGTCAATATTGTTTCGTTCCTGAAAAATCCATGTTTGCTATATTAGTCAAATTAAATTAAGCCAACTTCTAAAAACGAAAAACCCTTTTCAGGCGCCATTTTCAGCCCGAGTTATCTTCCAACAAGCTCGTCCGTTTGATTTTCAACGGTCAGGTTTTGCAACAAGACAGCAAAACCCTGGAAGGTTGTGGACTTTTCGATAATTGCGTCGTCCACTGCCTCATCCACCAGCGAAGATCAACACCCGGAGAAGAAAATTCCCCAGATTCCAGAAACGAGCAACAGTCACAGTCAAATCACAATCGAAACACCAATCAAAACAATAACAATAATAACAACCAAGGCCGTGATTGGGATTTTGGTAATTTTTTATTTGCCATTATCAGTTTTACGCTGTTATCGGCATGGTACTTCAGGTACACATGTTATTTAGTAAAGTGGGTTTTGTTCGAATTTTTTATTTTCGTAGGTATGTGTATGCCCATTTATATACAGTTACGGCTACCGTAGGTCTCATTTTGATGACTGGAGTTTTTACCATCGTCCTTTTTGGGTTTTATTTTCCGGACCATGAGCCGTTGCCTCCGACCGCGCCGCCGACTCAGACTTAAGTTTTTACAGTGAATTTTTGTTCCTCAAGTATGTATAATAAATTTAATTTATAAAGTTCATATTTTCGCGTAATTTGTTGTTGATAAATGGTTATTTTATTAATAAATATTTGATTCTTTCGTAGATGCTTTCTTTTTGTCCCTAGTGTAATGTCTGCAACGAATGATAAGTTTATTAGTTGTTTTCCGCTTGAAAGTGGCTAAGACGCAATTTTTTTATGGACGAACTATACCTGCCACGCCGAGACAATCAGGATCAAGTAGGCCGCGAGCTTCCGCTTTGTCAAGCCACCCTGTATATCCCGCAGCGGAATTAATTATCCGCAGCCTAAATTTAGCTCACGCAAGTGGTATTTTCAGTGGCCACAAATTGAGTAAATTACATAATTTAGATTGCAAAAACATGCAAAGAATGCGGGATTGTTTTGATTACCTAGTGATTTTCGTTACGTCAGGTTGGCACAATCGGATCACCTCAAACGTCAAAAAGCCAATGTCTACGATGCGAACAAGAAATGGCTAATGCGAAGATAAACAATTCATTATTTTCGATTCTGATTCTGGGCTGCTTATTAGGTAACCCGTTTCGCCCATACATGCCCATTTCACCCATCAAGTGTGTTGTAGATTGCCACATAAGCGACGCTGGTGTGACTCCTGGAGCTGTACCCATCACAACAAAATGCGAGTTTTTCAACCGTACTTGTTCGGAAAAGAGCGAGGACAATTGCACCAATATCGCTGGTGTCGAGGACTGCAAGCCCCCAGAGCATGGTAAGAGGAACCACTGCTATGTGGTGTGGATGCAAGACAAAAATGGTACCGACCAAATCACGCTCAAGGTAAACAAACCATTGCGCGAAATGGACAAGTTCATGGTGAAGTTGTAGGGGTGTTTTTTGAATGACGAGCAATGCTACAACAAGACGGAGTGCGTGGGGAATAGTCGAAAGCACAAACACATGTTTTGTTGTTGCGAAGGCAACATGTGCAACGAGAAGTTCAGATGGGTCCCCAAGCCCAACACGGAGCCTCCACCCTCGAGCAGTAAGTGAAATTAAATCGAAAATGTGGCTTTGACGAGGGTTTTGCAGCACCAATGCCCATACAACACGCACAAAACGACGTCTATGTAATGGTCATGGGGTTCGTGTTCCTGGTGGTATTCCTGATTTCGGCCCTCTGCGTCGGGCTGTATTTGTGGCACAAGAAAAAATTCTACTTTAATGAAGTATGTACTCGATTTGGTTTGATTATCACGGGTTTAAAATTTTTTATTTCATGCTTGCCGCAGTGGGGAGTAAGTGCTTTTTTATTTTGTTTGTTTTTTTGCATTAAAAATTCTGTCCCAATTTTTTGTTATTGTCCTGCTTGTTTTTAATTTGCTGCTATTAGCTACTGCGACTGCGCAAAACAGTAAGTTGGTAATTGACGAATCAGAAAGCACGATGTCAAAACGTGGAAAACACGTTGCTGTTGACGCATATAAAGGTTGTTTAGGTTATGTTATAGGTTATGAACGAAATTCACACACAAGGAAAACGTTTTTTTTCCAGTGACGTTGAGAAATTATTACTTTCTGAGCTAAGTACATATAGTGATCGAGTCCATCGGGCGACTTGCCACTATCATGTTTTCTCGACGTTTCGTGACCTCTAGAGTATAAAAAATGTGATCTCTCCGTTCCGTCTGTCTGTCTGTCTGTCATCTGTATTCAATTTTATTATTATAGAGACATAATCTCCGAAACTACCGGACCGATTGTTGTCACTCACTTGGAACAAATGCATAGCAAGCTTCTTTGCATTTACTTTAACATTACATATATTTTTTTATTCTAACTTACAAGGCTTATCAAGAAAAGTTGCAAAATCAAATTCTATGTTTTTTGAACCTTCAACCAATTTTTAGATTTTTCAATTTTTCGTTCTTAATTTCCATTCTCTCAATTTTTTAATTTTCATTTTCTCGATTTTCCGATTTCTTAATTTATAATCGTATTTTACAAGACTTTTTCGATTTTGCACATTTTCGGTTTTTCAGTTTCTTTAATGTTTTCGTTTTTCATTTTGATTTTTCAATTATACAATTTTGCAACGTTTCAATATTTTTATTTGGAAAGTTGAAAAGATGAAAATAAAAAATTGGAAAAAATTTAAAAATCAAAAAATGGAAAATCGAAGAAGTGAAGAAACGAACATAAAAAAAAACAAGAAATCCGTAAATAAAAAAATCTTTATTTTAAAAAATTTAAAAATTGAAAAATCGAGAAATCGAAATAGCCAAAAATCGAGAAATTAAAACTGAAAAAATGAAAAATTTAAAATAAAAAAAATCAATAAATCGAAAAATTGAAAAATTGAAAAATGAAAAAATCTAGTAATTGAACAATCGAAAAAATGAAAAATCGGAAACTTTGAAACCCCAAAAACAAAAAAAAAAACGAAAAATCGAAAGCAGTCGGAACATCAAAAAACTGAAGTGTGAAAACATCCGGACTTAAAAAATTCAGAAATTGAAAAATTCCAAAAATTAAGATATCGAAAACTTGGAAAATCGAGATATCGAAAAATTGAAATTTTAAAAAATCGAAAAGTCGGAAAATCGAAACATCAGAAAAAGTTGAAAATCCTAGAATTAACCGTAAAATTGAAAAAGTGAAAAATTTAAAAAATTGTAATTACAAATAGTTGAAATGAAAACTAGAAAAATTGCAAATCAAAATCTGAAGAAACGATAAATTTAAAAAAAAAACGAGAAACTGAAAAATCTAAATTCGAAAAACGAAACATTTAAATATCCAAAGGTTGAAAAATCGAAAAATTGAAAACCGAAAAATTGGAAAATCCCAAAAATTGAAAAATTTCACATTGAAAAGGGGAAACTTATAAAATTAGAACATTGGAAAACCGAAAAATTGAAAAAATAGAGAAATTGAATACACAAAAAATTGAAAAAATCTAAAAATGCAAAATTTAAAAATGAAAAACAATTGAAAAGTCAAGAAAATTGAAAAAGTGAAAAATTTTAAAATTATAATCATTATATATCAATTTGAAAAGAAAACTAGAAAAATTGCAAACCAGAATCTGAAGAAACGATAAATTGGAAAATCGAGAAACTGAAAATCTAAAATTGAAAAAAGGAAACATTTAAAAATCCAAAGGTTGAAAAGTCGAAAAATTGAAAAGCGAAAAATTGCAAATCCAAAAATTAAAAAAATTCACACAAAAGGAAAGTTATAAAAACAGCGAAAACCGAAAAATTGAAAAAAGGAGAAAATGAAAAACCGAAATGAAACAATGCAAATCGAAAAATTGAAAAAAAGCAAAAAATTAAAAACTCGTGAATTGCAAATCGAAAAACTGCAAAATCTAAAAGCTGAAACTGAAAAATTGAAAACCGATAAATTTTAAAAACAAAATTCGAAGAATTGCATATCGTAAAATCGAAGAAACGAAAAATTGAAATAAAAAAAATTGTAAAATCGAAACATTGAAAAATCGAAAAATTGTAAAAATGAAGAAAATAAAAAATGGAACGAAAAATTACGAATCGAAAATTTCAATAAACGAAAAATCAAAGAATCCAAAAATTGAAAAATTAAAAATTGAACAGAAATGGAAAATTGAAAAATCGGAAACTTTAAAACCCCAAAAACAAAAAAAACGAAAAATCGAAATCTTCAAAGTCGAAAAATCGAAAGCAATCGGAACATCAAAAAACTGAAGTGTGAAAACATCCGGACTTGAAAATATCCAGAAATTGAAAAACTCCAAAAATTGAAATGTTGAAAAATTGAGAAATCGAAAACTTGGAAAATCGAGATATCGAAAAATTGAAATATTAAAAAATCAAAAAATCGGAAAATCGAAAGATCAGAAAAAGTTCAAAATCCTAGAATTAACCGTAAAATTGAAAAAGTGAAAAATTTTAAAAACTAATTACATATATGTATTTGAAATGAAAACTAGTAAAATTACAAATCAAAATCTGCAGAAACGATGAATTAAAAAAAAATCGAGAAACTGAAAAATCTAAATTCGAAAAATGAAACATTTAAATATCCAAAGGTTGAAAAATCGAAAAATTGAAAACCGAAAAATTGGAAAATCCAAAAATTGAAAAATTTCACATTGAAAAAGGGAAACTTATAAAATTAGAACATTGGAAAACCGGAAAATTGAAAAAAATAGAGAAATTGAATACACAAAAAAAAACGGGACATTGAAGATTTGCAAATCGAAAAATTGAAGAAACGAAAAATTGAAAAACTTCAAATTGGAAAAACAAAAAATTTTGAAAAAATTAGTAAAAAATCGGAACGGAAAATTGCAATCGAAAAATTAACAATTGAAAATTCAAGAAAATTGAAAAAGTGAAAAATTTTAAAATTATAATCATTACATATCGATTTGAAAAGAAAACTAGAAAAATTGCAAACCAAAATCTGAAGAAACGATAAATTGGAAAATCGAGAAACTGAAAAATCTAAAATTGAAAAAAGGAAACATTTAAAAATCCAAAGGTTGAAAAATTGAAAACCGAAAAATTGCAAATCCAAAAATTAAAAAGTTTCACACAAAAAGGGAAAATTATAAAATTAGAACACCGAACACCGAAAAATTGAAAAAAGGAGAAAATGAAAAACCGAAATGAAACAATGCAAATCAAAAAATTGAAAACTCGAAAAACTGCAAAATCTAAAAGCTGAAACTGAAAAATTGATAACTGATAAATTTTAAAAGCAAAATTTGAATAATTGCATATCGTAAAACCCAAGAAACGAAAAATTGAAATAAAAAAAATTGTAAAATCGAAACATTGAAAAATCGAAAAATTGTAAAAATGAAGAAAATAAAAAATGGAACGAAAAATTGCGAATCGAAAATTTGAATAAACGAAAAATTAAAGAATCCAAAAATTGAAAAGTTAAAAATTGAAGAGAAATGGAAAATTGAAAAATCGCAAATTGAAAAATTAAAGAAACAAAATTAGAAAAATTATTATGAAAAAATGAAAATTATAATACCGAAACATTAAAAAAATAAAGAAAATAAAAAAACGTAACGAAAATGTGCAAATCAAATTAACTAAAAAATTAAAAATTGAAATTCGAGAAAATCAAATCGAAAAATTGCAAACTCTAAACTTGAAAAATTCAAAAGTTGGAAAATCGAAAAACTGAAAAATTTAAAAATGAAAACGCGAAAAATTAAATTGAATAAACAAAAAAACGAAGAAAAATTCAAATTGAAATAAAAAGGTAAAATCGAATAATTGAAAAAATAGAAAACCGAATCGACAAGTTGGAAAATTGAAAAACTGAAAAATTTAAGCTTGAAAACTCTAAAAATTGCAAAATCTTAAAGTTGGACAATCGAAAAATTCAAAAATGGAAACTCGATCGTAAAATTGAAGAAACAAAAAAAATATGAAAAATCGGAAAATTACAAATCGAAAAAAAATGAAATTGAAAAAAAAGATTCTAAAATGTGTTTTAGGGGCGAGGGAAGTTCCGTCGAAACAACCTTTGACCAATTTTTAAATTTGTATGTGTTTTCATAAAGAATTTGTTTTTATATTAATATGAATATGTATATAATCATTTTTCTATACATACATATATTGGAGACAACGGAAAATCCCAAAATTAATAATTTACAGAAAGTTTATTCGGTGCTTTTAATAAAACTCCGAAATTTAAAAATGTACGAGAATATTTAGAGGTAATAAATGTTCACGAAGAAAAAAAATAAAAGTGATTTATTTTATGAAACAACAACCATTTAAAAAAATACACTAGGAATGGTGAAAATAAATTTTACAATTTGTACAAAAAGTGTGAATAATTAAAAAAAAAAGATAAGAAACCACACATTACCGGTTTATGTTTACAGCAACTAGTGTTTTAATGGACAATTAAAGATATCACAATTTGCACAAATTCTATTACATGTGTGATTTATGGTACACAGAAATGACCCAGGACGTTATACTCCGATATATTATAAGGTTTTAATCTGTGGTGTGACAGAAATTAATCACCTTGTATTTCAGCTTCCGACCACCGAACCCAACCCCGTCCCTCCACCCTCGCCCTTCCTCGACATGCGCCCCATCCAGCTCATCGAGATCAAAGCTCGTGGCCGCTTCGGCGCCGTCTGGAAGGCCCAATTCAAATCCGAAGAAGTTGCCGTGAAGATCTTCCCCATCCAGGACAAGCAGTCGTGGCTGTCCGAGCAGGAGATCTTCAAACTTCCCTACATGAACCACCCCAACATCCTCCAGTTCATCGGCGTGGAGAAGCACGGCGACAACCTCAAAGCCGAGTTCTGGTTGATCACGGCCTACCACGAGAAGGGCTCGCTGTGCGACTACCTCAAGGGCCACACGCTCACCTGGAACGAGCTGTGCCTGGTGGCCGAGACCATGGCTCGCGGCCTCATGCACCTGCACGAGGCCGTGCCCGGCAAGACCCCCCACGACCCCGTCAAACCTTCCATCGCGCACCGCGACTTCAAGAGCAAGAACGTGCTGCTGAAGAGCAACATGACGGCGTGCATCGCCGACTTCGGGCTGGCGCTGGTCTTCGAGTACGGCAAGTCGTGCGGAGACACGCACGGACAGGTGGGAACGAGACGGTACATGGCGCCGGAGGTGCTGGAGGGGGCCATCGACTTCAACCCGGACGCGTTCCTGAGGATCGACATGTACGCCTGCGGGCTGGTGCTGTGGGAGCTGGTGTCGCGCTGCACGGCCCAGGACGGACCCATCGGAGAGTATAGGTTGCCGTTCGAGGAGGAGGTGGGGCCGCATCCGACGCTGGAGGACATGCAGGAGTCGGTGGTGCAGAGGAAGGTGCGACCGGTTATACAGGAGCACTGGAGGCAGCATCCGGTGAGTCATCCAGTTATTATTTTTTTTTTAATTCCAGTGCATTGCAAAACTCAGATCACGTAAGTTCACGTCAGTTCGGGTCAGTTCGAGTTGAAAAAGTCATCAAGTTGGTCGCATTTTTATTTGCCGAGCGCGGCAGTACGAGGGCAGAATATTGCGCACACGCATAATTAACTAGACCAGCGATAAATAGATCTTGGGACACTTCTGCTTGAGGGTGGAAGTTGGATACCGTGGCCATAGGAGTTTTGGTAGAAAAACGGCCATCTAAGATTTTAATTGCAGTCAAAATCCTTATTATTTTTCTACAAGAAAATACCATTTCTTGTAAAGAAATAAGTATTTTGCAGTTAAGCTCCGCCCTCTTGCTTCTCGACGAATAAAAAAAATCATTACAATTGAGATAGGGTGGGTGGGCGGGCTTACATTTTGCCTCTTAGTTTTATTATGTGTAGACTTCTTTTCACAACAAGAAAACATTAAAACATGTTTAAAGTGGAAAATTTGTATAAGGAAATATCGATTTTGTAATTAAGTTCCGCCCGATAATTCTTTGCAAAAATGTATCATTTTAACCATGTTTTAAGTTTCTTGTTGTGAAAATATGGCTATGTATATTAATAAAAAAGAAAAAAGGAAAAAAAAAGGCGAAATATAAGCCCCGCCCACTCGCCCTATCTCAATTCTGATGATTCTTTTTCATTCGTCGTGAGCCGAGGGGCGGAGCTTATTTGTAAAATCCTTATTTTTCTACGAGAAATTAGCAATCGAATTATGTTCTTAAGCAATCGTCTTATTCAAAGAAAACTAAATGTAATAATTTACAAAAGAAGACCGAAAGAGAGGCCCCACCCGCCCGCCCCTATCTCAATTGTAATGAATTTTTTATTCGTTGTCAAATCGAAGGGCGGAGCTTAATTGTAAAATCTATATTTGTCTACAAAAATTTACCGTTTTAAACATGTTTTAAGTTTCTCGTTGTAAAAATAAATCTACGTGTATTACGAAAAAAAGCCAAATATAAACCCCACCCACATTTCAATTGTTATATTTTTTTTTATTCGTAGTGACGGGTGAGGGGGGGGGGGGCTTAATCGCAAAACCATTATTTCTTTACAAAAAATTACCGTGTGGAATGTTTTGAGTTTCGTATTGTTGAAAGAAAACTATGTATGTATATTAATGAAGAAAAAGAAGCCAATGATTAAGCTCCACACGCCCCTATCTCAATTGTAATGAATTTTTCATTCGTTGTCAAATCGAAAGGCGGAGTTTAATTGCAAAATCCATATTTGTCTACAAAACTTTACCATTTTAAACATATTTTATAGTAGCCTGCATAGATATTGTAGCCGTCCATAGAGTCGAAATTTGCGAATAAAAATAAAATAAAACCGGCTTAAACGGAGCCGACGACGGCTTGCAAGTTCTGTCACTACGGCACGCGTCACCTCACACAAGGGTGTATTTAAGGCTGTTTGCACAAAATCTTAGGGTCACTGTAATCTTACTATTTTCTATCTACGATAAACGATTTGTCACACAGCTACGAAACCGATGATCTAGAGAAAGATGGAAGTTTGAAAATTTATTTCAACAAGTGTAATAACCGTTTGGTGCAACACAATTGGTTCAAGCAAACTAAAATATGACAGGAAACAAACAGTCCACGTGGACTAGTTTATAGGCGTGTTTGCTGCTAAGATGACTAGGTTTTTCGCTACACCTGCCTCCGCAACGATGAATATACCATACCACAACTTGTGTACAGTGAACAGAGCTTCGATTTTATTGACGAGATTCAGCTCAGAAATTAAACAGGTTATATCACAACGGAAAAAATGACATTTAATATTAAATACGTCTCTGTGCAACGTGTGCCAGAGTGACGTCAGATTTTGCAAGCCACCGTCGGCTCCGTTTGAACCGGTTTTATTTTATTTTTATTCGCAAATTTCGACTCTATGGACGGATACAATATCTATGCAGGCTACTATAAGTATCTTGTTGTGAAAATAAGTCTACGAGTATTTCAAAAAAAAAAACTAATTATAAGCCCCTCCCACCCGCCTCCATCTTTGATCATGATTTGTTTTTATTCATCGTGTCCTGAGGGGAGGAGTTTATTAATTGCAAAATCATTATTTTTCTAATCATATTACCCTGTAAAACATGTCGTAAATATGGTGTTGAAAAAAAAACTATAAATATTAGGAAGAAACGCAATGATTAAGCCCCACCCACCCGCCCCTATCTCAATTGTGGTGAATTTTTCATTTGTTGTCAGATCGAAGGGCGGAGTTTAATTGCAAAATCCAGATTTTTCTAGAAAAATTTACCAATTTAGACATCTTGTAACTTTCTTGCTATGAAAAGCAGGCTACGTGCATTAAAAAAAAAGAAAAATATAAGCCCCGCCCACCCGCCCCTTTCTCAATTGTGATGAATTTTTCATTTGTTGTCAGATCGAAGGGCGGAGCTTAATTGCAAAGCCCAGATTTTTCTACAAATATTTTCCAATTTAGACATGTTTAAGTTTCTTGTTATGAAAAGAAGGCTAAGTGAATTAAAAAAAAGCCAAATATAAGCTCCGCCCACACGCTCACATCTCAGTTGTGATATATATTTTTGTATTAGTCGTGACCATGGAGGGGGGGGTAAGTTTAATTGCAAAATCATTATTTCTCTACAAAAAATTACCGTGTGGAATGTTTCAAGTTTCGTCTTGTTGAAAAAAAAAAACTATGTATGTATATTAAAGGAGAAAAAGAAGCCAATGATTAAATTCCACCCGCCTCGATCTCAATTGTAATGAATTTTTCATTCGTCGTGAGCCGAGGGGCGGAGCCCAATTGTAAAATTCTTATTTTTCTACGAGAAATTACCATGTGAAATATGTTCTTAAGCAATCGCCTTATTCAAAGAAAAGTAAATATAGTAATTTAAAAAAGAAGACCGAAAAAGAAGTCCCTCCCATCCGTCTCGATCTCAATCGTGATAAATTTTTCATTCGTTGTCAGAGCGAAGGGCGGAGCTTAATTACAAAATCCAGATTTTTCTACAAAAATCGACCAATTTAGACATGTTTTAAGTTTCTTGTTACGAAAAGAAGACTACATGCATTAAAAAAAGCCAAATATAAGCCCCACCCACATCTCAATTGTTTTAATTTTTTCTATTCGTAGTGACGGGTGAAGCCCCCCCCCCCCTTAATTGCAAAACCATTATTTCTTTACAAAAAAATACCGTGTGGAATGTTTTGAGTTTCGTATTGTTGAAAGAAAACTATATATGTATATTAAAGAAGAAAAAGAAGCCAATGATTAAGCTCCACACGCCCCTATCTCAATTGTAATGAATTTTTCGTTCGTTGTCAAGTCGAAAGGCGGAGTTTAATTGCAAAATCCATATTTGTCTACAAAATTTTACTTTTTCAAACATATTTTAAGTTTCTTGTTGTGAAAATAAGTCTACGTGTATTACGAAAAAAAAAAAAACTAATAATAAGCCCCTCCCACCCGCCTCCATCTCAATTGTGATGATTTGTTTTTATTCGTCGTGTCCCGAGGGGAGGAGTTTATTAATTGCAAAATCATTGTTCCTCTATACATATTACCCTGTAAAACATGTCGTAAGTATGGTGTTGTTAAAAAAAAAACTATAAATATTAGGAAGAAACGCAATGATTAAGCCCCACCCACCCGCCCCTATCACAATTGTGATGAATTTTTCATTTGTTGTCAGATCGAAGGGCGGAGCTTAATTGCAAAATCCAGATTTTTCTACAAAAATTTACCAATTTAGACATCTTGTAACTTTCTTGCTATGAAAAGCAGGCTACGTGCATTAAAAAAAAAAACAAATATAAGCCCCGCCCACCCGCTCCTATTTCAATTGTGATGAATTTTTCATTTGTTGTCAGATCGAAGGGCGGAACTTAATTGCAAAGTCCAGATTTTTCTACAAATATTTTCCAATTTAGACATGTTTAAGTTTCTTGTTATAAAAAGAAGGCTACGTGAATTAAAAAAAGCCAAATATAAGCTCCGTCCACCCGCCCACATCTCAATTGTGATAATTTTTTTTTATTAGTCGTGACCATGGGGGGGGGGTTGTTAATTGCAAAATCATTATTTCTCTACAAAAAATTACGGTGTGGAATGTTTCAAGTTTCGTATTGTTGAAAAAAAAAAAAAATGTATCTATATTGAAGGAGAAAAAGAAGCCAATGATTAAGCTCCACCCGCCTCTATCTCAATTGTAATGAATTTTTCATTTGTTGCCAGATCGAAAGGCGGAGCTTAATTGCAAAATCCAGATTTTTCTACAAAGATTTACCAATTTAGACATGTTTTAACTTTCTTACTATGAAAAGCAGGCTACGTGCATTAAAAAAAAGCCAAATATAAGCCCCGCCCACCCGCCCCTATCTCAATTGTAATAAATTTTTCATTTGTTGTCAAATCGAAGGGCGGAGCTTAATTGCAAAAGCTATATTTGTCTACAAATATTTACCATTTTAAGAATGTTTCAAGTTTCTTGTTCTGAAAAGCTATAAGTCTACGTGTATTACGAAAAAAAAAAGGCTAAATATAAATCCCGCCCACCCGCCTGCATCTTAATTGTGGTAAATTTTTTTTATTGGTCGTGACCTGGGGGGAGGAGTTTAATTATTTCTCTATAAACATTACCCTGTGAAACATGTAAGTATGGTGTTGTTGAAAAAAAAAACGATTTACATATATTAGGAAAAAACGCAATGATGAAGCCCCACCCACCCGCCCCGATTTCAATTATGATGAATTTTTCATTCGTTGTCAAATCGAAGGGCGGAGCTTAATCGCAAAAGTTTATAGGCGTTATAAACTTTTGCGATTAAGCTCCGCCCTTCGATTTTGCAAATTCAAAATAAATTGGAAAACCGAATGTTTTGCAATCTTGCAGATACATATTTTAAAGTTACGATAAGCATAATAAATTTGTAATCAAAATACATTTACTTATCTCCTCCAAAAAATTGATGACGTCATTTCAAAATTTTGCCGAATAAATCCTGTCTTAAATGTGCAAATTATGAGTCTATACTTGGGATTTATCACTGCATTAATATTTTTTAGATTTGCTTATACAGGGTGTCTCAAAAAACTAATGACTGAGTCAATTTATTATATTCATCAAATCAAGAATTGCAAAACTGAACACTTTGAAATCTTGTAGACGTTTTGAAGTTATTGCTGTGGATTAATAAAACACATGCGTTTTTCGTTACGTTTTTTTTCTATCAAAAAAACAACGCCAACTTGATGACTTTCAATTGAACACCAGTTATGTAGCCTGAAAAAAAAATCCACCACGTCGGCATAACAACGCTAATTGTATATAGCTCTAAACTTGTATTTTTGATACGCGTTGGAAAGATTGAACTCTACTAAAGTGGCATTTTACGTGGTATTGTAACGCTTACCTCAAAAATTGAAGAAAAAACAATTTCGAACTATATTCGGCAAATTGTAACCGTTCTATTTTTTTTTTCGATTTTTTTCATAATTCTACCTCAGAAAATACTTCACCCAGCCGCCACTGGTCATAATTTAACAGAAATGCCTCTTGCATATAGATGTATCCAATGAATATTTCCAACGGCAAGTTGTAGCCGTTACAAGTTTTTTTACCCTTTTGTAAAAAATCCAGCTTCTTATTTTTTTAAAGAATTCCACGCGAGAAAATACTTTTTCAAAAAAAATTCTCGAACCTTGTAGGGTATGGTAGCAATGTGCGACACAATTGAAGAATGTTGGGACCACGACGCCGAAGCCCGACTTTCGGCTTCGTGCGTAATGGAAAGGGTCATGTTACAGAAAAGATACGCACTCTCCTCATACGGAATGCGTATCGAAAACGAAACGTTACTATCACCACTCAAAGAAAACAGCATGTAGGCAGGTGAGTCCATATTTCGACCATATTCCCGCATCTACGTCCTTAGCGAAGCGACACTCTGGTTTCTCGATGTGTACGGTCGAGCGTCGATAAAAATAATTCGAAACGTCATTGACAAAAGCGGTGAAAGGTAGCGGAGCGGAGCGGACCCTTGCGCTACGCCGGGTCGAAATTGATTGTGTTGAATTTTTGATGGGTGTCGCTTTTTTCCCGAACCGTCCTACCCTTTCAGTAATTATTGAGCTAAATGAGGATTTTTTTTAGCTAGCAGTGAACACATCGTACCTGCATCGCTCTAATAAAGTACCTGGCGCCGAGCAGCCTGTGCCGTGTCTTAGTTACCACACTTGCCTATTACACAAGAGATGTATTTTTATCGCAGTTTTTCGTTTGTTTTTCCGTTTACGACAACAGTGATAGCAGTTTGTTCGTTTCATCGTTAAGATGCGGCAGTTATTTTGACGATTTCCATACCGATGTGCCAATAGAGACAGTGATTTTTCTACAGATTTTTAAAGACTGTATTTTTATTTTTAATCATCGTGTGGTGTTCGGGACGGTCAAGAACAAAAAACGGAAACAGTAGAAACACAAAATGGGGAAAAAGCAAACAATAATAAAGACGTGAAATTAAATCTATTTATAACCGAGTATTTTTTCATGTTGAAGATTTCGATTTAGGTAACTGTATGTATTAATTAGTACAAGATTCGATGTTTGGTAGAGGATGACGTAGTTTAAAAAAAAAAAAATTGTAGGAAAGTTGTTTTTGCAAGTTAACATATCGACGAGTTAGGGAGTTGTTGGGCATTCGTTGTTTTAATGCGAACTTCAAAATTTAAAGTCTAATTCAGATCGAGCGACGAATAATCGGCATCCGGTTACGTTGCGCAATTAATGTTAAGTTTGTAAAAACAAGAAACATAAATTGACTATATTTTTAATAATTGTGTGTTTAGAAGAGTAGATGAAATGTACAGACTTTGTATTTGTTGGAAATACCCAGTAGATCTGGAGAATATTTTTTAAATTGTTGCAGTTTATTTTATCTACTAACGAAAATATGACTAGCGTAAGTAAAGTGTTTCGATGTCATAAAACTTCCAGATAGAAAAGTAAATACTCACTCTTTGAAATACGTACCGAACAAGTGTCGCTTGCTTCCGTTTTCACAGCCACTAGCTCAAAGTAGATTGGTCGTAGCGCATCTAACCCAATCACTGGCAGAACGTCTTCGCGTACTTTTCGCACGGTGGTGCGCGTAAAACTTTCTCTTCGACCCACCGCGGGAAAACCAAGGACACTTGTTTCTCGAGAAAGAAACATTGGAAAACCAAAGACTGATCGGTAATTAAGGTAACTTTAATCGAGGAAATTCACAATAGACGTTTCTCAACTCGGCAGCAGCATACAGTTTTAGTCGCCGGCATCCTCAAGTGACGTATCGGGATATTTCTTGCCAACTTCCTTTTTTCTTGAACACTGCCTTTATTTTAATCCTGTTTCAACTACCTCTATTTTTACGTAGCGCGGTGCTTCATTCAAAGAAGGCTGGTTTTTCGTTGATTTTGTTTCCGAGTTAGTTTTCGCAACACATCACAGGTCGAAGATTTCTCTCGTGTACATAAAATTTTGTTGTAGAGTAACGTAGATTAAGGTGAACATATCATGATTTTGATTTATTGGTTACAAAACAATAGTGCAAATACAGTACAACATGACAGAATAGCATTCCGACTACCGATTTATAGAACGACACTTAAATTTCTGTTTTATACCAAACTACAACACAAGAGAAACTGTATAAATTATAGGGTTTACGTTATCTTATTCTAAAAGTTTTTTACATGTAGGAAATTTAGGTAATGTCTATCTATAGTTTCGTTAATTCTATTATTTGTATAGTGAATGGATTATTAAAATATTAAATACTTCAAAGGCTCTTGATACCTATCCTCCCAGTCTCCCGGCGTTCAATCTGCGGTCCGCAATGAGAGTCTCTAGTAATGATATGCTTTATTTAAATCCTAATCTTCACATTATTATGACAGAGAATGTACAAGGCCTCACCATTCCAAGTTAGAATAATACACAATTATAAAAGGCAGGTGTTACAAAAACGTGGACGTAAGAAAATCACATACAATAAAGTCAAATCAAGGAACTCTACGTCGTGGATGGCTAAATAAAATCCCGGAGCTTTGTTTTTCAGCTAACGCAGTTTTGATTATAATTGAACCTCACGAAGTTCCCGCTTTCTTTTCTCGGTTTTTTTTAAATTTGTAGGTTACATACATCAATAAAACCGTAACTAATTATGAGGGACGAATACAATTTAAGGCTAGAATACGGGACGCCGCTTGACTCGTTGCACTCAATATTTTTTCGCTTTTAACGCAGTTGCACACAATATTGTTTCACCTGAAATAAACGAGTAAAGTGGCGCCCCGTCTAGAACAACACGACTTAGTAGTCAACTCGTTTGTAGAGATATGTCAGTTAAAAAGTATGAGTATCTCTATGCACCGAAAAAAGTGTCTATGAAAAACATTCAGTCTTACTTTGTAATTTTCAACTAGCTACTTCTGCCTCAGAAAAACTCTAAACAAACGTCTCAACGAATAAATCACTCGAAACATCTACTTTTGGTCAGTTATTCGGGCTCTCCTAGAACTCTACTTACAAAAAATACAAAAATATATCACTGACATCCCTTAAGGTATTTCCGCGACCAGCTCGCAAACAACATCGAGACATTTCCGAAAGAGTACAATTTCATTACCTAGTGGAACCCTAAAGTGTATATAATACTGTCCGCGGGACGCGGCAATTTCGGCGCCACGAACTAAAACGGAAACCAAAGCGCCGAAATTGCCGCCGCCGAGTGGTATTGTCCTAGAGATGGGTACACAGGGAGAAGAGGTTTATTGTTTGTTTGGCACGACGCGGGCCCGCAGCAGCTGGACCGTCTGCTGGCTGACCGGCTCCGTCGGCGACTCGGAGTCGGAGCTGGTGCCGAAGGCCGGCGGGTTCCCGGGGACGATGAGGGCGTTGCTGCCGTTGGAGAGGTGCTCGTCGAAGGGGACGAGGCCGGTGCCGTCTGCGAACAAAAGTAAGCGAAAAAGGTAAGTAATCGGAATTTATTAATATCGTGGGGCTTCTGGTTCACTTTAGGCGGGAAAATTTGAATTCATGCGCATGCGCGGCGTCTCATTCAGTTGACTGCGCGTGGTTGTGTTCAAACAGCGTTATCAGTGCATCGTAATGGCTAAGGTTATTATGTAATAACTTTTTTTTTATTTTATTTAGTGATGAAAAGTTTAATTTTATAAAAAACCTGTACTTGATTACTGCATCGTATTCTGCTTTTTGTTCTTTCTTTCAATATGTTGGTGTGTCCCTGAAAAAATTAAAAAATCGAAATAACTATCAAATTTAAAAACAGAAAACACTGAAATGTCGATATTTGAAAATTGTTACATATATATTTTTTCAAACACTGTTTTATTTAAGTTATTGCGATTTTTCTTGAGCCCTTCCATTGGTAAAAAAATTTCGAAAATAACCTCGGTATAAATATAATATAAATATTTTATTTGCAAAAACTAAGTTACGCTTTAAAAACAGAACATCCTGTATAGTTGAGAGTAATTGTACCATATGATCCTTAAACAACTGTTCAAGTTCTAAATTTTTTAAAAAGGATGAAGCTGTAAACTTTTCAGTATGCCAGTTTTTTCCCATAAAAATGCAAATATTTTAAAATTCTTGCATGTTAGTTTTTTTTTTTCGTTTTTCTCAAAGAATTAAATCTGTAAAAGTATGAGAAAAAATTAAGTTTGCTGCGTAACCTTTAACTAGAACACCCTGTACCCACAAAGCAATAAAAAACCTGATCAAAGACAGCTGTGGATTTTTGAAAATTTGTCTTTGATAGAATTTTCGTCTTGTCAGATTACCGTGGAGTTGAAAATGTAAAAAAGTTTGTCTAAACTTTCAAAAATCTGTGGCTGTTTTTGATCGTGTTTTTTGTTGCCTCCTCGGCAGAATTGAAAATAATTGTAGTTTATAGCGGGTGATCAAAAAAAAATCAGAGTACAGTTAGCCATGGATATATTTGTCATGTCTTTGATTAAACTGCAAATGATTTTTTCACATTTGTAGTTTAATCAAAGACATGACAAATATTTCAAAAGTCGACTCTAATCTCAAAACTTTATGCCTAATATTACACGGAGGGACATAATTTTTTTCAGTAATTAGTGATAAATACGTAGTGATTTTTGGCACACCTGTATATACAGTTCAGCATATACAAAAAAAAAACTTGAAAAAGGGCAGAGGAAACAATTATCAGAATTTTTCAATGTTTCGATTTTTGATTTTTTCATTTTTCATTTAATTTTTGATTCGCAAATTTTTCATTTGGAATTATTTTTCAATTTTGATGATTTCCATTCGAATAAATTTGTTCTTTGTGTTGAAAATTTCAGCGAAAATAAAAAAAATATACTAAAAATCAAAAAGAATAATATTCTAAAGATAGATACACCCTGTACCTATGAATTTGCGTTTTTTTGTCAGATTACCGTCAATTAAGGAAGTAAGTTTGAGTCGAAAATGCATCGATCAAAGACAAACTTTCAAAAATCCATGGCCGCCTTTGATCGTGTTTTGTTACCCTCTGGGTATATATGAAAATAACTGTACATTATGTGACTAGTAGGAGTATTAGACTGATCGAAGTAATTTTTTTCAGTAATTCGCAATAAATACGCGATATTTGGGACACTCTGTATATGTAGCTCACGATACAGAAAAAGAAAACTGGAAAAAGGCCAGATATCATTATCAGATTCAGTTTTTCAATTTTTGAAAATTTCAGTTTTAATCTTAAAAAATTTCGTTTCTTAATTTTTGATTTGCAATTTTGCCATTTTTCAATGTTTCCATCTTTCGTCTTATCAATTATTTTTTTTTTGGTTTTTTAAATTTTACACTTCTACAATTTCCCGATTTCTCAATTATTCGTTTCTTGAAGATTTTAATTTTGATGAGTTTTCTAGTTCAAAATTTTAGTTCGAAAAAAATTGTTCTCTTTGTTGAAAAATTGAGAAATTAAAAATAGCTAAAATACAAAATTAAAACCCGAAAAACTAAAAACTTAAAAATTGAAAAACCGAAAAATTGTGCAATTGTGTAATTAAAAAATCGATAAATTGCTAAATTTAAAATTGAGAAGTCGAAAAATTGTAAAATAAAAATCGAAAAATGAAATAATTGAAACTTTGAGAAATGAGAAACAATAAGAACTCGATGAAAGACAGCTATGGATTTTTGAAGATTTGTCTGATAGATTTTGCGTTTTTTTGTCAGATTACCGTCAATTTGAAAGTTTGAGTCGAAAATGGATCGATCAAAGACAAACTTTCAAAAACCCATGGCCGCCTTTGATCGTGTTTTTTGTTATCCTCTGGGTATATGTGAAAATAACTGTACATTATGTGACTAGTAGGAGTATTAGACTGACGGAAGTAATTTTTTTCAGTAATTCGCAATAAATACACGATATTTGGGACACTCTGTATATGTAGCCCACGATATAGAAAAAGAAAACTAGAAAAAAGAGAGAGGAGATAATTATGAGAATTTTTCAGTTTTTCAATGTTTCATTTTTCAATTTTCTATTTTTCAGTGTTTGAATTCTACAATCGTTCGTTTTATCATTTTTCGTTTTTTAGGTTTTTTAAATTTTATAATAATTAAGCAATTTCTCGATCGGTCAATTATTCGATTTTTAAATTTTTCCATTTTTGATAATTTTCCTTTTTTGATTTTTGATTTTTTCAAAATTTTAGTTTGAATAAATTTGATCTTTTTCTTGAAAAATTCAGATTGAAAACAGCGAAAATTAAAAATTAAATCTTCAAAAACTAAAAATCAAAAAGAAAAATCTAATAATTGGAAAAGCAAAAAATTGCACCATTGTAAAATTAAAAAATCTATAAATTGCAAATAAAAAAATTGATACAACACCTTGAAGCAATAAAAACTCGATCAAAAGTAGCCATGGATTTTTGAAGATTTGTCTTTGTTGGAATTTGCGTTTTGTCAGACTACCGTCGGTTTGAAAGCTTGAACCGAAATGCAATGATCAAAGACAAACTTTCAAAAATCCATAGCTGCCTTTAATCGCGTTTTTTCATTGCCTTCTCGGTACATTTGAAAATAACTGTACATAATGTGTCTATTATTGGACTGAGGGAAGCATTTTTTTCAGTAAATGGCAATAAACGTGTGGGATTTATGGGACACTCTGTATATGTAGTTCACAATATAGAACAAGAAAACTGGAAAAAGGACAGAGGAGACAATTATGAGAATTTTCCAGTTTTTCAATGTTTCATTTTTCAATTTTCTATTTTTCAGTGTGTGAATTCTACAATTTCGTTTTTTAAGTTTTTTACATTTTACAATAATTAAGCAATTTCTCGATCGGTCAATTATTCGATTTTTGAATTTTTCAAAATTTTAGTTTGAATAAATTTGATCTTTTTGTTGAAAAATTCACAGTTGAAAACAGCGAAAATTAAAAATTAAATCTTCAAAAGCTAAAAATCAAAAAGAAAAATCTAAAAATTGGAAAAGCAAAAAACTGCGCCATTGTAAAATTAAAAAATCTATAAATTGCAAATAAAAAAATTGATACACCGCCTTGAAGCAATAAAAACTCGATCAAAAGTAGCCATGGATTTTTGAAGATTTGTCTTTGTTGGAATTTGCGTTTTCTCAGATTACCGTCGGTTTGAAAGCTTGAACCGAAATGCAAACTTTCAAAAATCCATAGCTGCCTTTAATCGCGTTTGTTCATTGCCTTCTCGGTACATTGGAAAATAACTGTACATAATGTGTCTATTATTGGACTGAGGGAAGCATTTTTTTCAGTAAATCGCAATAAACATGTGGGATTTTTGGGACACTCTGTATATATAGCTCACGATATAGAACAAGAAAACTGGAAAAAGGATAGAGGAGACAATTATGAGAATTTTCCAGTTTTTCAATGTTTCATTTTTCAATTTTGTATTTTTCAATGTTTGAATTCTACAATTTCGTTTTATCATATTTCGTTTTTTAGTTTTTTAAATTTTGCAATAATTAAGCAATTTCTCGATCGGTCAATTATTCGATTTTTGAATTTTTCCATTTTTGATAATTTTCATTTTTCGATTTTTGAATTTTTCAAAATTTTTGGTTTGAATAAATTTGATCTTTTTCGTGAAAAATTCGGAATTGAAAACAGCGAAATTTAAAAATTAAATCTTCAAAAACTAAAAATCAAAAAGAAAAATCTAAAAATTGGAAAAGCAAAAAATTGCACCATTGTAAAATTAAAAAATCTATAAATTGCAAATAAAAAAATTGATACAACACCTTGAAGCAATAAAAACTCGATCAAAAGTAGCCATGGATTTTTGATGATTTGTCTTTGTTGGAATTTGCGTTTTGTCAGATTACCGTCAGTTTGAAAGTTTGAACCGAAATGCAATGATCAAAGACAAACTTTCAAAAATCCATAGCTGCCTTTAATCGTGTTTTTTTATTGCCTTCTCGGTACATTTGAAAATAACTGTACATAATGTGTCTATTATTGGACTGAGGGAAGCATTTTTTTCAGTAAATCGCAATAAACATGTGGGATTTTTGGGACACTCTGTATATATAGCTCACGATATAGAACAAGAAAACTGGAAAAAGGACAGAGGAGACAATTATGAGAATTTGCCAGTTTTTCAATGTTTCATTTTTCAATTTTCTATTTTTCAATGTTTGAATTCTACAATTTCGTTTTATCATTTTTCGTTTTTTAGGTTTTTTAAATTTTACAATAATTAAGCAATTTCTCGATTGGTCAATTATTCGATTTTTGAATTTTTCCATTTTTGATAATTTCCGTTTTTCGATTTTTGTTTTTTTCAAAATTTTAGTTTAAATAAATTTGATCTTTTCGTTGAAAAATTCGGAATTGAAAACAGCGAAAATTAAAAATTAAATCTTCAAAAACTAACAATCAAAAAGAAAAATCTAAAAATTGTAAAAGCAAAAAATTGCGCCATTGTAAAATTAAAAAATCTATAAATTGCAGATAAAAAAATTGATACAACACCTTGAAGCAATAAAAACTCGATCAAAAGTAGCCATGGATTTTTGAAGATTTGTCTTTGTTGGAATTTGCGTTTTGTCAGATTACCGTCAGTTTGAAACCTTGAACCGAAAATGCAATTATCAAAGACTAACTTTCAAAAATCCATAGCTGCCTTTAATCGTGTTTTTTCATTGCCTTCTCGGTACATTTGAAAATAACTGTACATAATGTATCTGTTATTGGACTGAGGGAAGCATTTTTTTCAGTAAATCGCAATAAACACGTGGGATTTTGGGAACACTCTGTATATATAGCTCACGATATAGAAAAAGAAAACTGGAAAAAGACAGAGGAGACAGTTTTCAGAATTTTTCAGGTTTTCGATTTTACAATCGTTCGTTTTATGATTTTTTGTTTTTTCGCTGTTTTTAATTTTACAATAATTAAGCAATTGTCAATTTGTCAGGTATTCGATTTTTGATTATTTCCATTTTTCGAGTTTTGAATTTCTCAAAATTTTAGTTTGAATAAATTTGATCTTTTTGTCGAAAAATTGAGACATTGAAAATAAAAAATTAAAATTGAGAGTTTGAAAAACTAAAAATCAAGAAATTGTAAAACCGAAAGAACTAGGAATTGAAAACTCGAAAAATTGCAAATCAAAAAAATTATAAAATAAAAATTGGAAAATTGGATAACCGAAACGTTGTAAAATCGAAAAAATAGAGCATCTCTAAAAATTAAAAATCGGATAAATTAAACAAAATGCTCAGGCCGCATAATCAATAAATAAATAATAAAACATAATAAATCTTGATCCTGATCTTTTAAAGATTTTTAAATCTGATTAAATAAAAAAGAAATAAATGTTTAAATACGAAAGAAAGTTGAACTTATGCAGCTGCAAGTAATAAATAGTGTAAAGTGACTGTTTTTTTCTTAAATTTAATAAAATAGTGGAACAAATTAATTTATAGGAAGAATAGTTGTTTTTCCCTGCAGGACATTCACGTCAGGAAATCTAACACCTAATTAAACTTTACGTTAATTAATCCGTTAATTAACTGTTAAATGATCGTCAATAACCATAACACCAGATACCCTGACGCTCCGTCCCAATTCAGCCGCCAATAATCCAACAATGTTGCAAATTAAGACCGTGAAGAGAAATGCAAATCGCGAAATTTAATTATTATGCAAATGAATTAGGAATCGCTCTCTGATTCCATAAACGGGACAGGCGAGACTGTTTCCACCAAACTTCGATTTATACATATTATAATTAAAATTTCACGTGCTCCAAAACGTGAGCGCTAAACCGATTACAAAATCCCGAAACTAGATATGAATTATGCGACGCAGCTGACGTTCGTGTTAAATCTGACACTTTGATGGAATTCACCCTACACGACACTATCTCAGAGACGTAGAGAGTTTCCGGAAACAGGTACATATTTTTCACGAAAACTCTCCATTACACTTACAAATCTTGTTGCCGTTGCCTAGATTGACGTTATCAATCTGGTACTTGGCGGCTAGTGCTGCCAACTGGTCCGTTTCGGCCTCGTCGTCTTCTAAACTCGAGTAGCTACCAGTGGTGGCGTCGCCGTCCGAAGAACCCTTTGATTGTTTATCGCCTCGTCCTACCTCTACCTCTTCCTCTTCTTCTTCTTCCTGCGAAAGCACGAATCGGTAATTAATGGAGTTGTTCTGTTAGAGAATAATTCCCCGATAAATTTTGCTGTGTCGTGCGATGGAAGAAAACGGGAATAGTGGTATTAATTAGATTTGGGTGTTATTATTCATGACACGTGATGTTTTCCGGGGCTACGGCGCTCCATTAATTACCACGCTCGACCCAGCAAGAACTTGTAGAAAAACAGTTTTTGTACTTTTTTTTTCTTAATGGGGTACTAAATTGATTACATTTGTTTTTGTACTTGCTGGAAGGAAGTTAAGGGGTTTCTAATTGCTTTATTCCGGACGTGTTTCTAATTTTTATCGTAATACGTGATTGGTTCGCTGCATACGTTCAAAACGTATTTCGCCCGCTAATTTTAATGACAATTGGACGAAAATAGATCGCGAATTTTATAATTCATGGCGCATTTTCCGGGTTTCCACATTTCAGGCTTCAAGTCCCCGTTGAAAAGACGCCCCTGACGTTCGCGTAAGCATTTATCCCGCAAGTCGCACCATGTATTATGTACAACGTCCCTTATGAAAAGTTAATAAGTCGGAATTTGCAAATTTCCTTTGCTGCCCTTTGAAATATCGAATATTTCACAGGTTAGATGCCGCAAATAAGCCGCGACCTCTTCTGACCCTGCCGACAAAAGGTTAAAGCACACAAAGAGCAGGCCCGGCTTCGGATAGAAATGTGTTTTTTTTTTTGGTCCAGTTAGGCTTTGGCGAAAATATAGGGGTTGTAATTATGACGGTGATTTTACCTGATGCTGGTTTAGGATGTGTTTACATAGTTATTATCGTCTTTTACGGTGGCGGCTCGTGGGTGGAAGTTACGGAAGGGTACACAATTAAAGTGGATCATAAATTTTTTTTAGTCATATTATTAGCTGTAGTTCACACGTTTACTGAAATATTTGCAGCTCTTGGAGAATTTTCGACTGCTGTTTCTAGTTATTGTTTTTTCATTGAATATTATGTACCTAGGACCCGTTTTTCACAGCATGATTGACTTATAATTAAATTGTATTGTCTATAATTCAAACCAATTGTTAAAAAAATGCATGTAATTGAAGTTTGATTTATTAATTCACCTTATTATAAATAAAACACCAGGGCTCCCAAGATTCATTTAAATCCTCAAAACCAAAATAACATCCCAAGGGCTCCGATATGTTTTTTAATTCTTTCAAAAAAAAAAAAAAAAAAACAGGAGGTACCCGGAAATTCTTTAACATTTTTTTTTAAAATTAAACACCAGGGCCCCAAGATTCTTCTATTCGTATATACACAAAAGTAACTCAGGACCCCGAGATTCTTTCAATTTTTTTTCAAAAAACAAAACACTAGGGGCCGTCAAGATTCTTTTAAATTCTTTAACAAAGATCTCTAATTTTTTAAAAAAATTTTTCAGAAAAGAAAACGCCAAGAACCCTCGAGATTCTTACAGTTTTTAGCAAAAAAATAAAGCGCCAGAGGTCCACAAGATTTTTTTAATCCTAGAAAAGAAAACTCGAGACCTCGCGATTTTAAAATTATTTTCAAAAAACTACCCCAAGGACCCCGAATTTTGTTACAAATTAAAAAAAAAAGATTCTTTTGAATCCTTTAAGGCACTCGGAATCTCGAGATTCTTTCAATTTTTTTCCATAAAATAAAACACCAGGTCTCCAAGCTTTTTAATTCTTGAAAAAAAAAAGCCGGCACACTCAGATTATTTAATGTTTTTCAAAAATCAAACCACCAGGGGCCGAGTTCTTTCAATTTAAAAGAAACAACGTGACCATCTTTAATTAAAAAAAAAAAACGTTTCTCCATACCCGAAATTGTTTAAAATTTTTCTTTAAAAAAAAAGATACTCAACACCCGAGATTCTTCAAACTTTTTCAAGAAACAAAACAACAGGTTTGTTTCTTTTAAATTCTTAAAAAAAGATACTCGGCGCCATGAAATTTTTTCAAATTTTTTCACAAAACCATTTTTTTTCAAAAAAACAGCCCCCCAAGAGTCTTTTATTTTTTTTTTAAGACTCGGGACATCCAGAGATGTTCTTTTAAATTCTTAAAGAAAAGACAGTCGAGATTTTTTCATTTTTTTTCAAAAAACAAAACTCCCCATTTTTTTCCAAAAATAAATATCAAATTTACCAAAATTCTTTTAAATTATTAAAAAAGACACTCGATACCTCCGGAGTTTTTCAAATTTTTCAAAAAAAACCAAGGACCTCCGAGATTTATTAATAATCTGTCGAAAATGGACACTCGGAATGAGATTCTTATAATTTTTTGAAAAAATAAAACACGCTGGCCCCTATAATTTTTTTAAATCTGATAAGTAGATCACTTGGGACCTGGGGATCTTTTAAATTTTTTTCAAAAAGTAACGTCAAATTAACTTAAAAAAAAGCACTCGAGACCCCGAGATATTTAAAATTTTTTTTAGAAAGTAAAAGCAAACATTTTTTCCAAAAATAAATACTAGGAGCCACCAAGATTCTTTTAAATGATTAAAAAAAGACACTCGGAACACTGAGATTCTTTTATTATTTTTTTTGAAAATCTAAAATCCCGATTGTCCGGTTTTAATGCTCCAAAATTCTTTTAAATTATTAACAAAAAGGCATTCGGTGTCCCTTAGGAGTTTTTCAAATTAAAAAAAATAAATAAATAAAAAAATAAGAACCTCCGAGATGTTGTAACAATCAGTCAAAAATGGACATTCGGAGCGAGATTCTAATTTTTTTGAAAAAATAAAACAACGGTGGCCCCTTTGATTTTTTTAATCCTATAAGAAAATCACTCGAGACCTTTTGATCTTTTAAATTTTTTTCAAAAAATAACGGCAGAGCCCTCTAAAATCCTTTTAATTAAAAAAAAGGCACTCGAGACCCCGAGATTTTTTCAATATTCTTCAGAAAATAACATTTTTTCCACTGAGATTATTTTTTTGAAAAACAAAAACCCGATTGTCCGCAAGCTTTATTTTAATCTTATAAGAAAATCACTCGGTACCATGAGATTTTTTCAATTTTTTTTTCAAAAAAATATGTCAGATCGCAAATGTTTTTAATTTTTTTCAAAAAACGAACACCAAGGGGTCAATTCTGTTAAATTCTTAAAAAAAGGCTTGTGATCTTAAGATTTTTTTTCAAAAAACAATCGTCCCCAGGATTCTTTTAAATACTTAAAAAAGACACTCGGAGCCCCGAGAATTTTTCAAATTTTTTTCAATAAACAAAATTCCAAAGATACCCAAGATTTTTTAAAATTCTGTCAAGAAAAAATACTCGGAACTTGGAGATTTTTAAAATATTGTTCAAAAAACAACGTCAGGGGCCCTAAGATTATTATTTTTTTTTTAAGACTCGGGAACTCGAGAGAGATTCTTTTAAATTCTTAAAAACCACACTCGAACTTCCGAGAGTTTTCCAAATTTTTTCAGAAAACAAAAACCTCCATTTTTTCCAAAAATAAATATCAAGGGCCACCAAAATTCTTTTTTGATTAAAAAAAGACACTTAGAACCTTTCGAGAGTTTTCCAAATTTTTTCAAAAAAAGAAAACTCCAAGAAGCCCCGAGATTTTTTAAAATTCTGTCAAAAAAGGACATTCGGAACACCGTGATTCTTATAACATAATTAAAAGTAAATAAATAAATAAAACGTCGATGGTTCCAGACATTTTTTTTAATCTTATAAGAAAATCACTCGGGACCTGAATATTTTTTAATTTTTTTTTGAGACTCAAGACTCCAAGATTCTTTAAAATTTTTTTAAAAAACGAAACACCAAAGAAGGCTTGGGATCTCAAGATTTTTTTTCAAAAAACAATACCAATTGGAACTCCGTGATTTTAGCAAATTTTGTCAAAAAACGTAATGCCAAAGGACCCCCAAGATTTTTTTTGATTTCTTAAAAAAAAATTTGGAACGCCGAAATTTTTCAAATTTTGTCAAGAAACAAAACAATTGTCCCCAAGATTCTTTTAAATTCTTAAAAAGACCCTTGGGGCCCTGAAAATTTTTCAAAAAATAACTAAAGACCCCCAGGATTTTTTAAAATTCCGTGAAAAAAGAATACTCGGAACCCGGAGATTTTAAAAATATTTTTCAAGAAAGGGGTCCTAAGAGTCTTTATTAATTTTTTTTTTTTAAGAATCGCGGAGCCGAGAGAGATCCTTTTAAATTCTTAAAGAAAGACAAAAACCTCTATTTTTTCCAAAAATAAATATTAAGGGCTACCAAAATTCATTTAAATGTGGAATCCTCAATCTTCAAAACATTCAGAGTCTTCAGAATGCCCAGAATCTTTAGAATTTATGTCTAGAGTCTCGAAATATTCGGAATCTTCAAAGTTCAAAATTTTTGGAATCTTCAGTCTTGAACTATTCGGAGTCTTTAGAATCTTTAGAATTTTTAGAAGCGTTAAAATCTTTCTAATTCCGGAATATCCGAAATCTTTAGAATTTCTGGTATTTCTATAATCTTTGAAATTTTCTTTCAGTCTTTGGATTTCTTCGAATCTACGTTCTTCGAAATATTCAGGATCTTGAAAATCCTCAAATCTTTAGAATCATTAAATCAAAATCAAGTCTTAGAAATCTTTATGATCTTTAGAATCTCCGGAATCTTTAAAGTTTTCAAATTTTTTGGAATCTTCAGAATTTTTACTCTTTATTGGAACTTTTGACATCTTTATAGTCTTCAGATTTTTCAGAATATCCAGAACCTCTAAATCTTTCGAATGTTTAGAATCTCTGGAATCTATAGTTTCGGGATATCCGATTTTTTTGAAATTTCTGGAATTTATAGAATCTTTGAAATCGTTATTATCTTCAGAACATTTGGAATTTTCTTTCAGTCATCAGATTTCTTCCAATCTTCAGTGTTCGAAATATTCAGGGTATTGAAAATCCTCAGAATCTTTAAAATCTATGTCTAGAGTTTCGGAATATTTGGAATCTCTTAAATCTTAGAAATTTTTAAGATCTTTAGAATCTACGGAATCTTCAAAGTTTTCAAATTTTTTGGGATTGTCGGTCTTAAAACTGTTCAGAATCTTCAGACTCTTCAGAATCGTTGGAATTTTTAGAATCTTTACAAGTTTTACGATCGTTAAAATCTTTTTAATATCGGAGGGTGGGTGGGTGGGGCTAGTACCTGCTAAGACAAGGCTGATATTGGCAAATGAGGTACCCCTAAAAATAGAGAGGGTGGGTGGGTACCTGCTAAGATAAGACTGATATTGGCAAATTACCGACTCTCCAAAAAAATGAAGGGTAGAGGGTATATCGTCTGTCAAAATCAGTCTTATCTTGGCAAGTATTGGCCCCGTCCACCCACCCTTTATTTTCTTCAAGGATATGCCATTTTGGCAATATCAGTTTTATCTTAGGAAGTACTAAGAGACTCTAAACCATCCGAGAGTTTTCCAATTTTTTTTTCAAAAAACAAAACTAGGAGCCCCGAGGTTTTTTAAAATTCTGTCAAAAAAGGATCCTCAGAGCACCGTGATTCTTATAATTAAAAATAAATAAATCATAAATAAAAATTTTTCAGATTCTTAAAATTCTGCGAGAAAAAGGGCACTCCGGACGAGATGTTCGAAATATTTTTCAAAAAATAAGGCCAAGGGCTCCAAAATTCAAACATTTTTTTTAAGACTCGGGAACCCGAGATTTTTACAAATTATTTCAAAAAACAAAACGCCAGGACCTCCAAGTAATTTTTATTCCTATAAAAAAGATACTCGAGACCCCGAGATTCTTCCAAATTTTTGCAAAAAATAAAAACCAAGGTGCTCTAAGATTCTTTTAAATTCTTAAGAAAAAACACTCGGGAACCCAAGATCTTTTCAAATTTTTTCAAAAAATGGAATACCAGGAGCCTCCAAGTTTTTCTCTGTTCTAAAAAAAGACACTCAGAACCACGAAATTTCTTTCAATTTTTTTATTTATTTTTTGACGTCCTAGGTTTGACAAATAGGATTATGAGGCGATGTATAAACTGATACTTACTCCTTTAGTAGGACGATCCTGCGTTTTGAAAAGTTCTCAAAATCTCTCATCATGTACTCAATTAAAATCAATTAAACTTTTAATTATGTTGGCGAATACCACGGCGATATGAATCCTCTAACTCTTCCCGATTTTTTTTTTATTTTTACGTCAGGAGCCGCCCCTGAACTTCAAAAACTCAATAAAATTTGTCTGGATACAATACAGCAACTTAATAAGTTTTATTTAATTTTCTCATCCGTGTTGAAAAAAAACTTTATTATTTGAATTCTGTCGTCAAGGGACTCCGCCAACACATTTTCCCAAAAAAATAGCAATAACCGCCTTTTAACTCCTCCCGTTATTAAGCGCCAGCCCGCCCCTGCCTCCATCGTCCGAAATTTCCCGCCGGCCCGGAATTTTCCCACTTTAATCCCCTATTCACACAAGTCGAAGTGGAAACAATGGAATAATAATCGAGCTTTATCTCCGACTCACCTCCTGTCCCTCGCTACTCTCCTCCGAGCTGCTGCTGCTATCCGAGTCCGAGCTGCTGCTGGACGAGCTATTATCCTCCTCCTCCTCTTCGCTATCGTTGCTACTCCCATCCTCCAGGTTGCCTTCACAGGTGCAACAATCGCTTTTATTATGCAAATTTACCCCTCAACGCACAAATACTCACTTTGCTTGAGCTTTTCGAGGATCAGCGGATAGAACTCTTTGGCGGTGGCATTGTTGGGCTCGTATTGTAGTACTGCGAAGAAAAAAAGACGAAAAAGCGATTGATAGTGGGATCGACGAGCTTAGCATTTATTAAATTATGAGAGCGAAAGCGGGCGAAATTGGACCGGGCGCTTAGTGCTCGCACCGCAGTGGCGGCGGCAGCTCCGGCCTCCCGGGGGAGGCGTGTGTTGGCGGTCGTTGCTTAAAATTTAACGAGGGGGCCGGGATTGTGATACGTCGGCGATGCTTCCGTGGGTTTGTATCATCAAATAAGGGAGAAAGTGGGCTAATGTTTGCCGGAATTTATGTAGGGTGTACAGCCCGTGGCAAAAGTATGATTACGAAGTGTCATTCTTTTTTATGAAAGGGTTCGTGTTTTGTGTCGCACAAAGTAATTTTAAAATCGTTGATGAAAACGCTGAAAGAAACAGGACCTGGACTGGCCCCTGGACGACGATAGTTTTATTAAAATCGTGGAACTAAATCGGAGCTACAAGCAACAGCTTCCCGTGTTTAAAATCGTGATTAATTGTGCTACGTATTAATTTTACCGCGAAGTTCTAAATTATAATTGCATTTAAGTTGAAAATCCCCGTAATGGGGTAAATACTTACTCAGTTTGCAGTACTTTAATGCAGTTACGTAGTCTTTCAGCATCACAGCTGATAGGAACTGAAACAAGAAAATAACTTTAGTTCTAGTCGATTTCATCGTAATTTAGTAAAGATTTTATAACTTCGGGCTTTAGAGAAATTGTGCTGTCTCCTATATTGATTTTGTAAACGTTATTATGCGCCTTTATATACTTATTAAAATATTCCAGATCCATGAAAATTTCTCGAGAATATTGAATAAATATAAAGAATGAGATTATGGAATGCGATGTTATCTTAAAATTAAATTTGATAAGTAAATTGGTTTAGTTACCCCTCCAGGAAAGTGATGACGTCGTACTAAAAAATTATTAAGCGCTCACCAAACTTTAATAAATAAAGCCACTCTCCACATACAAGCACGATTCCTGTTTATTTTTAACCAAAGTTCAACCCCCAAAAGGCATCCCTGCGGACGCATCGTTCCACAACGATTAAACATCCCTTAAAATAACGAGACTGAACAACTACCCTTAAGTAAATTAAAACAACGGCAATTTTCCAAAATTCCAGCCCCGCTATAATTTTCTTATCCTTCAATTATTAGGGCTTCAAACATGTAATGAAACAATTTCAGTCGTTGAATGGTAGGCAAATTGGCCAACCTACCCTATAACTGTTGTTTTAATTAAATTTCGAGGGTTAGATGGGAATACACCGCGACAAATCACCAGATTCATTTAATTAAAAAGCAGAATTTAATTTAAAAAATCTCGCGACCAATATTCCGTTCGGCCAATATTTAACTGACATTTTCTAGAGAATTCCGCTAAAAATACATTTATACGGGAGATTTGTTCGTCAAAAGTCGAGTTCAAACCCCTGTCGAGCCGAAATCACTTCGAATAACACAGAGGCTGTTTTGAAAGCGTTTTATCAAATGGGTGGATGTTTTGAAAGGTTTCATTTATCGCAACTTCAGGTCATTAATCTTAAACGGGAGCCGTGAAACAATAGATTTTTATAGTGCGGTGGAAGGGGTGGGGTGTGCTTTAATATTTTTCATTTTGGCGGGCTGGGTGCAAGTACGTGAAAAATGACACGAGATATTGACGTTTATTTAAGGTATTTTACTTCGTGAGCTAGGTTTTGTTTTCCCGACGTTTCATGACCTCTAGAGGGCGAAAAAATAGGACTCCCGTTTCCGTCCTTCTGTCTGTTTGCCTGTCTGTCGTCTGTCTGAATTTTTATTATTTCAATTTTATAAAAGAAAATACTTCTTCACATGTGGTTTATGAATCCAGTTCAGTTTTACTCTAGACATCCAGGTTTTTGGAAACAAAATCAAAATTGCATTTTAACTGTAAAACTGCAAAACCGAATGCTCTGAAATCTTACAAACGTTCTAAGCTTAACTTCATTATAGTAAATCGTTCATCAAAATTTCATAAAATCTAAAATTTGCAAAATCAAATTTTATAATTTTTTTAAAAATCTGGATTTATTTACCTTCCACAAATTTTTTGCTATCACCATTTTTCATATTTTCTTTTTTTATGTCACAATTTTTCGTTTCTTCAATTTTTTAATTTTTTCATTTCCTCAATTTTAATTTTTCATTCTCCGGATTTTTAATTTTCATTTTCTCGATTTTATATCGTAATTTTTCGTTTAGTTATTTTTCAAAATTTTCAATCTGTGATTTTTTGATTCCTCGATTTTCCAAATTAAAAATTTTTTAATTTTGCAACTTTTGGATTTCTCAATGATCCGATTTTCCGATTTTATTTTAATTTTCAATATTTCCATTTTACAATATTTCCTTTCTTCGATTTTACACTTTTTCGATTTTTTAGTATCCCAATTTTTAATTTTTCCATTTTTTAATGTTTCGGTTTCATGATTTTTCGTTTTTCCAATTTTTCGCTTTGCACTTGTTCAATTCTGCAATTTTTCATTTTTCGATTTTCGGTTTCTAAATTTTTAGTTTTTTGATTTTTCAATTTTTTATTTCGTCAATTTTTCAAGTTCTTGACTTATATTTTTTATTTTCCCGATTTTTTAATTTTCGTTTTCTCGATTTTACATCGTAATTTTTCGTTTATTCGTTTTCAAAATTTTCAATCTTTGATTTTTGATTCCTCGATTTTCCAAATAAAAGAATTTTCAAATTTGCAATTTTCGGATTTCTGAAAGATCCGATTTTCCAATTGCTTTAATTTTTAATATTTCGTTTTTTCGATTTTTTAGTTTCCCAATTTTTAATTTTTCCATTTTTCAATGTTTCGGTTTCATAATTTTTCGTTCCTTCAACTTTAATTTTTTCAGTTTTGCAATTTTTAATTTTTTTAATTTTTCACTTTGCAGTTGTTCAATTGTCATTTTTCGAAAATACAATTTTTCATTTTTCGATTTTTAGTTTCACAATTTTTAATTTTTTGATTATTCAATTTTTCATTTCCTCAATTTCTCAGGTCCTTGACTTTTATTTTTAATTTTCCCGAGTTTCTAATTTTCATTTTCTCGATTTTATATCGTAATTTTTCGTTTTAATTCAATTTGTAAAATCTTCAATCTTATATTTTTCAATTCCTCGGTTTTCCAAATGAAAAATTTTTCAATTTTGCAATTTTCGGATTTCTCAATGATTCGATTTTCCGATTTCTTTAATTTTCAATATTTCAATGTTAAAAGATTTCGTTTTTTCGATTTTACAGTTTTTCGATTTTTTGTTTTCCAATGTTTAATTTTTCCATTTTTTAATGTTTCGGTTTCATGATTTTTCGTTTTTTCAATTTTTCGCTTTGCAATTGTTCATTCTGCAATTTTCCATTTTTCGATTTTCGGTTTCTTAATTTTTAGTTTTTTGATATTTCAGTTTTTCATTTCCTCAATTTTTCAAGTTCTTGAGTTGTATTTTTTTCCCGATTTTTTAATTTTCATTTTCTCGATTTTACGTCGTAATTTTTCATTTATTCATTTTCAAGACTTTCAATCTTTGATTTTTTGATTCCTCGGTTTTCCATATTAAAAAAATTTTTGAATTTTGCAACTTTTGGATTTCTCAATGATCCGATTTTCCGATTTTTATTTTAATTTTCAATATTTCCATTTTACAATATGTAATTCGTTTTCTCAATTTTAATTTTTTCAATTTTTCACTTTACAATTATTCAATTCTGCAATTTTTCATTTTTCTATTTTCGGTTTGTCAATTTTTAGTTTTTTGATTTTTCAGTTTTTCATTTCCTCAATTTTTCAAGTTCTTGAGTTGTATTTTTTATTTTCCCGATTTTTTAATTTTCATTTTCTCGATTTTACATCGTAATTTTTCGTTTTTTCATTTTTACCAAAATTTTCAATCTTTGATTTTTTGATTCCTCGGTTTTCCAAATAAAAAATTTTCAAATTTGCAATTTTTGGATTTCTCAAAGATCCGATTTTCCAATTGTTTTAATTTTTATTATTTCGTTTTTTCGAATTTTTAGTTTCCCAATTTTTAATTTTTCCATTTATCAATGTTTCGGTTTAATAATTTTTCGTTCTTTCAACTTTAATTTTTTCAGTTTTTCTATTTTTAATTTTTTTAATTTTTCACTTTGCAGTTGTTCAATTCTGCCATTTTTCGAAATTACAATTTTTCATTTTTGGATTTTCAGTTTCACAATTTTTAATTTTTTGATTTTTCAATTTTTTATTTCCTCAATTTCTCAGGTCCTTGACTTTTATTTCTAATTTTCCCGAGTTTCTAATTTTCATTTTCTCGATTTTATATCGTAATTTTTCGTTTTTATTCAATTTTTAAAATCTTCAATCTTATATTTTCCAATTCCTCGGTTTTCCAAATTAAAAATTTTTCAATTTTGCAATTTTTGGATTTCTCAATGATCCAATTTTCCGATTTCCTTAATTTTCAATATTTCAATTTTAGAAGATTTCTTTCTTTCGATTTTGCAGTTTTTCGATTTTTTTGTTTCCCAATTTTTAATTTTTCCATTTTTTAATGTTTCGGTTTCATGATTTTTCGTTTTTCCAATTTTTCGCTTTACAATTGTTCAATTTTGCAATTTTTCATTTTTCGATTTTCGGTTTCTCAATTTTTAGTTGTTTGATTTTTCAGTTTTTCATTTCCTCAATTTTTCAAGTTCTTGAGTTGTATTTTTTACTTTTCCGATTTTTTTATTTTCATTTTCTTGATTTTACATCGTAATTTTTCGTTTATTCATTTTCAAAATTTTCAATATTTCATTTTTTGATTCCTCGGTTTTCCAAATAAAAAATTTTCAAATTTGCAATTTTTGGATTTCTCAAAGATCCGATTTTCCAATTGCTTTAATTTTTATTATTTCGTTTTTTCGAATTTTTAGTTTCCCAATTTTTAATTTTTCCATTTTTCAATGTTTCGGTTTCATAATTTTTCGTTGTTTCAACTTTAATTTTTTCAGTTTTTCACTTTTTCACTTTCTCAATTTTTCAAGTTCTTGACTTTTATTTTTTATCTTCCCGATTTTTTAATTTTCATTTTCTCGATTTTATATCGTAATTTTTCGGTTCTATTCAATTTTTGAAATTTTCTATCTGTTATTTTTCAATTCCTCGGTTTTCCAAATTAAAAATTTTTCAATTTTGCAATTTTTGGATTTCTCAATGATCCAATTTTCCGATTTCTTTAATTTTAAATATTTCAATTTTAGGATATTATTAGATTTTACAGTTTTTCGATTTTTTTGTTTCCCAATTTTTACTTTTTCCGTTTTTCAATGTTTCAGGTTCATAATTTTTCGTTCTGTCAACTTTAATTTTTTCAATTTTTCGTTTTGCAATTGTTCAATTCTGCAATTTTCCGAAATACAATTTTTCATTTTTCGATTTTCAGTTTCTCGATTTTATATTGGAATTTTTCGTTTATTCAATTTTTCAAATTTTCAATTCCTCGATTTTTCATATTAAAAATGTTTCAATTTCACACCGATTTTCCGATTTCTTTAATATTTAATATCTCCATTTTCACAATATTTCGTTTTTTTGATTTTGCACTTTTTCGATCTTGATTTTGAATCTTCCTATTTTTCAATTATTTGTTTCTTTAGTTTTTCGAGTGCCTGATTTCCAATTTTTAGATTTTTCAAAGTTTTACACTTTTTCGTTTTTTCATGTTTAATTTTTCAATTTTATAGTTTTGCAATTTTTTCATTTTTTGGTTCCATCGAGAAACTTAAAAATCGAAAAAAATTAACGAATGGAATATACACGTAAAAGTTGGAAAACCCAAAAATTGTAAAATCGAGGAATTATGGACTCAATTTTGACTATAACACTGAAAGATTGAAACTCAAAGAACTGAAAAGTTTCACATTGAAAAAAAGAAATAACGACAAAATTAGAACTTTAATAAAGAAAAATTGAAAATTGAAAACTCGTGAAACTGCAAATCAACATTATAACTGAAATATCCAAACGTTGGAAATTCGAAAATTTGAAAAATTGAAGAAACGAAACATAAACATAAAATCTGAACACTGTAAAAATAAAGAAAATAAAAAATCGAAACGAAAAACTGCAAATCGAAAATAGAATAAACGGAAATTTGAAAAAATGAAAAACCCAACAAGTTTGAAAACTGAAAAACTGAAGAAACAAGAAAATGCAAAATTGAAGAACTGAAAATCGCAAACATTTTTATAATTTTTCAAAGAAGCGGGATTTGTTGGTTTTTACTTCAGGGGCGAACGCAGCTCTGTCCAAATAACTTTGTTATAATAAATTTGTTATTTTCAGCGATACGCAATGTTTTTAAATGGAAACCCGTTAGCACAGCCATTAGCATCTTTATCACTTTATCACTCTGTATATAATTATCCTGCGAGGTAGCCGGCCGAGATGGATCTGATTAAAGTCCGGAAGTAATCAAAGCGGAAAGTCGCTACGGGAAATTGGACAGTTTTCCTCCCCTCCACGCCCCGAAAAAATTATCGCCGGAAAATTAACGTGCGACTTCAAAAGGCCGCCTCATTAAGGCTAAATTAATTATGGAACGAAGCAATCAGCTTGGCGTTTTCGTGCAAAAAAAGCCATTAGCAAGCGTGAAAGAATTACGCCGCGTCAAAACAGAAATGAAGGCATTATCCAGACGGCCCCTAATAGAAAAAAAATTGTATAGATGCGGTTGGAAAAGTGCCAAGTCCAAAGAGGATTATGCGAAGTCAGTCGACTTTGACGTGTGTATTAGGTGAAGGCTTGCCCTAGATTCGACATGAAGTAAACATAACATATTGACTAAAGTGTACACTTTTCGGTGCTGCGGGGATGATAACACGCACACTCATCTACTAACCTCTGCTAGAAATTCGGTGGGGGCTGAAATGCTCTCATCGGCGTCAGTGTACTCGCTCAGATCTTCATTACTGCTAGACGTTGGTTTCAGTAAACCCACATTTCCATTATCCTCAGTGGTCATGATGGTGGAAGTTCTGGAATAGAATTCAGTTGACAAAATTAGTTTCATTTAGTGAATGAAACCAACAGAGTGTGAAGTCTAAGGTGGTTTTGTTTCTGGAGCGACCCTCGCTATAGCGCAGTTACATAAATCACCCCAATTATAAAAATATCGAGTCACTTTCGGCTTGACGGGAACAAGAATGGACAAAACTCATGAATATGAACTCGAAATTATTAAATTTATGGATGAATATTCATAATGCTGGACATGACTGCGCAAAAATTCGTGTTGTTCATTTGCGTGAAATACGGTTAGCGGCTTGCGGTTATTTATGATGTTTGGATGCATTTTTTAAACTCGTGCGTGCGGTAAATAAAGGCGAATTTTGATGCGCTGAATGGGAGAAAGTTAGTCGAAATCTGCTGCGTTAAAAATTTAATGAAATCGGCGAACAAGAGAAATTATGCATAATAAACTGGCTTTAATTGAAGACGATTGCGAACGAAATAATTGGGGTTATTTTCTCTACATTCATCAAATGACTGTGTATTTGTGCGAGATGTACATAGATTTACTGTTATTTCGTTGTATTGTTAAAGTAATCTATTATATCCATCAATCTGCTATCGATCATAAAATTGCCTGTTTTATTAGTGCCTTCTGGCTCTGATCGTAACTTTTTATAGAGCTCGTTAAGAAAATGTCCGAACTTTGATGGGTTAATCTCAATCAGACAATTCTGCTTAATAAGTTCGTACTAAAAAATTTAAAGACTTTTTTTACACGTGACTGAATGGGAAATTTCGGGAGCAATAATTCTGAAAAAAATGCTGGAAATAAGATAAAAATCTCTCTTGGTTTTGACGTATTTCTCAATTATTGAATTTTTCAAAAATTCTAAAAATACTTCAGATGCTTCACTCTCATCGCTCTTTAGCTAATTTTCGAAAGTGCTCTCAAAAAAGTTAGGGATATAGATCCCAACGCGCTGAATGTAAAAACAGCCTTAATTGATGGTCCCGGACCATAATTTTCAAAATTTTCGGCTTGAAAGTCATTTTTTAAAAATCGTAAAAATCGCCAAATTTCATATTGGCGATTCTGGCAAAATCGTTGGAATTTTCGACAGAATGAAAACGAAAATAACTTGTGGAGCTCAAAATCTACCAACAAATCTCAACAATTTTGGAAAATCCAAAAACATAGCCTAGGCTACGATTTTCGAAACATGAGGTTGGAAAATAAAATTTTCTTAAAATACTAAAGAAAGAAAGTGCCCCAACAAAAGTTGAAAATTTGGTAAGATATTGAAAAATTGAGCTTTCAGAAAAGTTGCCTAAAAATCTAGAAACAATTTTAGGAGATAGATCCCAATGCGCTGAATGTAAAAAATAGCCAAGACTACAATTTTCAAAATTTTCGGCTTGAAAGTCATTTTTTAAAAATTCTAAAAATTGTCATATTTCATATTGGCGATTCTGGTAAAATCGTTGGAATTTTCGAAAGAATGAAAACGAAAATAACTTCTGGAGGTCAAAATCTACCAACAAATCTAATCTCAGCAATTTTGGGAAATCCAAAAACATAGCCTGGACTACGATAAACATGAGGTTTGAAAATGAAATTTTCTTAAAATCCTTAAGAATGCCATATTTCCATTGGCGATTATGGAAAAACGATTGGAATTTTTGAAGAAATGAAACCAAAAATGACTTCTGAAGGTCGAAATGTACAAAAAATGTCCTGGAAATTTTCGAAAGTCCCCGGACAAAAGTTGAAAATTTGGTAAGATATCGAAAAATTGAGCTTTCAGAAAAGTTGTCTAAAAATTTATAAAAAAACTTTGGGAGATAGATTCCAACGCGTTGATCACGATTTTCAAAATTTTCGCTTTGAAACTCATTTTTCAAAAATTCTAAAAATTATCATATTTCATGTTAACTCTGGCAAAATAGTTAGAATTTACAAAGGAATTGAAACGAAAATAACTTCTGGAAATCTAAATCTACCAACAAATCTCAACAATTTTGGGAAATCCAAAAACATAGCCTGGACTACGATTTTCGAAACATGAGATTGGAAAATAAAATTTTCTTAAAATCCTAAAGAAAGAAAGTGCCCCAACAAAAGTTGAAAATTTGGTAAGATATTGAAAAATTGAGCTTTCAGAAAAGTTGCCTAAAAATCTATAAACAATTTTAGGAGATAGATCCCAATGCGTTGAATGTAAAAATAGCCTTTATTGATGGTCCCAGACTACAATTTTCAAAATTTTCGGTTTGAAAGTCATTTTTTAAAAATTCTAAAAATTGTCATATTTCATATTGACGGTTCTGGTAAAATGGTTAGAATTTTCGAAAGAATGAAAACGAAAATAACTTGTGGAGGTTAAAATCTACCAACAAATCTAATCTCAGCAATTTTGGGAAATCCAAAAACATAGCCTGGACTACAATAAACATGAGGTTTGAAAATGAAATTTTCTTAAAATCCTTAAGAATGCCATATTTCCATTGGCGATTATGGAAAAACGATTGGAATTTTTGAAGAAATGAAACCAAAAATGACTTCTGAAGGTCTAAATCTACAAAAAATGTCTTGGAAATTTTCGAAAGTCCCCGGACAAAAGTTGAAAATTTGGTAAGATATTGAAAAATTGAGCTTTCAGAAAAGTTGTCTAAAAATTTATAAAAGACTTTGGGAGATAGATTCCAACGCGCTGATCACGATTTTCAAAATTTTCGCTTTGATACTCATTTTTCAAAAATTCTAAAAGTTATCATATTTCATGTTAACTTTGGCAAAATGGTTAGAAGGTACAAAGGAATGAAAACGAAAATAACTTCTGGAAATCTAAATCTACCAAGAAATCTCAACAATTTTGGGAAATCCAAAAACATAGCCTGGACTACGATTTTCGAAACATGAGGTTGGAAAATAAAATTTTCTTAAAATCCTAAAGAAAGAAAGTGCCTCAACAAAAGTTGAAAATTTAGTAAGATATTGAAAAATTGAGCTTTCAGAAAAGTTGCCTAAAAATCTATAAACAATTTTAGGAGATAGATCCCAATGCGCTGAATGTAAAAATAGCCTTTATTGATGGTCCCAGACTACAGTTTTCAAAATTTTCGGTTTGAAAGTCATTTTTTTAAAATTCTAAAAATTGTCGTATTTCATATTGGCAATTCTGGTAAAATGGTTAGAATTTTCGAATGTATGAAAACGAAAATAACTTCTGGAGGTCAAAATCTACCAACAAATCTAATGTCAGCAATTTTGGGAAATCCAAAAACATAGCCTGGACTACGATAAACATGAGGTTTGAAAATGAAATTTTCTTAAAATCCTAAAGAATGGCATATTTCCGTTGGCGATTTTGGAAAAACGATTGGAATTTTTGAAGAAATGAAACTGAAAATAACTTCTGAAGGTCTAAATCTACAAAAAATGTCTTGGAAATTTTCGAAAGTCCCCGGACAAATTTGAAAATTTGGTAAGATATCGAAAAATTGAGCTTTCAGAAAGTTGCCTAAAAGTTTATAAAAAACTTTGGGAGATAGACTTCAACGCGCTGATCACCATTTTCAAAATTTTCGCTTTGAAACTCATTTTTCAAAAATTCTAAAAATTATCATATTTCATGTTAACTCTGGCAAAATGGTTAGAATTTACAAAGGTATGAAAACGAAAATAACTTCTGGAAATATAAATCTACCAACAAATCTCAACAATTTTGAGAAATCCAAAAACATAGCTTGGATACGATTTTCGAAACATGAGGTTGGAATATAAGATATTGAAAAATTGAGCTTTCAGAAAAGTTGCCTAAAAATCTATAAATAATTTTAGGAGATAGATCCCAATGCGCTGAATGTAAAAATAGCCATTATTGATGGTCCCAGACTACAATTTTCAAAATTTTCGGTTTGAAAGTCATTTTTTAAAAATTCTAAAAATTGTCATATTTCATGTTAACTCTGGCAAAATGGTTAGAATTTACAAAGGAATGAAAACGAAAATAACTTCTGGAAATCTAAATTTACCAACAAATCTCAACAATTTTGGGAAATCCAAAAACATAGCCTGGACTACGATTTTCGAAATATGAGGCTGGAAAATAAAATTTTCTTAAAATCCTAAAGAAAGAAAGTACCTCAACAAAAGTTGAAAATTTGCTAAGATATTAAAAAATTGAGCTTTCAGAAAAGTTGCCTAAAAATCTAGAAACAATTTTAGTAGATAGATCCCAATGCGCTGAATGTAAAAATAGCCTTTTTCTACTCATTAAGGTTGAAGTTTGTCATTTTCCCATCGCTGGCAGTGGATGAAATTTCATTTCACCCTCTAGTGGAAAAATACTCGGCCGTCTACGATTTTAACGGGTCGTCCAGCCTGAGCGTTTCGCAGCTAGCGAAACGTGTCGCGTATCGCCTGCACCGACCGCACCGTCCGCTTCGCGCGCTTCGAAAATCATGACGCCTAGGCTGGACGACCCGTTAGTGTTTGACGCACGGTGGTAGAAGTAAGGTGTGGAAACAAGCCGCTCCAATTTGTTGAATAAAACACGCATCCCAGTAGGCTTATTTACTACGAAATAGTATGCAGCACAGTATGTCCATCTATGTATTAACATTTCAACTTGTCAGTGTATTTATGAATGAATTAAGTGACAGATTCGTTGGAGGGAAAATAAATCACAGCACAACGGTTTGTGGTTGGTCCTTGGTGTGAATCGTGTGATTGGTGGATGATTCGACATTTGTGATTGGGTAATAAATGACATTGGCATAAATGTAAAAGATTTAATGCAGTTTTCTATTACTTAATTTCAACTGATCTCTCTAGACGTCGCTGCGGTGTGGACAGCGAATGACATATAATCCAAACCACGCGATTTGTGTTTTCTACCAATGATTTTGAGGAAAGTTATGAATGAGGTTTCCACACCTTACTTCTACCACCGTGGTTTGACGTTTAATACTGCTAGTTTACACAAGTGAAAACAATGAACATGAGTGAGACTGACGAAGTTTCTGAAGAAATTTTGAATGCTGCCAATGCGGCATTTTCGAATCTGATACCCGAAAAGTCTAAAAAGTTTTATGAGCTAACATACCGAAAATTTATGAAGTGGAAAGAGAGAAAACAATGCCGTTACGATAAAAGTGTAAATATTATTGGTGATAATTGCACAAATTGTTCTATTACAGTTAATGTATTTAAAAAATAAAATACCTACCATAAACAAACATTTATTTCCTAATTTCTTAGAAAAAATAGTATATGCAACTCGCGGATGAAGAAATTTCAACGGCTCGAGTTTCTTTTTCGCACTCGCTCGTTGCACTCGCTCGTGTGAAAAAATCACTCTCGCCGTTGAAATTCAACTTCATCCACTAGTTCCATAATGTACTATTATTGGTGGTCCCAGACTACAATTTTCAAAATTTTCGGATTGAAAGTCATTTTTTAAAAATTCTAAAAATTGTCATATTTCATATTGGCGATTCTGGTAAAATGGTTAGAATTTTCGAAAGAATGAAAATGAAAATAATTTCTGGAGGTCAAAATCTACCAACAAATCTAATCTCAGCAATTTTGGGAAATCCAAAAACATAGCCTGGACTACGATAAACATGAGGTTTGAAAATGAAATTTTCCTAAAATCCTTAAGAATGCCATATTTCCATTGGCCATTATGGAAAAACGATTGGAATTTTTGAAGAAACGAAACCAAAAATGACTTCTGAAGATCGAAATGTACAAAAAATGTCTTGGAAATTTTCGAAAGTCCCCGGACAAAAGTTGAAAATTTGGTAAGATATCGAAAAATTGAGCTTTCAGAAAATTTGTTTAAAAATTTATAAAAAACTTTGGGAGATAGATTCCAATGCGCTGATCACGATTTTCAAAATTTTCGCTTTGAAACTCATTTTTCAAAAATTCTAAAAATTATCATATTTCATGTTAACTCTGGCAAAATGGTTAGAATTTACAAAGGAATGAAAACGAAAATAACTTCTGGAAATCTAAATCTACCAACAAATCTCAGCAATTTTGGAAAATCCAAAACATATGCTGATGGTCCTGGAAACAGAAAATTAAATTTTCTTAAATTTCTAAAGAATGCCACATTTCCACTGGCCATTTTGGGAAAATGCTTGGAATTATTGAAGAAATGACACCCAAAATGATTTCAAATCTCTTTTAGTATTTTTCGAAAGTGCTCGAAAAAAGGACAAAACTGAGCTTTCGGTAAAAATGCCTAAAATCCACAAAAAAATTTGGGAGATAGATCTCGACACAATGAATCCAAAAATATAGTCTATTTATGGTCCCCTGTCACGATTTTCGAAATATGCAGTTTGGAATTCTTTTTTTTCTTCTTAAAAATTGCTATAGGTATTTCATATTTATAATTTTGGAAAAATGGTCGGAATTTCGGAAGAAATCGGGCCTAAATTAACTTCTGTAGGTCAAAATCCACAAAAGAAATCTTCTGGTGATTTTCGAAGGTGGTCGGAAAAAGTCGAAATTTTTGTAAAGGATTGAAAAATGAATTTCGGAAAACTTGAGGAAAAATCAAAAAGTTTTGGGACATTTTGCAACGGCGATTTTGAGAATTATTGAAGAAATGAACCGAAAATAACTTTCGGAGGTGGAAATCTCCATAAAATCCCTTTCGGCAATTTTCGAAAGTGCTCAAGAAAAAGTTGAAAATTTCGAAGGGATTGAAAAATTGCACTTTCGAAAAAGTTGTCTAAAAATCTATACAAAATTTGGCAGACAGATTTCAACGCACTAAATCTAAAAAAATAGCCCCCTGATGGTCCTGTACACGATTTTTGAAATATTCGGTTTGAAAATATTTTTTTAAGATCTAAAAAAGCCAAATTTCACAATGGCGATTTTGGAAAAACGATAAAAATTTTTGAAAAAATGAAGCCGGAAATAACTTCTGGAGCCCTAAATCTGCAAAAACTCTCTTTAGATAATTTTCGAAAGTGCTCGAAGAAAAGTCGAAAATTTCGCGAAAGATTGAAACATTGAGCCTTCGGAAAATTTGCCTAAAAGTTAAACAAATTTTGGGAGATGGACCACAACGGGCTAAATCTAAAAATAGCCTCTGTTGATGGTCTCAGACCACGATCTTCAAAATATTTCGTATGAGTCATTTTTTTAATCCCAAAAATTGCCATATTTAATATTGACGACTCTGGAAAAATGGTCGGAATTTTCGAAGAAATTAACTGGAAAATAACTTCTGGAGGTCAAAATCTAAAGACAAATCTCTAGGAAATTCTCGAAGATGATCGAAAAAAGATCGAAAATTTCGGAAGGGACTGAAAATTGAACTTTCGGAAAAATTGCCAAAGAGTCTATAACAAATTTTGGGAGACAGAGCTCAATGTGCTGACTGCAATCGGTTTAAAAAATTGGCGATTTTGGAAAACTGGTAGGCATTTGTCGAAGAAATAAAGCTTAAAAAAATTTCTACTTAGAGGTTAAAATCTACAAAATTGGTAATTTTCTAAGGTGCTATGAAAGACATTTTTCATATTGCCGATTTTGGAAAAATAATCGTAATTTTCGAAGAAATGAAGCCGAAAATCACTTTTGAGGGTCAAAATCTACAAAAAATCAGGTCGAAAATTTCGTTAAACACGAAACATTTTGAGACATCTAAAAACATAGCCTGGAGCACAATTTTCGAAAAAATTCACTTCGAAAATAAAACTTTCTTAAAATCCTTTTGGAAATTTGGGAACTTTCGAAGAAAGCAAGACAAAAATATCTTGTGGAGATCAACATCTACAAAAATCCGTCCACATAATTTTCAGAAGTAAAGGTAAGGATTGAAAAATTGAGCTTTTTGGAAAAAAACTTGCCCAAAATTCCACTGATCAAATCCGGATGTAGGTACGTGTCGACGAGCTGAAACTAAAAACACAGACCTGCTGATGATCCTGGATAGTGATTTTCACAATATTCGAGAACTTAGGAATTTTCGAAAATAAAAGAAGAAAAATACTTTCCGGTGGTCAAAATCTGCAAAAAATCTCTTCAGGTAATTTTCGAAGGTGACCGAAAGAAGGTAGAAAATTTCGTGAAATGAAAAACAGCGTATTGATGACCTGGATCAAGATTACAAGCGAACATCGAACACTGATAATCCCGAAACAATCGTAGCACTTTTATTAGGGATTAGATACCATCTGGGGTATAACATGTTTCTTTTTTCTCCGATTAGTTTAAAATTATATCATTTTTGTCTCGTTATTCGTAACAATTTTTTTTTATATATTCTGTGACGTAATTTTTTTTTTCATTATCGTTTTGTCGCTAACCCTCATTATTTTTGCAATAATTTCTCTTGCTCACGGCTTGGAATATCAATAACTCATAAAAACTAAGTTTAATGGCACACTTAAGAAGTACAAGCTTATATTGAAGTCACCACAAAACGGCTTTTATCCCGGTTGTTAAAACAATATGTAACACCTGTGTTTCAAAAACTGAATATTGGATTTTATACACCTTCTGTTTTCACTGTCCGTTTTGCTAACTTTGAAAAGTAAATTTATTTATTCATCCCTGCCAAACAAGTGTGACGTCATGTCAAAAAATTATCAAATAAATATATAACGCACTTTAGAAATGTGTTTAGTTTTTAGAGGTGCCTAAAAAAATAATTTCAAAGAAAGTCTAAACTTTCATCTTTCCAGAAATTTGATGACGTCGTTGACGTAAAATCCTAACGTCTCAGGAAGCCGCTAGGCTCTCGCCTTAATTAAAGGAAAGCTCCAGGTTCTTTTTATTTATTCAACCCGACATGATCTTTATTACTTCACTCTCCTCGGGTATCGTTTATTTTTATTCTTGCTACGTCCTACAATAATGTTTTAACCTTTTAACAATATTTCTACAAAAGTAGACAAAGTTTTTTATTTCCATTGCTTTCATCTAATATTCACAATTCGTATCAACGCAAGGAAGTTGTTCGAATTTTAGATGTTTCCTAGTCACGAAGATATCAACAGGCGAAGCTATAATGATCCAATATAAATTTTTTTTTCGGTTCGAACAAATAGCATTCATCAAATCGTAACTAACCAAATCATTCTGAAATCGTTGTTTAAAATTCGGCCCAGGGGATTATTTGCTTTTATGGAAATGTTGTACGTGTTTCAAGGGTTTTGGAGTTTCCTCTGGTTTTACCGAACGTTAAAAACACACAGAAACAAGTAGTAAAAAAAAGATATACGTTTGTACTAGCAATGTTTGCAGTTCATTATTTTTCTGTCCCATCTCCATATTTTTCCATTTCCGCTTAATTCCGTCCAGTGTATCACTAACCGTCCTACTAATTTGTTAATCCGACCCTGGCTTCCACCGTTTTCCCCCAAATATAGAAAATTAAAGAATTTTTCTCATCTTCGTTCTGACATCTACGTCCACATTTCCAATAGAGATTTCAATCTCGTGTTCAGCCACTGCTTGGCGGAAAAAATTAATGAACTTTCCTTTGTACGGTAGCTCCCCCTATCCTAATTATGCGTCGAAGATTACAAATCTGGTCGGATTCGGAGCACTGCAATGCGTCCGTTTCAGCTGAAACAGGACGAAATTTCAGGAGAAGCTCAACGCTTCGCTTCCACTCTCCGCGTTAAAACGACCAAACAGTTCTTGCTGTAAAGTTATTGGATGGAACGCTATCAGTATTTTAAGTTTGGGGGATAAATTTTTGGGACGACGTCATCGACGCTCCGGAGGAGCGAAGAAATATATTTTAATTAGTGGTTGAAATTTTTGGAAATTAGCCAGCGGTCATTATCTCTCGAGAAGTAAAAATCATTAAAAATCCAAGGCCAGGTTTTAATGTGCGCTTTAAGCTCCCGTCCCCGGACTCGAATAGACTTAGTTACGAGGCATCTTCAGGACCCTTGAATGTTTTGCCGGAGGTTTTAGTATCGATTTCCGCCGGTTTTGTTGGCATTGTCACTTGGAATTTTTCGTCTCTGGGAAAGGGAATAATTGACGGGAAGTTCAGAGTGAGGATGTTTTATGATTTTTAATGATAAAAACGCTCGGGTTACCTCTTGACATAGAGATGATTTTAGGGCGTAAAATTGATTTACGGTGGAAGTTATCGCCGAGTTCTTGGAGTAAGGGGAGGGTAAATGACATGCAAGATTCATACTTTTATATCCTTGCTGTGGATTTTATTTGCAACGATAAAACGGGCTATAAGAGTGTACTTAGTGAAGATTTTTCTCCCTCGGATGTTTTCAAGTCTCGGTCACGCCTCGTCCACGTACGGTTTTATCTCCCGCGCGCTAAATACACCATGTGTTTAACATAATGATGCAGATAGGGCGCTAATTCCGGAAAAACATCAGCAAAGCTCGTCGTCGCTAATGTTCTAACTGTCCACCGGGTTTACGAGCCTGATGTGGGTAAAGCTCGTGTGTTTCTAATAAGTTTCTGAGGTCCAACTACGTTTCGTGACAGCCACTCGAGCTTTCAGTCCATCATTTAGGCATTATCAAATCAAGATCCGTTTCCGCAGCACAAAAAGAACAAGGAAAACTGACCCAGTTATTTTTATTCGATTTTGCTCTCGACGTAATCATAACATTGTCGTCAAAAATTAATGCGTACACGTAATAGAAAAAAATCCGGGTGAGGCTGAGAATGCGGCTCGCATACGGTGAAAGTATTTTTTTAACAACTGTCTAAAATTTTACTCGAGCTAGAGAACTCGATGACCCACCCTCTGGCCGGATTCTGCCTTTCTCTATCGCATTATGCTTCATCTATCAACTTTGAGTAGTTTTTGTCCTCTTTGGAGTCAACGTCCCACAAAAAGGCAATTCATCCTCAGTTCCGCTACGTTTTACACGGACTGTTTCCGTTTTAAATGCGCCGTTCTAAAGTTTATCACGAATACTTTGTTAAAATTTTCGCTGAATGTCAGCCCTAACGGAAATCTCCGTGTTTTAAAATGCCATGTCGAGCTTTTAAAATGTTTTCGGCGCGCAGCTAGGTACTCATGCGATGCAATTTATTTTTAATTTAGTCTTTGATGGCCGGAGCAAATGAGTTTCCTGGGTTATTACGGCAAATTGGAAATGGGAGAAACAAGAGGAAAAATAGGGTTTTCTAAAAGGTCGGCGTTTTTCGCAATTTTAAATCGATGCGATTTCTAGGATTCTTCGTTATAATTATTATGTTGTTATTATTATTTCTCTGCTATAGGGAGCTATTTTTAGGATGTGATGGTGGATATCGCTTTGGGGATTTTGAATTTAGTATATTGGTAATTTGCTTTAGATGCTACAATAGACATTTTGAAGAAAAAAGTCAACTATAGTGTCAGGTGCGGGATTCGAAGCTGCACTCGATTTCCGAACTAAAACGAAATCCAGCGCTTTAGTCCACTCAGCCAACCCGACTTTCAGTCGAAACGATCTAAATTAGGTATAAAAAATTGGTTTAATTTTATTTTTTAATGATCAACCCTATAAGTTAAAATAAAGTTATCTGTGGTCTGTTAAAGTCCATACAACTACAAATTGCTTATGCAATCACTACATCCTCAATTTGTTTTAAATTTAGACGTTGATCATTTTGTTTGAGTAGAACATCCCTTGGATCGTGAATGATAGTTATATAGGATTTAGTATTTTGAGAAAATCATGGTCCGATTCGAACTCAAGTGTTAGGCCTACAGTTGAATAACGAATGAGTTAGGGTTTGAAAGTCAATAAAGCGTATTTCTATCTCCATTTTACGTTCGTGAGCTTTTTTCATTATCTCCATTACCGTGTGTATGACGTGAATATGTTTTGTTGCTTTCGCTAGTCTTTTTTGTATTAATGTTGACATTATTTTATAAGCTGTGTTTGTTATTAATTTAATTTCTTCCCCTCCATACGTTGTATATTTATTCCGTCGTATCCTGGAGCTTTCTCATTACGATTTTTATTAATATATATTTTTTTTTTATTTTCCTCTTTCATCCAACTTTCTTTCATGCATTATTTTATATTTCTATTTTGGTATTGTTTTTCAATTTCTTTCAGTTTAATAGGCACATGCAAACTTTTTTTTCTTTTTGTTTGTTGTCTTCCCTATTTAGAGAAAAGCAAATTAAAAGAAAAATAAGAAGAACTGCAAAAAAGAAGAAAGTAGAAGTGAAAATAAAACATCAGAAACTAAAATCAATGGAAAAATATGGATATGGAGTGAGGAGGAAGATATGACAAGAGCCACTTCAAAAAACTAGTAAAAAAACAACTTTTGGAGTTTTCAATTTTTCGATTTTTCAATGGTTCGATTTTCTGTTTGTTTGTTTTTTCAGTTATAATTTTTAGCTTTTATTTTTTTTTATTTCTTCATTTTATTAAATTTGCAATTTTTGGATTTAAAATTTCTAGAGATTTCTATTTTTCGGTTTTTCGAACTTTTGATTTTATAATTATACTTTTTTTTTATGTGAAAATTTTCAATTTTTGGATTGATGAGTTTTTCGGTTGCAAATTTTGGATTTTCAATTTTTCGTTTGTTTATTTTTAGATTTTTCATTTTCTCGATTTTTTTTAGTTTTTCGTTTCTTCAATTTCTGGTTTGTAGTTTTTATAGTTTTTATTTTAAATGTGTAATAAAAATTACAATTTTGAAATTTTTTCGCATTTTCAATTTTTCGAATTTTAATTTTTCAAATTCTCGGGATTAAATTTTAAAGTTACAGTTTTTCGACAATTTTGACGATTCTATAAAATAACGATTTTATAATTTTTGGGTTTTCCAGTTTTTCGATATCATATTCGTTTATTTCGTGTTTACATATTTCAATTTTTCCGATTTATTAGTTTTTCAACTTTTCAATTTTTTAATTTTTTAACTTTTTGAATAAAAAAATTGGAAAAATTGCAAAATCGTAGGATTAAAAAAACGAAAAGCTATAGAATGAAAACTGAAAAATCTAAAAATTGGAAATTAATAACCTGACAAATTTTTAATTTTTTTATTTCTTCAATTTTTTACATTTGCAATTTTTGGATTTAAAATTTCTAGTTTTCAATTTTTAATTTTTCAATTTTTCGATTTTTCAAAGTTCTGTTTTTATAATTATTCTTTTTTTTAATGTGAAAATTTCCAATTTTTGGATTCCTCAGTTTTTCGATTGCATGTTTTGAGTTTTCAATTTTTGTTTTTGTATTTGTATTTTTTTCATTTTCTCGATTTTTCAGTTTTTCGTTTCTTCAATTTTTGATTTGCAGTTCTAGTTTTTATTTTAAATGTGTAATAATAATTATTTCAATTTCACGAGTTAGAATTTTTCGGTTATTCAAATATTGGATTTTTAAACTTTTTCATTTATTTGATTTTTCAATTTTTCTATCTTTCAAAGTTACAGTTTTTCGGCAATTTTGACGATTCTATAAAATTACGATTTTATAATTTTTGGGTTTTCCAGTTTTTCGATATCATATTCGTTTATTTCGTGTTTACATATTTCAATTTTTTCCGATTTTTTAGTTTTTCGACTTTTCAATTTTTTAATTTTTCAATAACGTTAATACTTTTGCCCATGCACTTATAATCATAATACACATGAAATACTAATTTTCCATTTTTTCAAGTTTTTTCAATTTTCTACTTTTTGAATAAAAAAAATGGAAAAATTGCAAAATCGTGAGATTGAAAAAACGGAAAACTATGGAATGAAAACTGAAAAATCTAAAAATTGGAAATTAATAACCTGAAGAATTAAAGAAACGAAATTTATATTTCAAATTGCTATTTGTTTGTTTTTTCGGTTTTAATTTTTTGAATTTTTGTGGTTTTTAAATTTTTTTTCTTCAATTTTTTAAATTTGCAATTTTTGGATTTAAAATTTCTAATTTTCAGTTTTTAATTTTTCAAATTTTCAATTTTTCAATTTTTCATTTCTTCAATTTTTCTTTTTTTCACAGTTCTGTTTCTATAATTATTCTTTTTTTTAAGTGAAAATTTTAAATTTTTGGATTCCTCAGTTTTTCGATTGCATTTTTTGGGTTTTCTATTTTTTGTTTTTGTATTTGTACTTTTTTCATTTTCTCGATTTTTCAGTTTTTCGTTTCTTCAATTTTTGATTTGCAGTTCTAGTTTTTATTTTAAATGTGTAATAATAATTATTTAAATTTAAGGAGTTAGAATTTTTCCGTTATTCAAATATTGGATTTTTAAACTTTTTCATTTATTTGATTTTTCAATTTTTCTATCTTTCAAAGTTACAGTTTTTCGACAATTTTGACGATTCTATAAAATTACGATTTTATAATTTTTGGGTTTTCCAGTTTTTCGATATCCTATTCGTTTTTTTTTCGTGTTCACATATTTCAATTTTTTCCGATTTTTTAGTTTTTCGACTTTTCAATTTTTTAATTTTCCAATAGCGTTAACACTTTTGCCCACGCGCTTATAATCATAATACACATAAAATACTAATTTTCCAGTTTTTCAAGTTTTTTCAATTTTCAACTTTTTGAATAAAAAAAATTGGAAAAATTGCAAAATCGTCGGATTGAAAAAATTAAAAACTATAGAATGAAAACTGAAAAATCTAAAAATTGGAAATTAATAACCTGACAAATTAAAGAAATGAAATTTATATTTCAATTTGCTGTTTGTTTGTTTTTTCGGTTTTAATTTTTTGAATTTTTGCGGTTTTTCATTTTTAACTTTTTTATTTCTTCAATTTTTTAAATTTGAAATTTTTGGATTTAAAATTTCTAGTTTTCAATTTTTAATTTCTTCAATTTTTCGGTTTTTCAAAGTTCTGTTTTTATAATTATTCTTTTTTTTGTGAAAATATTCAATTTTTGGATTCGTCAGTTTTTCGATTGCATTTTTTGGGTTTTCAATTTTTTGTTTTTGTATTTGTATTTTTTTCATTTTCTCGATTTTTCAGTTTTTCGTTTCTTCAATTTTTGATTTGTAGTTCTTGTAGTTTTTATTTTAAATGTGTAATAATTATAATTTTAAAATTAGAATTAGAATTTTTCCGTTATTCAAATATTGAATTTTAAAACTTTTTCAATTGTTCGAATTTTAACTTTTTCAGTTTCTAGATTAAATTATTCAACTTTTTTATCTTTTAATGTTACAGTTTTTCGACAACTTTGACGATTCTATAAAATTTCTAGTTTCTCGATTTCATAATTTTTGTTCTTTTCAGATTTGATTCATTGTTTCTTCTTTTTTTTTCAATTTTTCGAGTCAGTGATTTTTTCGATTTTTAGTTTTTCAATTTTTCAATTTTTTGATTATTCACTTCTTCGATATGCAATTTTTCGTTTTTTCAGTTTTTCGTTACATAACGTTTATTCTTTTGCCCACGGACTTAAAATAGTTCCTATATAATCATAATAAACATAAAGCTTGTACTAATTTTTCAGTTTTTCTATTTTTCAATTTTTCCGATATTTCAGTTTTTCAATTTTCCAACTTTTGAAGTTTTCAATTTTTGGATTTTGCAATTTTTCGATTTTTCAATGGTTCGATTTTCTGTTTGTTTGTTTTTTCAGTTATAATTTTTATTTTTTATTTTTTTTTATTTCTTCAATTAATTAAATTTGCAATTTTTGGATTTAAAATTTCTAGAGATTTCTATTTTTCGGTTTTTTGAAGTTTTGATTTTATAATTATTCTTTTTTTTTTAATGTGAAAATTTTCAATTTTTGGAGTGCTGAGTTTTTCGACTGCAAATTTTGGATTTTCAATTTTTCGTTCGTTTATTTTTAGATTTTTCATTTTCTCGATTTTTTAGTTTTTCAATTTTTCAATTTTTTGTTTCTTCAGTTCTTCGATTTGCAATGTTTCGATTTTGCCATTTTTCGTTTTTTCAGTTTTTGGATAGAAAACGTTTATTCTTTTGCCCACGAAACTTAAAATAATTCCCACATGATCATAATAAACATAAAGTAATAATTTTTCAGTGTTTACATTTTTCAATACTTTCCGATTTTTGAATTTTTTAATTTTTCAACTTTTGAATAAAAAAATTGTAAAAATTGCAAAATTGTGGGATTGAAAAAACGAAAAAGTATAAAATGAAAACTGAAAAATCTAAAAATTGGAAATTAATAACCTGAAAAATTAAAGAAACGAAATTTTTGCTTCAATTTTCTATTTGTTTAATTTTTGCGGTTTTTTCATTTTTTATTTCTTCAATTTTTTAAATTTGCAATTTTTGGATTTAAAAATTCGCATTGTCAATTTTTAATTTTTCAATTTTTCCATTTTTCAGTTTTTCATTTCTTCAATTTTTCGGTTTTTTATAGTTCTGATTTTACAATAATTATTCTTTTTTTTTGTGAAAATTTTCAATTTCTGGGAATCTCAGTTTTTCGATTGCAATTTTTGATTTGCACTGTTTCTAGTTTTTATTTTAAATATGTAATAATACATCATTATAATTTTGAAATTTTTTCGCTTTTTCAATTTCATGAATTTAGAATTTTTCAATTTTTGGAATTTTAATTTTTCAATTTTTCGACAATTTTGACAATTCCATAATTTTCGATTTCATGATTTTTGGGTTCTCCAGTTCTTCGATTCAATTCATTTTCTCTTCTTTTTTCTTTCCAATTTTTCGAGTATTGATTTTTTCGATATTTAAGTTTCTGGATTTTTGGTTTTTCAATTGTTCTATTTTTTGTTTCATCAGTTCTTCGATTTACAATTTTTCGTTTTTTCAGTTTTTCGTTAGATAATGTTTATTCTTTTGCCCACGGACTTAAAATAATTCCCATACAATCATAATAAACATAAAATATGTAGTAATTTTTCAGTTTTTTCATTTTTCAATTTTTTCCGATATTTTAGTTTTTCGATTTTTTAATTTTTCAATTTTAGATTTCGCAATTTTTCAATTTGCAATATTTCGTTTCGATTTTTATTTTCTTTATTGTTTTAATTATTTTTAAATTTGCAATTTTGGGTTTTCAATTTTTCGATTTTTTTTTATTTTTAGATTTTTCATTTTCTCGATTTTTCAGTTTTTCGTTTCTTCAGCTTCGACAATTTTGACGATTCTATTATTTTTCGATTTCATCAGTTTTTCGATTCGATTCGTTTTTGCCTCTTTTTTCTTTCCAAGTTTTTGAGTCATTAATTTTTTCGATTTTTAAGTTTCTCGATTTTTAGTTTTTCAATTTTTCAATTTTTTGTTTCTTCAGTTCTTCGATTTGCAATGTTTCGATTTTGCTATTTTTCGTTTTTTCAGTTTTTGGATAGAAAAGGTGTATTTTTTGCCCACGGACTTAAAATAATTCCCATATGATCATAGTAAACATAAAATAATAATTTTTCAGTGTTTACATTTTTAAATTTTTTCCGATTTTTGAATTTTTTAATCAAAAAATTGTAAAAATTGCAAAATTGTGGGATTGAAAAACGAAAAAGTATAAAATGAAAATTGAAAAATCTATAAATTGGAAATTAATAACCTGAAAAATTAAAGAAACGAAATTTTTGTTTCAATTTTCTATTTGTATTTTCAGTTTTAATTTTTGAATTTTTGCGGTTTTTTCATTTTTAATTGCTTTTATTTCTTCAATTTTTTAAATTTGCAATTTTTTAAATTTGCAATTTTTGGATTTAAAATTTCTCGATTTCAATTTTTAATTTTTCAATTTTTCGATTTTTCAGTTCTTCGTTTCTTCAATTTTTCGGTTTTTCATGGTTCTGATTTTACAATTGTTCTTTTTTTTTATGTGAAAATTTTCAATTTCTGGATTTCTCAGTTTTTCAATTGCAATTTTTGGATTTTCAATTTTTTGTTACTAATACTAATTTTACAGTTTTTCAAGTTTTTTCAATTTTTCAGTTTTTCGATTTTTCAAACCTTTTGAACCAAAAAATTGGAAAAATTGCAACACTGTTAGATTGAAAAAATGAAAAAGTATAAAATGAAAACTGAAAAATCTAAAAAATGGAAATTAATAACTTGAAAAATTAAAGAAACGAAAAACTGAAAAATCGAAAGAATCAAAATTGAAAAACTTAAAAATCGAAAAAGTGCAAAATCGAAAAACCGAAATATTGGAAAAATAAAGGACATGAACGAAAAATTGTGATATAAAATCCAGAAAATCTATGAATATAGTGAACTTTTCTATTACAAGATTTTGTGATGACGTCATCAACATTTTTGATTAACGTTTTGCCATGATTAACATTAGAATGTTTGCAAGGTTTCCAAAAATTTTCATAATTCATAAACCACACGTGAAGGGGTATCTTAGTTTCGGAGATTATCTGTCTAATAAAAATTCGGACAGCCGGCAGATAGACAGATAGACAGACAAATAGGCAGAAGGAAATGGGAGACCTATTTTTTGTACTCTAGAGGTCATGAAACGTCGACAAACATAAAAGCACCCAGTCGTCCAATGAATTCGATAACAATACTTCTTTAGCTTAGTAAAGCAAATAAAAAGTGGAAGAAAAAATATGAATGCCAATGTAATAAACGTTATTATTAATAAATTGTAACACATCACGTTCGACTAAGCGTGTAAAATTCAGTCGACCTGTTTTCAAATTCGATTTAACGGAGACGCATTTGCCGCAATGTATGCAAAAGGAATAAAAGCGTGCTGTGAAATGTTGCTTGACATTTTCAGGGATAGACGGGATACGTCGAAATACGTCCCGACACCCTCCTTTAAAAATTGCCCGAGTTATAGGTAACAAGCGATGACAGTTTCGGTGCGACTTTCGTCGACGCCATTGGATGTAACACAACACATTAGGCAAATTACAAGCATTTTTGCCCTTTCGCTAAATACGTAATCGTTTGTGGTTTGTGGTTGCGCAACAGGAATTTCAACATAGACAACAAAGGAGCAATTAGTAGAGGCTTAAGCTTTTGGTTTGAAACGAAAATATCAATATTGATCTAGAGTTTGCGTTTGATTCGTTAAATCTGAGCGAGTTTCAAAGTGGAAGTGGCAAAAAATGAGAGGGAGTTTTACTCACTTAAAACTTTGTGTTTAAAGTGACGGAGTTTATGGTCTGAGATATCCATATTTTTTGGAAAGGTAGCCTCAAACCAATCGGGTTTACTCAGCTGCGAAACTAGCCTATTTCGTAATAATTTTTCTGAACGGACATATCGATCTGGGCTCTGCGACGCACCGAAAATTTATCTTCGAGAAGGCCGGAAAGTGGGGTCGCTGGACTGAAAATTTCTTTTGTAAAAACCTCATCTCGTTTCGTTGTGTCGTTTTTTCACAATTACCCGTCTACTTTGGAAAAATACAAAGGTCTGTTAACCACACAAACAATGCGTTTTAAAACCAGCATATTCTCGCCAAGAAATCAGACAGACAAACGGAAAAAACGGACCGACATAGTTTTTGCAACCCAAGTCCCGTCCTCGATTGTTTCCTAGAGCGTTGATTCTCCCAAACACAGTTATTCCGAGATAAGTGAAACTCCCAGCCAACAGCATCGACGAATAATACCCCACAGCATTCCCCATATTCACTGAATAATCAAACGAGCCGTATGAGTTCGAGACCTAATGTCCTTTTATCAATTCAACAGAGCTCGCTGGAACGAAGAAATCGATTTTAAACCCACGGAGGATTTTAAAGCCGACGGAATGCTCCTCAAGGTTACCGGCAAATTACGGAGGTTAAATACGCAAATTGCCGCCAGCGGCGCTCATTCGAACGATTAATTTCTGTCGTTTAATCCTCGTCCGTCCAGTCGAAAAACGCTCAAGATCTGCTACATTGAATATTAGCTGAGCGAGGAAAGTTCGATTCCTGCCTTCTGTTTGTCAGATTATGAAACTAGGAGGATATTATTTATGACAAGGACGATTTAACTTTGTGAAAGAAAGTTTAAATTGGATTAAGTAACGGCGCCGAGAAGTGGCAGAGAACAATACTGTCGTAATGCGAGCTGGAAACGGTATTTAACTATTGATTGGACGATAAAACGACGTTTTGATGTTGTAATTGTGTTATATTCACATAAATAAGGTGTTTGCGAGTCGGTTGGAGCGACCGAAGCTCGTGCCGTAATGCTCAATCTTTTAAAAACACGAAGGTCACGATCTTGAGAATTATATAAATTATTCAGGAGTGCTTTGTTAACTCTACACTGACGCATCAGGCTTTATTTTTATTTTTTAAGCGATACACGTGCAAAAGTGTAGAACTTTCAATCCTTCTCATGAAAAATGCAGCCGTTGCTTGCCGGAAACCGATCTCCGAGCACTTTGATAGACACAATTTTCTTTGCAGATGTCGAATTCCTGCTGCAATCGCATTTTTATTGTAATATTTCCGGGCTTACGCCAAATAAATAAATTCAGTCTCATATTTATTTACCGGCCACGTTTTAGTTTCACCGAGTTGCTGTTATTGCTAAAAGGGTCATTCTGGCAAAAATTGAATCGTATGTCTTTTGCAACTAGCGAAGCGATTACTTGGAAATTTTAAGAGATAATTTGCGTTTCCGTTTGTCTGTCTGTCTGTCTTTCCGCCGTCGGTCTCGATCTGTTTTTATTATGCTAACAAAAATTTGTCTCGTCACCCCACCAACGATGGAATTACGTCAATTCGAAATTTTATAATAGTAAATGTTATTCAAATTTTATAAAATAACGAACTCCCAATTTCTATTTTGATTTTTTGATAAATTTCGATTTGCAAAATTAATCGTTCATGCCCCCTCCAGGAATTGATGATGTCATCTTACAATTTTGTAGAATAAATGTTATTCAAATGCCAAAAAGCAACATAGACCTGAACTTGCGGTATATGAATTCGTGTTGAACTGTTACCCTAGACATCGAGATTTCTTAAAAAAAAAAAATGAAAACTGTATGGCAATTTTTCGATTTTTTCATTTTCCGATTATTCAGTTTTTCGATTTTTAAATTTTTGGATTTTTCGATTTTTCAGTTTTTGAGGTTTTCAATTTTTCGATTTTCCCATCTCTCGATTCCTCGATTGTCAATGTTTCAATTTCTCGATTTTTCGATTCTTCGATTTTTCAATTTTTCTATTTTCAACTTTTCAGTTTTGAATTTGTCAAATTTTCGAGTTTTGTTCAGTTTGTTTAATCGAATTTTTGATTTTTCGATATTCGTCTTTCCAATTCCCTTGCTTTCGATCTTTCAAATTTCGATTTTTTTGAATTTTCGATTTTTCAGTTTTTCCATTCTTCAGTTTTTTTACTTTTCAAACTTCGATATTCGAATTTTCGATTTTGGTATTTCCAATTTTCAATTTTTGGTATTTCGAATTTTCAGTTCTTCCGATTTTTCATTTTTTATTTTTTCATTTCCCAAATTTTTGAATCAATTTTTCATTTTTTTTACTTTTAGATTTTTTGATTTTTCGAATTCTCAATTTTCCAATTTTCGGATTTTTTGACTTTTCAAATTTTTCAATTTTTTCCAATTTTCGACCTTCTGAATTTACGATTTTTTTCTCGATTCTTCAATATTTAAAATTTTTCGAATTCTCAGCTTTCAAGACTTTAATTTTGGGAATTTTTGCATTTCCAGATTTTTCAGTTTTTCGATATTTTAATTCCAAATTTTCCGGTTTGCCGATTTCTCGATCTCTTCATGTTTCGATTTCTTGATTTTTCAATTTTTTAATTGATCGATTTTTCAATTTTTCCACTCTTCAGTTTTTCGATTTCTCAATTGTTTTACTTTTCGATATTTTGATTTCTGGAATTTTGACTTTTCCATTTTTCGACTACTCGGTTTTTCAATTTTTTTTTTCGGTTTTTCACTCTTTCAGCAATTCAATTTTGAGAAATTTTCTATTTTTGGATTTTTCATTTGATTCAGTTTTTGATGTTTTTAATTTTTTCGATTTTCCCATCTCACGATTCCTCGATTTTCAATGTTTCAATTTTTCGATTTTTCGGTTTTTCGATTTTCCAATTTTGCGCTTTTGCAAATTTTTGATTTTTCAATTTTTCCATTTTTCTTTTTTTCGACTTTTTAATTTTTCGATTCTTCGATTTTTCAATTTTTCTATTTTCAACTTTTCAGTTTTGAATTTGTCAAATTTTCCAGTTTTGTTCAGTTTGTTTAATCGAATTTTTGATTTTTCGATATTCGTCTTTCCAATTCTCTTGCTTTCGATCTTTCAAATTTTGATTTTTTTGAATATTCGATTTTTCATTTTTTACTTTTCCATTTCCCAAATTTCTGATTCAATTTTTCAATTTTTTTACTTTTAGATTTCTTGATTTTTCGAATTCTCGATTTTTCAATTTTCGGATTTTTTGACTTTCCAAATTTTTCTTTTTTTTTCAGTTTTCGACCTTTTGATTTTTCGATTTTTTCGGTTCTCGACTTCTCGATTCTTCAATATTTAAAATTTTTCGAATTATCAGCTTTCAACACTTTAATTTTGGGAATTTTTCATTTCCAGATTTTTCAGTTTTTCGATATTTTAATTCTAAATTTTCCGGTTTGCCGATTTGTCGATTTCTCGACTTTTCGATTTCTTGATCTCTTGATGTTTCGATTTCTTGATTTTTTAATTTTTCAATTCTTCGAATTTTCAATTTTTCCACTCTTCAGTTTTTCAATTTCTCAATTATTTTACTTTTCGTTATTTTGATTTCTCGAATTTTGACTTTTCCATTTTTCGATTTTTCGACTATCGGTTTTTAAATTTTTTTTTTCGGTTTTTCAATTTTTTAGTTTTTGACGTTTTCAATATTTCGATTTTCCCATTTCTCGATTTTCAATGTTTCAATTTCTCAATTTTCGGTTTTTCGATTTTCCAATTTTACGCGTTTGCAAGTTTTTGATTTTTCAATTTTTCCATTATTCTTTTTTTCGAATTCTCGATTTTTCAATTTTTTTTAATCTCCGACCTTTTGATTTTTCGATTTTTTCGTTTCTCGACTTCTCGATTCTTCAATATTTAACATTTTTCGAATTCTCAGCTTTCAATAATTTAATTTTTGGGAATTTTTACATTTCCAGATTCTTTAGTTTTTCGATATTTTAATTCCAATTTTTCCGGGTTGCCGATTTCTCGATTGCTCGATTTTTCGATTTCTCGATCTCTTGATGTTTCGATTTCTTGATTTTTCAATTTTTCAATTGCTCGATTTTTCAATTTTTCCACTCTTCAGTTTTTCGATTTCTCAATTATTTTACTTTTCGATATTTTGATTTCTCGAATTTTGACTTTTCCATTTTTCCATTTTTCGACTACTCGGTTTTTCAATTTTTTTTTCGGTTTTTCACTTTGTCAACATTTCAAGTTTGAGAAATTTTCTATTTTTGGATTTTTCAATTTTTCAATTTCCCATCTCTCGATTCCTCGGTTTTCAATGTTTCAATTTCTCTTCTCGATTTTTCGGTTTTTCAATTTTCCAATGTTGCGCTTTTGCAAGTTTTTGATTTTTGAATTTTTCGATTTTTCTTTTTTTCGACTTCTCGATTTTTCAATTTTCGATTGTTCGATTTTTCAATTTTTCTATTTTCAACTTTTCAGTTTTGAATTTTCGATTTTTGTTCAGTTTGTTTAATCGAATTTTTGATTTTTCGATATTCGATTTTCCAGTTTTTCCATTCTTCCATTTTTTTTACTTTTCTCGAATTTTGATACTCGAATTTTGGATTCTTGGTATTTCGAATTTTCAATTTTTGGTACTTCGAATTTCAATTCTTTCGACTTTAGATTTTTCATTTTTTTATTTTTCCATTTCCCAAATTTTTGATTCAATTTTTCGATTTTTTAACTTTTAGATTTTTTGATTTTTCGAATTCTCGATTTTTCAATTTTTTTCAATTTTCGACCTTTTGATTTTTCGATTTTTTTTGTTTCTCGACTTCTCGATTCTTCAATATTTAAAATTTTTCGAATTCTCAGCTTTCAAAACTTTAATTTTGGTAATTTTTACATTTCCAGATTTTTTAGTTTTTCGATATTTTAATTCCAAATTTTTCGGTTTGCCATTTCTCGATTTCTCCACTTTTCGATTTCTCGATCTCTTGATGTTTCAATTTCTTGATTTTTCAATTTTTCAATTTTTCCACTCTTCAGTTTTTCGATTTCTCAATTGGTTTACTTTTCGATATTTTGATTTCTCGAATTTTGACTTTTCCATTTTTCCATTTTTCGACTACTCGGTTTTTCAATTTTATTTTTTTTTCGGTTTCTAACTTTTTCAATACTTTAATTTTGAGTAATTTTCTATTTTTGAATTTTTCAATTTTTCGATTTTCCCATCTTTCGATTCCTCGAATTTCAATGTTTCAATTCCTCGATTTTTCGATTTTTCAATTTTTCCCTTTTGCAAGATTTTTTTTTTTCAATTTTTCCATTTTTCTTTTTTTCCATTTCTCCATTTTTCAATTTTTCGATTCTTCGGTTTTTCAACTTTTCAGTTTTGAATTTGTCAAATTTTCGATATTCTTATTTCCAATTCCCTTGCTTTCGATCTTTCAAATTTTGATTTTTTTGAATATTCGATTTTTCAGTTTTTCCATTCTTCAGTTTTTTACTTTTCGAATTTCGACACTCGAATTTACGATTTTTGGCAATTCGAATTTTCAATTTTTGGTATTTCGAATTTTCAATTCTTCCGTCTTTAGATTTTCCGTTTTTTTATTTTTCCATTTCCCAAATTTCTGATTCAACTTTTCAATTTTTTTACTTTTCGATATTTTGATTTCTCGAATTTTGACTTTTCCAATTTTCCATTTCTCGACTACTCGGTTTTTCAATTTTTTTTTTTATTTTTCACTTTTTCGACACTTCAATTTTGAGAAATTTTCAGTTTTCCGTGTTTTGATTTCATAATTGTTCCGTTTTTCGATTTCGAAAAAATGCAGAATCCAAAAAAAAAGTAGAAGTTGGGAAATCGTAAAAAACTGGAAAATTTAAAAATAAAAACTCGGAGAATGGCGTGTCGTAAACTTGAAGAAACAAAAAAAATGAAAAATTGAAAAACCGCAAATCGAAAAATTTAATACGTAATTAGAAACTGAAAACTCGAAAAATTGCAAAATCTAGAAATTGAACAATTCGCAAACTGAAAAATTTTAACTTGAAAACTGGAAACTGAAGAAACAAAAAAATGAAAAATTGCAAAGACAAAAAACTCAAGAAAGATTTTTATAGCGTTTTTAGATGATCGAGTAGGTAAAAAACTGCATCGACGTCATCACAACGTAACGTTCTGATTGGCCGCCGCGTTTCTGCCAACAACTCTAAACACCCCTCACTCCACCTACATTTAATCTCTAGCCTCCGGGCCATCAACAGCCGCAAAGTTCGCATACCGCCTTATTTTCAGAACCGTAATTCCGCGAAGAACAAATTCACCGGAAACGCGTCGCTTCCGCATTTTCCGGATTTTAATTACAGATCCTCCGTCACCCTGATCAAAACCTCCCCCAAAACTATCAAATGAAAAACCTCCCCCGAATGAAAACGTCACTCCGTTTAAAAGCAAATCGAGTGCGAATTCGTTATCTCGGTCGCCCTTCCAACCAGGAAGTAATGAAAATCCCTTTTTCTCCCACAGGAAGCTCGCAAATTGTTCCTGGTTCATAGATCTGGCCCATTTTAGTATTTTAACTATCGGCTGCACGTTCAATTTAGCGTGAACTGATAGGGTTGTGACGGATCGCTTTCGCCCCAAAAACTCGATCCCTCTACGCGTAATTACACCTCCGAACTCGTTTCCTGTCACAGAAGTACGCGAAAATGATCGTTTTTTTCGCTCAGCGTACAACTTGTTGCGTAATTTTCTAAAATCAAACTTAGAACTTTCTCGGCTTGTAACAAGCCGCTTACCGACCTTGTGTTGTAACGCCCCGCGATAAGAAAATCATAACGACGGTCCTGATTTACGCACGGTTGTAAAATGTTACGGTCCAGAGGCACGCGATCTTTTTGGCAGTCATGAAATATGGAACGCTTTCGCTTGGTGAATACGGGCGATGATGCGATGAAGAAGTGGAGGAGACAGAGCCGCTGCTAATGAGATGAATACAGAATGGAGGAAACCGAGGGAAATTTTCGTGTAGCGAGAAGTGAAAAAGTACGAAATAAGATATTGAAATTCTTGTGTGGCGGCTTTGTGTTCTAATTCGGGGGCTAAAGCTTCAAAGAAGCGCACGGCGGGTATTAAGGAGAATTCAAACACTAGGTAAATGGGTTTCAGGACTTTGTGTCAAAGAGACGGCTTAAATTTTGGGTTTCTTTTAGATCAGGAATTGATTATTTAGTTCGAGGTTACCGAATTCTAGTGAGCTTTCTCGTAATAATTTAAAGCACTCACTGCCCACCAGCCTGCACTTCAGTTCCACCCAAACGAGTCAAGCTCTTCGAATAAAGAAAAATAAAGTTGACAGCTTTATAAATCTGTGTTGGTCCTGTGAGCCACATAAAAACGACCATTCATGGCTGTGCCCATTTCTCTTGATTAAATCTCTGATAAAAGAAGAATTACAAATGCAATTCCCGCACAACGTAAAGCTCTATAACGTGTTAATCTTCAGGCTTGAGATAATTTCAGGATCCTTGTACAATGGGTGCCGATTCATGCGAATAGTCACCATGTTTTATGTTCATTCAACACTTAAAGCTTGTGTAATTCGACCAGATTTTGCAATATAAAGCCCGGAATTTACTAAACTCCGCAATATTAACTCCGGCGCGATTCGGAACATTTATATTGCGTTTTGCGGATCGAGGAGCATAGAATAAAAGAAGTTGCTGCAGTTGGAAGTTTAGCACGTTCTTAAATATATATAAAAAAAAAAATAAGTCGGAGGTTAGCAAATACCGCATTTTTGAAAAATTATAAATATCTTTGCGACTTTTGTTTTCTGATAACCAACCTCTCTATGAAGTAAAAACCGTTCAAGTGCGGACAATATGAAATAAATTTAAGAACAACTAACGGGAAAATGCTTTTCGAATAATCAAAAAAATTAAAAATTGAATGATTAGAATATCAAAAATTTTGAAAATTGAAGAATTGAAAAACCGTAAAATCGAAACGTCAAAAAACTGAAATATTAAATTCTCGGAAAACTTAAAAAACTGAAAAATTGAAGAATTTTAGAAATCAAAAAAATTGTACAATGAAAAATGGAAAAACTGAAACTCGCAAATCGAAAAAATGAAAAATCGAAACCTCAAAAGCCGGGAAATAAAAATAGACCAAAATCGAGGAATGAAAAATCGAACAATTTATAATGAAAAAATCAAAAAACCCAAAAATGAAAAATGGAGAAATCGAAAAGACGAAATAACGAAAAATTGAAGAATCGAAATATTGAAAAATCCCAAAACTAAAATATCGAAAAACTGATAAATGGATAAATCGAAAAATTAAAAAATCGAAGAAAAATTGAAAAATCAAAAACTTGCAAAATCGAAAAATTGAAGAATTTAAAAACTAAAAGATCGGAAATCGAGAAATTGGCAAATGAGGAAATCGAAAAATTAGAAAGTTGAAAAATTTAAAAATCCAGAACCTGAAGAATCTGAAAATAAGAAAGTGGTAAAACTGAAATATTGGGAAGTTCAGAAATCGAAAAATTAAAAATCGGGAAATCGAAAATTTGAAATTTGGGAGACTAAAGCATCATAAAATTGAAAAAACCAAAACTGACAATTTAATGAAATAATAAATCGAAAAGTCAAAAAATGCGAAAATTTGTAAAATCAAAAAATTGAAAAATCGAGAAAGTGTAGAATCAAAAAACTCAAACAACGAAATTCTAAGAAAAATGGAAAAATCGAAGAGTTGAAAAGTCGAAAAATCCAGAAATCGATAGTTGAAAAATCAAAAATTTACAAACGCCAAAAATGAAAAATCGATACATTTAAGAATCGGAAAATTGAAGAATCGGAAAATGAAAAAATCATAAAACTGAAATATTGGAAAAATGAGAAATCATAAAAATAAAGAATCGGAATTAAACTGAAAAATCAAAAATGAAAAAACCAGAACGGAAACCAAGAACCTGAAAAATTGAAAAATTAAAAAAAAAAAAATGAGAAACTTATAAATCAAAAAAAGCGAAATGTGTATTGTACTTAAGATCAAAATCCAAAAATTGCAAAATAAAAGTCAATAAAAAATTGAGGAACCGAAAAATTGAAAAATCGAAGAAATCGAAAAGACGAAATATCGAAAAATTGAAGAATCAAAATATTGAAAAGTCCCAAAACTAAAATATCGAAAAATTGATAAATGGATAAATCGAAAAATTAAAAAATCGAAGAAAAATTGAAAAATCAGAAACTTGCAAAATCGAAAAATTGAAGAATTTAAAAACTAAATGGTGGGAAAACGAGGAATTGGCAACGAGGAAATCGAAAAATTAGAAAGTTGAAAACTTTAAAAATCCAAAACCTGAAGAACCGGAAAATGAGAAAATGGTAAAACTGAAATATTGGAAAGTTCAGAATTCGAAAAATCAAAAATTGGAAAATCGGTAAATTTTGAAATTTGGGAAACTAAAAATCATAAAACTGAAAGAACCAAAACTGACAATTTAATGAAACGATAAATCGAAAAGTCAAAAAATGGAAAAACTTGCAAAACCAAAAAATTGAAAAATCGAGAAATTGTAGAATTGAAAAACTAAAACAACGAAAATCTAAGAAAAATGGAAAAATCCAAGAGTTGAAAAGTCGAAAAATCCAGAATCGAAAAGTCGAAAAATCAAAAATTTACAAACTCCAAAAATGAAAAATCGATAAATTTAAGAATTGGAAAATGAAAAAACCATAAAACTGAAATATTGGAAAAATGGGAAATCATAAAAATAAAGAATCGGAATTAAACTGAAAAATCAAAAATGAAAAAACGCAAACGGAAACTAAGAACATAAAAAATTGAAAAATTAAAAAAATATTGAGAAACTTATAAATCAAAAAAAGCGAAATGTGTATTGTACTTAAGATCAAAATCCAAAAATTGCAAAATAAAAGTCAATAAAAAATTGAGGAACCGAAAAATTGAAAAATCGAGAAATCGAAAAGACGAAATATCGAAAAATTGAAGAATCGAAATATTGAAAAGTCTCAAAACTAAAATATCGAAAAACTGATACATGGATAAATCGAAAAATTAAAAAATCGAAGAAAAACTGAAAAATCAGAAACTTGCAAAATCGAAAAATTGAAGAATTTAAAAACTAAATAATGGGAAAACAAGGAATTGGCAACGAGGAAATCGAAAAATTAGAAAGTTGAAAAATTTAAAAATCCAAAACCTGAAGAAACGGAAAATGAGAAAATGGTAAAACTGAAATATTGGAAAGTTCAGAATTCGAAAAATCAAAAATGGGAAAATCGGTAAATTTTGAAATTTGGGAAACTAAAGAATCATAAAACTGAAAGAACCAAAACTGACAATTTAATGAAACGATAAATCGAAAAATCAAAAAATGGAAAAATCGAGAAATTGTAGAATTGAAAAACTCAAACAACGAAAATCTAAGAAAAATGGAAAAATCGATGAGTTGAAAAGTCGGAAAATCCAGAAATCGAAAAGACGGAAAATCAAAAATTTACAAACGCCGAAAATTGAACAATCGATAAATTTAAGAATCGGAAAATGAAAAAATCATAAAACTGAAATATTGGAAAAATAAGAAATCATAAAAATAAAGAATCGGAATTAAATTGAAAAATCAAAAATGAAAAAACGAGAACGGAAACGAAGAACATGAAAAATTGAAAAATTAAAAAAATTGAGAAACTTATAAATCAAAAAAAGCGAAATGTGTATTGTATGATCGAAATATTGAAAACTAAAGAAATCGAAAAATCGGATAATTGAAAATCCAAAAATTGCAAAATAAAAGGCAATAAAAAATTGAGGAACTGAAAAATTGAAAAATCGAGTAATCGAAAAGACGAAATATCGAAAAATTGAAATATTGAAAAGTCCCAAAACTAAAATATCGAAAAATTGATAAATGGATAAATCGAAAAATGAAAAAATCGAAGAAAAATTGAAAAATCAGAAACTTGCAAAATCGAAAAATTGAAGAATTTAAAAACTAAAAGATCGGAAATCGAGGAATAAGGTGAAGATTTTAAAAATCCAAAACCTGAAGAAAACGGAAAATGAGAAAATGTTAAAACTGAAATATTGGAAAGTTCAGACATCGAAAAATCAAAAATCGGGAAATAGAAACTTCGAAATTTTGGAAACTAAAGAATCATAAAACTAAAAAAACCAAAACTGACAATTTAATGACACTATAAATCGAAAAGTCAAAAATCTAAGAAAAATGGAAAAATCGAAGAGTTGAAAAGTCGAAAAATCCAGAAATCGAAAAGTCGAAAAAGGAAAAATCGATAAATTTAAGAATCGGAATTAAACTGGAAAATCAAAAATGAAAAAACGAGAACGGAAACCAAGAACATGAAAAATTAAAAAATTGCAAGATTAAAAAAATTGAGAAACTTAAAAATCCAAAAAAGCGAAATGTGTATTGTAAGATCGAAATATTGAAAACTAAAGAAATCGAAAAATCGGATAATTGGAAATCCAAAAATTGCAAAATAAAAGTCAATAAAAAACTGAGGAAGCGAAAAATTGAAAAATTTAGAAACTGCAAAATCGAAAAATGAAAAATTGCAATATCGAAAAATTGCAAATCAAAAAATTGAAGAAACGAAAATTGGAAATCGAAAAAATTGAAAAAATTAAAGTTGAAAGAATGAAAAATTATGAAAACCAAATTTTGAAAAATGGAAAAATTGAATAATGAAAGAAAATGAAAAAATGGTCAATGTGATATCAAAAAATTGTAAAAAAACGAAAAATTGGGATATTAAGAAATTGGTCGAAGGTTGTTTCGACAGAACTTCCCTCGCTCCTGAAACCCAATGAACCATAGGTATCCGGCATTTTCGAAAAATTATAAAATCTGATTTTGCGAATTATATTTATTTTATGAGACCCTTATAAGTTGAAATAAACAGATGTACATATGTAATGTTAAGGTAAATGTACAGACGTGTGCTACACGTATGTTTCAAATGAGTTTTTACTGTACAAAATTTTGATCAACATTTTTACGAAGATACCTTAGCTTGCGCTCAGGAAGTAACAAATCGCTGAGGGTGTGAATAAAACATAAAGTGAACTGGAAAAGACACAGGGAAGAATGATTACGGCGCTTTGTGTCACTGACAGAGCATGCACAATCAAAAAGAAACTAATAAAACAGTGAATTAGCGCAACTCGAGGAGACAAATCGCTGCCGTTATGATGCAATTCAACGAAAACACCCCCAGCACTAGAAATAATAGCGAACATATCGCAAACAAAATGCAGCTACCGCTACAACGTCTTTTGTGTTTTGTAATGTTCTCCTCATATTTGTCATCACATTCCCGCCAACGTTGTTTATCAGTATAGATTTTTGCCCCTACCCATTGTACGCCGACCTAATGTGTGTGTGCATTAACATCCCCGGGGGTGGGTCTCTATTGTGCACGCAAAACGATAAGAGCAGCAGGTTCTTTACACTATTTCTTTCCACCACCTGCCGAACTTATTTACTTTAAATTTATTTCTACGACTCTCGAGTTACATTCGAAACGCTTAATCTAAACACTTCGCCGGGCGTCTAGTTTCACCGGGACGTAGCAATGCAATTAAGTCAGCTTTACGGTTACAAGGACATAATTTAGGTGGATCGTTTGAAAGTCGTGCAGTGAAATTTTCATAAAATTGACTGCCGGGCTTAAAACAGTGAACATCAACGTTGCTTAATTAAAATCTGCTTTGAGCGAGGGATAGGACGAGCGAGTCCTTTCAAGTCGTCAAGAACGCGTTAAATTTACAAGGAAGAGGATGATCGAGGGTTACACGGAGGAGTAGCCGCTGATTTCTGGAAGGATTCGTGTGAAACGAGAGAAGCGAGCTGTAAAGGGTGTTGTCAAGAAGTATTATTGAGTATTTTTTATGTTAAGTCGCGTTTCAGCAGCTACGCTGACATTTGTTTGGTGATAGTTTAGAGTCTACTTTGTGTTTTTGATATAAATTTACCGAACAAAAACAGAACATTGGCTTAAAGTTGCTTACACAAATCTTATTTCGCCTTTGAAACACAATCGATTAAAACATCCATTTCTTTGATAAGTTACAAAAACTGATTACCAGCACCAGAGGCTCGTAAGATTCGTTTAAATTTGTACTAAAACGAAACACTCATGCTTTTATGACCCACAAAATTATTTGAATAAAATACACTTAAGGACTCCCCAAGGTTCTTTGAATATTTTTCAAACATAAAACACCAGGAGCTCTTAAGATTCTTTCAAATTCGTTCGGAAACTAAGCACCAGAAGCCTCCAACGTTTTTTTAAATTTGTTCTAAAACAAAACACTAGTGGATTTTCAAGATTCTTTTATATTTTTTCAAAATAAATACTCTAAACCTCGAAATTTTTTTCAAATCTTTAAAACAAAACACGACGAAACCCAAGATTCCTTTCAATTCGATTTTTAAACACCAAGAGCCCCAAGATTATTTTAATAAAAGACACTTTAGGACTCTGAGATTTTTTCAATTATTTCCATAATGAAAATAAGAGGGGCATCCAAGATTCTTCAGAAAAGAGTCTTCAAGTTTCTTTTAATATCTTTCAAAAATAAAACACCGGAGAGTCTAAAATGATTTCAAATACGTTCTGAAATTTAACACCAGGAGCCTCCGAAGTTCTTTTAATTTTTTTCTAAAATAAAACTCCAGTGGGTTCTCAAGATTCTTTTATATTCCTTAAAAAGAAATTATTCTAGGGGCTTCGAGATTCTCTTCAATTCTTTAAAAAAAGACACTCGAAAACCTGAGTTTCTTTCAAATTTTTTCAAAATGGTAACAGCAAGGCTCTCCACGATTCTTTAGAAAAGAGTCCCCAAGGTTCTTTTAATATTTTTCAAAATTAAAACACCAGGGGCTCTTAAGATTCTTTCAAATTCGTTCGTAAACTAAACACTAGAAGCCTCCAAGTTTTTTTTTTTAATTTATTCTAAAACAAAACTAGTGGATTTTCAAGAATCTTGCATATTCTTTAAAAATAAATACCCTAGGGACCTCAACAAAGACACTTAGGACTCTGAGATTCTTTCAATTATTTCCATAATGAAAATAACAGGGGCATCCAAAATTCTTCAGAAAAGAGTCCTCAAGGTTCTTTTAATGTCTTTCAAAAACAAAATACAAGAGGCTCTAAAATTCTTTCAAATTCGTTCTGAACTTTAACACCAGGAGTCTCCAAGGTTTTTTTAAAATTTTGTCTAAAATAAAGCACCAGTGGTTTCTCAAGATTCTTTTATATTCTTTAAAAAGAAGTTATTCTAAGGGCTTGAAGATTCTTGTCAATTCTTTAAAAAAAGACACTCGGAAACCTGAGTTTCTTTCAAATCTTTCAAAATGGTAAGATTCTTTAGAAAACAGTCTCCAAGGTTCTTTTAATATTTTTCAAAAATAAAACACCAGGGGCTCTTAAGATTCTTTCAAATTCGTTCGTAAACTAAACACTAGAAGCCTCCAAGTTTTTTTTTAATTTATTCTAAAACAAAACACTAGTGGATTTTCAAGATTCTTTCATATTCTTTAAAAATAAATACCCTAGGGACCTCAACAAAGACACTTAGGACTCTGAGATTCTTTCAACTATTTCCATAATGAAAATAACAGGGGCATCCAAGATTCTTCAGAAAAGAGTCCTCAAGGTTCTTTTAATGTCTTTCAAAAACAAAATACAAGAGGCTCTAAAATTCTTTCAAATTCGTTCTGAACTTTAACACCAGGAGTCTCCAAGGTTTTTTTAAAATTTTGTCTAAAATAAAGCACCAGTGGTTTCTCAAGATTCTTTTATATTCTTTAAAAAGAAGTTATTCTAAGGGCTTGAAGATTCTTGTCAATTCTTTAAAAAAAGACACTCGGAAACCTGAGTTTCTTTCAAATCTTTCAAAATGGTAAGATTCTTTAGAAAACAGTCTCCAAGGTTCTTTTAATATTTTTCAAAAATAAAACACCAGGGGCTCTTAAGATTCTTTCAAATTCGTTCGTAAACTAAACACTAGAAGCCTCCAAGGTTTTTTTTTTAATTTATTCTAAAACAAAGCACTAGTGGATTTTCAAGATTCTTTCATATTCTTTAAAAATAAATACCCTAGGGACCTCAACAAAGACACTTAGGAGTCTGAGATTCTTTCAATTATTTCCATAATGAAAATAACAGGGACATCCAAGATTCTTCAGAAAAGAGTCCTCAAGGTTGTTTTAATATCTTTCAAAAACAAAACACAAGAGGCTCTAAAATTCTTTCAAATTCGTTCTGAACTTTAACACCAGGAGCCTCCGAGGTTTTTTTTTTAAATTTTGTCTAAAATAAAACACCAGTGGTTTCTCAAGATTCTTTTATATTCCTTAAAAAGACGTTATTCTAGGGGCTTGAAGATTCTTGTAAATTCTTTAAAAAAAACATTCGGAAACCTGAGTTTCTTTCAAATCTTTCAAAATGGTAAGATTCTTTAGAAAACAGTCCCCAAGGTTTTTTAATATTTTTCAAAAATAAAACACCAGGGGCTCTTAAGATTCTTTCAAATTCGTTCGTAAACTAAACACTAGAAGCCTCCAAGGTTTTTTTTTTAATTTATTCTAAAACAAAACACTAGTGGATTTTCAAGATTCTTTCATATTCCTTAAAAATAAATACCCTAGGGACCTCAACAAAGACACTTAGGACTCTGAGATTCTTTCAATTATTTCCATAATGAAAATAACAGGTTCTTTTAATATCTTTCAAAAACAAAACACAAGAGGCTCTAAAATTCTTTCAAATTCGTTTTGAACTTTAACACCAGGAGCCTCCGAGGTGTTTTTTTTTTAATTTTGTCTAAAATAAAACACCAGTGGTTTCTCAAGATTCTTCTATATTCTTTAAAAAGAAGTTATTCTAGGGGCTTGAAGATTTTTTCCAATTCTTTAAAAAAAGACACTCGGAAATCTGAGTTTCTTTCAAATCTTTCAAAATGGTAAGATTCTTTAGAAAACAGTCTCCAAGGTTCTTTTAATATTTTTCAAAAATAAAACACCAGGGGCTCTTAAGATTCTTTCAAATTCGCTCGTAAACTAAACACTAGAAGCCTCCAAGGTTTTTTTTTAATTTATTCTAAAACAAAACACTAGTGGATTTTCAAGATTCTTTCATATTCCTTAAAAATAAATACCCTAGGGACCTCAACAAAGACACTTAGGACTCTGAGATTCTTTCAATTATTTCCATAATGAAAATAACAGGTTCTTTTAATATCTTTCAAAAACAAAACACAAGAGGCTCTAAAATTCTTTCAAATTTGTTCTGAACTTTAACACCAGGAGCCTCCGAGGTTTTTTTTTAAATTTTGTCTAAAATAAAACACCAGTGGTTTCTCAAGATTCTTTTATATTCTTTAAAAAGAAGTTATTCTAGGGGCTTGAAGGTTCTTTCCAATTCTTTAAAAAAGACACTCGGAAATCTTTCAAAATGGTAAGATTCTTTAGAAAACAGTCCCCAAGGTTCTTTTAATATTTTTCAAAAATAAAACACCAGGGGCTCTTAAGATTCGTTTAAATTCGTTCCAGGAGCCTCCGAGGTTGTTTTCAATTTGTTCTAAAACAACACACCAATGAGTTCACAAGATTCTTTTATATACTTTAAAAAGGAATGACTCTAGAGGTTTCAAGTTTTTTTCAGTTCTTTAAAAACGGCACTCGGAAACCTGAGTTTCTTTCAAATTTTTTCACAATAATAACAGCAGAGACCTCCAAGATTCTTTAGAAAAGAGTTCCCAAGGTTCTTTTAATGTCTTTCAAAAATAAAACACCAAAGGCTCTTAAGATTCTTTCAAATTCGTTCTAACCCTAAACACCGGGAGCTTCCGAGGTTCTTTAAATTTGTTTTAAAACACCAACGGCTTTCAAGATTCTTTTCATGTTTAAAAAAAGACACTTGGAAATAGAAATTCCGACAATTTTTTTCAAAATTAAAACAGCAGGGTCATCCAAGATTCTTTAGAAAAAAGTCCCTAGGTTCTTTTAATATTTTTCTAAAATAAAACACCAGAGGTTCATAAAATTCTTTCAAATTTGTTCTGAACCTAAACACCCGAACGCTCCGAAGTTCTTTTAAATTTGTCCTAAACAAAACACCAAGATTCTTTTCAATTTTTTAAATGAAACATTGTGAAACCAGAGATTTTTTCAAATATTTCAAAATGAAAACAATGTGGACATCCAAGATTCTTCAGAAAAGAGTCTTCAAAGTTCAAAAATAAAACACCAGAGGCTCTTAAAGTTCTTTCAAATTTGTTTTGAACCTAAACACCAAGAGCCTCCGAGTGTCCTTTAAATTTGTTCTAAAAAAAAACACACCAACGAGCTATGAAGATTCTTTTCAAATCTTTAAAAAAAGACATCCGAAAAAACAGAATCTTCCAATGTTTATTTTTAGTGAAAACAGCAGCGGCATTGAAGATTCTTGAGAAAAAAGTCCTTAAGTTATTTTAATATCTTCCAAAAATAAAGCACTAGAGCCTCTAAAAATTCTCTCAAATTTGTTCCAAACCTAAAGACCGTGAATCTTCAATGTTGTTTTAAATTTCTTTTATATTCTTAAAAAAGGACTTTAGAGACCTCAAGAATCTCTCCATTTTTTCAAAAATAAAACAACAAGGCTTATAGGATTTTTCAAATTCTTAAAAAAAACACCAGGCACTCCAAAAGTCTTTCAAAGTTTTTCAAAACCGAAACAAGGACCAAATTTTTTGAAAATCAAGATTCTTTTAAACATAAATAAATGACAAATTACAAATGAATTAAAAAAACAGATCAACAAAAACAAGAGACCTACTGTTCATATTCCAGGAGGTTACGCTCGAGAAGAAAATTCTAGAAAATTACTGATAGTCGTTTTTATTGGAGAGTGTGGAATTGATTTAAACTGCAAATACCCATATCGAAAAATAATGAAGTCGAACTGTTCCCGAGAACTTTTAGTGGTGGAACAGCTGCAAATGATTTTCCCGCTTTTGTGCATCTTTTAATTCATTATTTTATGCCAAACGTCTCTAAAAAAAGCTTTAAAATGAATTACCTGTTAATATGAAGCTCGCTTCGCTCGCTCAGACAGCATCACTAACGAACGACACAAACAACAAAACCACAAATCCTTTGAAGTTTAATCAAAAAAGCCTCACTACGATACTCGCAACTTGAATTCAACACAAGTTTAGCCAGTCATATTTACCAATTAGCTGTATCTACATTTCCACTCAATATTAACACAGAGAAGAAAATTTCCCTCCCAAATTAAGCAAGCAACTTTTCATTGTGTTCATTACAGCGCTCTCTCGATAATATCCTTTCATAAATAATTCTATTAGACGTAATCCGTAATTACTCCATTCTTTGTACCACTCTGTATAACCCCTGCAGCAAATGATAACCGACCCGTGGGACCTTCCATGTGCATTTCTGCATATTTAATCACACGAACCACTATTATATTGATTGCATCTCATAGTCTTCATTTTTCCACCTACCAAACGAAAAACTAGCTAATTCGAGTTTTCTGAAATGACGTCATCCATTTTTTGGAGGGGAAGCTAGCTCCGTCTAAAGATTCTCTTCAAAAGAGGTCAGTTACGTAATCTTTGTTAATAAATAGTAACAAACTAAAATACAGTCAACCCAAAAGTAGTAATCGGTCCGGTAGTTCGTGGTCAAACTAATTACACGGCCGCAACCGTTAATTCGAACCCTCTTTACACTAGTACTAGCTAGCGCATACCGGCAAAGTCGTAAACAAATGGCGCAGCATCTGAAACTCTGAAACTCTTCCCGGACTGCGGTAAAGCACCGAATCAACGCTTTCGAGCGGAATTCCTCCTACCTTTTAGTGCGTCTTCGTGGAAACTCGGTGGAGCAACTCTTCACCTTGTGTTGTTGGTTGGCAGCGTCTTTATTAGGCCATATGAGTTGGTGGTGTTTACGTGGCGACGACAACAGGTCTACTGAGGGGCTGTCGGTGCGAGGCATCGCGACGGGCGTCTCGACACCAGCGCCACTACATCGACGTTTCATAACTTGCTAGACAAACGCAATCGATAGGCCTTCCAGGTTGGAAGTCGCGGCTTCTTGGAGGAATTTTGACGGAGAATTTGGAATTTGATCAGAGGCTTGACGTTTAATTTCGCGGATGTCACGAATGTGTCAAAGGAGGTCGGTACAGAAAGTCCGGGACGGGGATCTTGTTCCCGGTCTTTATCCTGTTACCTATGTAGCTGTTTGTCAGATTGTGTTTATTAGTCGTTGTATTATTTTTAGGTCTTGAAATGTGTGTGAATGTAAAATATTTTTTAAACTTTGAGGGATAAAATTAGGGAAGAGTATGATATCAGTCTGATATAGATAACCTCACTTTTAATTCGTCTATCGTTGAAACTGGATTGGTCTTCTATAATGGAATTTCAGACCCTATTTTACTTCCTGAGCATAAACTGACTACTTTTATGTTTTCTCGACGTTTTATGATCCCGAAAGTACGAAAAAATACGTCGCCCATTTCCGTTGGTCTGTCCGAATTTTTATTAGAAAGATAATCTCTGAAACTACTAGAAGAAAGTTTTACTTTCAGTTTGATTAAATATATAAATGTGGTTTATCAATGCACTCATGGATTTTATAATTACTTATACAGGGTAACTCAAAACAATTAATATAATATATTATAATAAAATGTTTTAATTTTAACTTGCAAGGGTTATCATAAAAAAAATAATTTTTCGAAAAATTTGGATTCAATTACCTTCACAAGCTCGTTTTTGCAATTTTTCAAGTTCTTGATTTCCAATTTTTAGATTTTTCAAAGTTTTTATTTTATATTTTTATCGTTTTCTCATTTTTTTGTTTTTTGATTTTACAATTTTGCAATTTTTCCATTTTTTTGATACGAAAAGTTGAAAAATCATAAGAAAATATTATTCACAAAATCAAATTTTTCGAAAAATCTGGACCTTCGACCAATTTTTTGGTATCACGATTTTTCGTTTTTTCATTTTCTTTCATTTTTCAGTTTTTCCATGTTCAGTGTTTCGATTAAATAATTTTTCGTTTTTTCAACTTTTATTTTTTCAATTTTTCGAAATTACAATTTTCCATTTTGCAATTTTTCACTTTCTATTTTCCCGATCTTTTATTTTCATTTTCGATTTTATATCACAACTTTTAATGTTTTCATTTCCTTTATTTGTTCAATGTTTCTTTTGACTTTATCATTTTTCGTTTATTCAATTTTTTTTTTATTTTCAAACTTTCATTTTTCAATTCCTCGGTTTTCCAATCTTTAAATTTTTCAGTTTTGCAATTTTTGGATTTTTCACTTATAAAATTTTCCGAATTTTTTAATTTCCAGTATTTCGACCTTACAAGATTTCGTCTTCTCGATTTTTCGTTTCTTCATTTTTCAAGTTTTTGATTTCCAATTTTCAGATTTTTCAGTTTTCATTTTCCATTTTATGCTTTTTTCATTTTTTGTTTTTCAGTTTTTCAATTTTTCAATTTCTCGACTTCCGATTTTTTTAATTTTTTGTTTCTTCAGTTTTTCATTTTCCGATTTCTTTCATTTTGAATATTTCCATTTTACAGTATTTCGTTTTTTCTATTCTTAAGTTTATCAATTTTTCGATTTTACAACTTTTCCTTTACTGTTTTTCAAGTTCTTACTTCCATTTAGTTTTATTTCATTTTTGATTTTGCAATTTTACAATTTTGCATTATTCCATTTTTTTGATTCGAAAAGTTGAAAAATTTAAAAATTGGAAAATCGAAAAACCAAAAATTCGGAAAAAATTGATAAAGGAAAAAATGAAAAACAGTAAATTGCAAAATCGAAAGTGGAAAATCTAAAAATTGCAAATCGAAAAACTGAAAAATTATAGAATCGTCAAAATATTAAAGCCGACAATCTGTAATTGAAAAAGAAAAAATCGAAAAAATGAAAAATAAAATAAATGAAAAAGTTAAAAATCCAGTATGTTATTGAAAAATGGAAAAACTCTAAAACTGTAAAATTTAGAAAATTTTAAAAATTATAATTATTACATATTTAAAATGAAAAATTAAAACATCTAAAAATTGAAAAACCGATAAAATTGCAAATCAAAAAATTGGAAAAACTAAAAATAGAATAATTTCACGTTGAAAAAAAAAAATTAAAAATCAGAACATTGAAAAACCGAAAAATTGAAAATAAAGAAAATAAAAAACCGAAACCAAAAAATTAAAAATTGAAAATCGTGAAATTGCAATCAAAAAAATTGCAAAATCTAAAAATGAAACATCCAAAAGTTGGAAAATCCATAAAACTGAAAAATTTAGAAGAGTTGCATGTCATGAAATTGAATAAACAAAAAAAAATAAAAAATAAAAAATTCGAAACGAAAAATTGCAAGTTGAAAATTTGAAAAAACGAAAAATTGAAAAACTAAAAATTGAAATTTCAATTAATTTTAAGTAGAAAACTTGTACAAGATTTAGGAATTGGAAAATCAAGAAAATGAAAAATCTAAAATCGAAAAAACGAAAAATTAAAAAATCTAAAAATTGAAAAACCGATAAAATTGAAAATTAAAACATCCAAAAACTCAAACATTTCACGACATTGAAAAGTATCCAAAACTTGGAAAATCGAAAAACTGAAATATTTACAAATGAAAACTCTAATAAGAGTCATACAATTGAAGAAACAAAAAAAATGAAAAAATTGACATTGAAAAAACAAAAAAAATTAAGAAAACAAAAACTCGAATCGAAAAAGTGAAGAAATGAAAAATTAAAGAATCGAAAAATTGAAAATTGAAATCTCGAAAAATCTTAAATAGAAAAACTGTGCAAGATTTAAGAATTGAAGAAACAAAAAAAATGAAAAATTGGAAAATCCAGAAATAAAATTGAAAAAACGAAAAATTGAAAATCGATAAAATTGCAAACCGAAAAATTGAAAAATCAAAAAACTCAAAAATTTCACGTTGAAAAAAAGAAAAATTACAAAATAATCGAACCGAAAAATTTTAAAAACAAGGAACAGAAAACACCGAAACGAAAAATTGCAAATCGAAAACTCGTGAAATTGCAAATCAAAAAATTGCAAAATCTAAAAACTGAAGCATCCAAAAGTTGGAAAATCGAGAAACTGAAAAACTTACAAGAAAAAGAAGAAGAAAGTAAAAAACCGAAAAGAAAAATTGCAACAAAAAAAATTAAAAATCAAAAAACAAAAAAATTATAAAATGGAACCAATGAAAAATCGAATAATTGAAAAAACGGTGAAAATAGGAAACCCAACGAAAAATTGAAAAATTCAAATTCGGAAAACTGAATAACCGAAAAATTTTGAAAAACTGAAGAAAAAAAAATTAAAGAATTGAAAAATTCAAGTCAAAAAAGCTGCGAGAGCGTGATTTACGAGGTGAGGTATCAGAAACGATTTTTTTTCGACTGAAGCTGTTTTATTACGACTCTATAAAAAAATTCAGCCTTTGGAAGAAGCGCAATAATCTATGTAAATCAGAAGTACTCAGTTTATGAATAATTTGTCAGAAGTATTTACAATTGAAATTAAGAAATTTATAAAAGCAAGGAAAATCGAGTCTTGGAGAATTAGAATAATCCCAAATCGCTTTTATTCGTCTCTTAAAAGAAGCAGAGCTGAGAGATAAGCAATAACGAAACATTTTTTAGGAAAATCCGGGAGTTCTGTGGCAAAATATTTTCTTTGCAGCTTGCAGCTTTGAAAGAACGTAAAATCGACAATTTTTATCTTTCAGTAAAATTTCTAAAATAAAAAAATATATTTTTACAAATGTTGGTAGTTCCTCATTGCAAAGTAGAACTATTAGATTTAATTGAGGTATATCCGTTCCAAACGGGGGATAATGATTCAACAATTAAATTTCCCCAATTAACAAATCTAAGAAGAATTAGGAATACAATAACGAAGTCTTAATGCAGCAGACGGTGTACGGTGTACGTCTTTCACACTGCTTTCGTCGTGTTAAATCGTAATTAAAGATCCATTATAATACCATTTTACACTCGAAAAGTAATAAGTGAAAAGAGGAAGAGTTCATTATACAAGGAAAAGAATTGTGTAAAAACTTTACAATAAACTAGAAGTGTCATTTTCACCTGATACAGGAACGTTCTAATTAAATTCTAGTATCTCTGATCTCTGTAAAAATGGTACGAAACTGTCATGTTAAGGGGACTTCACTTACCGGTAGATGGCGCTAACTGTTCACTGTCAACTAAGGAATATTAAAAACCTCACCGAAAAACTTATATTTAAACGTACACCGAATTATTGTAGAAAAAGACTGCGTTTTCATTTTTATTAATAATCTGTATTCATGCTCATTAACATCCTGCTGAAAAACAAACAAAAATAATATCTAACAAGAAAAACTACACATAATTACCCTGTTTCGAGAACGAGGAAATGAAAGTGTCAGACTTTTAACAATGCTGCAGAACTAAATTATTACTTTACACTATAATACGTGGAAACAGAAAAATTAAAACAAGTTTTGTTCATCAGAAAGCGAATAACAATTTCTCTTCGTTTTAAACAAGTTAATTACAACATCTGGACTGCACTTGTTAAGTAACATTTCGGCGTTAATTGCTTATCACTGCAACGAGACGCTTAATAAAAACAACTGAGGAAAAATTGAACAGGTTTTTAACGACTTGTGGTAAACATCTTAGAAATATATATATATATAAAAAATGAGGGGTTGGATTGGAGTGAATGTAATCTTAAATGTCTAAACTAACAATAATTTCCGTTTTCCGCTCGGTCTGGTTCTTCGAATAGCGTGTAATTAATTGATGAGAAGTGACACCATTAAGCAAAAAAGCTATTACTTGCTATAACTTTCCCATTAAGTGTATTAATCACTTAATGGAGTTGAATTCTGTTACTAATTACCCCTACGTCTATCATAATAATAGGGTCTCTGCCGCGATGCTAAGTAAGTACGAGTCACACTCGTCCTAAAGTTAATTTAAATTAAAGGCGATTTTGTCAGTTCGTGTGGTTGCGCTCGTCCTAATTTTAGCATCGCGTCAATTTTCCCCTGCAAATAAAACATGATAGAGCGGCAATTTTTGCTTTATTAAAACAATCAACATATTGTCTTTATTAAACTATGGCCAGGGGTTATCAGTGTCATAATACTGATTTATTATTTTTGATTCTGTCATAGACCCTGAGCTTGCATGATTACGTCATCAACGGAAAAACGCATGTGCGAAGTGGCAGTGTACAACTCTGATTCGCCTACATCAACGAATAATTGACATACTGTTTCTCGCTAATTCCTACGATTATATACAAAAATTAGGCTACGAATAAAATTAATAACAAAACAAGGTAAGAACATCAAACGGAATGACTCTCTCTTCTACTATAAAGATCACTTCGATTTGATTGAACAGGAAGATCGCGATTTGACTACAAGCCCTTTAGAATCTAATCAATTTTCTTCCCATTTTGGTAGATGTATGAATCTTTCTTGGAGAGGTAGGTGTTGCCTTGTCCGCAACCCATGTCCATACCGAAGAAGACTTGGCTTCCCTTTTCCATGTAAGCCTTCACGTAGAAGTTGCCGAAGAGGACGATGAACGACAACATGTAGACGATCAAGGTGTAGTGCATCCACAAGGGGAACTCGCAACCAGTTCTGATACCGTTTATACCCAGAACCAAGGCACAAGTGAACTGAATCTGGAAAATAGTACTTGAATGAGTGAGGTTCATGAACCATTATCCATATAAAGGAGAAAAGAAAACGAGGTCTCGACAATCAAACGCATCTCCTTAATTTAGTATGTCAATACACGAGACGTCGATTTAAGTTCCGAAAGTGAAAGTAGTGAAGTGGTTCATCGCGACCCACTTGCGGTACAACAAGTCCGTTTTACTCACCATTTGGAGAATCGTCAAGTACCTCTTCCACCACAAGTACCTGGCGATGTGAGGGCCGAGGGCCGCCAAGCCGTAGTACGAATACATCAGGACGTGGATACCCGAATTCACCATAGCCGGGAGGAAGGCTAAAAATCGAATTAGTACTGGAGTACTAGCGAAAAATTAGTAATTACTTGAGCCGCTGGGCACCCACTTGATGCCGATCCACCACAAGGAGAACATCGTCGAATGGTGGTACACGTGAAGGAAAGTCAACTGCTTATCTTTTTTCCTCAAGATGAAGAAAAAGGTATCGCAGAATTCGAGCAACTTGGAGAAGTAGTACCACCAAACGGCTTTGGCAATCTACGAAGGAGAATAAGATTTTGACGCTACTTGGACTATGGGGGTACTCACTTGGAGTTCGTCGGGGTGGTACCGCTGTCGACACGGTTCGCAGATATAGCTGTACCTTAACCTAGTGGCAGCTGTGAAAAGCTGCACCGAAATGTACGCGTTCAAAACAGCCATTAGTAAATTGTAAGGTATCAAAAGCCACGTCAATCTGAAGGGTTTGCGATTTTTCATGAGTTTCGGCCCGACCCACACTATAAATAAATAAATTGCGGTGTATACAGCCGTGGGGCCGGGGGAGTCCACCAGAGGCCATCCTCTAGTGCGCGAATCTGCAACTACATTTTTGAACATTGGTACTACCGCTTAATCAAGCTCACCTGATAGGGACAACGTCCATTCGTAGTAACTATACAGCTTGGATAGAGAGTTTTGGGTCGAATTTATAAACGTGACCATTTTGCTTCAGTAGAATGCGCTCCAAGTTATCTGGAACGAAAAGCAAACGCACCAATTAACTCGTGCTAACTAAGCGGTTAAAGTGCTGACGCGAGTACTCGGAAAAGTCGTACCGGGTTTTCATAGCAGTACTACAAAACTAACTAACTCGCTCCTGCGACCTCGGTTTTCGAAAAGTACTAATCCGAACTGCTCCGTTTTAAAAAAGAACGATCCTCACCAACAGCTAACCAGAAACTTCAGTACTTTCCGCACAACTTCACGTCTTTCCATTACACACTCACTGGTACTAGCACTATGGTCCGAAGCGCTCGGCCCGAAACTCGCGTCCGGAATGCTTAGAAGGAAAGCTCGTTCGGTTGTAAAAAGGTTCTGGACATGTTGATTTCGCACGGGGAAAAAGCAGAAGTGGCACGTCGTGACGGAGGGGGTCCGTGCGTTTAGTTCCGTTTTGTCGCAACCCAGGACCGGATTTTGCGCGTGCGGTACCACTTTCCTATTCGTTGGAGGTGGTACCGAGTTTACAATGGGCCGTTGTTTCCGACTTTCTTTGGATGGATGTGAGATCACGTGTAACAGTTTCGTTTTGTGGGTTAGTACGGTGGTACTAATTGAAGATGGCACGCAGGAATAATGCGTGAAAGTAGTTTTTTTTTGGCGAAATTAATGCAGGTTGGCGCGGACACGATATGTTACGACATCGTTTTTTTCGTTTAATGACCAGGTTTGATTAAATTATTACGTAAAGTATGTGGTGGATTTAGGATGGTCCACGGAAGGACTTTCACTTCCGATTCGGTTTAAGAGCGAGAGAGATGCAGTTGCGTCATGTTTCTTATAGGCGGTTTGGAATTTCTTGGATGCGGGTTAGGCAAAAAGCGGCGGTGTGGTCGAGAGAAGTGACTGAAAGCGTATTTTTGCTCAAGAGACGACAGATGGAAGTACTTCCGATGAGGGACTTACGTAACTAATTGCTAGAGATTTGAATTATTTATTATAAGATACTTTCTCTAATATTCGGGTCCGAATTCATAGTGAACGAAAGGTCGAATATGCTTCCGGTTTAAAATAGTTTCTACTTTTTTTTCTTGGTTACGTAAATACTGGTAAGGATCGCACCTAAATCTTCTGCATTTTTTAGAAAACGTGTTGTCTTGTTTAGAATTAAGTAACGTTATTACAAAAACCCATGTTGGTTTTCTCCTTCGAAAGAGAGAAACCATTACAATATTATTACAAGTGAAGTTACTGTGATTTAGAAAAAATTACCCCTCGAGCACTGTTACAAACTGTAGTTTTATCGCAACTTTCACAAGAACATTTCTTTTTGCACCAAAAAATATGCTTTCCAAAATTATGATAAAACTAGTAATTATTAATGTCCTTAGGATATTATTAGTGATCAGTGGTATTTAACTACGCACATTTTTTGCACGCTTTTCGCACATTTGCAAATGCAAATTTATCCCATAAAAATAAATAATAGTCTTAAATAAAAACAAAATTGGAAGAATTTCCGATAACAAACACTTCATCAACTGAATCGTGACATGATTATAGGTTCGTGTCCATAATCGATTCCAGTAATTGCCACAAATAGTTCTTCTCAGACGGAAGGCTAAAAAATTAATAACCCTATCGATTTCCCCCAAAAAAGTAACCAGGTAAGTGGGTTTGGGTGTTTTTGTTGCATTTTATGGATTTAGGTGTGTTTTTACTTCCCGAGCGTAAGTCCGTCGGCCGACTATCTACTTGTGTTTTTTCGACCTTTCATAACTCCTAGAGTACGGAGAAATAAGTCCCCCGTTTCCGTCCGTCTCTCTGTCTGCTTTGAAATCTTGCAGGCGTTTCGAAGTTATTCTAAGCATGGTAACTTTTTAGTCAAAATATACAACTTCGATTGATTAATTTTTCAATTTTTGGGTTGAGATTTTTCAATTTTTCAATTATTAAATTTCTCGATTTTCCAAGTTTTCATTTCTCAATTTTTCGATTTTTAAATTTTCTGTTTGTTTTCCACTGATTCCATTGTTTGATGTTTTTAAATTTTCTAATTTTTGATAATTTTTCGATTTTTCTATATTTTGATCTTCCCATTCCTCGACTGCTCAATTTTTCGGCTTTTCGATTTTTGGACTTCTCGACCTTTTGACTATTCGATTTTTCGACTTTTGAATATTTTGATTCTCCCATTTCTCGATTTTGCAATTTTTCGACATCTTAGTTTTTCTTTTTCAATTTTGGGATTTTTCAATTTTTTGATTTATGGATTGATCCATTTTTGGAGATCGAATTTTGAGATTTTTCAGTTATTATGATTCTTCATTTTTTTATTTATGTTAATTTCTTGGATTTCTTGATTTGTCGTTTTTTGATTTTTCGGTTTTTGATGTTTCAAGTTTTTGGTTTCTTAAATTTTTTATTTTTCGATTTCTCGTATTTTGATTTTTCGGTTTTTCGATATTTCAATTTTTTGGTTTTTAAATTTTTCATTTTTCAGTTTTATCAATTTTCGAATTTTCCAGATTTCGATGTTTCGATTTTTGGGTTTCTCGATTTTCAATTTTTCGACTTAAAAAGTAAAAAACAATTTATTTTATTCAATAAGTCGAGAATTGCAAAACTGAATACTTTGAAATCTTGCAGACGTTTAGAAGTTATTGTAAGCATGGTAATTTTTTAGTCAAAATGTGTAACTTTCGACCAATTTTTTTATTTATCGACTGATCAATTTTTGAATTTTTGGGGTTTGGAATTTTTCAATTTTTTGATTATTAAATTTCTTGATTTTTCTAATTTTTCATTTCTCGATTATTTTATTTTTCAATTTCTCAATTTTCCGATATTTCAGTTTTACAATTTTCCAATTTTCCGAATGTTTAATTTTCCAGTGTTTGGTGTTTCTAAATTTTCGGTCAAGTGATTTTTCAATTTTTTGGTTTTTCGATATTTTGAATTTTTCATTTATCGATTGCTCAATTTTGCCGTGTTTCGGTGTCTCGATTTCTCAATTTTTCCATTTTCATAATTTCGATTGTTTCTCGACTTTTCGATTTCTCGATTTTGCAATTTTTCGATTTATGGATTGATCAATTTTTGGAGATCGAATTTTGAGGTTTTTCAGTTATTATGATTCTTCATTTTTTTATTTATGTTAATTTCTTCGATTTCTTGATTTGTCGTTTTTTGATTTTCCGGTTTTCGATGTTTCAATTTTTCAGTTTTATCAATTTTCGAATTTTCCAGATTTCGATGTTTCGATTTTTGGGTTTCTCGATTTTCAATTTTTCGACTTAAAAAGTAAAAAACAATTTATTTTATTCAATAAGTCGAGAATTGTAAAACTGAATACTTTGAAATCTTGCAAACGTTTAGAAGTTATTGTAAGCATGGTAATTTTTTAGTCAAAATGTGCAACTTTCGACCAATTTTTTTATTTATCGACTGATCAGTTTTTCAATTTTTGGGGTTTGGAATTTTTCAATTTTTCGATTATTAAATTTCTCGATTTTTCCAATTTTTCATTTCTCGATTATTTTATTTTTCAGTTTCTCAATTTTCCTATATTTCAGTATTACAATTTTACAATTTTCCGGATGTTTAATTTTCCAGTGTTTGGTGTTTCTAAATTTTCTAATTTTCGGTCAAGTGATTTTTCGATTTTTTGGTTTTTCGATATTTTGAATTTTTCATTTCTCGATTGCTCAATTTTTCCGTGTTTCGGTGTTTCGATTACTCAGTTTTTCGATTTTCATATTTTGATTGTTTCTCGACTTTTCGATTTCTCGATTTTTTAATTTTCCCCTATCTCAGTTTTTCGATGTCCCAGTTTTGAGATTATTCAATTTTTCTTCGATTTTAAAATTTTTGGATATTCGAGTTTTAGGATTTTCTAATTTTCGAATCTTCAATTTCTCAATTTTTTAATAGTCCAGTTTTTGGTGTTTCTATATTTTCGATTTTTCGATAAATTGTTTTTTCATTCAATTTTGTGATTTTCTGACTTCTCGACTTTTTGATTTTTCGATATTTTGATCCTCCCATTCCTCGACTGCTCAATTTTTCGGCTTTTCGATTTTTCGACTTCTCGACCTTTTGACTATTAGATTTTTCGGTTGTTGAATATTTCGATTCTCTCATTTCTCCATTGCTCAATTTCTCGATTTTTCCATTTTCATATTTTCGATTCTTCCTCGACTTATCGATTTCTCGATTTTGCAATTTTTCGATAGCTTAGTTTTTTTTTCAATTATGGGATTTTTCAATTTTTCGATTTATGGATTGATCAATTTTGAGATTTTTCAATTATTACGATTCTTCATTTTTTTATTTATGTTAATTTCTTCGATTTCTTGATTTGTCGTTTTTTGATTATTCGGTTTTTGATGTTTCAAGTTGTTGGTTTCTTAAATTTTTGATTTTTCGATTTCTCGTATTTTTGTTTTTCGGTTTTTCGATGTTTCAATTTTTTGGATTTTAAATTTTTCAATTTTTCAGTTTTATCAATTTTCGAATTTTCCAGATTTCGATGTTTCGATTTTTGGGTTTCTCGATTTTCACTTTTTCGCATTAAAAAGTAAAAAACAATTTATTTTGTTCAATAAGTCGAGAATTGCAAAACTGAATACTTTGAAATCTTGCAGACGTTTAGAAGTTATTGTAAGCATGGTAATTTTTTAGTCAAAATGTGCAACTTTCGACCAATTTTTTTATTTATCGACTGATCAGTTTTTCAATTTTTGGGGTTTGGAATTTTTCAATTTTTTGATTATTAAATTTCTCGATTTTTCCAATTTTTCATTTCTCGATTATTTTATTTTTCAATTTCTCAATTTTCCGATATTTCAGTTTTACAATTTTACAATTTTCCAGTGTTTGGTGTTTCTAATTTTTCTAATTTTCGGTCACGTGATCTTTCGATTTTTTGATTTTTCGATATTTTGTAATTTTCACTTCTCGATTGCTCAATTTTTCCGTGTTTCGGTGTCTCGATTTCTCAGTTTTTCGATTGTTTCTCGACTTTTCGATTTCTCGATTTTTTAATTTTCCCCTATCTCAGTTTTTCGATGTCCCAGTTTTGAGATTTTTCAATTTTTCTTCGAATTTAAAATTTTTGGATATTCGAGTTTTAGGATTTTCTAATTTTCGAATCTTCAATTTTTCGATTTTTTTATATTCCAGTTTTTGGTGTTTCCATATCTTAGATTTTTCGATCAATTGATTTTCATTCAATTTTGTGATTTTCCGACTTCTCAACTTTTCGATTTTTCGATATTTTGATCTTCCCATTCCTCGACTGCTCAATTTTTCGGCTTTTCGATTTTTCGACTTCTCGACCTTTTGACTATTAAATTTTTCGGTTTTTGGATATTTTGATTTTCCCATTTCTCCATTGCTCAATTTTTCGATGTTTCAGCGTCTCGGATTTTCAGTTTCGTATTTCTCGATTTTTCCATTTTCATATTTTCAATTCTTCCTCTACTCTTCGATTTCTCGATTTTGCAATTTTTCGATATCTCAGTTTTTCTTTTTCAATTTACATTATTATGATTCTTCAATTTTTTGTTATGTTAATTGCTCCGATTTCTCGTTCTCGTTTTTCGATTTTTCGGTTTTCGATGTTTCAATTTTTTGGTTTTTAAATTCTTTTTTTCTTTTCAGTTTTATCATTTCTCCAGATTTCATTGTTTCGATTTTTAAATTTCTCGATTTTCAATTTTTCGACTTAAAAACTAAAGAACGGAAAAACTGAAAATCGAAAAGTAAAAACATTGAAAATTCGAACATCGAAAAATCGAAAAGCAAAGAATATGAAAAGTCTAAGAACTGAAGAATAAAAAAATTGAAAAATCAAGAATGCTAAAATTTGAAAGTTTGAAAAGTCGAAGAATTGAGAAACTGGAGGTCGAAAAATCGATAAAGAAATAAGTTGAAAATTCGAATATTACAAAATCGAAAATTCAACGAATCAGGTTAGGGCAGGTCACGTCGAAATAAAAAAATTCGAATATCGAAAAATTGAAAATTCGAGGAATCGATAAACCGAAAAATCTAAAATTAAAATATCAAAAAACTGAAAATTACAGAAACGAAAAATTCCCAAAATAGAAGTGTCGAAAATCGAAAAAAAGTAAAAAATCGTAAAATGGAAAAACTGAATAATCGATAAATGGGAAGTTTTAAAAAATAAAAATTTGAAAAATCGAAAAACTGAAAATCAAAAACCGGGAAATCGAGAAGTCGAAAGATCTGAAATTAAAAAAAAACTAATTGAATAACCGAAAAATTGAAGAATCAAAGAATTGAAAAAACGAGAAGTGGAAAAATCGAAAAACCGAGAAAATTCAGTACATTAAAATATCCAGAAAAAGTCAAACTCGACATAAAGTTTTCAATTTTCGATACTTTATTTTTGTTCTTTCATACATAAGATTTAATTACATCGTAAATTTCAGTTTAGTGTTGCTTGTGTGACATAGCAATAAATATACAGCTGGTTTCACAAAAAACGGGAAAAATGACAGTGACCTATGAGAACCTGACTTACTCATCTTATCCCGTTTTTTGTGAAACCAGCTGTATTTTTACTTCGTCCCTTCTTAACTGACTAATAATTTCGTAAGTAACACATCCCAAGTAGTTTTAACGTAAATAGCAGAGAGTACTCAGAAGAGGCAGCTTCCACATTAATGACACCAATTTTAGCAACCATGGTCCTTATCGGAGAAGACACGGAGACGCAAATCGCAAATTAAGAATGAACACAGTCGTTGTGGTAAATTAAGATCGAATAAAAAGCGCGAAATCTAAATTTATGTTGGTACTTACGGCTGCGTTACTAATGAATTTGTTAAAAGGTTGGTATGTACTTTTCTGCTATGCTTCGTAAATGACACATAAAATAGAAAATCCACTTCGTCTGTACTTGCTGAAGATAATTAGTGATAAAAGCATGAAATTAATTGTTATATTTCCACATGGATTGTTTTACTTTGCTGCGTTTAAGTAGTAACAATTTTGTGAACACAAATAAATGGTGGTCAATACAATAATTTTTCGAGTTTTCTATTTTTGGATTTTTTAACTTTTGAATTTTCGATTTGTCGAATTTTCAATTTCTTTACTTAATTTTTCGATTTTTAGGTATCTTAATTATTGGTTTCTTCAATTTTTCAATAACCAAAATCTCATTGTTTACAGTTTTTCAAAATTTCAGTTTTAATGTATTTTGTTCTTTTTGTTGAAACACGAAAAGTTAAATATTCAATATTATTGCTATTATGTGTTTGTTTATATTGCGTAATTTATCTTTTTTAATGGTCATCGGTTTTTGGTTTTTAAAGATTCTTCAGTTTTTCGGTTATATAATTTTTTGATTTGCAATTTTTCGATTTTGCAGTTTTTAGATGTTTTAATTTTTAATTTTTCAATGATTCGATTCTTGACTTTTTCGATTTTTAATTTTTCCATTAATTTTTTCGATTTTCCAATTTCTCATTTCTTCAATTTTTCAGTTTTTCGAATTTTCAATTTCTTGACTTAATTTTTCGATTATTATATGTATTTTTCAATTTTACGTTTTTGGATTTTTCAGTTTTAAAATGCAATATTTCGATTTTTCTATTTTTGGATTTTTAAACTTTTGAATTTTCGATTTTTCAATTTGTCGACTTAATTTTTTAATTTTTTAAATTTGTCAATTTTGCATTTTGCGATTTTTCAGTTTTAAAATACAAGTTTTTGACTTTAGAATTTTCTGATTTTACAATTTTTCTATTTTTCAATTTTTAGATATCTTAATTATTGGTTTCTTCAATTGTTCAATAATACACAATCTCGTTGTTTACAATTTTTCAAAATTTTTGTTTTAATGGATTTTGTTCTTTTTTAAAAATTCTTCAGTTTTTCGATTTTAGAATTTTTTGATTTGCAACTTTTTGATTTTTTAATTCTCAGATATTTTGATTTTTGATTTTTCAATCATTCGATTCTTCAGTTTCCGGATTTTTAATTTTTCAATTTATTATTTCCATTTTTCACTTTCTCGTTTCTCCAATTTTTCATTTTGCATTTTTTCCATTTTTCTATTTGTCGATTTTTCAATTTTGCATTTTTCGATTTTGCAGTTTTAAAATACAATAGGTTTCTTCAATCTTTCAATAATCCAAAATCTCGTTTACAATTTTTCAAAATTTCAGTTTAACATGAAAATTTAAAAATTTGGCACTGGTTTTCGATTTTTCAAGATACTTGGGTTTTTCGAATTTACAGTTTTTTGATTTGTAACGATTTGATTTTTCAATTTTTGGATATTTTAATTTTTGATTTTTCAATTATTCGATTCTTCAGTTCTTAGATTTTTAATTTTTCGATTTTGCAATTTTTCAACTTTTCGATTTTTTAACTTATGAATTTTCGATTTGTCGATTTTTCAATTTCTCGCCAGTTTTAATGGATTTTGTTCTTTTTTATATCGTGTAGTCTTACTTTTTTAATTGATATCGGTTTTTGATTTTTAAAGATTCTTCAGTTTTTCGGTTTTACAATTTTTTGATTTGCAATTTTTTGATTTTTCAGTTTTTAGATGTGTTAATTTTTGATTTTTCAATGATTCGATTCTTGACTTTTTCGATTTTTAATTTTTCGATTAATTTTTTCAATTTTCCAATTTCTCATTTCTTCAATTTTTCACTTTGCAAATTTTCAGTTTTCGGAATTTTCACTTTCTTGACTTAATTTTTCGATGTTTAGATTTTTCAATTTTACGTTTTTGGATTTTTCAGTTTTAAAATGCAATGTTTCCATTTTTCTATTTTTGGATATTTAAACTTTTGAATTTTCGATTTTTCAAATTGTCGACTTAATTTTTTCATTTTTTAAATTTGTCAAGTTTTTGACTTTACAATTTTTTGACTTTACAATTTTTCTATTTTTCAATTTTTAGATATCTTAATTATTGGTTTCTTCAATTGTTCAATAATACAAAATCTCGTTGTTCACAATTTTTCAAAATTTTAGTTTTAATGGATTTTGTTATTTTTTAAAAATACTTGAGTTTTTCGAGTTTAGAAGTTTTTGATTTGCAACTTTTTGATTTTTTAATTCTTAGATATTTTGATTTTTGATTTTTCAATCATTCGATTCTTCAGTTTTCGGATTTTTAATTTTTCAATTTATTATTTCCATTTTTCAATTTCTCGTTTCTCCAATTTTTCATTTTCGAATTTTTCTATTTCTCTATTTGTCGATTTTTCAATTTTGCATTTTTCGATTTTTCAGTTTCAAAATACAACTTTTTGATTTTATAATTTTGATATTTTTCAAATTTTTAGATACATATCTTAATAATAATAATAATAATAATAGTGCTTTATTACGCCGAAAGATATAAACGCATTACATAAAGTACATAACAAAATATTAACATAACAATTCATATTAACATAATAGTAACAATTTGCGACATTCTTTCTTGAAGGCGTTGAGGGAGATACCAAAAAACTCTAAAGTGTTGCATTCGTTAGCAATCATCAAAACGCTATTTAGAGGCGAATGTAATGCATAATTCGTTTTATGAACTGGTATAAAAAACAGCCTAGGCGTACGAACCTTACGGATTGACACATTAAGACCTACCAACGCTAGCAATATGGGGGCTTCAATTAAACCATTTAATAATTTAAAAAGAAAACATAGTTTGTGATACTTACGACGATTTTCTAGTGTATGTACTGACAGATAAGATGCAACAAGGTCTGTATCTGCTAACACAATACCATCACCACACAACTTATATTTGACATATTTTAAAAGTTTGACTTGGACAGCTTCAATTCGGCTTATGTGAGTGATATAAAACGGTGACCAGTTGACACAATTGAATTCCAATATCGATCGGACTAACGAATAGTATAATATCAGAATGGTTCTGATGTTACTGAAGTTCACCGTCCACCGCTTTAAACACCCTTAATTAATCTTAATTATAGGTTTCTTCAATCTTTCAATAATCCAAAATCTCGTTCTTTACAATTTTTCAAAATTTCAGTTTAACATGAAAATTTAAAAATTTGGCACTGGTTTTCCAAATACTTTAGTTTTTCGAATTTACAGTTTTTTGATTTGTAACGATCTGATTTTTCAATTTTTGGATATTTTAATTTTTGATTTTTCAATGATTCGATTAGTTTTTAGATTTTTAATTTTTCGATTTTTCAGTTTCTCAATTTTTCAATTTTTTAGGTTGCAATTTTTCAATTTCTCGCCAGTTTTAATAGATTTTGTTGTTTTTTATATCGTGTAGTCTAACTTTTTTAATTGACATCGATTTTTGATTTTTCAATTTGTCGATTTTTATATAAAAAAATCAAGGGTCCAGAATTTTGAAAAATAAAACATCTGTTACTAAGATTATTAAAATTCTTTGAAGAATAAAATTCAAAAGGTTTCGGAGATTCTTTCCTAAAAAAACACAAGTGGTCTACATGACTCGGATTCTTAAAAAACAAAAGACAGTAAGGCCCTCTAAGACTCTTTGAGACTCTTTCAAAAACAAAAACCACAGCGAGAAATAATCAAATAAAAGGACGAAAACATAAAATTAAACCAGCTAAAGTATAAAAAAGGCAATGAAAATGCAACTAACGACAAAAATTTCGTTTCACAAAAAATAAATAAACGTTTATTTATGAAGACCAAACTTGGACAATAACAAGATTGTCATCCACAATGACAAAGATAAAAGTTACGCCACAACTACTACATAACCCGTCTGTGTCTCCTCATTTGCAAGTATTACGAGAACCAGTTTATGCATTGTTTATGAGAAAAAGTAAAGAGTTATTATTACATTGAACTTTGATGGCCTTTGTAAAACCTGTCGCTGTTACTTCAAAAAATACATTTTAAACAACGTTAAAACGATTATACAATTTTTTCGTGACGTCATTAATTTATTGGAACATATTTTTTTGAAACTAGAGATAATTTGCGCTTTTTAGTCATCTTAAGTCGTTTCCAATTTATTTCCATTAAGTTCCATAATTCAGAATTCTACAAAATTTAACAGTGCGTAAATTCGGCTACCAATCAAAAATTTCTTTGCAATTAGTGCTGGGTGAAGAATAAAGTTATGCAGAAACAACACGTGTGTCTATCCTTAATTACACAATTCCAGAACAAAGTAATCGATTCGATAGTTTTGGAGATAATTTAATAGATACCTCTTCAATAAACACGAAAAGTATACCACCCCGCCTCAAAATCCGTCCGAATTTACCGTGACAATTATCGCAATTTCGGCCTCCCTTTCACTGTACCTCACATATCATCTCCCAAGACTTTTCTAATTTGTTTTAGTGAAAAATATGACCCCATCGACACCAATTTTTCGTGTAGGTCACAGTGGAGCCTAAGGTGGAACGGAACATGCTGTATGCATCAACGAAACCATAACTTTCCCGTGCGATTCAAACAACAATACCGACCGAAATTCCGCCTATGCAAAGTAGCGCAAATTTCCAATCGATTTCGCTACGGAACGTCCACAAAGATCGAAAAAACGCACATAATCGACTAAATAATAAGTGGAAAATGACTTCATTAACGTTTTTGCGAGTGGTGAAGTTCACACGGTTCGCTTCCGCAAACGTAAGCGGTTATCGTACGTTATTTTACTATTTGCGATCGGAGAAGTGAAATGGTACATGGTATAAAATTTCTAAATGCGTGGTCTCAAAGGTGAAAATAAAATAAACAGGCGAGGCATTGAACTTTCTAATAACTTATTACCTGTAATTTCTAATTCATTATCACTGATGGTTCATGGTGTATGGTATAGACGTTTCGGGTTAGACCGCGGTAATAACGTTAAGCGAAAACGTTGTTGTTGTTATGACATACAATTAAAACGTCGTAGTTAAAAAATTATATTAATAAATAAAATAAAATGATGTTAAGACTGTACGATCGAAAAGTCAATGAATCAGAGCTGGCGTTGGCTGTCGAGTTTTGGGTGGCACTACTGTCCTCAATTTGACATAAACTAGTATCAACATAACCTGTAAAACTAATCCATTTTATCACTGGGTGTTGAGATAACTATACATATAATGATGTCATGAATCAGTTATGCAGTGATACCACCACAACTGGTCTCACGACCAATTTCAATTCGTTTTATTTTCGATTTCACGGTAGATCGAACAGCCACTGGATAGTTACGTGTTGCTAATAATAAGTAAACAAAATTTTCTTTTTCCAGTTAAACTAGAAACATTTATTAGACGTTATTTGGACGAATAAGCGATTAACTGATATATTTTCAAAGACAAATTGTCAAATGTTATAGGCATATTTGATTTTTTTACAACCCACGTAAGTAAAGTAAAGTAAAGTTGGATCACTAAACACCAAATAAAGGAATACCCCAACATTTTTGACAACGATGTCATGTTCCTAGAATTTTGGAAAAGTCAGAAAGGCTCATGTTTCGATTTTTCAATTTTTACATGTTTTAATTTTTTTAAATTTGGCAATGATTCGATTTTTCAAGTTTTTCTATTTTTTAATTCTTCGGTTTGTGCTTTTTTGAATTTTCGTTTGCTGATTTTACAATTTTGCAATTACATATTCAATTTTTCAAGTTTTCGATTTTTATATTTTTTTATTTTTCTATTATTAATGAACTTTTGGATTTTCGTTTCTCGATTTTTAATTTTTCGATTATTTCAGTTTTTAATTTTTTCAATTTTTAATTTTTCGATCTTCCAGTTTTTCATTTTTTCAATTTTTCAGTTTTTCGATTTTTTAACTTTTGAATATTTCATTAGTCGATTTTTTAATTTTTCAGTTTCCGATTTATAATTTTTCGATTTTTCGTTTCTTCAATTTTTCGGTTTTGGAGTTACTTGATTTTTCAATTTGTCGATTTTTCTAATTTTCAAACTTTGCATTTTTGAACTTGTAAATTTTCGTTTCCTCGGAGTTTCGATTTTTAATTTTTCAATTTGTTTAATTTTCCCTTTCTTCAATTTTACAATTTTGCAATTTTTCCAGATTTCCCCATTTTTCATTTTTTCGATTTTGCAAGTGTGTGATTTTTCAAGTTTTCAATTTTTCTATTTTTCAGATTTTGAATTTTTAATTTCTGGATTTTTTTTATTTTTCGTGAAAAAAGTTTTTTATTTTTAAACTTTCCATTTTTTCGATTTTTCGGTTTCGCAATTATTTGATTTTTCAAGTTTTCTATTTTTCGAATTTTCGTACTTTAAATTTCCGAATTTTCGTTTATGGATTTTTCGGTTTCAATTTTTCGATTTTTAATTTTGCGATTTTTCAGGTTTTCAAATTTTCTATTTTTCAATTTTACAGTTTTTCGATTTTTAAACTACATATCCATTCGATTTGTGGATTTTTCAATTTTTTAGTTTCCCTATTTTTATTTTTTCGGTTTTTCAATTTTTTATTTCTTTAATTTTTCGGTTTTGCAGTTATTTCATTTTTCAAGTTTTCGATTTATTATATTTTTTATTTTTGAACTTGCGAATTTTCGTTTGAATTTTTAGATTTTTTAATTTTTCGTTTATTCATTTTTACAATTTTGCAATTTATCCATTCTTCAAGTCCCCGATTTTTCTATTTTTTAATTTTTCGATTCCTCGATTTTTAATTTTGTCGGTTTATTTTTTCGAGTTTTCAATCTTCCGTTTCAAGATTTTCTTTTTCGTAGGAAAAACGTTTCTTTAATTTCTCATGTCTTTGATTTTTCCATTTTCCGATTTTTCAATCTTTATAACTTAGCGATTTTTCGGGTTTTCAAGTTTTCTATTTCTCAATTTTCCCATTTTACAGTTTTTCGATTTTTTTACTTTTAAAAATATTCTATTTGTCGATTTTTCAATTTTTCAGTTTCTCGATTTTTAATTTTTTGATTTTCCAGTTTTTGATTTCTCATGTTTTCAGTTTTTCTATTTTTCAAATTTTCGGTTTTTTGAACTTGTAAATTTTCGTTTACTGATTTTTCAGTGTTTCAATTTTTAACTTTTCCATTTTTTTTAATTTGTCGTTTCTTCAATTTTATAATTTTGCACTTTTTCCAGTTTTTGGTTTTTTAACTTTGCATTTTTTCGATTTTTCAGTCTTGCAATGACCTACTGGTTTTTTCAAATTTTCGATTTTTCTATGTTTGAAATTTTGGATTTTTGAACTTGAGAATTGTTGTTTGTTGATTTTTCAGAGTTTCCATTTTTAATTTTTCGTTTCCTCATTTTTACAATTTTGCAATTTATGGATTTTTCATTTATAAATTTTTTAGCGTTTCGATTTTTCAGCTTCTCGGTTTTTAATTTTACGATTTTCCAATTTTGCAATTATTGAATTTTTCAAGTTTTTGATTTTCAAACTTTTCAATTTTCGTTTGTCAATTTTTCTCTTTCGATTTTTAATTTTTCCATTTTTTAGACGTTTACCGATTTTTCAAATTTTTGATTTTCCAATTTCCTGATTTTTAATTTTTCAATTTTTCAATTTATCAATTTTTTTTGTGTTTCATTTTTCAATGTTTCGCTTTTTCATTGTTCATTTCTTCATTTTTACAATTTTGCAATTTATTGATTTTCCAAGTTTTCGATATTTTTTTTGTTTCCCTTTTTCGATTTTTGAACTTTTGAATTTCCGTTTGTCGATTTTTCTGTTTCAATTTTTCGGTTCGTCGGTTTTTAATTTTGTGGGTTTATTTTGTTCGAGTTTTCAATCGTTCGTTTCCTCAACTTTACAGATTCGCAATTTTTTGATTTTCCAAGTTTTTCATTTTTCTATTTTTCAGCGATTCGATTTTTCAACTTTTGAATTTTCGTTTGTCGATTTTTCTGTTTAGATTTTTCGGTTTCTCCATTTTTAATTTTTCAATATACTTTTTCGATGTATTTGATTTTTCTATTTTTAAAATTTTCGATTTTTTTCATTTTTCGTTTCTTCAATTTTAAAATTGTGAAATTTTTCCAGTTTTCGATTTTTCGACTTTCCATTTTTTTCGATTTTTTGGTTTTGCAATTATTTGATTTTTGAAGTTTTTGATTTTCAAACTTTTGAATTTGATTTTTGAAGTTTTTGATTTTCAAACTTTTGAATTTTCGTTTGTCGATTTTTAATTTTTCCATTTTTTACACGTTTGAAATTTTAATTTACCGATTTTTCAATTTTTTGATTTTCCAATTTCCTGATTTTTAATTTTTAAATTTATCATTTTTTGTGTGTGTTTCATTATTCAATTTTTACACCATATTTTAATTTTTTGCTTTTCAGTGTTTCGATTTTTCATTTTTCGTTTCTTCATTTTTACAATTTTGCAATTTATTGATTTTCCAAGTTTTCGATATTTTTTTTGTTTCCCTTTTTCGATTTTTGAACTTTTGAATTTCCGTTTGTCGATTTTTCTGTTTCAATTTTTCGGTTCGTCGGTTTTTAATTTTGTGGGTTTATTTTGTTCGAGTTTTCAATCGTTCGGGTCCTCAACTTTACAGATTCGCAATTTTTTGATTTTCCAAGTTTTTAATTTTTCTATTTTTCAGTGTTTCAATTTTTCAACTCTTGAATTTTCGTTTACGATATTTTTGTTTAAATTTTTCGGTTTCTCCATTTTTAATTTTCCAGTATACTTTTTCGATTTTTCATTTCTTCAATTTGGCAACTATTCAATTTTTCATGTCTTCGATTTTTCCATTTTCCGATTATTAATTTTTCGAGTTTTCTTCAATTCTTCTTTTTTGAATGTTATATGATTTTGCGATATTTCGGGTTTCAAGCTTTCTATTTCTCGATTTTTAATTTTTTGATTTTTCAAATTTTTGGTCTTTGAACTTTAAATTTTCGTTTACTGATTTTTCAGTGTTGCGATTTTTAATTTTTCCATTTTTTTTTTTTTGATTTGTCGTTTCTTCAATTGTATAAGTTTGTAATTTTTCCAGTTTTTGATTTTTCGGTTTCGAAATTACTTGATTTTTCATGTTTTCGATTTTTCTGTTTTAAATTTTGAATTTTTGAACTTGCGATTTGTTGTTTGCTGATTTTCCATTTTTAATTTTTCGATTTTCCGATTTGCTGATTTTTAATTTTTCAAATTATCAATTTTTTTTGTGTTTCATTATCAATTTTGACACATAATTTAATTTTTTGTATTTCAATTCAATTTTTCAGCTTTGCACTTATTTGATGGTTCAAGTTTCGGTTTTTGTGTTTTCCAGGTTTTCGATTTTTGAACGTCTGTATTTTCATTACAACTTAAAACTCGAGAAAACGAAAAATTCGAAAAATTCTAAAATCGAAAAATTGTATAATCAAAAAACTGAAGAAACGAAAAATTGAAAAATTATATATTTATGTTAAATTTTTGTGGCCATCCTGAGTAAGTAATAAAAAATAAAAATCAAAACACACTGGACTTCAGTTCATATTCTTTGATCAACTTTTAATTAACAATTTTTCTAAAATTCTAGGCAGGATATCTTTACAGATAAATTTTTAAGGATGCCTGTAGTCACTAGATTTTTACCAAAATTTATATCTTTTGTACATCCTAACCTACTTGACTTCATTTGTTGAAAAGTATAAAAAATTAATCGCACTGTTGTCCATAAAAGATTTATGTATTTATCCCCTCCGAAAAGCGCATGACGTCATAAACCGAATGTAGTTCAGCAATATGGGTTTATTTTATTGTAACTGTTTACAAAAGAGTTTTGAAAATGTTATTTGCCAATCGAAGTTGTGCGAATGTGTTATTTCTTATGAAATGTTAATAACAAATGAAAAAAATATCTTAAAAAAAGTTTATTTATTTAAAAAAATCTGTAAAAGTTGTCATACGCCGTCCTTCACACACCGACCAAACCAGCTCTACACCAGACCCATACGCATCAGACTAATTGTCCGACTTTCACGGAAGAAAGTGAAACCGATCATAATTTAGATATCCCACGAAAAATTCTCGCTTTGTTATTACGTAAAAATCGGGTTTTTTTACCTTGACGTGGTCATGGCACGGTTTCGGATCGATCAGCACAGCTCGGGTTCCCCCATTAGCTCCCAATTTGGCCGGTCTTCGGTGGCTCCCTAATTGCTCCTAACCTTCCCCAATTCTCCGGCCTGCGAAGCACACCCTTCCCAGCGCGAATTCACAGCCAGACTACACGCCCCGGTGCTCTGCTGCCTTTGCCCTGCAAAATCGATACTACAGGATATGCAGCAGGATCTTGCCCGCTTTTGTACGAATACTTTTGGAGAGATGAGGATCAATGGGGTTGCGATCGAGTGGAAGTAGGCGGTTTGGCGGCGAGAGGGAAGGACTTTCACTAGTGACGCGACGAGTGCGATTATGGAGAAATGGAGGAATTTGCGACGAGTCGAGGCGAATATTTTTTTACTGCGATAATGGTAGCTATGGGAGCTTTCCGGATGGTTATTTCCAGTGGCGGATCTAGCGCAGATGAGTAGAGAAATGCGGCCCCGAAATACGAAGGAAAACAAAGTTATTTGCAGGAATTTTTCTCGTCCTTAAAGCATTCATTCAAAAAATATAATTATTAGGATTTACAGCTGTTTAAAATCGGCAACAATTTATTTTTCAGTAGGACAAATTTACACGACTAACTAAACTATACAAAGATTATGTGCAGAATAATTCCCACATGGTTTTTCTTTATGCGAACGCCGCCCGGCCGCCGTCACCGATGATGAGTCGCCCATCGTCGCCGTACATACCAGAAAACCCTCGAGAATAATAATAATAATAATAATAATAATAATAATTTATTACAGCCCAACGAGCAAGCTCATATAGGGCAAAATAGTACATAATAACATTTGAATAATTTCACAATACACAAAAAAAAAAACATACAAGTTATTAGTAAGTAGACGTTCATGCTAATTGTGGTGTATAATTGTAACATAGATTTTTACACGTACAACAAAAAAAACGAAAGTTTTCAACAAATACGTCCAAGTGCGCAGCATTAACGTTATATAACCTAGTCATATTTAGTATAGGGGAATGCAAGTGTTGATTGGTACGTGATACCTGATTAGAAAATACAAGTGGTTGACGATTATTAAGTCTAGGTACACAAAAGTTAATCTGAGAAAGAAGGTTACTGTCCTGAATAATGCCATGTAATAATTTATATAAAAAGGTTAAAGAGAAGTACTTCCGTCGATCTACAAGGGGTATTAAATCGAATTCAGCTAGCAGTAGTTTCTGTGGGTAATTACGGACTGGATATATCCCATGTTTCCTAAAGTATACGTACTTACAAAATCTTCTTTGGATATTTTCTAATGCGGAAATATGTATATTATAATATGGATCCCATACTAACGTACAGTACTCCAAAATAGAGCGAACATAAGCGAAGTACAATAAAAACATGCAATCCGTATTTTTGAAATCTTTTGTAGTGCGTATGACAAAACCTAACATCTTCAGAGCTTTACAGTTAATATTATTAATGTGAGGTACGAACGACAGTCTAGAGTCCATAATGATACCTAAATCTCTAAATTCAGTACATCTCTTAATCTCTACTCCTCCAATATTATAATTATATTCTATAACATTAGTTTTCCTGTTATATGACACAATACAGCACTTGTTAATATTTATGTCTAACTTGTGTATTTGACACCAACGAATTATTGCATCAAGAAGTTTCTGCAACTTTTCACAATCCTGGAGATTATCAATTATTTTTGCTAATTTAATGTCATCTGCATACAAAAAAATACGACAATCAAAGTTTAGACATTTTACCACATCATTAATATAAATAATGAATAATAAAGGTCCTAAATTGGATCCTTGACAAACACCAGAATGGCATTCATACACTGGTGACCTATAACCTGAATATTCAACATATTGCTTTTGGCCACTTAATATCGATTTAAAAAGATTAACTAAACTATCGCATAATCCGAAATTATGTAACTTTTTCAATAGAATTGGGTGGTTTACAACATCAAAAGCTTTGGATAGGTCCATGTATACTGTATCTACCTGTTGTGTGCAGTTTAAAGAATCTGAGACAAATTGTGTAAAATTGCATAAATTCGTACATGTTGATTTACCTCGTACAAAACCGTGTTGGTGATCGGTTAACTGCTGTAATATATGGCTATAAACGTTATCAAACAATATGATTTGAAATAACTTTGCAAAGTTTGGAATAATTGCAACAGGTCTGTAGTTTGTTATCTCAAATTTAGAGCCGGATTTGAAGATAGGACATACCCTTGCAATCTTCCAACTTTCTGGGAAGACCTCCGTTTTTAAAATTAAGTTATAAAGATGTTGGAGGGGCGTGATAAGACAAGATATACAATCACGAATAAAAAAAGCCGGAATAGAATCAGCACCCATTGTAAAATTTGCTTTGATTTTCCGCACACATTTAGAAATATCCTTTTCATTTATAACAAAATTGTGTAAAACAGGTACATTTAAATTATTATCACAGATGTTATCACAGTCACATTTCGCATCACATTTCTTATTATCACACTGATTTGAACTTACAGTTGAGTTACTATTATATTGTTTAAACACGCTGCTGAATAAAATGGCGAAGTTATTGACAATGTCCTGAGGATTGGCAAGTTTTTTCTCACCATGCGACATGACTCCGGGAATTCTTGACGATTTGTTTTTCTCATTTACAAAAGACCATAGCTGAGAGGGATCGTTTCTAATTTTCTCTTCCGCAGAATTTAAAAAATTCTGGTATTCTTCCCTTGCTGCACTTCTTATTCTTTGATTTAATTGCCGCGCCCGTTCTTTGTGTGACAAAACCTTGTATTTTTTATACATTTTCCAATGATACTTCCTTTGTATTATTGCTCTAACAATGTCGGTATTAAACCATACAGGATAGACGTTTTTTTGTTTGTTTATTCGTTGAGGAACGTATATAGAAAACAATTTAGTAATAACATTAGTTAGATATTCGCAACCCTTATTTATATCTTCAATTAATAACATTTCATTCCAATTTACTTTTGATATAGCTTCATATAATCCTTTGAAATCAGCTTTTCTAAAATTAAATGACTTCTTATCTGTTTGTGCTGGTTCAAATTTGGTTTCATTTATGACGTTGATAAAAAATTTCATTAATAATGAAGGATGGTGACTGTCCTCTTTTACCAGAGGTTCTATATTGTGCTCGATGGAAGAGCTTATAGCGTCCGATGTTACAATTGCATCCAGTATACGGCCATTAGCATTTAGAACGCGATTATGTTGTATTAAGTTGTTAAAAGTTAAAAATGAAACAAACGCATTATACAAATTTGTGGGATTGCGATTATATATTGAGAAAACCCATAGGCGTCGTACCTGGGCGGCCTATGGGTTTATTTTATAACAGTATACAAAAATAATATGTTAAAATATCAATATTTTCAAAACGTTGTTCCGTTAAAATTAAGTTAATGTCACTAATATAAAATTCAGTCATTAATAATTATAATAACTACAAACATTAATCAACTCATTTTGATTCACTCTTAGAATTAGCAATCTCACGGGTCAAATGTGTTACGATTTTTGAAATAGCAACCTCGGGAATTAATTATGTTTCTATTATAAATATGACATATTACAGAATAAAGAACCTCTAGAAGTAGAAATTTTGGGGGCTAATTCACTTTCACCTTTAGAATTAGCATTCTCAGGGGCCAAATGTGTTAGAATTTTAGAAATAGCATAAAACAGAATAAAGAACCCTGAGAACTCGATTTTGTTTCGTTTTAAGAAATATCAATCTCAAGGGATAATTGTATTTTGTTTTTAGAAGTAGCAATCTCGGAGGCTAATTTTGTTTCCATTTTAGAAATAGCATACAATAGAATAAAGAACCTCGAGATCCCCATTTTCTTCCTTTTCAGAAGTAACAATCTCGGAAGCTAATTATGTTTCAAATTTCGATATCAGTATAAAGATCTGATTTTGTTTCGTTTTTAGAAGTAGCAATCTCGGGAGCTCATTTTGTTTCACTTTTAGAACTAGCAATCTCAGGGGCCAAATGTGTTACGATTTTGCGAAGAAGGAAAGTCGAAATTTTACGTTTTTAGAAATATCAATCTTGGGGATAATTGTGTTTCGCTTTTAGAAGTAGTAATCTCGGAAGCTAAGTTTGTTTCGATTTTAGAAGTAAGACACCCTTTTTTAGAACTAGCAATTTCGGGGTGTGATTTTGTTTCGTTTTTAGAAGTAGCAATGTCGGGGGCTCATTTTCTTTCACTTTTAGAATTAGCAATCTCAGGGACCAAATGTGTTACGATTTTACGAAGAGAGAACCTCGAAATTCAGAATTTGTTACGTTTTTGGAAATATCAATCTTGAGAGTAAATTGTTTTTCGCTTTTAGAAGTAGCAATCTTGGCAGCTAAATTTGTTTCGTTTTTAGAAGTAGCAATGTCGACGGCTAATTGTGTTTCTCTTTCAGAATTAGTATTCTTAGGGCCAAATGTATTACGATTTTATGAAGAAAGAACCTCGAAATTCTGTTTTTGTTACGTTCTTAGAAATTTCAATCGCGGAGGATAATTGTGTTCTGGTTTTAGAAGTAGCAATCTCGGAAGATAAATTTATTTCGATTTTAGAAATAGCACACAACAGAATAAGAACCTCAAGCCCCGATCTTCTTCTTTAGAAATAGCAATATCGGGGCGTAATTTTTGTTTCGTTTTTAGAAGTAGCAAGCTCGCAGGTTCATTTTACGATTTTACGAAGAAAGAACCTGAGAATTCTGATTTTGTTACGTTTTTAGATATATCAATCTCGGAGGATAATTGTATTTCGCTTTTAGAAGTAGCAATCTCGGAAGTTAAATTTGTTTCAATTTTAGAACTAGTACACAACAGAATAAGAACCTCGAACCCCGATCTTCTTTTTTAGAACTAGCAATCTCGGAAGCTAATTATGTTTCAAATTTCGATATAGCATATAACAGTATAAAGATCCGATTTTGTTTCATTTTTAGAAGTAGCAATCTCGGGGGCCCATTTTGTTTCACTTTTATAAGTAGCAATCTCAGGGGCCAACTGTGTTACGATTTTACCAAGAAAGAACCTCGAAACCCCGATCTTCTTTTTTAGAACTAGCTATCTCGGAGCGTAATTTTATTTCGTTTTTAGAAGTAGCAATCTCGAGGGCTTATTTTATTACACTTTTAGAATTAGCAATCTTAGAGCCCAAATATGTGACGATTTCAGGAATAGCATCAAACAGAATAAAAAACCATAAAGAACCTCGAGATCCCGATTTTCTTCTTTTTCAGAAGTAGGAATCTCGGGGGATAATTATGGTTCAAATTTGGATATAGCGTACAACAGTATAAAGATCCTTAAGACTTAAGAAGATTTTGTTTGGTTTTTAGAAGTAGCAGTGTCAAGGGCTAATTGTATTTCCCTTTTAGAATTAGTATTCTTAGGGTCATATGTGTTACGATTTTATGAACAAAGAACCTCGAAATTCTGTTTTTGTTACGTTCTTAGAAATATCAATCGCGGAGGATAATTGTCTTCCGCTTTTAGAAGTAGCAATCTCGGAAGCTAATTTTATTTCGATTTTAGAAATAGCACACAACAGAATAAGAACCTCAAATCCCGATATTCTTCTTTAGAACTAGCAATCTCCGGGCGTAATTTTTGTTTCGTTTTTAGAAGTAGCAATCTCGCAGGCTCATTTTATGATTTTACGGAGAAAGAACCTGAAAACTCTGCTTTTGTTAAGTTTTTAGATATATTAATCTCGAAGGATAATTGTGTTGCGGTTTCAGAAGTAGCAATCTCGGAAGTTAAATTTGTTTCAATTTTAGAAATAGTAACAGAATAAGAACCCCGTACCTCGATCTTCTTTTTTAGAATTAGCAATCTCTGGTCGTAATTTTGTTTCGATTTTAGAAGTAGCATTCTCGGGGGCCCATTTTGTTTCACTTTTAGAATCAGCAAATGTGTTACGATTTTAGAAATAGCATGAAACAGAATAAAGAACCTCGAAATCCAGATTTTGTTTCGTTTTTAGAAGTAGAAATTTTGGGGGTAATTCTGTTTCACTTTTAGGAATAGCAATTTCAGGAGCCAAATTTTTAGATTTTAGAAGTAGGATCAAATAGAATAAAGAACCTCGAGAACCCGATTTTGTTTCCTTTTAGAAGTAGCAATCTGGGAATGTAATTTTCTTTTGTTTTTAGAACTAGTAATCTCGAAAGCTAATTATGTTTGGAATTTAGACATAGCATACAACAGGATAACGAATCTTGAGGTCTCGATTTTGTTTCCTTTTTAGCAGTAACAACCGTGAAAGCTAATTTTGTTTTGATTTTAGAGGCAGCACATAACAGAATAAAAATCTCGTGACTCCGATTTTTTTTTCTTTTTAGAAGTAGCAATCTCGGGGGCTAATCGTGTTTCGCTTTTAAAATTAGCAATCCCAGGGCCCAAATGTGTTACGATTTTAGGAATAGCAATTTCGGGAAATAATTGTGTTTCGCTTTTGAAAGTAGCAATCGCGGAGGCTAATTTTGTTTCAGAATGAAGAATCTCGAGATTCCAACTTTGTTTCGTTTTTAGAAGTAGCAATCTCAGGGTGTAATTTTCTTCGCTTTTAGAACTAGTAATCTCGGAGGCTAATTATGTTTGAAATTTAAACATAGCATACAACAGGATAAAGAATCTTGAGGTCCCGATTTTGTTTCCGTTTTAGAAGTAGCAATCGCGAAGGCTAATTTTGTTTTGGTTTTAAGAACAGAACACATAGCAGAATAAAAAATCTCAAGACGCCGATTTTTTTCTTTTTAGAAGTAGCAATCTCGGGGATAATTGTGTTTCGCTTTTAGAATTAGCAACCTGAGGGCCCAAATGTGCTACGATTTTAGGAATAGCATCAAGCAGAATAAAGAACAGGGAGATTTGATTACGTTTTAAAAAGAGCAATTTCGGGAGATAATTGCGTTTCTCTTTTAGAAGTAGCAATCTCGGGGGCTAGTTATGTTTCGCTTTTAGACACAGCAAACAACAGGATCAAAAACCTTGCAATCCCGATTTTGTTTCGCTTCTACTTGTAGTAGCAATCTCGCGGGATGATTGTATTTCACCTTTAGAGTTAGCATTCTCAGAGCTAATTGTGTTACGATTTTACTAACAGCAATATCAAGGGATAATTGCATTACGCTTTTAGAAGTAGCAATCTCTGAGACTAATTTTGATTCGATTTTAGAAATAGCACGCAACAGAATAACAACCTCGGAACCCCGATTTGCTTCCTTTTTAGAACTAGGAATGTCGGGGCGTAATTTTGTTTCGTTTTTAGAAGCAGCAATCTCGGAAGCTACTTTTGTTTCATTTTTAGAATTAGCAATCTCAGGGTCCAACTGTGTTACGATTTTACCAACAAAGAACCTCGAACCCCGATCTTCTTTTTTAGAACTAGCAATCTCGGGGCGTAATTTGGTTTCGATTTTAGAAGTAGCAATCTCGGGGACTCATTTTGTTTCACTTTTAGAATCAGCAAATGTGTTACGATTTTAGAAATAGCATGAAACAGAATAAAGAACCTCGAAATACCGATTTTGTTTCGTTTTTAGAAGTAACAATTTCTATTATAAATATAGCATTCAACAGAATGAAGAACCTCGCGATTCCAACTTTGTTTCGTTTATAGAAGTAGAAATTTTGGGGGTAATTCTGTTTCACTTTTAGAATTAGCAATCTCAGGAGCCAAATTTTTAGATTTTAGAAGTAGCATCAAACTGAATAAATAACCTTAAAATCCCGATTTTCTTCCGTTTTAGAAGTAGCGATCTCGGAATGTGATTTTCTTTTGCTTTTAGAACTAGTAATCTCGAAGGCTAATTATGTTTGGAATTTAGACATAGCATACAACAGGATAACGAATCTTGAGGTCTCGATTTTGTTTCCTTTTTAGAAGTAGCAATCGCGAAAGCTAATTTTGTTTTGATTTTAGAGACAGCACATAACAGAATAAAAAATCTCGAGACTCCGATTTTTTCTTCTTTTTTTAGAAGTAGCAATCTCGGGGATAATTGTGTTTTGCTTTTAGAATTAGCAATTTGAGGGCCCAAATGTGTTACGATTTTAGGAATAGCATCAACCAGAATAAAGAACAGGGAGATCGCGATTTTATTACGTTTTAAAAAGAGCAATTTCGGGAGATAATTGTGTTTCTCTTTTAGAAGTAGCTTTTAGAAGTAGCAATCTCGGGCGCTAGCTATGTATCGATTTTAGACAACAACAGGATCAAAAACCTTGCGATCCCGATTTTGCTTCGCTTCTACTAGTAGTAGCAATCTCGCGGGATTATTGTATTTCACCTTTAGAATTAGCATTCTCAGGGCTAATTGTGTTACGATTTTACTAACAGCAATATCAAAGGATAATTGCATTTTGCTTTTATAAGTAACAATCTCTGAAACTAATTTTGATTCGATTTTAGAAATAGCACGCATCAGAGCAATGTCGGGGCGTAATTTTGTTTCGTTTTTAGAAGTAGCAATCTCGGAAGCTGCTTTTGTTTCCAGTTTAGAAATAGCATACAACAGAATAAAGAACCTCGAGATCCCCATTTTCTTCCTTTTCAGAAGTAACAATCTCGGAAGCTAATTATGTTTCAAATTTCGATATAGCACATAACAGTATAAAGATCTGATTTTGTTTCGTTTTTAGAAGTAGCAATCTCGGGGGCTCATTTTGTTTCACTTTTAGAATTAGCAATGTCAGGGGCCAACTGTGTTACGTTTTTACCAAGAAAGAACCTCGGACCCCGATCTTCTTTTTTAGAACTAGCAATCTCGGGGCGTAATTTGGTTTCGATTTTAGAAGTAGTATTCTCAGGGGATCATTTTGTTTCACTTTTAGAATCAGCAAATGTGTTACGATTTTAGAAATAGCATGAAACAGAATAAAGAACCTCGAAATCCCGATTTTGTTTCGTTTTTAGAAGTAATAATTTCTATTATAAATATAGCATACAACAGAATGAAGAACCTCGCGATTCCAACTTTGTTTCGTTTATAGAAGTAGAAATTTTGGGGGTAATTCTGTTTCACTTTTAGAATTAGCAATTTCAGGAGCCAAATTTTTAGATTTTAGAAGTAGCATCAAACAGAATAAAAAACCTTGAGAACCCGATTTTGTTTCGTTTTTAGGAATATCATTCTCAAGGGATTATTGTATTTCCTTTTTAGAAGTAGCAATCTCGGAAGCTACTTTTGTTTCCATTTTAGAAACAGGATACAACAGAATAAAGAACCTCGAGATCCCCATTTTCTTCCTTTTCAGAAGTAACAATCTCGGAAGCTAATTATGTTTCAAATTTTGATATAGCACATAACAGTATGAAGATTCGATTGTGTTTCTTTTTTAGAAGCAGCAATCTCGGGGGCTCATTTTGTTTCACTTTTAGAATTAGCAATCTCAGAGGCCAACTGTGTTACGATTTTACCAAGAAAGAACCTCAAACCCCGATCTTCTTTTTTAGAACTAACAATCTAGGGGCGTAACTTTGTTTCGATTTTAGAAGTAGCATTCTCGGGGGCTCATTTTGTTTCACTTTTAGAATCAGCAAATGTGTTACAATTTTAGGAATAGCATGAAACAGAATAAAGAACCTCGAAATCCCGATTTTGTTTCATTTTTAGAAGTAACAATTTCTATTATAAATATAGAATTTAACAGAATGAAGAACCTCGCGATTCCAACTTTGTTTCGTTTATAGAAGCAGAAATTTTGGGGGTAATTGTGTTTCACTTTTAGGATTAGCAATCTCAGGAGCCAAACTTTTAGATTTTAGAAGTAGCATCAAACTGAATAAATAACCTTAAGATCCCCATTTTCTTCAGTTTTAGAAGTAGCAATCTCGGAATGTAATTTTCTTTTGCTTTTAGAACTAGTAATCTAGAAGGCTAATTATGTTTGGAATTTAGACATACCTAGCATACAACAGGATAACGAGTCTTGAGGTTTCGATGTTGTTTCCTTTTTAGAAGTAGCAATCGCGAAAACTAATTTTGTTTTGAGCACATAACAGAATAAAAATCTCGAGACTCCGATTTTTTTTTCTTTTTAGAAGTAGCAATCTCGGGGGCTAATCGTGTTTCGCTTTTAGAATTAGCAATCCCAGGGCCCAAATGTGTTACGATTTTAGGAATAGCAATTTTGAGAAATAATTGTGTTCCGATTTTGAAAGTAGCAATCTAGGAGGCTAATTTTTAGAAAACAAATCTCGGGGACTAATAATGTTTCTATTATAAATATAGCATACAATAGAATGAAAAATCTCGAGATTCCAACTTTGTTTCGTTTTTAGAAGTAGCAATCTCAGGGTATAATTTTCTTTCGCTTTTAGAACTAGCAATCTCGGAGGCGAATTATGTTATGGAATTTAAACATATCGTACAACGGGATAAAGAATCTTGACGTCCCGATTTTGTTCCCGTTTTAGAAGTAGCAATCGCGAAGGCTAATTTTGTTTTGGTTTTAAGAACAGAACACATAACAGAATAAAAAATCTCAAGACGCCGATTTTTTTTTAGAAGTAGCAATCTCGGGACGTAGTTTTAATTCGTTTTAGAAGTAGTAATCTCGGGGATAATTGTGTTTCGCTTTTAGAATTAGCAATCTGAGGGCCCAAACGTGTTACAATTTTAGGAATAGCATCAAGCAGAATAAAGAACAGGGAGATCGCGATTTTATTACGTTTTAAAAAGAGCAATTTCGGGAGATAATTGTGTTTCTCTTTTAGAAGTAGCAATCTCGGGGGCTAGTTATGTTTCGATTTTAGACACAGCAAACAACAGGATCAAAAACCTTGCGATCCCGATTTTGTTTCGCTTCTATTAGTAGTAGCAATCTCGCGGGATGATTGTATTTCACCCTTAGAATTAGCATTCTCAGGGCTAATTGTGTTACGATTTTACTAACAGCAATATCAAGGGATAATTGCATTTTGCTTTTAGAAGTAGCAATCTCGGGAGATTATTTTGTTTTGATTTTAAAAACAGCACTTAAAAAACAAACTAAAGACCCAGATTTTCTTCCTTTTTAGAAGTAGCAATTGCGGGGCGTGCTTTTGTTTCGTTTTTAGCGGTAGTAATCTCGGGGGCTAATTATGTTTCGATTTTATACACAGCAAAGATCCCTATTTTGTTTCGTTTCTGGTAGTAGTAACAATCTCGGGGGCTAATTGTTTTTCACTTTTAGAATTTGAAATCTCCAGGGCTAAATGTCTTTCGTTTTTAGAAATAACATAAAACAGAATAAAAAATGTCTGCGTTTTGTTTTTAGAAGTATCAACTTCTAGGGTTAATTTTATTTAGATTTAAGAATACCAATCTAGGGGGCTAATTATGTTTCGTTTCGTGCATTAAAAAAACTCAAACTATATTTTTTTATGTTTTTACTTCGTCTAAGACTGTGTCCAGATTTGTATCAATTTTTTCAAAAGTTAACTCTGTATTTTCAACTAAAAAATATTTTATGACTTTCGAAGTTCAGTGTTAAGTAACAGTGAAATCAAAACCAGCGATAAATCGTTGTCAAATGTACATTATGTGTGATGAAGATAATTTGAAATCGATATATGCTTATACGTGAAACTGTTTATTCACTCTCAATTCAAGTTGTAAAGTTAATATAATTTTAATTGCCTTTACACCACGTTTAACAACGTTCCTAGTAATCTTTAATTCCGCTCACTGGGGGTTTCCCAAAGTAGACTAAGTGGGTTAATGTATTCATCATCCATATAAATGATCACGTCCGAGTTTTAGCACCTCTCGGAAATTAAGAACCACTAAGTACAAGCTCATGAACAATAAAATCCGAAAAATACGAGCTTTTAATTTAATTGCCGTCGGGCCCGCTGAGTTTAGTCCGGCACTGGTTATTACCGTTTTTAGACAGCGAGATTTTCTTTTCTGATGAGTGCTTCCCGCTTGACGGGTTTTGTAGTCGCAATGTATATAGTTATCGGAGAAATAATAAGAAATGTGTTACGACTGTTATTAATATTACAGCAGGTAGTTTGGACGTAATTACATAAATACCATTTAAATTATACGTTAAGTGGAAGCAGACGTAAATTAAATGTAAATGTAATACGTTACAACAAGCGTTCCAAAAATTCGGAGAACGTTCATTTTTGCAAGTTTAAGTTCATTAACTTTAATAAAATTCTTGTTGTGTAGAATTACACGCACAGTTTTAATTAAAAACAATTGGAGCTTAAAACACACTTGTTAATTAGTGTAACTGTTTTGGAGGTGAAAATGAGATAATTTATGTTTTTGTTTTAAATAATTCCGTTTTACTTTCTTCCATCATTATTGATTCTTCTATTATAACGCTTTCATTTATTTACTTCTTACATTTTTTTTTCGTACTCGTATATACTTTCTAACAAACATTTTGCACCTACTTATCATTCCACTTGTTACCACACTCCTTGTTATGAAGAACATGATAATTCATCCATTGTCAGATATTTATTACCTGTCGTTTCAAAAGAAACAAAAAAAAAACACACGACGAAGCCCATCTTTTTTGGACATCCATAATAAAATGAAAGTATTTTATGTATTTTGTTCGTGCAAGCATCCTGAAATTCCGCCGGTTGTACTCATACTTTATAAAGAAAGCCGCTCACTGCCTTTGTAAATTATTGTAATCGATATAAAAAGAACAAATTTTTAGCCATGGAAGAAAGCGGTCCAGAAAATTCGCGCAGACGAATAAAATTACAGTTAAAAGATTAACGATTTTCCGCGGTTATTAACACAGCCTTTGTTATTTCGGTTTAATGTCCATCAATATTGACTCTAACACCAAACAAGAATGACACAAATTATCTGTGCATATTTAACCACGAATTCTCGTTGCATTTAAATTTCCGTTGTAACTAATAAATTGTACGAAGGTTTCACTCATTGGTGACATTTTCGTCGCACTCCATGTGTCACTTTGACAAACAAAACTCGGCTATAAAAATAACCTAAATATTCCGGTGACACGAAAACCATGTCAGACGAAGAGATTTTTTATGATTCCCTTGAAGAAGACGCTTTTGTGAACGAAGAATCTTGTGAATCTTCGTTCGTTCCTCCCGTTACAGATTTAAATTCAGCTGTGCCTCTATACACTGGCGAAATCTCCATAAATCTACTCAATCCATCGAAAACAAAGAGAGTCGAAAAACCCCCAAAAAGGGTGATACAACCGGACAAAACCAAGAAAACTTACTTGACGATGTACTACGAGAAGAAATCTCGATTAGAAAGCAAGAGTGACACCGGAAGTAACACAAGCAGAGCCGTGTGTGAGACTCTATCGCCTAAACGAGATCTAGATCTAGAAGCAGACTTGAAAGAGGCGGAGTCGAGGTGCATTGAATCGGAGTCAGAACAAGACGAGTAAATTTTTAAAATAACGAAATTGGTCTCTGAGATTTTGTTTCTAGATTCTATGAAAACTTTATGAACTTAGAGTTAGCAAATAAGCAAGCTTCATCCTCGACTTCTGTACTAAACAACAAGAAAACTCAATCGCTGTCGACGCAGTCTTTGCTCCCGAAAACTACTTCAGAACGGTCGTTTTATTTCAATTCGACGAAAAACGACGCAATCGAAAAAGTATTTGTGAGTGTAGAGAGAGGTCGTAGATTATCGATTTTTTTTAGTTGGAGTTGCTGAAAAAGCGGCAAACTTATGGCATGAAGATGAGTCTGAAGAACAGAATTGAGATAGAAGAACTGAAAAAGTTGAAGAAGATTAAACATTCTAAAGTAGTTTAATTGTGACACAGAATTATAATAAACAATTACACGAATGATGACAGAAAAGTATTACTTTTAATTACTGAGTGTTTTTCTCCACGTTCCCCCTCTCCAAATTGATGACATCGTCTCAAAATTTTGCGTATTAAATCCTCTCTGAAATATGCAATAGTTTATAGAATTACTCATTTTAATTAAATCAAGAACAACTCACTCCACTTTTCCGAAAATTTGGGAATGCACTACTGCTATCATTAGTACTAAGATAAGATAAGGTTTATCGAGTTAATACAATACATCTATCCGTGATTAACGTGTTCTTGAAAAAATTTGATAACGTCATCAAAAAATTTTGCAAACACACTTGAAACCAACGCGTAGCATGCTTCTTTACGTTTACTTTAACATTACGTACAAATTTTTATTTATTTTAGTTATAAGAGTTACCATAAAACAATAAAATTTGCATAATCTTATAATTTTTCCAAAAATTTGGATTTATTTACCTTCGACCAATTTTTTGATATCGCGACTTTTTCAGCTTTAATGTTTCCAATTTTTCGATTTCTCGACTTCCAAATTTTTCGATTTGTTCAATTTTATAACTTTGCGATATTACAATTTTTCATTTTTTGATTTTTCAGTTTCCCAATTTTTCATTTTTCGATTTATCGTTTGCTTAATTTTTCAAGTTCTTGATTTTTATTTTTCATTTTTCCGATTTTTTTATTTTCTTTTTTTCTATTTTATAACATAATTTTTCGTTTATTTAATTTTTCAAATTTTTGATCTCTGACTTTTCAGTTTCTCGATTTTCCAAATTTAAAATTTTTCCATTTGCAATTTGAATTTTGGATTTCTCGTTTTTTCGATTTTTTAAATTTTCAAAGTTTTGTTTTCATTTTAAAGTTTTCCGTTTTTTCATTTTTGATTTTCCAATTTTGCAATTTTCCATTTTTTTGATTCGAAAAGTGGAAAAATTGAAAATGGAAAACTAAAAATCCGAAAAAATGGAAAAATCGAAAAACTGCCAAATCCAAAAATTGCACATCGAAAAACTGAAGAAACGAAAAATGGAAACAATGAAAAACTAAAAATCAAAAAAATGAATGAATCGAAAAATTGGAAAATTCAAAAATTTAAATATTTCACATTGAAAAAAATATAGGGTCAGAATAACAGAAAAAGTGAAAAAATTAAGAAATAAAAAACGAAAACGAAAAATCGAAAACTCGCGATATTCCAAACCGAAAAACTGGAAAAATTAAAAATTGGAAAATCCAAAAGTTGCAAAAACGTCGAAAAATTGGGAAATTTATAAATTGCATAATTAAAACATCGAAAAATTGGAAAATCGAGAAAACGAAAAGTCGAACTAATCCAAAATTGCTAAATTAAAAATTGAAAAATTGGAAAATCAATAAACGAGAAATCTAAACTTTAAAAAAATCAAAATATTGAAAAAACGAAAAATTGAAGAATCGAAAAATTCAAAACCGAAATGTCGAATAATTAGGAAATGAAAACAGAAAAATCGAAACAACGAAAGATTGGAAAAGCGAAAAACTCGAAAATCGAAATATCGAAAAATTTTAAAATTTTAACCAGAAATCGGAACATCTAAAGATCGAGAAATCGAAAAACTGAAAAATCAAAGAAAAACTGAGGAATCGAAAAATTGTAAAATCAAGAAATAGAAAAGTCGAAAAATCGAAATTTTAAAAAATCGAAAAATTGAAAAATCAAAAACCTGGAAAATACAGGCTTTGTAAAATCAAAAAATTAAAGAACTGAAAACCTAAAAAATCGTGAAATCAAGAAGTCGAGAAACTAGAACATCGAAAAGTCGAAAAATCGATTAATCGAGGAATAAAAAAACAAAAGAAAATTTAGAAACGTCAAAAACTGAAACATGGTAAAACGGAAATATCGGAAAACTGAAGAAGCGAGAAATTGAAGAATCGAAAAATTGAGAAATCTCAAGACTGAAATATCGAAAAATTGAAAATGGATAACTTGAAAAATCGAACAATTTAAAATTCGAGAACCTGAAAAATCCAACACTGAAATTTCTAAAAATTTTGGAAACCGGCCCTTGATAAATGAACGGAGTTTTCCGTTTTTTCATTTTTGATTTTTCTATTTGTCCATTTTTTTGGTTCCAAAAGTTGAAAGATCAAAAAATAGAAAATCGTGAAACTAAAAATCGGAAAAAATTGAAAAATCGAAAAACTGAAAGAACAAAAAACTGTACATCGAAGCACTAAAGAAACGAAAAATTGAAACAGTGAAAAACTAAAAAATCAAAAAAATTATTGATCGAAAAATTGGTAAAACCCAGAACTTGCTCAATCAAAAAATAATATATAGAATCTGCAGAATTGTAAAAGCGACAAAACTGTTGCACTGAAAGGTCGAAAAATGTAAAAATTAAATATTGAGAAATCGAAAAATTGAATAAAGCTAAGAATTGAAAAATTGAAATAAAAAACCAAAAATTATAAAATCGGGATATAGAAGAATCGAAAAATATACAAACAAAGAAAATAATAAACCGAAACGAAAGAACGCAAATTTGATAATATGAAGGAATGAAAAAATTAAAATCAAATCGAAAATTTGAAGAAATGAAAAACTGAAAAATCGAATAATTAAAAAAGTGAGGAAAATAAAAAACCGAAACGAATAATTGCAAATCGAAAAATTGAGAAACTAAAATTGAAAAATTGAAAAATTCAAGTCAAACAATCCGAAACAAATAATTTTTGTAATTTTTCAAAGAAGCAGGATTTGTTGAGGAACGAGGGAAATTTTGTCGAAATAACCCCGGCCCATTTTTTTGATTAATATAGATGAAACAATTAGCCGTCTATTTCTCACAACAGTTGAAATAAAACTACACGTACCTATTGAGTGCTTACCTTGTACGTGATACATCGATAAATTCTTAAAAGGATTCTTTAATCATCTAAATCTCACATTTATCAGTAATTTATCGATAATGATGCTGTTGCTAAAATCTCCCAATACTTTATTAGTTACACTCGTAACCACCGCAAAACTAGCTTTAACGAAAAGGTGATACTATGGGGTAAGTAAGTAACACCAAAAACGAAACCAAATTACTAATTTTACGATTTAGAGAAATCACCAAAGAACTGGTAGCAAAAACATTCGAAAACTTCCGTAGAAGTTACCGAAAAGTAGACCCAAATGATACCCTAGATCGCATCCTCGAAAGACAACTACCGAAAATCTGCATCAACGATACTTCCAAACTCATAATAAATAAAGTAAACGAAGTGCTAAGTGCGAAGTTAGTGAAAAACCTAAGTATAGAAGATCTACACACTTTGACATACTGTGGTGCTAAAACCGTCGCAGAACTGTGCGAACCATACCGTTTGGTCTACCACCAGTCCGAAATCCCAACCAAATTCCCAGAAGATGCAGACGGCCAGGAAACACTGTTTCGTCATAGCCCTCAGAGATTCCGTCGGTTATTGTTCAACGACCCGAGCGACAACCCTAGGCAACCATCAGAAGAAAACATCAAACAAGTCTGGACGGGACTGTGGGAGGAAGAAAGTCACTACAAACCAGAAGAAGCAGGTCAATATATCGAAGCTGAAACTGCGCGAATCGAAATGAAGAAAATCAGCACCAACTCTGACATACTAATGGCAGATTTGAATAGAGCTTTGAAGAAAAAGAAGAACTGGTCGCCGCCTGGTATCGACGGCGTGCAGACCTTTTGGTACAAGAAATTCAAACCAGTGAGGAAAGCTCTTCTTCAGAAGATCAACGACGTCATCAAAGGTAAACAGATGATGCCGGAATTCTTCACAGTGGGTTTCACAGAGTTGCACTCGAAAGGGGGAAACACAGAAGATGCTTCTAATTATAGACCAATCACGCATTTGCCTGCCATCTATAAAATAATCACAAGGTGTGTCTACCAGAAGATTTTTCAACACTATACGTGTTATAACATTCTAGCAGATGAACAGTGTGGTGGCCGGAAGGACTGCTACGGTATACGAAAAACCCTAGTTATAGATTCGGTTGCTTTAGATCAAGAAGAAGTCCAAGGTTACTACGTGGACTTCAAAAAGGCCTTCGATTCGGTACCTCACGATTGGATACTAAAAGTACTTCGAATTTACAAAGTCAATGAAGATCTCGTCACGTTCCTTGAAAAGGGAATGTCCAAGTGGAAAACTAGAATCTACCTCAAACCTAATATCCTCACCAGTACCATACAACTGAAAAAAGGAGTCTTCCAAGGTGATTCCACTAGTGTGATTCTCTTCTGGACCGCCATTAACCCTTTGTCCTTCGCCCTAAGAGCCACAAACGTAGGGCTCAAATTGCGCCATGGACCCACTTTATTATCCCACGTCCTCTACATGGACGATCTAAAACTCTACGCCTCAAACCCTGAAAACCTGAGGACAAATTACAACGAAGTCGAAAAATTCACCAGAGCCATCAGTATGATAATCAACGAAAAGAAGACTCACAAATTTTGGATACCAGAACGCATAAACACCAAAATGGAAGCAGTCTATCTTGGATACATCCAAAGCCCCAAAATCAAAAGCCCAGAAACCATATACCACAAAGTGCGAAATTTCGACGACAAATGCAAAAAAATCGCATCCGAAACGAAAATTTCCGAACAAGACAAGGCCAACTTCAAGAAGCAGTATATGTTTAATTCCATTTTCAACTCGTTCGGGACTCTTCATTGGAAGCTTTTCGAGCGGGAGTTGTTGAAAACTGAAGTGAAGGACAAAAAAATTTTGCCGCTTGTACAAGAACGAAATAAGGATTTGGCGGCGATTTATTTGAAGCTAATTACCGATATGTGTAAGATAAGGAGGACATTTATAGAAGAGAGTAGAAGGTCTGACTTTATTAAAAGTATTGTGGAGAATGATGTAACGCCGCTGCGGCTGTCGGTGAGAGATGAAAGTAAATACGTGAAGTTGGTCGTGGCCGAAATAAAGGAAAAAAAACAAAGAAAGAGAAAAGTTACTGAGAGGGAGTGAGATTATCGGGAGATAAGGGGAGATTTGAGAGCTTTGTCTTGTCTAGGTGATATTTTGAATTGATTCGATTGTTCACATGTAAAAAATAAGTTACAAATAAAAAAGTCACGGAATAAATATTGTTACGATTGACGGACGAATAATAAATCGGGTGTTGGTAAAACTCAAAAAATTTATTTCTTCAGGTCGAATTACAAACACTATCTATTGCGACGAATATGTACAGAAATTATTCCGGCGCTCTCGACTGTCTTCACTGGATGAATGAATCCATTACCTACGGTCGCCTCTATTTAAACCCATAGTCTCTGATCGAGATCCTTCACGAACATCCATCGCGACTCCGCTTCGCGATTCCCCTGGACGCTGCTTCGAGACGGCTCCAGATCTGTCTTTATGCGCCCGCCTCTCGGCCGTCAACAGCGATGATTCACCCATCAGCGCCGTGCGTACGTCCAGAAGGCTCTCGACCGCCATAGGCGTCGTACTGGGGCGGCGTAAGGGTGTATTTCGTAACACTGCCCCCCTCTTCAAATCCGATCGTCCCGATCGGAAGCGTCTTCGTTGTTTCCTTCGTACCGTTTTAGTCGATCGAGATGAACGATCTTCATCTTCGTCTTTGGTCCACGTTGGATCCGATAAACTACGTCATTTATTCTAGTGACGATAGTGTATGGACCTTCCCAGTCAGGAGCCAGTTTTGGGCAACGTCCCTTCTTCCGTCGGGGGTTATACAGCCACACTAAGTCATCTTCCTGGAATCCGCCACAGTTGGCCTTCACATCATAACGGGTCTTCATTCGGTCACTGGCAATCTTGATCCGGCCCCTCACTAGTTCATGCACGTTGACCAACTTCTCTTTCAGTTCGTCCACGTAGTCACGTACTTCCATTGGTTCTTCGGATGGCAATCCAAAGACTAGGTCACAGGGCAGCCGCAGTTCCTTCCCAAATACAACGTGAGCAGGTGTTTGGCCCGTGGTGTCGTGGATAGCTGCGCGGTAGGCCAGCAGGAATAGTGGAAGGTGCTGGTCCCAATCCCTTTGGTGCTCTTCTACCACTTTCGAAAGGTGTTGCTCCATAGTCCGATTGAACCTTTCCACCATGCCGTCGGACTGTGGATGTAGTGGCGTTGTCCTTGTCTTACGTATTCCCAGTAGCTGCATCACTCTTTGGAAGACGTTGGATTCGAAATTGCGTCCCTGGTCTGAGTGAAGTTCCAAGGGGACGCCAAACCTACTGATCCAATTGTTAACCAGTACTTTCGCGACCGTGACGGCTTCCTGATTTGGAATGGCATAGGCATCTGGCCACTTGCTGAAGTAGTCGCTAGCCACCAGGATAAACTTGTTGCCGTCGTTTGTTACAGGGAACGGACCGGCCACATCGATGGCGATTCTTTCGAAAGGTGCCCCAACATTATATTTCTTCATCTTTCCCCTCGCCCTGGTATGAGGACCTTGGCTGGCCGCATACGTCGTACACTTGCGACACCAACTTTCGACATCGTCACGATGACCTACCCAATAAAACCTCTCCCGGATTTTCGACAAAGTTTTGTTCACTCCGAAGTGGGCTCCAGATGTTCCGGCATGAACTTCCTCTAAGACCTTGGAAACCTTTACCTTGGGGAGGACCAGCATCGTCTTAGAGGTACGCCCATCAGGACTCTCCCACTTTCGCTTCAAGAGCCCATTTTCCATGACCAAGGAATCCCATTGGGCCCATAATGCCTTCAAACTGGGGGATTGGTCGGACAATTCTGCCCAGCCGGGTCGTTCGACTCCTTCCTCCTTCCACTTTAATATTGGTCCGATTATGTCGTCTGCTTCTTGCTCACGCTTTAACCGCGCCGTTGTCCATTCTTCATCTTGCTCAAAAATCGTCCGACGAACGGGCAGGTTCCCTTCTTCCGCGTCGATCCTGTCGCAGTGCTTGCACTCTCCACACGGACGTCTTGACAAAGCGTCAGCGTTGTTGTGAAGTCGACCCGCTCGGTGTTTGATCCTAAAGTGGTACCGCTGTAGTCTTTCCAGCCAACGCGCTACTTGGCCCTCGGGATTCTTTATACGCAGTAGCCACGAGAGGGCAGCGTGGTCGGTCCTGATCAGAAACTCCTGTCCGTATAGATACTTGTGGAAGTGGTTAACGGCTTTGACAATGGCTAGCAGTTCCTTCCTTGTGGCACAGTAATTTCTCTCTGGTTTGGAATGTAATTTACTAAAATATTCGATAACCCTTTCCTCCCCATCTTGTATCTGCGACAATACGGCCCCAATTCCCGAGTTACTCGCATCGGTATCGAGGACGAACATTCCTTTGTCCCTGGGGTAAGCCAAAATGGGGCTGGTGCACAAAGCCGTCTTCAGTCTCTTAAAGGCCATCTCACATGTACTGCTCCACTTGAAAGTCGCCTTCTGCTCCGTCAGTTGGTGTAACGGTGCTGCGATGTCGGCATACCCTTCTACAAATCGTCGGTAATATGTGCAGAGTCCCAAGAAGCTTCGTAGTTCATGCTTGTCTCTTGGTATGGGCCAATCCCGGATAGCAAGAACTTTCGTCGGGTTGGTTTCTATTCCTTTCTCCGACACGATATGGCCCAGGAATTCGACTCTTTTCTGGAAGAGCGAGCATTTCTTGGGATTTAGTTTCAAACGAGCCTTTTCCATTCGTTCTAGCACCTCCTCGAGATTCTTCAGGTGGTCGTCAAACGTTTTGCCCATAATCATGACGTCGTCGAGGTATACCAGACAGGTCTTCCATGTCAGTCCTTTTAGCACCATCTCCATCAGCCGCTCGAATGTTGCTGGCGCATTACATAACCCGAAGGGCATAACGGTGAAGTGATAGAGGCCACTTCCGGTGGAGAACGCAGTCTTTTCTTTGTCGTCCGGGTGCAAGCCTACTTGCCAGTAGCCACTCTTCAAGTCCAAGGTCGAAAACCACGCCGAGCCGGATAAGGTCGTCAAGGTATCGTCTATTCGAGGAAGGGGGTAACTGTCTTTCTTCGTGACGTCGTTCAGTTTCCTGTAATCGACGCAAAATCGGGTAGTCCCGTCCTTCTTGGTAACCAAGACTACTGGAGATGACCACGCGCTGTTGGATTCTTCGATTACCCCATCTCTCAACATGTTGTCCACGAGTCTTGTAGCTTCTTCTTGTTTGGCTAGAGGTAGTCTTCGAGGAGCCTGACGGATCGGTTGCGTGTCACCAGTGTTTATTCGGTGTTCTACGATGTTGGTCTTCCCGAATGGTTCCTCCTCTGAGGCGAAGACATTACGGTGCCTACGAATGAGTCCTTTGGCCAGTTTTCTCTCACGAGCAGACAGCTGGTCCCAGTTGATCTCCAAGCCTTTGGTATCCCCGTCCTTAGACTCATTCTCAACGTCTTCTTCCTCGCAGTTCAACACTCGGGCGACTGGCTCACACATTCCAATAATCTCCCCTTTACTAATATTGACTGCATTGGGAAACACGTTTGCCACACGTATGGGTATGTCACGGTCGGTTTTGACTAGGGTGCTCGCGATCAGGAGCTTGTGGGTCGAGTCACTTGCCGGCTGCACCATCCCCAAACTGTATCCGGGGTTTGTCTCTACTCTGGCGGGAACGATGACTTCTGCATTACCATCTACCTTCGTTGCCTGACAGACCACTAGTCTGACCGTTGCAGCTTCCACATTCGGACGTCCCAGCACAAATTCTTCGGCTCCAAAACGCAGAATTTTCTGTTCTGGATCGATCATTAAACCATACCGGCTGATTAGGTCCATTCCCAGAATGAAATCGTCAGCGATTTCCGCCACCAGAACTTCATGCCTTATTCGGAGTCGACCGAGCTCTACATTCACCACTGCTGTACCCAGAACCGGTGTTGTTTCTCCCGTGACCGTCTTCACATTCGTGGCGGTACATACTGATTTAATCTGACAATTTTGTAACCTGGATCTGCGTGCAAGGGACACTTCGGCTCCTGTGTCGATGATGATCTTCGATTCCCGTCCATTGATTTTTCCGCTGATTGTCGGACTATCGACGCTCCCCGCGATACTTCTAACCATTACAGTTGTTGGGGCTTCTCTTTTAGCAGCCAGTACGCGCCCCGAGGTACCGACTGCCTTTAGTTTTCCTGCTCCTGATGTAGACGAGGTCGCGGCTGCGATCTCCTCATCGGCGCTGGCGATCTAACACGGCAATCCCTCCTAACATGCCCTTGACGCCCACACCTGTAACATTCTAGGCGCCCTCCATGTTGTCTAGAACTGCCCGTCTTGATTTCGGCAATTATTTCGCGGGCGAGTTTCTCAAAGTTCTCGCTCATTTTGTCGAGACTCTCTTGAATAGGGTTTACTTCGCCCTCAACCCCAATGCCTCGTATCTTAACGTTGGAACGAGGTGAGCTGTTGTATGCGGCGTCCACTTCTAACGCTCGAATCAGCGCCTCGGATGGTTTCTTGAACCCGGAGATTTGCAGGACTCTTCTTACCTCACTATCTCTTACGCCGTTTACGAAGGTTTCTGCTGCCAGTCTGTCTTGGAAGTCTTGCGGAGCTTCAGGATAGGCGAGGTATACCAAACGTTTAACATCAGCCGCAAACTCCTGAAGAGATTCACTACTCTTCTGAATCCTAGATTTAAGCTGCGCTACGAAAACTTGCCGGAGGTGTTCATCTCCAAATCTGAGTTCGAGGGCGGTCGTCAAAGCGGTATAGTCCTTCTGGTTCTCTTCTGATAATGTCTGTAGAATCTCCAGGGCCGCACCTCGTAGTGCTACTACCAAAGCGGTCGCTTTCTGTTGGTCATTCCAGCTATTCGACAAGGCCGCAGCTTCAAATTGCTTCTTATAAGTAGTCCACGACGTCTGCCCATCGAAAATAGGGGGTTGAACTCTCACCGGACTGAATTCTGTAGGGGTCGCAATTGTAGGTCGTGGTGTTTGCAACCTTTCTTCGAGCTCCTTGATCTTGTTTTCCATTTCATTTCTCACCTCGTCCACTTCATTTCGCACGACTTGGAGGATTTCGCTTCGGCTGTTCAAAAGTGTAGTTTGCATAGCTTTTAAATTTTCTTCCATTATTCTTTGATTTTCTTCCATTATTCTGCGATCTTCTTTTCTATTTTCTTCCATTATTCTTCGATCTTCTTTTCTACTTTCTTCCATTATTCTTTGATTTTCGCTCAACATTTTCATCATTTTTGTCAGTTGTTCCTCCATGTTGGCTCTTGTGGTAGTCGGCATAAAATTTTCTTCTAGAAACTTCTAGAGCCTTGACAGATGTCAATTCTCGAAGCCAATGTCAGGTGATGAAAGTCTAATTCCGTTATTCCACTCTTACCGCGGGAGAGAATTTTCTCGAAAGTTCACTTTGTTCCGGTCTCCCCTAGTAGCACCAACCAAATTCGAATCCCGATTTATTTCACAATTAATCCCACTTCTGACACCAGTGTTACGATTGACGGACGAATAATAAATCGGGTGTTGGTAAAACTCAAAAAATTTATTTCTTCAGGTCGAATTACAAACACTATCTATTGCGACGAATATGTACAGAAATTATTCCGGCGCTCTCGACTGTCTTCACTGGATGAATGAATCCATTACCTACGGTCGCCTCTATTTAAACCCATAGTCTCTGATCGAGATCCTTCACGAACATCCATCGCGACTCCGCTTCGCGATTCCCCTGGACGCTGCTTCGAGACGGCTCCAGATCTGTCTTTATGCGCCCGCCTCTCGGCCGTCAACAGCGATGATTCACCCATCAGCGCCGTGCGTACGTCCAGAAGGCTCTCGACCGCCATAGGCGTCGTACTGGGGCGGCGTAAGGGTGTATTTCGTAACAATATGATTTACGTCGACACGTTTCGACAGAAACCTTGGGATCATCATGACAGTATTATTTTTGGCTGAAGGCAAGTGGAATGAGCAGATTTTTTATCGTTTGATGTCTAAGTAAACATAGATGATAATCTGATCAATAAATTCTTAGTAAATATTGCGTTATCAAAAAGTGCACTTGATCATTCGTAAATTAGAGCACGTTAATAATGGAAATGATGTCACGTACTAAAAAAATCGTCGCATCTGTTAGCTCATAGCTAAATTGAGTACTAAAAGTTTATTACCTTAAATACTTTCCTTTGAAAATTAACATTTCACGAGTGGGAACATATTTTATATTTTTCACAAATTACTTCGTTAAATAATTTTCAGTTTATAGCCTTATGAACTAAAGACATTTGGCAAGAAAATAGTGTTTTATCAAAAATATTTTGTTTATACGTTTTATCAAGGATAAAGATCGAAAGTCGATTGGTTGTCGGAAAACTCGAGATCAAAGATCAAATAAAAGATCCTTTTCGGTAATTTTCGAAGGCTAATGGCCTAAAATTTTGTAAAGGGAATTGAAAAATTGAGTTTTGGAAAAATTGTCTAAAGATCCATAAAAAATTCTAGGATTTATATCTCGACGTGCTGAGTCAAAAAATATAGCGGAGTAAGATTTTTGAAATATTCGGTTTGAGATCAAATTTTTTGAAGATCTTAAAAATTGTCATATTTCTAATTGGCGATTCTGGAAAAATGGTAAGAATTTTCGAAGAAATGAAGCCGAAAATAGCTTCTGGAGGTCGAAATCTACTAAAAGATCCTTTTCGGCAATTTTCGAAGGTGCCCGAAAAATGGTTTACAATTTTGGAAAGTGAACTCAGAAACTGAGCTCTTGGAAAAATTGTCCAAAGGTCCGTACAAAATTCTGGGAGTTATATCTCGACGTGCTGAGTCAAAAAGTATAGCTTATTTAGGGTACCGCAGCAAGACTTTGAAACGTTCGTTTTGAGATCAAACTTTTTAAAGATCTTAAAAATTGCCGTATTTCAATTTGGAGATTCCAAAGAAATGGTGGGAACTTTCGAAGAAACGAAGCCCAAAATAGTTTCTGGAGGTCGAAATCATTCTAGTAAAGATCTTTTTGGGTAATTTTAGAAGGTGGTCGAAAGAAGCTCCAAAATTTCGCGAGGAAGTTTGAAAAGTTGAGCTTTTGGAAAAATGATCTAAAAATCCACAAAAAATTCTGGGATCTATATTGACTGTTGAGTCAAAAAATATAGCGTATTTATCAGGGCAAGGATTTTCGAAAAATATTTGGTTTGAATGTAAAATTTTTTTGAAGATCTTAAAAATTGTCATATTCCTAATTGGCGATTCTGGAAAAATGGTAACAATTTTCGAAGACAGGAAGACGAAAATAGCTTCTGGAGGTCGAAATCTACTAAAAGATCCTTTTCGATAATTTTCAAAGGTGGTTGAAAAATGTTCTAAAATTTTGTAAGGTGAATGAAAAATTAACCTTTCGGAAGAATTTTAAAAATCTACGGACAATTCTGGGATCTACATCTCAGTGGTGGCAATTTTTGAAGAAATAAAGCCGAAAATAGCTTCTGGAAACCAAAATCGAAAAGATTCTTTTAGGTATTTTTCGAAGGTGGTCAAAAAGTTGTCTAAAATTTCGTAAAGCGATAAGAAAATTGACCTTTTGGAAAAATTTGTCTAAAAATTCTCAAAAAAGTCTGGGGTACATATCTCAACGTGTTGAGTCAATAAATATAACTTGTCTATGGTATCGGGGCAAGGATTTTCGAAATACACGGTTTGAACGTCAATTTTTTGTGATCTTAACAATTCTCATGTTTCAAATTGGTGATTCTTGAAAAAACATAGGTCGTTTCGAAGAAATGAAGCCGAAAATAGCTTCTGGGGGTCGAAATCTACAAAAAGATCCTTATCGATAATTTTCGAAGGTGATCAAGAAATGTTCTCAAATTTCGTAAGGTGGATTGAAAAATTGGGCTGAGTCGAAAATTATAGGAGGAGTAGGTATCTTGTTTATGGTACCGAGGCAAGATTTTTGATATTCAGTTTGTGATAAAATTTTTGAAGATCTAAAAAATTTTCATATTTCGAATTAGCGGTTCTGGAAAAATGGTAGGATTTTTTAAGGAATGAAGCCGAAATTAGCTTTAGAGGTTCAAATAAGGATCTTCGGCACATTCGGTTTGACATTAACTTGCCTCCCTTCCAACATGGATTTTCAGTAGGTAGATCTACAAACACGAATTTAGTTTGCATGTCTCAGCATATCGCTGAAACACTGGATAATAAAGGTCAACTTGACGTTATATATACTGACCTCAGCAAAGCATTTGATAAGGTAGACCATCTAATTCTCCTCAATAAATTATCTATGTTTGGATTGTCAAATTGTACGTTAAACCTTTTCATTTCTTATCTGTCTTTTCGCACCAACTTCGTATATCACAAAGGCTACACCTCGACTTTCTATGTTGCAACGTCAGGTATTCCTCAAGGCTCCACACTAGGGCCACTTTTATTCATATTATACATTAATGACGTCGTTAACGTAATTCAACATTCGCGCATACGTATGTTTGCGGACGATGTAAAATTGTTTCGCAAAATCTCCAATCCACGCTTGATTGTATGCTTTTGCAAGATGATGCTAACAATTTTTTTAATTTTTGCGGAATTAATCACCTTGCGTTGAACACTGACAAATGCAAGGTTGTGACGTACAGTAATTATAAAAATAATATATGTTTTGATTATGCAATCAATAACACGAGTATAGCAAGATGTACGACTATTAGAGATTTGGGAGTACTGTATGACGCCAATTTTACATTTAATCAGCATATTGACTCCTTAAGTGCAAAGTGTACAAAAATGTTGGGTTTCATACTACGAAACTGCAAAGATTTCTGTAATGTGCAGTCCCTTATTACTCTTTATTGTGCGTTAGTACGTTCAAATGTAGAGTACTGTTGTATAGCATAGTACCCATATTACAATAAACAAATTAACACACTAGAATATGTGCAACGTAAATTTTTAAAACACCTCTATCATAAAGACACCGGAATCTGGCCGGAGAGAGGCATCCCGCAGAATCTTTTACTACAAAGGTTTAATTTGGATACATTAAGTACTAGAAGAATGACGTTACTTCTAATCTTCCTCTTCAAATTAACTAACGCCTCCACTGATTGCTCTGAATTACTATCCAAATTAAATTTCTATGTGCCAAGAATAAATTCCAGATATGCCACTACCTTGTACTGTCCTACACCTCGTACAAACAATGGTCGAAAGGCTCCATTGTATTTATTTTCGCATTATTTAAATAAACTGGAATCAATTAAATCATGGGATATATTTTGTAGTTCTATAACCCAACTGCGTCAAATAGTAATAAGTTATGATCATTAAGAGATATGGTTTTATTTTTTTTTATTTTAAGTTAAGGGGTGACGAAATGTTAGATTTAGTTTTAATGGGTATATATATCATTTACACACATATATATTTAATTATTTATATTTTTGTTATGTTTGTCCTTTAAATGGAATGTAATTTCTGTTGGGCAATAAATACTGCTACTACTACTACTACTACTACTACTACTACTACTACATTAAAATCTACTGAAGATCTGAAAATTGCCATATTTCAAATTGGCAATTTTGGAAAAATGGTGGCAATTTTTGAAGAATAAAGCCGAAAATAGCTATTTTTCGAAGGTGGTCAAAAAATTGTCTAAAATTTCGTAAAGCGATAATAAAATTGACCTTTTGGACAAATTGTCAAAAAATTCCCAAAAAAACCTGGGATACACATCTCAATGTGTTGAGTCAAAAAATACAGCGTGCTTATGGTATCGGGACAAGATTTTCGAAAAATTGCCATATTGCAACTTGGTGACCCTTTTAGGTAATTTTCGAAAGTCGTCGAAAAATGGCCTTTTAGGTGATTTTCGAAAGTGGTCGAAAAATGGCTTAAAATTTCATTGAAAAATAAATTTAGTTTAAAAGTTTTAAAAATCCTAAAAACTGCCATTGATGAATCTGGAAACATTATACGAATTTTTTAAGAAACAAAACCGAGGTCGAAATTTACAAAAAAAATCCTTTTAGGTACTGAAAAAATAGTCTAAAATTTTGTAAGGCGGGTTTGAAAATTTTGCGTGTTTATAGTATCGGAGCAAGACTTAAAAAAAAATATTTAATATTGGCGATTCTGGAAAAAAAATCTCTTTAAGTATTTCGAAAGTGGTCGAAAACTGGACAAACATTTCATCAGTTAAAATTTGACCAAAGTATTGAAAATTTGAGCTTTTGGAAAAGTTGTTTAAAAATCCAAGAGCTGAATCGAAAATCATTATTAATTACCCATTACTTTCTTTCCCTAGTTGTTTTTTCCTAAAAAAAATTGTATAATTTATGCTCAGAATCAGGTGTGGATAGTGCGCGCTATGTACGTTCGGACATCCGCAAACGAAAAATTGAATAAACCTAAAAATTGAAAAATTGAAATAAAAAAAAAACAAAAAACTATAAAATCGGGATATAGAAGAATCGAAAAATAAACAAATAAAGACAATAAATAATAAACCGAAACGAAAGATCGCAAATTTGTGAAAAATTTAAGAATCGAAAAACTGAGAAATTAAAAACTGAAAACTTGAGAAATTTCAAATCAAAAAATTGATTAAACAAAAAATGGAAAAATAAAAATCAGATCGAAAATTTGAAAAAATAAAAAACTGAAAAATTGAATAATTGCAAATCGAAAAATTGAGAAATTAAAAATTGAAAACTCGAGAAACTAAAATTGAAGAATTGAAAAATTCAAGTCAAAAAATCCGAAACAACCAATTTTTGTAATTTTTCAAAGAAGCGGGATTTGTTGAGGAACGACTGAAGTTCTGTCGAAATAACCCTGGCCCATTTTTTTGATTAATATAGATGAAACAATTAGCCGTCTATTTCTCACAACAGCTGAAATAAAACTACACGTATTGAGTACTTACCTTGTACGTCAAAACGTGATACATCGATAAATTCTTAAAAGGATTCTTTAATAATCTAAATCTCACATTTATCAGTAATTTATCGATAATGACGCTGTTGCTAAAATCTCTCAATAGTTTATTAGTTACACTCGTAACCACCGCAAAACCAGTTTTAATGAAAAGGTGATACTATGGGGTAAGTAAGTAACACCAAAAACGAAAACCAAATTACTAATTTTACGATTTAGAGAAATCACCAAAGAACTGGTAGCACAAACATTCGAAAACTTCCTCAGAAGTTACCGAAAAGTAGACATAAATGATACCTTAGATCGCATCCTCGAAAGACAACTCCCGAAAATCTGCATCAACGATACTTCCAAACTCATAATAAATAAAGTAAACGAAGTGCTAAGTGCGAAGTTAGTGAAAAATCTAAGTATAGAAGATCTACACACTTTGACATACTGTGGTGCTAAAACCGTCGCAGAACTGTGCGAACCACACCGTTTGGTCTACCACCAGTCCGAAATCCCAATCAAATTCCCAGAAGATGCAACCGACCAGGAAAAACTGTTTCATCATAGCCCTCAAAGATTCCGTCGGTTACTGTTCGACGACCCGAGCGACAACCTTGGAGAACCATCAGAAGAAAACATCAAACAAGTCTGGACGGGACTGTGGGAGGAAGAAAGTCACTACAAACCAGAAGAAGCACTTCAATATATCGAAGCTGAAACTGCGCGAATCGAAATGAAGAAAATCCGCACCAACTCTGAAATACGAATGGCAGATTTGAATAGAGCTTTGAAGAAGAAGAAGAATTGGTCGCCGCCCGGTATCGACGGCGTGCAGACCTTTTGGTACAAGAAATTCAAACCAGTGAGGAAAGCTCTTCTTCAGAAGATCAACGAGGTCATCAAAGGTGAACAGATGCCGGAATTCTTCACAGTGGGTTTCACAGAGTTGCACTCGAAAGGGGGAAACACAGAAGATGCTTCTAATTATAGACCAATCACGCATTTGCCTGCCATCTATAAAATAATCACGAGGTGTGTCTACCAGAAGATTTTTCAACACTATTCGTGTTATAACATTCTAGCGGATGAACAGTGTGGTGGTCGGAAGGACTGCTACGGTGTACGAAAAGCCCTAGTTATAGATTCGGTTGCTCTAGATCAAGAAGAAGTCCAAGGTTACTACGTGGACTTCAAAAAGGCGTTCGATTCGGTACCTCACGACTGGATACTAAAAGTACTTCGAATTTACAAAGTCAATGAAGATCTCGTCAAGTTCCTCGAAAATGGAATGTCCAAGTGGAAAACTAGAATCCACCTCAAACCTAATATCCTCACCAGTACCATACAACTGAAAAAAGGAGTCTTCCAAGGTGATTCCACTAGTGTGATTCTCTTCTGGACCGCCATTAACCCTTTGTCCTTCGCCCTAAGAGCTACAAACGTCGGGCTAAAATTGCGCCATGGATCCACCTTATTATCCCACGTCCTCTACATGGACGATCTAAAACTCTACGCCTCAAATCCCGAAAACCTGAGGACAAATTACAACGAAGTCGAAAAATTCACCAAAGCCATCAGTATGACAATCAACACAAAGAAGACTCACGAATTTTGGATACCAGAACGCATGAACACCAAAATGGAAGTAGTCTATCTTGGGTACATCCAAAGCCCCAAAATCGAAAGCCCAGAAACCATATACCACAAAGTGCGGAAATTCGACGACAAATGCAAAAAAATCGCATCAGAAACGAAAATTTCAGAAGAAGACAAAACCAACTTGAAGAAGCAGTTTGTGTTTAATTCCATTTTCAACTCGTTTGGGATTCTTCATTGGAAGCTTTTCAAACGAGAGTTGTTGAAAACTGAAGTGAGGAAAAAATTTTTGCCGCTTGTACAAGAACGAGATAAGGATTTGGCGCTGATGTATTTGAAGCTAATTAACGATATGTGTAAGATAAGGAGGACATTTATAGAAGAGAGTAGAAGGTCTGACTTTATTAAGAGTATTGTGGAGAATGATAATGTAACGCCGCTGCGGCTGTCGGTGAGAGATGAAAGCGAATACGTGAACTTGGTCGTGGCGGAGATGAAGGAAAAAAAACAAAGAAAGAGAAAAGTTACTGATAGGGAGTGAGATTATCGGGAGATAAGGGGAGATTTGAGAGCTTTGTCTTGTCTGGGTAATATATTAAATTGATTTGATTGTTCACATGTAAAAAATAAGTTACAAATAAAAAAGTCACGGAATAAATATGATTTGCGTCGACACGTTTCGACAGAAACCGTGGGATCATCATGACAGTATTGTTTTTGGCTGAAGGCAAGTGGAATGAACAGATTTTTTATCGTTGGATGTCTAAGTAAACATAGATGATAATCTGATCAATAAATTCTTAGTAAATATTGCGTTATCAAAAAGTGCACTTGATCATTCGTAAATTAGAGCACGTTAATGATGGAAATGATGTCACGTACTAAAAAAATCGTCGCATCTGTTAGCTCATAGCTAAATTGAGTACTAAAAATTTATTACTTTAAGTACTTTCCTTTGAAAATTAACATTTCATGAATGAGAACATATTTTGTATTTTTCACAAATTACTTCGTTAAATAATTTTCAGTTTATAGCCTTATGAACTAAAGACATTTGGCAAGAAAATATTGTTTCAGCGATTTTATCAAAAATATCGTGTTTATTTAGGAGTGATACGTTTTATCAAGGATGAAGATCGAAAGTCGATTGGTTGTCGGAAAACTCGAGTTCAAAGTCATGTTTTTAAAATATCTCAAAATTTGGCATATTCCTTTTTGGCGATTCGGGAGGTCGAAATACACTAAAAGATCCTTTTCGGTAATTTTCGAAGTTTAATGGCCTAAAATTTTGTAAAAAAAATTGAAATATTTAGTTTTGGAAAAACTGTCTAAAGATCCATAAAAAATTCTAGGATCTCTCGACGTGCTGAGTCAAAAAATCTAGCGGAGTAAGATTTTTGAAATTCTACTTTTTAAAGATTTTCAATATTGCCAATTTTCAATTCGGAGAAATGATCTAAAAACCACAAAAATTCTGGACTCTGGAATCTCGACGTGGTGAGTCTAAAAATATAGCGTGTTTATGGTATCGGGGCAAGGATTTCCCAAATACTCGATTTGAAAGTCAAATTTTTTAAAGATCTTAAAAATTGTCATATTTCTAATTGGCGATTCTGGAAAAATGGTAAGAATTTTCGAAGAAATGGAGCCAAAAATAGCTTCTGGAGGTCGAAATCTACTAAAAGATCCGTGGAAAAATTGTCCAAAGGTCCATACAATATTCTGGGAGTTATATCTCCACGTGCTGAGTGAAAAACTATAGCCTATTTAGGGTACCGCAGCAAGACTTTGAAATGTTCGTTTTGAGATCAAACTTTTTCAAGATCTTAAAAATTGCCGTATTTCAATTTGGAGATTCCGAAGAAATGGTAGGAACTTTCGAAGAAACCAAGCCCAAAATAGTTTCTGGAGGTCGAAATCATTCTAGTAAAGATCTTTTTGGGTAATTTTCGAAGGTGGTGGAAAGAAGCTCCAAAATTTCGCGAGGAAGTTTGAAAAGTTGAGCTTTTGGAAAAATGATCTAAAAATCCACAAAAAATTCTGGGATCTATATCTCGACTGTTGAGTCAAAAAATATAGCGTATTTATCAGGGCAAGGATTTTCGAAAAATATTCGGTTTGAAAGTAAAATTTTTTGAAGATCTTAAAAATTGTCATATTCCTAATTGGCGATTCTGGAAAAATGGTAACAATTTTCGAAGACATGAAGACGAAAATAGCTTCTGGAGGTGGAAATCTACTAAAAGATCCTTTTCGATAATTTTCAAAGGTGGTTGAAAAATGTTCTAAAATTTCGTAAAGTGAATGAAAAATTAGGCTTTTGGAAGAATTTTAAAAATCTACGGACAATTCTGGGATTTACACCTCAGTGGTGGCAATTTTTGAAGAAATAAAGCCGAAAATAGCTTCTGGAAAGCAAAATCGAAAAGATTCTTTTAGGTATTTTTCGAAGGTGGTCAAAAAGTTGTCTAAAATTTCGTCAAGCGATAAGAAAATTGACCTTTTGGAAAAATTGTCTAAAAATTCTCAAATAGTCTGGGATACATATCTCAACGTGTTGAGTCAATAAATATAACTTGCCTATGGTATCGGGGCAAGGATTTTCGAAATAGACGGTTTGAACGTCAAATTTTTTGTGATCTTAACAATTCTCATGTTTCAAATTAGTGATTCTTGAAAGAACATAGGTCTTTCGAAAAAATGAAGCCGAAAATACCTTCTGGAGGTCGAAATCTACTAGAAGATTCTTTTCGATAATTTTCGAAGGTGATCAAAAAATGTTCTAAAATTTCGTAAGGTGTATAAAAAAATTGGGCTTTTGGAAAAATTTACTAAAAATCCACCGAAAATTCTAGGATCTACATCTCGACGTACTGAGTCAAAAATTATATCTTGTTTATGGTAGCGTGGCAAGATTTTCGATATTCAGTTTCTAATCAAATTTTTGAAGATCTTAAAAATTTTCATATTTCGAATTGGCAATACTGGAAAAATGGTAGGAATTTTTAAAAATATGAAGCCGAAATTAGGTTCTAGAGGTTAAAATAAGGATCTTCGGCGTATTCGGTTTGACATTAAAATCTTCTGAAGATCTTAAAATAGCCATATCTCAAGTTGGCGATTTTAGAAAAATGGTGGCAATTTTTGAAGAAATTAAGCCGAAAATAGGTTCGGGGGGCCAAAATTTAGGCATTTTTCGAAGGTGGTCAAAAAATGGTCTAAAATTTCGTAAAGGGATAAAAAATTGATCATTTGGAAAAATTACCTAAAAATTCCCAAAAAATCTGGGATACATATCTCAACGTGTTGAGTCAAAAAATATAGCTTGTTTATGGTATCGGCACAAGGATTTTCGAAATAGTCGATTTGAAAGTAATATTTTTTGAAGATCTTAACAATTCTCATGTTTCAAATTGACGATTCTTGCAAAAACGTAGGACTCTTCGAAGAAATGAAGCCGAAAATAGCTTCTGGGGTCCAAATCTACCAAAAGATCCTTTTCGATAATTTTCGAAGGTGATCAAAAAATGTTCTAAAATTTCGTAAGGTGGATTGAAAAATTGGGCTTTTGGAAAAATGTGCTAAAAATCCACAAAAAATTCTAGGATCTACATCTCGACGTACTGAGTCGAAAATTACCTATAATTTACCATAAACAAGATACTCCTTAAGAGGAGTATCTTGTTTATGGTACCAGGGCAAGATTTTTGATATTCAGTTTGTGATAAAATTTTTGAAGATTTTAAAAATTTTCATATTTAGAATTAGCGGTTCTGGAAAAATGGTAGGATTTTTTAAAGAAATGAAGCCGAAATTAGCTTTAGAGGTTAAAATAACCATCTTCGGCACATTCGGTTTGACATTAAAATATACTGAAGATCTGAAAATTGCCATATTTCAAATTGGCAATTTTGGAAAAATGGTGGCAATTTTTGAAGAAATAAAGCCGAAAATAGCTATTTTTCGAAGGTGGTCAAAAAATTGTCTAAAATTTCGTAAAGCGATAATAAAATTGACCTTTTGGAAAAATTGTCAAAAAATTCCCAAAAAAACCTGGGATACACATCTCAATGTGTTGACTCAAAAAATATAGCGTGCTTATGGTATCGGGACAAGATGTTCGAAAAATTGCCATATTGCAACTTGTGACCATTTTGGGTAATTTTCGAAAGTCGTCGAAAAATGGCCTTTTAGGTGATTTTCGAAAGTGGTCGAAAAATGGCTTAAAATTTCATTGAAAAATAAATTTAGTTTGAAAGTTTTAAAAATCCTAAAAACTACCATTGATGAATCTGGAAACATTATACGAATTTTTTAAGAAACAAAACCGAGGTCGAAATTTACAAAAAAAATCCTTTTAGGTACTTAAGTAGGTAGTGAAAAAATTGTCTAAAATTTTGTACGGCGGGTTTGAATATTTTGCGTGTTCATGGTATCGGAGCAAGACTTAAAAAAAAAAAATATTTGATATTGGCGATTCTGGAAAAAAAATCTCTTTAAGTATTTCGAAAGTGGTCGAAAACTGGACAAAAATTTCATCAGTTAACATCTGACCAAAGTATTGAAAATTTGAGCTTTTGGAAAAGTTGTTTAAAAATCCAAGAGCTGAATCGAAAATCATTATTAATTACCCATTACTTTCTTTCCCTAGTTGTTTTTTCCTAAAAAAAATTGTTGTATAATTTATGCTCAGAATTAGGTGTGGCTAGTGCGTTCAGACATCCGCAAACGAAAAATTGAATAAACCTAAAAATTGAAAAATTAAAATAAAAAAAAAACAAAAAATTATAAAATGGGGATATAGAAGAATCGAAAAATAAACAAATAAAGACAATAATAAACCAAAACGAAAGATCGCAAATTTGTGAAAAATTTAAGAATCGAAAAACTCAGAATTTAAAAACTGAAAACTTGAGAAATTTCAAATCTAAAAATTTATTAAACAAAAAATGAAAAAATGAAAATCAGATCGAAAATTTGAAAAAATAAAAAGCTGAAAAATTGAATAATTGCAAATCAAAAAATTGAGAAATTAAAAATTGAAAACTCGAGAAACTAAAATTGAAGAAAAATTCAAGTCAAAAAATCCGAAACACAAACAATTTTGGTAATTTTTCAAAGAAGCAGGATTTGTTGTGGAACGAGGGAAACAATTAGCCGTCTATTTCTCACAACAGTTGAAATAAAACTACACGTATTGAGTACCTACCTTGTACGTCAAAACGTGATACATCGATAAACTCTTAAAAGGATTCTTTAATAATCTAAATCTTACATTTATCAGTAATTTATCGATACGCTGTTGCTAAAATCTCCCAATAGTTTATTAGTTACACTCGTAACCACCGCAAAACCAGTTTTAATGAAAAGGTGATACTATGGGGTAAGTAAGTAACACCAAAAACGAAAACCAAATTACAAATTTTATGATTTAGAGAAATCACCAAAGAACTGGTAGCACAAACATTCGAAAACTTCCTCAGAAGTTACCGAAAAGTAGATCCAAATGATACCCTAGATCGCATCCTCGAAAGACAACTACCGAAAATCTGTATCAACGATACTTCCAAATTCATAATAAATAAAGTAAACGAAGTGCTAAGTCCGAAGTTAGTGAAAAACCTAAGTATAGAAGATCTACACACTTTGACATACTGTGGTGCTAAAACCGTCGCAGAACTGTGCGAACCATACCGTTTGGTCTACCACCAGTCCGAAATCCCAACCAAATTCCCAGAAGATGCAACCGATCAGAAAAAACTGTTTGATCATAGCCCTCAAAGATTCCGTCGGTTATTGTTCGACGACCCGAGCGACAACCCTGGAGAACCATCGGAAGGAAACATCAAACAAGTCTGGACGGGACTGTGGGAGGAAGAAAGTCACTACAAACCAGAAGAAGCACTTCAATATATCGAAGCTGAAACTGAGCGAATCAAGGAAATGGAGAAAACGAAGGAAATCGTCACCAACTCTGAAATACGAATGGCAGATTTGAATAGAGCTTTCAAGAAGAAGAAGAATTGGTCGCCGCCCGGTATCGACGGCGTGCAGACCTTTTGGTACAAGAAATTCAAACCAGTGAGGGAAGCTCTTCTTCAGAAGATCAACGACGTCATCAAAGGTGAACCGATGCCGGAATTTTTCACAGTGGGTTTCACAGAGTTGCACTCGAAAGGGGGAAACACAGAAGATGCTTCTAATTATAGACCAATCACGCATTTGCCTGCCATCTATAAAATAATTACGAGGTGTGTCTACCAGAAGATTTTTCAACACTATACGTGTTATAACATTCTAGCGGATGAACAGTGTGGTGGCCGGAAGGACTGCTACGGTGTACGAAAAGCCCTAGTTATAGATTCAGTTGCTCTAGATCAAGAACAAGTCCAAGGTTACTACGTGGACTTCAAAAAGGCCTTCGATTCGGTACCTCACGACTGGATACTAAAAGTACTTGGAATTTACAAAGTCGATGAAGATCTCGTCAAGTTCCTCGAAAATGGAATGTCCAAATGGAAAACTAGAATCCACCTCAAACCTAATATCCTCACCAGTACCATACAACTGAAAAAAGGAGTCTTCCAAGGTGATTCCACTAGTGTGATTCTCTTCTGGACCGCCATTAACCCTTTGTCCTTCGCCCTAAGAGCTACAAAAGTCGGGCTCAAATTGCGCTATGGATCCACCTCATTATCCCACGTCCTCTACATGGACGATCTAAAACTCTACGCCTCAAATCCCGAAAACCTGAGGGCAAATTACAACGAAGTCGAAAAATTCACCAAAGCTATCAGTATGACAATCAACACAAAGAAGATTCACGAATTTTGGATACCAGACCGCATGAGCACCAAAACGGAAGTAGTCTATCTTGGGTACATCCAAAGCCCCAAAATCGACAGCTCGGAAACCATATACCACAAAGTGCGAAAATTCGACGACAAATGCAAAAAAATCGCATCCGAAACGAAAATTTCCAAACAAGACAAGACCAACTTCAAGAAGCAGTATGTGTTTAATTCCATTTTCAACTCGTTCGGGATTCTTCATTGGAAGCTTTTCAAGCGAGAGTTGTTGAAAACTGAAGTGAGGAAAAAATTTTTGCCGCTTGTACAAGAACGAGATAAGGATTTGCCGCTGATGTATTTGAAGCTAATTAACGATATGTGTAAGATAAGGAGGACATTTATAGAAGAGAGTAGAAGGTCTGCCTTTATTAAAAGTATTGTGGAGAATGATAATGTAACGCCGCTGCGGCTGTCGGTGACAGATGAAAGCGAATACGTGAAGTTGGTCGTGGCGGAGATGAAGGAAAAAAAACAAAGAAAGAGAAAAGTTACTGATAGGGAGTGAGATTATCGGGAGATAAGGGGAAATTTCAGAGCTGTCTTGTCTGGGTAATATTTTAAATTGATTTGATTGTTCACATGTAAAAAATAAGTTACAAATAAAAAAGTCACGGAATAAATATGATTTGCGCCGACACGTTTCGACAGAAACAGTGGCATCATCATGACAGTATTGTTTTTGACTGAAGGCAAGTGGAATGAGCAGATTTTTTATCGTTGGATGTCTAAGTAAACATAGATCATAATCTGATCAATAAATTCTTAGTAAATATTGCGTTATCAAAAAGTGCACTTGATCATTCGTAAATTAGAGCACGTTAATAATGGAAATGATGTCACGTACTAAAAAAATCGTCGCATCTGTTAGCTCATAGCTAAATTGAGTACTAAAAATTTATTACTTTAAGTATTTTCCTTTGAAAATTAACATTTCATGAATGGGAACATATTTTATATTTTTCACAAATTATTTCGTTAAATAATTTTCAGTTTATAGCCTTATGAACTAAAGACATTTGGCAAGAAAATATTGTTTCAGCGATTTTATCAAAAATATCGTGTTTATTTAGGAGTGATACGTTTTATCAAGGATAAAGATCGAAAGTCGATTGGTTGTCGGAAAACTCGAGTTCAAAGTCATGTTTTTAAAATATCTCAAAATCCGGACGTCGAAATACACTAAAAGATCCTTTTCGGTCATTTTCGAAGGCTAATGGCCTAAAACTTTGTAAAGGGAATTGAAAAATTGAGTTTTGGAAAAATTGTCTAAAGATCCATAAAAAATTCTAGGATCTATATCTCGACGTGCTAAGTCAAAAAATCTAGCGGAGTAAAATTGAAATTTTACTTTTTAAAGATCTTCAATATTGCCAATTTTCAATTCGGAGAAATGATGTAAAAATCACAAAAATTCTGGAATCTGGAATCTCGACGTGGTGAGTCCAAAAATATAGCGTGTTTATGGTATCGGGGCAAGGATTTCCCAAATACTCGATTTGAAAGTCAAATTTTTTGAAGATCTTAAAAATTGTCATATTTCTAATTGGCGATTCTGGAAAAATGGTAAGAATTTTCCAAGAAATGAAGCCGAAAATAGCTTCTGGAGGTCGAAATCTACTAAAAGATCCTTTTCGGCAATTTTCATTGGCGGCCAAAAAATGGTCTACCATTTTGGAAAGTGAACTCAGAACTTGAGCTCTTGGAAAAAATGTCTAAAGGTCCATACAATATTCTGGGAGTTATATCTCCACGTGCTGAGTGAAAAACTATAGCCTATTTAGGGTACCGCAGCAAGACTTTGAAATGTTCGTTTTGAGATCAAACTTTTTAAAGATCTTAAAAATTGCCGTATTTCAATTTGGAGATGCCGAAGAAATGGTAGGAACTTTCGAAGAAACGAAGCCCAAAATAGTTTCTGGAGGTCGAAATCATTCTAGTAAAGATCTTTTTGGGTAATTTTCGAAGCTGGTGGAAAGAAGCTCCAAAATTTCGCGAGGAAGTTTGAAAAGTTGAGCTTTTGGAAAAATGATCTAAAAATTCACAAAAAATTCTGGGATCTATATTGACTGTTGAGTCAAAAAATATAGCGTATTTGTCAGGGCAAGGATTTTCGAAAAATATTCGGTTTGAAAGTAAAATTTTTTGAAGATCTTAAAAATTGTCATATTCCTAATTGGCGATTCTGGAAAATTGGTAACAATTTTCGAAGACATGAAGATGAAAATAGTTTCTGGAGGTCGAAATCATTCTAGTAAAGATCTTTTTGGGTAATTTTCGAACGTGGTCGAAAGATGCTCTAAAATTTCATGAGAAGTTGAAAAGCTGAGCTTTTGGAAATCTAAAAATCCACAAAAAATTCTGGGGTCTATAGCTCGACGTGTTGAGTCCAAAAATATAGCGTGTTTATGGTAATTGGGGCAAGGCTTTTCGAAATACTCGGTTTCAAAGTAAAATTTTTTGAAGATCTTAAAAACTGTCATATTTCAATTTGGTGATTCTGGCAAAAAGGTGGGACAATTTCGAAAAAATGTACCCCTAATCTAGCTTCTGAAGGTAGACATCTACTAAAAGATTCTTTCTGGTAAATTTCGACGGTGGCGAAAAATAGTCTAAAATTTTGTAAAAGATTTTGAAAAATTGAGCTATTGGAAAATTTGTCTAAAAATTTCAAAAGGTTATTGAATCTATATCTCGGTGTGCGGAACCAAAAAATATGGCACGTTTATGCTACCAGGACAAGATTTTGAAAATCTACGGTTTGAGATCAAACTTTTTAAAGATTTTAAAAACTACCATTTCATACTGGTGGTTCTGGAAGACCCTCTCTCTACTAAAATATCCCTGTTGGTAATTTTGAAAGGTGATCAAAAAATTGTCTAAAATTTTGTAATTGAAACCGAAAATTTGAGCTTTTGGAAAAATTGACACAGTAAATTCAGGAATCTACAACCCGATGTCCTGAGTCGAAAATTATAGCGTCTTTATGGCACCGGGGGAGGATTTTTGAAATATTCAGTTTGCGATCAAATATTTTTAAGATCTTAAAAATTTTCACATCTCAAATTGGCGATTCTGGAAAAATGCAGGTATTTTTAAAGAAATGATTCCGGATTAATTGGTTTGAAATTAAAATTTTCTGAACATCTTGAAAATTGACACATTACAATTGGTTATTTGAGAAAATGGTAGGAATTTTTGAAAAAATGAAGCCGAAAATAGGAGATGCCAAAATCTACCAAAAGATTCTTTTCCGTAATTTCCAAGTGGATCGAAAAACGGTCTAAATTTCGTTACGGTATATTGAAAAATTGAGCTTTTGGAAAAATTTTCGAAAAATCTACAGAAAATTCAGAGATCTGCAACTCAACGTACTGAGTTGAAAATTATAGCGTTTTTATGGTACCGGGACAAGGTTTGTGAAATATTCAATTTGTGATTAAAATTTTGAAGATCTTAAAAATACTCATATTTCAAATTGAGGATTCTGGAAAAATGGTAGGAATTTTTAAAGAAATGATGAAGCCGAAATTAGCTTCTAGAGGTTGAAGTAAGGATTTTTTTAATATTCAATTTCAAATTAAAATTTTTGGAAGATCTTAAAAATTGCCATATTTCAGATTGGTGGGTCTGGAAAAATGGTGGGAATTTTTGAAAAAATGAAACCGAAAGTAGCTTCTGAGGGCCAAAATTTATTAAAAGATCCTTTTCGGTAATTTTTCAAGGTGATCGAAAAATGATCTAAAATTACGTAGTGATTGAAAAATTAAGTTTTTGGAATTTTTTTTCAAACGTACTGAGTCGAAAATAATAGCGTGTTTATGGTACAGCGGCAAGATTTTTGAACTCTTCAGTGTGTGATCAAATTTTTTGAAGATCTTAAAAATTTTCATATCTCAAATTAGTGATTACTGGAAAAACATAGGTATTTTTAAAGAAATGGAGTTGAAATTAGCTTCTAAAGGTTGAAGGATTTTCGGAATATTCGGTTTCAAATTAAAATTTTTTGGAAAAATAAAGCCTAGGTTCTGGAGGCCAAAATCTACTAAAAAATTCTTTCAGGTATTTTGTGAAGGTGGATAATTAATTGGTCTAAAATTTCATGAAGGGATAGAAAACTTGAGCTTTTGGAAAAATTGTACATATCTCAACCTGTTGAGTTAAATAAATAATAGTTTAAAAAACTAAAAAAACACGCTTTTATTGCTAATCGAACTAAAAACTAGAAAATAATTTTTAATGACAGAGTTTAATATTACAGTAGTAGAAGATCAAACAATCAATCATAATAAATCACCTCAAATTAAAATTATAATAAAATTTAAGTTATTAACAGAATAATTCAATTCAGAGTAAAAAGCGTGGGGTGCATTTTACTGCGGTTCATAACTATCCTCTCATAGATAGTTGCCAATAGAATGATTGTAATATTTAAAATATCAAGCACCCCACGCTTTTTACTCTGAATTGAATTATTCTGTTAATAACTTAAATTTTATTATAATTTTAATTTGAGGTGATTTATTATGATTGATTGTTTGATCTTCTACTACTGTAATATTAAACTCTGTCATTAAAAATTATTTTCTAGTTTTTAGTTCGATTAGCAATAAAAGCGTGTTTTTTTAGTTTTTTAAACTATTATTTATTTTTCATTTTTTAGTCTGCGACAAATTCATAAATTGGGGAATTAATTACTTATTTAGATTTTTCTAGAAAGAACCACTCAGTGGTCTCCGTATGATCGATCAACGGGAATTAGTTCGAAATCAATCGCCCTCACGGACCAACGGGACACAATTCATCATTGTGGTTAGTTTTACCCCCCAAATGGTTAATTTTCCTCCATGTTTGTATTTCTGAATCAAAATTTGTTATCTTTATTTAAGTTGGTGAGAATTCATGATTAGATATGTTTTAATTATAATTAATTCCTTCTTTACCGACTGTAAAACCAAAGCTATGCAGAAATTGTCCTTGAAACAGAAATAATCGGTATAGATCGGTATAATCGACACGGAGAGAGATAACCGTGGTATATACTGACACAATTAAGATGCGATCACCCATTTTTGCACACGTTTAGTTAATTAAAAGTCCGTTCTTGTTTTTTTCATTTAATATCCGTTATTTGTATTTTAATCAAGACTATAATTATTACAACGAAGAGTAAACCAGATACTACAGGCATGCGCAGATCGCGCGCTAGCTTTATCTCTTTTACTCCACTACACAGGATCCATAAAAGAATTTATAAATCCTGGCGCTCCTAATAAGGATAATGGGAAACTGTTATCAAATTATTGCATTGTCATCGATCCTTGAGACGTGTGCAAAGTTTCAAGATGATCAGACTTTTAGAAACCGATGAAAATTAAGCTCAAAGATTCCGTTACATACAACCCAAGCTAATAAAAGCGCGATAAAAATATAGCGTGTTTATGGTACCGAAGCAAGATTTTCGAAATACTCGGTTTGAACGTCAAATTTTTTAAAGATCTTAAAAATTGTAGTATTTCAACTTGGGGATTTTGGAAAAATAGGAGTTTCGAAGAAATCAAGCCGAAAATAGCTTCTGAAGGTCGAAATCTTGTTTTTAGTAGATTAGATGGTCTAAAATTTCATTGAAAAGTTCCATTTGAACGAGAAAAGTTTTAAAAATCCTAAAAACTGCTGGAAACGTTATACGATTTTTTCAAGGAACAAAACCGAGGTCAAAATCTACAAAAAAAATCCTTTTAAGTAATTTTCGAAGGTAGTCGAAAAGTAGTCTAAAATTTCGTCAGGCAGGTATGAAAATTTGAGCATTTATTTTAGAAAAGTTGACTAAAAATTCACAAAAAAATCTACTTGTATCTCGAGGTGCTGAGTCAAACATTTTGAGTGTTTATGGTACCGGGACAAGACTTTAAGTCGAAATGTAAAAAAAATTCTTTTAGGTATTTCAAACGTGGTCGAAAAATCGACCAAAATTTCGTAAGTTAAATTTTGACCAAGTATTGAAAATTTCCAAAAAATGTTAAGAGATAAACTTCACAGAGCTGAATCGAGAAACATTATTAGATTATTACCCATTACTTTCTTTCCATAGTTGTTTTTTTCTAAAAAAATTGTGTAATTTATGCCCAGAATCAGGTATGGATTGTGCGCACTATGTACGTTCGGACATCCGCAAACGTCAAACGTCCACTCGACACATACCCATTATTTTTGAGGTTATGTTCCCGAAGATTGTTTTTCGGTCTATTTAACGCTTCCATAACTAAAAATCGCCGTTTTTAGTGGAAACAGCTCGAAAAATGCCCCTGAAATTCAACTAATCGCCAATCGAAAACCATTCCACCTTCACAGTACGTACCCCGTTTATGTAATATCGTTAAACAATCAATTTGTTTATGCATGTCATAATTTTTGTTTATTAACAATTTTATCTCACCCGAAGCGATAACGTTGCTTATTTTGCGTTACATTGACGAATTTATGCGTAAAAATCCTTCCCAGATGGCTAGAGAACTCACAGACTACGAAAGACAATACCAGGAGGACTTGGAACGCGCTCAAGCCCTCAGCCTGGAATCCCTCGCCCTAGAACAGTTCAAAAACAAACGCTTGCAGGAGCTCAACGCCGTCAAAAACAAGAACGTCTCAGGTGAGTTGTAGGCGAAGTTTGCTTGCGCTGAGTGTTGCTTGTAGTAGCGAGAACTCCTTCGATGAACGAGACGGATTCGAGCCGGCCCCAGAGCAACCCCAGACCAAGGCCGGGGCCTTCAGGCGGAAACCAGTCTAGTTCCTTGCTGGCGCCCCCACCGCAAACCAGTCGCAAAAATTTCTCCAGTTATGATTCTCCAGATCTCATTTCATTCGCAAATCCTCCGACTAGCACTGATAATATCATCGAGTTTTGTAACAAGCAGACGTAAGTGGGTGGAATGGAGGAGGCGAGGAATTATGTGTTTTTTTTTTAAGTTACAGCAATAACAGTATTACTACTTTTCCGAGTGCGACGAATTCGTTGCAACATTATTCATATAGGCCCCAGATGACCTCTTACATATCTAATGCATTTACGCCAGTACAGCAGCACCAGGTTTGGTATAAGCCGGGGAATAATGGGAATTATAGCCCCTCGAGTAACTTGGGGACGCCTGTGAATATGCAGGCCCCCATATTTCAAGCATCGAGTAGTTTCAATAGAGCCATATCGGTAAGTTTTAAATTATTTAATTTTGTATGTTTCAGGATCATTTATCTTTCTTTTTCAAACACGTCTTATACTTATTTTTAAAGCGTTACAGTTGTATTTTCCATCCTTATCTGTAAAAATACAGAGATAATTAATGTTGATATAAAACGATAACTTTAACTCATATTAAAGAGAGATAGGAAATATATTAAAACCACTTGTTGAAATTCATTAACGCGGTCTTTGTTCTTAAATTTAAAAACCAACAGAAATTTTAACAAAGCACTAGAAAAAAAAAAGACTTAAAATTTTTCAAAAATATTTTCCTAATTATATACATATCGTTAATCAAAATTTATTCGTTCATCCCCTTCCAAAAATGACGTCATCTCAAAATTTTGCCGAATAAATCCTCCTGACGTCATCACAAAATTTTGTAATGGAAAACGCTTCTTTCGATTTGCTTTAACATTACATGCATTTTTTTTCTTTTTTGTTTTTTTCATTTTCTTAATCTTGTATTTTTTCCATGTTTCAATGTTTCGGTTTCATGATTTTTCGTTTTTTCACCTTTAATTTTTTCAAGTTTTCAGTATGTCGCTATCACAATTTTTTATTTTTCGATTTTTCAAAATCTCAATTTTTAATTTTCAAATTTTTCATTTCTCTTATTTTTTCAATGTTTCTTTCGATTTTGTAATTTTTTGTTTATTCAATTTTTCAAATTCGATTTTCCAAATTTTTCATTTTTTCAATTTTTCGTTTTATCAATTTTTCAAGTTTGGGTTCCAGTTTTTAGATTTTTCAAAGTTTTCATTTAAGCTACTTTTTGGTTTTTTCATTTTTTTATTTTTCAATTTTACAGTTTCATGTTTCCATTTTTTTTTTATTTGAAAAGTAGAAAAATCAAAAAAATGAAAAAGTGGAGAATCGAAAAATTGCAAATCGAAGAATTAATGAAACGAAAGACTGAACAATTGAAAACCTGAAATCGAGAGACTTGGAAGTCGAATAAACGAATCGAATTGAAAATTATGAAATCGTCAAAATTGTAAAGTTGAAAAACTGTAAAATTGGAAAATCGAAAAATTGAAAAATTAAAAAGATGAAAAATTGAATGAAAAATCGAAAATTGTAAACCGAAAAATTGGAAAATCAAAATTCAAAACTCGTGAAACATCCAAAGAGTAGGGTAACCTAAAATTAAGGGAACAAAAAAAATGAAAAATTCAAAAATTGCAAATTGTAAAAATGAAGAAACGAAAAAATGAAAAAATTAGAAATGCATTTCTAAAAATTTAAGCAGAAAAAAAAATGAAAACAAAACCGAGAAAAAATATATAAAAAAATTCAAAATTTGAAAAACTGAAAAATTGAACACTCGAAAAATTGAAGAAACGAAAAAGTATAAGATTAAAACCTTGAAAAAATGAAAATATCTGACCATCGAAGAATTAAAGAGAAAAACTGAAGAATTTAAAAGTTCACAACTTGAAAAATTGAAAACTAGAAAAATTAAAGGAAAAAAAATTGAAAAATTCGAAAGTTAAAAAATCGATAAATTGTAAAATTTTGAAATTGGAAATTCGGAAAATTGCAAAATTTGAAATTGATTACTAGAAAAATTGAAAAAATAAAAACATCGAAAAATTGATAATTTGAACAGTTTTGAATTTAGAGGCTCGAAAAATAAAAAATTGATAAACTAAAAAATCAAAAGAAAAACTGAACAATCGTTAGATTGAAAAATTTTAAATTGGCAAAAATAGAGAAACTCAAATAGTGAAAAAACGAAAAACCTACAACCCAAAATTTAGAAAAATTACAAAACGAAAATGGAAAATCGAGAAATTAAAAAATGGAAAAGAAAGACTGAAAATTCAAAAGTTGAAAAATCAAGAAATCGAAAACTCAAAATATTGAAGAAAAAATGTCAAAAACAAAATTTTGAAATTGGTAATTCGAAAAATTGAAACATTGTAAATTGAATACTAGAAAAATTGCAAATTGAAAAATTGAGGAACTAAAAATTCGGAAAGAGAAATTTAAAAAATCGAAAATTGAAAATTTGCAAAATCGAAAAGATCGTAAATAAAAATTCAGAAATAAAAATATCGAAAAATTCGTGGGTTGCAAAATGGAAAAATTGGAAAAAGCTATAAATGGAAACTAAAAATCGAAAAGAAAATTCAATAATCGAAAAATTGAAAATTCGAAAAATGGAAGGAATAAAAAAACAATCAAGAAATTGAGAAATTTCGTAAAATCATCATCAAATCAATCACATTTTCTTATAAAATTCCTAACACATTTCGTCATTACAACTCGCCTTTTCTAAATTGTTTCAGATTGTATAACTGTGTTAGTGATAAATTTGATATTTTTTTTGATATCTGTAAACGTAAATTTAAAAATATTCTTCTTATGCACTACAATCAGTAATAGCAATTACCTCAGCTGTCAGTATTTGATTATGTGGATCTTTATTGTTTATTTATTTATTTATTTTTTTCTGTTCTAATTGTAATAGCATACCTTTTTATTTATTTTTCCTTTATTATTACTATTATTACTAAGTTCGCATGTATTTGTATTTTTGTTCACATAAGGACGTTAAATGTCTGTGGGAAAATAAACTACCATTATTATTATCAAAGATTGAAATATCAAAAATTAAAAACTGAGAAACTAAAAATCGAAAAAATGGAAAATTCAAAATTTGGAAAATTGATAAAATTTAAAAAATTGAAAAATTGACCAATCGACAAATTTCAAATAAGAACATTTTAAAAAACGAATTAATTTAAATTTTAATCAAAAAATAATTTAAACAATTCATTTGTCCAAATGTAGAAGATACGGCCTTTCAAACGTTAATTTTTCTTTTCGAAATTTCACCATATTTTAATTCACTATTTAGTGTTACGTACAAGAAATTGATTAATTCAAAATAATTTTCATTTTATAACATAACAAGAAACTTAAAAATTGTAATAATTGAAAAATCGAAAAATTCCAAAACCGTAAAATTGAAAAAGTGAAAATTTTTAAAAACTATAATTATTATTACATATTCAAAATGGGAACTAAAAAGATTGCAAGTCAAAAATTGAAGAAACGAAAAATTGAAAAACTGAAAAATCTAAAATTGAAAAGACGAAAATTAAAAAAAAATCGAAAAATTGGAAAATCAAAAACTGAAAAAATTTAAAATGAAAACTCGGAAGAGTTGCGTGTCGTAAAATTGAAGGAACAAAAAAAAATGAAAAATTAAAAAATTGCACATTATAAAATTAAAACGAAAAATTGACAAAACTAGAAACACTTGTAAAAATTTAAGAAGAAAAAAATTAAAACACAGAAGACCGAGAACTAAGGGATCGAAAAGAAATATTGAAAAATTAAAAATTTGAAAATATGTGAATATCGAAAAATTGAAAACTCGAATAATAATCAAAGTAACAAAAAATTGAAAAATTAGAAAGTTAAAAAATCGATAAATTGGAAAATTTTGAAATTGGAAGTTCGGAAAATTTCAAAATTTGGAATTGATTACTAGAAACATTGCAAATCAAAAAACTAAAAATACAAGAAATTGAAAATACGAAAAATGAAAAATTGGGGAACTTAAAAATCGAAAAGAAAAATTCAAAAATCGAAAAATTGATAATTTGAACAGTTTTGAAATTGGAGGCTCAAAAAATAAAAATTCAGAAACTCAAAAATCAAAAAGAAAAACTCAGAAACTGCATAATTCAAAAGTTGAAAAATCGAAAAATTTATAACGCAAAATTTAGAAAAGTTACAAAGTAAAAAATTTTAAATGCGAAAATGAAAAATCGAGAAATTAAAAAATGGAAAGAAATATTGAAAATTTGAAAGTTGAAAAATCTAAAAATTGAAAACTCAAAAAATTGAAGAAAAATGTTAACAACAAAAAAGATGAAAAATTAATTTGGAAAATTTTTAAATTGATAATTCGAAAAATTTTAAAATTCCAAATATAATACTGGAAAAATTGCAAATCAAAAAATTGAAAAATTCAAAATTTGCAAAATGAAAAATTGGAAAAAGTTATAAATTGAAACTAAAACATCGAAAACAAGATTCAGTAATCGAAAAATTGAAAATTTGAAAAAATCGAAGGAACAAAAAAACAATGAAAAAATTGAAAATTTTCATAGACTCGTCATCAAAAATTGAAATATCAAAAGTTAAAAATTGGGAAACTAAAAATCGAAAAAAATTGAAACATTGAGCAATCGACAAATTTCAAGTAATTTTTTTTTGTAAACCAAATTAATTTAAAAATTAAGTACAGGGTGTTCAAAAAATTGCACACTTTGACATCTTGTTTAGGACCCTTTTTGGAGGAGCAAAAAATTATTTAAACAAGTCTTTTGTCCAAATGTATTTACCATATTTTAATTCACTATTTGGTGTTGGGTACATGAAATTGATGGGACTTTCATTATTCAAAATAATTTTCATTTTATTATACGAGACGAGAAACTTCAAATTGTAATACGTAATTGAAAAATGGAAAAATTCTAAAACCGTAAAATTGAAAAAGTGAAAATTTTTAAAAACTATAATTATTATTACATATTTAAAATGGGAACTAAAAAGATTGCAAGTCAAAAATTGTAGAAACGGAAAATTGAAAAACTGAAAAATCTAAAATTTAAAAGACGAAAAATTAAAAACCGAAAAATTGGAAAATCAAAACCTGAAAAAATTTAAAATGAAAACTCGGAAGAGTTGCGTGTCGTAAAATTGAAGGAACAAAAAAAATGAAAAATTAAAAAATTGCACATTGTAAAATTGAAACGAAAAATTGAAAAAACTAGAAACACTTGTAAAAATTTAAGAAGAAAAAAATTAAAACAGAAAACCGAGAAACTAAGGGATCGAAATGAAATATTGAAAAATTAAAAATTTTAAAATATGTGAATGTCGAAAAATTGAAGTATTCAAAAGTTGAAAAATTGAAAACTCGAATAATAATTAAACGAACAGTTTTGAAATTGGAGGGTCAAAAAATAAAAAATTCAGAAACTCATAATCAAAAAAAAAAAAACTCAGAAACTGAATAATTCAAAAGTTGAAAAACCGGAAAAATCGAAAAATTTATAACGCAAAATAGATTTTTTTCTAAAGAAAAGTTACAAAGTAAAAAATTTTAAATCCGAAAATGAAAAATCGAGAAATTAAAAAATGGAAAGAAATATTGAAAATTTGAAAGTTGAAAAATCGAAAAATTAAAAACTCTAAAAATTGAAGAAAAATGTTAACAACAAAAAAGTTGAAAAATTAATTTGGAAAATTTTTAAATTAATAATTCGAAAAATTTTAAAATTCTAAACTATACTGGAAAAATTGGAAAAAGTTATAAATTGAAACTAAAACATCGAAAACAAGATTCAGTAATCGAAAAATTGAAAATTTGAAAAAATCGAAGGAACAAAAAAACAATGAAAAAATTGAAAATTTTCATAGACTCGTCATCAAAAATTGAAATATCAAAAGTTAAAAATTGAGAAACTAAAAGTCGAAGAAAAATTAAACATTAGGCAATCGAAAAATTGTAAGTAAACATTTTTATATAAAACCGAATTAATAAAAATTAAATACAGAGTGTTCAAAAAATTGCACACTAAATCTTTGACACCTTGTTTAGGACCCTTTTTGGAGGAGAGAAAAAATAATTTAAACAAGTCTTTTGTCTAAATGTATTTACCATATTTTAATTCACTATTTGGTGTTGGGTACAAGAAATTGATCGCACTTTCATTATTCAAAATAATTTTCATTTTATTATATAACGAGAAAGTTCAAATTGTAATACATAATTGAAAAATGGAAAAATTCTAAAAGCGTAAAATTGAAAAAGCGAAAAATTTTCAAATATTATAATTATCATTACATGACATATTTAAAATGGAAACTGAAAAATCTAAAATTGAAAAAACGGAAAATTAAAAAAAAAACGAAAAACTGAAAAAATTTAAAAATGTAAAATTGAAGGAACTAAAAAAATAGAAATTGAAGAATCGAAAATTGAAAAATTAAAAACTGAGAAAACTTCAAAAGCTGGAAAATTGAAAAACTTGAAAATTCGAAAACGTAAATTGAAAAACCGAAGTAACAAAAAAAAAACAAAAATTGCAAGAAATTTTTATAATTTTTCAAAGAACCGGGATTTGTTGGGCCACAATTCAGGGCCGAGGGAAGTTATGTCGAAATAAGCTTCCATGTTTTCTTAATTTAACCTCATTGTATTTTAAATATTGCTAAAAATATAATTTCCAGTTTCCACACTAATGAAAATTTACAACAGGTAACATAAAAATCCATTAAATTCAGCTTTAAGATTGTGTTCTAACGATAGCTAAAACAATTGGAATTAAAGAAACACGGTTATAATGATTATTTTTGCGCCTAACAATAGTCAGTTTACTTAGTAACAGAGCAGCGAGCGTTGAATTTTTAAACTCCAATTACTCCAGTTTTTTATATAACCTGAAATAATTCAGTGTTTGTGTGAAAGTGCTACGACCAAGTTTTATGAAGTCATAGAGATTTTATTTTATAGCTTGCTTGCGTCAAGTTCAGCAAAAATTCCTGCTGATTAATTCTACGAAAGTCCCGCAACTGTGATCCTTGTGGAGGTATAATGTTATATTTTATGGAAATTTCAAAAATTAAAACAAAAATTGAACAGGAGCGTTTTTACCACAAAGCGATACCCCAACATAATAAGAAACCGAGTGCCGTGCTTTATCTTGCAACTCTTGGTCGCAAATTGAACCGAACTAATCCCCCAATCCCATTATTAACACTCAAACCATGCAGGCTGCCCACCGTGAATCACATGTCCGTTAATTAAAACACTCAGCCGATAAGATAACCCAAACATACTCCACTCCGTTCCAGGCCCCAGCACTGCCACCCAAGAACCAGCACCGCACGCCGCCCCCGCTGGTCCTGCCGTCGAGCCGCTCCACCGCCGCCGTCGTCCAGCTCCGCTCCGCCCCCAAGCCCAGCGGGCCGGACCTCATCGACCTGGCGCACGTGGAGGACACCAGCAGCGTCCGCGTCAGCATCCTCCAGGAGTTCGACCCGATCCTCTCCTCCGGCGAGTACTCCAGCTTGCGAACCATCAGCCCCGAGTGCGCCATCGACGACTGCGCCTCGGTCTGCGGCAGCGTCTACGACGAGTACGACCCGTATGACATCTACACCGGCTCGGGAAATAACAGGTACGTAGCTTTCGGCGCGCACGTGGCGAAAAATTAATCCTTGTTGATAGTATGGCGGATCCGCTGTATGCGGCGGTGGTGAAGTCGGAGAGCACGCCGCAGTCGCCGCCTCCGCTGCCGCCAAGGGAGCGGATAGTGGGACGGGTGACGGGGAAGCTGAATTTGCTGGATTGTGTGAGGAGAGCGGAGGAGAAAATCAACAGGGATTCGGATTTGAGGGCGTTCTATAATATGGTGAAGGGGGTGAGGAACAAGTACCATTACAAGGACGTTGATACGAATATGGGGTTGGTGATCAGTCCCATGGTGAATTATGAGTATAGGGAAGGGATTAGCATCAAGTTGTGTGTGTATCCGGATTTCGACGGGGCGGATATCAGCAAACCCATTAATTTTACTTGCGATGGTACGAAACTTCATTTTTTTTATTTTCAAGACTGACTTTTGGCTTCAGTAAATTGCAGCATTGAACACGTCACTCTTCAACTAATGTGCAATTTGGAGGCTCCGTCGAAGGACAAGTATACTTTAAAAGTGTGGGGTTGTAACGAGTATTTAGTACCTATTACGCTTCTGAAAGACTACGAGTACGTGCACACCTGCATCAAGTTGGAAGAAGACGTACTGCTGACTCTTATTCCGGACTCTAAAGTCGACAAATCTTTCGCTAGAACCGTGAGTTTGCTCTTATCACTTAGATTAAGTCTCATTCTTGTATTGTAGCTTCAGGACGACAGTAGAGACAAAGATTTAACATTTGAAGACGTCGTGCCTAATGATACTACCATTCATATTTCGTATGATAACCTCGTGATTTTGTTAGGTAGGTTAGACTTGAGAGCTTCCGTAGCGCCAGAATCGTCCCGAACATGGCGCAATTTCACGCTGTACATCCCCCAAATTTTCTCATTGTACTTATCACGCTTTCATCGTTCGTAGAAACCGTGGAAAGCGAAATGAAGAAGCTCGAAGATGCCTCCAGCCAAATGGAGAACTGCAGCAACTCCACCGCCATGCCAAGCTTACAACCCCTCAAGGTCATCCAATCCGTGAAATGTATCATCAACTTAATGGGAAACCTCTGCACTCTAGACTTAACCGTAGCCGTCGAAGAGCTACAACGAGTCTGCAAAGTATTTTTATCGCTCAGAGAAAAAGTAAGTGTGATAATGCTGCTTAATCCCACTCGTGACAAACTTTCTCCAGAACATGACCTTCTCGGAAACGATCTCGAGCATCTGCAACCGAATCCGCATATCTATACAAAACCTCATAGAAATGTATTCGCAAACGTTCAAAGTGGACTTCGAGGTGAAAAAGTCTTTATCGCACCCGGAGCGTAAGTGGAAACTACTAGTGTGATTTTTTTGGTGATTTTTTGTGTACAGCACCTAAGTACGTCCCCGACATATCCGACTCGTTGGTGATCCGCGTCTGCGCCATCTACAGGCCACACATCGACTGGAAGCACGATTCCTTCATGGTCGCTGCCCAGATCTACCACGGGACGAGACCCATCGGTCACCCTGTGCTTTCCACACTGTGCATTAAGACTGAAAAGGACCAACTGTGGCCCGCCAGGATCATTTTCGATCATTGGTAAGGCGCGCGAAAGGAAGCGGAGCGAGAACGGAGCCTTGTCATTTGTATATCGCAGGTTTGAAATGGACGACGTGCCAATTAGTTCGTTAGCGAGAGAGTCAAGACTGAAATTGGTGATTTACGGGAGGACTGTGGAGGCACCGGAAGGCAACGACGGCCAGAGCGAGCCCAAGTACACCCAGGTCGAAATCGGCTGGGCCTCGGTTCAGTTCTTCAACTACGAAGGGTATTTCTGAGTAACAATATTTCGCAGTTTTAACCAATCTAAATGCAGCGTTATGGTCCACGGCAACGTGATCCTGTCAATTTGGCCACCCGAATCCCAGTTCTTGCACGGCGCCCCTCCCCCCTTCGGCACGCACCCAGTACCGGACCACCCCATGATGGATATCCAGATCGCGGGTCTATCTAAGGCGGAGTTCCCGAAAGTGCCGCCTGATTTGATCACGAACGTGGTTAAGGGCGACTTTCACAGTTTGGACCAGTCCACGCAACAGCAGTTGAACGATATATGTGAACAGGATATGCTATATAGACTCCCGCCGGTGATAAGGGAAGTGTTGTGGGAGAAGAGGCACTACTTGTACCATATTCCCGAGGCGCTTCCGAAGGTTTTGTTGGCGGCCCACAGCTGGGAGTACGCCTGCTTACCGGACCTACACGGGATGCTGCACGCTTGGACACCCCTCAAACCCATACAAGCCCTGCAGTTGTTGCTGCCGACGTAAGTACACCCAGTTTAAGGTCTGTCTGTCACCTGTATCAACTTTTATTAGACACGTAATCTCCAAAATGACGTCATTTAATCTATCCAAACTAATTACGTTGTCTTGAAAAAAATGTTGGTTATTGGTTATCATAAAAAAATAAAGTTCCCAAAATAAAATCTTATAATTTTTCTAAATAATAATACTAATCTTTATTTACGGAGGATTCCTTTTTTTACAATATTATTTAACAGGATGATTGAAAAATGAAAAAAGTCGAAAAACATGAATTTATTTTGTTCGATTTTACAGTTTTTTTATATCATAATTTTTCGTTTTTCCATCTTTATTTTTTTTTCAGTTTTTGAATTTCTCGGCTTCCCAATTGTTAATTTTTCAATTTTACCCAATTTTTCAAGTTCTTAATTTTTATTTTTCATTTTTCCGATTTTTTAATTTTCATTTTCTCGATTTTCCGCTTTCTTTCATTTGTAACTTTTCAAAATCTTGATTTCCAATTTTTAGATTTTTCGGTTTTACAGTTTTGCGATTTTTCCAATTTTTTTTTTAGAAAAGTTGAAAAAACGAAAAACTAAAAAATCAGAAAAAATTGAAAAACTGAAAAATTGCAAAACGAATAATTGAAACACTGATAAACTATAAATCGAGAAACTTAAAAATCAAAAAAATTAATGAATCAAAAAATAGGAAAGAAGAAAAAATGAGCCGAATCGAAAAATTAGAAGTCCTAAAAATTATAAAATCGAAAAAGTGTAACATTGGAATGTGGAAAATTTGAAAAATTAAATATCAAGAAATCGAAAAATTGAAAAATCCAAAAACTTGAAAATTTCATACTGAAAAAAAGAAAAATTATAAAATCAGAACATTTAAAAACCGAAAATTGAAAAAATAAACAAAGTCAAAAACGGCAATGAAAAATTGCAAATCAAAAAATTGAAAAATCCAAAAACCGAAAAATTTCACATTAAAAAAAAAAGAAAATAAAAAACGGAAACAAAAAATTGCACTAAAACACCAAGGTTCCTTTATAGTGCGTATGACTTGCTAAAACATCCAAAAGGTGGAAAAACAAAAGAAATGGAAAATTGGAAAATTGCAAATCGAAAAATTAAAAAAATAAAAAAAAATCATAAAATCGAATAAATGAAAACAATAAAGAAAATAAACTTAAATGAAAAAAAAATTGCAAATTGCAAATCAAAAAATTAAAGAAATGAAGAAACGAAACATCGAAAAAATTGAAATTAAAAAACAAAATTATAAACTCGGAATCTTGAAAAATCAAAAAATTCTAAAAATAATGAAAATAAAAAACCAAATTGAAAAACTAAAAATTGTAAACTCGCGATATTTTAAAATGAAAAATTTGCTCAATATAAAAATTAAAGAAACAAAAAACTGAAAAATCGAATAATTGAAAAATAAAGAAACTATAAAACCGAAACGAAAAAATGCAAAATCTAAAAATTGAAGAAAAACAATTTAAGATTATTGGCCAATCGAAAAATTGAAGAAACGAAAAACTGAAAAAATTAAACTTGAAAAAACAAAAAAATGGTAAAATTGAAACACTGAGAGATCAAAAAATTAAAAATAAAAAACCGAAACGAAAAATTGCAGTTCGAAAATTTGAAGGAATGAAAGATGGAAAAAAATGGAAAAACTGAAAAACGGAGGAAACGCAAAATTGCAAAATCTAAAAATTAAAGAAACAAAAAACTGAAAAATTGAAAATTCGCAAATGGAAAAATTGAAGAATTGAAACACTGAAAAATCGAATAATTGAAAAATAAAGAAACTAAAAAATCGAAACGAAAAATTCCAAAATCTAAAAATTGAAGAAAAACAATTGAAAATTGCCCAATCCAAAAATGGAAAAAACGAAAAAATGAAAAAATTAAAGTTGAAAAAACAAAAAAAACACTGAAATGAAAAAATAAAGAAAATAAAAGTCCGAAACGAAAAATTGCAAATCGAAAAATTATATATTGAAGACTCAAAAAATTACAAAATCTAGAAAGTTGGAAAGCTGAAAAATTGAAAAATTTAAACCAAAAACTCGAAACATTGCGAATCGAAAAATTGAAGAAACAAAAAAATGAAAAATTGGAAAATTGAAAAAATTAAACTAAAAAAACTAAATTATAAAACCGGAATTTTGAAAAATTTAACCCAAAAAAAAAACACGAAACTTTGCGAATCGAAAAATTGAAGATACAAAAAAAAAATTAAAACTGGGAAAATTGCAAATCCAAAAAACAATCCAAGAAAATCACAAAATAGATACACTGAAAAATCTAAAAATTGAACAAATTGAGATTAAAAATCCAGAATTATAAAATCGGAATATTGAAAAATCTAAAAATTGTAAAAATAATGAAAATAAAAAACCGAAATGAAAAATTGCAATTCGAGAATTTGAAAAACTTCAAAATTGATCACTCGGGAAATTTTAAAATGAAAAATTTGCTCAATATAAAAATTAAAAAAACAAAATACTGAATAACTGGAAAAATGAAGAAAATAAAAAACCGAAACGAAAAATTGCAAATCGAAAAATTATACATTGAAAACTCGAAAAATTACAAAATCCAAAAGGTTGGAAAATTGAAAAACTGAAAAATTTAAACCTAAAAAGAGCCCAAAAATTGCAAATCGAAAAATTTATAAAAAAGTAAACTTGGAAAAACAAAAAATCGAAACACCGTAAAATTGAATAATTGAATAACAATAAAGAAAATAAAAGATCGAAATGAAAAATTACAAATCGAAAAATTAAAGAAACGAAAAATGAAAAAAATTAAATAAAAAAACAAATTTTTAAATCGGAATATTGAAAAAATCGAAAAATTCAAAAAATAATGAAAATAAAAAACAACGAAAAATTACAATTCGAAAAACTAAAAATTGAAAACTCGGAATATTTTTAAATGAAAAATTTGCCAAGTATAAAATTGAAGAAAAAAAAACTGAAAAATTCGCGATATCGAAAAATTGAAGAAAATTGCAAAATCTAAAAATTAAAAAAACAAAAAAAAATGAAAAATTCAAAATTCGCACATCAAAAAATTGAAGAAACGAGAAACTGAAAAATCGAATAATTGAAAAAATAAAGAAAATAAAAAACTGCAATGAAAAATTGCAATTCGAAAGTTTGAAGGAAATATTTAAGAATCCATAAATTTCAAAATCAACAAACTGAAGGAATAAAAAAATAAAAAAATCGACAAGTCGCAAACCGAAAAATTGAAGAAACGAAAAACTGAAAAAACAATTTAAAAAAAAACGAAAAATTATAAAATAGGGAAACTGAAAAATCGAAAAATTGTAAAAATAAATAAAATAAAAAACCAAAAAAAAATACAAATCGAAAATTTGAAGGAATGAAAAACTTAAGAATCAAAAAATTGAAAACTCGAGATATTTTAAAATGAAAAATTACTAAATATAAAAATTAAAGAAAGGAAAAACCGAAGAAACAAAAAGTCAAAAAAACAAAATATTGAGAAATTGACTAATTAAAACAATAAAGAAAAGAGAAAACCTAAATGAAAAATAGCAAATCGAAAAATTAAAGAAATAATAAAACGAAGAATTGAAAAAATTTAAATTAAAAAACAAAATTATAAACTCGGAATCGTGAAAAATCAAAAAATTCTAAAAATAATGAAAATTAAAAACCAAATTGAAAAACCAAAAATTGTAAATTCGGGATATTTTAAAATGAAAAATTTGCTAAATATAAAGCTGAAGAAACATTAGACCGAAACGAAAAATTACAAAATCTTAAAAGTTGGAAAATTGAAAAACTGAAAAATATAAACCTAAAAAAACACGAAACATCACGAATCGAAATATTGAAGAAACAAAAAAAGAATGAAAAATGTGAAAGTTGCAAATCCAAAAACAATTCAAAAAACAAGAAAATCAGAAAATCGAAATACTGAAAAATCGAATAATTGAAAACAATTAAGAAAATAAAAAACCGAAATGAAAAATTGTAAATCAAAAAATTAAAGAAGAAAGAATTTCATATTAAAAAACCAAATTATAAAATCTGAACATTGAAAAATCGAAAAATTGTAAAAATAATGAAAATAAAAAACCGAATCGAAAAATTGCAATTCGAAAATTTGAAGGAATGGAAAAAATGGAAAAATTGAAAACTCGAGAAATTTTGAAATGAAAAATTAGCTAAATATAAAAATTAAAGAAACAAAAAACTGAAAAATTGAAAATTCGCAAATCGAAAAATGAAATAATTGAAAACTAAAGAAACTAAAAAACCGAAACGAAAAAATTGAAGAAACCCAATTGAAAATTGGCCAATCCAAAAATGGAAAAAACGAAAAACTGAAAAAATTAAAGTTGAAAAAACAAAAAAAAAACATACAATCGAAACACTGAAAGATGAAATAAATGAAAAAATAAAGAAAATAAAAAACCGAAACGAAAAATTGAAAATCGAAAAATTATATGTTGAACACTCAAAAAATCACAAAATGTAGAAAGTTGGAAAGTTGAAAAATTGAGAAATTTAAACCTAAAAAACTCGAAACATTGCGAATCGAAAAACTGAAGAAACAAAAAAATGGAAAATTGAAAAAAATTAAACTTGAAAAAACAAAAAAATCACAAAATCCAAACATTGAAAAATCGAAAAATTAAAGAAACAAAAAATTGAAAAAATTTAAACTAAAAAAACCAAATTATTAAACCGAAATTTTGAAAAATTTAACTTAAAAAAACACGAAACATTGCCAATCGAAAAATTGAAGAAACAAAAAAAAAATGAAAAATGGAAAAATTGCCAATCCAAAAAACAATTCAAAAAATACAAGAAAATCAGAAAATCGAAACACTGAAAAATCGAAAAATTGAAAAAATTGAAATTAAAAAACCAAAATTATAAAATGGGGATATTGAAAAATCTGAAAATTGTAAAAATAATTAAAATAAAAAAGCGAAATGAAATATTGCAATTCGAAAATTTGAAGGAATAAAAGATGGAAAAATCGAAAAATTGAAAAACTTCAAAATTGACCACTCGGGAAATTTTAAAATGAAAAATTTGCTCAATATAAAAATTAAAGAAAGAAAACACTGAATAATTGGAAAAATCACGGAGGTAGAAAATACTCTTCCTCTACCTCCGTGGGAAAAATAGAGAAAATACAAAACCGATACCAAAAATTGTAAACTCTAAAAATTGAAGAAAAACAATTAAAAAATGGCCAATCGAAAAATTGAAGAAACGAAAATCTAAAAAAATTAAACTTGAAAAAATAAAAAAAAATCATAAAACCGAAGCACTGAAAGATGAAATAATTGAAAAAATGAAGAAAATAAAAAATTGAAACGAAAAATTGCAAATCGGAAAATTATACACTAAAAACTCGAAAAATTACAAAATCTAAAAGGTTGGAAAATTGAAAAACTGAAAAATTTAATCCTAAAAAACCCCAAAAAATTGCAAATCGAAAAATTTGCAAAAAAGTAAACTTGAAAAAACAAAAAATCGAAACACCGTAAAATTGAATAATTGAATAACAACGAAGAAAATAAAAGATCGAAATGAAAAATTGCAAAAATTAAAGAAACGAAAAACTGAAAAAATTTAAATAAAAAACAAATTTATAAAATCGGAATACTGAAAAATCGAAAAATTGTAAAAATAATGAAAAAAAAAAACAACGAAAAATTACAATTCGAAAACTCGGTAAATGAAAAATTTGCAAAGTATAAAAATTGAAGAAAGAAAAAACTGAAAAATTCGCAATATCGAGAAATTGAAGAAACGAATAATTGAAAAAATTAAAAAACCGAAACGAAAAATTGCAAAATCTAAAAATTAAAGAAACAAAAAAATGAAAAATTCAAAATTCGCACATTGAAAAATTGAAGAAACGAGAAACTGAAAAATCGAATAATTGCAAAAATTAAGAAAATAAAAAACCGCAATGAAAAATTGCAATTCGAAAGTTTGAAGGAATGGAAAATTTAAAAGTCAAAAAATTGAAAATTCGAGACATTTTAAAACGAAAAATTACTGAATATAAAAATTGAAGAACGGAAAAACCGAAGAAACAAAAAGTCAAAAAATCGAAACATTGAGAAATTGAATCATTGAAAAAATAAAGAAAAGAGAAAACCTAAATGAAAAATAGCAAATCAAAAAGCTGAAAAAATTGAAATTAAAAAAAAAATAATTATAAAATCGGGACATTGAAAAATCGAAAAATAGTGAAAATAAAAACCGTAATGAAAAATTGCAATTCGAAAATTTTAACGAATCGAAAATGTAAGAATCAAAAATTGCAAAATCTAGAAATTGAAGAAACAAAAAATAAAAAATCGAAAATTCACAAACCGAAAAATTGAAGAAACGAAAAACTGAAAAAAAAAATTGAAAAAACAAAAAATATAGAATTGCAACACTGAAAAATCGAAGAATTGATAAATTCAAGTCAAAAATAACCTCGACCACTTTTTCGTGTAACATCAATAGCAACTACTTCCAGCTTCCCCGATTTGGAGGTCCGCAAGATGGCGATCCACTGGATCAGCGGTCTTTCCAACGACGAACTCATCGACTACATCCCCCAGCTCGTGGTGGCCTTGAGACACGAAACCTACGAAAACTCTTCCCTCGCCCAGTTCCTTTTAGATCGTGCCTTGCGGTCGCCCCGCTTCGCTCACCACTTATTTTGGTTGTTGAGTCACACACTTCCCGGTTCCAACCCCCAGAACACCTTCGCCGAACTGTCGGAGAAAGAAGAAATCACCCTCGGAGAAGTGCGCCACCACAGACGCATGAAGCTCATGCTGAGATCGCTGTTGGCGATCTGCGGCGAGGCTCTGAGGACGTGCTTCTTGTCCCAGCAGCTCTTGGTCAAGGACTTGAACGACATCGCCGAAGCCGTGAAGAAAACCAAGGAGTCGCAACGCACCACGGTTTTACACAACCGTCTTCGGGTGGTGGACGCCAACCTCAACGACAACCCCACGAGTTTACCTTTATCGCCAACTTTGAAAGTCGCTGGGGTTCAAGTGAAGTCGTGCTTCTACTTCCCGTCGTACACTTTACCTCTGAAGATCAGTTTTTTGGATCCGAAGGAGACCGTGATTTCCGCGATTTATAAAGTCGGTGATGATTTGCAGCAGGACATGCTCACGCTACAAATGGTGAGGTTGATGGACAAGTTGTGGTTGAACAAAGGGCTGGATTTGAAGATGGTGTCGTTCGTTTGTGTCCCCACGGGAAAGAAAAAAGGTAAAATCTGGGTGTAGTAGAGAGTTTTGGTGAGTGAGATTTCGTAGGGATGATCGAGATGGTCACGAACGCTGAGACCTTGCGGAAAATCCAAGTCGAGCATGGATTGACCGGGTCATTTAAGGATAAACCGATCGCGGAATGGTTGGCCAAACATAACCCCTCAGAGCTGGAATATCAGCGAGCGGTGGAAAACTTCACAGGTAAAAAAATATACTTTCCACGGAAGACACAGCACGTGCTTCATCCCGAAATTGTAGCGTCCTGCGCCGGCTACTGCGTCGTCACTTACATCCTAGGCATCTGCGACCGCCACAACGACAACATCATGCTAAAAACCTCCGGCCACCTCTTCCACATCGACTTCGGCAAGTTCCTAGGCGATGCTCAGATGTTCGGTAACTTCAAACGGGACCGAGCGCCTTTCGTCCTCACCTCCGACATGGCCTACGTCATCAACGGCGGCGACCGGCCCTCCGAAAAATTCCACAAGTTCGTGGACCTCTGCTGCCAAGCTTTCAACATCATCCGAGACAACGCCAACTTGTTCCTCTACCTCTTCACTCTGGTGAGTCGGTAAAATGAGTAGAACCGTCATGAGACGCCCGTTTCAGATGGCGTCCTCGGGCATCTGCGGCATGACTCCCGAGTCGGTGGCGTACCTCCACAACGCTCTTCTTCCTAACATGTCTAACCCCGAAGCTGCGGCTTTCTTTGCTCGGTTGATTGAAAGTTCGCTCAAGTCGTGGTTTACTCAGTTTAATTTCTTTTTGCATAATTTGGCACAGATGAAGTTTAGTAGTGACCATGATGAAGGGTCGTTGTTGACTTTCGTGCCGAAGAGGTACAGTATGGCGACGGATGGGAAGCTGGTGCATGTGCAGGTGGTGAGTTATAAGAAGAGGTACGATCCGGATAAGTACTACGTTTACGTGTTGAGGGTGAGTCGGGCGGGGGATAAGAGCTACATGGAGATACAGAGGACGTATAAGGAGTTCTGCGAGCTGCACCAGAAGTTGTGTATTTATTTTCCGCTGGCCAAGTTACATAGGTGAGTGTAGTTGGGAGGGATTGATGGGGATAGGGAAAGGTGCGGGTTCGAGTCGGAGTGGCGCTTTTTGTTTTTGTTTTTTTTTTTTTTTTAATTATTATTATCATAATGCGTATATTTGAAAATTAGAATCGATATCATCAGTTATTTAGTAAATTAACTTCTTTAAATGTTTTTATTTTTATGATTGTCCAAAGTTTCAAATGTTTCTACAATGATCACATTTATATTTTCCAGATATCGAGATTTTTGAGAATTTCAATTCTGGAAACAAAAAAAAACCCTAATTTCAAAATGTTCGAAACTTCAACACTCTTATGGAAGTTTCAAAAATTAAAAAAAAATATTTGGGTATCTCACATAATTTTAAAGTTAAAAATAAGACTTATGTTAGCAAGTACTATCCCCGCCCGAAAAAATTTTATTTATTGTTATTGTGCTCTCGAAACTGAAATTGTTAAAAATGATTTTGAAAAGACAACTACAATTTTCCAGGTGTCTAAATTTTCAGTATTTCGATATTTTTACGTAGGCCGACTCTCTACGTTTACGTTTTCTCCATTTTTCATGACCGCTAGAGTACGAAGAAATAGGTCTCCCGTTTCCGTCTGTCCGTCTGTCTGTCTGTCTGTCTGCCGTCCTGATTTTTATTAGACAGATAATCTCCGAAAGTACTGGATCGTTTGTTGTCAAATTTTATATTTATATTAGGAATGTCATGTAGATGGTAAAACGCTAACCAAAATTTGTCTACTCATCGTCACCAATAATGTGATGACGTCACTTCAAAATTGTACATAGTAAATGGGTTTTAAATTGTATAAAATAACATAGATCTACACATGTAGTTTAAGATTCCGAATTGAGTTTTTACCCGAAACGTCCAGATTTTTGAAAAAAAAAAATCTAAATTATAAAACATTTTGCAATTTAATTTTGAATCTTCAAAATCAAATGCTTTGAAATCTTGCAGATGTTTTAAACTTATGATAAGGATGATAAATTTTTAATCAAAATATATTTGCTTTGTTGGCGGAAATGAAAACACCACGGAATCGGTTACTAACGTATATTACATTGTGGCACATTACAAGAGAATATTCGACGAGCGTAACATAGTCGCGCTGGTAGCCACGCGGACGGTCGTACCAGAAGTGTCTAAAAATATGGCGTCTTCAAGTGGCGCTGTGTCGCTCTGCGCAATATAGCCATCTCGTGAAGGCGACTACACGAGCGAGCCTCGCACGGCCGAGACTAGGTGTCGCTCCAACACTTCCCCTCGAGGTGACGGTCGTGTAAAAATGTCCACTAATCAACAACGTCAAGTCCGCACGACTTCGCGCACCTCACATGCTTCGGCTTTGACAGTCCTTTAGTTAAGAAGTCCGCAACTTGATCGTCTGTGGGCACATAACTAACCCTGACTTGTCCGTTCTTGAGAACATCGCGCACGAAATGATGGCGGATGTCTATGTGTTTGCTTCTCCCGTGGAAGGTGGGATTTTCAGCAAGCTGCAGGCAACTTCGGTTGTCGCAATGAATGACCAAGTTAGCTAGGTCGTCAAACCCCAGCTCCCGGAGAAACCTCTGCAAGTACAGACCCTCCTTGACGCACTCCGACAGGGCCATGTACTCCGCCTCCGTTGTGGATAATGCAACCGTCCGTTGCTTCTTCGCTTCCCACGACAAAGGCCCACCGTTCAAAAGGAATACATAACCGGTGTACGATCTCCGGTCCTCAGTGCTCGCTCCCCAGTCGGCGTCGGCGAATGCCCTGATTGGCCCATCGTCCGCTCCGAATGCGAGCCCCACGTTCATCGTCCCCTTCAGGTATCGCAGAACTCTTTTGGCTGCCCTCCAGTGCTCTGGGCCATAGCAGTTGTTAAACTGCCCCAGACGACTCACAGCGAAGGCGATGTCGGGCCTCGTAGTCGATGATAAGTAAATGAGCGCCCCCACGAGCTCGCGGTACGGGAGCGCGAGATCCTCTTGACTCTGGTCGATGTTTTTCTCTAGCTTCGTCCCTAGATCGATCGGCGTTGCGACCGGCTTGCAGTCAGACATGCCGAATCGCGAAAGTACGTCCTTTATGTACCCTCGCTGATGCATCGTTACCCGGCCGTCCTCTCTCTGAAACTCCACGCCCAAACAGTGCTTTACATCTCCCAGGGCCTTAATTTCGAATCGTTGGGCCAACTCTCTTCCTATTTCGGCGATCTTCTTTCGGTTGCGGGACGCGATCAATATGTCGTCCACATAGATCGAGATTAACACCACGTCCCGCCCTGATTTTAGGCGAAACAAACACGGGTCTGAGGCCGTCGGGATTGCGCCGAGCTCTTTCAGAGTCGAGTCCAACTTTGTGTACCAGTTCCTACCGGCCTGTCGTAGGCCGTAGAGCGATTTCTTGAGCAAACAAACTCTATCGCCTTTGCGCAACTCCTGGAGCAGACTGGTGGCCTTCGCTACAGTCGAGCTGTCGGTCTCGTTGTCGATGATGCTGCCAAGGGCCCTCTGAAGCTCCTTCGGCGGTTCCATGAATACTTCCTCGTTCAGCTCGCCGTTCAGATACGCAGTTTCGACATCAAACTGCTTAATTGCCATGTCGTGGCGGGCGGCAAGGGAAGCCATCAGCCTAATGGAGCTGAAACGAGCAACAGGAGCAAATGTCTCGGTAAAGTGTATACCTGGTTGTTGGCTGAAGCCCTGGGCGACTAATCTAGCCTTCCTTCTCTCAAAGGTTCCGTCCGATTTGTACTTGTTTCTGAGGACGATGCGACTCCCCACCACCTTGTCTCGCTGTGGACGCTCCACCAAAGCGAAAGTGTCGTTCTTGATGATGGACGTTAGCTCAGCCACTATGGCCCGTCGCCATTCGTCTGCATCGGGACCGCTCAGCGCCTTCTTCATTGCAACCTCGGATACGAAGCTTTGTTCGATGGCATCGACGATGTTGGCACCGGGATTCGGCGCCGTCCGAAATTGCTTCCTGGGTCGGCCACGTCGACCTGTTCTTACAATTCTCGGGCGACCTGGAGCCCTCGCACGATCCGCATTGTTGTCATCGTCGATGATGTCGCGCTCGTCATCTTCTTCAGCAGTCGTCACGTCCCGCTCCGACCTATCGTTCGATTCACCGTCGGCGTAGACGCCGTCTGGGACGTCGGCGGGGCGATGGACCTCGACCTCGACCTCGATGACGTTCCGCGGGTCGTTGGCCGTCGCCGGCGGCGCTCCACCAGCTGGAGGAGGGTGCACGATCTCGACCGAACGCCGAACCTCCGGCGAAGTCTCTCTGCTCTGTTGGGTCTGAGCAGGATTGTCGACGTGACGCCGTTCCTTGTCGTCCTCTACGAACACGACGTCGCGGCTTATCAGTACGGTCCTTTTTACTGGTGACCAGATTCGGTATGCCTTGGATTCGTCGGCATAACCCAAGAAAACGCCTTCTTCTCCTCGCGGGTCGAACTTCCCTTTCCCCGGTCGCCTGTCTAGGTAGTATACCCTGCTGCCGAAAGCTCTGAAATTGGAGATGTCGGGTTTCTTACCGGTCCATGCCTCGTACGGGGTTCCACCACCCAGGCATCTGGTGGGCAGGCGATTTCGCAGGTAATTGGCAGTGTTAACCGCCTCCGCCCAGAACGAGTCCGGTAACCCGGCGTCAATCCAGAGACACCTGGCCGTGTCTAGGAGCGTGCGGTTCTTCCGTTCTGCGGTGCCGTTTTGCTCCGGATTGTACGGCGCCGTCAGCCTCCTCGTAATTCCTCGCGCCTTGAGGTACCGGTCGAAGTCGCGGCTTGTGTACTCGCCGCCGTTGTCCGACTGTAAGCACTTGACGGTTTTCCCCGTCTGGTTCTCGACGAGAGCCAAGTACTCCGTCGTGGCCTGGAACACCTCGTCTTTCGATTTCAGGAATCGAGTCTCTCACCATCTGGACTTGTCGTCGATGAACTCTACGAAGTACTTCGCGCCTCCGAGAGATGGCGTCCTCATCGGCCCGCAGACGTCGGTGTGCACCAGGTCCAGTAGCTGCTCTGTGCGCCGGTTAGAGCACTTTGGGAAGAGGGACCTGGACAACTTCCCCTGGATGCAGATGTCGCACTTAACCGCCTCCGCACAATCCTTTAGCTGGACGCCGCTCACTCGATTATTTCGTATGGCCTCGACGAGGTCCCTCGCGTTCGCGTGTCCCGATCGCTTGTGCAACAGTCCGAGCGGAATTTTGTCCTCACCACAAGCCGAGCGCGCATCATGCTTGTGTCCGCTCACGTAGTATAGGTCTCCTATTCGTTCCGCATACAACAGCACGTTGCCGTCTGGATCCACTACCACCGCTTCGTCGCGCCGAAAATTAACCTCGAGTCCGCGGTCCGTGATTTTGCTCACGGACATTAGATTGGTCCTCAGATCGGGCACATGCAGAGTCTCACTCAACGAAACGTTTGCTGTTTCGCCTAACACGCGAGCCGCGAACTGCACCGTACCAACACCCAATGTCGCGGTAGACGATTCGTTCGCGAGGTTCAAAATACCTGTTTTCGATCTATCGATCTTCGTGAATTGGCCCCCATCATTGCACAAATGCGCTGAGACCCCACTGTCCAGGCACCAGTACGAGCTTGAGTTGGCGGTTTCTTCGCGCTCACTCATTCGCAAACATACGTTCCTTGCGTGTTTCGCGCTCCTTTCCTTGCTCCGGCACTCTGATGCCTTGTGCCCTAGTCGCCCGCATTTGAAGCAGCGAAGTTTGGAGCCCCCGTTGTTCCGTCTTCCGTTGGGACTTCCGCCAGCTTCCGCTCTCTCCTTGTTTTCCCGCCAGCCGCCATTTTTGTTATCCCGCCAACCGCCATTTTTGTTGGCGACCATGGCGCCGGACGTGCCGCTTCCGCCGCGTGCGCAGTTCTTGCGCGCGTCGCTCTCTTCCACGACCTTAATGCGCAGCGCTTCCGGCGACGGTAAATCATCTCGCGATTCGATCGCACATCTAAAAACCTCGAAACTCGCGGGTAGGCTGTAAATTAGTAAGATGGCCAGGAGATCCGGATTGATGTCGACGTCCATGTCGTTCAGTTTATCCACGGAGTCGAAGAACTCGCGCAGATGCTCGCGCACGTCGCCCCCATCGTCCATTTTGCATAAGATCAAGCGTTTCAAGAGTGTCGCTTTTCTCGCAGGCCCCTTCGACTGGTAGATCTCCTCCAGGCGTAGCCACATGCTTCTGGACGTGTCGCAATTCTTTATTTGCTTCAGTTCTGTCGGACTGATCGAGAGCACAATATCCGACCTCGCCTTGCTGTCGTTCTTGACCCATTCAGCAATGGCCGCCGCGTTCGTCGCTGTTGCCTCAGGCTTGACGCAAGTACCGCTCACGTACTCCCACAGGTCGCCTTTGATCAGCACCGCCTGCATTTGTAATTTCCACGTATCGAAGTTGTCCTTCCGCAGCAACTCGATGCGCGACGAATTTCCGGCGTTCATCTTGACGGCGTACTTTAACACAACACGTGCACACACTTCAGTACCTTCGAATATACGCGATTCCGTTTATTCGCGCTCTGGGCCCATAACCTGTTGGCGGAAATGAAAACACCACGGAATCGGTTACTAACGTATATTACATTATGGCACATTACAAGAGAATATTCGACGAGCGTAACATAGTCGCGCTGGTAGCCACGCGGACGGTCGTACCAGAAGTGTCTAAAAATTTGGCGTCTTCAAGTGGCGCTGTGTCGCTCTGCGCAATATAGCCATCTCGTGAAGGCGACTACACGAGCGAGCCTCGCACGGCCGACACTAGGTGTCGCTCCAACATGCTTATCCCCTCCAAAAAATTGATGTCATTTGCCAAAATCAGTCTTATCTTAACAACTATTGACCCCACCCACCCACCCCTATTTTCTCAGAGGGTATGTCATTTGCCAAAATAAGACTTATGTTAGCAAGTACTATCCCCGCCCGCCCGCCCGCTATTACTAACATAAGTCTTATTTTGGCAAATGACATCATCTGAAAAAATAGGGGGCGGGTGGGCGGGACTAGTACTTGCTAAGATAAGACTGATTTTAGCAGATGACATATCATTTGAGAAAATGGCGGGCGGGTGGGCGAGGTTAGTACTTGTTAAGATAAGCCTGATTTTGACAAATGACACCTTAGTAACCAATTAAATTCCTAAATCTACCCGAAATGTGCAAAAAATGATGCGTTTTTAGTTGTGATTTATCATTGCATTCATATTTTTTAGATTTGCTTTTACAAGTGCCCCAAAAAAAATAAATAAATGTGTCAATTTATTTTATTGGTTAAATTAGGAACGGCTCACTCCATTTTTCCAGAAAATTTTGGGAATACAATACTGTCTTTGCAAAAATGTTGATGACGTCATCACAAAATTCTGTAAAGTAAAAACTCAACTCAAAAATACTGGATATATTTCACTGTACTTTGGGTGTGAGGGAAGTTCTGTCGAAACAGCTTTCGACCAATGTTTTTTTAATTTTAAAATACTTGGATTAAAAGATTGCTGTTTCACACATAAATGTTCTCTGAGGATCACATTTATATTTTCGAGATATCGAAATTTTGGAACCAAAAATACCTCAAATTTCAAAAATGTTCGAAACTTCAAAACGATAAGTTTTAAAAATTTCAAAAAAATATTTGGATACTTTACACAATTTTAAAGTTCAACTAAAAAAGTTTCCAAAATTAATGTCAGGCCTATGTGTTAAAATAAAAAAAATCATACATTAAACCGTTAAATTATGTTATTCATTTTTAGAATTTGAAAATGAAACTAAAATTTTCCAGTTCCCCAAATTTTCAGTACTACGATATTTTCTAAAAATTTTAAGAATACGTGGATTAAAAGAATTTTTTTCACACGTAAATGTTTTTCTTTCTGTGATTATCTAAAGTTTCAGATGTTTATGCGATGATCACATTTATATTTTCCAGATATCGAAATTTTTGAAAATCATCTTTTCAGTCTTGGAAACGGAAAAAACTCAAATTTGAAAATGTTCCAGACTTTAAAACTCTATGGAAGTTTTAAAAATTAAAACAAAAATATTTGGATATTTTGTATAATTTTAAAGTTCAACTAAAAAAATTTTCAAAATTCATATAACGCCTATGTGTTAAAATAAAAATTCATAGTGTGTGTTTTGAAAATACGAAAGACAGTTTTTCATTCTATTAAACAGTAAATTCTGTTATTCATTTTTAAAATTTTCAAATTTTATTTATTGTTACGGTGATCCCGAAACTGAAAATGTTAAAACATTATCTTTAAAAATACAACTAAAATTTTCCAGTTGTCTAAATTTTCATTATTACGATATTTTTTACGTCGGCCGACTCTCTACTTTTACGTTTTCTCGATCTTTAATGACCCCTAGAGTACGAAAAAATAGGTCTCCCGTTTCCGTCTGTCCGTCTATCTGTCTGTCTGTCTGTCCATCTGTCTGCCTTCCTGATTTTTATTGGACAAATAATCTCCGAAACTACTGGATCGTTTGTTGTCAAATTTCGTATTTTTATTAGGAATATCACTTCAAAATTGTACGTAGTAAATGGGTTTTAAACTGTATAAAATAACATAGTTCTACACATGTGGTTTATGACTCTGTATTGAGTTTTTACCCGAAAAGTCCAGATTTTTGGAAAAAAAATCAAAATTATCAAACATTTTGCAATTTAATTTTGAATCTTCAAAACCGAATGCTTTGAAATATTGCAGATGTTTTAAACGTATGATAAGTATGATAAATTTTTAATCAAAATATATTTGCTTATCCCCCCAAAATTTGCCAAAATCAGTCTTATCTTACCAAGTACTAGCACCGCCCACCCGCCCGGTATTTTCTTAGAGGATGTCATTTGCCAAAATCAGTCTCACCTTAACAAGTGCTAGCCCCGCCCACCCGACCCCTATTTTCTCAGAGGGTATGTCATTTGCCGAAATAAGACTTATGACATCTTCTGAGAAAATAGCGGGCGGGTGGACGGGGCTAGTACTTGCTAACATAAGTCTTATTTTGGCAAATGACATATCCTCTGAGAAAATAGGGGCGGGTGGGCGGGGCTAGTACTTGGTAAGATAAGACTGATTTTGGCAAATGACATGCTCTGGGAAAATAGGGGGCAGGTGGGCGTTCCTAGTATTTGTGAAGATAAAACTGATTTTGCCCCTATTGATCTTGTAAAAACTCGTGAAATTTAAAGGTTTTAAATTGCAAAATCTCCATAGTAACCAGTTAAATTCCTAAACCTACCCAAAATATGATGAGTTTTTAGTTGTTATTTATCATTGCATTAGGATTTTTTTAGATTTGCTTATACAGGTGGGTCAAAAAATAAATGAATGTGTCAATTTATTTTATTGGTTAAATCAGGAACGGCTCACTCCATTTTCCCAGAAAATTTTGGGAATACAATACTGTGCACCAATCCAAGTTGATATACGTGTCCTTGCAAAAATGTTGATGACGTCATCACAGAATTCTGCAAAGTAAAAACTCAACTTGGATTAAAAGATTTTTTTTTCACACGTAAATATTTTTGTGATGATCACATTTATATTTTCGAGATATCGAAATTTTTGAGAATCATCTTTTCAATTTTGGAACCAAAAAAACCTCAAATTAATTAATTAATTTATTTATCTTTAAATAACCTCTATTCATATTGTTTTATTTTGAAACGGTTAAATTCTGTTATTCATTTTTAGAATTTTCAAATTTTTTTATTGCTGTGATCCCGAATTTCCAAAGGTTAATAAAAAAGCGAACAAAAAAAAAATTGGTTATCGTAAGGAACATATCACATCATACATTTCAGGCGAAATTTATAAATAAAAGTTTCACATGACGTCATCACTTTGTCGGAAAGGATTAGCAAACAGATGAATTCTGATTAGCTATATTTTTATCTGTGATGTTCACGATAACCTTAATACGTAATTTCCGGGGAGTCGACTTTGTAATTTCTGAGATAAAAATCGTGAAATTTGATTTTGATTCACTTGGCAAAATTTTGAGGTGACGTCATCGGGTTTTTAGTGGGGATGATTGTACAAATTGTGGTTAGGGTTTTACACCTACAGAAAACATGAAATTAGCACGTAAAAAGTAAAAACGAGTATTTTAAGTACGTGTATTGAGCGAATAACAGTTTTATTAATAATTGCTAATAACTATTGGTGGTATAGGTAGAGTATTTTTTATCTCAATGTGTGATAACTTTATTAAATAGTCTTAAGATTTTATCTAAAAGTGGACAGTTTTTGTTTCATAGAAATTCTTATACTTAAAGGATTATTATTTTATTATTAAAAAAGCGCTTGTCGACGATAACATAAAGACACTCGGCACACTTTATTACTAAACTAGAAGTAATAGAAAAATAAAGCTTATCGTAAAGATAAATTTACGTGTAGTTTGTAATATAGATTTAATTACAATTATGACAGGGCTTTAGTGTATGCAATTGATAAGTAGTTTTAAAGAACCTGTCACATTTGGGAAGTTAGTAAATTGATTGCCGCCTTTCAAATCGATCAGTTTTTTTTTTTATTTGATAAACACGGTTGATAATGAATTTCATTGGCGGTAGGACCATATAAGTTATAATAAAATTATTGATAATCCTCGCAGAACATATTGACGTTCAGTTGGCAATATCGCTGTTGAGTTGATTACCGAAAAAATGGTAACAATGAGAAAGATAAATTCGTACGATATATATAACTGATTACGTCCATAATTCCCACTATCTAAATCTATTTAAAAGACTGCATCTGCGTTCTTTAATCCCATCCCATCAGAAACTGTGAACGTTTCCGTCGCAGAACAATTTACTTTCCCATTTTTCAAATCCCACTACATCACATTCCAATTTTATCAACATGTCAAGCAAATATTCTTATCGAAATAATCGATTCGAAAGCCCATTATCATATTTAACATCATAATAACGAAATAAAACAATCCCGTACGAAATTAATGTAATAAAAAAATACAATACGTTACAGTTAATAAATACTTAAGCACTTGCACTACTCCCATCCGATAGATCGTCGTCGTCATTAACAGCGACGTGTCTAGGTCTCATCACTTTCGGTTCTTCGTCTTCACCGAAGAATATACTCGTGGCTTGACTACTGAAGTTCATAGGCCTCACGTCGGGCTCCTCATCCTCACTCGAACTATCTTCAGACAAATCTCCGAAGCTATGATTAACCTTTTTGGTGAAGTGTATCTGGAAATTACCGTCGTCGTCATCATCATCAGAGTCGCTCGCTTCCAGGGGAAACTGTATCGTTTTTGTGGCCACCACGGGCGTGGGCATCACTTTGGTCTCGATTTTCTGGGGTTGGGGGGCCGGAACCTTGGGGGCTTGCGTTTTCACCGCCTTCGCCGGGGGCGGCTTCGGCGCCGGCGTCGCTTTAGCCGGAGGCGCCGGCGTCGCTTTAGCCGGAGGCGCCGGCGTCACTTTAACTGGAGGCGGTGGCGTCGATTTAGCTGGAGGCGGTGGCGTCGATTTAACTGGAGGCGGTGGCGTGGCTTTAGCTGGAGGTTTTGGCGTCGCTTTAGCTGCAGGAGATTTGGTGGCGTTCGCTGGGGGTTTTGTCTTCGTAGGGTTACTTGGGGGTGGTGCGGCCCCCACGTCCCCGTTGGCCTTCTGCTCGAACACGCCCTTGATTTCCGGCTTCAGCGGTTTTCGTCTCTCCTTCACGACCTCGTTCCGTCCCAGATTCCCATTACTCGTAGACGCGCCTTCAAATTCAGGTTGAAATACTCAAAACGCTTGAAAATACTTACTCGGCCCAGGCTCGAACTCCGAGAAGGTGTTGAATTTGACGCACACCACTCTGCTCGCTCCGCTGCTCTTCTTGCTCGTCTTACCGATGAGTTTGCCTTTGAAACCGCCCAAAAGCCCCATTTTCCTCGACCGATCAAGATGCCATACTACGCTATTTTGTTATTATCTCGACCGCTCGTGTTTATCAGTAGATAAAAAACAATAACGAAATTAGGAATGCGTGATTAATCATCGAGTGTTGCAGTTTAACTACCGGACTTCATGTTGGAAGGTCTAACATTAAGCAAGTGGCCGAGAAGAGGTACCAGGAAGTGAGTTCTTTCATAACTTCGTTGTTCAAGTGTGCCGACGAAATCGCTCATTCGGACTTGGTTTACACGTTCTTCCACCCTCTGCTGAGGGACCAGCAGTACTCCGAGGAGTATGCGAAAAAAGCGAAAGGTGAGACGTGACTTAGGGCGAGACCTTGCGTTACTCCGCTTGTTGTAGATCGGAAAGGGGTGTCGAAGAATGAAGCCGGGAGGTTGAAAGGACAGCTGAAATTGTCGTTTCAGTTTTCTAAGGGCGTGTTTAGGGTGATGGTGTACCATGTGAGGGACCTGCCGCTGCTGACCAACGGACAGGAACCTTCCACCTACGTTAAGGTCTATCTGCGCCCTGATACCTCGAAGGAAACGAAGCGGAAGACGAAAGTCGTGAGGAAGAATTGTCACCCCAGTTTTGTGGAAATGGTAACTCGTAGCGGACAAGATTTTTACTTTCTAAAATTGCACTTGCAAGCTATAAAATTATTTTGATTAATTTTTTTTAACATTCCAAAAAGTGGTAAGAATATTTTGTAACGGTTTTATCGTTGTGTTGTTTTACTTTCTAAAATTTCACTTGCAAGCTATAAAATTAGTATTATCATTTAAAACGTTCGTAAATATGGGAGTATATATTTTTTTAAATTAATATAATTTGCATTTTTTGAAAATATAAAAAAAAATTGGACAACTTTTAAAAAGTTATAATTACATATTGTTATGAATTGTGATAATAGAGTCATATTTCGAAGATATCCAGGTCGAAAATTCTAAGAATCATCTTCAATGATAATTGTGCTACCAAAACCAAATTTTTCACATGTTGTGGTACAATTTTTCGCGAAAGAGCAAGATTTACATTTTTAAAATTCTGTGGATGGTAAAAATAAACAAAAAATTTTAATTATTGAAACAATAAAGAGGGACATATACATTTCATTTTTGTCGGTTATTTAAAGAAATATGGGAAATTTAATCACGAATTTGTGATGCTGAAAAAATTTCCTATGAGACAGACACCTTTTCCGACCGATTTGGATATACCTTACAATAGTAATAATAATAATGATGATGATAATAATATTTCGAAAAATGAATACAATTTCCGATGAGATAGTCACTTTTCCAGACGAATTTGAACACATTTTGCAATGATAATAATAATAATAGTAATTTGAAAAAAATGGTCGAAGGTTATTTCGACAGAACTTCCCTCGTGCAGCCCATCAAATCCCGGTCCTTTGATGAATCACAAAAAATACCGAGGAATGGAACAACCGAAAATCCAGAAATGAAAAAATTTTAAAAATAATATTTTGAAAAATTCCCAAAATTGAAATGTTGAAAAATCGAGAAATAAAAAAAAAATGAAAAGTCGAAGAATTGAAAAAATCGTTAATATAAAATTAAAAAAATCGAAAAACTAGAAATCGAGAAGTCGAAAAATTAATCTACAATTAAAAAAGTCGCAAAACTGAAAAATCGAATAACTAAAAATCGAGAAATTGAAAAATCCCAAAACTGAAATGTCGAAAACTTGAAAAATCGAGAAATCAAAAAAATTGAAAGTCGAAAAATTGTAAAAATTGTAAAATTTGAAAAATTCAATTATGCACAAACATACTAAAAAGTTTAAAATAGGAATTCAAAACATAAAAAAATCGTAAAATCGAAAATTTAAAATATCGAAAAACTAGAAATCGAGAAATTGAGAAATCCCAAAACTGAAATCGAAAACTTGAAAAATGGGGAAATCAAAAAAAATAAAAGTGGAAAAATTTTTAAATTCGAAAGACCGAAATTATGTACATATCTACTAAAAACTTTAAAATCTGGAATTCGAAAAAATGAAAATTGAAAAATTTAAAAACCGAATAATTGAAAACTTGAAAATCAAAAATTTTTAAAATCAAAAAATTGAAACATCTAGAAATCGAAACATCACAAGATTGAAAAAACGAAAAATTTGAAATTCAAACATTTAACTTAAAAAACCCGTTGAATCGAAAAATTAAATAATCGGTACATCGACATCTCGATAAATTGAAAAATACGAAAACTGAAAATTTAAAAAATTAAAAACCGAAAAATTGAAAACTTGAAAAATTTTAAAAATCAAAAAATTGAAAAAGCGAAATTCTAAAAGCGACAAACGGAGAAATGGAAATTGAAAAATGTTAATATCTAGAAATCGAGAAAGATTGAGAAAACGAAAAATTTGAAATTGAAACATTTAACTTAAAAAACCCGTTTAATCGAAAAATTAAACAATCTATACATTGAAATCTCAATAGATTGGTAAATCGGAAAACTGAAAATTGAAAAATTTAAAAATCGAAAATCTAAAAGCGTGAAATGGAGAAATCTAAACTGAAAAATTGAAACATTTAGAAATCGTAACATCAAAAGATTGAGAAAACGAAAAATTTGAAATTGAAATATTTAACTTAAAAAACCCGATTAATCGTAAAATTAAACAATCGATACATCGACGTCTCGATAAATTGTAAAATCGGAAAACTGAAAATTGCAAAATTTAAAAATCAAAAAATTGAAAAACCGGAAATCTAAGAGAGAAATCGAAAAGCTTAGAAGTCGAAAAATCGAAAACGAAAATTGTGAAATTGAAACATTTAACTCAAAAAACCCGATAAATCGAAAAATTAAAAAAGCCATACATGGAAATTTCGATAAATTTGGAAATCGGAAAACTGAAAAACTAAAAATTGAAAATTTAAAAACCAAAAAATTGAAAACTTGAAAAATCAAAAATTATAAAATTCAAAAAATTATAAGACAGATATCGAAACATCAAAAAAATCAAAAATCTAACATTTAAAAATTTGAAAAATTGAAAAAGTTGAAAACTGAAGTACATACTAAAAAACCGAAAAATCGAGAAAACAAAATATCTAAAATTAAAAAAAAACGAAAAATTAAAACGTCGAAAAATTGAATCGAGAAATCAAAGCATCAAAAAATCCCAAAATTGAAAAAGCGACAAACGGAGAAATGGAAATTGAAAAATGGAAATATCTAGAAATCGAGAAAGATTGAGAAAACGAAAAATTTGAAATTGAAATATTTAAATTAAAAAACCCGATGAATCGAAAAATTAAACAATCTATACATCGAAATCTCAATAGATTGGTAAATCGGAAAACTGAAAATTGAAAAATTTAAAAACCGAAAATCTAAAAGCGTGAAATGGAGAAATCGAAATTGAAAAATTGAAACATTTAAAAATCGTAACATCAAAAGATTGAGAAAACGAAAAATTTGAAATTGAAATATTTAACTTAAAAAACCGATTAATCGTAAAATTAAACAATCGACATCTTGATAAATTGGAAAATCGGAAAACTGAAAATTCAAAATTTAAAAATCAAAAAATTGAAAAACCGGAAATCTAAGAGAGAAATCGAAAAAATTGAAACATCTAGAAATCGAATCATCAAAGGATTGAGAAATCGAAAAGCTTAGAAGTCGAACAATCGAAAAGGAAAATTGTGAAATTGAAACATTTAACTCAAAAAAAAAAACGATAAATCGAAAAATTAAAAAAGCCATACATGGAAATCTCGATAAATTTGAAAATCGGAAAACTGAAAAACTAAAAATTGAAAATTTAAAAACCGAAAAATTGAAAACTTGAAAAATCAAAAATTATAAAAATAAAAAATTTATAAGACAGATATCGAAACATCAAAAAAGTGAAAAATCTAACATTTAAAAATTTGAAAAATTGAAAAAGTTGAAAACTGAAGTACTAAAAAACCGAAAAATCGAGAAAACAAAAATATCTAAAATAAAAAAAAACAAAAAATTAAAACGTCGAAAAATTTAATCCAGAAATCAAAGCATCAAAAAATTGAAAAATCCCAAAATTGAAAAATGTTAAAACCGAAACATCGACAACTTGAGAAATCGAAAAACTGAGAAATCGAGACATCGAAAAGTCAAAAAATGAAAAGTCGAAAAATCGCGAAATTAAAAAAATTAAAAGTAGAAAAATTGTAAAATTTGAAAAATTCAAATATGCACAAACATACTAAAAAGTTTAAAATAGGAATTCAAAACACAAAAAAATCGTAAAATCGAAAATTGAAAAAATCGTTAAAATTTAAAAAATCGAAAAACTAAAAATCAAAAAACTAAAAATCCAGAAATTGAGAAATCCCAAAACTGAAGTCGAAAACTTGAAAACTGGGGAAATCAAAAAAATTAAAAGTGGAAAGATTTTAAAATTCGAAAAACCGAAATTATGTACATATCTACTAAAAACTTTAAAATCTGGAATTCGAAAAAATGAAAACTGAAAAATTTAAAAACCGAAAAATTGAAAACTTGAAAATCAAAAATTTTTTAAATCAAAAAATTGAAACATCTAGAAATCGAAACATCACAAGATTGAAAAAACGAAAAATTTGAAATTCAAACAGTTAACTTAAAAAACCCGTTGAATCGAAAAATTAAACAATCGATACATCGACATCTCGATAAATTGAAAAATCCGAAAACTGAAAATTAAAAAATTTAAAAATCAAAAAATTGAAAAACCGGAAATCTAAGAGAAATCGAAAAAATTGAAACATCTAGAAATCAAAGCATCAAAAGATTGAGAAATCGAAAAGCTTAGAAGTCGAACAATCGAAAACGACCATTTAACTCAAAAAACCCGATAAATCGAAAAATTAAAAAAGCGATACATTTGAAAATCGGAAAACTGAAAAACTAAAAATTGAAAATTTAAAAACCGAAAAATTGAAAACTTGAAAAATCAAAAATTATAAAAATCAAAAAATTATAAGACAGATATCGAAACATCAAAAAAGTGAAAAATCTAACATTTAAAAATTTGAAAAATTGAAAAAGTTGAAAACTGAAGTACTAAAAAACCGAAAAATCGAGAAAACAAAATATCTAAAATAAAAAAAAAACGAAAAATTAAAACGTCGAAAAATTGAATCGAGAAATCAAAGCAACAAAAAATTGAAAAATCTTAAAACCGAAACATCGACAACTTGAAAAATTGAAAAACTGAGAAATCGAGACATCGAAAAGTCGAAAAATCAAAGAATCGATTTATAGAGAAATTGAGAAACGGAACAATCGAAAATTTCGAAACGCCACAAATTTATTCGGCAAAATTTTGAGATGACGTCATCAGTTTTTTGAGAGAGGATAAACGAATAAATTGTGCTTAACGATTTACCATGATTACGGTAACCTTAAAATATTTACAAGATTTCAAAGCAATCAGTTTTGCAGTTTCAAAGTTACATTGCAAAATATTGTTATTCAGACAGACAGACGAACGGACGGACGGACTTTGAGAAAATATAAAAGTAGCAATTCGTCCGATGGACGCGATTACTTGTACTTCCTTAGATTACGCCCGGAAAGTATAGTTTTGGAAATTTCATTCTACCCTATAAAATTTTATTAACAAGACGGACAGTAGTACCATGGTAATAAATATTTATGGCTCACACGAATTTACCCAAATTTGTCGGAGAACATTTAACAGGTAGTTGTACTCATAAAATAATGCTCACTTTCGTTCGTGACTAACGATGGGCCCTGTCCGGGCCTGGATTATTCTGCTTTCTAACATCTGGGGATTACCGGCACGCGACAACTATAAGTTGTAAATATCTCTTGCTGTTGGACTACTGTCCGTCTCGTTATTGTCAATAAAATTTTATAGGGTAAAATGAAATTTACAAAACTATAAAAAGAAAGGAGAAGAAATAATGTTTTTCTCTATAATTTCCAGGCCAATTTGACCATCTTTTACAATAATGATAATGTTGATAATAATAATTCAAAAAAATAACGGACAAATTTGCGTTTTTCTCAGTTATTTCAATAGATACTGGAGAGCTAGCTACGATTTCAAGAATTCTGAGAAAATTTTCGATGAGGTGGAGATTTTCCAAATCGACTTGAACGACTAAAGAAGGAAAAACCGAAAATCGAAAAATAAAAAAATTAAAAATTCGAACATCGAAAAATCGAAAAGCAAAGAAATTGAAAAGAGTGGGAACTGAAGAATGGAAAAATTGAAACAACGAAAATGCGAAAAATCGTAAAGGAAATAAACTGAAAATTCGAATATGGAAAAATAGAAAATTTAACGAGTCATTTTAGGCCAGAGAAGGTGGAAATTAAAAGAAAATCGAAAATTGAAAATTTGCAATATTGAAAGGTTGAAAAGTTGAAAATTCGAGGAATCGAGAAACCAAAAAATCTAAAATTAAAATGTCAAAAAACGAAAAAATTCCCAAACTAGAAGTTGAGAAATCGAAAACTTGAAAAATCGAAAAATGGCAAAATTTTAACATTGAGAAACCGAGAAGTCGAGAAATGGAAAATTAAAAAACCGTAAAATGCAAAAATTGAAAAATCGATAAATAGGAAATTTAAAAATACCAAAATTTGAAAAAACGAAAAACTGAAAAATCAGAAAACCAGGAATCGAGAAATCTAAAGATTTTAAATTAAAAAAAAAAACAATTGAATAATCGAGAAATTGAAGAATCAAAGAATTGAAAAATCGAAAAATAGAAGTAGTACTTGTAAATATAAGACTGATTTTGGCCAATAATATACCTTCCATGAAAACGGAGGGCGGGTGGGCGGGGCGGGGCTAGTACTTGTTAAGATAAGTCTGATTTTGGCAAATGATACACCCTTTAAGAAAATAGGGGGCTGGTGGGTGGGGCTTGTACTTGCTAAGATCAGACTGACATCACATTCCATACTTTTTCACCGAAGGGGATTTATTTATATCGTAATCAGTGTGAAATTTGCTTTCAGCTGGAGTACCGGATGGCGCTAGAAGTCATCCAAGAGAAGAGCCTCCAGGCCACCGTCTGGAACTACGACCCCCTCCAAGAGAACGAGTTCTTAGGGTGCGTCGAGCTGCCGCTGATGGACATCGACTTAACCAAAGAGACCACCGAGTGGTACCCGCTGGTCAACCTGACCAGATAGCAGTTGTTTTTCCAATGAAGCGTCAATTATTGTGATCGGAATTCAAAATGGTGCTCTTTATATCCAGATCTTACACATATGTCGCACTTTTAATATTTATAACTCAGCAATAAACGCCTGAATCGCTTGACGGGACGCGAAAACCGGTTGTATTGAGATTTTGTCGCGCTTAAGGCTGGTTTACCGATGTGGCTTCAGCACGTGAACTAACCTTAACGTTTTATTTATTTATTGCTTTTAGTCATTTATTTATTGGTAGTTTTATTCATTGTTAATGTTTGGTTGTATTTATACCAAAGCTGTATTCTGTATTATTTACGAGATGTAATGACACGATTCCATTAACTAAACCATATTCAGCATTCCTAGATACGAACTATATATTTGTTTACTGATCATATCGTATTACAATGCATTTATGTCTTTTGTAATTTTGTCTACAATATACATGTTTCATAGATGCGACTTTTGCCAGACCCGATCCCATTTATCATAATTCGAAAATTTAAATGTAAATTTTCTCTGAATTAAAATTTATGCAAATGTCGAGCAAGTGACATCACTCGATAGGCTTTGGGTCAAGGTTGACATCATCAATCGATTCGCTTGGGCTTCTTAAACTGTTAAGGGTCAACGATACGAAACACTCCCATAAGAAAATACCAGTCTTGTAATGGACATGCAAATGGGAGCGCGTGGGTAAACTACCAATGGGTTTGTAACACGGTACGTCACTGGAAAATACGGGATTACGGTTCAGTGCAAGTGCAAGCGCTGACTGATAATAGACTTTGATGCATCACTTTAATTCCCAAGGACGTTACTTAACTATAAATTATCAAAAAGTTGAATCACGTTTTGTACGAAATTATGTAAGATATATATTTTTTTTTGTAATAAAAAGCACCACTTGATTGTTCGTTATCGCGTCGTGCTCGCGGCCAACGTATTCATATTTGATAAGATAACGCTTTCTTATTAGTCGAACATGAAAAATATATTTTTTCGAGTGATACATTTCCTGGATGTTTTTGCCTTCTCCAAGATGATTTCATAGCATGGCTTGGATATCCCCAGTGATATTTTTGTTATTCAGATTCGAACGGCGTTAATCTGTTACGAACTATGTATTTACACATAAAATTATCACTTGTTTGGAGATTAACTCAGGAGAAATGATATTTTTCCATTGACATAATCACCTACGACTGATTTATCTTCGCGGATAAAAAATAAAAAATCGTGTCCGTGAAAGTCCAAAAAAATTAAAATCAAAACAAGACAGTGTTTACTTAAACATTCGCACTAATTTCCTTATCTCGTTGAATTCTTAACAATTCGGTGACGAAAGAATAGCAATGAACAAAATAAAATTACATAGATACGTGGAATTACCTGAAGTCATTTACGTAATGAACAAAATATACATAAAGTAGTAGTTTAATATGGGTGTTTTTAACTCAGATTTTTTTTTTAAGAGATCTTTACAAAACATGTTTTTTAACAGGTCATTTTCTCAATTTTTGTGTTTTGAAAATAAATAAACTATAATAAATAAACTTTATTTCCAACAGGTTTTACACCCACTTACAGGAAATAATAAAATTAAACTATATGTGATTAAGAGAGTACATAAGTTACTTAATTTAGAAATTATTATAAAAAAGAAAAAAAAAAAATACAGAGAAACCTGGCTAAACTGCACCAAAATTAAATAAAACTTCCTAAATTTAAAGACCAAATTCTTCAATAATAGCACGGCTTAACGAACTCGCCTTGTCAAAATTAATATCAAACTTCCTACATATTTGGTTATAGTAATTACACATTAAAGATATGGGTGATTTATACATAGCATTGGTTCTATTGAACGAACTATAAAAAGTATAAACATGCCGTGTGCTCTGACGCGGAATAGCAAAATTTACTTCATTTAAAAGTGATGAACAGTTAATTTTATAATTAACTAAATTATACAAAAATCGGACCAGCAATATTATTCTTCTTGTACTCAGCGAGTTAATATTAAACCTAGAAAGCAAAGTCTCATGATCGAAGCCTCTTGCAGGGTACGAGCCGTCTAAGAGCAAACACACAAATTTTAAAAATGATCTTTGAACTGATTCAATGCATACAATATGTATTTTGTATATAGGAAACCAAATAATTGCTCCATACTCTAACCTAGATCTAACTAAAGAAAAAAACAGCAGAAATAAAGTACGTATATCAGAAAAATCACGACAATTCCTATAAATAAACCCATAGATTCTGAAAGCTTTTTTGACCATGTCTTGTATGTGTCCAACAAAAGTAAACTGATTATCAAACAAAATGCCGAGGTCTTTGATACACTCTAAACGATTTATATTGACAAGAAAAGATTGAAAAGACATCAATCGGCTGTTTTTTACATTAAACAAACTTCAACGACTAAAACTCGAAAATCGACCCATTTTTCTAAAAAATTGATGTTTTTGGAAAATTTGAGTTAGACCAAGGGGTTAAAAATAAGGGTAAAAAGTCAAATTCAACGTTGTCTGTGATGTTTTAGCTGAAATACGGGTTTTTGTTGAAAAAAAATACATGTAAAATAAGAAAACGACCAAGAAAACTAGGCATAAAAAATTGGTCGAAGGTAATACTAAAAACAACAGTATTGTTTTCCCAAAATTTTCTGGGCAAATGAAGTGAGCCGTTCCTGATTTAATCAATAAAATACATTGACACATTCATTAATTTTTTTGAGCCACCTGTATAGGCAAATGTAAAAAATATGAATGCAAGAAAAATATGGGTAAAATCAGTTTTTCCTTAACAAAAACTAGGCCCGCCCACCCGCCCCCTGTTTTCCCAGGAGATGTCATCTGCCGAAATAAGTCTTATCGTATCAACTATTAGCCCCGCCCACCCGCCCCTTATTTTGTCAGAGGGTAGTACTTGGTATATTAAGTCTTATTTTGGCAAATGACATATCCTCTGAGAAAATAGGGGCGGGTAGGCGGGGCTAACACTTGCTAAAATAATACTGATTTTGCCCCTATTAAACTTGTAAAAACTTGTGAAATTTAAAGGTGTTAAATTGCAAATAGATATTTTATAAAATTTAAATTACAGTTACTATTATAAATTTTGGAGATGACGTCATCAATTTTAGTTAGGGTTTTACCATCTACACGAAATTCATAACATAAATGTAAAATTTAACAACAATCAGTCCACTAGATTATTTGTATTATAAAAATCCGGACAAATGTCAAACAGACAGACGGAAGCGAACTTTAAAATTGCAAAATCTTAAATATTAAAAAGTAGTACTTGTGGTTTATGAATCCGTTATGCATTTTTATATTAGACATCGAGATTTTTGAAAAAAATAATTAAAATTGTGGATGTGGCAGTTTTTCAATTTTCTAATTTTTGGAACTTTCGATTTTTCAACTTTTGATTTCTCAATTTTTCCATATTTCAGTTTTGAGATTTTTCAGATTTTTTATTCCTCAGTTTTGCGATTTTTCCATTTTTTAATTTCTCGATTTTCGATTCTTGATTATATATATTTTTTCGATATTTCACCCATATTTTCGATATTTCGGTACTGAAATGTTTCAATTTACCAATTTTTGACGTTTTTAATTTTCAATTTTTCGGTTAATGGATTTTTTTGATTTTACCATTTCTCGATTTCGAGACTCTGCAATGTTTTAGTTTGCCATTTCTTCCATTTTTCGATTTTGCAATTTTTCAATATTCAGTTTTTTTGGTTTTCCGGTTTTTCAATTTTTTAAGTTTTGGAATTTTTCAATTTTTCGATTCTTAAATTTTTCTTCCATTTTTCAATGTTTCGATATTTCAATTTTGGGGTTTTGCAATATTTTTCTGTTTCAACTTTTAATATTAGAACTTTCGTTTTTATGATATTTTCTCGATTTTCAATTTTTCGATATTTTCATTTTTCAAGTTTTAAAATTGTGGATTTTTCGACCTTTCAATTTTTTTGATTGTTCAGTTGTTAGAGTTTTCAGTTATTCTAATTATTAATTTATAGATTTTTCTTTTTTTTAATTTTTGGATTTTTAAAATTTCTGATTTTTCGATGTTTCCAATTTTCTATTTCTTAATTTACGAGATTTCCATGTTTCGATTTTTGTTTGTTCACTTTCTCGATTTTTCGATTTTTTGATTGTTCAATTGTTGGATTTTTAGATTTTACAAATTTTCGATTTGTCGATTTTTTGATCTTAAATTTTTCAGTTTTTCAATTTTTCGATCTTTCGACTTCTCGATTTCTCAATCTTTTGATGCTTCGATTTCTCGATGCCTCAGTTTTTTAACAGCCCGATGTTATGATTTTTCTATTTCTTCGTTTTTCGATTTTTTGACTTTCGGAACTTTCGATTTTCCAATTTTTCGACGATTCGATTTTTTAATTTTTGCGATTTTTTAAATTATGGATTTCTCGATGTTTCAATTTCCATAGTACCGATTTAAATTCCTAAATGAGATTGGACATTCATTTTTTAATAACTCAAGTCATTAATTGTTCTGAGACACCCTGTATAAGCAAATTTAAAAATATTAATTATATATTAAAAATAAATTACAAGTATAGACTCATCATATTTTGCACATTTAAAATATGATAGATTCAGCAATATTTTGAGGTGACGTCATCAATTTTTTTGGGGGGATGAGCAAATACATTTTGATCAAAAGATTCGAAAATTAAAAAATTCTAAAACTCGAATATCGAAAAATTTTAAAAATCGAAGAACAATTGAAGAATAGAAAATTGAAAAATCTCAAAACTACGACATTTAAAAACTGAGATTGGGGAAAATTAAAAAATCGAAAAATTGAAAAACTGATCAATCGATAAATCAAAAAATTGCTCAAAAGTTGTACATTTTGACTGCGGACTCAATTACAATCCTTCCTTCGCTTACGCTAGGGAAATAAAAATCTGAGTTAAAAAGATACACATTTTAGACTACTTAAAGTACATACGTAACACTTTTAAACGATAATTTTAATGAATTCACGCGAACGAACGCTTAAAAATTTTGCTGATAATGAGGTTTTAAAACGGATTTCTGGCATATCTACGCAGTCCATGTGGATTTTATTAGGTTTGTTTAAAGCCATAACATGGTAGGTAAACATTACTAGGAACAGTTCTAGGTTCAAGTTTAGTACAAATTCTTGATTTGGAGACTTGCTAAGAGAACAATGAAAATTCGTCATCGACTCATATACCCAACTGAACACACAAATAGTAGGATATTCTTGGCTCAGAAATTTTAAAAAGGGTTAAATTGCGGAATAGATAGTAACAAGATAAATTAAACACAAGCGTTGCGTTTTCTCTAATCACAATATAAATAAAAGCCTTAAGTACTCATTATTAATACAATTCTTGGGAAATCGTGATAACGAATAAGTGACACAACAGTGGAAAAATATACACAATAATAATAATTATTATTATTAATATTATTTTTTGGCTAGATTCAAAATTATCTTGATCACACCAAGTACTGACAAAGCAATACCGGAACGTGTTTTAGGTGACGTCATTAGATTTCTTAAATGAATAGATCAATCTATTCTGATTAATGTTATTAATGCATAAATTGATGTTACTATCCTAGCACCCAACCAGAAATTCCCTCAAAGAAATATTTATTTCCAGAGTACAGATAACGTTATCAATTTCCTTGAAACGATGAAGAAATAGATTTTAGATAGTGATCTGTAATCAATGAATCAATATTAGCGTCCTACATGTTCGTACTCTACAAACTGTGAACTCGGGAGGAGCTAAAAAAATAGGACCGCAATTACAAAAAAACAATGACATCCAAACTTCGACAGTATACTAAGGACATAAAAATCAAGTGTTTTACGTTCTTTTCGAATACCCAGTAGAAAGCTACTGCCCAAAAGACCTGCCGCATGCTGACCGTTATACCTGCCTGATACAGGTAACGTTTTGTTTATTAGTCTGATCGACACGCGACAAAAACAAAGTTTAACGACATGTTGAATATTTCACAAAATGATTATATTTTATAGATAAGATACATTTTGAGTTGTTTACAAATATTTACGCCTGGAAAATATACATAGTGGATTCAAAAAAAGTTGTCAAAAGTAATCGGTTAAAAAATGTTCACGTCGACGCAGTTCGTCAACTAGTTTGACATCTTTAGGCACAAACTGAAAAAAAACGTGGCAATATTTAAGTTTTGCCCCGCCCACCCACCCGTTCTATTTCTGTGGTATATTTCGCTGATTTTACTCAGCAAAAATAAGAAAACGACAACAAAAGTGAAAAAAAAAAGTAAAAGGAACAAAAAGTGCCAAAAGAACATGGCAAAAAGGATAAATACCTGAGAGAAATGGGTAGCAAAAGTATTCTTTTTTTTTAAATTTAAAGAAGTCTAAAAAACTAAAAATTCTTGAAACAATTTCAAAAATTGGAAATGTTCTAATAATTCAGAATTCATAACAATTTCAAAATTGGAAAATCTGTTAAAAAATGAAAATTCGAAAACTATATATTCCAAAAATAATAACAATGCTTGGAATTTTGAAAATTTCTAGACGTTTCTAGGAAGTTCAGAACTTCCAAGTCAAAAATCTAGAAGCTTTAAAATTTAAAAAATCCAGGAGTTCCAAATGTATTAAAGATCCCAACAATTTTAAATTTCAGAGTCTTTTTTGAATAATTGGAATACGAAAATTCCAAAAGGGCCGTCAGTAGTAAAATCCCTATAATAAATAAGTCTAAAATTTTGTCAATTTCAAAAATTCGCGGGACTAGAAAATTCTAAAGAATGAAAAAAGGAAAACTTCCAAGTGGTAAAGATTTATAAATTTTAAAATTCCAAAAATCCAGAGTTTCGAATTGTCAAAAATTTTAACATTTTTTAAATTTTAAACAGTTTTTTAATAACAGAAATTATAAACTCCAAAAGGGCCGTAAATATTAAAATAGCTGTAAAAATCCACAAATTCCAGAACTTCATAATACCACAAATTACAAAAAGATTAAAATTTTTTGCGAAAATTGCAAATGTTCTAATAATTCAGGAATCATAAAAATTTCAAAATTGCGAAAATCTGTTAAAGAATGAAAATTAGAAAACTATACACATATTTCAGAAATAATAAAAGCGCTTGAAATTTTGATAATTTCTAGAAATTCTTAGGAAATTCAGAAATTCCAAATAAGTCAAAAATTTAGAAGCTTTAAAATTCTAAAAGTCCAGGAGTTCCAAATGTGTCAAAAATTCTAACAAATTTATATTCAAACTATTTTTCAATAACTGGCATAAAAAAAAATGAAAAGGGCCGTCAGTAGTAAAACGCCTATAATACGCCTTTAAAATTTCAAAAATTCAGACAATTTAAAAAATTTCATGAAGGAGCAAATTCTAGAAAATAAAAAAAGGAAAACTTCCAAGTGTCAAAGATTCAGAAATTTAAAAATTCCAAAAATCCAGAGTTTCGAATTGTCAAAACTTTTAACATTTTTTAAATTTTAAACAGTTTTTTAATAACAGAAATTATTAAACTCCAAAAGGGCCGTGAATATTAAAATAGCTGTAAAAATCCAAAAATTCTAGAAATTCATAATGCCACAAATTACAAAAAGATTAAAATTTTTTGAAATTCCAGAAGTAGACTTAAATAATTGCAAGAATTGCGAAAATTGCAAATGTTCTAATAATTCAGAAATCATAAAAATTATTTCAAAATCGCAAAAATCTGTTAAAGAAAGAAAACTATAGACATATTCCAAAAATAGTAAAAACGCTTAAAATTTTGAAAATTTCTAGAAATTCCTAGGAAATTCAGAAATTCCAAATAAGTAAAAAATTTAGAAGCTTTAAAATTATAAAAGTCTAAGAGTTCCAAATGTGTCAAAAGTTCTAACAAATTTATATTCAAACTATTTTTCAATAACTGGAATAAAAAAATGAAAAGGGCCGTCAGTAGTAAAACGCCAATAATACGCCTTTAAAATTTCAAAAATTCAGACAATTTCAAAAATTCCATGAAGTATAAAATTCTAGAAAATAAAAAAAAGGAAAACTTCCAAGTGTCAAAGATTTAAAAATTTAAAAATTCCAAAAATCCAGAGTTTCGAATTGTCAAAACTTTCAACATTTTTTAAATTTTAAACAGTTTTTTAATAACAAAAATTAGTAAACTCCAAAAGGGCCGTAAATATTAAAATAGCTGTAAAAATCCAAAAATTCCAGAAATTCATAATGCCACAAATTACAAAAAGATTAAAATTTTTAGAAATTCCATAAGAAGACTTAAATAATTGCAAGAATTGCGAAAGTTGCAAATGTTCTAATAATTCAGAAATCATAAAAATTTCAAAATTGCAAAAATCTGTTAAAGAATGAAAATTAGAAAACTATACACATATTTCAAAAATAATAAAAGCACTTGAAATTTTGATAATTTCTAGAAATTCCTAGGAAATTCAGAAATTCCAAATAAGTCAAAAATTTAGAAGGAGGAGTTCCAAATGTATCATAAATTCTAACAAATTTATATTCAAACTATTTTTTGAATAACTGGCATAAAAAAATGAAAAGGGCCGTCAGTAGTAAAACGCCTATAATACGTCTTTAAAATTTCAAAAATTCAGACAATTTCAAAAATTCCATGAAGTAGAAAATTCTAGAAAATAAAAAAACTTCCAGTGTCAAAGATTTAGGAATTTAAAAATTCCCAAAATCCAGAAGTTCGAATTATCAAAAAATTTAACATTTTTTAATAGTAGAAATTAATAAACTCCAAAAGGGCTGCAAATATTAAAACACAGACCTAAATTCTTAAAAATTTCAAAAATTTCGACAATTCCAAAAAAACGATAAACTAAAAAATTCTACAAATTCCTTATTTTTTCACAAATAACTAAATAAGAAATAAACGTTATAGCAATTAAGTAGTTTCCATTTTCACTTTACAAATAATACATATAATTCACCCCGCCTCCATTTCAGTGATTCACTTTCTTTGTCTAGTCCGAATGAAAGGTGGATCTCAACTGAAGAGAGATAAAATCGTTAGAATAAGAACAACGTGTGTGGGCGGGACTAGTATTTGCTAAGATAAGATTGATTTTAGTGAATGACATACCTTCTAAGAAAAAAAAGGGTGGGTGGGCGGGGCTAAAACTTGCTAAGCTAGAACTGAGCAATATTAAGAGTAGTCATCGGAACAAAAAAGGGGTGGGTGGGTGGGGCCACTGTTTGCTCATAAATCTAGAAAAAAGCTAAATTTAGCCCCGTCCATCTTCTTTCTCCATTTCGCTGACTTATTTTATTTAGTGTAAGTGGAAAATTGGGACGGCAGACAGGCAGACGGAAAAGGGAGACCTATTTCTTCGTACTGAAAGTCATGAAAGGTCGAGAAAACGTAAAAGTAGAGAGTCGAGCGACAGACTCGATTACGCTCGGGAAGTAAAAAACGTATTTTCACGCTATAAGTGGCCTTTTTATTAGAAAAAAGCTAGATCGATGCATTCACATCAAGTTTTCACTGGATTCTGTGTATTCTGATAAATACGGTGTAACACACTACGAGTAAATAAACATATTATTGTTATCACAGAATTTCAAGAAAATGAATTTAGAACTTTTAAAAATCCCGTAAGCAATTCGGAAAAATAAAACCGTATTACTGACATACAGGTGACTTCGATAAAAATTTCAGCACCTCATATTCTGAGAAAAGATAGAAATATTGAAATTCTGTAAACGACATTATTTTTAACTTGAAAAGAAAGACTCAATTTGGTATAAAATATAAATATAAGACATATATAGCGTCGGTGAATTGGCAATAGCATAGCCAGCTCGGCGACCAGATTCAACTAATTGATTTAATTTTTTTAGTTTAATGACTTATAATCAAATAAAGCTAAAAACAATGTTGTTCACAGAATTTCAATATTTCTATCCATCTTAGCGAGTAACGCGCGGAGTTTTATTTGTTGAGAAAACGTCATTAAAAATAAAAATGCGGGTGGTTTCTCAAACCCCCAACATCGAAGCAATCGGTTCGGTAGTTCGTTTGAAAATTCTCCATTTACTAACGCCCAACTGGCCGCTCATGACGTAACTCCGCGCCGCCGAGCAATTTTTTTCATTCCGCGGAACGCCGAAATTCGCTTCAACCTTGACACCGGCCTGAAAGTCATCAAACCACTCGGCATCCGTCCCGCATTCGCCCCCCGATCGTCCGCCGATTCGAAAAAGTCGGCAATTAGCAGCTCGAGCTACTGCGCAAGCCGTCGCGCCGCTCCGCTCCGAGCCGCTCACTTCGCCACATTCAAACCGAACTCTTTTTCGAGTCCGCGCTGCGATCAACAAGTTGCACGCTGCGGTGCAGTCGCCGGTACCATCGCGAGCCAGACCAGCCCCCAGCCGTCTACGCCACTGAACTACTCGATCGGCCGAAAGCTAAAAGGGGCGTGTTCGCGTCGCCCCATGTCGCGCTGTGCCATGACCATATGGGTCTAGGAGTGCTGTGCCTCTGATTACGCTATTACGAAGGATTTTCCGCGCCGATTCGCCACCATGGAGGGATTCCCGGCGCTCATCGGCCCCAACGACGACTTCAAGGAGCTGTGGGAGACCGACCTGGACCCGGTGAGTGCCGTGGCCGGTGTATAACGCAACACACTCCATTTCAATATGTTGTCAAACGCGGCTTTTACCGTTGCGGCAGGTCGCGGTTTTATGGATGCGGGTTCGGAATTTAAATAGAATACGAGTATCAGTCATGCGGTTGAAATGAAAGTCCAGGAAGGCTCCCTTTTACCAAGTGAAACTAAATGCGGGTCTGTACAAAGACGCTGCGAGACTTTTAAATAATTTTATGCTTGTAGAATGGCTATTTTCGACACATAAAGTTTGCTTTACGGTTCTGTAATCTCTCGCGCTATCAATATGGCACTTACTGTTTTTTATGGGACGTAAAACGCTATGGCGCCCTTGAATTCACTTCGATATTATGTAGGTGAAATTTAATTTTTGTTTGGCGAGGCGGCGGCGGCGCGTGGGGTGGATGGTTAAATACAGATAGATGGTTTATTGCTCCCATGGGCTTTCTTAATTGCTTAATGACACTAATGGCTTGCCGTTTGTAATTCTAGGACGAAAGTTCCCATTAACGAACTCATTAATGGGCTATTATGCGAATTGACGTTTTTTTTGGTTAATTGTGACGTACGTCGAACAACGTCTGGGACCCACTTGACGCCCTCCTCATTTTACCCCATGTATTTTAAATATTTGCCGACAGTAGTATGACGGACGCTCTATTACACCCAAGATGTATAAATACGCGTATATATTTCTAAGAAAGAGTAAAGCGAAAGACGTTACTCAACAGCCCTCCATCATTCTAAAGCTGCACGATTTGATTGATCAATCGATTAATTACGCAATCAATCAGTTCATATTTGCTGCTACGATAACGCGATCATAAAGAATTGATCGTCGACTCCCACAACACACCGACAGACAGACCACGTGAAAACCATCCAAATTCCTATAATTCCGGACCTACTTTATTAATTTTTCTCACTTAGCAAGAGTCCAATAACACGGCAGAAATTATTTTTACACCTGTATCATGTCATTCCGGATATCGATGATTACAGCACGTTGTTTGCTCACATAATCCATAAATACTTGAATTTTTTTGCACGCCGGTTTATCGCTATGTTATCAGTGGTCGTAATGCTGCTTGCCACTTTTGTGTTAGTATTTACAATATGTGGGGCAAAATACGAAATTTGATAGTCGTGGTTAGGTTAACCTCAATTTTTGACATTGTTATTAACCTACAGGATGGGTTAAAGATCATGCATGGACGCAGAGATATCAACAAAAATTTGGTGGCGTAGTCAACTCTAATCCAGTTTTTTTTTCAATCACTAATGAATTTATACTGTACTGATTTTTTTTAGAAAGTGATTGGTAAATGAATCACTAGTGAATCATAGGTTATGTTAATTAGTTGTTTTGAAGCATTTTCCACTAAAACCAGGTTCACACCTGGAAGCTAAGAGCACTGCTTTCAGATCAAATTATTTTAATGAGACATAAGATAGCAACGGAAATTTCTTACCGTAGCCAACTCTAATCCAGTTTTTTTTTTTCGATCACTGTAATGAATTGTAGCCAGGTTTTGTTACATATTTTTTCGATTGTGACTGCCACTTACCATTAAAGAGTCGCTTAATTAAAATTTGTTCAAACTATAGTGAAAATAGTATTATCAATTCATTAATTTAATATGACAGTTACAGAGCCAGCTGTAATGCCTTTTTTTTTTAACGAAACCGACACCAAAATATCATAAATCTGGGAAAATACGACCAAATTGTTCAAAATCGTTTTGTTGCTCCATGATTTCCATCGGTTTTAAATTTTTGATGTCAGGTAGACTCTGAAACTCGCTGGAAAAACGATGTCACGTGTTGAATTTTGACAGATATTTTCTCACGACCATTTTTGTCGTTTTTTGCTAGTCCCTTTCATGCTCAAAATAATCCTAGTCATGCTGTAAATAACCGTAATTGCAACTTAATGAAAGTGAAATGTTAGTACATGCCGGAGAAATTTCTTTGTTTGCGCCTTTCTATTTCTCCAATCATTATCCGACACTTGGACTCCGATTTTCCTTCACCTAAACGTTATTTATGGCTTGATAACCGTGGAATTACTCCAAAATTTATTATCAAATTGGTTTCCTCGACAAAGTGGGTGAAGATTGTGCAACTGAATGATATCAGTGAATGACATCTACACCCGTGTTTTTATTAGCTTAATCTTAAGAACCCGTCTATATCGACATCCGGAATATTGTTTGTGGAATTGGTTGCTATGTAGCGAATTTGATGTTGGTGATGGATAATGCTCCATTCGTTTTTTGAAATTCCGTAATGTAGATGATCTTAGTCGTGTACCGAAGATGTAAATTAAAAGAAAAACAAGATAAGAAACCAAAATAACATCGAGCAAAAACAGCAGTATCTAATTTGTCCCGAGAATTTTGCAATTTCGTCGCCTCACTCCGTTAAACAATCTGTCATGGTCGATAGAGTTGCATTCCATCGAAGATGGCCGTTCCTTTTTCCGGTCAATGGATTTTCCAGAGCCGGATTTAGCCCTCCGCGCACCTCCATCTCAACTCCAAAAACCCGACCTTATCCTTACATAACACTCCAGAATCATTCCTCACTCCCGACTCCGAACCGTCCGATAAATCAAGCCAGCGACGGAAAACTTGTCGCATACATGTAAATCGCTGATTGGTCGCCGCCTAATTAATACCAAACACCACTCGCCTCTCTCTTCTTCGCCGAAAAACAAAAACCCTCCTCCATCTCCGGCTTTCGACTCTTTCGAGAACTGTTTACCCGCGAGAAACCGGTGTAAACAAGTTGTTTTCCAGAAATCCCGACGGCCCTAATGGCCGCCGGAGGGGAGGCGGCACGTGACCCAATAATGCGATTCGGTCAAGCAGGCCACGGCCAAGGTCACGCTTACGTAACCCCCCGCCGCCGCGGCAGGTGGACAATGCACAATCCGAAAAGCGCGCGTGAAAGGCACTCGGTCGTTTACACCGGAGTACTGTTATAAAATTCGGGAGAAAATACCGAAAATAGGAAGTCTGGAGATGCGTAAATATTTTGGCTGCCGCGAAAATAGCGCGAAATGGCCGGCGGAGGGGAGGGAGAAAGGCGAGCGCGAAAAGCGGATCGAGGTCGGGGGTGGGGGTGAGTGGAGCGTGTGATGTGACGTTCGCGGATATCTCCCACGGCGCGGTCGCATGGGCATGGAATTTCGATGGGTTGATAAGCGCTGGGTAACAATGGTACCCGAACTTGAAAGAATTCGCATTTGGCCGGGACATGCGCGTTTTACACACGCGTTGCATACATTATTTTTTCTAGGCTCGTGAATTATTAAAAAAGCAAATCATTGTTTACTTACGTTACAAATTTATTTATTCTTTAAAATCAATTTGAAAATATTTTTCGGGTAAAAAATAAGTGCTGTAATGTTATATTACGGGGATTAGTGCGGTAATATACCTGATTACCTATTCGATGGACAGGGATAAGCAAATTTTATCTAATCACCGGAAAAGTTCTGGTTGCAGCTGGTGTTAAAAGTTCCGCTTGTGTAATAAAAAAAACACGCAAAGTTCATGATTAATAATAATAATAATACAAATGCACACCGTGCAACGGAAAAATCCCCTGTATTGTACTATACAATCGATCCTTCCTTTCATAAAACGTTTTATCTATGTTTTTTACGTAACGTAACCCACGTAATCAATAACCAGGCCGTTATCTCTAGTCCCTTTGATAAAATCCACAGGTAAACAACTCGCTGCATATTCAACCCAACGCTAAAAATTCGAAACTTGGAGAAATTTCCTTTTCCTGTGATAAGCGTAAAGTTTGACGAATCCACCGCGTGGAAAATTAGACGAGAAAGTGTTTTCAATTGTTTGCTCTGCTCGTTACTAATTTAGTCCTTGACATTTCGACGACCGATCGACTTTTCAGAAGAAAAATGGTATTTTCCAAAAGCAAGCTTGCACCAGGTTAATTAGTCGAGTCGAGTTGGTAGACTTGAACCAATTAACGAGCATGGAACAAGTTTAATTAGAATAACAGGACTCTCTCGGCGATTGGTCGAGTAAAAAATGGAGTGCTAGTGTGACGATGGCGCGAAAAACGAACGCTCTTTCGGAAAACCGAAACTGCAGCCATCAATAACTGAAATCTGTTGCATACGTGCCGCTTTCGCGTTTCAGGTTAGTTTTTCAGCTCAGCTTTCTTATCCACAAAACCTTATCTTGATCGATAGTACGCTAGTTAATGTGATATTTCTTGCATCACCCACATCGACAACTTTCCAAATGCTCTCTATATATCTTTGTCTAAGATTATGCATGACACGATCCGATCGTTTCGAAACAAGATTCATGATTTCAAATTGACGATGAATTGTGACAGTGAAGTCCGGATGCAGGACCGGACCGAGTGCAGCGTGCTTAAAAATGAGATGATAATTTATTCCATGCCGTTTTAAAAGCAGAGTCTAATAAAGTGCTCACTAAGTGCAATTTTAATTAATCTGCATGTTTATGTCGCCAATTAACATTAAACGATGCTGATTTGTGGATCGTGTTTGTAGAATCTACTGACCTTTGGTAACAGAAAGTGTTTGTTTAAAAATAGTAATTTCATGATTACTCATGTATTTACTCGAAGAGTTGGGTTTAGCCTGTCGACGGATAAACCACAAATTAGGGAATTTTTATCAATTAAATAATTTTTTAATGAGGGGTTTTGCACGTTTGGGCCTCCTGTAGCACGTATACACGACCACAAACGTCCATGAATCACGACATTGGATTTTAGATTGTCTGAGTTCTTCGAAAACATTCTACAATTTTTTTTTTCTATGGGCTCTTCTGAAACGTTTTAAAAACAATCCTTGAGGAACCACTCAAGTTGTTATTAAACTTGGCTTTTATCACATGGCGATGTCTCAATGAGTGCTAGTACATGACAAATAAAATGTGGATCAGTGTAGTAATATCTGGACAATAAAATGTAATAATATTATCGTGCGCTGGAAAACATTTTGGTTTAGCGTTGGCTACAGCTAGATTTAATAGTGTGGCAGCAGTTACGTGTACTATTTGATGACTCTTAAAAGCCGTTTAAGACTGTTTTACATTCTTTAATAAAAAAAAGACGCTAGGAGATCCAGAGATTCTTTCACCCTCTTAATAAAATTCGTCGAAGGTTATTTCGACAGAACTTCCCTCCTGAATTCTTGAATTTTTTGTTTTTACAATTTCAGTTCAATTTTACGAGTTTTTAAAATTTTTCAGTTTTTCGATTTTCCAACTTTGGATGCTTCAATTTTTGAAATTTGCAGTTTCACGAATTTTCAAATTTTTAATTTTTCGATTTACAATTTTTCATGTTTTCAATTTTCGATTTGCTATTTTTCGGTTTTTCACCGTTTGGTTTGTAGTTTTTGTTTTTTTTCAATTTTAGAGTTTCCAGTTTCTCGTTTTTTAATTTTTCTGTTTCAATTTTTCGTTTATTCGGTTTTTGCAATGTCTCGTTTTTTTTTAACTTTCGATTTTTCATTTCAAATTGAAAAAATTAAAAACCTACCATATTCATAAATTTTCGGAAAAATGGTGTCAATCGTTGACTTAATTAAATTTTTCAAGTCACCCTGTATAAGTGATTCTAAAAACTATGAGTTGATATACCACAAATATAGTCATAATATTTCGCATATTTTAGAGAGGATTTATTCGGCAAAATTTTGAGATGACGTCATCAATTTTTTGGAATAGGTTAAACGAAAAGTCGGAAAATCTAAACTTCGAACAATTCAAAAATTCAGAAATTGAAAAATTCCGAAAATTGCAAATCGATGTTTCTCTACAAAAATTGCCTTTTTAAACATGTTTTAAGTTTCTTGTGAAAATATGTCTACGTGTATTGCATGTATTACGAAAAATTACTAAACCCCGCCCACCCGCCTCCATCTCAACTCTGATGATTTTTTTTATTCGTCGTGACCCGGAGGGAGGAGTTTAATTGAAAAACCATGATTTCTCTATAAACATTACCCTGTGAAATATGTTGTGTGGTCAAAACGAAGTCAAAAATTAAGCCCCACCCACCCACCCCTGTCTCAGTTGTGATGAATTTTTCATTTGTTGTCAAATCTAAGGGCGGAGCTTAATTGCAAAATTATATTTGTCTACAAAAATTTACCATTTTAAGCATGTTTCAAGTTTATTTTTATGAAAATAAGCCCCGCCCACCCACCCGCCTCCATCTTAGTTGTAGTTAATGATTTTTTTTTATTTGTCATGGCCTAAAATAAAAAAAGGAAATTGAAACACCAAAACATCGTAAAATCAAAAAATTTGAAATCGAAAACTGTAAAATTTTAAAAATCTAAAATCTGAAAAATCAAAAGCAAGAAATCGGAAAATCTATATTTTAAAAAATCGGGAATTTGTAGGATTTCAAAATTTCTCGATTTTTGTTTTTTTTTATTGATTTTTTGAATGTTGAAAAAAATGGAAATCCAAAAATTGAAAAATCGAGACATCGAAACACCAAAAAACTGAAAAACAGAAATGTGGAGAAATCGAAACATGAAATGATGGAACAGTCGAAATAGACCAAAATCGATAAATTTAAAAATGGAAAACTAGGGAAATTAAACAATTGATAAACTGAAGAATGGGAAACTTTATCGAGAAATCAAGAAATCGGGAAAGCGAAAAGTCCAAAAATTAATGAATTCAAATATTGAAAAATCCCAAAACTGAAATATCGAAAAACTGATGAATCCAAAACTTGAAAAATCGAACAAAAACTGTAGAATCAAGAAATTGAAAAATCCCAAAATTGAAACATCGAAAGACTGAAGAACCGAAAACTTGAATCGGAAAATTGAAAACGCAAAAAACTGATGAGAACTGAAAAGATTGGAAAAAAAACTGAAAACCGAGAACTTGAAGAATCGGAAAATTGAAAAGCGAGAAAAACTGAAATATCCCCAAACTGAAATATCGAAAAATGTACATTTTAAAAAATGACAAAATTTAAAAATCTAAAAATTAAAGAATATAAAATTTGAAAAATCAAGAAATTGCAAAAAACCTAAAACTGAAATATCGAAAAATTGGGAAATCAAAAAACTGAAAAATCGAAATCTCGAAAAATTTGAAAATCAAAAAACCGAGAAGTCGAAAAATACCAAAATCGAGAAATAAAAAACCGAAAACTCGAAATATTGAAAAATCCCACAACTAATATCGAAAAACTGAGAAATCCAAAAATTGAAAAGCCGAAAATTTGGAAAACTCAAAAACTGAAGAACTGGAAAAAAAAATCGAAAAATTGAAAAGTCGAGAAATCGAAAAATCGAGACATCGAAAAACTGAAGAACTGGAAAATTGAAGAATCGGAAACTTTAAAAACCGAAAAATCAAAAAGTTTAAAAATGGAAATATGGCAAAACGCAAAAATCTAAAACTGAGAAGTTGAAAAATGGAAAGATCAAGAAATTGAAACGTCAAAAAAATTTAAAAATGTAAAATTTACAAATTCGAAATATTGAAAAATTCCAAAAATGAAACATTGAAAAATGAAAATTGAAAGAAATCGAAAAATCGAAAAATGGGAAATTAAAAAAATCTGATAATTGGAATATTAAAAAATAAAAAAAAAATTGAAATCTAAAAGTCAATCGTAAAATCAAAAACTGAAAAATCAAAAAAACAGGAAATTGAAAAATCTGTATTAAAAAATCGAAAGATTGAAAATCTAAAAACTGAAGAATCGAAAAATGGAAAGATGAAGAAATCGAAACATCAATAAATTGAAAAATCTTTAATTTAAAAACTCGAAAAATTGAAGATAAACAAATCGAAGAACTGAAAAATGGAGAAATCAAGAAATCGAAAAGTCGAAAAATTTAAAAATCCAAATATTGAAAAATCCCACATCGAAAAATTGAGAAAGCGAAAATAGAAAAATCGGAAAAACTAAGAAATTGAAAAATCGAGAAGTCGAGAAATGCGAAAATCGAAAATTTGAAAATCGAAAATCTGAAGAACCGAGAACTTGAAGAATAGGAAAATTGAAAAGCGAGAAATTGAAAAATTGAAAGCCGGGAAATGGAAAAATTGAAGCAAAAAACTGAAAAATCCCTAAACTGAAATATCAAAAAATCTACATATCAAAAAAGAAATTGAAAAATTGAAGATAAAAAATCGAAAAACTGATGACTCAAAAAATTGAAAAGCCGAAAAATTGGAAAACTCAAAATTTGAAAAATCGAGAAATCAAGATCTCGAAGCATCCAAAATTGAGAAATGGGAAAATCAAAAAATCGAAACATTGAAAAGTCGTAAAATCCAGACATCGAAAAACTGAAGAACTGAAAAATTGAAGAATCGGAAACTTGAAAATTGAGAAATTGAAAAATTGAAGAATCCAAAAACTGAAAAATTCCAAAACTAAAATATCGAAAAATTGAGAAATGGAAAAATCTACATTTCAAAGTCTAAAAATTGGAAAATCGAAAAATGAAAAATTGTAATGTTGAAAAATTGAAAAAATTAAAGTTCAATTGAAAAATTAAAAAATCTGGAAATTGAACAATTGATAAATTGGGAACTTTAAAAATTGAAAATTTCAAAAATAGATAAATCAAAAAGTTTAAAAATGGAAAAAATTGTAAATCCGAAAATTCTAAAACCGAGAAGTCGGAAAATGGAAAGACTGAAAAATCTAAAATTTAAAAAGTCGAAACATTAGAGATAAAATAATCGAAGAATTGAAAAATTGCGAAGTCAAGGAATCGGGAAATTGAAAATTCGAAAAATTGGAGAATCCAAACATTGAAAAACCGAACAAAAACTGAAAAATGAAAAAATTGAAAAATTTCAAAATTGAAACATCAAAAAGCTGAGAGGGAAAATTGGAAAAAAAAAAATTGAAAAATAGACACATCGAAAATTCACAAACGCCAAAATTTGAAAAATTTGAAAATCGAAAAACTGAAGAACCGGGAACTTTGTTTCGGCTAGCTTAAATTAGTTTTTTCTTATACATCTAACCCTCCAATTATGTTTACGACCGTGCCTCCGGTCCAGCCAGACGTTCGGGATCACCACGTCTGTGACCCTCACACGTGTGTGGGAAAAGGGGATGAAAGTGCCAAAGGAACCACCAGCGGCATTTAGTAGCATTTCGATCTCCATATCGATCAGTTCGATCAAACACCCCTGCGTGTCCTTTCGTATCGCAATTGACTTTCTTCGTACTCGTTATCGCTTAGTGCCTATACGGTACTCACTTCGTCGCCTGTCGCTACTCATCCCCCTTCTTCGTTACATCGCTCACAGTCGCATCACCAGGTAAGTCGTAACTTATTGGAGGCAATTATTTTTGTTATTTAATAAATTTTCGCGAACAAACTTGAATCCGAAAATTGAAAATTGAGAAATTGAAAAAGTAAAAAATTGAAAAAACCCAAAACTGAAGTATTGAAAAATTCGAGAAATTGAAAAATTGAAAAAATTAAAGTTCAAAAAACGAAAAAAGAAGCACAGTATTCCCAAATTTTTGGAAAAATGGTGTAAGTCGTTCTTGACTTAATCAGTGCAATAAACTGCCTCATCCATTAATTTTTTGAGTGACCCTGTATAAGTAATTAAAAAAACTATGAGTGCATTGATACCACAAGTATAGTCATAATATTTCGCATATTTCAGAGAGGATTTATTCGGCAAAATTTTGAGATGACGTCATTAATTTTTTGGAAGGGGATAAACGAAGATCGTAAGATTTTAGAGCATTCGGTTTTGCACCTTCAAAGTTAAATCCAACACGGATTCATAAACCATATGTGAAGGATTATCTCATTTAATAAAATCGAAATAATATTAACTAATGTAAAAAATGTACCCTAGGGTTCATGAAACGTCGAAAAAACATAAAAGTAGCCAGTCGTCCAATGGACTCGATTACAATACTTCCTTAGTTAACGCTTAGGAAGTAAAAAAGACACTAAGGGCGCCTGAGATTCTACGACTCTTAAACATTGTTAAAAAACATTTTGGTTCAGCGTTGGCTGCAACTAGAATTTAAAATCCTGGTACCAATTAGCACATAAGCCGTTGGTGGATTACATAAATATACAAAGACATGGCATCGAGTGCCATCACTTGGCTTTTAAGCTTCGCAACGATTGAATTTAAAAGAGCATGCCACCACGACGAAAAAAAAATCCCCAACCGGTCTCCGCGAATTTCACATTTTGTTTGTCATCTTTGCCTTTCAATTAAAATAGTCGTCCGACCACTATCCAATCCTATTATCTATCTCTGGATGATCGTTGACCCCGTTCGTTGGCGGACCAGCCCATAATCTCGAAAAATCAGCAGTCCGAATCTGTTGGTCGTTAATCCCGAATTAGACTTTATGGGTGTTTTACGGGCGGTTAAATACGAACACCGCTTCCGGAACCCGAAACCAGGAAACCGTCCGACTCCAATTAGTAAGGACGATCTCTGGTGGCGATCTTATCTGGCTGAGGGGGAAAAATTGACAGATGATTGACGCGGGCACGATCTCTGGCGAATTTCGCCGCGAAAGAAAACAGCTGAATGGACCTGTTGCTATCGGGGGGCGATTTTATCAGACGCATGTTGAATAATTGACATTAAATGTGACCTTTGGCATTAACGGAAAGTGCATTCGCTACGGGTTTACAAAGGAGCATTACCTAACCAATTCGGTTTTAATTATGAGTGGAATAATGGCCGCCGGACTGAGGCCGCTTTCACTTGGGTGGACCCTCATGGGTGGAAGGAAGTTTTTTGCGAAATGCGAGTGATTGATAGAGAGATTTTTGGCGGGTTCGCGGATAGCGATGACCTTTTTCCACTTTTCGTGATCGAGGATGACCTCGATTCTCAAAAAGATAGGCATTTTTGCTGACCACGCTAAGAAAAACGTAGCGGGAATGATTAGCCAATTATCATTGAGGATAAAAATCCTCCGACAAGCTAGTAATGATTTGAGAGGAAAAAAAAATCAAAATAAAAATTGCTTAACACTAATAAATAACGTTCGTTCAAAAACAGCTCTCCGCTTCGCGTCGAGCCCTGATCGGACTTGTCAAAGCTCGTCCAACCCTATTAATTGTGATTAATATGTTTAGTCTATCAGAGTTATCCTCTGGCGTTTGTTGAATTATTAAACTTTTAAATATACACTGAATATTAGGGAGAAAGGAACCCAGTGACGTAACACATATAAACACGTAGGTGACGCCCTGGAGTGATTTTATTATTGTGGTTGCCCCGTATTTTTTGTTTGTTTTCGAAAGCATAAAATTACTTCAAGTTTGTGTTTTTAAAAATTTGGGAAAAGCCTCCGTCTCGCGTCGGGCTTTCCAAAGTGGTCATACAATTATTATTAATGATGTGATAATTCACTGATAAATAACTTATAAAGTTCGAAATATTTGTAGTATTTTTTTTATTTATTTTGGTTGCATGGTGTGTTTTTTTATGAAAGCACACAATTATTATAATTTTTTGTGCAATTTTTTTCGCTCATTTTGGGGTAAAAACCTCCGATTCGCCTCGGGCTCTTAACCAGAAACGTACATTCTAAAAGCTATGAAATGATTATTAATGGACTGGGATAATACACTGATAAATAATTTATAAAATACATTGACATATTTTTCACATCTCAGAGTTATCCCGAAATTTGTCGAATTATCAAAATTTTTAATATAAAGTGAATATTATTTCTTATGATTTCTAGATCATAAATTTTAAAAAATTTTAACAGCAGAATTTTTGTTCAAATTTTTTTCGTGCTATTTTGCACTCTGAAAAATCGAAATATCTAAAGCTCAAGCAATCAAAACATCAAAAAACCGAAATTTTAAAATATTGTAAAATTGTAAAATCCAGAAATCGAAAAATTCCCAAAATTAAAATGTTGAAAAAACAAGTAATCCGAAAAACTATGTATTAAAAAAAATCTGAAGGTTAAAAATCTAAAAATTGAAGAATCGAGAAATTGCAAAAACCGAAAATTAAAATGTCGAAATATTGGAAAATGGAAAAATTGAAAAATTGAAATACTAAAAAACTGGAAAATAGAAACATTGAGAAACTGAAACATGAAAAGATCGAGAAATCGATCATATATAAATCAACATGTATAGACCAAAATCGAAAATTAAAAGTTGAAAAATTTGAAATTTAAAAAATCGATAAATAGAAAAACCAAAAATAGAAAAATTAAAAAGTTTAAAAACGGAAAAATAGTAAAAAATCTAAAACCGAGAAGTGAAAAAATCAACAAATCGAAACATAAAAAAAATGAAAAATCTATAATTTAAAAACTCGAAAAATTGAAGATAAAAAAATCGAAGAGAAGAGTTTGGGATATCGAAACGTCGAAAAATTGAAGAATCCGAATTTGTATTGAAACTGAAAATCGAAAAATCGAAAAGTCGAAAAATCTAAAACCTGCAAATCGAAAAATTGGAAAAACTAAAAAATTAGAAAACCAAGAAATCGTCGAGAAAGGGGAAAATCGAAAAATCGAGACATCGAAAAATCAAAAATTTACAAACGCCAAAAATTGAAAAATTTAAAAATCGAAATACTGAAGAACGGAGAACTTGAAAAATCGAGAAACTGAAAAAGTGCGAAATTGAAAAATTCACGAAGCAAAAAATGGAAAAATCCCAAAATTTAAGTATGGGAAGATCGAGAAATCGAAAAATCTACAATTGAGAAATTTAAATTTAAAAAATCGACAAATTAAAAAACGGAAAAATCGGGAAATGGGACAATTGAAAAACCGAAGAAATAGAAACCGAAAAATTAAAAAATAGAAAAAAAGTGAAATCGAAAAATCTAAAACTGACAAGTGGAAAAATGGAAAGGTCAAAAAATCGAAACATAAAAAAAAATTTTTAACTCGCAAAATTGTGGACATAAAATCGAAGAAATCAAGAAATCGAGAAATCGAAAAGTCAAAAAATTGAAGAATCCAAATATTAAAAAACTCCAAAATTGAGATTGAAAAACTGATGAATCCAAAAATTGAAAAACCAAACCGAACAAAAACTGAAGAATTAAGAAATTGAAAAATCAGAAAACTGAAACATCGAAAAATTGGAAAAAACTGAAGAATCGGAAAAATGAAAAGTGAGAAATTGAAAAATTGAAGCAAAAACTGAAAAATCCCCAAACTGAAATATCGAAAAATGTACATTTTAAAAAATCGCAAAATTGAAAAATCTAAAAATTAAAGAATCTAAAATTTGAAAAATCAAGAAATTGTAAAAATCCTAAAACTGAAATGTTGAAAAATTGGGAAATCAAAAAATTGAAAAATTGAAACCTTGAAAAATTAGAAAATCAAAAAACCGAGAAATCGAAAAATACCAAAATCGAGAAATTAAAAACTGAAAAATTTTAAAAATCGATAAATGGATGAATTGAAAAATTGGGAACAATTGAAAAACTGAAGAATTAGAAAAACCGCAAAATCAAAAAGTTTAAAAAAGGAAAAATGGCAAAACGCAAAAATCTAAAACTGTGAAGTTGAAAAATGGAAAGATCAAGAATGGTAAAAAAAATTTTAAAATGTAAATTTACAAGTTCGAAATATTGAAAAATCCCAAAACTGAAACATCGAAAAGTGAAAATTGAAAAATTAGGAGACTAAAAATTGAAAAATCGAGAAGTTGAGATCTCGAAACATAAAAAATCGAGAAATGGGAAAATAAAAAAATCGAATAATTGAATTAAAGAATTTAAAAAATGTGAAATCTAAAAGTCAAAAAATCCTAAAACTAAAAACTAAAGAATCGAAAAATGGAAAGATGAAGAAATGGAAACATCAAAAAATTGAAAAATCTTAAATTTAAAAACTAGAAAATTGAAGATAAAAAAATCGAAGAACTGAAAAATTTAGAAATCAAGAAATCGGGAAATCGGAAAATCGAAAAAGTGAAGAATCAATGAACTGAAAAATCCTAAAACTGAAGCATCGAAAAATTGAGAAAGCGAAAATAAAAAAAAATAGGAGAACAGAAAGATCAAAGAAATTGAAAAATTGAAGATAAAAAATCGCAAACTCGAAATATTGAAAAATCCCACAACTAAAATATCGAAAAACTGATAAATCCAAAAATTGAAAAGCCGAAAATTTGGAAAACTCAAAAATTGAAAAATCGAGAAGTCAAGATTTCGAAGCACAAAAATCGAGAGGGAAAATCAAAAAATTGAAAAGTTGAGAAATCGAAAAATCGAGAAATCGAGACATCGAAAAACTGAAGAACTGGAAAATTGAAAAAAGAGAAATTGAAAAATTGAAGCAAAAAACTGAAATATCCCCAAACTGAAATATCGAAAATTTGAGAAATCGAAAAATATTAATTTTAAAAAATTGAAAAATTGAAAAACTTAAAAACGCAAAAATTAAAAAAAATCGATAAATGGATGAATTGAAAAATTGAGAACAATTGAAAAACTGAAGAATTGGACATTTTAAAAACCGAAAAATCAAAAATTTTAGAAATGGAAAAATGACAAAACGCAAAAATCTAAAACTGAGAAGTTGAAAAATGGAAAGATCAAGAAATTAAAACGTCAAAAAAATTTTAAAATGTAAAATTTACAAATTCGAAATATTGAAAAATCCCAAAACTGAAACATCGAAAAGTCAAAATTGAAAGAAATCGAAAAGTCGAAAAATTGAACCTGCAAAATAGAAAAATTAGAAGACTAAAAATTGAAAAATCGAGAAATGGGAAAATGAAAAAATCTAATAATTGAAATATTAAAAATAAAAAAAATGTGAAATCTAAAAGTCAAAAAATCGTAATATCAAAAACTGAAAAATCAAAAAAACAGGAAATCGAAAAATCTGTATTAAAAAATCGAATGATTGAAAATTTAAAAACTGAAGAATCGAAAAATGGAAAGATGAAGAAATCGAAACATCAATAAATTGAAAAATCTTAAATTTAAAAACTCGAAAAATTGAAGATAAACAAATCGAAGAACTGGAAAATGGAGAAATCAAGAAATCGAAAAGTCGAAAAATTGAAGAATCCAAATATTGAAAAAAACCACATCGAAAAACTGAGAAAGGGAAAATAGATAAATCGGAAAAACTAAGAAATTGAAAAATCGAGAAGTCGAGAAATGCGAAAATCGAAAATTTGAAAATCGAAAAACTAAAGAACCGAGAACTTGAAGAATAGGAAAATTGAAAAGCGAGAAATTGAAAAATTGAAAGGCGGGAAATGGAAAAATTGAAGCAAAAAACTGAAAAATCCCTAAACTCAAATATCAAAAAATCTACATATCAAAAAAGAAATTGAAAAATTGAAGACAAAAAATCGAAAACTCGAAATATTGAAAAATCGAGAAATCAAGATCTCGAAGCATCAAAAATCGAAAAATGGGAAAATCAAAAAATCGAAACATTGAAAAGTCGTAAAATGCAGACATCGAAAAACTGAAGAACTGAAAAATTGAAGGATTTGAAAATTGAGAAATTGAAAAATTGAAGAATCCAAAAACTGAAAAATCCCAAAACTGAAATATGTACCGAAAATTTGAAAAATCGAAACCTCAAAAAATTGGAAAATCAAAAAACTGAAAAATCACAAGACTGAAATATGAAAAAAATTGAGAAATTGAAATTTTGTTATACAATTTTGATTTTTTTCAAAAATCTCTACGTCTAGGGAAAGAAATCAACACGGATTCATAAACTATAAATGCAGGGCTCTGTTACTTATAAACATTCAAATAACATTTAAAACGACATCAATTCCTGGCCGGGGCATGAATCGATAAATTTTTACCATGCTTTTGATAACCTTAAAACGTTTCCAAGATTTCAAAGCATTGGATTTTTCAATTGAAATTTAAATTGTAAAATTTGAATAATATTTATAATTGTAAAATTTGGATATAACGCCATTCCATTGTTGGTGCAGAGAACGACACAGAAACGGGAGACCTATTTTTTCGTACTCCAGGAGTCATGAAACGTCGAAAAAACATGAAGTACCGTAATCGAGTCTTCCGCACAGGAAATAACGTTGGTAACGTAGGTAGAAGATATTATCTAACGGATATTTAAGTAAGTACCCATATTTTAAAAGATAATTTTTACTAGGCGTTAAATACTACGAAAATTTTATCTATGTACGTCATATAGGCAATTCCACAAATCCACTTTACGTGACCACTTTACGTAAAATTGGTCAACCGTCATAAACACAGCTAGGTTATTTAAACCATTAAAAAGTTATAAGATCCCAGAATGTTAATTAATGACAGTGCATAGAGCAACAAACACAATGTAGTTTTGATTACTTTGAATTTTACATTTAGTAGTCCAGCGGTTATCGGACAATTACTGAATCCATGTTGTACAGAATCAGCAAAATAAACACGTCAATTAATTAAAAATGTAATCAAGGAATCCACACTTTCAAAAACAAGGTTACATTTGTAAGCAGTACATAAATAAACTGCACTCGGTGAGTAATTTCTTCGGAAAACCTAGAACCGATGCGGTTGCAGACCACAATTTTAACATAATGCGGAAATTCCTGATTTCGGAGAAGAAAAGTTACGTCACACCAATATAGTGCAGTTTTGTAAACGCCGTTGTGTGCAGCGACCACGTGACGAATCGTATGACACACTAACGCAGATCGTAATCTGATTCTATGACAGCTTCCCTCTTTACATAACCGAATGACTCTAAAATAGAAGCACTTGTGATCGTGATAAGCACGAGCATCAGTGTCAAAATCCAATTTCACGTTTTGCATTATCCATTACGCAATAATGATATGCATTAAAAGTAAATTACGCGTCGACATTTTCTAACGACAGAATAATACGAATTCATCTAGATTATAAATTTCGCAGTTTAGCAAGCAGGGTAACGACAGGACGTATTTCGCAATGCACTAATTTCAGCACGGTTCGCATCTTCCGCCATGTGTCGTACACAAGACATATCCGTTCTTCTCGAAAATAAACACTCCAATAAACATCTCTGTTAAAATCCTCGTCATAGACAGGAAGAAGATAATGTCGAGATATCTTCTATCTCCGGAAGGAACAAGCTTTTCGATCTGAAACTCTCCAACTGTCAAAACTGGGCCACGGTTTTCCTTCATCGCGAATAATGTGCAACGAAGTATCTAACCTCATATGCAAAATAAGCAAACACGCAGGTAGCAATTTTTTTCAAATGGCTGTCTAGTCAAGTGTAATGAACTTTGACACGTTCGTTCAGCATTTTTTTTTTCGGACGGTACGTATTCTTGGACGAACGAGTCTTATTTAACCAACGGAAATAAGTTGAATGACCGTGTATTAACAGCAGGTTTTGCGATTAACAGTTTGTGGTTCTTGCATTAGCGGCCGAGTACTAATTCGGGCACGCCACTGGTGCGACTTCGATGAATTGATTTATTGGCAGGTTTAAGTACCTTCTGGAATATAATGGAGTAACGAGCGTTTTCCGGTTAAGCAGGTAGCTGCCGGAAGCCGCTTTTTGACTGGAGGAAGTCGATAAGATTGCTTAATTGGGAATCCGTGGCGGCCTATCTACGAGAAGCGTTGATAGACGGACAGCGAGGGGCGAATTAACACCGGGTTTTCTATTTCGGCGATTTCCGGCCGACTGTCGTCGAACGTCCGTCTGACTTGTTACAGCGAAATAAGTTATCGGGCGGACAGGAAGATGTTGACCAGAGTTTGTCTGTTCCCACTTAAAATTTGATGACGTCATCGCAAAACTTTGCTGAGCGAATTCACGAACTTTCATCTTTTAAAAAAAATGGTCCAAGGTTATTTAATCAGGACAAGCCGCCTATTGTAAAATGTTACCGAATTTTGATTTTTTTGTAACAATATATTTTTTTTATTTAAAAAATAAGATGCTCCTGTAGTTGTAATGTATGAATCCGTGTTGAATCCTAACAATTTGGATCTTACTATTTTTCATTTTTCGATTTTTGTGTTTCCCAATTTTTCATTTTTTGATTTTTCAATTTTTCGTTTCCTCAGTTTTTCAAGTTCTTGATTTTCGTTTTTCATTTTTCCGGTTTTTTAATTTTCATTTTCTCCGTTTTAATTTCACAACGTTTTATAATTTTTCAATGATTCAATGTTTCCAATTTTCAATCCTTGATTTTTAATTTTGGGATTTCTCAATTTCGGGTTCCTCAATTTTTCAATTTCTTTATTTTTATTTTTCATTTTCCCGATTTTTTAATTTTTCAGATTTTTCAGTTTTTTCTTTCTTTAAGTTTCGGTTTTTTCAATTTTTCGTATTGCAATTGTTCAATTTTGGAATTTTTCCATATTACATTTTAAATTCAATTCTGAAAAACTGAAAAAGTGAGAAATTAAAAAAATTATAATTATTGGTTACACATTTAAAATGAAAATTAGAAAAATTGCAAATCAAAAAATGAAGAAAACGAAAATTCAAAAAATCTAAAAATTGGAAACCGAAATATTGAAAAATTTCACATCGAAAAAAAATCAAAGTTTGAAGAAATGAATAATTAAAGAATCGAAAAATTGCAAAATCGAAAAATTGAATAATTCTACACTGAACAAAAAAAGAAATAAAATCAGAATATTGAAAAACCGAAGAATTGAGAAAATAAAGAAAATAAACGATAAATTGCAAATCGAAAAATTTTAAAAAATTAAAACTGAAAAATTGAAAATTGGGGAAATTCCGAAATCTAAAAATTGAAACATCCAGAACTTGGATAATCGAAAAACTGAAAAATTTAAAAATGACAATTCGAAGAGATAAAGACTGAAGAAACGAAAAACTGAAAAAATGGAAATTGAAAAAACAAAAAATTATAAAATTGGAATACTGACAAATAAAAAAATTGTACAAATAAAGAACATCGGAACGAAAAATTGCCAACTGAAACTATGAAAAATTAAAAATTGAAAACTTCCTATATTTTAATTCGAAAAAATTAAAATAAAAAAAAACAAAACATAAAATCGAAACATTAAAAAATAAAAAATTGAAAACTCGAGAAATTCAAATTGAAACATGCAATACCAAAAATCTGAAAAATTCAAAATGGAACTGAAAAGCTGAAAAATTCTGTACTTGAAACACGAAAAATTAAAGTCAAGAAAGAAACATTAAAAAAATGAAAATAAAAACCGACACGAAAAAATTTTCAAATTGAAAAATTGAAAAACTGAAAATTCGAGAAATTCCGAAATCTGAGAATTGAAACATTCAAAAGTTGGAAAATCGAAAAACTAAAATATTTAAAAAGATTCAAGGAACAAACAGAATGAAAAACTGAAAAATTGCAAACCAAATAATTGAAAAAACGCAAAATTGAAAAAATTAAAATTAAAAAAAAATTATAAAAACGGAACACTAAAAAATAAAAAAATGTAAAAATAAGGAAAAAAATTAGATAACCGAAAAATTAAGGAATCGAAAAGTAGAAAAAATAAAAACTGGAAACTCTTAGATATTTTAAATCGAAAAATCGCAAAATTTAAAAACTGAAGAAACGAAAAACTGAAATAATTTAAAACTTCGAACTGAAAAACTGAAAAAAAAAACAGGAAAAATTCAAGTCAAAAAAGCTACGCGGCTGGTTTTCAATTCCTCGATTCTCCAATTTTTAAATTTTTCAATTTTGCAAATTTCGGGTTTTTCCGATTTTTTCAATTTTCAATATTTCGATTTACAATATGTATATACTTCGTTTTTTTTTTGGATTTTTAAGTTTCCCAATTTTTAATAATTTTCCAGTCTTGTTGCTTGAATCGTTTAAATTCTAAATTTCCAATTTTTAGATTTTTCAAAGTTTTCATTTTAATGTTTTCGTTTTTTCATTGTACTATTTTACAATTTTTCAATTTTTTCTATTCGAAAGTTGAAACATGGAAAAATAGAAAAATTAAAAATCGAAAACTAAAAAATCGGAAATACTGAAAAAACAAAAAAATTGCAAAAATGAAAGCAATGAAAAGATTAAAACATTGAGAAACTAAAAATTTAGAAACTCAAAAATCGAAAAGAAAAAAGGAATGGAATGGAAAAATTGTAAAGTTGAAAAGCTGTAACATGGAGAAATTGAAAAATTAAAAATCGAAAAGTTGAAAAATCCAACAAATGAAAAAGTTTTAAAATCCCGTGATTGGAAAATGGAAAAATTCTGAAATCGTAAAATTGAAAAAATGAAACAGTTTTAAAATTGCAATTATCACATGTTTAAAATGAAAACCAGAAAAACTTCAAATCAAAAGTTCAAAAAAAAGAAAATTTGAAAAATCGAGAAACTGAAAAATCTAAAATTGAAAAAATGATAAAATCTAAAACTTGAAATACGAAAAATTGAAAACCGGAAAAGTGCAAATTGAAAAAATTGAAAAATCCAAAAATTGAAAAATTTTAGGGTGAAAAAAGAAAAATTATAAAATCAGAATATTGAAAAACTGAAAAAATAAAAAACGAAACGAAAAATTGAAAAAATTGAAATTGATAAAACTAAAAATTGTTAACTCGGAACATTGAAAAATCGAAAAAATGTAAAAATAAAGGAAATAAAAAGGCGAGACGAAATTTTGAAGAAATGAAAAATTAAAGAATTGAAAAATTGAAGAAACGAAAATTGTAAAAACAAAAAATATAAAAGCGAAAAATCGAATAATTGAAAAAATAAAAAAAATTAACTGAAAAAATTGAAAAATGAAAAATATAAAATTCGACAAACTGAAAACGAAGAATTGCAAAATTTAAAAAATCAAAAAATTTAAAAAATAAAGAAAATAAAAAACGAAACAAAAATTTTAAGACATGAAAAAATTGAAAAACCGAAAAATTTAAAATTTGTGAAACTGCAAATCGAAAAATTGCAAAATCTAAAAACCGAAAAATCCAAAACTTGGGAAATCGAAAATCTTAAAATTGAAGAAACAAAAAAAAAGTTAAAATTACAAAATTGAAATTGAACAAACAAAAAATTAAAGAATCGAAAAATTGAAAAATTAAAATATTTTGAAAACTCCAGAAATTTAAAGTCGAAAAATTGAAGAAACAAGAACAATGAAAAATTGAAAATCGCAAATCGAAAAATTGAAAAAACGAAAAATAGTAAAAACAAAAAATTATAAAAGCGAAATCGAAAAATTGAAAAAGTAAAGAAAATAAACCGAAACGAAAGCAAAATTGAACAAACAAAAAATGGTTAAATCGGAACACTGAAAAATCGAAAAAATAAAGAAAAAAAAACTACAAACTGAAAGCGAAAAATTGCAAACTCTAAAAATTGAAAAACTGAAAAATTGAAAAAATAGAGAAAATAAAAAACGAAACGAAAAATTGAAGATTTGTGAAACTGCAAATCGAAAAATTGCAAAGTTTAAAAATTGGAACATCCAAAATTTCGAAAATTGAAAAACTTAAAAATTTGCATATTTTAAAATTTAAAATAAACAAAAAAATGAAAAATTGAAATAGAGAAAACTTTTTAACTTAGAACAGTGAAAAATAGGAAAATTGTAAAAATAAAGAAAAAAAATCGAAAGGAAAATTTGAAGAAATGAAAAATTAAAGAATCGAAAAATTTAAGAAACGAAAAATCGTAAAAACAAAAAATTATAAAAGCCGAAAATTGAAAAATCGAATAATTGAAAAAATAAAGAAAACAAACCGGAACTAAAAATTACAAAGCGAAAAATTGAAAATTTGTGAAACTGCTAATCGAAAATTTGCATATCTTAAAATTGAAGAAACAAAAGAAAATGAAAAATTGAAAAAGCGCAAATTGAAAAATTGAAATTGAAAAAACAAAAAATTGTTAAATCGGAACACTGAAAAACCGAAAAATTGTAAAAATAAAGAAAATAAAATGTCGAAACGAAAATTCGAAGAAATGAAAATTAAAAAATCGAAAAATTGACAAATAAAAAATTGAAACCTCGAGAAATTTTGAGTCGAAAAATCGAAGAAACAATGAAAATCCAAAAAATTGCAAATTGGAAAATTGATAAATTTAAAATTGAAAACTCCACAAACTGAAATAAAGAAATTGCAAAATCTAAAAATTGAAAAACTGAAAAATTGAAAAAATAAAGAAAATAAACGAAACGAAAAAGTGAAGACTTGAAAAATTGAAAAATCAAAGGATTGAAAATTTGTGAAACTGCAAATCGAAAAATTGCAAAATTTAAAAACTGAAACGTCCAAAATTTGGAAAAATTAAAATTGAAAAACAAAAAATTGTTAAATCGGAACATCGAACAATCGAAAAATTGTAAATAAAGAAAATAAAAAATCGAAACGAAAATTTGAAAAAATGAAAAATTGAAAACTCCCGAAATTTAAAGTCGAAAAATTGAAGACACAAGAACAATGAAAAATCTAAAAATCGTAAAAACAAAAAATTACAAAAGCCAAATCAAATTAAAAAAGTTGCGGGAGTGTTATTAAAGCCACTGGTTTTTATTTTATGGAGGTTATCAGAAATCATTTTTTTTTAATTTAGTTGTCTAGGGTAAAAAGTCAAGACTGATTCATAGACCACTGATATAGACGTATGTTTTTTATAAAATTCAGTGAAGTGTTGGTGTTATCATCAAGATTATCTTTCTAATAAAATCCTCAAAAGACACACAGAAACGGGAGACCTATATTTTCACAATCTAGGGGTCATGAAACGTCGAGAAACACGAAATTGGCCGTTCTCTGGGTGGTCTCCTCAACCTGACGCTCGGGAAGCAAAAAGATCTAGTTTAAGAAAAAAAAACGTCACGTATATGACCGACCCATCCGAACAAAACTCCAACTTGGCTTGTTTACTCACTGAACTGTTATTCGCTGTTCCCCAAGCCACCATCACACACCAGCTGTTTGATTTTCGTGACTAACATGCACGTGGTAATTGACTTAGATGACGTCACTCTAGTAAAGTACCAAATGACAATTTTCTTAATTCGTGCGAATGCGAAAACGCACCGCATCCCATATCCACGCCGAAGCAAGGAAAACAAAACTACGAGGAGGAGACGGAAACAATGCTCTATTGTTTACTGCAAGCGTACTTCCTACTTTGCAATGTTCGTTTCTTTTGCAACTGTGTTTCTTTTCGCAGTGGCGTAACGCGGTTTTCGAAAAATAACAACCGATGGGTGGCACCCGTAGTACTAAGTCGAGAAAACGCTTTGTATTAGTCGTAAATGGGGCTAAATCTCATTCATGGTATTGTTTCCGGCGACGGTGTCTGCTTCACGTGATTGGATTCGTTCTTCAACGGTACTCACATTCCATTGATGACAAGGACTCCGAACCCATTACAAACTCATTAATCCGTTCATTGATGGGTTTTCGTATTGTTTTTTAATAGTCAGGCAAAGTCATACCGTGAACGTTGCTATTAAACTTATTCTATATAGGTAGTAACGCGAATTGGGTTTTAGCGTTCTTCTAAACTGTATCTAGGGTTTTTTTAACAGTGAACCGCGAATTCGGGACATGGTTACTTAAGCCTCCACCTGTTGCGACTTTCATCGGAAGCCGTCCTTTCCATAAATAACGCTTCGGTGAAAGAAAGAAATTTCGGGAATGACGTAACTAGAAAAGCAACAAGGGTGTCGTGGACGAAAGTCGAACGGAATAGAAAGTTCGATTCGGGAAGGTCGCCTTTCGTTGTTTTGTCCTTTTTCGCGAATCTGGTTCGTCGGCTGCCATCCTTGACGATTTTTGCTAGAAAAAAAAGCGATTCATCCGCAAAATTGCTTGCGGAAGTTGTCGCAAAATATGGCGTTTCTAATTTCCGCTGGCGGCCGGTAATTATGGTAACGTAATAACATTCTTCGCGTTCCATCTCGAAAGTAGTACCATCATCCCGGGCCGAAATTTTTGCATTTTTCTGCATGCCGGCGTGGAGCCATTGACCTTTACTTTCTTGGTACCGCCGGATTAATAGGTTGGCGTAATTCAGCCTTTCACCCATTGGCGTAGGTACGAGGTGGTGCGATTATGCGGCGTGACCTTGTTTGGAAAAAATCAGCGGAAACACAATAATACGTTATTTAATAAATAACTAAAAAACTGGTTGCACAACACTTCCTTTGGCCATCTTCTGCACTTTGGTATTATGGAAAGGTCGGCAGCGGTCTGTCGGTACGACCTTGGAAGAACAGACTTGCGGGAAATGTCAGGAATTCGCCTCTGTGGTAAAAGTGCAAATTAAAACGGTCTCTACGTCGAACAAATCTCGATATGGAAAAATTAAAGGTCACTGGTATATCACGAAGGCGACCAGTGGCAGCGTGGACATGGTGGTACCATGAGGAAAAAACCGTGAAGTAATCGTGTTGTTGTTTTTTAATGTGTGAATGACTCCTTTACTCGCGGTCTGTTTTGTGCATCTAGAGTGGAACGAGTTGCGTCACTTTATCGTGTTCTCATGATGGTTTCAACGAAGACCGTAATGAGGATGGAGATTCGTTGCATTAAACAAGGCCGCGGTGGTGATTTGATCATCTAGGATCTTTAGAACTATTGTTAGCGACTGACTCAGATGGGTGACCTTTCAGACCTGTTGGGAACCGCAGCTCTATTGCACTTTTTCGGTACTAACCCAATTTGCACAGTACGACCACAGGAAAGATTTTGCGCCAGATAGCCGAATTCTCGACGCGAAAGCGGGCAGTTAGTCACCGATTCTTCGATTCTAATATACTTATAGATGAACACAAATATTACCATCAATAGTACGACCTTCACTCGCTCTACAATCAAAAATTTAGAAACACCCATTCTAGCACAATAGCGAGTAATTCGGAAAATTAATTGAATTGACCACAATTTCACAAGCAGCGTATTCTCGAGAAATTACAACCAACAATAAAGAACAATTGACGTGGTACCACCCACGCCTCCTGCAATTGAGACATTACGATTCCCCTTGAGAGTGGAATGACTAGGTACTGCCAGATGCGGATCAGAATCGCTTAATTGATCCACAAATACGACCTAACTGTTTCCTAAAAATTTTCACGAAACCTTCGCGTTACGTACGATTATTAACGGTCAAGGCTCGTCTGGAATGTTTCAGCATACGAATCGATGACTTTCTATGAATAATGTCCGACGCCGTCACGAATTCCGAAAATTCTTCCTGAAGATAACATTTAACTAAAAAGGGAGCGTAGATTTATGCATGTCCGTCCTTAATTTTCGTGATTGCGATGTTTTCAACAGGATTTCGATTCGTGGATGGCGGCGAGGGGAAACCCTGCATATTCTAGCGCTCGATTCAGAGAATGCTACTTACGTAGATGCACGGATGGATTATGTAAGAGGATCGATCGGAAAGAAGTAAACAAGAGGCAAAGTTGGGTGAAAAAATTCGTCGAGGTTTATTTCGACAGAACTTACCAAGCGCCTGAAGTCCAACAAATCCCGATTCTTTGAAAAATTATGTAAACAAAAATTGCGATTTTTCATGTCTTCAAATTTCAATGTACAATTTTTCATTTTTCTATTTGTCAGTTTTTGGATTTGGATGTTTCAATTTTTAGATTTTGCAATTTTGTGTTTTCGATTCATTAATTTTTTTAATTTTTAAGTTTCTCGATTTTTAGTTTTTCTCAGCTTCAAAAACTGAAACATCGGGAAATCGAAACATCAGAAGATCGAAAAATCAAAAAGTTATAAATTGGAAAATATAAAATTAAAAATAATCAACCGAAAAATCGCGAAATTGAACAACCAAAATATCGAAAAATCAACTTGAACAATCTTAAATTTAAAAATTCGAAAAATTGAAATATCGATGAACTGAAAAATCTGATATTTTAAAATTCAAAAAATCGAAAAAATAAAACATCCGGTAATCAAAAAATTGAACAATCGTAATACATATTGAAAAATCGCAAACCGAAATATTGAATAATGGAAGAATCTAAAAATTGAAAAATCCAAAACTGAAACATGGAAAAATTGGAAGATCGAAAAATTGAAGAATTGAAAAATTAGGAAATCGAATAGTCGAAAAAGTGAAAATCGATACATATTGAAAAATCCCAAAACTGAAATATCGAAAGAATTTTAAAACGGAAGATAAATTGAAGAATCGAAAAATTGAAAATTTTTTTCAAATTTCAGGTTTCTCGATTTTTAGTTTTCCACTGCTTCAGAAACTGAAACATCGAGAAATCGAAACATCAAAAGATCGAAAAATCGTAAAGTCCAAAAACTGAGAAATCGAGATGTGCCAAAATCGAAAAATCAAAAAGTTAAAAAATGAAAAAAATTAAATTAAAAATAAATTGAAAAATCGCGAAATTGAACAATCAAAAAATCCAAACATAGTAATGGAAAATCGAAAAATTTTAAACCTCAAATATTAAAAAATCGAAAAATTGACAAACCGACAAATTTTAAACCGAGAAGTCGAAAAATCGAAGAATTGAAAAAATCCTTCATTTTTCGATTCATTATTTTTTTTTTTTTCAATTTTCAGGTTGCTCGATTTTTAGTTTTCCACTGCTTCAAAAACTGAACCATCGAGAAATTGAAAAATCAAAACATTCAGGCATCGGAAAATCGAAAAATTAAAAATGGAAAAATATAAAATTAAAAATAATAAATCGAAAAATCGCGAAACTGAACAATCAAAAAATCGAAAGATTGAGAGAGAAATTGAAAAATCAAAAACTTGAACAATCTAAACTTTATAAATTCGAAAAACTGAAATATCTAAGAATTAAAAAATTTAAAATTGTAATATTTTAAAAACTGAAAAATTAAAACATCACAAAATGGATAAAGTAAAAATCCGGAAATCAAAAAATTGAAGAATCGTTATACAAATTGAAAAATCATAAGCTTGAATAACGGAAAAATCGAAATACATTTTTGAAAAATCCCAGAACTGAAATTTTAAAAATATTAAAAAATGGAAAATAAATTGAAGAATCGAAAAATTTTTTAGAAACCCATAATTTTTCGATTTTACGCTTCCTCGAAGTCGAAAAATTGAGAAATCGAGATAGGTCACAATAGAAAAATTAAAAAGCTGAAAATCAAAAATATTAAATTAAGAATAATAAATCGAAAAATCGGGAAATTGAACAATCAAAATATCGAAAATTCAAAAAATTGAAATACCGATGAACTCAAGAATCGAAAAATCAAGAAAACGAAAAATCTGATCTTTTTAAAATTGAAAAATGAAAATATTGTTACGATTGACGGACGAATAATAAATCGGGTGTTGGTAAAACTCAAAAAATTTATTTCTTCAGGTCGAATTACAACACTATCTATTGCGACGAATATGTACAGAAATTATTCCGGCGCTCTCGACTGTCTTCACTGGATGAATGAATCCATTACCTACGGTCGCCTCTATTTAAACCCATAGTCTCTGATCGAGATCCTTCACGAACATCCATCGCGACTCCGCTTCGAGACTCCCCTGGACGCCGCTTCGAGACGCTCCAGACCTGTCTTTATGCGCCCGCCTCTCGGCCGTCAACAGCGATGATTCACCCATCAGCGCCGTGCGTACGTCCAGAAGGCTCTCGACCGCCATAGGCGTCGTACTGGGGCGGCGTAAGGGTGTATTTCGTAACACTGCCCCCCTCTTCAAATCCGATCGTCCCGATCGGAAGCGTCTTCGTTGTTTCCTTCGTACCGTTTTAGTCGATCGAGATGAACGATCTTCATCTTCGTCTTTGGTCCACGTTGGATCCGATAAACTACGTCATTTATTCTAGTGACGATAGTGTATGGACCTTCCCAGTCAGGAGCCAGTTTTGGGCAACGTCCCTTCTTCCGTCGGGGGTTATACAGCCACACTAAGTCATCTTCCTGGAATCCGCCACAGTTGGCCTTCACATCATAACGGGTCTTCATTCGGTCACTGGCAATCTTGATCCGGCCCCTCACTAGTTCATGCACGTTGACCAACTTCTCTTTCAGTTCGTCCACGTAGTCACGTACTTCCATTGGTTCTTCGGATGGCAATCCAAAGACTAGGTCACAGGGCAGCCGCAGTTCCTTCCCAAATACAACGTGAGCAGGTGTTTGGCCCGTGGTGTCGTGGATAGCTGCGCGGTAGGCCAGCAGGAATAGTGGAAGGTGCTGGTCCCAATCCCTTTGGTGCTCTTCTACCACTTTCGAAAGGTGTTGCTCCATAGTCCGATTGAACCTTTCCACCATGCCGTCGGACTGTGGGTGTAGTGGCGTTGTCCTTGTCTTACGTATTCCCAGTAGCTGCATCACTCTTTGGAAGACGTTGGATTCGAAATTGCGTCCCTGGTCTGAGTGAAGTTCCAAGGGGACGCCAAACCTACTGATCCAATTGTCAACCAGTACTTTCGCGACCGTGACGGCTTCCTGATTTGGAATGGCATAGGCATCTGGCCACTTGCTGAAGTAGTCGCTAGCCACCAGGATAAACTTGTTGCCGTCGTTTGTTACAGGGAACGGACCGGCCACATCGATGGCGATTCTTTCGAAAGGTGCCCCAACATTATATTTCTTCATCTTTCCCCTCGCCCTGGTATGAGGACCTTGGCTGGCCGCACACGTCGTACACTTGCGACACCAACTTTCGACGTCGTCACGATAGCCTACCCAATAAAACCTCTCCCGGATTTTCGACAAAGTCTTGTTCACTCCGAAGTGGGCTCCAGATGTTCCGGCATGAACTTCCTCTAAGACCTTGGAAACCTTTACCTTGGGGAGTACCAGCATTGTCTTAGAGGTACGCCCATCAGGACTCTCCCACTTCCGCTTCAAGAGCCCATTTTCCATGACCAAGGAATCCCATTGGGCCCATAACGCCTTCAAACTGGGAGATTGGTCGGACAATTCTGCCCAGCCGGGTCGTTCGACTCCTTCCTCCTTCCACTTTAATATTGGCCCGATTATGTCGTCTGCTTCTTGTTCACGCTTTAGGCGCGCCGTTGTCCATTCTTCATCTTGCTCAAAAAGCGTTCGACGAACGGGCAGGTTCCCTTCTTCGGCGTCGATTCTGTCGCAGTGCTTGCACTCTCCGCACGGACGTCTTGACAAAGCGTCAGCGTTGTTGTGAAGTCGACCCGCTCGGTGTTTGATCCTAAATTGGTACTGCTGTAGTCTTTCCAGCCAACGCGCTACTTGGCCCTCGGGATTCTTTATCCGCAGTAGCCACGAAAGGGCAGCGTGGTCGGTCCTGATCAGAAACTCCTGTCCGTATAGATACTTGTGGAAGTGGTTGACGGCTTTGACAATGGCTAGCAGTTCCTTCCTTGTGGCACAGTAATTTCTCTCTGGTTTGGAATGTAATTTACTAAAATATTCGATAACCCTTTCCTCCCCATCTTGTATCTGCGACAATACGGCCCCAACTCCCGAGTTACTCGCATCGGTATCGAGGACGAACATTCCTTTGTCCCTGGGGTAAGCCAAAATGGGGCTGGTGCACAAAGCCGTCTTCAGTCTCTTAAAGGCCATCTCACATGTACTGCTCCACTTGAAAGTCGCCTTCTGCTCCGTCAGTTGGTGTAACGGTGCTGCGATGTCGGCATACCCTTCTACAAATCGTCGGTAATATGTGCAGAGTCCCAAGAAGCTTCGTAGTTCATGCTTGTCTCTTGGTATGGGCCAATCCCGGATAGCAAGAACTTTCGTCGGGTTGGTTTCTATTCCTTTCTCCGACACGATATGGCCCAGGAACTCGACTCGTTTCTGGAAGAGTGAGCATTTCTTGGGATTTAGTTTCAAACGAGCGTTTTCCATTCGTTCTAGCACCTCCTCGAGATTCTTCAGATGGTCATCAAACGTTTTGCCCATAATCATGACGTCGTCGAGGTATACCAGACAGGTCTTCCATGTCAATCCTTTCAGCACCATCTCCATCAGACGCTCGAATGTTGCTGGCGCATTACATAATCCGAAGGGCATAACGGTGAAGTGATAGAGGCCACTTCCGGTGGAGAACGCAGTCTTTTCTTTGTCGTCCGGGTGCAAGCCTACTTGCCAGTAGCCACTCTTCAAGTCCAAGGTCGAAAACCACGCCGAGCCGGATAAGGTCGTCAAGGTATCGTCTATTCGAGGAAGGGGGTAACTGTCTTTCTTCGTGACGTCGTTCAGTTTCCTGTAATCGACGCAAAATCGGGTAGTCCCGTCCTTCTTGGTAACCAAGACTACTGGAGATGACCACGCGCTGTTGGATTCTTCAATTACCCCATCTCTCAACATGTTGTCCACGAGTTTTGTAGCTTCTTCTTGTTTGGCTAGGGGTAGTCTTCGAGGAGCCTGACGGATCGGTTGCGTGTCACCAGTGTTTATTCGGTGTTCTACGATGTTGGTCTTCCCGAATGGTTCCTCCTCTGAGGCGAAGACATTACGGTGCCTACGAATGAGTCCTTTGGCCAGTTTTCTCTCACGAGCAGACAGCTGGTCCCAGTTGACCTCCAAGCCTTTGGTATCCCCTTCCTTAGACTCATTCTCAACGTCTTCTTCCTCGCAGTTCAATACTCGGGCGACTGGCTCACACATTCCGATAATCTCCCCTTTTCTAATATTGACTGCATTGGGAAACACGTTTGCCACACGTAAGGGTATGTCACGATCGGTTTTGACTAGGGTGCTCGCTATCAGGAGCTTGTGGGTCGAGTCATGTGCCGGCTGCACCATCCCCAAACTGTATCCGGGGTTCGTCTCTACTCTGGCGGGGACGATGACTTCTGCATTACCATCTACCTTCGTTGTCTGACAGACCACTAGTCTGACTGTTGCAGCTTCCACATTCGGACGTCCCAACACAAATTCTTCGGCTCCGAAACGCAGAATTTTCTGTTCTGGGTCGATCATTAAACCATACCGGCTGATTAGGTCCATACCCAGAATGAAATCGTCAGCGATTTCCGCCACCAGAACTTCATGCTTTATTCGGAGTCGACCGAGCTCTACATTCACCACCGCTGTACCCAGAACCGGTGTTGTTTCTCCCGTGACCGTCTTCACATTCGTGGCGGTACGTACTGATTTAATTTGGCAATTTTGTAACCTGGATCTGCGTGCAAGGGACACTTCGGCTCCTGTGTCGATGATGATCTTCGATTCCCGTCCATTGATTTTTCCGCTGATTGTCGGACTATCGACGCTCCCCGCGATACTTCTAACCATTACAGTTGTTGGGGCTTCTCTTTTAGCAGCCAGTACGCGCCCCGAGGTACCGACTGCCTTTAGTTTTCCTGCTCCTGATGTAGACGAGGTCGCGGCTGCGATCTCCTCATCGGCCCTGGCGATCTAACACGGCAATCCCTCCTAACATGCCCTTGACGCCCACACCTGTAACATTCTAGGCGCCCTCCATGTTGTCTAGAACTGCCCGTCTTGATTTCGGCAATTATTTCGCGGGCGAATTTCTCAAAGTTCTCGCTCATTTTGTCGAGACTCTCTTGAATAGGGTTTACTTCGCCCTCAACCCCAATGCCTCGTATCTTAACGTTGGAACGAGGTGAGCTGTTGTATGCGGCGTCCACTTCTAACGCTCGAATCAGCGCCTCGGATGGTTTCTTGAACCCGGAGATTTGCAGGACTCTTCTTACCTCACTATCTCTTACGCCGTTTACGAAGGTTTCTGCTGCCAGTCTGTCTTGGAAGTCTTGCGGAGCTTCAGGATAGGCGAGGTGTACCAAACGTTTAACATCAGCCGCAAACTCCTGAAGAGATTCACTACTCTTCTGAATCCTAGATTTAAGCTGCGCTACGAAAACTTGCCGGAGGTGTTCATCTCCAAATCTGAGTTCGAGGGCGGTCGTCAAAGCGGTATAGTCCTTCTGGTTCTCTTCTGATAATGTCTGTAGAATCTCCAGGGCCGCACCTCGTAGTGCTACTACCAAAGCGGTCGCTTTCTGTTGGTCATTCCAGCTATTCGACAAGGCCGCAGCTTCAAATTGCTTCTTATAAGTAGTCCACGACGTCTGCCCATCGAAAATAGGGGGTTGAACTCTCACCGGACTGAATTCTGCAGGGGTCGCAATTGTAGGTCGTGGTGTTTGCAACCTTTCTTCGAGCTCCTTGATCTTGTTTTCCATTTCATTTCTCACCTCGTCCACTTCATTTCGCACGACTTGGAGGATTTCGCTTCGGCTGTTCAAAAGTGTAGTTTGCATAGCTTTTAAATTTTCTTCCATTATTCTTTGATTTTCTTCCATTATTCTGCGATCTTCTTTTCTATTTTCTTCCATTATTCTTCGATCTTCTTTTCTACTTTCTTCCATTATTCTTTGATTTTCGCTCAACATTTTCATCATTTTTGTCAGTTGTTCCTCCATGTTGGCTGTTTGCGCTCTTGTGGTAGTCGGCATAAAATTTTCTTCTAGAAACTTCTAGAGCCTTGACAGATGTCAATTCTCGAAGCCAATGTCAGGTGATGAAAGTCTAATTCCGTTATTCCACTCTTACCCCGGGAGAGAATTTTCTCGAAAGTTCACTTTGTTCCGGTCTCCCCTAGTAGCACCAACCAAATTCGAATCCCGATTTATTTCACAATTAATCCCACTCCTGACACCAGTGTTACGATTGACGGACGAATAATAAATCGGGTGTTGGTAAAACTCAAAAAATTTATTTCTTCAGGTCGAATTACAACACTATCTATTGCGACGAATATGTACAGAAATTATTCCGGCGCTCTCGACTGTCTTCACTGGATGAATGAATCCATTACCTACGGTCGCCTCTATTTAAACCCATAGTCTCTGATCGAGATCCTTCACGAACATCCATCGCGACTCCGCTTCGAGACTCCCCTGGACGCCGCTTCGAGACGCTCCAGACCTGTCTTTATGCGCCCGCCTCTCGGCCGTCAACAGCGATGATTCACCCATCAGCGCCGTGCGTACGTCCAGAAGGCTCTCGACCGCCATAGGCGTCGTACTGGGGCGGCGTAAGGGTGTATTTCGTAACAATATGTATCGAAAAATCGAGAAATCAGATCAAAAATCGAAAAAATAAATCCGGTAATCGAAAAATTGAAAAATCGCACACCGAAATACTGAAAAATGGAAGAATCTAAAAAATCCAAAACTGAAACATCGAAAAATTGAAAGATCTAAATACTGAAAAATTGAGAAATCGAAAAATTGAAAGATCTAAATTCTGAAAAATTGAGAAACCGAAAAATTGAAGAATTGAAAAATCGGGAAATCGAAACATCAAAAGATCGAATAATCGTAAAGTCCAAAAATTGAGAAATCGAAATGTGCCAAAATCGAAAAATCAAAAAGTTAAAAAATGGAAAAAATTAAATTAAAAATAATGAATCGAAAAATCGCGAAATTGAACAATAAAAAAATCGAAACATAGTAATCTCAATAAATCGAAAAATCGAAAAATTTTAAATATTGAAAAATCGAAAAATTGACAAACCGAAAAATTTTAAACCGAGAAGTCGAAAAGTCGAAAGGTCGAGAAAACGAAAAATCTAAAATTTTAAAAATTAAAATATCAAAAATCGAGAAATCAGAACATCACAAAAGCGATAAAGTAAAAATCCGGAAATCGAAAAATTGAAGAAACGTAATACATAGTGAAAAATCACAAACCGATATATCGAAAAATTGAAAAATGGAAGAAAAATTGAAAAATCCAAAACTAAAACATTGAAACATCTAAAAATTGAGAAATTGAAGTCATAAAATCAAGGTCGAAAAATTGAGAAATCAAAAGCCTTAAAAATTGGAAACTCGAAGAATTGAAAAATTGAAAAAATCCTAAATTTTTCGATTTTTCGATTAGATCCTTTTTACTTCTTTCCAATTTTTCGATTCATTATTTTTTTTTTTTCAATTTTCAAGTTGCTCGATTTTTAGTTTTCCACTGGTTCAAAAACTGAAACATCGAGAAATCGAAAAATCAAAAGATTCAGAAATCGGAAAATCGAAAAATTAAAAATGGAAAAATATAAAAATAAAAATAATAAATCGAAAAATCGCGAAACTGAACAATAAAAAAATCGAAAAATCGAAAGATTGAGAGAGAAATTGACTGAAGTATCGTAATACAAATTGAAAAATCACAAACCGAAACATTGAAAAATTGAAAAAAGGAAGAAAAATTGAGAAATCGAAAAGTCGTAAAATCAAGGTCCAAAAATTGAAAAATCAAAAGCTTCAATAACGGAAAAATCGAAATACATTTTTGAAAAATCCCAGAACTGAAATTTTGAAAAAATTAAAAAATGGAAAATAAATTGAAGAATCGAAAAATTAAAAAAAATCCATAATTTTACGATTTTACGCTTTCTCCATTCGATCCGTTTTTTCTTTCTGGTTTTTTGACCCATTAATTTTTTTCAATTTCCAAGATTCTCGATTTTTAGTTTTCCACTGCTTCAAAAATTGAAACATCCAGAAATCAAAAAGTCGAAAAATTGACAAATCGAAATAGGCCAAAATCGAATAATCAAAAAGTTAAAAATTGTAAAATAATAACGGCAAAAATCGCAAAATTGAACAATAAAAAAATTGAAACATCGTAATCTCAATAAATTGAGAAATCGAAAGATCGAGAATTTGAAAAATAAAAAACCCGAGTAATCAAAAGTAAAAAATTCAAAGAATTGAGATATCGAAGAACTGAAAAATTGAAATATCGAAGAAATGAAAAATCGAAAAATTAAGAAATATGTATCGAAAAATTGAGAAATCAGATCAAAAAACCGAAAAAATTAAAAATCCGGTAATCGAAATATTGAAGAATCATAATCAATATTGAAAAATCTCAGACCGAAACATCGAAAAATTGAAAAATGAAAGAAACATTGAAAAATCCAAAACTGAAACATGGAAAAATCGCAAATTTGAAGAATTGAAAAAGTAAAAAATCGGGAGATCGAATAGTCCAATTTTTCGATTCATTAATTTTTTCAAATTTTGAAGTTTCTCAATTTTTAGTTTTCCACTGCTTTAAAAACTGAAACATTGAGAAATCAAAACATCAAAAGATCCACAAATCGAAAAATCGAAAAATTAAAAATTGAAAAATGCATAATTAAAACTAATAAATCGAAAAATCGCCAAATTGAATAATCAAAAAATCGAAAAATTGAAAAATCAAAAAATCTGTTAAATCGAGAGGTCGAAAAATCGAAAAATCAAGACCTTGAACAATCTAAAATTTAAAAATTCGAAAAATTGAAATATCGAAGAACTGAAAAATCGAAAATTCTAATAATTTTAAATTGTAAAATTAAAATATCAAAAAATCAAGCGATAAAGTAAAAATCCGGAAATCGAAAAATTGAAGAAACGTAATACATAGTGAAAAATCACAAACCGATATATCGAAAAATTGAGAAATCGAAAGCCTTAAAAATTGAAAAATCGAAGAATTGAAAAATTGAAAAAATCCTTAATTTTTCGATTCATTATTTTTTTTTTCAATTTTCAAGTTGCTCGATTTTTAGTTTTCCACTGGTTCAAAAACTGAAACATCGAGAAATCGAAAAATCAAAAGATTCAGAAATCAGAAAATCGAAAAATTAAAAATGGAAAAATATAAAAATAAAAATAATAAATCGAAAAATCGCGAAACTGAACAATCAAAAAATCGAAAAATCGAAAGATTGAGAGAGAAATTGACTGAAGTATCGTAATACAAATTGAAAAATCACAAACCGAAACATCGAAAAATTGAAAAAAGGAAGAAAAATTGAGAAATCGAAAAGTCGTAAAATCAAGGTCCAAAAATTGAAAAATCAAAAGCTTCAATAACGGAAAAATCGAAATACATTTTTGAAAAATTCCAGAACTGAAATTTTGAAAAAATTAAAAAATGGAAAATAAATTGAAGAATCGAAAAATTAAAAAAAATCCATAATTTTACGATTTTACGCTTTCTCCATTCGATCCGTTTTTTCTTTCTAGTTTTTTGACCCATTAATTTTTTTCAATTTCCAAGATTCTCGATTTTTAGTTTTCCACTGCTTCAAAAATTGAAACATCCAGAAATCAAAAAGTCGAAAAATTGACAAATCGAAATAGGCCAAAATCGAATAATGAAAAAGTTAAAAATTGTAAAATAATAACGGCAAAAATCGCTAAATTGAACAATAAAAAAATTGAAACATCGTAATCTCAATAAATTGAGAAATCGAAAGATCGAGAATTTGAAAAATAAAAAACCCGAGTAATCAAAAGTAAAAAATTCCAAGAATTGAGATATCGAAGAACTGAAAAATTGAAGTATCGAAGAAATGAAAAATCGAAAAATTAAGAAATCAGATCAAAAAACCGAAAAAATTAAAAATCCGGTAACCGAAATATTGAAGAATCGTAATCAATATTGAAAAGTCGCAAACCGAAATATCGAAAAATTGAAAAATGAAAGAAACATTGAAAAATCCAAAACTGAAACATGGAAAAATCGAAAATTTGAAGAATTGAAAAAGTAAAAAATCGGGAGATCAAATAGTCCAATTTTTCGATTCATTAATTTTTTCAAATTTTGAAGTTTCTCAATTTTTAGTTTTCCACTGCTTCAAAACCTGAAACATCGAGAAATCAAAACATCAAAAGATCCACAAATCGAAAAGTCGAAAAATTAAAAATTGAAAAATGCATAATTAAAAATAATAATAGCGAATAATCCCGATATTGAATAATCAAAAAATCGAAAAATGGAAAAATCGAAAATTCTGATAATTTAAAAATTGTGAAATTAAAATATTAAAAAATCGAGAAATCAGAACATCACAAAATGTATAAAGTAAAAATCCAATCACAAACCGAAATATCGAAAAATTGAAAAATGAAAAAAAATGAAAAATCCAAAACTGAAACATGGAAAATTGAGAAATTGAAAAATCAAAAAGTAAAAACTCGGGAAAGCGAGTAGTCGAAAAATTGAAAATCGAAATACATACTGAAAAATCCCAAAATTGAAATTTTGAAAAAATTGAAAAATAGAAGATAAATTGAAGAATCGAAAAACTAAAAAATTCCATAATTTTTCGATTTTACATTTTCTCGAAGTCGAAAAATTGAGAAATCGAAATAGGCCACAATAGAAAAATTAAAAAGCTGAAAATCAAAAATATAAAATTAAGAATAATAAATCGAAAAATCGGGAAACTGAACAATCAAAAAATCGAAACATTGTAACTCAATAAATCGAGAAATCGAAATATTGACAATCCGAAAAATCTAAAACCGAGTTGAAAAATGGAAAGATCGAAAAATCAAAAACCCGAATAATCAAAATTAAAAAATTCAGAGAATTGAAATATCGAAGAACTGAACAATTGAAATAACGAAGAAATGAAAAATCGTTGAAGAATTGAAAAACTGAAAATCTAAAAAGTAAAATATCGGGAAATCGAATAGTCGAAAAATTTAAAATCGAAATACATACTGGAAAATTCCACAACTGAAATATATATCTAAAAAATTAAAAAATGATAAACTGAAGATTCGAAAAATTCCTTAATTTTTCGATATTATAATTTTTCAATTTTCAAGTTTCTCGGTTTTTAGTTTTCCACTGCTTCAATCCTTCTGTTCTTCACTAAACACTAAAAAAATTGGTCAAAGGTTATTTCGACAGAACTTCCCTCGCTCCTGAAGTAAAGTATAAGAAATCAAACTTTTTGATTGACCTATAAGAAACTTAAAAAAATAAATTCACGCATTCATTCGGGTAAAAACTCAATACAGAATCATAAACTACATGTGTAGGACTATGTTATTTCATACAATTTAAAACCCATTTACTATGTATCAACAATTTTGAAGTGACGTCATCACATTATTGGTGGGGATGATTACACATAGAGATTTAGACAATCGGTAAGTAAAAATCGTCGTTTTGTGTAGAAAACGCAAAATCCGCGTCTTCCCTCTCATCATTAGAACGAGACGGCCGATTTTTTCCCGATATCCGCGTTTGGTCACGGCCTGACTCACTAAAATCCGTCTTGCATCAGTCCTCTTGCATTCGAAAGGCTCATTCCAACCACCGGTTCGCAACAGGTCATCCGAGTTATCTAGAGATCGACGATGAAGTAATCGTTGCATCCAGAGGACCGATACAATATACAATGGCACATCTTGCAAGCGGTCGTGAAAGGCATCCTTTTTTCGAGCATTTTTCAACAAGTGTCAGATTCGCGATGGCCGTGACCATCCGGTGCTAAGCGCGGTCATCTAGCTAGATTCAGGTTGTTGACATCCGAAGAATTACAACGAGCCCGGGCCAAGGACTCGCCTGTTTGTGCGTATGCTTGAATTTTTCGCTAATAGCTATTACGCATCGCGTGTTTACATTGCCATATATTGATTGCGGGAGAGGTGAAAGACATCGTGTGGGCAAGAATTCCGACACCAAATTCGGCAACGTACGAAAACGCAGGTTTCCGACGAAATTTTGTTACTCATAACTCAAAAACGCCTCGACCCATCAACTTCAAACTTAGTACACGCAAAGTAGACCACTCCTGTGACACGCTATCCACTTTTTTATCCCTAAACGATCGATTATCATTCCCTCGTCACACTTTCGTCTTGCTCCTACAATATTATCTTATCTCGCGAACAACAGTACAACACACAACTCTTATTTGCATGCGTCGTTTTACGCGCTTTGTTTTATCTCCACCGTGTTTGTGTTTTGACTGTTTACGTTTTTTGCCAGACAGACAAACACCATCAGAAATCTATTGCTTGTCCCTTTTGTTCGTCGTCCAGACTTCCATTCAACTTTATAACGTTACCTGCACTGTAATTTACCTGTAGTGGCTACACTTCATACGCACACTAGATGCACAATTTAATTGTCAAGACTCACAGTAATGCTTGCAAGTTTACAGTTAGAGGCTCGTTACGCCGCAAAACTATGCGGACGTCGGATTTAAACTATGACAAAAGAATCGTTCAAGTAAAACGACCCTCTTCCTGCTAATATTACAATCGATGATGGTCCACTTTCTAAGATCGGGTCACGTGATCAATTAATCCGGCGGCCATGTTAATGGAGGCAATTAACTCCGAAAATTTAACAGTGTGAAACGTACTGTAGTTTAGAACGATTTATGTAAGTAGCCCTTCGCACGACTATATGTTATTACAAAATCGAGTGATTTATCCAGTCCGTATGCAAATCGGACGACTATAGTTTTAAACGATGTTATTGATATGTGCCCCCTTGGGTGTTTTATCTTGGTTTTGGGGCCCGCCTTAATTCCGGCGACCAATCGGAGCCGATTAAATAAATTTGAATATGTAGCGATGCCATTTATTGCCTAATTACCTCAGGTCGTTGCACTGCCAAAGGAAAAGCGACAAATTTGTTTAAGTAATGTTGGTAGCACCGTACGCTTGTAATGATTAGATTAAATAGGACCAATTAGAGATCGGTGACATAACCTCAACGGAATCGGGATTTTTGACCCTCCAGAGGAGACGCAAAGGTCGCTTTTGAATTTAAAATGGGACGTTTGATCGATTTCGATGTTTATATTTATGGACAAATTTGAATAGAGGGGTTAACGTACCGACGCTGACCGAACCATTAAAGATTTCTTAATTACGAGTTGATGCAACTTTTTAATTTATAACAACTATTCCACGCTACTTAAAGCTCAAACTCGCCATTAACAACTCCTCTAATATTGTTTTTATTCAACTGAGTAAATAACGCGTTGTAAAATCGAAACCCATAATAAACCTCCTAATTAGACCATAAATTAGCCTCCACGTTGTTGTTGTTGTTATTATTATTGTTATAGCTCGACCAAAAACGCTCATAACCTACAAATTGCGACACGCTTCATTGTTTTTGCGACGACGCAACACCCGGGAAGGTAAAAAACTGCGAAAATGCTCGTCTCCTGCAAAAAGGTGATGACGTCACACCGAGAAACATATAATTATTAATTCGTTATATGAACTTGCTGCAAATATTGTGTAATACAACCGGTTTTTACTTTCTGAGCGTAAGCTAAGGAAGTATCGTAATCAGGTCCATTGGACAACTGGTTACTTTTATATTGTTCGACGTTTCATGACCCATAGAGTACGAAAAAATAGGTCTCCCGTTTCCGCCTGTCCGAATTTGTATTAATTAGATAATAATCTCAGAAACTACGGGACCGATTGTTGTAAAATTTTAAATGTGTATTGGGGATATCGTTCAATTTTATAAAATAACTACGGTTACTTCCTGTATTACACTGGATCTACTATATATAATAAAAATATTAAATTCGCAAAATCAAGGCTAATTTTTCGAAAAATTGGCCAATTTTTTGGTGTCACAATTTTCCCTTTTTACTTTTTTTCGATTTTACAATTTTTTCGTATCAAAATTTTAAGTGATTTCGTTTTCTTTAATTTTTCCATTCTTCCATTTTTTAATGTTTCAGTTTCATAATTTCTCGTTTTTTTGTTTTTTTTTAATTCATAATTTTTCGTTTATCGGATATTTCAAATTTTCAATCTTTGATTTTTCAATTCCTCGGTTTTCCAATATTTTAATTTTCAATATTTCAATTTCGTTTTTTCAATTTTGCAATTTTTCAATTTTTAACTTCTTCAATTTTTAAAGTCCTTGATTTTATATTTTTAGATTTTTCAAAGTTTTCATTTTAGACTTTTTCGCTTTTTCATTATTATTTAAAGTTCCCATTTTATGATCCGAGAAGTTGAAAAATCGAAAACCAAAAAAAAAAAACGAAAAAGTAGAAATCGAAAAATTGCAAGTAGAAACACTGAAGAAACGGAAGATTGAAATATTGAAAAACTACAAACAACTTTAAAATGGAAAAAAATTAATCTGTCGGAAAATTGGAAAATCAAAAAATTGGAAAATAGAAAAATTATGGAATTTTGTTTTATTTTATTTTTATTTTATTTTATTTAACAGAGAAATTACAGAGTAGAGGAAAAAAAATCCTATGGGTACTCTATACAAATTAAACTAAACTTTAGAGTTAACTATTGAAGGTAACAAAATTATTACATATTACATATTTAAAATGAAAACTAAAACGAACAATCGAAAAATCTAGAAACTGAAAATCTAAAATTGAAAAAACGAAAAATTAAAAAATCTAAAATTTGAAAAAACGAAAAATTGAAAACTCAAAAATTGCAATCGAAAAATTTGAAAATTTTATATTGAAAAAATAAAAAAAATCGAAAAATTGGAAACCGAAAAAGTCAAAAATTCAAAAAGTTGAAAATTTCACACCGAAAAAAAAGAAAAATTGTAAAATTTGAATATTTAGAAACACCCAAAAGTTCAAAAACTGAAAAACTGAAGTTAAAAAAACAAAAAATTATAGAATTAGAACAGAAAAATCGAAAAATTGAAAAATTCAAAATCCGAGAAATTTTAAATCGAAAAATTGCAAATCGAAAAACTGAAGAATTTAAAAATTCAAGTTAAAAAGTTGAAAAACCAAAAATTAAAAAATCTAAAATTTGAAAAAGCGAACAATTGAAAACTAAAAAATTGCAATCGAAAAATTGGAAAATCGAAAAATTTGAAAATTTTATATTGAAAAAATAAAAAAAATCGAAAAATTGGAAACCGAAAAAGTCAAAAATTCAAAAAGTTGAAAATTTCACACCGAAAAAACAAAAAATTGTATAATCAGAACAGAAAAATCGAAAAATTGTAAAAATAAAAAAAATAAAGAAAATCGAAAAATTCAAAACCCGAGAAATTTTAAATCAAAAAATTGCAAAATTTAAAAATTGATAAATTCAAAAGTTGGAAAATTCGAAAAATTGCAAATCGAAAAACTGAAAGTCAAAAATTTGAAAAACCAAAAATTGAAAAATCGAGAAACTGAAAAATCGAAAATTGGAAAATCCACAAATTGTAAAATGAAAAATGAAAAATTGAAAAAATAAAGACAACAAGAAACCGAAACGAAAAATTGAAAAATCCAAAAAGTGAAATTGAAGAAACAAAATTATAAAAATTTGAAGAAATGAAAAATTCAAGAATCGATATATGTATATTAGAAAAATATAAAAGTGGGAAAGCGAAAAATTAAGAAATCTAAAATTTGAAAATCCAAAAATTATAAAATCAAAACATTGAAAAACGAAAAATTGAAAAAATAAAGAAAATAGGAAACCGAAACAAAAAATTGAAGAAATGAAAACTTGAAAAAAACAAAAACTGAAGAATTGAAAAAATTGAAACTGAAAAGGCAAAAAATTATAAAATCAAAAAATTGTAAAAATCAAGAAAATAAAAACCCGAAACGAAAAATTTGAAGAAATGAAAAATTCAAGATTCGACTTGTGTATTAAAAAAAAACAAAAAATTGAAAAACTGCAAAATTTAAAAATCGAAGAAACAAAAAAATTGAAAAAACAATATAAACTCGGAATATGAAAAAATTGTGAAAATAAAGGCAATAAAAAACCGAAACGAAAATTTTGAAGAATTGAAAAATTAAAAATTGACAGTTGAAGAAAGTTTAAATTGAAAAATTGCAAAATTTTAAACTTAAGAAACAAAAAAAAAGAAAATTTGAAGAAATGAAAACTTTAAAAATCGAAAAATTGTAAAAAGGAATAAAATAAAAACCCGAAACGAAAAATTTGAAAAAATGAAAAATTCAAGAATCGACAATTGTATTAAAAAAAATAAAAATTGAAAACTCGAGGAATTTTAACTTGAAAAATTGCAAAGTTTAAAAATCGAAGAAACAAAAAATTGAAAAAAGCAAAATATAAAATCGAATCTTTAAAAAACCGAAAAAATTGTGAAAATAAAGAAAATAAAAAAGCAAAACGAAAAATTTGAAGAAATAAAAAATTAAAAATTGAAAGTTCAAGAAAGTTTAAATTGAAAAATTGCAAAATTTTAACTTAAGAAGCAAAAAAAAAAGAAAAATTGAAGAAATGAAAACTTGAAAAATCCAAAAATTGAAACTGGCTACAAAATATTACAAAATCGGGAAATTATAAAAAGGAAGAAAATAAAAACCCGAAACGAGAAATTTGAAGAAATCAAAAACTGAAGAATCGACAATTGTATTAATAAAAATAAAAATTGAAAAAATTAAAAAATTGAAACTGAAAAGACAAAAAAATTATAAAATCGAAAAATTGTAAAAATCAAGAAAATAAAAACTCGAAACGAAAAATTTGCAAAAACAAAAAATTAAAAATTGAAAGTTCAAGAAATTTTAAATTGAAAAATTGAAGACAAAAAATTGAACAAAAATTAAAATTGGAAAAACAAAAAAATCGCAGTTTTTTTATAATTTTAAAAAAGCGGGATTTGTTGGTCCGAATTTCAGGTCCCAGAAAAGCTCCGTCGAAATAACCTTCGACCAATTTTAGTAGTGCTATTTTCAGTTCGCCACCCCCGAAAGTAGGACGAGCCGCCCCTGCCTGCGTCATTGATTCGCCTCCACTCACACGGGCGTCACGTTGTTATTGTCGCGTCAGGTCTAATGCTTGTTTTTAGCAGAAAATTTAATCTCGTGCCGCCTCCTTAACACCCCTGCCTGTCGCAAATTCTGAAGCCACCCCCGTAAAACGTCGTGTAGACGCAGTTGGCGGTGTGTGGCGGCTCGTAAAATCGGAGGCGGCGAACGCTCGCACGGCTTAATCGAATCTGCCCTAAATAGAAAACCTGGATTTATGGCGAGCCTGCGGAGATTCGTTTTTTAGAGTCTCGCAGGCATGATCAACACGAAAAACAAACCGTCCACTGGAGAATTCATTGTAGGAAATCGATCAAATAATAATCGAAACAGTTTTTGTGTGTGTGATGTAATGTGGCTCTGATAAGAGTAACGAAAAATCATCGTCCGTCTCGGATTTATGCCAATTGCGCCTCTCCACTCCATCTTTTGTAACTCTCGCACCGTTCCCTGAATCCAAACCTCCGATTAACCACGACACGAATTCGAATTCGTAAGTCATGCTCACAAATCGCCATTTGTCGGTCTAACACACACATAGAATCCTGCACCACGAATTGACCTTGCAATTTGTCGTGGTATTGTGCATTTATATTCGCAAGTGAAATAAAACGACAATGAACACGTCGCATTCAACGAGCGATCTCTGAAAGGGGGGCTTTCGCAACGACACCGTCGACGATAAATTCTTCGGAGATTTTCAGTCACGAACGATTCCGTGTGGGAATGTTCTTATTCGCTGGGTTGAGCGTCCTGCGGACGACTTTAAAAAACCCATCCGATGGATTCGATGGGTGTGGACGTGTTTTCCTCGTTGGTATTCGCAGAGCGCTACGTGATGTCAACGCACTGTTCGGTAATATTATTATTTCACCGGCGCATCCACCAGAAATTACCAAGGGCGGGGTGGAATCGACGTCATTTTTTAATTAGCGAGTAGTGGAAATTGTTGACTGACGTCATGCGTGGCGCTTGCGCTTCTCTCTTTTCCTATATAACAACACAACAGATTCAATTCACAATAAAACTTGCCGTTATCTTTCGCCCAACATTCGATAAGCCGATGCAACACGTGGGCGCTTTGTTTTTATCGACATTCGCCAATTATACGTACCCTCGTCCGTGTTTTCCGCCCCGCTTTATTAATGTATTCAGTCGGCACACGTGCTTCCAATACGTCGAATGCTTCTCGGTATTAGGTGTCCGATAAGAAAACCTCATCAATTTTTTATCGACACAATTATTCGAAAACTGGATCGTAATCGTGCCTTTAAACATTTTTAAAAGCATTAGTAAAATATTTCGAACAATCTAAAAGCCATTTCACGATGCAACCGCGATAAGTTTAATTATTTTCCCGACAGTGGCGTACGATTCGACTTAAGTACCTGTTGCGAAGTAGTCGAATGTTATTAAAATAAGTCAAAGCGTTTTACGACGCATTGAATTTGTACTAACTGATAAAAAATTTATTGCCGCACACAACGTTAAATTGTCTTCGACCATAAACGTGCAAATACAATTACGGCAAGCCAAAAGTCCACGAAATTGAAATTTTATAGTTGGAGATTTCGTATGCCGTACGAAGAGATTGTCCTATGTTAATAACTTTCATTATCGTAAATAATGGAGAGGTAATGCATCCGTTTATTTACCGACCCACACGATCATGAAAAATGCACCGCGGCCTAGATACTACCCGATCAATTTCTGGTCAGTTCGATAAAGCAAGGAATATTTGAGGTTCACTCAAACTCAACTGTTTCCACGACGAAAATAATTTTTGTTGTATCTGACACCTGACTCCACTGTGTTACTTAATCGTCACAAAATGCGATAAGATTAGAAATAATCCGGCTGAATAACTGAATGTGGCTATAAGACAACGCGAAAATCAACTCATTATTATTAAATAAACATAAATTCAACGTAATCCACTCACTTTACAAACAACAAATTAAAACAAGTAAATTTATTTTTATTAATTTCATAATCTCTCTATAACCTACGTTGTACGTAAACGTAAAAACAACGCTACGTTTTATCCACAGTTTTAACTTTAATTTGGCCGACTTGATCAAAATAATTTAAATCGTTTCAAAATAAACGTAAATCCGGCTTAATCGGCTCGTCAATTAAGATTGTGAATTAACATATGTTTTATTTTGTAAACAACGTCGTAAACTTAGAATAAATAACGTCCTTAAAACAAGTAAATTTATTGTTTTTTATTTCGTAATTTATGTCAGCGCGATTCCCTGTAAATGTAATAAATACGTGGAAAAGTATTATCGATATTTTAACATATTACACAATTCAAGGCGAAAGGAAAACATTTTAAAATCAACGTAAATTCGACGTGTATTAGTCACCAGTCGAGAACGTCAGTGAACATACGTTAAACCCACGTTAAATGAACGTATATTTAGTGCTTCTTTGATACTAATTATATATTATATAAATTAATGAATCGAAAAATTGGAAAGAAGAAAAAACAAATTGAATCGAAAATGGATTAGTGCAGTGTAGGTAGATAAGATTGATTGTGCCAAATGACGTACCCCCTAAGAAAATAGGGCGGGTGGGCGGGGCTAAAACTTGCTCATAAAACTAGTAAAGGTAAATTTAGAGCCACCCACCTCCTTTCTCCATTTGACTGACTTGTTTTATTTAGTGTAAAATGGAAATTGAAAAATAACACTATTGTATTCTCAAAATTTGTTGGGAAAATGAAGTGAGCCGTCCCTGATTTATTCAATAAAATAAATTGACTCATTTAGTCATTTTTTTGAGGCACCTGTTTAGGCAAATCTAAAAAATATGAATGCAGTGATAAATCATAAGTAAAAACTCATCATATTTTGGGTAGAATTTATTCAACAATATTTTGGGGTTACGTCATAAGTTTTTTAAGGAGAATGAGTAAATATATTTTGATCAAAAATTTATCATGCTTATGATAACTTTAAAACATCTCCAAGATTTCAAAGCGTTCGGTTTTGCAGATTGAAAACTAAATTGCAAAATGTTTTATAATTTTGATTTTTTCTCAAAAAATCTGGACCTATTTCTTCGTACTTTAGGGGCCATGAAAGGTCGAGAAAACATAAAAGTAGAAAGTCGATACGCTCAGGAAGTAAAAATCGAAAAGAGAAGTTGAAACATCGAGAAATGGTAACATCAAAAAACTGAAAAATCGAAAACTTAAAAATTCGACACATCAAAAAATCGAAAAATTGATAAATTTAAAATTCGAAAATTGAAAAATCGAGAAACTGAATCATTCCAAAGCTCAAACGACGAAAAATTGGATTATTGAAAAATTGGAAAATTAAGAATATAAAAGTTTCACATAAAAAAAATCGAATTGAAAAGTGGAAAAATGTATAACCGAGAAGTCACGAAATCGAAACACCAAAAAATCGAAAAATTGAATTGATAAATCTAAAATTTCAAACGTCGAAAAATTGAAGAATGGAAAATTTGAAAACTCGTGAAATTGAACTGAAAAATTGGACAATGGAAGAATTGGGAAATCGAAATAGGCCAAAATCGCAATCGAAAGTTAAGAATTGAAAAATTTGAAATAAAAAAAAATCGAACAATTTAAAAATCTAACAATCTAAAAATCGGGAACTCTATAATTTAATAACTTGATAAATTAGGATAACCAAAAATTGAAAATAGAGAAATCGGAACATCAAACGATTGAAAAATTCAAGAATTCAAAAATCCAAAAATTTAAAAGTCGAAAAATCGAAAACCCGAGAAATCAAAAATCGAAAAATTCAAAAAGTAAAAAATCGAGAACTCAAAAAGGCGAATACAGCAAAATTAAAAAGCGGAAGAAAATTGAAGAATTGAAAAATTAAAAGATCCCAAAACTGAAATATCGAAAATTTAAAAATTCGAAACATCAAAAAATTGGAAATTCAAAAAACTCGAAAACTAGAAATCAAGAATTGAAAAATTAAAATATCGCAACATCGAAAAACCGAGAAATCGAAAATCTGAAAAATGGGGAAATTGAAAATTTGAAATGAGTCAAAATAGAAAAATCGGAAAATTTAGAACCGAAAAGTCAGAAATTGAAAGATCGGGTAATTAAAACATCAAAAAACTGAAAAATTGAAACAGAAATATCGAAGAACTGAAAACTCGAAAAATTTAGAAATCGAGAAATTGAAATTCAAAAATCTAAAATTAAAAGTGAAAGAATCAAGAAATCCAAAATCCAAAAATTAAAACATCTAAAAATTGAAAAGTGAACAATCGAATCGAAAATTTGAAACATTCCAAAACTGAAACGGCGAAAAATTGGAAAATTCAAAAATTGGCAAATCGCAAAACTGAAAAATCGAAGAAATTTAAACATCAAAAAATTGAAAATTTAAAATTCCGAAAAATATAGAAGAACTAAAAACTTGAACAATCTAGAAATTTAAAAAATTGAAAAATTGAAAACCGAGAAATTGGCACATCTAAAAATCGAAAAATTCAAAAATCTAAAATTTAAAAGTCCAAAAATCGGAAAATTGAATCGAAAATCTGAAAAATCGAGAAATTAAAATATTCCAAAACTGAAAGCACGAAAAATTGGAAATTCCGAAAAATATAGAAGAACTAAAAACTTGAACGATCTAGAGATCTAAAATTTAAAAAATTGAAAAATGAAAATACCGAAAAATTGAAAACCCAGAAATTGGCACATCTAAAGAATCGAAAAATCAAAAATCTAAAATTTGAAAGTCCAAAAATCGGAAAATTGAATCGAAAATCTGAAAAACCGAGAAATTGAAACATTCCAAAACCGAAATGACGAAAAATTGGAAAATCGAAATAAGTCAAAATTTTTAAAATTGAAAAATTTGAACACAAAAATATCGAAAAATCTAAAATTTAAAAATCGAACAATCTAAAAATCGAGAAATCGGAACATCAAACAATTGAAAAAAGAAAAAAGAAATCGAAATAGTCCAAAATCGAAAAACTGGAAAATTAAGAATTGAAAAATTTCTAATAAAAAAATCGAAGAATTGATAAATCTAAAATTTAAAAATCGAGAAACTGAAAAAGTAAAAGTCGAGAACTCAAGAAGTCGAAAAACTGAAGGATCGAAATATTGAAAAATCCTAAAACTGACATATAGCAAAATTGAAAAGTCGAAGAATAAATTGAAGAATTGAAAAATTAAAAGATCCCAAATCTGAAACATCGAAAAGCCGAGAAATTGAAAATCTGAAAAATGGAGAAATTGAAAATTTGAAATGGGCTCAAACCGAAAAATCGGAAAATTGAGGATTAAACAATTGAAATTAAGAAAAATCGGAAAATCCAAAAATCTAGAACCGAAAAGCCAAAAATCGAAGGATCGAGAAATTTAAACATCAAAAAACTAAGTTGAAATTTTTTTTAACTGAAACAAAAATATCGCAGAACTGAAAACTCGAGAAATTGAAATTGAAAAATCTAAAATTTAAAAGTCAAAAAATCAAGAAATCCAAAATTTAAAAAATCTAAATCGAACAATTGAATGGAAAATCTGAAACATTCCAAAACTGAAACGACGAAAAATTGGGAAATTTAAAAATTGGCAAATCGCAAAACTGAAAAATCGAAAGATCTAAAACTGAGAAGTCGAAAAATCTAGAAATTTAAACATCAAAAAACTGATAATATAAGATTCCGAAAAATATAGAAGAACTAAAAACTCGAACAATATAAAGACCTAAAATTTAGAAAATTGAAAAACTAAAATAACGAAAAATCGGAAAGTTGAATCGAAAATCTGAAAAATCGAGAAATTGAAACATTCCAAAACTGAAATGACGAAAAATTGGCAACCACATTTTTGTCGAAAGTTTTAGCAAACCAACATTTGTTTAATTTTTTTTTAAGATGACGTCATTAAATTTCCGAATGGGATGAAAGAACTTTTACTTATTCAGTAAGAAAAATCCTGCTCTTTTGACGTGACCCTGCGATGTCACGTACTATAAGCCACAACGAGATAGAAAGTGGTAATGTTTATGGATAATGTCCATGTCACCGGAATTATTACGATTCATTCATTTTAACGATCCGCTGAAATCCCATTCATGTAAATTACCGTGGACTCTGGAACTCTGGCAAATTTAAATCAGCTTTATCTGGATCCCAATCTTTGGACCTTCCGTGACTTCGACGATAAATTCCACCTTGTTCACAAATTCCTCAACCCGTCCTAAACCTAACGGAAATCCTCCGAAAGCCTCCTCGAGTGGGATTCGGGCCCCCTCAATTTCTTTGACATTGAAGAAGCCGCGAGGGCAAGGTGAAGGTTTCGACAGTCACAAGCGTGGAGAATGCGGAGATCGTTGACTCCGAGATTCGCGTATACCTGGTTGTCTATTCAGAGCCCCTCGAAATATTTCCTCGACGCCCTTCGTACCGATATACTCGCTTTTATTATTATTTTAGTTATTCGCCTGGTCTAATTCCTGTTCTCTCTTCCAGACCATGCAGGAAGTGCTACGTTTGAACGCCTCCGGAGACGTCGAATGGAGCTACATGGAGAAGGACATCCCCGCGGTTATCATCCACGACAGACTCATGACGGATGCGGCCTTGGGCACCAGACCCATCAAAACCGAACATTCGTACAGCTTGGCCTCGGATGGAGACTCCCTTCCCGATTCGCCCATATCACACAACAAACTAGAAGGTAACGAGAATTCTGCAAGGGCTTCAGGCTCTAACCCACTTTACCCGCAGACATGGAAGACGAATGCTTTCCCGCGATCCCATTAAACACAGCATGCGAAAGGCTAACGAACGAAGCGATAACGATAAAAGATGAGCCTTTAAGCGAAACCGACAGCACGCACTCTTCCTGCCCTTCGTCGCCCCATTCGAGCTTCATGAACACGAGCGAGCTGCACTTCGACGTGGACATGAAGAGCACCCAGTCGATCTTAAAACAGGCCAACATTATGATCAGTTCCCCGCACAACGTCATACCTCAGAGGATACAAGTGCCCAAACTAAATATTAAGATCGAACCGGGGACCGGCTTCCACTTGCCGCCGACGCCGCCGTCGTGTAGCAGTAGCGAGGACAGCGAGGACAACGCCACCATATCGCAGCCGCCGTCCCCGAACGTGAGGAAGAACGCCGCCAACAGGGTTGTGATCAACCACCACACGAGCACCCGCCAGCCCATACACACCCCCCTGATCAGCAGCCAACCGGTAAGGTTTTGGCGCGTCGAGTGCCAACTTGAAGACGCCTTAGATTAGTTCTATAATTACTAAATAAACAAAAAATGAAGTTGCGTTCAAGATATACATGTCATTTGACGGTGACATTTTTATCGCACTTTTACTTGATAATATTTTTTGTAAAGAATAATAATATACTTTATTGATAACTATGAGATATGGACTTCGGTTAGTCATCATGTGCTTTAAATTATTTTTTGCACACTATACTGGTGTAAAATTGTCAGAAAAAGAAAGTGTCATTAAAAAAATACATTTTTGTAAAGTAATTGTGATCAAATTCAAGGCAGGTTCATTACCCACTACTATGAAAAAAATTGTCTTGCTTGCAGGCCCGCACTGTAATATATTTTGTGTTGCAGAAAGGTTCAACGGGGACCCTAATTCTCACCGAAGAAGAGAAAAGAACGCTGATCGCGGAAGGTTACCCTGTACCAACAAGACTGCCTCTAACAAAAGCCGAAGAAAAATCTCTCAAGAAAATACGGAGGAAAATCAAAAACAAGGTACGTGTGTGTAATTTTTCGATTTTTCAATTTTTTCCCTCAATTTTCCAAGTTCTTGATTTTTATTTTTCATTTTCTCAATTTTATATCACATTTTTTGTATTCTCATTTGCTTTATTTTTTCAATTTTGGTTTCTTCAAGGTTTCAAATTCTTAATTTTCAATTTATACTTTTCGTTAGTTAACTTTTTATTCTTCAGTTTAACAATTTTGCAGTGTTTTCTTTTTTTATCGAAAATATAAAAAACTGAAAATAAAAAACCGAAAGAACGAAAAATTGGAAAATCGAAAATTGCAAATCGAACCACTGAAAAAACAGAAGACCGAAACATCAAAAAACTAAAAACCGAAAAAATTAATGAATTGACAAATCGGAAAGAAAAAAAACGAATGGAATTGAAAAATTGAATACTTCAAAAATGTAAAAATTCTAAAATCGTTAAATTAAAAACGAACACCTGAAAATTTTAGAAAAATTTTAAAAATTATACTAATTATTATTGCATGATTAAAATGAAAACTAGAAAAATAAAAACGCAAATCAAAAATTTACGAAACGAAAAACTGGAAAATCTAAAATTGAAAAAACGAAAAATTAAAAAAACTAAAAATAGAAGAATCTAAAAACTGAAAACCGAAAAATTGCAAATCGAAAATTTGAAGAAATAAAAAATTGAAAAAATTAAAACTGAAACAAAAAATTATAAAATCGAAACATTGAAAAAAGTTGGAAACTCGAAAAAATGGGAAATTTCAAAGTCAAAACTCGAAGAGTCGCATATCGTAAATTGAAAGAATAAAAAAAAATGAAAAATTGGAGAACTGAAAAATTAAATATTGAAAAATTGAAAAGTTAAGAATCGCAAAATGAAAAATCGTACTAAATAAAAAATTTTAAAATCCACTAATTGAAAAATTTACCGTTTACTAAAATTATACTAAATTATCATTACATATTTAAAATAAAAACTAGAAAAACAAAATTGCAAATCAAAATTGAAAAAACGATAAATTAAAAAAAGCTAAAAATTGAGAACCGAAAAATTGCGTATCAAAAACTGAAAATCCAACAATTAAAAAAAATCACGAAAAAATTGAAAAATAAACAAAATAAAAAACCGAAACGAAAACTCGCAAATCGAAAATTTGAAAAATTACAGAATAGAAAAATTATAAAACGCAACAATAAAAACCGAAACGAAAAATTGCAAACCGGAAAATTGGAAAATTAAAAATTGAAGACTTGTCAAATTACAAATCAAAAAATTCCAAAATGTAAAAGTTGTCAAACATCCAAAAGTCGGAAAATTGACAAATTTAAAAATCGAAAACCTGAAAACCGAAAAATTTCAAATCATTGAAAAATCCAAAAATTAAAAAAATCACGTAAAAATAAAGAAAATGAAAAATTACAGAATCGAAAAAGTGAAAAATTATAAACTGAAAACTCGAAGAATTTTGACTCGAAAAATTGAAACATCGAAAAGTTGGAAAATCGAAAAAATGAAAAATTTTATAATGAAAACTCAAAGAGTCACATGTCATAAAATTGCAAGAACAAGAAAAAAGAAAAATTGGAAATAGAATAATCGAAGAAACGAAAAAATGAAAAACCGAAGAACTGTAAAATCTAAAATTGAAAAACGAAAAATTAAAAAATCCAAAAATTGAAAAAGAAAATCAGAAAAATGTAGAACTAAAAAATTGAATAATAAAGCGAATCAAAAGCCGAAACGAAAAGTCACAAGAAGAAAATTGGAAAATTAAAAATTGAAAACATGTCAAATGGCAAATCAAAAAATTCCAAAATGTAAAAGTTGAACAACCAAATGTTGGATAAACGGAAAACAGAAAAAATTTAAAATAAAAATTCGAAGATTGCATGTCGTAAAATTGAAAGAACAAAAAATTGAAAAATTGCGAATCGAATAAGTGAAGGAACCAAAAATTGAAAATATTGAAATTGAAAAAACAAAAAAATTATGAACTCGGAACATTGAAAAATCCAACAATTGTAAAAATAAGGAAAATAAAAAACGAAACTAAAAATTGCAAAGTGAAAATTGGAAGAAATGAAAAATTACAGAATCGAAAAATTGAAAAAATTAAAATTGAAATCACAAAAATCATTACATTTTACTTAATTAAATGAAATAATTAAGAAATAAGAAAAACCTAAAATTGGAGAAACCAAAAATTTAAAAACCCTAAAAATTGAATACTCGAAAAATTGTAAATCGAAAAATTGAAAATTCCAAAAATTAAAAATATTCACATTGGAAAAAAGAAAAAAAGAATAAAATCAGAGAATTGGAAAACCGAACAATTGAAAGAATAAAGGAAAAATTGGTACATCTGAAAGTTGGAAAATCGAAAAATTAAAAAATTTTAAAATGAGAACTCGAAGAGTTGAATGTCGTAAAATTGAAAAATTAAACTTGAAAAAAAAATTATAAAAAAGGAACATTGAAAAATCGAAAAATGTATAAATAAAGAAAACAAAAAACCGAAACGAAAAATTTCAACTCGAAAATTTGAAGAAATGAAAAATTACGGAATCGAAAAATTGAAAAATTAAAGAAACAAAAAATAAAAATTGGAAAATTGCGAATCGAAAAATTAAAGGAACAAAAAATTGAAAAAACAAAAAATTTAAAATCGAATAGTTGAAAAAATAAAGAAAATAAAGAGTCGAAACGAAAAACTGCTAGTCGAAAAATTGAAAACTCCAAAAATTTAAAATATTCACATTGGAAAAAAGAAAAAAAGAATAGAATCAGAGCATTGGAAAACCGAAAAATTGAAAAAATAAAGGAAAAATTGCAAAACTCATGAAATTGCGAATGTAAAATTTCAAAATCGAAAAATTGAAGCATCCGAAAGTTGGAAAATCGGAAAATTAAACTTGAAAAAGAAAAACTTACAAAAAATGAACATTGAAAAATCGAAAAAGAAAACAAAAAACCGAAACGAAAAATTTGAACTTGAAAATTTGAAGAAATGAAAAATTACGGAATCGAAAAATTGAAAAATTAAAGAAACAAAAAATAAAAATTGGAAAATTGCGAATCGAAAAATTAAAGAAACGAAAAATTGAAAAAACAAAAAATTTAAAATCGAATAGTTGAAAAAATAAAGAAAATAAAAAGTGGAAACGAAAAACTGCTAGTCGAAAAATTGAAAACTCCAAAAATTTGAAAAATTCACAATGAAAAAAAAGAATAAAATCAGAGTATTGAAAAACCGAAAAATTGAAAAAATAAACGAAAAACGGCAAATCAAAAAATTGAAGAAATGAAAAATTGAAATATTGAAACAGGAAAATTAAAAATTCAAAAATCATGAAATTGCGAATGAAAAAATTGTAATATCTAAAAACTGAAACATTCAAAAGTTTGAAAATTGACGAAAAAATTTTAAAATCAGAACTCGAAGAGTTGAATGTCGTAAAATTGAAAGAAAATAAATATGAAAAATTGAAAAAATTAAAATTAAAACGCGAGGAATATTAAATCACAACATTGCAAAATCTAAAAATTGATTAAGAAAAATGAAAATTTGCAAATCGAAAAATTGGAGAAACGAAAAACTGAAAACATTAAAATTTAAACAAATAATTATAAAATCGATACACTGAAAAATCGAATAATTGAGAAATTAAAAAAATCAAATCAAAAATTGAAAAATTCAAAAATTAGAAAATTGAAAAACTGAAAAATTTAAACTGCGGTGGTGTTATTTACGCCACTAGTTTTTGCTTTATAGAGGTTATCAGAAAACAAAAATCACAAAAAAATATACTTATTTTTTCTTTTAGATTTCAGCGCAAGAGAGTCGACGAAAGAAGAAGGAGTACATGGACCAGCTCGAGCGCAAAGTCGAAGTTCTCGTCTCCGAGAACAACGACTACCGGACCAAGATCGAGAGCTTGGAGGATTCGAACAGCAATTTGTTGAGTCAATTGCAGAAATTGCAGGCCATCGTCGCCCGAACGCACCCGCAATTAATCAAGCAGCTGAAGTAATTGGGATCGAGTTAGTGATGACGGGAGTCTAAAGTACAAAAACGATTATGTGGTGTTACTAGGATGTCTTCCAGAGGCGGCAAACACTTTTGTTATATTGTATACATTCCACAAACCAAAGGTATGAATAATTATAGTGCGGCTCAAATATAAATATTTTTATAACGATGTTGATGCAAGAGTGTACTTAATTAGCTTATTGTATATAAGTCGGGTTCATGTGCCTTAACGCGCTATATGTCAAAATTGGATTCTTCTGAGGTTTATTTTTGTACATTTTGTGACTCGAGCTGATACGGGACCATAACTTATTTACTTATCTTGCGTTAAGATAATACTTAGATAAGGTCGCTTTACTTACACCATCAGACTGACTATTTAAATTGATACCGTTCCATCGTAGCCTAAATTATGTGCAATTATTTACATGTCTGATCAGATAAAAGTTGCATTTATTTGTATATAGTCTATGTTACTTTTTTCAGATTCTATTATTGTATTGTTACGCGGATGGATATATAGATTTATTTTGTTAGATAATCGATACGATCGCACTGCGTCTCTTTGTCAAACTAAGACCAAGCAGTGCTTTAGTTATTTGCTCTAGATAATCATGGGTTTTATTATTTAAGTCTACTACTAGATAGTCTTGTAAACGTTGCCTCGTCTGTTTTAGGTATGAGTTGACGGTGTACATTACTTAGGTGTAATCTGTTAAATATGTTCCAAAATGTATTAATTAAGTGACATTATTTTTAGTAACATTTTTTATTAAAAAATGATTTTATATTTATTGTCTTAAAGGCATGTGCCTTATTCATGCAATTGTATGTAATAATTCGTTTTAACACATTATATTGTGTGCAATTTTACTCCTCGTTTTGGGGTATTTTAGTTTTTGTCAGTTAGTGATGAAATCGTCTTGCTTTTATCGCACTGTGGGTACCAATAGCGTTTATTACTGTAACGTTTTGAATGAAATAATAAAATAATCAAAAAACATCGACACACTTATTCAATACCCCCACCCCAACACGAATAACCAATCAAGAACGAAAACTTACAGTTCGTGTGGCGTCGGCACTCTTTTGAGGATCTTCGAGAGGCGTCGGGAGTGACGTACGAATCAGATGCATGCTTCAGAGTCACGTGGTCACACGTCATTGGAAAACAGTAACACAAAATACGTTCACGAAGTTCAAACCTGAAATATGAAAGTACTTAAAATTTGGATAAAATCAGTGGACTAATCTAGGGGGGTGTGTGTTGCTCAGTGAATGACAAATTTACCTGTGTGGCACAACTGCACCGAAAACTCGCGCTCCTTTTGCACTATATTCGTACTTTCGTTATTAATAATCACTTTCAACTCGTTTTGGTGTGAATTAAATAAATTTTGGCCACTTTATGGTGCTACGAAGTTCGCCATAGTTGATCGTTCGGTTCAAAACTGCGTGGTTGGCAGCGCCAGCGCTGCCAACCCCGGACCTCAAAAATCCCCAACGAAATGACAGAGCAGTCAGCAGCAATGTCGTAAAAGTCGTAAAGTTAATGCAGTAAAAACAAACAAGATATTCGTCTGAAATAAATAACAAGTAAAGCGGAGTCATTTTTAAGGTTTCTTGAACTGTCATAAATGTCGCGCCACATGTGTTAAAGTTTTTAGGTCCACTTTGTATCCTTTATTTTTCTTAGCCTTTTAGTCCTTATTTATTTACATAAGAAAATTCTATGAGCGCATCCGACCAACCTGGAGACCAAGACGACGCTTCAAGGTACCCAAAACCCCCGACAACCCCGCTCGAAACAACACTCGCAACCCGTATAGGTTATGTTGCTAATGTCAAACTTGAATGTCATGACTGCAACCCGAGTTTTGTTCATTGTTCGCTCAGTTCGCTGGTTTCGTGCGACTTGTAATAACGAGAATGTCCTTGCTGCAGGATAAACCAAGAGGCTTCGTCTAGTAGCAATACGGACAACGAAACTTCTCCCTCCGATAATAAAGAGGACGAGATGAAACGTGCTGCTGCTAGAAAATTGATCGAGCGCTATTTCTACCAATTGACCGACGGCTGTGGTAACCCCGCGTGCAACAACAAGTACTGCGCGTCGAGCGGACAAGTACGTACTTTGAAGGTTTAACTACGATAAATCGGTGATTTTGTAGTTAAAACCGCTCACTCCAGACGAGGCAGCTGCACAAGCCATCCAACTTTTCTCGCAAGAAGCGAGTTTGTGTGAACGACACCCCAACAAAATCGCGCGCACCCACAAAATGCTATCGTCAGATTCTGACAGTGATAACTCTCTTACTCGAAAGGGGGACGTGCAAATGCCCACAAACGACGTTATTCTAGGTGAAAATCCCAACTACGTGAAACTGAACACAAGTAGGTGGCGATTGGGAGTCCTATCGTGGCTAATTTGACTTTGCAGCTAATTCGACGACGTTTTTAACCGAGCAAATGCTGTACGACATAATCGACGACTGTGAGTCGACTGAGTGTTACTTAAGTCTCATTAGAAAAATCGGCGAAGTCTTCAGCAGCATAGAAAACTTATCGCGGAGTTTTCTCCAGACGGACAAGAGCCCCACGGAAACCACACTCGACGCCAGTAAAGGTAAATAAATTCACGTCGTCTGTATTTTTAAATCCGGTTAGAAAACATCGCAGGTTTGAAGAAAGAAGAAGTCAGGTCGCTGGAAGGCGAGAAAGACAAAGATGAAGACTCGTCTGCTGAAACGAGCGAAAACGCCGTCTTACCCGTAGACTTACCATCGGTTCGACGAGCCTATGCGGCTCTATTCAAACTAAAAACCTCGATATTCGAGCATTCCTTGGTCAACGCTCTTGTTACTTTAGCCGGGAATCTACAGATGGAGCTACCGACGAGGAAAGAAAGAGGAAACCAAGATGACGTCGTCAATGTTTTGCTCATAGTTTTCGAAATTCCCGCCTTAGGTAAAAAAAAGCGCAAAGACATACACAAATTTGTTTAACGTTTTTACTGTCTGTCTGTTGTCAAATTTTGTATTTATATTAGGAATATCATGAACATGGTAAAACGCTAACCAAAATTTCTCTAATCATCCCCACCAATAATGTGATGACGTCACTTCAAAATCGTACATAGTAAATGGGTTTTAAATTGTATAAAATAACATAATCCTATACATGTAGTTTATGTCCAAATTTTGCAATTTAATTTTGAATTTGAATTTTTGAAACTTCTCAATTCAGTTTTAGCATTTTTCAGTTATTTGATTCTTCAAATTTTCAATTTTTCGATTCTTCAGCTTCACGTTTTTTTTTAAATTTGTGATTTCTCGTGATTTTATTTTTCGATTTCCCAATTTTCCGATATTTATTTAACTTTCCGACTTTTTGATTTTCCCACTTCACGACTTTTCGGTGTTTCGATTGCTTGACGTCTCGACTTCTCGATTTTTCACATTTTTGATTTTTCAAATTTTCGATTTCTCGATCTTTCAGGTTTTCGATTCTTCATTTTTTTCTGTTTTTCATTTTTAGATTTTTCGACACATTTTTCAGGTTTTGGATTTTTCAACCTTCGGTTCCTAAATTTTTGGATTTCTCAATTTTTCGATATTTCAGTTTCAGGAATTTTCAGTTATTTGATTCTTCCATTCTTCAAATTTTCAATTTTTCGATTCTTCAGTTTCGCGTTTTTTGTTTAAATTTGTGATTTCTCGTGACTGTTTTCCGATTTCCCAATTTTCCGATATTTATTTGACTTTCCGACTTTTTGATTTTCCCATTTCTCGACTTTCCGGCGTTTCAATTGCTTGACGTCTCGACTTCTCGATTTTTCAGGTTTTGGATTGTTCAAATTTTCGATTTCTCGATCTTTCAGTTTTTCGATTCTTCATTTTTTCTGTTTTTTATTTTTAGATTTTTCGACACATATTTCAGGTTTTGGATTTTTCAACCTTCGGTTCCTAAATTTTTGGATTTCTCAATTTTTCGATATTTTAGTTTCAGGATTTTTCAGTTATTTGATTCTTCGATTTTTCAGATTTTCAATTTTTCGATTCTTCAGTTTCGCGTTTTTTGTTTAAATTTGTGATTTCTCGTGATTTTATTTTTCGATTTCCCAATTTTCCGATATTTATTTGACTTTCTGACTTTTTGATTTTCCCATTTCTCGACTTTTCGCTGTTTCGATTGCTTGACGTCTCGACTTTTCGATTTTTCACGTTTTTGATTTTTCAAATTTTCGATTTCTCGATCTTTCAGTTTTTCGATTCTTCATTTTTTTCAGTTTTTCATTTTTAGATTTTTCGACACATATTTCAGGTTTTGGATTTTTCAACCTTGGGTTCCTAAATTTTTGGATTTCTCAATTTTTCGATATTTCAGTTTCAGAATTTTTCAGTTATTTGAATCTTCGATTTTTCAAATTTTCAATTTTTCGATTCCTCAGTTTCGCGTTTTTTGTTTAAATTTGTGATTTCTCGTGGTTTTATTTTTCGATTTCCCAATTTTCCGATATTTATTTGACGTCTCGACTTTTCGATTTTCCAGGTTTTTGATTTTTCAAATTTTCGATTTCTCGATCTTTCAGTTTTTCGATTCTTCATTTTTTTCTGTTTTTCATTTTTAGATTTTTCGACACATATTTCAGGTTTTGGAGTTTTTAACATTCGGTTCCTAAATTTTTGGATTTCTCAATTTTTCGATATTGCAGTTTCAGGATTTTTCAGTTATTTGATTCTTCGATTTTTCAAATTTTCAATTTTTCGATTCCTCAGTTTCCCGTTTTTTGTTTAAATTTGTGATTTCTCGTGATTTTATTTTTCGATTTCTTAATTTTCCGATATTTATTTGCTTTCCGACTTTTTGATTTTCCCATTTCTCGACTTTTCGGTGTTTCGATTACTTACTTACTTACTTACTTACTTACTTACTTACTCGATTACTTGACGTCTCGACTTCTCGATTTTTCAGGTTTTTGATTTTTCAAATTTTCGATTTCTCGATCTTTCAGTTTTTTGCTTCTTCATTTTTTTCTGTTATTCATTTTTATATTTTTCGACACATATTTCAGGTTTTGGATTTTTCAATATTCGGTTCCTAAATTTTTGGATGTCTCGATTTTTCGGTATTTCAGTTTCAGGATTTTTCAGTTATTTGATTCTTCGATTTCTCAAATTTTCAATTTTTCGATTCTTCAGTTTCGCGCTTTTTTTTAAATTTGTGATTTCTCGTGATTTTATTTTTCGATTTCCCAATTTTCCGATATTTATTTGAATTTCCGACTTTTTGATTTTTCCATTTCTCGACTTTTCGGTGTTTCGATTGCTTGACGTCTCGACTTTTCGATTTTTCAGGTTTTTAATTTTTCAAATTTTCGATTTCTCGCTCTTTCAGTTTTTCGATTCTTCATTTTTTTCTGTTTTTCATTTTTAAATTTTTCGACACATATTTCAGGTTTTGGATTTTTCAACATTCGGTTTCTAAATTTTTGGATTTCTCAATTTTTCGATATTTCAGTTTCAGGATTTTTCAGTTATTTCATTCTTCGATTTTTCAATTTTTCGATTCTTCAGTTTCGCGCTTTTTTTTAAATTTGTGATTTCTCGTGATTTTATTTTTCGATTTCCCAATTTTCCGATATTTATTTGACTTTCCGACTTTTTGTTTTCCCATTTCTCGACTTTTCGGTGTTTCGATTGCTTGACGTCTCGACTTTTCGATTTTTCAAATTTTCGATTTCTCGCTCTTTCAGTTTTTCGATTCTTCATTTTTTTCTGTTTTTCATTTTTAAATTTTTCGACACATATTTCAGGTTTTGGATTTTTCAACACTCGGTTCCTAAATTTTTGGATTTCTCAATTTTTCGATATTTCAGTTACAGGATTTTCTCAATTCATTGATTCTTCACTTTTTCGATTCTTCATTTTCACGTTTTTTTCAAAGTTCCGATTTCTCGAGTTTTAATTTTTCGATATTTCAGTTTTAGGATTTTTCAGTTATTTGATTCTTCAATTCTTCGATTTTTTAATGTTTGGATTCTTAAAATTTTCAGTTTTTCGACTTTTCAATCAATTTCTCGATCTTTCAGTTTTTCGATTTTTCAATTTTTCAATTTTTTTTCGATTTTCAGTTTTTCACTTTTTCGATATTTCAGTTTTAGAATTTTTTAGATATTTGATTCTTCAATTGAGAAGTTTTAAAAATAAAAAATCGAAAAACTGAAAAATCCGCAAAGTCAAATATCAAAAAATCGAGTAATATCGAAAAATCCACAAGCTGAAAAACTCTCAAACCTGAGAAATTGAAAACTTAAAAAATAGACAAATCTAAAAATCGAAAAACGTGAAATTACAATAAAGTCGCAAAATTGGAAAATCAAAAATCTCAGAAATCAAAAATTGAAAAATAGAAATTTCGAGGAAATGAAAACTCGAAAAATCTATAAATCGGGGAGCCTACAATTTAAGACATTGAAAAATTGAAAATAGAGGAAGAATAGATGAAAAAATCGAAAAATTCAAAAATCCAAAATTTGAAAAATCGTGAAATTGAAACAGTCCAAAACTGAAGTGACGAAAAATTGGGGAAATGAAAAATTGAAAAACCGAAAAATTGGAAAATCGAAAAATTGAGAAATCGAAATAAGTCAAAACTGAAAATTTTGAAATAAAAAAAAATCGAAAAATCTAAAACCGAGAAGACGAAAGATTGAGACATGACATCAAAAAACTTAAAAATTCGAAAAATTGAACAGTTAAGAAATCGAGAAATCTATAATTTAATAAATTAAAAAATTAAGAGATTGATAAATAGAAAATCGAGGAATTCGAAAATCTAAAATTCAAAAGTCGAAAAATCGAAAACCCAAGAAACTAAAAAATCGAAAAATTGAAAAAAAGGAAAATTGACACATTTCAAAGCTAAAATGACGAAAAATTAGAAAATTAAAAATTGAAAAATTTCAAATTAAAAAAATCAATTTGAAATGTACAACCAAGAAGTCGAAAAATCAAAAGATCGAGAAAAATCAAAAATTTAAAAATTTGAAAAAGTAAAAATCGTGAAAAATCCTAGCACTGACACAGCGATAATTTTAAAAATGAAAAACCGAGATGCCAAGAAATCGAAACATTAAAAAATCGTAAAATCGAAAAATCAAATATTTTAAAAATTGAAAAATTAAAATATCGAAAATTCGAAGAACCGAGAAATCGAAAATCTGAAAAATCGGTAAATTGAAACTTTCCTAAACTGAAATGACGACAAATTGGAAAATTAAAAAACCGAAATCCAAATAGGTTAAAACCGAAAAATCGGAAAGTTTGAACTAAAAAATTTGAAATTACAAAAAAAATCGAAACATCAAAAAACTGAAAAATCGAAAATTTAAAAATTCGATAAACTGAAAAATATCGAAGAACTGAAAAGTCGAAATTGAAAAATAAAAAATCCGAAAGATTGAAAAATAGGAAAATCGAAAAATTGAGTAATCGTCATAGGTTAAAACCGAAAAATCGGAAAGTTATGAATTCAAAAATTTAGAAATTTAAAAAACAAAAAAATTGAAAAATCTAAAACCGAGAAGTTGAAAAATGCAAAGGTTGAGAAATCGGAACATCAAAAAATTAAAAAACTAACAAGTCCAAAATTCAAAATTTGAAAAATCGAAAAATTAGAAAATTGAATCGAAAATCTGAAAAATCGAGAAATTGAAACATCGCAAATTGGAAAATCGAAAAATTGAGAAATCCAAGAAGTCTAAAACCGAGGAGTCGAAAAATCGAAACATCAACCAACTAAAAATTCGAAAATTTAAAAAACCCAAAACTGACATTTCGAAAAATTGAAAACTGGAAGAAAAATTGAGAATTGAAAAATCGAAACATCCGGAAATGTAAACATCAAAAACTTGAAAAATTGAAAATTTAAAAATTCGAAAAATTGAAAAACAGGGCTTCTCATAAAAAATATAAAATCCGCAAAATCAAATTTTATTATTTTTCGAAAATGCTGCATACGTTTCATTGAACTTCAGGAGCGAGGGAAGTTCTGTCGCTAAAAAGTTTGACTAATTTGTTTAATAAGTGTGAAGTTAGCTGTATTTTGTATCAGGTTCTGGCGATTTCCTCGAGACGGCCCTGCCGGCGATTTGTAGGGCCTCCGAGTGGCTCCCGGTGGAAGTGCAAGCCAAACTGGCCCGAATTTGGTCGGGTCCGGGCCGTTCTAGCTTACGCAACATTTTAGAAAATTTACAGCAGTTGGTAACACTGAGGGTGATCGTGACGCAGTTCCATCGAGATTTTTATGTCCAAGACGAAAATGTGATCACGTCGGCTACGAAACTCATGAAGGTGGTAGAAATGACATTAGCGACTCGTTTTTGAGGTTATGTTTTCTCCAGATTCTTTTTTACGCGAATATGTTGGCCGGGGTGTTGGAATCCCCGGATTTGCGTAACGAGGAACTGACCGTGTCCATGGACGACTCGTACCTGGCCATCAAACTCAACAAGACCACGCCACCCATTGATCCTTTAGGTGTGCAAAAACACACTTTTGTGGTCGCATAAACTTGTTTTTTTTTTCTTTAGCCACGGAATTGGGAGTTCACGTTTTGGACTGCCGAAAGCCTTATTTACCGTTTTCCGAATTCTACAACGAGCCTTTGAGTGATGGTGTCGAGATGGATAGGGATTTTGCTAACTATAAAAGCGAACTAGGTGAGTGGGTGGGGTTAGAGAGAGGCTAGGTTTACGTGTTAGGTGAACTTTTAGGGAAATTTAGTTTTATGCATTACCCCTTCATCCTCACACCGGCCACTAAAATGATGGGCTTGTATTTTGACAATAGGATACGTATGTACTCGGAGCGACGAATTAGTATTTTACAGTCGGTCACCGGACAGCCTTCGAATCCCTACTTGCGTTTAAAAGTCCGCAGGGACCACATAATCGACGACGCACTAGTAGAGGTAAGTAAAAAAAAAAAATGATCCGGTAGACCATGACACAAACGTCAACAATTTTCTAGTTGGAAATGATCTCCATGGAAAACCCCAACGACCTGAAGAAACAGCTGGTGGTGGAGTTCGAGGGCGAGCAGGGGATCGACGAGGGCGGCGTATCCAAGGAGTTCTTTCAGTTAGTGATCGAGGAAATTTTTAATCCCGATTACGCAATGTTTACCAATCAGAGCGAAGCGGGGACGGTTTGGTTTAATCCGACCAGTTTCGAAAGCGACGCTCAGTTCACATTGATCGGTATAGTGTTAGGACTTGCTATATACAATAATGTTATCTTGGCCGTCAATTTTCCCATGGTGCTGTATAGGAAGCTGTTGGGGAAAAGGGGTTCTTTCGAAGACTTACAAGACTGGAATCCTGTGAGTACAATGAATATGGAGCTTGAACTTAGCTAAGCCTTCCGTCTGTCTGTCTGTCTGTCTGTCCGTCCGTCTGTCCGTCTGTCTGTCTGTCTGTCTGTCTGTCTGCCGTCTGTCTAACGGCCCGATTGCTGCTAAATTTTGTAGGTTTGTTAGGAATATCATGTAGATGGTAAAACGTTAGCCAAAATTTGTCTGCCCATCCCTATTAATAATGGAATAACCTCAACTCCAAGTTTTACAATGGTAAATGTTATTTAAATTTTATAAAATAACAACTCCATTTGTGGTTTATGAATCTGTATTAAGTTTTTACCTTCGGCGTCCAGATTTTTGGAAAACAAATCAAAATTGTAGGTATATAATATATACATTAAATGTTAATTAAATGTTAAAAAGTAACATACATACTTCTGAATTTGCAGTTCATGCATCCGTGTTGAATTTTTGGAAAAAAAAATTGTGGATATAAGAATTTTTCGATTTCTTAATTTTTCGGTTTTTCGATTTATCTTTTTCGATTTCTCAATTTCTTGATTTTTCAGTTTTTTGATGTTGAGATTTCTCAGTCTTTCGATTTTGCAACTCCTCGGTTTTAGATTTTTCGATTTTTTTTATTGCAAATTCTAGCATATTTCAATTTCACAACTTTTCGTCATTTCTGTTTTATAAGGTTTCAATTTCTCGGTTTTTCAGATTTTCGATTCAATTTTTCAATTTTTTTTAGTTTTGGATTTCTTGGTTTTTCAATTTTTTGATGTCCCGATTTCTAGATTTTCAATTTTTCGGTTGTTTAATTTTCCAATTCTTCTAATTTTCGATTTCTCGATTTTTCATTTTCGATTTCTCATTTTTTCTGTTGTTCAGGTTTTTGATTTTTAAATTTTTCAATGTTTCATTTTTGGGATTTTTCAATATTTTGATCCTTTAATTTTTCGATTTTACGATTTTTGATGTTTGGATTTTTCGATATTTTAATTTTTCAGTTTTTCAGCTTTAGATTTTTCAATTTTTCCATTTTTTTTTTATTCTCAATTTATCAATTTTTAACTTTCCGATTTTTGTCGATATTTTGAATTTTCAATGTTTTAAATTTTCAATTTTTCAGTTTTTTTGGGGTTTCAATTTCTCAATGTATAGATTTTTCGACTTCTCGGTTTGAGATTTTTCGAATTTTTGTGTTTAATTTCAATTTTTCAATTCTTAACTATTAAATTTTTGACTTTTGAGTTTTTTATTTTTCAATTTTTCGCTTTTTTGAATTTTACTTTTATTCGATTTTACGATTTTTTAAATTTTCGATGTTTCAGTTTCACGATTTTTTAATTTTTTTACTCCAATTTTTCGATTTTTCAGTATTTCTTCCATTTTTCAATTTTTCGAAATATCAGTTTTGGGATTTTTCAATATTTTGATCCTTTAATCTTTCGATTTTGCGATTTTTGATGTTTAGATTTTTCGATATTTTAATTTTACAGTTTTTCTGCTTTAGATTTTTCAATTTTTCCATTTTTTTTTTATTCTCAATTTATCAATTTTTAACTTTCCGATTTTTTTCGATATTTTGAATTTTCGATGTTTTAAATTTTCAATTTTTCAGTTTTTTGGTGTTTCAATTTCTCAATGTTTAGATTTTTCGACTTCTTGGTTTGAGATTTTTCGAATTTTTGTGTTTAATTCAAATTTTTCAATTCTGAATTGTTAAATTTTTGACTTTTGAGTTTTTTATTTTTCAATTTTTCGCTTTTTTGAATTTTACTTTTATTCGATTTTACAATTTTTAAAATTTTCGATGTTTCATTTTTACGATTTTTAATTTTTTTACTCCAATTTTTCGATTTTTCAGTATTTCCAATCTTGAGATTTTTTAATTTTTCAATTTTTCGATCCTTAAATTTTTCGACTTTTCGATTTTCCCATTTTTCAGTTTTCCTATTTTTTTAATTTTGAATTTCCCGATTTTTTGACTTTTAAATTTTAGATTTTAATTCCTGGATTTTCAATTTTTCCATATTTAATTTTTCAATTTTTTAAATTTTAGATTTCTAGATTTTTCAAGTTTTTAGTTCTTTTATATTTCTGCTTTCCAATTTTTCGGATTTTTAAATATCTCGATCTTTCGATTTTTCAACTTGTTTTAGATTTTTCGATTTTCCAATTTTTCGACATTTCGATTTTAGAATTTCCAAATTTTTCGTTGTTTCAGTTTTGAAATGTTTCAGATTTTTTATTCAATTTTCAAATTTCTTAACTTTCGTATTTTGGATTTTTTGATTTTGTGACTTTTAAATTTTGAATTTTAATTTTCAGATTTTTTGGTGTTCCAATTTCTCGATTTCTAGATTTTTCAATTTTTCGAATTTTTCAATTTTTCAGATTTAGGATCTTTTAATTTTTACATTCATCAGTTTTTCTTCCACTTTACAATTTTTCTATGTCAGTTCTGGGATTTTTCAATATTTCGATCCTTCAATTTTTCGACTTTTCGATTTCTCGATTTTTAAGTTTTAGATTTATCAATTTTTCGAATTTTTAAGTTTTAGATTTTTATTTTCTCGAGTTTTCGATTTTTCCACTTTTAAATTTTAGATATTTCAATTCTGGAATTTTTCAATTTTCCTTATTCTCAATTTTTCGAATTTTTAAGTTTTAGATTTTTATTTTCTCGGGTTTTCGATTTTTCCACTTTTAAATTTTAGATATTTCAATTCTGGAATTTTTCAAATTTTTGATGTTCCGATTTCTTTAAATTCATCAAATTATAGATTTCTCAATTTTTCGATTTTCCGATTTTTAAATTTTGAAATTTCGATTTCTTGGTTTTTCGATTTTTCGACTTTTAAATTTTGAATTTTTGAATTTTTCGATTTCTCGATTTTCAATTTTTCGGTATTTTAAAATTTTTTAAATTATAGATTCCCGATTTCTAGATTTTTCGAATTAAGTTTTTTGATTTTCCAATTTTTCGACTTTTGAAATTTTAGATTTATCAATTTTTGATTTTTTTTTTATTTGAAATTTTTCTATTCTTGATTTTTCAATTTTTCGATTTTCAAATTTTAGATTTATTAATTTTTCAATTTTTTGATGTTTTGAATTTTTAAGTTTTCGATTTTTCAATTTTTCGCTTTTTTTTGGTTTCAAAATTTTCAGTTCTTTACTTTCGATTTCAATTTTGGAATGGTTCAATTTCACGAGTTTTCAAATTTTTCGATTTTTCAGTTCCTCTTTTTTTAAATTTTGGAATTTCGATTTGTCGGTTTTCCGATTCTTTGAACTTCCGATTTTTCGATTTTCAATTTATCGGTATTTTTTTTTATTTTAGATTCCTGGATTTCTAGATTTTTCGAGTTGAGTTTTTGATTTTCCAATTTTTCGACTTCTTTTACATATCAATTTTCCGATTTTTTGAAATTTCGATTTCTCGACGTCTCGGTTGTACATTTTTCAATTCTTCGATTTTTGTAAGTTGAAACTTTTCTATTCTTCGTTTTTCAATTTTTCGTCATTTCAGATTTATAATGATTTTATAAATCTTTATAATAGGTATATCTCGATTTTTTAAATTTCTTGATTTTCCAATTTTTCGATTTTGAACTTCGTCGTTTCAGCTTTGGAATGTTTCAATTCTTCAATTTTTTTTCAATTTTTCGATTTTCAAATTTTAGATTTATTAATTTTTCAATTTTTTGATGTTTTGAATTTTAAAGTTTTCGATTTTTCAATTTTTCGATTTTTTTTAATTTCAAATTTTTCACTTTAATTTCGATTTCAATTTTGGCCTATTTCGATTTCTCAATTTTTTGATTTTCCAATTTTTCGTCATTTCAGTTTTGGAATGATTCAATTTCACGAGTTTTCAAATTTTGAATTCTTCAATTTTCCGGTTTTTTAATTTTTTCTTTTTTTAAATTTTGGAATTTCGATTTTTCGAGTTATTTTTGATTTTACAATTTTTCGACCTTTTGAAATTTTAGATTTATCAATTTTCCAATTTTTTAATGTTTCGATTTCTCGACTTCTCGGTCGTACATTTTTCGATTTTTCAATTCTTTGACTTTTTTTATTTGATACTTTTCTATTCATTTTCCAATTTTTCGTCATTTCAGTTTTTTTTTTTTGGATTTTTTAAATTTTAGGTCTTTGATTTCTCGGGTTTTCAATTTTTCAATTTCCCAATTTTTCGTGGGAGTTTTCAAATTTTCGATTCTTCAATTTTTCGATTTTTCGACTTTTAAATTTTAGAGTTTTGAATTTTTTTATTTTTCGATTCTTTGAATTTCCAATTTCTAGATTTTTCGAGTTGAGTTTTTTGAGTTTCCAATGTTTAGACTTTTTGTAATTTCACGTTTTTTCAATTTCTGGATTTTTCGAATTTTTCGATATTGCTCGATTTTTTGATTTTTGACTTTTTCAGTTGTTTGATTTATCGATATTTCAATTTTTACGGTATTCAGGAGCGAGGGAAGTTCTGTCGAAATAACATTCGACCGATTTTTAAAGCACCACCAAATTTAGTGGATCTACCACAATTTATTTATCTGTTTTTTTTTTACGAAAGAATCCAAGTTAAAAAATAAGTTGGATTTTTTTTCAACTTTATTATAAACAAACTTTGTTCCAGACTTTATATAATAGTTTAAAACAATTATTGGAATATAACGAACCCGACGTCGAGGAGGTGTTCATGCAAACGTTCCGCATTAGCTACCAGGATGTGTTCGGCTCTATTATAAATTACGATTTAAAAGAAAACGGTGACGAAATCACCGTCACTCAAGAAAACAAATACGTAAGTACCCGAATCGAATTTATATACAGATATATAGTACCGAGGGTGCCGATTCCTCCAGGAATTCGTCGATTTATACGCAGACTTCCTCCTGAACAAATCCGTGGAGAAGCAGTTCCGTGCCTTCTACAAAGGGTTCCAAATGGTCGTAGACGAGTCCCCCCTCGAATTACTCTTCCGTCCCGAGGAAATCGAAGTCCTGATCTGCGGCAGCAAAGTAAGTGTTTTTCCGGCCAGTTCGTGTCTGCGAATTTTCTCGTTTCCAGAACTTCGACTTCGACGAACTGGAAAGTTCGACCGAATACGACGGCGGCTACACCACCGAGAGCCAGATAATCAAAGACTTCTGGTCGACAGTGCACGCTCTCTCGTTAGAAGACAAACGAAAACTCCTCCAATTCACCACGGGCTCCGACCGAGTCCCCATCGGCGGCTTAAGCAGGCTCAAGCTGGTCATCGCGAGGAACGGCCCCGACTCGGACCGCCTCCCCACGGCCCACACCTGCTTCAACGTTCTGTTATTACCGGAGTACTCCTCGAAAGACAAACTCAAAGACCGGCTGATCAAAGCGATCAGTTATTCGAAGGGCTTCGGCATGTTGTAACTGAATTTTCTTGCTTGTGAATATTTTCCCCGATAGAGATACGATTTGAGTTGTTTACTAACAAAAGTTGTATTTTGTTTGAGTAAATTAATATAATTATTTTAAAAATCAACTGTGTTTTTACGAGGGTGTCGGATTCGCGTACTGGTTGTTATATAGGTGTTGCATGTGGCGATGTGACTTTTACTATTTTCTACGATTTTTCGAGAGTTTTTCGTACGCGAGTTCGACACGTCATTGCTAAATTTTTCATGTTTGTGAATTGCTTTGGATTTATTTTGTGTTTCTTGTGTACAACTTTCGTTCTGGTTTCAAACAAGCAGCTGCTCAATGACGGACACATCACTTGGTTTTTATTTAATAAAGTCTGAATAGAGCTTGACGACTAGTTATTTATTCATGTCTATCATTTTTCGCATGTTTACCCTACAATGTACACGAATGGACAAATTAAACGTCACGACATTGTTTACGTACGGTGCAGTACCTCAAGAAAATTAAATCAGACAGTGCTCGTGTGGTAAGTGACTGTAACTGAGAAATTCGAAAATAATTAATCTTCTATCTATTTCAATTTTGGGACTTTTAAATACTCCGAATTTTAAATTTTTAGACTTTACGTGTTTATGATTTTTCAAAATACATATTGTGATTTTAAATCTTACGTATTTTGGAATTTCTCAGTTTTTTTATTTTTCGATTTGTTGATTAAATTTTCAATTTTTCGAATTTTTAAATTTGAGATTTTTCACTTTTTTGTTGCTTCGATTTTTGCTCTCCCGTTTTTAGGTTTCTTGATTTTTCGCCTTCTTGTTTTTCGATTTTCCGGTTTTTCAATTCTTCTGAATTAATTTTTCAATTTCTCGATGTTTCGGTTTTTCACTTTTTGGTTTATCGTTTTTTTTTTAAGTTAAAAATTTTTCAATTTTGAATTTTCCTATTTTTGGATTTTTAGCCACCTCCATTTCTTAATGGGATTTTTAACTTTTCGACTTTTCAAGTTTTGGTCTTTCCCATTTCTCAGTTTTTCGATTTTCAAATTTTTAATGTTTAAGTTTTGGGATTTTTCAATATGTATTTTTAAATTTTTGGACTTTGTTTTTTATTTTTTACTTTTTCGATTAAAAAAAATGCTGTTTTTTAAATCTTATATTTTCTGATTTCTCGATTTTGTAAATTTTCAATTTTTCTAATTTTTAAATTTTAGCTTTTTCACTTTTTTGTTGTTTCGAATTTTTGACTTCTCATTTTTAGATTTTTTACTAATTCGATTTTACAAAATTTTGCAATTTTTTTAATTCTTACATTTTTCGATTTTTAATTTTTGAATTTGTTGATGTTTTGATTGCTTAATTTGTTCAGTTTTCAATTTTTCGTTTTTTTGTTTCGATTTCTCAGTATTTGAATTTTTTGCCGTCTTGTTTTTAGATTTTCCGGTTTTTCAATTTTTTGGAATTAATTTTTCAGGTTTTCGATTTTTCACTTTTTGGTTTATCGGGTTTTGTAAGTTAAAATTTTTCAACTTTTTTTTTATTTTAGACTTCTCGATTTCTAGAATTTCTCAATTTTCCGATGTTTCAGTTTTACGATTTGCCAGTTTTTCGGCTTTCCAATTATTTTGTTTTTCAGGTTTTTGATTTTTCAATTTTTCGATGTTTTAAATTTTCAATATTTCGATTTCTTGATTTTTCACTTTTTCGATGTTTCACTTTGGGGATTTTTCAATTTTTCTTCCATTTTTAATTTTTCGAAATATCAGTTTTGGGATTTTTCCATATTTCCGTCCTTCAATTTTTCGACTTTTCGACTTCTCGGTTACACATTTTTTGATTTTTTTTAACTTGTAATTTTCGAATTTTTAATTTTACAATTTTTTGTCATTTCTGCTTTGAAATGTTCCAATTCCTCGATTTTTCAGATTTTTGAGTCTTGAATTTTCCTTTATTTCAATTTTTCGATTTTTAAATTTTAGATTTATCAATTTTTCGATTTTTCGATGTTTCGTTTTTCTTTTTAATTTCAAATTTTTCAATTCTTTGGATTTCGATCTTGGCCTATTTCCATTCCTCAATATTTCGATTTTCCAATTTTTCGGTTTCTCAATTTTTCAGTGCCCCAATTTTTCGTTATTTCAGTTTTGGCATGTTTCAATTTCACGATTTTTCAAGTTCCAACTCTTCAATTTTCCGATGTTTATATTTTGGATTTTCGATTTCTTGGTTTTTCGATTTTTAAATTTTGGATTTTTGTATTTTTTGGTTTTTTGATCTTTCGATTTCTTGATTTACAATTTTTCGCTATTTTTCAATTTTTTAAATTTAAGATTTTTGATTTCTCGGGTTTTCGATGTTTCGACTTTTGAATTTTAGATTTTTGAATTCTTGAATTTTTCATTTTTTGATAATTCATCTTTTCGATTTTCCAATTTTTCAACGTTTCAGTTTTGGGATTTAAGTAATTAAATGTTTCGATTTTTTGGCGTTTCGAAATTTTTAGATTTTTCAATTTCTCAATTTCTCGATTTTTAATAATTCTCAATGTGTAAGTTTTGGGATTTTTCACTATGTAGTTCGATTTTTAAGGTTTTATATTTTTTTTTGTTTTTTTGCTTTATTATTGGATTTTTCAATTTTTTTGGTTTTTCGATTCATTGATGTTTTGATTTCTGGATTTTGTAAATTTTCAATTTTTTGATTTTAAATTCACTTATTATTTCGATTTTTCAATTTTTCGGAATTAATTTTTCAGTTTTTCAATATTTCAATTTTTCAATTTATCAGGTTTTTTAATTTAAAACTCTTCAATTTTGAATTTTCCCATTCTTCGATCTTTGGGTATTTCGATATCTCAATTTTTCGACTTCTCGACTTACCGTATTTTTGATGTTTCGATTTCTCAGTTTTTCGATTTTCGAAAAAATTTTCGATTATTCGAGTTTCCAATTTTTCGACGTTTCAGTTTTGAGATTTATGTACATATGTATTTCAATTTTTGGCGATTCAAAATTTTTCGATTTCTCAGTTTCTCCATTAATCAGTTTTTTAATTTTCCGATTTTTTGATTTCTCTATTTAAGTTTTGGGATTTTTCAAGATTTCGATTTTTAAATTTTTAGATTTTTCGACTTTCTGTATTTTTGGTTTTTACTTACTCGATTGAAAAATCTAAATATCAAAACATTGAAAGATCAATTCCGAAAAATCGAAAAATATAAAAACGAGAGGGCAAAAATAGAAAGATTGAGAAAACGAAACAACAAAAAAGTGAAAAATGTAAAATTTAAAAATTAGAAAAATTGAAAATTTAAAAAATCGAGCAATCAAAACAACAAATCGAAAAATCAAAAAACTAAAAAAGATATTATCTATCCCCACCAAAAATTTCTCTCTTCCGTTTCATTCCACTTCGTTTTGGAATTTTTCACTTAGGCTGGTGATTATGTCATCCTTTTGCTTGTCTATTTTTTCGCCCATCTTTTCCATTCTTGCGTCTATTTTCACGTTCATTTCTTTGTTTCTTATTTCCATTCATTTTGTCGTCCATTTTTTCCATTTTCGCGTACATTTGTTCGCGTCTCGCATCCATTTTTTCCATTCTTGTGTCCATTTTCTCGTCCATTTCTTTGTTTTTTGCGTCCATTTTCTCGTCAATTTTTCCCATTCTTGCCCCCATTTCTGCAAGCATAGCCATGATCTTTTCCTCCATTTTCGCAGCTTGAGCTCTCGTCTCGACAGGCATAAATTCGTCAGAGTTCTTGTCCGATCTGCCCGGATGTCATCGTAATAAAACCGTTTATTAATTTCAGATCCCACTTCTGACACCAGTGTTACGATGATCGGGCGAATAAAATCGGCGTGGGTTAAACTCAACAGTTTATTTCTTACTAAGTATAATTTACACGACTAACTATTGCACCGATTATGTACAAACATTATTCCGGCGAAATAATCCCTTCCTCTAGACTCATCCGTTTCCAGGCGTTTCTTTAGCGCATTGAGGATGAATCATCATCGGGATAAGACCAGAGAGTTTTCGATGACCATTGGCGTCGTACCGGGGCGATGTAAAGGTGTATTTCATAACAATATGTATGGTCATCTTATCACAACAAAAAACTTAAAACATGTTTAAAATGGTAAATTTGTACAGGTAAATACCGATTTTGCAGTTACGCTCCGCCCCTCGGTCAGACAACGAATGAAAAATTCTTCACGATTGAGATCGAGACGGATGGGTGGGGCTTCTCTTTTGGTTTTCTTTTTTAATTAATACATTTAGGTTTCTTTGTATAACACGATTATGTAAGATCATGTTTCACATGGTAATTTCTCGTTGAGAAATAAGGATTTTGTAGTTAAGCTCCGTCCTCTTGGCTCACTATGAATAAAAAATCATCACAATTGAGATAGGGCGGGTGGGCGGGGTTATATTTTGCCTTTTTTTTCTTAATATATGTAGACTTATTTCGACAACAAGAAACATAAAATATGCCTGAAATGGTAAATCTTTGTAGTAATCGATTTAAGTCCTCCACTTTTCTTCTACAACCCCTTTAAATACGGCAAAAGTTGAACAAATTTAATGACAATTTTCAGGTCTAAAATCAACGTCAGCGGGAACAGCAACTACAAGGGAATTTCAACCTCAACAGGAAGTTTATGTTTATAAATCCTACTTTCAATTTGTCAATTTTGGATTTGGGAGACTGAGACACAGCAATGGAATGATACGAGATGTATATTTGGTTGCATAATCTAATTTTAAAAGTAATAATGATAATATATAAATTATAATAAGATTTTGTTCAATTGCCACTTAATTCATAATTTTAGTCCTCTGTTTTGAGGAGACAAATTCATTCAAATCAAACAAATTTCTACGTTCTACATTCTTTGGCTGTATAACATAAACACACGAAGTTAAGCATATTATTATTAACTGAGAGGGAGATTTGCTTTAAATTTGCGCCCTCATGGCACAGGGGCTGCGGGCGTGTTATTTATGGCACTTTGCGTTCAACTATAGAGTAAATTCCCTGTAATCAATGTCGTTAAACTATTACGTCAACAGCAAGTTTATAAATCCTACTTAAAACGTTCAGGATGTTTTTAGACAAAAGTGGACCATGCATTTTTTTTTCACGTTGGTTAAACTGATTCATTGACAAAGAAGATAAATTTCATTTTTCAGTAGGGATCTTTGCAGATATTAAATTGGTTGTCAACCAAATTACTAGATTTACATGGCCTACCTTAGTCTAAAAACATCCTGAATAGTATTGCAACATCGAATTGTTACGCCTCTAAACCTAAAAAGAATTTTTGAATCCGGAAAATGCGCATTTTCGAGTGAAATTGAAGGAACATCGAAAAACTAATGGTAGAAATGAGCTCTACAATGCCAAGTTAGCTGGAATCGTCAAATTTTCCCTTATATAGACAGTCAGCTCCCTGGAACTTTCAATTTCTACTAATTCAAATTTCCTGAACAAAAATTGGAACTCAAAAAAACCTTTTAGGAGCCTCCTGGATTTTTTAAAATTAAAAAAAAAACTTATTTAGTGTCAACAGACAGTGTTATTGATTATCCAAAAAGAGTAACCTAGTTAATACGACCATGGAATGAGGTACTTCTACTTCCTTGAAATTTTATATTTTTGTTTTTAACAGCTTTAAGTATTGCGCATAAAAGAATGCAAAATACAGAACAAGTTGTAAAGTTAAATACAGTTCTAATTTATCGTTTGAATATTTACAGATAACGTAAGTATTACGTCATTTTGGCGAATCTTTTTTATTTGGTTTTATTAAGTCAATAAGCTCCGAAACTACCAAACCGATTACCTTGAAACTTTAAAATTCGACGTTATAAGTAATTTCGCATCATAAATCGTGGATCTTTAGAACGCTTTTGAGAATTTTGCTAATAAGATCGTGTTTTTAAATACAGAAAAGTAAATGTCGTTTTAAATTATTGTCTTTAAGTTATGCTAGCACAAAAAAGCTACGTCAACTTTTTTATGATGCATAAGATTTAAAATGAATTAACATGACCACAACGACCGTAGATAAAGGTGTGTGTCGATGGTATACTTACTCATTGTTGGTACATGTTTGTAAAAATGAAGTTCACTGTTTATGTTGTTGCTTTTGGAATAATAGCCATTATGTTGGTACGTATTTTTATAAACCTGATTTAAAAATTAAGGGTAAAATACACCACATACTTTTTCTTCAGATTTCTGTGGCCACAGCAGGGCAGCCAGCGCCTGTCCCCCCCAGGAGAAAATAACGAATTTTATAGCATCAGTTACAAACTCAGTAACAAATTTGCAAAATTTACATCATGATGAAATAAAATTTTGAATCTGACCATGTTGAATTTTTTATCAAACTCACAATTCATTTCACAACGAAAAAACTACTACATCCATGATTTGTCTTTTAAATTTAGGGAAAATCAAGTTGAAACTTTCAACTTTCAAACAATGGAAAATTTAGGCTCTTGTAACCTCTTATACTTCCTCCAAAAAATTGATGACATCAGCCCAAAATTTTGCCAAATGAATCCTTTTTAAAATATCCAAAACAGGTAGAGACTATACTTGTGATTTATCATTCCATTCATATTTTTTAGTTTTGCTTATAGGGAGCGTCTCAAAAAAATTAATCACTGAGTCAGTTTATTTTATTGATTGAATCAAGAATTGCAAAACTGAATTTTGAAATATTGCAGACGTTGTGAAGTTACTGTTTGACATGGTACGTTTTTAACCAAAATATATCTGTTTATCAGGCCCAAAAACTTGATTTTGCCGAATAAATCCTATCTAAAATGTGCAAAATATCATCAGTATATTTTCGTAATTTATCATTGCATTCAAATTTTTTTGGATTTCCTTTAGAGTGACTCAAAAAAATGTGTGGATCAGTCAATTTATTTTAGAGAATAACTCAAGAGTTGCAGAAATGGCATAATTAATATAATTCATAATGTTTAAATATGATAACTATTAATATGTGGTAATTACACCGAAAACCATTTTCCTAAAAACACGAGGTTCGCAAAAACAAATTAGTTTGTTTAAACATTGTTAAATTAACCCCGAACATGTACAATTTTTGAGCGAAAATATGAAAAATAATTTTTGCAATCTCATCGTGACGTACGATGACGTCACTGTCACGTGAGCTACCTGATAAAAGGTCACATTTTTCGGTCCTCTGTGTTTAGTTTTGATTTCGGTTTGGTGGCAGCAACATCAGAGCCCGTTTAGGCTTAAAAGTAGGGCTCTTTTCACGAATTTCTAATTTGTTATTAATAAAAATTCGTGAAAATGTGTTGTATTAGTACTGTGAACACAAACGAAGATGGATATTTTTCCGAAAAGGACCGAAAATAAAGTAAGTACGACTGCAGTTTTAATTTATCGGATTCCGTGATTCGTTCACTCGACAATGTTTAAATTTTGAGAAAATTTTCGAAACGATTGAAGTCGGTTGATCAAAGCTATCATTTTCACGATATAAATTAATAAATTTTAAACATAATTAATATCATTTATAATGTTTAAATATGGTGAGCATCAATATACGATAATTAAACCGAAACTCGTTTTCCTACAAACTCAAAATTATTAAAAGCAAATTAATTTGTTTAAACAATGTTAAATTATCCCCGAAAATGTGCATTTTTCCGGCCAAAATATGAAAAATAATTTTTGCAGTCTCATCGTGACGTACGATGACGTCAATGTCACGTGAGCTACCTGTATAAACGGCACGTTTTGCGGTCCTTTGTGTTCAGTATTAATTTCTGTTTGATGACGGCAAGATCGTCGCTTCATTTTGGCGTAAAAGTGGAGCGTTTTAGCGAATTTCTAGTTTATTATTAATACATATTACGGAAAATATGTTGTGTTAGTGCTGTGAACACGAACGAAAATGGATATTTTTCCGAAAAGGACCGAAAACAAGGTAAGTACGACTTCAGTTTTAATTTATCGGATTCCATGATTCGTTTATTCGACAATGTTTAAATTTTGGAAAAATTTTCGAAACGATTGAAGTCGGTTGATCAAAGCTATACATTTTCGGGATATAAGTAAATAAAATTTAAACATAATTAATACAATTCATAATGTTCAAATATGATAACTATCAATATATGATAATTAAACCGAAATCCATTTTGCTAAGAGCACGAGGTTAGCAAAAACAAATTAGTTTGTTTAAACATTGTTAAATTAACCCCGAAAATGTACAATTTCTGAGATAAAATATGAAAAATAATTTTTGCAATCTCATCGTGACGTACGATGAAGTCACTGTCACGTGAGTTACCTGATAAAAGGTCACATTTTCGATCCTCTGTGTTTAGTTTTGATTCCGGTCTGGTAGCAACAACACTGGAGCTCCGTTTTGGGTTAAAAGTAGCACGTGTTCGCGATTTCTAATTTATTGTTAATAAATATTAGCGAAAATGTTTTGTGTTAAGTGCTGTGAACACGAAGGAAAGTGGATATTTTTCCAAAAATGCCCGATTTTTTTTGAAATATGTTGTTAATGACATGCATTCAGGACTGGTAAAGTACGGCTTTAGAATATACAAAGTACCGTATGCATCATTTTTAAACTACGGCGACCCAAGAGAGGAGAGATTATGGTCACTGTAGGGAGTCCGTCATAAAATGCAAATCGGTAAACAACACCAGATGAGCTTATTTATTTTCAAATGAAGGGTACAGGGAAATAACCATCGAAATCCATTTCTATGTATTTTGAAAGAAATTGAGTTGAAAGTTTAAAATGCTGCGAAAAATAGATTGAGAAACCCACAAGGTTCAGTCTAACACAACTTTTTATTTTCTTTATAATGTTTTAAAAATATATAAAATAAACTGTTTATGTTCAAATATAATAGCAAAAAAAATTAGTGGAAAGTTGTTTCGACAGAACTTTCCTCGCACACAATGAAACATATCCAGCATTTTCGAGTTAAATTTTTACTTTAGGTACACAATTTTGTGATGAAATCATCAACATTTTGCAAGGACACGTAAATCAATGTGGATTAGATTAAAAATAACAGTATTCCAAAAATTTCTGGGAAAATGGAGAGAGTCGAGACTGATTTAATCAATAGAATAAATTGACTCATTCATAATTTTTTTGAGCCACCTAGGTATATAAGCAAATCTAAAAAAATATGAATGCAATGATAAATTACAAGTAAAAACTGATCATACTCGTATTTTGCACATTTTCAGTAGAATTTAAACAGCAAAATTTTGAGATGACGTTATCAATTTTTTAGTAGCATAATCCTGAACTTGTGGTTTATAAATGCATTATTGAGATTTTTCGGCTTTTCGGTTTTTCGATTTTTCAACGTTTGATGTTTCAATTTTTCAGTATTTTAATTTTTGACATTTTCAATTTTTCCATTCTTCAAATTTTCGATTTCTCCATTTTTTTATTTTTCGATTTCTCAATTGTCTGATGTTTCACTGATACGATTTCGCAATTTTTCAACTTCTCGATATTTTAATTTTTCAATTTTTAAAATTGTAGATTTTTCGATTTCTCGAGTTTTCAGTTCTTCTATGCATATTTCAGTTTTTCAATTTTCGGAATTCATTAAATTTCTGATTTTCCATTTTTTTTTTAATTTTTCGATTTTCCAGTTTTTCGATGTTTCGATTTTTCAATTATACGATTGTTCAATTTCTTGTACTTGTCACGATGAGACTAATTTTGGCAAATGACATATCCTCTAAGAAAATAAGGGAGGGTGGGGGGGAGGCTAGCACTTGCCAAGATAAAACTGATTTTGTCAGATGACTTATTCTTCTAAGAAAATAAATGCTGGGTGAGTAGGGCTAGTACTTGCTAAAAATAGAAAAACTTAAAAATTAAAGAATGACAAATTGAAAAATTGGATAAATGATAAATTGGAAAATTGTACAACTGTTTAATCGGAAAATCAAAAACTGAAATATCGAAAAATTGAAAAAAAAACAAATCTTATAAAATCGAATTCGAAATTCCAGTTTTCATTTATTTTTTTTTAGTTTTTAGATTTGGCAACTTGTGAATATTTCATTTGATAAGTTGTTTGACAATTTAGCAGTTTTTAATTCCCATCTTTTGATTTTTCAAGTTTTAATTTTACAATTTTGAAATTTTTTGATTTTTAATTTTTCAAGTTCTCAAGTTAAAATTTTTCCTTTTCACGATTTGTCATTTTTCGATTTTTTAACTAAAGGAAGAAATTTATTCGAACCGAAATTTTGAAAAATCGAAAAATCCAAAAACTGAAAATTAGAAACAAAATTTTCAGATGTTTTAAAGTTACGGTAAACATGGCAATCGCTGACAAAATTACTTTTTACTGCCTCCCAAAAACTCGGTCGAAAATTAAAAAAAATAAACATCTATTTTCTCGATATTTTTAAAAATCAAATAATTGAGAAATCGGAAAACTGCCAAAATTGTAAAATTAAAAAATCGAAAGTTTTTTTTTCAGTTGCCCAGAGAAATCAAAAATCGAAAGAGATCAAAAAGTTGAAAATTTAATAAGCGAGAAATTGAAAAATTCGAAGTCGAAAAATCGAAAAACTGAAAAGTTTAGTAGTACTCGCTACGATAAGACTGATTTTGGCAAATGATCTACTCTCTAAGAAAACAAAGGGCGGGTGGGTGGGGCTAGTACTTGCCAAATTACCTACCCTCCAAGAAAATAAAGGGCGGGTGGGCCAGGCTAGTATTTGCCAAAATAAGACTTATTTTGACAAATGACCTAGTCTTCTAAGAAAAGATACTAGCCCCGCCCACCCACCCTTTATTTTCTTAGAAGAGTAGGTCACCTGCTAAAATCAATCATATCTTGGCAAGTATGAGACTGATTGTTGCAAATGACATATCCTCTAAGAAAATAAGGGTGGGTGGGCGGGGCTAGTACTTGTCAAGATAAGACTGATTCTGGCAGATGACCCACGCTTCTAAGAAAATAAAGGGTGGGTGGGCGGGGCTAGTACTTGTCAAGATAAGACTAATTTTGTCAGATGACTTATTCTTCTAAGAAAATAAAAACTGGGTCAGTGGGGCTAGTACTTGCTAAAAATAAAAAAACTAAAAAATCAAAAAATGACAAATTGAAAAATTGGATAAATGAGAAATCGGAAAATTGTACAACTGTTTAATCTGAAAATCAAAAACTGAAATATCGAAAAATTGAAAAAAAAAACAAATCTTATAAAATCGAATTCGTAATTCCAGTTCTGATTTCTAAATTTTAGATTTTCCAATTTTATTTTTTTTTATTTTTTCATGTTTGTACTATTTATTATTGCTAAAAATAAAAGTAAAAAATAACTACCAAAATTGTGACTAAAAATATGTAAAAATTAATAAAAAATAGAACACATTGCTGCTAAAACATAAAAATAACTGTACTTTCCCAAAAAACTCTATTGCATGATTACTGTTCCACTAGTATTGCTAATTTAGGACGTTAGTATCAAACGCAATGAAAGTATTAATTCTTGGTTAAACAAAAAAATAGTTGAGTGTCAAAATCGAGTGAACCATGTGAGACGTGTGTAAACAAAAGCATCTAAATAATAACTCTTTCCCGCAGAATTTCTGGAGGCTTATAGAGTCGACATTGGCCTGAGCGCGCTCCGGTCTGTGGATCATACAAGTTCTCGAGCGACGATGTATCTAACGAGGCAGTTGAAATATCTGATATGTCACAGCGCAAAAAGTATTTCTCAAAAAACTTTCAAACGTTGATGTCTTTTTAATCGAACAAAACACAATTGGCGAACGCAATAATCCAGAATGGTGCGCAGAAAAATCCTTTGGACTAACCGAACGTTATTTTGGTAAAATTTGCAAAATGAGAGAACAAGTAACACGGCTAATCCTATTGTACTGTGAAAAACATTTTACATCCCTGCAAATCTAGTTCAGCATGTATTCTCCCAAAATCTTTGCATAGAAAATGAAGCAAGGGCAACTGAAGCATTTTGCAGTAACACCAAACTGACAATAAGACAATGCGGTTTGTACATTTTTAGCGGCATCGCCAGACGGCTTAATAAACAAAAACGCTATCGTAGAAATATATAAAATGTCCAATTTAAATAATGCTTAATACAACGAGATGATAAATTTGGGGAAAATAATATGATAGAGCCCTAGAAAAATTTTATTTATATGCCTTACTTCCGGAGAGAGTAGATTCTCGTTATTAAACAAGTCAACCCATTAGACAAATTGTAAAGAAAAAATTGTACAATTAAATTTTTTTTTATTTGCATTCGCGTCATGTGCAGTTCATATAAATCTTTTGACCTTCTAGTATAAACACACACAGGAATAAATAGTAATAGTGGAATAGGTTTACTGGAGATATCACGTAAAAAACGTGCCTATAATACTCTACGTCATAGGTGGTGCGGAAAAGAGTATCAAAAAATTAAATTTAAATAAATATGATTGTTCAGGTAAATAAGTGGTTAGTGAAGTGATGAGAATCTAAATCTTGTCAGTTTTGTGTATTGATTAATATATAAAATGACAGATTAATGAAAAATATTTGAATAATTTTTTCAAAGAAAATACTTTTAGTAGAATATATAAAATTATAAAAATTTGCATACTTTTAAATCAAATTATGTCAGCAATGAAAGAAGTCGACTTGTAAAAGAGTTTCAACAATATTGGTCAGCTAAGAGTATTTAGGAGTTTTATGACCTAAAGTACCTGGACTGATTACCTGAAAGGGTCGGTCGGCAAGGCTCCCTGCTGTGTAAAACTCAGCCATTTATTGAAACGGAAAACTTTGTAAATAGGGTTGCCTAGTTTCACTTTATTTTCATTATTCAGTATTTTTTTAAAAAGCAAATATTTTGATAAATATAAATTTTAAACAAAAATGACCGGTTCTTCCCCATAGAGCTCAATGTTGTCTTTGCACTGATATAAAAGTTGAAGCGAAAAATGCTCTCTCCTCGTCTAAAAATTGAATTTCCTTGGAAGAATGAACGATTAATTAAACACTAAACAATCACTTATTTTAAAAAATATTCTGACTTCCCCAAAGATTTAGACATTATCTATCAATTGAAATGTCGATCTTTTTTTCAAAGTTGAAATTACGCCCGTAAAATGAAAATCTATTTAGCTCATTTTTCGGTCTGCTACTGGGCACCCTTAAATACGGCAAAAGTTGAACAATTTTAAAGACAATTTTCATCTCTAAAATCAACGTCAGCGGGAGCAGCAACTGCAAGGGGAACTTTAACCTCAACAGGAAGTTTAAGTTTATAAATCCTACTTTTAATTTGTAAATTTTGGATTTAGGAGACTGACACAGCAATAGAATGACTTGAGATGTATATTTGGTTGCATAATTTAATTTTAAAAGTAATAATGATAATATATAATTAAATAATTATAATTAAGAACTTAATTAATAATTTTAGGCCTCTGTTTTAAGGAGAACTTAATTAATAATTTTAGGCCTCTGTTTTAAGGAGACAAATTCATTCAAATCAAACAATATCAACAGAAACCTATAAATTTGACACACGTCAAGTGTCACTCAAGCTGTGCCCTGTAATACCGGTACCGGTTCGCGCCGCCGCTACCCAAGAAATGTCTTGGTGTCTGTGTTGACATCAAGTTTTGTAGAATTAGCTCGATGAAATCCCCGTCGCCCCATACCCAGTTTACTATGTGAAAATCCGCCCGTTTAACCGAACCCAGCCCAATTTAAACCCACCGTGTCTGAAAACAGAATGAACTCTGGTGACAGCGAATCCGGAGAGTCCAACATTCAAGGCGAAGACAAGAACATCATCGACAAAATCCTAGGCGAAATGAAGAGCGAATTCAACAAGACTGAAAAACCGAACGGCGAAGACAGCCCCGAAGCAGGCACCGCGGACTCTAGCTCTAGTCTCAACAACGCCGCTGAAGAGAACACAAAGACTGAAGAGAGTACAAACGAGGAAAACCACGGCGACGAGCCCGCCGCCGACGAGGTCGAGAAGCCTCGAATCATCCTGTCTTTTAAGAAGCCCACGGCGGAGTCCCCCGCGAAAGCCAAGGAGACCGGCCGGCGCCTGCGGCAGAAAGTCGACGAAAAATTGGAGGAGTCGGGGCTGAAGCGGTCGGCCCGTAGACGCAGCAAGGACTGCTCGGAGTCGGTGCTGCAGAGCGCCATCGCGAGGAAAGAAAAGTCGTACAACGAGTCCAACAAGCCGCAGAGGCTCACGCGCCAGCTCAAGCCAACGCAGAAGATCCTCGAGAACCTGGCGCTGGCCAAGCAGGAGAAGACCAAGTCGGAGAAAGGCAAAGCGAAAAACGAGAAAGCGAAGAGCAACGACGATAGCTTCACGGACGAGGAGAACGACAGGAATCACAGGAAACATAAGCACAAGCACAACAAGCATGGGAAGAAGGCGAAGCGGTTTAAGAGCGACAGCAGCCGCGATTCGGACTCGGATCAGAGCGTGCAGGATGGGCTGAAGTCCGACGAGAGTGGCTGCAGGAGGTCGCGGAGGGTCTCCACTAGGTATTATTTTGTTTGTGGGGGTTATTTGCTGAATATAAGTATTTTGCAGTCGGTTTAAAGACGATTCAGCGACGGATTTGGATGAGCCTAGCTTGCAAGACGCCCCAAACGATGAGAATGCGTTATTTGCGAAAAATGACAGTTCTGAGGGCGGGGACGAGGTGGTGGCGGCACGGCTGTGTTTGTGCACGGAGAAAACTCAGTTTTATTTAGGGAGTAGTGACGAAGGTATGTTCTTTCATGCAAAATAACTTACAGGAAGTCTTATCAGCCAGTCTTATCGCTGTGTAAATGTCAGGCTTTATTGACACAGTTTACGTATTTTTTTTTGATATTTCAATTCAGGTTACAAATGTGAAGTTTTTTAAAAGATAGTAGCCATATAAATTTAGATTTGCTAGTTGTTTGGGTTTATTTGAAGAGTTTAATAATCGCTGTCGGCACCGATTTGTTAATTTTACAGATTCTTCAGTTTTTGATTTTACAGTTTTCTGAGTTTTAAACTTTTAGTTTTTTAATTTTTCAATTTCGTGTTTTTTTATTTTTCAGCAAAAAAACAAATTTATCCAAACTAATATATTGGAAAATCTTAAAATTGTATCATTGAAATAACGAAGAATACAAAAATTTTAAAATGAAAAATCCAAAAATTTCAAAATCGAGAAACTAAAAAGTCGAGTCACCGAAAAATTGAAAAATTGGAAAAACGAAAAAATAAAAAATCCCGAAATTGAAACATCAAAAAATCGAAAAACGAAACAATTTTGCAATTTTTCAATTTTAATAAAATATTGCAAAATCGAATAACAATTCTGCAATTTTTCGATATAATATTTTTCAAATTCTCGATTTTTCATTTTTTAATTGTTCAACAAAAGGTTAAATTTATTCAAACTGAACTTTGAAAAACCGAAAACTTGTAACATTGAAACATCAAAAAACAAAATAATTAAAAATCGAGAAATTGAAAAAATCAACAAAAAGAAACAATTTTGATTGTTCAACAAAAGGACAAATTTATTCAAACCGAAATTTTGAAAAATTTTAAAATTTAAAAATCAGAAAATTGTAACATTGAAACGTCTAAAAATTATAAAATTGAAAAATCAAAAAATTTAAAAATTGAGAAGTCCAAGAATTGAAAAAAATAAAGATAAATTGAAAAAACCGAAAAAATGACAATCAAAAATTGAAAAATGAAACTTGAAATATCGAAAAAATTTAAAATTGAAAAATCGAAAAATGAAAACATGAGAAATTAAACAAGTGGATAATTGAAAAACAATTGAAAAATCTAAATATAGAAACCTGAAAACCCTTATTAATTAAAAATTGAGAAATTGAAAAATTGAAAAAACGAAAAACAAAAAAAAAATTGAAAAAACAATTGAAATATCGAAAAATTGTAATATAGAAACCTGAAAACCCTGATTAATTAAAAATCGAAAAATTGAAAAAACGAAAAATAAAAATTTCTATAAATTAAATAGTCAAAAATACAAAAAAATTTAATTTCAAAATCCAAAGATTTTAAAATGAAACTTGCAATATTGAAAACTTGATAAATTTAGAAATTGAATTGGATAATTAAAAATCGAAAAATTGTAATATTGAAACCTCAAAACTGATTAATTAAAAATCGAGAAATTGAAAAATCGGCAAAACAAAGCAATTCTGCAATTTTTCGATATAAAATTTTTCAAATTCTCGATTTTTCATTTTTTAATTCTTCAACAAAGGACAAATTTATTCAAACTGAACTTTTGAAAAACCGGAAAATAGTAACACTGAAACATCAAAAAATGAAACAATTAAAAATCGAGAAATTGAAAAATCGACAAAAAGAAACAATTCTGCAATTTTTCGGTATAAAATTTTTCAAATTCTCAATTTTTATTTCTTCATTTTCTCGATTTGTCATGTTTTAATTGTTCAACAACAGGACAAATTTATTTAAACCGAAATTTTGAATTGAATTGAAAAATCAAAAAACTGAGAAATCGAAGAATTGAAAAAATAGAGAAAATTTGAAAAAACCGAAAAAATGCGGCTTAAAAACTGAAAAATGAAACTTGAAATATCGCAAAATTTAAAAATTGAAAAATCTAAAAATTATAATATTGAAACCCTGATCGAGAAACTTGAAAACCCTGATTAATTAAAAATCGAGAAATTGAAAAAACGAAAAACAAAAATTTCTATAAATTAAATAATCAAAAATACAAAAAAATTTAATTTCAAAATCCAAAGATTTGAAAATGAAACTAGAAATATCGAAAACTTGAAAAATTTAGCAATTGAATTGGATAATTAAAAATCGAAAAATTGTAATATTGAAACCACAAAACTCTAATTATTTAAAAATCGAGATTTTGAAAAATCGGCAAAACGAAGCAATTCTGCAATTTTTCGATATAAAATTTTTCAAATTCTCGATTTTTAATTTTTCATTTTCTAGATTTTTCATTTTTTAATTCTTCAGTAAAGAACAAATTTATTCAAACCGAACTTTTGAAAAACCGGAGAATTGTAACAGTGAAACATCAAAAAACAAAACAATTAAAAATCAAGACATTGAAAAATCGGCAAAAAGAAACAATTCTGCAATTTTTTGGTATACAATTTTTCAAATTCTCTTTTTTTATTTCTTCATTTTCTCGATTTCCATTTTTTAATTGTTCAACAAAAGGACAAATGTATTCAAACCGAAATTTTGAAAAAATTTAAAATGAAAACCGGAAAACTAAAAAATTAAGAAATTGTAAAAACGAAACATGTAAAAATTAAAAAATTGTAACTTCGAAAAAACGAAACACTGAAAAACCGAAAAATTTAAAAGTTGAGAAATCGAAGAATTGAAAAAATACAGAAAATGAAGAGCCAAAAATTGAGGAAATGAAAAATTGAAAATCAAAAGTTGAAAAACCAAACTTGAAATATCGAAAAATTGAAAAAATCGGCAAACTGAAAATTGGGTAACGAAAAAACAATTAAAAAATGGAACAACTGAGAAAAAGATAGAAACTGTAAAATCGAAAATTTGAAACATTGAAACCTGAAAAAGTGATAAATTTTAATTTCTAAGAATTGAAAAATCGAATAAACGAAAAATTGTAAAATTCAACAAATAGAAAATCGAAAAATTAAAAAGCAAATTAGAAAATCGAAAAATTATCAATTAAAAAAACGAAAAATATAAAACTCACAAATTGAGAAATCAAAAAAATCGAAGAAACAAGATAATTTGGAATTACCTACTTGGAAGTACTTTTTTTATTTTTTATTTTCTCTTGTTTTCGTTTTTTAATTTTAATACAAGGACAAATTTATTAGAACTGAAATTTTAAAAAATCAAAAAATCGGAAAATTGTAACACTGACAAATTGAAAAACCCAACAATCTAAAAATTGAGATATTGAAGAATTGAAAAAAAAAAGCAACTCAAAATCGAATAATTAAAAGGTTAAAACAATTAAAAAATGGAAAAATTGTCATATTGAAACCTGAAAACCCTGATTAATTAAAAATCGAGAAAGTGAAAAATTGAAACAACGAAAAACAAAAACTTCTATAAATTAAACAATCAAGATACAAAAAAAAAATTAATTTCAAAATTCAAAAATTTTAAAATCAAAACCGGAAAACTAAAAATTAAGAAATTGTAAAAACGAAACATGGAAAAATTAAAAAATTGTAATATCGAAAAAACAAAACACTGAAAAACCGAAAAATTTAAAAGTTGAGAAATCGAAGAATTGAAAAAATACAGAAACTGAAAAATCGGAAACTGGAAAAGCCAAAAATTGAATAATAAAAACCGTAATAATTATTTGAATAAAGTGAAAAATTAAAAATCGGCAAATTTAAAAATGAAACAATTACAAAATTGTATATTTGAAAAAAAAAATATATGAAAAAATTGAAAATCAAAAATTGAAAAACCAAACTTGAAATATCGAAAAATTGAAAAAATTGGCAAACTGAAAATTGGGTAACGAAAAAACAATAGAAACTGTGAAATCGAAATTTTGTAATATTGAAACCTGAAAAAGTGATAAATTAAAAATCTAAGAATTGAAAAATCGAATTAACGAAAAATTGTAAAATTCAACAGATAGAAATCCAAAAATTGAAAAATACAAAAATTTTACTGAAAAATGCAACAATTTCATAATAAAAATCCCAAAACTAAAAAATGGAGAAATCGAAACACGGAAAATCGAAAAATTATCAATTAAAAAAACGAAAAATATAAAAATCTCAAATTGAGAAATCAAAAAATCGAAGAAACAAGATAATTTGGAATTGCTTACTTGGAAGTACTTTTTTTTATTTTCTCAATTTTTCGTTTTTTAATTTTAACAAAAGAACAAATTTATTAAAACTGGAATTCTAAAAAATCAAAAATTAAAAACTGAAAAATCGAAAAAGAAACATTGAAAAACCCAACATTTAAAAATTGAGATATTGAAGAATTGAAAAAGTAAAGCTACTCAAAATCGAATAATTAAAAGGTTAAAAAACAATTGAAAAATCGAAAAAAAAAATTAATTTCAAAATTCAAAAATTTTAAAATCAAAACCGGAAAACTAAAAAATTAAGAAATTGTAAAAACGAAACATGGAAAAATTAAAAAATTGTAACATGAAAAAAACGAAACACTGAAAAACCGAAAAATTTAAAAGTTGAGAAATCGAAGAATTGAAAAAATACAGAAACTGAAAAATTGGAAAATGGAAAAGCCAAAAATTGAATAATAAAATCCGTAATAATTATTTGAAAAAAGTGAAAAATTAAAAATCAGCCAATTTAAAAATGAAACAATTACAAAATCGAAGAAACAAGATAATATGGAATTACCTACTTGGAAGTAGGTACTTTTTTTATTTTCTCAATTTTTCTTTTTTTAATTAAGGACAAATTTATTAAAACTGGAATTTCAAAAAACCAAAAAATCGGAAAATTGTAACACTGAAAAATTGAAAAATCAAAAAATTAAAAACTGAAAAATCGAAAAAGAAACACTGAAAAAGCCAACAATTCAAAAATTGAGATATTGAAGAATTGAAAACATAAAGCAACTCAAAATCGAATAATTAAAAGGTTAAAACAATTGAAAAATCAAAAAATTGTAATGTTGACACCTGAAAACCCTGATTAATTAAAAATCGAGAAAGTGAAAAATTGAAAAAACGAAAAATAAAAAAAACAAAAATTTCTGTAAATTAAACAATCAAAAATACAAAAAAAAAATTTCAAAATCCAAAAATTTTTAAATGAAAATCGGAAAACTAAAAATTCAGAAATTGAAAAAAGAAACACTGAAAAACCGAAAAATTTAAAAACCGAGAAATCAAAGATTTGACAAAATGCAGAAACTGAAAAATTGGATAATTGAAAACCCAAGAATTGTACACTTGAAAAAGAATCCTCGGGAGATTTAAAAATGAAACTATTACAAAATTGTAAATTTGAAAAAAATTAAAACGTAAAATCGAAAACTTATAATATTGAAACCTGAAAAATTGAGAAATTGAAAAATCGAAAAAACGAAAAATGGTAAAAAGCAACTTGGAAAATCGCAAAATTAAAATATCTGCAAATTAAAAAATCGAAAATTTTACTGAAAAATAAAAATCATAATGAAAATCGAAAAATTAACAATTAAAAAAAAACAAAAATTTAAAAATCTCGAATTGAGAAAATAAAAAATCGAAGAAACGAAACAACTCGGAATTACATACTTGGTAGTACATATGTACATACTCTATTTTTAATTTTTCATTTTCTCAATTATTCTTTTTTTAATTTTTCAACAAAAGGACAAACTTATTAAAAGTGAAATTTTAAAAAAATAAAAACTGAAAAATCGAAGAACTGCAAAAATAAAGAAACTCAAAATCGAATAATTAAGATGTCAACAATTGGAAAAGGAAAAATTATAATCTTAAAAATGAAAAAACTGAAAATTTACAAAAAGAAAAGTCAACAATTGCAAAATTGAAAATCAAAAATAGAAAAAACGAAACTTGAAACACCGAGAAATTTAAAAATTGTAATCTTAAAACTTGAGAAATTGAAAAAAAAAGAAACTGTAAAATCGAAAAACTGTTTAATTAAAAATCGACAAATTGTAAAATTCAAAAGTTGAAGAATGTCAAAGTAAACATCGAAAAACTGTAAAATTAAAAAAATCGAAAACTGAAAAATTGAAAAAATGAAACATTGAACAATAAAAAAATTGAAATACCGAAATGTTGAAAAAATAGTGAAAGTAAAAAATCGGATAACGAAAGAATCAACAATTGAAAAATCAAAAAATAAAAATATCTTAAACTGGAAAAATCGAAGAAACGAGAAACTGTCAAATCTAAAAATTATGACATTGAAACCTGAAAAAACTGACGAAATAAAAATCGAGAAACTGAAAAATCGATAACAAAAAATTAAAAAATGCGAGAACTCCAAAATAAAAATCGAAAAACTGAGAAATCCTAAAATCGAAAAGGTAAAAATCTCAAAAATCGATGCGAATTAAAAAAATGCTCGGACCACACAGATGAAAGCAATAATATTCGACTTTGGGCCAGTTTGAATTTAGCGCCGATGTCCTTTATTACGGACTCGATTACAATACTTCCTTTGCTTACGCTCGGGAAGTAAAAATGTTAGGTTTATTGGAAAATCAGCAGGTCTGTCCTTTTTCTGATGTTAGGATCGTCGCTAATAAAAGAGAATTACATAATTTTTTTTTTTTTCAGAAGTTAGCTATTGCGCAGCGGTGGACAACATCGGCGATAAATTCGTAGGCTGCAGCCGCATCATAAAGCCCAAAGAAGCCATGCTGATGCGGCCCTCGACCCGAATACCGTACACGATCCTGTGCGAATCCCACAGAAACAGGTTGCTGCGTCACAACTGTTGCCCAACGTGTGGAGTTTTCTGCACACAGGTATACGGCGGGAAAGTTGCATTCGTGGGGTCTTAAATTTTCGTTCTAATTCAGGGACGGTTCGTCGAATGCGAATCCAAACACCACTACCATCGCGAATGTCAGATTTCCGTCGGCGACGCCGACTGTTGTCCCCACTGCGGTGCACCTACGCCTCCTTACGACGTCAATATCACCATGCACTCGGCGAAAAGACCCATTTTTCTCCCAGTACAAAAGGCTCAATAGTAAGTTTTTGCGGTCGATTTCGTGTCGTCACTTTGTTCATTTTTTTTAATTTCCGTGTGTCAGATTCTAGCAGGGATTTTGTTTTGATTGAGTTGATCTTCGACAGTTCAGGTAAAGTTTCGTCAGAATCATGTCGATTTTACGGCCTTCGTCGCGCGGGTAAAGTCGGAATGTTTCTGGCGAGACTATATCGTGATTATTGTGGAGCGTCTTCGAGACTAGATTGTTTTGTTTTTGTGTGTCTTTGCGTGTATAACAGTTATTTTTTTCTATGAAATTTATTTACAGAATGAAGCCACACGTATTTTTAAACTTAGGTAAATTCCATGTAGTTTGCAAGCCATTTTTGTATAGTTCGTTGTGGTACTAATTTTTTTCGAAAGGGTAAGGCTTTCAATTAATCCGGGGACGTTTTAGTGCGTCGGCTAGAATGAGTTTTCCGAGTAGTTGTAAAAGCGAAGACGAAATCAAATGTATCACGCCCCCACTCCTCCCGCTCGGCGCGCTCGACATGCAAAACTCGCTGCAGTACGGCGACGAGGAGTTCGAACTGGCGGACTTGGTCGTCGCCATTCGCAACAACTCCGTCGAAAAAGTAGCGGTAATTTTAGGTAAAGCCCCCAGCCGAAGTTTCGCTCTTCTAACGCCTCTCCCGCAGGATCGAAAAGCGTCGACATTAGTTGTAAAATTCCCGAATGCAACGACGGCACCGCGTTGCACCTAGCGGCGCAGAAAGGCCAAGTCGCCGTCGTGCACATGCTCCTCGTGGCCGGGGCGCAGCCCGACGCCTTCGACAAGGACCAGAACACGCCCGTCATGCTCTCTGTGCTATCGAACCACAACGACGTCGTCCACTACCTGATCAAGACCGGCGTCAGCATCGACCTGAAGGTAATTTTCGAGCGAGTCTTCCGAAAAAAAGCGCCGTTTTGCAGGGCACCGACGGCATGACCGCCCTCCACCTCGCCGCCAAATGCGGCAACCTCAAGGCGTGCGAGCTGCTGCTCGCCGCCGCCTCCGCGATCAAGAACTTCGTCAACAGCCAAGACGATGGCGGCTGGACGCCTCTGGTATGGGCATGTGAACACGGTTACGCAGAGGTCGCCAATTTTCTCATTTATAAAGGTGCGGACGCCTCGCTGCGGGACGTGGAGCACAACGTGGCCTTGCACTGGGCGGCCTTCAGCGGCAGCGCGCACATTGCGGAGTTGCTGCTGAATAAGGGGTGCGACGTAAACGCCGTCAACGCGCATGGGGACACGCCCTTGTAAGTGCGAGCGCCACACATTGATTAAATACATATAGATAGACCCATGCTATTGTTTGGAGCGAACAAGAGATGGCGCACCAACAGTCGGCCGTCCAAAGTCAGTTGATAATTTTTTTTTTATAAAGTACCGACACGAGTTTGACAGGGCAACAATAACGATTTTTTGTCCGCATGATGGCGCTTTCAAAGCAAATATTTCATGATACTCTAGATTTTGACGTAAAATAGCATGACCAAAAATAGTTTCCAAATTGATTGTAAAAAGTTTCATTATTTATTAATTTCAATTAACTCAGTAACGAGAACAAAATAACTAACACAAAACAACTAATTAACTAATTAAAGTTTAAAACTGCTCGCATACCTACACTACGACTAGATTTAGCTAAATTAGATCCAACAGAGGCAGAATGGTAAATTCTTAAATGAATATAAATTCTTGTTTTAAAAAATAAATTAATAACACGTTTTTGGATGTTGTGACAAATAGGAAATTATTCCTCATCTAACAAATCTAAAAATCCGCAGACTAAATGATCTAATTTTAGAGATCCTGCACTTAATTTATTACAGTTTTGTCTAAAAATTTTTTCTGCTTCAAGTACTACATCAAATATTAATTTAGACGGATATAACAACAGTCCTTCCTTATATGATTTTAAATCAACTAATGTTTTTAAATCCTCAGTAGTTTCTAAATCTTGTGTAGCAATAGTTGAAAAATAGGTATGACAGTGCAGTTGGTTGTTTTTTTATATTTCTTATGATGGATCCCAAAAGATAATAAAGTGATTGTTTTTCTTCAAGTTTTATGTTATCTGCTAAAGAATCTATTGTAAGAAATGGCTCAACTTCTATATCAGACTGATTATCATCCGTAAAAAAATCCACCAGTGGAATATCGTCAGTTATACCATAATTTCCGTATTTTGGTTCTTTAAAATACTGAGACACTGAAATTAATCGCATAGCCGTTTTAAATTCTTTTGCGTTAGGAACTGGATTTCGAGCTCGAATATTTGAAAATACATTTTCGAGAGCATCTTGCGTAAATCTACTTAGTAAAAGATACTGAAATTTATGGGTGTTCAAAAATTTTTCCTGTAAGTCCAAAACAGTTTGGGTACTTAAAAGAATGCCTGTTTGAATTGGTTTCCAGTGCCCTTTTTGTCCAATTTTAATGTTTGATGTTTATGTGGATCATATATTTTAGGAATTTCAATGTTTCTTCGTATTCCACCATTTTATTTTTGCTTAGACCAAGTTTTGCTGATCGAGAACTCAGGATACTATACCACTTATAAATAAGTTCTAAAAACCAAGCTGTTAGATGATTTTGTGAGATTTTTCCTTTCGAAATATAAAATTTAATTGCTGCAGATGTGTCGTGATTTAAAATCGCCATAGCCCCTTGTACAGCCATTTTTTGGTAATGATTTGGATTTAAATGGGTTTCTTTTAAATAGGGTGCAATTTTTAGTTCCATTTTATTATCTTCTTCTACAACTTTCTTTATGGGTTCAATGGTAATTTCATTGGTTGGTAAATTATATTTACTAACAACATCTTGACTTAAATACAATGTGTTTCCATCTGTTAACGCAAGTCGAATATTTTTGTACACATGGGTGGCGTCTGCTACAAAATATTTTTTTTTCTTTTCGGTGTCGTTAATGAGATATTCTTGTACATTGTTAATTTTTGAAAATCTACCAGCCGAAATTTGATTTAGACGCCAAAGAGCTCGATTTTGTGGTCCCATATCCGAAATGATAGCGCAAACATCCAATTTGATCGAATGAGCTTTTTTCAAAATTGATAAAATTATTTCATTTGCCTCTGTAGCTGAGTATGTATTTCCTGTAAAATGATACCCAATCGTTTGTTTCCATCTGGTCGTTACGCCGTCCAGCATAAACACAAGAGCGTGACTTGCATACTCATCGCTATCTTTATCACCAGAATTTTTGAGTGTAGGTTTACCTAAGTAATTATTTATTATGACTAATTATTAAAAACAAAATTTGTGTTATTATCATACCTATTACTTCACCACTACTGTTGTCAAATTGTAATTCAGGCTTTATAGCCATTTCATCAATCATTAACACGGCGTGTTTTTCTTCTGGAAGTAAACAGTCCACCTTTATCTCTAACAATTTAAAAATTTGGTCGTGTATTTCTGGCATGCACTTGAAAAATTGTAATCTTCTTTGCAAAGTTCTGATACTTGGAAAAGGATAATTTTGTTTTCTAATTTCTTCATAGCCATTTGAACCACAGGTAAGGTATAACTTTAAAGCCTTTCTTACCGTCTGCTCCGACCATTTTGTACAGTTAGGAAAACCTTTTTTTAAAGACCTAATTTGTTCGGGTTGGAAAATTTTCTTTAAACTTTTGAGTAGTTGTTCATTTTCATTTTTTAAAGTTTGGATTGTTTTATTTGCAGTTTCCAATTTTTCTTCTAACGATTTTATCAATTCTTGAAATTCTTTAGAATGTTCAACGTTGATACTAGCGATGTCTGCTATAGCAATAGATATTTTAATACGTAAGTCAGACTAATGTTACAATAATATACCAATATTTTCTTCATTTATTGTTATTCTTTTACGTTTTAGCGATTTCTTAGAATCTTGATTTGCAAAGTTAAAAACATTTGGGACAGCATTCCAACGTAACACTTTACGGTCCTTTCTATTTTCGAACTGGTCTTCTGTAAAGTGATTCTATAATATATTTATAGTTATGAATATATTATTTTTTCTACTCATTAAGGTTGAAGTTTGTCATTTTCCCATCGCTGGCAGTGGATGAAATTTCATTTCACCCTCTAGTGGAAAAATACTCGGCCGTCTACGATTTTAACGGGTCGTCCAGCCTGAGCGTTTCGCAGCTAGCGAAACGTGTCGCGTATCGCCTGCACCGACCGCACCGTCCGCTTCGCGCGCTTCGAAAATCATGACGCCTAGGCTGGACGACCCGTTAGTGTTTGACGTTTAATACTGCTAGTTTACACAAGTGAAAACAATGAACATGAGTGAGACTGACGAAGTTTCTGAAGAAATTTTGAATGCTGCCAATGCGGCATTTTCGAATCTGATACAAGTGCAGTTATTGATACAGGAAGCAGCCAACTAAGTTTAAACAAAGATACAAGTTCAAATAATACTTACGATAAAAGTGTAAATATTATTGGTGATAATTGCACAAATTGTTCTATTACAGTTAATGTATTTCAAAAATAAAATACCTACCATAAACAAACATTTATTTCCTAATTTCTTAGAAAAAATAGTATATGCAACTCGCGGATGAAGAAATTTCAACGGCTCGAGTTTCTTTTTCGCACTCGCTCGTTGCACTCGCTCGGGTGAAAAAATCACTCTCGCCGTTGAAATTCAACTTCATCCACTAGTTCCATAATGTACTATTATTTTACTAGTTATTATTGGTACCTCGCAAATCATAGCGTATTCAGATAAATTTTCCCTCTGTATATTGTCAAGCCATTTTTTTCGTCTCTCCGGATCTATTTTTTTTATGGCAGTCTGTAAAAGTGAACACCACATTTATTGTGGCAGGTTATTGCACAACAACACGGCATTTTTAGCACAACAGTTAAAAAATTTAAATTGTGCAATTTATTGTCATCAAATTTCAAGCTTGACATGAGAATTAATGAACCTTTTTTGGATTTAAATCTAGCGCCTTTCCTATAAACTGACTTTGCGGCCGTCAAACGCCGGCGAAAAGCTTGGACACCAATCACGCGCATAGGTAACACAAATCACACCAACAATACATTTAATAAATCTACCACTCGATAGAGGGCGACGAAAAAAATGTGTAAAAATCTCATAGTCAGCATTTAGATAATTTACAACGTTGCCAGATGAGTCTAACACAACTTTGCCGTTATTTCTATTCGATTAGATTTTATTTCGTTTAAAAGTTTCTGGTAAAGAAATGGGATTATTATAATGAATAAAAATAAATAAAACAAACAAATTATTACTTGTTATTTTAAATACTTGTTAGTGCTAACATTATTATAAATAGGGTCCGGTAACTCAAATTTTACAGTACGAGTGAGATGTTTCAGGACGAGGCGACTGTAGGGAGCCGAGTCTTTAATTTCGAAACGAGTACTGCGAAAAGAGTTACCGGACGCATGTCGTTATGGATTTTATTTCATACTATCAACATATTTTTTCATTCGATAAAATAATTACTATTTTGAGAAAAAGTTCAAATCGAGTCACTTTTTCTGACATCGTCAGCAACCGCTGTTTGGTAAATGTTTTAATTTGTTTATTCGTGCAAATCAGCATCAAAAATGGTGTTTAAACACATAGTAACACTTTACAGGACTTGTTCTTTTTAGCTCAATTTTACCGGACTTGTCCGTTTTTTTTTATTTTACCGGACTCCTTCGAATCCAGTAAAACGTGAAATTTGACACAGTATGAAGTAAAATAAATGTAAATAACACATTGGAAATTTTTTCTACGCTTTTGTGTGCTCGCTTTTGTTACTAATAATAGAAAGGAAAATGCTTTTAAATGCGTTTTCTCAAAACTTACTATATTTGTTTAGAAAATTTATTAGACTAGAGACGGACAGATATATACTAAAGACAAAACATATGCATTCATATAAATCTTAAAAAACGGGTAACATATGCCGCATAAAGTCAAAAATCAGACATTTTCTTTCACATTTTATGATGTAAATACAATTAAGTATATCGATAACTCGCCACTGAAAATTTATTGAAATATAATTTGTGTTAAAAAAAGGTTTTTGTGGTTTTATGGTTTATTAACATAATTTACTTATTTAAATTAAATATTTTTAATACATAGCACAAGTTCTCGATATTCTTTATTTTTATTCCAAGTAATAATTGTGTTTCCTTTAGTTTTAATCAAGAAAATTTTTCGGTTATTATCTAACATACTTTTGTACATTAAGAAACTCAATTCCACGTCGCAGAACGTTACAGGACAATATTTAAATAAATAAAGAAGTCGTTTTTATGTGTTTTAAAATTCACTCTGATTTCCGAACTTTCGACTTTTTGGTGTTTCACTTCGGCACAAGAACTACTCGTATCTCAAAGAAAACAAACAGTGGAAAAATGGAACAACTTTAGAAACTATTCTTTTATTTGTTCTGTCTTGCAGCGAGAAAAGAATATAGCGTATTGTACCTATATTTCATAGTAAAATTATCGATCCGGTTTAAAATTCTACCCACCTAATTGGGTAATTACATTAACAAACTAAAATTTTCATTGAAGAGACAGACTGTTCTAGGAAACTTCACTAAATCTCTTTATTTACGATCTATTCAAAGACCGCCGGTCTCACTGATATTTCTTACCTGGCTCCTACGAATGAAGCGAAAAATGCACAGATTGGAAATATAGTAAATGGGGTAGTATACTATCCTCAAACATATTTGGCGTTTATGACTTCACACCAATTTGACTCCCATTATAATTCAATAGGCCGTCACAACCGGATGTCTTAAACCCGCTCACCGATACCTACCTGAAAAGACCTTTTCTGGTAAAAGCACAGCGCAGGACTGAGTTTTGCATTTACCGACAACTGCGCCTTTCAAGTTTTTTATTTTAAGTAAAAACAAAGTAACTTTGTACTCAATCATTTTTTATTACAGCACAACTATTTACTTATTAACTACTACTGCTTATTTATTGATCGAAATAGTCACTGTCATCATCACTCGACTCTTCTAAATTAATAATTAACGGTGTTATCAACCGTGCCCTGTACTGGTCTTCTTCTTTTGTGGAATGTCGTACACAATTGGCCCGCATTTCGGCAGTTATTTTGGAAGCTTCTTCCCTAATTATGTCAATTGTTGCACTACTAAATTTTGGTGCCGTATTATTCCTTCTTATATTATTTTTCATTTGCGACCAGATTAGTTCGATGGGGTTAAATATACAATGGTACGGCGGAAGTCTAATCACCCTAAATCCACGATCTCGCGCCATAGCATCTATTTTATATTGTTTCTCAAATTTTCGAGTGTGTAACACTTCTAATAATTGTGTCTTTGTGTAATTTTCTTCAAAGTATAAATCATGTTCTGTAAGGAAATTTTGAAATTTGAAAATTTTAACAAACAAAATTACTCTGAGTCCGGTCCTTCGCGTCTCGACCGTCCCTGGCACGTCGAAAAGGTCTTTTCAGGTAGGTATCGGTGAGCGGGTCTAAGACATCCGGTTGTGACGGCCTATTGAATTATAATGGGAGTCAAATTGGTGTGAAGTCATAAACGCCAAATATGTTTGAGGATAGTATACTTCTGTAACCGTCCTGTCTATTATTTCGCACACAACAAAACAAAGGTCCTTCGAGCAATATCAAAGTACAATTCGGTATCACATTGTCGTATCAACCAGATTACAAAAAACACTGGTAGGACGAGCCCAGTTGCACAAACATTGGTCCTTCGAGACGGAGTGCACAAAACATGGGTTCATCGAGCAGGATTATACAAAAAACAAGTCCTGTGAAGTGTTATACTATGTGTTTAAACATATGATGCTGATTTGCACGAATAAACAAATTAAAACATTTACCAAACAGCGGTTGCTGACGATGTCAGAAAAAGTGACTCGATTTGGGTTTTTGTCTCAAAATAATAATAATTTTATCGAATAAAAAAAAATGTTGACAGTATGAAATAAAATACATAACAGCATACGTCCGGTAACTCTTTTCGCAGTAGTCGTTTCGAAATTAAAGACTCAGCTACCTACTCGTCCTGAAACATCCCACTCGTACTGTAAAATTTGAGCTATTTAGAATAACTTTAATAACTATTTATGTTTTCATCAACACTAACAAGTATTTAAAATAACAAGTAATAATTTGTTTGTATTGTTTATTCATTATAATAATTCCATTTATTTACCAGAAACTTTTAAACGAAATAAAATCTAATCGAATAGAAATAACGGCAAAGTCGTGTTAGACTCATCTGGCAACGTTGTAAATTATTATCTAAATGCTGACTATGAGATTTTTACACATTTGTTTCGTCGCCCTCTATCGAGTGGTAGATTTATTAAATGTATTGTTGGTGTGATTTGTGTTACCTATGCGCGTGATTGGTGTCCAAGCTTTTCATCGGCGTTTGACGGCCGACTGTTGGTGCGCCATCTCTTGTTCGCCGGCCGTTGGCCTGTTCGCTCCAAACAATAGCATGGGTCTATCTATATGTATTTAATCAATGCGCCACAATACTCCCCGACCGAAAGTAAAAATTCGTTGCAGGCATATCGGGGCGCGCCAGGATATGTACGACTGCAACGTGGTTCTGCTGGCGAGGGGTGCAGACGTTACTATACTGAATAAAAACAGCGAATCGCCGCTGGACTGCGTCCCGCCGGGCGGTGACTCGTACAGCCCGATAGCTCTAAACATCACGCTGCAGGCGACGGTCGACTACGAGTCGAGCAACGTCATTCTGGCCAAGTAACCGACTCCGAAAAGGTGTGTGTTTTGTTTTCAATGCGAATTTGTAGCGACATCTCCAAGGGCAAAGAGACCAACCCTGTGCAGTGTTACAATAACGTGGACGCCGAGCCGCAGCCGATCGACTTCCAGTACATCACCCGCAACTGCACCACCTCGGACGACGTCAAAGTCGAAACCAAGATCAGCTCGTTGCAGTATTGCCAGTGCGCGGATCGGTGCGTGGACGACGACTGCTTCTGCGGGAAATTGTCGGTGCGGTGCTGGTACGACGAGGAAGGAAAGCTGGTGCCCGACTTCAGTTACACAGGTGAGCCTCCTCCGACGTTAACCACACCACTAACGCGACTCCTTGAAGACATCCCCATGATATTCGAGTGTAATGAGCGCTGTTCGTGCAACGCAATCACGTGCAATAACCGAGTAGTACAAAAAGGACTAACCCAAAGATTCGAGCTGTTCAAAACTATGGATAAAGGTTGGGGGATTCGCACGCTGCGTTTGATCCCGAAAGGTAGCTTCGTTTGCGAGTACGTCGGCGAGATCATCACCGATCTGGAAGCCGACAAGCGCGACGACGACAGTTTCCTCTTCGATTTGGAAAATAGGGTCTGCAGGAGCGATAGCGTGAGTATAGGTGTCCTGTAGGAGGACGCAAAAATTAGCGGCGTGTTGTAGGATATAGATACGTACTGCATCGACGCCAGGTTCTACGGGAACTTCGCCCGATTTATCAATCATTCCTGCAGTCCGAATTTGACGTCGGTGAAGGTGTTCGTGGAGCACCAGGATTTGCGCTTTCCGAGGATCGCGTTTTTCGCAAATAGGGATATAGCTAGCGATGAGGAGTTGAGTTTCGACTACGGGGAGAAGTTTTGGATTGCAAAGTACAAATCGCTGTTTTGTCTGTGCGGCAATACGGAGTGTAAATATTCGGAGGACACTATCGAAATGACTGTACGAAATCACCAAAGAAGGTTAGAGGAGTGCGGTTGAGTTTTGTTGTTTAGCGGTTACTGTTTTTACTGTTTAATTTATTGGTGTTGTTAGTGTTCTTACCTTGACAGGTATACTTAATGTTATTTATCAAGTTATTCCATTTTGTATGTAAGTATTTAATTGGACCACAGCTGTGACTGATTGTTTTGTTGTTTCACGGAGAGGAGTTATTTATTTGTATTTTAGCGACATGATTGTGTCCACGTTTTGTACGTTTATTTAAGCGTCGTGCACCGCCGAGATTTTTGTTTTGTAAATATATGTTTTCTAATTATTTGGAGGATTTACTCGAACAAACAAAAAGAAAAGAAAAAAATTGGTCGAAAGCTGTTTCGACAGAACTTCCCTCGCACCTAGAGTACAGTGAAACATATCCAGCATTTTTGAGTTGAGTTTTTACTTTACAGAATTTTGTGATGACGTCAACATTTTTCCAAAATACTAAAAATAACAGTATTGTATTCCCAAAATTTTCTGGGAAAATGAAGTGAGCCTTTCCTAATTTAATCAATAAATCATTCATTAATAATGATGAGTTTTTCCTTTCTTCAATTTTTGTTTTGGAATTTTTCTAGTTTTCAGTTTAAATATCTAATAATTATAATTTTTAGAATTTTTCACTTTTTCGATTTTTAATTTTCCTATTTCTCGATAATTAATTTTTCAATTTTTCGATGATTTTGAATTTTTCAGTTTTTGGATTTTTAAATTTTTCCGAATTTTTAGTTTTTCAATTTTTGAACTTTTGGAATTAAAAAAAATCGAAAAATTACAAACTTGTAAAATTGAAAAATCAAAAATGAAAAAACTAGTACTTGCTAAGGTAAAACTTATTTTGGCAAATGAGATATTCTATGAGAAAATAGGGGGCGGTTGGGCGGGGCTAGTACTTGCTACATAAGACTGATTTTGCCCCTATTATAAAACTTGTAAATTAAAACTTGTTAAATTTAAAAGGTGTTAAATTGCGAATTTCCGTAGTAACGAGTTAAATTCCTAAATCTGATTGGATGTTTATTTTTTAAGACTTGGTCATTAATTTTTTTCAGTCACTCTATTTAAGCAAATCTAAAAAATTGGTGGAAAGCTGTTTCGACAGAACTTCCCTCGCACTTAGAGTACAGTGAAACAGATGCAGCATTTTTGAGTTGAGTTTTTACTTTACAGAGTTTTATGATGACGTCAACATTTTTGCAAAATACTGAAAATAATAATATTGTATTCCCAAAATTTTCTGGGAAAATGTAGTGAGCCGTTCCTAATTTAATCAATAAATCATTCATTAATAATAATAACGAGTTTTTCCTTTCTTCAATTTTTGTTTTGGAATTTTTCTAGTTTTCATTTTTAAATATCTAATAATTATAATTTTTAGAATTTTTCACTTTTTCCATTTGAGTATTTTGGAGTTTTTCAATTTAGCAATTTTTCGTTTTTTCTGTTTTTTGATTTTTAAATTTTTCCGAATTTTTAGTTTTTCGATTTTTTCAACTTTTGGAATTAAAAAAAAATCGAAAAATTACAAAATTGTAAAATTGAAAAATCAAAAATGAAAAAACTTGGGTTTAAATTGAAAAAAAAAAAAACAAAAAACTGCAAATTAAGTACTTGAAAACTGAAGAAACAAAGAATTTAAAAATCGAAAGACTAAAAATTGAGAAATCCAAATCGAAAAAACGAAATACTGTGAAGTCGAAATATTGAAAATGAAAGAAATCGAAAAAACGGTTAACTGAGAAATCCAAAAATCTCAAAGTTGAAAATTTATGAAATTGGAAAATCGGGGAATTGAAAAAAATAAAAGATTGAAAATTTGAAGAATTCAATAAACGAAAAATGATAGAATCGAATGAAACATTGAAAAAGTAAAGGAAATAAAAACAGGAAACATTGTGATACAAACTGAGAAATTCCAAATTAAAAAATCGGGAAAATGAAAAATAAAAATCAAAATAAGACTGATTTGGTAAATGGCATAGTCTCTAAGAAAATAAAGACGTTTGGGAGAGTTGGTACTTGCTAAGACAAGACTGATTTTGGCAAATAATACGCCCTTTAATTAAATACGGGTGGGCGGTGTTAGTGCTTGCTAAGATAATGCTGATTTTGCAGATGACACACCCTCTAAGAAAATAAAGGGTGGGTGGGCGGGGCTAGTACTTACTAAGGTAAAACTTATTTTGGCAGATAACATTCTTTGAGAAAATAGGGGGCGGGTGGGCGGGGCTAGTATTTGCTAAGGTAAAACTTATTTTGGCAGATGACATATTCTATGAGAAAATAGGGGGCGGGTGGGCGAGGCTAGTTCTTAAAAAACTTGGAAATTAAACTTGTTAAATTTAAAAGGTGATAAATTGCGAATTTTTTAGGGGGGATGAGCAAATATATTTTGATCAAAAATTTACCATGCCTATGATAACTTTAAAACATCTCCAAGATTTCAAAGTATTTGGTTTTGTAGTTCCTGATTAAATAAATAAAATATATTAACGCATTCATTAATTTTTTTGAGTCACCTGTATGTGTAAATCTAAAAAATATGAATGGAATGATAAATTACAAGTATAGACTCATCATATTTTCTACATTTTAGATAGGATTTATTCGGCAAACTTTTCAGGTGACGTCATCAATTTTTTGGAGGGGACAAGTAAATATATTTTGAATAAAAACTTATCATGCTTATCATTACTGTAAACCATCTGCAAGTTTTCAAAGCATTCGGTTTTGTAGATTCCAAATTAAACGTCAAAATGTTTCCTAATTTTGATTTTTTTTTTTTAAATCTGGACGTTTCGGGTAAAATCTCAATTCGGAGTTATAAACTACATGTTTAAGACTATGTTATTTGATACAATTTAAAACCCATTTACTATGAATAATTTTGAAGTGACGTGCAAAATTTGACAACGATCGGCTCAGTACTTTCGGAGACAGATAGACAGATGGAAATGGGAGACCTATTTCTTCGTACTGTATACTTCATTTGTTATAATTTTTCCAGGATATCATAAAACTCGTTTTCTCTTTTTTCCACCACCCGTACTTTGAGTTATGCTGTGAGAAACAAGAACAACAAAACGCTATCTCATTTTAACTTAAGCGGATGTGCGAGAGAGAAAACACATAGCTCCGCCTGTTGGAGTGAAACCCGAAATTTGACAACGGTTCTCAGACAGTTATGTTTTGTCCTTTTCAAGTTCAAAAAAACAGTACTTTTTGTTTGAGAACTTCTGCTTTGTACGCACCTATCGGTAGATCTTTAGGACCGCCCCTAAAATGCTAAGCAATACGTCTCATCTCAACCGCAATGAGAGAAAGTGAGACAAAAATAGTAACGTTTGAGAAATATTTGTTACGGTGTTACAAGACTATGGAGTTCTTATAACAAATAGACTTTAGGGGTCATGAAAGATCGGGAAGTAAAAATGGACGAAGGCTGTGTATGCACCAATCGCAAGTTTGGCGGGAAAATCAAACCCCATTCTGTTTGTAAATAAACATATTATTCAAATCATGTGAGTATATAACATGTGACATATTGTACCTTAAATTTGTCAACCGTTTAGGCCACCTCAGTATACAATTACTCTCAATATCAAAATATATAAAATTCGGCTAATGTAAAACAAGTACGATTTTGTAGAACTTAAAACTAACCATAAAGAAAACATCACAATACGAAACACCAACCAAACTTCGAAACCTGTCACAATTTTAGGCGACTTAATCTAGCTTCCTAGTCGACTCGAAATGCCCCAAGCAAGAAAAAGGAATGTTGAAAACGTCAAAATCACAGCCTACTAGATGGCCATATTGCTTAGTGGCGAGATTCGAAAAAAATGGCGTCGCGTCTATTAGACTGTGATCGAAAACTACGTTTGGAAGCCCAAAATGTGATTGTGGCGTGTAATTATCCTAATGCTTAGGCTCGTACCGGTGAGTTCTATGATAAAACGAACTTGTCGTTTAACCTAAAATCATAGTCGTGTGCAAGAAAATATTTTGTGCTCCGTGAACGATGCCATGGTACTGAAAGGCACAGTCCTATGATTATAATCCTTATTTTCCGTAAAGATATGCTCTACATGATATCAAACGCGTCGAAGGCGTTCTTAAACGAGACGAGTTGCACCCCCTTTGATCGAAATAGGTACTTCAAACAATTGACTATAATAGGGAGGTAAGACTAACGAAATGAGGTCAAATCAGACAACAGTGCTCGAAAATCGAAAACATTCTTACGATTAGTTGCATGATTTGTTATAAGTGCACGTTTGAGCAATTGTTAGGACGTCGCAGCAGCCACGTTTCCAAAATAATAATAACAATAATAATAAAAAAAGGGACTCGGTCCCTCCGCGCTGCAATTGCACTAAAAAGCTGCCAAGTAACAAGAGATCGAGTCTCCGTAAGTCAATCTGGCAACATCTAACGAGTGTTCTATTAACCGTGGCAAGCAATGTTGTCAAATTCATCACAAGTGACTCAACGAACTAAGTTCCTATGATGTACAAGCCGTGTTCACCTAGCTCTAATATCAATAAAATCACTAGTTGCGTCGTAGGTACTTAAATCAAAAATACTCTTCCGTTCGGAGGTCTTCAGGGCCGCACACTTTACAAAAACAACAAGCCAGCGTTCGAACTCGGTACGGCCCTGGGGGTCACATCAGAGGTAGGACTTTCGATGTTTGATTCAGACCGTAGTGGCGCCTCGTCTAAAATGAAACAAAAATCACATTAAACCGTCGCTACGAGTTGCCACTGGCCGAGAAACGAAATTAAAGCTTGCCCACTAAAACTAATTACTCTATAGAATAGTTTGTCAGTGGATGAAATTCGCGAAGGTGTGACTCATTGCTCGCTTTTATGTATCCCCACAGTTTCATCGCTTGATCACAGTTTTCTTCAATGTACTGAACCTCGGAGAAGTTCAAATCGGCCCTCCAGTGGAATGGGGCGCTCTTGGTGTCGCGGCTGGTGCTCGACACGCCCCCCACGTCCTTTTTCGTATGGGAGTCGAGAAATTCCCGAACGGCCCGGTGAAAGTAGAGGCCGAAGAACTTGAAGAGGTCCTTCAGGTGGTTGTAAGGGTCCATACAGAGGTCCTCGTAGCGGATGGCTCTGCAATGACAATAATACGTAGTCACGACAACTCGGACGTATGGATAACGGTTTAGCGACCCATTTCGACCTTGGGTCTTATATTTTAATTGTGCTTGCTGCAACAGAGTGAAAGTATCAGGTGCAAATGTCATCTGCACCTCATGGGCATAAAACGCGACTCTCCTTTCATAAATTCCACACTTTATCGCTTTCGAGTGATCGAAAAATGGTTCGACTGGCTAAAAACGCCGAAATCGCGGAGAAATTTTCATACCGGATATTGGAGAGTGCAATTTGTTATTAAGCGATGAAAGTCATACCGATGTGTCATTCAATCATAACGCTAAAGTTTTTACGTTGATAACTTTCTAAATATTTGGTGCTAAAGTAGCATTAAACTAACTACTTTTTTTTACTTTATCTAGTGTTTGCTTAACATTTCCAGAAAACGTGACAATTAGCCTATAAATATGCTTAATAAACAGTTTGTTGTTTGTTAGCTATTAGCGACATATTTACTTTCATCTCGATCCAGTACAATGTTTGCGATGCTCTTGAAATACCCTTCAGGAACGAGCGAGGGACGATCCAATAAAGTTAGCAATTATATTTTGTGTTGTTAACATTCTTAAAAATAATAAAAAGTCGTTGTGGGTATGTATGTATAATAAGTGCGACCCACAACGTCTTAAAATCATGTAGAGTGAAATCGTGTAGAACCAACACACATTAAATTTTTTCTAGTGAAATTATCTTAATTGCGAAGTTCACTAATTGTGTTAATCATAAGAATTTTAAAAGCCAGAGTTGTGTTTTAGGTAAACTAATAAAGCGTTTTTCCGGATTTCTTAGTACAAAAATTTGGATTTGGATTTTGTGACAATGTAAACTCATGAATATTAATTTTAGATCTAAGCAACAAAACATACATAACGCGAGCGCGGCGAGCATTTCAGGTTACTAAAGCTTCAAGGCGTAAACATTTTTTTCGAAAATCCATCTGTTTATAATTTGGCTCAACGGGAAAAAAAGTCACAAAAACATAACCTACAAACATAACCTTTAAAACAAATTTTAAGAGTTGCCTTGAGGTTGTTACTGTCCCATTGAGTTCAGTAGTCACAAACATTTTGAATATCACTTTTTGATAATCTAAAAGACTTTGACAATAGATACTGATTTGGGCAATTTTAATTAAAATTTATTCATGTATCCCATAACACTGGTGACGTCATCTCAAAAAATGATTAAACAAAATATGTCTAGTGATTTTCATTTTGTAAATTTCTTACTCAAGATATCTGAAAAAAAAATAATGTGCGAATTTTGCTGTTTACATAAAGGTTTATCAAAAAACAGATTCTGTCACACTTGAGAATAAATTTACACAATAAAATGATATCATACCACCTTCTGTTTACATCATGTTATTACATCCTTTATTAATTACGCCCCCAATAACTTTCTTTTAACTGTTTTATGGTTAATACAAAACAATAAAGTTCACAATGCGGTAACAAATTAATTTTTTTACCATCAACACACATTCTAATTAATTTTGTTTTATGAAAACTTAAAGACAAATTAGACGCATTATTATGATGAAATAACCTGTAGAAAGTTGCTTGGCAGCCCCTTACCTAAACCTGTCTGGATACAACTTTTTGAGTTGTATAGCAGCACTATAATCTGCGACCATGTCGGCACACACCAGATTGGGCTTATCACAATCGGGCTCTCCTGGACACCAGTCCCTGTGTTTCCTGCTCTGGAGGCTCCCCCTCGGATCCCTCATCAGCAGCAACACCTTCACGTTTAACCTACAAACCCCGAACTCATTAAGTTAACCATAACCTCCAAAAACCCTCACTTTTCGTCCCTCAGCAACTCTTCAGCTAGCCTCAACCGAATCCTCACCGTCTTCATCGATTGGAACGGGAACACTTTGCAGACGTTGCTCAGAAAGGTGGCATTCCAACAGTAGTGCGGGAACGTCTCGCACAGCCCCCATAACCTCGTGTTGTGCATGAACAGGTACGTGTGGGTCTTCCCGTATTCCAGGTAGTTTTGAAGGCTCGAGTAGTCGCAGTTCAGCAGACTCCGCAGGCTCGCGATGGCCGAGTCCGCGTGCGGGGGCCCCCGGATCTGAATGATCCCGTAGTCGAGTAAAGGCTCGTAGTGGTAGTAGTTTCCAGGCACCGCGTTTATCACATCCCCCAGGAAGGTGGAGCCCGACCGCCAGGTGGTGACGATGACGGTACGGAGCGGGCGGCCGCCCGCCGCCAGCGTGTAGTCGTTCAGCCGCCGACCCGCGGGAAAGGGGTAGTCCTTCAGGGCGTACCGAATGGCGCTCTGCTGCAGACGCACCACCTCCTTGACGCTCAGCAGCGAGGCGTTGGGGTGCGCCTCGGGCAAGCCCTCGTCGTAGAGCTCCTCGTATTTGAGGGCGCGGGAGTACCGGGGGCTCTCCTTCTGGCTGAAGGCGATGAAGAGCAGGCACACGGCGGCCAGGAGCCCCAAGCCCAACAGCTCATTGCGGCGGGCCATTACAGGAGGCGCGGCGCTGCGGGGGCTCGACAAGGGACCGAACACACCTGCGATAGCATCACGTGCGAAAACGGGGCTTCGAGGCGGCTTTCGGGCGATTTTTGGTGTTTTTGTTGCACTGACACAGTTTGCGCACGTTTGCGGAATGACAGGAGAGTTGGTCGGTTTTCTGGCGCCCCCACTCCTGCTCTGGGATTCTTCTGCAGTTTGCCGTCTCTTTCGGGCCCGACGGAACAGGTATGGCTGTCTTCGTCGAGGGAAAGGGGGGCCAGGGCCGGATTCGGCGGAATGTAGGCGGCGGGTTGTTGATGTTTAGCCCAAGGGTTGCGCTGCGGTTGTTGTGAATTTTCGCACTGTTTGGATTTCCCAATGCGGAAATACAAGGGGAAATATTTCGTCGGCTCTTGTTTAAACTGACAGCAATGAAATCCCTCCTAAGCTGACCTAAATACGAAAAACTAAACAAAAAATTGACTGAACACAAAAAAAACATTAAAATTTTCGCTCAACACAGTGTATACAGTTATAACGTTATTAGGCAACCTTTAATACATACGTCATCGAGGGTTGCCTATTTTAAGCGGGGTTTTCTTATCAATATTGTAGAAAATGAGCACCAAACTACCCACCCAGCTCCAACCGATTGTTTTGAAGCCGTATGCGACTTTCCGATTTATATAAAAAAAAGACTGCGACATTACCTCCAACTATTGATAAGTAAATCTCATCCCAAAAGTGCATCACAAGCTCAATACCTAGTTAAATTAATGTTAAATATACAGTTGGCCTAAATAAGTAACAACTATCAAATTTTGTGATCTATTTCAGAGATTTTTCTAAAAGACTTCTTCAGAGTGTGGCAACGTACCACCACTAATTTGATGATTACATAGTTTTAATTAAAATATATTTGTTCATCGCGCTTACAAAGTTGATGATGTTATCCAAGAAAAGTAACGAAAAATGTGCCCCGAGCTGCGGTATACGTCCTTCCTGTGTGAAAATATGACTCAGTACGACCCTCCAGCGCGTCCCGCGACCCCCCGACGCCGAGTCCGGCCCTGGCGACGAGTTCTTATTGGACCAACTGGTGAACGTTCTAGTCGCGACTTCAGAACCAGACCGTGTTCTTTCGCGGTGCCGTGTATAGTTCGGTCGTGCTCTAACCATCCGACCACAAAGAATGTGACATTTTGACAAAAAAATCCGCGTCGTGCTTAAGACTCGCCCCCTCTTTTCCCCCTGACGGACGTTGCCAGTGATGCAGTGACGTTTCCGCTCCGGTTTCGTCCCCGTCGACTCCAGTCCGACTCGAGCGGGAGCCATCGAGAAGGCTGCAGTTGCAGGCAGAAACGGTGAGTTCTTTTCGCGGTGGACATGTGTGCCGAAAATTGAATTCTCTTCGGTGATGTTGCGGGAAGTGTGCGGCGATCATTGTATATTGATCTAGAGTGCGGATGGTTTATTAATGTTTGGGTTGTTTGGTAGGGTGCATGGTTGTCGGTTAATTTTTATGGCCTCATTAACTATGGAAGTATGGAAGGAAGGTAAATAAACCGGCTATCGGCGGTGGGTTGGAGTGGAAAAAACAAGATCAAGGACGGGGTTTTGCAATGGGGGAATTTTGGTACTGGGTACTGGGTCTTTAGTTTTGGTCGTTTACAATACCAACGGTTATAGGTGGATGTTCAGGATCCTGCAGATTTGCCAAATGTCAAAAAGTAAAAGTGTAGGTGTGAGTAATTACGTAATTGGTATTTAAAAAAATTAACAATAATGCCGACGTAACTTCGTCAAAAATTCGGGAAACGTAGGGGTGGTTTCCATTATTCTTAATTTAGAAAATGATTACCGGGTGTCCCCGTTTAGCTGTTCCACTTGAATATCTGAGACACTTAAAATTGTGGAGGTTCGAAATCTAGAACGATTAAAACTATAAAATGACCATATCCTTGGCCTTATACGTGCGCTGATTTTCCGCAAACGACGTCACCTTTGCTATTTTACACAAAATGATCAATTTTAAGATGTATTTTTAATATCAACCCTTCCCAAACACCCACACAGCTTGTTTTTTACTTGTGGTCGTGCATGTTTTAAGTACTCATTCCATTTAGTTTTTTGTTTAAGATCTTGATTTTGTTATAAAGATTTCGCTAAACGTACGAAATACACGCAGCTTGGAATTTATTTCGCTGGACAATTTTCTTGGTATAAATTCGTTTCTTTTACTTTTTCTACATTCTTGACATATGAGAATGCACCGAATTGAGGGAGACCCATTTTTTCGTACGTCGAGAAAACATAAAAATGGCCTATTACGCTCGGAAAGTAAACATGTATCCCCTTTAGTTCCCCTACAAAACATTTTTCATTTGAAAAAAAGGTGTCAGTCAATAACAACTATTTAAATAATTTTTAATAATTAATTTCATGGAAATATTTGTGTTATATTAATTTATTATTTATTAAGTTAATTGCAAAATAAATGCTTTAGCCATCGTGTCTCACCCTCGTTAATGCCAGCAAACGATTCGTATGTTTTTTACATCAAAAGGAAGAACGTTCATTACGAATTAAGTACATATTTTAATCATTCGGACATATAAATAAGAAAATGAAGGTAATTAGTGCGCAATACTCTAATTATCGAGTACATTCCTGTACACGTTTTCTATTCTCATTGAATGAATGCCCATTCATTAAACAGCTTATTGCCAATAGTTTTTCAAACAAAGTTGCCATTACATCGCAGTTTTAACCACTTCTTTTGAACTGAAATTACATACTTGAAAGGGAAGTGATTCGGTCTGATTCGCAGCGTTTGTTGATCATTTTGGTTGAATTAGAGAGTGAAACTAGAATTTCTCAGAATTCCACTACGAAGAAACATGTAATCTGATAAGAATCATAAAAAATTATATAAATAACCATTACTTTGGCGGTTAGTAAAGTTTCAATTTTTCGTTATACACACTTGCATTGCATAAGTATTTCAGTTTTAAACGATGCTCATCCTGTATGTAAATATTTTATACTGGAGATCAATATGTGTGTCCGGAGTGAAATTACGTATGCAATAAATGCGACCGCCAGAGAAATCAATAGATATGATCCATTTTTAATGAGCAATAACCGTGAATCTTTTATTTCAGAAATTCTATGAGATTACCGTAGTTTTGATTATTAAAATGGATAAAGTTGTAGTGTGTTACATATGTCATTCTTTTTTTTTAAAGCGGTATACAAAATTCCGCGCCATCTGGGTTGCGGTAGCTCAAACTAGTACCCCGATTTGCCTAAAGACGAATTTTATATTTCTATACAAAAATCTTTTAAAAGCCTTTTCAAATTATCCCCTTCGTTTTCACTTTTCCTATTACGCTAAACGCTTTCCTTCCCTTCAAATTACGCCTCCGTGATTTAGTCTCAAAACGTTTCTTGACTGCTACCAGCTGGTTTTTATATCGTAGGCCTTGTCTCTTAACAATGAAGAGGATTCGCTCAGGTTACGCTCAGCGTTCTTCGTAAGTAGTAGATTTGATGCTCATCTTCAGATTATCGTCGTTTTTATTGTATGTAAATTTTACGAGGCCGGTTCTGTACAAATAAAACACCTAGAGTGGCAATCGCGACGCTATAGAACGCGCATGAAATGCTAATTCGGTGGGAATAGATTGCGGATCTTATTCGCCATGTGGAATAAAACAAACACGAAAAACGAATTTTCTGGTGATGTACGCGGTGGCGCCATCTGGGAGACGGTAGATGCACCACGAGTTTAATTTGAACTTAAAATAAATACACATATATGTATAATATTACTAATACATATATACAAAAATAAGTTTTTCCAGTGTTAAATGAAACATAAAGCGCCATCTGCGGTTGTTCGAGTTGGAATTTTTTTTGTGTTTAATTGGTTTAAATTTGTCATGATATGGGTCAGTACTTGGCGACATACAGCACGAAAACAATGAAATGAAATATTAATACACACAATCTCGTGATTAGCGTCGGATCGATGGAATATTCGTTTGTTGCCTCATTTTATGGGAGTTACAGTCAGCTTCGACAATAGCATCGGTTGTTTGAAATGAGCGTCGATTTATCTAATGAAAAGTGTTCAAACGGTGCATCCTTAAAAGTTCTTAAATATTTAGCCTCAAGTAAGTTAAAGTTTACTCCAAACGTAGCTTTTTTAACATACTTATGTCCAATTAAAAATTTAACTAGGTAGTCGTGTTGTTGCGTGTACAATTAAATTTGTTACAGGTTTTTTAATGTATTTATACGTTTTGTTGAATAAGAGTCGTAAATAGTTGAAATAATCGTTATTAAAAGTATTGTTCTGCACACCTAATTTGGCATTGGAGTCTCGTAAATTCCAAAATTTGTTTTGAAACAACACTATGCACACCTTTCACAAAACTGCTTACCAATTTCATGCTGCGTTAAACCCAACGAAAATACAACAAAATACGGCCTACTCCAAACGTAGTCATTTTCGTGTTCTGCAATCCACAACACTAATACTTTTTCCAATAATTCCGTGGATCGCGTTTTGCGTGCCAATTAGCAATAATTAATCCCCCTTCAATACTGCCGACAAGAAAACGAATTCGCTAAAAACACGCAGAACCGCAATTTCATTAAAAATTCACTAAGGCCATTAGAGCCGTTTTTTCAAATGTCAGACGTGCAACAACCAAACCGAGTACATACTTCACATTTACTTATCTCAGCATAATCCCGCCGTACGCAGGTATAATATGTATTTGCATACTGATGTCACGTAAAAATCCACAAAATACGTCATGCATTCGCAGCGAAATTTCCAAAACATCGATTTAATTTTTTTCAAAGCCCGGCCTTAACACAAATCGATTAGATAATCGTACGGTGACAAAATAAAAATCAAATATTTATTAATCGTTCCATTAACTTTAAGTGAGTCGATCGTAATAAATTAAATCGTGAATCAGTCGCCTAACGTTTAAATAAAAACCACCCCCTCGTCGGGAGACCGGCGTTTTAATTAGCTTGAACACTAATTGCAATCGCGAGAATTCGTTTTTGCAGCCGTGTTATCGGCGTAAAATTACGTAGGTTGTTGATCCGTTTAATGACAGTCATTTTGTGGACGATCAACCGCTATTACTTCATAACCGAAACGTCGCTCGGATCCAGAACAGAAGGCAATTATGGGGAAAGTGGCCGTTTGAAAAATTTTCCTCTTTTTGTGGAACGCTGTTTGTTCGGAATGGAGATTGCTCAATTTAATTAGGATGTATACGAGCGCCTCAAATTAGTGCTGCTTTAATTTTTTTTATGGGAGTGATAGGCACAGGTATTTGTGTCATCGCCGTTTTTACACAGTTATTTAGATAACGAAAAGTGGCAACCGTAAAAGTTATTTATGGCTAATTAAGCGGATTTTATGCATTGTTTACGGCACATATTTGTTCATATTTGTAATATTTGCATTTTTGGGTATTTGCAGCAGTAGTCTAAAACAGATTCCTTTTTGCGACGATACAATTCTTTTACGTTTCTAAAATTTCGAGAATGTTATATCGCGTGGTAGAAATGACCGAGTCTGTGGGTGGTATTTTTGAAACAAAAATGTAAACTTTTCTTGCGTTTGTGTTGGCATAACGGAAGTAACTGAGTGACAGATACTTCAATCGTGACATGCGATAAATTTAGGTTATATTTTGGATATATCTTGCAACTTAAAAATGTCATCAATCTGTCAATCTTGACAGCTGACAACCGGAAATTATTGAAAACATCATGATGTCAATTTCAACTAAAGATCTAGGATTGTCAACAGACTCAGTCATTTCTGTAGAAATATCAATCAACGAAATGAACTGTTAGAACTGCCTCCGTCTTGCCAAAATGTCAAAAATGCCACCACACGCATGAAACGTGAAATGATGTTAATCCGAGATGTGTCAACAAATTTAAAAGCGATATAATAATTGCAAGGATCGGGTTATTTTTGGAAATGCAATAAACAACGATAGATAGTAGATTATGGATTAAAGGTGCAACATTTTTGATGAGTAATTGATTGTTAAAAAAAATTGCCAATAAAATGTTATAGGATAGAATGAAATTTCCAAAACTATAGCTGCAGATATATTGGACTGTGCAAAAGAAGTGTCTTTGAATTTGCTTTCACCAAACTCTGGTGAAATATATTAATTTGCCTGTACACGTTTCAAGGATTGGTGTAAAGAAAAAAGATGTTCTTGTGGTACAAGGACTAGACTATCGTTACAGAGCAATGAATGATATTTTGGTAACATTTAGTGTTGTTTATATCATCCGTTGACGTTGCCGTTGACGTCGGGTTTTCAGCTAATCAAATTGCGGGAGTGTGCAGTGCTGCCAACTTGGAAGAAAATCCATTGTAATAGGGGGGACATTTTTCTGGTTGACAGCACTAATTCCACAAAAATCAAATTTTGATAGAGAAAATGACGTCCACTAATGTTAAGCCATTTAATCACCTGTTCACCGAAACCCTCATATTTTAAATAGCGCAGCTCGACTAGGAACCGCGCCCTCCGCTTCAGCCACGTATTTCGGTGTTATTTAACATCAATTCCATTTTAAATGTTCAATTTCTATGACTCTGATATTAACGACAACTGAACAAGTGTTAAAGTTTCAAAAGGGCAATAAACAACATCTAAATTCGCCATACAATCTTGTGGAATTTTAAACAACCAAAAAATATTACGTGTGGTTAAAACTGCAGAGCATGGAAATTTACGTTTAATTAAAATTATACAACAAAGAAAATTACTGAAGTTAAAATTGTGAGATAAAAAAATTGCATGAGGTAAAAAATTGCCAAGCTAATAAAATTACGTGAGATTAATATTTGCCACACTTTATCAACGATTCAAACAAAGAATTTACATTGTGTTAAATGTTGCCTTGATCCAAGTGATCGGTTACTTAAAACAATTGTTTTGAGGAACGGTTTACCCCAAACAAAACACATGATAAATAAACACAAAAATACCCCCAGTCAGCGTTGCGAGGAACAAGCGTCTCTGTGATGTAATTTTTTAGCGTTGCGAGGAAATGCCTCGGTGATGTAATGATGATAACGATAATAACTACCTAAGGGAAGAAATGTTTAATCCTCCGTCAGTTCACGATATTATGAATTTGTTAATTTAACTGCTGTAAATGAACTATTGGCAATCTTGTGTGAAGAATTAAGAAGTGTTATAATGTAACATTTACGTATTAAGATCCAGACTAAGTGAATTTCATGAAAACTCCTAGCAATGTCTGTTACATTGTGTTAGAACCAGTTAACGATTAAAATCCTAACATGAACTGTGAATTTACTGGACCGAGTGTTGTGAAATTTTGTACTTATATTAGGAATATCATGTAGATGGTAAAACGCTAACCAAAATTTGTCTAATCATCCCCACCACTAATGCGATGACGTCACTTCAAAATTGTACATAGTAAATGGGTTTTAAATTGTATAAAATAACATAGTTCTACACATGTAGTTTACGACTCCGAATTGAGTTTTTACCCGAAACGTCCAGATTTTTGGAAAAAAAAATCAAAATTATAAAACCACATTTTGCAATTTAATTTTGAATCTGCTAACCCGAATGTTTTGAAATGTTGCAGATGTTTTAAGGCTATAAAGAGCATCATCAATATTTAGTCGAAATATATTTGGTTATCCCCTCCAAAAACTTGGTGACGTCAGCTCAAAAGTTTGCCGAATAAATTCTATTTAAAACGTACAAAATATGATGAGTCTGTACTTGTGATTTATCATTCCATTCATATTTTTTGGATTTGCGTATACAGGGTGACTCAAAAAAATTAATGAATGCGTAAATTTATTATATTGGTTTACTCAGGTACTACAAAACCGAATGCTTTGAAATCTACTGCGAAAAAAAAACATAATAAGCATGCAGTCGTCACGTTTCCGCCAGCGAGGGAAGTACTGTCTAAACTCTTTAGACCAATGATTTACTTAAACAGCCTCTCCAAAAAATTAATAAGAAAATTTTGGTAATACAATACTGTTATTTTTCAATTTCCATTTTACACTAATTAAAGTAAATCAGTGAAATGAAGAAAGAATGTGGGCGGGGCTAAATTTAGCTTTTTCTAGTTTCATGAGCAAGCAGTAGCCCCGTCCACCCACCCCTTCTTGGTTCCAGTGACTACTCTTTAACATTGTTCAGTCCCAGCTTGGCAAGTTTTCGCCCCGCCCACCCACCCTTTTTTTCTTAGAAGATATGTCATTTACCAAAATCAATCTTATCTTAATAAGTACTAGCCTGCCTGACCTGCCCACATGTCCTCTAATTTCTTAGAGGGTATGTGGTTTGCCAGAATCAGTCTTATCTTAGCAAGATAAGATTGATTTTGGCAGATGACTTACCCTCTTAGAAAATAGAGGGTGGGTGGGCGGGGTTAGTACTTACTAAGACAAGACTGATTTTGGCAAATGACATAATCTCTAAGGAAATAGAGGGCGGGTGGGTGGGGCTAGTATTTACTAACACAAGATTGATTTTGGCAAATGACATAATCTCTAAGAAAATAGGAGATGGGCGGGGCTAATACTTGCTCAGACAAGATTGATTTTGGCAAATGACATAATCTCTGAGGAAATAGAGGGCGGGTGGGTGGGGCTAGTATAGTTTTGGAAATTTCTTTCTACCCTATAAAATTTTATTGGCAATAACGAGACGGACAGTAGCCTATTTCTCCTGAATTCTTCGAGATTATGTCATTTGCCAAAATCAATCTTGCCTTAGCAAGTACTAGCCCCGCCCACCCGCCCCCTATTTTCTTAGAGATTATGTAATTTGCCAAAATCAATCTTGTGTTGTAAATATCTCTTGCTATTGTACTACTGTCCGTCCCGAAAATTAAAAAATTCGGAAAATTGACAAATTGAAAAAAAGAACTGAAAACTCGAGAAATCGAAAAACCTAGAATTTTAAAAACTGCAAAATTAAAACATTAAAAAGTTGAAAAATTGAGAAATCGACGTACAAAACAGTCGAAAGTTTAACGAAACATTGAAAATCCAAAAAGTAAAACACCGAGAAATCAAAAATTCAGGAGTCCAAAAATCCAAAAGTCGCAAAATCGGAAACTTAAAAAATTGAAAAATTGAAGAATTGAAAAAGTGAGAAACCGAAACTTTGGGAAGTCGAGAAATGGAAAAATAAAAAAAATACTTCAGCAATCGGAAAACTGAAAATTTAGAAACATCAACATTTGAAAAATTGAAAAATCGAAATATTTAAAAATCGTAAAACTAAAGAGGACAAAACTAGAGAAATCGTATCATAAAACATAGGAAAATCCAGTAATCGAAAAATAAAAAGTCGAGAAATCGAAAATTTGGAGAATGGAAAAATTGAAAAATTGAGACATCCAAAGTTCAAAAATAGATAAATCGAAAAACCGAAAAATCTCAATAGCAGGTACTATAACCACCCGCCCGCCCTCTATTTTCTTAGGGGAATTCGATTTGCAAAAATTATTCTTATTTTAGAAAGTACTAGCCCCGCCCACCCACCCTCTATTTCCTTAGAAGATATGTTATCTGCCAAAATCAGTCTTACCTTAGCAAGTACTTGTAAGTAGCCCCGCCCACCCACCCTGTCTCCTTTTCATTTGAATGAAATGAGTGATATTTTATGCTGAACTGAAATAAAATTAGTCGTTAGAATGAGAAGTACTTGCTAGGATGAGACTAATTTTGGCAAATGATATACCTTCCAAAAAAACAGAGGGTGGGTGGGCGGGGCTAGAATCTGACAAGATAAGACTGATTTTGGCACCTTTGACATTCATTTAAAATGGAAAATCTAGAAAAACATATTATGATAAATGTAAACAATAATATTTTTCAAGGCAGTAACTAGTTAGTTAATAAATAAATATAATATATAGTAATGTGTAGTTCAAGTCCAAATATGTATTATCTACTGACGTTGCTTGCTTCTAGGAATCTATTTGTACAGACAAAATCATCAGATACAAGTTTCACCGAAATTTGTAACACGGGGATGTCAAGCCAGCGCTGTAAATATCCGTATTAAATTTTATAGGTTAGAAAGAAATTTCCAAAACTATAAAGATCGTTTGACAAAATAGATTTTTAAAAAGTGCTAATATTTGTCAAAATAACAGTAAAGCTTAAATCACATATGATTTCTCATAAATGATAGAATGACAGTGCCCAATATTTTTTGAATAAAACTGTACTAGCTATGCCCACCCCCCCTCCATTTTCTCAGGAAGCTTTATCTTAGCAAGTACTACACTGCACCAATCCAAGTTCATACACGTGTCTTCTATATTGATGAAGTCATCATAAAATCGTGTAAAATAAACTCAACTCGAAAATGGTAGATATATTTCATTGTACTTTCGGTGCGAGGGAAGTTCTGTTGAAACAACTTTCGACCAATTTTTTTTATTCGCTGTGAACTAAGGGGACGGAGCTTAACTGCAAAATACTTATTTCTTTACAAGAAACTAAAAATGAGTTTGCAATAGGTCTGCCACGAATGAAAACTTCATTACTATTTAGATCAGGGCAGGTATGGGTGGGGCTTAATCTTTGACTTTTTTTTTTCTAAATATAAATATATACTTTGAACAACACGATACTCAAAAACATGTTTTTAATTTCACGTAGAGAAATAAGGATTTTGCAGTTAAGCTCCGCCCCCTTGGCTCACGACGAATAAAAAAAATCATCACAATTGAGACAGGGTGGGTGGGCGGGGCTACTTTTTGCCTTTTTTTCTTAGTACGTGTTAGACTTATTTTGATAACAAGAAACTTAAAACATGTCTAAAATGGTAAATTTTTGAGTAATTAACTTGAATCCTCTACTGTTCTTTCACAACCCGGCAAAAGTTGAACATCAAAGTTACTATCAACGACAACTTGGCAACGGAGTTTATAAGTAACAATTTTCAGCTCTAAAAGCAACGTCAGCGGAAACAGCAACTGCTAACGTCATCAAAAAAAGATGTTGATGGAATGGTTCCAAATTCGAGGGTGGTTTAGAGAGATAGAAGAAGATCTAAAAACAAGAAATTTGTTACACATATTAAGCCACCCTAAAAGAGTGTTCAATGCTGACGAAAGTGCATTTTTTTTACAACCAAAAGGTGAAAAAGTTTTGGCAAACAGGGGTGATAAAATCGTATATAGTGCGGGCAGAAATAATGAGAAGGAAAATTTGACAGTTTTAGTAACAGCTAATGCAAATGGAAATTTAGCTCCTCCAATGATTGTATTTAGATATGAAAGAATCCCGGGTTATATTTCCAGCAGTGTAAATCCTAAGTGGGGTATTGGACGTTCAGAAAGTGGTTGGATATATTACAAATATTTTTGATCCTTGGCTTGACAAAATGAAGATCGAAAGACCAGTGATTCTTTTCATTGGCGGCCATGCTTCTCACATGACCCTCCATTTATCACAGTTTTGCACTAGCAAACAAATAGAACTTGTAGCACTTTACCCAAACTCTACTCACTTGATACAGGCCATGGATGTTGCTGCATTCAAACCACTCAAGACGTATTGGAAAAAATCTATTCGACGTTGGCGTGTAGAAAACAATGGAAATAAAGTTCGGAAGGAAAATTTTGCACCTATTTTTGAACAAGCTTTATCACAGATTGATTCACAAACAGTTGAAAACGGTTTTAGATGCAGTGGACTTTTCCCCTTTAATGTTGAAAATGTAGATTTTGGAAAGATCGCAATTCAGCAAAAACAAGTTGATGATTCGTTATTTACTAACGTAGAAATTTCCAAAAGCTTTCGCATTTTAGAAAAATATATTTCAGTGACAATGCTTGAGGAATTTAAAAAAATGAGAATGAAAGTGAATGGGAGGGCAAAATTACCGACAAAAGTTTATTTTCAGTTTGGAAAAAAATTAAAAATGATGCACATATGAACACCTCAAATGTTGAAAACTCAGAAAGAGATGAAACGGACCAGAGAGATCCAAATGTACCATCAACACTGGATTTGAGACACACACAAGAAGTAATAGATAATGAAACAGAAGAGGATATTACTTTAGAACATCAGAATTATAATGAAGTTAGAAGCAGAACACAAGATTCAGCCAAAAGAATTGAAAACTGTGTTAGCAGAAACTGAAGTTTTGCCAAGCACCAGCACACAACACGAAATACGAAATTCGGAGGAGAAAGCTGAACCCAGACGAATTAAGATAGTTTCAGTAAACAGTCTGGGCAAAGCTTGTGAGTCAGTTGTTCCAACCACTCCTAAGAAAACAACTATAAATTTTAATCAGAATGTACCATCACCATTCAAAAAGGCACTGTTTTGGCCTGAAAAACACTCAAAGAAACTAAACACAAACGGAAGGAAAAGATACCTGCGGTAATAACTTCTAAAGCATGGAAGAATTATCACACAAAAAAAGTGGAAGTGAAGGAAAAGAAAAGTCAAGAACGACAAGCCAAAAAACTTGAAAAAGACAAGAAAAAGATAAAAACTAAACAGAAGGTGTTACTGACGAGCGATTCTGAATCTGAGGAACAATGGGTGGAAAGTGGTGACAGCCTAGACGACATTCATTTAGAACAAGAAAATAGCGATGAAGACTTTGGGTATTACAAAGTTGAAGTAAAATCAAAACCACTTAAGCAACCATATCAGAATTCATATGTAATTGTAGAATATGAACAGCGCTATTTTCCTGGTCGAGTGACAAAAGTGGATACAGACGGATATTTTATTTCTACCATGACAAAAAGTGGTTTATGTGACTGGAAATGGCCAGAACAAAAGGACGAAATCCATTATACAGAAGAAGAAATAATAGAAATAATACGAGCACCAAAGAAAAAAAATCACGTGGAATATATTCTGTGCCAAAAATAACAGAATATAGATTTTTCGGTTTGAATTGATTAACAAAAATATTAAGACTGATTAAAACCTAATGGAGACTGATTGTTAAGCTGTTAATTTTATAGAATATAGATTGTTTTTGTTCATTGATATAATTTTACGTTATGTTCTTATATGAAAATTAAAATTTATTTTTTTATATCATTCTGTCTACTTTTATTCGAGACAAATCTCTCCAGTCATGTCAATTACTGGGGTGTCGATTACTGGAAAATCAAAAAATTCCTGCGTCGATTACTGGGGATTTGGAACAGTTGTTTAAAAAATTCAAAATTTCAAAACTACACAAACAAATCCTCATTTGTTACTATAGGAATAAAGAGAAAGAATCATTGAACCTCTAAAATAATTTTCCAAGTTACTTGACCGTAAATCTCCAATTTTGACATTTTTTTTGTTTATGTTGGTCTAATAGTGTCGATCACTGGTGTCTTTACCTTAATTTTGGAAATCTTACGACTGAAGCGCCACCCATAAGCACGTTTAGTATTTGTTGTTTTATTATACGGGGGGTGCTCAATAGAAAACCACCCTGGGTGTCAAACCACGCAACAGTTGTAGGGGCATCCAATCCTGGTATCTTTTGATGTCACAAGCATTTCAGATCAAAATGCTGCGACCTGTTTTAACGCCACTAAAACGTTGCGTGCTCTACAAAATGTAAATGTTTCCTCTAATAGTTCTGTCAGTCTGAGAGCTTATTTATTTTTCACAGTTGTTCAAATTGTACACTTAATATTAATATAAATAAATAATTTCAGATTTCATTCTTTCATAATTTAGATATTTTTTCAGCTATGATTATAAGTTACTATTTTTAGTCCTGGAAAAAAATGTAAAAAAACCTAGAAATAAACAAATTTCAGCAAATTTTATTAATTTTAACTAAATTAACACTAGATCCTCTACCACAATCTCAGCTAAACCTGCCCCTGCCACTAACAAGAAACAATTTGCCGAGTAAACTCCAAGCTTCATCTCTTTTGACAAAAAAAAACACAAAAACAAAACCCGCCGAGCAGAAACAACGGCTGCCTTTGCAATCACCGAAGCCTTGAGAGAGTGTATCAAAAGTAGAAGCAAAGTTTCAAAGTGGATTATTCTGACACACTTAACATTCAAGTTCGGCGCAAATCCAATAAACCCCCAAGCAAAATGCAACGTCAAAGAAACCGTTTTCTTCGACGTCCGAGTCCGACACGAGAAAACGAAGCCCGACAACTTCATGCACATTTCTGCGATAATATCTCTACATTTCCGCTTCCGTCTCGGCCCGAATAAATTTATCGAACAATGTCACACATGTTCGAGCTCGAATACGCACCTTTTGGCGCTAGCTTGTGTTTGGTCGATAGGCAAACACCAGCGTGATTAAGGAACTTCGATTATAGGCCATATGGGTAATAATTAAACATGCGATGGCTGCTGTGGCTGTTGATCCAACCGTGTTTGCATATTTGACTACGAAAACTCAAGGACGGAACAGTCTGTGGGGGAGAATCTAGAAGCTAGAACTTCGCGACGATGATCGAACTACTTAAAATAAGTATAAATTAAAAAAAGAAACTTTTGGTACTGACACATTTTTTTAAATAAACCTCTTGGCGCTCTAATTGTGTCGCGAGTAAACTTTTCGCTTTTAGCTTGTGGAGGAAATTTGTTTTCCACTAACGCTTTTAGCTCGGCAGGCAATTATTTAACTATGTTGAGCGAGTACACACTCCGGTTTCATTTCGTTAGTTACTCGAGTCAGTGAAATAATGTTTGTTGTTTACGTGAAACAATAAATTTATTCGGTGAGCTAAAAAGGGTCAATATTTTCAAAGAAAATGTTTGGTTTCGAGGTGAAAATGATCGGTGGTGGAAAATTTGAGTGTTTTATTTAACAATTATGTGTTTCGAATTTTTTATATTCTGTTTTAACGCATGCTGAGTTTTTTTTCACAGTCGGTACACTACTTTTGTTTTCTTCGTCTATATAACATAATACCGAGGCGGAAAGTATTTCATTCCTGTCTGGAGAACTATAGTTTACCGGAAGGCGCAGCTTTGAAGTGAACTAGTTCTCGAGACGCTAGTTAAGGTCCCCAGTCGTCGCCCGCAAAATCGGTTTTAGTGAGAAGAATTATTTTTTGTAACTATGCAACCCAAAGTACCGATCCACGGAAGGTAGCGACCCAAGAGAGGAGAGATTATGGTCACTGTAGGGAGTCCGTCATAAAATGCAAATCGGTAAACAACACCAGATAAGCTTATTTATTTTCAAATGAAGGGTACAGGGAAATAACCATCGAAATTCATTTGTATGTATTTTGAAAGAAATTGAGTTGAAAGTTTAAAATACTGCGGAAAATATTCTTTATAATGTTTTAAAAATATATAAAATAAACTGTTTATGTTCAAATACAACAGCAAAAAAAATTGGTGGAAAGTTGTTTCGACAGAACTTCCCTCGCACCTAAAATACAATGAAACATATCCAGCATTTTCGAGTTAAATTTTTACTTTAGGTACACAATTTTGGGATGAAATCATCAACATTTTGCAAGGACACGTAAATCAATGTGGATTAGACTAAAAATAACAGTATTCCAAAAATTTCTGGGAAAATGGAGTGAGTCGAGACTGATTAAATCAATAAATTGACTCATTCATTAATTATTTTGAGCCACCTAGGTATATAAGCAAATCTAAAAAAATATGAATGCAATGATAAATTACAAGTAAAAACTCATCACATTTTGCACGTTTTTAGTAGAATTTATTCAGCAAAATTTTGAAACGACGTTATCACTTTTTTAGTAGCATAATCCTGAACTTGTGGTTTATAAATACACTAGCTTTGCTAAGTTTCAAGTAAAAAATGTATTGAAGGGCATCAATACAAAATTTCAAGTAAAAATCGCCATAAAATATTTTTCCTCATACAAACTTTCATCTTCTTAGGGGTGGAATTTTGAAAAAATCTGAAATATATCTTTCATTATTTGTTTTGAAGAGTATTAATACCAAATTCCCATAAAAAATTTAAATTTACAGTAGAAATATTTTCCCATACAAACTTCGCGACCACTTTTCACTTGAATCTCGGAAAATGCTTAAATACGTGCTTCATTATTTGTATTGAAGAGCCAAATACCAAGTTTCACGTAGAAATTTAAATTTACATTAGAAATATTCTTCCCATACAAACTTAGTCTCCACATTTCACTCCCTTAGCACTAATTTAATGTCAAGTTTCACGCAAAAATTTAAATTTACAATAGAAATACTTTTCCCATACAAACTTAACCAGTGTTTTTCACCCCCTTAGGGGTTGAATTTCGGAAATTGCTGAAGTACGTGTTTCACTATACATTAATACTAAATTCCATATTAAAAATTTACAACAGAAATAATTTTCCGATGTAAAGTTAGCCACGTGTTTCATTACTTGTGTTGAAGAGCATTAGTACCAAGATTCACGTAAAAATTTAAATATACTCGTACAACAGAAATATTTTCCCATACAAACTTAGCCTCCACATCTCACCTCCTTAGGGGTTGAATTTTAGAAAATGCTTAAAGACGGGTTTCATTAATTGTGTTGAAGAACATTAATACCAAGTTTCACGTAAAAATTTCAATTTATAGTAGAAATATTTTTCCTATACAAACTCGGCTGCCCAAATTTAGACACCATTTTTCACCCCCTTAGAGGTCGAATCTCCGAAAATGCTTAAATACGTATTTCCTTATTTGTATTGAAGACAATTAAAATGTACCAGGTTTCACGTAACTATGTAAATTTGCCGTAGATATATTGGTCCTATACAAATTTTATCACCCCTTTTTAAGCCCCTTAGGGGATAAATTTCGAGAAATCGCTTCTTAAACGATGCCTCCAGTATAAAATGAACATTCTCTGCAAATTTCAACTTTTTTGCCTTTTATACATATATAAAGATTATTGAGATTTTTCGGATTTTCGGTTTTTCGATTTTTCAACTTTTGATGTTTCGATTTTTCAGTATTTTAATTTTTGACATTTTCAATTTTTCCATTCTTCAAATTTTCGATTTCTTCATTTTTTTATTTTTCGATTTCTCAATTGTCCGATGTTTCACTGATACGATTTCGCAATTTTTCAACTTTTCGATATTTTAATTTTTCAATTTTTAAAATTCTAGATTTTTCGATTTCTCGAGTTTTCAGTTCTTCTATGCATATTTCAGTTTTTCAATTTTCGGAATTCATTAAATTTCTGATTTTCCATTTTTTTTTAATTTTTCGATTTTCCAGTTTTTCGATGTTTCGATTTTTCAATTATACGATTGTTCAATTTCTCGATTTCTAAATTTTAATTTTTTTTTATTCTTTCATGTTTGGCCTATTTATTATTGCTAAAAATAAAAGTAAAAAATAACCACCAAAATTGTGACTAAAAATATGTAAAAATTTATAGAAAATAGAACACATTGCTACTAAAACATAAAAATAACTGTACTTTCCCAAAAAAATCTATTCCATGATTAGTGTTCCACTAGTATTGCTAATTTAGGACGTTAGTATCAAACGCAATGAAAGTATTAATTCTTAGTTAAACAAAAAAATAGTTGAGTTTCAAAATCGAGTGAAACATGTGAGACGTGTGTAAACAAAAGCATCTAAGTAAATAATAACTATTTCCCGCAGAATTTCTGGAGGCTTATAGAGTCGACATTGGCCTGAGCGCGCTCCGGTCTGTGGATCATACAAGTTCTCGGGCGACGATGTATCTAACGAGGCAGTTGGAATACCTGATATGTCACAGCGCAAAAAGTATTTCTCAAAAAACTTTCAAACGTTGATGTCTTTTTAATCGAACAAAACACAATTGGCGAACGCAATAATCCAGAATCGTGCGCAGAAAAATCCTTTAGACAAACCGAACGTTATTTTGGTAAAATTTGCAAAATGAGAGAACTAGTAACACGGCTAATCCTACTGTACTGTGAAAAACATTTTACATCCCTGCAAATCTAGTTCAGCATGTACTCTCCCAAAATCTTTGCATAGAAAATGAAGCAAGGGCAACTGAAGCATTTTGCAGTAACACCAAACTGACAATAAAACAATGCGGTTTATACATTTTTAGCGGCATCGCCAGACGGCTTAATAAACAAAAACGCTATCGTAGAAATATATAAAATGTCCAATTTAAATAATGCTTAATTCGACGAGATGATAAATTTTGGGAAAATAATATGATAGAGCCCTAGAAAAATTTTATTTATATGCCTTACTTCCGGAGAGAGTAGATTCTCGTTATTAAACAAGTCAATCCATTAGACAAATTGTAAAGAAAAAATTGTACAATTAAATTTTTTTATTTGCATTCGCGTCATGTGTAGTTCATATAAATCTTTTGCCCTTCTAGTATAAACACACACAGGAATAAATAGTAATATTGGAATAGGTTTACTGGAGATACCATGTAAAAAAGGTGCCTATAATACTCTACCTCATAGGTGGTGCGGAAAAGAGTATCAAAAAATTAAATTGAAATAAATATGATTGTTCAGGTAAATAAGTGGTTAGTGAAGTGATGAGAATCTAAATCTTGTCAGTTTTGTGTATTGATTAATGTATAAAATGACAGATTAATAAAAAATGTTTGAATAATTTTTTCAAAGAAAATATTTTAGTAGAATATATAAAATTATAAAAATTTGCATACTTTTAAACCAAATTATGTCAGCAGTGAAAGAAGTCGACTAGTAAAAGAGTTTCAACAATATTTACTGATACTGATTACCTGAAAGGGTCGGTCGGCAAGGCTCCCTGCTATGTAAAACTCAGCCATTTATTGAAACGGAAAACTTTGTAAATAGGGTTGCCTAGTTTCACTTTATTTTCATTATTCAGTATTTTTTTTAAAAAGCAAATAATTTGATAAATATAAATTTTAAACAAAAATGACCGGGTCTTCCCCATAGAGCTCAATGTTGTCTTTGCACTGATATAAAAGTTGAAGCGAAAAATGCTCTCTCCTCGTGTAAAAATGCAAATTCCTTCGAAGAATGAACGATTAATTAAACACTAAACAATCACTTATTTTAAAAAATATTGTGTCTTCCCCAGAGAATTAGACATAATCTATGAATTGAAATGTCGATCTTTTTTTCAAAGTTGAAATTACGCCCGTAAAATGAAAATCTATTTAGCTCATTTTTCGGTCTGCTACTGGGTACCCTTAAGAAAAATGTATCCGGGGAATCGCTGACTTTTTAACCTTTCAGGGGTCAGAAAACCTGCATGTTACTGACTGATTGTGAATAATTTCCTCCACTTCGTCCAGTTGTTTTATATAAATTAGTCTAAGTAATTACCATGGAACCATAAAATAAATCCCAAAAATTTCACCGTAAACAAATTCTCTTGATAAAAAATTGCCTCTGTGCCAAAATGATACGTGCGGTTGGGATTTTTTTTGTTACCCAAATTTCAAAATTTCGGCCGTGTCAAGAGCGAACTACTTGGACGTAATAGAAATGTTCGACTGTACTGTACTGGTTTTACCTCTTGAATAAGGAAAGGCATTCTAAGAGATTCATTTGACTGGCGTCTAGGTTCATGTTTTCTTGGCGTTTCATAGCTTGTTGGTTTTCTGCGTTCGTCGCTATGTGGGAAATTTAATAGAGAAATAGTTGTCGGAACTATACCACCGATGCTTCTGAAACGCTGGCTTAAATTTATTTATTCATCCCATAGCGAAAGTGTCGATGTCTCAAAAAAATCATGAGATACATGTTTTTTGGAAAAAGTCATTTAATAAAGCGATTTCTTTTTGCGAAAAATTAGAGAGTAAATTTCTATTATAAGATACATATACTTTAAAATAAACCTATGGGTGCATTCGGTAGTAATTAAACGATAAAGAACAATGAAATTTTAATACCCAATCTTTTTATACAATAATGTGATTGATATTTTCACTTAAAACGACCGTTTTATGGTCAGTAAAAAACATAATGAAATTTGTAAAAATTTATTGTGTTTTAACTATTTTAATTAAAAAAACTAGCTGACCTGGCAAACGTTATTTTGCCATATAAATTATTTCTAGTGAATAGTTTGGTAGTTAAATAAAAAATTAAATTAAAATAAATCAATAAATTAAATTATAAATTATGCATAAAAATGTATCGTACGACAATGATTTTATTGACGTTAAAATTAAAAAAAATGGAAGTAAAACGCTTTTTTTCTTTTTAAATAAGTTGCTCTCACAGAGAAATACTTACGAAGGAACATCAGCGAGCCTGTTTAGTTTCTATTGTAATAACAAATTACTGTGGACGTGCCCGTGAAGTTAAATTACTTTTTAAAAAAGAAACCTCGAGAATGCGAGCGAAGCGACACGTTTAAGTTTCTAGAGTTACTTAATTCTAACTTTAGTTATTTCCGTGTGCACTTTTTACTTACCTAAATGCAGAGGCGGCGTAGCGTGGTTTGGCACCCAGGGCGGTTTTCTATTGAGCACCCCCCATATTATAAAACAACAAATACTAAACGTGCTTACGGGTCTTTATTTTGGCAAAATATTCTATGACGTTATCATTGTGGACGTTGCTTTTAGAGCTGAAAATTGTAATTTCTAAACTCCAAGGATTAAATTTGATTACTACAAAAATTTATCATTTTACATGTTTTAAGTTTCGTGTTGTTGAAATAAGTCTTTTTATTCGTCGTGAGCCAAGGGGACGAAGCTTAACTGCAAAATCGTTATTTCTCTACGAGAACATGTTTTTGAGTATCGTGTTGTTCAAAGAATACTATGTATATTAAGAATAAAGTCAAAGATTAGGCCCCACCCATACCCGCCCCGATCTCAATTCTCAATTGTAACGAATTTTTCATTCGTTGTCAGATCGAAGGGCGGGGCTTAATTGCAAGATCGATATTTGTCTACAAGAATTTACTATTTTTAACATGCTTGTTTCTCGTTCTGAAAAAACAACAAGTGCAGCCAAATAAATCCCATTTCTCTAAAAAATTATAATTTTTTGCGATTTTTGTTCTCTGATAACCTCTATAAAGTAAAAACCAGACTTGAATTTTGTCTTCAGTTTTTCATTTTTTTTTTTGTTCTTTCATTTTTTCGATTTGAACTTTTTCTAGTTTTCAAGTTAAATTTTTCAATTTTTCAACTTTTTAATTCAATTTTTCATTTTTCTATGTGCAATTTTTCGTTTAAGTTTTTTATTTTGTTTATGTCTACAATTTTTCAATGTTTCGATTTTATAATTTTTTGTTTTTTCAGTTTCAATTTTTTCAATTTTTCGGTTTGCAATTTTTCAAGTTTCCTTCTTTTTTTCTTCAATTTACCTTATGTAACTCATTGAATGTTCAGATTTTGCAGTTTTTCGATTTACAGTTTCACGAGTTTTCAATTTTTAGATTTTCAGTTTTTCATTTCTTCAATTTTCCGAAAAAAAACGAGAAAGCACAAGTTATTCTACGTGACTTACATTAGGAGTGCAGTCCAAAATTATTGAATAATAGATTGACTTTATGTTTTTTTATTATAATATCTCTTGTTCTTTGCGCCAAAAAAATATTGAAAGAAAACTATGCATATAAAAAACAAATTAAGCCCCACCCACCCGCCCCGATCTGAATTGTGATGAGTTTTTCATTCGTAACGAGACCGAAGGGCGGAGTTTAATTGTAACATCAATATTTTTATAAAAAATTCTACCGCCCTGCAGCTCATGATGAATAAAACATTCATCACAATTGAGAAGGGGTGGGTGGGCGGTTTTCTATTGAGTAACCCCCATATAATAAAACAACAAATACTAAACGTGCTTACGGGTTATCAAAATTTACTTTCTTCTCTTTTTCAATTGATAAAATGGAAAGGTCTGTCGCGCTTAGCTTAGAGCTGAAAATTGTAATTTCTAAACTCCATTTTAAGGATTCAAGTTGATTACTACAAAAATGTATCATTTTACATGTTTCGAGTTTCTTGTCTAATAAGTCTACACATATTAAGAAAAAAAGGCAAAATCTAACCCCACCCACCCACCCTGTCTCAATTCCGATGATTTTTTTTTATTCGTCGTGAGCCAAGGGGACGAAGCTTAACTGCAAAATCGTTATTTCTCTACGAGAACATGTTTTTGAGTATCGTGTTGTTCAAAGAATACTCTGTATATTAAAAAATAATAGTTTAAAAAACTAAAAAAACACGCTTTTATTGCTAATCGAACTAAAAACTAGAAAATAATTTTTAATGACAGAGTTTAATATTACAGTAGTAGAAGATCAAACAATCAATCATAATAAATCACCTCAAATTAAAATTATAATAAAATTTATGTTATTAACAGAATAATTCAATTCAGAGTAAAAAGCGTGGGGTGCTTGATATTTTAAATATTACAATCATTCTATTGGCAACTATCTATGAGAGGATAGTTATGAACCGCAGTAAAATGCACCCCACGCTTTTTACTCTGAATTGAATTATTCTGTTAATAACATAAATTTTATTATAATTTTAATTTGAGGTGATTTATTATGATTGATTGTTTGATCTTCTACTACTGTAATATTAAACTCTGTCATTAAAAATTATTTTCTAGTTTTTAGTTCGATTAGCAATAAAAGCGTGTTTTTTTAGTTTTTTAAACTATTATTTATTTTTCATTTTTTAGTCTGCGACAAATTCATAAATTGGGGAATTAATTACTTATTTAGATTTTTCTAGAAAGAACCACTCAGTGGTCTCCGTAGGATCGAGGATCCTGGCGGTCCTAATAAGGATAATGGGAAACTGTTGTCAAATTATTGCATTGTCATCGATCCTTGAGACGTGTGCAAAGTTTCAAGATGATCAGACTTTTAGAAACCGATGAAAATTAAGCTCAAAGATTCCGTTACATACATACATACAACCCAAGCTAATAAAAGCGTGATAAAAATATATATAAAGCCGAAGATTAGGCCCCACCCATACCCGCCCCGATCTCAATTCTCAATTGTAACGAATTTTTCATTCGTTGTCAGATCGAAGGGCGGGGCTTAATTGCAAGATCGATATTTGTCTACAAGAATTTACCATTTTAAACATGCTTTAAGTTTCTCGTTCTGAAAAAACAACTACGTATACTAAGAAAAAATTGGTCGAATGTTATTTCAACAGAACTTCCCTCGCCCCTGAAGTGCAGTAAATAAAAAAAAGTATTAAGTAAAAACCAGTGACCTAAATAACGCTCCCGCAGCTTATTTGACTTGAATTTTGTCTTCAATTTTTCATTTTTTTTGTTCTTTCATTTTTTCGATTTGCATTTTTTCTAGTTTTCAAGTTTAAATTTTTCAATTTTTCATTTGTTTAATTCAATTTGTCATTTTTCCATGTGCAATTTTTCATGTAAGTTTTTTTTTTCATTATTTCTATAATTTTTCAATGTTCCGATTTTATAATTTTTTGTTTTTTCAATTTCAATTTTTTCAATTTTTCGGTTTGCAATTTTTCAAGTTTCCTTTTTTTTTCGATTTATCTTCTGTAACTCATTGAATTTTCAGATTTTGCCGTTTTTCGATTTAAAGTTTCGCGAGTTTTCAACTTTTAGATTTTCAGTTTTTCATTTCTTCAGTTTTCCGAAAAAAAACGAGAAAGTACAAGTGACTTACTTTAGGAATGCAGTCTAATTCAGTTTTCCGAAAAAAAGGAGAAAGTATAAGTTATTCTACGTGACTTGCATTAGGAGTACAGTCTAACATTATTGAATAATATTTATAAAATATAATTATAAATTATGTTTTTTTATTATAATATCTCTTGTTCTTTGCGCCAAAAAATTGTTGAAAGAAAACTATGTATATAAAAAAAATCAAACCCCACCCACCCGCCCTGATCTCAATTGTGCTGAGTTTTTCATTCCTAATGAGACCGAACGGCGGAGTTTAATTGTAACATCAATATTTCTATAAAAAATTTTGCAAACTAAACTCCGCCCTTCAGCTCATGGTGAATAAAACATTCATCACAATTGAGAAGGGGTGGGTGGGTGGGGCTTATATTTTATCCATTTTTTCTTAATATACAAAGTCTTCTTTTCCCAATAAGAAACTGTCAACATGTTTAACTTCCTGTTGTTGAAAGAAAACTCTACATATATATTAAAAAAAAAACAAAGATGACGTTATTATACCGTGCAATTGTTTGTGCGAAGATTTGAACGTTTAGCGAAAAAACTGGAAGCGGATTCGTGTACTACAAGTGTGTGGAAGTATTTTTGTATAACATTCAACTCATTTTAAAATACGGCTCATTGAGATGAGGTCGTCAAATTGTGTAGGGGATGATTAGCCAAATTTTGGCTAACATCTACATGATATTTCTAATATACATACAAAATTTGACAACAATCGGTCCAGCAGTTTCGGAGATTACATGTCTAATAAAAATGGATACAGACAGACAGACAGACAAACAGACGGAAACGGGAGACTACTTTTTTCGTACTGTAGGGGTCATGGTAAAAAGGCAAAATATAAGTCCCGCCCACCCGCCCTATCTCAATTGTGATGATTTTTTTTACAATTATCGAATTATTTTGATTATAATTTGCAAGCTTGGAACACAATTTCGGCACCTCTAACTAAAATTAAAATGTTTAGATGTTTTTTGATTACTATGACGACTAAAACTATAAACACTGTTGGCATTTCCCCTTTGATAGCACTGACCACTTGTGGATAACCACATGCATAGCGAATTTCCCACTCAGAATCTGATTCCACCGATTTCCTTATTGCGATAGCCTGGAAATGCACGAAAATCGAGCAAGCTAATTTTTAGTGTTTTCCAGCGTCGAGAACCGATCGATCCAAACAAAAACCGCAGCTCTTACTTCTGGGAATTTTATTAAGCAGCGGTACCTTCTTAATGGCGGAGCAAAAAGTTCCAGCCAGTCATCTCGGGTTTTCCCCCAATTTTTCTGCGGACTTAATGATTAGGGCCGAGTTCTCAGGTAGAATTTTTTACCTCTCGTCAGACATGAAAATTACAGGCACATAATAGCCGCTCTGCGGCCGAAATTGTTTCTTTTATGCAGTTTAACAAAACGTAGCATTAGTGACCGGAGAAAGAAATAAATTTCTTTTGTGGAAAACCCGATCGATGCCACCGCGAGTGACAGACTTTTATTAATGGTGGAAAACCGGGGTTGGCGCGTGGCGTCATTAATTCTGGGGAGAATTTTGACTTTTGACTGGCGTTATTCATTTTTCGGGTACGTACGTGGTTTGAGGTCGCTCGTGTAAATTAGAAAAATTAACGACGCACACTGCGTCACACACAAATATGAAATAACAGGACAAAAATTAGAAGAAACTTAGGAAAACCTTTCAGTCTTATCGAATTCGGAATATGTTTTCCAGCTGTCGCCGCTCGGATGTGTGTTAATCTAATAACGCCAGCTAAAGGTCGAACGTCCTTTGGGAGAAGATCTATTTTCTGGACCCAGCCCACCCAGTCGATTTTGTTGACTGTGGATGGTAATTAAGTCGGTTTGTTGCAGTTAACCGATGTGAAAAGGTTCGTTTTGTACTTAGTTCCTCTTTAAACTTTTCATTACTTTTTAATGAGGCTTCATGCAAGTCTAAGACTCGGATTAATGAATAAACGTGGTAGCGTTACTGCACAACTTTCATTTATCATCATTATAACGAACGAAATTTAAATTCCCGGGGGTCGTATTAAAGAGTTATTAATTAAGGAAAAATGCGCTGCGGTTTCATGTTCGTGCTATTGGAAAAGTCCCGATTAGAAGCATGGTGATGATTATTCCCCGAGTGTATTAAAATGTGGAGTGAGCTTCGATAACGAAGTGTAGAGGTGGGGGGAGGTTTGACAAATGTAGATGTGATTACACTGGTTAATGATTAACTGATTTTATGTATGAAAAGATATCGTCCAGATCTTTGTTTTGTTTTTCTGCTTGCTTCTGTATATTTTTTTATATTCGTTTAGTCTTCTTAGTCGTTCAACTTCCCTTCTTCCCCCACTCCTTTACCCAGCGATAACTCGGCACAAAAAAAACAGAGCGTGCGGTATTTTCCGACCCATTATTAAGCCCAGCAACGACATTTTTTACAAACCCGCCCACAGCATTTCACCGAATATTCGGAATTCCTCGAGAAAATTACGTCTTCTGCGACCTCCAGGAACGAGTCCAAAACAGATCCATTTAGTGGCCAGCGTCGGCGCGTTCTAATTGTCGCAATTTCATGTTTATTTAAGCACGTAACTGTTAACAATAGTCGGTCAACAACAACACCAAGCAAAATTGTAACAATAATAAGGTCAGGGCTTGAAAAACGCGGTAGAAAGTGACAAGCGACTGAACGGAGATAGGAATCTTTACTGCGAATGTTTGGGTAAAATGGCAACGTTAATAGCGAAGCGCGCGTTGCGTCACGAATTTCGGGGATGGCTCGATTGATGCGAGAGCGAAGTATCGAGTGACGCGCGGGGTGGCAAAAAATGAAAGTATTTTTTTTTGTAATACAGTGCAATTAATTACTTCATTGTGATGGAAATTTATGTATGAAATTGTGATTTTATTCGTCTTAGTCGGAGCGTGTAATCGCTTTTGTGCGCGTCAAAAGAACCATTACTATCAGTTTTCGAGTCGCCTGGTGCTGAGTGCGAATTTAGTGGGGTAATTATTATTAAAAAAAAATGTTGACCATGTTGAGTGGAGAAAGAGTTTTTGTGGTTTAAATTTCACGCATGGTTCCAAAATTTGTTTTCTATTAGCAAATGTCAATATTGAGTCAACCAATAACCTTAAGGTAATGGGTGTTGTGGGTACGCGTAGGCGGCGGTCAACCTCCTCGTTCCATTTAATACACTCTTAATGCACTTTGAGTTTGGTGTTCCGCAGGGGTCAAACCGGTCCTCCGCTTTTCGCGCTTTTTCGGAACGACTACCCGAAAATCCACAACCACAACACAAACAAAGGCGCAACGACTTCCACATGTCACTCTTCCCTTTCTTTCAGACACCAACGACATAATGAAATCATTGCGTCCGCTTTCGGTGACCTCTACGCCATCCGCAGTGACATAATAACCGTTTCATTAACAAAATTAACATCGGCTGCGCTCGCGATGACACCACGAGCCAAGGTTAGTGTACCAGAGCCCATTTCGAGCCACCCGAATACTTCGGGAGAAAGTTATTGCGTCATTAATTCCACCTTATCCGTATGTGCACGTAACACTTTCCCGGCTCCCGTTACAGAATTATTCATTGTGTCCCGTTTAAGCGGCCATTGTGGCGGAGACGGCGTGTTTATTTTCCGAGACGAGGCGATGTTTACGCGCTCGAAACAAATTAAACGAATTTGTTGACGGGGATACGTTGCAATTTTCGTTTAAGCGAAGATATAATTTGTCGCTTTATTTTGTTATCGAGAAAATGAGCGCAATTGAGTCGGTTGGTGGATTTTTACAGCTTTTGGTCGACTTTTCTGCCTGGGTTTTGGAGTGTACAATCGCACGCAAATGTTTTGAGCCTATGGGCGGATCGTTTTTGCCTGCCCTCACCGAAGAAGGCGGTCCAAATCCTTCAAGGGCAGAATTTGTAGGTAGGCTCAAACTACAACGAAATTCACATTTTACCCTATAAAATTTTATTGACAATAACGGGACGGACAGTAGTTATATATACATTTGGTAAGAAATATTTATGGCTCACACCAGTTCTCTCGAATTTGTCGGAGGAGATTTAGCAGGTAGTTGTTCCCATAAAATAATGGTCTCTTTCGTTCATGAGTAACGATGGTCCGGACATGAATTATTTTGCTTTCTAACATCTTTCGCCCAATTGTTCCGTATAAAAAATTTCATCACTTTTTCAAATAAAATACTCTTAAAAAAAAACGATATTGTCGTTGAGTGACATGTAACTGGCATAATAATAAAAACGTGATATTTTTTTCATAAATGTCGCAAAATTATTAAATTTGTCTAGTCATCCCCACCAATATGTGATGACGTCACTTCAAATTTTTGCATAGTAAATGGGTTTTAAATTGTATACAGTAACATAGTCCTACACATGTAGTTTATGACTCCGTGTTGAGTTTTTATCCAAAACGTCCAGATTTTTGGAAAAAAAAATCAAAATTATAAAACAATATTTTGCGATTTAATTTTGAATTTGCAAAATGGAATACTTTGAAATCTTGCAGATGTTTTAAAATCATGATAAACATGATACATCTTTAATTAAAATATATTTGCTTATCCCCTCTAAAAAATGTATGACGTCACCTCAAAATTTTGCAGAATAAATCCTGTTTTAAATGTATAAAATATGATGAGTTTTATACTTGTGATTTATCACTGCATTAATGTTTTTTAGATTTGGTTATACAGGGTGTCTCAAAAAAGTTAATGACTGAGCCAATTTATTTTATTGAAGAAATCAAGAATAGCAAAACTGAATACTTTGAAATATTGTAGATGTTTTGAAGTTTTTGTAAGCATGGTAACTTTTTCGAAAATTTGATTAATCAAATATGCGCAAAATCAAAAATCGGAAAAACTGAAATTCACTAATGCAAAAAACAGAAAATCGAAAAATACAAATCGTAAAAATGGCTAATCAAAAAATCGAAAATTCAATGAATCAAATACCTAGGTCGATCGAAAAGTGGAAATTCACAAACCTCAAAAATCGAAAAGTTAAAAATTTGTAATATTGAAAATTAAAAAAATCAAAAACAAAAATAAAAAAAAATCGGAAATTAAAATAATCAAAATATACAAAGTAAAAAAAAATTGCAAAGCCTAAAAACTGAAACGAACAGAAAAATCGAAAAAGCAAAAAATTGGAAAAACAAAAATTCGAAAAATCAAAACCGAAAGATTTAAAAAGAAAATCGAAAAATCAAAAATCTAAAAATTGAAACTCGAAAATTTGGAAAATCGAAAAGTAAAAAAATTGAAGTCTAAAAGCTGAAAAATGGAAAACTGAACAATCGAAAATTCGAAAATCAAATATCGAAAAATCGAAAATTTGATAAATCAGATATGCGAAAAACAGAAAATCTGAAAATGCAAAACTGGAAAATCAAAAATCTTAAAATGGAAAAACCGAAAATCGAAAATTCAATGAATCTAATACGTAGGTCGATCGAAAAACTGGAAATTCACGAATCTGAAAAATCGAAAAATAGGAAAACCGAAAATTCGAAAATTCATAATATTGAAAACTCGAAAAGTCGACAATTCAAAAATCAAAAAACTGGAAAGTAAAATAATCGAAAAATCGAAAAGTAAACAAATTGCAAAGCCTAAAACGACGAACAGAAAAATCGAAAAATCGTAAAATCAAAAAGTGGAAAATCGAAAACTGGAAATTGAAAAATTGAAGATTGGAAAATCGAAAAATCGAAAATCGGAATATCGAGAATCGACAAATTAAAAAACCGAAAAATCGAAAAATTAAAAAATCGGAAATCGAAAAATGAAAAAAAAACGAAAATTCAAAAATCGAATAATAGAAAAGTGGAAAAGTAAAAATTGCAAAGTCCCAAAACTGACGAACAGAACAATCGAAAAATAAAAAAAAATCGAAAAATATCTAAACATGGAAAATCGAAAATCGGAAAATGGAAAAACCGAAAAAGCGAAAAGTAAAAAAATTGCAAGGCCTAAAAACTGAAAAATCAAAAAATCGAAAAAATGAAAATCGAAAAAACGACGATCGAAAAAAAATCAAAAAATCGAAAAGTGGAAAATCGGAAAGTAACAAAATTGAAATCTAAAAGCTGCAAATTGCAGAACCTTAAAAACTAAAACACACAGAAAAATCGAAAAACCACAAAAGCGGAAAAACAAAAATCGCAAATCGAAAAATCGTAAAATCAGAAAATGGAAAATCGAATAATCGAAAGTTGAAAAATCGAAGGTCGAAAAATAAAACAACCGAAAAATTGAAAAATTTTATGATTAATGGAAAATCGAAAAATCGAGAATAGAAGAATTAAAAAACCGGAAAATTGAAAAATCGGAAATCGAAGAATTAAAAACGTAAAATCGAGAATTCAAAAATCAAAAAAATCGGAAAGTAAAATATAATCGAAAAATGCAAAAAAATTGCAAAGTCTAAAAACTGACGAACAGAAAAATCAAAAAATCTAAAAATGGAAAAACGAAAAATCGAAAATTGAAAGACTGGCAAATTAAAAAATCGAAAAACGAAAAAACTGAAAACTCGAAAAATCAAAATACCGCAAATTTGAAAAATCAGAAAATTAGAATGTAATGAAATCGAAAAGTTGATAGAAAAATGGAAACTGAAAAATCTAACTCGATGAAACTGTTGGTCGAAAAAACGAAAAATCGAAAATCGAAGTGACCTTTTTTTGAGACAGGCTGTATAAGTAAATCTAAAAAATATTACTGCAATGATAAATCACAGGTATAGACTCATCATATCAAATTTTACGATGACGTCATGAATTTTTTGGCGAAGATAACCAAATACATTTTGAGCGTGGCTTTGAAAGTATTCTTCGACTTTCGTTCCATTTCAAAATTTACTCTTTATATATTTCAGTGGTCACAACGAGTTCACCAACTACGCTGAAGTATGCGAAGATTAAATTTGTCACCGAAAAGGTGTCGGAAGTTTGCCCGCACAAGGACACCTAGAGTCATTTATTTTCACCATAAAACTTGATGGGGCTCGCTGCGGTCGCATTATCATGTTTTCTATCTTTCGTGGTAGCGTATATCATACGTATTTAATTTTCAAACGTAATTTTTTATGAAAATAGTTTAAAAGAACCTGCAAAAAAGTGAAAGATACAACGGATTGCCTTGACTAGTTCATTCAAAGTAGTGTTTCAAATTTAGTACACAACTCCTCTATAGTAGCCCGACACGCGCCTTTCTGCCGCCTCGGATTTCGGCTTCTTAGCCCCTCCGATTCACCGTGTCCGGGCGCGCGTAAACTGGAATTAATCTTACCATACCCGACAAAAATCCAGCCCATTACCCCCCATTGTTTGCCAAATTGTTCCGCATTGTCCTTCGCCGAGCCATCATCCACGACATTCTCTCGTGTCGTGCTCCACCAGTCGATTGATTATTCATCGAATTTACAATAAAAATCGGGCAAGGCCGCCTTTCGAACCATCCATCTGTGCCGGCGCTGCACTTTTGTCCTTACGCAAAACGCGCAGTTATTCCGGTCAATAATTCCTTTTTTCCCCTTCTGCTGAATTTCCATCGGTCCGAGCATCGAAAACATGTGTTCCTGCACGGGCCGCCGTTAATGGTTCGCCGAGATTCTGGCGTGATGCAACGGTCTAATGGGCGATGGGTCGCAGTGGCGCAATTTCGACCGCGACTAATGGTAAATTGTAGAGGTGGCATTTCTGGTTGTGTAATGGGTTTTTGGAGCGGTTTTTGTCGGAAATAAAAATAAAGGACGATGAAAGGATTGGTGTTTTGGCGCGTTCGGATGGCGTTAGTTCGACTAGTTCGCAGTTTACTGGTGTAGTGTGCTCGCAGCTTCAAAGAAAACTAATTGGACGTGGGAATCTCAAGCTCGTGCAAACTGTTACAGGAACATTTGTGCAGCCAACTCTAGACAACGTTCGTAAGCTAACCCATTTCAGGGTGCTTCGAGTCGGGTCAAGAACGTAGACTTGTTGTTAAATAATATCACGCTCCGGCTCGAAGGACCACTTTTCGCCTGTCCTGCTAATTACAAAGTCACACAACCGCCCGTCCAATTACTGCAGGAAACGATACTCCCGTCCTGCTATTTTGCCATCAATTAACACACAGCGTTTCACAAAGGTGCTAAATTTTTGTCTTCCGCCACAGCCGCCGGTTAACTGCACCGCGTTTCCTGCTGCTCTTGGCAGATGCAGAATCGATGTTTGTTTTGCTAATCATTCTAGCAGGATTCGCATAAACACGTCCTGCGAATTAATTAGCGCTTTAATTAGGAAAGCTCGCTTCTTTCACCGGATACAATGGAATTTTAGCATCGATTATGCATTAAGCTCACTGGCTGCACGAATCCATTAGTGCAAATTCCGGTTCGGTGTTTTCGGATTTACGCAAAGTTGCATTTCCGGGGGCGGTAATTCCGTACAGATAGGATTATCGAGGAGGGTTTGATAGTTTTTGACGAGTGGGTGCTAATGGTGCGGGGTCGGGGGGTTGGTAGGTTAAACTTTGGAAAAAGGAAGTCATTCGAAAGTTGGACTGTCGTAAAAGTGGTGACAGCCAGCCTCTGATTGTTCGTTTGGCGTTCCGAAAGTATACTCATTAGGGCTGGCACTCTTGAGTGTTTTTCGGAGCGACCTACTCTTTTCTCGAAATATTTATAGTTAGGTTCACATTTTTATATTAAGGAATTGAAAGTTAAACATACACATATGACAAATAACGTATAGTTTTGGAAATTTCTTTCTACCCTATAAAATTTTATTGACAATAACGAGGCGAACAGTAGTACAATCGCACGCAAATGTTTTGAGCCTATGGGCGGATCGTTTTTGCCTGCCCTCACCGAAGAAGGCGGTCCAAATCCTTCAAGGGCAGAATTTGTAGGCTCAAACTACAACGAAATTTACATTTTACTCTATAAAATTTTATTGACAATAACGGGACGGACAGTAGTTACATTTGGTAAGAAATATTTATGGCTCACGCCAGTTCTCTCGAATTTGTCGGAGAAGATTTAGCAGGTAGTTGTTCCCATAAAATAATGGTCACTTTCGTTCGTGAGTAACGATGGTCCGGACATGAATTATTTTGCTTTCTAACATCTTTCGACCAATTGTTCCATATAAAAAATTTCATCACTTTTTCAAATAAAATACTCTTAAAAAAAAACGATATTGTCGTTGAGTGACATGTAACTGGCATAATAATAAAAACGTGCCATTTTTATTAACTGATATTTTTTTCATAAATGTCGCAAAATTATTAAATTTGTCTAATCATCCCCACCAATAATGTGATGACGTCACTTCAAATTTATGCATAGTAAATGGGTTTTAAATTGTATACAGTAACATAGTCCTACACATGTAGTTTATGACTCCGTGTTGAATTTTTATCCGAAACGTCCAGATTTTTGGAAAAAAAATCAAAATTATAAAACAATATTTTGCAATTTAATTTTGAATTTGCAAAATCGAATACTTTGAAATCTTGCAGATGTTTTAAAGTCATGATAAACATGATACATTTTTTATTAAAATATATTTGCTTATCCCCTCTAAAAAATTTATGACGTCACCTCAAAATTTTGCAGAATAAATCCTATCTTAAATGTATAAAATATGATGAGTTTTTATACTTGTGATTTATCACTGCATTAATATTTTTTTAGATTTGGTTATACAGGGTGTCTCAAAAAAGTTAATGACTGAGTCAATTTGTTTTATTGAAGAAATCAAGAATAGCAAAACTGAATACTTTGAAATATTGTAGATGTTTTAAAGTTTTTGTAAGCATGGTAACTTTTTCGAAAATTTGATTAATCAAATATACGGCAAATCGAAAGTCGGAAGAACTAAAATTCACTAATGCAAAAAACAGAAAATCGAAAAATACAAATCGTAAAAATCGAAAATCTAAAAATGGATAACCAAAAAATCGAAAAATCGAAAATTGAAAAACGGAAAAACCAAAAAATCGAAAAGTCAAAAATTTGTAATACTGAAAATTAAAAAAATCAAAAACAAAAATAAAAAAATCGGAAATTAAAATAATCAAAATATATAAAGTAGAAAAAATTGGAAAAATAAAAATTCGAAAAATCTAAAATCGCAAGTGGAAAATCGAAAATCTGAATAAAGAAACTTGGAAATTCTGAAAATTGGAAAATCGAAAACCAAAAAATCGGAAAGTAACAAAATTGAAGTCTAACAGTTGAGAATGGAAAAATTGAAAAACCGAAAATTCTAAAAATCGACAATGGACAAATTGAAAATCGCAAAATTTAAATTGAAAAATTGAACATAGAAAAATCGATGAATTGAAAAATCGAAAATTGGAATACTCAAATTTTCTAAAAATCGAAAAATCATAAAACCGAAATATCCAAAATTCTAATGGTCGAAAGTCTGAAAACTGAAAATCGAAAATTCTGTAGAATATCGAAAAATTTAAAAGAAAGAAAATTGAAGTCTAAAAACCGAAGAATGGAAAAATTAAAAATCAAAAATTCGAAAAATTAAAAATCTGAAAATTAAAACTCGAAAATTCGGAAAATCGAAAAGTAAAAAAACTGAAGTCTAAAAGCTGAAGAATGGAAAACTGAACAATCGAAAATTCGAAAATCAAATATCGAAAAATCGAAAAGCCGAAAAATCGAAAATTTGATGAATCAGATATGCGAAAAACAGAAAATCTGAAAATACAAAACTGAAAAATCGAAAATCTAAAAATGGAAAAACCGAAAATCGAAAATTCAATGAATATAATACGTAGGTCGATCGAAAAACCTGAAATTCACAAATCTGAAAAATCGGAAATTTGCAAGATTGAAAAACCGAAAATTGAAAAATCAAAAAACCGAAAAATGGAAAATTCAAAAATCGAAAAATAGGAAAACAGAAAATTCGAAAATTCATAATATTGAAAACTCTAAAAGTCGACAATTCAAAAATCGAAAAGTAAACAAATTTCAAAGCCTAAAAAGTGACGAACAGAAAAATCGAAAACTCGTAAAATCATAAAGTGGAAAATCGAAAACTGGAAATTGAAAAATCGGAGATTGGAAAATCGAAAATCGAAATATCGAGAATCGACATATTAAAAAATCGGAAATCAAAAAATGAAAAAAAAACGAAAATTCAAAAATCGAATAATCCGAAACTAAAATAATAGAAAAGTGGAAAAATAAAAATTGCAAAGTCTAAAACTGACGAACAGAAAAATCGAAAAATTAAAAAAAATCGAAAAATATCTAAAAATGGAAAAATCGAAATGCTCACAAATCCACAAATCTGAAAAATCGAAAATCGAAATATCGAGACTCGAAAAATTAAAAAACCGAAAAATTGAAAAATCCCAAATCGAAAAATGAAAAAACCAAAAATTCAAAAATAAAACAAATCGCAGAACCATAAAAACTGAAACAAACAGAAAAATCGAAAAACCACAAAATCGGAAAAACGAAAATCGAAAAATCGCAAATCGAAAAATCGTAAAATCAGAAAATGGAAAATCGAATACTCAAAAATTGAAAAATCGAAGGTCGAAAAATAAAAAAACCGAAAAATCGAAAAATTTAATGATTAATGGAAAATCGAAAAATCGAGAATAGAAGAATTAAAAAACCGGAAAATTGAAAAATCGGAAATCGAAGAATTAAAAACGTAAAATCGAAAATTCAAAAATCAAAAAAATCGGAAAGTAAAATATAATCGAAAAATGCAAAAAAGTTGCAGCAAAGTCTAAAAACTGACCAACAGAAAAATCAACAAATCGAAAAACGGAAAAACCGAAAACTCGAAAATTCAAAATACCGCAAATTTGAAAAATCAGAAAATGGGAAAGTAAAAAAATCGAAAAGTTGATAGAAAAATGGAAACTGAAAAATCTAATTAGATGAAACGGTTGGTCGAAAAATCGAAAAATCGAAAATCGAAGTGATCTTTTTATGAGACAGCCTGTATAAGTAAATCTAAAAAATATTACTGCAATGATAAATCACAGGTACTGACTCATCATATCAAATTTTGCCATGAGGGCATGGATTTTTTGGCGAAGATAAGCAAATACATTTTGATCGTGGCTTTGAAAGTATTCTTCGACTTTCGTTCCATTTCAAAATTTACTCTTTGTATATTTCAGTGGTCACAACGAGTTCACTAACTACGCTGAAGTACCTAAAATTAGTGTGATTTTGAGCATGTTCTCGACGTTATTAGAGCAGGACAGGTTTTTTTTTTCTAACTAATTGACAAGATTTCAAAGTATTCAGTTTTGCAATTCTTGATTTCTTCAATAAAATAAATTTACTCAGTCATTATTTTTTTTGAGTCACCTGTATGTATAAACAAATCCAAAAAATATAAATGGAATGTTAAATCACAAGTATAGACTCATCATATTCTGAACATTTTAGATAGGGTATTTATAAAATTAAAACTAATTCAGAGTAAGAATTTGGTCAACACGTAAATTTCGTTTAGTTTGAGCCTACCTACAAATTCTGCCCTTGGACGATTTGTACCGCCTCCTTCGGTGACGACCGGCAAAAATGATCCGCCCATAGGCTCAAAACATTTGCGTGCGATGTACTACTGTCGATCTCGTTATTCTCAATTGAATTGAATGGGGTACAATGAAATTTCCAAAACTATACCTAATTAGAGTTTTCGAACATAGATAATAAAACTACTAGTCTGTTCAGGTTTTTTGGTAAGAATAAGTGCTTCTGCACATGTCCATGAAGCTAATGAATGAAAATTTCTCAAAGATGTAAATGTAAATTAAATGTCAAAAATACAAATACTGACCCAAAAAGGTAAAAGTACTCACACTATATTAATTTATCCACGTCCGAATTCCTCTTTTTTTGTATGTAAAAGCAAACACGAAATTCTTGCTTTTTTACAACCGAAACCTGAATAAAAATGAGATTAATATCCCCAGCATCTTTAAATTCAGGTGAAAAGCCGACCTTGCGGCGATCTTCTCAATCGCAAACGACCCGAATTAGCATTTACAGAACTCTTCGATATTCTTATTTAATGTGGATCAGCGTATTCGTTAAGGTGAAATCTCGCCTGCAATTAATTAGAATTTAAAAAGTACACACAGTCCGTTCAAGGTAAATTAAAGATAAAATTGTATTATTTAATCCCACACTCTGATAATTACGTTGTTGTGAAAGGCTTTGAATGAATTTGCCAAGAACGTACAGAAAATTATTTCGAGAAATCGAAATCTCGCACTGTGACGATGTGGCGCGGAAAGCGCTTACGTGTGTAAAAGAGTATCGAATAACACACTTGTGGATAATAGAAGAAAGCAAAAGTCTTTGTATCGTAATAGGCGTTCAATGAAAGTACCGACATTCTAATTATAGACACACCATCAAGAAAATTAAAATTATTGTTATTACTCGTTTTATATAACCGTGCTCTTATGTCATTCGACTCGAAAAATTATTGTTGGTAAAGTTCGAATATGCAATTATTCGGTACGCGTGCACGTGAAAAGCTTCGGTTTAAAATAAATTGGACCGCATTGGATCGAAAAGTCAATATTTCTCGGTAGCATTAGTATGCGTATTTTTTACAAATCGGTTAAATAAATCTCTTCAAGTGAGAAAAACGTTACGCAAGACACGAGAAACGACCGATGACAAATAAGGCGAGGAAATATATTCGATCTTGATTCGTGACATTTCTGCTTGTGCTACGTTCAATCAAAGTCAAGGATTCTCAGGAATCTCATCCCTCGTACTTTCTCCCTTTAAAACGCACTATTTCAGTTAAACATTTTTCTGCACCAAACAGACGCATCTTTTTATCACAGCCTAACCCACATCATCTCCTAACGGTGAACCGAAACGGTTATGAACTCGCAATTAAGCCGCAATAATCGCAAATAATGCAAAATAATTACGGCGAGTGCAAAAAATGCCTATCCGTAACTGTAATAACAATAATGACGGGGAAAAATTTAGGAGCGGGCGATTCCGGCCAAAAACTCGCCTGGATGATGAACCCGAGTTAATTAGTTTACAAACAGAAAAAGCCGCAAGATTGTGTTCCGTATTTGGTCGAAAGAAAAAAAGTGTTACACCCGAAGCCGAGCTGGTCACTGAATGAAATGCCTTGTTTGGAATCGATTCCCGTTTAGCTACTGTTGAGAAATTGCTTGCATACCTTCGGAGCGGACGCTACTTCCGGGTGGTTGTCTGTCTGAAGATAAAGAGGGATGGTTGAGATAAGGGATAAGAGAGTGACAAGGTAAGGACAAGGGAAAACTATTTGGAGGAGATAAAATTCGCCGAAGAACGATTAGAGTATTTTTCTTTTTTTTTTTTAAGCTTTGTACTGAATTGTTAAATTAGAATTAGAAAAATAGAAACGAACTAAACAGTTTTATTCGATTTTCCTGTTAATTGTGTGATGTGGTATCTATTTTTTTTACAAATGGCGTCTATTAAAGAAAAAATGGTCGTAAGATAAGATAAGATAAGATATATTTTTTAAAAATACAGGAAAAGTACGTAAAACTATGTATCATCGCTACCACATGTCGTACTGCAAACTAGCTTGTTTTAAGGGCTGTTGATTTTACTATTACCATTATTAAAATGATCGATAGTGTTATCCGTGTCGCAAATTAAAATTTCGTCCTAGAAAAGAATATTCATCTCTCCTGACGTCAATCCCCCAAAAAAATGCATTCTTCCTTTTACTACTTTATTAGTATTTGCACACCGGATTTGCGTTGATTCCAGCAAACCTTGTGAGAAAACGCCAGTTTAAACAAAACCAACAAGTCAACGTACGCCGGTTGCATAAACATCGTTTACCTTCTGAGAACGTTATTAAAATTTAAATCGAACTTACTGCCATGTCACGGCGTGGATAATCCGACGAAACGCGAACCCCCCGGCAAAGAAATATGGAGAAAATCGCTTAACAAGAATCCGATACACTGTGCGCGCGCGTGTGCCCTTTTAACAAAAACAATTTAGCCAAAGCAACGAAACCGAATACCCCCAAAAAGGCGAGTTATTGACCGCTTGGTGACACACGACGACTTTTACAACTTGCTGAAATATCGTTTACATCAATAAATTTCGTTTATTCGCGCTTTTATGGAAGACACATTTTAAAGACGAGTTGTTAAAAATTTTACGGAATGGGGGAAGTTTTCGGGCCCGTGACCCCACTAATACGGTTTTTTCTCCCTAAACCGAATTATTTCGACGAATCTGGCGTATAATTACGGCCGCCGCAAAAAGCAATTAATTTCGAAAACAACCCTTTCCTAATTCGACAAACGATTTTTCGCTTCCGTGAGGGTGAATAATCCGGCGTGGACTCGCCAATGCACTGTCTTCTGTAACGAGAGGCAGCCTCCAGGTGGCAGCACGTCCGCTCGTGCTTTTGGCTTCGGATAATGTCAAGTTCGCAGTAGTCGTTGGTGGCGAAGAGGCGCAGTCGGTGTCGCGTCGTGCCGAAAGCAAGTACTCGCTGCAGTGATATTTTTCGGTATGTAGCTCTTTTTAAGGAAAATTGTTACGACTACAATCCGGGAGTGTTTGTTTTTGGTTGTTCTGTTATTTATTGATTCGATTTTATCAGGTTTGTGGAAAAGTTAAAAAAAATCGGTTCTTCGGGGAAATAAAAAGTTGTGGATTTCAGTAAATTGGATTTTGATTCCATGGTTCGTGGTTTACGAATGGCGTTTTTGCGTTAGAAACGATGTGCTTGTACTGTGTTTTGCCTTCCGGTATGTCTTGTAGCGAAATCTGATAAAATCGTCTTAAACAAAAAAAACGAATTTGCAAGATGGATCTATTTAGATTCGTAATTGTTGGAAGATCTTTCGGTAAATATATACATAGTGACGCGTGTCTTATTTAGATAATTTAATAATCTGAAAATTGTTTTTTGTCCTGATTTTATATCCGATTATTGCGAGCACAGCGAGCGTGTTCAAGTTGTGAAAACAACACACCAATGTCCTTGTGAAACTTAATTATTAAAAAAACATTATTCTAGAAGCTGTCAATATTTGTAAAAACCTGAACGTGCAGCTGCAGTCGTTTTTTTTTCTCGATATTTCACAGCGTGTAGAATAGGAAACTGTCGGTCCTCCATTTGTCTCTGTTCGCCTGATAACGACTTTATTAGGCTGATAATTTCCAAAATCACTCGACCGAAGTAATCAATCCAACTTATCAAATCGTATCGAAATTTCAGAAATCATTACTGCTATCTTGTGTAATATTTTCATTAAAAAAATCTCCCTCGCAACAAGGAGTTTTATGCCCCACCTCTATTTTTATATAGCGCATAACACTAATATCAAAATTTGTGCTTTATCTAAAGAAATTTTTTTGACGAGGCACTGCAGGAGTGTGAATCCGGTTGCAAGCACATCCGGGCGCCATAAAGTCCGCGCATTGGCGGCGCCCCTGATTAAAGACCCCGCTTTTGTGTGTGGGCTCGGGAAGACACATTGCGGTGTCAACGTTCATATTCGAGCCATTAAAACTGCTTTAATTTTATTCCGGGTGGCAGACGTGCACAAAGGTTAGTGCTTTGAATGGTTCCGTCGTGGCGTAAAATTTCGAAAAAAACGCTGAAGCTGCAGGCGAGTAATCCGAAGCTCACTTCCCAGCTGTTATCTTTTTATTTATGTTTATTGCACGCGGAGTTACGGAGCGTGCAAGGAGATTTTTGCTAGTCTAGATTCATGCAACAAGTTCTGATTTATGGATTATGAGGAATTTTTAATTACGGTTAGTGGATTCGTTTTGGTCGTTTTATGGAGTGTTGATAAGTTTGGATGTGTTAAGTATTACTCGGAAAGGTGCTCGAAATTTTTAGATAAAGCTCTTGAAATACAAAAAAATGTTAAAGTGCAAAGTTTAAACTTCTCCCTATCACAAATTGCAAAAGCAAAATTTAAAACAATTGTTTAATCGTGATAATTTGCGGCGAGTTCCCTCTTCTGCACAAAGACACACACAAACATAATTTTCACAGAATCGTACATACCAAGGTTGATGATAAATTCTTCAATTGTTAATTTGTTTTTTACGTTGTAATTAACAAAGTTGAGACTTGTACACCGTTATGTTAACACTTAAATTTTATTTTCGTGCTAATTTTCTTTAAACATTTCTCCATTTTTCGTTTCACCTTTTAACGTGAAAAACAATAATTTTACAAAATCATAAAAAGTGTTTCAAGTAAAGTTAGTTGTCTTATAATTGCCAGCGAATCTCCTCATCTCTACCAAGTGTGTATTACTAGAAGTTACAAACTTTAACCGGTATTTTTGTAAATAACTAATACTTCGCATTAGTGAACCTATGTAAATAGTGTGCTGTTTGTGTACTTCAACGTGTCACGTTTAATTGGTATTTGTATTTTTTTTTTATATTTAATACTGTTCATCAGTCACGAATATTGAAAACGTAGGTGTCCAAGAACGCATCCTTGAGGAGGCACAGCTTTGTAAATAAGCACTTTCGACGGAACCTTTCCGTCCATGTTGATTTAAGGCTCAAATATATCTGCGTACCAAAAATTTGTGTGGAAGTCGCCTCGTAAAAGCCGTGTTTACATTCTCGAATAATAAATAGAGCAGTAGTGTACAACCGGCGCGGAAAAACACGCCCGGCATTTGTCATTCCATTATTATTTATTTTCCGCAAAGGCCAGTGGCGTCCTTGCGCCAAAATCAATACGGCAGAAGGCGGCCCCTAACCTTTAAACCGGCATCGAAAAATCGTCGTTTTTGTCTTCCCACTGTGCACACCGCCACGGCGTGAATAATCCGCCTCATTATTCCATTTCCACTTTTTACTTAGTTCTTGTATTAAATTTTACAGTTATAATGAGGCAGATTAAAGAACAATCGCGATTGCCTCAACTGCGTCTTGTGCAAGCCCGTTTATTACTGTTTGTTTTTCGCCAATCGAGTCGCGCATTTTTCATCCCTCTAATGGAGGCCCATTACGGACGTAATGAAAGCTCTTTTTCAGCCGCGCGACCGCGGCGGGTGCGGCCGTAAAAAGGGGAGGTCCGGACACTCCATCGGAAAAGTGTTTACGCCGATGATCCTTCCTTCCGCCGTAACGAAGACGTCGAAACATTCGTGAGACGTCAAAGTGAAAATTTAATATCCGTTTCGACAGCGATCGATGGCTTTATCGCGATCGAGTTATGCTGCTGGATATCTCGACCTGAAATGTGTAGGTATTTTCATGGTAGTTTGATAGCCGTGGAAGGATAAGCGATTGTGCTGAAAACGTGGGCACGACGGAGCGGATGCTGGGGACAATTTTATGGATACGTTGGCCTAGATATGGGCGGCGGCGATGCGTTCGTACGAACCAGAGGATGAGCGGCTGAAAACGTTTTTTCGTTAGAGCTTTCGTCATCTTTGCTTTTTCTATCGTATGGTTGTTTGTTTCCATGTTTTCTTTTGCGTCACCTTGACCTACATATTGCGTCCTTCTACAATGTTTCTCTACTTCCGCTATTTTGTTTTTCGAATTTCTACTTTCGGTTTTGTTTGTTCAATTTGCTCGCGTTTTATTATATTTTGTTTAGTTATTAATTATTGAGCAACGACAATTTGCAATTTTTCTGTTTTACTTTTCTGTTGCTGTTAACGTTACTATCAACATAAACATACCAAAATTATGCAAAACGCGTTTTGTATATAAATCGGAAAAACCAATTTTCTTTTTAGGACGTACAAAATACAGAGAGATCGAAAAAGAAATTAGTCAAAATTGGCCATACACAAGTCGTTTGTCGTAATTTAAATTTTTTATTAAATGTCAAATTGACAGTTTAAAATTAGAATTATGACACCTACTTTTAAAACACAAAATTTTCTACAAATTCTTGAAAACAAGTCGTATACGAATATTGCCATTCATCGTTTTCCGATTTTGTCCCATTTCTGGAGTAAGATTCTAACAAAAAAGCTTTAATTTCGTTTGATAACATTGCAAATTACTTTTGTCAACGTGACGTTTAATAAAAAATAAAAAAAAATATTTTAATTTTACTTTTACGTTTTCGCTTCCTTTCATGATCCCTAGAGTACAAAGAAAAAGCTCTCCCGTTTCCGTCTGTCTGTATGTCTGCACGTCTGTCCGGACTTCTATTAGAGAGATAATCTGTCAAAATAACATAGTCCTACACATGTAGTTTATGATTCCGTGTTAAGTTTTTACACGAAACGTCCAGATTTTTGTAAGAAAAAATTCGTTGAAAGCTGTTTCGTCAGAACTTCTCTCGCACCTGAAGTACAGTGAAATATATCCAGCATTTTTGAGTTGAGTTTTTACTTCATAGAATTTTGTAATGACGTCATCAATATTTTTGCAAGGACACGTACATCAACTTGGATTGGTGCAGTGTAATACTAAAAATAACTATTGTATTGCCAAAATTTTCTGCGAAAATGGAGTGAGCTGATTCAATGACAGTACAATAAACTGACGCATTCATTTTTTTTTAGCCACCTATATAAGCAAATCTAAAAAATATTAATGCAATGATAAATCACAAGTAAAAACTCATCATATTTTGCACATTTCGGGTAGATTTAAGAATTAAACTTGTTACTACGGAAATTTTTGCAATTTAACACTTTTAATTTTCACAAGTTTTTACAAAATTAATAGGAGCAAAATTAGTTTTATCTTAGTAAATATTAGTTGGTAATACGCTGCGACTACTTTTTTTTGTGCTGTGACTAGTATTATCCATGTTGATGACTTCATCACCAATTTTTTATAGGTCAAATTAAAAACGAGACACCCCATTTCCTCGAAAATGTGAACATCTCGTCTTTATAATAATAATAATAATAAAATAAGAATTATAATATTCAGATCATTTTGTTCAATTGTGATTTAATTCAAATCAAATTAATTTCTATTTTCGATGTATAAACTTTTCGATGTGTAAACACTCGAGAATGCTACATTGTACTTAGGAGCGCGGGAAGTTCTGTCGAACCAACTTTCGCCCAATTTTTCTAGTTTTATGAGCAAGCAGTAGCCCCGCCCACCCACCCCTTCTTCGTTCCTGTGATTACTCTTAATATTGTTCAGTTCTAGTTTAGCAAGTTTTACCCCGCCCACCCACCCTTTTTTCTTAGGGGATATGTGATTTACCAAAATCAATTTTATCTTATTAGCCCCGCCCACCCGCCCTCTGTTTTCTTAGAAGGTATGTCGTTTACCGCAATCAGTCTTATCTTGGCAAGTACTACCCCCTGCCACCCACCCTTTATTTTTTTATTTAATTTACCAAAATAAATCTTGTCTTAGCAGAGGCTAGCCCCGCCCACCTTTCATTCGGACTAGACAAAATGAACCATTGAAATGGAAGCAGGGTGGGTGGGCGGGGTGAATTATATGATCATTGTAAAGTGAAAATGGGAACTAATAGAACGTAGGCTTTTGAAAAAACGTAATTTTTTTGTTGGACTACTTATTTGCTATAACATTTATTTCTTATTTCTGAAAAAAACAATGAGAGAACGGGTGGGTGGGCGGGGCTAAGTTTAACTTTTTCATACAGAATCTTTTATAATGAAACAATAGCCCCGCCCACCCACCCCCTCTTCATTCCAGTGATTATTCTTAATATTGTTCAGTCATTTATCAAGATCAATTTTATCTTAACTAATACTGACTATGCTTGCCCGCCCTCTATTTTCTTAGCGGATATTTAATTTCCCACAATCAGTCTTATCTTAGCAAGTACTACACTGCACCAATCCAAGTTCATATACGTGTTTTTGCAAAAATATTGATAAAGTTGTTACAAAATTGTGTAAAGTAAAAACTCAACTCGAAAATGCTGGATATGCTACATCGTACTTTCGGTGGGAGGGAAGTTCTGTCGAAACAGCTTTCGACCAATTTTTTTTTTTTATTTTAAGTACGTTTTAAAACATTCAAGTACCTAAATAATATTGCATCATGTAATATATCGTTGAAAAGACAAAAAAGGGTACTATTAATGTAGTGAAAAGTTATACAAAGCACGTTTTTTGTCGCTTTTTTACTCTTTTTTCCTTTTATTTTTAGCGTCGTTTTTATTCCATTTTTCCCAATCTATCGCCTTTTTTGTTGCCTTTTTCTTGCTATCCTTTTTTGCACTTTTTCAAAGCGCGTTTTTTGAGACTTTTTAAATATCTTTTTCTCATTTTTGACTCTTTTTTAGTCGTTTTTGGGCTTTTTGCCGCCATTTTTATGTAATTAGTACTTTTTTATCCTTTTTTCTTTTCATTTTTCTTTCTCCTATTTTTATCGTGTTTTTTCGCCTTTTTTTCCTCCCTTTTTTTCCACCGTTTTGAAATAGTATATTATTATACTAGTTTAATAAGACGTCTTATTGTGGCACGCATGGGTTTGGGGCACGACGAGCGCAGCGAGGAACATTGTGGCACTTATTCCAAAGGAATAAGTGTCACAATGCGTCTTATTAAACGAGTATAATATACTATTTTTTCTACTTTGCATCTGATCGGAAACAAAAAATTAATAAAATTTCAAGGTTATAAGTTAGGGCCTTTTAATTCGAAAGGTTAGTTGTAGCGTTGTGGCTAACTTCACAATGTCAAAGTTTGACAACTAACCACCGAACACTAACAATCTAACCTAAGTTTGCCTCAAAAAATGGAAGAAGGGGGCCCCACTTCTTGCACGCCACCTGAAATACAGTTTAACAATTGATCCCATTATTAAACTGGTTTCGGTTTAATAATGAGTCCATTGTTAACGCAAAGTAGAAAAACACGTTTTTTACACTTTTGTCTGAACACATTTTCTTTGTCTTTTTCGTCGTTTTTTTTCCTTGTCTTTTTTGTCGCTTTTTCCTCCTTTTTTAAATATTTCAATTTTTCGATTTTTCAATTTCTTAACATCTCGATTTTTCGAGTTTTAAAACGTGGCGACTTTTTGATTTTACGATTTCTCGATTTTTCAAGTTTTCTGCGATTTCCATTTCTCAATTTTTCGAAGTTTTAATTTTTTATTTTTAAAATTATGTTTTTTTTAGTTTTTGATACTTCGATTTCTCGATTTTTCAACTTTGGGTTCCCAATGTTTCAATTTTCATTTTTGTTCACTCCAATTTTCGAAATTTCAATTTCTCGATTTTTCAGATTTTGGATTTCTAGATTTTTTTTGTTTCGATTTTTCTACATATTTTCCGATATTTTAGTTTTACGATTTTTCAGCTTTTTCGATTCTTCTATTTTCGAGCCTTCAATTTTGTGATTTTTCAGTTTTTTAATTTTTGGCGTTTCAAAATTTTTGATTTTTCGATTTTTTTGGTTAATCGATTTTTACCCTTTTTGTCACTATTTTGAAAGAGGGTTTTTGATATTTTAGTTATCTTTTTCTCATTTTTTGACACTTTTTTAGTCGTTTTATGATGCTTTTTCTGTTCACTTTTATTTCTCCTGTTTTTATTGTATTTTTTCACCTTTTGTATGTGTGCCTTTTTTCCACCGTTTTTAAAGCGCGTTTCTTACACTTTGTGTGGACTTTTTTTGTCGTCTTTTTGCCACTTTTTGGAGAATTTTTTAACAAATTTTCTTTGTCTTTTTTGTCGTCTTTTTTGATTGTCCTTTTTTGTCCGTTATATATATCGAACATGCCAAATTTCAATTTTTTTATACAGTATAACCTCTATTATCCGAACAGAGGGTAGTTGAAGTCGAACAAAAACCCTGCAATCCGAACTGAACTTGCCGGACATGCAAAAATCACGCAATATCTAATCAATGTATGTATTTAGTTAAATTTCGAAAATTGTCGAAAGTGGGTCGAAATTTGCATAGTGAAAAATCTCAGTTTTGAAAAAGTCGTCTAAAAATTCTCAAAAAATTCAGGGTTATAGATCTTAACGTGTTAATTCCAAAAATATAGCGTGTTTATTGTCACGGAGTCATATTTTTTGGAATATACATATTGATTATCGCTTATCTGAACACCTTTTCCCCAATTAATTCGGATTATCGAGGTTATACTGTATTTTAAAATAATTGAGATATTTGAGTGAACCTGGAAGACATCGAACAATCCCAATCTCAGTCATGACTCAGCCGCCCTTTCTTTCCACTTCCCTGATATCAAATATCCATCCTGAAATCCCCGCAGTTCCAGCTTTTCAGTTCGACCATCCTAACAGCGCATTATTTATGTCGACTCCGCATCTTCCCCCGTACACCCACCCACACTTGTTTATTCTACGGAATTATGAATCCACATCCAGTTTTCCGAAAATTCGTTTTCTCGCTACCAGATGATGTTTCGCATAGCGAATAGCTTCAAATTATATACAGTAACACCCACAACTCCAGCCGGCCGTGCCGTACATATTAATCGCAATTAGCTTTCCTTTGTGGCTCACTTTTAACGACCAGTGTTGACATTCGTCCTTGCGGGGTTTTCTCGAAAGTGGCTCGCGATGCACCGCGAAATGGTTTTTTTGGAGTAAAACGAGTTAAAGCGCAGATTACATGACGGGATGTCCGATAAGGGGTTCCGATAGACGCCCACACACTCCGTGACGTAATTAGCGACGGAACTATTCCAATTTGGGATTATAGTGCCGACGGAAATATTTATTGGATCCGGAGGGAAAATAACTAAATTGGCAATTAGTGAAAAATCTCGTCGGGTTTCCATGGCGAAGAGCGGGGATTATATGATCGAAGGCTTTGTGTACTTGGGGGAGGATTCAATTTCTTGCTAATATTACGTCGGAGGCTTTTATTTTCAGCTCGAATTTATTTTCTAATGAGCAGCGGCTGTGTGCTTAAGGGCGAAGGTCAGTGGCGTAACTACCGGTGTTCCATGTGTTCGCCGGAACACGGGCCCGCTGCTTCAAGGGGCCCGGTCCGGTCACACGAACATTTTTTTTTTATGAGATTTTTTATATTATTGCCCGAATTACATCCTGAAATAAAAAATTCGAAAATGTGCGGTAATCCCAGGATCGATGGTTCATTGCTATTTACGAATTTTTTGCTGCAAAGGGCTGGATCTCAATTTCATAGACTCAATAAACTCGGGTTTTAGCGACCGGCACCGGCGGTCGAAAATGCATCAAAACTGTTTCTAATAAACCTGCCGCAGTGTCGCAATCCCATTGTGGCAAATCTAACACCCCATGTAGTAAATTAGCAATCTTTATCCGACAAAAGTATGACTAATTTATGATGCAAGACAACAAAATACTTACATTTTGTCCTCAGATCTACAGTGAAACTTCATGCTGTAATAAGACGTGAAAAAAAATTCAGTTTCAGTTGTGTTTTATGAACACTTTCGTATTTTCAAAACTATTTTAATTTTGTACTTGTGGTGCTCTTTTGGAATAATAAAATATATCTGATGTATGTCACAACTAATTTTTTAAGTAGAAAAAAAACTGGACTGGGAAATTATTACAGAATGACCTACCTACACTAGTTTCACTGAAATTATCACAGCATGTTTCACTTTTCTTACAATACCTCTTTCGGTGGCTTCACCGGAAAGATCTTTTTGGAAATTAAAAATGACTAAAAATTTTTTAAGAAACACAATGGGCCTATGCAGATTATCTTCACTGAATCTCTCAATTGGAAATCAAATTGGTAGAAGCTTAGATGTGTCAAATTTTGTATCAACTTGTGCCCATTGGAAAGCAAGAAGAAAACAGTTTTGAGATTAAAAAAAATGGGAATTTTTATCTATACTTCTATACTTACTTATATTATAAAGTTGAACAGTTTGTTTGGTTGAACGCGCTAATCTCAGAAACTACTGGTTCGAATTAAAAAAATATTTTTGTGTTGGATAGTCCATTTGTCCAGGAAGGTTATAGGCTATATAACATTAATAGAAGCGGAGCAGCAATGAAAAATATCGGAAAAACAGGAAAATTATTCGTCCTTTGACAGCTTCAGTTGCTTACGCTGCTTAAACGGTTAAAGTTACATAAAAATCCTGTATGATGGAATTGTTCCCTGCTAAAAGTTCTAAAAAAAAGTCCGCAACAGCATATGTCTATCTTTTAAGGTCGACTCAGTATAACCTTTTATATGGTAATGAAATTTGTTCTAAAATAATTTAATATAAAATTCTGGTGTCACATTGTTTGTAACCAAACTCCTTCGAAACGCCTTGACAGGTTTTTATGAATTTTTTTGTGTATATTCGGTAGGTCTATTGAACTATTTTTTATACCCCTAAGTGATAAGGGTGGCCCACCAAGTTTTTTTTTATTTTTTAGACAAAATTTTTTATTTTAATTTTTTTAAGATTTGGCATTAAAAATACATATAACTCTAAATTTTGACCCTTCTACCACCAACCCCCATTTTTTAATAACGATATGAGTATCTTTGCTTTCATCCACAGATGCGCAATAGGGTTGCAAGATGGCTATTGAATATAATCATTGTCGTACGATAAATTTTTATAATTTAATCTTTATATATAATAGGCAATGTCCCGACTGACATATCAACGCCTAGCCCAAACCGCTAATGATAGAAAGTTGAAATTTGGAGAGAATGTTCACTTTATACTGGAGGCATCGTTTAAGAAGGGATTTCTCGAAATTCATTCCCTAAGGGGATTAAAAAGGGGTGATAATATTTTTATAGGACCAATATATCTACTGTAAATTTAGATCGTTACGTGAAACCTGGTACATTTTAATTCTCTTCAATACAAATAAGGAAATACGTATTTAAGCATTTTCGGAGATTCGACCCCTAAGGGGGTGAAAAGTGGTGTCTAAGTTTGGGCGGCTAAGTTTGTATAGGAACAATATTTCTCCTATAAATTGAAATTTTTACGTGAAGCTTGGTATTAATGTTCTTCAACACAAATAATGAAACCGGTGTTTAAGCATTTTCTAAAATTCGACCCCAAAGGGGGTGAAATGTGGAGGCTAAGTTTGTATGGGAAAATATTTCTATTGTACGTATATTTACATTTTTACGTGAAACTTGGTAATAATGCTCTTCAACACAAGTAATGAAACACGTATTTGAACATTTTCCGAGATTCAACCCCTAAGGGGGTGAAAACTGGTCGCTAACTTTATATCGGAAAATTATTTCTATTGTAAATTTTTGAAATGGAATTTAGTATTAATGCATAGTGGAACACGTAATTAAGCATTTTCCGAAATTCAACCCCAAAGGGGGTGAAAACTACTGGTTAAGTTTGTATAGGAAAAGTATTTCTACTGTAAATTTAAATTTTTGCGTGAAACTTGATATTAAATTAATGCTCTTCAACACAAATAATGAAACACATATTTAAAAATTTTCTGAGATTCACCCCCAAAGGGGGTAAAAAAGGGTGTGGCTAAGTTTGTATGAGAAAAATATTTTTATGGTGATGTTTACTTAAAGCTTGGTATGAATGCTCTTCAGCACTAATAATAAAACACGTATTTAAACATTTTTCCAGATTCAACCCCTAAGGGGGTGAAATATGATGGCTAGATTTGTGTGGGAATATTTCTATTGTAAATTTAAATTTGTACGTGAAACTTGGCATTAATTGTCTCCAACACAAAAAATGAAACACGTATTTAAGCATTTTGCGAAATTCAACCCTCAAGGGGGTGAAAAGTGCTGGCTAAGATTGTATGGGAAAAATATTTGTAAATTTAAATTTCTACGTGAAACTTGGTATGAATGGTCTTCAATACAAATAATGAAGCACGTATTTAATTATTTTCCGAGATTCAACCTCTAAGGGGGTGAAAAGTGGTGGCGAAGTTTGTATGGGCAAAATATTTCTACTGTAAATTTAAATTTTTACGGGGGACTAGGTATTAATACTCTTCAACACAAATAATGAAACACGTATTTCAGATTGTTTCGAGATTTCCCCCTTAGAAGATGAAAGGGGGTGACAAAGTTTTTGTGAGCAAACATTTTTTATGTCTATTTTTACTGGAAATTGTATTAATGTCCTTCAAACACATTTTTTACTTGAAGGTTGATAATAATGCTCCTCAACACAACGAATCGTCTACGCGAGCGAAGCCGCGGACGAAAAGCTAGTTTAATTATATTTATATGGATTTATTTTATTTTAATTTTTTATTTTACTACCAAAATATTCACCAGAAATGCCAAAACAACGTTTGTCGCATCGGCTAGTTTCTAATATGTATAATTGTGTATATTTTAATTATATATATTCAGGTAATTATTGTATTTTATTTTTTAGTTCAGTGTTTCAGGTAGAATGATTTTAATAAAACTTAATCCCTAATTGCAATCTACTCATACTTTACTCATTATACTCGTATTTTTAAATATCTTTATTTCGCTGTTCATTAGGGGTCCCACAGTGTTGTAGAACACAGGCCCGCAGTTTGATTGTTACGCCACTGGCGAAGGTCCATTATCCTTTCTGCTCAGCGAACATAAGTTCATGTGTCCGTTCGTCTGTCTATCGGCGAGTTCATTCTAAGATTTAGTGGTGTTTATGTTTTCATGGCGCGAAAATTAAAATTAATCCCAACACTAACATCCTCTGCTCTATTTTATTAAGCATCCCAGCCCCATTTCCTCCGCCATTGTTGTTTGTTTTGCATTTCTGTCAGTTGAGTGTGCGATTTTCTATTGATCCCACATTTCAATGAGACGCCAGAAGTCATTAACCAGATTTCCTTATTCCCCAGCTGCCTAAATTAACCTCAGTGTTTTCGTCGCTCCATTCATAACACGCCTATTGGTGCTCCCCACGTTCGCTGATTAACGACACCGTTCGAGACTTTTATTTAATCTTATTACATTTTTGAATTACCGGAATTACAAGAACCGCTGCCAGCAATCAGGAAGGACGATCAAGTGGCGGGTTATTAACGGTGCGGTTTCTTGCTTTTGTTGTTGGACGACAGAGTGAAGAAGTAGCTTGAGTGGAAATTGGATAATATAGTTGTAGATAAGGAGATATGACTTTTTTTGACCCGATTCTAGGGGTTTTTGTGCGCCGATTTTTTAGGGAAATCAATCCGTGAAACCCATGATTCATTATCATTCATTATCAAACTCACAGCTCCATTCGCTAATCAATCCTCACAACCGGTCCACATTATTTGCCTCTAACTGTCGCGCTAAGAGTTGACATTATCCATTACCATACCAGCGCGTAAAAAAGACCGGGAACTAGTTTAACACCCAACTCGCTAATTGTACACGCAACCGTGACCCAAAACACAAATTATAATATCGCCACATCAAAGCAGATGCTAGAGAAAGTCAATTTTATCAACCGCTACGAATTTATCGTAACTGCGGTTTGGCTCGATCGGAATTCTTATATAATAGCTGGGGGCCATCGCGTGGTTCCAATAACCCGAAAACGGGGGTTTTGAAGAGTGAAAGGAGTTAATTGCCGCCCCCGCGACTTTTATGTAGTTTTTCTTCGGTGGTGTAAGTATGCGTCGGGCTGCATGTGACGAGGGTCGTGGAAATGTCACTACTGTTTTAAATTGGAATGTCATCGCAGACAAAGACGCGTCGAATTCGCCGAAACTGCCCAAAACCAACACCGAATGTCCGGAATGAGGAAAACCAGCGCATGTCCATTACCTTATGCAAATATTCGAGCCATTTCAATTTACTCGAGTAGCAAGAGAAGTGAAAAAACGGAAACGCACAAACGTAGTTAATTTAATTAAGCAATCGCATTAACGAGCTCGGACAATCCATCATACGGGAGTCGAGATCGAAGCGGTAATCGAAGTGACATCCACTCAATTAAAACAGGGAAAAAATGCTGTTAGAATGACGGGGCATCCGGCGACAATGGCTAGAACCACGTTACACTAGAGTGTCCTTGAAAACGTCTTTTTTCGCGAATACTTTAGGAAGTTCAGTGACCAAAATCACTTAAACCTTTCAAGCGTGAAGTGCGGACGTTGAGGACTTAAGTACTGTTCTAATCAAGATGTCGGCGCTGAATGGCGGCGTCCGATGGGAGAGGTGCGGTTAATTAGATTCGTATGGGCGTACATTAGAGTTTATTTTCCGCTTCCGCGAGAACGCGCCTCAACTCAACGGCCGATTTTTCCACCAGCCCAAAAAAGCGCCAAACTAACGTCACCTTTGGCTTTTCGACGAAACTAACACGTTCTTGAAGGTAGCGCAATTTCGCGAACAAACCCGATAAACATAATTCGCTAATCTATTTAACACTTGCTCGGCCTTGCAGCCAGCGAGCATTATCTAAATGGCAACCGAAATTGCTGTAATTTTGGAGCTTTGTCTCGCGACTCCACGACATTCCGACTTGTTTATTCGACCCGAGCGTTCCCCGGCCCGAGATTGCGATCGACAAAAAATGGACACCTGTTGAATTTCTGCTAATGGCCGATCATCGATCTAACCGCCGTTCTTCAGAGACTTCCGCCGTAAATCCGATTCGACGAAAAGCCCATTTCGGATTTTGATTAGGCGGAATTTTAACGATTTCGGTTTCTCGGTGCAACGCGGTTTGCGATTGTGAGGCAAAGTAAAATGAACAAAAGCGCTGTCTCGATGTCTAGACGGGAATCGTTGACCCAGAACTTATAATACCATGTGGGAAAGACTTACGCAGATGAGAGAAAATGGGAGCTGGGTGGTGGAGAGGATTTCGTATTTTTGGATACGTGGAAACGCAGAATGTTGCCAGTTGTCAGAATTAAATAAAGCGACTGTGTTTCCGATTCAAGAAGTTTATTATCGAACAAGATCGCGAGCTTTACTACTGTGAGGGATTGGCACTTATTTCTTTTAATGTACCTGTGGTTTTTGGCTACAAATTAGTATTTTTCCTTGTCATAATTTGGTTTTGTTGTACTCGATGGTAAGATTTAGTTCCCAGTTTGTTTGTATTCCACTTCCAACATAATTATCGTCTTGTTTATTAAATTGCTTTTAGAGTTTTTTGACTCACATTCTGTTGACGTTTAAAAGCAGTTACAGATTCAGAATTTTCAGTTTGTCTACTTACTTATTACAAGTTCTAGGATGAACAAACTTTAAAACATGATTTCCTGTACGACGGAAGCTTTTTCTCTGCGATTATGACCACTCTTCGGTGATTTGAAAATTTGTTTAAAAAAATATAAATTCGGAGCCTGCGGAAAGTGTCCTAGATGATATAAAACTCAAAGATTATAAACTTAGATTTTGCGACTCTCGAACCAGATAACAAATGGGAAAAATGTAGACATTCCCAATTTCTCAGTATATGCTTAACTTCGACTGTTTATGTTTATACTTCGACCGAATTCGACCATTAGCACGTTCAGGAAAATGAAATTTGGTTGATTTTGTGTCCTCAACGCAGAGGAAATGACGGATTGATTAATTAGTTTTCCCAAAAACACTAATAAATTTGAAGAAATTCGGCAAAAATGTAAGACGACAGATAAATTTTAATCAATAATTTATCATGTTTCAAATAATGTTAAAATATTTGCATGATTTCACAGCATTCGGTTTTTGCAATTTCAAAGTTAAATTGTAAAATATTATTATACAATGTTAATTTTTTTTCCAAAAATCTAAATGCAAAGGGTAAAACCTCAACACGGATTCATAAAGACGATTTGTTCGGCAGAATTCTAAGTTGACGTTATAATGTTTTGGGTAGGTCTTCAATGAACAAATTTTGATTGACGATTTATCATCTTTCCCATAACCTTAAAACGTTTTCAATACATTCACTTTTGCAATTTTTAAATTAACTTTTGAAATACAATTTTGATTTTTTTCCCAAAAATCTCGATGTCTAGGGTAATAACTCAACAGGGATTCTAAATTACACATGCATGGAGTATGTAATTGTATAAAATTTAAGGAATGCAAAATTATAAAATGACGTCAATACTTTTTAGTAGGCCATAAACGAAAAAATGTTGATTAACGATTTACAATCTTACGATAATCTTTAAAAGCTTGCACGTTTTCAGAGCATTTTACAACTTCAAACTTAAATTGTAAAATGTTGAACAATTTTGATTTTTTCCCCAAAAATCTAGATGTCTAATATGAAAGTTCGACACGGATTCCTGAATCACACATGCAGGAGTATGCACTCCTATAAAATTAAAACATATACAGGGTGTTTCTTTTATTTGATACAACCCCTGTAACTTTTTTATTCTTAAAGATAAACCTGTAGTTCTTTGAGCAAATGTATCATTTTAAAAGATCTTTGTGATGGCAACCTCACATTTACATTATCACTTCCGGTAGAACCGGAAATGACATCAACTTTATTTTTTTTTATGGAACCCTAGGTATATTTTTTCATAAACGGAAAGACTGATTTTTTCTAAAAATCACAGGCAACCAATATTTCTAAAATCAATACTTAAAAAGTTATTAAATAAAATACATGAAAAATTCATATTAATTGATGACAATCTAGTAGCTTGAAAAATTGACACTCATGTTATTTATTCACATAGGTGATCTTTTAAAATGATTCAAATTTGGTCAAAGAATTGTTTATTTTTTTAAATAAGAAAATTTCGGGGGTTGTATCAAATAAAAGAAACACGTGGTATATACAGTATAATCTCACTAATCCGGCACTTCGATAGATCGGCACGTCCAATAATCCGGCACCCTCCGCCCACGCCTCCCTCGCCCTTCTACACCTCCTTTAATACATTACATACATTTATTCCCTCTTTGCTTTATTTTATTCATTACCTATGACTTTTTCACTATAATCCAGTAATCCGAACATTCCAATAATCCGGCACCCTCCGGTTTTTAATAGTGCTGGATTACTGAGATTATACTGTAATACCAAAAAAAGGGGGGCAAAAGTAAGCAAGTACCTACTAGCCCCGCCCACCCTCCCTTTATTTTTTAGACAGTAGGTCATCTGCCAAAATCAGTTTAATTTTGCCAACTGGTAGCCCCGCCCACCCACCTTTGATTTTCTTAAAGAACATGCCATTTGCCAATATCAGTTTTATCTCAGCAAATACTAGCCCCGCCCACCCTCTCTTTATTTTTTTAGGTCATCTGCCAAAATCAGTTTTATCTTGCCAACTGCTAGCCCCGCCCACCCACCCTTGATTTTCTTAAAGAACATGCCATTTGCCAATATCAGTTTTATCTCAGCAAATACTAGCCCCGCCCACCCTCTCTTTATTTTTTTAGGTCATCTGCCAAAATCAGTCTTATCTTGCCAAGTACTAGCCCCGCCCATCGCCCTCTATTTTCTTGGAAGGTACGTCATTTGCCAAACTCATTCGTATCTTAGCAAGTACTATCCCCGCCGATCCTCCCTTTATTTTTTAGAGAGTAGGTCATCTGCCAAAATCAGTCTTATCTTGCCAAGTGCTAGCCCCGCCCACCCACCCTTGATTTTCTTAAAGAACATGTCATTTGCCAATATCAGTTTTATCTCAGCAAATACTAGCCCCGCCCACCCTCCCTTTATTTTTTTAGGTCATCTGCCAAAATCAGTCTTATTTTGCAAAATACTAGTCCCGCCCACCCGCCCTTTATTTTCTTGGAAGGTACGTCATTTGCCAAACTCATTCGTATCTTAGCAAGTACCTACTAGACCCGCCCACCCTCCCTTTATTTTTTAGAGGGTAGGTCATTTGCCACACTCAATCTTATCTTGACAAGTACTAGTTTCACTCCACATTTTGTTTCTAAATTTATTATAAGGTATTTTATCTTTTTTTTTGAGAAAACAGGCAAATTTTGACGTTGAAGTGTTTTTTATTTATTTATTTTCTTTTTTTTTTTTTTGTAAAAATCTCAAAGTCAACGGTTCCTATATGGAGCTGCTGGAATCATGGTTAAAATCTTTAGAAATCCACAACTTTTAAAAAAATTAACTTACAAATGCGGTGAAATATTAAAAATTCTTTTACGTTGACGGGCTAATTAAAATCGGCGTGGGTAAATTCAAACACTCGTTGGACTCGACTCGACTCAATGATAATCTCGTTCCCGAAGGTGGCCTCAATTTAAAGCCATATTCCCTTCTCGATGTTTCGCAATCGAGGTCTTTCTCGAATCCATCGCGACTTCCGCTTGCAGGCCTTACTATAGCGAACGCCGCTTCGAGGGTTTTCTGAGTCATACTACATACTAGAAGACCCATAGGCGTCGTACCGGGGCGGCGTATGGATTTATTTCGTTTAAAAAAACTTCACGAAAAAATTGACTTTTTATTTTGTAAAAAAGCAATAAAAAACTTTAACGTCAAAACGGGCCTGTTTGATTTAAAAAATGATACAGTACCTTAAAATAGATGAAAAAACAGGTAAAAAATAGCTTAACCGATTGCAAAATTGTAAAATGATGTCATTATTGTTTTAGAAAGGCATAAACGAAAAAAAATTTGTCAACGATTTACAATACTTACGATAACTTTAAACGTTTGCAGTTTCAAAGTTAAATTGCAAGATGTTGTAATTTTGATTTTGTTCTCCAAAAATCTGGATCTGTACGATAAAAACTTAACAGGGATTCATAAACCACATGTATCTTATTTTATAAAATTTAAATAATGTACTGTAAATTTTGGAGATAACATCAACAAATTGTTGATAGGCATAATTAGCCAAATTTTGATTAGCGTTTTATCATTTAAACGGTATTCGTAATACACAGATAAAATTTGGCTATTGGTTCAGTAGTTTCGCAGAAAATCCGGACAGACAGACAGACAGACGAAAACGGAAGACCTATTGTTTCGTACAAGTTTACGCTCTGAAAGTAAAAGATACTCTGATTTAATTTTTACATATATTGTTTTTTTTTGCATCTGTTATATTTTTAGGAATATTTATTGCAATCGTAATTGTAGCATCCTGTATATGTGAAAAATGTGTATCAAAAAAAAAAAAGAAGAAATAGACCGAGAAATTTCCCAGTGTTCCGGCGGCACTGCTCGTCCCTGAAGTACAACTCAACAAATCTCGGTTTTTTGAAAAATTGTTAAATTTTTTTGCGAAAAATTAAGAAAAACGAGAAATAAAAAAATGAAAAAAAATGAATTGAAAAATCGAGAAACTGAAAAATAGAAGTTTGTTTCAATAATTGTAGATTTGAACACTTATCGCAGTAAAATTCAATATACATACATCTCACAGTAAATAAAATAAGCCAATGAAATTCAAATGTGGAGGTGGGTGGGATTAGTTTTACCTCTTTTCTTTGAATTTCACTCTTTGGAAAGATAAAATCCACGTTTCGTCTAATAAAATGAGTGATGGAGAAGAAAACTGGGTGGGTGGGCGGGACCTGTTTGAAGTTTCGTAATTCGAACACTTGACAAAATAAAAATCAATCTTCATCTCACAGTAAATAAAATAAGCCAAAGAAACTTAAAAGTGGAAGTGGGTTTCTGTTTATATACGATTACTTAAGAACATATGTCACATGGTATATTCTCGTAGAAAAATAATTATTACAATTAAGCTCCACTCCTCGGCTTAAGACGAATAAAAAAAATCATCAGATTTGAGACAGGGTGGGTGGGTGGGGTTTCCATTTGGCTTTTTTTTTCATAATAAACATTGCCATCTTTTCACAACAAGAAACTTAAAACATGTTTAAAATAGTACATTTTTGCAGGGAAATATGAATTTTGCAATTATAAGGCGGAGCCAATTTGCAAAATCGATATTTCCTTATACAAATTTTCCATTTTAACCATCTTTTAAGTTTCATGTTGTGAAAAGAAGTCTACACATATTAAAACAAAAAGGCATAATGTAGGCCCGCCCACCCGCCCTATCTCAATTGTGATGATTTTTTTTATTCGCCGTGAACCTAGAGGGCGGAGCTTAACTGCAAAATTCTTATTTCTTTACAAGAAATTAAAAACATGTTTTTAAGTATCGTGTTGTTCAAAAAATATGATGTATCTTAAGAATAAAAGGCAAAATATAAACCCCACCCCATCTCAATAGTGATGATTTTTTTAATTCGTAGCAACTTAAAACACGTTTAAAATGCTAAATTTTTGTTAGGAAATATGAATTTTGCAATTAGGCTCCACCCCTCGATCTGACAACGAATGAAAAATTCATCACAATTGAGAATTGACATCGGGGCGAGTATGGGTGGGGCCCAATCTTTGGCTTTATTTTTTCCTTAATATACATAGTATTCTTTAAACAACACGATTCTCAAAAACATGTTTTTAATTTTTCGTAGGAAAAATAAGGATTTTGCAGTTAAGATCGTCGCAATTGAGATAGGGTGGGTGGGCGGGGCTCCATTTTGCCTTTTTGTATCGTGTTGTTCAAAGAACACAATGTATATTAAGTAAAAATTAAAGGTAGATTGAGATCGAGTTAGATGGAGGGGACCAAATGTCTTCTTTTTATGTGAAAGCTTCTCGGGGGTCTCAACTGTCTTTTTTAAAAATGTAAAACATTCCTGGGAACTCCGATTGGCTTTTTTTTAATGTGAAATCTTCTCGGGGGTTCCAACTGTCCTTTTTAAAAATGTAAAACCTTCTCAGGGGTCCCAACTGTCTTTTTTAAATGTAAAACTTTCCTGGGGACCCCGATTGGCTTTTTTTAATGTGAAACCTTCTCGGGGGCCCTAAATGTATTCTTTTAAGAATGTAAAACTTTCTCGGAGGCGTCAAATATTTTTTCTTTTAGAATGTGAAACCTTCTGGGGGGGGGGGGGGCAAATATCTATTATTTTTTCAATGTAAAACCTTCTCGGGGGCTCCAAATGTCTTTTCAAGACTTCTTCAAGAGTTATTTTTTAAGAATTTTAAATCTTCTCGGGGCTCCCAACTGTCTTTTTTAAGGAGGTGAAAACTTCTTTTTTTCTATTACACTGTGACTAGTGCCTTCTATATTGTTTTTACTCCATATAAAAGTCGAAAATCATAAAAGTCGAAAGATCGAGAAATCGCAAAATTAAAAACTGAAAAATTTAATTAACAAAAAAAATTGATAAATCGGGAAACTGAACAATCGAAACATCGAAATCTCGGTAAATCGAGAAATCGAAGAATTGAAAAATCGAAAAATGTAAAAACTGAAAATTGAGAGATTGAAAAACTGAATGATCAAAAAATTGCTCGAAAATTATTCCGTTGGACGGGTGATTAAAATCGGCGCGATATAAACTCAACAATTTATTTCTCAGTAGTTCAAATTTACACGTCGAATTACACATCGATTATGTACAAAATAATTCCGTATAAAAGATTGAATTCGACTGAAGAATAATCATTCCCCGACGGTGGCCTTTATTTAAACCTGAGAACGCCGCTTCGAGATTTTTCCGGGTTGCCTACCGCGACTTCCACTTCCAGGCTTTTCTTTAGCGTTCATTGGCCTACATACGAGAAAGCTCTCGTTTATTTCGTAACAGTACAGTATATCAAATCCAACGTTTTCAAAAAATTAAAAGATATTTGATTTTGCGAATTTTATTTTTCATGACAACCATTATAAATTAAAATAGAGATATGCATGGAATGTTCAAGGAAAGGTAAAGAAACGTGCTGCGCGTTTGTTTCAAATGAATTTTCTATTACAAAATTTTTTGATCACGTCATCTACATTTTTGCAAGGACACGTATATCATTGATGATTTTCGGTAAAATCGAGTAAATCGCCTTGTATCTTGATTTATAATAATCAATAAAATAACGAAACAATTAATCACCTCTACCGTGTGTAATAGCAGAGGTGCGACTGAAGAATTAACTGAAAATTATTTACAGGACTTCATTACTGTACGTCCTTAGGTTATCCTCGATAAGAAAAACAACTTGAAGGTGTTTATGTTTATACATCTGAAGAATGTCACGTAGAAATTAGTTTGATCTGAATGAGTTCGTCGCCTCAAAACAGAGGATTAAGATTATTAATGAGTTATTATTTAATTCTTGTTAAATAAAAACGTTCCTATTTTCACATTTTCGAGAGAATGGGGTGACTCGTACGTAATTTGGTCAATAAATCTCTATAAAGACAAAAGACACTTCAGATTTTGGTTGAAAAAGTCTCCAGGCGTTTATGGCGCAGCTTCCATATGGATTACAATTCTTGTAAGTGGCGAACAACCACCATAAACTTGGTTTCACAATAAAATTTATAGCCATCAAGTAGCACAAAGCACGAATAACATCTTCATCGTTAACATAACAAAAGCCCATGCGCTGACGACTTGCTGATCACTTCTCAACAATATCCGCAAATCCTTCATAATCCACCATTAAAGTTTTATTTCTTCGGAAGCTCCGCCAACTTTCACTATCGACAAAAAAATCCCATAAAACACCTACACAGGTGATATCATCCGTACCCTTTTTCGTATATGCATAGGCCGCTTTTCATCGAAATTTGTATTCTCGACTCACGCAGATCGAAATTTATTCGCCACCTTGTGCCACATCGCTAGGCTTAAGGTTGAAACTTTAAACCCGCGTTTGACGCGGCTAAAGGTCACGTCTAAATTTCACCCATCGATCTGCCTAAACGACAAACAAACACCGCTCACCTTGAATTCTCACAATTAGCCTCTCGATTTTTTCCGAATAAACCCATCAATCTGTGTAACCAGCAATCGAAATTACGCACGCAGCGAATTAACATCAATCGAAGGTGAACCCCCCGACCTCCAAAACAATGTGGACATTCAGCGGTTGCAACGCCCCAAAAATTGTTTCTGCTTTTGCCGGGAATTCGGAGCTATTTATTTTTTGCCGGTTTGTGCGCTTCTGGTGATTCGATTAAGTGATAAAATGATTTGTTTCGTAAGTCGATTATTGGCGGTTTGGGTTTATTAGTTGGAGGAATTCGGCTGATTAGGATTGGGCGAATGGAGTGCTTTTTCTGAGATTCCAAGGAATTCGCCGGCAGTCATCGGATGACACTATTCTTCAGGCTTCCGTAATGACGACCATCAATTTTGTTTTTGTTTTTTTTTTATGGTAATTGGAATTTTTGTGTAATGCAATGTCGCAGTTACGGTGTTTTGTTTTAATTGATGCGCATATTTAACTACATACCACCCACAACAAACAATTGTTGCAAAATGTTTATCATAAAAAAGACGCACAATAAACGTACGAGTAGGTGGTGTACTTTGTTTTTTTGCAATTTTCCACATACAAATCATTGTTCAATTATATTCGACTGAATCAATACACAATTTTCCCTAAACCCCCCCCCATCATCACCACTTCTTGGATCGCGCTGAAATATTCAAACACCTCCACAAAACTCGAAACTTTTCACTTTTGACTATGAATAATTCATCAAAAAATGCGTTTTTCGCCCGTTGAGACGCGATAATGACGACTCTCGGCGCCGCCTCCGGTGGTGGCGGCGCCAGCGGCTGGACCCCCGCAGAAACACACAACCAATTAAGGGATTAGCTGAACAAACCGTCCGAATATCGAAAGAAACGCGCGATTGATCGACCACTGATTGATATCTGGCGCCAAGATGGCCACACCCTCTAGCGCCATACTGAAAATGGCGCAGAATATGTAAAACAGAAGGTTAAAGAACCGAAGAGGATCCACGGCGCGTTTCCTGTGCTGGCACTTCTGAGTAAGGCTTTGGCGTGCCGTTTTTGCAGGCGTCACATGCAGGCTTTTTTCTCGGCTCTTTAAGCATGTTTAAGCGGTGGCAGAATCGATACGGCGTGTTCTGGAAGTAGTGGACAGTGGAAGAAAAAGCACTTATGTGACGATGGAAGATTAAAGAGAATTGGAGAACTTCGGACTATATATTTTCTTTTAATGTTTTTTGGAATATACAGACGCTGAAGTTGTATGAAAGAAAAAAAGCACTTTATTCAAAAATACGCGTCGCTTGTGCTTCAGAGCGAATAAGTAACAATTTCGGACCATTTTTTATGGATATGTTAATTTCCTCGTTTTAAAAAACGACCTTCGCAGCTTATCTCATCAAGCCAGTTAGTAAAACGTAGCACTAATTATTAACGCTGCTTCAATTTAGGACATCCTTTAGTAAAAAACTGGGCTGAAACACCTACGAAAAGAGCGTGCAATTCCATGTAAAAGATTGATAAAACCGTTCTGTGTTGGAGGAAATGTAATCAAAATCAGAATTTAATACAATTTGATTGATGAGATATAAAACAGGCTGTTATTACTAATTAATAGACGAAATTGTATGACGGAAATAAATACAAAAATACATTAAATAAAAGTAAAAAAGTACTTATTTTACCGTCGTAAGACACAGGACGATTTTGTATTAAATATTCAACTGAAGTCATCATTTTTATTTAAAATCAAACAATTTCACTCGCGCAAAATGCAAATGAAATCTCGCAACTGAGTTACTGCTAGTGGTCACTGTTCGAGCCGAATACAGCGACTAGACGCACGGTTTCCGTGGCAACGGTGTAAACAAAACATCTAAATGAGGCATGATTTAGTCGCCGCTTTGATCAGCACGTCAGCAACATATCATATATCCAAGACCCAACATCTTTAGATGTAAGTTTTGATACATTTTATACAAACGGAGCGAGATTAAGGGGACTCGCTAGACGAGGTATAACATTGTTTTGGGTTTTTGTATGAAAAAATGATACAAAAATATATAAAATACAGCTTTTGTTTAACACGTATAAGTAGCTAAGTGTATCTACTACTGATCCCAGAAAGGAGGTGTTTTAAAAAAGCCCTACGCCCAGTAACTTCTCCCTTCATTGTTTACTCGAAAAAAGTGCTCGTATATGTTTTCATTTGCCGAGAGATCATTTTCAAAATATATTTATAATAAAAATATGCAAGTCTTGGTGATGAAAAATGTACTTCTAATAAATTCCTCTAATACCTCTAATAGGTTCCTCTTTCTTCTTGAATCAATTATTTCGGGCACTAATGCGCCAAAGTAAAATCTGCCAATGTTGAAAAATTGAGAGATCGAAAAGCTGAAAAGTGGAAACATCGAAATATTGGAAGAACGAGAAATCGAAATAGCAAAATCGAAAAATCTACAAATTGGAGACTGAAAAATTGGAAAACTTAAAAAAAAAACTAGTGCATCGAAAAGTAAAAAAATTGAAAGATGGCAATATCGGAAAACTGAACATTCGAAACATCTAAAATTTAAAAAATCTGACAAGAAAAAAGAAATAAAATAAATCGAAAAACCGAAAAATTGATTTATTAAAAGTCAAAAAATAGCCAAATGAAAGTATGAAAAACTAAAAAATGTAAAAAATTTAAAAATCGAAAATTTGAAGAGCTGAAAAACTGAAAAATCTCAAAGCTGAAATGTCGAAAAATTGAAAAGTCAAATCACAGAACAATTGGAAGATCGATAAATCGGAAACCCGAAAAATTGGGAAATCGAAATTCTCGTAACATGAAATCCAAGAATCGAAAAATTAAAAAATTGAAAAAACGAAAAATTGAAGAATAGAAAAACTGAAAAATCGCAAAACTGAGTCGAAATAACAACAAATCGAAAAATAGAGTTCGACAAAATTGGAAAATTTGAAATTCAAAAAATCGATAAATCGAAAAATCAAAAAATTGAAAAACCGAAAAATTGGGAAAATTAAAATATCGAAGTCTCGATAAATCCAGAAATCAAAAATTGAATAATCGAAAAATTTTAAAACATCGAAAAATCTAAAATTTAAAAAATTGGAAAATTATAGTATCAAAAATCTGAAAAACTCTCAAACTTAAAAATTTTCAAAATTCAAGTGAAAATGGAGAAATCGAAACATAAAAAATGATGAAATCGAAAACCGAAAAAATGTCCAAATTAAAAAAATTTAATTGGAAAACAAAAAATCCAGAAAATGGAAAGTACAAAAACTGCAATCTCGAAAAATTGAAAAGTCGAAACATCGAGAAATAGAAATAACAAAATCGAAAAATCTAAAAATTGGAAAATGAAAAATTGAAGAAATCTAAAAATGGAAGTCTTGATAAATCTAGAAGTCGAAAAATTTTAAAAATTCTCAAAATTGAAATGTTGAAAAATGGAGAATTCGAAAATATGAAAAATCGAGAAATCGAAAAATAGACGTATGTTTTAAAAATTAGAAAATAACTAAATCGAAACAGTACAAAAATCGAAAAATTGAAAAATATAAAAACTTAAAAAAATGAAATTTGAAGAATTGAAAAACCGAAAAATCGAGAAAATCAAAAATACCAAAACTGAAATTCAATACTTGAATACCAGAAATTGAAAATTTGAAAAGTTGAAAAATCTAAAATTTCGAAAAATTGAAAAAAGATAAACCTAGAAATCCGAAAGTCGATAATTAAAAAAAAACTGCTAAATCCAAAATTCAACAAATTGAAACATGATAATATCGAAAAACTGAACAATCGAAACATCCCAATCTTGATAAATTTAGAAATCGAAAAATTTAAAAACTGAGACATCGAAAAAATCGAAAAATTAAAATTCCCCAAATTGAAATGTTGAAAAATCGGGAAATCGAAACATGGAAATCTCCATAAATACAGAAATTAAAAAAGTGAATAATCGAAAAATCCAAATCTTTAAAAACCGAAATATCAAAAAAAATCGGAAAAATGCGAATGTTGAAAAATTGGGAAATTTGAAAGTACCAAAACTGAAATATCGAAAAATTGAGAGATCGAAAAGCGGAAAAGTGGAAACATCGAAACATCGGAAGATCGATAAAGCGAGAAATTGAAAAACCTAGAAATCGGAAAGGCCAAACATCACCAAATTCAAACATCGATTAATCAAAAGACCTAAAAATTGAAGATTGAAAACTTGGCAAACTTATAAGTAATTAAAAAAACTGGTAAATCGAAAATTCAAAAAATTGAAACATGATAATATCGAAAAACTGAACAATCGAAACATCGAAATTGTTTTGAAATAAAGAAGCCACACCGTTCAGTTTTTATACTTTTACATATTTATTTCAAAACATTTGACAGGTTTTTCCTCACTTTGTTGCCCATAGTATGTAAGATTATTACCTCTAAATGTACTGTACAACAGAGACTCCACAGTTTTAGCTGTTGTTGTAGTCGGTTTAAGTTTGTAAATACGCCCAAAATTTGAAGCCGTAACTCTAATTTCTTTTTCTTTTGGCCAAATGTGCCTGTTGTCTAGTGTCTATTTCAATTTGGTCTAAATTCAAAAATAATTTTCTCAAAAAAACGTCTTTGGCTGTCACAAATGTTTCTACATCCATGTCAGGATTACCTAAAAAATATTTAAACCATAATCGCAATCGGGACCACATTTTTTTACGACATATATTTTTTTACGAATACTTTGTCTAAGTCGAGCTTGTTTCATAGACGAACAATATTTTTTTGTTATTAAACCAGGACCGTTTTAATCACAATATATTTACTTATCCCCTCTAAAAAATTCATGACGTCACCTCAAAATTTTGCTGAATAAATCTTATCTAAAATGTACAAAATATGGAAATCAGGAACTACAAAACCGAATGTTTTAAAATCTAATGTGAAAAAAAACATAATAGGCATGCAGTCGTCACGTTTCCGATAGCGAGGGAAGTACTGTCTAAACTCTTTGGACCAATTTTTTTGATTTTCCCATTTCTCCATTTCTCAATTTTTCAATATTTCAGTTTGGGAATTTTTCACTGTTTCGATTCTTTAATTTTCCTTCCATTTTTAGGTTTTTCAATATTTCAGCTTTGGAATTTTGCAATATTTCGTTTCTTCAATTTTTCAAATTTTTGATATTGTGTTTTCTCGGATTTTAAATTTTTCGAATTTTTTTTTTAATTTTTCAGTTTTTAAAGTTTTAGGTTTTTAGATTTCTCACTATCTCGACTTTTCGATTTTTCAGTTCCATGATTTTTTAATTTGTCGAATTTTTAAATTTTAGATTTTTTATTTTCTTTGATGTTTTGAGTTCTCGATCATTCGATTTTCTGAGTTTTCAGGCTTGGATTTTTTTTGTTGTTCAATTCTTGGATTTTTAAAATTTTTGTTTTTTAAATTTTCCTATTCATCAACTTACTGGGATTTCAATGTTTTGATTTTTTGATTGTCAATTTCTCGATTTTTTGAATTTTTAGTTTTTGATACGATTTTTTTTGTTCAAAAATTTTTAGTTTTTCAATTTATTAACTTTACGATACTTCAGTTTTGCTCGATTTCGATTTCCCAATTTTTCGACATATTACTGTTGGGATTTTTCAATTTATCGATTCTTCGATTTCTAGAATTTCTTCATTTTTCAATTTCTCAATTTTCCTATGTTTCAGTTTTACGATTTTTAAATTTTTTGATTTTCAAATTTCTTTATTTCTCGACTTTTCAATTCTTTCTTCAATTGTGATTTTTTAATTTTTCGATTTCTGAATTTTTCAATGTTTCAGTTTTGGATTTTTTCACTTTTCCGATTCTTCAATTTACTTTCCATTTTTCAGTTTTTCAAGATTTCAGTTTTGAATTTTTTCGCTTTTTCATTTTTTCAATTTTCCTTCAGTTTTTCAGTATTTCAGTTCTGGAATTTTGCAATGTTTCGGTTCTTCAATTTTTCCATTTTTTGATGTTTCGATTTCTCGGTTTTTCAATTTTTCGATAGGTATTTTAATTTTTCAATTTTTAAGTTCTAGATTTTCCGTTAATTTTTTTGTTTTCCTTGATGTTTTGATTTGTCGATTATTCGATTTTTCAAGTTCTCGGTTTAGATTTTTTGGTTTTCCAATTCTTCGATTTTTAAATTGTTTAATTTTTAGATTGTTCAATTTCTCGATTTTTAGATTTTTCAATTTTTCGGTTTACCGATTTTTTTCATTTAAAGTGTTTCAATTTTTCAATTATTAACTTTTCGATTTTTCAGTTTTGGTCTAATTTGATTTTTTGTCTCCTCTACTGTTGATGTTTTGATTTCTCGATGTTTCAGTTTTTGAACATTCAGATGTTCGATTTTTCGACTTTTTGGCTTTTCAAGTGTTCAATTTTTTGATTTTTGAATTTTAGATTTTTGTTTTTTTGATTTTTTTGATGTTTCGATTTCCCAATTCTTCAATTTTTCGATATTTTAATTTTCCAATTTTTCGAATTTTTAAATTTTTGATTTTTCTTTTCTGTTATTTCTCAATTTTTGGATTTTTTAAATTTTACATTTTTCGGTTATACTATTTTTTGATGCTTGAATTTCTCAATTTTTCAAGTTTTCAATACTCAATTTTTCAGGATTTGAATATTGAGAACTTTTCAATTTCTGGATTTTCAATTTTCAAATATTTTAATATTTTGATTTTTTAATGTTTCGATTTTTGGGTGTTTTGATTTTTCGATTTTTAAAGTTTTTGATTTTTCGATTTTTCCGATTTGTTGTCTATTTTAAGTATATTTCATTTTTCAATTTGCGCCTTCTGCGAGAGTATTATTTGTTGTGCTGCACTTGACGGGCGAGGGAAGTTCTGTCGAAATAACCTTCGACCAGTTTTTATACTTGGCACGTAGGGTTCTTACTAAGCATTCCTTATTTAACCGAACAGTTATTAATTTAACTAAGCAGCTATTATTTCACCAAGCATATATTATTTTTACTGAGAATTTATTTTTTACTAAGCATTAATTATATAACTTAGCATTTATCATTTTTACCGAGCAAAAATACAGAGCGTTTAAAAATAGAACTGTGGATTTAATTTGTTCCCTTATAACAAGAAAACGGTATTAATAATACATTTAGGCGAATAAACTTATAGACGGGCTTAATAAGCCTTGTTTGCTCTACAGTGTCTAAATTGTGTTTAAATAATATAATAATTATCTCGAATATTAAAATTAATATGTCAAAAGAATACGAGAAATGATTATTCTGTGCTGAAGGTATGTTGTGGGCCGCCTGTCATAAATTATTATTATTCTTCATTATCGGCTTAGGATGTTTTTATGACCCACGACCCGTAGTCGTCTATCCCAGTGCGTCAGGTAGATTTAAAGAAGAATTGCTGGTTGCGTTTAAGGCAACAAATGGCGCCCAATTCAGACTTGTCTCTCGTCTAGCGTTCCCCCTTAAAAAAATAAAAAAATCCCGAAAAACCTATCCGTATTGATTTCGGAAACACAATAATAAAAATTATGTGTGAATACCGAAAACAAACGAATCGATACCCTCCTCAACCCGAATTAAAACCCTCCACAAAAATACGCCCACGCGGTCAACCCCGTCTTCTACCCCCGAAATCACAAAGTCGCCTTTTATCTCGATACTCCTATTGTTATTAACAACTCAAACACCGCCATCCCACAGAAAACCGTACAATACCGACGTCAGATTACAATAGACCAAATGAGTCCCGAGCTTCTTCGGCAAATCGGTTCGTAATTCACCCTAAACGCTGGATGATGGATCGTTCCATCTCGAACACGGAGACATAAAGCCGAAATTAGGTCGAAGCTTAACGTCTTCGTAGGATGCTCTCTGTTTTTTTGCAACAAGTGTCGCCTTTCACTCGTCGAAAGTAAGAAAAGTAGAAATGTTTAATTAGAGAGAGCCGGAGTGTTTTCAGATAGGGTTGGCGTTTAAAAAAATTCCTTCGATGAATTGTTTCCGTGAAATGCAGATGTATTGATTTGTCTCTTTACCAGTCGATTGGAGGTGCGCCAGGTCTAGATGTGTACTTCTAATTTTAACGCACGTTTAAGTGGCAGGATTTTTCTAATTTTAACTTGGTAATTTTTGGTTAGTTGGAGTGAGTTGTAACAAGTGTCGGATGGCGCGATTGTGGTACGCGTATTGGAGATTGGAGTAAGTGGAAACAGATCCATAATAATTATTGCGAGATGGCATCGAGGTTAATAGAGAAAGCAAAGCAGTGGACAGAATTTGTTTCGGTATTTATCTATCCATCGATGTTTTCATTTTGTGGTTTCGTTTTAGTAGAAAAGAGTTGATTCCACTTATCCTAGTTATAGATAATTTTGATAATTTATTTTAATTTTTACTTCCCGAGCGTAAGTCTGTCTGTCTGGTGTCTGTATCCATTTTTATTAAACAAGTGATCTCCGAAACTACTGGACCAATTGTTGTCATTTTTTGTATGTATATTTGTCTGATAAAAATCGGTGACGCAATCTTACAATTTTGCCGAATAAATGTAAAATATGCACAATGTTAATTCTAGAAATTACAGAAATGTTGTGAAAGTCCCAAATATTCTAACCCTTTCAAAGGGTTTAAGACTTTCTAGGATGCCAAAAACTCTCAGGACTACAATGATTTTAGGTATTTTAAAAAATGCTAGAGAAGCCGGCAATTTAAAAATTCTAAAGGGATGTCAGGGAAAGGAAAATCTGAAAAATTGGGCTAATCTCAAAAATCTGAACATTCTGGAAATTTTGAACATTTTGCAAATTACCAAAATTCCCAAAAACTAAAAGAAAAAAATATCTCAAAAGTTTACAAAATCTTAAAATGGTAGATATTCTAAAAATTCCAAAGTTCCCAAATGTTTGAAATATTAAAAAAAAACATTTCAAAAATTCTAAAGACTAGATACATTCTAAAAATCTTAGGGTTTTCATACAGTAGAATTTACGAATTGTAAAGACACCAAAGATACTAAATAAACTAAAATTTTGGATTTTAAATATAAGAAACATCCAACAAAATCTTTAAAATTTTAACGTCACCACAAAATTTTGCTAAATAAATCCTATCTGAAATGTACAAAATATGATGAGTCTTTTCTTGTGATTTATCATTCATAGTTTTTGGATTTGCATATACAGGATGACCCAAAAAAATTAATGAATGGGTAAATGTATTTTACTGATTTAATCAGGAACTCCAGAACCGAATGTTTTGAAATCTTGCAAATGTTTTAAGGTTATAAAGAGCATAATAAATTTTTAGTCAAAATATATTTGGTTATCTTTTACAAAAAACTGATGACGTCAGCTCAAAAGTTTGCCGAATAAATCCTATCTAGAATATACAAAATATGATGAGTCTGTACTTGTAATTTGTCATTCCATTCATATTTTTTGAATTTGCATATACCGGGTGACTCAAAAAAAATAATGGAATCTACTGCGAAAAAAAAACCATAATAGACATGCAGTCGTCACGTTTCCGACAGCGAGGGAAGTACTGTCTAAACTCTTTAGACCAATTTTTTGTATGCATATTTGTCTGATAAAAATCGGTGACGCAATCTTACAATTTTGCCGAATAAATGTAAAATATGCACAATGTTAATTCTAGAAATTACAGAAATATGAAAGTCCCAAATATTCTCACCCTTTCAAAGGTTTTAAGACTTTCTAGGATGCCAAACACTCTTAGGACTACAATGATTTCAGGTATTTTAAAAAATTAAAAAAGCTAGAGAAGCCGGCAATTTAAAAATTCTAAAGGGATGTCAGGGATTTCAAAGATTCCACAGGTTTCAAATATTTAAAAATTGGAAAGATGATAAAAATTCTAAAGATCTAAAAACATTATTTAAAATTCTAGAGATACTCAAAATATAAAAATAATGAAAATCTGAAAGCTCTGAAGATTATAGAACTTCTAGAGATTCTAAGGATTCCAAAGTTTCCAGTGGTTTGAAACATTCAAAAAATATAAAAGCTTTTACGGATTATATATACTAGCACTTACGATTCTAAATAAACTAAAGTTCCAATGTTATAGAATCTGGGGATACTAGTGATCCTAGAAATTGCAGAAATTTTAGGTTTTATAAAAGTCCTAGTAATTGCCAAAGTGTTCAAAATTTCCATAGATTGAAAAGACTCTAAAGAGTCTAAACACCAAATACTGTAAAGACTAAAGATTTTAAACGCTGTAAAGAATCAAAGGGGCCAAAAGCTAAAATTCCGTTTCGAATACTTGAAAGATTCTAAAAGTTCTAGAGCACTTACAAAAAACCAAAGATTTTAAACCTTGTAAAAATCGCGTGAACTCTTAAAATGCCAAAGATGTTAAAAATACCAAAGACTTTAAAGAAAACAAAAATCTTAAAGATCGGAAAAATGCTTTCTTTAATTTTTATAAATCTTAAAAACACTGAAGGCCTTGAACACACTATTTATTGTCTTATAAGTCTTGGAGACTGTAAAGATTCCAGAGATTCCAAAAATTCCAAAGATTTAGACCCTTGAGATAAATTTTAGAAAATCTGAAAATATTGGAAAAGGTTGAACTTCAAAATTCTGGTATAACTGGAGCCTGATAATTTTAGAAATTTTAGAACATGTGGAAATTCTGGTCACTTTGCGTAGGTACTTTGGGCTAATCTCGAAAATTACCAAAATTCACAAAAATTAAAATAAAAAAATATCTCAAAATTTCAAAAGTTTACAAAATCTTAAGATGGTACATATTCTAAAAATTCCAAAGTTCCCAAATGTTTGAACTATTTAAAAATACCTTTCAAAAATTCTAAAGACTAGATACATTCTAAAAATCTTAAGGTTTTCATACAGTAGAATGTACGAATTGTAAAGACACCAAAGATGTTAAATAAACTAAAGTTTTGGGTTTTAAATAGAAGAAAAATCCAACAAAATTTGTAAAATTTTAAAGATTTTGGAAGTAAAAATGTTCCTAGAAGTTACAAAAACTCTAAACTTATAAAGTTTCTAATAATTCTGAAGTATCCAAATTTCTAAAGATTGTTAAGACTCTCAGGACTCTGAAAACTCTAAAGATTCTAAATATTCAAACGTTAAAAAGGTTTTTAAAATTATGTCCCAAAAGTTTTGAAGATTCCAAAGACTAAACAAAATAAAAGTCGTAAAAATCTGAAGAATGCTTCCTTTAATTTTTATAAATCCTACAAGTATTAGGGGTCTTGAACACCCTAATTATTGTCATATACGTCTCAGAGGTTCTGAAGATTTAAGAGATTCCAAAAATTTCAAAGATTTAAAGACTCTTGGGGTTGATTAATTTTAGAAAATCTGGAAATATCTAGAAAGTGTGATAAATTTGAAAGACCTAGAAATCTTGAAAACCGAGGAAAATGTTGAATTTTGGCATATTCGAAGACTGATATTTTTATTTCGTTTAGAAAATCTGGAACTTAAGATTCCAAGGGTGCCAAATCTAAAAAGTCTATTCATACAAAATTGATATGTGTGCCCTTGCTAAAATAAAAATAAAAATTATATGGAAAAGCTGATTATAAAGATGAAAAAAAAGTTTTCAAAGTTAAAGCTGATAATAATTATAAGAGATATTTGTTCGACTGTACTTCAGGGGCTGGGGAAGTTCTGTCGAAGTAACTTTCAACCAATTTTTTAGTGCTTTTTTCATCGTTTTCACTTTTTTCGAAACAAAAATTACTCCTACATTTTTAGTTTTTTCAATTTTTGCGCTTCTTGGATTAAAAACGCCAAAATTTTTTTACTTTATGTTTATTCTTGAGTTTGTTTTAAGTCTAATTACAACTAAAACCAACCAACAACCCCCTCCATGCGGCAAAACTACCCACCCTTCGTGCCTGATCCCCCATTATTTTTCGATCCGCAGCTCCTCGGATTTATCGTCATTGCGTCATTCCCGCATAATCAAAGCCCAAACAGACCTTCCTTTTCCACCGTCCAAACATCATCCGTCCTCCGCAAACCCGCGCTTAATTACCCGTCGCACACAAAAGAACGGCCTTCGCGCCGACCTTGCGTACGCACATCATCTTCATCTTTATTGATGACGGCCACAATTAAATTCGTCATTCCGGCCGCGGGGCACCGATTCGGTGAATTTTCTCATTGCGATGGCCGCGGGCCCAATTTATTCCGATCCGTTGTGGTGTCGCGGCGTAATTAAACGGGTTTGTGCCGTTCGGTAATTTAGGTTTTTGACGAGGCCGCGGGCGGAGCGAGCCGGCCCCGGTGCTTGCCTAGCGGCTTATTTTGGCGTTTGGGTTTTGTATGGTCTCGATGAGTGGTTGCGAGAAAAATTCGTTAGCGACAGGAAATTAATTTCCTCGGAATGGAAGCCTTTTTATCGGCTTGACGTCTAATTATTTTTTGGATTCGGCGGCTCAGAATTTCCGTTTAATCTCCAGCGCTCCATAAACGTTAATTATTTTTCGAACGGCCGCTGTGGCACCGTTTTGGCGCGATTTAGCGGCACTGAACCAATTAACGTCGCTTGTAAAAACGTGAGAATTAGCGGAATTCGGGCCGAAAGGGAAACTAAACAATTTAAGTAGTTAAGGCGGCAAATAAAACAATTACGAGTGCGGTTGCGTGCGGAGACAATTTTCGATTCGACGGACGTTGCTTCTATTATTAGACGGATTTTCTTCGGAACGTACAAGAGATGACTTATCTAAGCGCTACGTCGCGAGTGTTGGATAATGGAAACCCGATGGACGTACACTCGATGAATACTAATGGAGTTTTTTGCACGTCCATTTCAATTCCGGCTGTGTTGATGTGTCGGAGTGCACATTGTAGAAGACGGCTTTTATCCGGCGTGATTGTGTGTGTGTACACACGCTCGGGATGGAATGGAAGACGGCGCCAGGAGGTCCACTTACGACCGAAAGAGGGCGCCCGTTTCATTCGTTAATTGAAAGAGGACTATAGATGAAATGACTTTAATTATAACAATACAAACTTAAACGTGGCACAGTTAACAACTGTAACAAAATCGAATGCTGATTTGATAACGTGAGTATTGTCCTCTGGATGAAGAGGATGGCGATCGCCAAGTTGACGGTGGCAGGAGAAACATCGAATGTGAGAACGAAGTGACTGAGTTTCGCTTTCGCATCTTCTGTGGTCACAATTCAGCCGCTGCCATTGGTTGATTACATGTCGTTTAATGTCTTATACAAAACCGTAATTTGCAAAATCGTTCGAATCGAATGTTTCGAATATATTAGAAAGAATTCCAACTAACCAGACTAAGTTACTTTTTTTTTAAATTTGAATCGCAAACAGTTACCAAGGGGTTTAACTTAAAAACATGATAAATGACTCTAGAGGTGCCTGTGTAACTAAATTACCCTAATAAAATCCAGTGGCGTAGCTAACTTCCACTGCGCCCCCCCGCAGTTTATAGTAAGCGCCCCCATACACCAAATTTAAAAAGTAATATAAAATTAATATGAAATTACTGGTTTACCAGTAGTGGCGCCGAATAACACAGATTTACAAATAATAATAATTTATACACATAATAATTTTTAAAAATTGTTAATTGATTATACTGGCTTCATTCGACGTTGTCGAGAGTTCATAAATTCGCGTATGACACTGTCGAGATCTAATTTTTGGGATCGATCACACTCAATGCTCAACAGAGCCAAGTTGGTTAATCGTTTTTGACTCATCGTGCTTCGCAAATATGATTTAATTAATTTTAATTTAGAAAAAGATCTTTCTGTCGTTAAAAAATTATTGTCCATAAACAGAAACTTAGCAATATTTATAATTTTAGTTATTTTTTGCTGAATAATTTCACCAACAACAATGTTTTTAAAACTAACGATTTGCCCACAGATTGCACTAGAAATATCTTCTTCGTATTTATTTGCCAACTTTGATGCTGCCTCCACAAATTCTTCGTCTGTACAATTCAACATTTCCTGTGGTCCTAGAAAAGAAAAATAGTTTCTGACGTTTTTCATGCTTTCAAACCTATCTTTAATTTGAATATTTAAAATATCAAGAGCAGGATAGAAAACGGCTGTTTTACATTTTTCAGTGGGATTTTTGAAAACGGTATCTTCACATAATTCGTCATGAAACAGTTTTACTTTTTTTATACGTTTATTTGAAAAAAGAATTGTTAATTTTCCAGGTATCAGCACATTTCCTTGATTCCTCCATTATTTGTTCAAAATTGTCACGTATACTTTGAAATTTGTCTTTTAGATGTTCCATCCATTTACAAGCCTCATCTAAAGTAATATTTCAACTCTGTAAAGTTTTTGAGACCAAATTAACATTTTCTAAAATTTTGCATTGAAATACTAATAGAGCAACAAATTCAAATGAATCCATTTTTTTACGAAGAGCTACAGCTTCATCTATTTCACTTTTCTTTTTTGATGTTAAAATAATTTCAGCTCATAACTGTTGAGAGATTATTATATCTAATGGCAATTAGAGAATCAAATCTCGATGACCATCTGGTGGGGCATAACATTTTTAAAGTTTTTTTTATAACACACTTATCATTTTCTTTCATCTCAATGTTGTTGTTGTTGTTGTTGCCATCTCGGTAAACTATCACTGAAATAGACGTATATAGCATTTATTAAATCATAAAATGCGGAAATTCCTGGTACAGTCTTAACAGAATCATTAATCATAAATTGAGGTTTTTCCCGATTTTTTAATTTTCATTTTCTGGATTTGATATCACAATTTTTCGTTTATTCAATTTTTCACATTTTCAATTCCTCGATTTTCCAATTTTCAATATTTAGATTTTACAATAATTTTCGTGTTTTCGACCGCAATTTTTCGATCTTTAAGTTTCCCAATTTTTAATCTTTCGATTTTTGAATTTTCCCTTTCTTCAATTTCTCAAGTTTTTAGATTTCTCGAAGCCTTCATTTTATACATTTGCGTTTTTTCATTTTGAGTTTTCAATTTTACAATTTTTCTAATTTATAACTTTTCCATTTTGTTTATTCGGAAAGTAGAAAATTCGAAAAATTGAAAAATCGGAAAATTAAAAAATTGGAAAAAAATTAAGAAACAAAAAATTGCAAAATCGATAAAACGGAAAATCGAATGGAATTTGTTTTTACGATTTTTTAACTTCGATTTTTGAAACTTTTTAATCTGTATTTCAATTTTTCGATTTTTGGAATTTTCTGTTTCTCATATCTAGGTTTATCGATTTTTTTGTTTTTCGATTTTTCCGTTTATCTTTTTTTTTAAGTAAATATTTCAATTTTGAATTTTCCGATTTCGGCCTATTTCGATTTCTCGATCTTTTGAAGTCTCAAGTTTTCGATTTCGATTTCTTGGTTTTCCAATTTTAAAAATTGTAAAATCGAAAAATTATAGAATCTTGAAAATTGTAAAGTCCAAAAACTATGACATTCAAACACCGAAAAATTGAAAAATTCCAAAAACGAAAAACTGAAAAAGTGAAAAACTTTAAAAATTATAATAATTAGGAGTGTTACATAATCCAAATGAAAACTAGAAAAACTGCAAATGAAAAATTAAAAAAACGGAAAATTGAAAGCAGAAAATTGAAAAAATAAAGAAAATTAAAAACCCACAGGAAAAATTGCAAATCGAAAAATTGACGAAATTAAAAACTGTAAACTCGTGAAATTTGCAAACTCTAAAATTTGAAACATCTAAAAGTTGGAAAATCAAAAACTGAAAAATCGAGAAATCGAAAATTTTCAAAAATCGAAAGATGAAAAATCGAAATTTTGGAAAATCGAAAAACCGCGAAATTCAAACTGAAAAAAGATCGAGAATTCAAGATGTCGAAAAATCTAAATATCTAAAATTTAAAAAATTGAAAAATTACAATAACGAAAAATTTAACATTTAAAAAAAACACAAAATTGAGAAATGGAAAAATGAAAATTTAGAAAAACCAACACTTGGAAAGCATAAAAAAAAATAAAATCGGGTATTCGGAACGTAAAAAAAATAAAATCGAAAAATTGAAAAATTTTAATTTTAAAAATTCGAAAACTTGAAAAACCGAAAAACTGAAGAAATGAAAAACCAAAAAATCTACAAATTGAAAAATCTCAAAATTGAAAAGTCGAAAAATTGAAAAACCCAACAATCGATTTCCGGTAAGTCGAAAAATCAAAATTTAAAAAGTTGAAAAATGAAAATATCAAAAAACTGAAAAATATAGACATTCTCAAAATTGAAATGTTGAAAAATTAAGAAATCGAAAACTTGAAAAAAAGAACGAAAAGTAAAAACATTTTAAAATCGAAAAAACGAAAAATCGAGATGTAAGAAATCGAAAAACGTTAAAAAGGGAGATCGAGGCATAACAAAACATAAAATCGAAAAATGGAGAATTTTAAAAATCTAAAAACTTGAAATAAAAAATTGAAAAATGGAAAAGCCGAGAAATCGAATTAAAAAATTGAGACATCAAAAGATCCGAGAAATGGAGAAATCGAAAAACCGGAAAATTTAAAACTGAAATATATACATATTTAAACTTAAAAAAAAACGATAAATCAAAATATTCAAAATTCGAAAAATCAGAAATTTTAAAAATCGAAAGATCGAGAAATCGATATATCAAAAAAGTGAAAAATTTCATTTTCAATTCCAATGAAAACCCCTTCTTTAAAAATTGCACATTTTAAAAAAATATATCGGTTTCGTTACGGTCTGCGCCCCTTTTGACGCTGCCCCCCCCCCCTCCCCATTGCGGGATCTGCGGGGGTGCTATTTACGCCACTGATAAAATCCCTGTTAAACTGCATTTTTAGTAGGACCGCCCCTGGACGCATTCTCGGAATATTACCCATCGACTTTCCTCGCATCTCGGATGTGCAAATTACCCAACAAATAAGAAGAAACAACATCAAACCGAGTTCTCCAGTCGGTTAATTATTCCATCCTCAGACACGAGTAATGTTAACGCTTCAAGAAATAGATCTAGTTTCTCAACGGCGATTAACTCAAACTCGAAAAATCGTCAGCGGTTAACGTCGCCGGAAATAGCTTGAAGTTAGTTTTAACATAACAGCGATTTATTCGCACACTTTAACACAAAAACGCCTTCGTTCCAGCTTCTAGAATAACTAACAGGTTAGCGGCCTTAATTTGAAATAAATTAATTAAGTGTATCGATTTACATAGAAGATGCTAAACAGATAAATAATTGGAATGTTTCTGCTAATCGCGTTAATTAGCATGAGATTACGGCGATCTGGGTCGCAGGAGAAGAGCCCCAAAACTGCTTTTAGTACACGCTTTAACTTCGTTTTCGTTGTCTCCTGTAGTTCATTGCCAGTCAATCTAGGCCAATGAAACCGTATCTACAAGTTTAATTTTCCTCTCGGCGAGATCATTTCCGAATCCTTCGCGAGAAAATTGAACGTAAAGCTATAAATCTCTCGAGGAAATCGATCGAGAAGCGTTTGTGACACGGGTCACCCCGAAATCCGAACTCAGACAACGGGATTCTGAGTCGACTAACTAAATCACGAAGTTCGCTAATTGCGGTTTTAGGACCCCATCATGCGAACCTTAACACCTAACAAATATTTATAGCAAATTCATTACGACACTGCGAGGTTCGTTTTTCGCAAATGTTGACTCTGTCGATCGTCGAAGCAGTAAATTTTATTTCTCGCCTGTTTACAATACGTGATTATGGCCGGATTTTCGACGACCGTTGACCAGATGTCTGGAAAATTGTAAAATATTCTTCCACGATTCCAATAAAATGCGGCCGGGAACGGGAGTCGGATTTATTTCGAAGGCACGGTTTGGGGAAGACGCAACGAATCGCGAAGGAAAGTCGATATTTAAATTTCATCCTTGGACGTCTTTTTCCAGAAAGCTTGTCGGCGAGCTTGATGTATCATTTCAGCCACGTTTTCTTTCCATCAAGAAAGTAATTTTAAAGTTGATTATCTGAAATAAAAATGAGCGCGGGGTTTCGATTTTTATAGATTCAAAATAAGCACAAAAAGTAACTGTTTTTTTTTTATTCTAGCCCATGCTCTGACCCCGTAGCCACCCCCCGGCCCCCGTTGATGATCTTCTGGCATGTTGAACTCCCAATCCTACCTTAATGTTCGACCACCAGGCCGGAAAAAGTGAGCTCTGAACACGATGTACTCCAATCGCAAGTCCTTCGCCATCAAGTGCACCATCGGCGCCCTCGCGCTGTACCTGTGCGTCCACGTGGTCACCAACAACCGAGCGTCGGAGGCCATCCGCGAGCTGCAGCAGTCGGGCCGCAACCTCGCCGCCCTCGACCCCCAGAACGCCGAGCCCTTGCTCGTGGAGCCCATCAAGGAGGCGCCCGCCGCCGAGCCCACCAAACCGCCGCCGCCCACCACCGAGAAGGCGCACAGCGTGCTCGACAAGGTCAAGTCCGTCACCAAGTGCTTGGACCGGCCCATGACGGCCAAAGTGCAGCAGAGGGGCGACTACTGGGTGTTGTACAACTACGTGAAGGCCGAGAGGGTGTTCAAGTGCCACGAGAGCATCACGTACACCACGCACGCGGACTATTCCTTCATGGATAACCTGCTGCCGCTGCTGGAACGCTGGCGCGGGCCCATCAGTATAGCGCTCCACGCGCCGGGAACCGACTTCAAGAACACGTTGGACTCGATCGCGTACCTGCGGGACTGCACCGACAGCCTGGTCAAGGAATACGTTACGATCCACATCTACTTCAGCACCAAGCATGTTCCTAAGGAGGTTAGTGCAAAAATCCGCAGTTTGGGTTCGTGTCGCGCCTCGTAAATCGACCAGGAAATATTGCTACCCATCAGCGACCAAATTATGGCCTGCTTGGCGTGCCGGTGATGATCTCGTGACGGCGACTAATGAATCCGAACCCGAATTATCCTTACCGCATTGCTTGCTTTTGTTCACCGGAGACACTCAAGGCGGTCTCCTCGAGGTCTTAAGTTCGTTGAAAAACTCATGCTGATGCAACGATTAGCGAGAAATTCGGAAAAAATAACCGGCTGACTCATCCCGGCCATTAAGATCTCTTGTTCGGCGTTTTATCTACGTTATTGGCGTGGAATCCGCATAAAAGTTCGATTTTAGATAAATAAATTAGTCATTTTATTGTTTCGGTCAAGGTGACGGTGCTATCAGCAACCGCAGAATGGTCCTCGGCGCGTCATCCGCTAAATTTGCGCTTTTTTTGTTGCAGGTGCCGCGCCACGACCACGTCTTCTCCGAGCCCTACAACTGCTCCCTCTCCCCGCCCTTCCTCAACGTCTCCTCCGAACAGATGTACAAGAGCCAGAAGAAGCTGCTCTACCCGGTGAACGTGGGCCGCAACGTGGCCCGCGAGACGGCCCAGACGCACTACATCCTGCCGTCGGACATCGAGCTCTACCCTAGTCCGAACATAATCCCGCAGTTCCTGAAGATGATCGCCGACAACAGCGGTCCACTCCTCAGCAAGAACCCCAAGGTGTTCCCGCTGCACCTGTTCGAAGTGAGTGCCAACCAGCAGGTCCCGGACAGCAAGACCAAGCTCAAGGAGATGCTCGCCAACGGCACGGCGGTGCCGTTCCACAAGAAGCTGTGCCCGGGCTGCCACAGCGTGCCGAAAGCCAAGGAGTGGCAGAACGCCAACGAGACGGCCGAGCTGCGGGTGTTCCACGTGGGGAAGCGCAACGGCAAGTTCATCCACTGGGAGCCGATCTTCATCGGGACGCACGCCGACCCGCTGTACGACGAGCGGCTGAGCTGGGAGGGGAAGAGCGACAAGATGACGCAGGTGAGGTGGTGGTCGATCTTCCGCTTACCGGACGGTGCTGACGTGTGAGTTTCAGGGGTACGCGCTGTGCGTGATGGACTACGACTTTCTGATACTCAACAACGCTTTCCTGGTGCACCGGCCGGGCATCAAGATCTACAAGAAGGACCAGAAGAGGGCGATGCTGGCGGCCAAGACGAATCAACTCATTAAAAAGATCATTTTCCCCGAACTTAAAGTCTTATATGGCATTAAAAAAGGCTGTGCTGTGTAATTATAGTGGTGTTAAAATGTTAGCCATATTTAGTGTGTCGATGTAAGTACTAAAGTGGATTTTAATGGAACAGAGCCCGTTGTCATTGTTAATTTATTGTTGCTTTAAATCAATTACAAATTTTATCGTCATATTTTATTACAAGTTTTTTATTTTTGTGTGTTAGTTAAGTACTGCGATTTATCTTTTGACTGATGCAGAAGTCTGACTATTTATTTCGACCCCGAGAGATAGATGTAATCCAACCTCGATCATTATTTTCTCTTGTGTACATAATTATTTGCTCACAGGTTTTTTTAAGTATTGCGATTATTAGTTGTATGTACTTAAGATGTAAGTAACTTATTATGATGTCATTATTTCAACATTCTTGCTGTATTAGCGGTTAATGTGCCTTATCGATTTGATGTGGTGATGACAAGACATATTACTTTTGTACTATTACAAATGTGTATACTGCTGTTGCTGTATACTGGAACAATATATAAATTACCGACTGCTTGGCTTTATTTCACCTTTTACTACAGCCAGAAGAGTAAAGGCGACGTCGTTTACGCAAAAATTAACAGATAGATACCAAAGAAGAGGTACTTTCTCTTAAATTAATCCCTCGTGTGTTACATAACCCCAAACAAATCTCTCTAAGCAGCTTTTACAGTTCCTGGATTTGCTAAATGTCGGCAAAATCAATAATCATGCCAATTTGAGTGACCACGACACTTTTGTCCGGTTGTCGACCCATTTAAACCCCAAACCAACCAAAGAAATGTCCCAGATGGCCAAAACACACAAAAAACATTTGTGCTGTATGATCCATTCATCATTGATGCACTTTCAGCATATTCCGGGTGATTATGCAACCAGTTAAACAATCATATTTGATTTTCTATCCAACAAAAAAATGCTACTGTGTTCTTTGATTGATACTTTTGGCAGCATCACTTCGGTCTCCTTCATGACCCGCGATTTTCTCCTTCTCGTCACCAGGACCTCCCTAACAAGCCAAAAATCTCTTTCGACCCCCCGAAAGTGGTGTCGCAGAGCCAAGGCCGGCCTGCACTCGTCGCATCGCGCATCAGAGAAAAGAATTGTGCAATAAGTCGTTTAACATCTTCATGATTAAATATGAGGCTGAGCGGAGAGGAGCTTGGGTTTACGCGAGTGACGCAGAGATGCGCGTCTTCATTCGGGTGCCAGAAGTCGCAAGAGCATGAAGCAGTCGCAAGTGTTGGCCATCGCAGGCCTCTTCATCGTACAAGGTGAGCTTTTATTTGTTTAGCGATTTCTGCTTTACGTAACTCGCTTTTCTTAATTTAACGAGGTGCATTAGTGTCACGTTTGTTCCTTGGTGGTTTTTCCTATATTTTTATCGAGTGGGTATTGCGTGTCTTCGAATGATTGAAATTATGCAGATGAGGGTCTGGATGGGAGATATTAACGCGCCCTTGCAACCAGACACTGCTTTGTGCGGTCGGCAGCTATGATTTTAATTTATGGAGATTAGGGGTAGGGTAATTAGAGAGAGAGTACTTCAGAGGGAGCAATTATTAGTTTTGGTACCAGCTTTGGTCTACTTATATTGTCCTCACGCTATCGAGTAATTTAATAAGGTTGATGCGCGTTTTTAGTTCTACTTTTGATCGATTTTTCGCGGTATCCTGGTCACGGAATCAACCGAAAGTCCTCAAGAGGTAATAAAACACCACTAATTGTCCGTCGTCAAGCGACCCCCTTTTACTCAAATTATCATACAATACCAAAGAACTAAACAATTCCACTTGCCTTGAAGAATCCTCTCAAAATCCGCATTTCAGTAATTGTTTTATTTGAATTCTGATAAATGTCAACGCTCATCTGTTATTAAAAACAGGAAACTCCTTCACGCTTCTTTAGAACCAAAAAAACAAATCTCTTAATTAACATCCATGTTTACCAGTGACATTTCAAGCCGAGAGAAGATCATTTTAAAATTTTAATCACGTTTCCAGAATTTACCGTGCGGTAATGTCAAGGCGAGCAATTACTGACGGACCGCGCACATCTCGCAACGTTTCAATTAAATGATCGCTCGGGGCGTGGCTAGTGTCACAAAAGGGTGTGGTTTGTGGGCAAAAAGGCGTGGTTTGTCTGAGGTTGTTGTCCTACACGTAACCAATTATTACCACGCAGACAATGACTTTTAGCTTATTCACAAAGTGAAAGCGATTGCTTGAAGATAAAAGATGCGTCGTTCTGAAAAAAACAAGTTTTCTATTTAATGTATCTGTGTTTCATAATTTACCTTCGGTCTATGCAAATCAGTGCGTATTTTCCACACGATCAATATTCACGTCTGGTCTCATCCACCTATTAATTGTTGATTTTGTGCGCGAATTAATCCGAATCCTCTTGTCCAGCCTTCGGGGTCGACGTCTATAGGAGACAGACGAACTTCAACCAGAACTACAATGTGCCTCAGCGCTCCGGCTCTTGCCCTGAGAAGGACGGGCGCTACCCCACGGGAACCTGTGACGGGTACTCACACCCGTAGCCACAGATAATAATGATATTAATAATGATAATTCCAGGTACATAGAATGCAAAGATGGAGTCCCTGAGGAGAAAGTGTGCCCAGATGGGCTACTATTCAACCCAGCGACCGGTCCGCAGGCTTTTCCTTGTCAGTACCCCATCGACGTGGACTGCACAGGCCGCGAGCAAACTCGTATGTCCCAATCTGTATTTTAGGTTGCACGATTACGAAATTTGTGGTTTCAGAACCGGCCCAACCCACGGACGACTGTCCCCACCAGTACGGCTACTTCCGGCTAGGGGACGCGACGACTTGCGGCCAGTTCAAAAATTGCGTAGAGGGGCGGGGCTTCGTTTTTGACTGTCCGGAAGGATTGGCGTTCAACGGTGATAGCTATCGCTGCGATTGGCCGGATCAAGTGCCAACGTGTGACGCAGAGGGTATGTGGTGCATTTTATGAGATACATTTTTCTAACAAAAAAAATCAGGTTTTCTAGGTTTTACGTGTCCGCCGGATGCCAGAGCTTTCGGTTTGGGTCAAGAGGAATTTAGGTTTTTCCGGTCGCCAAACGACTGCCAAAGGTACTTCGTCTGTGTGAATAACAGACCCAGGATGTACAACTGTGGCGAAGGGCAGGCCTTTAACGATTTAATTAATAGTTGCGACGGGGTGGAAAATGTTACAGGATGTGCTGTACCTCAATACTCCACGAAAAATGACTTCGGAAAAGGATCTTCAAACGCCATTCAAGGAAACTCGTTCAGGAACTATAGGATTTGAGTCACTTGCAGCAAATAAATTTCTAATTAAGTAATAAAGTGGTTTCATTTTTGTTATCGTGGTTGTTAAATCGAAATCGGTTTTTTTTATGACAGTCTTGATTAAATTTCTCATCACAACTTGTGGCCTTGCTAAGAATAATAAGTGTGAGGTCTTAGAGACGTTTCGATGTTTTTTGTTTTAGTTTTAGTCTGGGTTTTTTGTCGACAATTTCAATTCTCTTCGTATAGCTTGGAGGACAAAAATGTAATACATATTTAATTGGAACGGTTATCTGAGACGCAAAAGCTTCTTATGGTAGCATACGTAATCAACATCACAAATTGCTTTGGCATTTGAAACTAGGGAAGACTTTTCTCCATTCCAAGATCTCTTTCTTGTCCAAAACGAAAAAAAAAAAATTCTTACCGTTGCTGAAATCTGAATACCTTACATTCGGATTATAAAATCAAGAAAAGCGAAAAAAGAAACGGATTTCTAAAATACATGTTGCCAAAGATAAGCGCAGAATTTATAAGCCTGAATTATTTAAATTCAGTATGAGTTTTTTAAAACATGGTTATTTAAAGTATGTGTGTAATAAATTATCTTAATAGGTCAATCAAAATCAAGCAAGGAAATTTCTAGTTTCTGTAGATATTTAACTTTTGTGAATAAACTTTAAATTGTAGATAGGTATACTCGTATCATGATTAAGAAATCTAAATTCCTTTGCTTTGATGTTATTATGATACACTATACTTAAAAATTTAGTAGGTGTAACAAGTTCAGAAAATGACCTAAATTTTCTTAAAATCTCTACTATTGATGAATGAAAGGACTAAACCTGTAAATTTTCATTTCATTCAGTACAAAAACTAAGTAGTACATGTTGATTTTTCCCAAAGTGACTATAATAATCATCTCAATTTTTAATCGTATACAAGAAGTATATTTTTTAAACATATGATATCAGAAAATCAGTTTATTGGTTACGTTTTTTTATATACTTTTTTTAATAACCGTGCTTTACAGGAACCTATAATAAATAAAACCGTAAAAAAGAATGTCTAAAATGTGAGCACATTCCGGATGCAATTGTTTCCTAATTTCACAGAGACCTCTATAAGTACTTTCAATAGGTACCATCTGAACGTGCTCGCTGCACTCGGGAAAAAAATTCACAAAACACTGGGGAAACTGTGGGTCAATTATTTTCAAACGTCCTTGAAGATCTCAGTCCGGCCCAATTTTTATTATTTCTTGACTGAAAAATTTATTTTATTTACTACCTATGATTTCCTGGTTTATGTCATTTTTTATGCCAACACTTTAACGTTATAATTAGTAGTGGTACAAACTTATTAAATGAACACATTTCTCCCCACCAACAAACCGATGACGTAGTCTCATACTTTTGGTACACAAATTTAAATGTGCAGCATATATTTGTCCAATAAATTTCGAGTTGAGTCAACACATGACGACACAAGTGTAAATTTCAAGTTTCATATAATTTTTTTTTTTTTGGTATTGGGACATTTTTATGAACTATTTATTTTTGAAACCGACGAAACTGCTAATCAATCACCGATAATTTTGCCGTTGACTTCGATTGCGAAAAAGACACCTTCTATGTTATTTTCGATAAAATCCCGATTATTAACGCGGCTTCCCTCTTTCCTCGAACTAGTCCCGTGAACACCTCCCGAGAATTATCAATTCTCGTCGTCCCACTAGCGTCCGTTTTCGGCGAAAAGCGTCGAGAAGGTCCCGCGCCCGCCAAACCCGCCCCCGAAACCCCCCATCGGCCGGTCTCGCAGCCCCGATTCGAACCTGGCGCCAAACGGCAGATGTATCCGCACGACCAACTCCCGGGAGCTCCAATCGAGGGGGCCACGCGCAAGTCGGCACTCTCGCAACCGCCCTTCGCCAGTCCAGTCCGGCGAGCCGAGGCCCAGGCGGCGCCCCAAACGACATCACTCGTTGCCAGGTGTACACAAACAGAAACCAAATAAACGTGCGTCCTGTCTCCCAGCACGATGGAGGCGTTCGAGAGCTGGAGGAGTTACGCAACCATCTGTCGGCTGTGCTTGCAGAAGGACGGCTACATGCTGGGCATCTTCAATCACATCCAGGGCAAGGACAAGAGCATTTACAAGAAGATCATCGATTGCACGGCGCTACAAGTAAGTGACAGTTGGGCGGCGCGGGGTTGAGGTTAGGGTCGGACGGGCGCACCTGGGGCAGCGTCGGCGGCGGACGGCGCGGCGTGGCACTCGCGAGGGGTTTTCGCGGGAGCACGGCCGCCGCTGGGGGCGGATGTGTCAAAATTCGACCATTTTTCGGGCTTTCCGTGTGTGGGCGGCGTTGCCACGTGGGCGACATGGAAAAGCGGCTTGGCGGCGCAATTCGGCGGCGACCTGGGGCTGGGGCGCGGGAGTGCGCGCAAGGGGGCGCGAATGGGGCCGCGGGAGCGCGGGAAAGTGGGTTCGAGGGGGTTTCGGGGCTTTTGTGGGTCGGGGACATGTGGCAACGTCGCGGTAATCGTTACGGGTTGATGCGAGGCGCGCGGCCAATGGGATGGCGAGATTGAGGCGCGCGGTTTGAAGGATTGCATTTTTTTTGCAGTGCGAATGATGACGTTTTTGTGCGATGCACTGGATCATTACGCCGAGGTGGCAACGAACTTTTGACATTTGTATTTTGTGCTTTGTTTTGTTTTGTTTTGTTCTGTTTTATCGACGTGTTCTGTGGCATTTCAAACATAATGTCACGAGCGTTGGCTACACAAGGTTTATTAGTGTTTTTTTTTTAATTTATTTTGGTTGTGCGTAAAGTTCTCCAAATTTAATTTTTAATGTATCATCGGCGAGTAAAAACTGACAAGCTTTCTAAAACTATAATACTCTGCGGTATTATGATCGGTGAGCGTCCGGACCTAGGAACTTCCCCGAAACCCGAAAAATATTTGTTTACATTTTGCTCATGACATGGGCGACTCTCTACTTTTACGTTTTCTCTACCTTTCATGACCCCTAGAATACGAAGAAATGGGTCTCCCGTTTGCGTCTGCCTGTCTGTCCGTCTGTCGTCTGATTTTTGTTAGACAGATACTCTCCGAAAGTACTACAAAAAAATCAAAATTATGAAACATTTTGCAATTTAATTTTGAATCTGGAAAATCGAATGCTTTGAAATCTTGCAAATATATAGCTTAAAGTTATGATAAGCATAATAAATTTTTAATCAAAATATATTTGCTTATCCCCCTCCAAAAAATTTATTACGTCAGCTCAAAAATTTGCTTGATAAATCCTGTCTAAAATGTCCAAAATATGATGAGTATGTATACTTGTAATTTATCGTTCGATTCATATTTGTCGGATTTGCTTATATGTACAGGGTGACTCAAGAAAATTAATTAATCGATCAATTTATTTTGTTCAATAAATCAGGAATTGCAAAAATGAATATTTTGAAATCTTACAGATCTTTTAAAGTTATTGTAAGCATGTAACCAAATATATCTGTTTATTCCCCCCAAGAAATTGATGACGTCATCTCAAAATTTTGCGAAAATGTGCAAAATATGATGAGTTTTGACTGGTGATTTATCATTATATTCATATTTTTTAGATGTGCCCTCTATTTTCTCGGAGAATGGCATTTGTCAAAATTGGTCTTATCTTACCAAGGACTAGCCCCGCCCACCCACCCTCTATTTTCTTTGAGTGTATGGCATTTGCCAACATCAGTTTTATCTTAGCAAGTATTAGCCCCGCCCACCCACCCCCTATTTTTCACAGGATTATGTCATCTGCCAAAATCAGTCTTATCTTAGCAAATATTAGCTTTTTTGGTAAATGACGGGGCTAGTACTTGCTAAAATAAGATTAATTTGGCAAATGACATATGTACCTCAGAGAAAATAGGGGGCGGGTGGGCGGGGCTAGTACTTGCTAAGATAAGACTGATTTTGGCAAATAACATTCCCCTGAGAAAATAGGGGGCGGGTGGGCGGGGCGAGTACTTGCTGAGATAAGACTTATTTTTGCAAATGACATATCTTCTGAAAAAATAGGGGGCGGATGGGCGGGGCTAGTACTTGCTAAGATTTTGGCGCTATTAATCTTGTAAAAAATTGTTAAATTTAAAAGGTGTTAAATAGCAAGTTTCGATAGTAACGAGTTAAATTCCTAAATCTGATTGGATGTTTATTTTTTATGTTTTTGTTGAAAGAACTTTCGACCAATTTTTTCAGTAGCTCATATTAAATACGAATTTTTTCAACCAGCTATGCTGCATATTTACAATGAGATTTGTATTATCAAAAAAAGTTTTAGTAAAAATTTTATTTTTTGAAAACAGTGAACGCTTCGAACATTTGTGTTTACTGTGTCAGAAGTTATATTCAAAAAAGGATTAATCCGCAAACTATAGGTTTCTAGAAAATATATATGATTTTCAAAACTTCATTACATACTTGTTGAAAAATCAAGCCGTCAATATTTAGAAGATTTTCAGTCCAAAATATCACATATTTTTAGCAACTTTTAGCGCTTAGAATATTAATGATCACATCGTGTTGAAAAAGTCACTTGTAAGTGCAGTTTTTTCGTTAGTAGAGGAAATCGAATGTCATAATCAACGGCAATGCAAGGTTAACGATGTGTGGTTTTTTTATTTGTTTACGTTGGTGCATGTCCAATTTTTTTAATTTATTATTATAACTCATCATGGTCACTATAAGATCTTGACAAAATAAGCAAACAGAAACCCGTTCATAACTAAAAAATTCTTAGTAGTAATAATAATAATTTTGTTTAAACTATTTAGCGTGCCTTATGTCTGACTCATTTCTGTCCACTACATCTATTCTATAACCGTTTGTTAAAATGCTTTTAATTACACTGGCTTAGGCTCTGAAAGAAAATCACAACTCGAATTAAACAAGAACGGTCTTTAACTTAAACACAGCAAAGTTTTGCACAGTTTATTTCTACAATTACTACAGGGAATGCTAGGCGACTGACAAGTTTGAATTGGGCACCATTTGTTGCTTCCTTAAATCTGTAGACCCTACGGGACATGGGTCATAAAACATCATAAGCCGATATTGAAGAATAATGATAATTTATGACAGGCTTCAGCACAGAATAATCTTTTCCCGCATTCTTTTGAAATATTAATTTTAATGGTGGACATAATTATTATACTCAAACACCACTTGGGCACTGTAGGGCAAACAGGGCTTAACAAGTCCGTCTATTAATATATTCGCCTAAATGCATTATTAATGCCGTTTTCTTGTTATTTAGATGAGAAGGATTGATACCATGGTAATATGCAGAATGAATTGGGGTTAGGGTCTTGAATTTTGTTGATATACTTAAAAAGTGACCATGAGCAAAAATTATTGTGAGTATAAATGATTGAAGTCGATTGAAGACATTTCGAACAATCATTGAATATAAATATAAAAACTGAACGATGTGGGTTATTTATTTCAAAAGAATTTCATTACTCAAATTTTCAGTGTTTAATTTTTTAGATTTTTCAATGTGTTTCGATTTTTATAGTTTGTTCTACTTTTTGTTTTTTTGATTTTTTACTTATTCGATTTTTCAAATCTTACAATTTTATAATAAAATAACTTAGACGATATAGATATTTTCAATTGTTCACAACATAAGTTTAATAATTATTTTAGGCGTCTTTAGTAATAGCCAAGTACAATTTAAGTTACTAAATATTATTTTTCTTTATCTTTTTTTTTGTATAACTTTTATCTCTTTTGGAACTTTTGTTGTGTTAGTCAATAAAATCTATATTATTACTATTATTATTATTTTTCGATTTTTCGATTCGATGATGATTTCTCGATTTTGTAAATTTTCGATTTTTAGAATTTTTAAATTTACATTTTTCACTTTTCTGATGTTTCAATTTCTCAGTTTTTCGATTTTTTGCCTTCTCATTTTAATATTTTTCGATATTTCGATTTTTCAGTTTGTCGATTTATCGAGTTTTTTAAGTTTAAGTTTTTCGATTTCGATTTCTCAGTTTTTCCATTTTCATCTTTTCGATTATTCGAGTTTCCAGTTTTTTTGGCGTTTGAAAATTTTTGAATTTTTCGATTTCTCACTTTTTCGATTTCTGTGTTTAAGTTTTGGGATTTTTCAAGATTTCCATTTTTAAATTTTTAGATTTTTTTTTATTATTTACTCACTAGATTTTTCAAAATTTTGCGAGTCTTACCTTTTTCAGCATTTTCATCTATTCGATTTTTTGGATTTTTGGATTTTTTAGATTTTTAAAATTCTTGATTTTTCAATTTTTCGGTTTTGACAATATTTTGATTTTTCCTCCAAAACAGAAACATTATTTAAAAAAAAAGACGCTAGGAGCCCTAAGATTCTGTAAAATTCTTTCCAAATAAAGAACTCCACAAAACACAAGAGGCCCCGAAGATTTTTATATATTAAAAAAAAAACACTAGGCGCCTGCAAGACTTTCTCTTTTAAACCCAAAAAATTGGTCAAAAGTTATTTAGACAGATCTTCCCTCGCATCTGAAGTGAAACTATATTATCAGTACATGCTTAACTTCTATTGTTTATGTTTATACATCGAAAGAATGCTACAATTAAGCACGCAGCAAATTGTCTTCTCAAAACAGAGGAAGCGATTAAAATTATTATTTAACTAGGAGTATGTATAATGCAGTAAAAAGTTCTGAATTCTCTATCCATTCCCACCAAAACTAAAAATGTCCCCAATTAATCCTCTTTAAAATATCAAATTCACCTGCTGGGGAAGTTCTGTCCGAATAACTTCAGACTAATTTTTAATGACAGTTCTTTGCAGGATAAGTATTACTAGTTGCCTACCCATATAAATTTTGCTTTTACGAGTCCACTCAACATCTACTGTGACTCAACATGCATATTCTACATTTAAAATTGTTTTAAACAAATTCAGCTCCTCTTCATGTACCCAATTTTTGACATCAAACGCTTTTTTATTATTTCTGTAAAATATTAATTTATGATGATATTCCTCTCTGTTTTTTTAAGGAGTCGAAGTATTGCTGGTTGCCTGTTCACAGAAATTTGCATTGGAAGCGATAAAATTTGCATTCGTATTTTACATTTTTTACAAGTAATTTTCAAGATGAGAGAATACTTTGTCGCCTGAGCGACAAACACAAGATAATTTCGATATATTTTTTCGTTTCGCCAGTATAATAGCTTCTAACTAGATTGCTTTACGTGCCTTTTTTCCAGACCTGTTTAAATAAATTCGCTTTTTCTTTTTATCTTAAATTTCGCGTATCAAACACGTTTTTTTTCTGTGTTAAGTAACCATCGCATACGATCCGTGAAAACAGCAAGGTCAGCTTCATTATATTCTAAATTGTGTTTGTTGCGTCCGTGTACCCGCTAACGAGAAAAAAAAATCCCTTTCATCTTCGGTTCTAATTAACGAGCTTACGAAACATATCGGCTAGATGCCACCATGTTTTGTCTGATATTTTACTGTCCACTATGAGAAATGAATTCGAACTATAGATAACAAGAAAACTATTTTTCTTTGCAGATTTCCCACGGCGACGGCCTCCCGAACGTCATCTGCCACCGCTGCCTCTATAAGATCGAATTCTGCCTCGAGTTCCGCAAGCTATGTTTCATGTCCGACGCCACCCTCCGTCAATTAAACGCGGCGATGGCGACCGAGAACGGCCCCGCCGACAACGGCCCGCCGCCCCAGCTGCCCTTCTTCGAGCAGCTCGCCAACGGCAACGAAGAAGACGTCGTCATGGTGGTGGACCCCACGGCTCTCGACTACGAGTCCGAGTACGAAAGCGAGAACGACAGGCCCAGCGACGGTGAAAACGTCGAGACTACGGATACCTACGGCGGGAAGAACGTGTCCATGTGCCGGTACTGCGATCACGCCTTCACCGACAAGGGCGAGTGCGTCGAGCACGAGAACACGGCCCACAACAACGAGGTGCCCTACACCTGCAGCCTGTGCGAGATGGGTTTCGCGGACCGCCTGCAGTATTCGGCGCACCTCAAGGGGGTGCACCAGAACGACAAGCCCTACAACTGCCCGCAGTGCGACCGGACCTTCGCCAGGAGGTCCGACTTGCGGAAGCACACCGTGGTGCACACCGGCATCAAGCCCTACACCTGCATGGTGTGCTCCAAGTCGTTCTCGCGGAACACGAACCTCTCCAAGCACATGCGGATCCACTCGGGGCAGAAGCCCTTCGTGTGCCCCAAGTGCCCCAAGACGTTCTTCTCCAAGGGAGACCTCACGCGCCACGCCATCATCCACTCGGGGCAGAAACCCTTCAGTTGCAACTTCTGCCACTTGAGTTTCGGGCGCAAGGACAAGCTGCTGCGGCACGAAAAGCGTCATTTCCCGCAGGAGAACTGCGAGGACAAGTCGCACGAGCTGCAGTTGATGCGCGACAACCTCGGGGAGTACTACGCGAAGGACGGCGACGAGACGCGCGACAGCGAGGACAAGCAGGAGGCGTGGGCCGACTCGGAGAACATGGTGATCAGCTTGGACCCCTTCAACCACAACAGCTTCGACGGGTCCGTGAAGGCGGAGAACGCATCGGAGACGGATTTGACGGCGGAGCCCAAGGAGGCGGCGGACGGCGCCGAGCTGCGCGACCTGCCGCAGATCCCGGCGCACATCACGGGGGACAGCTTCTCGAACGACGACGGCAAGCGCTACTCGTGCGACTCGTGTCCGAAGACGTTCTCGAACCCGGAGAACATGCGGTACCACCACGCCACGCACTCGGGGATTAGGCCGCACGCGTGCACGGTGTGCAAGAAGACCTTCATCAGGAAGCGGGAGCTGGACAGGCACTTCGCCACGCACACGGGGATGAAGCCGTTCAAGTGTGTCAAGTGCAGCAAGAGCTTTGGGCGCAAGGACAAGCTGGTGCGGCACATGCGGATCCACGACGTAAACAAGGAGCACTCGTGCACGATGTGTCCCGCGACGTTCAACAGGCGGGACGGACTACTGCAGCACATCAAAACGCACGTCAAGAACGAACAGAGTTAAATTGTTATTTATTTTTTTTATCGTGTCTTCACATGTTTTAAAGATTTTAGGCTTTTTTAGATTATGGTATTTAATTAAGTAGTTTTTAATTTCTGTTACGATTTTAGTGATACTTATATTTTGCACCGAATAAAGTATTTTTGCAGAGGGGTCTTGTGTTGGGGTAAAAGGATACCTGAGAGGATATTTAATTTAATATTTAGAGCTGATTTAGAGCTGTGGTAGCGTAGGTTGCGCCATCTCACGAATCGAAAGTGTGTTAGCAGTATTGGCAACAAACAAACTTGAGTTGGCCTTCAACAGATTTCCACGTTCGCGACCAAAGAAGGTATCTTCGGCGTGGATTCTACAAAAATTGGATTAATATTTTAGCGCCGAAGTTGCGTATGGTTTCTGAAAATGATTAAAGGGAAAACAAAAAAGTCCTCTTCCGAAGTTCAAAGACACTCAACACAAAGAAAATATTCAAGCTGATTAATGCGAGCGAAGTTTCTTTTAATGGAAAGATCAAAGAAATATAAATTCTTTTATAACTCAGCCTTTAATTAAAGCGAAAGATAAAGTCGTCATTGTTCGCTGTATCAAAAGTTAAATTTATTAATTTTAGATTCCTACGTATAATAATTTACCCACGTTGCATTGTAGTCGGGTACCCAATTCCGACGACTGATTAGGATTGGAAAAAAAGTCCTAGGGCAAGTTATGCAATGAAGAAATCCCTAGCAGTCGATTTTAAGTAAACTGTATGCAACGCCCCCAATTAAGACTTCTTTATTTCGCTCACCCACCCCAATTTAACTGTATTCGTGTAATTCGAGGGCCCTCACACGTCCGCTACAACGAAATTTATCTAATTACTGCGCAGCTCTTTCCCCAACTTAGCGAGGGCCGAAAAAAATATTTCTCTTCGGATTACTCGTACGTATCGGATTAAAAGAACCTATTGAATTTGTCCGTGACTTGTATAATCATCCACTTGAACACAACGAATCCCGGAATGAGACAACCACGTTCCCCTAATGGAAAATAAATGTTAAAAGGCTGCCCAATTGCCACTTGCGGAAATATACCAACAATGTCATTGTTTTATTTTTTCATTCCTTGAAACACGTTATATTTTCTACAATTCCTGAACGTGCAATAAAAAACTTGAAAATCGCACGGTGATCATGACCCTTCCACCCGTCCCCGGGCCGCAATTACGCACAATTCGATGCAAATTCGCATCACGCTGCGAGTCGCCGTCATAAAAACATTTTTTTGAGATGTGGCGGCGGCGATTTACGCGTGCGTGCTGGGGGCGGCGGCAGGAGCGCATCCCTGTCGACGCTCGTCCGGGGTGCTAGTGGGTTCCGTGCTGCTCCCGAGACCGACCGCTCACTGTTTCCTCGGACCTGCACCTGACAGCACCGTTCTGATGGCGACGCCGTGAGATCGAGTGCTGAAGCGACTGGGCAAGGGCCGGAGGGTTCACCCGAGGAGTTTTGGTAAGGGAGATGGCGTGTTTGTGTGAGGAACGTGGGGTTTTTGCCCGGAGACCCGTGCATGGCTTTTAATCGTGGCGTGATTGTGTGAAGAGTCATTCGATTTTTTATCGTCGGTCACGTTTTTACAGTTGTTGATATAGTGGGGTTGAATCTAGATGTGGGGGTTTTGAGGACTTTTACGCTTGTGTTTGTCAATTTGTTCCGAAATCGGAATTAGTGCTTGAAAATTTTTACAAATTCGAATACCCGCCGGCGAGAACTAAAACTCGAGACTTTTCTCAACTTCGCGAAATGTTTTAGAATAGTTCATCTCATTTAACAGGTGATTAAACTTTGGACGGCCGTATTTTCCGAGGCTCGGCTCAGCACTTAGCATTTTTTAATACTGAAAGGAGCTTTCGAGCTGGATTCAGCTGGACTGGAAATTAGTTACACAATGATTGTGCACCAAGACGGAGTAATGATTTTATTTGCTAAGAAATACGTCATTATCTAGGGGACAATTGACTTCCAGGCACAAAGGAGCTAAGTACATAAAGGGTCCTTTGGACGGCTGTGTACTTAAACAGAGAGTGTACAGCGTGTGGTCAAGGAATTGTTTTTTGTTCTGACGAACACAGATTCATCATAATAAAAGCAAATTACGACAGAAATTCGTGCTGATTTGTTTACCAACAACAAAACTGTTCTCTCTAATGAATTTGCTCTCAGTCGCGAAAAGTTTGTTTTTTAGCTACTCGCACGTGCTCGCTGCGCTCGTTTTGCTGGAATAACACAGTTTATTACGGAATTACAACATTGAGTGTGTCATGTTCTAACTTAATTTGTTTATTCAGGACCAATTCGAAAGAAGGAAAGAAGTGCTCTTTTCGGATCTGGAATTTTTGTCATTGAAAATTTGGTACCAATCGATGTCCCTGTGAAGCTAAATTTAAAAACTTTATTGTTATGAAAGCAACTAATTTCCGGATTTATCAATCTTTTGAGACTTTCACTGGTTTTTATTCTATATGTACAAGTTTAAAATTTAAGAAGTTGTGGACTATAAGTTCAAATGGAAACAAAAACGAAATCTATACAGGCCATAGATTTCATTCATAGTCCATAGATTATTATAGTCGCGTCAATGACTCCACACTAATGTGAGCTAAAGCGAGTGTCGCAAGCACGTTCAGCTATGTTTTTAGAAGCTAAACTGAGAAAAGTTTTGTTATTGTATGCAGAATAGCTGTGCGTCAGGGGAAACCAGTCTAGACAGTCTTTCCAAAAGTACTTTAAAGCATACAGTGATAGTTTCAAAATGAACCCCTCGATCTGATTATTTGTTCATGTTTCGGAATTTTTTTGATTAAACAAATCAAGACTAATCTGGTTTTATTAGGTTTATGGCGACACGTTTGAACTTTTATTGGATTAAATCACGATATTTCAATGTATCGATTTTTACTGATGGAGATAATTGGGCGAATAATTGGTGATAAAGCAATATGGAGAAACTTCTGACCGCCCCCGGTAGTAATAACAGTTAAAAATACACCGTTGACCTGCAGTATCGACAAACCTAAAACGTGTGCAGTTTTCGAGCAAGTGTTGCGCCTAACGCGAGTTTAACGACCGATTCATCCAAGAAATCACGCAGTTCCACCCATTGTGATTAATTCTATTGCACCGAATCACGGCAAGTCGGTCTGTTTTGGGGATTCCATTCGACGCAGCACTAATTTCCGCGAGTTTTTTTCCACAATTTCGTCTTCGGCTGCTCGTTAGACGCCCTTCGAGCAGGTTAATGCGATTTTAATTGAAAGCAGCTTTGTAAGAAGTGAAAATTGATACATTTATCAAAATTATTGGAAAGCCATGTTGATAATCGAGCGAAATTTTATCTTCGGCGGCGATAATTAATAGCCGGTTTGGCGGGCGGATAATAAGATCCCGGACTTGTGTTGTATAGAAGCGATTTTCAAGCGAGAAAACATAAATAGATCGAAGGGCCAACACTTTCGCACATGATGCATTAGGGAAAAATCCCCCGACGTCTGTGACCTTTCCGGAACGCCGCCCCATATCTCGATCTCGTGCACTTCCCCCCTCAGCCACGTCATAAGCCGCCCACTCCACATCGAGTGTTCTCAATTACAAAGGGCACAGCGTCTGCCGGTATTTATCCCTAGATTCCCTTCGATAACGGGGATTAAAAATGAAACCAACGGGAACAAGGTGGCGCAAAAACTCCCGCTTTATCTCGGGATCGACACTTACCGTGTTTACCGGGGGAGGGCGCGTCTTTTATTTGATAAATTACGGTGAATCCTTCCCGGTTTTGCTACTCTGGGAATATTCGTTAGTGTGTTTGTACAGATTGGTTCTCTTCCTTCCGTCGTGGGCTTCGAGTTATGATGGATCGGGAGAGTGTTGTGGTCAGAAGAGAGTAGGTGAGGTGCGGGGGGCGGAAGTGAATGAAAGGAAATAGATGAAGTCCCGACGGGATTAAATTAAAATGGGAAGGTTTTACCTTCGTTGTTTTTTAAAGGGGTCGAGGTGATAGGTACGTGTTCTTAGGGAGATGGTGAATTATGTACTGTTTTCTAAATGGATTTACATGTTTTTTCGAACGGGAGGAAATAAAGTGCCACGACAAGGGGTAGTAACACTGCTTGAAATAAATCATTCCCGAGGTGTTACAACGACTCTATTGATTGTAAGAATTTTGCGTTCCGACTGTTTTAATGATTCTGGAACTACTCCAAAAGCTTTTAAATAATTATAAAACATCTTGTTAATAATTTAGATTCACAGGGACATACACCAGTCATTTTCAATAAACGTGCTCGCGTTACCCATATGACAGGACACCAAGCACGATCAAAGTTTCAGATGATATATACATAATACGAGCGCCGCAAGTTGGTCATCTTTTATTCAAATATTGATGAACGCCCGAAAAAATTAAAATTTCAAAGTTCCCGCTATAGCTTGCATGGACTACAAAGTTGAGAAAGTAGTGCCTACTTTTTAGAGAACTTCCTTCGTTCGTGAAGTAAATCGGTTCATCATGATGAATAAGTTATTATTTGATTCTTTTTTTTATATAATAACTCCTAAACGTGCTAAATTTAAAAAAATAAATTCTCAGTAAAAATAATATATGCTTGGTGAAATAATAGCTGCTTAGTTAAATTAATAACTGTTCGGTTAATAACTGTTCGGTTAAATAAGGAATGCTTAGTAAGAACCCTACGTGCTAAGTATAAAAATTGGTCGAAGGTTATTTCGACAGAACTTCCCTCGCCCATCAAGTGCAGCACAACAAATAATACTCCCGCAGAAGGTGCAAATTGAAAAATGAAATATACTTAAAATAGACAACAAATAGGAAAAATCGAAAAATCAAAAACTTTAAAAATCGAAAAATATACTTAAAAATTGAAAAATTGGAAAACAAATCAAAACATCAAGGAAAACAAAAAAATTAACGGAAAATCTAGAACTTAAAAATTGCAAAACTAATATACCTATCGAAAAATTGAAAAATCGAGAAATCGAAACATCAAAAATGGAAAAATTGAAGAACCGAAACATTGCAAAATTCCAGAACTGAAATACTGAAAAACTGAAAAATGGAAGGAAAATTTAAAAATCGAAAAAGTGAAAAAATTCAAAAGTGAAATCTTGAAAAACTGAAAAATGGAAAGAAAATTGAAGAATCGAAAAAGTGAAAAAATCCAAAACTGAAACATTGAAAAATTCAGAAATCGAAAAATTGAAAAATCACAATTGAAGAAAGACAAATTTGTCTCGATAGGTCTTCGTATAATTATCACCAAATAAGAATAATAATCATATAAAAATATTTGTTCCATTGTGGGTCAATTAATCATTTTAGCCCTCTGTTTTGAGGAGATAACTCATTCAAATGAAACAAATTTCTGCGTTACATTCTTTGGATGTAGAAATATAAACAATCGAACTTAAGCATGTACACTGATAATAATACACTTTTTTCCGTATTTGTTTTGAATATATTTCATATTGTCCGTATGTCTGCGGACGGCACTCCCTTGGAATTTGCCCTCCCACGGCGCACGGGGTTCAAGGTATCATTTACACCACTAGTTTTTAATATACCGGGTGTCTGAAAAATGGCGGATTAACTCTCCGCTACGTCATTCATAGAGGGTAGGTATCTCATGTCAAAATCAGTCTTATCCTAGCAGGAACTAGCCCCGCCCACCCACCCTTTCTTTTCTTGGAAAGTATATCATTTGCCTAAATCCGTCTTATCTTAGCAGGAATTAGCTTCGCCCGCCCACCCTTTCTTTTCTTGGAAGGTATATCATTTACCAAAATTTGTCTTATCTTAGCAGAAATTAGCCCCACCTACTCACCCTTTCTTTTTTTGGAAGGTATGTCAATTGCCCAAATCAGTCTTATCTTATCAGGAACTAAGAGAGACAAATCGAGAAATAGAGAAATGGGAAAATCAAAAAATCAGTTCATCGAAAAATTGAGAAATCGAAAAATTTAGAAACGTCAAAAATTGAAAACTGAAAAATAAAAATAATTAAAAATCGTAAAACTGAAACATCGGAAAATTGAGAAATCGAAAAATGAAGAAGTTGGAGAAACCGAAAATATGAAGAATCGAGAAATCTAAGAATCGATAAATTGAAAAATCCCAACAGTAATAAAAGAAATCGAAATCGAGCAAAACTGAAGTATCGTAAAGTTAATAAATTGAAAAACTGAAAATTTTTGAAAAAAAATCGTATCAAAAATTAAACATTAAAAAAATCCCAGTAAGTTGATAAAAAGAAAAATTTAAAAAACAAAAATTTCAAAAATCCAAGAATTAAACAACAAAAAAATCCAAGCCTGAAAACTCAGAAAATCGAATGATCGAGAACTCAAAATATCAAAGAAAACTAAAAATCTAATATTTAAAAATTCGACAAATTGAAAAATCATGGAACTGAAAAATCGAAAAGTCGTGACAGTGAGAAATCTAAAAACCTAAAACTTTAAAAACTAAAAAATTAAAATATGGAAATATTCAAATCCTGAAAAATTCAGTACTGAAAACTTGAAAAATTGAGAAATCCAAGCATCAAAAAATAGTAAAATCGAAAAATATAAAATTTTAAAAATCCAAAAATTGAGAAATAAAAGAAAAGAAAAATCCAAAATTTAAAAATTCGAAAAATTGAAAAATTAAAATATCGAAAAATTGAAGAATTGGGAAATCGAAACACCAAAAAATTAAAAAAAAACAAAAATCTAAAATTCAAAAATCAAAAAATTGAACACTCGAAAAGCCAAAAAGTCGAAAAATCGAAACATGGGAATGTTCAAAAACTGAAACATCGAGAAATCAAAACATCAACAGTAGAGGAGACAAAAAATCAAAAACTTAAGAAATCAAATTAGACCAAAATTGAAAAATCGAAAATTTAATAATTGAAAAATTGAAACATTTTAAATGAAAAAAAATCGGTAAACCGAAAAATTGAAAAATCTAAAAATAGAGAAATTGAACAATCTAAAAATTAGACAATTTAAAAATCGAAGAATTGGAAAACCAAAAAATCTAAACCGAGAACTTGAAAAATCGAATAATCGACCAATCAAAACATCAAGGAAAACAAAAAAATTAACGGAAAATCTAGAACTTAAAAATTGAAAAATTAAAATACCTATCGAAAAATTGAAAAACCGAGAATTCGAAACGTCAAAAAATGGAAAAATTCAAGAACCGAAACATTGCAAAATTCCAGAACTGAAATACTGAAAAACTGAAAAATGGAAGGAAAATTGAAAAATCGAAAAAGTGAAAAAATTCAAAACTGAAATCTTGAAAACCTGAAAAATGGAAAGTAAATTGAAGAATCGGAAAAGTGAAAAAATCCAAAACTGAAACATTGAAAAATTCAGAAATGGAAAAATTAAAAAATCACAATTGAAGAAAGAATTGAAAAGTCGAGAAATAGAGAAATGAGAAAATCAAAAAATTTAAAAATCGTAAAACTGAAACATCGGAAAATTGAGAAATTGAAAAATGAAGAAATTGTAGAAATCGAAGAATCGATAAATTGAAAAATCCCAACAGTAATATGTCGAAAAATTGAGAAATCGAGCAAAACTGAAGTATCGTAAAGTTAATAAATTGAAAAACTGAAAATTTTTGAAAAAAAAATCGTATCAAAAACTAAAAATTCAAAAAATCGAGAAATTGAACAATCAAAAATCAAAACATTGAAATCCCAGTAAGTTGATAAATAGGAAAATTTAAAAAACAAAAATTTTAAAAATCCAAGAATTGAACAACAAAAAAATCTAAGCCTGAAAACTCAGAAAATCGAATGATCGAGAACTCAAAACATTAAAGAAAACAAAAAATCTAAAATTTGAAAATTCGACAAATTGAAAAATCTTGGAACTGAAAAATCGAAAAGTCGAGATAGTGAGAAATCTAAAAACCTAAAACTTTAAAAACTGAAAAATAAAATATCGAAAAAATCCCAAATTGAAACATTGAAAAATTGAGAAATGGAGAAATGGGAAAATAAAAAAAATTGGTCTAAAGAGCTTAGACAGTACTTCCCTCGCTATCGGAAACGTGACGACTGCATGCCTATTATGTTTTTGTTCACATTAGATTTCAAAGCATTCGGTTTTGTAGTTCCTGATTAATAAATCAATAAAATAAATTTGCGCATTCATTAAATTTTTTGAGTAACCCTGTATATCCGAATCTAAAAAATATGAATGGGATGATAAATTACAAGAAGAGACTCATCATATTTTGTACATTTTAGATAGGATTTATTCAGCAAAATTTTGAGGTGACGCCATCAATTTTTTAGAGGGGATTAGTAAATATACTGTGATTAAAACGGTCCTGGTTTAATAACAAAAAAATATTGTTCGTCTATGAAACAAGCTCGTCTTAGACAAAGTATTCATAAAAAAATATGTCGTAAAAAAATGACAGCAAAGTGAGGAAAAAGCTGTCAAATGTTTTGAAATAAATAAAAATATAAAAACTGAACGGTGTGACTTCTTTATTTCAAAACAATTTCCTTACTTGGCTGCTAGTCCAGACAGGGTTCTAGAGTATTACGAGTGCATTAGTCGAAATTAAATGCCCTTCAAAATCGCAAGATTTGTCTCCCGAAGAAGCGGTTAGAAAAAAATAATCAAATTTTGTACATTGACAGACAGAGAATTGAAACTAAAAAAAAATCATGATTACTACTTTCAAGTCCAGGGACAAATGCTTGTTACGGGTATTTCACAAGTTTATTTTGTTGTGTGGACACCCAAAGGAATTAATATAGAAAAAAAACGAAGAAATATGTAAAAAGATGGCAGATAAACTTGGCAGATTTTTCTCTGGCGCATTATTGCCCGAAATAATTGATTTAAGAAGAAAGAGGAACCTGGCTTTGCGAGAGATTTTTTTTAAATAAATAAAATTTGTTTCTATTTTTTTATGTACTTTAATAATAATTTATTAGGAGTACATTTTTCATCATCAAGACTTGCATATTTTTATTATAAATATGTTTTGAAAATGATCTCTCGGCAAATGAAAACATACGAGCACTTTTTTCGAGTAAACAATGAAGGGAGAAGTTACTGGGCGTAGGGCTTTTTTAAAACACCTCCTTTCTTGGACAAGTAGTAGATACACTTAGCTACGTATACGTGTTAAACAAAAGCTGTATTTTATATATTTTTTATTATTATTATAAATATGTCCATTAGTTTTATTAATTAACAATAATATTACAATGAATTTTTAGTAATCATGTGTATTGAATTCAGGATCCTGAGTGGAGCAAAAATATTATAGTTCCCCAGTTTTAATTCGGTTTTATGATAGTACCTCATTAGTTAATTTCCTTAACAATAGATTACTACGGCCGGTGCTGGCGGCTTGTTATAAAACTGAGTTCCTTACCATAAATTAGAAAAATCAGCCGAGAACGCTAACATTCAGCTTATGGTAGAGCAGGCGATAAGGATTTTACCTGGAAAGTCGCTTCCGTAAATTTTAGTGGCGCTCCTATCGGCAAAGCACTGAACTAACTGCTCAAATTCTGTCGAATTGATACCCATTTTTTTCAATAATTGTTAGTTTTTGTTAAAAACTCTGCTAACCAATAGATCATTAATTTTCCTCTGATATTCCTGTTAAAATTATTCGACGTATTTTGCATTAATTTGTGGTATATTTTGATTTTAATAAACACATTATTATTTCAACAAATTGTACCACTAACAAACATTTAATGACTCTGCGGCCTGTAAAAAGTGATGTTTTATCCATGTGCGAATGTTCAAGCGATTCTATGATGGTTATGACTCAAAAAACTTGAAAAGAAAACACACAATGGTGCTTTTTTACGATATTTCTCAGCCATATTTTTTTAAATGATTGAACTGGTCTCTGCGCTCTAAAATATGAAAAAAGCTGCAGTTTGATGTATGATACATCTATATTAATATCATTTTTTCATACAAAAAACCAAAAAAATGATCTAGCGAGTTCCCTTAATAGTTATTAAAAGAAACTGTAAAGTTTTAGTGCACAGCTTTGAATTCTTTCAAAAAAAAAAGAACGTCACACCAAAGTTCCATAAACTCTTTCAAAAAACCTCATTAATTTGAATTCTTAAAAAAAACCCTAGGGAACAGACTTGAAGAGTCTTAACGAGATCTCGAATCAGATAGGATGTTGTTACTATGATTATTTTATTATTATTAACTCCTTTATTTCTTTTTTCTATACCAACTACCACTACCTTAAGAAGTCATTAGTTCATTACTCAATTGAAATTTGGTTCGGAGCACTTCCACTTCGACGGCCCTCACCTCCCCGATATAAAAGAAACTTCTGAACTCCGCCGTGATTGATTAACAAAGTGTTTTCAGAATTCCATTTCAGTTTTTAAACTTTCACCATACATTAGCCACCTTTCAAACACCCGTATCTGTCATTTACGCAACAAAAATTTCAGGTGAGCTCAAACAAAAAAGCTTTATTCCAAAAAATAAACATTTTCTCCGAGCGCATAATTTGGGGCTTTTAAAGCAATTCCATTAGCCAAATTAAACAACACGAACGTTCCGCTACCTTAAGAAAAACAGACATTCCGCAGTCTATGATTGCCCGAAATCAGCAGGATCAACACATTTTCCAAATCCTTCATTATCGTGTTTTTCGTCTTAACGACTGTCTCCAAGTTTTCATATTTGCGAGGCCGCGGTATCTGGTATTGCTAGTAAAAATAAAATACGAGAGGTTAGAGAATCGCCGAAATCGATGACTTTGAGCGGGATAAAGTTATTTTTTGGGGAAGGCTATCTGGCACGAGTCTGTTATTGACAAAGTTTTAATTAAAATAAGCAGCTTGGGGAGGGCGACGTCTTGCCCGGAAAAGCGAGAGGGTTTAATTTTTTTTTTTTTATTTTAAACGGTTTTTAAAAATGCGATGGATCAGGTGTCGCGGGAATCTTCGACTTTGCCGCTGTCATGAATAAAATATCGGTATATTTCAAATGTGACGGAAAATCGAATTTTGGATTTGACTAGCAGAGCGGCGCTGGGGTCAAACGGCGAAAGTTAACTGAGACGATGAAAAATAAAATTTTCAAAATCGACCAACTCAGAATTTTCAGTGGCGTGAATGTGATGATAGAGGGTGTTCGGCCTGACCGATGATTTAAACAAAATATGTTTGCTTTCTAATCGACAGTCTACCTGTGGCTTCTCCCAGCGGTCAGTGCTAATTTCACCCAGTAGGTAACACTTGATCATTATTATATACCGGGTGTCCCAGCGTACTTGCAGTTTCGAAGATTACGTGTCTAATGAAAATGGATACAGACAGACAGACAGACAGACGGACGGACGGAAACTGGAGACTACTTTTGTTCGTACTGTAGGGGTCATGAAACGTCGAGAAAACATAAAAGTGGCCATTCATGCGATGGACTCGATTGCAATACTTCTTTCACCTACGTTCGGGAAGTAAAAAGGGCATTATTTAATGTTTTGAAAAATTATAGCTTTTTGTATAAAAAAACTGGTCGAAGGTTGTTTCGACAGAACTTCCCTCGTCCTTGAAGTAAAGCCCAATAAATCTCGTTCCGTTGAAAAAGTGTGGAATTTGATTTTGAGATTTTTGTTTTTTACCTCCATAAAGTAAAAACCAGGGCCGTAAATATATATCTCCGAAAAATCGAAAAGCAGAAACATTGAAAATTCAAGTATCGAAAATTTAAAACTTATGTGGAACTCGACTTTTTCTGGATCTTTTAATGTTTCGATTTCTCGATGGTTTAATTTGCAATTGTTCTATATTTCGAATTTTCTGGGCTTTTCGATTATTCAATTCGTTTCTTTTTAATTTCAGAACTTTCCACTTCTCGATTTCTCGTTTTTACTTCCCGAGCGTAAGCAAAGGAAGTATTGTAATCGAGTCCGTCGGTCGACTCTCTACTTTTACGTTTTCTCGATCTTTCATGACCCCTAGAAGACGAAGAAATAGGTCTCCCATTTCCGTCTGTCTGTCCGTCTGTCCGTCTGTCCGTCTGTCCGTCTGTCCGTCTGTCCGTCCGTCTGTCCGTCTGTCCGTCTGTCCGTCCGTCTGTCCGTCTGTCCGTCTGTTGTCCCGGATTTTTATTAGACAGATAATCTCCGAAAGTACTCGACCGATTGTTGTGAAATTTTGTACTTATATTAAGAATATCATGTAGATGGTAAAACGCTAACCAAAATTTGTCTAATCATCCCCACCACTAATGCGATGACGTCACTTCAAAATTGTACATAGTAAATGGGTTTTCAATTGTATAAAATAACATAGTCCTACACATGTAGTTTACAACTCTGAATCGACTTTTCACCCGAAACGTCCAGATTTTTGGAAAAAAAATCAAAATTATAAAACAATATTTTGAAATTTAATTTTTAATCTGCTAACCAGAATGCTTTGAAATGTTGCAGATGTTTTAAGGCTATAAAGAGCATCATAAATCTTTAGTCAAAAAATATTTACTTATCCCCTCCAAAAACTTGATGACGTCAGCTTAAAAGTTCGTGGAATAAATCATATCTAAAATGTACAAAATATGATGAGTCTGTACTTGTGATCTATCACTCCATTCATATTTTTTGGATTTGCATATACAGGGTGACTCAAAAAAATTAATGAATGCGTAAATATATTTTATTGATTTAATCAGGAACTACAAAACCGAATGCTCTGAAATCTTGCAGATGTTTTAAGGCTATAAAGAGCATCATAAATCTTTACTCAAAAAATATTTGCTTATCCCCTCCAAAAACTTGATGACGTCAGCTCAAAAGTTTGTGGAATAAATCATATCTAAAATGTACAAAATATGATGAGTCCGTACTTGTGATCTATCACTCCATTCATATTTTTTGGATTTCTATATACAGGGTGACTCCAAAAAATTAATGAATGCGTGAATATATTTTATTGAGTTAATCAAGAACTACAAAACCGAATGCTTTGAAATCTTGCAGATATTTTAAGGTTATAAAGAGCATCATAAATCTTTAGTCAGAATATAGTTGGTTATCCCCTCCAAAAACTTGTTGACGTCAGCTCAAAAGTTTGCCGAATAAATCCTATCTAGAATATACAAAATATGATGAGTCTGTACTTGTAATTTATCATTCCATTCATATTTTTTGAATTTGCATATACCGGGTAACTCAAAAAAAAAATATATGAAATCTACTGCGAAAAAAAACACAATAGGCATGCAGTCGTCACGTTTCCAACAGCGAGGGAAGTACTGGCTAAACTCTTTAGACCAATTTTTTTATGTTATTCCAGTTATTCGATTCATCAGATTTTCATTTTTTAAATTTCCCATTTATCGATTTTTCGTATTTTCCACGGCTCGATTTCTCAATTTTTTGATACTTTAATTTTAGATTTTTCGGTTTATCGATTCTTCGAATTTTCGACTTTTCGATTTCTCCAATTTTTCGATGTTTCGGTTTCTCGATTTCGCGTTATTTCGATTTTTCGACTTTTCAGTCTTTCGATATTGCAAATTTTGAATTTTCGAAATTTTGAATTTTCGATTTTTCTATTTATCAGGTTTTCGGTCTTTCGATATACGATTTTTTTTATTTTCGACCTGACCTTTCAATTCTTCGATTTTTCAGTTTTTCCATTCTTCAGTTCTTAGGCTTTCCAATCTCTTTGCTTTTCGATTTTTCGACAGTCAAATTTTCAATTTTTCTGCTTTTCGATTTTCAGTTGTTCCGGTCTTTAGTTTTTAGTTCGAAAAATTGAAACATCGAGAAACCGACCGAAATCGACACATCGAAGTTTGAAAAATTGAAAAATTTAAAAACCAAAAAATTGAAACATCAAAAACGAAAAAATCAAACTACGGGAAATCGAGAAATCGAAGAAATTAACGTAACAAAAAATTGAAGAATCATAATAAATGAAAAATCAAAAAGTTCGATCTCCAAAAATTGATCAATCGATTGATCGAAAAATTGAAAAATCCGAAAATTGAAAAAGAAAAACTGAGATATCCAAAAATGGCAAAATCGAAAAGTCGAGGAAGAATCGAAAATATGAAAATGGAAAATCTAGAAATCGCGAAATTGAAAAGCCGTGACACTGAAAGATTGAAAAATTGAGCAATGGAGAAATGGGAAAATCGAAAACATCCAAAAATCAAAAAATCTAATACTTACTCAAAAGGTCGAGAAGCCGAAAAATCGAAAAGCCGAAAAATGAGCATCGAGGAAAAGTCGAAAAATCACAAAATCTAAAATTTAGAAACACCAAAAACTGGAATATTAAAAAATCGAAACATCGAAGATTCGGAAATTAAAAAATCCAAAAACTCGAATATCGAAATTTTTTAAAATCGAAGAAAAATTGGAGAATAAAACTGAGAAATCTTAAAACTGTGATATCGAAAAATCGAGACACAATTGAAAATATCAAAAATTGAAAAACTGAGAAGTCGAGACACCGAAGCATGGAAAATGGAGCAATCGAGAAACGGAAATTCAAAATATCGAAAAATCAAAACATCTATTAGGCTAAACGTCGAGAAGTAGAAAAATCGAGAAACCGAAAAGTCAAAAAATCAAAAAATTGAAAAATCGATTGATAGATAATAAATTAGAAAATTTAGAAACACCAAACACTGGAATATTAAACAATCGGAAAATTTAAAAATCGAGAAATTGAAGAATCGAAAAATTGAAAAATCATAAAAACTGAAATATCGGAAAATAGAGAAATCGAAAAACAAAATAATCGAGAAATGAAAAATTGGAAAAATCTAGAAATTTAATAATCGAAAAATTGACAAATTACAAAACCCAAAAATTGAAAAACTGATGTATCGATAAATCAAAAAATTGGTCGAATGTTGTACATTTTGAATAAAAAGTTACAATGCTTACAATAACTTCAAAACGTCTGCAAGATTTCAAAGTATTCAGCTTTGCAATTCTTGACTTAATTAATAATATAAATTGTTTAAGTCATACATTTTTTTGAGACACCTTGTATAAGCAAATCTAAAAAATATTTGTGATTTACTTTTAATACATATTTAATATTTTTCAAATTTGCTTATACAAACTCAAAAAAAAAAGCTAATGATAATAAATTTTAAATTGAACAAGTTTTTACAAGTTTAATAGGGCCAAAATCAGTCTTATCTTAACAGGTAACGCTGCCCACCCGCCCCCTATTTTCTCAGAGTTTGTCATTTGCCAAAATAAGTTTAACCTTTGCAAGTACTAGCCCCGCCCACCCGCCCCTAGTTTATTAGAGGATATATCATTTGCCAAAGTAAGACTTATTTTAGCAAGTGCTACCCTCTCAGAAAATAAAGGGCGGAAGGGAGGGGCTAGTACTTGCTAACATAAGTCTTATTTTGGCAAATGACATGTCGTCTGAGAAAATAAGGGGCGGGTGGGCGGGGCTAGTACTTGGTAAGATAAGACTGATTTTGGTAAATGACATACCCTCCAAGAAAGTAAAGGGTTGGTGGGCAGGGCTAGTATTTGCTAAGATAGGACATATTTCGGCAAATGACATGTCCTCTGGGAAAACAGGGCGCGGGTGGGCGGGCGTAGTATTTGTTAGGATAAAACTAATTTTACCCCCATTAATGTTGTCAAAACTTGTGAAATTTCCATAGTAACGAGTTAAATTCCTAAATCTACCCGAAATGTGTAAAATATAATGAGTGTGATTTATCATTGCATTCATATTCTTTAGATTTGTTTATACAGGAGGCTCAAAAAAATTAATGAATGTGTCAATTCATTTTATTGATTAATTTAGGGAATACAATGCTGTTATTTTTAGTATTACACTGCACCAATCCAAGTTGATATACGTGTCCTCGGAAAAATATTTATGATGTCATCACAAAATTCTGTAAAGTAAAAACTCAACTCAAAAGTGCTGGATATAACGGCAGACAAGCAGACAGACGGACAGACAGACAGACGGAAAAGGGAGATCTATTTCTTCATTTCCGGCGAAACTGAAATTAATACGACGCCAGTAATCTATCGATTAATAGATTGTGTTAGATATATTGAACATGCCAAATTTAAATTTTTTATGTTTTAAAATAATTGAGATATTTGAGTTGAACAGGTAAGGTAAAGACACCAGTGATCGACACTATTAGACCAACATAAACAAAAAAAATGTCAAAATTGGAGATTTACGGTCAAGTAACTTGGAAAATTATTTTAGAGGTTCAATGAGTCTTTCTCTTTATTCCTATAGTAACAAATGAGGATTTGTTTGTGTAGTTTTGAAATTTTGAATTTTTTAAACGACTGTTCCAAATCCCCAGTAATCGATGCAGGAATTTTTTGATTTTCCAGTAATCGACACCCCAGTAATTGACATGACTGGAGAGATTTGTCTCGAATAAAAGTAGACAGAATGATATAAAAAAATAAACTTTAATTCTCATATAAGAACATAACGTAAAATTATATCAATGAACAAAAAAAAATCTATATTCTATAAAATTAACAGCTTAACAATCAGTCTCCATTAGGTTTTAAACAGTCTTAATATTTTTGTTAATCAATTCAAACCGAAAAATCTCTATATTTTGCCATTTCCGGCACAGAATATATTCCACGTGATTTTTTTTTCTTTGGTGCTCGTATTATTTCTATTATTTCTTCTTCTGGATAATGGATTTCGTCCTTTTGTCTGGCCATTTCCAATCACATAAACCACTTTTTGTTATGGTAGGAATAAAATATCCGTCTGTATCCACTTTTGTCACTCGACCAGGAAAATAGCGCTGTTCATATTCTACAATTACATATGAATTCTGATGTGGTTGCTTAAGTGGTTTTGATTTTATTTCAACTTTGTAATACCCAAAGTCTTCATCGCTATTTTCTTGTTCTAAATCAATGTCGTCTAGGCTGTCACCACTTTCCACCCATTGTTCCTCAGATTCAGAATCGCTCGTCAGTAACACCTTCTGTTTAGTTTTTATTTTTTTCTTGTCTTTTTCAAGTTTTTTGGCTTGTCGTTCTTGACTTTTCCTTCACTTCCACTTTTCTTTTTTTTTCTTCTTATTTTTTTGTGTGATAATCCTGCCATGCTTTAGAAGTTATTACCGCAGGTATTTTTTCCTTCCGTTTGCGTTTAGTTTCTTTGAGTGTTTTTTCAGGACAAAACAGTGCCTTTTTAAATGGTGATGGTACATTTTGATTAAAATTTATAGTTGTTTTCTTAGGAGTGGTTTGAACAACTGACTCACATGCTTTGCCCAGACTGTTTACTGAAATTATCTTAATTCGTCTGGGTTCAGCTTTCTCCTCCGAATTTCGTACTTCGCGTTGTGTGCCGGTGCTTGGCAAAACTTCAGTTTCTGCTAACACAGTTTTCAATTCTTTTGGCTGAATCTTGTGTTCTGCTTCTACTTCATTATAATTCTGATGTTCTAAAGTAATATCCTCTTCTGTTTCATTATCGATTACTTCTTGTATGTGTCTCAAATCCAGTGTTGAGGTGTTCATATGTGCATCTTTTTTAATTTTTTTCCAAACTGAAAATAAACTTTCGTCGGTAATTTTGCCCTCCCATTCACTTTCATTCTCATTTTTTTTAAATTCCTCTAGCATTGTCACTGGAATAGATTTTTCTAAAATGCGAAAGCTTTTGGAAATTTCTTCGTTAGTAAATAAAGAATCATCAACTTGTTTTTGCTGAATTGCGATCTTTCCAAAATCTACATTTTCAACATTAAAGGGGAAAAGTCCACTGCATCTAAAACCGTTTTCAACTGTTTGTGAATCAATCTGTGATAAAGCTTGTTCAAAAATAGGTACAAAATTTTCCTTCCGAACTTTATTTCCATTGTTTTCTACACGCCAACGTCGAATAGAATTTTTCCAATGAGTCTTGAGTGGTTTGAATACAGCAACATCCATGGGCTGTATCAACTGAGTAGAGTAAAGTGCTACAAGTTCTATTTGTTTGCTACTGCAAAACTGTGATAAATGGAGGGTCATGTGAGAAGCATGGCCGTCAATGAAAAGAATCACTGGTCTTTCGATCTTCATTTCGTCAAGCCAAGGATCAAAAATATTTGTAATATATTCATAAAATCATCCAACCACTTTGTGAACGTCCAATACCCCACTTAGGATTTACACCGCTGGAAATATGACCCGGGATTCTTTCATATTTAAATACAATCATTGGAGGAGCTAAATTTCCATTTGCATTAGCTGTTACTAAAACTGTCAAATTTTCCTTCTCATTATTGCTGCCCGCACTATATACGGTTTTATTACCCCTTTTTGCCAAAACTTTTTCACCTTTTGGTTGTAAAAAAAATGCACTTTCGTCAGCATTGAACACTCTTTTAAGGTGGCTTAATATGTGAAACAAATTTCTTGTTTTTAGATCTTCTTCTATCTCTCTAAACCACCCTCGAATTTTTTCTACTGATACATTCTCTCTAGCTGGAGTTAAGTTTTGCGAAATCCTTTGGCTAATGATTGGGTGTCTTTTAAGAAATGATGAAAACCATTTTTATTTTAAGAAAAGTGTTCGTTAAAGTGAATTTAGTTACGCATTGCGAAAGTTTCTTATTAATTTTGATCTGCCATTCTATTTACCTATATTCACTTTGTTGGTTTCGACAAAACCTCAAACTTTACCGTTATTCGAAGATTTAATTCGAAGTTTTCAGTATTTTAAAATTCTCAATACAAAATTTACAGATTTGATTGACTGTGAAAATAATTCTGTGTCGTTTTATGAAGTTCATTACAATGCCGAGAAGACGACAAGCTGACATAGGTCCACGAAGTCAATCAAATGTGCGACGAACTACCTCAGGTGCAAATCGCAATGATTTATTTCATGGGTAATTCGGATACGGAAGTTGATCAGCGTTGTGCTCATAATCAACATCATCAAACATTGAAGCGAGACATTGGGTGGTATGAATAAAAGTGAGTAGATACTCATATTCGAAGTACGAAGTACCTAGAAAGAGTAATAATCTTATATACCTGAGCATCTACCCGATGTACTGTGTATCTACTTGCAAACATTGTATCTCCCCGGACACAAACTGAACATTTACGCGTTTTGTGAGCATTTAATCTAAAAATGAGCATCGTCGTGGCAAATGACCATTTGTCCTTATAAATGATAAATTAAATGTAATATTTTTTTTTTCCTTAAGAATATAGAGTTAACAAAGTTAGTTGAGTTACAAAAGTCTCTTTTGCTCCACGTTGGCCACCAACGAGCGATTTTCATGATTTTTGTGAAACTTTGCTGGTTTTGAATTTGAATTTTCTGTCCTCGATAGTTGATGCTCAGCAAGAACCACGGGAAGGTCTGGAGCAGATCTCGCTAGGAAAGGAGAGGGCTAGGAATTGTTAATGAGGTATAGAACGTTATACAGTACAATACAACGGAAATACAATACAGGTACCTACAATCTAGCTACAATACAGAATACACTACAGATACAGATACAATTCAGATACAATACAAATGCAAAGTTAGTACCTAATACACCACCGGAAGAAATTGCACGAAAAATTGAGAATGTTGCAAAATGAAAACCCAAGCAAGCACACCGATGGAAGTCGGGACGAAATCTATTGGTCGCAGCGCTCACACGCCCAAGGGAGAACGCAGCCGCATAAATCCAAGGTCGTCTTACCTCATTCTCAAAGAACGATGCAACCCAGCGTCTAAGGGCCAAAAGAACCCCCCAGGCCAAAGCGTCTGACGACATGGAGAATTCAAACCCGGAACCAAAGAATGCACTGTTGCAAAATTAATACCCAAGCAAGCACACCGATGGAACTCGAAACGAAATCTATAGGTCGCAGTGCTCACACGCCCAAGAGACAACGCAGCCGCATAGATACAGGGCCGACTGACCTCATCCATTTAGGATGATGAACCTCATCCGTTTAGGATGATGACCCAGCGTCTAAGGGCCAGCAGAACCCCCCAGGCCAGAGCATCTGACGACATGGAGAATTCAGTCTCGGAACCAAAGAATGCACTGTTGCAAAATTAAAACCCAAGCAAATGCACCGTGAAAACAAAGCATTTGCACCACTGGAGCTAAATTGGCAAGACCCAAGTTAAGTTAGTAACACATACAATTTACAGTAGAAAATGCTTCAATTACAAAAGTTACAATATATAAATTTCTCCACGTTTGCCGCCAAAGAGCGATGACTCTGCTCGCTCGTTGCTGTTGCCCAGCAAGAACCAAACAATACGAGGAGGTCTGGAGTGCGTCTTGCCATTAAAAGAGAGGACTAGGGTTTGATAGCATGGGTGAAGGACACCGTATTTTGTAAATTTGGACGCCGCAGTTTAAAAATGATGCATACGGCATTTTGTGAATTATGAACGCTGCACTTTGTATATTCAAAAGCCGTACTTTATCAGTCCTGAATGCATGTTATTAACAACATATTTCAAAAAAAATCAGGCATTTTTGGAAAAATATCCACTTTCCTTCGTGTTCACAGCACGTAACACAAAACATTTTCGCTAATATTTATTAACGATAAATTAGAAATTCGCGAAAACGTGCTACTTTTAAGCCAAAACGGAGTTCCAGTGTTGCTGCTACCGGACCGGAATCAAAACTAAACACAGAGGATGGAAAAATTGACCTTTTATCAGGTAGCTCACGTGACAGTGACGTCATCGTACGTCACGATGAGATTGCAAAAATTATTTTTCATATTTTAGATCAGAAATTGTACATTTTCGGGGTTAATTTAACAATGTTTAAACAAACTAATTTGTTTTTGCTAACCTCGTGTTCTTAGGAAGATGGATTTCGGTTTAATTATCATATATTGATAGTTATCATATTTGAACATTATGAATTCTATTAATTATGTTTAAATTTTATTTAATTATATCGCGAAAATGTATAGCTTTGACCCACCGATTTCAATCGTTTCGAAAATGTCCCCAAAATTTAAACAAAGTCGAGTGAACGAATCACGGAATCCGATAAATTAAAACTGAAGTCGTTCTTACCCTGTTTTCCGTCTTTTTCGGAAAAATATCCATTTTCGTTCGTGTTCACAACACTAACACAACATACTTTCCGCAATATTTATTAATAATAAAGTAGAAATTCGCTAAAACGCTCCACCTTTACGCCAAAATGAAGCGACGATCTTGCCGCCATCAAACAGAAATTAATACTGAACACAAAGGACCGAAAAACGTGACCTTTATACAGGTAGCTCACGTGACATTGACGTCATCGTACGTCACCATGACACTGCAAAATTTATTTTTCATATTTTGGCCGAGAAAATGCACATTTTCGGGGATAATTTAACACTGTTTAAACAAATTGATTTGTTTTTAATAAATTCGGGTTGGTAGGAAGCCGAGTTTCGGTTTAATTATCGTATATTGATGCTCATCATATTTAAACATTATAAATGATTTTAATTATGTTTAAAATTTATTTATTTATATCGTGAAAATGTATAGCTTTGATCAACCAGTTTCAATCGTTTCAAAAATATTCCCACAATCTAAACATTGTCGAGTAAACGAATCACCGAACCCAATAAATTAAAACTGAAATCGTACTTACCCTGTTTTCGGTCCTTTTCGGAAAAATATTCATTTTCGTTCGTGTTCACAACACTAACACAACATACTTTCCGCAATATTTATTAATAATAAAGTAGAAATTCGCTAAAACGCCCCACTTTTACGTCAAAACGACGCGACGATCTTGCCGCCATCAAACAGAAATTAATACTGAACACAAAGGACCGCGAAACGTGACCTTCGGACAGGTAGCTCAGGTGACAGTGACGTCATCGTACGTCACGATGAGATTGCAAAAATTATTTTTCATATTTTGGCCGGGAAAATGCACATTTTCGGGTATAATTTAATAATGTTTAAACAAACTGATTTGTTTTTAATAATTTCGGGCTTTTAGGACAACGAGTTTCGGTTTAATTATCATATATATTTATGCTTATCATACTTAAACATTATACGTGATATTAATTATGTTTAAAATTTATTAATTTATATCATGCAAATGTATAGCTTTGATCAACCGACTTCAATCGTTTCGAAAATTTTCCCAAAATTTAAACATTGTCGAGTGAAGGAATCACGGAATCCGATAAATTAAAACTGAAGTCGTAAGATAATTAGCTTTTATTTATGCATAAATTGTGCAGTGCGTTCTTTCTAACACTGACCATAGAGATTCCCAACTCAAGGTGTCTACCCCATACTAACTGATATTTTGGTGACTCGATTTTTGCCTTGATGGTTGAACACTGTCACTGTTTTCCGTTTTTGTTGTATCGAGATACTACTTGAGCATCAACTGTTGCCTACTGAAGTATTAGCATGATCTAGAAAAACTAGAAATATTTTGATTTGATATTCGAGTAGATACTTCGTATTTCGAGTATGAGCATCTACTGAGTTTTATTTATATCAACCATTGTCAAAAATTTGATCGAACGTTGTTTCGACAGAACTTCCTTCGCACCAAAAGTATAATGAAACATAGGCAACATTTTCGAGTTGAGTCTTTTCTTCACACAATTTTGTGATGACCTAATCAACATTTACGATCAACACGTATACCACCTTGGATTGGTGCAGTATAATACTAAAAATAACTGTATTGTATTCCCAAAATTATCTGCGAAAATCGAGTGGGCCGTTCCATCAATTTTTTGGGGGAAATAAGTAAATATTCTTAACAATTTACCATGCTTACAATAACTTTAAAACGTCTGCAAGATCTCAAAGTAGTCATTTCTTCAACTCTTGAGTTATTCTCTAAAATAAATTGACTGATCCATACATTTTTTGGAGTCACTGTAAAAGCAAATCTACAAAATATGAATGCAATGATAAATTACGAAAATATACTGATGATGTTTTGCACATTTTAGATAGGATTTGTTCGGCAAAATCTTGAGATGACTACATCAAGTTTTTGGGCTTGATAAACAGATATATTTTGATTAAAAACCTACCATGTCAAACAGTAACTTCAAAACGTCTGCAATATTTCAAAATTCAGTTTTGCAATTCTTGATTCAATCAAGAAAATAAATTGACTCAGTGATTAATTTTTTTGAGACACCCCCTATAAGCAAAACTAAAAAATATGAATGGAATGATAAATCACAAGTATAGTCGCATCCTATCTTGGACATTTTAGAGAGGATTCATTTGGCAAAATTTTGGGCTGACGTCATCAATTTTTTGGAGGGGATAAGTAAATATATTTTGAATAAAAATTTATTATGCTTATCATATGTTTAAAACATCTGCAAGATTTCAAAGCATTCAGTTTTGTAGATTCAAAATTAAATTGTAGGTGAAACGAAGTTCACGGGGTCAGCTAGTATAATAATAAAAATAGCATTATTTGATAACCTAAAAACAGCGTAAAGACCTTCAATCGACTGACGTAATTGACCCATCTGAAAAATTTAATTTCAGAGGTGTTATCGCGATGATTTTTACTCCTCGTCTGTTAAAATCTCAACAGAACAAATTAATTCCGTTCTGTTTTCCTTCCAACGAAATGGAATATTTCTCAATTTGAACCTCCTTCCTGCAAATACCCACAAGTGTTCCTTCACCTTTGTTCCTTCTTTTGTGTGCACAAACCAGAAATTGAAACTCATTTGCTTGTTTGCCATGGGAATCGTTTTTCTAGCAACTAATTTCACGTTTCTAAGGTCTCCTTGTGATATTCTTGCAACAACACGATAAGCATTTCTTATTAACTTGTCGCGCGGCGATGCATCCTCGTAATCTTTTACATTTTCGGGTTGTCACTGCTGTAATAGCTTGTCGACTAAAGCAGAAGCATCCACTTGGGACTAGCTTGAAATATTCGTGGGCTTTCCGATAGAAAAGGAGATTCCGGGATTACGGAGACGGCGACTTTTTAATACTAAACAGAAGGGTTTTGCGCTTCGGAAAGCAAGGTTATTTCGACAGAACTTCCCTCGATTTTTCAATTTTTTTATTTTTTTGTTTTCAATTTGTTATGAAACGTCGAGAAAACATGAGAGTGCCAAATCGCCCGATGGACTCGACTACTATACTTTCTTAGTTCACGCTCGGTAAGTGAAAAATTGAAATCACATGAAAATCAAGACTTAATTCGTCTCCCCTTAGACATGCTGAAACTTCCGCAACTCTCGTAGCCGTCAAACTGAAATTTTAAACCTACTTCACACTTTCAAGGTGAGATTTAAAGCCGCCGCGTTTTATCTTAATTACAACTGACTGATGACAGCAAATTGTACGTTCGCTTTCGAGAGAAAACAAATTACTCCGGCGCTGATAAAACAAACGGAATGCTGAATAATAATGGATAATACCCAAACAATGCTCCCGCATGTATCGTCCCATTAATCTGACGAGTTCATCCCCGGCCGCATTCACTACCGCGTTTTGTTTTTCCTTTTCTCTATCGATTGACGAACTTCGGACATCACGAATTCAAGGCCGCACAGGACAAACAACGTCCCAAATATTAACAAAGTCGCGATTTTGGCCAAGGCCGGGCGAGCGCGCGCTCGCCGCGTGACGTCACCCGGTAGCCCACAGGTGCTAAACTCCGCATTAAGCGCCACGCACACGTGTCGCGTAAAAAACGCCCTCGAACGTGAGTTACGCGCGGACATTAAAAGGTGCGCTCGCACCTGGAGTGCCCAACTTCGAAAGCGTTTTAAACAAGCGTCCGCCGGGACGGAAAAGGAAGAGCGGATAAGTGCGGAGGTGGGAGAAGGAGAATAGGTGCCAGTATCTTAGCAACGTGGGGCCAATCGATGCATTACTTCTCCGAAACAGCAAAAGCTGTTAGCTGGAAGCTTTAAACGTCAGATCTCACGAGCGATAGTGACTGCGAGATAACGAAATTACGGCCTATCTCGGGCGGCGGCGTTTATCTTAAAAATTATTTCGCGCCGCTGTCTAGCAAGCCGGCGCGGGTAAACGGCCACTGGTGGCGGCGTCCGAGGCCGGTAATGAGCTGAACTGGGGGCATTCTTCGCGACGGCGGCGTTATTAACTTAATAAAGATATGATAATTGAATCGTAAAACGATAATGGGGTCGTATGGGGGTAACGATTCTGCTCATAATTCTCGCTCGGAACGTACTGAATTTTTAAGTGGTTCGTTCTGCACGTTGTATGCCAGTTTCTTACGTAAAGCTTAATTGGAGGGATGAATTTTGCAGCGGATATAAATCCGGCGGAAGTTTAATAGTCTTAAAAATGCATTTAGTTTGTGGATTAAGAAAAGTGAAAAGGAGATCTCGGAGCCGCAGGTATCGATTCGGGGGGTATGAGGAAGAGGGTTCTATTAACTATGTAGTAATCGCCACGCAAAGAACGGCTTATGTGTGAATTTTTTTAAATGAAACTGAGCAGCTATTGTAAATATTGAGAAAACCCCGCTCTCAAACGACCTCTGAATCATCCAAAACGGACTTCTTTCACTTTTTTAAATGTATGTACATATTTCTAAATAATAATCACCAAAATTAATTCAGAGCAGCCGGTGTACTTTTTTTTTACTCCAGTGGTCATGAAACGTCGAGAAAACATGTAAGTGTGAGGTCGTCGGATGAACTTAGCTTACGCCCAGGAAGTAAAAGGGTAAACCATTCGTTCTACACAACATTCAACCGACACGTATTCAGAGACAACTTAAAATCCGTTAAAAAAGTTAAATCTATTTATTTTGTTATAAAAAAAAAAGAAAAAAAACAAAGGCAAACACTGGCATCGAACGCGCGATTTCTGATCCGCGTTCCCAACTCTTATCCACTAGATCACGACCGAAATATATCACGCTAATAGTAAACTGTTATTATACTGTGCATGTTTTTGTGAAAATTTGGACGGTTAGGGAAAAAAGTGCCTGCCTATTAGACTCTCTTGGAAAAAGTTAAACTTAACCTCGCCCACCAACCCGTTCTCTTTTTTTTTCTTCTAAAATAAGAAATAAATCTTATAACAAATAGTATATACAACAAAAAGTTACGATTAACGCTTTTTTTACAGCCTTGTTTCTATCAGTTACTTACTACCCCATTCTGCAGAAGAACATAATAAACCCTTCCCACCCATCCGCCTCCATTTCGGTAATTAATTTTATATAAAAAAGTACTACCTCAATTGAAGAGAAGAAGAGGAAACTTAAAACATGTTTCAAATAGTAAATTTTTATAGAAAAATGTGGATTTTGTAATTAAACTCCGCCCCTCTATCTGACAACGAATAAAAAATTCATCACAAGTGAGATAGGGGAGGGTGGATGGGGCTTAATTATTGAGCCCGTTGTTTAAAAAAAGAAGTTATATGGTCAGAAAACTTGTTTTTGTTCTGACAGACAGAGTTACGGAAACGGGCGACTACTTTCTCTTTCTTTATCGACTTTTTTATGCAAAATTTTTATTTTTATTTTTTTATTAAACGAGGAATTAAATCTTCAAAATTTTATATTTTTCGATTTTATAGTTCTTCGAGTTTTCAATTTTTCGAAGTTTTTTAATTTTTGGTTTTTCGATTTTTTGAAGTTTCTCAAGGTTCCGATTTTTCGACTTTTCGGTTTTAGATTTTTCGATTTAAAAATGTTTGATTTATCGATGTTTTTATTATTCTAATTTCTCAATTTTTTATTTTTCAATTTTTCGATTTTTCAGTTAGTCGAATATGAAATTTTTTCATTTTTCAGTTTTTTGATTTTTCATATTTATAAATTTGAAATTTTTCGAAATCCAAAAATTGCAAAATTGAAAAATTTAAAAATTTAAAAGTGAAAAATTGGAGAAGTGATAAACTCAATCTTCGAAATTTTAGATTCTTCGATTTTCCAATTTTTGGAAATTTTATAGTTCTAAGATTTTCCATTTTTTATTCGATTCCGGTTTTTCGATTTCTCAATCTTTCAATTTTTGGGCTTCTTGGTCTTGGATTTTTCGATTTTTTGATTTTTGAATTCGTATTTCGATTTATCGATTTTTTTTATTTTAAATTTTTCAATTTTTAACTTTTCGACTTGGCCTACTTCTATTTCCTAATTTTTCATCATTTCAATTTTGGAATTTTTCAGTTTCTTCATTTTTTAGTTTTTTGTTTCTTAATTTTTTCGATTTTTCAATTTTTGAGAATTTTTAATTTTTGGATTTTCGATTTCCCGATTTTTCGAGATTTTGATGTTTCGATATTTTTATTGTTCTAATTTCTCGATTTTTTATGTTTGAATATTTCGATTTCACAATTTTTAACTTTTCGACTTTGGCCTATTTCTATTTCCCAATTTTTCGTCATTCCAGTTTTGGAATTTTTCAATTTTCCGATTTTTCAGTTTTTCGAATATTAAAATTTTTTATTTTTCAGTTTTTTGATTTTTCATATTTATAAATTTGAAATTTTTCGAAATCGGAAAATCGGATAATTGGAAATCCAAAAATTACAAAATTGAAAAATTTAAAAATTTAAAAGTGAAAAATTGGAGAAGTGAGAAACTCAATCTTCGAAATTTTAGATTTATCGGTTTTTCAGTTCTTCGATTTTCCAATTTTTGGAAATTTTATAGTTCTAAGATTTTCAATTTTTTATTCGATTCCGGTTTTTCGATCTCTCAATCTTTAAATTTTTGGGCTGCTTGTTTGGATTGTTCGATTTTTAAAATTTCTGATTGTTCAATTTATCGATTTTTTGATTTTTCAAATCGTATTTCGATTTATCGATTTTTTTACTTTAAATTTTTCAATTTTTAACTTTTCGACTTTGGCCTATTTCTATTTCCCAATTTTTCGAGATTTTGATGTTTCGATATTTTTATTGTTCTAATTTCTCGATTTTTTATTTTTGAATATGTCGATTTCACGAATTTTTTTAGTTAAAATTTTTCAATTTCTAACTTTTCGACTTTGGCCTATTTCTATTTCCCAATTTTTCGTTATTCCAGTTTTGGAATTTTTCAATTTTCCGATTTTTCAGTTTTTCGAATATTAAAATTTTTTATTTTTCAGTTTTTTGATTTTCATATTTATAAATTTGAAATTTTTCGAAATCGGAAAGTCGGATAATTGGAAATCCAAAAATTACAAAAGCGAAAAATTTAAAAATTTTAAAGTAAAGAATTGGAAAAGTGAGACTCAGTCTTCGAAATTTTAGATTTTCCGATTTTTCAATTTTTCGAAATTTTATAGTTTTAATGTTTTAAATTTTTCGGATTCTTGGTTTTGGATTTTTCTATTTTTAAAATGTTTGATTGTTCAATTTACCGATTTTTTGATTTTTGAATTCGTATTTCGATTTATCGATTTTTGAATTTTAAATTTTTCAATTTTTAACATTTCGACTTTGGCCTATTTCTATTTCTTATTCTTTCCTCATTTTTTCGATTTTTCAACTTTTGTGAATTTTTAAATTTCGGATTTTCGATTTCCCGATTTTTCGATTTTCCGATTTTTGAATTTTTGCGTTTTTCCATTTTTGATGTTTCGACTCTTCAATTTTTTATTTTTCAGTATTTTGATTTTTCAGTTTTTGCGAATTTTTAAATTTTGGATTTTCGATTACTCGATTTTTCGACTTTCCTATTTTTCAATTTTTCGATTTTTAAATTTTAGATTTTTGAATTTTTTCGTTTTTCCATTGTTGATGTTTCGACTCTTCAATTTTTTTTAATTTTGGAAATCCAGAAATGCAAAATTGAAACATTTAAAAATTGCAAAATCGAGGAATTGAAAACCAAAGATCGAAAAATTGAATAAACGACGAAAAATTGTGATATAAAATTAAAAAAATGGGAATTAAAAAAATCAGGAAAATGAGAAATAAAAATCAAGCACTTGAGAAATTGTGGAAACGAAAAAATGAAAAATCTCAAAATTAAAGGTTGACGAACTGAAAAATTGAAAAATTAAAAATCGGAATCTCGAAAAATTGAAAAAGTAATAAATTGCAAAAAAAATTGAAGAAACAAAAATTGAAACTTTTGTGAAAAATTAGGTGTTTCTCAATCTTTCGACTTCTCGGTTTTAGATTTTTCTGTTTTTAAAATTTTTGATATTTCGATTTTTCAATTTATCTATTTCTCGATTTTTCGAGATGTGATGTTTTGTTTTTTTTGATTGTTCAAGTTTTCGATTTTTTGATTTTTGAATATTTCGATTTATCGATTTTTAATTTTAAATTTTTCAATTTTTAACTTCTCGACTTGACCTATTTCTATTTCCCATTTTTTCGTCGTTTCACCTTTTTTTTTGGTTTTTCAATTTTTGCGAATTTTTAAATTTTGGATTTTCGATTTTTCAATTTATCTAAATATATATACCTAGGTTTTTCGACATTTTGATGTTTCGATTTTTTGCAACCAATTTATCGATTTGTTGATTTTTGAATACATTTTTTTAATTTTAAATTTTTCAGTTTTTACTTTCGACTTTGGCCTATTCCTATTTCCCAATTTTTCGTTATTTCAGTTTTGGAATTTTTCAATTTTTCGATTTTTTAGTTTTTTGTTTCTTCATTCGAAAAATGGAAAAATTAAAAATTGTAATATCGAAAAATTGCAAAAATTTCGTCACGCAATTAAAAAATTGAAAAAATGAAAGTTGTAAAACGAAAAATTCTGAAAAAAGGGAGAAAATATAAAACATTAACACAAAAATGATATAAATTTTACTTTCATCACTGTATTTATTATTGTTCGGTATTCAGGCAAGTATGACGGGTGACAAAATTAGGAAACATTAGATTTTAGAACCGCAATAGGTTCTGCTCTACTCCGATCTAACCCAGTTAGAGATAAACCACTATAGTCAAAATATAACACATGTTTAACAGAATATTCTGCTTCTGAGGCAATAATTCAATGGAAATTCCAATTTATAACTTAAATTTTCTACGTATAGCCGTTACCATGAAAAATAAAATTTGAGAAAATATAAAGTGGGAAAAATTGCAACTTTAACCCGATTTTTGAATCACGTCTTCTCTTTAAGCAAATCGCCCCCTCCCCGTATCAAATAAATTAACGCCATTTCGCCTCAAATTAAACGTCAAAATTCAAGTGCTCGCATTATTCCCGAAATTGGATTTTATCCAAAGCCCTCACCTCCGCGTCTTCCGCCAGCGAAAACAATTAATTAAAATAATAATGAGAGCGCCCAGGTTCGGAAAACGCCGAAAACGTCCGCGTCTTTATTTCTTCATCAGTTAATTAAAGGAACTGATAAACAGCGAGACCCGAAACAAAACACGCCCTTTCCACCAACAAAAAACGTACCTCGACGAATAAAACTTCTCTCATATACGGTTCGGTTTTTCGCGATTTGATCCCGGGATTTAGCGCTGACGTTTGCGAAATAATATTGTGTCTTGCGAGTCTTAATTAAGGGCTTCTGTTGCAGAAAACTGGAAGCTCCGTCATGTGGACATGATTCGGCCTTTGCAGGATGAAGAGCTTGGTGGGGATTCTGTGGATCGTTCTGGTGCTCGTGTCAGGTAAATTTGGGTTTGATGGTAATGTCGAAATTGCGGGTGCGTTTATTATGATTTTAACGGGCCCCGGGGATGGAAATTTAGCGGAATGGGGGGATCGATTGCTTTTGTTTTGTTTTTTTTTGTGAAAATCACGAATTATTTGCGAGATTGTCGTTTATTGTATTTTTGGTGGTGAAGCTGTATTGTATTGTATTGTGCAGGGAAATTATAATTATCTATGTGAAGTGAACATTTTACTTTATTAGCTTTTGTGAAAGAGGCGAGGCAATGTTAAATTCAGCTATTGTTAAAAGTACAATGAGTGTCGCCTAGTAAAATCTATATTAAGATAGAATAAAATATTCGATGCTACAGACATTTGACTTTCCGTACTGTAACGATTTGCGTGACGTCACACCCTCAAAACGAGCTCGCTTTCGAGTCTACATAAAATAAAAAGCGAAATTAAAGCCACCCATCTTCAGAGAAGTCCAGTACCACTACAAGCTTCCATAAATACAGAAGAAAAATACAAAAGGGAACTTTACCTTGGCATAGCGTGCTGCGTATAATACATTAACGTCCATTCCATTCCCTCCGCCGTCTCAAGACCCCCATTTCCGCAGCGCCACTTAATTTGGCCTCACCCCGTAAATACTTTATGTGCAATGACAAGGCCCTTAGACCGTATGAGAGACAATTTACACAAAAATAAAACAAAGCGATAAAACCCGGATTTATCGACTGAAACCGGCTCGAACCGGATTGAAAAGTTGTCAAAAGCGCGCACGATCGCGAATGGTCGGATTAAAAATTTTTCTGTGTCTTTTTAGCAGCGTGAGTAACCGAGAGAGTAATTAACTGCGTCTCGAAACCGCGAAATACCTCGAAGTACATATTGGTTTAGTCGCAAATTGTCTGTGCTTGATCGATATTAATTTAACTTTGATATTAGTAAATAGATAGCATGATGACGGTAGTTGCGGGTAGTTAAAAGCTGGTAGACGGAAGTGTGGGGAGTGTAGGAAGTGGGGAAAGTTTGGGAGTTATCTTCGGGATCACACCTGAGCGAGTGAAGCATATACGAAGATGATTATTATTTTTTTTAACTCACGACTTTCTCGGGATGAAAAATTTCCCCGCCGGACGAAAACACGTCAGTAAAAGCAAAGAATTGCCATATCTTTACAATCTTGCGCCGCGAAGGCCAATCTCTATGATTTCTTGGTTATGCGATTATTTAATTTTTCGATTTTTCAAATTGTATCAGACTTCTTAATGTTCCAATTTTTTAATTTTTTCATTTCACGATTTTTCGATTTCTGAATTGATAGAGTTTTTGATTTCTCGAATTTTTGAAACATATTTCAGTTTAGGGATTTTCTAGCTTTTCGATTTTTCAAATTCTCAGTTTTACGACTTTAAGATTTTTCGATTGCATTTCGACTTTTTGATTTCTTAATTTTTCGATTTCTCGAAGTCATGATTTTTGATTTTTCGGTTGTTTATTTCAATTTTTCGATTTTTGGAGTTTGGATTTTTTGAGCTTTTCAATCTTCCCATTTTTCGAGTTTTCTACTTTTATTTTATTTTTCGATTTCTCGATTTTTCGAACCTTCAATTTTTCGATTTTTTGATGTCCCGATTTTTCGATTTTTCAAATTGTATTAGTTTTCAATTTTTTAATTTTTTCGTTTCACGATTTTTCAATTTTTCAATTTATGAACTTTTCGATTTCTCAATTTTTCGACTTTTAGATTTTTCGACTGAATTTTCGACTTCTTGATTTCTTACTTTTTCGATTTCCCGATGTCTTGATTTTTGATTTTTCGGTTATTTCAATTTTTCGATTTTTGGAGTTTTGATTTTTTGAATCTTTCCATTTTTCGGGTTTTCGAGTTTTCGATTATTCAGTTTTTTGATTTGTAAATTTTTCTTCGTAATGCTCGATTTTTCGATTTCTTGGTTTTGAATTTTTGAATTTTTCGACTTTTTTATTTTCTGATTTCTCGATGTTTCGATTGTCAATTTTTCGATTTTTCCATTGTCAATTTTTCAATTTCTCGATTTTTTGACTTTTGATTTTCCGGTTTTTCGTTTCAATTTTTCGATTTTTAATCGACCCATTCTGGCTTTTCAATTTTTAAAATTTTAAATTTTGCAATTCTTCGATTTTGTCGATTCTCAATTTTCCAATTTTCCGATTTTTTACTTACATATTCAATTATCCAAATTTTCAATTTTTTCAATTTTGTATTTTTAGTTTTTCTAATTTTTCGATCTTCCGATTTTTTGACTTTTCAGCTTTTTATATTTGGATTTTTGTTGTTTCAATTTCTGTAATTTTCAGTTTTTCGATTTTTTGATTTCTCATTTTTTCGGTTTTTTGATATTTCGATTTTTCAATATTTCGACCTTTTAAAATTTAGATTTTTCTTTTTTTCAAGTTCTCAAACTTTCGATTTTACAATTTCTTCGATTTTCCAATTTTTTGGTTTATAGATTTTTAAATTTCTCGATTTTCTGATGTTTCTTTATCTAGATTTTAAATTTTTCGATTTCTCTATTTTTTGACTTTTGATTTTCCAGTTTTTCGTTTCAATTTTTCGATTTTTAAAATTGAATTTTTCGATTTTTCCATTTCTCGATTTTGACCCATTCCGGCTTTTCAATTTTTAAAATTTTAAATTTTGCAATTCTTCGATTTTGTCGATTCTCAATTTTCCAATTTTCCGATTTTTTGCTTACATATTCGATTATCCAAATTTTCAATTTTTTCAATTTTATATTTTTAGTTTTTCTAATTTTTCGATCTTCCGATTTTTTGACTTTTCAGCTTTTTATATTTGGATTTTTTTTGTTTCAATTTCTGGACTTTTCAGTTTTTCGATTTTTTGATTCCTCATTTTTTCGGTTTTTTGATATTTCGATTTTTCAATATTTCGACCTTTTAAATTTTAGATTTTTCTTTTTTTCAAGTTCTCAAACTTTCGATTTTACAATTTCTTCGATTTTTCAATTTTTTGGTTTATAGATTTTTCAATTTCTCGATTTTCTGATGTTTCTTTATCTCGATTTTAAATTTTTCGATTTCTCTATTTTTTGACTTTTGATTTTCCAGTTTTTCGTTTCAGTTTTTCGATTTTTAAAATTGAATTTTTCGATTTTTCACTTCTCGATTTTGACCCATTCCGGCTTTTCAATTTTTAAAATTTTAAATTTTGCAATTCTTCGATTTTGTCGATTCTCAATTTTCCAAATTTCCGATTTTTTACTTACATATTCGATTATCCAAATTTTCAATTTTTTCAATTTTATATTTTTAGTTTTTCTAATTTTTCGATCTTCCGATTTTTTGACTTTTCAGTTTTTATATTTGGATTTTTGTTGTTTCAATTTTTGGAATTTTCAGTTTTTCGATTTTTTGATTTCTCATTTTTTCGGTTTTTTGATATTTCGATTTTTCAATATTTCGACCTTTTAAAATTTAGATTTTTCTTTTTTTCAAGTTCTCAAATTTTCGAGTTTACAATTTCTTCGATTTTTCAATTTTTTGGTTTATAGATTTTTCAATTTGTCGATTTTCTGATGTTTCTCTATCTCGATTTTAAATTTTTCGATTTTTCTATTTTTGGTTTTTTTGGTTCTTGGATTGTTTGGATTTTTCAATTTTTCTATTTCTCGATTTTTCTATTTTTCGTTTTTTCCATTATTTTATTTTTCGATTTATTTTTTGTTTTCTCTATTTGTCAATTTTGGATTTTCCATTTTTTCAATCTTTTTCCGATTTTAAATGTTTCAATTTCTCAACTTTTCTAGTTGTCAATTTTTCACCATTTCTGTTTTGGGATTTTTCAATTTTCGGATTTTTCGACTTTTCAGCTTTTAGTCAGTCAGTCAGTGAGTCAGTCAATCAATTTTTCGATTTTGTGACTTTTCGGTTTGTCGATTTTTGAATTTTGCGATTTTACGATTTTACGATTTACCTCGAAGTACATATTGGTTTAGTCGCAAATTGTCTGTGCTTGATCGATATTAATTTAACTTTGATATTAGTAAATAGATAGTATGATGACGGTAGTTGCGGGTAGTTAAAAGCTGGTAGACGGAAGTGTGGGGAGTGTAGGAAGTGGGGAAAGTTTGGGAGTTATCTTCGGGATCACACCTGAGCGAGTGAAGCATACGAAGATGATTATTATTTTTTTTAACTCACGACTTTCTCGGGATGAAAAATTTCCCCGCCGGACGAAAACACGTTCGTAAAAGCAAAGAATTGCCATATCTTTACAATCTTGCGCCGCGAAGGCCAATCTCTATGATTTCTTGGTTATGCGATTATTTAATTTTTCGATTTTTCAAATTGTATCAGACTTCTTAATGTTCCAATTTTTTAATTTTTTCATTTCACGATTTTTCGATTTCTCAATTGATAGACTTTTTGATTTCTCGAATTTTTGAAACATATTTCAGTTTAGGGATTTTCTAGCTTTTCGATTTTTCAAATTCTCAGTTTTACGACTTTAAGATTTTTCGATTGCATTTCGACTTTTTGATTTCTTAATTTTTCGATTTCTCGAAGTCTTGATTTTTGATTTTTCGGTCATTTCAATTTTTCGATTTTTGGAGTTTGGATTTTTTGAGCTTTTCATCTTCCCATTTTTCGAGTTTTCCATTTTTCGATTATTCAATTTTTTGATTTGTAAATTTCTCTTCGGAATTCTCGATTTTTCGATTCCTTGGTTTTGAATTTTTGAATTTTTCGATTTTTTCCATTTTTCGATTGGTCGGTTTCTCGATTTTTTTGATGTCTCGAATTCTTGATTTTTCAATTTTTCGGTGTTTCGATTTTTCGATTTTTCAATGTTACGATTCATTTCTACTTTTATTTTATTTTTCGATTTCTCGATTTTTCGAACCTTCAATTTTTCGATTTTTTGATGTCCCGATTTTTCGATTTTTCAAATTGTATTAGTTTCCAAATTTTTAATTTTTTCGTTTCACGATTTTTCAATTTTTCAATTTATGGACTTTTCGATTTCTCAATTTTTCGACTTTTAGATTTTTCGATTGAATTTTCGACTTCTTGATTTCTTACTTTTTCGATTTCCCGATGTCTTGATTTTTGATTTTTCGGTTATTTCAATTTTTCGATTTTTGGAGTTTTGATTTTTTGAATCTTTCCATTTTTCGGGTTTTCGAGTTTTCGATTATTCAGTTTTTTGATTTGTAAATTTTTCTTCGTAATGCTCGATTTTTCGATTTCTTGGTTTTGAATTTTTGAATTTTTCGACTTTTCCATTTTCTGATTTCTCGATGTTTCCATTGTCAATTTTTCGATTTTTCCATTGTCAATTTTTCGATTTCTCGATTTTTTGACTTTTGATTTTCCAGTTTTTCGTTTCAATTTTTCGATTTTTAAAATTGAATTTTTCGATTTTTCCATTTCTCGATTTTGACCCACTCCGGCTTTTCAATTTTTAAAATTTTAAATTTTGCAATTCTTCGATTTTGTCGATTCTCAATTTTCCAATTTTCCGATTTTTTACTTACATATTCGATTATCCAAATTTTCAATTTTTTCAATTTTATATTTTTAGTTTTTCTAATTTTTCGATCTTCCGATTTTTTGACTTTTCAGCTTTTTATATTTGGATTTTTGTTGTTTCAATTTCTGGAATTTTCAGTTTTTCGATTTTTTGATTTCTCATTTTTTCGGTTTTTTGATATTTCGATTTTTCAATATTTCGACCTTTTAAATTTTAGATTTTTCTTTTTTTCAAGTTCTCAAACTTTCGATTTTACAATTTCTTCGATTTTTCAATTTTTTGGTTTATAGATTTTTCAATTTCTCGATTTTCTGATGTTTCTTTATCTCGATTTTAAATTTTTCGATTTCTCTATTTTTTGACTTTTGATTTTCCAGTTTTTCGTTTCAATTTTTCGATTTTTAAAATTGAATTTTTCGGTTTTTCCATTTCTCGATTTTGACCCATTCCGGCTTTTCAATTTTTAACATTTTAAATTTTGCAATTCTTCGTTTTTGTCGATTCTCAATTTTCCAATTTTCCGATTTTTTACTTACATATTCGATTATCCAAATTTTCAATTTTTTCAATTTTATATTTTTAGTTTTTCTAATTTTTCGATCTTCCGATTTTTTGACTTTTCAGCTTTTTATATTTGGATTTTTGTTGTTTCAATTTCTGGAATTTTCAGTTTTTCGATTTTTTGATTTCTCATTTTTTCGGTTTTTTGATATTTCGATTTTTCAATATTTCGACCTTTTAAATTTTAGATTTTTCTTTTTTTCAAGTTCTCAAACTTTCGATTTTACAATTTCTTCGATTTTTCAATTTTTTAGTTTATAGATTTTTCAATTTCTCGATTTTCTGATGTTTCTTTATCTCGATTTTAAATTTTTCGATTTCTCTATTTTTGGTTTTTTTGGTTCTTGGATTGTTTGGATTTTTCAATTTTTCTATTTCTCGATTTTTCTATTTTTCGTTTTTTCCATTATTTTATTTTTCGATTTATTTTTTGTTTTCTCTATTTGTCAATTTTGGATTTTTCATTTTTTCAATCTTTTTCCGATTTTAAATGTTTCAATTTCTCAATTTTTCTAGTTATCAATTTTTCACTATTTCTGTTTTGGGATTTTTCAATTTTCCGATTTTTCGACTTATCAGCTTTTAGTCAGTCAGTCAGTCAGTCAGTCAGTCAGTCAGTCAATCAATTTTTCGATTTTGTTTAGTCGCAAATTGTCTGTGCTTGATCGATATTAATTTAACTTTGATATTAGTAAATAGATAGTATGATGACGGTAGTTGCGGGTAGTTAAAAGCTGGTAGACGGAAGTGTGCGGAGTGCTTAGATCATATAATAAATAGATACCAATACTCAAACTGAAAGCTGTGACTAGACATGAAGCTATCTGTTGTCGTTTTCTACGTCAAGGGGAGTAGTATAATGCTACCCTTGTGTGATCACCACATCTTCATCTTTGTTATATGCATTTCATCTGTATATGTCTATTTCACTTCCATCCTTGTATCGGACCAGCGCAACAAATCGATTTTGACAGATGTTTCTTCTAACCTCTCTTTCGAGTTGTTGTACAAAAAATAATTTTAGAATTTAGAACAAAGATCCTATTTTAAGTGATGTAATCATAAAGGATCACAATTGCTGCCCAATAATTTACTATTTCTTTCGTTATCTACTGTGAATTATTTATAAAATCAAACTGTCAACATCTTCCGTACGAAGTTAGTTCAGACATACTTCCTAAAATTTAGGCGCGCAAAATTCAAATAGTGATCAGGCAAGGATAGCTTCATTGTAATCCCTCCATGCACGAGAGAGATGTGTGACAGGAGGATGTCGTCACAGGCTTTCCTAGGAAAAGAACACGGCATGGTGGTATCTATTTATTATATGATCTAAGGCGGAGTGTAGGAAGTGGGGAAAGTTTGGGAGTTATCTTCGGGATCACACCTGAGCGAGTGAAGCATACGAAGATGATTATTATTTTTTTAACTCACGACTTTCTCGGGATGAAAAATTTCCCCGCCGGACGAAAACACGTCCGTAAAAGCAAAGAATTGCCATATCTTTACAATCTTGCGCCGCGAAGGCCAATCTCTCAAAGTACGGCTATCCATTTTTATCCAATAACCTGCGAGCGCTTTCAGGTAAAACCGTCAGCGACCGGAAGCGCCGTAGATTTTATTGATACAGGATAACGCTTGATCCTTTACCACGTTCCTGCAAAACCCGTCACGGGAAGTATTTACGCGCTCATTCCTCCCCGAATTGGTCAATACCGAGTTAGCGCCGTTTCTCTCATTGTCAACCTTCGCACATCAAACAATATTTTGCGAGCGTCTTGCTCGGCCGTAAATTATCATTTTTTACGGTCCGGGAGCCACGGTCAAACATCTAATGTCACAACTTGTTTATTTGGAACGACTTTTTCCTGGTATCTCAATATCCGCCAGCTGACGAGATTATTGAGCGGCTTATTGGGTGTTTGTTCCAAAGTCCTGCCTCTAGAGAAAGGGTTAACCCATCGAATTCGATGAATGCGGAATTATTACGCATGATAAATTGCGAAAGCCGTGTTTGAAGTTTGACCCGACTTGATTTAATTCGTGATCCTAGCGACTGCGCCATTTATTAGAACTTCTTTCGTCTTAACGCTAATTTTATTAACGACGCGAGTTTTAAAGACCCAAAAAACTCAATCCTTTTGGCAAACAAACAGCGTTTTAACCCGATTATTATTATTTCACGACCCTAGTTTTGGAGATTTCTACGGCCGCCGAAACCTACCATTGCACTAAAATTAATTAGCACCCCCCGGTGCACCGTTGCTTCCAATTAAGCGTCCCACAACTCCTTCAACGCTAAATAAATTATGACTTCAATCAACCTAAACACGGGCCTGGATTAACCCGCTAAATCCGGTGACTTTTCGAAAATCTGAATCGACTACTTACTTATTTATGGTCGAGGGAACGCGGCAAAAACGCACTTCTATAAATTCGCCGCGTCAATTAATTCGGAAAAATCGCGCTCTGTGCTTTTGTTGACGCCGCTATAACATTAATCATTTTCAAAATTATATTCTTTATCTAACTGGTGCTTCGCGTTTTTGATTTATTCCGGAGGGAACGCTCAACGGATTTTTTAATGGAAGGGTTGGTGAATTAGGGGAATCGTGTCATTTGTCTTCCTGCATTATTAACCTTTTTCACGTCAAGAGTGTTCTGGTTGCAGGATGTTCGGGTAATCCGGACGCGAAACGACTGTATGACGACCTGCTATCCAACTACAATAAGCTGGTGCGACCGGTGGTCAACGTCTCCGATGCGCTGACAGTGAAGATAAAGCTGAAACTGTCGCAGCTGATCGACGTCGTAAGTATTTTTCTTTTTCCTTCTTACATAGCATCATTGTTTAAGTATATTATAGTTGGACAACCTATACGGACAATCACTTCCCCATGTAGAAAAGAATGAATATATATTTTACATCTCATTCGCTTCACTATGAAGTGGCGGTACCTTACGAAAGGGGGTAAAAATAGTCCGTAAGCACGTGATGTCGATAAGGTAGTAAACGGACGTATTAATCAGTACGTTGTACGGGGAGCAGTCACAAAATAGGCAAACGTACGTGTTGAAGACTTTACATATATGTAATATATGTATATGTAGTGCATACCTGTTTCAAGGTTAAGGTAACAAAAATTTAATATTATTGCGGTATACCTATTTTCCATGAACTGCATGGCTAACAAATATGCGTCCCTTCGTCCACTTTAAAGGTACGAAATTAAACGACCACTACTTTAATTAATAAGTAACAAGTCATCTAATTTGCCTCCAGAGAAACTACGGATTATCATCAAACTATGAACACCAAATTAATTCAATATGAACATCTTCTTACGTATTTTTTTATTAACAGTAGTCAAATCATTAAATACATATTATTTTTGAAACTAAAATGCATTTTATCCTAAGATTGTATCACAAAATATTCATCACCATTTAAAATCTATACGATTTATTAGACATCAAGAAATAAATTTAAAATTGCAAAAATTATACTAAAACAGCCTTAAATGTGTTTTGTATGTACGTGCTTATCAGTATGTAGGCATTTTAACGCACAGCAATAATCGTTCTTGATGAGTAATGACTGATGACTACTATAACACAGTAAATCCTCGAAATCGAAAATTTAAAACACTGAAAAATTCAAATATGGGAAAATTGTAAAATCGAGAAATCGAAACATAAAAAAATCAAAAAAATTAAAATTGGAAAATCTAAAATTTAAAAATCGAGAAATTGAACAATCGGTTAATTCAAAAATCGAAACATCGAAAAATTGGAAAATCGAAAAATAAAAAAAATTGGACAATCGAAAATTTAAAAATTCCGAAAATTGAAAAATTGAAATATAGACAACTGAAAACTCAAAAAATCGAAAAAAAATAATAATTTCAAAAATTGAAAAGTTAAAATTGAGAAATCGAAAAACTGAAAAAACACAAAATTGAACGAAATATCAAAAAATTAGGAAATTAAAAAATTGAGAAACAAAAAAGTCAAAAAAGCAGAGTTTAAAAATCGCAAACTTTAAAAAATCGAAAAATTGAAAAATCAAAAACCCTGAATAATCGAAAAATTGAAGAACTGAAGAACTGAAAAATCGAAACTTTAGGAAGTGGAGAAATGGGAATATAAAAAAATAGATTAATTGAGAAATCCGAAAACTAAAAATTCAGAAACGTCAAAATTTGAAAAATAAAAAAATATTGAAGAACTGAAAAATCGAAAACTCTAAAATTTAAAACATTGAAAAGTTAAAATATCCTAAAACTGAAAAGTGGAGAAATCCAAACATCAAAAAATCAAAAAAAAAATCTAAAATTTAATAATCGAAAAACTGAAAAATCAACGAATCGAGAAGTCGAGAATTTAAAAAATTGGACAATCGAAAAATCGGATAAATCAAAAATCGAAACATCGAAAAATCGAGAAACCGAAAGCAAAAAATTGAAAAACCAACAAATCGAAAAATCGAAACATTGTAAAATTCAAAAATTGAGACATCGAGAAATCGAAAAATCAAAAGACAAAAAAAATCGAGGAGTCGAAAAATCGAGAAGTCGAAAAATCAAAAAATTGAGAAACCGAAGTAGGCCAAAATCAAAAAATCGAAAACTTAAATATGGAAAAATTGATAAAGCGAGAGATTGAATAATCAAAACATCGAAACATCCGAATCTCAATGAATTGAGATCTCAAAAAATTTAAACATTCGGAAATTTAAAAAATTAAAATATAGAACTGGAAACTCGAGGAACCGAAAAATCTAGAAATTTAATAATTAAAATATGAAAAAGTTGAAAAATTGAGAAATTGAAATAAAAAACAAAAAACTGAAAATCCAAAAATAAAAAATAGAAAAAACTAGAAGTCGAAAAATGAAAGAATCGAAGTATTAAAAAATATCAAAACTGAAAGAAATATTCAAAAATTGAGAAATCTACAAACCAATAAAGCGAAGTCGAAAAATCGAAGAATTGAAGAACTGAAAAATCGAAACTTTGAGAAGTGGGAAAATCAAAAATAGATTAATTGAGAAATCAGAAAACTGAAAATTTAACGCAAAAATTTGAAAAATTGAAAAATTTAAATACTGAAGAACTGAAAAGTCAAAAAATCAAGAAATCGAAAAAACTAAAATTTAAAACAATGAATAATTAAAATATCGCAAAATTGAAGAATCGAGAGATCCAATTCAATTTGAAAAATTGAAAAATCGGGGCATTGAAAAATTGGAAAATCCAGAAATTGAAAAGCTCAAAAGAAAAAAATCGAAAAACCGAGAAATCCAAAAATCGAAACATCGAAAAATTCAAAAACTGAGACTTCGAGAAATCGAAAAATCGGAGGATCGAGAAATTGAGGAGTCGGAAGCCGAAATGGAAAGTTAAAAATTGAAAAATTGAGAAATTGAACAATCAAAACAACGAAACATCTGAATTCGATAAATTGAGAAATTAAAAAATTGAATAATCGAAAAATTTTAAAAAAGAAAAACTGGAAAATCAAAAATTAAAATTCAAAAAATCGAAAAATTGAAAAATTGAAATATAGAAGAACTGAAAACTCGAGATATCGAAAAACCTAGAATTTTAAAAAATGAAATATTAAAACATCGAAAAGTTTAAAAATTGAGAAATCGAAGCATTAAACAGTCCCAGAATTGAAAAATCTAAAGTTTACAATAAATTGAAAATCCAAAAAGAAAAAAGCGAGAAATCAAAAAAAATCCATCAATTCACAAATCGAAAAGTCGAAAAATTGAAATATTGAAAAAATCTCATAACTGAAAGAAATATTCAAAAAATTGAGAAATTAAAAAATTGAAAAATTGAGAAATCGAAAATCTAAAAAAGCAAAATTGAAAAATCGTAATCTTAAAAAATCGAAAAATTGAAGAATTGAAGATGTGAAAAATCGAAACTTAAAAGTCCAGAAATGGACAAATAAAAAAAATACGTTAGAAATCGGCAAACTGAAAATTTAAAAACGTGAAAATTTGAAAAATTAAAAAATCGACATATTTAAAAACCGTAAAATTGAAGAGGACAAAAATTGAGAAATCGTATCATTGAAACATCGTAAGATTGAGAAATCGAAAAATAAAAAAATCGAGAAATAGAAAATTTAAGGAATGGAGGAATCGGAAAAGCCCAAAATTGAAATATTGAAAAATTGAGACATTTAAAGTTGAAAAATCGAGAAATCGACAAGCCGAAAAATCCAAATAGCGTATTTAGGTATAAATCACAAGATCAGGACTATTCTACTTTTTAAAATTTAAATAACATTATAAATTGGAAAATGTTGATTTTTTTTTTCAAAAATCTTGACGTCTAAGGTGAAAACTCGACACGGATGCATAAACCGTAAACGGGGCGAAACTACAATTTTACTATTGTAAAATTTGGAGATTGCGTCATTTCATTGTTCGTGACGAATTTTGGAGAGTGTAATTTGATAATACAATTTGAAATGTAAATTTTGTCATTCGGGAACATTATGTATTAAATCGTTAAGATGTTCAAGAACTTTGTTCACTTATTCGTTGTAAAGTCCAATGGTCGAAATGGGTTAGTTCTTCGTAGTGGATGTGTATCAGATCAACTCTAACGAATATCGGTTTATAGATAAATCGCTTAAAGCCGATATTGGCCTGAGTGTGCTTTGGTCTGTAGATCAAACAAGTTCTCAGGCGACGAAAAATTGCATGTTGAGGGACACTTTGCATTACAAATCGTGCCAAGAAAGACATATTTGGGAGAGATAGATTTTCAGGTGCTTTGACTAGCGGTAATTTTAAATTGTTTGCTGTCGTTCGCGAAGTGAAGAACACAGTTTCATTAAAATGATAATTATAAAATTATCATTATCACTATTGGTATTAATAAACACAAAATGGCGCGCAAGTTATCAGTTGAAGAAGTGCTTTCGGCGTAATATTTTTGATGCTCCCGTGAACAAAATACTCTATGTCAGTATTGTCAGTGTGCAGTGCGCAAAGAGTTAACTGTGCAGATCTAGTCGAAAATCCGAAAACCAAATCGCTGTGTGTAGGGTCAGCATAACGTTAGTAATAAATCATCCCATCGTTTGAAGAACGTTGGGTCGGTGCACTGATGTCGATGTTATATCCCGAGAGGGGCCCAATACACCCAATAAAATCGAACAGACAAAATAAAGCTTCAAACATGATTATTTTTATACTAAAGTCCTGAAGTTTATAAACTGCACATTTAATTAATTAATTAATTTATTTATTTATTTTATCTTGTTTTCGAACTATAATAAACATTTCAAACAATGTCTGTAACTTATTTTAATGTAAATTATATTCATGTGGTTAACAAAATCAGATGTAATATTAGTGTGATTTTGACCTTATTCTAGATTTTATTACAGCAGAACGGCGTATCCTTTTTAAATTGTAGAAGTTACGGAAACTAGTTCAAGAAACAATTAGTTATCTCGTATTTTTGGCACAAAATCTACCAAAATGTCCGATAACAGCAATTGTTTTTCATAGAAACAAACAGTCTTCAAAGCAGCCTTTAACAACTCGATATTACAAACATGCCTCTTAAGTTCTTTATGCGGTTTTTTCTCTCTTGTAATTATTTGTAATTTAACGCCGAAAGTTTATGTCATTCTGTTATTTACTTTGAACATATATTTTCATTTTGTGTTAATATTTTTGTAACACCACGAATCTAAATTTTACTTAAAATCTTGTTTTACTTTAATCTTGTAAAACTAAACAATTATACCAGTTTAAAAACCCTTGGAAAGTTTCTGTCAGTCTTCAGATATAATCAAATAAAAATATGCGTCAAATTCATTTAAATTCAATTCTTTCTTATCACGTTACAAGGCGTTGCTTCATATTTTTATGTCAAGTATATTTTCATATTTTGTACATATATGTTTATACACATTACTGTTTACCGAACAATGTTAATTATGGATTTATGGATAACTCCTCGTATAAGAGCAGAGTGAAGGGTGTTTGCCTTTGCTAATGTTTGATGGCGCCATCTGATTTAGAGTAAAATAAACCTAAAACGTTCGCTCACTGTAGTGAAAATGCGCGTTAACGAAAAATTTGTCCCACGCCCCCTGGATTCCTTGTCCTAAAGCTCACTATTTAGGCGAAGTAAAATTTGTATTAGGTTGTGCAACTATAATATACTTAAACAATGATAGCATGCAGTATTGGAACGCGACTAGAAATCAGCGTCACCAGCGTCATCAATAATTCACACGACGAACTATATTTTCTTCAGCAAACTATCTCAGTCGGATTAGTTTTCGCGCGGCGACTGAATCTCCGCTGCAACGTCGAAAAAATTAATTAAAACCGGCTTAGCAGCATAATTTTTAATTAAATTTGTAGTGTATGGAATTTGAATAAAAATTGCATCATAAAGAGCAAGAATGGTGTGGTGTGTAATTAAGTAATTAAAGAATAGTTTCTGGAGGCGTGCAATTAATATCGTCCAATTTTGCTCGAAACAAGCCACAACGTATGGGAAGTTTGACGTCGTTTTAATTAAAACTAGTTTTGACAATGTGTCCTCAGTTTTAATTGAATACAACGAATATTAAAACGTACAGTAGTAATTAAAGGTTTTTGTTGTAGCCATCGCTAAATTTAAAATTTGCAAAGATTGAATCCACACGACTGTGCCATTTTCGTGTGCCGTCAAATCATTACCCCAAGTTTATTATCGTAATTTTTATCCGACATGCTTGACAAAGTAGAGTGCATCAGGGGGACGTAAAAAAGTCGTTATCTCATTTAATTTTGGACAATTACAGCCCAAATTCCATTAACTATATAAGCACTAGGGCTCTGCATGATTAAATTAAAGCAAGAATTCATAAATTCGTTCTCAAAAGTTGGGATTGTGAAGTTCATAAGATTATTCTGTAGTGCAACTTTTACGTTTCTGTATTTAGTTAATGATGCATCTGGGATTCGAGGATTACATCGGCTGCACTGTCGCATAAACGAATCGATACAAAAAAGCTTTTAGTGCATTCGTTCTGGAGCTTTGTTAAAAATGTATATTACAACAGAGTGAAAACTAACAGCTCCCTGCCATTTGTGTATCAAAGTTAATATTTTTCGTCGCGTTCTAATCTAATAGCCGCTAATGAATAAAATCCAGAAAAATCCTCCCTCAATAAACCTGCGCGTCGATGATAAGAAGTTTTTGCCCGAGGCATTCCATTCCATCTAACTTTTATTTGTACACTTTCCATGATTCAATTTACTTTGGGAAATTGGCGCAGAAAGTCTAATATCGGCCGAAAAGTTAAACAATTCAAACAAAATTTTCAAATTCGAGCTAAAACAATTCCTCTTCCCGACCCCAAACACAATGAAAATTTCATTGTAATTACCCGCTTCGTGTCTTCCAGAACCTCAAGAATCAAATCATGACAACGAACTTGTGGGTGGAACAGGTGCGTATTTTTTACTTTGTGTGACATTTGTGATGACTGAACGCAGTCGTGGTACGACTACAAGCTGAAGTGGGACCCCAAGGAATACGGCGGAGTCGAGATGCTCCATGTGCCCTCTGACCACATCTGGCGCCCCGACATCGTCCTCTACAACAAGTGAGTGGCCACCGCTTGCTCGTTCCGCGAGCTCTTTGCTTTGTAATCGCTCGTGTGCGTGCGGAGCGCGCCTTGATTCAGAAGTTGCTAAAAGGCAACTGCTAAGTGTTAATGAAGTTATTTATAGTGCGGATGGCAACTTCGAGGTTACTTTGGCGACCAAAGCCACCCTCAATTACACCGGAAGGGTGGAGTGGAAGCCGCCCGCCATCTACAAGAGCTCGTGCGAAATCGATGTGGAATATTTTCCCTTCGACGAACAGACGTGTGTGATGAAATTTGGATCGTGGACGTACGATGGATTCCAGGTAAGGACCTAAGATTTACGTGGTGCCCGGCTAAAGGGAGACAAGAGCGAAAGATTTCGGCTGGCCGAGCGAGTTGTGTTAAATAACGAAAGCGTTCAGTATTTTTTAAATTAGTGTTTTCCCTTAGTTATTAGAAACGTTCGTTTTCATGTAAAAATTGATGTTTTTGATTTGGAGAGTGTGCTAACGATTTCTCCCCTAATTTAAATATTTGAGCTCCATTTCCAAAAGCCCATTCTTCAGGGATCTCCCCCATCCCCGACCCGCTGGCAAACGTATTGCGTATCAACGCACTCCGACACCCCAATATTGAAATCAAGGCCCGCTCTGATCGAAAAATCCCTAAGTATTCTGATAACCGGCCGCTGTTGAATTTTTCATGATACACAACAGATTAACCACACTAGCTATTTGCGGTCGGATTTTCAAAGCCCGCCAGCCGTTCCGTTTCCCACGTCGCGAAACGCGGACATTTCTGGCATTTTTATGATTGAAGTAGAGGAGTTGTCGTAAAAGCTCGATCGCTTATGGGTGAAGTAAGCGCCCGGGCTTTTGCTTGTTCAAACAACAAGCAATAGACGCCGAAGCAAGAATTAGTCAGCGGAAATTATCCATTAAATAAACAAACACGGAGGGATTATTTGGTAGTAGTTTTTTTTGATTTGGGAATTGGATTTTGTGTTGCAGGTGGATCTGAGGCACGTGGACGAGATCAAGGGGTCGAACGTGGTGGATATTGGAATCGATTTAACCGAGTTTTACACTTCGGTCGAATGGGATATCCTGGAAGTGCCCGCCGTCAGGTAATTGTGTCTTTGTCGCGGGGCGATCAGGGGACGTTCCGTCTGATAAGTTCGAGACTTTTTTTGTTAAAATATGTACCAAGGACGCGAAATTGGCATCAGACGGATAAAAAACGGAGGTCACGCTGGGTTAGCAGCGGCAAATTGCGCCGACTCAGCCGTTAATTATTGATAATATTAAAAAGTTGATCACAATCTGTCTGTTTAGTAATGTAAAAAAACAATTTCAAATGCAGAAAATCAAAGAACGTGAATCAATTAGAGATTTTTTGGCCTCGAGTACTGGATATTAAAGTGTATATGTTACAGCTAATATCCGAAATACGTTATTATGCATAATAACTAGATATTTCAGGAATTATGCGTAATAACTAAACTTGTCAGTTATTTATCCATAATAACCGGAAACATTAGGAATTATGCGTAATAACTAAATTTTTGAGTTATTATGCACAATAACGGAAACGTTTAGGTAATATTGATAATAACTAACAGAGGAACAGGAATTATGCATAATACTTGAAATATTAGTCATTAAGCATATTGCCTAATAGGCCAGGGCCGATAATAATTTTTGAGAACAAAAAAATTTAGAACAAGATGATACCCATTGGAAAAATAAGAAAATATAACAAAAATAAAAGGAAATAGTATATTACATAACGAGAATAGTAAACAGCCTATTACGCACGAGTTCAAAAATTGCGCACGAGCCCCGTAGGGGCGAGTGCAGTAATTTAACGAGTGCGGAATTGGCGTTTGCATTCGAGTTATGTACTATACTTTTTCGACGACCACCAAAAAAAGCACATTTTATCATAATAATTAACATACTTCGTAACATTGAATAAATAGCCCATAAGGACGATGCTTTGAACTGTTTCGAAATTTCGTCAAAATAAGCGAGAACAACATTTTCAGAAAACGATTGCACTTTGTTCTTTAATCTCCAGTCCATAAAATTTGTAAAGCTTATTTCATATCGCTTTTGAGATTTTGCTGCCACAAGGTAATCTGTTGCCTCATTAAGTCATTATCATTAGTTTTGTCGACAATATTTAGTGGTGTACAAACAATCTCGGAATCTGATTCAGATGACATTATGTTGTTGTAGTAATAGAGAAACTCACAATCCACAAAATACCTTTTTCAGACTTTTCTCTTACATAACTTTTGTATTTTGTGAACAAAAGTCAGACGCGTATACCTACCACTACGCATATAAAATGGGAAAACAGAGCAAGATTTTGACATGTTTTGGTTCAATTAAAACGATCGATTTATCAACGCACGCAAAGGGTGGGTGGGCGGGGTTTATATTTCGTACAATTTTTTTAAATACATATAATAATCTTTTCCCAACAAGAAACTAAAAACATATTTAATTATCGTGTTGTTCAAATAAAACTATAAGTAACTAAAAAAAGTCCCGCTCTCAATTATGATCAATTTTTATTCGTTGTCAGAGCAAGGGGAAGAGCGTAATTGCAATATACATATTTCCCTACAAAAATTTTGAACATGTTTTAAGTTTTTTGTTCTGAAAAGAAGACTACGTATATTAAGAAGAAAGGGCAAAATATAAGCCCCACCCACCCACCGTGTCTCAATTGTAATGATTTTTTTTATTCGTTGTCAGACTGAGCGGCGGAGTTTAATTGCAAAATGTTATTCTTTCAAGAACATATTTCACATGGTAATTCCTTGTAGAGAAATGAGAATTTTGCAGCTAAGCTCCGCCCTCGGCTCACGATGAATAAAAAAATCATCACAATAGAGAGGGGGTGGGTGGGCGGGGCTTATATTTTGTACATTTTTTCTTAATATACGAATTCTTCTTTTCCCAACAAGAAACTGAAAACATGCTTAACTATTGTGTTGGTCACAAAAAACTATATATGTACCTATATTAATAGAAAAAAAAAAACAAAGATAAAGCACGACCCACCCGTTCTAATCTCAATTGTGATGAGGGACGTAGCAAAATACATATTTCTGACGCATAAATGGCAGTTTTTTAACCTAAATTCTAAAAAACCGTTAATAAAATCTATCATTTTTCTGACATTTCCCGCCTTTTTTTGGAAGCTAACTGTAAATAACAGAAATTAAAGCAAATCAATTTTTTTGTTTATGTTATTTTTAATCAAATACAAATTAGATTTTTTGCTATAGAAAAATTACACAATTTTGACTTGCTTGATGTTTGTGCCTTGCCTCATCAACTTCCCAATTCATGAGCCGCCCCTGTTCGTTTCCGAAGAACATGTGAACACTACACCAAATATAAACAAGTGTGTTTTCGTGACATAATGCGTTCGAATCATAGACAGTGGCGGAGTATGTGTGATTACACTGTGATATGTTGATGAATTTGGAAAAAAGTGGCCTGTCGAAATAAGTTTCGACCAGTTTCTTTCGTATGGGTTCTGATAATAATTTTTCTTGCTGCATTGTTTCTATTTCTTATGATTCATGCCCATCCACCGCCCACCTTCTATTTTCTTAGAGAGTACGTCATTTGCCAAAATCAGTCCTATCTTTACAAATACTAGCCCCACCCACCCACCCTTTATTTTCTTAGAAGGTAAAGTCATTTGCCAAAATCATTTTCGTTCATTTTATTGGCTCAGAAGAAAGTTTTCAATTTTTCATTATTCCCTTTTCCATCCAAATAATTTACGGCCTCAAATCGCCCGTAAATTATTTTTCCCTTTATTTTTGTTATATTTTCTTCCTTTTCCAATGGGTATCATCCTGTTCTAATTTTTTTCACTTTTTACCGTTTTCAAAGACTGGCCTATAACATGTTCAGCTGATTTCAAAAAAACAGGACAAGATAAGCAATTCAGGTTCTCATAGATCAATGAAAAGCAATGGGAATATGACGTTTATGTAACTGTAATTTGTCCCTTTTTTTTTAAATCAACTGTACATGTGCTATGTAGGGGAAAGCGGGGCAAGGTGGGTAGCTTTTTGGAAAATATTATGCATAATTCCTGTTCCTCTGTTAGTTACTATCAATAACTAAACGTTTCCTAAACTGAAAATTTCAGTTATTACGCATAATTCCTAAAATGTCTAGTTATTATGCATAATAACGGATTTCGGATACTAGCTGTAACATATATATAAAAGTCTTAGAGCTGTAGAATGTAGTGCACTCTTTTACGTATGAACCCTAAAACAGAAAACATCTTAATACCGCTTCCACGCCCCCTTTTATCCAACTTTATTACATTCATAGCGACATCGCGTCCAATAAACTCCACAATGCATCTTCGCCGCCGCCCCCAACATTTCACCGTCAATATTGCGACTTCATATTAAAATAAGCTTTAATATTAAAATCTCTTTCAGGAACGAGAAATTTTATACATGTTGTGACGAGCCCTATCTAGATATAACCTTCAACATTACTATGAGACGCAAAACCCTCTTCTACACTGTAAATCTCATCATCCCATGTATGGGAATCTCCTTTTTAACCGTACTCGTGTTCTATTTGCCTTCCGACAGCGGCGAAAAAGTAAGTATCTCTTTAGCCATCCCCCCGCTGATTTATGTCTTTCAGGTAAGCCTGTCGATATCCATTCTCCTCTCGCTGACGGTGTTCTTCCTCCTCCTGGCCGAAATCATCCCGCCCACCTCCCTGGTGGTGCCCCTTTTGGGCAAATTCGTACTCTTCACCATGATCTTAGACACTTTTAGGTACGCAGTGTCGCCGTGTCGCTCACAACTAAGACCGTGCTTTGCAGCATCTGCGTGACGGTGGTGGTCCTCAACGTGCACTTCCGCTCGCCGCAGACCCACACCATGGCGCCGTGGGTGCGCCGGGTGTTCATCCACATCCTGCCGCGCCTCTTGGTGATGCGGAGGCCGCACTACCAGCTGGACAGGAAAAAGTACGACCCTCACATTCCGGGAACGTCCAGTAACAGGCGTGTTTTAGTTTGTCGTCGGCGCACCGAGTGATGGTGCGCACGTGCAACGGGCTGGAGCTGCGGGACCCCGCGGTCTTCACCGACACCGAGGACCTGGTGGAAGACCCCAATTTCTTTCCGAGCGCGAGTTCGCGGGACGAGCTGACGCCAAGGTAAACTGTTTTGTGTTTAAAGCGAAACTGACGCGGAGTCGTAGGGAGCTGGAGGCGGGGGCTTTGAACGCGTGTCGGGTGCACGGGACGACGCCGCCACCGGGACTGGGGTTGCCTCTGGGGGACGATCTGGGCAACGGGTTGGGACCGGGACCTTTGGAGGACGCGCTGTGCCGGGAGAGCAACGCCTGGTACTTGTGTCCGGAGGTGCACAAGGCGATCGACGGGGTGAGGTTCATCGCGGATCATACCAGGAGAGAGGAAGATTCCACGAAGGTACTGGTTCTGACTTGAGGGTTTCGGGTTAAGGGTGTGATTGCAGGTGAAGGAGGACTGGAAGTACGTGGCAATGGTCCTGGACCGGCTCTTCCTGTGGATTTTTACGCTGGCGGTGCTGGTGGGGACGGCGGGGATAATCCTTCAGGCGCCTACTTTGTACGACGACCGCAGGCCTATCGACGTGCGTCTTTCGGAAATCGCGTCGACCACGGCTAAACCCCACATCGCCAGCACTCTTTAAGCGTCTCTTAGTGTTTATAAGATCTTAAACGAACCAAACTAGATGTACTAAGTGTATAAACCATAAAGGAATTGATGACCGATCCGGGTTCAAACTCGCTCTTATGGCTCAATTTGTCGACTTTTTTGGTTTTAAACCGGATCGGCTTTTATGGATAACGATAGGGTTTCGTATATATGTACATATTTATCTCTTTCGTCTAGAATAGGTAGTTTTAAGGGTGGACGAGTCGGTGAGCAAATTACTAGTGTTTTCTGGACAATATTCAAGCAAACGGTGAAAGTTTGCTCGAGTTTTCAATGGTAATCACGTTGTTTTTGAGCCCTAGAAATAACACTACTTTTGTAAAGCGACTGAAGTCAGTGTTGATGCGACCGGTGTGATCAAAGCACTTAAACCGAAATTAATAAATGCATGGTTAAAAGTAAAGATTTTTAGCAAAATGTTACGGCGTTGCGCGAGGGACGTTACATCTGGCGCGATGTCTGCTAGATATATTTTATAAAAGGAAGGTTGTTTTATAAAGATTTGCTACCAAATCGTACGATTTTAACGTCTATTTATGTGTCCGGAACGTGTCGATGCACTTTTAATTTTTCTATTCACACTCAACTCAAACACTCAACTTTCTTTGTAAAAACAACCTTCCGCGACCGTTAGTACTGAGAAGCCGATAGGAATTGTAAACTATTCTAACCGAAGTCTCGTTTCGGCCCTTATGCTGTACTTCCCTTCGATATCACCCCCCCGGCGTCGGTGCTCGTGTAAGGGCACGAACTGAGGTGCTAGGAACTCGCTTCGTTACGTTGTTAAGACTTGAATCCTAAAACCGTGTTTTAAAGCTGCCGAAAGATTATAAATGAGCATTTAAAAGTTATGTAAACGATTTCTATACATATTTATGCTGTAACTAACGATTTTAATAAATTAAATTTTTATATAAAATTAATTTTAATAAAAAACATGACCTTAAACTTCGGGGTTTGTATGGTGTCTAGAATTACTGCACTTTTCCACAAATACAATTATATAAGTGTCTGTATTAGCTATTTTTGTGTAACACCAAGTTTTATAGCCCCTTCAGGTATGTATGTTCAATAAAATTGTTAAATCACGATGGTCTCTTGAGTATGAGTTGTAATTGTAGGAGACGCTGTCAGCCTCACCGTTTCCGGCGATTTAGGGTCCCTTTCATGAAGCGAAAATTTGACAGACGGAAATTGGAAGTTTCGTCAGGGACAGGAATCTGCGTAATTTTTGTGATGTCGCTTCAAACAACGAAGAAAAAGGAAAATTCGTCTCCATTTTGGCAGATTGTCTTTTTGATGAAAAATTTCAACACTTGGAGCTACCAGTGCAGATTTAATAATAATAATAAACTATAAAAAAATCGAGTCTTGTGTACGAAAATATCTTTTATTGATCAATTTCTTCTATAAATATCACAGCGACCATCATCAGTAGAATCTTACCATAGTGACGGGCAGTTGCAACTGCACCTTGTCCACCTTATGCTCCCTAGTCAGTTTCAGTTTGGGGAACAGCGGCACGTTCGTCTGATCGGAGCCCCTGCTTTTTGCAACAATCTCGTCAATCTTACTACTATTATAAATAAAAGTGTCAATAACCGACTTTGCGTTAATCTCCTTGCCCTTTCTAGAAGGAATAACCTTATTCTTGATCAAGTTGGAGCGCAGCGCCATGATGTGCCGCGTGGTCTCCGACCACCACTGCCTGTAGACCGGGGCCTTGTCCTTCTCCTCCTCGTCGCGGCAGCGCACGCACCGCTCCACGTTGCACGTCCTGCTGGTGTGCTGCAGGAAGGTATGCGTGGGAGCGGCAATCCTAGCCACCTGTAACGATTATCGTTACCATGAAATGTCTTGGGGAGTGAATTTAGTGACCTCGGTGTCTTTGATTCTCCGCCTCGTCCGCAGAGGGGGACTCGGGGGCTTGTCTTGTTTTTTTCGCGGACCTCTGCTGCCTTTGGCTCGTGTACTGGAACTAGAGGTGCGGCCGAAAAGACCCCTGTTTTCCGCCATCTGAATCATGTATTTGTTGTCGAGTCTGATGACCTCCTGGAAAAAAGGGTTATTGGGGGTAATACTGGAGAAGAACGGACCTTGCGCTGGACGAGGGCCAAGAAGCAGCCTTCTTTGGTGTAGTCAATGCACGAATTCTCACTGGGGCAGAGCGGAGGTAGCGCGGGGACGTCGAAAATGTCGGTTTCGGGAACCTATAAGTATAACAACTTTGAAACTAACTTTAATTTAAGATCGTATACTTACTGTAATATTGTCAAAAAGTTTCTCGTCGCTATCCATCGATAGTCTGACGGTTTCCGGTGTCATGACGCTGATTTCGCTCTTGCGGTCGTCCAGAGCTAGCTTCTCGTTGTTGTTGATTTCTTTATTTTCGTCCTAAAAAAAATCGAATAGACTTTGAAGCACTCAGGACCCCACTAACAGCGTCTGGAAAGATCTGCACTATCAGTTTCCCTTGTAACGTCGCATGGTGAAGCTTCGCGTTCTTGTTCACTTCCCTCACCGTCCTTTCTATCATTCCTCCGTTCTCTTCCTCGATTCCCGAGTGTGTCTCATATAGAACGAATTGTATCTAAAATCGTCTGTCAGTCGAATAATCGGTTTCGTGTTGGTGTAGTATAACCATTGTTTAAATATATTATAGTTGGACAATCTATACGGACAATTAGTTTCCCATGTAGAAAAGAATGAATATATATTTTACATCTCACTCGCTTCACTATGAAGTGGCGGTATGGGTTATCATCAAACTATGAACACCAAATTCATTCAATATGAACATCTTCTTACGTATTTTTTTTATTAACAGTAGTCAAATCATTAAATACATATTATTTTTGAAACTAAAATGCATTTTATCCTAAGATTGTATCACAAAATATTCATCACCATTTAAATCTATACGATTTATTAGACATCAAGAAATAAATTTAAAATTGCAAAAATTATACTAAAACAGCCTTAAATGTGTCTTGTATGTACATGCTTATCAGTATGTAGGCATTTTAACGCACAGCAATAATCGTTCTTTATGAGTAATGACTGATGACTACTGTAACACAGTAAATCCTCGAAATCGAAAATTTAAAACACTGAAAAATTCAAATATGGGAAAATTGTAAAATCGAGAAATCGAAACATAAAAAAATAAAAATTGGAAAATCTAAAATTTAAAAATCGAGAAATTGAACAATCGGTTAATTCAAAAATCGAAACATCGAAAAATTGGAAAATCGAAAAATAAAAAAAAATTGAACAATCGAAAATTGAAAAATTCCGAAAATTGAAATATAGAAGAACTGAAAACTCAAAAAATCGAAAAAAAATAATAATTTAAAAATTGAAAAGTTAAAATTGAGAAATCGAAAAACTGAAAAATCACAAAATTGAACGAAATATCAAAAAATTAAGCAATTAAAAAATTGAGAAACAGAAAAGTCAAAAAAGCAGAGTCTAAAAATCGCAAACTTAAAAAATCGAAAAATTGAAAAATCAAAATCCTGAATAATCGAAAAATTGAAGAACTGAAGAACTGAAAAATCGAAACTTTAGAAAGTGGAGAAATGGGAATATAAAAAAATAGATTAATTGAAAAATCCGAAAACTAAAAATTCAGAAACGTCAAAATTTGAAAAATAAAAAAATATTGAAGAACTGAAAAATCGAAAAATCTAAAATTTAAAACATTGAAAAGTTAAAATATCCTAAAACTGAAAAATGGAGAAATCTAAACATCAAAAAATCAAAAAAAAAAAATCTAAAATTTAATAATCGAAAAACTGAAAAATCGACGAATCGAGAAGTCGAGAATTTAAAAAATTGGACAATTGAAAAATCGGATAAATCAAAAATCGAAAGATCGAAAAATCGAGAAACCGAAAAGCAAAAAATCGAAAAACCAACAAATCGAAAAATCGAAACATTGTAAAATTCAAAAATTGAGGCATCGAGAAATCGAAAAATCAAAAGACAAAAAATCGAGAATTCGAAAAATCAAGAAGTCGAAAAATCAAAAAACTGAGAAACCGAAATAGGCCAAAATCGAAAAATCGAAAACTTAAATATGGAAAAATTGATAAAGCGAGAGATTGAATAATCAAAACATCGAAACATCCGAATCTCAATGAATTGAGATCTCAAAAAATTTAAACATTCGGAAATTTAAAAAATTAAAATATAGAACTGGAAACTCGAGAAACCGAAAAATCTAGAAATTTAAAAATTAAAATATGAAAAAGTTGAAAAATTGAGAAATTGAAATAAAAAACAAAAAACTGAAAATCCAAAAATAAAAAATAGAAAAATCTAGAAGTCGAAAAATGAAAGAATCGAAGTATTGAAAAATATCAAAACTGAAAGAAATATCCAAAAATTGAGAAATCGACAAACCAATAAAGCGAAGTCGAAAAATCGAAGAATTGAAGAACTGAAAAATCGAAACTTTGAGAAGTGGGAAAATCAAAAATAGATTAATTGAGAAATCAGAAAACTGAAAATTTAACGCAAAAATTTGAAAAATTGAAAAATTTAAATACTGAAGAACTGAAAAGTCAAAAAATCGAGAAATCGAAAAAACTAAAATTTAAAACAATGAATAATTAAAATATCGCAAAATTGAAGAATCGAGAAATTCAATTCAATTTGAAAAATTGAAAAATTGAAAAATCGGGGCATTGAAAAATTGGAAAATCCAGAAATTGAAAAGCTCAAAAGAAAAAAATCGAAAAACCGAGAAATCCAAAAATCGAAACAACGAAAAATGAAAAAACTGAGACTTCGAGAAATCGAAAAATCGGAGGATCGAGAAATTGAGGAGTCGGAAGCCGAAAAGGAAAGTTAAAAATTGAAAAATAAAAAATTGAATAAACGAAAAATTTTAAAAAAGAAAATCCGGAAAATCGAAAATTAAAATTCAAAAAATCGAAAAATTGAAAAATTGAAATATAGAAGAACTGAAAACTCGAGATATCGAAAAACCTAGAATTTTAAAAAATGAAATATTAAAACATCGAAAAGTTTAAAAATCGAGAAATCGAAGCATTAAACAGTCCCAGAATTGAAAAATTTAAAGTTTACAATAAATTGAAAATCCAAAAAGGAAAAAAGCGAGAAATCAAAAAAAATCCATCAATTCAAAAATCGAAAAGTCGAAAAATTGAAATATTGAAAAATCTCATAACTGAAAGAAATATTCAAAAAATTGAGAAATTAAAAAATTGGAAAATTGAGAAATCGAAAATCTAAAAAAGCAAAATTGAAAAATCGTAATCTTAAAAAATCGAAAAATTGAGGAATTGAAGATGTGAAAAATCGAAACTTTAGGAAATCCAGAAATGGACAAATAAAAAAAATACTTTAGAAATCGGCAAACTGAAAATTTAGAAACGTGAAAATTTGAAAAATTGAAATATTTAAAAACCGTAAAATTGAAGAGGACAAAAATTGAAAAATCGTATCATTGAAACATCGAAAGATTGAGAAATCGAAAAATAAAAAAATCAAGAAATAGAAAATTTAAAGAATGGAGGAATCGGAAAAGCCCAAAATTGAAATATTGAAAAATTGAGACATTTAAAGTTGAAAAATCGAGAAATCGACAAGCCGAAAAATCCCAATAGCGTATTTAGGTATAAATCACAAGATCAGGACTATTCTACTTTTTAAAATTTAAATAACATTATAAATTGGGAAATGTTGATTTTTTTTTCAAAAATCTTGACGTCTAAGGTGAAAACTCGACACGGATGCATAAACCGTAAACGGGCGAAACTACAATTTTACTATTGTAAAATTTGGAGCTTGCGTCATTTCATTCTTCGTGACAAATTTTGGTGAGTGTAATTTGATAATACAATTTGAAATGTAAATTTTGTCATTCGGGAACATTATGTTTTAAATCGTTGAGATGTTCAAGAACTTTGTTCACTTATTCGTTGTAAAGTCCAGTGGTCGAAATGGGTTAGTTCTTCGTAGTGGATGTGTATCAGATCAACTCTAACGAATATCGGTTTATAGATAAATCGCTTAAAGTCGATATTGGGCTGAGTGTGCTTTGGTTTGTAGATCAAACAAGTTCTCAGGCGTCGAAAAATTGCATGTGGAGGGAGACTTCGGATTACAAATCGTGCCAAGAAAGACATATTTGGTAGAGATGGATTTTCAGGTGCTTGACTACCGGTAATTTTAAATTGTTTGCTGTCGTTCGCGAAGTGAAGAACACAATTTGGTTAAAATGATAATTATAAAATTATCATAATCACTATTGGTATTAATAAACACAAAATGGCGCGCAAGTTATCAATTGATTTCGTTAATAAATTCATAGAAACCTATAGGTATGGGATTTTTTCATGCCTTAGAAAATTAAAAAGTAAAAAATACAATAACAAAAATTTTAAAATGCGGTTTACGAAAAATTAGTTGACCTGTGCAAAAAAAGAAAATTTTGGAAACGCTGACAAATATGACATCTTAAAAAAAATAACACTTGAAGAAGTGCTTTCGAGGGAATATTTTTGATGCTCGCGTGAACAAAATACTCTATGTCAGTGTGCAGTACGCAAAGAGCTGTGCAGATCTAGCCGAAAATCCGAAAACCAAATCGCTGTGTGTAGGGTCAGCATAACGAAAGTAATAAATCATCCCATCGGTTGAAGAACGTTGGGTCGGTGCACTGATGTCGATGTTATATCCCGAGAGGGGCCCAATACACCCAATAAAATCGAACAGACAAAATAAAGCTTCAAACATGATTATTTTTTTACTAAAATTCTGAAGTTTATAAACTGCACATTTTATTTATTTATTTATTTTATCTTGTTTTCGAACTATAATAAACATTTCAAACAATGTCTGTAACTTATTTTAATGTAAATTATACTCATGTGGTTAACAAAATCAGATGTAATATTAGTGTGATTTTGAGCTTATTCTAGATTTTATTACAGCAGAACGGCGTATCCTTTTTAAATTTTAGAAGTTACGGAAACTAGTTCAAGAAACAATTAGTTATCTCGTATTTTTGGAACAAAATCTACCAAAATGTCCGATAACAGCAATTGTTTTTCATAGAAACAAACAGTCTTCAAAGCAGCCTTTAACAACTCGATATTACAAACATGCCTCTTAAGTTCTTAATGCGTTTTTTTCTCTCTTGTAATTGTTTGTAATGTTAACGCCGAAAGTTTATGTCATTCTGTTATTTACTTTGAACATATATTCTCATTTGTGTTAATATTTTTGTAACACCACGAATCTACATTTTAGTTAAAATCTTGTTTTACTTTAATCTTGTAAAACTAAACAATTAGGGGAAGGGGGCCTAAAGCGGGCATAGAGCCTAAAGCGGGCATTCTCTTTAGTTTTGGCGTTTCAAAAGATGGTGCGCCCTAACCGCGCGGACATAGTGCATCCCCCCCCCCCGCATACTTCACATCAGTCGCCCGGGTCTCCTGCGAGTACCCAATTATGTGCTGTAATAAATATATAATTTTCACATGATTTTGAAAAATATTGCAAAGTGTGTCACATCTGTTTTTTCTATGTTTGTGATTTTTAAGCTAAAAATGAAATTCGTTAATCAATTTGTGTTTATTCGGCTACCATAAGGTAGCAGTTAACTGCCACTTGTCGCATCATTTTGAGTTTAGATGTTGTTTGCAATTTTAATTGTCGAAATGGGCACTTGTCCGGTTTGTCCTTCTAGTGTATTTACTAAATATCTATAGTTGTTTCGAAAAGAAGAACAAAGGCAATGTGGAGTCTGTGAAACAAATTATAAAAGAAGAACTTGCTGAAGATAAAACGAAGTCTAAAAAGTGAAAAAACCAAAAAGAAAAATACGAGATATATCGCTTTAAAAAAATTATATTTCGAATTACCAAACTTCAATCCAGGGGACCTTCATATTTATATTCATATCTGGTCTACAGTTTTTACAAAAAAAAAAAAATTATAAAGTTGAGCAACTTTTACATCACACTTTAATCGGCACATTGATGCATTTTCTGACGAAGTGCTGAAGAGGTTTGCATTTTGAGATAGAAGGTCCTCTGGGGAAAAGTGTCAGGTTTCTTTTGATACCATTTATAATCCTAAAAATATCCATGACTGAGGTAAATAACTCTCGAAAAGTCAAAATCTATTAAAATGAGCTTACTTAACTTTTGTTTTGGTTGCAGACTTCAGTATTTCTAAAATGCAATTCCGAAAACCCCGACAATGTTTTCAATGTATTTAGTACAGAGCGAAACCGAACCAGACGCCAACCTTAACCATTTCCTGGTTTGCCCTAGCTGAATGCCCGCTTTAGGCCTCCCCGTAGGGCAAAGCGGGCAGTTGTAAAGATTTAGTTATCTGCTTCTAACTTTTTTTTAATAAACTTTCTTCAATTTTAGTTATGCATCATTGAAAAGGGTTAAATCAAGCATTATAATATAAAAATTTAAAAGATCTAGCTTATCCATAAACTACTTTTTTAATATTTTTCCTTATGGTGCCCGCTTTGGGCCCTCTTCCCCTATACCAGTTTAAAAACCCTTGGAAAGTTTCTGTCAGTCTTCAGATATAGTCAAATAAAAATAGGCGTCAAATTCATTTAAATTCAATTCTTTCGTATCACGTTACAACGCGTTGCTTCATATTTTTTATGTCAAATATATTTTCATATTTTGTACATATATGTTTATACACATTACTGTTTACGGAACAATGTTAATTAGGGATTTATGGATAACTCCTCGTATAAGAGCAGAGTGAAGGGTGTTTGGCCTTTGCTAATGTTTGATGGCGCCATCTGATGTAGAGTGAAATAAACCTAATACGTTGGCTCACTGTAGTGAAAATGCGCGTTGACGAAAAATTTGTCCCACGCCCCCTGGATTGCTTGTCCTAAAGCTCAGTATTTAGGCGAAGTAAAATTTGTATTAGGTTGTCCAACTATAATATACTTAAACAATGGTATAACTCACCTGCGGCCTCGACATCGCGAATCTTAACGTTTTCCTCTGCTCGTCTAAAATCCTGTACACCCTCTCCCTGCCGGCCTCGCTCTCCTCCGCCTCAGTCAAAATCTCCAGCATCGACAGATCCCCACCTCTACTGCAAACCAAGTCGATTGGATCGTTCACCGCTGAGTAACTATTCGGAGGCGTGGCAAACACTGCCACCACCTCCTCCATGTAGTTGGCGTCCGGCGACACGTCAATCAACCTATCCGAAAAAATGAGAACGTTCGTCATCCCCAGCTCGCTCAAGTAGCTCTCGTACTCCCCCTTTCGCCCCCCTGCGCTGAACGCCATCAGCCGCTTGATCTTGTCGTTCTGCGACAAGATCGTCGCCAAGTACGCAGTCGTCCTCGGCGAGTTCACGTGCGTCTGGATCACACTCCCGCACAGCTCCAGCTCCGTCACGTGCTTGAAGAACGTCGCCGGGCCGAGGCAGAACGACTTGTCCTGCACCACCAGCTTGTGCTTCTTGACGAACTCGCTCCTGGCCAGCGCCGTCCTCATGGAGCTGTGGAAGGCGAGGATGTGCGGGCAGTGGCGGTCCAGGCGGTAGGTGCGCGGCCCCAGCTGGCGCGTCTCCTCCACCGGCTTCACTCCGAACCCGCTCTCGATCTCGTTCTTGAGCTCGCCGACGCCCCTGCAACCGACGTTGCAAAACCCTCCAGTACTAAAGTCACACCTACTTGATTTTCTTCAGGTTCACCCAGCACGTCACGGGGGTGGTGCTGCCGTAGCCCTGGATCTTGTCGTCGCGTAAATGGGCAGGCAGGAGGTCGCTGAGGGACAGGGCGTTGTGCTGGATGCGGAGCCGAGCCACGGCGGCGGCCAGCTTGGTGCGGAACTCCCACAGGGCGGACTCGGCGGCGGTCAAGCCGGCTTCGTGGAAGAGCCGAGTGGCGGCGGCGACGACGGCGGTCTCGCGCTTCTTGAAGGCGCGGTGGTAGAGGTCGTAGAAGAGGAGCCAGATGTGGGAGATGGTTAGCTCTAGCTGGAGGGAGAAACTGCTCTGGATTAGGTCGCGATGGAAGCGGAGTTCGCAAAACATATTTTTTTGCGAAAAAACAAATAATTCTAGATACGAATTTGATATGTCTCTCGACGTACTCTTAACATTGTGCATGATTGTGTTCTAGAATTTAAATTGGGACCATCAACACGCAGTGTTTTTCGATTCATAATCGTATTTTTTTTTTAATTGTTAGGCAACTTCGCCAAAACTTCAATTTTTTTTCTCACACGAAATTTTTCTCAGAAATATCAAATTACGAAATATTTTTAAGCATTCAGGAACGAAGGAAGTTCTGTGTAAATAATTATTACAGACTTTATTAGTAATCATCAAAAGAAGACAACCCCTAACAAAATTTCAATAATTAAAAAAATCATTTAGTTTATTTTGAAAATAATTAATAATTGAATAACTCCACGTCTATTTATCTTATCTTTATTCTATCTTCGTAGAAGGTATGTCATTTTCCAAAATTAATCTTTGCAAGTCCTGGCCCCCCACCCACCCTCTATTTTCTTAAAAGGTATGTCACCAAAATCAGTCTTATCTTAACAAGTACTAGGCCCGCCCACCCACCCTCTCTTGTTTTAGAGGTTATGTTATTTGCCAAAATCAGTCTTATCTTAGCAAGTACTAATTTTTAAATTTTTCAGTTTGTCACTTTTTCGACTTTCAATTTTTCGATTCTTCAATTCAACGATTTTTTTTTAATATTTGGTTTTTCGTGTTTTTATTTTCCGATTCTTCAATTTTGCAATTTTTCAATTTTTGGCGTTTTTAAATTTTCGATTTCTCGATTAAGCGACTTTTCGAATGTTCGCATTCATGATTTTTTTGACTTTTCGACTTTTAGATTTTTCGGTTTTTCGAATCTCCCATTTCCCGATTTCTCGAATTTTCGATTGCTCAACGTCTCAATTTTCCGATTCTTCAATTTTTTGATTTTTCAGATTTTTAAATTTTTCGATTTTTCGATTTTTCAGTTTTTCACTTTTTATGTTTCATTTTTTGGAATTTTCAACATTTCACATCTTAAATTTTTCAATTTTTCGGTTTCTCAATTTTTTTCCTTTTCGATTTTTCGGATTTTCGATTTTTTGTTTCCCTATTTTTAAGTTTCCGATTTCTCATCTTGTCGATATATCAATTTTGGGATTTTTCAATTATGTATTTGGTTCTTCGATTTTTCAATTTCTCGTTTTCATTTTCGCGATTTTTTTTAATTATCGTATTCTTGAATTTTTGTTTTTCCATTCCTCAATTTTTCAATTCTTCAGTGAAGTTGACAATTTGGTAACGCTTGTGATTTAAGCGCCATCTATTAAAGACTAAAATTGCAGCAGAAGAAATCTGCAATACCGATAACAGTTACTAATCGATTGTGTTGAATTTAGTTGGTACTACCGCGTAATTAGAAATGAATGAGTCTGTTGGCAATCCTGGATTTTTAATTGAAATTGGTATTATGCAAAATAAACAAAAACAACGAGTTTTGAATAAAAACCACAACCACCCTAACCTTATTTTTTTTGACAGCACAAAAAATCTTCCTGGGAATTTTCGTACTGTTGCAGGTTGACCGGTCTTTTGATTTTTAACCAGATAATAATTGAAGGACTATTAATTGACCTGTTTAAATTTGAGAGAAGTAGAGATTTACAGATGAGTTATTAAGTGAGTGTGCATTTTTTAACTTTTGAAAAATTGTTTTCAATTTGATAGCTAATTCTTATGAATTTTTGAGTGTTGAATCCAAATATAAATTCATAAAAAGACTTGAACATATGTTTTTTCAGTCAATAGATACATTATTTACAAAAAAAATTGTGAAAAATCATTGTGCGAAAATATCGATATTTGAAAATTGTAAAGTAAACACTCTGTATATTAAAATTTGATTTATTTAAAACTACAACAAAGCGCGTACCTTTAGTTGTCCTTTCACAAAATATTATAAGTTAGCTTTTAAAAATAACCTAATAGCTATTTTTTTTTGTGAATTCTCCTGCCAAAAAAATTCAAAAAAAATTTGAGTAACGTGGCAACGTCGCATCGGAATTTCGAAAGTAAACCGTGTTGAATAGCCAAAGCAGAGGCCAATCAAAATATATTTAACAGTCCGCATAGTTAAAAACAATTTTAGAGTGTAGTCCCCAAACAAACGTAAAATTTTGGTTTTTGACTTTTTTTTCTCTGTCTAGAAATAACAATAAGTGAGATGTCGGAGACCAAGCGCTGAGTGACTCACCCTGTATACACCAAATAAACTTATGTTAGGTTTTGGTATTAATCCATGAAGTTATAAAAATTCAAAACATTCTTTGAATTTTTACGGAAGATTGCAGATTTCTGTAAGGGGTGGTAATGATGATTATTATGTAGATGGCGCTGTAATAGAATACTCTAATCAGACTGTGCTCTTGATACCTTTTCGACTATCTACGCTCCTGTTATGAGATCTAAGTTCCAGGCTCGTCAACCCTCATTATTCCAATTTAGTTGTTTGTACTTTATGACTTGAGAGATTGATTTGTGAGGATGGGATTTGAACCGACGACAGCTGACTTTATCTTTTTAAATTTTATGTAACAATGCGGTTTTTCCATTGTTATCTTATTAACTTTCTCTCGTTAAAAAAAACAATGAAGTGAGAGATCACATCATGACTTTGGGACTTTTGGAGCTCTAAGTATGAAAATGAAATAAAAAAATATAAAAAAATCAAATCAACGCCAAACTGAGCAATTCGTTTCATTCCACCCCTTCCGTGCAAATAAACATTAAATCGACACCCTTACTTACTCCAGACCTTAACCCACAAAACTCACCCCAATCATAAAATCATAACAACCCTCACCGTTCCGTGCAAACGACAGTTCAAGCATTGTTTCAAACATTAAAATTTCTTCATAAGTTAAATGCAGTTGCAAAACATCCCCAATTAAGCCCCGCACGCGACTCACATGGAAATCCATTACATACCTCAGGGTGAACCATGAAGAAGCCAATATCGTTCAAAGCCTGCGTCAAAACGTTCTTGTCTGAAAGCACAAAAGCACAATTACCCAAATCGAAACGTCAGCCACGAAATGCAATTGCTGTCACGCCTCGAACACGAAACTATCAGCGTGCTGATATAAGTAGCCGCGCAGCCAGCCTGCGGTCACACTTACGTCTGAACACGTCGTAAATCAGCGTGTAGACGCGCCGCATCTCCTGCTCGTCCTCGAAGTGGGTGAGCAACGGGGGCTGGGTGAGTATGCAGCCGGCCTTGGCGATGTCGCTGACGGTCCAGGTGATGGGGCCCGGACCGTTCTGCTTCTGGCTTTTCTTCTGGGCGCTCTTGGGCGGTGGCTCGCACTGGACTTGCTTCTTTTTGGGTTTTATGATCCAGTCGTGGAGCTTGGGCTCGGTGGGTTCTTGCATCCAGTCAAACATGCTGAAGAAAACATCGAACAAAAATTAATTTTGATAGGTGTCGGGTGATGGGTTGACACTGTAACCACGAATGGTTTGCCGCAGTCTAGATTACTATTGTTTTTGTTTCTTCAGTTTTTCGATTTGCATTTTTCGATTTTTCTATTTCTCTATTTTTCAACTTTTCGTTTCTTCAATTTCTAATTTGCAATTTTTCTAATTTTCATTTATATATGTAATAATAATTATGATTTTAAAATGTTTCACTTTTTCAATTTTACGATTTTTACATTTTCCAATTACTGATTTTAAAAGTTTTTCATTTGTTAGATTTTTCGTTTTTTCGATTTTACAATATTTGGGTTTTCCAAATTTTTTGATTCGATTCATTTTTCCTTCGTTCCAATTTTTCGGTTTATCAACTTTTTTCGATTTTTAAGTTTCGAAAAAACGAAAATGTATAAAGTGAAAACTAAAAGTTCTAAAAATTGGAAACCAAAAACTTGAAAAATTGAAAAAAACAAAAATTCAAAAATCGAAAGATTAAAATTTAGAAAGTTAAAAATCGAAAAAATGCAAAATTGAAAAAACGACAATGTATTGTCAAATTGAAATATGTATTGCAAATTAAAGAAATCGTATAACTGGAAATCCAAACATTGCAAAATTGAAAAATTTACAAATTGGAAAAATCTAAAATTGAAAATTTGAAAAAAATATAAATATATAAAATAATTCTGGGTTCTTGGATTTATCAATTATTTGATTTTTCGACTTTTCGATTTCTCAATTTTTCCATACATATTTTGATTTTTTAAATTATCGATTTTTCAATTTTCAATTTTTTATTCAATTTGTCGATATTTTAATTTTTAGAATTTTTAAATTTTCGACTTTCGATTTTTCGGTTATAAATTTTTCAGTTTTTTGGATTTTTCAGTTTTTCCATCCTCCATTTTTTCGATATTTTAAAGCTTGGCCTTTTCAATTTTAGGTTTTGCAGATTTTCAATTTTTCGAGATCTAAAATTTTTGACTTTTCGATTTTTTAGATTTTATTTATTTATTTATTTATTTATTTATTTATTTATTTATTTATTTATTTATTTATTTATTTATTTATTTATTTATTTATTTATTTATTTATTTATTTATTTATTTATTTATTTATTTATTTATTTATTTATTTATTTATTTATTTATTTAAATACAATGCCCAACGGGCTGAAGGCCCAATAACAGGACAAGGTAATCATACATACATAGATTTCTCGATTCATAGAGATTTCCATATTTTGATTTTTCGGTTGTTGAATTTCGCGATTTCTCTTTAGTTTTAAATTTTCCAATTACTAATTTTTCACTTCGGCTATTTCGATTTTTCGATTTCTTGATCTTCTGACGTTTCGATTTCTCGATGTGTCAATTTTTCAGTTATTCAGGTGTTTCGATTTTTGGACTTTGCGGTTTATAGATTTTTGCATATTCCAATTTGTGGACAATCCAATTTTTTTTAAATTTCGACATTTCAAATTTTGGGATTTCTCTATTTTTCGCTTTTTCAATTTTGATTTTTTTAAATTTTAGGTTTTTGGATCCCTTATCTTGTTTTTTTGAATTTTTCGATTTCTTGATTTTCCAGTTTTTCGATTTCTCAGTTTTTCAATTTTTCGATTTAACATTTTGTTTTAGTATCAAGTTTTTCAGAGTTACTAATTTTTCGATTTTTCTGTTTCGATGTTTGGGCTTTCCGATTTATCGATTTTTGTATATTTTAATTTTTGGACAACCTGATTTTTCAATTTTTTGACATTTTTTGATTTTCTGAATTTTTTTAAATTATTATCTATTTTTAAAAATTGAAATTTGAAGAGTAGAAAATCCTTCAATTTTTCGGATTTTCAATTTCGATTTTTTAAATTTTAGATTTTTTGATATCTTGATTTCTTGTTTTGTGTTTAATTTTGTGGTTTTCTGATTTTTCAGTTTTTCCATTTCTTAAATGCATATTTTTCAATTTTTCAAATTTTTTGATTTTACGATTTTTTGATGTTTCGCTTTCTCATTTTTGCAAGTTTTCGATTTCTCAATTTCTTAATATTTCAGTTCTGGGAATTTTTCAATTGCTAGTTTTTCCAACTTATCAATTTTTCAAATTTTTGATATTTCGATTTCTTGATTTTTCAATTTTTCGATTTATAAAAATTTCGATAGTTCGATGTTTCGGTTGTTCCTTTTTCCGATTTTTGAGTTTTATCAATTTTTTGATTTAACATTTTTTTTTAGTTTCAAGTTTTTCAGTTATTAATTTTTCGTTTGGGGAATCTCGATTACTTGATTTCTCGACCTTTTCATGTTTCCATTTCTCGATGTTTCAATTTTTCACTAATTCAATTTTTCGATTTTTCTGTGCTTCGATTTTTGGGCATTTCGATTTATAGAGTTATATATATTCAAATTTGTGGACAATCGAATTTTTCAATTTTTCGCCATTTTAATTTTCGAGATTTTTCTATTTATCTATTTTTCAAAACTCGAAGTTTGAAGAATCGAAAATCCTACAATTTTTCGGTTTTTCAATTTCGATTTTTTTAAATTTCAGATTTTTCGATTTCTATATTTCCGGTTTTTCTTTTAATTTTTTCGATTTCCGATTTTTCAATTTTACAAATTTTTTGATTTTACGATTTTTTTATGTTTCGATTTCTCGGTTTTCCAAGTTTTTGAATGTATCAATTTTTAAATATTTCAGTTTTTTGGAATTTGCGATTTTTAGATTTTCCAATTTTTCGATTTTTAAAATTTTTGACTTTTTGATATTTCGATGTCTCGATTTTTTAGTTTTTTAGTTTTAAGTTTTTCAGTTATTAATTTTTAGACTGGGCTATTTTGATTTCTCGATTTCTCGATCTTTTCATGTTTCGATTTTTCGATGTTATCAATTTTTCAACTATTCAATTTTTCTATTTCTTGGTGTTTCGATTTTTGGGCTTTTCGATTTATGCATTTTTGTATAGGTACTTATTCCAATTTTTGAACTATGGATGGATTTATTCGACATTTCAATTTTTGGAATTTTTCTATTTATGTATTTTTCAAAAATCGAAGGCTGAAGAATCCTAAATCTAAAATTTTTTATTTTTCGATTTCCTTTTTTTTTAGGTTTTCGGTTTTCCGATTTTTCAGTTTTTCAATTTTTTAAATGAACTTTTTTCAATTTTCAAAATTTTTTCAATTTTAGGATTTTTTAAGTTTTCAATTTCTCAATTTTTCAACATTTTAGTTTTTGGGAATTTTTCAATTTTTAGATTTCCCAATTTTTCACTTTCTAAAATTTTTAGCGTAACGAATTTTTGACCTTTCGATTTCTCTATTTTTCGGTTTTCGGTATATCGAATTATACAAATTTCGATGTTTTGATTTTTCGGTTGTTCAATTTCCCAATTTTTCAGTTTTTCAATTTTTCGATTTGACAATTCTTTTTTAGTTTTATGTTTTTCAATTATTAATTTTTCGTTTAGGGTATTTCGACTTCTTGATTTCTCGATATTTTTGTTTCAATTTCTCGATATTTCAATTTTTCAATTCTTTGGTGTTCGTAATTTTGGGCTTTTCGATTTATAAATTTTTGTATATGTATTCTAATTTTTGGACAATCCGTTTTTTCAATTTTTCGACATTTCAATTTTTGGAATTTTTCTATTTTTCAAAAATCCAAGCATGAAGAATCGAACATTCTTCAATTGATTTCTCGTTTTTTTTTAATTTTTCGACATATTCATTTTTGGAATTTTTCTATTTATCTATTATTCAAAAATCGAAGTTTGAAGAATCGAAAATCCTTCAATTTTTTGGTTTTTTTATTTTGATTTTTTTCAATTTTAGATTTTTCGATTTTATGATTTCTTAATTTTTTTTATTTTTAGATTTTCCGATTTTTCAGTTTTTCGCTTTCTTAAATACACATTTTCCAATTTTTTCATTTTAAAATTTGTTGATCTTTCGATTTCTCAGTTTTTCAAGTTTTTGGATTTCTCAATTTTTTAATATTTCAGTTATTGAAAAAGTTTCAACTTCTGGATTGTCCAATTTTTCGATTTCTAAAATGCTTTTCGCATTTTTAACACATAATTCGTTTTCTCGATTTTTCAGTTTTTCGATTTTTCAATTTATAGAGATTTCCATGTTTCGATTTTTCGGTTGTTCAATTTCCAGATTTTTCTGTTTTCAGTTCTTCGATTTAACTTTTTTTTATGTAGTTTTAAGTTTCCCAGTTATTTTTCGTTTGGGCTATTTCGATGTCTCGATTTCCCGAATTTTTCATGTTTCAATTTTTCTATGTTTAAATTTTTCAATTATTCCATTATTAAATTTCTCTGTATTTCGATTTTTGAGATTATAAATTTTTGTATATTCTAATTATTGGACAATCCGATTTTTCAATTTTTCGACATTTCAATTTTTGTGATTTTTCTATTTATTTTTCAAAAATTGAAATTTGAAGAAATTGTCGAAAATCCTTCAATTTTTCGGTTTTTTTTAAATCTAGATTTTTCGGTTTTTTCATTTCTCGTTGGTTTGAATTTTTCGCTTTTCCGATTTTTCAGTTTTTCGATTTCTTAAATGTACATTTTTCAATTTTTTTTAATTTTTTGATTTAATAATTTTTTGATGTTCGATTTCTCAGTTTTCAAGTTTTTGGATTTCTCAATTTTTCAATATTTCGCTTTTTTGTAAATTTTTCAATTTTCGGATTTTCCAATTTTTTGATGTTTAAAATTTTTAATCTTTCGAATTTTTGCCATATTTCGATTTCTCGATTTATAGCGATTTCGACATTTCGATTTTTCGGTTGTTTAATTTCCCGAGTTTTCAGTTTTTCAATTTTTCGATTTAACATTTTTTTTTAGTTTTAAGTTTCTCAGGTATTAATTTTTCGTTTGGGCTGTTTCGATGTCTCGATTTCTCGAACTTTTCATGTTTCGATTTTTCGATGTTTAAATTTTTCAATTATTCCATTATTAGATTTCTCTGTATTTCGATTTTTGAGATTATAGATTTTTGTATATTCTAATTTTTGGACAATCCGATTTTTCATTTTTTCGACATTTCAATTTTTGTGATTTTTCATTTATTTATTTTTCAAAAATTGAAGTTTGAATAAATTGTCGAAAATCCTTCAATTTGGTGGTTTTTCAATTTTGATTTTTTTAAATCTAGATTTTTCGGTTTCTTGTTTTTCAATTGTTTGGTGTTTGGAATTTTGGGCTTTCCGAATTATAAATTTTTGTATGTTTTCGAATTTTTGGACAACCCGTTTCTTCAATTTTTTTCAAAAATCCAAGCTTGAAGAATCGAACATTTTTCAAGTGATTTCTCGTTTTTTTTTTCATTTTTCGGTTATCCGATTTAGCAATTTTTTGATTTCTTAAATGCATTTTTTCGGTTTTTAAATTTTTCGATTTAACCTCTTTTTACTTCCCGAGCGTAAGCAAAGGAAGTATTGTAATCGAGTCCGTCGGCCGACTCTCTACTTTTACGTTTTCTCGATCTTTCATGACCCCTAGAAGACGAAGAAATAGGTCTCCCATTTCCGTCTGTCTGTCCGTCTGTCCGTCTGTCCGTCTGTCCGTCTGTCCGTCTGTCCGTCTGTTGTCACGGATTTTTATTAGACAGATAATCTCCGAAAGTACTGGACCGATTGTTGTGAAATTTTGTACTTATATTAAGAATATCATGTAGATGGTAAAACGCTAACCAAAATTTGTCGAATCATCCCCACCACTAAAGCGATGACGTCACTTCAAAATTGTACATAGTAAATGGGTTTTCAATTGTATAAAATAACATAGTCCTACACATGTAGTTTACAACTCTGAATCGAATTTTCACCCGAAACGTCCAGATTTTTGGAAAAAAAATCAAAATTATAAAACAACATTTTGAAATTTAATTTTTAATCTGCTAACCAGAATGCTTTGAAATGTTGCAGATGTTTTAAGGCTATAAAGAGCATCATAAATCTTTAGTCAAAAAATATTTGCTTATCCCCTCCAAAAACTTGATGACGTCAGCTCAAAAGTTTGTGGAATAAATCATATCTAAAATGTACAAAATATGATGAGTCTGTACTTGTGAACTATCACTCCATTAATATTTTTTGGATTTGCATATACAGGGTGACTCAAAAAAATTAATGAATGCGTAAATATATTTTATTGATTTAATCAGGAACTACAAAACCGAATGCTCTGAAATCTTGCAGATGTTTTAAGGTCATAAAGAGCATAATAAATGTTTAGTCAAAATATATTTGTTTATCCCCTCCAAAAACTTGATGACGTCAGCTCGAAAGTTTGCCGAATAAATCATATCTAAAATGTACAAAATATGATGAGCCTGTACTTGTCATTTATCACTCCATTCATATTTTTTGGATTTGCATATACAGAGTGACTCAAAAAAATTAATGAATGCGTAAATTTATTTTATTGATTTAATCAGGAACTACAAAACCGAATGCTTTGAAATCTTGCAGATGTTTTAAGGTTATAAAGAGCATAATAAATTTTTAGTCAAAATATATTTGGTTATCTTCTACAAAAAACTGATGACGTCAGCTCAAAAGTTTTCCGAATAAATCGTATCTAAAATGTACAAAATATGATGAGTCTGTACTTGTGATTTATCATTCCATTCATATTTTTGGATTTGCATATGCAGGGTGACTCAAAAAAATTAATGAAGGCGTGAATTTATTTTATCGATTTAATCAGGAATTACAAAACCGAATGCTTTGAAATCTTGGGAATATTTTAAAGTTATTATAAGCATGGTAAACTTTTGTTCAAAATGTATTTGTTCATCCCTCCTAAAAAAATTGATGACGTCACCCTTAAATTTTGCTGAATAAATCCTATCTAAAATGCAAAAAATATGATGAGTTTGTACTTGTGATTTATCATTCCATTCATATTTTTTAGATTTTCTTAAGAGGTGGTTCAAAAAAATTAATGAAGTCAATTTATTTTATTGATTAAATTAAAGGCAACACTTATTATTAGTATTACACCCCAACCCACCCAATTTGGTAGACACAAAATTTGTTAAAGGAAAAACTCGGTTGAAACATAAGGGTAGCACGCTTATTTACATCGACTTTAACATTACAGACCTGCATTTGTTTTATGCGTTCACTTGATTCCGCGAATATGAAATAGACATGTTTATAATCAACCAATTGTGAATTTCACCGTCAAGAATTAAAATAAAACCCAATGTTTTATATAATAAGCGGAAGTCGAAGCAATAAAACCGACGGTCGTTTTGTTTACAGTTTCTGTGTTTGGCTCTCACGTATGCTGTTACGCCTGTCATCTTAAATTAACAATGTTTATACATACACGATTTTCAGTTGCCTCTGATACGTAGGTATACGTGAGTAAATTGTTTCGTTATTTTATTGATTATTACAAATCAATATTCAAACGACCCAATTCATTTTCCCGAAAATTTGAGAATATAATAATTTTATTCTTAGTATTACACTACATCTATCCCAACTGATATACGTGTCCTTGCAAAAATGTTGATGACGTCATCGCAATTTGTTTTTAAATTCCCACTACAAAAATGTAATGAGAAAAAAAACACAATAGGCATGCAGTCGTCAAGTTTCCGACAGCGAGGGAAGTACTGTCTAAACTCTTTAGACCAATTTTTTGGGGTTGTTTCGATTTTTGGGCTTTTCTATTTATAGATTTTTGTATATTCCAATTTTTGGACAATCAAATTTTTCAATTTTTCGACATATTCATTTTTGGAATTTTTCTATTTACCAGTCTATTTTTCAAAAATCGAAGTTTGAAGAATCGAAAATACTTCAATTTTTTGGTTTTTTAATTTTGATTTTTTTCAATTTTAGATTTTTCGATTTCATGATTTTTTATTTTTTTTATTTTTCGATTTTTCGATTTTTCAGTTTTTCACATTCTTAAATGTACATTTTCCAATTTTTTCATTTTAAAATTTGCTGATCTTTCGATTTCTCAGTTTTTCAAGTTTTTGGATTTATCAATTTTTTAATATCTCAGTTATTGAAAAAGTTTCAACTTCTGGATTGCCCAGTTTTTTGATTTCTAAAATGCTTTTCGAATTTTTAACACATATTTCGTTTTCTCGATTTTTCAGTTTTTCGATTTTTCAATTTATAGAGATTTTCATGTTTCGATTTTTCGGTTGTTCAATTTCCAGATTTTTCTGTTTTCAGTTCTTCGTTTTAGCTTTTTTTTTATGTAGTTTTAAGTTTCCCAGTTATTTTTCGTTTGGGCTTTTCCTATTTCTCGATTTCTCGAACTTTTCATGTTTCGATTTTTCGATATTTAAATTATTCAATTATTCCATTATCATATTTCTCTGTATTTCGATTTTTGGGATTATAGATTTTTGTGTATTCTAATTTTTGGACAATCTGATTTTTCAATTTTTCGACATTTCAATTTTTGTGATTTTTCTATTTGTTTTTCAAAAATTGAAATTTGAAGAAATTGTCGAAAATCCTTCAATTTTTCGGTTTTTTTAAATCTAGATTTTTCGGTTTTTTCATTTCTCGTTGGTTTGAATTTTTCGCTTTTCCGATTTTTCAGTTTTTCGATTTCTTAAATGTACATTTTTAAATTTTTTTAAATTTTTTGATTTTATAATTTTTTGATGTTCGATTTCTCAGTTTTCAAGGTTTTGGATTTCTCAATTTTTCAATATTTCGCTTTTTTGTAAATTATTCAATTTTCGGATTTTCCAATTTTTGATGTTTAAAATTTTTAATCTTTCGAATTTTTGCCATATTTCGATTTCTCGATTTATAGCGATTTCGACATTTCGATTTTTCGGTTGTTCAATTTCCCGAGTTTTCAGTTTTTCAATTTTTCGATTTAACATTTTTTTTTAGTTTTAAGTTTCTCAGGTATTAATTTTTCGTTTGAGCTATTTCGATGTCTCGATTTCTCGAAATTTTCATGTTTCGATTTTTCGATGTTTAAATTTTTCAATTATTCCATTATTAGATTTCTCTGCATTTCGATTTTTGAGATTATAGATTTTTGTATATTCTAATTTTTGGACAATCCGATTTTTCATTTTTTCGACATTTCAATTTTTGTGATTTTTCATTTATTTATTTTTCAAAAATTGAAGTTTGAATAAATTGTCGAAAATCCTTCAATTTTGTGGTTTTTCAATTTTGATTTTTTTAAATCTAGATTTTTCGGTTTCTTGTTTTTCAATTGTTTGGTGTTCGGAATTTTGGGCTTTTCGATTTATAAATTTTTGTATATGTATTCTAATTTTTGGACAACCCATTTTTTCAATTTTTTTCAAAAATCCAAGCTTGAAGAATCGAACATTCTTGAATTGATTTCTCGTTTTTTTTTCATTTTTCGGTTTTCCGATTTAGCAAATTTTTGATTTCTTAAATGCATTTTTTGGGTTTTTAAATTTTTCGATTTAACCTTTTTTTTGGTGGTGTTTCGATTTTTTGGCTTTTCTATATGTAGATTTTTGTATATTCCAATTTTTAGACAATCAAATTTTTCAATTTTTCGACATATTCATTTTTTGGAATTTTTCTATTTATCTATTTTTCAAAAATCGAAGTTTGAAGAATCGAAAATACTTCAATTTTTTGGTTTTTTAATTTTGATTTTTTTCAGTTTTAGATTTTTCGATTTCATAATTTTTTATTTTTTTTATTTTTCGATTTTCCGATTTTTCAGTTTTTCGATTTCTTAAATGCACAATTTCCAATTTTTTTATTTTAGAATTTGTTGATCTTTTGATTTCTCAGTTTTTCAAGTTTTTTGATTTCCAATTTTTTTAATATCTCAGTTATTGAAAAACTTTCAACTTCTGGATTGTCCAATTTTTCGATTTCTAAAATGCTTTTCGAATTTTTAACACATATTTCGTTTTCTCTATTTTTCAGTTTTTCGATTTCTCGATTTACAGAGATTTTCGTGTTTCGAATTTTCGGTTGTCCAATTTCCCCATTTTTCAGTTTTTCAGTTCTTTTCTTCTCTTCGATTTAACTTTTACTTCCCGAGCGTAAGCAAAGGAAGTATTGTAATCGAGTCCGTCGGCCGACTCTCTACTTTTACGTTTTCTCGATCTTTCATGACTCCTAGAATACGAAAAAATAGGTCTCCCATTTCCGTCTGTCTGTCCGTCCGTCTGTCCGTCCGTCTGTCCGTCTGCCGTCCCGGATTTTTATTAGACAGATAATCTCCGAAAATACTTGACCGATTGTTGTGAAATTTTGTACTTATATTAGGAATATCATGTAGATGGTAAAACGCTAACCAAAATTTGTCTAATCATCCCCACCACTAATGCGATGACGTCACTTCAATATTGTACATAGTAAATGGGTCTTAAATTGTATAAAATAACATAGTCCTACACATGTAGTTTACGACTCCGAATTCAGTTTTTACCCGAAACGTCCAGATTTTTGGAAAAAAAATCAAAATCATAAAACAACATTTTGCAATTTAATTTTGAATCTGCTAACCCGAATGTTTTAAAATGTTGCAGATGTTTTAAGGCTCTAAAGAGCATCATAAATCTTTAGTCAAAATATATTTGGTTATCCCCTCCAAAAACTTGATGACGTCAGCTCAAAAGTTTGCCGAATAAATCCTATCTAAAATGTACAAAATATGATGCGTCTGTACTTGTGATATATCACTCCATTCATATTTTTTGGATTTGCATATACAGGGTGACACAAAAAAAATTAATGAATGCGCAAAATTTATTTTACTGATTTACTCAGGAACTACAAAACCGAATGCTTTGAAATCTTGAAGATGTTTTAAAATTATCATAAGCATGGTAAATTTTTGATCAAAATGTATTTGGTCGTCCCCTCCTAAAAAATTTATGACGTCACCACAAAATTTTGCTGAATAAATCCTATCTAAAATGTAGAAAATATGGTGAGTCTCTTGTTGTGATTTATCATTCCATTCAAATTTTTTCGATTTGCATATACAGGGTGACTCAAAAAATTAATGAATGCGTCAATTTATTTTATTGATTTAATCAGGAATTACACAACCGAATGCTTTGAAATCTTGGAGATGTTTTAAAGTTATCATAAGCATGGTAATTCTTTTATCAAAATGTATTTGCTCATCCCAACTAAAAAATTGATGACGTCACCCCAAAATTTTGCTGAATAAATCCTATCTAAAATGTACAAAATATGGTGAGTCTCTTCTTGTGATTTATCATACCATTCAAATTTTTTCGATTTGCACATACAGGGTGACCGAAAAAAATTAATGAATGCGTCAATTTATTTTATTGATTTAATCAGGAATTACAGAACCGAATGCTTTGAAATCTTGGAGATGTTTTAAAGTTATCATAAGCACGTTAACGTTTTTATCAAAAAGTATTTGCTAATCCCCCCTCAAAAAATTTGATGACGTCAGCTCGAAAGTTTGCCGAATAAATCCTATCTAAAGCGTAAAAATATGATGAGTCTGTACTTGTGATTTATCACTTCATTCATATTGTTTAGATTTTCTTAAGAGGTGGCTCAAAAAAATTAATGAAGTTAATTTATTTTATTGATTAAATTAAAGGCAACACTTATTATTAGTATTACACCCCAACCAACCCAATTTGGTAGACACAAAATTTTTTAAAGTAAAAACTCGGTTGAAACATAAGGGTAGCACGCTTATTTACATCGGCTTTAACATTACAGACGTGCATTTGTTTTATGCGCTGACTATAGGTTCCGCGAATGTGGAATAGACATGTTTATAATCAACCAATTGTGAATTTCACCGTCAAAAATAAAAATAAAACCCAATGTTTTATATATTAAGCGGAAGTCGAAGCAATAAAACCGATGGTCGTTTTGTTTACAGTTTCACTGTTTGACTCTCACGTATGCTGTTACGCTTATTGTCATCTTAAATTAAGAAAATTATTTATACATAAACGATTTTCAGTTGCCGTATACGTGAGTAAATTCTTTCGTTATTTTATTGATTATAAAAAATTAATATTCAAAACGACCCAATTCATTTTCCCGAAAATTTGGGAATACAATAATTTTATTCTTAGTATTACACTACATCTATCCCAACTGTTATACGTGTCCTTGCAAAAATGTTGATGACGTCATCGCAATTTTTTTTAAATTCCCACTACAAAAATGTAATGAGAAAAAAACACAATAGCCATGCAGTCAAGTTTCCGACAGCGAGGGAAGTACTGTCTAAACTCTTTAGACCAATTTTTTTTATGTAGTTTTAATTTTCTCAGTTATTTTTCGTTTGGGCTTTTCCGATTTCTCGATTTCTCGAACTTTTTATGTTTCGATTTTTCGATGTTTAAATTTTTCAATTATTCCATTATTAGATTTCTCTGAATTTCGATTTTTGAGATTAGAGATTTTTGTATATTCTAATTTTTGGACAATCCGATTTTTCATTTTTTCGACATTTCAATTTTTGTGATTTTTCATTTATTTATTTTTCAAAAATTGAAGTTTGAATAAATTGTCGAAAATCCTTCAATTTTTCGGTTTTTTGATTTCTCGTTGGTTTGAATTTTTCCGTTTTTCGATTTCTTAAATGCACATTTTCCAATTTTTTCATTTTTAAATTTGTTGATTTTTCGATTTCTCAGTTTTTCAAGTTTTTGGATTTCTCAGTTTTTTAATATTTCAGTTATTGAAAAAGTTTCAACTTCTGGATTGTCCAATTTTTCGATTTCTAAAATGCTTTTCGAATTTTTAACACATATTTCGTTTTCTCGATTTTTCAGTTTTTCGATTTTTCAATTTATAGAGATTTCCATATTTCGATTTTTCGGTTGTTCAATTTCCAGATTTTTCTGTTTTTCAGTTCTTCGATTTAACTTTTTTTATGTAGTTTTAAGTTTCCCAGTTATTTTTCGTTTGGGCTTTTCCTATTTCTCGATTTCTCGAATTTTTCATGTTTCGATTTTTCGATGTTTAAATTTTTCAATTATTCCATTATTAGATTTCTCTGTATTTCGATTTTTGGGATTATAGATTTTTGTGTATTCTAGTTTTTGGATAGTCCGATTTTTCATTTTTTCGACATTTCAATTTTTGTGATTATTCTATTTGTTTTTCAAAAATTGAAATTTGAAGAAATTGTCGAAAATCCTTCAATTTTTCGTTTTTTTTTAAATCTAGATTTTTCGGTTTTTTCATTTCTAGTTGGTTTGAATTTTTCGCTTTTCCGATTTTTCAGTTTTTCGATTTCTTAAATGTACATTTTTCAATTTTTTTTAATTTTTTGATTTTATAATTTTTTGATGTTCGATTTCTCAGTTTTCAAAGTTTTGGATTTCTCAATTTTTCAATATTTCGCTTTTTTTGTAAATTTTTCAATTTTCGGATTTTCCAATTTTTGATGTTTAAAATTTTTAATCTTTCGAATTTTTGCCATATTTCGATTTCTCGATTTATAGCGATTTCGACATTTCGATTTTTCGGTTGTTCAATTTCCCGAGTTTTCAGTTTTTCAATTTTTCGATTTAACATTTTTTTTTAGTTTTAAGTTTCTCAGGTATTAATTTTTCGTTTGGGCTTTTCCGATTTCTCGATTTCTCGAACTTTTCATGTTTCGATTTTTCGACGTTTAAATTTTTCAATTATTCCATTATTAGATTTCTCTGTATTTCGATTTTTGAGATTATAGATTTTTGTATATTCTAATTTTTGGACAATCCGATTTTTCATTTTTTCGACATTTCAATTTTTGTGATTTTTCATTTATTTATTTTTCAAAAATTGAAGTTTGAATAAATTGTCGAAAATCCTTCAATTTTTCGGTTTTTTGATTTCTCGTTGGTTTGAATTTTTCCGTTTTCCGATTTTTCAGTTTCTCGATTTCTTAAATGCACATTTTCCAATTATTTCGTTTTTTAAATTTGTTGATTTTTCGATTTCTCAGTTTTTCAAGTTTTTGGATTTCTCAGTTTTTTAATATTTCAGTTATTGAAAAAGTTTCAACTTCTGGATTGTCCAATTTTTCGATTTCTAAAATGCTTTTCGAATTTTTAACACATATTTCGTTTTCTCGATTTTTCAGTTTTTCGATTTTTCAATTTATAGAGATTTCCATATTTCGATTTTTCAGTTGTTCAATTTCCAGATTTTTCTGTTTTTCAGTTCTTCGATTTAACTTTTTTTATGTAGTTTTAAGTTTCCCAGTTATTTTTCGTTTGGGCTTTTCCTATTTCTCGATTTCTCGAATTTTTCATGTTTCGATTTTTCGATGTTTAAATTTTTCAATTATTCCATTATTAGATTTCTCTGTATTTCGATTTTTGGGATTATAGATTTTTGTGTATTCTAGTTTTTGGATAGTCCGATTTTTCATTTTTTCGACATTTCAATTTTTGTGATTTTTCTATTTGTTTTTCAAAAATTGAAGTTTGAAGAAATTGTCGAAAATCCTTCAATTTTTCGATTTTTTTTAAATCTAGATTTTTCGGTTTTTTGATTTCTCGTTGGTTTGAATTTTTAGGTTTTCCGATTTTTCAGTTTTTCGATTTCTTAAATGTACATTTTTCAATTTTTTTAATTTTTTTGATTTTATAATTTTTGGATGTTCGATTTCTCAATTTTCAAGTTTTTGGATTTCTCAATTTTTCAATATTTCGCTTTTTTGTAAATTATTCAATTTTCGGATTTTCCAATTTTTTAATGTTTAAAATTTCTAATCATTCGAATTTTTGCCATATTTCGATTTCTCGATTTATAGCGATTTCGACATTTCGATTTTTCGGTTGTTCAATTTCCCGAGTTTTCAGTTTTTCAATTTTTCGATTTAACATTTTTTTTGTTGTAAGATTCTCAGGTATTAATTTTTCGTTTGGGCTATTTCGATGTCACGATTTCTCGAATTTTTCATGTTTCAATTTTTCGATGTTTAAATTTTTCAATTATTCCATTATTAAATTTCTCTGTATTTCGATTTTTGAGATTATAGATTTTCGTATATTCTAATTTTTGGACAATCCGATTTTTTAATTTTTCGACATTTCAATTTTTGTGATTTTTCCATTTATTTATTTTTCAAAAATTGAAGTTTGAATAAATTGTCGAAAATCCCTCAAAGTTTCGGTTTTTTGATTTCTCGTTGGTTTGAATTTTTCCATTTTCCGATTTTTCAGTTCTTCGATTTCTTAAATGCACATTTTCCAATTTTTTCATTTTAAAATTTGTTGATCTTTCGATTTCTCAGTTTTTCAAGTTTTTGGATTTCTCAGTTGTTTAATATTTCAGTTATTGAAAAAGTTTCAACTTCTGGATTGTCCAATTTTTTGATTTCTTAAATGCATTTTTTGGGTTTTTTTAACATTTTCGATTTAACCTTTTTTTTTGGTGGTGTTTCTATATGTAGATTTTTGTATATTCCAATTTTTGGACAATCAAATTTTTCAATTTTTCGACATATTCATTTTTGGAATTTTTCTGTTTATCTATTTTTCAAAAATCGAAGTTTGAAGAATCGAAAATACTTCAATTTTTTGGTTTTTTAATTTTAATTTTTTTCAATTTTAGATTTTGCGATTTCATGATTTTAATTTTTTTTATTTTTCGATTTTCCGATTTTTCAGTTTTTCGATTTCTTAAATGCACGTTTTCCAATTTTTTGATTTTAGAATTTGTTGATTTTGCGATTTCTCAGTTTTTCAAGTTTTTGGATCTCTTAATTTTTTAATATCTCAGTTATTGAAAAAGTTTCGAATTCTGGATTGTCCAATTTTTAGATTTCTAAAATGCTTTTCGAATTTTTAACACATATTTCGATTTCTCAATTTACAGAGATTTCCGTGTTTCGATTTTTCGGTTGTGCAATTTCCCCATTTTTCAGTTTTTTCTTCTCTTCGATTTAACTTTTTTTATGTAGTTTTAAGTTTCTCAGTTATTTTTCGTTTGGGCTTTTCCAATTTCTCGATTTTTGAGATTACAGATTTTTGTATATTCTAATTTTTGGACAATCCGATTTTTCAATTTTTCGACATTTCAATTTTTGTGATTTTTCTATTTATTTATTTTTCAAAAAGTGAAATTTGAAGAAATTGTCTAAAATCCTTCAATTTTTCGGTTTTTTGATTTCTCGTTGGTTTTAATTTTTCCGTTTTCTGATTTTTCAGTTCTTCGATTTCTTAAATGCACATTTTCCAATTTTTTCATTTTAAAATTTGTTGATCTTTCGATATCTCAGTTTTTGGATTGTCCAAATTTTCGATTTCAAAAATGTTTTTCGAATTTTTCACACATATTTCGTTTTCTCGATTTACAGAGATTTGCGTGTTTCGATTTTTCGGTTGTCCAATTTCCGCATTTTTCAGTTTTTCAGTTTTTTCTTCTTTTCGATTTAACTTTTTTTTATGTAGTTTTAAGTTTCTCAGTTGTTTTTTGTTTAGGCTTTTCCGATTTCTCGATTTCTCGAACTTTTCATGTTTCGATTTTTGGATGTTTAAATTTTTCAATTATTCCATTAATAGATTTCTCTGTATTTCGATTTTTGAGATTATAGATTTTTGTATATTCTAATTTTTGGCCAATCCGATTTTTCAATTTTTCGACATTTCAATTTTTGTGATTTTTCTATTTATTTATTTTTCAAAAATTGAAGTTTGAATAAATTGTCGAAAATCCTTCAATTTTTCGGTTTTTTGATTTCTCGTTGGTTTGAATTTTTCCGTTTTCCGATTTTTTAGTTCTTCGATTTCTTAAATGCACATTTTCCAATTTTTTCATTTCAAAATTTGTTGATCTTTCGATTTATCAGTTTTTCAAGTTGTTGGATTTCTCAATTTTTTAATATTTCAGTTATTGAAAAAGTTTCAACTTCTGGATTGTCCAATTTTTCGATTTCTAAAATGCTTTTCGAATTTTTAACACATATTTCGTTTTCTTGATTTACAGAGATTTCCGTGTTTCGATTTTTCGGTTGTCCAATTTCCCCGTTTTTCAGTTTTTCAGTTCTTTTCTTCTCTTCGATTTAACTTTTTTTTTGTAGTTTTAAGTTTCTCAGTTATTTTTCGTTTAGGCTTTTCCGATTTCTCGATTTCTCGAACTTTTCATGTTTCGATTTTTGGATGTTTAAATTTTTCAATTATTCCATTAATAGATTTCTCTGTATTTCGATTTTTGAGATTATAGATTTTTGTATATTCTAATTTTTGGACAATCCGATTTTTCAATTTTTCGACATTTCAATTTCTGTGATTTTTCTATTTATTTATTTTTCAAAAATTGAAGTTTGAATAAATTGTCGAAAATCCTTCAATTTTTCGGTTTTTTGATTTCTCGTTGGTTTGAATTTTTCCGTTTTCCGATTTTTCAGTTCTTCGATTTCTTAAATGCACATTTTCCAATTTTTTCATTTTAAAATTTGTTGATCTTTCGATTTCTCAGTTGTTCAAGTTTTTGGATTTCTCAATTTTTTTATATTTCAGTTATTGAAAAAGTTTCAACTTCTGGATTGTCCAATTTTTCGATTTCTAAAATGCGTTTCGAATTTTTAACACATTTCGTTTTCCCGATGTTTCAGTTTTTCGATTTCTCGATTTACAGAGATTTCCGTGTTTCGATTTTTCGGTTGTCGCATTTCCCCATTTTTCAGTTTTTCAGTTCTTTTCTTCTCTTCGATTTAACTTTTTTTTGTAGTTTTAAGTTTCTCAGTTATTTTTCGTTTAGGCTTTTCCGATTTTTCGATTTCTCGAACTTTTCATGTTTCGATTTTTGGATGTTTAAATTTTTCAATTATTCCATTAATAGATTTCTCTGTATTTCGATTTTTGAGATTATAGATTTTTGTATATTCTAATTTTTGGACAATCCGATTTTTCAATTTTTCGACATTTCAATTTTTGTGATTTTTCTATTTATTTATTTTTCAAAAATTGAAGTTTGAATAAATTGTCGAAAATCCTTCAATTTTTCGGTTTTTTGATTTCTCGTTGGTTTGAATTTTTCCGTTTTCCGATTTTTTAGTTCTTCGATTTCTTAAATGCACATTTTCCAATTTTTTCATTTTAAAATTTGTTGATCTTTCGAAATCTCAGTTTTTCAAGTTTTTAGATTTCTCAATTTTTTCATATTTCAGTTATTGAAAAAGTTTCAACTTTTGGATTGTCCAATTTTTCGATTTCTAAAATGTTTTTCGAATTTTTAACACATATTTCGTTTTCTCGATTCTTCAGTTTTTCGATTTCTCGATTCACAGAGATTTCCGTGTTTCGATTTTTCGGTTGTCCAATTTCCCCTTTTTTCAGTTTTTCAGTTCTTTTCTTCTCTTCGATTTAACTTTTTTTATGTAGTTTTAAGTTTCTCAGTTGTTTTTCGTTTGGGCTTTTCCGATTTCTCGATTTTTCGAACTTCTCATGATTCGATTTTTCGATGTTTAAATTTTTCAATTCTTCCATTAATAGATTTGTCTGTATTTCGATTTTTGAGATTATTGATTTTTGTATATTCTAATTCTTGGACAATCCGATTTTTCAATTTTTCGACATTTCAATTTCTGTGATTTTTCTGTTTATTTATTTTTCAAAAATTGAAGTTTGAAAAAATTGTCGAAAATCCTTCAATTTTGTGGTTTTTCAATTTTGATTTTTTTAAATCTAGATTTTTCGGTTTCTTGATTTGTCGTTGGTTTGAATTTTTCGGTTTTTCGATTTCTCAGTTTTTTGATTTCTTAAATGTACATTTTTTAATTTTTCAGTTTTTTTGATTTCTCAATTTTTCGTTTTTAATTTTTGTTAGCATTTGACCATCTCTAATAAAAATCCGGGACAGTAGACAGACGGATAGACGCACAGACGGACAGACGGACAGACGGACAGACGGACAGACGGACAGACGGACAGACGGACAGACGGAAACGGGAGACCAACCACAAGCGGAAAGTCGTCCGATGGACTCGATTAGCTTATGCTCAGTAAGTAATAACTCAGGAGTCTTTTAATGTACGAAAGGCATATTCTGTGAACTATAATTTAATTTAAATAGTCTGTAGCCGTTTGTTTTCTTTTCTGTAATATTTCATTGTGGTTTATTTAAGGTTGTGGGCTTATCGACCGCACACAGCACAAAAACTGCGTAACTATTTCCTTTAATCCTTTTCAATATTTCAACACCTGGGGTCTTTTGTTCGGTAAATAAAGAGCCGCGAAACGAAATTGGAAAAGCAACTGAGTTCATTAGTTTGTCAGAAATTTTACAGGTTTTTAACAAATACGCACAAATGCTATAATTTATACTTTAAGGTTGTATTAAATCGAATCCCAGTCTGAAGTTCTTGCTTTTAAAATTATGTCATATTTTATAATTAGACTCCAATTTGCTGTACTCAATAATAAACGTTCAGATTCAAAGCTCCGAATTTAATACCAAAACTGGATTATTCAAGTCTGCGTATAAATTTGCAATAAATCGAATTTCAGATACTTACGAGATTTGAACGTCGAAAATATTTAGTTTTTCATAATTTCGTTCAAATTTTGTTCTTGCTCAGTTTTATTAAATCACAAAAAAAATTTAAATAAATTTCAAGTTTTCATTCTTACAACTTATGGCATGAAATCACACCACGTCGAAAAATTTCACCTTCGTGTATTGCAGCCACAAACCCATCACATTTGATCTTTATTCCTGTCGAAAAAAACCCATCAGAAACAACTCCCATCATCCAGCAAAATAAAAATCCCACTTCGCCTGACAAATCTTCATAAACCCAACTCCGTCAGTAAAAACGTATTCGCACATCCTGGCGGTTCCACACGAAAAAAGCCCACACGTTCCGTGTCTATTTTCGTTCCAAAACTAGACCATCAAGATAAACTCACTCCTGCTCCAGCGCGTCGGCGATCCTCTGCTTCTCCACCAGCTTGTAGTAGATCTTCGTCTGCCACTCGTCGTCGCTCGGGAGCACGAAGTCGTAGGGCTCTTCGTCGCGGAACATCCCGCCGCCCTCCACGTCCAACATCTTCCGCATCAGCTGCGGCAGGATCGCGAATATGTTGCCATCTCCGAGGGAACTGAGGTTGACCCACAGCTGATGCTCGCTTTCCTGTGCGTCGCCCATCCTGGTGCGATGTACAGCTGGCCCGGAAGAAAAAACATGCGATTAGGCCGTAAATAAAAAATAACTAATGAGTATTGATCACGGCATGCATTGCGATGGGGGCGGGAGGCCGGGGGCGGCCTTGGCTAAACGAGCTTTGAACGCATAAAAATTCGACCTAAAAAATACCAGATCACCGATCTCGTCTCCAAAGATAAAATAGGAATTTTCTGTACGCGCATTTTTTTGTGTGAGTTTTTTTTGTGTCCTGTGCGACTTTGCGACCAGCTGTGTGTGTTCAAATTTCGGCTTATTTATGGTTCGTTCGACTTCATCCGTTTTATGGTAGATAAGAATTCAACGAAACTAATTTAATGTCGTACGGGTTGACATAAATGTCGTGTATCGGTGAATATATAATTTGGCATCGATTTCCATTCAGAATTCATAATTTCGTTTTTAATAAAAGAATTTTATGATTTGGATGCGAGCCTAATTTTGGCTCGGCACGAAAACTGCCTCGGAGAGTTTCATTTTTATTATTAATTGTATGGTTGTCAAAAAAATTACTACGTCTGGTTAAAAATGGCTGCATTTAAATGAAGTATGAAGAAGCGTGTCTTTTTTAGAGGGAAATTAAAAATATTGGATAAAATAGCGAAACTAGGAAAAGTTGAACAGGTTTTAAATGAATTTGCTCGATGGAAATTTCTTCAATTTTTCAAAATTTCAATGTTTTTGTTTTCAATGTGTCGATTTTTCGAATTCTCGATTTTTCAATAGTTGGATTTTTCAATTTCTCGATTTTCAATTTTTTGATTCATCATTTTAATTTTTCGAATTTTTATATTTTCGACTTTCGATTTTTCGATTTAACATTTTTTTCAGTTTTATCTTTGTCAATTATTAGTTTCTAGTTTTGGCTATTTCGATTTCTCTATTTCTCGATCTTTTCATCTTTCCATTCCTCGATGTTTTTTCATTTTATGATTTTCTGATGTTTTGATTTCTCGGTTTTTCAAGTTTTTGGATTTATCAGTTTTTCAATATTTTAGTTTTTGAGAAATTTTCAATTTCTAGATTTTCCAATTTTCCGATTTCTAAAGTTTTTGACCTTCCGAATTTTTAAAATTTCGATTTTTCGATTTTTGAATTTTTCTATTTAACATTTTTTTAGTTTCATGTTTTTCAATTATCAATTTTTCGTTTAGGCTGTTTCGATTTCTCGATGTTTCAATTTTTCAATTATTCAATTTTTCGATTTCTCTGTTTCGATCTTTGGGATTTTTGTATATTCCAATTTTTGGACAATCAGATTTTCCAATTTTTCGACATTTCAATTTTTGGGATTTTTCTATTTATTTATTTTTCAACAATTGAAGCTTGAAGAATCCAAAATCCTTCAATTTTTCGCTTTTTCAATTTCAATTTTTTTAAATTTAAAATTTTTCGATTTCTTAATTTCTCGTTTTTTTTTAATTTTTCGATTTCCTGGTTTTTGGGTTTCTCAATATTTCAGTTTTTGTGAATTTTTCAATTTCTTGATTTTCCAGTTTTTCGATTTCTAAAATTTTTGACCTTTCGAATTTTTGATATTTTGATTTCACGATTTTTCAATTTTACGATTTCCCGATTTATAGGGATTTCTCGATGTTAATTTTTCGATTTTTCTGTGTTTCGATATTTGGGCTTTCCGATTTATCGATTTTTGTATGTATATTCTAATTTTTGGCCAAGCCGATTTTTCAATTTTTTGACATTTTTTGATTTTCTTAATTTTTTTAAATTACCTACTTTTAAAAAATTGAAATTTGAAAAAAAATCCTTCAATTTTTCGGATTTTCAATTTAGATTTTTTAAATTTTAAATTTTTTGATTTCTTGATTTCTTGTTTTGTTTTTAATTTTTTGGTTTTCTGATTTTTCAGTTTTTCCATTTCTTATTAAATGCATATTTTTCAATTTTTCATATTTTTTTATTTTACGATTTTTTGATGTTTCGGTTTCTCATTTTTTCAAGTTTTCGATTTCTCAATTTGTTAATATTTCAGTTTTGGAAATTTTTCAATTGCTAGATTTTCCAACTTTTAAATATAAAAAATTTTTGACCTTTCAAATTTTTGATATTTCGATTTCTCAATTTTTCAATTTTTCGATTACTCGATTTATAAAGATTTCGATGGTTGGATGTTTCGGTTGTTTATATGTATTCTAATTTGTGGACAATCGAATTTTTCAATTTTTCGCCATTTTAATTTTCGAGATTTTTCTATTTATCTATTTTTCAAAACTCGAAGTTTGAAGAATCGAAAATCCTACAATTTTTCAGTTTTTCAATTTCTATTTTTTAAAATTTCGGATTTTTCGATTTCTAGATTTCCGGTTTTCTTGAATTTTTCGGTTTTCCGATTTTTCAATTTTACAAATTTTTTGATTTTACGATTTTTTGATGTTTCGATGTCTCGGTTTTTCAAGTTTTTGAATGTATCAATTTTTAAATATTTCAGTTTTTTGGAATTTGCGATTTTTAGATTTTCCAATTTTTCGATTTTTAAAATTTTTGACTTTTTGATATTTCGATTTCTCGATTTTTCAGTTTTTTAGTTTTAAGTTTTTCAGTTATTAATTTTTAGATTGGGCTATTTTGATTTATCGATTTCTGGATCTTTTCATGTTTCGATTTCTCGATGTATTTTGCAACTACATATTCAATTTTTCGATTTCTTGGTGTTTCGATTTTTGGGCTTTTCGATTTATGCATTTTTGTAAACTTATTCCAATTTTTGCACTATGGATGGTTTTGTTCGACATTGCAATTTTTGGAATTTTTCTATTTATGTATTTTTCAAAAATCGAAGGTTGAAGAATCCAAAATTTAAAATTTTTGATTTTTCGCTTTCTCTTTTTTTTTAGTTTTTCGGTTTTACGATAATGTTTGGATTTCTCGGTTTTTCAAGTTTTCGATTTCTCAATTTTTCAACATTTTAGTTTTTGGTAATTTTTCAATTTTTAGATTTTCCAATTTTTCAGTTTTTCGATATCTGGAATTATACAAAGTTTCATGTTTTGATTTTTCGGTTGTTCAATTTCCCAATTTTTTAGTTTTTCAATTTTTCGATTTGACAATTCTTTTTTAGTTTTATGTTATTCAATTATTAATTTTTGGTTTAGGGTATTTCGATTTCTTGATTTCTCGATATTGTTGTTTCAATTTCTGGATATTTCAATTTTTCAATTCTTTGGTGTTCGGAATTTTGGGCTTTTTGATTTATAAATTTTTGTATATGTATTCTAATTTTTGGAGAATCCGATTTTTCAATTTTTCGACATTTCAATATTTGGGATTTTTCTATTTATCTATTTTTCAAAAATCCAAGCTTGAAGAATCGAACATTCATCAATTGATTTCCCGTTTTTTTATTTTTCGGTTTTCCGATTTTGGAATTTTTTTATTTCTTAAATGCATTTTTTCGGTTTTTAAGTTTTTCGATTTAACCTTTTTTTTGGTGCTGTTTCGATTTTTGGGCTTTTCTATATGTGGATTTTTGTATATTCCAATTTTTGGACAATCAAAATTTTTAATTTTTCGATATATTCATTTTTGGAATTTTTCTATTTATCTATTTTTCAAAAATCGAACTTTGAAGAATCGAAAATCCTTCAATTTTTTGGTTTTTTAATTTTGATTTTTTTCAATTTTAGATTTTTCGATTTCATGATATCTTATTTTTTTTTATTTTTCGATTTTCCGATTTTTCAGTTTTTCGATTTCTTAAATGCACATTTTCCAATTTTTTCATTTTAAAATTTGTTGATTTTTCGATTTCTCAGTTTTTCAAGTTTTTGGATTTCTCAATTTTTTAATATTTCAGTTATTGAAAAAATTTCAACTTCTGGATTTTCCAATTTTTCGATTTCTAAAATGCTTTTCGAATTTTTGACACATATTTCGTTTTCTCGATTTTTCAGTTTTTCGATTTCTCGATTTACAGAAATTTCCGTGTTTCGATTTTTCGGTTGTCCAATTTCCCCATTTTTCAGTTTTTCAGTTCTTTTCTTCTCTTCGATTTAACTTTTTTTGTATGTAGTTTTAAGTTTCTCAGTTATTTTTCGTTTGGGCTTTTCCGATTTTTCGATTTCTCGAACTTTTCATGTTTCGATTTTTCGATGTTTAAATTTTTCAATTATTCCGTTACTAGATTTCTCTGTATTTCGATTTTTGAGATTATACTTAGATTTTTTTATATTCTAATTTTTGGACAATCCGAGTTTTTTTGACATTTTTTGATTTTCTGAATTTCTTTAAATTACCTACTTTTAAAAAATTGAAATTTGAAAAATAGAAAATCCTTCAATTTTTCGGAATTTCAATTTCGATTTTTTTAATTTTAGATTTTTTGATATCTTGATTTCTTGTTTTGTTTTTAATTTTTTGGTTTTCTAATTGTTCAGTTTTTCCATTTTTCAAATGCATATTTTTCATGTTTTTTTATTTTACGATTTTTTGATGTTTCGGTTTCTCATTTTTTCAAGTTTTCGATTTCTCAATTTTGTTAATATTTCAGTGTTGGGAATTTTTCAATTGCTAGATTTTCCAACTTTTCAATTTTTAAAATTTTTTATCTTTCAAATTTTTGATATTTCGATTTCTTGATTTAACATTTTTTTTAGTTTCAGGTTTTTCAGTTATTAATTTTTTGTTTGAGGTGTTTCGATTACTCGATTTCTCGACCTTTTCATGTTTCCATTTCTCGATGTTTCAATTTTTCACTAATTCACTTTTTCGATTTTTCTGTGTTTCGATTTTTGGGCTTTTCTATTTATAGATTTTTGCAAATTCCAATTTTTGGACAATCAAATTTTTTAATTTTTCGATATATTCATTTTTGGAATTTTTCTATTTATCTATTTTTCAAAAATCGAAGTTTGAAGAATCGAAAATCCTTCAATTTTTTGGTTTTTTAATTTTGATTTTTTTCAATTTTAGATTTTTCGATTTCATGATTTCTTATTTTTTTTATTTTTCGATTTTCCGATTTTTCAGTTTTTCGATTTCTTAAATACACATTTTCCAATTTTTTCATTTTAAAATTTGTTGATCTTTCGATTTCTCAGTTTTTCAAGTTTTTGGATTTCTCAATTTTTCAATATTTCAGTTATTGAAAAAGTTTCACCTTCTGGATTGTCCAATTTTTCGATTTCTAAAATGCTTTTCGAATTTTTAACACATATTTCGTTTTTTCGATTTTTCAGTTTTTCGATTTCTCGATTCATAGAGATTTCCGTGTTTCGATTTTTCAGTTGTCCAATTTCCCCATTTTTCGGTTTTTCAGTTCTTTTCTTCTCTTCGATTTAACTTTTTTTAATGTAGTTTTAAGTTTCTCAGTTATTTTTCGTTTGGGCTTTTCCGATTTTTCGAACTTTTCATGTTTCGATTTTTCGATATTTAAATTTTTCAATTATTCCATTATTAGATTTCTCTGTATTTCGATTTTTGAAATTATACTTAGATTTTTTTATATTCTAATTTTTGGACAATCCGATTTTTCAATTTTTGTGATTTTTCTATTTATTTATTTTTCAAAAGTTGAAGTTTGAAGAAATTGTCGAAAATCCTTCAATTTTTCGGTTTTTTTTAATTCTAGATTTTTCGGTTTTTTGATTTCTCGTTGGTTTGAGTTTTTCGGTTTTCCGATTTTTCAGTTTTTCGATTTCTTAAATTTTTTGTTTTTATAATTTTTTGATGTTCGATTTCTCAGATTTTCAAGTATTTGGATTTCTCAATTTTTCAATATTTCACTTTTTTGTAAATTTTTCAATTTCTGGATTTTCCAATTTTTTGATTTTTAAAATTTTTAACCTTCCGAATTTTTGACATATTTCGATTTCTCGATTTAAAGCGATTTCGACATTTCGATTTTTCGGTTGTTCAATTTCCCGATTTTCAGTTTTTCAATTTTTCGATTTAACATTTTTTTTTAGTTTCGATGTCTCGATTTCTGGAACTTTTCATGTTTCGATTTCTCGATGTTTAAATTTTTCAGTTATTCCATTTTTCGATTTACGGATTTTTATATATTCCAATAATTGACAATCCGATTTTTCAGTTGTTCGACATTTCAATTCTTGTGAAATTAATGATCTTATACTGAACAAAAATAAAATTAGTCTGATTTTGGCATTTTTGACATGTCCGTCCATTTTTCAACTATTTTAGAAAATAATCCAGAGACTGGTCACATCTTTTTTATTTTTTTCACATCCTAGATTCTATTAGTTTCCATTCTTACTCGACAGAAGAACACAATTTGCCCCGCCCACCCACCCTGTCTCTTTTTCAGTGATGGATTTTATCCAATCTGAATGAAATTAATGATCTTATACTAAACACAAATAACATTCGTCGTTAGAATGCGAAGAAGGCGGGTGGGCGGGGCTAGTGCTTGCTAAGATAAGACTGATTTTGGCAGATGACATATATTGCAAGAAAATAGAGGGCGGGTGGGCGGGGCTACTAGCATTTGATAAGATAAAACTGATTTTGGTATTTTTGACATTTTCGTCAATTTTTCAACTATTTTCAAAAATAATGCAGAGTCTGGTCAGGTCTTTTTTTATATTTTTCACATCCTAGGCTCTATTAGTTTCCACTCCCACTCGACAGAAAAATATAATTATCCCCGCCCACCCACCCTGTCTTCTTTTCAGTGATTGATTTTATCCCATCTTTGTGAAATTAATGATCTTATACTGAACAAAAATAAAATTAGTCTGATTTGGGATTTTTGACATGTACGTCCATTTTTCAACTATTTTAGAAAATAATCCAGAGTCTGGTCACGTCTTTTTTATTTTTTTCACATCCTAGATTCTATTAGTTTCCATTCTTACTCGACAGAAGAACGTAATTTGATTCAATTAATCTATTTTTGAAAAATCGTTGAAGAAGTTGTCAAAAATCCTTCAATTTTTCGGTTTTTCAATTTCGATTTTTTTAAAATTTAGATTTTTCGATTTCTCAATTTATGGTGTTTTTGAATTTATCGGTTTTCCGATTTTTCAGTTTTTCGATTTATTAAATGTACATTTTTTAATTTTTCAGTTTTTTTGATTTCTCAATTTTTCGTTTTTAATTTTGGGGCGTTTGTATTAATTACGTCACTGGTTTTTATTTTATAGAGGTTATCTCAAACCGAAAATCACAGAACCAAATTTTATAAATTTTTAAAGAAGCGGGATTTGTCGTACTAGTATACTTCTAGGGCGAGGAAGGTTCGAAATAATCTTCGAGCAATTTTTTCGTTCTTGCATATATTCAAGAATCTCGGAATTAAAACAACTGTAACAACATTTTTTTTTTGTTATTTAAAGAAAATGTAGAATAAAAACACGATCAAAGACAGCTATAAGTTTTTCAAAGTTTATCTTTGATCGTTGCATTTTCAACCCAAATTTTCAAATTGACGGTAATCTGACAAGACAGCGAAATTAGAAAATAATTCAATATTAATTTAATAATGATTTTGGACGTCTTTTCAATTCGATATACTTAACACCAGTGCGTTGTCAATGTTGCGTGATGAACACAGTGAAAAGAATAGAAGTTATTACTATAAGTACAGGCTGAGTCAGCGTAATTTGACAGTGCTAAGTAATGAAATTTGACGTCCATATTGTAGCACACTTCAGTTTATAGAACAAAGACAGAGCAGAACATTCGAATTTTATTTAAGTTACTCATTAGTAATACATATGTGAGAAACCTAATTCTCCCAAAAAACAAACAAACCCTCCAAAATACCCCACCAACAAAAACCCAAAAACACTCGATAGATGCATCAGAGTCAAAAACACTCCATCGTCAACTTCTTCGTCAAACCTGTTTTCGAAATAAATCTTATGCATCAAACCTAGTTGCTTCAACTGAAGCATAATTTTCCCCATCTCTTCCAAATAGGGAGAATTTTTCTCAAACAGGTACACTCGATGACTCGGAACCACAAATTCGTCCATTATTCTATACACCCATCTCCCATTCTTTTGTATTTTCGCAAATTTCAAACCCACAAAATACGGAAGCAAGAAAGCCATATCGTCGCGACCTTGACGAACCACGTCATACAGCTCCCTCTTGTCGACAATTTCAATTCTTTTGCACAGATGGTGAAAACGACACGCCATATCGTAATATCTAGGAAACGCCAAAACCCTCAAGTCGCTTTTTCCCAAATCGTCGACACTGTTGACATCGTCGTGGTACCTCACCTTCGTCAAAGTACCCGTCATAATCGACTGAAAAATCGTCAAAACCCCAATGGCAAAACTGATCGACAAAACCGAAAGTAGCTTGGACGCTCCCCACCCCCGCAGCCCCAATCGATTCAAAACCTCCACACACAAAAAAAGAAAAAGCGTCAAAATCGTCAAAACGGCCCAACTAGCAGCGTCAAAAATCCTCAAAATGGTACCTCGTCGGTGGGTTCTGGGCACCAAAGCCACGACACCGTCGCTTATGTAAGGACTCAGAAAATCCAAATCGTCGTAGTCGAAACCTTGGCTCAACCCCAAAAAAGAAAAGTCTGCTTTTTTGGAGACAACAGCGTCCCGAATCCCCTCCAAGTCTCGCCGTAGTGGAGTTTCTACGATCTTCAAAGTGGCATTTAGGGCGAAAATCACCAGTTCGAGGAGAGAAAAATCGCTGCCTCGCCACTCCCCCGCAGTTTTTTCCAACAGGGGTGGGTTCTGACACATGGCGACTTTTAACACGTAACCGTGGATGTCTTTGAGTTTGTCGAAGAAGTGTGAGCATGTGTGGCGACTTAGGTTGATGATGGTGTGGTTGAAGGGGTTGTAAGTAATTACCTGGAGGTCGTCATCGACGACTACTAGAACAAAGTTGAGGATTTTTTTCTCCCAGAGAGTCGACAAAGTTTGGGAGACGCTTCTGGGGTCGAGGATGGGGTTGCAGACGACAACGTGGATTTTGCTCCGGCTGTTCCAAAGAACAAACAAATCTTTGATTGTGTTTAGGTTTGGTAAAAACGCGTAATACTCAGTCGCGGTTGGGTAAGTCGGGACTTCAATCACAGAGGGGTGGCGAAAATTTTTGACAAACGAGTCCAGCAAGTGCCTACATTTGTCATCGGTTCTGTCGATGGTGTTGATGGTTGCGTAGTGGTGGGGTTCAGTCGGACAGGGTCTCTCCAAGTATTTGAGTAACCGAACTTCGAAGGGAGAGGCTTTCGGGAGAATAAAATCGTTCGTAGAAGCACACAGTGAAATTAGAAAACAATTTGAGACAAATTTTGCAAACATCGTGGACGTTCGGACGGTACACAATAACTAGTTTCTTCCGTTTTCAATAATAATAATATTTAACCCCCGTGCGTGGTCAACGTTCCGGAGAAAACACAATCAAAGGAATGAGAAATAAGTTTTTTGTGACAGGACTGAGTCAGCGAAATTTGATTACGCATTACTTGTATTAGACTTGCTCTCTACTTTACGTTCCCTACCTTACAAGACGAAAAATCTCGGTGCACCGGTCTTCACCAGCTTCAGCACAGCAAATGGAAAACAGAATGGTAATCATGGAATGGCGAGCTCTCTGGTAGCGGCGCGTGATGGAGCGGCTCCGCTAACGCTTCCGACACCTGTTACCGCCACCAGAGACACGCACCGCCCGTCCAAGTAGCATCTTTGTCTTTTCGAAAGTCCCATCTTCGCAAATCACGCACGCCATCCCACTTTACGGCAGGCGATGGCTTTTTGTCACGTAGGGTGGGTTATTTAGAGCTCGTTGCGGGTTTACGTAATGGGGGCGGTTTCATGGTTTGGGTAACTACCACATTGGCGGCTATTTATTAAGGTGGTTCATTTCGTGTTACTATAATAAGATAAGGTCTGAGGTTTGTTAGTAATGGGAAATCGCTGCGCTGAATGTATCTTAAGTAAATTTTTCGGTGAGCATCCTAGTTTTCGAAGTTCCAGATTGTACAAACAGAGCATATCTATCAAGGTTAAAATTTCCAGAATCATGTCAGGTCATCACCCTAAATATAATTGTGTCTTCAAAAATTTGTGTTTGTTCTGCTTGAGTTTTAAATTTAGGTTTGAAGGGTTACCTTTGTGGATAGATGTAGTGTACTTAATACAAAAATAAAAGTTCTGTATTCCCAAATTTTCGGGAAAATGAATTGGGTCGTCTTGAATATATTTTATAATCAATAAAATAACGAAACAGTTTACTCGCGTATGAGGCGACTCAAAATCATTGATGTATATCTGAGCATTCTTAAATTAAGACAACAAGCTGTAACACACTGTACACGTGAGAGTCAAACAGAGAAACTGCAAACCATACCGATGGTCGCCCAGACTTTTTTATTGCTTCGACTTCCGCTTATTGTATAAAACATTGGATTTTATTTTAATTTTTGACGGTGAAATTCACAATCGGCTGATTATAACTTGTCTATACCACATTCATGGAACCTAGTCAACGCAACAAAACAAATGCACGTTTGTAATGTTAAAGTAAATGTCAATAACCGTGCTACAATTATGTTTCAAACGAGTTTTTACTTTACAAAATTTTGCGTCTATCAAGTTGCGTTGGTGCAATGTAATATTAATATTAACAGTGTTGTATCTCCAAAATTTTTGGAAATTAAATAGACTCATTTATTAATTTTTTTGAGTCACCTCTGCTATATATATGCAAATCCAAAAAATATTAATGCTATCTGCATGATATGCTAATATAAATACAAAATTATATGACAATCGGTCAATTACTTTCGGAGATTATCTGTCTAATAAAAATCCAGGACAGTAGGCAGACGGACAGACGGAAACGGGTGACCTATTTCTTCGTCTTCTAGGGGCCATGAAAGGTCGAGAAAATCTAAAAGTAGAGAGTCAGCCGACGGACTCGATTACAATACTTCCTTTGCTCACGCTCGGGATAAAAAGGCAAAATATAACCCCGCCCATCCGCCCCAATTGAGATAGATTGTGATGATTTTTTTAATCGTCGCGACAAAGGACGAAAATGGACGAAAAGGACGGAAAAGGACGAAAAGGACGAAAAAAGGACGAAAAGGACGAAAAGTACAAAAAGAACGAAAAAGGACGAAAAAGGACGAAAAGGACGAAAAAGGATAATAAGAACGAAAAAGGACTAACAAGGACGAAAAGGACGAAAAAGGACGAAAACGACGAAAAATGACAAAATAGGACGAAAAGAATGAAAGAAACAAAAAAGACGAAAAAGAACGAAAAGGACGGAAAAGGACGAAAAAGGACGAAAAGGACGATAAATGACGGAAAGGACGAAAAAGGACGAAAAAGGACGAAAACGACGAAAAATGACAATAAAGGACGAAAGGAACAAAAAGGACGAAAAAGAACGAAAAGGACGGAAAAGGACGAAGAAGGACGAAAAGGACGAAAAAGGACGAAAATGAACGAAGAGGACGAAAAAGGACGAAACGGACGATAAAGGACGAAAAGAACGAAAAAGAACGAAAAGGACGATAAAGGACGGAAAGGACGAAAAAGGACGAAAACGACGAAAAATGACAATAAAGGACGAAAGGAACAAAAAGGACGAAAAAGAACGAAAAGGACGAAAAAGGACGAATAAGGACGAATAAGGACGAAAAAGGACGAGTAAGGACGAAAAAGGACGAAAAAGGATAATAAGAACGAAAAAGGACGGACAAGGACGAAAAAGGACGAAAACGACGAAAAATGACAAAAATGAACGAAGAGGACGAAAAAGGACGAAACGGACGATGAAGGACGAAAAAAACGAAAAAGAACGGAAAGGACGAAAAAGGACGAAAAGGGCGAGAAACGACGAAAAATGACAAGAAGGGCGAAAAGGACGAAATAGAACGAAAAGCACGAAAAAGGACGTAAAGGGCGAAAAAGGACAAAAAATGACAAAAAGGACGGAAAGGACGAAAAGGTACGAAATAGGACGAAAAGGACGAAAAGGATGAGAAAGGACGAAACGGACGATGAAGGACGAAAAGAACGAAAAAGAACGGAAAGGACGAAAAAGGACGAAAAGGGCGAGAAAGGACGAAAAATGACAAGAAGGACGAAAAGGACGAAAAAGAACGAAAAGCACGAAAAAAGGACGTAAAGGGCGAAAAAGGACGAAAAATGACAAAAAGGACGGAAAGGACGAAAAGGTACGAAATAGGACGAAAAGGACGAAAAGGATGAGAGAGGACGAAAAAGGACGAAAAAGGACGAAAGGAACGAAAAGGACGAAAAGAGCGAAAAAGGACGAAAAGGAGGAGAAAGGACGAAAAGGAGGAGAAAGGACGAAAAGGACGAGAAAGGGCGAAAAAGGACGAAAAATGACACGGACGAAAAGGATGATAAACACGAAAAGGACGAAAAAGAACGAAAAGGACGAAAAGGACGAAAAAGGACGAAACGTACGATAAAGGACGAAACGGACAAAAAAGGACGAAAGGAACGAAAAGGACGAAAAGAACGAAAAAGGACAAAAAGAACGAAAATGACGAAAAAGGACGAAAAGGACGAAAAAGGATGATAAAGGACGGAAAGGACGAAAAAGGACGAAAACGACGAAAAAGGACGAAGAAGGACGAAAAAGACGAAAAAGGACGAAAATGAACGAAGAGGACGAAAAAGGACGAAACGGACGATAAAGGACGAAAGAAACAAAACGGACGAAAAAGAACGAAAAGGACGATAAAGGACGGAAAGGACGAAAAAGGACGAAAACGACGAAAAATGACAAAAAAGGACGAAAGGAACAAAAAGGACGAAAAAGAACGAAAAGGACGGAAAAGGACGAAGAAGGACGAAAAGGACGAAAACGGACGAAAAAGGACGAAAGGAACGAAAAGGACGAAAAGAACGAAAAAGAACGAAAAGGACGAAAAGGACGAAAAGGACGAGAAAGGACGAAAAAGGACGAAACGGACGATAAAGGACGAAAGGGACGAAAAAGGACGAAAGGGCGAAAAGGACGAAAAAGGACGAAAGGAACGGAAAGGACGAAAAGGACGTAAAAGGACGAAAGGAACGAAAAGTACGAAAAGAACGAAAAAGAACGAAGAGGACGAAAGGACGAAAAGGACGAAAAAGGACGACAAGGACGACAGGGACGAAAAAGACGAACAAAAAACCAGAAAGACCGAAAAAGACGAACAAGGACGAAAAGTAAGTAAGTAAGTAAGTAAGTAAGTAAGTAAGTAATTTTATTGTGCTAAAAACATAAAGTTTATACACTCGTCCAAAGTTTACAAGAATGTAATAGTAAAAATAAACATAAAAACCATGCAATACAATACTTATGTAGATTATGAGCTAGCTACATGATAAACAAGAAATTACTCAAAATTATATTGAAAATATTCATTGAAACTATAAAAACTATTTTCGGTTAAGACATCCTTGATTTTTTTTAGAAATTGAGATGGTGGAAGGTTGCGGAAACTCTGAGGTAATTTGTTAAAGAACACTATACAGAAATAGTTCCTGGCAGTTCTTCAACGGTTTATTCTCAAATTTTCGATTAACAAATTTGTGGACCTGGTATTATAGTCATGGAAAGAACTCAGTGTAGGAAATTGATTAATTTGGTTTACTAAAAATTTAAAACAGTGATAGATGTACAAGCAGGGCAATGTCAAAATGTTTAAGGATTGAAATGAAAATTTGCAATCATTACGATAACCAATACTTGAAAGGATTCTAATAGCTCTTCTTTGAAGCCTAAAAAGGTTTTGTGACGAGGCGCTGTGTCCCCAGATTAGTATGCCATATACTAAGTGAGATTGTATTAGCGCATAATATGCAATTTTTAATATATTTTGATCAACATGATTTGATAAGTTTCTTAAGAGATAAGTATTTTTAGAAATGATGTGAACAATATAATCCACATGTTCATGCCAAAGTAATTTAGTATCTAGAACAATTCCGAGGAACTTGTTAGTATTTTCCGTATCCGCAAAAGACTTATCTTTCTTCAACGAAAATACCATCTGAACTGATTTGTTCTTATATACGCAAAGTTTGTTGGCGAAAAACCAAGGTTCCGCTTGCGAAGATATATTCATAAGAGTACTTATTACTAATGAAGATGACATTGCTCAAATGCCTTACTAAGATCTAGAAAGGCAGACACAAAATATTCGCCATCTTGAAAGGATTTAACGACATTATCAATAAAAGATAGAACAGCTTTTTCAGTGGATAAGCCTTTACGAAATCCAAACTGATTTGTACAAAACAAGTTATTAATAATAAAGAATTCAAGGATTTGTTCTAACATTAATTTTTCGAACACTTTAGACAACACTGGAAGAAGGGAGATTGGTCGATAGTTATCAACTTCATTGACATTACCTTTTTTGTATATTGGACATACTAAAGCCAATTTTAAGCAGTCTGGAAAAACCGAGTCAACAATACATTTATTTATTAATTTGGTCAAAGGTGCAATTAGTATATCCTTTACTGATTTTATAACGTCGACATTGAACCCATAAATATCTTTGCTGCTCTTATTTTTTAATTTATTCAATGCCTCACGAACTTGTACCTCGCTAACTGTCCTGAATTTAAAGAACATATGTGACGTGTTATTAACAGATATCATAATTTTAACAGGATCAAGATTAGTATTTGGTAAGAAATTAAGAATATTTTTAGCAATGCTCGAGAAATGTAAATTGAATTCGTTAGAGGAAATTTTTGTAGTTTCATGAATAGTACGTTTTCTACTTCTAATTATTAATGACCACATAGCTTTAGAATTATTAGAATTGTTTTTAATACAGACATTGTTGGCTGCAATTTTAGCTTTTTTAACAGCTTCTTCATATTTACGCTTAAAGTTATTATACATTATTTTTAAATCCAAAGTCCCATATAATCTGTAAGAACTATATATTAGATGCAGAGTTTCTCGCATGATTTTTAAATCAGGGGTATACCAAATTATATTATGGACCTTGGATCTGTTACACGATAGTTTCTTCTCAGGACAGGCGATATTATAATATAACAGTAGCGTATCTATAAAGATCGAGAACAAATCAGACGTATTAAAGTCGCAATTTTGATCAATGAAACTCCAATCAACTTGTTGTAATAAATTAAAAAACATGATTTTCCCAAACTGTGAGATGGGCCTTACATATTTAGGGATAAATGAGTTATCGAATACAGCTTCCTTTAGAGTAACATTTACACATATTCCAGTATGGTCCGACTGATAAAGTTTAGCAGGTGTTATATTTATCACATCTGAATTAATATTAGTAAACACATTATCAAGTGTGTTGTTACAACGCGTTTTAAATCTAATAGTAGAATATAAGCCGTAGCTAGACAAAAGATTACAAAAATAATTGGCTTTTGCATCATTAGTGCCAAATAATAAGTTAAAATCTCCACCCACTATGACGTATTTAGATTTGCAATGAATTTCATTAAGAAGAATGACTATAGTATCAATAAATTTATGAAAATCGCCTTTTGGCGAGCGATAAACCGTTATTAAACTTAAGTCTAACTTAGTGATAAGTACGCCGCATAATTCGCAATCCACCTCAGCAAAAAGTGCTGATACCTTATCAGACAGAATCTTGAAGGGGATACTTTGGTGCATCAGCTGCATAACTCCTCCATGCTTCTTTGAAGACCGCGCAAAAAATGCTGCCGTGTTGAAATCGGGCACATGAATATTATCGATTTCGATATGGTTCAACCAATGTTCACAAAGGCAGAGACAATTTATTTTTAGAATTTCCACTTCTGAAAAAAGCATATTAAATTTGTTTCTAATGCACTGTATGTTTAAAAATAAAATTCGAAAACTGGCCCCTTTGAAACAGAAATTTTCTATTAATTCATTAGGGACGTATTTACTTTTTGGTTTTTTAAGAAGTAAAATTTTTTCACTAAAATTCCTTCCGGCCATAATTCTTCCATGAAGAAATCCTTAAAAATTGTTTTCTCCACTGTGATTTTGAATGACACGCTTTTGGCAGTAGGCCTCTTAGGAAGTTTGTCAACACTAATTTCTTTATCAGAGAATTTAGACTTTAAAAATAGCTTCAAATCGTTTTCAGACGTGTTTGGATGTAAATTACCGACATAGATATACCCATTTCGCGGCACAGCCTTTATCAACGTATCATTTTCATTTGTAGCAGAAGCTTTACCTCGAATGAAGTTACGCTTTTTCTTTCTTGAGACAACAGTTTGAAAACCTTCGGCATCATTTAGGGCGTTTTGAGAAGATATTTCTTCATTTTTTTCATTTTTTTCCATGTTCGACGATGCTGCGTTTAATGATGGATTAGATGGAATAAACGGGATAACCTTTGGGTCTAAAACGGATTTATTATTGTTATCCTTCGGAATTTTCTGCGTTTTATTAGTTTTTTGGCCGGATCGGTTTTGGACACTCTTATCGCGTGATGTTTTATAGTGCACCTTTTTTTTCCACTCGTTTGTATCGTTTATGCCATCGGAAGATATATCGGAGAACGCATCGACATCGAAAGAGGACACCTTCAACAAATTATTTTTGGGATAATCTGTCAACATTTTTATCATATCAACATTGGAACTCTTCACATTGTTAAGCTCTTGTTTAAGACTTCGAATTTCGTCACGCAGGGAGACGGTGGCTGCTTCTATTGCCTTGCGTAAGATGCTAGAAAAGGTGTTGCTTTTTAGGAAACTAATTACTGTTTCCGTTATCGAAGTTTCTTCATCTCCTATCTTGACAGATGTACTCTCTGAAGTCGCTGTTTTATTGTGATGAAGATATTCCATTTCTGTTTCGGTAAAGAAACTAAACACTTCCTTTTTTTTATTTTTTTCACGAGCAGAACTAGGGTGATAAGTTAGCCCACAAACAACACAACGTGTACACTTGCTTCTTAGCACTTGTTTGCATTTATCGCACTTTATTTCCGATTCACTTCTTTGAGAATCCGAAAACACTTCTTCACTCGTCGCCATCTTGTTCAGAAGAACGACAAAGGACGAAAAGGACGAAAAGGACCAAAATGGACGAAGAGGCCGAAAGGACAAAAAGGACGAGAAAGGACGAAAAGGGCGAAAAAGGACGAAAAATGACAAAACGGACGGAAAGGACGAAAAGGGACGAAATGGGACGAAAAGGACGAAAAGGATGAGAAAGGACGAAAAAGGACAAAAAAGAACGACAAGGACGAAAAAAGACGAAAAGGACGAAAAATGACAAGAAGGTCGAAAAGGACGAAAAAGAACGAAAAGGACGAAAAAGGACGAAACGGACGCTCAAGGACGAAAGGGACGAAAAAGGACGAAAAGGACGAAAAGGACCAAATTGGACGAAGAGGACGAAAGGACAAAAAGGACGAGAAAGGACGAAAAAGGACGAAAAAGGACGAAAAATGACAAGAAGGACGAAAAGGACGAAAAAGAACGAAAAGGACGAAAAAGGACGAAACGGACGACACGATAAGATAAGATAAGATAAGATAAGATAAAATTTATTGTCCAACAGAATACAAAGTTCCATTAATAGGACAATTATATATATGAAAATATAAAAATTAATCAAAACACCTCAACTTAAGAATTAAATGATAGAAATACATGTTTCCTCAACTGTTAGATTTAAAGTTCTTAAACTGCAGTTAAAAATATCGATATAAAAAAAAGGACGAAAGGGACGAAAAAGGACGCAAAAGGACGAAAAGGACGAAAATGGACGAAGAGGACGAAAAGGGACGAAATGGGACGAAAAGGACGAAAAGGACGAAAAAGAACAAAAAAGAACGACAAGGACGAAAAAAGACGAAAAGGACGAGAAAGGACGAAAAAGGACGAACAAGGACGAAAAGGACGAAAAAGGACAAAAAGAACGAAAACGACGAAAAAGGACAAAAAGGACAAAAAGGACGAAAGGAACGAAAATGACGAAAAAGACGAAAAATGACGAAGAAAGACGAAAACGAGGAAAAAGGACGAAAACGGACGAAAGGAACGAGAAGGACGAAAAAGGATAGTAAGGACGAAAATGGACGAAAAGGACGAAAAAGGACGAAAAGGACGAAAAAGGACGAAACGGACGATAAAGGACGGAAGGGATGAAAAAGGACGAAAAGGACGGAAAGGACGAGAAGGGACGAAATAGGACGAAAAGGACGAAAAGGACGAGAAAGGACGAAAAACAACGAAAAAGGACGAAAGGTGCGAAAAAGGACGAAAAAGGACGAAAAGGACGAGAAAGAACGAAAAAGGACGAAAAAGGACGAAAAATGACAAGAAGGACGAAAAGGACGAAAAAGAACGAAAAGGACGAAAAAGGACGAAAGGGACGAAAAAGGACGAAAAGGACGAAAAGGACGAAAATGGACGAACAGGGCGAAAGGACGAAAAGGACGAGAAAGGACGAAAAGGGCGAAAAAGGACGAAAAATGACAAAAAGAACGGAAAGGACGAAAAGGGACGAAATGGGACGAAAAGGAGGAAAAGGACGAGAAAGGACGAAAAAGGACAAAAAAGAACGACAAGGACGACAAGGACTACAAGGACGAAAAAAGACGAAAAGGACGAGAAAGGACGAAAAAGGACGAACAATGACGAAAAGGACGAAAAAAGACAAAAAGAACGAAAATGATGAAAAAGGACGAAAAGGACAAAAAGGGATGATAAGGACGAAAAAAGACAAAAAGGTCGAATAAGGATGAAAAAGGACAAAAAAGGACGAATAAGGATGAAAAAGGACGAAAAGGACGAAAAAGGATACTAAGAACGAAAAAGGACTAAAAAGAACGGAAAAGACGAAAAAGGACGAAAAAGAACGAAAACGACGAAAAAGGACAAAAAGGACGAATAGGGCGAAAGGAACGAAAAGGACGAAAAAGGACGAAAAAGGATAGTAAGGACGACAAAGGACGAAAAGGTCGAAAAGGATGAAAATGGACGAAATGGTGTCGTTCCTGTTATTTGGAAAAAAGCAATCGTTTGTCCGATATTTAAATTAGAATTAGAATTATAATTAACTTTATTGGTGTATAGGACATAAAACATGTTTTACACAAGTCACAAATACCATTATAAACTTAGATACACTACATTATAGTTCACATTAAACATCATAAGATAAAATACACATACATTAAAACATAATATAAATCAAGAATAACTATGGAATTGAAAGAGACGAACTACTGTCATCAGTTAAAAAATCAATGTAGTTATAATATGTCTTGAATTTCAAATATGTTTTCAATCTAGGTTTAAAGCGAATAAGTGGCATCTCTTTCAATTCCAACGTTAGAATATTATAAAATTTGATAATAATAATATTTAAAAAGGCTAGTCAAACCTATCTAGCTGCTTTGTAATTTTGCCAAAGTATTTGAGTCGATTTTATTTAAACACATTTATCCATTTGACCAGAATCAATTTGTCACCCTTTCACCACGGGTTCATGGAGAAACGCTCTACAATTTCTAATTTAGCATCTTTTACACAGTACACATCTGAGGCCATAGACAAAAGAAAGCAGGTAGATAGCATATATCTTGATTTTCAAAAGGCATTCAATCAAATCGATCACTACTTACTAATTGATAAACAGGATAAACTTGAGCACTTTGGATTCTCTGACAGACTTATCCAACTTTTTACTTCATATTTTGCCTTTTTTCTTAATATAGGTAGTCCTCTTTTCAGAACAAGAAACTTAAAACTTGTTTAAAATGGTAAATTCTTGTAGACAAATATGGATCTTGCAATTAAACCCCGCCCCTCGATCTAACAACGAATGAAAAATTCATCACAACTGAGAATTGAGATCGGAACGGGTATGGGTGGAATCTAATCTTCGGCTTTGTTTTTTTCTTAATATATAGTATTCTTTGAACAACACGATACTCAAAAACATGTTCTCGTAGAGAAATAACGATTTTGCAGTTAAGCTCCGCCTTCTTGACTCACGACGAATAAGAAAAATCGTCAGAATTGAGATAGGGTGGGTGGGCGGGGCTACATTTTGCCCCTTTTTCTTAATATGCGTAGACTTATTTCGACAACAAGAAACTTAAAACATGTCTAAAATGGTAAATTTTTGTGGTAATTAACTTAAATCCGCCACTTTTCTTCTACAACTCCTTTAAATACGGCAAAAGTTGAACATCAAAGTTACTGTCAACGGGAACGTAGTTTATAAATGACAACTTTCAGCTCTAAAAGCAATGTCCTTAGCCCCCCTTCATTTCAAAAAACACCATTTAAACTAGTTTTCTAAGCAACTCTTCCATCATCTTCAGAAAAAATGTTAATGATGTTAACTAACAACTGGTAGTGTAGAGTTCAAATGTCTCAACCAAAAAGTAATAAAATTGGTAAAAAATTATATGATATTTTTGACGCTCATTTACTTCATTAACTATATTTTCGATGTCTGGAGAAGTACAAGACATGAGTTGCTGTTTTAACATAGTTAATAACTTTGAAATAAAAAAATAAAAATCAGTTGTTTGTCCGTACGGTTTCATTCAAACCGTCTCCACGACCGACGGGGCCGACCAGACTAAAATGGAGTGCTGACGAACCTGGATCTTGTTCCTCGGAACAGGAATGCAGGTTGTTGAAGAGATGGCAAAAGAACTGATGGTAGAGTTTCCTGTAATATTTAACTCATAATTATCTACCGTTGTACAGATGGCGCTAATTTTGATCCAATATTGTTGTGTTAGCTATCTCTTCACTTATATGTTATCCTTTTCGCAGAACGAACGTCCAAGCTTTGCCAATCTGAGGTTCTAACCAACTCGACAAGACAACCAACGAAGTTTAGAACTTGCTCTTTAGATGACAAAATCGCCAAATGGGACAAACGTGGTCAGAAGCACTTACTCTGAGTCATCTTTTGAAAAGTAAAAAATTTGTAAAAAAAAATCAACCACTGCAAGCACCGAACTTTCGTCGATTTTTGCACCCTTTGTTGCATAATAACAATTAAAGTAAAAATAACTCTTTATTTAAACGAGATTTACAAAACCCTAATACAAACTCCAACCCCCTCCACCGCCATCATCTCGGAAGTTTCCCGGACGACGTCAGCTCTTCTTTCCTCGTAAAATATTCTTCAAATCTCACAGCCGCATACCTAAACAGTACCATCAGAAGGAACCCATCAAACACACCCAACTTACCCCAAAAAATCAAAATCTATGTACGAATGCTCGGTCTGAATCAGCGCCCAAATCCCCCAGAACAGGTGACTCACCAACACAAACCTGTTCACTTCCCGCAACAACCTGTCTATATCTTCAGCCCCGAAGTTGCCCTTGAACTCCTCAAGGTAGATACACAGCCAGTTCCTCTGCAACTCCTCGCTCGGATACCTGCTGAAGTCCGCGTCCTCGACCCCCGCGAACTCCAGGAAGTGGTTCGCGATGTCGAAGGCCTGGTAATTAAAAGCGGCGTACTCGTAGTCGATGAACGTAACGCAGTTCTTCTCCTGCGTGTACACCACATTGCCTAACAGCAAGTCGTTGTGACAGAACACCACCGGAAGTCCCGGCTCGTCTAGAACTCTCTTTAGATAGTGGAGTTCGGCTTGAAGTAGCGCTTTCGGTATTTTAAGCCCTTGGAATCTATAAATTTGGAAGTTTGAGGATGCGTTTTTATATATTATTATTATGTACCTGGTGTGTTTGTTGGTATCGGTAAAAACGTCAGGGACCAAATCGAGAAAGCTCTGGACTTTGTTCCAGATGAAAGGGCGAGGGGTGTGTTGATTTGGTACTTGGACTTTGTGCAGTCTGGCCATTCGGGTCGCCACGAGCCGATAAATGTGCTCTTCGGTGACGGTTTGGTGTGTTAAAGTGCATCCTGGAACGAATTGGTAAGCTAGGCCGTTTTGGAAAGTGGCGTACAGGTGAGGTGCCAAGCCTAGCTTGCTCAGGAGAAGGATGTTCCTGTAACGAATACATAATCTGATAGTTTTATCGCGTGTGAGTTAATTAACGACCCACTCGACTTATCGCAACCGCCTAGAACCACAGATTTAACTAATAATACATGTCTAATCGTTGTTTATCTGGAAAAAAGTGGTTACAGGATGCAAACAATCATATCTTTATTCCTTTGTTGTTGTTTGTTAGATAATTGCGACACTTGACATTCATTCCTAGTAACCATTTGACCCATTATCAGTTTTTTTCGTATTTCGTCGCCTTGAAAAAAATGTAAACATGGTATACATATAAACCACTTTCTTTTTCACAAATCGCACAACCGATAAATTCGCAGTAAAAAATTTGCATCGTCGTGCTAAGACGACACCTGCTCACCTGGTCTCGGCCTTGCGGTCGATCAGAAGGTCAGTTTTGTTACCATAAATTCGCACTAGCACCGTTTCTGCCTCGTCCTCGTCCTTGTGGCGGCATCCCACCAGTTTGTTCGTGATCCCATCTGTCAACAGCTATTCCTTTTGCTTATTCCTCGACAACCACAAGCGAAGAAGTCGCCGCAAACACAAAAAGACGTACCTTAAGCTCGACGTCCTCCTTCCTCCACAGGGGTCGGATCTCCTGCAGCACGTCGAGGGCGCCGGCGTTGATGTCCTTATCGTCTACCGTTATTGATAAGTGCGGAATTTCGTCTTCTACCATGTCTCTGTCGTCAACAAAACACGTCCGCACTTACCACTCGTACGTGTGTTAATGCCAAGATAACAAGAGGAATTTCATTGGGATTAATTGACGGAATTGTCGCCGAGATGCGATTGGGGTCACTCCGGCGAGATCGCTCCGGCCGTGATAGATGGACACGTTTTTTTTGTTTCTTGATAAAGAGACTGATAAATTTCTGATTCGTGTTTGGCTGCGACTAAGTCGGGGTTTAAGTTTACCCACTCGAGCGTAATGTAATTAGTGTGTTTTTTAATGACACGCAATTATCTATTTGAGCTAGATAACCACATACTTTCTACGTTGCGATAATTGTGCAGGTTGCAGTCAGGTGATTTCGCGGTATTGATCGGAATTCCACGATAGGGACATCTGCTGGGGCGAAGCGCAACCGTGCTTCCAGATGAGAAGAAAATCTGTCCTTTTAAAATATGGCCGTGCTGTTTCGCAATACAAATTAGCATAATGTCACTCTTAATTTAGCAGTAAGATCAGTGGTGTCAATTGTAGCAAATTTTTGCAGCCAACTCTTAACCAAAATATTTTCGATGCGATTTCACTCTAACACAGTTCAGGGGTTTCAACACCAACTTACCCCCTTTTTTTCTTATTTAAGCAAATTTAATTATTTTTTTTAAGCATATAAGTGGTTTCTTTTAATTTTCAAAACAGATATTTTTTTTCAGGGACGTTTAGGCAACTTACAATACACTGGTGTTTATATTGTGGCCTGTCACCCGACAGGTGTTTGACAATAAGACAGATGACAGCAAACAAATTTAAAAATCTAACCCCACTTTTCTAGTCTGTGATTATTTATTTATTTATTTTAGCAACAATATCTGTATATAATGCAAGTTGAAGATTTTATACAAGCTTGAAGCACCGACTTTTATAATATTTATTCAATAATTTGTAAATATGATGAATGATACATTCGACAACTTTACTTTTAGTCACATCACAACAAACATCGAAAAAACTGATCTTCCGCAAGAGAAAACCAATGAAATCTCTTTCGACGACTCTCTGTTCCTCAACTCGCAAGAATTTTCCGTGTTACGAAACGCCGAAACGGAGATAGAAAAAATTGAAAAAAACACTTCAATATTTGATGGGTTCCTCAACTCTGAATCATTCACCACAACCCAAAATAACACTTCGTGTGACTTATTTGAGAAAAACTCGTCCCTCGTGGAAAATTTCCTTGATTCTTCGGTAAATGTAACTGACAGAACACCTCAGGAGACCCCTAAACATGGTAACGAGGAAAACGACACGTCTCAAGATGATTTGTTCGACGAGGCCGACCCCCACATCCTCAAGTTGTCTTCCTGGGGGCTCCCCGACTCCATTCTGGAAAAATACACATCCCGAAAAATCGCCACGATGTTTCCGTGGCAAGCCGAATGCTTAAAGAACCCCCGAGTGCTCAAACAACACGCAAACCTCGTTTATTCGGCCCCCACTTCAGCCGGTAAGACTCTCGTAGCTGAAATTCTAGCAATTAAAACCGTCCTCGAGCGCTCAAAGAAAGTAATTTTTATCCTGCCTTTTGTGTCAGTGGTGAGAGAAAAAATGTTCTACTTCCAGGATATTTTTAGCGGGAGTGGGGTCCGAGTGGAGGGTTTCATGGGCTCGTATAACCCCCCTGGAGGCTTCAAGTCGGTGCACTTCGCCGTGTGCACCATCGAGAAAGCCAATAGCCTCATCAACCACTTTCTCCAAGAAGGAACTTTATCGGAAATCGGCGCCGTGGTTATCGACGAGATGCACCTCCTCGGGGAGCCCAACCGTGGCTACATCCTCGAGTTATTGTTAACCAAGCTCAAGTACGTCTCTTTGAAGGACAGCACCGTCGACGTACAAATAATCGGGATGTCTGCCACCCTCCCGAACTTACAAACTTTGTCCAAGTGGCTCGACGCCGAGCTGTACGTGACGAACTTCCGCCCCATTCCTTTACACGAACTGGCTAGCGTCGCCGGCGACATCTACGACTCTAATTTCAAGCTCGTGCGGAAAATCGCGCCCCTTCCGGACCTGGACACCGACACCGACCACATCCTCCAGCTGTGTCTTGAAACCATCAAAGACAACTGCTCCGTGTTGATCTTCTGCCCCACGAAAAACTGGTGCGAGAATCTCGCTCAGCAGATATCCGCCGCTTTCTGTAAGCTCGGACGCGGCACGAGTCAGATCGGAGTAGATTTACGCAGCCAGCTTAACAGCGAGCGCATCTGCGAGCTACTGGAGCAGCTGAAGCGGTGTCCCGTTGGGTTGGACCCGGTGCTGTGTAGGACCGCGTCCTTCGGGGTGGCCTTCCACCACGCTGGACTCACTCTGGACGAGAGGGACATCGTCGAGGGTGCTTTCCGTGGCGGAGTGGTCCGCGTGCTGGTGGCCACGTCGACGCTGTCCTCCGGGGTGAACCTCCCGGCGCGCCGGGTGATCATCCGGACCCCGGTGTTCCACGGAAAAGCTTTGGACGCGTTGGTGTACCGCCAGATGATGGGGCGGGCCGGGAGGATGGGGAAAGACGCGTGCGGTGAGAGCATCCTGGTGTGCCAAAAGCACGAGGAGAAGCATGCGAGGGGGCTAATGACGGAGGCGCTGCGCCCCGTGGAGAGTTGTCTAGAGGGTGACGGGAAGTTGAAACGGGCTATTTTGGAAGTGGTGGCAAGCGGTGTGGCGTCGTCGCCGGGGGACGTGGAGCTCTTCGCCGGGTGCACGCTCCTGGCGCAAAGCGGCTCCGATAATCCGATTGCTGACGCTCTGGACTTCCTGGTGAAGAACGAGTTCGTGCGGTTAGTGGAGCTGGAGAAGTATGTAGCGACGGGATTGGGGAAGGCGTGCTTGTCGGCGTCGATGCCACCGGAGGATGGTCTAGCGTTGTTCACCGAGCTGGAACGAGCACGGCAATGCTTTGTTCTCGAGACGGAGCTCCACTTGATCTACTTGGTCACTCCATATAGCGCGTGCCACCAATGGGGTAACGTCGACTGGATGTTTTATCTAAACCTATGGGAAAAACTACCCCCCAGTATGAAAAAAGTGGGGGGGTTGGTGGGGGTTCGTGAGAGCTACATCGTCAGCGCCACTCGAGGGAAACCACAAACCAACACCTCCAAGCTCTACCACACCTACATGGTGCACAAGCGCTTCTTCGTGGCTTTGGCGCTCCAGGACCTCGTCAACGAAACCCCTCTGTCTGACGTCTGCGCCAAGTTTAGTTGCAACCGAGGAATGCTACAAACGCTGCAACTTACAGCCGCCACGTTCGCCGGAATGGTCACTTCTTTCAGTAAACAGTTGGGGTGGTCCAGTGTGGAGATCTTGATTTCGCAATTCCAGGACCGGCTTCATTTCGGAGTCAGTCGCGACTTGCTAGACTTGATGAAACTACCAATCCTAAACGGGAGATGCGCGCGCGCTCTCTATAACGCAGGTTTGGAAACGCTGGTCCAAATCGCCAATTGCGACGCAAACACCATCGAGACGGTCCTGCGTAAGGTGGTACCCTTCGAAAGCGAGAAACTCCGAGACGGGGAGACGGAGTTGGCCATGAAGGAGCGCCACAAACTCAAAAACATCTGGATCGTGGGCAAAGAAGGTCTGACGGAGAAGGAGGCGGCGGAGCTACTTTTGACAAGCGCGAGGGAGTACTTGAGGATGGAGATGGGTTTGAAGGAGGCCAAGTGGGACACGAAAGATACATGTTCACACTCTTCAGATGAAAGTTTGTTTGAAAACAGTCTCATTCTAGACGTGACCAGAGTCAGTTTGAGCTCGACCGGGGATTTTGTGGCGACGTCGCAAGACGAGAGTTTTTTCACACCGAAGACGCCGAGGAAGCGTCTACGAAGAGGCAAAGAGAATGTCCAGGTGGGGGAAAGCCCCATGAAGAAGAGTAGAACGGAAGAAGAAGTGTCAGAGTTTGAAATCGTGAATGTCTGTAATAGCGAGAGTGTTTTCAAGTCGTTTTGTAACGAAGCGAGGTCTCAGGAGGTGGTTTCAGTGGCGGTGGGGTGCAGCGAAGTCGAGGAAAACAAGCGCACGATTGGACTGACTCCTGCGGAACAGAGAAAAGACAAATTCATAGACGGCAACCGGAAGGTGGAAGGGTTCGCCATCTCGTGGGACGGGCACACGTCATACTACCTTTGTCTTTCCAAGATGGCAGACTGTATTCCTTTTGTTCGTTCTTTGTTAGGTAAACAAGAGCTAAGCGTGCGCATGTACGACTCCAAAGAGCACATTAAAGTGTTGAAAAAGTGTTGCGCGGTGGACGTTCTCGCGCACGTTGAAGATCCAAAGATTGCCGACTGGTTGTTGGAACCCGACGGACGCGAAAAGACCCTTCTGTCAATGGTAACGTCCCCCAGGTCCCCACAACACATACTAAACGACATTCTAGGTCTCCCTCTACTGCCCGACGTTCTCCAAAGTGTCTCAACTTTGCGGAATCACCAAAAGCGTAGGCAGCCCCTCTCTCGACCTCCGCAGCGGTGTCGACCCAAGACTCCGCTCCTCCGTGGAAGCTCTGCTCGCCTTCCACCTCACCACATCCCTCAAACAACGCCTCACTTCAAACCTCGCCGAAGCTTACAGTACTATTTCAATCCTAGTCGCACCCAAAACTAACACTCGCGCTTCCAGATACCGAGACCTGCGTCGTACGCATCCTCGCCCAGATGGAACTCGCTGGACTCCCTGCCCACAAGTCTGCGCTGACCCACCTCGTGCACACCCTCGCCCGCGAACAACGATCCGTCGAAGACAAAGCTTTCGCTCTAGCTGGACGCCGCTTCGCCTTCGCCTCCACCAAAGACATCGCCAAAGTGCTGGGGCTCAAGCGCAGCACCCGCAAACAAGTGTTGGAGAGCATCGACAACCCGATTGCCGACTTGGTGCAGCGGTGGCGCAAAATTCATTGCACCCTCAGCAAGCTGGTGCAGCCGTTGGTGCGCGCGGTGCAGGACGGGCGGATTCATGGGTGCTGCATCACACATACGGCCACGGGCCGCATCACCATGCACGAGCCTAACCTGCAGAACGTCACGAAGAAGTTTGATATAGAAGGTGTGGAGATTAGTTGTCGCGACGCATTCGTGGCTCCGGCTGGGAAGGTGTTGGTTTCTGCGGATTATTGTCAGTTGGAGCTGAGGGTGCTGGCGCACCTGTCGGGGGACGAGCGGCTGCGAGGAATCTTGCGGAAGAAGGGAGATGTGTTTCGGGCGGTGGCGGCGAAGTGGAATGGGCTGGAGGAAGGGGAGGTTACGGATGATTTGAGACAACGGGCCAAGCAGATTTGTTATGGGATTATTTATGGGATGGGGTCCAAGGCATTGGGGGAGCAGCTACGGGTGAACGAGGAGGAAGCGGCGGTTTTTATGGAGACGTTTAGGAGTGCGTATCCAGGGGTGAAAGACTATGTTAAGGGGGTGTTGGAGAGCTGCAGGAAGGACGGATTCGTAGAGACGGTAGCGGGGCGCCGAAGGTATTTGCCCCACATCAACCACCGGAACGGGGTTATACGCAGTAAGTAACCGAGTGACTATTAATACTAATGTTTGTGATTTTTTTGTCAGGTTGGCAACATACCTGAGGTAAAATTCAAAGTCTGTTAAAAAATTAAACTTAGGCTTATTTTATCTCTTGTAAAATGGGAATTGAATTTTGATTTGATAAGCGGCAGAATCGAAGATTTAAAACAAAGTCAAAAGTGGCTCCACCCTCCCACCCCTCCTTCCGTTTTGATTCATTGGATCTTAAAGGGAAGTTTGATTGTAAATTGACAAATATTAGAATCTAGGACTACATTTTTTAAAATAAAATTTTGACTTGCATTCAAAGACGACTTTACCATCAGTAAATAATAATTAAAAAATCATATAAAGAAGATACAATGAGAAAGAAACAATTGTAGACGCCACCCCTCTTTTCCGGGCCAATCAATGATTTATTAATGGTGGAGCTTGTACGAGTGGGAGGAGCAATATTGCTTTTTTAAATATAAGTCTCACGTCTGATATGTTTATTTAACACTAGCTTAATACTTTCAAGGTTCTTTGTTTATAATTTATCCATTTTCTCAGCAACGGTTTAACAGATTTGTCCAAGATTCTGTAAGAGAATAAAACCTTCCTTACAATATTTTATTTAAATAAAGGGTGGCTGCGCTACAAGTACAACGTAGTACATCAAGAACTCTACATAAGTGCCAAAGTTAAGTGGTATCGGAATTGTTCTTACAATTCTAATAAGATGATAATGCTGCCATTAATTAACAATATTGAGAGTATACTACGTACGGTGAGAGATTAAGTGACAGATAAGTCACTAAAAATCTACGCGAAGATTTGCAATTTCAAAATGAATCTAATCTCAAGCGCTATGAAAAATAAGTTTTACGTTACTCGAAAATTTTTGTAGTGAGTTTCGTTTAGGAGCCATAACTTTACGATACGAAAATAAATTCCATCGAGTTGATGTTTTTTGCTATAAAAATGTCTCTTAATAACAGAAAACGATGTCTATTATCATTATACCTTTGTATTCTCGTGAAAATTATGTGAAATATCTCCTAGAACTGTTGCCAAGTTGCCGTTGATAGAAACTTTGATTTTTTTCTCAATATATAATATTAAGCTAGTACTTGCTCAGATAAGATTCATTTTGGTAAATGATATATCCTCTAAGAAAAGAGAGGGTGGGTGGGCGGGGCTAGTACTTGCTTAGATAAGAATGATTGTGGCAAATGAAATATCCTCTCAGAAAAGAGACGGCGAGTGGGCGGGGTTAGTACTTTCTAAGATAAGGCTGATTTTGGCAAATGAAATATCCTCTAAGAAAAGAGAGGGTGGGTGGGCGGGGCTAGTATCTGCTTACATAAGATCGATTTTGGCAAATGACATAGCTTCTAAGAAAAGAGAGGTTGGGTGGGCGGGGTTAGTACTTGCTAAGATAAAACTGATTTTGGCAAATGAAATTCCCTCTAAGGAAAGAGAGGGCGGGTGGGCGGGGCTAGTTCCTGCTAAGATAAAACAAATTTAAAGAGACATAACTGCAAAAAAGCAAAAAAAAAACCGCATTACGGTTTGAAACATTCGATTCCCTGAAACTTTTTAGTTCTAGAAGAAAATTTTCAGATCAGATACTCAATGCTTTTAGTATGGAATAACGAATATATAGGAAAGTGTCACTTTTGACTTAAGAACATCCTTTTCTTTCAAATTTAAAGGGTCATAACTCCAAAAGGATACAAAAGTCTGCATTGCTAAGCCTGAATGGTCGAAAATGTCAAACGTGCCAAATTCAGTCATATCTTATCAAATACTAGGCCCGCCCACCCACCCTCTATTTTTTTGGCGGATCTGTCATTTGCCAAAATCAGTCTTATCTTAGCAAGTACTAGCCCCGCCCACCTACCTTAGTTTCATTCTAACGACTGATTTTATTTCCGTTCAGTATAAGTAAAAGGATAAAATCAATCACTGAAAAGAGACAGGGTGGATGGGCGGGGCTAATTATGTTCTACTGTCGAGTGGAGTGGAAAAAAATAATAGAATCTAGGATGTGAAAAAAAAAACTCCAATCGTAACATTTTTTGTTATACTATTTGCTATAAAATTTATTTCTTTTCGTGCATCTGACTTGACTTGACCTAACATGACCTAACCTGTCCTGACTTCTCTATTGTCCCAAATAAACAAATTTTAAACATTTCTGTGAATATATAAAAACCACAAAGTACATTCTTAAAATAATTGTATTTTATGAAGCAAAAATTAATAATATTTTTTTGTCGAAACTGTAAAAACTTCTATATTTCAATTAACAATTTTGGAAAACTGTAGGAATTTCCGAAAAAACGGAGCCGAAAATGACTTCTGGATATCGAAATCTACAAGAAAATACCTTCAACCAATTTTCGGATATACATAAAATATCAAAACTGCCAAATTCAGTCTTATCTTATCAAATACTAGGCCCGCCCACCCACCCTCTATTTTTTTAGAGGATCTGTCATCTGCCAAAGTCAGTCTTATCTTAGCAAATATTATAATATTATACATAGTATTTTTTTAACAACACGATACTTAAAAACATGTTTTTAATTTCTTGTAAAGAAATGAGAATTTTACAGTTAAGTTGTTTCACGGTGAATTAAAAAAAAACATCACAATTGAAACAGGGTGGGTGGGCGGGTTTTACATTTTGCCTTTTTGTTTCAATATGTGTAGATTTATTTTCACAACATGAAACTTAAGACATGTTTAAAACGGAAAATTTGTATAAAGAAATATCGGTTTTGCAATGTACCATTTTAACGATGTTCTAAGTTCCTTGTTGTGAAAAGATGGCTATGTATATGTAAAAAAAGGCAAAATATAAGCCCCGCCCACCCGCCCAATCTCAATTCTGATGATTTTTTTTATTCGTCGTAAACCGAGGGGCGGAGGTTAATTGTAAAATCCTTACTTTTCTACCAGAAGAACCATGTGAAATTGTTCTTAAGTAATCGTGTTATACAAAGAAAACTAAAACCCGGTTTATAGAAAGCGAAATTAAAGTTAATTGGCGATTAACTTTTAATTGAGGTCTGTTCATAGGCTACGTGCATGTTTTAACCAATCACGGGCTCATATTCCTCATTTTAATCCTGTGCTAAGTTAATTGAGGATTAAATATTTAATTCGCTTTTCTATAAACCGGCCCTACATATATTAATTAAAAAAGAAGACCAAAAGAGAAGCCTTACTTATCCGTCTCGTCTTAATCGTGATGAATTTTTCATTGGTTGTCAGACCCAGGGGCGGAGCGTAATTGCAAAATCGATATTTCCCTATACAAATTTATCATTTTAAACATGTTTTAAGTGTCTTGTTGTGGAAAGATGACTACATATATTAAGACAAAAAGGCAACCTCAGTAATGGAACTTAAGTAGTTTTACATTTGTAACAGAGACGGCAACAGCGTAGGAATTTTAGCGCATTTTGTAGTGTTAGGTTGCTGCCAACTAATATGTCAATTCTCAAGAAATCCCAATCTCTCACCGGAATAGTAGAATCAAGAGGGCTGGTGGGCGGGGCTAGTGCTTGCTCATAAGACTGTAGAAAAAAGCTGAACTTAGCTTCGCCCACCTCTTTTCTCCATTTCACTGACTTATTTCATCTACTGTAAAATGGGAATTGAGTTCTTATTTGACAAGCGGTAGAATATAAGATTTAAAACAAAGTAAAAGGGATTAATGGAGTTGGCCATGGTAAAATTGAAATTTTGGGCCCCATGTCAAAATTGACATGCTAACATTGCTGTCAATAACACAGAGTTGCCAACTCAAAAATTGGCTTCAGTCATTAATAGTCATCCGGTATTATTTAGGAATGTGACTGAACAATTAAAATTGAGTTTAATAAAAATGTCATTGTTCTAAACGTTGATATTTATTTAGGTCAAGCTGAGCGACAAGCTGTCAACAGTACCATTCAAGGCTCGGCCGCCGACATCGTCAAGACTACCATGGTGGTCTTGGACCAGAAATGTTCCACTCTGAAACCACGCCCCCAACTGGTACTACACCTACACGACGAGCTCCTTTTCGAAGTACCCAGTAGTACTTTAAGTACGTTTGCGAACACCTTGAAAACCACCATGGAAGAGTCCGTCCAGCTGTCCATTCCGTTCCCGGTGAAAGTGAAATCCGGTCCTTCCTGGGGCCAATTGACTGACTACCCCTGACATTTCGCCCCCATTTACTACTACTACATCGTATTGTTGTAATTGCATTTTGTTTGCTTATTGTGCAGGTCCACAAATGAAACACCAAAGTAATTTTACAACTTTATTTTATACACATACAAGAACTACCCCTCTGCAACCTCTTCCACAGCGGCCTCCGGCTCCTCGTCCACTTCCGCGCTCTCCACCTCTTGCGTTTGCTCGACTGGCGCCTCAGGAGTCTGCAGCTGCTCGAGGTGCGTCTGGATCTGCTTAATGTGCTGCTGCAACTCCGAGTACTTGTTCTGGAGCGCCTTCTCCCTCTCCATCTGGCGGCTGACGTCCTCTGTCAACGACTACGCAAACGTTACAACCCCCTACATCTCTTCGTACTCACCTGTATTCGTCTCGGCAGCGCCGCCTTCTCCTGGTCTTGCAAAAACTTGAACGTGTTGAGCTCCAGGTGTGCTTGATCTATTTGCTCAAAGTAATCCTGGAGTTGTTTAATCAACGCCTGAGCCCTCGACTGGTACCCTCCAGTCAAGATCTTCAACTTCTTTTCCATTTTGGCGGCCTTCTTGGCCTCCCGTGCCATGTGCGACCGATTCTGTTCCAGTCTCTTCTCCGCCGACTCCAGTCTTTCTTTTTTGCTGACTAAATTCGCTCTGGTGTATTTGTTCAAATTCGGTACGAAGAGGACTTGTCCGAGGCACTCCTCCCATACTTGGGTGTACGCTTCGATGGGTAACTCCCCGTGCCCCATCCCGTACTTCACCACATCCATCTCCCGTTTCAACAAGTGTTTCGCCACTTTTAAATCATCCGGTCTGAAATCGTCGTATGGATGTTGATCCAAGAACGCCAACTGGTGCGCTTGTGAAATCGCCGACCGCTTCGTCACCGTCGGCGGAGGGTTCTTCATGTTGTCGTACTGCAGCATGGTCACCATCTCCAGCTTGATGAGCTCCTCGGCCTTCTGCAGCTCCGTTAGAGAGTGGCTTTCGTTCATCGGCCTCAACACCGCCAGGTTGACTTCTTGTGGTCGCGGCAACGTCCTCTGGATGACCTGCGATCTTAACGCTAATTCGCGCGCGGCCCTCGCCTTCAGTTCTTCCTGCAGCCGCGCGTCCACGTCCGCCTGGTCCTCCACCCTCTCGTCCTGCACCACTTCGACCTTCTCCTCCTCCTCGTGCTCGGGCACCACGATCTCGTAGTCGTTCTTCGGCGCCGGAAGACTACTTAAACCCAATCTGAGTTGTTCTTTCACGGTGTTCTGGAATGAGCGGTGCGCCGCTGGCGTCTCCCCCACGTCGAGACTCTCCTCGGGGTTGATGTTAAGTTTGTCTCTCACAGAGGGCGTGAAGTTGCCCGCTGGAGCCCCGCTACGTGGCGTCGCGAACCCCACGCTCCCAGGAGTGTTCGCCCCGTCGCTCCTCGTCGACCGGAACGGAGTCGCGAGGACTGTGTTGGGAGTGGCTACGGTGAGGGCTTGCGGAAGCACCCCCGTGAAGTCCGAGTTGTGCAAGGGCGTGTTTAATCCCCCTTTGAGAGGGGTGTCGACGTGAGTTAGAGCCATCACGTTCTGGGCTTCCTGGAGGATACGGTCGGTTTGCGGCGCTGGAGTCCTGGGGGTGGCGGCGGCTTGCGGCGTCATCGTGTAGTCGCTGAAGAGAGTGTCGGTGCTTTCGACGCCGCTTTCGGCCGCTACTTCGCGCGCCACTTCACTAGCTTTACCCAATTTGACCACCTGCAGAATTTAAGAATTAAACACAAACTACTTGGAATTGGGTTAACGGGGTACCTGTTGAAGCTCTTGATCGGAAATTTGAGGCTCAGGCAGGACCAACTTAGACCTCTTCTTCGCCGGTTCCTGATTCTGCAACATGGCTTGTGGAATATCGTTCTCTTTGCGCTGCTTCAATTTTTGTTTGTCTTTCCTTCGTTCGCGCTCTTCTTGTTCGCTACGTAGTTCCCCGTCGAGGTGCTGCTGCCGCATTTTATGGAAATCGGGAGCCATGGGATCTATGACTTCATTCGAGGTGTCATAAAAACCTATAGCCGGTTGCTTCTCAAAGGGAATTTCTTCGTTGTAGTCGACACCGCGTTTCTTCTTGCGGCGCGAGTTCACCTCGATCCCCGCCGCACGCAATTCTCGCCGCTTCTGCAAAGCGGCGAGACGTCGCGCCTCTTCCAGCTGTTTCTCGCGGGCTTTTCTCTTAGCTTTCTTGCCCTGGGTGTTAGCAAGACGGGCACGAGCTTCCGACAACATTTCCAACTCTGCAAACCACACATTACAACATGACTCCGATAAACGGTACCACAGAACTCACCGTCCTCGTCCATGTCCTTCGGATCGGGCCTCGCCGGTTTAGTTTCCGGATTTGGATCAATCTCGCCCGGTTTTAGTTTTCGAGGGTCATCTGCCACATCTTCCCCTTCCTCCTTCTTCTGGGCTTGATCCAACAAATACTCGTAGCGCTCCAAGCACTGAGCCGCCGTCCGGCCGATTATGGGGGCGATGGTACGCCACTGCGTGGGCATGAGCTTGGCCAAATGCAATAATTTCTCGTCCTCTTCCCTTGACCATTCTGTTTTTTTGATGCTGGGGTCCAACCACTCGAACCAACGGGCTTTACACTGCTTGGCCGACTTTCTGTGAAGGAGCGACGCGATTCGAGACCATTGGTTTTTGCCGTATTTCATTACGGCGGCTTTGAGGATTTCATCCTGAAAATTTTCAAGTAGATTTGGGGGCGCCGGAGAGGAAAACAACGTACCTCGGTGTTGCGCCAAACGCCGCCTTTTATCATAATTCGTGGCATTTTGGAGATTTATTCGAAAAATAACGAATCTGAAAAACTACTTAACCTCAAACGGCGCGTCAAACAAGTGTCAAAAGTCGGAGTTGTTAACGGGACCAGGGACGCCAACAATAATTACAAGCGAGTTGAAATCCCTAAAAAAAAACATGCACGATAAATCTTCTTGGTAAATGATTAATTACAAATTTCAGCAAAAATAGTTCAAATTTCCTTATTGTTGTAACAAAAGTCTAGATGACTGCGTTAGAAACGACTTTTTTGCGCTGAGTTTCCATAATATTAGAAAAGTAAAAGTCCCTATAAAGGCACTCTTTGTTTTGAGGTTAGATCAAGATCATTGACCTTGCAATGATTTTTTAAGTCCGAAAAGCAACAAAAACCCTTTGTCACGTTGTGTTAACACCGCACAAGTGTGAATTTCGTGCGAATGCTTCTCTAGCCCCTTGTCGTCCGCCTTTTTTACTACGTCAAAACCAAAATGTCTTTCGCCCTAAGAATCAAAACCAAAGCTGGCCAAGAAGTCCTCAGGAATCTCACACCGGAGCACACCGTCAAGGACCTCAAAACGCAACTCTCGTCCATCTCGAAGATTCCTCGAGACCGCCTACACATCCTGTCAGGTTACCCTCCCAAGCCACTGGACCTAACCCAAGATAGTCTATCCCTCAGCAAAAGCGGGATCAAATCCGGCGACACGCTAATCCTGGAGGAGAAAGCGCCGCCCCCCAAAGAAGTCACGTACAAATCCCACATTAGCGACTTTGGTGCCAACTCCTCGGGTATACTGATGAAGAAAGTGGTCCCGGCCGACAACTCGTGCCTTTTCGGCAGCATATACTTCGCTTTGAACGGGAAGATCGACGACAGCGGGACCGCGGCGCCGTACATGCGGCAAGTGATCGCGCAGACTGTGGCCAATGATCCGGAGACTTTCTCAGAGGCTATTTTGGGGAAACCCAACGATGAGTATTGCACGTGGATCCAGGACGACAAGTCATGGGGGGGCGCGATTGAGTTGGCGATCCTCTCGAACCATTACGGGTTCGAGATCGCCGTGGTGGACACTATTAACGCTATTATTAACAGGTTCGGGGAGGACCAGCATTATACATTGAGGATTTTCCTGTTGTTTGATGGAATTCACTACGACCCGTTATTCTTGGAGTCAGCTGACGTGAGTACTTTTTGCAACGAATTAAAAAAAAGACTCACGTATGACATTATTGCCCATTGTTGGCTGATTTTGCAGCAAAATTTAGTGCGAATTTTTGTTTTAGGGAAATAACATCCAGACCATTTTTCCTACGGATGATGAGAAGGTTTTAAGGCAAGCGGAAGAACTGGCTCGAGAGGCGAACGCCAGCCGACAGTTTACCGATGTTAATAAATTCACGTTAAAGTGTATGAATTGTAATATTTATTTAAATGGACAATTGCAGGCCCGGGAGCATGCGCAGAGTACAGGACACATGAATTTTGGAGAAGTGTAGCACGGACTGAATTTACAACTTGTAGCTTTACAATAACAAATTGTTTGTAACTGGTCTTGCAAATTTGTGCCCCCTGAAAGACGGTAATTGATATTTTTAATTTATTAAGTAATAAATTTATCAATATTATGGCTTATGGATTTTACCTAACCTCAAAATCAGATTTTCGACAAATTGCTGCAACAAGAACGGTGTCTTTTAGGGTCGTAATTTCGTTACTTTCTCGATTACCATTTTAGGTTTGTGCTTAAATCAGTCGCATTAATCCATACTTGTGGTTTGACATTTTTTTGTTGGGAATTTTTGGGGTTTTAGTGCCTTGTTTATAACCAATAAAAATTTATCTCTAGTTATTTAATACTCCTGTACGTTGAGTTTATTCAGACAAAATGAGAAAATGTGTTTTGTAACGAAGTACGAGTTGTTACCAGAATCCCTATTGGTGTCGGCGCCTATGGTCAATAATGCTTTCCGTTCTCCCCTTCCACGTCCCTAAAGCACAGATGACAGTAATGACATTTGAGTCTAGAGACCTGTACAAAAACGTTATCCACTATCTGACACTTCGCCAGTCAGCACTGTCGAGTCGTTTGTCTCTCAGATTTACTTTCGGTGGCCCTTGCAGCCCCCTTGCCGGCAATCGTGTCGACTTCGCTGAGATCCAGCGGGCGCCGCAGCGCTGCCAACCCCTCTACCGTCCGTTCCGGCTGAAAATCCCCAGGGTCCAGATAGCGCCACCGTCGCCCCCTTCATTCGTGCGTAGCCGCAGGACGTGAGCAGAGCACTCGCAGGCAGCCAGGGGCCAGTCGGAGCGCAATCCGCTCGCCATATTTGTTGTTGTCGTTGATGGGGGAGGTCGCGAGACGGCTCTGGACACCCTTGATGCCATAGTGTGGACGTCGTCTCGGCGGTGCAGTGCAGCGCGCGTGTTGTGATGTTCTGAGTGTATCGTTCCCGACGACTCCGACCCCTGTCGAAGCTGGCGGCGGCCGGAAACCTCCCCGGCGGCGGCGGCGGTGGCGGCGATGTCGCGGCCGCGATGCTGGAGTGGGAGGAAGGGGACAGGTTCAGTTTCGAGGACTCGGACCGGTTCGAGGAGGACTCGCTGTGCAGCTGGAGCTCGGAGCCGGAGAGCGTGTGCAACAACTGGCGGGGGTGGAAGAAGCCCTCGGCGGGGGCGGGCAACCTGTGGGGTGGCGGCAGGAAGGCGGCGGATGGTGAGTTCGAGGGGCGTTCTTTGTTCTTTGTTCGCGGGAGACCAAAGATGGAGGTGGTGCACATGTGCTGCAGGTACACGGGGGGCGAGGGAGCGGACCGGGGGGAAAAACGACTTCTTTGGCTTTGAGGACGATATCAAGTTTTTCTTTGTTTGGCGTACAGATGTTGATGTCGTCGTTTTGTGGTTGATACCGTTATTCTAAATTTCTTTCTTTAATAAGTCGGTGGACGACACCTCGCGATCACTAATCAAATAGTAATGTACCGAACGTTTTTTTTTATTCCCCAGGCACCATCTCCTTCGTTGGTATATAGCAAAAGCAAAGTCACACTAAAATTTTTGGTATTTCCTTTATTATTATGTCGTGTTCAAGTGACAAGCACGTGACATCAAAAGTTAGTACAGTTAATGCCATTAACATAACTGACAAATCGATTTTTAAGAGTGAAGTTGTATTTTTAACTGTTTTTCTCCTAGCGCCCTTGGTGTGTCAAAAATCTCCTTTTTTTCTTTTTACATATTTCCTGAACTTGTTGTTAAACCTGGCTTTTACCGATCATAACAACTATTAAGCTTAAAAACTGTTCTTGGGTCCATTTATTCGAAGCAGGAAGTGTAAAGTCCCTATTAATTTAAATAATAAAGTGTAAATTGAAGTAATTTTTTACAACCAATAAACGGAACGCGGCAGTTTTCAAGTCGGACCCTGCTCCGAGTAGAATTATTTTTAAAACGTGAATTTCAACATCATTTCGAATATTATTAACAGCTGGAAGTTGTTTGTGAACTTTCAGACCCGTCTACATTTTTAAAATACACTCATTTAGATACAGATGACCTAAATTAATAATAAATTAATGAGAAGTAATGGCGGTGCCTTAATGAAACTTACATTTTCTTGTGGGTTAACGAGATATCGACATAATCATCAGCGGCACATCGATTCGCTTAATGATGGGAATACGTTTTTTGGGACGAGTCGCTTCTGCCCCCTAGACCGTAATCTTGGGAAAAAAAATTCAAACACTTGTATTCCGTCTGCTAGAGATTAGATAGCGGGCGAGCAGCTGTCGGATAATTTATGGCCACAAGGTGTATACGTACAACTTGTCATTAAACCTGGCTTTTACCGTATGTCGTTTCGAACTAACCGAACAACGAAATCGGAAATGTCCGGTGTATGCGTCGAACAAAACGGTCGCAATATATGTGTCCAAAAAGTGTCCTTTTTCTGTCTCGAATTTTCGCGAGTACGAATTAGCGACGTAGACAATGCCAAAGAACTGAAACGGCTCCGTCAACCCCGAACCCGTCGTAAAATCGCATTGTTTGTGTTATGGGTGTCTGTAAAATTGGACTGTTTTCAAGATTCGGTGGTAAAGAAAAATAATTGTGTTTAATTTACTAGCTAATCTTTGTAGATAATTCTTTATCGCTGTAGTGTTTACTCGATCTATGACATTGAGATGATATTGGAGCAGCGATAACGCTTTTTACGAAGATAAAAACAGACGTACACCGAAACGGAGCCCTATTCCGGCCCATGAATTATTAAATTTCGCGATTAAAAGCGCCGGGATTGAAAGAACTCGATTCTAATTGAATTATTTCAAAGAGTTTTAAACGTTCGATTTATTTTTGAGGAGATTAATCGAGCGTGGGGGAGGTTTTCGTTAAAAAACTGCGGGCATTTCGGCCGAAATCGTGAAAGTCCCGCCTGGCTTTGGATTTTATCCACGTCGAAGCTCAGCTTCGAAAAACCTGCGGTTGTTTTCCACTTCCGGAAACGCTGAAAGACTTCCACGAGTTTCCGGTCAAGGCGTCTCATTAACTTACTTTTTGCCTAACATCCTCCTTTTTGTGAAGTGTGAGTCACCCGAGCAGTGACTCGCCGGCCCAAGTTTCTGCTCTTTTACCGTTTTCTCATCGTCAGATGAGAGTTATTTATAGGCCCATAATTAAATTGGAAGTTGGAGTAAACAACTCAGAAATTGGTTCGGTAATGAAACGGTATGTGCCATTATATTGATTAATTATATATTTGCTTTTATTTACTTGTACGGGCTGTGGATTAGGTTTATTTAATTAGGAGTTTGTGATTGTTGAGTTCGAGTGAAATTGGGAAGAAGACGAATATTGTTGGAGGAGGCATTGAACGCTTTTGATGCCTTTGTAGGATCAGGTTGTCTTTTGAGTTGTGTGTTATCCAATTTGCGCAATTTTTATTTAAGGGGATTGCGGCGGGGGCGCTTTGTCGCCCCGGAGATTGTTGGCTTTTTTTGAACGTTTTTCTAAGAGGTTTTGCGGAATTGAACATCAGATTTTATTATGCGATTGCGACGATTACCTCACTTAAATCTAGTTATTTTGTAATGTTTTCATACATATATATTCTAAGTTAGATGATTTTGAGTCATTTCTGAAGAAAATTGTTTAAATAAAAAAACTCAATTTTTCAATACCTTATTTATGAAACTTTTGATCATTTTTCGGCCACCTTCGAAAATAAGCCAAAGACACTTTTTGTAGAATTCAAGCCCTAGAAGTTATTTTATGCTTCATTTCTTCTAAAACTCCTATCATTTTTTCCAGAATCACCAATTGAAATCTGGCATTTTTTAGAATTACTAAAAAATTTGGTAAGTCTTGCTTTGAAACAATAAAACCTTTATAATTTTTCGAATTAGCACATTGAGATGTACGTCTTACAATTTTTTAGATGAGTTTTTACTTGTGATTTAAGATTGCATTCATATTTTTTAAATTTGCCTCCTATTTGTTCAGAGGATATGTCATTTGCCAAAATCAGTTTTATCTTGACAAGTATTAGCCCCGCCCACCCACCTCCTATTTTCTCAAAGGATGTGTCAGTTGCCAAAATTAGTTTTGTCTTTGAAAGGACTAGCCCCGACCACCCGCCCTGTATTTTCTTAGAGGGTATGGCATTTGCCAAAATCAGTCTTATCGTGGCAAATACTAGCATTTTGGCAAATGACATACTTTTAAGAAAATAGAGGGCAGATGAACGGCCAGTATTTGTTAAAATAAGATTTATTTTGGCAAATGACATATCCTCTGAGAAAATAGGGGGCGGGGCTAGTACTTGTTAAGATAGGATTTACTTTGCAAATGACATCCTCTGAGAAAATAGGGGGCGGGTGGGCGGGGCTAGTACTTGCTAAGATAAGACTGACTTTGGCTCTATTAATCTTGTAAAAACTTGCTAAATTTAAAAGGTTTTAAATTGTAAATTTTCGTAGTAACCAGTTAAATTCCTAAATCTGATTGGGTGTTTATTTATTTTTTTTATTCTACCTCAGAAGCGAGGGAAGTTCTGTTGAAACAACTTTCGACCAATTTTTTCAAAAGCTCACGATAAATACGAATTTTCCTTTTTTCACGAAGAATAAAAATCTGTAAAAATATATAGGGTGTTACATTGAAAAAAAAAAATCACGGTGTGTAGCTGTTAAATGAAACACACTGTATATTTGAAAATAATTTTCAATTCTATGAAACTTGGCCAAAATGTTTTCTCAATAGCTCAGGATAAACGAGGGTTTTCCCTGTTTTTATAAGGGCTGCTAAAATATAAAAATATATAGGATGTTTCATTGAAACAATACAGCTTTAGTGTGTAGCTGTTCAATGAAACACACTATACATTTGAAAATAATTAAAAATTCGGTAAAGATTCACTGAAATATTTTTTCAATAGTTAATAAATAAATAAATGCAGATTTTACTTTTCTCAAAGGGAATATACATTTTGTATGAAAATATACACGTGGATTTTTTGAAGACTTCCAAAAATTGAATTTTTCAATACGCCTCCATAGCGAAATTTTTGATCGTTTTTCAAACATTTTCGAAAATTTACCAAAGACATTTTTTGTAGATTTAGACCCCCAGAAGTTAATTGCGGCTTCATTTCTTCGAAAATTGCTACCATTTTTATGGAATTGTTAACAGAAAATTAAACAATTTGACTTTCAAAACAAAAATATAAAAAAAAATTGGCGCTAATCTGTATAAAGTAAAAAAATATGAATCCATTGATAAACCACAACAATGGACTCAAAATGTTTGCTACATTTTGGATGGGTTGTATAGAAAAAAATTTGGAAATAACGCGATAAATTTGGGTAGAGAGAGAAGAGATTTTGATTACTAGAACCTGACTGACCTGACTTGACATGACCTGACTTAACATGATCTTGATCCCCAGAGGTTATTTTGGGTTTTGTTTCGTCGAAAAATCGTACCACTTTTACAGAATCGCCAAATGTAATGTTGGAAATTTTAGGATTTTTTAAAAATTTGACGTTCAAATCGAATAATTCGAAAATTTTGGTCTGGGATCATAAATCTCTCAAAAGCAAAAGGAGATCGAAAGAAGAAGAAAAAAAAAACTACAAAAATAAAAATTTTAAGAATCACAACTTGACTTTTACGTTAATTTGTAGCGTAATCGGTTAATATGGGTCACTGGTGAGGCAGCTGGACATAATTCTTACCGCAATTGACCATTTAATAATATTTTAAGTATTTTATTGTTGAAAGAAGATTATGTATATTACGAGAAGAAAGTTAAAGGATAAGCCCCACCCACCCGCCCCATCTCAATTGTGACTAATTTTTTATTGGTCGTGAGACAGGAGGGCGTAGCTTAGATGTAAAGTTTATATTTCTAGAAAAGAAATTACCATGTGAAACATGTTTTAAGTATCACGTTGTTGAAAGAAAACTTCACATATGTATTAAAAAAAAATCCCCACTCACCTAGTTCGATCTCAATTGTGATGAATTTTTATTCGTTATGAAATCGGGGGGCGGAGCTTAAATGCAAAGTTCATATGTTTGAGGCATGATCGTATTGTAGGATCATAAACACGCTACATTTTTCAAATCAGTACGTCGAGGTCAAATATCCCAGAATTTTTAGGAAATTTTTACAAAAGCTCAATTTTACAATACCTTATGTTATGAAACTTTTGATCATTTTTTGGCCACCTTCGAAAATGAGCTAAAGACATTTTTTTGTAGCATTCAAGCCCTAGAAATTATTTTGTGCTTCATTTTTTCTAAAATTCCTATCATTTTTTTCAGAATCACCAATTGAAATCTGGCAATTTTTAGAATTATTAAAAAATTGGTATTCAAACCGAATGCTTAAAGTCTTGCTTTGGAACAATAAAATCTTTATAATTTTTTCGAATTAGCGCATTGAGATGTACGTCTTAGAATTTTTTGTGGACTTTTTGGAGACTTCCAAAAATTGAATTTTTCAATACGCCTCCATAGCGAAATGTTTGAACGTTTTTCAAACATGTTCGAAAATTTACAGACATTTTTTGTAAATTTAGACCCCCAGAAGTTAATTGCGGCTTCATTTCTTCGAAAATTGCTACCATTTTTCTGGAATTGTTAACAGAAAATTAAAAAATTTGACTTTCAAAACAAAAATATAAAAACAATTTGGCGCTAATCTGAATGAAGTCAAAAAATATGAATTCATTGATAAACCACAACAATGGACTCAAAATGTTTTGGATGGGATGTATAGAAGAAAATTTGGGGATAACGCGATAAATTTGGGTAGAGAGAGAAGAGATTTTGATTACGATAACCTGACTGACCTGACTTGACGTGACCTGACTTAACATGATCTTGATCCCCAGAGGTTATTTTGGGCTTCGTTTCGTCGAAAAATCGTACCACTTTTCCAGAATCGCTAAATGTAATGTTGGAAATTTTAGGATTTTTAAAAAATTTGACGTTCAAATCGAATAATTCGAAAATTTTGGTCTGGGATCATAAATCTCTCAAAAGCAAAAGGAGATCGAAAGAAGAAGAAAAAAAACTATAAAAATAAAAATTTTAAGATTCACAACTTGACTTTTAAGTTAATTTGTAACGTAAATCGGTTAATATGGCAACACTGGTGAGGCAGCTGGACATAATTCTTACCTCAAATTGACCATTTAATAATATTTTATTAAAAGACTGTATATTACGAGAAAAAAGTCAAAGGATAAGCCCCACACACCCACCCCATCTCAATTGTGACTGATTTTTTTATTGGTCGTGAGACAGGAGGGCGTAGCTTAGATGCAAAGTTTATATTTCTCGAAAAGAAATAACCACGTGAAAAATGTTTTAAGTATCACGTTGTTGAAAGAAAACTACACATATGTATTAAAAAAATATATCCCCACTCACCTAGCTCAATCTCAATTGTGATGAATTTTTATTCGTTATGAAATCGGGGGGCGAAGCTTAATTACAAAGTTCATATGTTTGAGGCATCGTATTGTAGGATCATAAACACGCTACATTTTTCAAATCAGTACGTCGAGGTCAAATATCCCAGAATTCTTTGTAGATTTTTGGGATATTTTTTCAAAAACGTAATTTTAAAAACCTTTTGAAATTTTAAAAATCATTTAAAAATTTGCTTTTCGAACCGAGTGTTTCAAAAATCTTGCCCTGGAACAATAAAACCTTTATGTACATCTTAGAATTTTTTCTGGAATTTTTGGCTACTTTTTCAAAAACTGAATTTTTCAATACGCCGCCACAGTGAAATTTTTGATCATTTTTCAAACATCTTCGAAACTTAACTATAGACATTTTTGGCAATTTTGACCCCCAGAAGTTAATTTCGGCTCCATTTCTTCGAAAATTGCTACCATTTTTCTAGAATCGTCAACTGAAATTTAAAAAAATTTACTTTCAAAACTCAAAATATTGTCCACATTTTGGATGGGATGTATTGAAGAAAATTTGGAGATAAATAAGAAATAATAAATTTGGGCAGAGAGAGGAGATAGATTTTGATTGCGATAACCTGATTAACCTGACTTGACATGACCTGACTGACCTGACCTGACTTGACATGACCTGACTTACCTGACCTGACTGACCTGACTTGACAATTTCAGAATTGGAATCTGCTACTTGCGATATTTTAGTTCTGATAAATTCTGCACTGGAAAGTGAACCCTGGTAAAATCTGATCAGATAATCGGCCATTGAAACTAGAAAATGGGAAAATTGACGAAAGTACCGATGCAGAAGAGCCTTCGGATTTTTTAAAGCAAGTCAAACTTTCCAATTTCTTCATCTCAACGTTACCAAAGATGGCGTCTTCAGAACCTTGAGTACGAAGCTAGCTAGACACGAGCAACGAAACCAAGAATTTAAATAACCCGAGATGAGATCAAAATAAAAGTGCGCAACTGTTCCCATTTATGTTTTTCCGTCGTGCAGGTGGAGAATCGGCGCGTGGGAACCAAAACAATGAGCAATAATCGCTTTCGCAAAAATCAATCGTCTTCACCAATTCGAAAACTCCCCCCATCTTCCAAACCCATCATTCGAAAAGTCCAGAAAAACCGACCAGCGGCGACCGTCTCGCGAACCATCTCGAGCGTTACCCGACCACAAAAAACATACACAGACAACAGCTGATGTATGGAAGTCAACAATCTGGAGGTCGTCCAATCACCTAAAAACAGGTATACGCGGTGAAAAGGAGCCGATGGTCGCCGTTGACGGCGAGAAAGAGAAACCGCTCCGAATAGAGAAGAAATAATACGGGGAAGAGAAAAAAGAAATCGGTGCTATTGGCTAGACCAGACGACCGTGGCCGGAGGTGAAACGGACGTTGAGGAGCTCGCGTTTTTGCATTTCGTTTCGAAACGTCGTCGCCATAGAAACCATTAAAAATTTAACGAGTCGCCCATCGCCGAGTCCCACGGCGGACGCCGCTTCGATGGGCGAAAATTGAATTTCAAATCGGTTTAAATGGGTCGAGCCGAAGTCGGATCGGCCGAATTCGATACATCACCGTTCGGGTTCGAGGCAGATTTTATTCACGAGGGATCAGATGTTTTTGTGCTCATCAGCCGAACTTAGAAAGTCGTACAGCGTTTATGTGGTTGTTTTGTTTTCGTTTATTGTGAGCGTTTAAATTGAAAGCTGCTATTAACGATAGTTGTTTGATTTTTCTCGAGAAATCTGTATGTAAAAATTGATGCATGCCGAGTCTGAATCGAGGAAAAACCAAATTGTCGGGAGTTTTGAGCACGAAAAGTGAAATCTGATCTATTACATAAGATCTGAACTCGACACAGAAATAATATGTCGCTAAATTTTTACCAGAACAAGAGTCTGATTTTTATAAAATCTGATGCCCAAAAATAACATCTGACTTGCAACAGTGTATTTAAACAAAGAAATAACTGGTCCCATAACTCATTGTTGCTAGAGATTGGATTAGGTTTGAATAGCGAAAACAAAGACGTACCAGTTCTTTTCTTACAGGGGTGAAATAAAGTCGCTATTACGTCATTCTGATTCGAGAGTCCCTATATAAAGCGTCCATAATTTCCAAATAATACCCAGTTGTTTATTTCTGTACTTAACTAAATCACCTGCCATTTCACGTCCCATAAATACCTCTTCTCATTACGTAGGGAAATTTGAAAGTTTACGCTAATTAAATATTAATCCGCAGTTAAACGTAATGGCCGCCGTACGGCAAATGGCGTCCGAAATACGAAATTACACCGAAAAAGCCACCGAGCAACTAGACTTCAACGACATAATAGACTTACGAAGTAATAATAGTAATAACGAAACGTGCGTTTCGCAGTCGTCGGGGGTTCGTTGACCTTAAATATGACGAGAAAGATAATGAAGATTTTATTATGTCGACCACATTTCTTCCCTTTTTAAAAATAAACGCGTCGACGTGAGGCCAATTTCGGCGACCGAGAGTGAAGAGCGCGCTAAAATAGCCACGGAACGCCCTGTATAGTCTAAAATTACGTCGTCCGACGTCGGAATGTTGTTATCGATTATTTTAAATAAACAAAAGCGTGAAAGTTGTCTTGTGCATCCCTTTCACTCGCCAGCGGACAATCACATAAGCCGACGCTTTTTATCGATACAATAATGGGGAATTAATGGCTTTAATGGGCGCAGATCATATTTGTTTGATTTTTTTTCTCGGGTTATTATTGTCGCATTTTACGCCTTTCCTATTCCGGAATAATGAGAGGTGAAATCGTGACGTCACGGAAACATAAAAGTTATTTATGGGGATTTTCGCCCATAATTCGCTGCAAAAATTACACGTATTTCGGGGTTTTATGGGGGGTTTTGTTTAGTGGAGTGTTGCAAGGGATAATTTGTCTTTCGGGTGCTGCGGCTGCTTGTTGAAATGTTGAGCTGAGGGGTGAGTTAGATTTTGGTTTTTGAGATTTTGAAACAAAAATCTTGGAGTAAATCTGAAGTAAAATCGGTCCATCAGGTGGATTAGACACTGATTACAGGCTGTAAAATCCGAATCAGATTTTATTATCGAGTCCGTCGGACGACTCTCTACTTTTAGGTTTTCTCGACATTTCATGACCCATAGAGTACGAAGAGATAGGTCTCCCGTTTCCGTCTGTCGGTCTGCCTTCAGCCCGGATATTTATTAGGCAGATAATCTTTGACACTACTGGACCGATTGTAAAATGGTGTATGTATATTAGGAATAGCATGTAAATGGTAAAACTCTAACCAAAGTTTAGCTAATCACCCCCACCAATAATTCAATGACGTCCGCTAATTATATTGGATAATTAACATTACCGATTTTGTATCAAATAATACAGTCCTCTACTTGTGGTTTATGAATCTTATCTGGATTTTGTGTATTATTGCTATATTTGTTTATTGTTTAATCCGCCTTGTCGATAGTTTAAACCAGCGAGCGGCACACTTTATTTATTTTCTTAGAGGATATGTCATCTGCCAAAATCAATCTTATCTTGACAGGTACTAGCCCCGCCCACCCACCCTTTATTTTCTTAGAAGAGTGGGTCATCTGCCAAAATCAGTCTTATCTTGACAAGTGCTAGCCCCGCCCACCCACCCTTATTTTCTTAGAGGATATGTCATTTGCCAAAATCAGTCTCATCTTGACAAGTACTAGCCCCGCCCACCCACCCTTTATTTTCTTAGAAGAGTGGGTCATCTGCCAAAATCAGTCTTATCTTGACAAGTACTAGCCCCGCCCACCCACCCTTATTTTCTTAGAGGATATGTCATTTGCCAAAATCAGTCTCATCTTGACAAGTACTAGCCCCGCCCACCCACCCTTTATTTTCTTAGAAGAGTGGGTCATCTGCCAAAATCAGCCATATCTTGACAAGTACTAGCCCCGCCCACCCACCCTTATTTTCTTAGAGGATACGTCATTTGCCAAAATCAGTCTCATCTTGACAAGTATTCGCCCCGCCCACCCACCCTTTATTTTCTTAGAAGAGTGGGTCATCTGCCAAAATCAGTCTTATCTTGACAAGTACTAGCCCCGCCCACCCACCCTTATTTTGTTAGAGGATCTGTCATTTGCAAAAATCAGTCTCATACTTGCCCTCATAAGATTGATTTCGGCAGATGACCTACTTTTCCAAGAAAATAAAGGGTGGGTGGGCGGGGCTAGTACCTTTTCTTAGAAGAGTAGGTCATTTATCAAAATAAGTCTTATTTTGGCAAATACTAGCCTGGCCCACCCGCCTTTTATTTTCTTAGAAGGTAGGTTATTTGGCAAGTACTACCATAGTGTAAAATTTCATTTTTGAAAAAGTTGTCTAAAAATTCTGAAAAAATTCAGAGATATATCCCGACGTGCTGATTCCAAAAATATAGCATGTTTATAGTAACGGAGCAATATTTTCGGAAAATTCGGTGTGAAATTCGAATTTTTTGAGGTTTTTGAAAATTTCAATGGACGATTCTGAAAAAACGGTTTAAGTTATCGAAAAAATGAAGTCAGAAGTGACTTCTGCGGCCCAAAATTTTCATGGAAATATTTAGTTAAATTTCGAAAATCGTCGAGAATAGGTCGAAATTTGCATAAGAAAGGTAATACGAATACATAACGGGAAATTTCATTTTTGAAAAAGTCTGATTAAATTCAGGGATATAGATCCCAACGTGTTGATTTCAAAAATATAGCGTGGTTAACGTGACGGAGTAATATTTTTACTTCCCGAGCGTAAGCAAAGGAAGTATTGTAATCGAGTCCGTCGGCCGACTCTCTACTTTTACGTTTTCTCGATCTTTCATGACCCCTAGAAGACGAAGAAATAGGTCTCCCATTTCCGTATGTCTGTCCGTCTGTCTGTAAAGATTTATGATGCTCTTTATAGCCTTAAAACATCTGCAACATTTCAAAGCATTCGGGTTAGCAGATTCAAAATTAAATTTCAAAATGTTTTATAATTTTGATCTTTTTTTCTCCAAAAATCTGGACGTTTCGGGTGAAAACTCAATTCGGAGTTGTAAACTACATGTGTAGGACCATGTTATTTTATACAATTTAAAACCCATTTACTATGTACAATTTTGAAGTGACGTCATCGCATTAGTGGTGGGGATGATTAGACAAATTTTGGTTATCGTTTTATCATCTACATGATATTCCTAATATAAGTACAAAATTTCACAACAATCGGTCCAGTACTTTCGGAGATTATCTGTCTAATAAAAATCCAGGACGGCAGACAAACGGACAGACAGACGGAAATGACAGACCTATTTCTTTGTCTTCTAGGGGTCATGAACGATTGAGAAATCGTAAAAGTAGAGAATCGGCCGATGGACTCGATTACAATGCTTCCTTTGCTTAAGCTCGGGAAGTAAAAATTGAAAAATTTAAAAATTGAAAAGGAAAAGTCGAAAAATCGAAAACCGAGAAAATCGACGAATTGAAAAACTATCAAACTATTCGAAAAATTTTAACATGGAAAATCCCAGATGTCAAGAAATTGCACCAAAAAATCGTGGAATCGAAAAAACCACAAAAATATCAACAATTGAAAAAATAAAAAATTAAAAAACTGAAAAATCAAGCATTTAGAAAATTCGAAAAATTGAAAATAGAAATATCGAAAAACTGAAAAATCCAAAAATTTAAAAACTGAAAAGAAAAAGTCGAAAAATCGAAAACCGAAAAAATCGAAGAATTAAAAAACTGAAACAACGAAAACTTGGAAACTCGAAACATTGAAAAAACGTAAAATCAAAAAATCGAAACTTCAAAAAACTGAAACATCGAATAATCGAAAAATTGAGAAATCCAAATGGCCGAAATTGAAAAAACAAAAAAACCCAAAAGTTGCCAAATCGAGAAATTGAACATTCGAAAAATTTAAACATCCGAAAAAATATCGATAAATCGAGAAACTGGGAAATCTAAAAACTTAAAAATCGAAAAATCGAAGTACCGAAAAATCGAAAACCCAAAAGTCGAAAGATCGAGAAATCGGTCAATCGAAACAAAAAATCGAGAACTTAAAATACTGAAAAATGCAGAAATTGAAAAATTCAAAATTGAAATGTTGGAAAATCGAAAAATTGAAAACTTGAAAAATCTAGAAATATAAAATTTGAAAATTCGAAAAATCTTAACATCGAAACTTCCAGATGTCAAGAAATCGCACCAAAAAATCGTGAAATTGAGAAATTGAAAAATCGAAAAACTCAAATCAAAACACTGAAAACTCAATTAATATAGAAAATTCGAAAAATCCAAACATCAAAAAACTGAAACATCCAGAAATTGAAAAGTCGGGAATTCGAAAAATCGAAATAGCCCAAAATTGAGGAAAGAAATATTTGAAATATGTACAAAAAATTCGAAAAACTGAAATATGTATAAAGAAATAGAACATCCAGAAATCGAAAGTCGAAAAATCAAAAAATTGAAGCATCGAAATCTTGATAAATTGAGAAATCGAAAAACTGAAAAAAATCGTGAAATGAAACATCAGAAGATCGAGAAAACGAAAAATCGAAAGACTGAGAAACCGAAATGACCCAAAATTGAAAAATTTACAATACAAAAAAAATCAAAAAATTGAACAATCGAAAAATGGAAACATGGAAATATTGATAAATCGAAAAACTGAAAGTCCAAAAATTTGAAAACCGGAAAATGAAAAATCGGAAAATTGGAAAGCCGAAAAATCTAAAACCAACAAGTCGAAAAATCGAAATCAGGAATTACAAAAATTGAAAAAATAAAATATCAAACAATTGAAGAAACGAAAAATTGAAAAATCGTGAGACTGAAACGTTAAAAAATTGAAAAATTGAAAAAATAAAAAATTGAGAAATCGAAAAGGCGGAAAGTCGAAAAAACGAAATATGTATGTATTGAAAAATCCCAAAACTAGAATATCGAAAAACTGAAAGATCGAAACATCAAAAAATAAAAAAATTTAAAAACCGACAACGTAAAAAATCGAGAAATCAAAGTTAAAAAATTGGTCTAAAGAATTTAGACAGTACTTCCCTCGCTGTCGCAAACTTGACGACTGCATGCCTATTGTGTTTTTTTTCTCATCATATTTTTTCCATTTTACTAGGATTTATTCAGCAAAATTTAGGGGTGACGTCATCAATTTTTTTAGGGGGATGAGCAAATAAATTTTGATAAAAAATTTATCATGCTTATAATAACTTCAAAACATCTCCAAGATTTCAAAGCATTCGGTTCTGTAATTCCTGATTAAATCAATAAAATAAATTGACGCATTCATTATTTTTTTTTTGAGTCACTCTGTATATGCAAATCCAAAAAATATGATTGGAATGATAAATGCAAAAAATATGATGAGTTTGCACTTGTGATTTATCATTCCATTCATATTTTTTAGATTTGCTTAAGAGGTGGCTCAAAAAAATTAATGAAGTCAATTTATTTTATTGATTAAATTAAAGGCAACACTTATTAGTATTACATCGGATTATCGACGTTATACTGTATTAATAATTTTAGTCATCTGTTTTGAGGCGATACACTCATTCAAATCAAACAAATGTCTACGTGATATTCTTCCGATGTATAAACATTTTAAACACTACGCTTATTGCCGAGATACCCCTTTCCCGTTGGTAATGTGCTGTAAATATATTCCATATGTCCGTACTTGTGCAGTTACAGTTTATGCAGATATGCTAGTGATGTTGGACCATCATTCGACCGACTGTTTGTTGACACATATGATTTCGAGGTTGTGGAAAATGCAAAATTGGCCACTTTCGGGCGTTCCAGTAATTTATGACTTGCAGCCAGTCAGCCACCTGCATAAAGAGCTGCCGCCTGAGTTTTGTTTGCACTATCGTTTCTCATTCTAATTTTTTTTTTATCGTTCAGTAATTTTGAAATGACTGCATTTGCGTTAATGTTTTTTCGATTTGCGTATACAGGGTGACGCAAAAAAATTAATGACTCAATTTATTTTATTGATTAAATCAAGAACGCCTCACACTATTTTTCCGAAAGGCTTCTGATATTCCGTCCCGAAATTCTTCCATTCCATCAGCGGAAGGCTAACTTTTAATAACTTAACTCTCACACCGTCATCTTCTATTATTGTTACCATTATGAAGATTTATGGTCATTTATTCGTTCCATCGCCACCACACCACATCATTCCACGCCGTAATATTTAAATTAAATGCCAAGCAATGAACGAATTTCCAGCTGTTCCGCCCAGTTTTACAGAGACCCATTTAAAACCCATCCAAGATCCTTGATAGTTTCACATAGGTTACACAATAAATGTTTAAACATCCATAATTCAACAAACAATAGCACAAAGTAGGGCATCGTAACACAAAAGGAACTACATTATCAAATTATGAATGGTACCATCGCATCAACTAGCTTATCTACCAGCAAGGAAAGTGGGTTTTATGTGGTGCGTACACTTTAATTAGTTTCGCTGCTAGTTGTTACTTAATCCATGTTGTTGTATTATCTTTCGGTTGCTGACATATAATTGCACTGTTTATTATACATTGCGAATAAACACGACGAGGAAAATAAACATACGAAGTGGTGTTCCAGATATTGACTTTAGCTAGTAACTAAATAAATACGAACGGTGTATGCCGAAAACGCGACATCGATATTTTTATAATTGCCGGCCAAAACATGTCGAGTTCACTCACTTCTTATCTCATTGAAAGGACGGTTGCAAAAGACGTGATCGGAATGTACATCGCGATTCATTGTTTTTAGCGCGGTGGTGGAGTACTTCTGCATTCTAATTTCGAGCGGAGGCGCCGTTGCTTCATTTGGGAAATTTTGAAGTGTGTAGATAACCAAAAACCCAAAATCCATAAAAATTGATCTACGTTTCGCGTTCGACCGAATACATTACCAACAATTTACATGTATAGATGGCGACCAAGAGGAAACAGGATACAAAGGTCAAAGTTCTCAAAGTTCGTCAACCAGCAGGCGGCATGAAAAGGGTCACAGTCATGACAGAACACTCGATATGCGTAATAACTCCGTCTTGCTCGAAATTATTATACCGCCATCCGATATCATCTATAGTTACGCCAAAAACAAGGTAGTCGTACGGAAGTCCCGACAAATTTAATTATAAAACGACGAACGTTGCACGCAGAGTTTCCTGCTCCGATGAACACGTCGTCGTGCTGACAGTATTTCATGAAAACACCGTGTAGATATTAGCGGCAATTAAATCGAACGGAAACGCTGTATCTCTGTCTCATTAATAGAGCGAGACGGAACGAGAATCCACTTTTTTCGATAAGAGTGGCTTGTAATTAGTGGATGTTTTTAAAACGTGCGTTGTTGCGTCGTCGAGGGGTGTTTGCCCCCACCATCAAGAAAAACCCTTCTGCTGGTACCCACATCTGCATCTTAATAGCATTCCGATACGAAGAATGCGCTCGGAGAAAATTTCCTATTATAATACTGTGTAACATGAAAAAGTTTCTTGGTCGGCCCTCCGTCGTCACTAATGACATGTCCCATTCGACGTTACCGTAAAACATAAATCTCGTAGACCGCCCGACAAATTAAACAGGTGTTCCGAGTGCAACCCCAGCAAAGGCAATAAAACAGAGAGGTCACTCGAGGATAATTTTATGGCTTAACGCCGCCGGTAAATTAAATCTGGTACCCGTACACGCCGCCTGCGACGGTTATTAAATAATGTGGACGTAACTAATTCTAAAGTAAAAGTCCGCGTCGGCCGCGCTCGTAAAATGCTTAGGGAGCAGTTCCGGGCCGAGAGTTGCGCACTAAATTCCGGCCGCGACTTTTTCCCGATTAACTGCGACACGGGAAAGTTCCCGGGCCGAGGAGTCGCTCGCAGGCCCGTCCAGCGCCCGCTCTCTGTTAATAAGACGATATTGCGATGGCTATTTTTAACCGGTCGCGTGTACTCGGTGTGGGGGCAGTGTGTTTACAGTATGGAGGCTGAGCTGCGGCGGCGCGGCGCGGGGTCGGCCTGACGCGTATGGATAGTGTATACGTTCACGGTCGCGGTCGGGCAGACGAGCCCCCAGGCTGAGACCGAGCCGAGGGTAACGTCCCCGACAATAACAGACGGGACGAGGTTCAATCGCCCGGCGATCCTCAAAGTCACTCGACGGAGCTGAGAATAACAGAATAGGAATCGGAGTGCGCCGATTGTCGCGCGGATGGGCGCTATTTTTAAATGGCGGGCAGATGTTTTGTTTGGTCTTGGCCATGGTTGGGAGTTTTCGGGGTTTTCTCCGGGTTCGGTGCGACCTGGTCACGTTTACCTTGTTGATTATTATTTATCAGCATCGGGTTAGAGGTTTATTTTCCGTGACGGTTGCTGTCTGAGTGGATTTTAGGTTTGTACTGTTTGGTTTCTAAAGCAACATATAGCACCATGGAATTCCCCAGCTTCGTCAATTCCAAAAAATCACGAAGTAATTCTCAAAGAACTAAATGAATCGCAGTTTTACTAGAATTTCAGGGGAACTACATAGTACATACACTATAATCAAGTTTAAATTTCCAAAACTTTCATTGAATTATAAGTGAATCAGTCGATCTTAGAAAGATCCGGATGAATTTCGCAGAATTAGAAATATTGGATGTGCAATTCAGCACGTTTCGCTCGTTCCGAGAACCCCGGGGAGTGGCTATGACGTTATTTTTTAAGTGGAATATGGACAAGTTCGTTGAAAGAATGTCGGTGTATAACAGTGGTCTCGCTTTCCTTCCAGAGCGTAAGCTTCCCATTTCCGTTTGGCTGTCTGTCCAAATTTTTATTAATCAGATAATTACGAAACTACTGGACCGATTGTTGTCAGATTTGATATGTATATTAGGAATATCATGCAGATGGTAAAATGCTAACCGAAATTTCGTTAATCGTAGTAAATTTTGTTTTTATTTTTACAAAGCAAGACTCCTTCACGTGTATGAATCCGTGTTGAGTTTTCAGGGTTTTTCAGGATTTTTCGTTTTGTACTTCTTCGTTTATTCACTTTTGGTTTTTCAATTTCACAGTTTTGCACTTTTTCCATTTTTTGATTCGAAAAAATGAAAAATCAATAAGGTGGAGAATCGAAAATTGAAAATCGAAGAACCGAAAAAACGAAAAGTTGTTACAGAAAACTAAAAACGAGAAATTTAAAAGTCAATATTAATGAGTCGAAAAATTGGTTAAACAAACACTAAAGCGAAACATTGGATAACCCAAAAATTGTAAAATAGAAAAATTGTCGACATTTTAAGTCGAAAAACTGCAGCATTAAAATATCGAAAAAATGAAATATTAAATATCGAGAAATTGAAAAATAAAAAATGGAAACATTAAAAATCGAAAATTTGAAAAAATACAGACAATAAAAAACTGAAAATTGCATATCGAAAAATTCAAGAAATAAAAAATGAAAAATCAAAAGTTGGAAAATTGAAAAACTGTAAAATATAAAAACGAAAACAGGAAGAGTTGCATATCGTAGAATTGAAGAAACAAAAAAAAATAAACATTGAAAACTGCAAATCGAAAAATTGAAGAAAGGCATCACTGAAAAAACAAAAAATTATATAAACGGAACATCAAAAAATTGAAAAATTGTTGAAATAAAGAGAATAAAAGACCGAAACGAAATTTGAAAAATAAAAAAAATTGGTCGAAGTTGTTTCGACAGAACTTCCGTCGCTCCTGAAGTAGAATGAAATAAAAAATAAACACCCAATCAGATTTAGGAATTTAACACCTTTTAAATTTTCTTAAAGGATATGTCATTTGCCAAAACAAGTCTTATCTCAGCAAGTACTAGCCCCGCCCACCCACCCCCTATTTTCTCAAGGGATATGTGATTTACGAAAATGCTAGTATTTGCTGAGATAAGACGAATTTTGGCAGATGACACAGCCTCCAAGAAAAGAGAGGGTGGGTGGGCGGGGCTAATACTTTCTAAGATAAAACTGATTTTGACAAATGCCATACCCTCTAAGAAAATTGAGAGCGGGTGGGCGGGGCTAGTCCTTGCTAAGTTAAGACTAATTTGGCAAATGACATCCTCTGAGAAAAGGGGGGACAAATCTAAAAAATTTGAATTGAAGAGTCAAAAAATCGAAAAATCGGGAAATTGAACAGTCGAAAAATTGAAAAATTTAAATATCGAGAGAAAAATTGGAATGTTGAAATATTATTAAAAATCGCAGAATTGAAAAATTGAGAAATTTGGAAAACCAAGAAATCAAAAAATCGCAAAATTGAAGAATCGAAAAACTGAAACACTGAAATCTCGAAAAATTGAAAAATCGAACAATTGAACATTGAAAAATTGGAAGATCTATCAATAGAAAAGCTGAAAAGCTGAAAAATTGAAAATCCTAGAAATCGGAAAATCAAAACATCGAAAAATTGAAAAATTGGAAAATATAAAATTTATAAAAATCGATAAATCGCAAAATCAAAAAATTGGTCGAAAGTTGTTTTAACAGAACTTTCCTCCCTCTTGATGTAGAATGAAACATAAAAAATAAACACCCTATCAGATTTAGGAATTCGACTCGTTAGCATGGAAATTTGCAATTTAACACTTTTTAAATTTAACAAGTTTTTGCAAGATTAATAGAGGCAAAATCAGTCTTATCTTAGCAAGTACTAGCCCCGCCCACCCACCCCCTGTTTTCTCAAAGGGTATGTTATTTGCCAAAATACAGTAATAAATGTTGTGTTTATATTTACAAAGTAAGACTCCTTCACTTGTAATGTATGAATCCGTGTTGACTTTTCAGGATTTTTCGTTTTGTACTTCTTCGTTTTTTCACTTTTGGTTTTTCAATTTCACAAATTTGCACTTTTTCCATTTTTTGATTCGAAAAAATGAAAAATCGGAAAATTGAAAAACCGAAAAATTGCAAAATGAAAAAGTGGAGAATCGAAAATTGAAAATCGGCGAACCGAAAAAACGAAAAGTTGATACAGAAAACTAAAAACGAGAAATTTAAAAGTCGAAAATATTAATGAATCGAAAAATTGGTTAAAAAAACGCGAAAGAGAAAAATTGGAAAACCCAAAAACTGTAAAATAGAAAAATTGTAGAAATTTTAAGTCGAAAAACTGCAGCATTAAAATATCGAAAAAAATGAAAAATTAAATATCGAGAAATTGAAAACTAAAAAATGGAAATATTAAAAATCGAAAATTTGGAAAAATACAGAAAATAAAACATTGAAAATTGCAGATCGAAAAATTGAACAAATAAAAAATGAAAAATCAGAAATTGAAAAAACGAAAAATTGAAAACTTTTGGAATTGCAAACCAAAAAATTGCAAAATTGATGCATCCAAAAGTTGGAAAATTGAAAAACTGTAAAATATAAAAACGAAAACAAGAAGAGTTGCATGTCGTAGAATTGAAGAAACAAAAAAAAATAAACATTGAAAACTGCAAATCGAAAAATTGAAGAAAGGCATCATTGAAAAAACAAAAAATTATAAAATCGGAACATCAAAAAATTGAAAAATTGTTGAAATAAAGAGAATAAAAAACCGAAACGAAATTTGAAAAATAAAAAAAAAAATCGAAGTTGTTTCGACAGAACTTCCCTCGCTCCTGAAGTAGAATGAAATAAAAAATAAACACCCAATCAGATTTAGGAATTTAACACCTTTTAAATTTTCTTAAAGGATATGCCATTTGCCAAAACAAGTCTTATCTCAACAAGTACTAGCCCCGCCCACCCACCCCCTATTTTCTCAAGGGATATGTGATTTACGAAAATGCTAGTATTTGCTGAGATAAGACGAATTTTGGCAGATGACACAGCCTCTAAGAAAAGAGAGGGTGGGTGGGCGGGGCTAATACTTTCTAAGATAAAACTGATTTTGGCAAATGCCATAACCTCTAAGAAAATTGAGGGCGGGTGGGCGGGGCTAGTCCTTGCTAAGTTAAGACTAATTTGGCAAATGACATATCCTCTGAGAAAAGGGGGGACAAATCTAAAAAATTTGAATTGAAGAGTCAAAAAATCGAAAAATCGGGAAATTGAACAGTCGAAAAATTGAAAAATTTAAATATCGTGAGAAAAATTGGAATGTTGAAATATTATTAAAAATCGCAGAATTGAAAAATTGAAATTCCGAAATATCGAAGAATTGAAAAATCCAGATATTGAAAAATTCCCAAAACTAAATGTTGAAAAATTGAGAAATTTGGAAAACCAAGAAATCAAAAAATCGCAAAATTGAAGAATCGAAAAACTGAAACACTGAAATCTCGAAAAATTGAAAAATCGAACAATTGAAAAATTGGAAGATCTATCAATAGAAAAGCTGAAAAGCTGAAAAATTGAAAATCCAAGAAATCGGAAAATCAAAACATCGAAAAATTGAAAAATTGGAAAATATAAAATTTATAAAAATCGATAAATCGCAAAATCAAAAAATTGGTTGAAAGTTGTTTTAACAGAACTTTCCTCCCTCTTGATGTAGAATGAAACATAAAAAATAAACACCCTATCAGATTTAGGAATTCAACTCGTTAGCATGGAAATTTGCAATTTAACACTTTTTAAATTTAACAAGTTTTTGCAAGATTAATAGAGGCAAAATCAGTCTTATCTTAGCAAGTACTAGCCCCGCCCACCCACCCCCTGTTTTCTCAGAGGATATGTTATTTGCCAAAATAAGTCTTATCTTAGCAAGTATTAGTCCCGCCCACCCGCCCCCTGTTTTCTCATAAGATATGTTATTTGCCAAAATAAGTGTTATCTTTGCAAGTACTAGCCCCGCCCACCCGCCCCCTATTTTTTCAGAGGATATGTGATATGCCAAAATGCTAGTATTTGCTAAGATAAGACTGATTTTGGCAAATAACGTATCCTCTGAGAAAATAGGGGGCAAATCTAAAAAATATTAATTGAGAAGTCAAAAAATCGCAAAATCGGGAAATTAAACAGTCGAAAAATTGAAAAATTTAATATCGAGAGAAAAATTGGAACGTTGGAATATTAGTAAAAATCGAAGAATTGAAAAATGGAAAAGCCGAAATATCGAAGAATTGAAAAATCCAGATATTGAAATATCCCCAAAACTAAATGTTGAAAAATTGAGAAATTGATATTTCAACGGTTAATTTTGGAAAAACTGTTGGAGTTCACATTTGAATAACTTGTCTAAAAATCCACAAAAAGTTCGGAAATATATAGATCTCGATGTGCTGATTCCCCAAAAAAATTGTGTGTTTTTGTTCATCGGGCAATATTTTCGAAATCTTCCATTTTAAAGTCAATTTTTTTTAAAATGCCAAGATTTCGATATTTCAACGGTTAATTCTGGAAAAACTGTTGGGGTTATCAAAGAATCGAGGTCGGAAGTAAGTTCTAGAGCTCGAAATCTACAAGAAAATTGCCAAGATAAAACTGAGTTTGGTAAATGTTATACCCTCTAAGAAAGCAGAGGGCGGGTGGGCGGGGCTAGCCCTTGCTAAGATAAGACTAATTTTGGCAAATGACATATCCTCTGAGAAAATAGAGGGCAAATCTAAAAAATATGGATGCAGTGATAAATCACAAGCAAAAACTCATCATACTGTGCACATTTTGGGTAGAATTTATTCAGCAAAATTTTGAGATGACGTCATCAATTTCTTGGGGAGGGGGGGGGGTATCTATAAGACTTCAAAGTATTCATTTTTGCAATTCTTGATTTATTCAATAAAATAAATTGATTGATTCATTAATTTTTTTGAGTTACCCTGTATAAGCAAATCTAAAAAATATGAATGCATTGAGAAATTACAAGTATAGACTGATCATATTTTGCACATTGTAGATAGGATTTATTCGGCAAAATTTTGAGTGACGTCATCAATTTTTTGATACATTTTGATTAAATGCTACTTTGATTGCAATCAATAACTTCCAAACGTCTCCAAGATTTCAAAGTATTCAGTTTTGCAATTCTTGCTTTAATCAATATAATGTATTGACTCAGTCATTAATTTTTTTGAGACACCCCGTATAATCTAAAAAATATTAATGCAGTGATAATAAAGTATAGAATCATCATATTTTGCATATTTTAGCATTCGGTTTTGCAGTTCCTGATTAAACCAAATTCATTTATTAATCATTAATTTTTTTCAGTCAGCCTGTATAAGCAAATTCAATAAATATGAACGGAATGATAAATCACAAGTATAGACTTATCAAATTTTGTACATTTTAGATTTTTTCGGCAAAATTTTGAGCTAATGTCATCAATTTTTTGGAAGGGATAATCAAATATACTTTGATTAAAAATTTTATAACTTTAAAACATCTGCAAAATTTCAAAGCATTCGGTTTTTTTATATGTAATTATGTTTTTTTTTTCAAAAATCTGTACGGGTAAAAACTCAACACGGAGTCATAAGTACATGTGTAGCGTTTTACTATCCATATAATATTCATAAGTCCAGTTGTTTCGGAGATTATCTGTGTAATAAAATTTCTGACAGATGGCAGACAGACAGACAGACAGACGGAAACGGCAGATCTATTTCTTTGTACTCCAGGGATCATGAAAGATTGAGAAAACAGAAAAATAGAGGGTCGATCGACGGACTCGATTACAATACTTCCTTCGCTTACGCTCGGGAAGTAAACATTGAAAAATCAAAAATTGAAACATCGAAAAGTTAGAAAATTGGAAAAGTGAAACATATAAAAATGAAAACTTGAGGAATTGTGAATCGAAAAATTACAAAAGCTAAGAATTGATGAAAAAAAAAAACGAAAAATTGAAGAAGTGAAACTGAAAAAATTAAAATTAACAAAACAAAAAATGATGAAACCGAAACATAGAAAAATTGAAAAATTTGGAAAATTAAAAAAGTGAAAAATTTAAACTTAAAAACTCGAAAATTGAAGAATTCAAGTTAAAAAAGCTGCGGTTTATACTTTATAGAAATTATAAAAAAAATTGCAAAAGATTTTTATAATTTTTGAAAGGAGCGTGATTTGTTGGGCTGCACTCCAGGGGCGAGGGAAGTTCTGTCGAAATAACCTTGGACTAATTTTTTTTTGCTTTTGTCCTTGTTCGTTCTTATTACTTTAGCAACTTTCAGATCGTCGCCATAATATAAATATTCCACAACGAATAACTAACTTTCAGAACATATTGAAAATAATTCCGTGTTCCGATAATGCATAATTTTCACGTACAATATTTCTAACGTTTTCCTTTACCATGACTTAGATTAAACTTTACTATTATTATATTCTCCAGTTTCTTAAACAAAATCCCTCGTTAAAATTTCCGATACAAACTTCGTAACTTCGTTACGCGACTCAAACCAGAAACACAACACCATCTACAAAATTCTCTTTTCTCTTTCCAGAAACCCAAAATGTCCCATCGTTGACGGAACTAGCGGCGAAATGCGTAGCTTCCCACATTCCCTTCGAACTCGTGGAACACGTGTATCCACCGGTTCCCGAACAACTACAACTTCGTATAGCATTCTGGAGTTTCCCGGATAATGAAGAGGACATTAGATTGTATTCGTGTTTGGCAAATGGAGCTGCTGATGAGTTTACGAGGGGCGAGCACCTCGTCAGGAATAACATGGTCAAGGATCCCTTACAAATTGGTAAGTGGTCGTACTGACACGTTTAGATAAATCGAGACATCGGGGGAAAACAATACAGCTGTTCTTCGTTTTAATTTTTTTTCCTAGCTCAAAATGTTTTGCATTGAAACGATAGTGGAAGAGTCCTTGAGGTACTCCACTTTTTTTTCAATTTTTTTATGGCGGCGACACGTCCGTGTTCCATAATGACTATGATTACGACAAAGACAACGAACCGGAGTCCGAGAAACTCCGGAAAAAAGCCAAGACACCGAGGAATTGTTGTTGCCGTTGAAATGCAATTATTTTGTAATTTAGTTGGCAGTAGCGCACGACAGGTGGGGTATTCGAGAACAATGGACTCGCATACGAACACGTCAGTCCGCAGCTTCGCGTAGGCATTAATTATTTACCCGTAAAGCGGCAACAAGGGGCAAATCGTCCGACTTTAATTATTCGAAACGGAAGAACATAATGTCGTCGCCGTAACCGAGTATCGATCCGGACGCGAAGGCCACGACGAGCCGCTCACGATTTTTTTCGTCCGGAGACACTACACGACCGATCCCGCTCCTGACGTTGAATCAAAACGGACAATTTTTTAAACTGTCTTTGTTGTTTTCAGGTTTTCACCTGTCGGCCAGCGTCCAGCAGAACTACCGCGGCACTCAGTACGTCTCTGTAGCAGTGACCTTCGACCGGCGCCGCATCTCCTCCTGCAACTGCACCTGCGATTCCACAGCTTACTGGTGCTCGCACATCGTCGCCGTCTGCCTCACTCGTATACATTCGGTAGGTTCCCCTAGGTGTGTCGATAACCTCGTCGAGGCTTGTTTACCGCTGGCTTTGTTTACTAACAGAGGCTCGAAACGAGGGCGACGCGGAACCCGGACTGGATAGTTTTCATTTTCGTAATGTAATCTTATCAGCTGGAAGAGCGTTTTATTTACTCGCTGGAAGTATGGTTTTTAAATATGAAACGACGTCTGCATGTAGAGTATACAACACTGGTCATTGAAGGTAGTCGAATGAGGCTCGCCAACTTTTTTTTTTTTGAATATTTAGTTGTTCGTACAAAAAGGGGTATTTAAGGACGGCCGACACAAACAATTCCAGTGGGACTTGTTTTTCGTCCAGGACGACCCTTAAAAACTAAAGCTATTATTTCAGGTCGAACCTCGGGTCTCATTTGTGTCAAAGTGTAGAGTTTTTCCCAACGGAGAAGTGTGACCGCTCAAATACGGAGTGTTCAAACCGTCTGTATATACCGATGCGTTATTAAGGAGTCGATTTTCTTTTTTGCTTCTGCCGATGATTCGAAAACAAATTAGCTCGAGTGGAGTTAGTAAATTATGCAAGAGAAAAACGCTAATGTTGTTTGTCTAATGGTTATTTCGAGCATTAAATCGTCGTGGAAACAATCGTCGTAATTATTTTTATTATTTTTGGGAATGTGGAAAGTCATTAGAGGGTAACGAGTGGATGTTTGCTCGAATTCCAACTAGTTCTCCGGAGTCGTACGGAGCGCACTAATTTCGCGGACGATTTAAGCGATTAACGCCCAAAAAGGTTTTTCACGCTGCATCGATTTTCGTCGAGAGCTAATAATAAACTGTTTATTATTTCAATTCGCATTTGCATATATTTCAATAATTCCGAATTAATCGTCGACGTTAAAAAATGGAAAAGCTTTAAAATGAGAGTATTATTCTAATTCCTCGTAAAAATAGACGCGAATGTTAATCTTTATCTCAACAAACAATAAAACTTTTATTTTGCATAAATAGTTATTTTAATTTGAACAGAAATACCGCGGCGAGCGATAAAAAATTCCCCGCATAAAATTCCACTCTTTCGAATTCGTCGTCGAAAAGACGAATTTTAATCAAACCGCGCTAGCATAAATCAAAAACACTTTCTGCGTGTAACTGTCCGTACGTATCACAATACGAAGGTGTCTGGTTTATGGCTGGCGCACAAAAAGCACCTAATAAATATGCAACGAGCGGTCAAGAGCTTCAACTTGAACTTTAACCGGAAAACACCGTTATTAAATGTTAAATCGGACACAATTACCGTTTATGAGCCGCGTTTGTGTTCCCAGAGACGCATTTTTTTTAATCATTATTTTTTCTGTGACGCGGTTTGTGGTTTCAGCCCCATTTGGTGACCCTCAGGGCCCCGGTGTCGGAATCGCTGTCGCGCCTCCACAGGGAGCAGCTCCAGAAGTTCGCACAATACCTCATCAGCGAGCTGCCGCAGCAAATCCTACCGACCGCTCAACGACTACTCGACGAACTGTTAGGATCTCAACCGTCAGCAATAAACTCCGTTTGCGGGGCCCCCGACCCGACCGCAGGAGCCTCGGCCAACGACCAGACCTCCTGGTACCTCGACGAGAAGGCCCTCCATGACAACATCAAGAAAATCCTGATCAAGTTCTGCGTCCCGGCGCCCATCGTGTTCAGGTAGAAACCACCACCCTCGCCCCCTTTTCCGTCTCTCACTCTTGTCTCCGCAGCGACGTCAACTATTTGAGCACCGTCGCGCCGCCCGCCGCCGCCGAGTGGACGTCTCTATTGCGGCCGCTCCGTGGCCGCGAGCCCGAGGGCATGTGGAACCTCCTCAGCATCGTCCGCGAGATGTTCAAGCGCAACGACCGCAACGCCGTCCCCTTGCTCGAAATCATCACCGAGGAGTGCATGGCCTGCGAGCAGATTCTCATCTGGTGGTTCAACACGAAGGTGGCTCTTCTCAGCGGCAACTCAGGCTACGGGGGCGGCGGCGGCGGCAAGCATAACAACGTCAACAGCAACACGCACGCCTCGCAGCACGCGTGCTCGTCATTGTGCGACGAGGTGGTGGTGCTGTGGCGGCTGGCGGCCCTCAATCCGGGGTTGGCGCCGCAGGAGCGCGACATGCTGCATAGCCAGTTCACGACGTGGCACATGAAGATCCTGGAGAAGGTGAGCAAGTGCAGGAACTCGAGCCAGAGCAACTCGAACAAGACGGGCACGCTGAAGATGGACTTGGAGGTGTTCACGGGCTTCAAGCCGGCGATCGAGGCGTGCTATCTCGACTGGGACGACTACCCGATGCCGGGGATCACGTACACGCAGGACATCAACCCCATGTATCATTGTCCGTTCACGTGCTTCAGGCACGGCGCCGACAACCGAGGAGAGTCGGCGGTCACCCAGGTCAACTCGAGCAAGGCGGTGCTGAACTGCGAGCACCCGCACCACTCGCACCACCACCATCACCACCACTACCACCACCACAGCAGGGTGACGCGTTTCGACTTCGTCTCGGTGATGAGCCTCAACCCGACCGAGTACCCGCCGCACCCGCAGCTCAACCGCGACGGCAACAGGTCGAGCGTGAGCAGCGAAGGTGAGCACCGGGTCTCTTAAACCACACTCTAGAGTTTGACTTTTCTCGCATTGTAGGTTTCTGCGAGAACGACGACGACCTGCGCCGCGACGGCGACACCGACTCCCAGGAGGGCGGCGGCAGCGATTCGTCGTCGTCGGCGAGCAGCAACAAAAATTCAGGGAACAGTGACATCAGTGATAGCAAGAATTACCAAAAACCCGAATCCGTGCCATCGACGTCGCAGAACAGCGTCTGGATCGAACCGGTAGTGACGAACTCGCGGCGCCCCTCCAAGGACGAGTCGACGTCCTCGTCGAATTCGGAGTCCCCGCAGTCCGGGGACGAGTACAACGTGTATTTTTACAACCCCAAGGAAGCCAACACCGTCTTCGAGACGGTGACCAACCCCGGCCAGAAAGAGAAAGTCGAGGAGACCGAGAGCAAGTCGATGTTCGCGAGCGTGCGCAAGTGCGACGACCCGTGGGACGTGCTATTCGCGCGCGCCGAGGGTCTCCACGCGCACGGCCACAGCAAGGAAGCGTGCATCTTGGGGGTGAAGCTGGCGGAGGAGCTCCTCGCCAACCCGCCCGACCTCATGATCGAAATCCCGCCGATACCCAAGCGCAAGGGCAAGAAGCAGCAGGTGAACCCGGCGTCGCACCAGCTGAGTTGTTTGGCGTCGGGGACGCTCGCCAAGTGCGCGTTCCTGTGCTCGGTGCTCGCCGAGAACCCCGAGCACCACCATCTGGCCTTCCGCGTCGGCATGTTCGGATTAGAGATGGCGCGACCGCCGGCGTCAACGAAGCCGCTGGAAGTGAAGCTCGCCAACCAGGAGTCCGATTTGGTCAACCTGCTGAAACGGATCCCGTTGGGTCACAGGGAGCTGCAGATTTTACGCGAGCGCGCCGAGCACCTGAAGGAAGGCACGATCAAGTCGAGGGGCGAGGCCATGCTGCCGACGATGCTGGCGAGCTTCATCTTCGACGCGCTGGTGATCCCGAGTGTTGTCGGTAGGGACAGGAACAAGCTCGTGAATTTGAGGCTGCCGACGGACGAGCCGCTGGGGTTCGAGGCGGCGGTGGCGGCGCTAGGAATGAAGGCGAACGTCTCGGAGGCTGACCATCCGCTCCTGTGCGAGGGGACGAGACGGCAGAAGGGCGACCTGGCCATCACGCTGCTGACGTTCTACAAAGACGACTGCTGGAAGGTGGCGCGGATCATGGACCGGCTGCTGGATCGAGAGATACACCAGCTGCTGAAGTCGCCGCTGCTCAGCTCGTATTATTCGAGCAATCCGCCGGTGAAGAGTCAGTACAACCGGGTGGGGCAGAGGGAGGAGTGCGACAAGGTGATGACTCCGTTGAGTCCGTTCGTGCCGCCGCCGGAGATGCTCCCCACGGATATCAGTAAGTAAATTGGCGCATTTCTGTTCAAAGATTTTATTGGCTTTAATTAGGAGAATGTGTCGACGGACACGCGAACTAATTGATTTTTTTTTGTGTACGTGTCATGTTCGAGAATAGTTCTGAAACGAGGTCATAAATCGTTTTATGCTTCCGCAGATTGCTGCAGCCGTCCCCATAGTTCCACGAGCGCCGAAGTCGAGCAGGGCCTGGGCAACATGAACCTGGGGAACGGCGCCAACGCGTCGGGTCCGTCGCAGGGCTCGAGCGTCCAGATCACCCGCACCAAAGAGTCGCGCTACAAAGGAAAAAGGGCCTATCCCTCCATCCCGAACCAGCCTTCGGAAGCCGGGGCTCATTTCATGTTCGAACTGGCGAAGATCGTGCTGAACAAAGCCGGAGGTTCGAGCAGCACCTCCTTGTTCACGCAGCCGTCGACCAGCCAGAACCACCACGGACCTCACAGGGCCTTGCACATGTGCGCCTTCCAGATCGGCTTGTACGCTCTGGGGCTGCACAATTGCGTCAGTCCGAACTGGTTGAGTCGCACGTATTCGTCACACGTCTCCTGGATCACCGGTAAGCGAAAATCCGAACTCGTCGGTGACGCTAATGTCGATTTCTAGGGCAAGCTATGGAGATCGGCGCCGCCGCCATATCGTTTCTCATCGATACGTGGGAGGGCCACCTAACGCCGCCCGAGGCGGCCAGCATCGCCGACCGGGCGTCCCGCGGTTGCGACCCCAACATGGTCCGAGCCGCCGCCGAGCTGGCGCTCTCGTGCCTACCTCACGCTCACGCGCTCAACCCCAACGAGATCCAGCGCGCCATCCTTCAGTGCAAGGAGCAGAGCGACGACATGCTCGAGCACGCGTGCCTCACCGTGGAGACGGCCGCCAAAGGCGGCGGCGTGTACCCGGAGGTCCTCTTCCAGGTGGCCAAGTACTGGTACGAACTGTACATCCATCACACGCCCGGCGGCGAGCAGATGATGGAGAACGAGATGCCGCACGACCCCCTGTTGGACGCGCACGGCGCCCTCGTCGCCCTCATCGAGCCCGGGCCCGAGGTGCAGCTGCCGCCCCCCAGCGCGCCCGTCATCGCGACGAGCAGCCCGGTGGTGGTGACCACAGCGCCGCCGCCGCCCTACCCGCAGCACCCGGCTGCCACCACGCTCGCGCCGCTCGGCATCGCCGTGCCCTACGCCGTCGGCCACTACAACTTCCTGCACCACCCGCACCAGATCAGTTACGGGGGCCCTATACACCCTCAAGCTGTCCCCCTGCACCAACCGCCTCCCGCGCACATGCAGATGTACCAGTTCCAGTACCCGCCACCGGCGGCCGGCGGCCAGCAGTTCACGCCGCAGCAGCCGGCCGGCTACCCGAACGTGCCGGCGCCGCAGCAGGGCGCGTTCGCGAACGCGCCGCCTCCGGCGCAGTACCCGTTGCCGGCGGCGGCGCTCAACCAGCCGCCGTACGCGGCGATCGCGCCCAACCCCCCCAACCAGATGCAGCCGATCCGTTATTACGGCGCCGGTTGCGCCGTCTCGCAGCCGGTGCCGAGCATGCGCTCGACGCCGGTGCCGGCGGGGCACCTCTACTCGCTGCCGCTCCAGACGAGCGGCGCGCCGCCCCCGCCTGGGATCGTGCCGCAGCAAGCGCCGCCGCCGAGACCGCAGCACCGACAGCCGCAGCAGTTCAACCAGGCGCAGTTGCGGTACTTGCTGACGGCCTACCGCGTGGGGATGCTGGCGATGGAGACGCTGGCGAGGCGCGTGCACGACGACCGGCCGCAGGCGAAGTACGCGAGGAACCCGCCCTACGGGGAGGACGTCAAGTGGCTGCTGAGGATATCGAAGCATCTAGGTAGGAGCAAATAATAGTTAGGAGAAAACTAGTACCATTGTTTAAGTATATTATAGTTGGACAATGTATACGGAGAATCGCTTTCCCATGTAGAAAAGAATGAACATATATTTTACATCTCACTCGCTTCACTATGAAGTGGCGGTACCTTACGAAAGGGGGTAAAAATAGTCTGTAAGCACGTGATGTCGATAAGGTAGTAAACGGACGTATTAGTCAGTACGTTGTACGGGGACCAGTCACAAAATAAGCAAACCTGCGTGTTGAAGACTTTACATATATGTAATATATTTATATATAGTGCATACCTGTTTCATGTGTGTGGTAGCACGTATATTTGCACAAAAACAAATAAAAATTAAGGTAACAAAAATTTAATATTATCACGGTATATTATCCATGAACTGCATGACTAACAAATATGCGTCCCTTTGGCCACTTTAAAGGCACGGAATTAAACGAGCACTACTTTAATTAATAAGTAACAAGTTATCTAATTTGCCTCCAGAATAACTATGGGTTATCATCAAACTATGAACACCAAATTAATTCAATATGAACATCTTCTTACGTATTTTTTTATTAACAGTAGTCAAATCATTAAATACATATTATTTTTTAAACTAAAATGCATTTTATCACAAAATATTTACCACCATTTAAATATATACGATTTAGACATCAAGAAATAAATTTAAAATCGCAAAAATTAAATGTAGCAGACTTAAAACAGCCTTAAATGCGTCTTGTATGTACGTGCTTATCAGTATGTAGGCATTTTAACGCACAGTAATAATTGTTCTTGATGAACGATGACTACTGTAACAGTAAATCCTCGAAATCGAAAATTTAAAACACTGAAAAATTCAAATATGGGAAAATTGTAAAATCGAGAAATCGAAACATAAAAAAATTGGAAAATCTATAATTTAAAAATCGAAAAACTCAAAAATTAAGAATCGAGAAGTCGAAAATTTAAAAAATTGGAAAATTGAAAAATCGGATAAATCAAAAATCGAAATATCGAAAACTCGAGAAACTGAAAAGCAAAAAATCGAAAAACCAACAAATGGAAAAATCGAAATATCGTAAAATTCAAAAACTGAGACATCGAGAAATCGAAAAATCAAAAGACAAAAAAAATCGGAGTCGAAAAATCGAAAAATTGAGAAACCGAAATAGGCCAAAATCGAAAAATCGAAAACTGAAATATGGAAATATTGATAAAGCGAGAGATTGAACATTCAAAACATCGAAACATCCGAATCTTAATAAATCGAGATCTTAAAAAATTTAAAAATTCGGAAAATTGAAAAATTAAATTATAGAACTGGAAACTCTAGAAATCGAAAAACCTAGAAATTTAAAAGTTGAAAAATTAAAATATGGAAAAGTTGAAAAATTGAGAAATTGAAATACAAAACAATCGAAAAATTGAAAAATGTAAAGTATGTATAAAAAACGAAAAACTGAATATCCAAAAATAAAAAATCGAAAAATCTAGAAGTCTAAAAATCAAAGAATCGATATATTGAAAAACATCAAAACTGAAAGAAATAACCAAAAATTGAGAAATCGAAAAACCAATAAAGCGAAGTCGAAAAATCGAAGAATTGAAGAACTGAAAAATCGAAACTTTGGAAAGTGGGAAAAACAAAAATAGATTATTTGAGAAATAAGAAAACTGAAAATTTAACGTCAAAATTTGAAAAATTTAAATACTGAAGAACTGAAAAGTTAAAAAATCGAGAAATCGTGAAATCGAAAAATCTAAAATTTAAAACATTGAACAATTAAAATATCGCAAAATTGAAGAATCCAGAAATCCAACTCAATTTAAAAAATTGAAAAATTGAAAAATCGGAACATTGGAAAATCCAGAAATTGAAAAGCCCAAAATTAACAAATCGAAAAACCGAGAAATCCAAAAATCGAAATATCGAAAAATTCAAAAACTGAGACATCGAGAAATCGAAAAATTGGAGGATTGAGAAATTGATGAGTCGGAAGTTGAAAAGGAAAGTTAAAAATTGAAAAAGTGATAATTTGAGACATTGAACGATCGAAAAATTGTAAAAAAGAAAAACTGGAAAGTCGAAAATTAAAATTAGAAAGTTGGAAAAATTGAAATATCGAAGAATTGAAAAATCTAAAGTTTAACAATAAATTAAAAATCCAAAAAGTAAAAAATCGAGAAAAAAAAATCCATCAATTCAAAAATCGAAAAGTCGAAAAATCAAAATATTGAAAAATCTCATAACTGAAAGAAATATTCAAAAATTGAGAAATTAAAAAATTGGAAAATTGAGAAATCAAAAATCTAAAACAGCAGTCGAAAAATCGTAAGCTTAAAAAGTCGAAAAATTGAAGAATTGAAAATCTTTAGGAAGTCCAGAAATCGAAAAATAAAAAAAAAATACTTAAAATAGAAATCGGAAAACTGAAAATTTAGAAACCTGAAAATTTGAAAAATTGAAAAATCGTAAAATTGATGAGGACAAAAATTGAGAAATCGTATCATTGAAACATCGAAAAATTGGGAAATCGAAAAATAAAAAAATCGAGAAACGGAAAATTTGAAGAATGGAAGAATTGGAAAAGCCCAAAATTGAAATATTGAAAAATTGAGACATTTAAAGTTGAAAAATCGAGAAATCGAAAAGCCGAAAAATCTCAATAGCGTATTTATAAATCACAAGATCAGGACTATGGTACTTTTTAAAATTTAAATAACATTATAAATTGGAAAATGTTGATTTTTTTCCCAAAAATCTTGACGTCTGGGGTGAAAACTCAACACGGATGCATAAATCGTAAACGGAGGATATACTATTGTAAAATTTAAAGATTGCGTCATTTCATTGTTGGTGACAAATTTTGGTGAGTGTTTTACCATTTGATAACACAATTTGAAATGTAAATTTTGTAATTCGAGAACATTATGTATTAAATCGTTAAGATGTTCAAGAACTTTGTTCACTTATTCGTTGTAAAGTCCAATGGTCGAAACGGGTTAGTTCTTCGTAGTGGATGTGTATCAGATCAAATCTTACGAATATCGGCTTATAGATAAATCGCTTAGAGTCGATATTGGCCTGAGTGTGCCTTGGTCTGTAGATCAAACAAGTTCTCAGACGACGAAAAATTTGTCCCACGCCCCCTGGATTCCTTGTCTCAAAGCTCACTATTTAGGCGAAGTAAAATTTGTATTAGGTTGTCCAACTATAATATACTTCAACAATGCTAATACTTATTCTACAAATGAAATTTTCTAAAAATTGTGACTCGTTGGGTTTCAGGAACGCAGTACCTGCACCATTTTTGCGTGTGCGCCGTCAACTCCATCGTGAGTCCGTTCGTGCTGCACGACGTCGCCATCGAGGCGGCTCATTACCTGTCGCGGAACAACCCGACGATGGTGATGCAGCACCTGAGGACGGCGCTGACGCCGCTGGTGCAAAAGTGCCAGCAGATGTACATACAATGCATGCACCAGAAGCTGTACCACCTGACGTCGGCCGACTATGAGGACTTCGTGAGCATCGTCTGCGCCGCGAGGGCGGCGTTCCAGATAACGCCGGAGGGGAGTACGCAGTTCAAGGAGTGGCTTCAGTCTATCAGAAGGTGGGTCGTCGAAAATCGAGGTTCCGTCTTTGACTTGGCTCGTGTTTCAGGTCCAAATCGTGCAAGAAGGATCTGTGGTCGCAGATAAACACGGCACTTCAGGCGAACAGCAAATGACAAAGGTCAGACTTAGGCCCCCAAAGTAGTTCTAGTTTCCACCGTATCCAAGATGGCGTCCAGGAAGAGACGGATCAACTCCTGCACTTCTGCACGTACCCCGCAGCCGTTGTCAGCACAGGGCTTCCAGCAGATCTAAACCGGTTGTATTGTACAGTGGACGTTTTCCAAAATTCTCACGTCAACGAACAACAACAATTCGAGCAGAACCTGTGGTCTCGATCGTCAAACACTCCGGACATTAGTTGATTTTTTTAAGATGTGATCATGTGAATAAAAGCAATTTCTCAGTGTTCTGTCACAAACTGAAGTGCTCAGGTTTCTTACCATCTCTGCCTTCATCAAAACTTTCTAGTAAAATTGCGTAATTAAATAGGTAATTTTTTAAAGAAGCGTTATATCATGATTGTGTACATTTTTTACTTTGTCGTCGACTATTTTCAATTTTTTTTCTAAACGCTGATACAGTTCTAGGTTAGGTTTCCATTTAATTTCAATAATCATTATTTTAATCGACTTTTTTTTCTACGTTTAAGAGTAAGCTAAGGTAGGGTATAAGTGTTTTACAAATGTGTTGTTTGAACGAATCGAATGTTTCCGTTTTTGTATTGCGTTCGCGCCCAGAAATTTATGCTTGTGTTCAATCTTGTTTTAGTTATGTTTGATTCTACAATTCATGAGATAGTCCGCTTGCATCGTCTCAATTTTCGATTATGGATTTTTCGTTCGATTTTCCCCCATCACACACATAAATATCGGTTGTGAAATTTTATAAACGAAACCTTGTGAATAGATCTAGTAAAGCAAATTTTATATCGTAGCGAATCATCAAATCTGTCTGCCCGATTTTATATAATACACAACCTGTCAAACTCGATACGTCCTCACGTAAATTCGGTGAGCGCGCAATTCCCGACGCCGATTTTGTATCTCGTGTATGGATAAAATATTACCAACTCAGGCAATGTATCATAGTGAATTTATACAAAAATATTTTATCATATGGAAGAACAAAAAACGGGAATTGCGCGCGAGACACATTTCATGAATTGTTTAATTCCGCGCGTAGTAACATGATCGCTCGTTTTGTACATTGATCTCACTTTGTTGCCGCATGTTCGTGCACAGTTCGCACACAACGATCGCGGGCTCGGGGGCAGGCGCTGCGACGCGCAGTTGCGTCGCGGCGCGCTTCTTCCCCGCCCGAAAGACCTTATCAGAAATGACCTGTGCCTTGGAATTTTCTATTATTGCAGTAAACTAATCAAAATTTCTGTTATGAGTTTCGAAAAGAAAGAACTGTGCAGGGATTTCGGGCGTTTTGGTCTCGGCGGAGGCCGGGAGGGTCGCGAGGTCGAGCGACCCTCTCGACCGCCACACTCTCGTTTTAAGGAGTTAATTTTAAGACATAGGTATTGTAGGTTTCTTTTTTGTTTTTTTTTTCCTTTTCATATACATTACACTAATGTGTAGCGCTATTGGTTTAGAGTAGTTAAGTACGTGTAACGTAAAGTCAACTGATTTTATCGAAATATGATTTACTACACGAAATTCTGGTTTGTCTGTGTATCGTCGAAATTGTATAAATTCAGTAGCAACTTGGATGTACGTCATATTTCTTTAATTCTATTCACAAGAGAGAAATAAGGGCTGATTTATAAAGTATGTATAAATAGCAAATGCCGTAATCGAAAAATTTGATGTATAAGACACGTTTATTATTTTAACAGTCCCGCGCTACTAACTTATGCTATTTTATATCCTTAAAACTTGCTCAGACCTCTCTTTTCGGTTTGCTCTCCGACATATCAGCGTTTTTAAGGATATAAGCATTCGATTTATTGGTGTAATACTTATTGAACAGTGCCTGACTATACATTGCATGAATGGAAGTTCTCATTCGACTACCGCAGCTCCGAACGAGCGCCCAGTCGTTAGATTCAAGCGAAGTTTCTACTTTCTTTGTCGCAAAAGAGCTTATGTACATAGACGTCACCTGATAGCACCGTTACTCGATTGTTTGATCCGCCCACGACCGACTCTCGCTTGTTTTCGAGGAGCCAAACGACGCACTTTTTTTGTTCTCGTAGAAGCGTAGTACACGTTCGTATATCTCAATGGAAATTGTTTCGTTCTTATCGGCGTCGTTTTGCTCCTTTGTCGTTTTTTTCCAGTTGTGTCTCTTGTGACAATTCTTGAATCTAATCCTCAAATATCAAACGCGCGCGGCGCCCGGGGCCCGCGCTCGGTTTCGGGGACGGAGGCGCCGGGGCGGCGCCAGTGCTCACACGTTTTGGATTCTGTAAATACGTCATTTCATAACTCGATGGTTGTTAAGGCATCAAAAACTTTGGATGTTTCTGTCCGTTTTTTTCACGAGATTGAGCATTTTGTTAATCGGCACAAAGTTTTATGTAAACTAGGAGAAAAATATACGAAGATATATTTGTAGTCATTTTTCGATATTATCTAACCCGCATCATGTTAGTGTAAGTGTGACAGAAATATATTGAGTGTATTTAAATTAATCGTAACATATTTTTACACAACTATTTATGTATAAAAAATTATGGTATGCTACACGTAGGTTATATAATTCGTGTCTTACAGAAAAAATATTATTTCATGTACAGATTTATTGATTCCATATTGTAATGGCCAACTTGCTGTAAAGTTTCTTTATCTGTGCAAGTGAGTTAATAAAATTTTAAATTTAGTGCCACAGTTTGTGTACGCTGACCCGGGACGCGTCCGGCTCGAAGGACCACGATTTTTAAATGGCGCCTCAGACTTTGCCCATAATGTACCTCATAAAAACGTCGTTTAAAGTCACTTAAGTACGCACTTGTGTACTTCCCTATCTGAACCTCTTAGCGTAATTGAATTTCGTTTGTTTGAGCAATGATCTCATCTATTGTTAAACCGCCAATTAATAATAATAACGTCCTGACGTCAAGACTTGCTTAAAATTGTGAAACGAAAACACGCCTTTGCGCAACTCGATTTTTCGAAAACCCTCAAAAAATAGATTATTGATCGTTGATCTTCCATGCGATATCAGCGTGATGGACCCAGAGGTCAATCGATAGTTGAATAATCCCGTTACGAAACGCCTGTTTCTAGGACGTTTTGATACCTTTTTTCGTACTTTCTGCGTCGTATTCTTCGAGATCACAGGTCAGATCGGTTTAAAATTCGAAGCGCAGGCATTTCGTAACGGTCTTGGGTGGTTCGGATTTGGAACTAGAATCAGCCAGTTCGGGCCTTATCGCTACCGATGTTATGTTAATGTGTTTATAAATATTGTTTTTAGATAGTGCGCCTAGAGACATTGCTGTTTTCACAAATAGTGGAAGTTTTGCTGGTATCTATTTGGGTTCGAAAAATGACTCCATTATCGTTTCTATAATTAGTCGAATTTTTCTCTTATCTAGGTTTAATAGTGTCGTTGGCAATGGTCTTATCTGGTTTGCTTGCACGTGCTCACGCGACGAAGCAACACGTGCTGATAAGAATACTACTGTGTGCACTTTTACTTTTTATTTGTGTGCATTAAACAAACGAGAAATTGAGGACAAAGAAAAATTCGGTTTTTTATTCCGGCTGGGTTTTTTTTATTTTTGATAAGGTGGAGAAAAATCGTAGCACAACTAACACAGTGTCGTGACCTATATCAGTCGCCACGAATTTTATTTGATAAGAATAGAGTGCATCTGTATTTCAAAATGTTTTCAGAGCTGTGAAAATTGAGAAATTCTTAAGTAATCCTTACGCCACTTAGAACTATCACGACTATCTTTCTTTTTACTCAAAATCATTTAGGATCTTTGGAAAAACGCTCAGTATTTTCAGACATTTTAAATTGATTGTTTGCAAATTTTGCTTCTTAAAAATTTCGTTTCTCGTTTCTAAACTGTAAAACTAAACATGGAGTTTTTTTAACCAAAATGTTCGCAAATTTGTACTGAAATTTGACTTCCCTGTTTCACTTTTTTTTAATTTTTGAGACTTTCGAGTTGACTTTTTACTTTAGACAATTTTGTGTTGACGTCATGAACATTTTTTCAAGGACACGTACCTATGTCAACTTGGATTGGTGCAGTGTAATACTAAAAATAACATAATTGTATTTCCAAAATTTTATTGAGTCATTCGGTAATTTTTTGGAGCCGCCTTTTTAAGCAAATCGAAAAAATATGAACGCAGTAATAAATCACAAGTAAAAAATTCATCATATTTTGCACATTTTGGGTTGAATTTATTCGGCAAAATTTTGAGATGACGTCATCAATTTTTTGGGGGGAACAAACAGATAGATTTTGATTAACAATTTACCATGCTTACAATAACTTTAAAACGTCGGCAAGATTTCGAAGTATTCAATTGTGCAACTCTTGATTTAATCAATAAAATAAATTGATTCATTAGTCATTAATTTTTTTGAATCACCCTAATAAAAAATTGATCGAAGGCTGTAACTATAATCAGGCAAATCTAGCTCTTTAAAAAAAATGATAAAATTTGGTTTTAAGATTCTTTTTTTGTGATAACCGCTGTTAAGTAAAAACCAGAGGCATAAATAACACCCCTTGTCCTTCAGCAGTAGTTACTAACAATGTGAAACTCAACTATTTATTTCTGTTGGATTTGAATGAGATTTTCTTTTCAGAATAGGACTAAAATTATTATTAATTAAACTACAATCGACCAAAATGTTCTGAATATTATAATTCTTATTTTATCATTATTATACCGGGTATCTGGAAAACGGCGGATGAAAAATTCATCACATTGGAGATCGGGTGGGTGGGAGGTGCTTATATTTTTGTAGGAAAATCTTAATTTTGCAATTACGCTCCGCCCCTCGGTCTGACAGCGAATGAAAAATTCATCACAATGGAGATCGGGCGGGTGGGCGGGGCTTATATTTTTGTAGGAAAGTCTGAATTTTGCAGTTACGCTCTGCCCCTCATTCTGACAACAAATGAAAAATTCATCACAATGGAGATCGGGTGGGTGGGCGGGGCTTATATTTTGCCCTTTTTTTACTTCTCGAGCTTAAGCAAAGGAAGTGTTGTAATCGAGTCCGTCGGCCGACTCTCTACTTTTACGTTTTCTCAATCTTTCATGACCCCTAGAGTACGAAATACTAGATTTTTATTAGACAGATAATCTCCGAAAGTACTGGGCCGATTGTTGTCAAATTTTGTATTTATATTAAGAATCTCATGTCAATAATGTGATGACGTCACTTCAAAATTGTACATAGTAAATGGGTTTTAAATAGTATAAAATAACATAGTCCTACACACGTAGTTTATGACTCGGCCCACTATTTTCTCAGAGTTTATGTCATTTACCAAAATAAGTTTTCCAATTGCAAGTACATACTAGCCCCGCCCACCCGCCTTCTACTTTCCCAGAGGGTATGACGTCTGCCAAAATCAGTCTTATCTGAGCAAGTGCTAGCCCCGCCCACCCGCCCTCTATTCTTTCAGAGTTTATGTCCTTTGCCAAAATAAGTTTTCCCTTTGTAAGTATTATCTCCTCTATTTTCTCATAGGGTATGGCATTTGTCAAAATCAGTCTTATCTTAGCAAGTACTAGCCCCGCCCACCCGCCCTCTATTTTCCCAGAGGGTATGACGTCTGCCAAAATCAGTCTTATCTGAGCAAGTGCTAGCCCCGCCCACCCGCCCTCTATTTTTTCAGAGTTTATGTTGTTTGCCAAAATAAGTTTTACCTTTGCAAGTATTATACCCTCTATTTTCTCAGAGGGTATAGTATTTGGCAAAATCAGTCCTATCTCAGTAAGTACTAGCCCCGCCCACCCGCCCTCTACTTTCTCAGAGGGTATGGCGTTTGCCAAAATCACTTTTATCTTAGCAAGTGCTAGCCCCGCCCACCAGCCCCTATTTTCTCAGAGGATATGTCATTTCCCAAAATAAGACTTATCTTAGCAAGTAATACACTCTGGGAAAATAAAGGGCGGGTGGGCGGGGCTAGTACTCGCTAACATAAGTCTTATTTTGGCAAATGACATATTCTCTGAGAAAATAAGGGGTGGGTGGGCGGGGCTAGTACTTTGGAAGATAAGACTGATTTTGGCAAATGTCATATCCTCTGGGAAAATAGGGGGAGGGTGGGCGGACCTAACATTTGTTAAAAAAAACTGATTTTGGCTGTGTTAATCTTGTAAAAACTTGTGAAATTTAAAAGTGTTAAACTGCAAATTTCCATAGTAACAAGTTAAATTCCTAAATTTACCCAAAATTTGCAAAATATATTGAATTTTTGTGATTTATCATTGCAAATTTTTAGAGATTTTGAAATCTATAAGAAATTTTCTTTATATATACTTTTAGATGTTTTTCTGGAAGCATTTCGAAGTTCTTTTCAGTCAGTTTGAATTTTAGTTGTTTTTTAAAGTGTGCTAAAATTTTCAAAATTTTTTTTTTTGGCGACGTTTCAGTTAAAATATATAGATTTTATAATTCGTTCACAAATTGTCAAAATTTAGACATTTTTGTGGTTTTTGGGATCTTCGACAATTTTCGTCAACAATTTTAGACTTGTGCGAAAATTTTCAAAATTTTTGTGGGTAAAATCTTTATTAAAACATCTAGAACATATATAATCCAGGAGCAAGAGCTTTCCACACATTCATGAATTGTAATAGTGGAAATTTTTCTAGAATCAGCGACAAAACCACTTTGAGTTTCCCTTCCTTTTATCTATAGTTCTCGTACTTTGATAATTGAAACTGAAATGTTACGGATTGTTTCAACACTGGAAGTAGTTCAATATCAAAAAATCGAAAGCTTTCACTTTTAAGGTTCAGGTAAAAAATAATCGACGTTTTGTAATAGCGCATTATTATTACATGCTTGACAGGAGGGGACCGGATGGTGTTTAGCATAGGCCCTCAAATAGTAGTCCGGCCCTGAGCATAATTTGACAAACTACAACCGATTACCCTTCTTAATCAAGTTCTGATTTTTTTTTGTAAATTATTTAAAACAATTTTGGGGAACTTTGGTATTCTCTTTTTGGAAAATTCTAACCTGGCCTGTTTTTAAGTTGATTTTAGGATCCCGTTTTCTCTATTTTTGGAAAATTTAAAACAATTTGAGGTTCTAGGTATTCCTGTTTGGAAAGAATTTGAAAGTGCTTTGGGCTCTAGTGTTTTTTCTTATAATAAATTTAATTAAATTTCTTAGAGCATACGTCATTTGCCAAAATCGGTCTTATTTTAGCAGGTACTAACCCCGCCCACCCGCCCTCTCTTCTCTTAGAGGGTATCCCATCTGCCAAAATCAGTCTTATCTTAACAAGTACCAGCCCCACCCACCCACCCTCCATTTCTTGGAAGGATCTCATTAGCCAAAATCAGTTTTATCTTAGCAGGTACTAACCCCGCCCACCCGCCCTCTATTTTCTTAGAAGGATATCATTAGCCAAAATCAATCTTATCTTAGTACTAGCCCTCTTAAGAAAATAAAGGGCGGATGGGCGGAGCTGGTGATTGTCAAGATAAGACTAATTTTGGCAAATGATTTATTCTCTAAGAAAATAAAGGGCGGGCGGGTGGGGCTAGTACTTGCCAAAATAAAACTGACTTTGGCAAACGGCATACTTTGGAAAAAAATAGGGGTGGGTGGGCGGGGCAAATACTTGCTAAGATAAGACTGATTTTGCCAAATAATATACCCCCTACCCTTCATTTTCTTAAAGGGTGTTATTTGCAAAAATCAGTGTTATTTTAGCAGCTACTAACCCCGCCCACCCACCCTCTCTTTTGTTTTTGTTTATAATTTATAAATGTCTTTTTTTTTTGGTTTATTTATTAATGAAAAATAATAGCTTGTTTTATTTATTTATAATGCACCTCTGGTTGTTATGGTTATTGTCCTAAAGAAGGTAGATTTCAGCCACCATCGTTACTAAGAAATCAGAAAGTGAGGCGGAGGCATTAGGTGCGTGCAGTATTGCCAATTTTACTTTTATAAAATAAGGTTTTTTCGTAATCTATATCATAAAGAATTTATTACTTTTTTGGGACTCCCGAAACATAACGTAAGTTAATCCGCCATTTTTCAGACACCCGGTATAAAGACGTACATATTCTTCACATTTTCGAGAAAATGAGGTGACTCGTTCTTAATTTGACCAATAAAAAATGTGCAATGACGTCAACATGGCTAATTCTAGTCACAACAGAAAAAGTAGTCACAGCGTTATACCAACGTAAGAAAAAAAAGGAAAGGTCCAAGTTGGGAATAAAACGTTATTATACCCTGCAAATATTTTTGTGTAACATTCAAATCATTTTGGACAACCATTCATTGAAATGACGTCATCAAATTGTTGGTGGCGATGATTAGCCAAATTTTGATTACCATCTACATGATATAAGTTTTGAAAAGCAGTTTTGGGCTTTCGAATTTCTGTATTACAAAATTCAGCAATTTTAATTTATTTTCGAAATATTTTAAAACATTTTGTAGATTTGTTGTGAACTTGGTTTGATTATAATCTCTTCAAATGTAAATATTATCGAAGATATTTTTGGTACTAGATTCGAATCAATTTTTTATCGTCGAAATAACAATCAGATTAGAAGTACCTCATGTCAGATATCGATTTTGATAGAGTTTCCAATTCCGTTTTTTTTTAATTTGCATAAAACGTAGTTGATCACACTGTGTTATTTTTGACTATAGGAAATGACTTTCTGAACAGCTGTGTGTAAGTGGCCTGACTGGTAGTTAACCAGCGTGCGTATGTTTAATGCGTATTAAAGAAAAAAGTCAACGTAAATAAGTGTTAGTGATTGTAATTTGTTGAACCAGAACAAAGGTGAAACAATCAGAGTTAATGGAAAAATATTATCTCGCTTTAATTGTTACTATGATGTATATGGTTTAACATCCTAATTGTCATTGTAAATCGCACTTTTGCCACGATTACGATAACCTTAATAATGAAATTTTCTAAAAATAATAAGACATGTTAAGTAAAAAGATTTCGTTGTATAATATTTAACTTAAAAACAATAATAATATTTTAACAATAGAATAAATTTATTCTGTTTATTTCTGGCGCACATTCGACGCATTGTTATCTGTTCTGTCAACACCCCGTATATTTTAAACATTTAGAGTGTCCACAAAAAAGAAAAAAATGAAACCCTTTGTGGTCGGTACATAAAACAATTAACCACGCGTTGTTTATACAGGGTGGTTAAATTTTCGAAGAACAAATTTAAATCAAAAAAATGTTTAAAAAAAAACAGTTTAGTGGATAGTGTTTGTGGCCACCTGTACATACAGTCGTGCGTTTTATCCTGGAAAAATCTGGCGCCTTTTCCGGCGAAATTTTTTCCACGAAAGGCCTCAGCACCTAAGCGTTTTCTTATCACGTGAAAGCTTAAGAGATAAGCCCACGATGTCATAACAATCACCATGGAGTTCACTAATTAACAATTGTGTACGGAATGCGTGCGCAGCGATTACCCATATATAGCCGGAACGCAGCACGTAGACGCAACAGAGCTTCAAAGCTTGTCGACACACAGACTTCAGCAGCTTTCAGCCCTGAAAAACCCCATCATGGAACACATGTCGAAGAAAGACACCATGGCGCTCCGCGAAAAGCACATCGGGTGAGACCCCATTTTTACCATTAATCAATTATTATTGTTAATTGTTAATTTGTTTCGACGGCGGTTTGTGTATCGATTTTGAGTCTCCAGATGATGCGCATCTGGCGGCGATTAATCCGTTCGGAATTTTCTACCGCGGCGGTTTCCGCTGGTGGAAATTTCCGGCCCGAGAGTAAAGAGAAATCTCTGTTGCAGAAAGTCCTGCCAGCTTTTTTTCCGGCAAGACCCGTTGAAAATAACGAGGGCAAAGGCCCAGTATCTGTACGACGAGAAAGGCGACGCGTACTTGGACTGCATCAACAATGTTGCCCACGGTGAGTTTTTTGGAATTTTTGTGGTCACGGCTTGTAATTTCGTCGGAGGATTTAACTCATTCCGAGCCGATTATTATTTGGCTCGAGGTGAGTCACGTTGCGGAATTGATTTCGGAGCGGAGCGGAGATAAGAGGTTATTACTTTGTGTTATCATTTTTGTATTGGAAAAATGCTACGTTGGGTGACTGGGTAATAATTGAGAACGGGTTTTTTTTCGAAATTGAGAAATAAGTACCTCGGGGCAAATTTAACGTAACTATACATGAATAACATTTGATTTAAAAAAACAAACTGCATTTTAGATTAAAATCAAGGTTTTTAGTAAATAGTTTTCATGAAACCTCATATTCCTTATCGATGTATATTACAAATATAAATTTAGCTCGCTCCGCTCGCTAAAAAAAATTTTGAACTCTTTGTAGTGCAAATTTAAACTTAAACTTTGTTCAGTCATTGACTTCGTTGTAAACAGCCGCATTAAGATTATCTTTGATATCAATTGGCGATTGCCAGTATAAGTTGTAAAATTGTCCAAAACGTCAAAATTTCAAGTAGCTCTTTGCTTTATCTATCGTTTCTAAGAACTTGTGACAAGTCTTTTTTTACACTTTATTTTAACAATTTCCTTTCAATGGTATAAAGTTCCTGATTAGTTAAGCTATCGCTCATCTTAAACTTCAAATTTTGACAGAATTTAGATAAAATAAAAACGAAATTTTTTAATTTTACTTTTTTTTTTGTTTTTTCAGTTTCTCGATTTGCAAGTTTTTGAGTTTTCAATTTGTGATTTTTTAATTTTTTGATTTCCAATTTTTTCGTTTCGGTTGATTTTCTTTATTTTTTCAACTATTCAATTTTTCTCAATTTTAGAATTTTTTAAATCTTAATTTTTTCAGTTTTTCGTTTCTTCAGTTTTTCCGTTATTCATTTTTTATTTCTTCAATTTCTATCAGTTTTTTAATTTTCAATTGGAAATTTTTACAGTTTTTGATTCTATAATTTTTCGATTTTACAATATTTGGGTTTTCCAATTTTTGCGATTTGATTTTTTTTTTTTTTGTATGTGTAATTATCATCCATTTTCAAGACAGTCCATTGATGGAAATAAACTAAAAATTTTTAAAATGTTCACTTGTACGATTTTAGAATTTTTCCATTTTGCAAAATATTTGATTTTTAATTTTTCGATTTTTCGGTGCTACATTTATTCTATTCTATAATTTTTCGATTTTACATATTTGGGTTTTCTAATTTTTCAATTTTTCGAATTTTCAACTTTTCGGATCAAAAAAAGGGAAGAATTGTAAAATTCAACAATCAAAAATGAACAAACGAAAATATATAAAATGAAAACTGAAAATTCTAAAAACTGAAAATCAAGAACTTGAAAAATTGAAGAAACGAAAAATTCAAAATTCGAAAGATTGAGAAACTTAAAAATCGAAAAGGTGCAAATTCGAAAAAACGAAATATCTATTGTAAAATCGAAATATTGGAAATTAAAGAAACTGGAAATAAAAAAATTGTAAAATTGAACAATTTAAAAAGTGAAAAAGCGAGGACTGAAAAATTTAGATAATGAAAATTAGAAAAATCGGGAAAATAAAAAACAAAAATCAAGAACTAGTAAAGTCTAATAATGAAAAATTGTAATATCGAAAAATTTCAAATCGAAAAATTTGAAAAATTTGGATGTTACGAAAATGAAAAATTGAAAAAATTTTACAGTTCTTGGATTTGCAATTTTATGTGTTTTGAATTTTGAATTTTTCAATTTCCCGATTTTTCCGTTAATTTTTCATGTGTTCAATTTTTGGATTTGCAATTTTTCGTTTCGGTTTTTGTTTTCGAGGACTAAAAAATCTGATTAAAACTAGAAAAAGCGAATAAACGAAAAATTGTGATATAAAATTTAGAAAATGAAAACTATAAAAATCGAACAATGAAAAATTGTAACATCGGAAAATTGCAAAATTGAAAAATTGAACAAATTTTGCAATTTTTGGATTTGCAGTTGCACGAATTTTCAATTTTCGGATTTTTTATTTAACTTTTCATGTCTTCAATTTTTCGATGGGGTTTTTGTTTTCTTTATTTTTAAATTTTTCGGTTTTTCATTGTTCTGATTTTATAATTGTTCTTTTTGTCAAGGGAAATTTTTCAGTTGTTGAATTTGTCAATTTTTCGATTGTTCAATTTTTGTGTTTTTTCAGTTTGAAATTTTTCAGTTTCTCAATTTTTTTCAAATGAGTAATATTATTATATCATTTTTTCGATCATTCAGTGTTACAGTTTTTGGATTCATTAACTTTTTTGGATTTTTTAGTTCTCGATTTTTAGTTTTTCAGTGTTTGAATTTTTCGTTTTTTTGTACTTTTTCGAGTTTGCAATTTTTCGTTTTATCAATTTTTCTAAAAAACGAAAATGTATAATGAAAACTTTAAAAATTCTGAAAATTGGAATCAGGAACTTGAAAAATTGAAGAAAAAAAAAATTCAAAAATTAAAACATTAAATCTGAAAACATTAAAACTGAGAAACTTAAAAATCGGAAAAGTACAAAAAATATTGAAAATTAAAGAAATCCGAAAATCGTATCATTGGAAATTCAGAAAGTTGTAAAATTCAAAAACTGGAAAAGGGAGGAACTGAAAAATCAAAGATTGAAAATTTGAAAAAATGAATAAACGAAAAAATATAAAATCGAAAGAAATATTGAAAAAAATAAAGGAAATGAAAAACAAAAAATTCTGATACATTTAAAATTCAGAAAATGAGAATTAAAAAACCGCGAAAATCAAAAGTAAAAATCAAAGAAAAATTGAGGAACTGGAAAATCGAAAAATGAAAAATTGCAAAATTGAAAAGTTGAAAAATTTTGGAAGTCGAGAAATTGAAGAAATGAAAGAAAAAAGCCAAAAAATTACTCTAGTAGGCCATGAAATTAATTTTTGAAATGATTTGACATTTAATTTGACAGTTATTTCGTTGTATTATAATTGTCAAACTGAACAGTGTTACCAACATCATTACTTTAGAAATACATTTCATGCCCGATTTTTTTCGAACGTATTTTTTTTCAGTTTATTTCAGCAATTGTTTCGGATATTCAAAGGGACAACACAAAAATAACTTCATATTATAACTTTAGGATGATTTTTCTGTAAGCTGGTACTTTTTTCGTTTACGTAGAGGCCGTTTCATATTTTTTGAAAACATAATTTTTTGTTTTTTCCTTTTCTTTCATTTTTCAATTTCTCCATTTTTTGATTTCATAATTTTTTGATTTTTCAAGTTCAATATTATGTTTCTACAGTTTTTCGTTTTTCATATCCTTTATTTTTTTCACTATTTCTTTCGATTTTGTAATTTTTCATTTATTCAGTTTTTCAAATTTTTCATCTTAGATTTTTGGATTCCCAGTTACAGGATTTTTTTATTTCTTTCAGTTTCAATTTTTCCATTTTAAATCGACTTTTAAATTTCTCAATTTTAATGTTCCAATTTTTAGAATGTTCAAAGTTTTCATTTTATACATTTTCGTTTTGTCATTTTTGATTTTTTAATTTTACAATTTTGCAATTTTTCGATTTTTTTAATTCAAAAAGTTGAAAAATCGAAAAATTGCAAAAACGAAAAATTGGAAAGTCGAAAAACTGCAAACTGAAGAAACGAAACATTGAAAAACTAAAAATCGAGAGACTTACAAATTGAAAAAAGTTAATGAATGAAAAAACCGGAAAAAGAAAGAACGAATCGAATTAAAAAATTGTAAAATTCAAATACTATAAAATCGAAAAATTATAGAATCGAAAAAATGTAACACTAAAAGATCGAAAATTTGAAAAATCGAATAAATGAAAAAGTTTTAAAATACAAAATCTGAATTTTTTTATTCGAAAAAATTAAAAAAAGAAAAACTGGAAAATCCAAAATGTGCAAATCGAAAAACTGAAGAAACGAAAAGTGGAAGCATTGAAAAAGTAAAAAATCGAAAAAAATTAATAAATCAAAAAATTGAAAAGAAGGGAAAACGAATCGAATCGAAAAATTGGAAAACCAAAATATTGTATAATCGAAAAATTATAGAATCGAAAAACTGTAATACTGAAATATCGAAAAATAGAAAAATTAAAACTGGAAAAATTGAAAAATCATATTGAAAAGTAGGAAAATTATAAAATCAGAACTGAAAAAATAAAAATTACTCTAGTAGGCCATGAAATTAATTATTGAAATAATGATTTGACATTTAATTTGACAGTTGTTGCGTTGTATTATAATTGTCAAACTGAACAGTGTTACCAACATCATTATTTTAGAAATAAATTTCATGCCCGATTTTTTTCGAACGTATTGTACCAGCATTTTCCGGGAGTTGACGGTGGTGTTTTTGCCTAGTGGGTCACTGCCACCCCGCCGTGGTGGAGGCCGGCTGTGCCCAGATGTCCGTCCTCAACACCAACAACCGCTTCCTGCACGACAACATCGTCCTGTGCGCGCAGCGCATCATCAGCACCATGCCCGACAAGCTCTCCGTCTGCTACTTCGTCAACTCCGGCTCGGAGGCCAACGACCTCGCCCTGCGCCTCGCCCAGATCCACACCGGCAACCGCCAGATCGTCGCTCTGGAGCAGTGAGTTCCTTTCTAACCCCCCGTCCACATCATTTGCAGACCAAAGGCCCGGGACTCGGACCCAAAAAATCATTTCTCATACCGTAATCACTGTCCATGACCTAGCTTTAAGTATGTGTTCGATGAGAAATAATACTTTGGGCTGATGAGAACTATTATTTCTTATCGTAGGGCACATGTTGTGTTGAATGAGTTGAACATCTCTAATTTTTTTGTTTCATTTTTTTCTTACAGCCACCTAACACATTACAGATGAAGATGCGGCGTCCAGAGCAAGTCCACCACGCGGGACGGCATTGCAGCACATGACTTTTAGAGGATTTGATTGTTAAATTCTCCAAGGCTGTTGGTGGCGTTCGGTCATTGGAGCGCACTAGCACTAGCAGGCTTGGAAATTGTAGATTTTGTGTATTGTAAATGTGGGGGCGCCGGGATTGGGTAAAGAGCAGCTACGAATGTGCTATTTTTTTAGTGCGTACCACGGCCATTTGACATCCTTGATTGACATTTCCCACTATAAGTTTAATCTTCCTGGTGGGCCACCGCAGAAGGATCACGTCCACGTGGTAAGTCGTACTAACCCCAACAGTCATTCTTTCTCTAACAAAGAACAAAATTGCAGGCTTCGTGCCCCGACACTTACAGAGGAAAATTCCGAGACTCGGAGCACCCGAAGGAGGCGCTCTCCAAGCTCTACTCCGACGAGATCGCGGCCATCTGCGCCAAAGTCCGCGACGAGAAAGGCGAAGGAATCTGTGCCTTCATCGCCGAGAGTCTTCTGAGCTGCGGAGGACAGGTCATCCCTCCCGAGAACTACCTGAAGGACGTCTACGACCACATTCGCCAAGCCGGAGGAATTTGCATCGCCGACGAGGTCCAAGTGGGTTTCGGACGACTGGGAAAACAATGGTGGGGCTTCCAGCTGCACGACGTGGTGCCCGACATCGTCACCATGGGTAAACCCATGGGCAACGGGCACCCGGTGGCTGCCGTGGTCACCACGCAAGAGATAGCAGACAGCTTTGCCAACACCGGGGTGGAGTACTTCAACACGGTGAGAACCCCAACCCGTACTAGTCAACTTATACACAAACCGGGCGTTTACAGTACGGCGGCAATCCCGTGTCTTGCGCCATCGCCAACGCCGTCTTCGACACCATCGAGAGGGAGAACCTCCGCGAGCACGCCCTCGTCGTGGGGGAGTACCTCTTCGACGCCTGCCAGATGCTGGCCAAGAAGCACATGTGCATCGGCGACGTCCGCGGCATGGGTCTTTTCCTGGGGATCGAGCTGGTGAAGGACCGCGAATTGAGAATCCCGGACAAGGAAACGGCCACCTATGTCGTGTCGAGGTACCACCACCCCAAATTTGTGTCTCCTTGTACTCACGTTTCTTTTAGAATGAGAGCGGAGCACATCCTGGTGAGTAGCGACGGGCCCGACCACAACGTCATCAAAATCAAGCCCCCGATGGTCTTCAATAAGGAGAACGTGGACGAGTTCGTGTCCACGTTGGACCGAGTTTTGAAGGAGCGCAGGGAGAGTAGTCAAGGCCAGGCGGCGGTGAAGGGCACCGAGACACCCAGCAAGGAGGGGAGAACGCGTAAACCCATCAAGGAAGAGAGGATTAAATCTATTTAAGATGTTTTATTGTTTTCTATTTAGATTAGGTAGTTTGTGTGTTGATGTTATTTAACTTTTGCATGGCTAGGGAGTAGGTTTTTACAAGTATTGAACTGAAAAGTGCTTTTTTTGGAGCGAGGCATTGGTTATTTATATGTAAGAGGATGCCTTTTGATGTTTTCTGTGAAAATAAATCATATTTTTTTACATGAGTGTCGTTTATATATATCTTTATAAATACACAAAAAACTCTCTATACACTAGTGCTTTTTTCCGTTCGAGCGTAGACCGTTTTAACATATGTATTTTTGAGAAAATTTTTGGAAATTATTCTCGCCATTTCCCAAGTTTTCCAGATTATTATGATTAATCAAGGGAAAACTCGCTATAAATCGGATTTTTTCCTTCCGCATAGTTGCCGTTTAAACAATTTTTGAAAGTTTTTTAATTAATATTGGGAGAACACTTTGACAATTTTCGCGATTTAACATGTTTGTAGAAAAATTTTTGGGAAATTATTTTCCCAATTTTCTTTGTTATTTGTAAAGACCGAATTTAAATTGCTTCATATGCGTAGTTTAAAAGAAATTTTCTATCATCGACTCCGTATTTTTTCTTTTAAGCATTATTTTTCTTTCATTTTTCCATTTGTCGGTTTCATAATTTTTTGATTTTTCAAGTTTAATATTTTCAAATTTTCAATTTCTCTACTTATAAATTTCAATTTTATGTTTCTGCAGTTTTTCATTTCCTTTATTTTTTTCACTATTTCTTTCGATTTTGTAATTTTTCATTTATTCAGTTTAAAATTTTTCATCTTAGACTTTTGGATTCCCAGTTATGCGATTTTTTGATTTTGCACATTTTCGACTTTTAAATTTCTCAATTTTAATCTTCCAATTTTTAGAATTTTCAAAGTTTTCATTTTATACAATTTCGTTTTCTCATTTTTGACTTTTTAATTTTACAATTTTTCCATTTTTGTAACTGAAGAAACGAAACATTGAAACATTTGAAAAACAAAAAATCGAGAGCCCTACAAATTGAAAAAAAGTTAATGAATCAAAAAACTGGAAAATGAAAGAACGAATCGAATTAAAAAATTGTAAAATCCAAATATACTATAAAATCGAAAAATTATAAAATTTGACTGTTGGAAAAGTTGTCTAAAATGCACAAAACATTCAGGGATCTACAGATCTCGACGTACTCATTCCAAAAATATAACGACGTTACGTTCATCACGCAAAGTTTTCAAAATGTTCAGTTTTAAATTCAAATTAAAAAACAATCCAAAACTTTTGATATTTCAATGGCCGATTATGGAAAAAGTATTGCAGTTATCAAAGATACGAGGCCGAAAATGAGTTCTAAAGCTCCAAATCGTAAGTTTCGAAAATAGTCAAAAATGGGTCGAAATTTGAAAACAAATACTGGAAAAATTTCACTTTTAAAAAAGTTGTTTAAAACTCTCAAAAAATTCAGGATCTAGATCTCCACCTGTTGATTTAAAAAATATAGCGTGTTTATGTTCATCGTACAACATTTTTTAAATTTTCCGTTTTGAAGTCATTTTTTTTTAATTCCAAAATTTCGATATTTCAAGGGTTGATTGTGGAAAAACTTGCAGTTATCAAACGAAGCGGAAAGTGAGTTCTAGGGTCCGAAATCTACAAGAAAATGTATTTAGTTAAGTTTCAAAAATGGAAATTTGAAAAGTCGAAATTTGAAGGGAGAAAATTTGGGTTTTGAAAAAATTGTCTAAAACTCCACAGAAACTGCTATGATGTAAGATCTCGACGTGGTGATTCCAAAAATATAACGTGTTTGTGTTCATTGCCCAACATTGTCAAAATGTTCGGTTTTAAATTATTTTTTTTTTAAATTCAAAAAATTTCGATAGTTCGACGACCGATTCTGGAAAAACTGGTGCATTTATCAAAGAAATGAGGCCGGAAGTCCGTTATTGGGCTCGAAATCTACAAGTAAACGTGTTTAGTTAAGTTTCGAAAATAGTCAAAAATGAATCGAAATTTGAAGTATTGGAGAAATTTCACTTTAAAAAATTTGTTCAAAAAATTCAGGAATCTTTACGTACTGATTCCAAAAATATAACATGACTATGTTCATCGCGGAACATTTTCAAAATGTTCAGTTTTAAAGTCAAATTTTTTAAAAATTCCAAAAATTTCGAAAACTGTTGCAATTATCAAAGAAACGAAGTCGGAAGTGAGTTCTAAGGCTCAATGTCTACAAGAAAATGTATTTAGTTAAATTTCGAAAATGGTTAAAAATTGGAAAAATTTGACGTTTGAAAAAGTTGTCTAAAAATCCAGGAAAACTTCAGGGATATATAGAATTCACCGTGATGATTCCAAAAATATAACATCTTTATTTTCATCATGTAAAATCTCGGTTCTAAATTCAAATTCTTTTTAAATTCCAAAAATTGCGATATTTCAATGGCCGATTCTGGAAAAACGGATGAAGTCATCAAAAAAACGAGGCCGGAAGTGAGTTCTTGGGCTCGAAATCAACAAGAAAATGTATTTAATTAAATTTCAAAGCTGGCCAAAAATTGCTCGAAATTTGAAAAAAAAACACTAAAAAAAATCACATTTGAATAAGTTGTCTAAAAATCCACCAAAAAGTTCTAAAATACATATACATATAGATCTCGATGTGCTGATTCCAAAATTATAGCGTGTTTTTGAGTATCGCTACACATTTTCAAAATGTTCGGTTTTAAAGTCAAATTTAAAAAAATTCGATATGTTAACGGTCGATTCTGGAAAAACTCTTAAGAGTTTTCAAAGAAACGAGGCAAGAATTGAGTTCTAGGGCTCGAAATCTAGAAGAAAATGTCTAGAGTTAAGTTTCGGAAATGGTCAAAAATGGATCGAAATTTAAAGAAGCGAAAAGTTTCGGTTTTGAAAAAGTTGTCTAAAAATCCACCAAAAATTCTGGGATCTATAGATGTTGACGTAGTGATTCCAGAAATATAGCGTGTTTATGTTTATCGCGCAACATTTTCAAAATGTTGGGATTTGAATTCATTTTTTTTTAGATTCCAAAAATTTTGTTATTTCAACTGCGGATTCTGGAAAAACGGTTGGAATTAACAAAGAAATGAGGCCGGAAGTGAGTTCTACAGCCGAAATCTACAAGAAAATATATCTAGTTAAGTTTTGAAAATGGTCAAAAATGGGTCGTAATTTGAGTATTTAAAACATTTGACTTTTGGAAAAGTTGTCTAAAAATCCACAAAAAGTTCAGAGAATCTACAGATCTCGACGTACTAGTTCCAAAATATAAGATAAGACTAATTTTGGCAAATAATATATCCTCTGAGAAAATAGGGAGCAAATCTAAAAAATATGAATTAAAAAGTCAAAAAATCGCAAAATCGGGAAATTGAACAGTCGAAAAATTGAAAAATTTAAAGATCGAGAGAAAAATTGGAACGTTGGAATATTACTAAAAATCGAAGAATTGACAAATTGAAAAGCCGAAATATAAAAGAATTGAAAAATCCAGATATTGAGCAATTCCCAAAACTGAATGTTGAAAAATTGAGAAATCAAAAAGTCTCAAAATTGAAGAATCGAAAAAGTGAAACACTGAAATATCAAAAAATTGAAAAATCAAACAATTGAACATTGAAAAATTGGAAGATCTATCAATAGAAAAGCTGAAAAGCTGAAAAATTGAAAATCCTAGAAATCGGAAAAACAAAACATCGAAAAATTAAAAATTGAAAAATTTCAAATTTATGAAAATCGATGAAATGAAACATCAAAAAATTGGTCGAAAGTTGTTTCAACAGAACTTCCCTCGCTCCTGATGTAGAATGAAACATAAAAAATAAACACTCTATCAGATTTAGGAATTTAATTGGTTAGCATAGAAATTTGCAATTTAACACCTTTCGAATTTAACAAGTTTTTACAAGATTAATAGAGGCAAAATCAGTCTTATCTTAGCAAGTACTAGCCCCGCCCATCCCCCCGCTATTTTCTCAGAAGATATGTCATTCGCCAAAATAAGTCTTATCCAAGCAAGTACTAGCCCCGCCCATCCACCCCCTGTTTTCTCAGAGGATATGTTATTGCCAAAATAAATCTTATCTTAGCAAGTATTAGTCCCGCCCACCCGCCCCCTGTTTTCTCAGAGGATATGTTATTTGCCAAAATAAGTCTTATCTTAGCAAGTACTAGCCCCGCCCACCGGCCCCCTATTTTTTCAAAGGATATGTGATATACCAAAATGCTAGTATTTGCTAAGATAAGACTGATTTTGGCAGATGACATAGCTTCTAAGAAAAGAGAGGGTGGGTGGGCGGGGCTACTCCTTGCTAAAATAAGACTAATTTTGGCAAATAACATATCCTCTGAGAAAATAGGGGGCAAGTCTAAAAAATATTAATTGAAAAGTCAAAAATCGCAAAATCGGGAAATTGAACAGTCGAAAAATCGAAAAATTTAAATATCGAGAGAAAAATTGGAATGTTGGAATATTACTAAAAATCGAAGAATTGAAAAATCCAGATATTGAAAAATCCTCAAAACTAAATGTTGAAAAATTGATATTTCAACGGTTAATTTTGGAAAAACTGTTGGAGTTATCAAAGAATCGAGGTCGGAAGTAAGTTCTAGAGCACTAAATCTACAGGAAAATATATTTAGTTACGAAAAATTGCTCGAAATTTCAAAAAATTTCGAAAACATTTCACTTAAAAAAAATTCACGTCAGAATAACTTGTTTAAAAATCCACAAAAATTTCTGAAATATATAGATCTCGATGTGCTGATTCCCCAATAAAATTGTGTGTTTTTGTTCATCGGGCAATATTTTCGAAATCTTCCATTTTGAAGTCAAATTCTTTTTAAATGCTAAGATTTCGATATTTCAACGGTTAATTCTGGAAAAACTATTGGGGTTATCAAAGAATCGAGGTCGGAAGTAAGTTCTAGAACTCGAAAAAAAGTTAATGGATCAAAAAACTGGAAAATGAAAGAACGAATCGAATTAAAAAATCGTAAAATCCAAATATACTATAAAATCGAAAAATTATAGAATTGAAACATGTAACACTGAAAGATCGAAAATTTGAAAAATCGAATAAATGAAAAAGTTTTAAAATATAAAATCTGAATTTTTTATTCGAAAAAATTTAAAAACGAAAAGTGGAAAATCCAAAATGAGCAAATCGAAAAACTGAAGAAACGAAAAATGGAAAAGCTGAAAAATGGAAAAACTGAAAAATCGAAAAAAATTTGTGAATCAAAAAATTGAAAAGAAGGAAAAACGAATCGAATCGAAAAATTGGGAAACCAAAATATTGTATAATATAATAATACTGAAAGAACGAAAAATAGAAAAATTAAAACTCGTAAAATTGAAAAATCATGTTGAAAAGTATGAAAATTATAAAATCAGAACTGAAAAAATTAAGAAAATACAAAAAGCGAAGGGAAAAATTGCAAATCGAAAAATTGGAAACATGCAAAATTATTTGAAAATTCGAAAAATTCAAAAATTAATGATTGAATACTCATGAAATTACAAAATCTAAAAACTGAAACATCCAAAACTGGGAAAATCGAAAAACTGAAAAGTAAAAATGAAAAATTGAAAAATCGCAGAACGAGAATTAAAGAAACGAAAAACTGAAAAAATTAAAATTCAAAAACAAAAAATTATAAAAATAATTGAGAAACTGACACATTGAAAAATTAACATTTGAAAACTCGTGAAATTGCAAATAAAAAAATTGCATAATCTAAAAACTGAAACATTCAAAAGTTGGAAGATCAAAAAACTGAAAAGTTTAAGAATGAAAATTCGTAGAGTTGCATATTATAAAATTGAACAAACAAAAAATTGAAAAAACAAAAAATTGAAAAAATCTAGAAGTTGTAAAATCGAAAAATTGCAACTCGAAAAATTGACAAATCCAAAAATTGAAAAAAAGTTAATGAATGAAAAAACCGGAAAAAAAGAACGAATCGAATTAAAAAATTGTAAAATTCAAATACTATAAAATCGAAAAATTATAGAATCGAAAAAATGTAACACTGAAAGATCGAAAATTTGAAAAATCTAATAAATGAAAAAGTTTTAAAATACAAAATCTGAATTTTTTTATTCGAAAAAAATTAAAAAACGAAAAGTGGAAAATCCAAAATGAGCGAATCGAAAAATTGAAGAAACGAAAAATGGAAGCATTGAAAAACTGAAAAATCGAAAAAAATTAATGAATCAAAAAATTGAAAAGAAGGAAAAACGAATCGAATAGAAAAATTGGAAAACCAAAATATTGTATAATTGTATAAAAATTATAGAATCGAAAAACTGTAATACTGAAAGATCGAAAAATAGGAAAATTAAAACTCGAAAAATTGAAAAATCATGTTGAAAAGTAGGAAAATTATAAAATCAGAACTGAAAAAATTAAGAAAATAAAAAAACCGAAGGGAAAAATTGCAAATCGAAAAATTGAAGACATTCAAAATTATTTGAAAATTCGAAAAATTCAAAAATTAATGATTGCATACTCATGAAATTGCAAATCAGAAAATTACAAAATCTAAAAACTGAAACATCCAAAATTGGGAAAATCAAAAAACTGAAAAAGTAGAAATGAAAAATTGAAAAATCGCAGAACGGGAATTAAAGAAACGAAAAACTGAAAAAATTAAAATTCAAAAACAAAAAATTATAAAAATAATTGAGAAACTGACACATTGAAAAATTAACAATTGAAAACTCGTGAAATTGCAAATCAGAAAATTGCATAATCTAAAAACTGAAACATCCAAAACTTGGAAAATCAAAAAACTGGAAAGTTTAAGAATGAAAATTCGTAGAGTTGCATATCGTAAAATTGAACAAACAAAAAATTGAAAAAACCAAAAATAGAAAAAAAGCTAAAAGTTGTAAAATTGAAAAAAATGTAAAAGTTGTGAAATCGAAAAATTGAAAACAAAAAAATTTCATGTTGAAAAAAAAGGAAAATTATAAGATCAGAACTGAAAAAATAAAGAAAATAAAAAAAAGAAACGTAAAACTGTAAATCGAAAAATGGAAGATATGCAAAATTATTTTAAATAGAAAAATTGCATCTCGTGAAATTGAAGAAACAAAAAAAAATGAAAAATTGAAAAATTGCAAATCGAAAAATTGAAAAAACTGAAATTGACAAAATTCTAAAAGCTGAAAAATTGAAAACAGAAAAATTGCAAATCAAAAAACTGATAATTCAAAAAATTTAAAAATTTCGTGTTGAAAAAAAAAGTAATATTACAAAATCGGAACTGAAAAAAATAATGAAAATAAAAAACCGTAGCGTAAAATTGCAGATCGGAAGATTTAAGTCATGCAAAATTAATTGAAAAATCGAAAAATTGAAAAATTCAAGATTGGGAACTCGAAAAATTACAAATCGAAAAATTGCAAAATCTAAAAACTGAAACATCCAAAAGTTAGAAAATGAAAAAACTTAAAAATTTAAAAATGAAAAATTGAAAAATCGCAAATTGGAAATTAAAAAAACGAAAAACTGAAAAAAACACAATTTAAAAACAAAAAATTATAAAGCCGAAACATTGAAAAATTGAATAAATAAAAAAATAAAGAAAATAAAAGCCGATACGAAAAACTGCAAATCGAAAAATTGAAGAGACGAATTAATTGAGAAATCGAAACATTAAAAAATTAAAAATTGAAATCGAAATCTTCTTCTTATTTACGTTTATGTTAACATTATGTACATATCTTTATAAATCCACAAAAAATTCTCTATACACTAGTGCTTTTTTCCTTTCGAGCGTAGACCGTTTTAACATATTTTTGAGACAATTTTTGGAAATTATTGTCGCCATTTTCCAAGTTTTCCAGATTATTATGATTAATCAAGGGAAAACTCGCTATAAATCGGATTTTTTCCTTCCGCATAGTTGTCGTCTAAACAATTTTTGACGTGACAACGTCTTATAAATCGATGGAGCCGGCTGCACGCACGAAAAAGCATGACTCATGCGGCGTTACCTCGCTCTGTCACGTTCCATGTAAGGCTTGAAGTGCAAGCGAGAACGCGGAACGAGCGACAAAGAGGCACAATCGGCCTTCGCGTTCGGCAGCGTTCGCCATCCGTCTCTCTCCTACTTGAGTGAGCGATGCGTCTGCGTGGACAGCTGCTATATTATAGTACATTGACATGTTTTGGTCGAGTATCAAGTGCAGTGAAAAGTGAATGTAGTGTCAATTTTTTCAAGACACATTAAACTAAAAAAATTGACATAATTGTATTTATGCGTATAAATAAATCTAACTTGATCAATTTCATTGTGATTTCTAATTACCTCCTTCTCTATATACATACAAATCTATTAAACAAATGAAATTAAAATTTTCTTTTGAAAAATGCTACCATTCCATCAGTATTTTCTTAAGACGTTGTCACGTTCAACTATCGTCAGTAAACCGACTTTACAGACAACCGATTTTTTTTTGAAGTTTTTTAATGAATACTGGAAGAACATTTTGCCAATTTTCGCGATTTAACAGGTTTTTAGAAAAATTTTTGGGAAATTATTTTCCCAATTTTCTTTGTTATTTGTAAAGACCGAATTTAAATTGCTTAATATGCGTAGTTTAAAAGAAATTTTCTATCATCGACTCAGTATTTTTTGCTTTTAAGCATCATTTTTTAGAACATTTTTGAAAATATGTGGTTTTTCCTTTCGCATAAATGCCGTTTTACCTTATTTTTTTCAATTTATGTCTGCAATTGTTTCGGATATTCAAAGGGAAAACACAAAAAGAACTTTATATTATAACTTTAGGATGATTTTTCTGTAAGCTGGTACTTTTTTTCTTCACGTAGGGGCCGTTTCATATTTTTTGAAAACATAATTTTTTGTTTTTTCCTTTTCTTTCATTTTTTCATTTGTCGGTTTCATAATTTTTTGATTTTTCAAGTTTAATATTTTCAAATTTTCAATTTCTCTACATATAAATTTCAATTTTATGTTTCTGTAGTTTTTCGTTTTTCATTTCCTTTATTTTTTTCACTATTTCTTTCGATTTTGTAATTTTTCATTTATTCAGTTTAAAATTTTTCATCTTAGACTTTTGGATTCCCAGTTATGCGATTTTTTGATTTTGCACCTTTTCGACTTTTAAATTTCTCAATTTTAATCTTCCAATTTTTAGAATTTTCAAAGTTTTCATTTTATACAATTTCGTTTTCTCATTTTTGACTTCTTAATTTTACAATTTTTCCATTTTTGTAACTGAAGAAACGAAACATTGAAACATTGAAAAACAAAAAATCGAGAGACCTACAAATTGAAAAAAAGTTAATGGATCAAAAAACTGGAAAATGAAAGAACGAATCGAATTAAAAAATCGTAAAATCCAAATATACTATAAAATCGAAAAATTATAGAATCGAAACATGTAACACTGAAAGATCGAAAATTTGAAAAATCGAATAAATGAAAAAGTTTTAAAATTTTTTATTCGAAAAAATTTAAAAACGAAAAGTGGAAAATCCAAAATGAGCAAATCGAAAAACTGAAGAAACGATAAATGGAAAAACTGAAAAATCGAAAAAAATTAATGAATCAAAAAATTGAAAAGAAGGAAAAACGAATCGAATCGAAAAATTGGGAAACCAAAATATTGTATAATTGTATAAAAATTATAGAATCGAAAAACTGTGATACTGAAAGATCGAAAAATAGAAAAATTAAAACTCGAAAAATTGAAAAATCATGTTGAAAAGTAGGAAAATTATAAAATCAGAACTGAAAAAATTAAGAAAATAAAAAAAGCGAAGGGAAAAATTGCAAATCGAAAAATTGAAGACATGCAAAATTATTTGAAAATTCGAAAAATTCAAAAATTAATGATTGAATACTCATGAAATTGCAAATCAGAAAATTACAAAATCTAAAAACTGAAACATCCAAAATTGAGAAAATCGCAAATCGGGAATTAAAGAAACGAAAAACTGAAAAAATTAAAATTCAAAAACAAAAAATTATAAAAATAATTGGGAAACTGACACATTGAAAAATTAACAATTGAAAACTCGTGAAATTGCAAATCAAAAAATTGCATAATCTAAAAACTGAGACATCCAAAAGTTGGAAAATCAGAAAACTGAAAAGTTTAAGAATGAAAACTTGTAGAGTTGCATATCGTAAAATTGAAAAAACAAAAAACTGAAAAAGTCTAAAAGTTGTAAAATCGAAAAATTGAAAACAGATAAATTGCAACTCGAAAATTTGACAAATCCAAAAATTTGTTAGTTTTTTGATTTGCAAATTTTCTGTTTTCAATTTGATATGCAAACTCTTCAAGTTTTGATTTTTAAACTTTTCAGTTTTTCGATTTTCCAACTTTTGGATGTTCCAAATTTTAGATTTCGCAATTTTGGATTTGCAATTTCACGAGTTTTCAATTATCAAGTTATGATCAACGTTCGCCCGTGAACATGTCTTCTAACGCTCTTGTATGTCTACACTGTAGGGTCAAAGCCGTGAAGGGGCCTAAATGTGTAAATTGTGAAAGAGTGTTTCATCCGAAGTGTGTTGAACGTTTAAATGTAATTGTTTTAAATAGTGAGCAAGTTATTTGTTGCAAACAAACGCAAGATACGCAAGATGACAGTGACGTCGTTATCAAGTTCTTAAAAAGTGATGCATTTGGCGCTATAGTCAAAAATATTGTGCAGCATGAAACTTCGGTCCTGTTTGATGAAATAACTAGAATTCGAGAGGAACTGGATGCCGTCAAATCGACCAATATTGACCTAATAAAGTTGCTAACAAGCTCTAACAAAGTCAGCGTTCCAGGTGTGTCCTATTCTCATGTGACTCAGCATCTTTCGGCATGTAATCAGCAGCACTTCATCAAATCCGGGAACAGCACTGAAATTCCTTCTAACGATATTTCTCCAGGAAAAACTGTAGTTGGTGATAAAACAGCAGACTTGATTGATAAAAGGATTGAAAAAGCAAGTGTCTTATCTGTGGAAGGTTCTCCTGTTAATGATAAGAATACTTTCACTTTCCCAAGATATCAACGAAAAAAACAGAATTTTGCAGACAGGAAACCTAAAATTATCAATGGGGTCAAACCCGCTACTTCGTCATCTCTCCGGGGCGTAGAAAAAATGCACCATTTCTATATTGGCCGAATTGATCCTGACATGACGTCGAGTCAAGTGGAAGAATGTCTGAAATCAGAGATTAATCTCCAAAATTTCAAATGTTCAAAGTTACCCTCTAAAGGGGGAAGTTATAGCTCTTTTAAACTTAGTATTCCTCAGTCTAAATCTAACGATATATTGAATCCTCAAATCTGGCCTCAAGGGGTGGTAGTTCGCAGATTTTTCCCATCAAAAAATAAGGATGACTTTTCAGTTTCTAAGGAACGCAAAAATTTTCTAGACGCAGTAGAAGAAGAAACCATAACATAGACCATCTAACGGTGTATTTTCAAAATGTGCGCGGTATGCGAACAAAACTGACCGATTGTTATGTATCGTGCTTGAGTGAGAACTTTGATGTCATTATTTTTGTAGAAACATGGCTTCATCCAGACATCGATGATAGTGAATTTATTGATAACCGATATGTCGTGTACAGGAATGACCGTTCATCAAACAATAGTGAAAAATCTATAGGTGGTGGTGTCCTGATAGCAGTTAGGAAAAATCTTTTATCCAGCAAATTGTACATCCCTTCTTCAGTCGAAGATATATGGATTAGGTTGCAAGTCAACAGCAGATTTTTTATTTTCAGTGCTGTTTATCTCCCACCAGACGTTTCACTTGCTGTCTATGCCGATTATGTTGGCAATCTCAAAACTATATGTTACAACAACTTGGCCGATACGATTTTTGTTCTAGGAGACTTCAATCTGCCTGGCATACAATGGATTCAAGATGATGAGACAATAGGTTTGACTCCAACTAATATTAAATCAGAAAAAGAGACTCTTATATGCTACAATTTTGCGTCATGCGATCTTTGTCAATTTAACAATATTGCCAACTGCAATAATAATATTCTTGACCTTTGTTTTTCCAACTGTGATAGTCTTACTGTAAGTCGTACTGGTGAGTTTGTAAAGGTGGATAAGTTTCATCCACCTCTTAAATTTGTGATATCTGACTGTAACTGTAATTATTACGGTGATACATTTTGTGATACCTATCGTGATTTCAGAAACTGTGATTATAATGCCATCAATTCTTTCCTGTTTAACTTTAACTGGGATTTTATTAGTAGCGATAATGACATATGTGATATTGTAGATGACTTTTACCAGTGTTTGTATTTCATTTGTGATAATTTTATACCAATCCGGAAATCTAAAAGTAAAAATTTTCCCTCTTGGTTTAGCCATGAAACTAGAAAGTTAGTGATTGAGAAGAACAAATTACATCGTCGTTATAAAATAAGCCGTGATATCAGAGACTATTATAATTTCAGTTTAATTAGAGCCAAATGTAAACAAGAAATCGCTTGCTGTTACAACAAATTTATTAAGAACACCGAATCTCAAATCAACTCTAACCCAAAACATTTTTGGAATTTTATTAAGAGTGTAAAAAACAGTTGCGACTTTTCAAATACAATGATTTATAAAAGTATTGATGTTTGCGGGTTTCAAAACATAGTTGATACGTTTGCCAGTTTTTTTTCTTCCGTATATACTAATAATACCAGCAGTAGTAGTAATTTTAACTATCCTTACACAATTGACTCATTTGTTGACATCAGCTCTGTGCATATCACGGAAGATTTGGTAGCAAGAGAACTTAATGCTCTAAACTTAAACAAGGGTGCTGGGCCAGATGAGTTACCTCCAACATTTTTTTATAACTGCAGAGATTCATTGGTTATACCACTAACACGAATTTTCTCTATTTCAATAAGTTCGGGAAAATTTCCTGACTTGTGGAAATCTGCACGTGTGGTACCAATCTTTAAATCTGGCAATAAGCAAGACATTGAAAACTATCGACCGATTAGTATAATTTCAGTTCTATCGAAAATCTTTGAAAACATTGTGTCCAGTTTCATAAGTGATTCTTTTAGAAACGTAATCAGTGTGTCACAACATGGTTTTTGTTCTGGTAGATCAACTGAATCTAATCTCTTTGTATACATAAATGATATTTTTAATGCAATTGAGGACGGTTCGGAAATTCACTGCATCTACACAGACTTCCACAAGGCGTTTGATTCTGTTGATCACACCATTTTGATACACAAACTTCTACTCTACGGCGTTCGTGATCCTTTACTTTCATGGATTCAATCTTATATCAGTCATCGTCTACATTTTGTACAATTAATGAAGTTCAAGTCATCTACCTACGAATCAACATCTGGAGTTCCTCAAGGCTCGGTTATAGGACCACTTTTATTTAATATCTTCATTAACGATATCTGCTTGAATTTCAACTCAAATTCCTTACTGTATGCAGATGACTTGAAGTTATATAAGAAGATTGATTCCATGTATGACATAAATACTTTGACAAATGATCTTATATGTCTTAACGATTGGTGTAAACTCAATCATATGTCTCTTAACATTAAAAAATGCAAAGCAATGTGCTTTAGTCGCAAAAGTCGTCCCTCAGTTCCATTGTACCTACTAGAAAATACGCCCCTAGACATAGTTAGCAATGCCAAGGATTTGGGTATCTATTTAGACACTAAATTATCTTTCGTCAGTCACTGTGAATATGTTGTTTCTAGAGGTAGAAAACTTTTGGGGTGTTTAAAGCGGTGGACGGTGAACTTCAGTAACATCAGAACCATTCTGATATTATACTATTCGTTAGTCCGATCGATATTGGAATTCAATTGTGTCAACTGGTCACCGTTTTATATCACTCACATAAGCCGAATTGAAGCTGTCCAAGTCAAACTTTTAAAATATGTCAAATATAAGTTGTGTGGTGATGGTATTGTGTTAGCAGATACAGACCTTGTTGCATCTTATCTGTCAGTACATACACTAGAAAATCGTCGTAAGTATCACAAACTATGTTTTCTTTTTAAATTATTAAATGGTTTAATTGAAGCCCCCATATTGCTAGCGTTGGTAGGTCTTAATGTGTCAATCCGTAAGGTTCGTACGCCTAGGCTGTTTTTTATACCAGTTCATAAAACGAATTATGCATTACATTCGCCTCTAAATAGCGTTTTGATGATTGCTAACGAATGCAACACTTTAGAGTTTTTTGGTATCTCCCTCAACGCCTTCAAGAAAGAATGTCGCAAATTGTTACTATTATGTTAATATGAATTGTTATGTTAATATTTTGTTATGTACTTTATGTAATGCCTTTATATCTTTCGGCGTAATAAAGCACTATTATTATTATTATTATTTTTAATTTTTCAAAGTTTCGAATTATCAATTAATTTTTCATCTCTTCAGTTTTTGGATTTGCATTTTTTCTTTTCGGTTTTACATTTTCTTTACTTTTTCATTCTCTCAATTTTTCACTGTTTCGGTTTTTTAATATATTTTTTAATTGCAATTTTTTTCAGTTTTTCGTTTCTTTCATTACCGATTTGCATTTTTCAATTTTTCTTTTTAAAATTTTTGGTTTTTCGATTTTCGAATTTTTTTTTTGATGTTTCAATTTTTAATTTTTTAATGTTTCGATTTCTCAATTAATTCGTCTCTTCAATTTTTCGATTTGCAGTTTTTCGTAAAAAAAACAATTGTTAAAAAGAAATGAAAATTATAAAATGGGAACTGAAAAATTAAGAAAATAAAAAACTGAAACGATGCAAAATTATTTGAAAAATCGAAAAAAAAATACTAAAACTCGTGAAATTGTAAATCAAAAAATTACAAAATCTCTAAATTCAAAAATTTGAAAATCGTAAAACCGAAAAATTTAAAAACAAAAGACTGAAAAATTCGGAAATTAAAGAAACGAAAATCTAAAAAATTACATTTTATAAACAAAAAATTATAAAACCCAAACATTGAAAAATTGCAAATCCAAAAATTGAAGAACCGAAAAATCGAAAAAAAAAATCGGAACATTGAAAAATTTAAAAACTGTAAAAATAAAGAAAATAAAAAAACTGAAACAAAAAATTGCAAATCGAAAAATTATTGAAGAGACGAAAAATTAATTGAGAAATCGAAACACGAAAAAATTATAAATTGAAAACTTGTGAAATTACAAATCAAAAAATTGCAAAATCTAAAGATTGAAACATTCAAAAGTTGAAAAATTGAAAAACTGAAAACTATAAAAATGAAAACCCGAAGAGTTGGATTTCGTGAAATTACAAAAACAAAAAAAGGAAAAAATGAAAAATTGCAATTCGAAAAATTGAAAAAACTGAAATTAAAAACATCTAAAAGTTGAAAAGTTGAAAACAGAAAAGTTGCAAATCGAAAAATTGACAGTTTCAAAAATTGAAAAATTTCACGCCGAAAAAAGGAAAATTACAAAATGGAAACTGAAAAAAATTATGAAAATAAAAAACCGAAACGAAAAATTGCAAAGAACAAATTCAAGAGATCAAAATTATTTGAAAACTCGAAAAATTAAAAAAAAGATAAATCGAAAAATTGGAAAATCTAACAATTGAAACATCCAAAAAAAGTTGGAAAAACGAAAAACCAAAAAATTAAAATAGAAAAATTGAAAAATGCAAAGGTAATTAAAGAAAGGAAAAACTGAAAGAAATTAAAAAACCGAAACAGTGAAAAATTGAGAGAATGAAAATGTAAAGAAAATGTAAAACAGAAAAGAAAAAATGCAAATCCAAAAACTGAAGAGATGAAAAATTAATTGATAATTAGAAACTTTGAAAAATTAAAAATAATTGAAAACTCGTGAAATTGCAAATCCAAAATTGCAAAATCTAAAATTTGGAACTTTAAAACGTTAAAATTGAAGAAACAAGAGAATGAAAAATTGAATAATTAAAAATAGAAAAATTGAAGAAACGAAAAATTGACAAATCCAAACATTGAAAAATTTCACGTTGAAAAAGCAAAATTATAAAATGGGTACTGAAAAATTAAGAAAATAAAAAACCGAAACGATGCAAAATTATTTGAAAAATCGAAAAAAAAGACTGAAAACTCGTGAAATTGCAAATCAAAAAATTGCAAAATCTAAAAATTCAAAAATTGGAAAATAGTAAAACCGAAAAATTTAAATACAAAAAACTGAAAAATTCGGAATAAAAAAAATACAATTTAAAAACAAATAATTATAAAACCCAAACATTGAAAAATTGCAAATCCAAAAATTGAAGAAACGAAAATTTGAAAAAACAAAAAATAAAATCGGAACAATGAAAAATTGAAAAACAATAAAAATAAAGAAAATAAAAAACTGAAACAAAAAATTGCAGATCGAAAAATTATTGAAGAGACCAAAAATTAATTGAGAAATGAAAACTCGAACAGTTGCATATCGTAAAATTGAAGAAACAAAGGAATGAAAAATTGAAAAATTAAAAATCGAAAAATTGAAGAAACGAAAAATTGACAAATCCAAACATTGAAAACTTTCACATTGCAAAAGCAAAATTATAAAATGAGAACTGAAAATATAAAGAAAATAAAAAACCGAATTCGAAAAATTGTAAAATTTACAAGCTGAATCATCCAAAAGTTGGAAAATCGAAAAACTGAAAAGTATCAAAATCAAAAATCGAAGAGTTGCATATCGTAAAATTGAAGGAACAAAAAAGTGAAAAATGGAAAAATTGCAAATCGAACGAGCGAAGAAACGAAAAACTGGAAAAACTGAAATTGAAAATACAAACAATTATAAATTCGAAAAGCGAAATACTGTAAAAATAAGAAAACCGAAACGAAAAACTGTGAATCGAAAATTTGAAGAAAAATTGAAAAATTAAAAACTGAAAACTCGAGACATTTTAAATCGAAAAATTGCAAAATCTAGAAATTAAAGAAACAAAAAAATTAAAAACTGAAAAATGGCAAATCGAAAAATTGAAGATACTTGAAAAACTGAAAAAAATTAAAATTTTAAAAAATCGAGACATTGAAAAAACTCTAAAAATAAAGAAAATAAAAACACTGAAACAAAAAATTGCAAAATCTAAAAGTTGAAACATCAAAAAAAAAAAATGGAAAATCGAAAAACCAGAAAATTTAAAAAAGAAAAATTGAAAAATGCAAATCGGTAATTAAAGAACCGAAAAACTGAAAAAAAATACAATTAAAAAAAAAACTGAAAAATGGCAAATCGAAAAATAGAAGATACTTGAAAAACTAAAAAAATTAAAATTTTAAAAAATCGAGACATTGAAAAGTTGAATAATTGATAAAATAAAGAAAATAAAAAACCGAATCGAATTGAAGAACTCAAGTCAAAAAAGGCTTTTGCTTTATATAACCTTCGACCAATTTTTCCTATTTCATTTGATGCGAAATGCTTGTGGATGTGGTTATGCAACCAATTATACACACCAGTTGAGCTTCGCACATTGTTACAGTGAAGCGGAATTGCGCAGTCTCTGGAAGTTGACTTTGACAAGGCGGCAAAAAGTGACAAGTGGAATAGTTTGGAGGTCTACAACCCGAAATTTAACCCAGACACTCCTTCCTTCTTTTTTCTAAACTCTTACGACTTTTACAACTCAACGCTAACCTTGATACGGTAATAAGTTATAAACTGGTGAGCTTCGGATAGTTGAAATGTTACGAGTATTTCTTTGTTTCGATTAGTTCTTTTCCTTTGTTGATTTTCCTGTAATTAAATTAAAATTGACCTGTATTAGGGGCAATTCTGAATGAAACCTGTTAAAATTTAAAGGTTGTTAAAATTTTAAAGGTTGTTAAAAATGAATCTCTATTCTGTACTGTTTAATTTTGAAGTCCGTTTAATTTTAACACCCTTTAAAATTAAACATCCGACAAAATCAAAATTTACTATTCTAAAACATCAAATTGATGTTAAATTTTAACAAGGGTGTTTAAATGAATCCGTTAAAAGTGACAGTTTTAAAGGATCCCTCGCTAGTACCCTTTAATTAACAAAAAAAACAATAATGGCGTACCTGGACGGTATTTTGCATTTATTTATAGTAAATTATGAAGAGAATTTACAAAGAATGTAAGTAGTTATTAATAAATCATCAGCAAAAAAGTGAGGCCCGTTGATTAATTTATTTTTCACCTGTCAATTACTGAACGATAACACCTTGGAAATGGTAGCAATTAGCACCCTCGTAATGCTCCAAATAATAATTGCCCGCAAATTGCAAGTTAATTTTTATGGTTATTAAATAACAACATAACTACATTTGGAAAAAAAATTTATTTTAATTAACAATTTACAAACATTTCATACCTACTTAAAAATATAACGAAAATAATTTCTATTATCATTTCCCAAGTAAAAAATACAATTTTCAATTACTTAACTAAATTTGACGCTCCTATACTGTCCTCTTTTATGATTGTGAAGCTTTTCGAGGCACCAGTCTGCTATTTCGACCACTGAAACAAATCATCTGTCTTCAATGTTGTTGATGCGCAGCTTGGCCAGTTCCTCCCGCATTAAACCACAAAAAGCACTCATTACTGAAGCAACTTTATGCAAGTAATAAAAAGTTATCATTTGGTGCGTTTTTAATAAAAAGTAACACTTCTCCCTCAAGACACTGGATTTTTTTGGAAACGTATCATTTTCAGCTAATTTCAGAAAAGCAATCACATATATAACTATTATGTGTTGTTCAATATGAACATCAAATCGGATGATAAAATTTCATAACCTAAAACCAATACATTTTACTTCAGTTTACTTGAGTATAAACTTATTTACCGTGGAGTTAATTTCTTATATTCTTATAAGTGGCTTCCTGTAGTTAAATATGGTAATTGATGCCAAATTATAAATTATCCAAAAATCCAGAATAAACTTGGATTTGTTTTGAATGTTTTGATTCACTAATTGCATTCCTAACCTCACAAATTGTGATCACCGTTGAGCACGTACCACTTGGTCTCGGTCCGTCTCCGTCTGCTTCTTAATTTTATATTATAATTTATCTATACCAGATTTTATGTTTAAGAAGCTCAATTCCAACAAAATTTGAATTTATGATAGTAAAGTCAAGGCATCTTTAACCTAAAATAGGCCACGAAACACACTGGGTAGTTCGTTTAAACCAAATTAACGAAGTCTTCCGAAAATTTAAACGGATCCGATAAAAATATGTCAATTTTAACATGGTGTTAATTTATCGGGATCCGGAATACCAATTTAAATACACATCCGACAAAAATCTTGATTTTTAACAACCTTTAAATTTTAACAGGTTTCATTCAGAATTGCCCCTAATATTTCCCTAAAATTAGTGTGAAACGAAGGTGATAAATAAAAACGTGCCTAATCCGTCGCCGGGCCGATAGTTAGATCTGGGCCCTTCTGTCTCCGCCCGCAATAAAACCCCCATAATTTAAGATCCGAGTGCCCTGATTGTGATTTTGATAGATTGCGCTCGCGAGACACAAGTTTCATGGCTGTCTCTCCGAGTGGATTCATCCCATTCAGCTCCTTCTTCTCCCTCTATTAATCTCCCAAAAGTGACAAACCCTGTCAGCCGTTTATGCGAAATGGAAAAATAATGAATGCGACACGAACGACTCGAATCTCGCCATTTTATAAGCCATTACACCTCTCGCTCGCTCCTAGTTAATTTTAATCATCCCCCAACAAAAAACATCCCAAAGCACTCAGCCACGATCGATGCCGAACACCCTCACCTCAACTTTCCCATCAATGCCCTTTTTAATCGCAAACTTTAATAAAAAGCCCGCTACTCTTATTAGCGATTTATTACCGAAAAGTTTCCATTTTTCGGCGAGCTTTTTGTCCGAAAGCTCGAAACGCCGAAAGCCCACAATGCGGACCTAAACGCGGAGGCAAAGCCTCAAGTAGTCGTAAAGCTCGCCGAACAGACCGCGCTTTTAAGCACGGTTATCTTTCATGGCGGCGCTTATCATAATCATTAAAATTTATTATTCCAGAGGCGGATTCGGAGCCGAGTTTTCGGCTCGTTACGAGGATCGTGATTTTTATGGGTTTAATATACAATGGGCCCCAATATCGCCTTTTATTATGAGAAAACGGCGCGGAACGCGACTCACGCGGATCCATCGAACTCGACACAAAAGGATAGCGAAAGAGGTTTTCGAAGGACCCGGATACTACACCAGTACCCAAAAATCTTCCTGTAATCCTTTAACTACTTTACCGATATTTCAGAAAACACAAGGATAGTTGAAGTTTTAGGTTAGTGAAGTATCCCGGCCTTTTGAAAAATACTGTTTTTGCGACATTGTACACGGAAATGTGAAGCTTTCACTCGCGAAGGGAGTAATTGGCGCCAATTCCCAGCATTTCTTTCTTTTATAAAACTAAATTTAAATCGCTAACTTCATTAACTCTTTTTAAAAGAATTAATTAGGAGCTTGTCGCGGCCGCATTAGTTCCGTAATTACCGTTCCAGCCCTCCTAAATAATTTAAATGCTCATTCAATTTCGAATACGACGCGCTTCATGCAAATCCTGTTATAACTAGAACACGAGAAACAAAAATTTAATTTCGAGAGAATTATAATGGGGTTCTATTATGGAAGGATAAAGCTACTGTATACGGCAGGTGGAGGGGTAATTAAAATGGTGGCGGAACGCTAATTAAGTCGGTTTTCGGCGATTCAAAAACTCTAGGGTGTCGTCAAGGGGAAGACAACGACGCTGAGAAAAAATTGGTCGAACATTGGGAGTCAAAATATTTTAAAAATTGAAAAACTGAAAAATCGAAAGATCGAGTGCAACTGAAACATTAAAAATATGGAAAATCTAGAACTGAAAAATTCCCAAAATTGAAATATGTATTCACAAATTGAGAAGTTGAAAATTTGAAAAATCGTGAAATCTAAAAATCTAAAAATTTTAAAAATCGAAAACTGGGATGTCAAAAAATCGAAAAATGTGAAGTTTAAAAAATTGAAAGGGCAATAAACTGAAAAAGCAAAAATTAAAAAAAAATTGAAAAGCCGAAAAATCCTAAACCGAGAAGTCGAATAATCGAAAGATCGAAAAATCGAAACATTAAAAAAGCGACTAATTAAAATATCGAAAATCGAGAACTGAAAAATTCCCAAAATTGAAATTTAAAAAATCGAAAATTTAAAAAATCGTGAAATCTAAAAATCTAAAAATTTAAAAAATCGAAAATCGGAATGTCAAGAAATCGAAAAATGTGAAGTTTAAAAAATCGAAAAATAGAAGAGTCGAAAAATCGAAAAATTGAAAAATTGACAAATCAAAAATCGTCAAGAAAAAAACAAAAATTGAAAAATCTAATGTTTTTTTTGTTTGTTTTTCTTTTAAATATAAAAAAAATATTTGTATATTGAATTGAAACAGGGAAATCGAAAAGTCGAAAAATCGAACAATTGAAAAGACAAAAAATATGCAAAAAATTCGAAGAATCGGGAAGTCGATAAACCAAAAAATCGATTAATCGGGAAATTGAAAATTTGGAAAATCGAAAAACTGAAAAGCCCAAAAGCTGGGAAATCGAAAAACCGGGAACTCGAAAAAACAAGAAATTGAAACGAGAAACGAAACATCAAAAGATCAAGAAATCGAGAAATCTTGAATTTGAAAAATTGAAAAATCAAAAATTTTTAGATATCGAAAAATTCAAAAGTCGAAAAATCCAAAACCGAGAAGTCAAATAATCGAAAGATCGAGAAATCGAAACATTAAAAAGCTCAAAAATCTAAAATATAAAAATTAGAAAAATTGAAGAATGGAAATATCGATGAACTGAAAAATCAAGAAATCGAAAAATTGAAAAGCCTAAAAGCCGGGAAATCGAAAAACCGGGAACTCGAAAAATCGAAGAATTAAAACATCAAGAAACGAAACATCAAAAGAACGAGAAATCAAAAATCGAAAAACTGAAGAATCTAAAAATCAGAAATTTTAAAAACTGAAAATTCAAAAAATTATAAAAACGAAAATTTGAAAGCCGAAAAATCCAAAATCGAGAAGTCGAAGATTTGAAAGATCGAGAAATCGAAACATCTAAAATTCAAGAGTTCGAAAAATTGAAAATTGGAATTATAGAAGAATTGAAAAGTCAAGAATTTGATAAATCTGAAATAAAAAAAAGCCGAAAAATGGAAAAATCGTGAAAGAGAAAAATCGAAACATCGAAAACTTGAAAAAATGAAACATTGAGAACCGTAACATCAAAAGATGTAAAAATCCAGAAATGGAAAAGTCGAAAAATTTAAAATAAAAAAAAATCGAAAAACGGAAACATTGAGAAATCAAAAATTTGAAGAAATCTAAAATAATTTCCAAAATTGAAATATCGAAACATTGAAAAATAGAGAAATCCAAAAGTCGGAAAATCGAATTAGAACAATCGAAAAATTTAAAAATCCAATAATTGAAAAATCAAAAAACTTGAAAAAAAAGTTGCAGGATTGGGAAATGGAGAAGTCGAAAAACCAAAAAATTGTTTAATGGAGAAATTGAGAAATCGAAAAATCGAAAATTTAGGACCGTCAAAAATTGCAATTTTGAACAAATGGAAAATTCAAAGAGTGGAATATTGAGAGGTTGAGAGACTGAGACATTGAAGGATTGAGAGATTGAGAGGTTGGAAGATTGGAAGTTTGAGAGGTTGGGAGGTTGAAAAACTGAAAGACTGAAAGTCTGAAAGAAAAATTGAAAAATTGCGAAATTGGGAGATTGAGAAATTGAGAAATTGAGAAATTGAGAAATTAAGAAATTGTGAAATTGAGAAATTGAGAAACTGAAAAACTCATAAGCTAAAAAGTTGAAAAATTTAAATATTCAAAAATTGAATAATTAAGAAATTGAGAAATTGAGAATTAGAGAAATTGAGAAATTAAGAAATTGAGAGATTGAGAATTAGAGAATTTGAGAAATTGAGAAATTGAAAAGTTGAGAAACTGAAAAACTGAAGAATCGAGAATTTCAGAAATTGAGAAATCGAAAAATTGAAAAACAGTGAAACTGAAACAACGGACAATTGAGAAATCGAAAAATGAAAAAATCAAGAAATCGAAACTTTAAAAAAGAATCGTGAAATTGAAGAACTGAAAAATTGAAAAATCCTAACACTGAAATATCGAAAAATTGAGAAATCGAAACATTAAAAAATCAAAAATTCAAAAACTGTAGGATCCGAAGTTTAAAAATCGAAAAACTGAATAAACAAAAAAGTAAAAATTGAAAAATCGAAAGGAAAAAATCTAGACATCGAAAAGTCGAATAACTGATTCAATTAAAAATTGAATAATTCCAAAATAGAAATATCGAAAAATTAAAAAATAGAGAAATCCAAAAGTCGGAAAAATTGAGAAACTGAGAATTTGAGAAATCAAAAAATTGAAACAGGGAAATCGAAAAGTCAAAAAATCGAACAATTGAAAAGTCAAAAAAGACGAAAAAAATTGAGGATTTGAAGAATTGAAAATCTGGAAAATCGAAAAATCAGGAAATCGAGAAGTCGAAAAACCAAAAATCGATTAATCGGGAAAAGTCGAGATATCGAAAAATCGAAAAATTTAAAATAAAAAAATCGAAAAACGGAAACATTGAGAAATCCAAAATTTGAAGAATCGAAATCTCGATAAATGGAGAAATGAGAAATTTTAAAATAGAAAAATCTAAAACCGAAAAGTCGAAAACTCCAAAGAGCGAGAAATCGGATCAAAAAACTGAAAAATCTAAAATTTAAAAATGCGAAAAATGGGAAAATAGAAATGTCGCAAAACTGAAATTTCGAAATATTACAAAATCTAAGATTGAAAAATTGAGACATCGAAACATTAAAAAAACACAAAAATTGAAAAACTGAAAAATATAAAGTTTAAAAATGGAAAAATTGAAAAAACGAAAAAGGAAAAAATCGAGAAATTGAAAAATCGCAAAAACGAAAAACTGAAAATTAAACATTGAAAAGTTCAAAAATTGAAATATCGAAACATTGAAAAATAGATAAGTCCAAAACTCAGAAAATCGAAAAATTTAAAAATCCAATACCTAATTGAAAAATCAAAAAACTTGAAAAAAAGTTGCAGAATTGGAAAATCGAGAAGTCGAAAAACCATAAAATCGTTAATTGAGAAATTGAGAAATCGAAAAATCGAAAATTTAGGAACGTCAAAAATTGCAATTTTGAACAAATGGAAAATTTAAAGAGTGGAATATTGAAAGATTGAGAGACTGAGACATTGAGGGATTGAGAGATTGAGAGATTGAGAGGTTGGAAGATTGGAAGTTTGAGAGGTTGAGTTGTTGGGAGGTTGAAAGACTGAAAGACTGAAAGAAAAATTGAAAAATTGAGAGATTGGGAGATTGAGAGATTGAGATTGAGAAATTGAGAAATTGAGACTCTGATTAGTTGAGAAACTGAAAAACTGAGAATTTGAGAAATTGAGAAATCGAAAAATGAAAAAATCAAGAAATCGAAAGTTTAAAAAAGAATCGAGAAATTGAAGAATTGAAAAATTGAAAAATCCTAACACTGATATATCGAAAAATTAAAAAATTGGTCTAAAGAGTTTAGACAGTACTTCCCTCGCTGTCGGAAACTTGACGACTGCATGCCTATTGTGTTTTTTTTTCTCATTACATTTTTGTAGTGGGAATTTAAAAAAAAAATGCGATGACGTCATCAACATTTTTGCAGGGACACGTATATCAGTTGGGATAGATGTAGTGTAATACTTAGAATAAAATTATTATATTCTCAAATTTTCGGGAAAATGAATTGGGTCGTTTTGAATATTGATTTGTAATAATCAATAAAATAACGAAACAATTTACTCACGTATACCTACGTATCAGAGGCAACTGAAAATCGTGTATGTATAAACATTCTTAATTTAAGATGACAGGCGTAACAGCATACGTGAGAGTCAAACAGAGAAACTGTAAACAAAACGACCATCGGTTTTATTGCTTCGACTTCCGCTTATTATATAAAACATTGGGTTTTATTTTAATTCTTGACGGTGAAATTCACAATTGGTTGATTATAAACATGTCTATTTCACATTCGCGGAACCAAGTGAACGCATAAAACAAATGCAGGTCTGTAATGTTAAAGTCGATGTAAATAAGCGTGCTACCCTTATGTTTCAACCGAGTTTTTCCTTTAACAAATTTTGTGTCTACCAAATTGGGTTGGTTGGGGTGTAATACTAATAATAAGTGTTGCCTTTAATTTAATCAATAAAATAAATTGACTTCATTAATTTTTTTGAACCACCTCTTAAGAAAATCTAAAAAATATGAATGGAATGATAAATCACAAGTACAAACTCATCATATTTTGTACATTTTAGATACGATTTATTCGGCAAACTTTTGAGCTGACGTCATCAGTTTTTTGTAGAAGATAACCAAATATATTTTGACTAAAAATTTATTATGCTCTTTATAACCTTAAAACATCTGCAAGATTTCAAAGCATTCGGTTTTGTAGTTCCTGATTAAATCAATAAAATAAATTTACGCATTCATTAATTTTTTTGAGTCACCCTGTATATGCAAATCGAAAAAATTTGAATGGAATGATAAATCACAAGAAGAGACTCACCATATTTTGTACATTTTAGATAGGATTTATTCAGCAAAATTTTGTGGTGACGTTATAAATTTTTTAGGGGGACGACCAAATACGTTTTGATCAAAAATTTACCATGCTTATGATAATTTTAAAATATCTTCAAGATTTCGAAGCATTCGGTTTTGTAGTTCCTGAGTAAATCAGTAAAATAAATTTACGCTTTCTTTTATTTTCTTGAATCACCCTGTATATGCAAATCCAAAAAATATGAATGGAGTGATAGATCACAAGTACAGACTGATCATATTTTGTACATTTTAGATATGATTTATTCGGCAAATTTTCGAGCTTACGTCATCAAGTTTTTGGAGGGGATAAGCAAATATATTTTGACTAAACATTTATTATGCTCTTTATAACCTTAAAACATGTGCAAGATGTCAGAGCATTCCGTTTTGTAGTTCCTGATTAAATCAATAAAATATATTTACGCATTCATTAATTTTTTTGAGTCACTCTGTATATGCAAATCCAAAAAATATGAATGGAGTCATAAATGACAAGTACAGGCTCATCATATTTTGTACATTTTAGATATGATTTATTCGGCAAACTTTCGAGCTGACGTCATCAAGTTTTTGGAGGGGATAAGCAAATATATTTTGACTAAACATTTATTATGCTCTTTATGACGTTAAAACATCTGCAAGATTTCAGAGCATTCGGTTTTGTAGTTCCTGATTAAATCAATAAAATATATTTACGCATTCATTAATTTTTTTGAATCACTCTGTATATGCAAATCGAAAAAATTTGAATGGAATGATAAATCACAAGAAGAGACTCACCATATTTTGTACATTTTAGATAGGATTTATTCAGCAAACTTTTGAGCTGACGTCATCAAGTTTTTGGAGGGGATAAGCAAATATTTTTTGACTAAAGATTTATGATGCTCTTTATAGCCTTAAAACATCTGCAACATTTCAAAGCATTCTGGTTAGCAGATTAAAAATTAAATTTCAAAATGTTGTTTTATAATTTTGATTTTTTTTCCAAAAATCTGGACGTTTCGGGTGAAAAGTCGATTCAGAGTTGTAAACTACATGTGTAGGACTATGTTATTTTATACAATTGAAAACCCATTTACTATGTACAATTTTGAAGTGACGTCATCGCATTAGTGGTGGGGATGATTAGACAAATTTTGGTTAGCGTTTTACCATCTACATGATATTCTTAATATAAGTACAAAATTTCACAACAATCGGTCGAGTACTTTCGGAGATTATCTGTCTAATAAAAATCCGGGTCGGCAGACGGACAGACAGACGGACGGACAGACGGACAGACGGACAGACAGACGGAAATGGGAGACCTATTTCTTCGTCTTCTAGGGGTCATGAAAGATCGAGAAAACGTAAAAGTAGAGAGTCGGCCGACGGACTCGATTACAATACTTCCTTTGCTTACGCTCGGGAAGTAAAAATTGAGAAATCGAAACATTAAAAAACCAAAAATTCAAAAACTGTAGGATCCGAAGTTTAAAAATCGAAAAATTGAATAAACAAAAAAGTAAAAATTGAAAAATCGAAAGGAAAAAATCTAGAAATCGAAAAGTCGAAAAACTGATTCAATTAAAAATTGAATAATTCCAAAATAGAAATATCGAAAAATTAAAAAATAGAGAAATCCAAAAGTCGGAAAAATTGAGAAACTGGAGAATTTGAGAAATCATAAAATTGAAACAGGGAAATCGAAAAGTCGAAAAATCGAACAATTGAAAAGTCAAAAAAGATGAAAAAAATTGAGGGTTTGAAGAATTGAAAATCTGGAAAATTGAAAAATCAGGAAATCGAGAAGTCGAAAAACCAAAAAATCGATTAATCGGGAAAAGTCGAGATATCGAAAAATCGAAAAATTTAAAATAAAAAAATCGAAAAACGGAAACATTGAGAAATCCAAAATTTGAAGAATCGAAATCTCGATAAATCGAGAAATGAGAAATTTTAAAATAGAAAAATCTATGAAAAATCTAAAGTTTAAAAATGGACAAATTGAAAAAACGAGAAAGGAAAAAATCGAGAAATCGAGAAATCGAAAAATCGAAAAACTGAAAAATTAAATATTGAAAAGTTCAAAAATTTAAATATCGAAACATTGAAACATTGAAAAATAGATAAATCCAAAATTCGGAAAATCGAAAAATTTAAAAATCCAATACCTAATTGAAAAATCAAAAAGAATTGGGAAATCGAGAAGTCGAAATACAAAAAAAAATCGTTAATCGAGAAATTGAGAAATCGAAAAATCGAAAATTTAGGAACGTCAAAAACTGCAATTTTGAACAAATGGAAAATTCAAAGAATGGAATATTGAGAGATTGAGAGACTGAGACATTGAGGGATTGAGAGATTGAGAGGATGAGAGGTTGGAAGATCGGAAGTTTGAGAGGTTGAGTTGTTGGGAGGTTGAAAGACTGAAAGACTGAAAATTGAAAAAATGAGAGACTGGGAGATTGAGAGATTGAGACTGAGAAATTGAGAAACTGATTAGTTGAGAAACTGAAAAACTGAGAAACTGAGAATTTGAGAAATTGAGAAATCGAAAAATGAAAAAATCAAGAAATCGAAAATGTTAAGAATCGAAAAATTGAAGAATTGAAAAATTGAAAAATCCTGACACTAAGATATCGAAAAATTGAGCAATCCGTAGTTGACAAATCGAAAAGACGGAAAATTAAATTTAGGAATAATTGTTGTATATCTACAATTTTGATTTTTTTTCCAAAAGTCTGTACCTCTACGTACGTTTTTTTTTATAAAGTTTGGATAACATTTACTATTGTAAAATTTGTAAATGACATAATACAAAATTTGATAACAATCGATCTGTTAGTTTTGAACAGACGGCAGACAAACAGACAGACAGACAGAAATCTATATTTTCATACTCTAGGGGTCATGAAACGTCGAGAAAACGTGAAGTAGGAGTTTCCAGATACTCGACTACAATACTCCGTTAGCTGACGCTTGGAAATTAGAAAGGCGGCTTTGGGTTTGACGAAACTTTTCACAGTTTTGACTCGACGAAGTATCTTGGTCTCGCGAAAAACAACTACCGAGATCGAACTTTTAATGCTATTAGGGTAATGTAAGTGCGATTTTCTTTGTTTCGGGGTACAAACTCGCTACACTTTTAAGTCCTGCCAGTTTTCACGCTGCAATTCCTCGATAACCGCTTACCGTAAACTTTCCGGCGGCAGCAAAATGCCCGGTATTATACGAAAGACCCGTCTTTAAAACTTTACGACAAAAATAACCACCAACTTTAAACTTTGCAGGGAATTACACAAGTTGTACTAATTAAGGCTTGGATAGTTATTGGCGAAAATTTTTCGCATTCTGCTTAATTGGCAAAGTTCTCACTTACCTCAGCGTAATTGCTTTCGACAATTACCTCGCAAAGCCGGCGCGGAGTGATAAACAGGCGAAGAATTCTTTCGGAGGGAGTTACAAAGTATTAAGATAATTATTTCGATGTTGGAGAACACGAGCGAAATTTTGGAGTTTGTGTCGCGCTTAAGCCGGAGGTTTCGGTGTTTCGTTTCATGAGCGGATGGAGTGATGTCGCGTATGCAAAATTCGGGGCCGCGTTTGCTCGAAAACGTTAAAATGGTGACTGGGATTCACACGAAGAGATAAAATATGGCGCGAATTCCAGCGTCCGTTGCGTGTTCCGCCCCCGACACGTTTCAATTATGCGGGATGGAAATCTAGGCCGCCCCTATCCACATAAACAAGCGCCCCTCACGTGTTTCACAATTCATTACCCCCGAATTTACGGAATGACTTTTTTACGTGTGAATCCGTATCACACCGCTAAAAGCCGACAGTTATAAAACGCTCCATCCAAGACATTACTGCCATCTGGTGTGCATTACTCTAATCAATATTCAAAGCAGGGCCACATATGCGCCAAGTTTGCGCCCCACGAAAATTTTGCGTTATTTACGGCGACATCTAAGGGCGGCCACTCGAACACCTGCCCGGAATTAATTAATGGGCGGATTTGGGCTCGCGACGGATCTGCGTCTCCGAGTTAATACCGGCGTGAATGGAAAGTAATATAATGAGAGCGGCGGCGGCGGCCCCGGGGGCGGCGCGCCTCTGGGCTTTCGCCGCATTCATCTCTCCCGACATGATAAAAGTTAAGACAGCCATTGCTCTTTCTCCGCCGGATTACCAGATGATCAATACTTAGCTTAGGTATTCGCGAATGAGGAGATAATTTTACATGGATTAATAGGCGGCGCTCCGGGCTTAATAAGCCCCATATTTCCGGCGGGGACGGCGTTTTGTGTTTTTCGGCGCGTCGTCGAGGTAATGATAGGAGAGATCGCGTGATTGATGGCGGCTTCGACGGGAGACTCCAAGATAACTATCAAAATTCAGTTTTTGCATTCTCTCGTTCCGGAAGCGCGAACTTCGGACATCGATCAAACTCGCCGGCAGTTTATTAAAAATTTAAAGCGACGCTGTATTTTCGTTTTTGCAAAAACATGAAAAATCTCATATTAAAACGCGGTAAAGCATCTTAAAATATTTTTTCGTAGAGATGTGCCGGCTTTATTACACATAATATTTCACAGAATTTAATATCTAGCATATTAGAATTTCAGACGCGCTTTTTCGCTGCAATTATTAGTACGCGTGGGCGAAAATTCGAAATTCGGTTTTCAATTATCGCGTCGGTCCGACTGCGCCACTTTTATGACCTGGCAATGATCATTTTTAATGACGGGGATGCGAGTGCAATTTTCGACGGCTTTATGCGAGTGCAAATGTGCCACGAGTAAATGGCGATGGCTTGATGACGTAATCGATGGGAAATTTATGGGGGCGGGCTTGCAGTTGGCAGCGGCGACAAAGCATTATTTGCTGTTTATTATGTTGTGTGCACTATTTTCATTTCGAACGTTTGCAATTTACATGAAGTTAAAATAATACGTGTACTGGTCACAGCATTACGCGATTGATTAAATAGCGCGATATTACAAAAAAATCGTCGAATGTCTTTTTCGAAAAAGCATAAAATTTGATTATGCGAATTTTATTTTTTATGACAACCCATACAATTTAAAATAAAGAAATAAAGATATGTATGTAAAGAAGCATGCTAGGCGTACGTTCCAAATGATTTTTGCCTTACCAAAATTTTGTGATGACGTCAGTATTGATAACACTGTTGTATTCCGAAATTTTCGGGAAATCGGAGTGAGCTGTTCCCAATTTAATCAATAAAATAAATTGACCCTTTCATTAATTTTTCTATGAAATTTTAAAATTTTAATGTAATGATAAATTACAAATATTGACTTATCATATTTTGCACATTTTGGATAGGATTTATTCGGTAAAACTTTGAGATGACGTCATCAATTTTTGGAGGGATGAACACAAACACGTTATACTTCTGGAATCAGCACGTCAAGATCTGCATCCTTGCATTTTTTCGACCCATTTTTGACCATTTTTGAAACTTAACTAAATGCATTTTCTTTTAGATTTCCATCTGTAGAACTCACTTCCGGACTCGTTTCTTTGATAATTGCAATAGTTTTTCCATAATCGGCCGTTAAAATATCGAAATTTTTGGAATTTTTGAAAAATTTTGGAATTACAACGTCGATATCTAGATATATCCCAGAATTTTTTGTGGATTTTTAGACAACTTTTTCAAAATCGAAATTTTTCTCTTCTTCAAATTTCGACCCATTTTTGACCATTTTCAAACTAAAGTCGTTTTCCTGTTGATTCCAAACCCTAGAACTCACTTCCTGCCTCGTTTCTTAGATAACTGTAGCAGTTTTTCCAGAATTGAGCGTCGAAATTTTGGAATTCTTTAAAATTCGACTTTAAAACCGAACATTTTGAAAATATTGCGCCATGTACATAACCAAGATATATTTTTGGAATCAGTACGTCGAGACCCCAGAGTTGTTTGTGGATTTTTAGTCGACTTTTTCGAAAGTGAAATTTTTACAATACTTTCTTCTTCAAATTTCGACTCACTTTTGATCATTTTAGAAACTTAACTAAATATATTTTCTCTTAGACTTGGAAGTTGTAGACGTTGTAGAACTCACTTACGGCCTCATTTTTTTGATAACTGCAACATTTTTCCAAAAATCGACCATTGAATTATCGAAATTTTTGGAATGTTTAAAAAATTTGACTTTAAAATCTAACATCTTGAAAATATTGTACAATGAATTAAACACGCTATACTTTTAGAATCAGTACATATATGTATATTTCAGAACTATTTTTGGATTTTTAGACAACTTAATCAAATGTGAATATTTTTTTTAAATTGAAATGTTTCCAACACTTTTTCAAATTTCGAGCCATTTTTGACCATTTTCGAAACTTAACTAAACACATGTAGATTTCGAGCTCTACAACTTACTTCCGAACTCGATTCTTTGATAACCTCAACAGTTTTTCCAAAATTAACCGTTGAAATATCAATTTCTCAATTTTTCAACATTTAGTTTTGGGGATTTTTCAATATCTGGATTTTTCAATTCTTCGATATTTCGACTTTTCCATTTTTCAATTCTTCGATTTTTAGTAATATTTCAACGTTCCAATTTTTCTCTCGATATTTAAATTTTTCAATTTTTCAACTATTCAATTTCCCGATTTTGCGATTTTTCAATTAATATTTTTTAGATTTGCCCCTTATTTTCTCAGAGGATATGTTATTTGCCAAAATTAGTCTTATCTTAGCAAGGACTATCCCCGCCCACCCACCCTCTCTTTTCTAAGAAGCTATGTCATCTGCCAAAATCAGTCTTATCTTAGCAAATACTAGCATTTTGGTATATCACATATCCTTTGAAAAAATAGGGGGCGGGTGGGCGGGGCTAGTACTTGCTAAGATAACACTTATTTTGGCAAATAACATATCCTCTGAGAAAACAGGGGTGGGTGGGCGGGGCTAGTACTTGCTAAGATAAGACTGATTTTGCCTCTATTAATCTTGTAAAAACTTGTTAAATTTAAAAAGTGTTAAATTGCAAATTTCCATGCTAACGAGTTGAATTCCTAAATCTGATAGGGTGTTTATTTTTTATGTTTCATTCTATATCAAGAGGGAGGAAAGTTCTGTTAAAACAACTTGCGACCAATTTTTAGATTTTGCGATTTATCGATTTTTATAAATTTTAAATTTTCCAATTTTTCAATTTTTCGATGTTTTGAGTTTCCGATTTCTAGGATTTTCAATTTTTCAGCTTTTCAGCTTTTCTATTGATAGATCTTCCAATTTTTCAATGGTTAGTTGTTCGATTTTTCAATTTTTCGAGATTTCAGTGTTTCAGTTTTTCGATTCTTCAATTTTGCGATTTTTTGATTTCTCGATTTTCCAAATTTCTCAATTTTTCAACATTCAGTTTTGGGAATTTTTCAATATCTGGATTTTTCAATTCTTTTATATTTCGGCTTTTCAGTTTTTCAATTCTTCGATTTTTAGTAATATTCCAATGTTCCAATTTTTCTCTCGATCTTTAAATTTTTCAATTTTCGACTGTTCAATTTCCCGATTTTGCGATTTTTTGACTTTTTAATTAATATTTTTTAGATTTGCCCCCTATTTTCTCAGAGGATATGTTATTTGCCAAAATTAGTCTTATCTTATATTTTTGGAACTAGTACGTCGAGATCTGTAGATCCCTGAATTTTTTGTGCATTTTAGACAACTTTTCCAAAAGTCAAATTGTTTGTTTAAATACTCCCTTCATCAAATTTCGACATATTTTTGACTGATTTGGAAAATTATCTGATACATTTTTTTGTAGATTTCGAGCCTTAGAGTTCACTTCCGACCACGTTTCTCTGATAACTGTAACAGTTTTTTCAAAATTGAAACAGAAATTTTTGGAATTTTTAGGATATAATTCGAAAATGTTGGACTATGAACATAAACACGCTATTTCTGAAGTCAACACGTGGAAATCTACATTTCTGATTTTTTTTGGAGTTTTTCCATGTTTTTTTTTTGGAATTTTTAGCGGATTTTTTTTAATTGAAATTTTTCTAATACTCCTACCCTTTTCTTCAAATTTCCACCCATTTTTGACCATTTTTGAATCTAACTAAAGACATTGTCTTGTAGATTTCGAGCCCTAGAACTTAACTTCCGGCCTCGTTTTTTTTTTAATGATTCCATCCGTTTTTCCAGAATCGGCCGTTGGAATATCGCAATTTTTGGAATTTAAAAAGAATTTGAATTTAGAACCGAAATTTTGCATGATGAACATAAAGATGTTATATTTTTGGAATCAGCACGGTGAGCTCTATATATCCCTGAAGTTTTCCTGGATTTTTAGACAACTTTTACAAAAGTCAAATTTTTCCAATTCTGCCCCCTTCTTCAAATTTAGACCCATTTTTCACCATTTTCGAAATTTAACTAAATACATACATTTTCTTGTAGATATTGAGCCCTAGAACTGACTTCCGGCCTCGTTTCTTTGATAAATGCAACAGATTAATTTTTGACTATTTTCGAAACTTAACACATTTTCTTGTAGATTTCGAGCCTAAGTTTTTCCAGAATTGAGCGTTGGAATATCGAAATTTTGGAATTTTTTAAAATTCGACTTTAAAACCGAATTGTTTATGGATTTTTAGTCGACTTTTCAAAAGTGAAATTTTTACAATACTTCCTTCTTCAAATTTCGACTCACTTTTGACTATTTTAGAAACTTAACTAAATGCATTTTCTTGTAGATTTCGAGCTCTAGAACTTAATTCCGGCCTCGATTCTTTGATAACCCCATAGTTTTTCCAGAATTAACCGTTGTCTTATCTTATATTTTTGGAACTAGTACGTCGAGATCTGTAGATCATATGAACTTTTGTGGATTTTTAGACAACTTTTCCAAAAGTCAAATGTTTTTAATACTCAAATTTCGACACATTTTTGACTACTTCGGAAACTTAACTAAAGACATTTCATTGTAGATTTGGAGCTATAGAACTCACTTCCGGCCTCATTTCTTTGTAAACTCCAACCGTTTTTCCAGAATCCGCAGTTGAAATAACACAATTTTTGGAACAAAAAAAAAAATTAATTCAAATTCGAACATTTTGAAAATGTTGCGCGATAGACATAAACACGCTATATTTTTGGAATCACTATGTCAATATTCATATATCCCAGAATTTTTGGTGGATTTTTAGACAACTTTTTCAAAATCGAAATTTTTCGTTTCTTTAAATTTCGATCCATTTTTGACCATTTCCGAAACTTAACTCTAGACATTTTCTTCTAGATTTCGAGCCCTAGAACTCAATTCCTGCCTCGTTTCTTTGAAAACTCTTAACAGTTTTTCCAGAATCGGCCGCTGAAATATCGAATTTTTTAAAATGTGACTTTAAAACCGAACATTTTGAAAATGTGTAGCGATACTTAAAAACACGCTATATTTTTGGAATCAGCACATCGAGATCTATATATGTATTTTAGAACTTTTTGTGGATTTTTTTTAGTGTTTTTTTTCAAATTTCGAGCAATTTTTTACCATTTTTGAAACTTAATTAAATACATTTTTTTGTTGATTTCGAGCTCTAGAACTTACTTCCGACCTCGATTCTTTGATAACTCCAACAGTTTTTCCAGAATTAACCGTAGAAATATCAAAATTTTGGAATTTAAACAAAATTTTACTTTAAAATGGAATATTTCGAAAATAGTGCTCGATGAACAAAAACACGTTATATTCCTGCAATCAGCACGCCGAGGTCTACATCCCTGAATTTTTTGAGAATTTTAAGACACCTTTTTGAGTGTAATTATTAAAATTTAATTATTCCAACACTAATTCCAATAATACATTTCTCCAAAGTTTGACCCACTTTTGATCACTCTCGAAACTTAATAACTAAAGACATTTTCTTGAAGATTTGGACCCCAATTTTTGTAATTTTTAAAAAATGTGACTTTAAAATCGAGTATTTCGAAAATGTTGTTCCATGACATGGTAAACATGCCATATTTTTGGAATCAACACGGTGAGACCTTATACATATCATAGAACTTTTTATGGATTTTTCAAAAGTCGAAATTTCCCTCTTTCTTCAAATTTCGACCCATTTTTAATCATTTACGATTTTTTCAAACTTCTTCGAAAACAAAACACCAGAGTGTCAAAATTCTTTCAAATATTAACAAAAAAATAAATAAAACACCAGGAATCCCAAAATTCTTTGACCTTCTTCAAAAAATAGAAAACACCATGGGTTGTTAGATTCTTTTAAACTTTTTAAAGACCGTTAACTTACTAGGAGCCTCCAAGATTCTTTCAACTTCTCTAAAAAATAAGAACACCGTGGACCGTCAAGGCACTTTTAAACTTTTTCGAGAATAAAACAACCAAGATTTTTTAAAACTTTTTCGGAAACAAAATACAGGGAATGAACAGGATTCTTCCCTATTCTTAAAAAAATAAATAACCGCCAAGATTATTCCAAGATTTTTCGAAAACAAAACACCACCAGACTCCTTTTTCCACAATAAAATTACAGATTGTTTGGAAGATTGCCTCAAACACTTTTTCCAAAAACCAAAGTCCCTCAAATTTGTTTCAAATGTTTGCAGTGTGTGTGAAACGCGGTCGTTTCGGGGAAGTTCCAAAGTCGAGGACTTCGCTCAATTTTTACCCACCACGATCGTAACATCCGGTCAGACCCGCCGTCCTTGACGCTCGCACTTTAACATCTAGTTAGCGTCCACATTCCAGCTGCATGAAATAAGTGCATTAGCGCAATTACATTAATCCAGGTAGCGCAATTCAGCACAATTACCTACGTCAATTCCCGCCATCAAATGAAATTCACGTATTATAAAGAGCGATGAAATCGTCGAAGAATTACACGTTGTAGCCCGTCAAGCTGACGCAGGCAATCTATCATTGTTTTCGTGTTTTTCCGGCAACTTCGCCAACTTCGGTACTTTGGTCTTGTGTGTTTCGTTGCTGCCAATAATGACGAAAGTTTAAGTTGTGATCGTTATAATCGAGTGGAAAAGTTGGCAGACGTCATGAGTGTTGTTTTTTCTAAGTGCATGTCGGAAGCGCTTTTCCGCTCGTAGAAAATTTATTTAGCGAACCGCCGCACCGACTACTTGGAAATTTTAATCCGCCTAAGACTCAAAGTCCTCGAAACACTTTTTGCCCGACGCAGAATGGAGCGCTCAATATCGAGTTATTGCGTCCAGGCTTTAATAAAAAAGGACTTAATGAAGAACTGTGTCCGTGCAATATTGCCTTTTCGGTCTATATTGGGTGATTCAGACCACGAGGTTTGCGCTCTACGGACGCTATTTGTCATTGTGCCAGCAAGACTTTGGAATAATGAGGAGGTTTAATTTTGATTTCTGACCTGGAGGATGTTGCACCTGGACTAGTTATTACTTATTTGCTCAGGTGGCGCTAATTTGTCACGATGTTTGTCTGGACTGCGACGAAAAAAGGAAAAATGGTTGAGATCGTCAAGTCGCGAGATAGTGATTTATTGCTAGTAAAATCTGTCTTTAATTGTTATTACTGGAGATAAGACGAAACTCGGAGTCGTTTTTGTAATTGTCTTAATTTTACGAGTGTCGGTTTATTGCTTCGACGTCGCAAACACGGTTGTCGATGCCGAGTTTGTACATTTAAAAATTCCAACGGTGAAAACTGTTTCGATTTAATTTACTCCGACAGTGGCGAATCCCTCGTCTGCACAAACGGACCAAAATGCTGAACACTTTGTTGCAATAAATACACTAATAAAAATTGGTCGCTCCCTCGCCCCTGAAGTACAGTCCAACAATGATTTTGCAACATTTACTTTTTTGTGATTACCTCTATGCAGTAAAAACAATGTAGAACAGTGTAAGAGAAAAAGAAGTTTCATCTTCTTAAAAAAAGACAGTTGGGACCCCAGACAACGTTTCACCTTCTTTTAAAAAAAAAACAACAATTAGGGCACGTGGGAAGGTCTCACGTTCTTAAAAAAAAAGACAGTTGAGGTCCCCGACAAGATTGAGTTGGGGCCTCCGAGAACGTTCCATTTAAAAAAAAAAAGGACAGTTAGGGGCCTCGACAAGGTTTCACATTCTTTAAAAAAAAAAAACAGTTGGGGGCCCTGAGAAGTTTTCACATTCTTTAAAAAAAGAGACAGTTGGAATCCCTGAGAAGGTTACACATTTTTCAAAAAAAAAATTGGGACCCCGGAGAAGGTTACACATTTTTCAAAAAAAAAAAAACAACTGGGGTCCCCGAGAAGGATTCACATTAAAAAAATACAATTGGGAGCCCTGAGGAGGTTTCATATTCTTAAAAAGAAAGACAATTGGGGCCACCGAGAAGCTGTCGCATTCTTTAGAAAAAGACAGTTGGGACCCCCGAGATTTCACTTTTCAAAAAAACAGTTGGGACCTCTGACTAGGTTTCACATTCTTCATAAAAAACATTTGGGGTCCCCGAGAAGGTTCCACATTTAAAAAAAAAAGGACAGTTAGGGGCCTCGACAAGGTTTCATATTCTTTAAAAAAAAAAAAACAGTTGGAGGCCTTGAGACGTTTTCACATTCTTTAAAAAAAAAGACAGTTGGGATCCCTGAGAAGGTTACACATTTTTCAAAAAAAAAAATTGGGACTCCTGAGATTTCACTGTTCAAAAAAACAGTTGGGACCTCTGACAAGGGTTCACATTCTTCATAAAAAACATTTGGGGTCCCCGAGAAGGTTCCACCTTCTTTAAAAAAAGACATTTGGGACCCCCGAGAAGGTTTAATTCATAAAAAAAGAACATTTGGGACCCGTGAGAAGGTTTCACATTCTTCAAAAAAGACAGTTGAGGCCTCCGAGAACGTTTCACTTTTATAAAAAAATCAGTTGGAGTCTCCTAGAACGTTTCACATTCCTTAAAAAAGCGTACGTTTCCCATTCTCTAGAAAAGTACGGTTGGAACCTCAGACAACAGGTGGGACCCCAAGGAGGTTCTACAATCTTCAAAAAAAAAAATACAGTTGGGGCCCCCGAGAAGCTTCCACCTCCTTTAAAAAAGACGGTTGGGACCCCAGAGAAGGTTTCATTCGTAAAAAAAGCAGTTGGGACCAACGACAAAGTTTCAGATTCTTTAAAAGAAAAGCAGTTACGGCCCCTGAGAAGATTTCGGTTTTTCTTAAAGAAAATACAGTTGGGACCCTCACAAACAAGATTTCACATTCTTTAAAAAAAGATAGTTGCGATAGCCCGAGAATGTTTCACACTAAAAAAAAAGACAATTAGCGGCCAAAAAAACCAGTTTGGACCCCCGAAAAGGTTTCACATTCTTTAAAAAAAGACAGTTGAGGGCCCCGATCCCCTGAGAAGGTTCCAAATTCTTTAAAAAAATAGTTGGGACCTTCGAGAATGTTTCAATTTCTTAAAAAAATACATTTGGGACCAATGTTTCACACTAAAAAAAGACAATTGGTGGCCACATTCTTAAAGAAAAGATAGTTGGGACCCTTGAGAAAGCTTCACATTCTTAAAACAAAAGGCAGCTTGGGACCCCGTGAAGGTTTCATCTACTTTAATAAGAAAGCGTTGGGCGCCCGAGAAGGTTTCAATATCTTTTAAAAAAGTTGGGGCCTTCGAGAAGGTTTCATGTTATTTGAAAAAAAAAACAACAATTGGGGCCTCCATGCAGATTTCACATTATTTAAAAAATAACAGTTGGGGCCCCGAGAAAGTTTCACATTCTTCACAAAAACACAGTTGGCCCCGTCGAGAAGGTTTCACTTAAAAAAAAAAATACATTAGTTGGGACCTCCGAGAAGGTTTCATTCTTAAAAAAAGAACAATTGGGACCCGTGAGAAGGTTTCACATTCTTAAAGAAAAGACAGTTGGGGCCCCCGAGAAGGTTTCATCTTCTTTAACAAACAAGAGATGGGTTACCGAGAAGGTTTCACATTCTTCAAAAAAGCAGTTGGGACCTCCGAAAAGGTTTCAACTTATTTGAAGAAAACAACAGTCGGGGCCTCCAAGAAGGTTTCACCTTCTCTAAAAAAATACAGTAGGGACTCCAGACAAGGTTTCACATTCTTTAAAAAGAAAACAGTTGGAATCCCCGAAGAGGTTTCACACTGTTCAAAAAAATACAGTTGGGGGCCCCGAGAAGCTTCCACTTTTTTTAAAAAAAGACGGTTGGGACCCCTGAGAAGGTTTCATTCGTAAAAAAAACAGTTGGGACTCTCGACAAAGTTTCACATTCTTTCAAAAAAATATAGTTGGGACCCCAGACAAGATTAAGATAGTTGGGATACTCTGAGAATGTTTCACACTAAAAAAAAAAAAAAAAACAAATAGAGGCCACGAAAAGGTTTCACATTCTTTAAAAAAAGATAGTTGGGATACCTCGACAATGTTTCACACTAAAAAAAAGACAATTAGTGGCCACATTCTTAAAGAAAAGACAGTTGACCCCGTCGAGAAGGTTTCACCTTTAAAAAAAAATATATAGTTGGAACCCCCTAGAAGGTTTCATTCTTAAAAAAAGACAGTTGGGACCCCTGAGAAGGTTTCACAATCTTAAAAAAAATGCGCTTTGGGCCCCTGGAAGGTTTCATCTTCTTTAACAAAAAAGAGTTGGGCTCCCGAGAAGGTTTCAACTTCTTTGAGAAACAACAGTTGAGGCCTTCGAGAAGGTTTCATCGTATTTGGAAAAAACAACAATTGGGGCCTCCAAGCAGATTTCACATTCTTTAAAAAACAACAGTTGGGGCCCCCGAGAAGGTTTCACGTTCTTCAAAAAAACACAGTTGGCCCTGTCGAGAAGGTTTCACTTTTTTTAAAAGAAAAAGATAGTTGGGATCCCCGAGAAGGTTTCATTCTTAAAAAAAAGAACAATTGGGACCCGTGAGAAGATTTCACATTCTAAAAAAAAGACAGTTGGGGCCCCCGAGAAGGTTTCATCTTCTTTAACAAACAAGAGTTGGGTTACCGAGAAGGTTTCACATTTTTCAAAAAAACAGTTGGGATCTCCGAAAAGGTTTCAACTTATTTGAAAAAAACAACAGTCGGGACCTCCAAGAAGATTTCACACTCTTTAAAAAATAACTGCTGGGAGCCGCGCAAAAGTTTCACATTCTTTGAAAAGACAGTTGGGACCCCGAGATGGTTTCATTCTTAAAAAAAGACAGTTGGGACCCCTGAGAAGGTTTCACGTTTTTAAAAAAAGACAGTTGAAGCCCCTGAGAAGGTTTCACCTTATTTAAAAAAGACAGTTCGGACCCCTGAGAAGGTTTCACATTCTTTAAAAAGAAAACAATTGGAACCCCCGAAGAGACTTCACAATGTTCAAAAAAATACAGTTGGGGGCCCCGAGAAGCTTCCACTTTCTTTAAAAAAAGACGGTTGGGACCCCTGAGAAGGTTTCATTCGTAAAAAAAAACAGTTCGGACTCTCGACAAAGATTCACATTCTTTCAAAAAAATACAGTTGGTACCCCAGACAAGATTTCACATTCTTTAAAAAAAGATATTTGGGATACTATGAGAATGTTTCATACTGAAAAAAAAAAAATAATTAGAGGCCACGAAAAGGTTTCACATTCTTTAAAAAAAGATAGTTGGGATACCTTGACAATGTTTCACACTAAAAAAAAAATTAGTGGCCACGTGAAAAACGCGAACTCTGAAATAACCTCAATTAAACATGATGCGATAGTTTCAAATTATAAAAGAACAATCATGTTAATTGCATATGTATGTATGCATTTATTACAGTTACGTACATTTTAACAAACAATATACAGTAAGTACAGGAATAGTTCAAAAAATAACAGTGATGGTGAAATTTTACAAAAGGCACTTCTCGATTTCGCACAAACTGTTTGCGTAAAACTCTTCTACATCAGCCCCTGATCACGTTCCTTACCTTCAAAAGTTGCGCAAATACTTCCTTGTGTCAGGAAAAAAGTTAGGTTATGTTGGTAACAGCTTCTCATTAAAGAGTGTACGAATGGGAAATTTAACAATTTTTTTGTGGCAAAAGGAAGCATTGAAGGTGAGGAACGCGTGCTGTGGAAGAAAGAAGGGTCTTTTGTAAAATTTTACCAATGGGACAAAATGATTAATCTCCTCAGTGTTTTTATTTCTTAAGAGAAAATTAATGGCTTCACTGCGTATACGTGTTTAATTTATATAAATTGACAACGCAGAGTTAAAACTCCATCCTTGCGTCCCTGGGTCGATGCACTCTTTTTTTGTTTCCTAAAAATCTGGATGTCTGGGGCGAAAACTCAACACGGATTATGAAAGCACACGTGGAGTATGTAATTTTCAGACAAAGGGACAGACAGACGGAAATTGGCACCTATTTTTTCGTATTCTAGGGGTTACGAAACGTCGAGCTCATGCTCAAGAAGTGGAAAAACAACAAAATAATTTACAATTTTTTTTATTGGCCTGGCAAAAAATACGTAACACAATTTATTTATTCTTATGCGCTTCTTTCTCTTGTTGCACATGATTATAGGCAACATAACCAATTGCACACATGATGGCAATTGTTACTCCAGCACCCAATAGAACTGCCACACCTCCACCACCCGCTATTGTCATTACAAACCCCCCAATTGTTATCACCAAATTTAAAGTCGGACTGTCCATCTTAATACTCTAGAATAACAAAATTAGTACGCGATTCTTTACTTGTTACTTGTTTATTACTTGCTTAATCTTATTACTTACTTATGTATTGAAGTCGACAACAGTTTTACGCAAATTCAATCAATTGTGGTACAAAAAAAATTCCTTCCACTATGATAAGAAAGTTTCTATAACAAAATCTAATCTGATAAAAGATAAGAAAACTCGCGAACTTTCGAAAACACCCAAACTCTTCACACGTGGAGGAGCATGTTATTTTATAAAACTTATTCGGCAAAATTGTAAGATGATACGATAATTTTTTGGGAACGGCCATGAACGAATAAATTTTTTTCTAAAAATTTGAATATCTAGGGTAACAAAAACACAACACGGATTCATAACCCACATGTGCAAGAGTGTCTTAAACAGTTGGCAGCCCTGAGGTTTCACATTTTTCAAAAAAAGACATTTGGGACCCCCGAGAAGGTTCTGCTTTCTTTAAAAAAAAGACAGTTCAAGTCCGAGGTTTCATTCTTAAAAAAAAGAACAATTGGGACCCCTGAGAAGGTTTCACATTCTTCAAAAAAAGACAATTGGGGCCCCCGATAAGGTTTCACATTAAAAAAAAATACAGTTGGGACCCCCGAAGAGATTTCACATTCTTAAAAAAAAGACAGTTGGGGCCACCGAGAAGCTGTCACATGCTTTAAAAAAAGACAGTTGGGACCCCCGAGATTTCACTCTTAAAAAAACAACCTGACAAGGTTTCACATTCTCCAAAAAAGCCACTTGGGTCCATCGAGAAGGTTCCACCTTCTTTAAAAAAAGACATTTGGGACCCCCGAGAAGGTTTACCTACTTCTTAAAAAAAAAGAACAATTGGGACCGGCGAGAAGGCTTCACATTCTTCAAAAAGAGACAGGTGAGGCCCTGAGAACGTTTCACCTTTTTTAAGAAATCGGTTGGAGCCTAGTGGAACGTTTCACATTCTTTAAAAAAGGGTAGTTGGGGGCCCCGGGACGGTTTCACATTCTATGAAAAGATAGTTGGTGCCCCCGAGAAGGTTTCACTATCTTTAAGAAATACAGTTGGGACCGCCGAGAAGGTTTCACAATCTTCAAAAAAAAAGACATTTGGGGCCTCCGAGAAGGTTGCACATTCTTTAAGTTTAAAAGAAGGCAGTTGGAACCTTCGACAAGGTTTCAAATTCTTAAAAAAAAGCTATTGGGGCCCCTGAGAAGATTTCACATTCTCTAAAAAATACATTTGGGACCCCAGACAAGGTTTCACATTCTTTAAAAAAAGAGTTGGGAGGCCCGAGAAGGCTTCACATTAAAAAAAAACAGTTGGGGTATCCGAGAAGGTTTTAATTTCTTTTAAAAACAACATTGGGAATCTAGCATTAAGGATTTAAAAACTGCTGTCAAGAATAAGTTTAATGATATTTTTTAATTATTTTTTAATTTGTACCTATGGTCAATCTATTAGTATAATATATTTATTGTAGTCGATTAATCTTGAAATTTTGTTTTGGATTTTGATTTGATTTGATTTTTTAAATTTTTTGTTTATTTTTTGTATCTAAATTTTCTAATTAGACATTCCTTAAGTTGAGCTTGGTTATATTATATTATAGTTAATATATATGCATTTTTTTTTTTTTGTTGTATATATATATATATATATAATAACTTCTACTTTATGCTATAGATACTAGTGAAGCACTTTCTGCTGCTACTCATTTGATTCTTGTGTTCATACATTGTCCTGTAAATGGAAAACATTTTCTGTTGGGCAATAAAATTATTATTATTATTATTATTATTATTATTAACAGTTGATGCCTTGGAGAAGGTTTCATCTTCCTTAAAAAAACAACAGTTGGCTCCGCCGAGGTTTCACCTTCTTAAAAAAAAGACAGTTGGGACCTTGGAGAAGGTTTAACCTTCTTTAGAAAAAGGACATGTTGGGTCTCCCGACAAGGTTTCATTCTTAAAAAAAAACTGTTGGGACCCCTGAGAAGGTTTCACATTCTAAAAAAAAAGACAGTTGGGGGCCTCGAGAAGGTTTCACATTCTTTGAAAAGAAGACAGTTGGGAGCCCACGAGAAAATTTCATCTTCTTTCAAAAACAATTGCGGCCTCCTAGAAAATTTCACATTCTTTAAAAAAAGTCAGTTGGGAGCCCCCGAGAAGGTTTCATCTTTTTTAACAAACAACAATTGGGGCCTCCGAGAAGGTTTCACATTTTTCAAAAAAAGACAGTTGGGGGCTTCGAGAAGGTTTCATATTCTTTGAAAAGAAGACAGTTGGGAGCCTCGATTCCCAGATGACTCCTAGGTCTCTGATTTCACTAACCTTCCAGGAAATGGTTGTTAATACTAAGGTATATAGAAATTTTATAATGTTTTTTTTCTTGGAGAATGTTATCTATTTACATTTATATTTATTCAATAACATACCATTATTGTTGCACCAGTTTGATAATATCGTCAGGGCAGATTGCAGAGTTGAGTGACAGGGCTAGATCGTTGATAAATAGTAAAAATAAAATGGGAGCAATATGTCTACCTTGTGGAACTTCAGAAGGAATAGAAATAGGATCAGATAGAAAACTTTGGACTGATATGTTCTGGGTAGGATTTGATAGGTACGAGGCTATCCAACTATGAAGAGGGCCGTATACACCGTACATACGTAATTTATTTTTTTTAAAGAAGGGTATGATTGGGTTAAGCGAAAGCTTTACAAAAATTAAGATATATCGCATCGACTTGGGAACCTTCGTCTAATGCGTCTATAATAAATTCGTTGTAGATGGTTGCTATAATTGAAATAGGACGATAATTTGTAATCTTTGCTTTGTCGCTTGATTTATGCAAAGGTATGACATAAGAAAGTTTCCAGATGTCAGGGCAAGTACCAGAAGTTAAAGATTTAGTATATAGGATCCAGATTGGGCAGCCTAGATTGGAAGCACATTGTCTAAAAAAAAAGAAGGAACATCATCTGGACCAGGATTAAAACTAGATTTAAGTGATGTTAATTAATGTTTTACATCATCAAGACTGCTGTCGATGAAATGTAAATAAAAAACTTCTTTAAAAAATAATATGTAGTAAGAAGGTTCCAAATTCTTTAAAAACAGAACTTCCTTCGTTCTTGAAATGTAGTTCGACAAATCTTGCCGTTTTAAAATACTTATAAAATTTGATTTTGCAATTTTCGTTCTATAATTCTAATACTTGTCAAGATAAGACTGATTTTGGCAAATGACCTACTCTCTAAGAAAATAAAGAGTGGGTGGGTGGAGCTAATACTTGTCAAAATAAGACTAATTTTGTCAAATACCATACCTTCTAAGGAAATAATGGGCGGGTGGGTGGGGCTAATACTTGTCAAGAAAAGACTGATTTTGGCAAATGACCTACTCTCGAGAAAGTTTCATCTTATTTGAAACAAAAACAACAATTGGGGCCTCCATGCAGATTTCACATTTTTTAAAAAATAACAGTTGGGGCCCCGAGAAGGTTTCACATTCTCCAAAAAAACACAGTTGGCCCCGTCGAGAAGGTTTCACTTTCTTTAAAAGAAAAAGATAGTTGGGACCCCCGAGAAGGTTTCATTCTTAAAAAAAAGACAGTTGGGGCCGCCGAGAAGGTTTCATCTTCTTTAACAAATAACAATTGGGCCACCGAGAAGGTTTCACATTCTTTAAAAAAAGATATTTGGGATACTATGAGAATGTTTCACACTGAAAAAAAATAATTAGAGACCACGAAAAGGTTTCACATTCTTTAAAAAAAAGATAGTTGGGATACGTCGGCAATGTTTCACTAAAAAAAAAGAATTAGTGGCCACGCGAAAAACGCGAACTCTGAGATAACTTCAATTAAACATGATGCGATGGTTTCAAATTATAAAAGAACAATCATGTTAATTGCATATGTATGTATGCATTTATTACAGTAAGTACAGGAATAGTTAAAAAAATAACAGTGATGGTGAAATTTTACAAAAGGCACTTCTCGATTTCGCACAAACTGTTTGCGCAAAACTCTTCTACATCACCCCCTGATCACGTTCCTTAGCTTCGAAAGTTGCGCAAATGCTTCCTTGTGTCAGAAAAAAAGTTAGGTTATGTTGGTAACAGCTTCTCATTAAAGAGTGTACGAATGGGAAATTTAACAATTTTTTTGTGGCAAAAGAAGCATTGAAGGTGAGGAACGTGTGCTGTAGAAGAAAAAAGGTATTTTGTAAAATTTTACCAATGGGACAAAATGATTAATTTCCTCTGTTTTTTTATTTCTTAAGAGAAAATTAATGACTTCGCTGCGTATACGAGTTTAATTTATATAAATTGACAACGCAGAGTTAAAATTCCATCCGTGCGCACTCTTTTTTTGTTTCTTAAAAATCTGGATGTCTAGGGCGAAAACTCAACACGGATTCATAAAGCACACGTGGAGTGTGTAATTTTCAGACAAACGAACCGACAGACGGAAATTGGGACCTATTTTTTCGTATTCTAGGGGTCATGAAACGTCGAGCTCATACTCAAGAAGTGAAAAAACAACAAAATAATTTACCATTTTTTTATTGGCCTAGGAAAAAATACATAAAACAATTTATTTATTCTTATGGGCTTCGTTCTTTTGATGCACATATTTATAGCCAACATAACAAATCCCACAGATGATCCCAACTGTTATTGTACCAGCCAATACATATGCCACACCTCCAGTAGCCGCCACTTGTACTACATACTGCCCAGCTCGTATCCCAATACTTAAAGTCGTACTATCCATCTTAATACTCTACAATAACAAAAATGGTACTCGATGCTTTGCTTGCTACTTGTTTATTACTTCTTTATTACTTACTTGGGTATAGAAATCGAGAACAATTTCAGGTAAATTCAATCGATTGTGGTACATGAAAAGTTACTTTCACTATGATAAGAAAACTCCTAACAAAATCTAATCTGATAAAAGATAAGAAAATTCGCGGACTTCTGAAAACACCCAAACTCTTCACACATGCAGGATCATGTTATTTTATAAAATTTATTCGGCAGAATTGTAAGATGATAAGATAATTTTTTGGGAAGGCCATGATCGAACAAATGTTTTCATAAAAATTTGGATATCTAGGGTAACAAAAACTCAGCACGGATTCATAAACCACATGTGCAAGAGTATCCTATTTTATAAAATTGATATCATATTTACTAATGTAAATTTTGAGATAACGTTAGGGTAAGTTCAGAAAGTAAAAATAACTAATCTGGATCCATTCACCTCCCCCATCCCTCCCGTCCACAACGCTTCGAAGATAAACCAAATTTCCACCGCCGTGTTGTACGCGATTATGTTAAAGTTTAATGTCGACTCCGTATTCAACAAACTACAAACATAAATCATTACATAAAACCCGACGTACTAAATAAAATTATATCTGCTGTTCATACGAATACCACTTCGTGCACAAGGTGCTCTTCCGCCGTTAGACCATAGTTTAATATCCCATAAAAAGTTTACCTCAACAAGATTCATTATAGATATGACATGTTTCCTTCCGCGTAATTTAATTACGCCATGATAACTACACAATGGAGATTAAACCGGAGACGCCGGCGACGAACTTATTTTATTTAAGTACTTCGTACTACGGTTATGACCCGCGCTTCCACGAAAATCGAAGAATAATAATTTTCGATGTAAAGTGAGTTGTTTCAGAGACCAGCATCTGCGTCGAGAACTCTATTCGTGATTAGTTATTTATAGGCGTTCCAAGGTGTGTAGATTTTTGGGTTTGGATGTTTTTCGGGGAAGATGGAGTCTGTCGGGCTTATTATTAAAACATCAGCTTGATATTCAGCAAAGTAAAAGAAAAATGCGGCCACCGGAACAGCTTCTAAATTGCTCTATACATATTTCGGCAGAACACACAACTTTATATGCATAGTATCTGCTCAGTTCGGCTGCTTTAAATCTTCGCTTTGATAGTTTCAGCCGGCAGACGTCTCGATAAATTTTTACTTCAAAGCGGGCACGAAAAAGGTAAATTACGAGCAGGATATCGGATTCCGGCTGCAATTAGGTAAAACATGGAACATCGATCTTGGAGATCGCCGTTTATAAAATAAAAAACTTATTACAAAATCAATAACCTAGCCCGAATCGCAATTATGGAAATGGTTATCGTCGAAATATTTTATTTCGGGGGAGAAATCCCGGAATAAATTCAGAAAGCTGCATTTCTCTAAATTTCCATCACAACGGTGATGGATCGGCTGCTGTACAAGTGTTTTGCGGGTCACGTGACGCCCATCATTCTTTGTGACGTGCGTAATGTCGAAAACTCATTAAAATGGACATTCTCCCCGAATCGCACCGGCAGGTAGCGAACTCCAAGCTGGAAATTTTCTTTAATTAACAGTAAAAACAATGCAGCGAATTAATAATTACAACTTTCCCGTCGGAGCGCAAACCTGGAGCTTAAACGAGCTTATTTTCATAATAAACCGGCGAATTCGCGTCGGCTTTGAATCATCTCTCCGCAAGAAGTACAACCAGTCATGGGGAAACGATCGAAGACAGTTTCCCAGACGACGCTTGATCAGAGTATCAAAGCGCGCCGAAATCGCACTTAAATAGGCAAAATTTAAAAATTAATTACACTTTTCGGCGAAAATGAAAATTTCGCTTATTAAAGTCGAGTCAAAGGCGGCGGAAATGGCTTTGGGGAAACTTTTTAAAAAGTCGGCGAGAAAGCGAAATTTTCTTATTAATTTCGCACGTTTCGAGCTAGGCTGATAAGTGAGCTATGAGCAGAGACGGTATTTTTAGAAGAGTAGGCTGTGTGGGTAGTTTTCCAATTACATGCCATGAAATGCGTAAGTTTGAGCGATTGTTTGTTTATAATTGTGAAATTACAATGAGTGCAAGTTCGAGCGATTAGGTGTGTTTCGGGAGGGCTTCGGGGAATTTCCTCGGGGATTTACATAACTAACGGTAGTTTGTTTGAAGGATCACTTAGGAAGTTATCTTGTTAATGCAGCACAATGTAGTCGAGATATTTCGGCGTTATCTGTAATTATCGCTTCGTTATTATTAATTACTTTTCGGGTCGTAATAATTGATTTCATCGACTGAGGAGCCGACACAAAAGTCCGGGAGAGGCAGAAGAGGGGACTCGTTGCAGGTGCAAATGTACAAGCAAACATCAATTCTTATTTTTATACTTTATTAAGTTATAAAGGTGTCAGTGGAAAAGTATGAAAGGCCAACGAATCGTACAAATGATTCATGAACACAAGTCGTAACACACTCGACTACGCCTCGGGCGCGAAGTTTTTACCAAAATGCAACAAAAAACAACTCATCAACATCTTTTTTAAATGTTAATAACACACTTAAAATTCAGTGTCAAAGTCTTACATTCAAGGCGTTGTTGTTCTCGAAATTACTTCAACTATTCTTTAAAAATCTGACTCTATAATGGGTGCAGAAGAGGGGAATCGTTGTTATATATACATATATCATCTAACTCAAAATCAAGTTCCTACTTAACTTTTGAACCCAGTTCAAAAATGGCACCAACCCCAAACCCTACACCCCTCCTGCTCCTTCGAGCCGGATCCATCTCCTTTTCTTCGAAATTCGAAAACGGCCCCCGGGCCCCTGCCCCCTCCCCATCCCCGGCGGCACATTTCGCACGCTTCCTGCAGCACAATTCGCGCAAGCTCCACTCGCGACTCCGAGTCCTGGCCGGCGAAATCGCAGTAGCGACGCGGATGCCGCAGCGTCTCGACGCCGATTCCTCCAGGACGAAGGACAACGCGGCGCCGTCATGTGACTGGTCGGTTTCGTGGCGACGTCGATCCACCGCGTGTTTCCAGTGTTGGCAGGTGTTCGCTCGAACTTGAACTGCAGCACAAGGTAAACTTTGTCTATGTAAATCAAGGCCGGAGGTGTTTTTCACGTGGTCGGCGACGTGATGTAATGATCGCACAGGTTGCCCTCCATGGGTGGCGATGGGCAGGGGTGCTTGGGGGGTATCGATTGGGCGTTTTACCGGGAGCCGAGTTAATTACGAAATTAATTAATAATTATTGTTGAATGGTGGGGAGTGAGGAGGTGATGGGGACGTAATTGGTGTCTTTCTTTGTGGTGGAGGAGGCGGCGTTGAATTGAGAATGAAATGGGGGACAAAGGGTTTTGAAATTTTCAAATCGTGTGTGAAATCTTGGTTGCATAATTTTCACGAATTTCGTGCGTTTGTAATGAAACGTGTGATTTGGGTGTTCGATGATCGTAGAACACGAATATGCAAGTTTATGCGTTCCGGTTACCTATTTTTTGTGGAGTTATAAATGTAGAAACATGTAGCGAGTCCCCTCATGTTTACGAACGGGACCTACATTTATTTGCATTTTGACATGCAATGTCATTCTTATCATTATACCAATTCTAAATCGCATCAGTGTATATAGGTCATAAATTTTCGACATCCACGAACTTGCAAATCCTGATAAATATGAATAAATCTTATCTTTTTTAAGTTTTGCGACAAATCAAAATATTCATGTACTGTTCTACTATTGCGTAAGTTATTTCAGTGCAAACTTTGTAAACATTTCCAAACATTATTATTACTATTAATGATATTATTATATAAATTTAAAAAAGTACTCAGTGAAAAATCGTCAGTAATTCGTGCGTATATATACACAACAAACACTGATAAGGATCAAAATGGTTTGAAATCAGTCTAACGAAACATGCAATTGAAAAACTAAAACGTAGGAACTGAGGACCTATAATGGCGCAACAACTTGTAGCGATTCCCCTCGTCTTCACCAAACGTACATAGTTGTGTCTCTTTTACACATGCATACGTTTGAATTCATCCCAAAAGTGCGATTCTGTGGGCGAGTGTTCCACCAACCCTCGAACATTAACAACGCTCTTAACCTCAAAAATTAATTGTTGCAAGATTCTAGACAATTTGTAGCGAGTTCCCTCGTCTTCATAAAACAGACCTACGTGTTACTTATTTAAAGTCGGATTTTTTCACTTTTAAACATTTTCGTGGGCTTTAGCGTCTTATTTCTTCGAAATCGTTAGTAAATCTCATAGATAACTGATAATGGAAACAAACACTGATAAGCATTGACACGTCCTGAGACCAGTCGAACCCAACATGGCAGACTTAAAAGACCAAAGTTCCGTAGCTGCGGCGGATTATTACCAAGTTATAGTAGATAACGTAAAATTGGGCATGACCCATGGCTTCGCTGTAGGCATCCTGATCCTCGTGGGTTTGGGTATCAAAATCAAGTTCTTTGGCGCGAAAAACAAGCAAAAAAACAAGGTAATTTGTAATTTCCTCCGGGTCTAGTTTCCCGATTAAAAACCGAATTCTAGGCGAAGGCTCTTTTAACCTCTTTGGGTCTCCAAAGTGTGATCCCGACCCTGAACGACTACGAGCTTTCCATAGCGTCCCAACTCGTCAAACCATCTGACATTCACGTCACCTTCAAGGACGTCGCCGGTCTCGACGCCACCGTCGCCACCATCAAAAGCAACATCATTTTCCCTCTATTGACCTACCGCTTCCTCAAGAACAAGTCGCGCCACTTTGCCCCTCCCAAAGGGGTTCTCTTGTACGGTCCTCCAGGTTGCGGCAAAACCCTCCTGGCTAAAGCCACCGCCAAGGAAGCCAACGCCAGGTAAACCCGTCCTAGCTCACCATCGAGCTCTACAACGTGTTAACTCCAGATTCCTCAACTTGGAAATCCCCACTCTCACCGACAAGTGGTACGGGGAATCCCAGAAGTTCGCCCTTGCTGTGTTCACCCTCGCGCAGAAGATCCAACCCTGTATTATTTTCATTGATGAAATCGACACGTTCTTGAGGGCTAGGGGGACGTCGGATCACGAGGTTACAGCTATGGTGAAGGCGCAATTCATGATGTTGTGGGACGGGCTGCTTTCGGAGGAAGACGGGGGGGTTATAGTCATGGGGGCTACCAATAGGCCGTTTGACGTAGACGAGGCCATTTTGCGTCGGATGCCCACCAAGCTGGAAGTATCGAAGCCCGATTTTGCCAAGAGGAAGGCGATTTTGGAGCTGTTTCTGGATGGGGAGGTGTTAGTGGACGTGGATTTGGATAAGTTGGCGGAAAGGACGGATGGGTCGTCTGGGAGCGATTTGAAGGAGTTGTGTCGGAGGGGGGTTTCGGCACCTATGAGGGAAGCTGAGGGGACGGTTTTGAGGTTTGTGGAAAAGGGGGACGAGGAGGGGTTGGAGGAGTTTTTGGGGAGTTTGAGGGGGGTGGAGTTTGACGACTTCGAGACGGCTTTGAAGAGTATGGAAAATGATAACAAGTGGAGGAGTGAGCATGAGCACTGTCATGATCACTAATTGTTTAATCAAGATACGATAATGATTTGGTGCGCAAAATTGCGTAAGAAAGTTTCGGTGCTTCCCATTTTTTATCAGTATAGTTTTTTTAGTAACAAGCTTGTTATCATAGTAAACGTAATTTTCTAAGTATTAGGATTGCTTGAATTCACGTGAAACTGATCCAATTTTTACAAGTAGGTAAGTAACAAACAAGTAGTACATAAAACACCAAATTTTATTTTTCTTATTGTAGAGTACTAAGATGACTAGTGACTCTTTAAACGTTGTGCTAAAAGCTGGGGAGTATACAGCGACATTCGCTGCTACTGGAGGAGTAGCATATTTCCTGGGTTTTGGATTCGCCACTGCGATTGTACTTGCGGTCGGTGTGTTCGGTGCATACAAATTGTACCAAATTAATCAAGGGGGCAAAAACAAACACTCCTAATTATTGTTTTAGCATTTTTCTACTATGCCAATATAAAATAATAAATTATTTTGTTTTCTTGTACATATATTTACCTCTTATTTCCATTGTGCCATTGCTGAAAAAACTGCCGTCAAAATACAGTTTGGTAATGTAATGGTGTGTCTGTTTGATGAAGAAGAAGATACTCGCCACAAGTTGTTAAGTACATTGTTCGCAATTCTCATTTATTCTATCCAACACATTCTCCTTTACTGAGTTCGGTATTTCTTAGATAATTTCAACTAGTGTTTTGATGATTTTTACATTGATGTGTGACATTATTATCGATTTTTGTTTCTTTTATCATTTCTCGAGAATGTAGGTGTCTCGGATAAAATTCCAGAGCTTATAACTTGAAAGCGGATAGAAATGATGAAATTTTAGAAACGCAATTGTTTTTAGCTTGAATGGAGACCGTTAATTTAGTATATGGCTGCGAACCTATATTTACGTGATTATTTCATTTTCAGTCGATAAAAAATAAATAAATTTTATGAATATGAAAAAAATGAAGATGATTGAAATACTAGTTTATTTAAATAAAAAAGTCATTTAAATTCTTATATTCAAACAATACGTGCTGAATAATTGATAGATTATTATTGTCTGGATCACATGAGAATCGTTATCTTGTCGGCAGCTCCAGGTTTCTGTGAATATACCGGGTGTATCGAAAATGGCGGATTAGTTCTCTAGTACGTTCTTAGCAATCAACTGAAGTCTGGAAAAAATAGTAAAGACATTCTTTCTCACATTTTGGTGAAGCTATAGGTCATTATCCGTTCTAGAAAAAAATGTGATTTGCTCTTTCTTGCTTAATTCTAAAGTGAAATGATAACATTGCATGTGTGAATTTATAAATAACATGTAGATGTTCTTCAAAATCCATACTTAACTTCATCTCAAAATTGTTGAAATTCGTTTAACTGAAAAGAACTAATGTGGTTAAAATTAAATGTTCCATAACTTCAAATTGAACATATTTGTAAAAAACCAGATGATCTGGAGACTCGGTTTCCGGTTTTAGAGCCACCTCGGTGCTCTTTAAAATGATACAAATGTTCATAAAAAAACTACAGGAGTATCTTTAAGAATAAAAAAGTTACAGGGGTTGTATCAATTAAATGAGACACCCTGTGTAATATGTATAGAAGTTATAATAATATTGCTCCACTTGCAGTATCAAACATTTTATTTATCTATGTAAAAAAGCGTTGAAATTCCTGAATGTCTCATACCTATTTTTAGTAATTACTGATCAGTGATTAGTTGAATGATTGTATTGTATTGATTTTTTGTTGTAAGTATTGTGTATACTTATCTTAAGACCAAGGAATTTAGTAGCCCCCACGAGGGGGGAGCTTTTATTTTTTAATTAGACTGATTTCATACCGTTTCGATCCTTATCAATGCTTGTTTCTTTTATCAGTTTTCTCAAATACAAGTGTTTCGGATAAAATTCCAGAGCTTATAACTTGAAAACGAATAGAAATACCGAAATTCTAGATAACATTGTATGTGTCAATTTATAAATAACATGTAGATATCAAAATTGTTGAAATTCGTTTAACTGGAAAGAACGATTGACAAGCAACAAATTTTGTGACATATTTTGGCCAAGAATTGCAATTATTATAATTAAAATTAAATGTACAGGAGTATGTCCCATTACTTCAAGTTGGAGATGTTTGTAAAAAAGCAACTGACATTACAATTAAGCTCCGCCCCTCGGCTTACGACGAATAAAAAAAACATCAGAATTTTGGGGGTAGGTGGGGCTTATCTTTGCCTTTTTTTATCTTAATATACATAGCCATCTTTTCATAACAAGATACTCAAAACATTATTAAAATGGTACATTTTTGCAAGAAAAGATGGATTTTGCAATTATAGGGCGGAGCCTAATTGCAAAATCGATATTTCCTTATACAAATTGTCCATTTTAAACATGTTTTAAGTTTCGTGTTGTGAGAAGATGTCTACACATATTAAAACAAAAAGACAAAATGTAAGCCCGCCCACCCACCCTATTTCGATTGTGATGATTTTTTTATTCGCCGTGAACTAAAGAGGTGGAGCTTAACTGCAAAACACTTATTTCTTAAAAAGAAATGAAAAACATGTTTTTGAGTATCGTGTTATTCAAAGAATACTAGATACATTAAGAAAAAAAGATAAAATATGAACCCCACCCGCCCACCCCCCTCAATTTTGATGATTTTTTTTATTTTTAGAAAAGTAAAACATGTTTAAAATGGTAACGTTTTTAGGAAAGTATCGATTTTGCAATTAAACTCCGCCCACAGGGTGGGTGGGTGGGGCTTATATTTTGCCTTTTTTAAAATAAAGATTTTACAATTAAGCTCCGCCCCTCGGCTTAACAACGAATAAAAAAAATCATCAGAATTGAGATAGGGTGGGTGGGCGGGGCTTATATTTTACCTTTTTTTTTCTTAATATATGCAGACTTATTTCTGCAACCAGAAACTTAAAACATGGTCAAAATTATACATTTTTGCAAGGAAATATAGATTTTGCAATAATGGGGCGGAGCCTATTTGCAATATCGATATTTCTTTATACAAATTTTTCATTTTAAACATATTTTAAGTTTCATGTTGTGAAAAGAAGTCTACACATATTAAAACAAAAAGTCAAAATGTACCATTTTAATCATGTTTTAAATATCTTGTTGTGAAAAGATGACTATGTATATTAAGAAAAAAAAAAAGGCAAAATATAAGCCCCACCCACCCACCCTGTCTCAATTCTGATGTTTTTTTATTCGTCGTGAGCCAAGGGGGCGTAGTTTAATTGCAAAATCGATACTTTCCTAAAAACGTTACCATTATTGTGCCTTTTTTTTTCTTACTGTACTTAGTATTTTTTGAACAACACGATACTCAAAAAAATGTTTTTAATTTCTTGTAAAGATTTATGTATTTTGCAGTTAAGCCCCGCCCCCTTGGTTCACGGCCAATAAAAAAATCATAACAATCGAGATAGGGTGGGTGGGCGGGCTTATATTTTGTCACAATATCAAGTGTGACAGTAGAAGTCGGTCAGAATAAACCACGCAAAAACCCCTTTGGAGAGCTTTTGCCAAACCAAATTAAAACACAGGGACGAAATGTACCAAACTAATTTAAAACACAAGGAGGAAATGTACCAAACTATTAAAGGGCAAACTTCAAGAGTACGAGGACAAAGTGAACGAAATTTTTCCTTCGTACTTTCCAGTATCCCATAAATAAATGGTAAATTATGTATTTTGTTTTCTTGTAGGCTCGGAACAATACATTTATTTATTCTTTATTTTAAGTATATAATCGCTGTTGGAAAAACTGTCCATTAAAGAGAAAAAAGTTTAATAATGGAACCATATGTCTGTTTGGGGAAGAAGAGGATACTCGCTACGAGTTGCTACATTGTTGTTTTATTGGATAGATCTAAAACTTTAAGAATATTTTGTTAATTTTTAAACAAATTCCAGTATAAATGCACGTCCGTTTCGTGATGAAGAGGCTACTCGCTACAAGTTGCTTTTAACTGAAAAATTAGTGTAAGAAAATTGGGGAAATATGGCCCAGTTTTAGACACTGCTCGTATCGTAAATATCAGTTAATTACTGAACATCATAAATAAAAAGAAAAAAGTGAAAACCTCCTCGCCTGCTTAGTGTTTTCCTGGCTAATGATTAAATTAGCAAAGCAATCCCAATTTTACGAGCTTCGCAAAGCAATAAAATCCGCAAGTATTTACAACCGCTGTTAAATTAAGTAATTTGTTATTCTATTCACAGCAAATTGGGCCCCCCGATAAATGCAACGATTCTAATCTGATCCAGATAATAATTATATCAGTTATTCAGCACGTATCGCTAGTAATGTTTATTTTGGGCTCGGCTTCAATGGCATTGTATTAAATTATGCTGTAATGGTTGTTCCCGAACCGTTCGAACAACCCCAACCCCATTATCTCCGCGTTTTCGCGAACCCACTGTACACCAGACGACTTTTCCGCCTGCCTGCCCCCGTTACGTCATGCATCGATAATGGCGTCTTCATTTTTCGACCCATTTCACTAATACAAGCCATTGTTTCCACTTATTGCATAAGCTGATTGCTCGGCGCAAAAAGGTCTTGAACTTTGCCGAACTCGCGCTGTGTAGGAAGTCAAGGTTTGAATAAACAATCGTTTAGTGCTTTTTTACGCGAGGCGACGTTTTAAGGCGCAATTCGCGCTGGAACGTCTGAGACTCAATTTGTTTTCTCATGTTTACGATTTATTTAATCTTCGACGAGGAGAAATAAACAAATAGTGTATGTCCGCTGGGTGCAGAAGAGGAGACTCGCTACAAGTTGTATGTACAAATTCGCCACACTCACTCCGATTTTTCCTGACCGGAAGGGTCATAAATTTCGCCGAGATTCATAAGAACGCATCGCAGTCGGCGCTGCGTGGGTGCAAGTGACGTGCCGGACGTAAAGGGAATTCATATGCGCATATTCAATTTTTTACGTCAAATTCGAGCAAATTTTATTCAAGATGTGGTAAAAACGAGATTTATTCGTCGGCGCTTCGCGGGTCCACCTCGGGACCTCTTCTGTTTCCTATGCGCTAATTTGCGTGGTGTTATTGGCGATCCGGAGACTGGACGGTTTCGCGCCACTAAAGCATGAAAATGGTGAACACGGCCCTGAATTATTTAACACGTTGTCGCAGAGAGTGGACAATAAAACTACAAATTGGATTAAGGGCGTGCCTTATCTATAATTCAGGGATCTACTAAGGCGAGAGTCGACTTGAGCGAGTGGGCTGGGAGGGCAGGGTGCGTAGTTCAAAAACTACGAAGCAATTTCATAGTTGTCCAGATTAAAAAGGGCTCAAGTCAGCCCCGTAGCTACGGGGGGGCAAGAGGGGGCTGAGCCCCCCCTAGCAGTTGTGGTTGCCCCCCCTGGAAGACTTATATATTATAAATTTCAAATTAGTAATAAAATTTCAATATAATGCCGATTGCCGAAGCATATTAACTGGCCCCACCCGCCCCATCTTTATTTTCGTACAGGGTATATTATTTGGCAATATCACCTTACCGTTGATGTTGACCGTATAAAAAAATGAACATGTCACATTTTATTCCATAGCCTACTATGTAGGTACTTGAGAAAAGTCAAAAATATTATATGGATTTTCTAAAAATTGAGCTTTTATTGAAATGGACAAAAAATCGACAAAAAATTCTGAGATGTAGATCTCGATGAGCTTAATCAAAAAACATAAGGTCTTGATGGTCCCAGACCAAGATTTTTCAAAAATTCGGTTCCAAAGTCGACATTTCAAGATTTCTGAAAAATTACATTTCTTTTGGCGGCTCTGGAAAAATTGTACGAATTTTCGAAAAAATAAAACCAAAAAAAAAAACATTTGGAGATCGAAATCAATAAAAAGATCCCTTCTGCTAGTTTTCGAAAATGCGTGGGAAAAGTCAAATTTTTTTTATAGATTTTCAAAAATTGAGCTTTTGTTGAAATTGGCTGAAAATCTACAAAAAATTCTGAGATGTAGATCTCGACGAGTTTAGTCAAAAAACATAAGGTCTTGCTGCTATTCGGTTTCCAAGTCGACTTTTTAAAATTTCTCAAAAATTATACTCCTATTTCTTTTGACGATTCTAGAAAAATTTTACAAATTTTCGATCAAATAAAACCAAAAACCAACATCTGAAGATTGAAATAAATAAAAGAATGACTTTCGGTAATTTTTGGAAATGCTAAGAAAAGTCAAAATTTATTTAGTTTTCAAAAATTGAGCTTTTGTTAGAGTTGACAAAAAATTCTGAAATATAGATCTCGATGAGCTTAATCGAAAAACATGTTGATGCTCCCGGAGCAAAATTTACGAAATATTGGGTTCTACCTAAAATTTCTAAAAAATCTCAAAAGTGACTTAAAAAAAAGTTATTTCTTTATGCGATTGTGGAAAAATTCGACGAAATATCAAAAAAATAAAACCAAAAATAACATCTGTAGATCGAAATCAATAAAGAGATCCCTTTTGCTAATTTTCGAAGATGCTTGGGAAAAGTCAAAAAATGTATATGGATTTTCAAAAATTGAGCTTTTGTTGAAATTAACAAAAAATCAACAAAAAATTCCGAGATGTAGATCTCGATGAGCTTAATCCAAAAACATAAGGTCTTGATGGTCCCAGACCAAGATTTTCGAAAAATTCGGTTTCAAAGTCGACATTCCAAGATTTCTCAAAAATTACATTTCTTTTGGCGGCTTTGGAAAAATTGTACAAATTTTCGAGAAAATAAAACCAAAAACAACATTTGGAGATCGAAATCGATAAAGAGATCCCTTTTGCTAATTTTCGAAAACGGTTGGGAAAAGTCAAAAACATTTTATGGATTTTCAAAAATTTAGCTTTTGTTGAAGTTGACTAAAAATCCACAAAAAAATCTGAAATGTTGATCTCGACGAGCTCAGTCAAAAAACACAAGGTGTAGATGGTCCCAGATCAAGATTTTCGAAACATTCGGTTTCAAAGTTCAAAAATTACATTTCGTTTGGCGATTGCTGAAAAATTTTACGACTTTTCAACCAAATAAAACCAAAAACAACATCTGGAGATCGAAATCAATAAAGGAATCCCTTTTGGTAATCTCGAACGTGCTTGAAAAAAGTCAAAAATTTGATACAGGTTCTCAAAAATTGCCATATTTCTTCCGTCGATTCTGGAAAAATTGTAAGAATTTTCAAAAAAATTGAATCCAAAACGATTTTTGGAAATCGAGATGAACAAAGGAGTCTCTTTTGATAATTTTTAAAAATGCTTGGGAAAAGTCAAAAATTTTATATGGGTTTTCAAAAATTGAACTTTCGTAAAAGTTGACAAAAAATTCTGAAATATAGATTTGGACGAGCTTAAAAAAACATGACAGGTTCATGGTTCCGGATCAAAATTTTCGAAATACTCGGTTTCGAACTCGAATTTTCAAAATTTCTCAAAAATTACCATATTTCTTTTGGCGATTGTGAAAAAATTGTACGAATTTTCGAAAAAATAACCAAAAACAACATCTGGAGATCGAAATCAATAAAGGAATCCCTTTTGGTAATCTCGAACGTGCTTGAAAAAAAGTCAAAAATTTCACACAGGTTCTCAAAAATTGCCATATTTCTCCCGTCGATTCTGGAAAAAAAGTTAGAATTTTCAAAAAAATTGAATCCAAAACGATTTCTGGAAATCGAGATGAACAAAGGAATCTCTTTTGGTAATTTTCGAAAATGCTTGGGAAAAGCCAAAAATTTTATATGGGTTTTCAAAAATTGAACTTTCGTAAAAGTTGACAAAAAATTCTGAAATATTGATTTCGACGAGCTTAAAAAAACATGACAGGTTCAAGGTTCCGGATCAAAATTTTCGAAATACTCGGTTTCGAGCTGGAATTTTCAAAATTTCTCAAAAATTACCATATTTCTTTTGGCGATTATGGAAAAATTGTACGAATTTTCGAAAAAACAACCAAAAACAACATCTGGAAATCGAAATCAATAAAGGAATCCCTTTTGGTAATTTCGAATGTGCTTGAAAAAAGTCAAAAATTTGATACAGGTTCTCAAAAATTGCCATTTTTCTTCCGTCGATTCTGCAAAAAATGTAAGAATTTTCAAAAAAATTGAATCCAAAACGATTTTTGGAAGAAATCGAGATGAACAAAGGAATTCTTTTGGTAATTTTCGAAAATACTTGGGAAAAGTCAAAAATTTTATATGGGTTTCCAAAAATTGAGCTTTTGTTAAAGTTGACAAAAAATTCTGAAATGCACATTTCGACGAGTTTAAAAAAACATGACGAGTTCATGGTTCCGTACCAAAATTTTCGAAATATTTGGTTTCGAAGTCGGATTTTTAAAATATGTACTAAACATGCAAAAAAATAAACTCAAACAAATTGGATGTTACCTATATGGTCACTACACAAATTTTTGGATGCAGTACAGCTGTTTGTGAATCTACATTCTCTGTTTTAACCAGCATTTTAACCAAGTACCGTACTAATTTTTTGGACTTCGACAGGTTTTTACGAAAATTTAGCGTAAAAAATCGACGTTTCCAATTATTTTAATGTTCTTTCAAATATAAAAACTCAGAAAAAATAAAGTAGTTATCTGAGTGTATTATTAAAATATAAATATTTACATGAAGCCCCCTCTGTCGACAAACTTGCCCCCCCTGAATAAGTTTTCTAGCTACGGGGGCTGGCTCAAGTTCACACTCGCCGTGACATTTCCACAGTAAAACGCCCCATTACATCCCACTATAACTCGAGTACGCCAAGCTGTCGCCTAATTAATTTCCAAGCTACCACCCTTAATAAAACCCAAACGACATTTAAATACCACTCAAAGAAACACTCAGCCGCCAATTTACTACTTTAATTGAACAACATTCAATAAAGTAAAGTCTACAACGCCATAAATTCATTTTATAGATACACAGTCCCGCAATGAACGTCAGCAATTAACGTCAGCGCCACCTCTCGCCTCCGAATCAATAGCGCGACGTCTGATTGACGCAAAAGTAAATAATTACAGCGCTAGAGTCGAGATTAAATATGTGCACGACGATCGCCGAAAATTTGCTTTCGAGCGGGGAGTGTTGTGGTGGCCCAGGCCGGGATTTCTCAGTGCCGGCTCCGGGTCGCTCCGGAGTGATGAGTTTCACGGAAGAACGAGCGCAAACAAGAGCTCTCGTCGTTTTCATTAGCCCGAAAGGGATGAGACCGTCAATACGGCGGATTCTGCATTTAAGGAATGCAGGAGTTCCGATTTTTAACCGGGACGCGCTCGACGATAAATTAACGTCGTAAATGTCGTACAGCATCGAGCGCTCTATAATTACCGAGGAAAAAATTAATTATGCCCGTAATTAACATCGGGACGGGACGCAGAACGTCTTATCGAAAACGATCATTACGCGCATGAAATATGGAAGTTTGGAAACGTTGCAGGTGGCGCTGCGCAAAGACAAAATCGTAAATTAAACAGCGACAATTAGCCCGGAAAAAATCTCCCTCAAATTAATTCAGCTTTATTTAAAAATGAAACCCGAGCTTTATGCATAAATTACTATATCCGAGCTTAGTCAGATAACTTGTATTTCTGCACGTTAAACGGTCCGAAACCCTAATAGATGGTCGGCTAAATCCACTAAAGGGTTTTTTTGAGGGAGAAATTTCGCACGAATTATAATACATCACGCTAATCCTGGAACTCTGTCATGAATTTCTAATTCGTCTAGGAAATTGTAAGTGCGCACGAGCGCCTGGAAAATGTATAAATTTAAATTATGCCAACACGCTTATTATCAAGAGCTTTCCTTTTTGATACACAACAATGGAATTGTTGCGAATAACACAATTATTATTAATCATCATGACAAGGTTTGTTTTGCTCTTCCTGTGGGAGCGAAAATGAGCATCAAACGACTGCATTATTCAAAAAGAACGCAAAATAACGCACCGACAGGTTTACGATCGAAAAATTTTCACTCTCGAGCTGGGAGTGTTGTAGAGACCGAACTAATCCAACCACGAAAACAACAAAATAATTCACCAACAATTTTTGTAGCATTTTCAGTGGCTCAGATTTTGTTTAAATGAACAAAGTTACGTTCGAATTATCATGTTGAATCGTACATGTACAATCGCACGCAAATGTTTTGAGCCTATGGGCGGATCATTTTTGCCGGTCGTCACCGAAGGAGGCGGTCCAAATCGTCCAAGGGCAGAATTTGTAGGTAGGCTCAAACTACAACGAAATTTACGTGTTGACCAAATTCTTACTCTGAATTAGTTTTAATTTTATAAATACCCTATCTAAAATGTTCAGAATATGATGAGTCTATAGTTGTGATTTACCATTCCATTAATATTTTTTGGATTTGTTTATACATACAGGGTGACTCAAAAAAAAATAATGACTGAGTCAATTTATTTTATTGAAGAAATCAAGAACTGCAAAACTGAATACTTTGAAATCTTGTCAATTAGTTAGAAAAAAAAACCTGTCCTGCTCTAATAACATCGAGAATATGCTCAAAATCACACGAATATTAGGTCTAATTGTGCCGACCATAGTTATAAAATTCATATTAAAATAAGTCACGGACATTTTTTGGAGTGTACTACATTTCAAAAAGCAAAAAAAATGTTTAGTTTATAAACTTCATAATTTTGGTTTAAAGTTTATCAATCATGTTTGAGGCTTTATTTTATCCGTTCCATTTGTTATCCATTTTTTTAGGTGACAAATTTAATCTTTGCATACTTCAGCTTAGTTAGTGAACTCGTTGTGACCACTGAAATATACAAAGAGTAAATTTTGAAATGGAACGAAAGTCGAAGAATACTTTCAAAGCCACGATCAAAATGTATTTGCTTATCTTCGCCAAAAAATGCATGACGTCATCGTAAAATTTGATATGATGAGTCTATACCTGTGATTTATCATTGCAGTAATATTTTTTTGATTTACTTTTACAGCCTGTCTCAAAAAAGGTCACTTTGATTTTCGATTTTTCGTTTTTTCGATCAACCGTTTCATCGAATTAGATTTTTCAGTTTCCATTTTTCTATCAACTTTTCGATTTTATTACTTTCCAATTTTCTGATTTTTCAAATTTGCGGTATTTTGAATTTTCAAGTTTTCAGTTTTTTCGTTTTTCGATTTTTTAATTTTTCGTTTTTTTGATTTTTCGATGTTTCGATTTTTGGATTTGCCATTCTTTCAATTTTCGATTTTTCGTCTTTCCATTTTTAGATTTTTTGATTTTTCTGTTCGTCAGTTTTTAAACTTTGCATTTTTTTTACATTTCTCGATTATATTTTACTTTCCGATTTTTTTTTATTTTTGAATTCTCGATTTTACGTTTTTAATTCTTCGATTTCCGATTTTTCAATTTTCCGGTTTTTTAATTCTTCTATTCTCGATTTTTCGATTTTCCATTAATCATTAAATTTTTCGATTTTTCGGTTGTTTTATTTTTCGACCTTCGATTTTTCAACTTTCGATTATTCGATTTTCTGATTTTACGATTTTTCGATTTTCGTTTTTCCGCTTTTGTGGTTTTTCGATTTATCTGTTTGTTTCAGTTTTTATGGTTCTGCAATTTGTTTTATTTTTCCATTTTCCGACAGTTTGATTTTACGATTTTTCGATTTTTCTGTTCGTCAGTTTTTGGGATTTGCAATTTGTTTACGTTTCGATTTTTCGATTATTTTACTTTCCAATTTTTTGGTGTTTGAGTTGTGGAGTTTTAGGGTTTTCAATATTATGAATTTTCGAATTTTCGGTTTTCCTATTTTTCGATTTTTGATTTTTCCATTTTTCGGTTTTTTGATTTTTCAATTCTCGGTTTTTCAATCTTGCAAATTTTCGATTTTTCAGATTTGTGAATTTCCAGTTTTTCGATCGACCTACGTTTTAGATTCATTGAATTTTCGATTTTCGGTTTTTCCATTTTTAGATTTTTGATTTTCCAGTTTTGTATTTTCAGATTTTCTGTTTTTCGGCTTTTCGATTTTTCGATATTTGATTTTCGAATTTTCGATTGTTCAGTTTTCCATTTTTCAGCTTTTAGACTTCAATTTTTTTACTTTTCGATTTTCCAAATTTTCGAGTTTCAATTTTCAGATTTTTGATTTTTCGATTTTCTTTTTAAATCTTTGAATTTTTCCGTTTTGATTTTTCTAATTTTTGATTTTTAATTTTTCCATTCTTCGGTTTTTAGACTTCAATTTTCTTTCTTTTAAATTTTTCGATATTCTATTTTCCGCTTTTCAGAATTTTCGATTTTCAGTTTTCAGACTTTCGATTTTTAGAAAATTTGAGTAGTCGAATTTTCGATTTTTCAATTCACCGATTTTTCTATGTTCAATTTTTCAATTTAAATTTTGCGATTTTCAATTTGTCCATTGTCGATTTTTAGAATTTTCGGTTTTTCAATTTTTCCATTCTCAACTGTTAGACTTCAATTTTGTTACTTCCCGATTTTTTGGTTTTCGATTTTCTAATTTTCAGAATTTCCAAGTTTCTTTATTCAGATTTTCGATTTTCCACTTTTTCGATTTTACATTTTTCGAATTTTTGTTTTTCCAATTTTTTGCTTTTTCGATTTTTCTGTTCGCTTCAGTTTTTAGGCTTTGCAATTTTTTCTACTTTATATATTTTGATTATTTTAATTTCCGATTTTTTTAATTTTTGTTTTTGATTTTTTTAATTTTCAATATTACAAATTTTTGACTTTTCGATTTTTTGGTTTTCCCGTTTTTCAATTTTAGATTTTTCGATTTTTGAGGTTTGTGAATTTCCACTTTTCGATACACCTAGGTATTTGATTCATTGAATTTTCGATTTTTTGATTAGCCATTTTTAGATTTTCGATTTTTACGATTTGTATTTTTAGATTTTCTGTTTTTTGCATTAGTGAATTTCAGTTTTTCCGATTTTTGATTTTGCGCATATTTGATTAATCAAATTTTCGAAAAAGTTACCATGCTTACAAAAACTTCAAAACATCTAGGTACAATATTTAAAGTATTCAGTTTTGCTATTCTTGATTTCTTCAATAAAATAAATTGACTCAATCATTAACTTTTTTGAGACACCCTGTATAACCAAATCTAAAAAATATTAATGCAGTGATAAATCACAAGTATAAAACTCATCATATTTTATACATTTAAGATAGGATTTATTCTGCAAAATTTTGAGGTGACGTCATAAATTTTTTAGAGGAGATAACCAAATATATTTTAATTAAAAATGTATCATGTTTATCATGACTTTAAAACATCTGCAAGATTTCAAAGTATTCGATTTTGCAAATTCAAAATTAAATTGCAAAATATTGTTTTATAATTTTGATTTTTTTCCACAAATCTGGACGTTTCGGATAAAAACTCAACACGGAGTCATAAACTACATGTGTAGGACAATGTTACTGTATACAATTTAAAACCCATTTACTATGCATAAATTTGAAGTGACGTCATTACATTTATTGGTGGGGATGATTAGATAAATTTAATAAATTTGCGACATTTATGAAAAAAATATCAGTTAACAAAAATGGCACGTTTTTATTATTATGCCAGTTACATGTCACTCAACGACAATATCGTTTTTTTTTAAGAGTATTTTATTTGAAAAAGTGATGAAATTTTTTATACGGAACATTTGGTCGCATTCTGTCCTTGAAGGATTTGGACCGCCTTGTTCGGTGAGGGCAGGCAAAAACGATCCGCCCATAGGCTCAAAATATACCTCCGGGGCACGTGTACGAAAATAAGTCTGTGTTGAATCCCAGAAATCTTTCTTTTCTTTCTCTTTGTTTAGTTTGTCTTGTTTTTCACTTGTGCGTTTAATATGAAAACAAACGCGCAATTTTTCGCTTTCGGGCGGGGAGTATTGTGGCGGACGCGTTTTTATCACCCGAACTAATTAAGTCTGCCGTGTTTCCACATACTTAGCGAGAATAGGTGTTGTCAAAATAGCCCTCGTTGTATTTCTTAGCCCTCTGTAAACTCTAATTTGAAATTTGCTTTTTCCGCGGCGGCTCTTTAAAATTAAAGCAAACTGTCGAAGTTTTTCCTCTCTAATTTGAATTTTAATTCCGACGGGATGTTAATGCTTTTAAAAGAGAGGATTATGAAAAATGCATGCATTTTATATTTGCATACATTAAGAAAAGTGTCGGCATTAAAGGCTTTATTCGAAGCCGACATCAAAACAAACTTGTAATGATTCGAGTTCCCATTCGAAAAATGAATTTCGCGTATGCAAAACGTGAACAAAACCCATCTAACTGTATAAAACTCATCAAACTTTAACGTGTACTCACAGGAGCTATCGGAAACTGGTTATTTTTCCGACGTAGGTACTCGATAAAGATAGTGGAGTTGTCGGAGAAAAACATAAGGCGCGTCTCGCCGCTTCAACGGAAGTGTAATTAGGACGATAACTAAACTCAAGGAGGGCGTTGATGGCTGTTCGGGTAGGGCTGAGTGTAATCAAGTATTGTGGTTCCTGAGGGTACTGTTTACTCATGTTCAATGTAGATAGGATACATAAGAGGCTTGATTTTGAGCAAATATACATAAAATAAGGGTCTGATTACGGGCGGAGACAAATTACGTCTTTATGCCGAGCCGAGTCTCCGATTCGATTTTAAATTTACTTTTTGGCGGGGAGTGTTGTGGCGGCCGCCTCAAATCGATCTCGTTTTGGCTTGTAGCTTGTTTCTAATTGAATATGATACAAGAACGTCGCTGGTGCTTCCATTGTGAGGGAGAATTCGAGCCCGACTCTCCTATTCCCTTTCTCTTCACGTATATTCTCAAGTAATTGCTCAGCATTCATGAAAGATGCGTGTTTGCGGAGTTCCCCGCTGATAGCGTTTTACGAACGGCTAGATAATGCCCGTCGACATTCCTCGAGAGGTTTTAAAATAATACGTGTTTCGGCACAATCGAGCGCTCCCGTCTCGGTACGCCTTTTCGCTAATCGCCGAAAAACAAAACCCAACTTCCATCGAAACTCCATTATCTCGTCCGGCATAAGTAATAATTTTCCGCGAAAAAGCGACTCCTCTCGAATTTCACAGCGACTGGCAAACAAGAAAAGGAAAGTTTCTTTCGATTAAGTTCCGAATTTATCGTCAGTCGGAAAAGTTTGCCGGTTAATCAAAATCAGAACGAACAGCGAGTCGAGGGTCAATCAGCAAATTAAATCACTATTTGCCGGACAGGAGCGTGATTAGGAGGACCAACAGCCGGCCAATTTAAACTTTTCTATTCCGGACTTCGGAGCGGCTTTGTTTCCGGTAATTGAAATTCATTCCAAGAAATTAATACCAAGTTTCCGGAGTACGCCCTAATGGAAGAAAAACATTGCGTATTTGCGCGGCTTGATCGATTTGCGATTCCGGACGGCGAGATAAATTCAGACTCGGATAAAATAAATTTTAAAGGGTGTTTTACGGCCGAACTAAATTCTAGTTAAAATGCGGATTCGGCGTTCCGCGTCTTGCTCGAAGTGTATGCAAATTAGAAAAAATAATGCATGCACCACGCGCCGGAATCAATACGCTATAAACACGTCTTCAACTCCATCCAGGAGCGAACAATTACTCGCGCACTCAAACTTTTAAAACGTCCAGATAAGTTTATCGTGTTTTACATTGTGCTGACGGATACGAATAAAATGCAAATTTCACGAAATATAAATTTAGAATGTGAGTGAGTTAAAACGCGGCGCTCGGCTCGCACCACTTCCTTGTGAATTACAATTATTTTTCTTGTTTACACGCTCCAGAACAATAAAAGTAAATATGATAGCACCGTCTGAGCGCCGGGCTCATGTTGTTTGTGTTGCGGTGCACTTTTCTAGCGCCGAGTTACTGTTGTACTGGCTCTAACAACGACGAAATAATGCGATGTCGTTGTTATTGCGTTGGGAATTGCTACTTTACGCGAAGACGATCGCAGATTGGGCTGTCAAGTACACGCAGTTACACAAGGCAGGGTTAGTGGTTTGTCGGTGCCAAATTTCGTCACCATCGCTGCTTTACGAACGAAGTGAAAAAAAAAAGATCAAGGAGACAATTTCTCGATAGGCTATATCATCCAGATTCCTAGCTTGATCATTGTTATGATCGAAAAAACAAATCGGTCGAAGGTTATTATTAATTATTATTTTTGTTTTATTCTGATAACCTCAAAGTAAAATGTTCGAATTTTTCTTGTTGTGTTTCCATTTGGGTTTCTCAAGTTTGTAATTTTTCAATTTTTCGATTTAGAGTTTTCAATTCTTTAATTATTCATTTCTTCAAATTTTCGATTTGCAGTTTTTCATTTCGGTTTATTATTTTCTTTATTTTTACAGTTTTTAAAATTTGCAATGTTCCGATGTTATAATTTTTTTTTCAGTTTAAATTTTTTCTATTTTTCGTTTCTTCATTTTTTCGAATTGCAATTTTTCAATTTTTCATGTTTTTTTATCTCTTCAATTTTGTGATATGCAATTTTTTTTCGATTTTCCAACTTTTGGAATGTTTCAATTTTTAGATTTTGCAATTTTTTTAATTGCAATTTTTCGGTTTACCTACAACTTTTCGATTTTTTATTCTTTTTTTCTAAAGTTTGACATTTTTCAGTTTCTCAATTTTTAAATTTTCTTCAATTTTTGTTTCGCAGTTTTTCTACATTTCGGTTTTTCAAATTCTACGTTTTTCCATGTTGTGGTGTTGCGATTTCCTGATTTTTCGGTTTTCGACTTCTTGGTTTTAGAACTTTCGATTTTTGAAAGTTTTTGATTTTTCGATATTTCGATGTTTCGATTTTTCCATTTTTTGCTTTTTGAGTTATCGGTTTTTCAATTTTTCGATTTTAAAATGTTTGGTTATTCGATTTTTCGATTCTTCAATTTTTCAATTTTTCAGTTTTTCGAATTTTCAATTTGTGTCTTTTGGCGTTCTTAAATTTTAAATTTTTCGATGTTTGAATTTCGCATATTTTGGTTTTTCGATTTTTCGATTTCTCAATTTTATATATATACTTAATTTTTATTTTAATTTTGGGATTTTTCAATATTTCGATTCTTCAATTTTTCGATCTCTCCCCTTCTTACCGTTTCCATTTTCCAATATTTTAAAGTTGAAATGTCTTAATTTATTAAATTTTCAATTGTTCGATTTTTCGATTTCTCGATTTTTCGATTTTGGATTAATTTCTCGATATTCGCACTTTCAGTCTTTTTAATTTGAATTTTTCGAGTTCCCCATTTTTCGATTTCTCAGTTCTTCAAATTTTACATTTTTCGATATTGTGATGATTCGATTTCAAAATTTTGTTTCCATTTTTTGACATTTCGATGTTTCGATTTTTCCATTTTTTGGTTTTTCAGTTATCGATTTTTCAATTTTTCAATTTTTAAAATTTTTGGTTATTCGATTTTTCGATTCTTCAAATTTTCCATGTTTTAAATTTAAAATTTTTCAATCTTTCAAGCTTTCAATTTAATTTTTTTTTATTTCTTGATTCTTTAACATTTCCATTTCTCGACTTTTCGATTCTTCAATTTTTCAGTTTTTCGAATTTTCAATTTGTGTCTTTTGACGTTTTTGAATTAAAATTTTTCGATTTTTGGATTTCTCATATTTTGGTTATTCGATTTTCCGATTCCTCAATTTTATATACTTAATTTTTATTTTAATTTTGGGATTTTTCAATATTTCGATTCGTCAATTTTTCGATTTCTCCACTTCTTATCTTTCGATTTTTTAATATTTTAAATTTGAAATGTTTTAATTTCTTAAATTTTCAATTGTTCGATTTTTCGATTGCTCAATTTTTCGATTTTGGATTAATTTCTCGATATTCGTATTTTCAGTCTTTTTAATTTGAATTTTTCGAGTTCCCCATTTTTCGATTTCTCAGTTCTTCAAATTTTACATTTTTCGATATTGTGATGATTCGATTTCTACATCTTTCTATTTTCGATTTTTTGGTTTTAGAATTTTTGATTTTCAAAATTTTTTTTCCATTTTTTGACATTTCGATGTTTCGATTTTTCCATTTTTTGGTTTTTCAGTTATCGATTTTTCAATTTTTCGATTTTTAAAATTTTTGATTCTTCAAATTTTCGATGTTTTGAGTTTCCAAATTTTAAATTTTTCCATTTTTTCCGGTTTTTTATTTTCTTTAGTATTTCAATTTTTCGGTTCCTTAGCATTCTGATTTTTTACTTTTTTTAATTTGAAATTTTACAATTTTTGGATTTGTCAATTTTTTGAATTGCAATTTTCCGGTCTCCAACTTTGGGAATTTTCAACTTTTAGATTTGTTTCAATTTTTCGATTTTTAAAATTCTTGATTTTTCGATTTTTCAGTACTTCGATTCTTCAAATTTTTGATGTTTCGATTTTTGAAAGTTTAAATTTTTCAATGTTTTTCGGTTTTTTATTTTCTTTAGTTTTCAATTTTTCGGTTTCCCACTGTTCGGATTTTGTATTTTTTTTTATGTGAAATTTTTTAACTTTTGGATTTGTCAATTTTTTTAATTGCAATTTTTCGATTTTCAACTTTTAGATGTTTTATTCTTTCTTTCTATAGTTTTACATTTTTCAGTTTTTTGATTTTCATTTTTCTTCAATTTCTATTCGATTTTACAATATCTATTTGGGTTTTTAAATTTTTCAATTCGCTTCTTTTTTCCTTCTTTCCAATTTTTCGATTCATTAACCTTTTTGGTTTTTAAGTTTCTCGATTTTTCGTTTTCCAGTGTTTCAATGTTTCGCTTCTTCAGTTCTTCGATTTGAAATTTTTCGAATTTCCAAGTTTTCGATTTTCAACTTTTAGATTTTTTATTCTTTCTTTTTATAGTTTTACATTTTTCAGTTATTCGATTTTTCATTTTTCCTCAATTTTTAACTTGTAATTTTTCTAGTTTGAATTTTAAATATGAAACAGTATAATTTTTAAAATGTTTTACTTTTTCATTTATTCGATTTTTTAATTTTTCCATTTTTTGATATCTCAATATTACAGTTTTCGATTTTACAATATCTATTTGGGTTTTTAAATTTTTCAATTCGCTTCTTTTTTCCTTCTTTCCAATTTTTCGATTCAATAACCTTTTTGGTTTTTAAGTTTCTCGATTTTTCGTTTTCCAGTGTTTCAATGTTTCGCTTCTTCAGTTCTTCGATTTGAAATTTTTCGAATTTCCAAGTTTTCGATTTTCAACTTTTAGATTTTTTATTCTTTCTTTCCATAGTTTTACATTTTTCAGTTTTTCGATTTTTCATTTTTCTTCAATTTCTAACTTGTAATTTTTCTAGTTTGAATTTTAAATATGTAACAGTATAATTTTTAAAATGTTTTGCTTTTTCATTTATTCGATTTTTTAATTTTTCCATTTTTTAATATCTCAATATTACAGTTTTCGATTTTACAATATCTATTTGGGTTTTTAAATTTTTCAATTCGCTTCTTTTTTCCTTCTTTCCAATTTTTCGATTCAATAACCTTTTTGGTTTTTAAGTTTCTCGATTTTTCGTTTTCCAGTGTTTCAATGTTTCGCTTCTTCAGTTCTTCGATTTGAAATTTTTCGAATTTCCAGTTTTCGATTTTCAACTTTTAGATTTTTTATTCTTTCTTTTTATAGTTTTACATTTTTCAGTTATTCGATTTTTCATTTTTCCTCAATTTTTAACTTGTAATTTTTCTAGTTTGAATTTTAAATATGAAACAGTATAATTTTTAAATTGTTTTACTTTTTCATTTATTCGATTTTTTAATTTTTCCATTTTTTGATATCTCAATATTACAGTTTTCGATTTTGCAATATCTATTTGGGTTTTTAAATTTTTCAATTCGCTTCTTTTTTCCTTCTTTCCAATTTTTCGATTCAATAACCTTTTTGGTTTTTAAGTTTCTCGATTTTTCGTTTTCCAGTGTTTCAATTTTTCGCTTCTTCAGTTCTTCGATTTGAAATTTTTCGAATTTCCAAGTTTTCGATTTTCAACTTTTAGTTTTTTTGTTCTTTCTTTCTATAGTTTTACATTTTTCACTTTTTCGATTTTTCATTTTTCTTCAATTTTTAACTTGTAATTTTTCTAGTTTGAATTTTAAATATGAAACAGTATAATTTTTAAAATGTTTTACTTTTTCATTTATTCGATTTTTTAATTTTTCCATTTTTTGATATCTCAATATTACAGTTTTCGATTTTGCAATATCTATTTGGGTTTTTAAATTTTTCAATTCGCTTCTTTTTTCCTTCTTTCCAATTTTTCGATTCAATAACCTTTTTGGTTTTTAAGTTTCTCGATTTTTCGTTTTCCAGTGTTTCAATTTTTCGCTTCTTCAGTTCTTCGATTTGAAATTTTTCGAATTTCCAAGTTTTCGATTTTCAACTTTTAGTTTTTTTGTTCTTTCTTTCTATAGTTTTACATTTTTCACTTTTTCGATTTTTCATTTTTCTTCAATTTTTAACTTGTAATTTTTCTAGTTTGAATTTTAAATATATATGTAACAGTATAATTTTCAAAATGTTTTATTTTATCATTTATTCGATTTTTTAATTTTTCCATTTTTTGATGACTCAATACTACACTTCTCGATTTTACAATACCTATTTGGGTTTTTCAATTTTTTGATTCGCGTCTTTTTTCCTTCTTTCCAGTTTTTCGATTCATTCATCTTTTTGGTTTTTAAGTTTCTCGATTTTTCGTTTTCCAGTGTTTCAATGTTTCGCTTCTTCAGTTCTTCGATTTGAAATTTTACGAATTTCCAAGTTTTCGATTTTCAACTTTTAGATTTTTTGTTCTTTCTTTCTATAGTTTTACATTTTTCAGTTTTTCGATTTTTCATTTTTCTTCAATTTCTAACTTGTAATTTTTCTAGTTTGAATTTTAAATAAGTAACAGTATAATTTTTAAAATGTTTTGCTTTTTCATTTATTCGATTTTTTAATTTTTCCATTTTTTGATATCTTAATATTACAGTTTTCGATTTTACAATACTTATTTGGGTTTTTCAATTTTTCGATTCGTTTCTTTTTTCCTTCTTTCCAATTTTTCGATTCATTAATTTTTTTGATTTTTAAGTTTCTCGATTTTTCGTTTTCCAGTGTTTCAATTTTTCGCTTCTTCAGTTCTTCGATTTGAAATTTTTCGAATTTCCAAGTTTTCGATTTTCAACTTTTAGTTTTTTTGTTCTTTCTTTCTATAGTTTTACATTTTTCACTTTTTCGATTTTTCATTTTTCTTCAATTTTTAACTTGTAATTTTTCTAGTTTGAATTTTAAATAAGTAACAGTATAATTTTTAAAATGTTTTACTTTATCATTTATTCTATTTTTTAATTTTTCCATTTTTTGATATCTCAATACTACACTTTTCGATTTTACAATACCCATTTGGGTTTTTCAATTTTTTGATTCGTTTCTTTTTTCCTTCTTTCCAATTTTTCGATTCATTAATCTTTTTGATTTTTAAGTTTCTCGATTTTTCGTTTTCCAGTGTTTCAATTTTTCGCTTCTTCAGATCTTCGATTTGAAATTTTTCGAATTTCCAAGTTTTCGATTTTCAACTTTTAGATTTTTTATCTTTCTTTCCATAGTTTTACATTTTTCAGTTTTTCGATTTTTCATTTTTCTTCAATTTCTAACTTGTAATTTTTCTAGTTTGAATTTTAAATATGTAACAGTATAATTTTTAAAATGTTTCACTTTTTCAATTATTCGATTTTTTAATTTTTCCATTTTTTGATATCTCAATATTACAGTTTTCGATTTTTCAATACCTATTTGGGTTTTTCAATTTTTCGATTCGCTTCTTTTTTCCTTCTTTCCAATTTTTCGATTCATTAAGCTTTTTGGTTTTTAAGTTTCTCGATTTTTCGTTTTCCAGTGTTTCAATTTTTCGAATTTCCACTTTTTCGATTTTGCAAAATTGTAGAATTAAAAAATCAAAAATGAAAAAACGAAAATGTATAGAATGAAAATTTAAGAACTTGAAAGTTAAAAATTCGGAAGACTAAACTTGATTTGATATAAAATTGAGAAAATAAAAAAATCGGATAAATAAAAACTAAAATTTGAGGAAACGAAAAAATGAAAAATCGAAAAATAAAAAACCGTAATATTGAAAAATTGAAATAAAGAAGTAATTGTTGACACTCGCACGTTTTATAACCCCGATCTTGTTTAAATATCTCCTCAGCCACTTTTATCGCCGGCGCTACATTCTGTTCACACACTCGAAGAGATCTCACCAAGATGTAGTAAAAGGATGAACTCGAATCAATACCTCCACGAATTGAATTCTCGACGATTCAAAAATTCCCTCGAATTATTATTCACGTCCGGAAGAACACGTACCTGATGGCTGGGTGCATGTGTGCCAGCGGGTCACCTGCATTATCGATCGGCTTTTGGGTTCAAGAATAGCCCTCGTTCACATAATTTGAATCCGAAGTCGTAAAACCCAGGATTGCGTCACGTGGAACGCGTCAAGCTAAACGCTACACCCTCGTAATTTAAACATAAAAAATAGTGGATGGGTTTCCATGACAAATAGGAGGCTACATTTTAATGCTCTTTTTATTTCTATTTGTGTAAAAGTGGGCGTAGGAATGGGTCCCCGGGGGCAGGTAAAGTTTGGCCGTGAAGGGTTTTGCTTATCCCGGCGAAAGGAGTCGTGAAAAAAAGAGTGCGGTGCGGTGAACGAGTGGGGGGCGGGGGAGGGTAACAAGAGTCGGTTTAAATATTGGGTTTAATTTGTGTGGAGGGTTGATTTGTTTCATATTAATCACAAATTTAATCTGTGTGTATTGGTTTTCACGGTACGGTAATTGTGCTATCTGTGGCTGTTGTTGATTCCGGTGTATTGGTTGCCGAATTATATTTTTTTTTTAAGAAATGGTTATTCATACAATAACTCCCGGGGGTTGGAGCAATTACCCTTTAAAAAGTAATTCATTACTTCAACAATTACTTTTTACACTTTGAAAAATTTGATGAGGAGACAATTTTAGATATTTGTTGTATAGGTACATTATTTTTTCCAACTTCCAAAGGGTCAAGAGAAAACTATACTAAGTGACATGGAAAGCAGAACACCCAGTAATAGTAAGAATATTTTAATACGTTGTTTTTTTATCTCCATTCACATAAAAGGCTTAAGTGGACATTTAAGTCAATGTCAAACCACCAACAGGTCGGTTATTGTCACAAAGTATATTTTTTGAAGCGCTGTTTGACCTGCCCATTATGTATTTCCTGTGAAAATTTGCCATAGTAATGTATAATTTTTTTTACACCATCAGAAAGTAGAGAATTCAGCGAACAAAAAGCACACCGATTTTTTTTTTAAAGCAAATATTTTGACGTGAGAATTTTCGATTGAAAATTAGGGTGGTTTTTCGATATTAAATCAAAATAAGGCGAAAAAATAAATATTTTGAATCAAAAAAATTACAGTGAGTTTGGGACATCCATAGGTAAGTTTTCACCAAATTTCGCGAAAAAAGAATTTTTTGTGGGAGATAAAAATAAAAAACCAAAAAGAAAGTGTAAATACAAAAGTTGTAGATCTTTTTATTACCTACAACTTTGCCACTTAACTTTTTGCGATAGAACTTGTAGTTTTGTCGGAAATCGTGATAAACCGTTTTCTACCCTTAAAAGCTCACCCTCTTCCACTCCCCGATCTCAGATCGCCCGTAAATTATTTGTCCTTTTATTTTTGTTATATTTTCTTCCTTTTGCAATAGGTATCATCCTTTTCTAATTTGTTTTTCACTTTTTACCATTTTCAAAGGCTTCGGCACTGGCCTATAGAGCGAGAAGACAAGCAAATTTCCATCAAATGACAGCATTTGGAGAGGGCGAATAGGGGGTTTAAGAGAAGCCGATTGTTCCTTTAAAGATGTTGCCACCAGGATCAACAGAAGACGAAAAGGACGAAAAAAGTTAATAAGGACGAACAAGGACGAAAAGGACGAAAAAGGACGAAATAGGATAATAAGGACGAAAAAGGATGAAACAGGACTGAAAGGACGAAATGGACGAAAAGAACGAAAAGGACTAAAAAGGACGAAAAAGAACGAAAAGGACCAAAAAGGATAATAAGTACGAATAAGGACAAAAAGGACGAAAAGGACGAAAAGGACGAAAAAGGACGAAGAGTCCGAAAAAGGACGAAAAGGACGAAAAAAGCCGAAAAGGACCAAAAAGGATAATAGGGACGAATAAGGACTAAAAGGACGAAAAGGACGAAAAAGTACGAAGAGGCCGAAAGAGGACGAAAAGGACGAAAAAGGACGAAATGGACGAAAAGGACGAAAAATGATAATAAGGACGAAAAAGGACGAGAAGGATGAAAAGGACGAAAAAAGACGAAAAGGACAAAAAAGGACGAAAGAGGACGAACAGGACGAAAAGGACGGAAAAGGTTAATAAGGACGAAAAAGGACGAAAAGGCGAAGACAAGCTCTATTCTAGAATTAGAAGTTTCAGTAAAGACATACAACTAAATGGACGAAAAGGACGAAAAAGGTTAATAAGGACGAAAAGGACGAAAAAGGTTAATATGGACGAAAAAGGACGAAATGGACGAAAAGGACCAAAAAGGACGAAAAGGACGAAAAAGGACGGAAAAGGACGAAAAAGGACGAAAAGGACCAAAAAGGATAATAAGGACGAATAAGGACTAAAAGAACGAAAAGGACGAAAAAGACGAAAAAGGACGAAGAGGCCCAAAAAGGACGGAAAGGACGAAAAAGGTTAATAAGGACGAACAAGGACGAAAAAGGACGAAATGGTCGAGAAGGACGAAAAAGGACGAAAAGGACGAAAAAGGGCGAAAGAGGACGAACAGGACGAAAAGGACGGAAAAGGTTAATAAGGACGAAAAAGGACGAAAAGGCGAAGACAAGTTTTATTCTAGAATTAGAAGTTTCAGTAAAGACATACAACCAACGAAGCTGAAGGATCTGGTAATTCGAGATTACTTATCTATTATATTCTATTCTAGTACTTGCCAGGATAGACTGATAAACGACGAAAAAGGACGAAAAGGACGAAAAAGGACGAAAAAGGACGAAATGGACGAAAAGAACGAAAAGGACTAAAAAGGACGAAAAAGGATGAATAGGATCAAAAAGGATAATAAGGACGAATAAGGACAAAAAGGACGAAGAGTTCGAAAAGGACCAAAAAGGATGAAAAGACGAAAAGGCGAAGACAAGTTCTATTCTAGAATTAGAAGTTTCAGTAAAGACATACAACTAAAGAAGCTGAAGGATCTGGTAATTCGAGATTACTCATCTATTATATTCTACTCTAGTACCTACTTGCCAGGATAGACTGATAAACGACGAAAAAGGACGAAAAGGACGAACAAAGATAATAAGGACGAACAAGGATGAAAGAGGACTGAAAGGACGAAACAGGACGAAAAGAACGAAAAAGGACGAAATGGATGAAAAGAACGAAAAGGACTAAAAAGGACGAAAAAGGATGAAAAGGATCAAAAAGGATAATAAGGACAAAAAGGACGAAAAGGACGAAAAGGACCAAAAAGGACGAAAAGACGAAAAGGCGAAGACAAGTTCTATTCTAGAATTAGAAGTTTCAGTAAAGACATACAACTAAAGAAGCTGAAGGATCTGGTAATTCGAGATTACTCATCTATTATATTCTATTCTAGTACTTGCCAGGATAGACTGGTTTGGGCAAATGATCTACTCGCTAAGAAAATAAAGGGCGGGAGGGAGGGGCTAGTAGTTACCAAGATAAGGCTGATTTTGACAAATGATCAACTCTCTAAAAAAATAAAGGGCGGGTGGGCGGAGCCAATACTTGCCAAGATAAGACTGATTTTGGCAAATGACTTACTCTCTAAGAAAATAAAGGGTGTGTGGGCGGGGTAGTACTTGATAAGATAAGACTGATTTTGGCAAAGAACCTACTCTCTAAGCAAATAAAGGGCGGGTGGGCGGGGCTAGTACTTGAAAAATCGAATAATCGAGAAATCAAAACATCAAGGAAAACAAAAAAATTAACGGAAAATCTAGAACTTAAAAATTGAAAAATTAAAATACCTATCGAAAAATTGAAAAACCGAGAAATCGAAACATCAAAAAATGGAAAAATTGAAGACCCGAAACATTGCAAAATCCCAAAACTGAAATACTGAAAAACTGAAAAATGGAAGGAAAATTGAAAAATCGAAAAAGTGAAAAAATTCAAAACTGAAATCTTGAAAAACTGAAAAATGGAAAGAAAATTGAAGAATCGGAAAAGTGAAAAAATTCAAAACTGAAACATTGAAAAATTCAGAAATCAAAAAATTGAAAAATCACAATTGAAGAAAGAATTGAAAAATCAAGAAACAGAGAAATGGGAAAATCAAAAAATCAGTTAATCGAAAAATTGAAAAATCGAAAAATTTAGAAACGTCAAAAATTGAAAACTGAAAAATAAAAAAAATTTTAAATCGTAAAACTGAAATATCGGAAAATTGAGAAATCGAAAAATGAAGAAATTCGAGAAACCGAAAATATGAAGAATCGAGAAATCGAAGAATGGATAAATTGAAAAATCCCATTAGTAATATGTCAAAAAATTGAGAAATCTAAATCGAGCAAAACTGAAGTATCGTAAAGTTAATAAATTGAAAAACTGAAAATTTTTGAAAAAAAAAATCGTATCAAAAACTAAAAATTCAAAAAATCCAGAAATTGAACAATCAAAAAATCGAAACATTGAAATCCCAGTAAGTTGATAAATAGGAAAATTTAAAAAACAAAAATTTTAAAAATTCAAGAATTGAACAACAAAAAAAATCTAAGCCTGAAAACTCAGAAAATCGAATGATCGAGAACTCAAAACATCAAAGAAAACAAAAAATCTAAAATTTAAAAATTCGTCAAATTGAAAAATCATGAAACTGAAAAATCGAAAAGTCGAGATAGTGAGAAATCTAAAAACCTAAAACTTTAAAAACTGAAAAATTAAAATATCGAAAAATTTAAAAACCGAGAAAACACAATATCAAAAATTTGAAAAATTGAAGAAACGAAATATTGTAAAATTCCAAAGCTGAAATATTGAAAAACCTAAAAATGGAAGAAAAATTAAAGAATCGAAACAGTGAAAAAATCCCAAACTGAAACATTGAAAAATTGAGAAATGGAGAAATGGGAAAATAAAAAAAATTGGTCTAAAGAGTTTAGACTGTACTTCCCTCGCTCACAAGTTTATTTTGTTGTGTGGACACCCAAAGGAATAAATATAGAAAAAATTTATAAAGACGAAGAAATATGTAAAAAGATGGCAGATAAACTTGACAGGTTATACTTTGGCGCATTATTGCCCGAAATAATTGATTCAAGAATAAAGAGGAACCTGCCTTTGCGAGAATTTTTTGTTAAATAAAAAAAATTTGTTTACTAATTTTTTATGTACTTTAATAATTTATTAGGAGTACATTTTTCATCACCAAGACTTGCATATTTTTATTATAAATATATTTTGAAAATGATCTCTCAGCAAATGAAAACATATACGAGCACTTTTTTCGAGTAAACAATGAAGGGAGAAGTTACTGGGCGTAGGGCTTTTTTAAAACACCTCCTTTCTGGGATAAGTAGTAGATACACTTAGCTACTTATACGTGTTAAACAAAAGCTGTATTTTATATATTTTTTATTATTATTATAGATATGTTTATTAGTTTTATTAATTAACAAAGCAAAATATATATTAACAATAATATTACAATGAATTTTTAGTAATCATGTGTATTGAATTCAGGATCCTGAGTGGAGTAAAAATATTATAGTTCCCCAGTTTTAATTCGGTTTTATGATAGTACCTCATTGCGTAAAAGTTAATTTCCTTAACAATAGATTACTACGGCCGGTCCTGGCGGCTTGTTATAAAACTGAGTTCCTTGCCATAAATTAGAAAAATCAGTCGAGAACTCTAACAATCAGCTTATGGTAGAGCAGGCGATAAGGGTTTTACCTGGAAAATCGTAAATTTTAGTGGCGCTCCTATCGGCAAAGTACTGAACTAACTGCTCAAATTCTGTCGAATTGATACCCATTTTTTTCAATAATTGTTAGTTTTTATTAAAAACTCTGCTAACCAATAGATCATTAATTTTCCTCTGACATTCCTGTTAAAATTATTCGACGTATTTTGCATTAATTTGTAGTATATTCTGATTTTAATAAACACATTATTAATTAAACAAATTCCACCACTAACAAACATTTAATGACTCTGCGCCCTGTAAAAAGTGATGTTTTATCCATGTGCGAATTTTCAAGCGATTCTATGATGATTATGACTGAAAAAACTTGAAAAGAAAACATACAATGGTGCTTTTTTTACGATATTTCTCAGCCATATTTTTTTAATTGATTGAACAGTTTGATGTATGATACATCTATATTAATATCATTTTTTCATACAAAAAACCAAAAAAATATTATACCTCGTCTAGCGAGTCCCCTTAAGATAATACTAAATTTAGCAAATTATTTACTCTCTAGGAAAATAAAGGGCCAGTGGACGGGGCTAATATTTGCGAAGATAAGACTAATTTTGGCCACTATTAAGTATTATTAATTTGGTATTTGGCGAAAATGAAATTATATTATAATTATCACCAGAAGTAAAAAGTTTGTTAAAGACTGTTTTGTTAGTAAATATTTAAATTGCAAGTATTAGCCCCGCCCACCCGCCCTTTATTTTCTTAGAGGATATGTCATTGGTAAAATCAGTTTTATCTTAGCCGGTTGGAACCATGCTCAGAGATACAGATTATTATAGACAATTTAGGAAATAGCGCGTTAATTTCTAGTATTTTATTACACAAGCTCTGCACGTTTTGATGGTATACGCTAAAATTTATGGGGTTTCTGTGGTGACCGTGGTTGGTGGAAAATTTAGTATTCTGTTTGTACGTGACTAATAATACTTATTAACATATGTATTAGCAGGGCGGAAATCTGGGTTGCATACTTTTATGCAACCCAAAGTTCTTGAACTTGATATTTTAGAGGAGCTTTGATTGTGAAAACACTAGAGAATGTTTTCTTATTGAGATGGGCTGGTTTTTCAACTAGAAAGTTAGCTTCAGTGTCAATTTCCTGTAGTACATCCGATATATCCGTGATTGTTTGCTGAGGGGACAAATTAGACACACGTATATCCAGCAGAATTTTTCTACAGGAACCAATTTTGCTGTGGTTACCGTGGGTAGTTCCTGACATTTTTGTATTACACTTCATAGACATGTTTGAAGATATCGTCCCCAAGTCCACTAGGTACGTGTTTTTTTGGCCGTTCAAAAAAATCCAGCGAGTTAAGCAATCGGGAGGAATTATCTCGAAATCAGCGCCCGCCATCCATCGAACGCCACCAAATATTCATTATTCGATTACCAGCAGCAGCTATCTTCATTTCGGCTCGGCGCCGCACCTCCGGGAGTCCCCCGAGCCCGAGACATTCGTCGTGTTTAAGCCCATCTTTGAAGAATTTTCGGTATAATTTATATATCCCCCGACGCGGGCCTTTGAGAGATGTATAAATTTGCTACATTTGCTTTTCGTTCTGTTGAATGATTTACGAAATTAAATCGAGATCCGGCAACTCGAGCCTGCGATCGTAAAATCGCAAACGTGAGAGCGATGGATATTAAATGGAGCAGTTTTAATAATCAATCTAAGCCTTTTACGGTTGAACGGAGTCGCGAATCGAAGAGTGTTTACTCCGGGGAGCTGTAATTGCCGGCGGAAAACAAGGTGTGTTTTTCGGGCACCGGGCCCTGCCGCAGGGATAAGAAAAAAATCAATACCGCCCTGTTCACAACAATGTCTGCGTTGTGTCACCGGCGTGACATCACTTCAAATTTACCAAAACATGACTTAATCTAATCGATAGCTCCGGGTTCTTGCACGGCGGTGGCGGTTCCGGAGCGCGCCGCTTGCTCGGATCCAGGCGACTCCATCAATGTCCAATTTCCAGGAGCGAAGTGGCGCCGTTATCATGCATGACAATTCGCGCTCAAATTAAGCATTTTATCGAATTCGAGCCCGATTGTGGGGCGCTTAATTTATACACACAATACGGGGTCTAGATGCAACGTTACGTCAAGTGGGTTGTGACAAAGCGGATTTGTATGCACACAATTTTGCTAAAATGTCGCGTTTAGTTACAAGCTTTACACAGTTTTGTAAGTATTGTAATCGAGTCCGTCAGGCGACCAGCTACTTTCATACTTTTTCGTAGTTTCATGACCCTTGGAGTACAAAAAAATAGGTCTTTTGTTTCCGTCTGTTTGCCTGTCCGCCATTTGTGTGGATTTTTAGTAGACAGGATTGTTAGGAATATCATGTAGGTCTGATTTGTCTGATCATCTCCCCCAACACTGTAATGACGTCATCTCCAAATATCTGGTTTATGAATCGTGTTAAGCTTTCACCCTAAACATCCAAGTTTTTGTGGAAAATGTATAAAATTTTGCTTTTTAACTTAGAAGTTTTTCGATTTCTCAATTTTTCAATATCGTAATTTTGAAAATTTTCAGTTTTATGATTCTTGAATTTCTTCATATTTCAGTTTTGCCATTTTTCAATACATAGTTTTTGTCAACTTTTTGATTTTTTGAATTTTCAGTTTTTCTATTTTTCAATTTTTCAATTTTTCATTATTTCAATTTTGGATTTTTAAATATTTCGGAATTTTAAATTTTTAATTTTTGGATTTTCAAATTTTCAGTTTTCTACATTTTAATTTTTCTTTTCTAGTGTTTTTAAATTTTAGATTTTTCGATTTCTTAATTCATAGATTTTTCGACTCTTCGATTTCTGGGTTTTTCAACTTTTCGATTTCTCAATTTTTCAGTTTTTCTATTTTCCAATTTTTCAATTTTTCAATATTTCAGTTTTGGGATCTTTTCAATAATGAGCTTCTTCAATTTTTGGTTTTTTTTAAACTTTAGATTTTTAAATATCTTAATTTTTTAATTTTTTGAGATTTCTATTTTTGACGTTTTCAATCACTCAATTTTTCCATTTTTCTATTTATTTTCGCATTTTTCAGTTTTTTGTTTTTTGATATTTAAGTTTTAAAATTTTCAAGTTTTGATTTTTTGATTTTTCGCCTTCTCGACTCTTCGATTTTTGGTCAATTTTTCTAGCTTTCAAACTTCTGACGTCTTTGTTTTTCGATTTTTAGATATTTCGACTCCATTTCTCGGATTTTCGACTGTTCGGTTTTAGATTTTCCCATGTCTTGATATTTCATTTTTTCGATTTCCCAATTTGTGCACATTTCAGTTGTGTTTTCCAATTTCAGGTTTTTCTATTTCTCGATTTCTGGATTTTTTGATTTTCCTTTATTTTATTTTGAAATTTTACATTCTGCACTTTTTCGAGTTTTTCAATTTTTTCATTTTTAGAATTTTAGGATTTTTCAATTTGCGATCCTTCAGTTTTTCGACTTTTCGATTTTTAAATTTCGAGATTTTTAAATTTTTTGATTTTCCAATTTTTCAAATGTTCGATTTTTCGACCTTTCATCTTCTCGATTTTTCGATGTCTTGATTTTTCGATTTTTTTTAATGTTGGATTTGCAGATTTGTCGATTTCTCAATTTTTTAATTTTTCAGTTCTTTGGTTTCTGATTTTTTGAATTTTAATTTTTTGAATTTTTTTTACTTTTCGATTCCTCGAATTCGCGACTTTTCGTTTTTTCGTCAATTTTTTGACGTTTTCATTTTTCGATTTGTCAATATTTCGATTTTCCGATTTCCCAGTTTTTCGATTTTCCGACGTTTCGATAGTTCAATTTTTCGATTTTCCACTTTGTCAACATTTCAGAATTGGAAAATTTCAATTTCAGATTTTTCGATTTCTCGATTTCTGAACTTTTCGATTTTTCTTTATTTTATTTTGAAATTTTAGATTTTGCACATTTTCGATTTTTCAATTTTTTAATATTTAGACTTTCATTTTTTGGATTCTTCAATTTGCGATTCTTCAGTTTTTCGACTTTTCGATTTTTAAATTTCTGGATTTTTCAATTTTTCGAATTTCCGGTTTTCCGAAATATATTTTTCCCGCTGTTTATAATTTTTTCTTTTTTGGCGTTTTTGAATTTGATTTTTCGATTTCTCAATTGGTCGATTTTTCACTTTTTAGATTTAACATTCTTTGAATTTTTCGAATTTCAGTTTTTGGATTTTTCAATGCATTTTTCAGTTCTTCAATTTTTTCGGTTTCTCGCTGTTTTTAGCTTTTCAATATTTCAATTTTTTATTTTTTTTAAAGTTTAGATTTTTTAATTTCTCAATTCCTCGATTTTTGACTATTTCGATTTTTTAATCTTTCAATTTTTCGAATTTCAGTTTTGAGATTTTTCAATGCTTATCTTACTTTTTCAACATTTCAATTTTAAATCAATTTTTCGATTTTTCGTTTGTTGATTTTTTTTATTTTAAAATTTTTCAATTTCTTGAGTTTTCGATTTTTCAGGTTTTCAACTTTTCGAGTTTTCGTTTTGGTGATGCTTCGATTTCCCGATTTTATATTTTTCGACTTCTTGGTTTTCGAATTCTCGATTTTTTGACATTTCGATGTTTTGTTTTTTTGGCTTTTTGGTTTTCGATTTTTCGAGGTGTCAATTTTTCAATGTTTCAATTTTTATTTTGATTTTTCCATTCTTTTAACATTTCGATGTTTCGATTTTTCCGTTCTTTAATTTCTGGATTTTTCAATTTTTACATTTTTCAGTTTGTCGATTTTTTTTTAATTATGGACTTGCAGATTTGTCGATTTCTCAATTTTTTAATTATCTAGTTTCTTATTTTTTCGCTTTAGGCGGTTTTAAATTTGATTTTTCGATTTCTCAATTGACCGATTTTTCACTTTTTAGATTTTTCATTACGTCAATTTTTCGAATTTCAGTTTTGGGATTATTCAATGCATTTTTCGATTCTTCAATTTTTCGATTTCTCGATTTTTCAGCTTCTCAATATTTGGATTTTTTGGTTTTTTAAAGTTTAAATTTTTTTAGTTTCTTAATTTTTCGATTTTTCCATTTTTCAAGTTTTCGGGGTCTTAAATTTTCAACATTTCAAGTTTAATCAATTTTTCAATATTTCTATTTGTCGATATTTTTTATTTTTTAGTTTTAGATTTTTCGATTTTTCAGTTCTTCAATTTTTCTATTTTTAAATTTTACGTTTTTCGAGTTTCGTTTTGATGATGCTTAGACTTCTCAATTTTCTATTTTTCGACGTTTTGGTTTTTGAATTCTCGATTTTTTGACATTTCCATGTTTCGATTTTTTGACTTCCTGGTTTTCGATTTTTCGATGTCTTGATGTTTCAGTTTGTCGATTTTTTTTAATTTTGGATTTGCAGATTTGTCGATTTCTCAATTTTTTTATTTTTCAGTTTTTCAATTTTTTTAGCTTTAGATTTTTCGACTTTTCAGTTTTTCGATTTTTCGATTTTTTTGCAGCTTCGATTTCTCGATTTCTCGGTTTTTTGATTTTTCAATTTATCGATTTTTCAGTTTTTTGGTTTTTGATTTTTTAAATTATAAAATTTATTTTTTTTTTAATTTCGATTTTGCGCGGTTTCGATTTCGCGATTTGTTGATTTCTCGACTCTTCGATTTTTCGTCAATTCAGTCTTTTGACGTTTTCATTTTCCGATTTTTTAAATATTTCGATTTCTCGATTTCTCGGTTTTTCGACTTTTCGTTTTTCGGTTTTCCGATGTCTCGATTTTTCAATTTTTCGATTTTTCAATTTTTCCATTTGCAAATTTGCCATTTCAGTTTTGGAATTTTCCAATATCAGGTATCTCAATTTGAAATTTTAGATTTTGCACTTTTTCAAGTTTTCGATTTTTAATTTTTGGACATATAAATTTTAGGACGTTTCTTCAGTATTTTCGAGTTCTAAATTTCTCCATTTTTCAATTTTTGGAAATATGTGTATTTTTCCAGTTGGTTATCTGCTTTAAAATTGCATATTTCATTTTCACAGCACTTTTAATTTTTTTTAGTTTTTCAGTTTTCATTTTATCATTTTTTTTCTTTTTTGGCGTTTTTAATTTTGATTTTTCAAGTTCTCACTTCCTCGATTTTTGACTATTTCGATTTTTTAATCTTTCAATTTTTCGAATTTCAGTTTTGAGATTTTTCAATGCTTATCTTACTTTTTCAACATTTCAATTTTAAATCAATTTTTCGATTTTTCGTTTGACGATTTTTTTATTTTAAAATTTTTCAATTTCTTGAGTTTTCGATTTTTCAGGTCTTCAACTTTTCGAGTTTTCGTTTTGGTGATGCTTCGATTTCCCGATTTTATATTTTTCGACTTCTTGGTTTTCGAATTCTCGATTTTTTGACATTTCGATGTTTCGTTTTTTTGACTTTTTGGTTTTAGATTTTTCGAGGTGTCAATTTTTCAATGTTTCAATTTTTATTTTGAGTTTTTCATTCTTTTAACATTTCGATGTTTCGATTTTTCCGTTCTTTAATTTCTGGATTTTTCAATTTTTAGATTTTTCGGTTTGTCGATTTTTTTTAATTATGGATTTGCAGATTTGGCGATTTCTCAATTTTTTAATTATCCAGTTTCTCATTTTTTCTTTTTTGGCGTTTTTAAATTTGATTTTTCGATTTCTCAATTGATCGATATTTCATTTTTAGATTTTTCATTATGTCAATTGTTCGAATTTCAGTTTTGGGATTATTCAATGCATTTTTCGATTCTTCAATTTTTCGATTTCTCGATTTTTTAGCTTTTTAATATTTGGATTTTTTGGTTTTTTTAAAGTTTAAATTTTTTTAGTTTCTTAATTTTTCGATTTTTCCATTTTTCAAGTTTTCGGTGTCTTCATTTTTCAACGTTTCAAGTTTAATCAATTTTTCGATATTTCTGTGTGTTGATATTTTTTATTTTTTAGTTTTAGATTTTTCGATTTTTCAGTTCTTCAATTTTTCTATTTCTAAATTTTACGTTTTTCGAGTTTCGTTTTGATGATGCTTAGACTTCTCAATTTTCTATTTTTCGACGTTTTGGTTTTTGAATTCTCGATTTTTTGACATTTCCATGTTTCGATTTTTGACTTCCTGGTTTTCGATTTTTCGATGTCTTGATGTTTCAGTTTGTCGATTTTTTTTAATTTTGGATTTGCAGATTTGTCGATTTCTCAATTTTTTTATTTTTCAGTTTTTCAATTTTTTTAGCTTTGGATTTTTCGATTTTTCAGTTTTCCGATTTTTCGATTTTTTTGCAGCTTCGATTTTTCGATTTCTCGGTTTTTTGATTTTTCAATTTATCGATTTTTCAGTTTTTTGGTTTTTGATTTTTTAAATTATAAAATTTATTTTTTTTTTAATTTCGATTTTGCGCGGTTTCGATTTCGCGATTTGTTGATTTCTCGACTCTTCGATTTTTCGTCAATTCAGTCTTTTGACGTTTTCATTTTCCGATTTTTTAAATATTTCGATTTCTCGATTTCTCGGTTTTTCGACTTTTCGTTTTTCGGTTTTCCGATGTCTCGATTTTTCAATTTTTCGATTTTTCAATTTTTCCATTTGCAAATTTGCCATTTCAGTTTTGGAATTTTCCAATATCAGGTATCTCAATTTGAAATTTTAGATTTTGCACTTTTTCAAGTTTTCGATTTTTAATTTTTGGACATATAAATTTTAGGACGTTTCTTCAGTATTTTCGAGTTCTAAATTTCTCCATTTTTCAATTTTTGGAAATATGTGTATTTTTCCAGTTGGTTATCTGCTTTAAAATTGCATATTTCATTTTCACAGCACTTTTAATTTTTTTTAGTTTTTCAGTTTTCATTTTATCATTTTTTTTCTTTTTTGGCGTTTTTAATTTTGATTTTTCAAGTTCTCACTTCCTCGATTTTTGACTATTTCGATTTTTTAATCTTTCAATTTTTCGAATTTCAGTTTTGAGATTTTTCAATGCTTATCTTACTTTTTCAACATTTCAATTTTAAATCAATTTTTCGATTTTTCGTTTGACGATTTTTTTATTTTAAAATTTTTCAATTTCTTGAGTTTTCGATTTTTCAGGTCTTCAACTTTTCGAGTTTTCGTTTTGGTGATGCTTCGATTTCCCGATTTTATATTTTTCGACTTCTTGGTTTTCGAATTCTCGATTTTTTGACATTTCGATGTTTCGTTTTTTTGACTTTTTGGTTTTAGATTTTTCGAGGTGTCAATTTTTCAATGTTTCAATTTTTATTTTGAGTTTTTCATTCTTTTAACATTTCGATGTTTCGATTTTTCCGTTCTTTAATTTCTGGATTTTTCAATTTTTAGATTTTTCGGTTTGTCGATTTTTTTTAATTATGGATTTGCAGATTTGGCGATTTCTCAATTTTTTAATTATCCAGTTTCTCATTTTTTCTTTTTTGGCGTTTTTAAATTTGATTTTTCGATTTCTCAATTGATCGATATTTCATTTTTAGATTTTTCATTATGTCAATTGTTCGAATTTCAGTTTTGGGATTATTCAATGCATTTTTCGATTCTTCAATTTTTCGATTTCTCGATTTTTCAGCTTCTCAATATTTGGATTTTTTGGTTTTTTAAAGTTTAAATTTTTTTAGTTTCTTAATTTTTCGATTTTTCCATTTTTCAAGTTTTCGGGGTCTTAAATTTTCAACATTTCAAGTTTAATCAATTTTTCAATATTTCTATTTGTCGATATTTTTTATTTTTTAGTTTTAGATTTTTCGATTTTTCAGTTCTTCAATTTTTCTATTTTTAAATTTTACGTTTTTCGAGTTTCGTTTTGATGATGCTTAGACTTCTCAATTTTCTATTTTTCGACGTTTTGGTTTTTGAATTCTCGATTTTTTGACATTTCCATGTTTCGATTTTTTGACTTCCTGGTTTTCGATTTTTCGATGTCTTGATGTTTCAGTTTGTCGATTTTTTTTAATTTTGGATTTGCAGATTTGTCGATTTCTCAATTTTTTTATTTTTCAGTTTTTCAATTTTTTTAGCTTTAGATTTTTCGACTTTTCAGTTTTTCGATTTTTCGATTTTTTTGCAGCTTCGATTTCTCGATTTCTCGGTTTTTTGATTTTTCAATTTATCGATTTTTCAGTTTTTTGGTTTTTGATTTTTTAAATTATAAAATTTATTTTTTTTTTAATTTCGATTTTGCGCGGTTTCGATTTCGCGATTTGTTGATTTCTCGACTCTTCGATTTTTCGTCAATTCAGTCTTTTGACGTTTTCATTTTCCGATTTTTTAAATATTTCGATTTCTCGATTTCTCGGTTTTTCGACTTTTCGTTTTTCGGTTTTCCGATGTCTCGATTTTTCAATTTTTCGATTTTTCAATTTTTCCATTTGCAAATTTGCCATTTCAGTTTTGGAATTTTCCAATATCAGGTATCTCAATTTGAAATTTTAGATTTTGCACTTTTTCAAGTTTTCGATTTTTAATTTTTGGACATATAAATTTTAGGACGTTTCTTCAGTATTTTCGAGTTCTAAATTTCTCCATTTTTCAATTTTTGGAAATATGTGTATTTTTCCAGTTGGTTATCTGCTTTAAAATTGCATATTTCATTTTCACAGCACTTTTAATTTTTTTTAGTTTTTCAGTTTTCATTTTATCATTTTTTTTCTTTTTTGGCGTTTTTAATTTTGATTTTTCAAGTTCTCACTTCCTCGATTTTTGACTATTTCGATTTTTTAATCTTTCAATTTTTCGAATTTCAGTTTTGAGATTTTTCAATGCTTATCTTACTTTTTCAACATTTCAATTTTAAATCAATTTTTCGATTTTTCGTTTGACGATTTTTTTATTTTAAAATTTTTCAATTTCTTGAGTTTTCGATTTTTCAGGTCTTCAACTTTTCGAGTTTTCGTTTTGGTGATGCTTCGATTTCCCGATTTTATATTTTTCGACTTCTTGGTTTTCGAATTCTCGATTTTTTGACATTTCGATGTTTCGTTTTTTTGACTTTTTGGTTTTAGATTTTTCGAGGTGTCAATTTTTCAATGTTTCAATTTTTATTTTGAGTTTTTCATTCTTTTAACATTTCGATGTTTCGATTTTTCCGTTCTTTAATTTCTGGATTTTTCAATTTTTAGATTTTTCGGTTTGTCGATTTTTTTTAATTATGGATTTGCAGATTTGGCGATTTCTCAATTTTTTAATTATCCAGTTTCTCATTTTTTCTTTTTTGGCGTTTTTAAATTTGATTTTTCGATTTCTCAATTGATCGATATTTCATTTTTAGATTTTTCATTATGTCAATTGTTCGAATTTCAGTTTTGGGATTATTCAATGCATTTTTCGATTCTTCAATTTTTCGATTTCTCGATTTTTTAGCTTTTGAATATTTGGATTTTTTGGTTTTTTTAAAGTTTAAATTTTTTTAGTTTCTTAATTTTTCGATTTTTCCATTTTTCAAGTTTTCGGTGTCTTCATTTTTCAACGTTTCAAGTTTAATCAATTTTTCGATATTTCTGTGTTGATATTTTTTATTTTTTAGTTTTAGATTTTTCGATTTTTCAGTTCTTCAATTTTTCTATTTCTAAATTTTACGTTTTTCGAGTTTCGTTTTGATGATGCTTAGACTTCTCAATTTTCTATTTTTCGACGTTTTGGTTTTTGAATTCTCGATTTTTTGACATTTCCATGTTTCGATTTTTGACTTCCTGGTTTTCGATTTTTCGATGTCTTGATGTTTCAGTTTGTCGATTTTTTTTAATTTTGGATTTGCAGATTTGTCGATTTCTCAATTTTTTTATTTTTCAGTTTTTCAATTTTTTTAGCTTTGGATTTTTCGATTTTTCAGTTTTCCGATTTTTCGATTTTTTAAATTATAAAATTTAATTTTTTTTTAATTTCGATTTCTCGATTTGTTGATTTCTCGACTCTTCGATTTTTCGTCAATTCAGTCTTTTGACATTTTCATTCTCCGATTTTTCAATTTTTCGATTTTTCAATTTTTCCATTTGCAAATTTGCCATTTCAGTTTTGGAATTTTCCAATTACAGGTATTTCAATTTGAAATTTTAGATTTTGCACTTTTTCAAGTTTTCGATTTTTTATTTTTGGACATATAAATTTTAGGACGTTTCTTCAGTATTTTCGATTTCATTTTTCAATTTTTGGAAATATGTGTATATTTTTCCAGTGGGTTATCTGCTTTAAAATTGCATATTTAATTTTTACAGTACTTTTAATTGTTGTAGTTTTCCAGTTTTCATTTTATAATTTTTTTCTTTTTTGGCGTTTTTAAATTTGATTTTTCAATTTCTCAATTCCTCGATTTTTGACTATTTCGATTTTTTTATCTTTCAATTTTTCGAATTTCAGTTTTGAGATTTTTCAATGCTTATCTTACTTTTTCAACATTTCAATTTTAAATCAATTTTTCGATTTTTCTGTTTGTCAATTTTTTTATTTTAAAATTTTTCAATTTCTTGAGTTTTCGATTTTTCAGGTCTTCAACTTATCTAGTTTTCGTTGTGGTGATGCTTCGATTTCCCGATTTTATATTTGCAGATTTGTCGATTTCTCAATTTTTTAATTATCTAGTTTCTCATTTTTTCGTTTTTGGCGTTTTTAAATTTGATTTTTCGATTTCTCAATTGATCGATTTTTTAATTTTTAGATTTTTCATTATTTCAATTTTTCGAATATCAGTTTTGGGATTATTCAATGCATATTTCGATTCTTCCATTTTTCGATATTTCTGTTTGTCGATATTTTTTATTTTTTAGTTTTAGATTTTTCGTTTTTCAGTTCTTCAATTTGGTGATTCTTCGACTTCTCAATTTTGAATTTTTCGACTTTTTGATTTTTAAAGTCTCGATTTTTTGACATTTCGATTTTTCGATTTTTCAATGTTTTAACATTTCGATATTTTGATTTCCCAATTTGTGGACATTTGAGTTTTGGGTTTTTCTAATTTCAGATTTTTTGAATTCTCGATTTCTGGATTTTTCGATTTTTTATTTTTAGACATAGACAGCGATTCTTGAAATTCATGCTTCTTCAAAGAATCGATATTTTTCGCTTCACAGTAACACTAATATCTTATTCCGCACAAATTTGCTCCGAGTAGTTGGCTAAAATCGCGCGAATTTGACCGCAGGTAAAACCTAACAAGTATCAATCCTTATACATAGTTGTTTACAAACTGAAAAAATCCACGTAGTGTGCATGGAAATCCGGTCCTCGATCGAGAATGTGTGCAGCCATTACGTAAATATATTAATAATCCAATTCGTGATGCATGAAAGCAATTTCCTGCAGCGCCGCAGCCGAAAAAACAGCGAAATTACATTTTCCTCGATCACTAGCAACGTTAAATAACGGCGTCCGGATTAGTCCGGCGGATCTGCCAATTTTTTCATTAGTTCGGTGTTTACAGTGGCTTCAGCGTCCTTTAAAAAGTTAAAAGTGTGTGCACTTCGAAATTTGATCTCTTCGAGATTTATTTAACGACGTATTCGAAGCGTAGCCGTTTCCGGTGTCGTTTTGCCCAAATCTGAGCGAAACGAGTGTAGCAGAAGCGATTTATAAAATACGTCACGACGTTTACGAACTTTGAAGTGTTATTATCCATTTCAAGAAAGCTTGTATGTACGTTTATTTTTGTTTTTATTCGAATCTCCCGCCTCGAATCGCATTGGTGGTTGCATATCCAAAGAAACGCCATTAGGAATCCGGCCCGAATTAATTTTGCATCGGATAACGGTGTTACGTCATTCGACGGACCGAAAATGAACGCCCTAATTCCGTCTCTATTTAGTGGCGAGCTATTCGTTCCGCAACTTTCATTCATTTCGTCTCTCTGGTGCGTCTTTATTGATTTATCTCGGATCCTCACACGTCTCCACGACACTCCGCTTTTTACCGTTACTTTTAATTCGGCGCAAAAAAGGGCCAAATCTAGGGACGCTCATATGCTTAATGGCCTTTAGAGTAGGAGTAGTTGGGCTTAATGACGTCATAAACGTAATTGCTGGAAATTTTCGGAGAGGGCGCCGTTTGCCACAACTGGCGGGCAAAAAACCGGGGTTAACGAAATGGGGCGCATCTGCACACTTTTCTACATTTGTTTACCCGGGAGTTCATTCCGCTTTTTCAGTGTCACTGCATAAATGTCGCAGAGAGGGACGGAGACTTCAAGTTTCCGTGTTTACCGTGCCCTTTCGCCGCGGTCAGATTAACACGCTTTTCGTTCGCGTTTTAAAGCAAGGGTCTGAAATTACGGACCAAAAAATTGCAGCAAAAGCCGTTTCGGGCCGCCGTAGCCAATGATCCGAATCTTCTTTGTACACATTGAATTCGGTTCGATTCATATTCTGGCGTGCCTAGAAACATTATCTGTTCGCTCTCCTCCACTTCGCACATAAACTTAATGGATTCGAACCGGTTGTTTAATTTGATAATGAAATCTTCAATTCCGCACTTATTCATAGCGAAAATCGGGGAAACTCTCTAATGGAAATTAAATCCGGTTTTTCGGGACCGAAACTTGCTGTGGACGGTGTATTTCGAGCTTCGAGCCGGGACGAACAAATAAAAATTGATAGAATAGTGTTGCAAAAATGGCTTGGATTCGAGTGAAGAGACAAAATAATTTAATGGAGTAGATAAAACGTTACGGAGTCGCTAAGCGTCGGTGCATTATCCATAACGATTGTGATAAACACGGCGATTTTTTGGGCGGAAAGGCTTAAATATAAATAGGTCACGTCTTTACGGCTCCCTGGACCCCAATTCGGAGTTTAATATCGCAAAATTCGTCGTGGAGGTTCATGGAAACATCGACTACGTTGAGACAACGCGCAATCCATAATAATAATAATAATAATAATAACCTTTGTTTTCCAACAAGTCATCGATCTAATTACAGTGTGACGAGTATTTAAAGAATTGTAGTTAAATCTAAGTAAAACAAATTATCATTATGATTTTTTCCGAGGTTTCATGTCCCGTAAAGTACGAAAAAATAGGTCTCCCGTATTCATCTGTCTGTCTGTCGTCTGTTAATTTTTTGATTGGTTAAATTTTAGACTTTTTGGTTTCTGGATTTCTCGTTTTCCTGGTTTTTCAGTTTTTAGATTTTTTCAATTTTTCGATTCTTGTAAAGTTAAATTTTTCAATTTTCCAATATTTCATTCAACTTTTCGACTTTCTGATTTTTCGATCTTTTGATATTTCGACTTCTCTGTTTCAGTTTTCCAGTTCGAAATTTCGATTTTTCGATTTGTCGATTTTCCGAGTTTTAAGTTTCTCAATTTTTCAGTTTTTCGATTTTTCAATTGTTCGTGTTTTCGAATTTACGTTTTTTTTTAATTTCTTAATATTTCCATTTTATATTCGAATTTTCCATTTCTCGACTTTTCCGTTTTTAATTTTAGGTTTTTTGGTTTGTCGATGTGTCAATTTCTGGATTTTTGGGTTTCTCGATTTTTTGATGTTTCGATTTCTCGATGTTTCAATTTTTTAATTTTTCATGTTTCGATTTCTCGATTTTTCGATTTTTCAAATTTTCAATTTTAGAAATTTTGAATTTTTTAATTTTGATTTCTGGATTTTTCAAGTTTTCGATTCTCAACTTTTCAATTTTGGGAATTTTTCCACATCTGGATTTTTCAATTTTTCGATATTTTATTTTGAGATTTTGTCGATTTCTCGACTTCTCGACTTTTCGATTTCTTGATTTTTGATGTTTCTATTTCTGGATTTTTCGATTTTTCGATGTTTGAATTTTGACTTTGTTTATTTCGGTTTTTCTATTTTTCAATTTTTCAATTCTTTGATTTTGTAAATTTTCAATTTTTGGTTCAATTCTTACCATTGTTTACCAATTTTTCAAATTTTCAATTTTTTATTTTTCAGGTTTAGCCATTCTTCAGTTTTTAAGCTTTTCAGTTTTTAACTTGCCGAATTTCGATTTTTCCATTCTTCAGTTTTTCGAATTTTAGATTTTTCAGTTTTTGTACTTTTCCATCTTTCAAATTTTCAATTTCATTCTTCAATTTATCGATTTTTCAGTATTTTTTACTTCTGATGTTTTGATTTCGCGACGTTTCAATTTTTTAGTTTTCCATGTTTCGATTTCTCGGTTTTTTAATTTTTCGGCTTTCGATTTTTCATATTTTAAATTTTCGAAATTTCGAGTTTTTTAATTTTCAATTTCCGGATTTTTCAACATTTTAATGTTGGAAATTTTTCCATTTCTGGATTTTTCAATTTTTCAATATTGTATATATTTTCGAATTTCAGGTTTTTATTTGAATACACATTTGATTCAACGAATTTTCAGGTTTTTTGGTTTTCTAGATTTTCAAATTTTTCAATTTTTTGATTTTTCAAATTTTCGATTTTTTATTTTTCAGTTTTTGCCATTCTTCAGTTTTTAGACTTTTTATTTTTTTTTTACTTTTCGAATTTCAATTTACCCATTCTTCCATTTTTCGATTTTTCAGCTTTTACATTCTTCAGTTTTTAGACTTCAATTTTTGTACTTTTCGATTTTTCAAATTTTCAATTACATTCTTCAGTTTTTCGATTTTTCAATCCCTTTTTTAACTCCTCGACTTTTTGATTTCCCGAGTTCTCGATTTTTCGATTTTTCGACGTTTTGATTTCTCGATCGATGTTTCAATTTTTCAATTTTCCATGTTTCGACATCTCGCTTTTTTGATTTTCGGCTTTTCTTTTTTTTTTAATTTTTAAGTTTCGAAATCTCGAAATTTTTTAATTTCGATTTCTGGATTTTTCCAGTTTTCCATTTCTCAAAATTTCGACACTTCAAATTCTGGGACTTTATCCATTGCTGGATTTTTAAATTTTTCGATAATTTATGTTGAGTTTTTTCAGTTTGTCGACTTCTGGACTTTTCGATTTCTTTTTTGATTTTTTCAATTTTTGGCGTTCTTCAATTTTTAGACTTCTCCTCAGATTTTTTTACTTTTCGAATTTCAATTTTTCCATTCTTCAGTTTTTCGATTTTTCAATTCCATTTTTCAGTTTTTCAATTTTTCAATTTTCTTACTTTTCGGTTTTTCGATTTTTCGGCTTTTTGATTTTGCAGATTTTCAATGTTCGATTTTTCGATTTTTTTTCTAATTTCGATTTTGGGAATTCTGGATTTTTCAGTTTTTCGATATTTTAATTTTAGATTTTTCAGTTGTTGATTTCTAGACTTCTCGACTTTTCAATTTCTGGCTTTTTTGATGTTTCGACTTATCGATGTTTCAATTTTTCAATTTTCCATGTTTCGATTTCTCAGTTTTTCGATTTTTGATTTCTCGACTTTTCGACTTTGCCCCTTCTGATATTTCGTTTTTCTTATATTTTAATTCTCGGATTTTCGTTTTTACGGATTCACTGAATTTTCGATTTTCGAATTTTTGGTTTGTTTCCTTTTCAGTTTCTCGATTTTTCAATTTTTTAATTTTTTGATTTTTCAAATTTTCGATTTCCGAATTTTCAGTTTTTAGACTTTTCATTTTTTTACTTTTCGTTTTTCAATTTTTCCATTCTTTAGTTCTTCGATTTTTCAAATATTTTACTTTTCGATTTTTTAATTTCTGAGGTTTCGCTTTTCCGATTTTTGATTTTTCGAATTTCGATTTTTCAATTTTTACATTCTTCAGTTTTTAGACTTTTACATTTTTTTTTTCAAATTTTCAATTCCATTCTTCAGTTTTTCAATTTCTCAATTTTTTTACTGTTGGGTTTTCGATTTTTCGGCTTTTTGATTTTGCAGATTTTCAATTTTCGATATTTCGATTTTTTTTCTATTTTCGATTTTGGAAATTCTGGATTTTTCAGTTTTTCGATATTTTAATTTTAGATTTTTCAGTTGTTGATTTCTAGACTTCTCGACTTTTCGATTTCTGGCTTTTTTGATGTTTCGACTTCTCGATGTTTCAATTTTTCAATTTTCCATGTTTCGATTTCTCAGTTTTTCGATTTTTGATTTCTCGACTTTTCGATTTTTCCATTTCCGATATTTCGTTTTTCTTATATTTTAATTCTCGGATTTTCGTTTTTACGGATTCATCGAATTTTTGATTTTTTAATTTTTTGATTTTTCAAATTTTCAATTTCCGAATTTTCAGTTTTTGCCATTCTTCAGTTTTTAGACTTTTCATTTTTTTACTTTTCGTTTTGCAATTTTTCCATTCTTTAGTTCTTCGATTTTTCAAATATTTTACTTTTCGATTTTTTAATTACTGAGGTTTCGCTTTTCCGATTTTTGATTTTTCGAATTTCGATTTTTCAATTTTACATTCTTTAGTTTTTAGACTTTTAAATTTTTTTTCAAATTTTCAATTCCATTCTTCAGTTTTTCAATTTGTCAATTTTTTTACTGTTGAGTTTTCGATTTTTCGGCTTTTTGATTTTGCAGATTTTCAATTTTCGATATTTCGATTTTTTTCTAATTTCGATTTTGGGAATTCTGGATTTTTCAGTTTTTCGATATTTTAATTTTAGATTTTTCAGTTGTTGATTTCTAGACTTCTCGACTTTACGATTTCTGGCTTTTTTGATGTTTCGACTTTTCGATGTTTCAATTTTTCAATTTTCCATGTTTCGATTTTTCAGTTTTTCGATTTTTTGATTTTTCAAATTTTCGATTTCCGAATTTTCAGGTTTTGCCATTCTTCAGTTTTTAGACATTTCAATTTTTTACTTTTCGATTTTCAATTTTTGCATTCTTTAGTTCTTCGATTTTTCGAATATTTTACACTTCGATTTTTTTATTTGAGTTTTCGCTTTTCCGATTTTTTTTTGTTCGAATTTCGATTTTTCAATTTAGACTTTTGGATTTTTTTTTTCAAATTTTCAATTCCATTCTTCAGTTTTTCAGTTTGTCAATTTTTTTACTGTTGGGTTTTCGATTTTTCGGCTTTTTGATTTTGCAGATTTTCAATTTTCGATATTTCGATTTTTTCTTATTTCGATTTTGGAAATTCAGGATTTTTCAGTTTTTCGATATTTTAATTTTAGATTTTTCAGTTGTTGATTTCTAGACTTGTCGACTTTTCGATTTCTGGCTTTTTTGATGTTTCGACTCCTCGATGTTTAAATTTTCCAATTTTCCATGTTTCGATTTTTCAGTTTTTCGATTTTTTGATTTCTCGACTTGTCGATTTTTCCACTTCCGATATTTCGTTTTTCTTATATTTTAATTCTCAGATTTCCGTTTTTACGGATTCATCGAATTTTCGATTTGTTAATTTTTTGATTTTTCAAAATTTCAATTTCCGATATTTCAGGTTTTGCCATTCTTCAGTTTTTAGAAATTTCAATTTTTTACTTTTCGATTTTCAATTTTTGCATTCTTTAGTTCTTCTGTTTTTCGAATATTTTTTACTTTTCGATTTTTTAATTTCTGAGGTTTCGCTTTTCCGATTTTTGATTTTTCGAATTTCGATTTTTCAATTTTTACATTCTTCAGTTTTTAGACTTTTACATTTTTTTTTCAAATTTTCAATTCCATTCTTCAATTTTTCTATTTGTCAATTTTTTTACTGTTGGGTTTTCGATTTTTCGGCTTTTTGAATTTGCAGATTTTCAATTTTCGGTATTTCGATTTTTTTCTAATTTCGATTTTGGGAATTCTGGATTTTTCAGTTTTTCGATATTTTAATTTTAGATTTTTCAGTTGTTGATTTCTAGACTTGTCGACTTTTCGATTTCTGGCTTTTTTGATGTTTCGACTTTTCGATGTTTCAATTTTTCAATTTTCCATGTTTCGATTTCTCAGTTCTTCGATTTTTTGATTTCTCGACTTGTCGATTGTTTCACTTCCGATATTTCGTTTTTCTTATATTTTAATTCTCGGATTTTCGTTTATACGGATTCATTGAATTTTCGATTTTCGAATTTTTGGTTGGTTTCCTTTTCAGTTTCTCGATTTTTCAATTTTTTAATTTTTTGATTTTTCAAATTTTCGATTTCGAAATTTTAAGTTTTTGCCATTCTTCAGTTTTTAGATTTTTAATTTTTTTACTTTTCGATTTTCAATTTTTCCATTCTTTGGTTCTTCGATTTTTCCAATATTTTACTTTTCGATTTTTTAATTTCTGAGGTTTCGCTTTTCCGATTTTTGATTTTTCGAATTTCGATTTTTCAATTTTTACGTTCTTCAGTTTTTAGACTTTTACATTTTTTTTTCAAATTTTCAATTCCATTCTTCAGTTTTTCAATTTGTCAATTTTTTTACTGTTGGGTTTTCGATTTTTCGGCTTTTTGATTTTGCAGATTTTCAATTTTCGATATTTCGATTTTTTTCTAATTTCGATTTTGGGAATTCTGGAGTTTTCAGTTTTTCGATATTTTAATTTTAGATTTTTCAGTTGTTGATTTCTAGACTTCTCGACTTTTCGATTTCTGGCTTTTTTGAAGTTTCGACTTCTCGATGTTTCAATTTTTCAATTTTCCATGTTTCGAGATCTCGCTTTTTGATTTTCGGTTTTTCTTTTTGTTAAATTTTTAATTTTCGAAATCTGGAATTTTTGAATTTCGATTTCTGGATTTTTCAAGATTTCCATCTCTCAAAATTTCAACGCTTCAATTTTGGGAATTTTTTCAATTTTTCGATATTTTATGTTGAGTTTTTTCAGTTTCTCGACTTCTGGGCTTTTCGATGTCTTTTTTGATTTTTTCAATTTTTGGCGTTCTTCAGTTTTTAGACTTCTCCTCAGATTTTTTACTTTTCGAATTTCAATTTTTCCATTCTTCAGTTTTTCGATTTTTCAATTCCATTTTTCAGTTTTTCAAGTTTTCAATTTTCTTACTTTTCGGTTTTTCCATTTTTCCGCTTTTTGTTTTTGCAGATTTTCAATTTTCGATATTTCGATTTTTTTCTAATTTCGATTTTGGGAATTCTGAATTTTTCAGTTTTTCGATATTTTAATTTTAGATTTTTCAGTTGTTGATTTCTAGACTTCTCGACTTTTCGATTTCTGGCTTTTTTGATGTTTCGACTTCTCGATGTTTCAATTTTTCAATTTTCCATGTTTCGATTTCTCAGTTTTTCGATTTTTTGATTTCTCGACTTTTCGATTTTTCCACTTCCGATATTTCGTTTTTCTTAGATTTTAATTCTCGGATTTTCGTTTTTACGGATTCATTGAATTTTCGATTTTCGAATTTTTGGTTTGTTTCCTTTTCAGTTTCTCGATTTTTCAATTTTTTAATTTTTTGATTTTTCAAATTTTCGATTTCCGAATTTTCAGTTTTTGCCATTCTTTAGTTTTTAGACTTTTCATTTTTTTACTTTTCGTTTTTCAATTTTTCCATTCTTTAGTTCTTCGATTTTTCAAATATTTTACTTTTCGATTTTTTAATTTCTGAGGTTTCGCTTTTCCGATTTTTGATTTTTCGAATTTCGATTTTTCAATTTTTACATTCTTCAGTTTTTAGACTTTTACAATTTTTTTTCAAATTTTCAATTCCATTCTTCAGTTTTACAATTTGTCACTTTTTTTACTGTTGGGTTTTTCGAATTTTCGGCTTTTTGATTTTGCAGATTTTCAATTTTCGATATTTCGATTTTTTCCAATTTCGATTTTGGAAATTCTGGATTTTTCAGTTTTTTGATATTTTAATTTTAGATTTTTCAGTTGTTGATTTCTAGACTTCTCGATGTTTCAATTTTTCAATTTTCCATGTTTCGATTTCTCGACTTTTCGATTTTGCCACTTCCGATATTTCGTTTTTCTTATATTTTAATTATCGGATTTTCGTTTTTACGGATTCATTGAATTTTCGATTTTCGAATTTTTGCTTTGTTTCCTTTTCAGTTTCTCGATTTTCAATTTTTTAATTTTTTGATTTTTCAAATTTTCGGTTTCCGAATTTTCAGGTTTTGCTATTCTTCAGTTTTTAGAAATTTCAATTTTTTACTTTTCGATTTTTTAATTTCTGAGGTTTCGCTTTTCCGATTTTTGATTTTTCGAATTTCGATTTTTCAATTTTTACATTCTTCAGTTTTTAGACTTTTACATTTTTTTTTCAAATTTTCAATTCCATTCTTCAGTTTTTCAATTTGTCAATTTTTTTACTGTTGGGTTTTCGATTTTTCGGCTTTTTGATTTTGCAGATTTTCAATTTTCGATATTTCGATTTTTTTTCTAATTTAGATTTTGGGAATTCTGGATTTTTCAGTTTTTCGACATTTTAATTTTAGATTTTTCAGTTGTTGATTTCTAGACTTCTCGACTTTTCGATTTCTGGCTTTTTTGATGTTTCGACTTCTCGATGTTTCAATTTTTCAATTTTCCATGTTTCGATTTCTCAGTTTTTCGATTTTTGATTTCTCGACTCTTCGATTTTGCCACTTCCGATATTTCGTTTTTCTTATATTTTAATTTTCGGATTTTCGTTTTTACGGATGCATCGAATTTTTGATTTTTTAATTTTTTGATTTTTCAAATTTTCGTTTTCCGAATTTTCAGGTTTTGCCATTCTTCAGTTTTTAGAAATTTCAATTTTTTACTTTTCGATTTTCAATTTTTGCATTCTTTAGTTCTTCGATTTGTCGAATATTTTACACTTCGATTTTTTGATTTGAGTTTTCGCTTTTCCGATTTTTTTTTGTTCGAATTTCGATTTTTCAATTTAGACTTTTGGATTTTTTTTTTCAAATTTTCAATTCCGTTCTTTCTCAATTTGTCAATTTTTTTTTCTAGATTTTTTTATTTCTCGAGTTCTCGCTTTTTAGAAGTTGTTATTTACGACACTGGTTGTTACTTTATAAGAGGTAAAAAACAAAAACCGCAAAATCAAGGGAGGGGGTTACTGCAAGTCTCGATTACGGGATCCAGAAAAACCTCGAAGCGGCGATCGCGATCCATCCAGAGAAACGTATGGGTTTAAATGGAGGCCGCCGTCGGGAGCGATTATTATTTCAGCCAGTTCAGTCAAGATCGAGTAGTAGATTCTTTGATAATTTAAGGATTTAGAAACTTCAGAAACATTTTTAGGTTTTCAATATTGAAATCAGGCTTAATGGATTTTAACAAATTGGCAATTTTAGGAATATTCTGCTCTGATTCGGGTAATTCAACAATATTTTTACTTTTTTTTTTGACGTTCGCCTACTTTATGGCTAATATTTTGCGCACTGAGTGTTCCTCGAGTAACACAGCGGGAAAAAAGTCCCGTTATTCGATTCTCCCTCCTGTGATAAAGCGTTGAAAGTTCGAAATCGCCTCACGTCCCAGCAGAACCATCGCAAGAAAAAATCCCAAAATAACAGAGATAAATGTTTTATTGGAAATGTAAAATCTGACTAACACGGAAAACACGAATCTTATATCCAGCGATGACTCTTTTATGACTCACGATAAAGTTGGCGTTCTTATATAAAGCGTCCGTTCGACTCTAAACACGTTAAGAGATTTTTACGCGTACATTTTCGCGTTTTATGCGTCGTTATAATGTATGCGGATTGTTCGGCTTTATTGGGAAACTATTCGGCCCGGCCCTAATAAAACCGAGTGTATTAAAGTGATGATTTCATGCGTGAATGCCAATAATAATGGATATTGAAAGGAAAATGACTCTAGGCATTTATATTAAAAGTTCCCGAGTTGGGAGTTATGTGGAAAGTTTTACGCATTACGAACAAAACAACTAACGCTATTATTATTGGATCAAGAAGTTCGGTTCGATTGAGTTTTTCGCCGGAATCTGACTCCGGTGTTTAGATACACGGGTGGACACCCTCCGGATCAAAGGTGGCTTATCCTTTGTAACAGCGGTCGAGCTACGGGCTGATCCTGCTGGACTTATTTATTTCGGAGCCGGTCGTGATTGAGTTTCCGCGCGACTCCGCCCAGGATCGGTCATCATCTACATAGACTGCCGAACGTTGAGGTTTTCCTTCACTTTACACGTGTTAATTAGCTCAGAACAGAGTTCGATAAAGTACTTTTTTGCTTCTTTGACGTGCGAAACATAACCTCATATTTGCAGCAAGTCCTCCGTTTCCATTTCCGGGTAAAACCCTTTCGAAAAATTCAATCAGAACTCAGGTGTGTTAAGCTACTTCGCCGCCAAATAAAATCCTGCGTAAAGAGCAGCGAATCGATAAAGGATCGAGTTGAAATAAATGAGTCCTAGCTGCAGGATCATCAGATCACGGAACGGCCGATTGCTATCCGTCAATACTTCACAACCTTTGCAGTGTTTGGGCGTTTAAGCTTTGATCTTCGACTCGGAAGTCCGGCGGATCCTACCGACTGCGCCATTTTCGAAGACGACGAAATCGTTTTTTATTTTTCGTTGTAAATTGAGTGATGCGAGTCGTTTTCTCACTATATTGTGTCCCGATTAAATTATACTTTTAAATTCTGAGACTCTATTCTCTGTATGAGTTTTACGTAACCCCCTTTGAAAGCAAACTGATTATTTACATTTTAATTGAAGCGAGTCACACTAGTCTTTCGGCCGGTTTTCCTGCAGAAACACACACAACAAAATAAATTAAAAGCAAATAAAAGGTGCAATTCCGGCCGCCTGATAGTTGTTATCGGAGTGTTTTTCTATTTTAATTAAACCGGGAAGTTAGCTGCGTCGCCAAATAAAACTTTAGCCACTGGAAATTGGCAATAACCGTGAGATAACTAGCCATAATAAGAATAAAATTGTCATTCTACTTTCGGACTGAATTCGAATTCGCCGGCTCGACTTGCTGATTTAATTAAGCATTGGTACCTGACGCGTTATGAATTCATTATACTATTTCATTTCGGACGGAAGACAGGTTAGAAATAAAATTAGAGGAAGGAATTTGGTTTGGTGGATGTGGCGGAATGTCGTTGGGGAAATTAGTTTCTGATGGAGATGAAAGCCGAACTTGGCGGAATGCGGAAGTGTATTTTGCGGTACGCAGTCGGTTTGGTTTTATATTCAAAGAAAAATAATTGCATGTGAAATGGGGTTTTTACGTGCTAGCGGATTTGGTTCGTAAGGGTTGCTAGTTAGGGGTGATTTCTAGAAGTTCGTAAAATTTTGATTTAGGGGTGTTTCAGCTCAACCAATTTTTATACCTACTTGTTCTTCTAAGACATATTTAATCACAGGCTGTATCCATTACTTGTTAAAGATTTGAGTGGACCAGAAAAATGGCTAAAGTTTGTTTGACCACAAATTTTAAATATTCTGTCCCTGTTTACTGAATTATTTATTAAGATATTTTATTTCTGTAAAGCACAATGAATTTTTTAATATAATTTCTACTAATGTACCTTTTTGAAAATTTAAAATTGATCCATAAATAACGAAAACTAGATAATCTCATAGTCATCACAATTTTAACCCGTTGAAGTTTTTTCTGAATTTTTTCGAATGGGTTGATAACGAAAATGAGACTAAAAAACTTCAATAAATCAAATAGTCAAAAACGGATAAACAGCAAAATGTGCCAAAATCTGATAAATAAAAGACTAATAGTCAACAAGATCAATTTAGGTCAGGTCAATTCAGTCAAGTCAAGTCATATTCTGGTAAAGCCCATTTTCCCCAAATGTAAGAGACTTTTCATCTGTAAAAATTTCATCCCCAACATTTTCCATTCACCCCTTTTAAGGGGACTCGCTAGACGAGGTATAACATTTTTTTGTATTTTTGTATGAAAAAATGATATTAATATAGAGGTATCATACATCAAACTGCAGCTTTTTTTAATTTCTAGAGCGCAGAGGGCTGAGAAATATCGTAAAAAAAACACAATTGTATGTTTTCTTTTCAAGTTTTTTGAGTCATAACCATCATAAAATCGCTTGAAAATTCGCACATGGATAAAACATCACTTTTTACAGGCCGCAGAGTCATTAAATGTTTGTTAGTGGTACAATTTGTTTAAATAATAATGTATTTATTAAAATCAAAATATATTACAAATTAATGCAAAATATGTCGAATAATTTTAACAGGAATGTCAGAGGAAAATTAATAATCTATTGGTTAGCAGAGTTTTTAACAAAAACTAACAATTATTGAAAAAAATGGGTATCAGGTATTCAGTACTTTGCCGATAGGAGCGCCACTAAAATTTACAATTTTCCAGGTAAAACCCTTATCGCCTGCTCTACCATAAGCTGATTGTTAGAGTTCTCGACTGATTTTTCTAATTTATGGCAAGGAACTCAGTTTTATAACAAGCCGCCAGGACCGGCCGTAGTAATCTATTGTTAAGGAAATTAACTTTTACGCAATGAGGTACTATCATGAAACCGAATTAAAACTGGGGAACTATAATATTTTTACTCCACTCAGGATCCTGAATTCAATACATATGATTACTAAAAATTCATTGTAATATTATTGTTAATATATATTTTGCTTTGTTAATTAATAAAACTAATAAACATATTTATAATAATAAAGGATGTATTAAAGGATCCTTTGGCTGCAAAGAACAATTAATCATAGATTCCATCATCTGTGAACAAGCTAGAAAAGAAAACCGAAACATATATACTGGTTTTATTGATTATAAGAAAGCTTATGATTCTGTCCCTCATTCCTGGCTATGCAAAATTCTGGAATTATACAAGATTGATACTAAAATCTGCACTTTTCTCAAATGTTCCATGGAATTTTGGAAGACCACCCTCCAAATAACCTTAAATGAACAAACAATTCAGTCAGACCCAATAATGATCCGAAGAGGAATTTTTCAAGGCGATTCTCTTAGCCCGTTATGGTTCTGCTTAGCAATAAATCCCCTCTCCGATATCCTGAACAGCTGCAATTATGGGTTCAATATAAGAATTAACAAACAAAGAGAAAACAGAATAAGTCACTTGCTGTATATGGATGACATAAAAATATATGCAAGTACACAAAATCAGTTAACAAACCTATTAAATCTGACTGAACAATTTTCCGGTGATATTGGTATGTCCTTTGGTATTGAGAAATGTAAGACCCAAGCAATCAGAAAAGGCGTGTTTCACCAAGTACCACATATAACACAGAATAAGGAAATAATTGAAGCCCAAGAACGAAACGATACATACAAATATCTGGGTTTCTGTCAATCCTCCCACATCAATCATACCAAAACGAAAACACAATTGAAAGATCAATACGTAGCGAGATTAAAATTAATATTGAAGACACAGTTAAATGGAAAAAATTTAATGAAAGCAGTAAATACATTCTGCGTTCCACTGCTAACATATTCTTTTGGAGTCATTAAATGGTCCAAAACTGATCTTGAAAATTTAAACATCGCAACAAGGAAAATCTTCACACAGTATAGAAGGCATCACCCAAAATCGTCGATTGAAAGATTCTCATTACCAAGACAGAATGGAGGAAGGGGTTTCCAGAACTTAGAAAACTTATATCAGAGACAAATTTCAGATTTGAAGAAGTATTTCTTGAAACGAGCGGAAAGAAATGAAATGTTTCACACCATCACAAGAGCAGATTTGAACCACACACCTTTAAATCTGTCGAACACCGAAGAAATCCACACCCCCCACACAATAGATAAAATAATAAGTGGGCTAAAACAAAAACAACTACATGGAAAATTCTACAAAGACTTAGAAGAAAATCATGTCAATAAGAAGATGTCATTGATTTGGTTAAAAAAATCAAGTTTGTATGCCGAAACAGAAGGATTTGTGTTTGCTATTCAAGACCAAGTAATCAATACCAAGAATTATAGAAAATACATCATCAAAGATCCGAACATAAAAAACGACTGCTGTCGCCTATGCAAAGCAAAACCTGAAACGATCCAGCACATAATCTCTTCTTGCAGCATCCTAGCACAAACTGATTACAAAGCTAGACATGACAACGCAGCCAAAATCATTCACAAAGAATTAGCAACACTTATGAACTTAATCGAAGATACGACACCCTATTACACTTACATTCCGTCTCCATTCCTTGAAAATAACAAATACAAATTATACTGGGATCGCACAATACTTACAGACTTAAACATTACAGCTAACAGACCAGACATCATACTTATCAAAAAACACACGAACGAAGCCATTCTTATTGACATTGCTATTCCTAACACAAACAACATTATTCAAACATACGACACCAAGATTTCAAAATATCTACAATTATCGATAGAAATGAAATCCATGTTGAATCTTAAAAAAATTTCAATTCTACCCCTAATTATCTCTAATGTAGGTGTAGTTCCAAATAGCTTAGTTGAGAATTTAAAGTCTTTGCATTTGAATGATTCAATAATTGTCAAAATTCAAAAAGCTGTTTTGTTAGGAACATGTCATATTGTTCGTAAGTTTCTTGAACAGTCTGATCATGTCAGTCAGATTAGATTAGCACCAGTAGGTCAGAGTAGTGTAGGTCACTTTTCATGTGATGCGCGGATAAATGGTCGGTAGTTACGCTGGACTTTTGGGGATGGGGTGAGATTAGAGAATAATAGCAGACTAATTTGTATGCTGTAATTCTAGAATCTCGAAAGTTGTTCTGTTAATCTAATCAATGCATATCATTACTTGGTCTTAGTACCCGTAATGATAGAAGTCTTGCCTGAATGCCGGTCATTTCCGGGTCAGTGGTGGGTCTTAATAAAAAATATATTAAATGCAGCTTTTGTTTAACATGTATAAGTAGCTAAGTGTATCTACTACTTATCCCAGAAAGGAGGTGTTTTAAAAAAGCCCTACGCCCAGTAACTTCTCCCTTCATTGTTTACTCGAAAAAAGTGCTCGTATATGTTTTCATTTGCCGAGAGATCAATTTCAAAATATATGTATAATAAAAATATGCAACTCTTGGTGATGAAAAATCTACTCCTAATAAATTATTAAAGTACATAAAAAAATAGGAACAAATTTTATTTATTTTAAAAAAATCTCTAGCAAAGGCAGATTCCTCTTTCTTCTTAAATCAATTATTTCGGGCAATAATGCGACAAAGTAAAATCTGCCAAGTTTATATGCCATCTTTTTACATATTTCTTCATCTTCATACATTTTTTCTATATTTATTCTTTTGGGTGTCCACACAACAAAATAAACTTGTGGAATACCCGTAACAAGCACTTATCCCTGGACTTGAAAGTAGTAATCATAATTTTTTTTTAGTTTCAATACTCAGTCAATGTACAAAATTTGATTATTTTTTTTCTAACCGCTTCTTCGGGAGAAAAATCTTGCGATTTTGAAGGCCATTTAATTTCAAATAATGCACTCGTACCCTCTAGAACCCTGTCTGGACTAGCAGCCAAGTAAGGAAACTGTTTTAAAATAAAGAAGTCACACCGTTCAGTTTTTATATTTTTATTTATTTCAAAACACTTGACAGCTTTTTCCTCACTTTGCTGTCCATAGTATGTATGACTGTTACCTCTAAATGTACTGTACAACAGAGACTCCACAGTTTTAGCTATTGCTGTAGTCGGTCTAAATTTGTAAATACGTACAAAATTTGAAGCCGTAACCCTAATTTCTCTTTCTTTTGCCCAAATGTGCCTGTTGCCTAGTGTCTATTTCAACTTGGTCTAAATTCAAAGATAATTTTCTCAAAAAAACCTCTTTGGCTGTCACAAATGTTTCTACATCCATGACAGCATTTTCTAAAAAATATTTAAACCATAATCGCAGTCGGGACCAGCATACGTAAATTTTTTACGACATATTTTTTTACGAATACTTTGTCTAAGACGAGCTTGCTTAATAGACGAACAATATTTTTTTGTTATTAAACCAGGACCGTTTTAATCACAATATAATTACTTATCCCCTCTAAAAAATTGATGACGTCACCTCAAAATTTTGCTGAATAAATCCTACCTAAAATGTACAAAATCGTCAATTTGGGTGACTCAAAAAATTTAATGAATGCGCAAACTTATTTTATTAATTTAATCAGGAACTACAAAACCGAATGCTTTGAAATCTTGGAAATGTTTTAAATTTGTCATAAGCATGGTACATTTTTGATCAAAATATATTTGCTCATCCCTCCTAAAAAATGGATGACGCCACCCCAAAATTTTGCTGAATAAATCCTAACTGAATTGTATAAAATATGATGAGTCACTTCTTGTGATTTATCATTCCATTAATGTTTTTTGGATTTGCATATACAGGGTGACTCAAAAAAATTAATGAATGCGTAAATTTATTTTATTGGTTTAATCAGGAATTCTGAAATTCCTGTAACTTTTGAGATTGAACAGATTTTAGAGATTTTAGAGATCCTAGAAATGCTAGATATCCAGAAATTCTAGAAATAATCCATAGATTTAAAGGTTCTCGAAATCATAAATACTGCAGAAATTCAAAGGATACGAAAGATTCCAGAAATTCTTACCATTCTGAAAACGTTGATGAAGATCCTGAAAGTCTGAAGATTCTAAGATTTCCAAAATTTCTGTATGTTTTGGGATTTTATAGATTTTAGTGATTTTAGAAATCGTAGATATTCCGAAACCTTAAGGGTCCTCGAACACAAATTCAATAAATTCCAAGATTTCCAAATATTCCAGAGATCTCAGTATTTTGAAGAACTTGAAGAGATTGAAATTCTGAAGATTATTAATTTCATTAATAAGTATTTGGAAATTCAAGAAGCTCCAAAGATCAAAACAATCCGACACTTTCCCGATTATGAACATCTTGAAGATCTTGGAAGTTTCTAAAATTCTGAAAATTCTTCCAACGATTTAAAGATTTGTAACTCTTCAGTTTTCAAAGATTTGAGGGGTCTCAGAAATCCTAAGTATTCTAGATCTTTAAGGGATCTTGTAGACTCTAAAGCTTTCGCAGATCACAAATATTGCAGTAATTCAATAAATTCTATAAAGATACGAAATATTCCAGATATTTGGGGGTTGTCAGAGATGTCGAAACAATGGGGCGCTAAAGGTTTCGAGGGCTTTAGGGTTTTTTAGAATTTTAGGAACTTTCAGGTCTTTCAAAAAGGCTTCAAATTTGCATAGAAGTTTAGAAATTTCATAGACTTTAAGAGAGACTTTGAAAACGTCAACGAATTTAAAAATTTTAAAACTTTAGACAGGTTAGGGATCCTAGAGGCTTTCGACGCTTCAAGATTTTCTCAAATTTTTGAGACTTTTGGGATTTAGAGCCTTTAGGCAATTTAAAGACATATGCAAACTTTAGAAGTTTTAAAGACATTAAAGACTTTGGAACCTTCAGAGATTTCACAGGCTCCAGAGATTTCAGACACTCTAGAGACTTTGGAGACCCTAGAGAATCTAAAGAGTTCAGAGACTTTAGAGATTTTAACTGTCCTAGAGGCTATAGAAGCTTTAAGTTTTAATTTCAGGGACCTGAGGAACGTTTAATGTTTTAGGGTTTCTAAAAATTTTGATATTTTAAAGATTTTATAAACACTGGGACTTTTGGGGCTTCAAGGGCTTTGGAAATTTTAACGACTTTAAGGTCGTTTTTGAGGCTTTATATTCTATAAGAAGTTTTGGAAACTCTAAAGATTTTAGAGACTTTAGGAACTTTGGAGAATTAAGAAATTTTATAAATTTCAGAGAGTTTAGTTGATCTAGCGGATTTAAAGTTTTTTTAGAGAGCTCTAGTGTTTTAAGAACGTTAGGTATTATAGATGATTTAGTTTTAAAGGATCTTTTAAAATTTTTGTCACTTTCAACACTTTAGAACAGACTTTCTAGGTGATTTTAGGAAGGTTTTTTAAAAACTTTAGAAGCTCTAGACTTTAGGGGCCTTAGCAACTTCAGAAGCTTTAAAGTTTTTAGTAACTTTAGATATTGGAGAATTTAGAAGATATTTTAGGACCTACAACAACTGTAAGATCTTTCGACATGTTAAGTAGAAGTGGTTTTAAATACGCTTGAGATTTTGGAAGCGTTAGAGACTATAGAGACTTCAGAATAAATTAGACTATAGAAGAAGCTTTAGAAACTGTAGAAGAAGCTTTAGAGACTTTAGGGACTTCGGAAAATGTACAGCCTTTAGGGGATCAGAAGAGATTTTATTGACTTTACAGAAATTAGAAGTTTTAAAAATTTTACAGTCCTTGGTGTTCTAGAGGCTTTAGAGGGTTTAAAGTTTTTAGGCACTTTGGGAACTTCGGGTATGTTAGTTAAAGGCATTGGGTGGTTTAAAAACTTCAGAGGCTTTAGAAGTTTTAGGGACTTTTGAAACTTTAGAAGAGGCTTCAAATATTCTTGACATTTTAGAGACTTTGGAATTTTTGAGATTTGAAAAGAAGTTTTAGAAGAGGTTTAGAGACTTCAGAAACTTTACAGGTTTCAGAAGCTTTAAGAATTTTAGGAGCTTTTGAGGCTTTAGAAGAGGCTTTAAGTATTCTTTAGGTTTGGAAACAGAACCCAGTGCTTTGAAATCTTGCAAATGTTTTAAGGTTATAAAGAGCATAATAAATTTGTAGTCAAAATATATTTGCTTATCCCCTCCAAAAAGTTGATGACGACAGCTCAAAAGTTCGTCGTATAATCCTATTTAATATGTACAAAATATGATGAGTCTCTTCTTGTAATTTAAGATTCCATTCATATTTTGGATTCGGATATACAGGGTGACTTAAAAAATTTAATGAATGCGCAATTTATTTTATTGATTTAATCAGGAACTACAAAACCGAATGCTTTGAAATCTAATGTGAAAAAAAAACATAATAGGCATGCAGTCGTCACGTTTCCGATAGCGAGGGAAGTACTGTCTAAACTCTTTAGACCAATTTTTTTGGTTTTCCCTTTTTTCCATTTCTCAATTTTTCAATGTTTCAGTTTGGGATTTTTTCACTGTTTCGATTCTTTAATTTTTTGTTTTCTTTGATATTTTGAGTTCTCGATCATTCGATTTTCTGAGTTTTCAGGCTTAGATTTTTTTTGTTGTTCAATCTTTGGATTTTTACAATTTTTGTTTTTTAAATTTTCTTATTTATCAACTTACTGGGATTTCAATGTTTTGATTTTTTGATTGTTCAATTTCCCGATTTTTTGAATTTTTAGTTTTTGATACGATTTTTTTTTTCAAAAATTTTCAGTTTTTCAATTTATTAGCTTTACGATACTTCAGTTTTGCTCGATTTCGATTTCTCAATTTTTCGACGTATTATTATTGGGATTTTTCAATTTATCGATTCTTCGATTTCTCGATTTTTCATATTTTCGGTTTCTCGAATTTCTTCATTTTTTGATTTCTCAATTTTCCAATATTTCAGTTTTACGATTTTTAAATTTTTTTATTTTTCAGTTTTCAATTTTTGACGGTTCTAAATTTTTCCATTTTTCAATTTTTCGATTAACTGAATTTTTGATTTTCCCATTTCTCTATTTCTCGATTTTTCAATTCTTTCTTCAATTGTGATTTTTCAATTTTTCGATTTCTGAATTTTTCAGTGTTTCAGTTTTGGATTTTTTCACTTTTCCGATTCTTCAATTTTCTTTCCATTTTTCAGTTTTTCAAGATTTCAGTTTTGAATTTTTTCATTTTTTCGATTTTTCAATTTTCCTTCCATTTTTCAGTTTTTCATTGTTTCGATTTCTCGGCTTTTCAATTTTTCGATAGGTATTTTAATTTTTCAATTTTTTCTAGATTTTCCGTTAATTTTTTTGTTTTCCTTGATGTTTTGATTTGTCAATTATTCGATTTTTCAAGTTCTCGGTTTAGATTTTTTGGTTTTCCAATTCTTCGATTTTTAAATTGTTTAATTTTTAGATTGTTCAATTTCTCGATTTTTAGATTTTTCAATTTTTCGGTTTACCGATTTTTTTTTAAATGTTTCAATTTTTCGATTATTAACTTTTCGATTTTTCAATTTTCGTCTAATTTGATTTCTTAATTTTTTTATTTTTTGACTCCACTACTATTGATATTTTGATTTCTCGATGTTTCAGGTTTTGAACATTCTTTTTTGGCTTTTCCAGTGTTCAATTTTTTGATTTTTGAATTTTAGATTTTTGTTTTTTTAATTTTTTTGGTGTTTCGATTTCCCAATTCTTCAATTTTTCGATATTTTAATTTTTCAATTTTTCGAATTTTTAAATTTTTGATTTTTCTTTTCTTTTATTTCTCAATTTTTGGATTTTTTAATTTTCGATTTTACTATTTATTGATGCTTGGATTTCTCAATTTTTCAAGTTTTCAATACTCAATTTTTCAGGATTTGAATATTGAGAACTTTTCAATTTCTGGATTTTCAATTTTCAGATATTTTAATTTTTTGATTTTTTAATGTTTCGATTTTTAAAGTTTTTGATTTTTCGATTTTTCCTATTTGTTGTCTATTTTAAGTATATTTCATTTTTCAATTTGCGCCTTCTGCGGGAGTATTATTTGTTGTGCTGCACTTGACGGGCGAGGGAAGTTCTGTCGAAATAACCTTCGACCAATTTTTATATTTAACACGTAGGGTTCTTACTAAGCATTCCTTATTTAACCCAACAGTTATTAATTTAACTAAGCAGCTACTATTTCACCAAGCATATATTATTTTTACTGAGAATTTATTTTTTAACTGAGTATTTATTATAGGTATAACTTAGCATTTATCATTTTTACCGAGCAAAAATACAGAGCGTTTAAAAACAGAACTGCGCATTTAATTTGTTCCCTTATCTAAATAACAAGAAAACGGTATTAATAATACATTAATAGGCGAATAAACTAATAGACGGGCTTAATAATCTCCTGTTTTTGTTTCAGACATGGATTTTAGAGCGCTGTCCGACTGCGGCGACTGAAAAATTGCCGCACTCCGCAAAAATCTGGATTCCAAATTATTCAGGTATTGTTGAAAGTTTTTCCAAAACATCAACACAGACGCCAATCTCGCACGCTAAATATTTATGAGTTGAATTATTTTTCGATGCGAGTAGTTGAAATGCGGCTAAATTAGCGGCAGACGGCATCGATCAGGGGCAAAAAGTCGGCGAATCGAACGTGATTTTGGGGCTGTTATTAATGAGTTTGTCTTGGAGACGTGACATCCATCGCGCGGTTAATAATGCAATGTTTGCTTTGGCGCGAGTTGGGAAAGCGGGGGTGTGTTTGGGGTTAAAGTCCGTCCAGACTCGTTTGTCATCGAGTTTGAAATCTTAAAGGAATTTGCTTTTAAGGGGACTCGCTAGACGAGGTATAACATTTTTTTTGTTTTTTGTATGAAAAAATGATGTTAATATGGATGTATCATACATGAAACTGCAGCTTTTTTCATATTCTAGAGCGCAGAGACCAGTTCAATCAATTAAAAAAATATGGCTGAGAAGTATCGTAAAAAAAGCACCATTGTATGTTTTCTTTTCAAGTTTTTTGAGTCATAACCATCATAGAATCGCTTGAAAATTCGCACATGAATAAAACATCACTTTTTACAGGGCGCAGAGTCATTAAATGTTTGTTAGTGCTAGAATTTGTTTAAATAATAATGTGTTTATTAAAATCAGAATATACTACAAATTAATGCAAAATACGTCGAATAATTTTAACAGGAATGTCAGAGGAAAATTAATGATCTATTGGTTAGCAGAGTTTTTAACAAAAACTAAAAATTATTGAAAAAAATGGGTATCAATTCGACAGAATTTGAGCAGTTAGTTCAGTACTTTGCCGATAGGAGCGCCACTAAAATTTACGATTTTCCAGGTAAAACCCTTATCGCCTGCTCTACCATAAGCTGATTGTTAGAGTTCTCGACTGACTTTTCTAATTTATGGCAAGGAACTCAGTTTTATAACAAGGCGCCAGGACCGGCCGTAGTAATCTATTGTTAAAGAAATTAACTTTTACGCAATGAGGTACTATCATAAAACCGAATTAAAACTGGGGAACTATAATATTTTTACTCCACTCAGGATCCTGAATTCAATACACATGATTACTAAAAATTCATTGTAATATTATTGTTAACATATATTTTACTTTGTTAATTAATAAAACTAATAAACATATTTATAATAATAATAAAAAATATATTAAATACAGCTTTTGTTTAACACGTATAAGTAGCTAAGTGTATCTACTACTTATCCCAGAAAGGAGGTGTTTGAAAAAAGCCCTACGCCCAGTAACTTCTCCCTTCATTGTTTACTCGAAAAAAGTGCTCGTATATGTTTTCATTTGCCGAGAGATCATTTTCAAAATATATTTATAATAAAAATATGCAAGTCTTGGTGATGAACAATCTACTCCTAATAAATTATTAAAGTACATAAAAAAATAGAAACAAATTTTATTTATTTAAAAAAAATTTCTCGCAAAGGCAGGTTCCTCTTTCTTCTGGAATCAATTATTTCGGGCAATAATGCGCCAAAGTAAAATGTGCCAATAATTTTCTCAAAAAAACCTCTTTGGCTTTCACAAATGCTTCTACATCCATGACAGGATTTTCTAAAAAATATTCAAACCATAATCGCAGTCGGGACCAGCATACGTACATTTTTTGACGATATATTTTTCTTACGAATACTTTGTCTAAGACGAGCTTGTTTCATAGACGAACAATATTTTTTTGTTATTAAACCAGGACCGTTTTAATCACAATACATTTACTTATCCCCTCTAAAAAAATGATGACGTCACCTCAAAATTTTGCTGAATAAATCCTATCTAAAATGTACAAAATATGATGAGTCTCTTCTTGTAATTTATCATCCCATTCATATTTTTTGGATTCGGATATATAGGGTGACTCAAAAAATTTAATGAATGCGCAAACTTATTTTATTAATTTAATCAGGAACTACAAAACCGAATGCTTTGAAATCTTGGAAATGTTTTAAATTTATCATAAGCATATTTGCTCATCCCTCCTAAAAAATGGATGACGCCACCCTAAAATTTTGCAGAATAAATTCTGTCTAAATTGTATAAAATATGATGAGTCTCTTCTTGTGATTTATCATTCCATTCATGTTTTTTGGATTTGCATATACAGGATAACCCCAAAAATTAATGAATGCGTAAATTTATTTTATTGATTTAATCGGAAACTACAGAACCCAATGCTTTGAAATCTTGCAAATCTTTTAAGGTTATAAAGAGCATAATAAATTTTTAGTCAAAATATATTTGCTTATACCCTCCAAAAAATTGATGACGTCAGCTCAAAAGTTTGCCGTATAATCCTATCTAAAATGTACAAAATATGATGAGTCTCTTCTTGTCATTTATCATTCCATTCATATTTTTTGGATTCGGATATACAGGGTGACTCAAAAAATTTAATAAATGCGCAAATTTATTTTATTGATTTAATCAGGAACTACAAAACCGAATTCTTTGAAATCTAATGTGAAAAAAAACATAATAGGCATGCATTTGATAAGATAAGACTGTTTTTGGCAGATGTCATACCTTCCAAGAAAACAGAGGGTGGGTGGGTGGGGCTAGTATTTGATAAGATAAGACTCATTTTGGCACTTTTGACATTTTCCACCATTTTTCAACAATGTCCGAAAATTTGCCACCCTCCCTTTTCTTAAAAGGTATGTCATTTGCCAAAATCGACCCAATTTTAGCAGGTACTAGCCCCGCCCACCCACCCTCTTTTTTTTTAGAAGGTATGTCATTTGCCAAATTCAGTTTTGTCCTAGCAGATACTAGCCCCGCCCACCCACCCTCTCTTTTCTTAGAGGATATGTCATCTGCCAAAATTAGTTTTATCTTATCACCCACTAGCTAGTATAAGAATCATTTTGGCAAATGACATACCTTGTTTTCTTGGAAGGTATGTCATCTGCCAAAAACAGTCTAATTTTATCAAATACTAGCCCCGCCCACCCACCCTCTTTTTTCTTAGAAGGTATATCATTTGCCAAAATTATTCTTATACTAGCTAGTGGGCGATAAGATAGCGAGGGAAGTACTGTCTAAACTCTTTAGACCATTTTTTTTGATTTTCCCATTTCTCCATTTCTCAATTTTTCAATGTTTCAGTTTGGGATTTTTTCACTGTTTCGATTCTTTAATTTTCCTTACATTTTTAGGTTTTTCAGCTTTGGAATTTTGCAATATTTCGTTTCTTCAATTTTTCAAATTTTTGATATTGTGTTTTCTTGGTTTTTAAATTTTTTGATAGTTTAATTTTTCAGTTCCATGATTTTTCAATTTGTCGAATTTTTAAATTTTAGATTTTTTGTTTTCTTTGATTTTTTGAGTTCTCGATCATTCGATTTTCTGAGTTTTCAGGCTTAGATTTTTTTGATTGTTGAATTCTTGGATTTTTAAAATTTTTGTTTTTTAAATTTTCCCATTTATCAACGTACTGGGATTTCAATGTTTTGATTTTTTGATTGTTCAATTTCTCGATTTTTTGAGTTTTTAGTTTTTGATACGATTTTTTTTTCAAAAATTTTCAGTTTTTCAATTTATTAACTTTACGATACTTCAGTTTTGCTCGATTTCGATTTCTAAATATTTCGACATATTACTTTGGGATTTTTCAATTTATCGATTCTTCGATTTCTCGATTCTTCAGATTTTGGGTTTTTCGAATTTCTTCATTTTTCGATTTCTCAATTTTCCGATGTTTCAGTTTTACGATTTTTAAATTTTTTTATTTTTCAGTTTTCAATTTTTGACGTTCCTAAATTTTTCGATTAACTGATTTTTTGATTTACAAATTCTCGTTACGTGGAGAAATGTGGACGTTATGGCTAAAACTGGGGTTTTAAGTATTCTAGTTTGATGAATCATCGTTAATATCGCGAAAAACCAACAATGAGTGTTTTCAGGGGGGGAGTAGTGAAAATTTGAAAACTCACAATCTCGTAATTGTCAATAAATTTCAAAACAACTTCGGAAATAATTAAATTTCTGAAATACACTGTTTCACAAAGGAAAGTAACATTGAAACGATTTGGAAGATCAAAGTTTTTGAAAATTAAATTAATTCCTACGATTTGATAAATAACAATAAATTCAAACATTGTGAAAAAACAATAAAAAAAAATCACAACAATTTCGAAATTCATAAAACTGGGAAATAAATAAAATTTTGAAAATTTAGTTAATTCATAGGATTTGATAAATGAAAATAAATTCAAATATTGTCAAAAAACAAAAAGCTTCATATTTTAAAAGTTACAAATAATTATTAAAGAAATTTTGAACTTCGAAAAATTTGCACTTTCTGAAAATTTGAAAACTCACAACCTCGGAATTGTCCACAAATTTCAAAACAACTTCGAAATTCATGAAATTCGGAAATAATTAAATTTCTGAAATACATTGTTTCACAAAGGAAAGTAACATTGAAACGGTTTGGAATATCAAAGATTTTGAAAATTAAATGAATTCCTAAGACTTGATAAATGAAAATGAATTCAAACATTGTGAAAAAACATTTAAAAAAAGTTAAAACAGTTTCAGAAATTTTGAACTCCAAAAATTTTGTACTCTTTGAAAATTTGAAAACTAAAAATCTCGGAATAGCCAAAAAATTTCACAACAATTTCGAAATTCATAAAACTGGGCAAAAAATTAATTTCTGAAATACATCGTTTCATCAAGGAAAGTAACATTGAAACGATTTGGAATATCAAAGATTTTGAAAATTAAATTAATTCCTAGGACTTGATAAATGAAAATAAATTCAAATATTGTCAAAAAAACAAATTAAAAAAAAAACAAAAAAGCTTCATATTTCAAAAGTTACAAATAATTATTAAACAACTTCGAAAAATTTGCACTTTCTGAAAATCTGAAAACTCACAATCTTGGAATTGTCCAAAAATTTCAAAACAACTTCGACATTCATCAAATTCGAAAATAATTAAAGGAAAGTAACATTGAAACGGTTTAAACATTTAAAAAAAATTAAAAAAGCTTCAGAAATTTTGAACTTCAAAAATTTTGTACTTTGAAAATTTCTCGATTTTTCAATTCTTTCTTCAATTGTGATTTTTCAATTTTTCGATTTCTAAATTTTTCAAATGTTTCAGTTTTGGATTTTTTCACTTGTCCGATTGTTCAATTTTCCTTCCATTTTTCAGTTTTTCAATATTTCAGTTCTAGGATTTTGCAATGTTTCGGTTCTTCAATTTTTCCATTTTTTGATGTTTCGATTTCTGGGTTTTTCAATTTTTCGATAGGTATTTTAATTTTTCAATTTTTAAGTTCTAGATTTTCCGTTAATTTTTTTGTTTTCCTTGATGTTTTGTTATGTCGATTATTCAATTTTTCACGTTCTTGGTTTAGATTTTTTGGTTTTCCAATTCTTCGATTTTTAAATTGTTTAATTTTTAGATTTTTCAATTTTTCGGTTTACCGATTTTTTTTCATTTAAAATGTTTCAATTTTGCAATTATTAACTTTTCGATTTTTCAATTTTGGTCTAATTTGATTTCTTAAGTTAAGTTTTTGATTTTTTGTGTCCTCTACTGTTGATGTTTGTTTGGATTTCTCGATGTTTCAGTTTTTGAACATTCCGATGTTTCGATTTTTCGACTTTTTGGTTTTTCGGGTGTTCCATTTTTTGATTTTTTAATTTTAGATTTGTTTTTTTGATTTTTTTTTTTGGTGTTTCGATGTCCCAATTCTTCAATTTTTCCATTTTTTAAATTTTACATTTTTCGATTTTACTATTTTTTGATGTTTGGATTTCTCAATTTTTCAAGTTTTCAATACTCAATTTTTCAGGATTTAAATATTGAGAACTTTTCAGTTTCTGGATTTTCAATTTTCAGATATTTTAATTTTTTGATTATTTAATGTTTCGATTTTTGGGTGTTTTGATTTTTCGATCTTTAAAGATTTTGATTTTTCCGATTTGTTGTCTATTTTAAGTATACTTCATTTTTCAATTTGCGCCTTCTGCGGGAGTATTGTTTGTTGTGCTGCACTTGACGGGCGAGGGAAGTTCTGTCGAAATAACCTTCGACCAATTTTTATACTTAGCACGTAGGGTTTTTACTAAGCATTCCTTATTTAACCGAACAGTTATTAATTTAATGTTGTAGTTGCTGAAGTCTCACAAATAAATAATAAAGTAAAATAGATTTTAATTTAAAATCAAATCCAAAAATAAAATCTATCAAATTGCTTTGTTTCAAGATTTTAGTAGTTGGAAAATGCCAGTGACGTATGCAGCCTTGTCGTCTGATTGGCTCCCGCCTGTGCGCGCCAAATTCAAACACCCGTCGTGTTAAATTCAAACCGGAGCAGATGTTTTCACAGCAACTTCGGGCTTTGTTGTGAACCTGAAAAACAACACAAATTTGTCCTCCCCCCCGCAATAAATCACTCAAACCCTCCCCCCTCGTGCGCTTTTTCAATTACGCCCCGCAACTATCGGCACACAATCACAATCCCAAAACAAAGCCCCAGTGATAAATGAAAGAACGATAACAAACACCCCCCATTCGTTATTTCAATCCAGTTATTGCGCGATTTTGATAATTAATAGTTGCGAATGTCGTAATTTTGGTGAAATAGTGTAGAAGATTAGCTTCACTCAGTGCTACAAACATATTAATGCTATAAATAATCGCCCCTCGACGAGGGTGCGTCCCAGCCCGCACTCGACGTCGAAATTGTTTAATTAAACCACTTCATTACCAGGCGTGTTTGTTTAATTTTTTTCCCAAGTATAAATGTTATTAGGTTGGTTCCTCGGGGCCTGCGACGCCGCCAATCCGGGACTACGACGACGACGATACACAAAAACACAAAAGGGGCGATAAATCATTTTTTTATTGCATTAAAATTGTCCAAATAATCCCGCTTTGTCCACGATAGCCCCTAACGCCGTCATAAATTTTTATATTACACCTGTTTTACTATGTTTACGATCGGCGAATTTCCGAGACGCATCATAAATTAGCGAATTGCTGTTTGAGGGAGCGCGGTAAACAACGAGGAGTCGCGTACCTACTAAATTCGTGGCGGACAGTTTTTAATTTTTGTGTTTGGAGCGAATCCGCCGACTAAATAACTCGCAAATGCAGTGAGTGGCCTTTGTGGCTCGAATTCCATGCGCGTCCCTCTTATATTACATCTTTCCCCACAATAAACCATGTGTATGCCAAATATTTAAATATTGTCCTTCCAATAACGGAGCTTTATTCAACTTATCCCCCTTTGTGTGCTTGTTCAAATATTGACTTTATTCTTTTTCCTCGTTACAACGGAGAAGGTTGTATAAAAACGCAAGAAATATTACTTAAAATTCCGATTCATAAATAAGTAAACGCAGAGCGAGGGTAAGGAAACTCGCATCCTGAATATTTCAATAACTGCGGATAGAGAAATCTTTCTTGAATAAGTAATGAGATATACATAAAGCTACGACAGGGCTCCGCCAATATCGGCGGCAGATTTGTGGATCTTTCGCTACGTTTTTCGAACGAAAAACGTGCCATTCAAATACGACGACGGCCTTTCCGCTGCCATTAAAATTACACAGAATTTTCCTCGTTCATGAAGTTGATCTCTTAAGAAATTTTGGCAGAGATGGACGGATATTTTTTTTTAGTGGTCTGTCGCTTTGTTTCGGAACTGTGAAAAGCAAAATCCCGTGATGATTAGCATTGGCGAGCAACTATTCAAGATTTTTATTTCCTGAACGTAAGCTAAGAGTACGAAAAAAGTGGTCCCTGTTTCCCTCCGTCCGTCTGTCTGTCTGTCTGTCTGTCTATTTGGTGTCTGTACCCCTTTTTATTAGACAACTACTGCACCGATTGTTGTCACATTTTGTATGTATTGTGTATTAGGAATATCATGTAGAGGGTTAAACGCTAACAAAAATTGCGCTAAACACCCACACCACCAATGGGATGACATCTTTTCCAAAATTTATAACAAAAACAGAAATCCAGAATTTTTGTAAAAATTTAAAACTCTATTTTCTCAGAGGGTAGTACTTGCTAGTGTACTTGCTAACATAAGACTGATTTTGGAAAATGCCATACCCTCTGAGAAAATAGAGGGCGGGATTTATTTTAACAAATACTAGGGCCACCCACCCGCCCTAGTATTTATAAATCGACTCATTCATTAATTTTTTTGAACCACCTGTTTAAGCAAAATCAAATGTCAATGCAATGATTTTTCAATTTTTCCATTTTTCTCGATTTCCGAATTCTTCAGTTTTTGTTTTTCAATTTTTCGACCTGCAATTTTTAGATATTAAATTTTTCATTTTTCGATTTTTCAGTTTCTCAATTTATAATTTTTCGATTTTTTATTTTTCTTTTTCCCGATTTTTTAATTTTCACTTTCTCAGTTTTATATAATAATAATTATTCTTTTTTCATTTCAATTGCTGAATTTTCCATTTTCAAAATTTTTCAAATTTCCAATTTTCAAGTTCGTCAATTTTTAATCTTTCGAATTTTGATTTTTTCGATTGTTACTTCCCGAGCGTAAGCGAAGTATCCATAAAAAAAAGAAAAATCGAATAAATGAAAAAGTTAAAATCCAGTCATTGAAAAACGGAAAAATTCCAAAACCGTAAGGTTGAATAAGTGATTTTTTTAAATTATGACTATTCATTAGAAAAATTGCCAGTCAAAAATTGAACAAACGAAAAACCTAAAACTTTTGAAAAAACCAAAAATTTTAAAAATCTAAAAATTGCAGATCGAGAAACTGAAAAATCAAAAAAAGATAAATTTCATATTGAAAAAAAGACAAATTATAAAATAAGAACATTGAATAACTGAAAAATTGAATAAATAAAAAAAAGTAAAAAACCGAAACAAAAAATTCTAATATGAAAAATGGGAAAACCGAAAAACTGAAAAATTAAAATTTCAAAAATTCGTGAAATTGGAAATCGACTGAGTCCTTAAAAAATAAATGTCCAATCAGATTTAGGAATTTAACTCAATTTATTCAAAGGATTCAAAAAATTTTAAAGATTATGAAGGTTCTGAGGTTTCTGACGATTCTGACGATTCTAAACATTCCATGGATTCCAAGGATTCGAAGGATTGTGAAAATTTCAAGAATTCCAAGGATTGCAAAGTTTCCAATGATTCCAAACATACTAAAGGTTCTAAAGAATCCAAAGATTCTAACGATTCTAAATATTATGAAGATTCTGAGGATTTTAAGGAATTGAAGAATTCGAAGAACTCCAAGGATTGCAAGGATTGGATTCCAAGAAACACAAGATTTCTAAGGATTTGAGCGATTCAGCGAATTGCAAGGATTCCAAAAATTCCAGAGAATCCAAGAATTCTAAAGATTCAGTGGATTCATAGGATTCGAACGATTCGAAGGTTTTGAAGGATTTGAAGGATTCCGAAGATCTCAAGGATTGCGAAGATTTTTGGGATTTCAAAGATTCCAAAGATTTCAAAGATTCCAAAGATTTCAAAGATTCTAAAAATCTATGGATTCTGAAGATTTTAACGATTCAATATATTCAAAGGATTCAAGAAATTTTAAGCATTATGAAGATTCTGAAAATCTGAGATTTCTGACGATTCTAAACATTCCATGGATTCCAAGGATTCGCAAGATTGTGAAAATTTCAAGAATTCGAAAGATTCTGGAGGTTCCAAGGACTGCAGAGATTCCAATGTTTACAAATATTTGGGGAATTGAAAGTCAAAGGATTCTAAATATTATGAAGATTTGAAGCATCGAAGAACTCCAAGGATTCCAAGGATTACATTGCAAGAAATACAAGAATTCTAAGGACTTCAGCGATTCAATGAATTGCAAGGATTCCAAATATTACAAGGATCACAAAAATTCTAATAAATCCAATGATACAATGGATTCGAAGTATTCTAAGAATTCGAATTTTTTGAAGGATTCCAAGGATTCCAAATATTGGAGAGATTCTAAAGACTGTGAAGTCTCCCAACGGGTCAAATTATTCGAAGGATTTGGAGGTCATACAGCATTCAAAAGATTCTAAAGGCTATGAAGATCCGAGGATTTTAAGGATTGGAAGGATTTCAAGGACTAAATTTCGAGGAATACAAATATTCCAAATATCTGAAGAATTCGAAGGTTCCAAGATTCTAACGACTCCAAAGATCCTAATTAATTTAAGGATTCTAAAAATTCAGAGGATTAAAAAGAATCAAATAATTCAAAGCAAGCAAAGGATTCTAAAGATTATGAAAATTCTAGGTATTCTGAGGAGTCTGAGGATTCCAAAAATTCAAAGGATTCCGAGGATTTCAAGGATTCTACGGATTTTGAGGTTTCCAAAAACTTCAAAGATTCCAGAGATTCGAAAGTTTCTAAAGGATCGTAAGGATTTTAAAACTTCAAGATTCAAAGAATCCAAAGGATTCAAAGGATTCTAAAGATTCAGTGGATTCCAAGAACCCAAGGATTCGAAGGATTTTAAAGAATCCAAAGATTCCAAAGATTCCAAAAATTTCAAAAATTTTAAATATTGTAAAGATTCCAAATATTCTAGGGGTTCTAAGAATTCAAAGCATTGAAATTATTAAGAGGATGCAAAGCATAGTAAGTATTCCGAAGATTCCAAGAATTCCAAAAGTTCTAAAGAATCTAATGATGCTAAAGATTGAAAAATTTAAAGGACTCAAACCTCTGAAAGGTTTCAAAGTATTCAAAGGATTCAAAGGATTCTAAAGATTCAAGGGATCCTAAGATGATTAAGATTCTGATTATTTTAAGAATTCGAAGGATTAAAAGGATTTTAAGAAATGTTTGGATTCTGGGAATTTCAAGGATCTAAAATATTGAAAGAATTATGAAGATTCTGAGGATTCTGAGGTTTCTGACGATTTTAAAAATTCGACGGATTCCAAGGATTGGAAGGATTGCGAAAATTCCAAGAATTGGAAGGATTCCGGAGATTCGAAGGTTTCCAAAAATTCCAATGATTTCAAAAATTCTAAAGGTTCTCGAGAATCTAAAGATTCTAAAAATTCTAAATATTCTGAAGATTCATAGAATTCAAACGAGTCAAAGTATTCTAAACATTATGAAGATTTTGATGGTTTTAAAGGTTCTAAAGATTTCAAGAAGTTCAACAATGCAATGACTTGCTAGGATTCCAAAAATTCTAAAGAATCCAAGGATTCTAAAGATTCAATGGATTTATAGGATTCCATGTATTCGAAGGTTTTGAAGGATTTGAAGGATTCCGAAGGTCTCAAGGATTACAAAAAGATGATTAAGATTTTGATTACATTATAATAATATAATTACAATAAAATACAAGGATTCGATGAACTTCGACGATTCAGTGAATTGCAATGATTCCAAATTTCACAGGAATCACAAAAATTTAAATAAATCCAAGGATACGAAAGATTCAATGGATTCGAAGGATTCCGAAGATATGTCATTTGACAAAATCAGTCTTATCTTACCAAGTATTAGCCCCGCCTACCCGCCCCTATTTTCTCAAAGTATATGGTCATTTGAGAAAATAGAGGGTGCGTGGGCGGGGCTAACACTTGGTAAGATAAGACTGATTTTGGTAAATGACATATCCTCTGAGAAAATAGAGGGTGGGTGGGCGGGGCTAGTATTAACTAAGATAAGACTGATGTTGGCAAGTGCCATCCATCCTGAGAAAATAGAGGGCCGGTTTTATTTTAACAAATACTAAGCCTGCTCACCCGTCCCTTATTTTCTCATAGGATATGTCATTTCCCAAAATAAGACTTATGTTAGCAAGTACTTTTTTTCTTAATATACCTTGTCATATTTTCACAACAAGAAACTTCAAACTTGAAATTATTTAAATTATTTTTATTATTATTATTACAAACGAAAAATTCTAATATAAAAATGGGAAAACCGAAAAACTGAAAAATTAAAATTTCAAAAATTCGTGAAATTGGAAATCGACTGAGTCCTTAAAAAATAAATGTCCAATCAGATTTAGGAATTTAACTCAATTTATTCAAAGGATTCAAAAAATTTTAAAGATTATGAAGGTTCTGGAGGTTCTGAGGTTTCTGACGATTCTAAACATTCCTTGGATTCCACGGATTCGAAGGATTGTGAAAATTTCAAGAATTCCAAGGATTCCGGATATTCCAAGGATTGCAAAGTTTCCAATGATTCCAAAGATACTAAAGGTGCTAAAGAATCCAAAGATTCTAAAGATTCTAACGATTCTAAATATTATGAAGATTCTGAAGATTTTAAGGAATTGAAGAATTCGAAGAACTCCAAGGATTGCAAGGATTAAATTCCAAGAAACACAAGATTTCTAAGGATTTGAGCGATTCAGTGAATTGCAAGGATTCCAAAAATTCCAGAGAATCCAAGAATTCTAAAGATTCAGTGGATTCATAGGATTCGAACGATTCCGAAGATCTCAAGGATTCCGAAGATTACCGGGGTTCCAAGAATTCAAAGGATTCTATAGATCATTAAGATTACGATTGTTGTAAGAATTCGAAGGATTCTAAGGATTGCGAAGATTTTTGGGATTTCAAAGATTCCAAAGATTTCAAAGATTCTAAAAATCTATGGATTCTGAAGATTTTAAGGATTCAATATATTCAAAGGATTCAAGAAATTTTAAGCATTATGAAGATTCTGAAAATTGTGAGATTTCTGACGATTCTAAACATTCCATGGATTCCAAGGATTCGCAAGATTGTGAAAATTTCAAGAATTCGAAAGATTCTGGAGGTTCCAAGGACTGCAGAGATTCCATTGTTTACAAATATTTGGGGAATTGAAAGTCAAAGGATTCTAAATATTATGAAGATTTGAAGCATCGAAGAACTCCAAGGATTCCAAGGATTATATTGCAAGAAATACAAGAATTCTAAGGACTTCAATGAATTGCAAGAATTCCAAATATTACAAGGATCACAAAAATTCTAATAAATCCAATGATACAATGGATTCGAAGTATTCTAAGAATTCGAATTTTTTGGAGGATTCCAAGGATTCCAAAGATTGGAGAGATTCTAAAGACTGTGAAGTCTCCCAACGGGTCAAATTATTCGAAGGGTTTGGAGGTCATACAGCATTCAAAAGATTCTAAAGGCTATGAAGATCCGAGGATTTTAAGGATTGGAAGGATTTCAAGGACTAAATTTCGAGGAATACAAATATTCCAAATATCTGAAGAATTCAAAGGTTCCAAGATTCTAAGGACTCCAAAGATCCTAATTAATTTAAGGATTCTAAAAATTCAGAGGATTAAAAAGAATCAAATAATTCAAAGCAAGCAAAGGATTCTAAAGATTATGAAAATTCTAGGTATTCTGAGGAGTCTGAGGATTCCAAAAATTCAAAGGATTCCGAGGATTCCAAGGATTCTACGGATTTTGAGGTTTCCAAAGACTTCAAAGATTCCAGAGATTCGCAAGTTTCTAAAGGATCGTAAGGATTTTAAAACTTCAAGATTCAAAGAATCCAAAGGATTCAAAGGATTCTAAAGATTCAGTGGATTCCAAGAACTCCAAGGATTCGAAGGATTTTAAAGAATCCAAAGATTCCAAAGATTCCAAAAATTTCAAAAATTTTAAATATTGTAAAGATTCTAAATGTTCTAGGGGTTCTAACAATTCAAAGCATTGAAATTATTAAGAGGATGCAAAGCATAGTAAGTATTCCGAAGATTCCAAGAATTCCAAAAGTTCTAAAGAATCTAATGATGCTAAAGATTGAAAAATTTAAAGGACTCAAACCTCTGAAAGGATTCAAAGTACTCAAAGGATTCAAAGGATTCTAAAGATTCAAGGTATCCTAAGATGATTAAGATTCTGATTATTTTAAGAATTCGAAGGATTAAAAGGATTTTAAGAAATGTTTGGATTCTGGGAATTTCAAGGATCTAAAATATTGAAAGAATTATGAAGATTCTGAGGATTCTGAGGTTTCTGACGATTTTAAAAATTTTAAGGATTCCAAGGATTGGAAGGATTGCGAAAATTCCAAGAATTGGGAGGATTCCGGAGATTCGAAGGATTCCAAAAATTCCAATGATTTCAAAAATTCTAAAGGTTCAAGAGAATCTAAAGATTCTAAAAATTCTAAATATTCTGAAGATTCATAGAATTCAAACGAGTCAAAGTATTCTAAACATTATGAAGATTTTGATGATTTTGAAGGTTCTAAAGATTTCAAGAAGTTCAACAATGCAATGAGTTGCTAGGATTCCAAAAATTCTAAAGAATCCAAGGATTCTAAAGATTCAATGGATTTATAGGATTCCATGTATTCGAAGGTTTTGAAGGATTTGAAGGATTCCGAAGGTCTCAAGGATTACAAAAAGATGATTAAGATTTTGATTACATTATAATAATATAATTACAATAAAATACAAGGATTCCATGAACTTCGACGATTCAGTGAATTGCAATGATTCCAAATTTCACAGGAATCACAAAAATTTAAATAAATCCAAGCATACAAAAGATTCAATGGATTCGAAGGACTCCGAAGATATGTCATTTGACAAAATCAGTCTTATCTTACCAAGTGTTAGCCCCGACCACCCCCCTCTATTTTCTCAAATGACCATATCCTTTGAGAAAATAGAGGGCCGGTTTTATTTTAACAAACACTAGCCCCGCCCACCCGCCCCATATTTTCTCAGAGGATATGTCATTTCCCAAAATAAGACTTATGTTAGCAAGTCATTTTTTTTTAATATACCTTGTCATATTTTCACAACAAGAAACTTCAAACTTGAAATTATTTAAATTATTTTTATTATTATTATTATTATTGTGGTTCCAGCTGCGTGGGCTATGGCACCATCTTGTTGATATCGAGCAATTGTATCGCCATCTGAAACGGAACGTAGCTCTAGCGCTGATTAACTCAATCTTCTAAAGCAAAACCTTAAAAACAACTTCAGTTTCGTGTCTTTTAGCAAATTTTTTTAGGACCTCTCCTTCGAAATTATTAACCTGCCTTTCCGTCTAGTTCTCAACTGTCAAAAACTTTCCTAATCTCGTTTCCGCGTCCATTCCTTTTCAAAGCCGTCCCCAAAAAAATGTAGGAGGCTTTTAAAATTTGTGGCATCTTTAGAACTTTTAGAATCTGTAGTACCTACCTTCGGAATCCTTCGAATCCTTGGATTTATTTAAATTTTTGTGATTCCTGTAAAATTTGGAATCATTGCTATTCACTGAATCGTCGAAGTTCATGGAATCCTTGTATTATATTGTTATTATATTATTATATTGTAATCAAAATCTTAATCATCTTTTTGTAATCCTTGAGACCTTCGGAATCCTTCAAAACCTTCGAATACATGGAATCCTATAAATCCATTGAATCTTTAGAATCCTTGGATTCTTTAGAATTTTTGGAATCCTAGCAACTCATTGAATTGTTGAACTTCTTGAAATCTTTAGAACCTTTAAAATCATCAAAATCTACATAATGTTTAGAATACTTTGACTCGTTTGAATTCTATAAATCTTCAGAATATTTAGAATTTTTAGAATCTTGAGATTCTCTAGAACCTTTAGAATCTTTGAAATCATTGGAATTTTTGGAATCCTTCCAATTCTTGGAATTTTCGCAATCCTTCCAATCCTTGCAATCCTTCGAATTTTTAAAATCGTCAGAAACCTCAGAATCCTCAGAATCTTCATAATCCTTTGAATATTTTAGATCCTTAAAATTCCCAGAATTCAAACATTTCTTAAAATCCTTTTAATCCTTCGAATTCTTAAAATAATCAGAATCTTAACCATCTTAGGATCCCTTGAATCTTTAGAATCCTTTGAATCCTTTGAATACTTTGAAACCTTTCAGAGGTTTGAGTCATTTAGATTTTTCAATCTTTAGCATCATTAGATTCTTTAGAATTTTTGGAATTCTTGGAATCTTCGGAATACTTGGAATTCTTAGAATCCTTCGAATTTTTGAAATCTTAGAAATCCTGCTAATCCTTGGAATACTTGGAATTCTTGGAATCTAATCTTTAACCTTTTCGAATTCTCCGATTCCATAGATTTCCCAGAATCTTCGTAATATTTAAACTCCTTTAAATCTTTTCATTCTTCTGACTGTTACGAATTCTTTGAATTCTTAGAATGCTTTGCATCCTCTTAATAATTTCAATGCTTTGAATTCTTAGAACCCCTAGAATATTTAGAATCTTTACAATATTTAAAATTTTTGGAATCTATAGAATCCTTTGAATCCTTTGGATTCTTTGAATCTTGAATTTTTAAAATCCTTACGATCCTTTACAAACTTTCGAATCTCTGGAATCTTTGGAGTTTTTGGAATCATCAAAATACATAGAACCCTTGGAATCCTCGGAATCCTTTGAATTTTTGGAATCCTCAGACTCCTCAGAATACCTAGAATTTTCATAATCTTTAGAATCCTTTGCTTGCTTTGAATTATTTGATTCTTTTTAATCGTCTGAATTTTTAGAATCCTTAAATTTATTAGGATCTTTGGAGTCCTTAGAATCTTGGAACCTTCGAATTCTTCAGATATTTGGAATATTTGTATTCCTCGAAATTTAGTCCTTGGAATCCTTCCAATCCTTAAAATCCTCTGAATCCTTCGAATAATTTGACCCGTTGGGAGACTTCACAGTCCTTAGATTCTTTAGAATCTCTCAAATCTTTGGAATCCTTGGAATCCTTCAAAAAATTCGAATTCTTAGAATATTTCGAATCCATTGTATCATTGGATTTATTAGAATTTTTGTGATCCTTGTAATATTTGGAATCCTTGCAATTCATTGAATCGCTGAAGTCCTTAGAATTCTTGTATTTCTTGCAATGTAATCCTTGGAATCCTTGGAGTTCTTCGATGCTTCAAATCTTCATAATATTTAGAATCCTTTGACTTTCAATTCCCCAAATATTTGTAAACAATGGAATCTCTGCAGTCCTTGGAATCTCCAGAATCTTTCGAATCCTTGGAATCCATGGAATGTTTAGAATCGTCAGAAATCTCAGAACTTTCAGAAACTTCATAATGCTTAGAATTTCTTGAATCCTTTGAATATATTGAATCCTTAAAATCTTCAGAATCCATAGATTTTTAGAATCTTTGAAATCTTTGGAATCTTTGAAATCCCAAAAATCTTCGCAATCCTTGAGATCTTCGGAATCCTTCAAATCCTTCAAAACCTTCGAATCGTTCGAATCCTATGAATCCACTGAATCTTTAGAATTCTTGGATTCTCTGGAATTTTTGGAATCCTTGCAATTCACTGAATCGCTCAAATCCTTAGAAATCTTGTGTTTCTTGGAATCTAATCCTTGCAATCCTTGGAGTTCTTCGAATTTTTCAATTCCTTAAAATCCTCAGAATCTTCATAATATTTAGAATCGTTAGAATCTTTGGATTCTTTAGAACCTTTAGTATCTTTAGAATCATTGGAAACTTTGCAATCCTTGGAATATCCGGAATCCTTGGAATTCTTGATATTTTCACAATCCTTCGAATCCTTAGAATCCATGGAATGTTTAGAATCGTCAGAAACCTCAGAACCTCCAGAACCTTCATAATCTTTAAAATTTTTTTAATCCTTTGAATAAATTGAGTTAAATTCCTAAATCTGATTGGACATTTATTTTTTAAAGATTCAGTCGATTTCCAATTTCACGAATTTTTGAAATTTTAATTTTTCGGTTTTCCCATTTTTATATTGGAATTTTTCGTTTGTTTTATTTTTTGAATTTTTCAGTTATTCAATGTTCTTATTTTATAATTTTTCTTTTTTTTAATATGAAATTTATCAATTTTTCAGTTTCTCGATCTGCAATTTTTAGGTTTTTGAAATCTTTCGTTTTGCAAAAATTTTAGATTTTTCGTTTGTTCAATTTTTCTAATTAATAACCATAATTTAAAAAAAAATCACTTTTTCAAATTTACGGTTTTGGAATTTTTCCATATTTCAATGATTGAATTTTAACTTTTTCATTTATTCGATTTTTCATTTTTTTTTTTTTGATATGGCATTTACCAAAATCAGTCTTATCTCGCTCTCAGCTTACGCTCGGGAAGTAAAAATGGAAAAATTCAAAATTCGAAAGATTAACAATTGAGCAACTTAAAAATCGAAAAAACGGAATATTGCAAAATCAAAAAATTGACAAAGAAATTGGAGAATCGAATAACTGAGAAATCCAAAAATTACAAAATTGAAAAATTTTAAAAATGGAAAATTCAGCAATTGAAATGAAAAAACGATTAATTAGGTATTATATAAAACTGAGAAAGTGAAAATAAAAAAATCGGGAATATTTGTATTCCTCGAAATTTAGTCCTTGAAATCCTTCCAATCCTTAAAATCCTCGGATCTTTATAGCCTTTAGAATCTTTTGAATGCTGTATGACCTCTCCGATCCTTCGAATAATTTGACCCGTTGGAAGACTTCACAGTCCTTAGATTCTTTAGAATCTCTCCAATCTTTGGAATCCTTGGAATCCTTCAAAAAATTCGAATTCTTAGAATACTTCGAATCCATTATATATATCATTGGATTTACTAGAATCTCTGTAATCCTTGTAATATTTGGAATCCTTGCAATCCATTGAATCGCTGAAGTCCTTAGAATTCTTGTATTTCTTGCAATGTAATCCTTGGAATCCTTGGAGTTCTTCGATTCTTCAAATCTTCATAATATTTAGAATCCTTTGACTTTCAATTCCCCAAATATTTGTAAACAATGGAATCTCTGCAATCCTTGGAACCTCCAGAATCTTTCGAATTCTTGAAATTTTCACAATCTTGCAAATACTTGGAATCCATGGAATGTTTAGAATCGTCAGAAATCTCAGAACTTTCAGAATTTGCATAATGCTTAGAATTTCTTGAATCCTTTGAATATATTGAATCCTTAAAATCTTCAGAATCCATAGATTTTTAGGATCTTTGAAATCTTTGGAATCTTTGAAATCCCAAAAATCTTCGCAATCCTTAGAATCCTTCGAATTCTTACAACAATGGTAATCTTAATGATCTATAGAATCCTTTGAATTCTTGGAACCCTGGTAATCTTCGGAATCCTTGAGATCTTCGGAATCCTTCAAATCCTTCGAATCGTTCGAATCCTGTGAATCCACTGAATCTTTAGAATTCTTGGATTCTTTGGAATTTTTGGAATCCTTGCAATTCACTGAATCGCTCAAATCCTTAGAAATCTTGTGTTTCTTCAATTCCTTAAAATCCTCAGAATCTTCATAATATTTAGAATCGTTAGAATCTTTAGAATCTTTGGACTCTTTAGAACCTTTAGTATCTTTGGTATCATTGGAAACTTTGCAACCCTTGGAATCCATGGAATGTTTAGAATCGTCAGAAACCTCAGAACCTCCAGAACTTTTATAATCTTTAAAATTTTTTGAATCCTTTGAATAAATTGAGTTAAATTCCTAAATCTGATTGTACATTTATTTTTTAAGGACTCAGTCGATTTCCAATTTCACGAGTTTTTAATGAAATTTTAATTTTTCACTTTTTCGGTTTTCCAATTTTTCATATCGGAATTTTTCGTTTCGGCTTTTTACTTTTTTTTATTTTTTCAATTTTTCAGTTATTCAATGTTCTTATTTTATAATTTTTCTTTTTTTCAATATGAAATTTATCTTTTTTTGATTTTTCAATTTCTCGATCTGCAATTTTTGACTGGCAATTTTTCTAATTAATCAGCATAATTTAAAAAAATCACTTTTTCAGTTTTACGGTTTTGGAATTTTTCCATTTTTCAATGACTGGATTTTAACTTTTTCATTTATTCGATTTTTCTTTTTTTTTTGGGTATGGCATTTACCAAAATCAGTCTTATCTGAGCAAGTACTTCGCTTACGCTCGGGAAGTAAAAATGGAAAAAATCAAAATTCGAAAGATTAAAAATTGACGAACTTAAAAATCGAAAAAAGGGAATATTGCAAAATCGAAAAGTTGACAATTAAAGAAATTGGAGAATCGAATAACTGAGAAATCCAAAAATTGCAAAATTGAAAAATTTTAAAAATGGAAAATTCAGCAATTGAAATGAAAAAACGAATAATTATTATATAAAACTGAGAAAGTGAAAATAAAAAAATCGGGAAAAAGAAATTGAGAGAAAATTAAAGTTCAAATAACGAGAAATTGGAAACTGAAACATTGAAAAATGGAAAAATTATTGCATTCAAATTTTTTAGATTTGCTTAAACAGGTGAAAAAAATTAAAAAAGAAAGAAAATACACTGCACCAATCCAAAATTGTGTAAAAAAAAATTAACTCGAAAATGATTAAAAATATGTTTCATTGTACTTTATAGGTGTGAGGGAAGTTCTGTTGAAACAACTTTCGACCAATTTTTCTATAAAATTGAAATAATCTTTACTAACGTAAATTTTGGAGACGAGATCATCTACACAATATTCCTAATACACTTATAACATTTATTTTATTATGTATCTAATAAATATCCGGACAGATGGCAGACAGACAGACGGACAGACAGACAGACGGACGTCCAAGTAGTAAAAATTAACCGCTTGAAGTAAAACATGCAATAAACCGACTGAAGCAGCTTGATGTGAATAAAGCGAAGAAGAGAAAATGAACGTTGCCTCATAAAGTGAGCCAGAATTAGTATATGACAGGTGGATTAATGAACTAATTAATTAGATTAATTATTAGTAGTCCTCTTATAGTATCGCTTCGTATTAATCTAAGTACGCCCTTGCCGCCCATCCTTCCCGCCGACCAACTTACCGCCCCCGAATTTAAGATTCAATTTCATTAGCGCCTTATAAAGTCTCATTTTAATATTTCGAGGATTTGGAAGTGAGGCAAATCCAGGTACGCTCTAGACGCCCGAAACTTTTAATTTAATCCATATTGGAATTTAAAAACGAAAGCGAGTCCCCCGCGTCGCCCCACCCCACCCCCCGCCATTTGCATTTTCCTAATTACCAACTTTTAGCAACAATAACCCTACAACAAATCTTAGCGATTTTTGGCCCTCGCCGTTATTAAACAAAGCTGGCGACGAGCGCCCTTTGTGCGCAATTAACTATTAGTGATGCAGCGGAGCGAGATAAGGGTCCGGGTTGAGACAGTGTCACTTGTCTTGGTTTTGTGCAGGCCTGCCAACACACAAGCCTGAAGGAGACGTCACTGTCATATCTCGCATTCCAGACGTCGCCTCTGACTAGTGGAGCTTGAAATGCGACCTTTTCGAATTCAACTAACCACATTAAAGTTGAGTACGGGGCTGTAATGATGTTTCATATTGGTGGGAGACGTGAGGGGAAAGTCGGAGAAGACGTTGGGGGATTTTAAAGGCGCAGCAGGTGGGATACGAAAGTGCAGCCAGGATTTGCGAATTATTTAGTGGTTTGAATGTGAAACGAAAGTCAGAGGGTGAGTTGCGGCCTTATCAATAATTATCTCGCCATCAAACAATAAACCAAACTCGTGCACTCCAAAATGGCCAAAATTATTAATGCTTCCCAAAACTCCAGTTTCAATTTTGAATGAAATCGATAGCCGCCTCCGGCTGTGTGTGTTTAGCATCATCAACAACCCTACTAACCGAAGAACATCGTTATACGGAAAAATCAACAAAACAATTCATTTAAATTTGTTTGGTCAGAGCAAATCTTCGGAATGGGAATCGCGGATTTTTTGCGATTTTTCGAATGCGAGCTAAATTAAAAATAAATCGGGCTTATTGACGGACGACTGGCACTTTGCGATTTGTTTTGGTTAAATGCTCATTTCGCGGGTAAATATTGGCGTGGCGATGAAACATCTGATGTGTGCTTATTAGTATGGTGACTGCGATCGCAACAGTCCCATTAATCAATGGTCCTGCACCTGCTAAATCCCACCGGTCGGGCTCCTGTCGGGTCGCCGCATCCACTTTCTGCTGCATTATTCATCAAGCGCAGGACTGCAGGAAAACACAGCCAAGATTAACATAAGCGTCTGTTTTATGCAATGGGTTGTTGCAGGAGAGCCACCCTTGGGTCCAGACCACTTATGACAGATGAGCTTATCACCGGGACTCCGAACAGGTGCGTGCTTAAATACCCTTCGTTCCCGATATTCCCTGTATAAGGCGATCCTTTATCGGGCGCTACCTTTCCCCGAATCCGCTAAATTGATACATCCGATCGAGTTATAGACATATTCGAATATCCCTCCCAAATTACATTTACTCGGGTAATCTTGACGCGTCAAATTAGAAATTCTACCCTAATCCTGGTTTTTCTCGAACCCTCAGGATTCTCCATAAATAGCCAAGTGCGACGAGCGCGACGTCTGATATTATGTAAAACCGCACAGATGCAATTAACCTAACAAGAGTTCGTTATTATGTGAGGCAGACAGAATAATCCTTTCTTTGTGCCGTACATTCGCGTTTATTCAATAATAAGGCTCGCCGGAGGCGACTTGACGAACTTTGCCACAGAGAACGCTCCAGAAGTACAATGTGTTAACTCCCGAAATTATTTCGCACGAGTAATTACACTCTCGCGACGTCGCCCGAATTACGCACGATCGAAAATTTTTCTCTTCAAAAATTACGACCAATACGTGCACCGCAATTTTTACCAAAATAAATAGAGTGCCTTGGTGTATTGTGTCGTTTTTAAGGGTGTGGACACGAAATGACAGCTTCAGTATCAAAATAATTTCGACTTCCAGAAGCTCTTCTAGAATCGCCAATGGAAATATGTCAATTTTTACGGTTTTCCAAAAAAATTTGATTTCAAACCGAACAATTCCAAAATCTTGTACCAAGGTTTCAACACACTAGGTATATTTTTGAAATCAGTGCATCGAAATCTATATCCCTGAATTTTTTGGGAATTTTTCGGCAATTTTTCCAAAAATAAAATTTTTCAATACCACCCTTTTTTGAAAATTTCGACCCATTTTGGACCATTTCAACCAAAGACATTTTCTTGAAGATTTTAACTTCCAGAAGCTACTTTCCAGAATCACCAAGTGAAATATGGCGATTTTTACGATTTTCCAAAAAAATTGGTTTTCCAACCGAATAATTTCCAAATCTTGCACCGGGCCTTATATACGCTATATTTTTGGAATCGAAAAATTTTCGGAAACAAAATTCGCCATTGGAAATATGTCAATTTTTACGATCTTTAAACACGCTATATTTTTGGAATCAGCTCCTCGAAATCTGCCTGAATTTTTTGGGAATTTTGATTTTTCCAGAACGAATAAAATGGCAAATTTTATTGGTTCGAAAATATACCTACCATTTTTCCAGAATCACTAAAATGATCTTTGGCACATTTTGGGGTATTTTAAAAATTTGATATTGAAACAGGATATTTTGAAAAGCTTAGTCTTCTTATCGTTTTTCGAGAATCTCCAAAATAAATGAAATAAGGCAAATTTTAGGCAATTTTGAAAATTTAAATTTGAAACAAAATATTTGGAAAATCTTGGTATGGGACCATAGTGCTTTTGAGAATTAGAAGTAGCTTCCATTTTTTTTTCTAAAATTCCTACCATTTTTTTAGAATCTCAAAAATGATATGAGTCAATTATAGGAGGCAATTTTTGGAATATTAAAAAAATTGAATTTGTAACACAATATTTTGAAAATTTTAGCCCGAGACTATAGAATCTTCGGAAATTACCAACAGATTCTTTTGTGACTTCGACTTCTACAATTTTTTTTTTGGTGTTTTTTAATCTTTGAAAATTCCTACCATCTTCACAAAATCTCCTATAAAAAACTAAGAGAAAAAAGACGAAAATGAAAAACGCAATTAAAAGACATCAAAAATACGAGTTAAATGTTAACTTCATTTTTTAGTAATGCATATTCATTAACGATTCGTCCGGATTATCATAATTAATCACTGAAATGAAGCCAGGGTGGGTGGGCGGGGCTAATTATGTCCTATGAAGTGGGAGTAGATACTAATAGAATCTAGGATGTAAAAAAATTAAATCGTAAATCTTTTGTTATACTATTTGCTTGTGGAACTGTAAAAATTGCTATATTTCACTGGACATTTTTGGAAGAACGACAGAAATTTGCGAAGAAATGAAGCCGAAAATGATTTCTAGATGTCGAAATCTACAAGAAAATGTCTAGTTAATCTTCGAAAATTTTTGAAAAATGGTCGAATATGTCAAAAGTGTGAAACTCAATCATATCTTATAAAATCTTAGCTCCGCCCACCCACCTTTACTTTTTGGAAGATGTCATTTGCCAAAAACAGTCTTGTCTTATCAAATATTACAAAATCTTGCACGGGCGCTTTAAACACGCTATATTTTTGGAATTAGTGCACTAAATTTATATCCCTGAATTTTTGGAAAATTTTCAGCAAGTTTTTCAAAAACAAAACTTCTCATTATGAAAATTTCGGCCCATTTTGGACCTTTTACCAAATTCAACCAATGACATTTTGCTGAAGATTTCGACCCCCAGAAGCTACTTTCGGGCCCATTTCATCGATAACTCCTACCTTTCTTCCAGAATCGCCAATGGAAATACGTCAATTTTTACGATTTTCCAAAAAAATTAGATTTCAAACCTAATAATTTCAAAATCTTGCACTGGGGCTTTAAGCACGCTATAGTTTGGAATCAGAACCTTGAAATCTATATCCCCGAATTTTTTAGGAATTTTGTGGCAACTTTTTCAAAAACAAAATTTCTTAATATGAAAATGAAAATGAAAATGATGAAAATCTCGACCTATCTTTGATCATTTTTTTGAAATTCAACCAAATACATTTTCTTGAAGATTTCAACCTCCAGAAGCTACTTTCGGGCCCATTTCTTGGATAACTCCTACCATTTTTCCAGAATTGCTAATGAAAATATGGCAATGTTTACGATTTTCCAAAAAAATTGGTTATCTAACAGAATAATTACAAAATCTTGCACTGGGGCCTTAAACACGCTATATTTTTGCAATCAGTACATCCAAATCTGTCCCTTAATTTTTTGAAAAATTTTAGGCACCCTTTTCAAAAACAAAATTTCTCAATAGTATTTGATAAAATAAGACTGTTTTTGGCAAATGACATATTTTCCAAGAAAATAAGGGCGGGTGGGCGGGGCTAATACTTGATAAGATAAGACTGTTTTTGGCAAATGACATATTTTCCAAGAAAAAAAGGGCGGGTGGGCGGGGCTATCATTTTATATGATATGACTGATTCTGAAACTTTTGACATTTTCGACCATTTTTCAACCATTTTTGCAATTGAGCTAGACAACATCCATAATTCATTTTCGGCTTCGTTTTTCGAAAATTTCCCCTGTTTTTCCATTTTCGCCAAGTGAAATATGGCAATTTTTCCAATTTTTTAAAAATTTCACTTAAGTCATGTGAAGTGCACGAAATAAGAAATAAATTTTGCAGGAAATAGTATAACAAAAAAGTTAAGTACTTTATTTTACTAGATTCTATTACTTTCCACTCCCACTCTCACTCCACAGAAGAATATAATTAAGCCCGCCCACCCACCCTGCCTCCATTTCAGTGATTAATTTTATCCGGTCTGAATGAAATGAATGATCTTATACTGAACAGAAATAAACCTAGTGTTTAGAATGACAAGACTAGGCGTGGGTGGGATTAGTATCTGCTAAGGTAGAACAGATTTTGGCAAATGACATACTCTCCAAGAAAATAGAGGGCGGGTGGGCGGGGCTAGTACTTGATAAGATAAGACTGTCTTTGGCAAATAACATATCTTCCAAGAAAAAAAGGGCGGGTGGGCGGGGCTATCATTTTATATGATATGACTGATTTTGACACTTTTGACATTCTCGATTATTTTTCAACCATTTTCGCAATTGAGCTAGACAACATCCAGAATTCAGTTTCGGCTTCGTTTTTCGAAAATTTCCCCTGTTTTTCCATTTTTGCCAAGTGAAATATGGGAATTTTGACATTTTTTTAAGAATTTCACTTAAGTATTGTGAAGTGCACGAAATAAGAAATAAATTTTGTAGGAAATAGTTTAACAAAAAAGTTAAGTACTTTATTTTACTAGATTCTATTACTTTCCACTCCCACTCCCACTCCACAGAAGAATATAATTAACCCCGCCCACCCACCCTGCCTCCATTTCAGTGATTAATTTTATCCGGTCTGAATGAAATGAATGATCTTATACTGAACAGAAATAAAATTAGTCGTTAGAATGAGAAGAGCAGGTGGGCGGAGTTAGCTAAGGAAAAACTGTTTTTGGCAAATAACATATCTTCTAAAAAAATAAGGGGCGGATGGGCGGGGCTAGCACTTCCTGAAAAAGATTGATGTTGGAGAATGAGATACTTTCTAGGAAAATAGAGAAAGTTTCGGCCCAATTTTCGACCATTTTGAAATTCAACCAAGGACATTTTCCTAAAAGAAGAAGCCAGAAGCTACTTTCGGGCCCATTTCTTCGATAACTCCTCCCCTTTTTCCAAAATCGCCAATGGCAATTCATAGCATTTTCCAAAATATAATATTTCAAAATTAATAAATCCAAAATCTTGCACCCGGGCCTTAAATATGCTATTTTTTTTGGGAATCAGAGCGTCTAAATCTATGTCCGGGAATTTTTCGGCAAAATATTAGGTCTGCTTTGCTAAATAACAAAATCCGGACGAATTCGTTAATAAATATGCATTACCAAAAAATGAAGTTAACATTTAACTCGTATTTTTTGATGTCTTTTAATTGCGTTTTTCATTTTCGTCTATTCTATCTTATTTTATTATGGGAGATTTTGTGAAGATGGTAGGAATTTTCGAAGATTAAAAAACACCAAAAAAAATTGTGGAAGTCGAAGTCACAAAAGAATCTGTTGATAATTTCGGAAGATGCTATAGTCTGGGACCAAAATTTTCAAAATATTCTGTTTCAAATTCAATTTTTTTAATATTCCGGGAATTGCCTTATTTAATTGCCTTATATCATTTTTGAGATTCTAAAAAAATGGTAGGAATTTTAGAAAAAAGAAAGGAAGCTAAATCTAATTCTCAAAAGCACTATGGTTCCATACCAAGATTTTCCAAATATTTTGTTTCAAATTTAAATTTTCAAAATTGCCTAAAATTTGCCTTATTTCATTCATTTTGGAGATTCTCGAAAAACGATAAGAATTTTCGAAGAAACACTCAAAAAAAATTCTCTACATCGAAATCAACAAAAGAATCTCTACTGGTAATTTCCGAAAGTGACCAAGCTTTTCAAAATATCCTGTTTCAATATCAAATTTTTAAAATACCCCAAAATGTGCCTAAGATCATTTTAGTGATTCTGGAAAAATGGTAGGTATATTTTCGAACCAATAAAATTTGCCATTTTATTCGTTCTGGAAAAATCGAATTTTCGAAGAACTAATACCCAAACAAATTTTTGGAAATCGAAATCACCAAAAGAAAACGGTATAATACGTCACCGCACTCTAAAAATAATATCTGGATTTGTGTACAAACCGTCAAACCAAACGTCGCGCCGCCCCCGACTTCGCTTTGACAGGTCCGGGTGCATCCATCGACCCGCGTCGCCATATTGCGGATTAATTTACATCAAGGAGGCTTAGCAGGTGCTCCTCGAGGATTAGCGCAGTGTCATGGGTTTCGGGCCGTGTTGTGGTTGCCGGCAATTTACAAGAAATGGCCTTAATAATCTTCATAATCCGGACACGTTCCTGCGAACATCCTTGCCATCACGTGTTTCGGGGGCGGGCAAATCGCCTTCCCGCGCCCCGAAACTGCATCCAGTCGTCGATTTCGCCGCGTTGGCGGCAATTAACAATTCTTCGCATGGAAATGCGCCATTCCATCACGCTCCTTTCACGTACCGAACGAAATTCGGCCGCGTTGACGTTTCAATATTTTCGTCTCCCTGAATATTTATTTGACATTTTTTGTTGTGCCGTCAAAGGCGAAGTAAATTTCCGGATCTGCGAGATCTTTGGACCCACAATCGTTGCTTTATTTCCCCGAGGACATGGAAAATATCAATTTCGGCGGCGGCGTCGCACTCTCGACATTTTTACTTTATTGCCGAAGCCGTTTGGGTACGAATTGTTAGTTTGTTCGAGATTACTTTATTACGATCGCTTATAGCGCGGGGGCGGCGGAACGCACCTGGCCGATAGGCGGCGGAACGTCGCTGTTAATTGTCGATAAAAATGGGCAGGCGAAACTTGGAAATTAAGCTTGCCGAGTTTTGCTTTCCCCGGAGCGTCCCTAAATTTTATTAGTTTCGTTTTCGTCTCCAGGAAGCGCCGTGCAGCACGCACCGAGATGATGCGACTTCTGGGCATGCGGCTGGTGACGCGCCTGCTGCTCCTTGTTTGCTCGCTCAGCCTGATCAGCTTGTTATTTCTGAGCCGGTGCGGACTCAGTGGATTAGATACTTCCGCCGTGATGGAGGAGACGGAGTCGCAGCCGGGAGTTGTCTCAGGTGAGTGCTGTAGGGGACGGGCGGAGCGAGGAAGTGGGGGACGAATCGAAAAATGCTCCGAAAACTCTCACGGGCACAAATTTAAAAAAATTGGTCTAAAGAGTTTAGACAGTACTTCCCTCGCTGTCGGAAACTTGACGACTGCATGCCTATTGTGTTTTTTTTCTCATTACATTTTTGTAGTGGGAATTTAAAAAAAAATTGCGATGACGTCATCAACATTTTTGCAAGGACACGTATATCAGTTGGGATAGATGTAGTGTAATACTAAGAATAAAATTATTATATTCTCAAATTTTCGGGAAAATGAATTGGGTCGTTTTGAATATTGATTTGTAATAATCAATAAAATAACGAAACAATTTACTCACGTATACCTACGTATCAGAGGCAACTGAAAATCGTGTATGTATAAACATTCTTAATTTAAGATGACAGGCGTAACAGCATACGTGAGAGTCAAACAGAGAAACTGTAAACAAAACGACCATCGGTTTTATCGCTTCGATTTCCGCTTATTATATAAAACATTGGGTTTTATTTTAATTCTTGACGGTGAAATTCACAATTGGTTGATTATAAACATGTCTATTTCACATTCGCGGAATCAAGTGAACCCATAAAACAAATGCAGGTCTGTAATGTTAAAGTCGATGTAAATAAGCGTGCTACCCTTATGTTTCAACCGAGTTTTTCCTTTAACAAATTTTGTGTCTACCAAATTGGGTTGGTTGGGGTGTAATACTAATAATAAGTGTTGCCTTTAATTTAATCAATAAAATAAATTGACTTCATTAATTTTTTTGAACCACCTCTTAAGAAAATCTAAAAAATATGAATGGAATGATAAATCACAAGTACAAACTCATCATATTTTTTGCATTTTAGATAGGATTTATTCAGCAAAATTTAAGGGTGACGTCATCAATTTTTTTAGGAGGGATGAACAAATACATTTTGAACAAAAGTTTACCATGCTTATAATAACTTTAAAATATTCCCAAGATTTCAAAGCATTCGGTTTTCTAATTCCTGATTAAATCGATAAAATAAATTCACGCCTTCATTAATTTTTTTGAGTCACCCTGCATATGCAAATCCAAAAATATGAATGGAATGATAAATCACAAGTACAGACTCATCATATTTTGTACATTGTAGATACGATTTATTCGGCAAACTTTTGAGCTGACGTCATCAGTTTTTTGTAGAAGATAACCAAATATATTTTGACTAAAAATTTATTATGCTCTTTATAACCTTAAAACATCTGCAAGATTTCAAAGCATTCGGTTTTGTAGTTCCTGATTAAATCAATAAAATAAATTTACGCATTCATTAATTTTTTTGAGTCACCCTGTATATGCAAATCGAAAAAATTTGAATGGAATGATAAATCACAAGAAGAGACTCACCATATTTTGTACATTTTAGATAGGATTTTTTCAGCAAAATTTTGTGGTGACATCATAAATTTTTTAGGGGGGACGACCAAATACGTTTTGATCAAAAATTTACCATGCTTATGATAATTTTAAAATGTCTTCAAGATTTCGAAGCATTCGGTTTTGTAGTTCCTGAGTAAATCAGTAAAATAAATTTACGCTTTCATTTATTTTCTTGAATCACCCTGTATATGCAAATCCAAAAAATATGAATGGAGTGATAGATCACAAGTACAGACTGATCATATTTTGTACAATTTAGATATGATTTATTCGGCAAATTTTCGAGCTGACGTCATCAAGTTTTTGGAGGGGATAAGCAAATATATTTTGACTAAACATTTATTATGCCCTTTATAACCTTAAAACATCTGCAAGATGTCAGAGCATTCCGTTTTGTAGTTCCTGATTAAATCAATAAAATATATTTACGCATTCATTAATTTTTTTGAGTCACCCTGTATATGCAAATCCAAAAAATATGAATGGAGTGATAAATCACAAGTACAGACTCATCATATTTTTACAGTTTGGATAGGATTTATTCGGCAAACTTTCGAGCTGACGTCATCAATTTTTTGGAGGGGATAAGCAAATATATTTTGACTAAACATTTATTATGCTCTTTATAACCTTAAAACATCTGCAAGATTTCAAAGCATTCGGTTTTGTAGTTTCTGAGTAAATCAGTAAAATAAATTTACGCATTCATTAATTTTTTTGAGTCACCCTGTATATGCAAATCCAAAAAATATGAATGGAGTGATAGATCACAAGTACAGACTCATCATATTTTGTACATTTTAGATATGATTTATTCCACAAACTTTTGAGCTGACGTCATCAAGTTTTTGGAGGGGATAAGCAAATATTTTTTGACTAAAGATTTATGATGCTCTTTATAGCCTTAAAACATCTGCAACATTTCAAAGCATTCTGGTTAGCAGATTAAAAATTAAATTTCAAAATGTTGTTTTATAATTTTGATTTTTTTTCCAAAAATCTGGACGTTTCGGGTGAAAAGTCGATTCAGAGTTGTAAACTACATGTGTAGGACTATGTTATTTTATACAATTGAAAACCCATTTACTATGTACAATTTTGAAGTGACGTCATCGCATTAGTGGTGGGGATGATTAGACAAATTTTGGTTAGCGTTTTACCATCTACATGATATTCTTAATATAAGTACAAAATTTCACAACAATCGGTCGAGTACTTTCGGAGATTATGTGTCTAATAAAAATCCGGGACGGCAGACAGATGGACAGGCAGACGGAAATGGGAGACCTATTTCTTCGTATTCTAGGGGTCATGAAAGATCGAAAAAACGTAAAAGTAGAGAGTCGGCCGACGGACTCGATTACAATACTTCCTTTGCTTACGCTCGGGAAGTAAAAATCCACTCCAACAATCCTGCTTCTTTGAATAACTATAAAATCTGATTTTGCAAAATAGTACTTTTTCTGCCGGAGCGGAAGCAAGGAAGTGTAGTGATCGACTTCCTACTTTCATGTTTTCTCGACGTTTCATTACCACAAGAATACGAAAAAAGTGGTTTCCCTTTCCAACTGTCTGTCTGTCTGTCTGTCTGTCTGTCTGTCTTGAATCTTTGTTGAGTTTTTACCCTAGGCATCCAGATTTTTGTAAAAAAATCAAAAGTGTATAACAATATTTTGCAATTTATCTTTGGAACTGCAGAGCCGAATGCTCTGAAATCTTGTAAACGTTTTAAAGTTATCGTATTCGTGGTAAATCGTTAATAAACATTTTTTTGTTTATCCCCTCCTAAAAATTGATGACAATATCAAAATTTTGCCTAATGAATCCTCTCTGAAATATGCAAAATATTAAGACTCAATGTTCTCATAGTTTTTAGTATAGAGTGACTCAAAAAAATTAATGAAACAGGCAAATTCATTATTTTATTAATTAAAATAATGAACGACTCACTCCATTTTAATTTTTTAGACCTTTTGATTTTAAATGTTTAAATTTTTCCATTTTTTTGTGTCTATTTTCAACTTTCACTTTTTTGATTTTTTAATTCTGTGATATTTTTGGGCTTTTTTCCATTTAAGTTTTTTCCATATTCGTCGATTTTTGAGTTCCTCGGATTTTCAATTTCTCGTTCCTTCAATTTAGTTTTCAATTTAAAATTTTTCAGTTTTCGTTTTTCATTTTATCATGTTTCGACTTGCAATTATTCGTTTTTTTTTAATTATCTGATTTTACAGGTTTTTGATTTTCTAAATCGTAGTATATTTTCTTTTTTTTTTTAATTTTTCGATTTCTGAGAATATTTTTATTTTTTGTTTAATTTTTCGATTTTTCAGTTTATAGATACCTTTGTCCTTCGGTTTTTTTTCAATTCTTCGATTTTTGAATTCATATTTTTCGACCTTTCGTTTTTACAATCAGGTTTTCATTGTTAAATTTTTCAATTTATTAAATTCTACAATTTGGCAATTTTTCGATTTTTTAGTTTCTCAATTTTTCAGTGACTATATCTTTCAATTTTACGTTACTACAATTTTTCGTTTTACAATTTTTCAATTTTGCAATTTTTGGACTTACAAGTTTTCAATTTTTCTTTAATTATTCGATTTTACAGTTTTTTGATTTTTAATTCTTAGATATTTCCGTTTTTTTTCGATTTCTGAGTTGTTTCTGTTTTGAATTCTTTGATTTTTCAACTTTTAATTATTTTGGTTTTTCGTTTTTCATTGTTGGATTTTTGAGTTTCTCGATTTTTCAGTTTTTCACTCGTTCAATTTGGTTCTCCATTTAAAATGTTTCAGTTTTCGTTTTCCATTTTTCCATGTTTCGGTTTCGTAATTTTTCGTTTAATTAAAAAAAAATCGATTTTTCAATTTCTCTTTTCCCAATTTTTCGATTTTTCAGTTATCAATTTTTTGATTTTATAATTTTGCAATTTTTGAACTTTTTAAATTGCCGATATTTGAATTTCTCTATTTTTCAAATCTTTCGTTTCTTCAATAAACTTTTCAGTGTTAAATTTTTCGACTTTTCAATTTCTAAATCTTTCAGTTTTTCGTTTTTCCAATTTTCAGATTTGTAATTTTTCGGTTTTACAATTTGAAATTTTTGAATATTTCCATTTTTTGGTTCCTTAATTTTTCGACTTTCACTTTTTTGATTTGTTAACTCTGTGATATTTTAGCGATTTTTTTTTTCGATTTGATTTTTTTTCTGTTTCGAAATCTTCGATTTTTCAGTTTCTACTTATCTTACTTTTTCGTCTTCCAGTGTTCAATTTTTAAGTTTCTAGATTTTCAATTTTTCGTTTCTCAAATTTTTCGGTTTTACAATTTGAATTTTTTTAATTTTTCCATTTTTTGGTTCCTCAATTTTTCGATTTTCACTTTTTTGATTTGTTAATTCTGTGATATTTTAGAGATTTTTTTTTCGATTTGAGTTTTTTTTCTATTTCGAAATCTTCGATTTTTCAGTTTCTACTTATCATAGTTTTTCGTCTTCCAGTGTTCAATTTTTAGGTTTCTAGAATTTCAATTTTTCCTTTTTTTTAGTTCCATTCCATTCGTCTATTTTTAATTTTTAAATATTCTTCGTTTTCAAAATTTTTCGATTTTTTGAATTCCACAATTAGGCAATTTTTCGATTTTTCGTTTCTCCAATTATTCGAATTGCAATTTTTCTATGTTGCCTTTTTTATTAATTTTAATTTTTCAGTTTCTAGTTATCTAATTTTTCGTTTTTAATTGTTCGATTATTGAATTTCTCGATTTTTCAAATTTTGTTTCCTCAATTTAGTTCCAATTTAAAATTTTTCTGTCATCAATTTTTTGATTTTATGATTTTGTAATAAATATTTTTATTTTTCAGTTTTGCGATATTTGAATTTCTCTGTGTATCAGATCTTTCGTTTCTTCAGTAAATTAAATTTTTCGATTTTTTAATTTGAAATTTTTACACTTTTTGATTTCAAATTCTTAAAATGTTCCATTTTTTTGTTTCCATAATTTTTCGATTTACACGTTTTGGATTTTTTAATTCCTAGATATTTTCGCTTTTTTTTCGATTTCTGAGATTTTTCTGGTTTGAATTCTTCGATTTTTCAGTTTCTAGTTATCTTAGTTTTTCGTTTTCCACAGTGTGATTTTTGAGTTTCTCGATTTTATCAGTTTTGTATCCTCAATCTAGTTTCAATTTTAAATTTTTCATTTATCAATTTTTTGATTTTATAATTTTGCAATATTTATTTGTATGCTTCAATTTTCCGACATTTGAATTTTTGATTTTTGAGTTTCTCAATTTTTCAACTTTTTATTCCTTCAATTTTCAGTTTTTTAAGTTTTCGATATTACCAATTTTTTCTTTTTCGATTTTTCAGTTTCCCAATTTTTAATTTTATATCCAGTTTTTCGTTTTTCCATTTCTTTTCTTTTTTTCTTTTGTTTCTTTCGATTTTATAATTATTTTACCTTTATTCAGTTCAATTTTCCAGTTTTTAAATTTTGCCATTTTGCAATTTTTGGATTTCCAGGTATACGATTTTCCGATTTCTTTAATTATTATTATATTGAAAAATGAAGATTTCGATTTCGTTTTTTCGATTTTGCAGTTTTTCGATTTTTAAATTTCCTAATTTTAATGTTTCGATTTTGATTTTTGTTTCATTCGAAAAACTGAATAACCGAAAAATTGCAAAATCGAAAAAGTGGAAAATCTAAAAATTGCAAAATCGGAACACGGAAAAACTAAAAATCGAAAAAAATAATTAATCAAAAAATTGAAAAGAAGAAAATCCGAATTGAATCGAAAATCCAAATATTGTAGAATCGGAAAATTATAGAATCGAAAAACTGTAACACTGAAACATTGAAAAATCGAAAAACCAAGGTCATCAGTTTCGAGCGGCCCTAAACGGATAATTTTTGATACATTAATTGAAAAATTTTATACACTTTTGATTTTATAAAATTTAAATAACACTTATTGACTTATTATTGTAAAAGTTCGAGATGACGTCATATCTTCGGAGGATATATTCATAAAAAAAAACTACTTGGGACTCCCAAGGTTTGTAAAGCCACTTTTGGCGTCCTTTTGCATGGTGGCGGCGATTTGGAATTTATTATTGGTCAAAATTTTGCATAGACAAGTAAAGATTTTTACCCGGACTTGAGGACGACTTGCATAACGAAAAGCTTTATAAAATGTCATGCACGAGCAGGTCAGGTTTCAGAGCCCGAGTGAAGTACCATCTAACTCTTCTTAAAACAACTCCCATTCGTACTTCCCCATCCCCGTTCTCTCCGTCGCCGCCTTTACAATATCCCCGAGTGCCTAAATTTTTGCTCTGGGACTAGTTGTTTTGCAAAAACCTTCGTCGAAACTTCGTCTCGATCATGAATAACGCACGTCTGCTGCAGCCCGCTGCAGGAAAAATAATGTTATTACGCTATTAATTTCCACCAGGGCTGCACTTTCCCGGCCCGGATTCGATAAATTAGGAATTCGGTTTAACGCCGCGTGCTTTATTATTATTATTTTACCGTTATTACCGTCTTTTTATACTTGACCTGGCGCGTCGTCCCCATTTCCGGCTTCCGCGGAACATCCATACATTCGTAATAACGGCTCTATTTTCCAGCCCGCCGCAACACAACATTTCATAACAAAAGTATCCCGCTATCGGCCGCCCCGCCATAACTCTCTTCTTTCCTTTCGCTGCTTTTTGCTTGAGCGTTTTCGAACTTTCCTAATGATAACTTATGGCACATTCCGGGGATCAATATAAACGCGAAACGGATTCGAGAGAACTACTCGTGAAATATTGTATGCTCGGTATGTTAATTTTATCTACTGCTTCCAAGGAACGGAAGGATAACAATGGGGCGATTCGTTGGCGGTCAGGATTTGACGGGTTTATTAATATCCGGCCGGTGGAAATCTAGCCGACTCCAAGTCGGTGCATTTCGTTTTAATTATAACGAAATATAACGAGTACTTACAAGAAGTGCCCGGAGCAATTTTCTTTATTTTCCCCACCGGTGAAAAAGTTAAAAAATGGTGATTGTCTGCAGCTGAAACCTCTCACAGTTCGGGCAAAGTTGGAAGCGAATGACTCCGGACGCGCTAATCAATCACCGTCAGTGTCCCCCTTAATTGCGAAATATCGAAAAATCGTCAAAACATCAGCAACTTTAATTAATTTCCATTAACCCTATCATTAAACGAATTTAAGCTCACAATAACCTTATTCCATCCCGGAGCCGAATTTAATTAAACTTTCAAAACACACACGTCTAAAATAAAACGTGAAACAATATCGTACGGACTCGCTGAATATTTCAAACGATTCAATTTATACGACACGCCGTTTTTCATTTTACATAATTTACGTCGTGAGTGCTACTTTTTTTCAGGAGTCGTACGTCTCGTCTGCATTCAATATCGGGAAAATTGGAATTGTGACGAATTTATGCACTGGCTGCAGCGGCTCTTGACCGGTGAGGCCCGGGGGCGGACCATGAAGGGTTGTTTTCGTTTTGTATGAACTTGACGCTACCCTCGTCAAGTGACAATTTTTACTTTTATTGTTTGTGGGGTGGAGTGGGGCGACGCGAAGGACTGAGGAAAACGTTTGCGAGAGTAAACAGATTGGTGGAAAAACGGGGCTGAAGAGTTTAAGCGTACTTCGGTCGATGTCTGAGACATGACCGACAAGTGTATGGCGTTTCATCACATTTTCTGGGGAAAATTAAATTAATTTTTTATTACTCGCTGAGCGTAAGCTAAAAAAGGATTGTAATCAAGTCATGTCCTTATACACATGTTCTGAGAAAGTGAGAATGTCTACATTTTTTATTTTAAATATACATATTACATATTATTATTATTATTATTATTTTTATTGTCCACACTTGTGCGGAATTTTTTCAAAAGCAACATTTTTGAATACGTAAATTCTGCCTATTTTCGAGAAATTTCAAAAATGTTTCGACTCATTCATTCTTCATTCAGTTCTTCAGTTTAACTTTTCAATTTTTCAGTTCGATTTTTCGATTTTTAATTTTACTATTTTCCATTGTTTCAGTGTCTCAAATTGTCGAATTTTATTCAGTTTTTCGATTTCTGATTTTTCGATGTTTCAATATTATTTTTTTTTACAAGTTTTCAATCTGCAATTTTCGAGTTTTCAGTTTTAAATTTTTCAATTTTTCTGCTTTGAATTCTTCGATTTTTCAACTTTTAATTATTTTGGTTTTTCGTTTTTCATTATTTTATTTTTGAGTTTCTCGATTTTTCAGTTTTTCACTCGTTCAATTTAGTTCTCAATTTAAAATGTTTCAGTTTTCGTTTTCCATTTTCCATGTTTCGGTTTCGTAATTTTTCGTTTAATTAAAAAAATCGATTTTTCAATTTCTCTTTTCTCAATTTTTCGATTTTTCAGTTATCAATTTTTTGATTTTCTAATTTTGCAATTTTTGAATTTTTCAAATTGTCGACATTTGAATTTCTCTGTTTTTCAAATCTTTCGTTTCTTCAATAAAATTTTCAGTGTTTTTTGACTTTTCAGTTTTTCGTTTTTCCAACTTTCCAATTTGTAATTTTTAGGTTTTACAATTTGAAATGTTTTAATTTTTCCATTTTTTGGTTACTTAATTTTTCGATTTTCACTATTTTGATTTGTTAATTCTGTGAAATTTTAGAGATTTTTTTTTCGATTTGAATTTTTTTTCTGTTTCGATTTTTCAGTTTCTACTTAGTTAGTTTCTCTTTTTATAGATTTCGATCTCCAGAAGTTAATTTCGGCCTCATTTCTGCAATAGCTTTTATAATTTTTCGATATGTTCTCAGTCATCCGATTCTTCAATTTTCAACTTTTTAATTTCTCGATTTAATTTTACAATTTTTCATTTTATAATTTTTCGATTTCATAATTTTTTGATTTACAGTTTACGATTTTTTTTTCTTTTTTGTAACGTCTCGACTCATTCATTCTTCATTCAGTTCTTCAGTTTAACTTTTCAATTTTTCGATTTTTAGTTTCAGTTTCTTGGCTTTTAATTTAGCGATTTTCAATTTTTGAGTTCGATTTTTCGATTTTTAATTTTACTATTTTGCATCGTTTCAGTGTCTCAAGTTGTCGAATTTTATTCAGTTTTTCGATTTCTCAATTTTTCCATAACTTGTCCTTATGTTTTATTTCACAACTTCTTGATTTGATTTTTCGATGTTTCAATATTATTTTTTTTAGAATTTTTCAATCTGCAATTTTCGAGTTTTCAGTTTTAAATTTTTCAATTTTTCTGTTTTGAATTCTTCGATTTTTCAACTTTTAATTATTTTGGTTTTTCGTTTTTCGTTATTTGATTTTTGAGTTTCTCGATTTTTCAGTTTTTCACTCGTTCAATTTAGTTGTCAATTTAAAATGTTTCAGTTTTCGTTTTCCATTTTTCCATGTTTCGGTTTCGTAATTTGATTTTTGAGTTTCTCGATTTTTCAATTTTTCACTCGTTCAATTTAGTTGTCAATTTAAAATGTTTCAGTTTTCGTTTTCCATTTTTCCATGTTTCTGTTTCGTAATTTTTCGATTTTTCAGTTATCAATTTTTTGATTTTATAATTTTGCAATTTTTGAATTTTTTAAATTGTCGATATTTGAATTCCTCTATTTTTCAAATCTTTCGTTTCTTCAATAAAATTTTCAGTGTTTTTTGACTTTTCAGTTTCTAAATCTTTCAGTTTTTCGTTTTTCCAATTTTCCAATTTGTAATTTTTAGGTTTTACAATTTGAAATTTTTTAATTTTTCCATTTTTTGGTTCCTTCATTTTTCGATTTTCACTATTTTGATTTGTTAATTCTGTGATATTTTAGAGATTTTGTTTCGATTTGAATTTTTTTCTGTTTCGAAATCTTCGATTTTTCAGTTTCTACTTATCTTAGTTTTTCGTCTTCCAGTGTTCAATTTGTAAGTTTCTAGATTTTCAATTTTACAATTTTTGATTTTAAAATTTTTCAATTTTTCCTTTTTTTTAGTTCCATTTTGCATTCTTCTATTTTTCATTTCGAAATAGTTATATGTTCTTCGTCTTTAAAATTTTTCGATTTTTCGTTTCTCCAATTATTCGAATTGCAATTTTTCAATTTTGCCTTTTTTTAATTATTCGATTACACAGTTTTTTGATTTTTTACATCTTAGATATTTTTGTTTTTTTAATTGTCCGTATTTTGAGTTTTTACTCTATTTCGATTTCTTAGATTTTTCAGTTTCTAGTTATCTTATTTTTCGTTTTTAATTGTTCGATTATTACGTTTCTCGATTTTTCAATTTTTGTTTCCTCAATCTAGTTCCAATTTTAAATTTTTATTTGCCTATTTTCGAGAAAGTTCAAAGTTTTTGTTTTTATTGATTTCGATCTCCAGAAGTTAATTTCGGCCTCATTTCTGCAATAGCTTTTATAATTTTTCGATATGTTCTCAGTCATCCGATTCTTCAATTTTCAGCTTTTTAATTTCTCGATTTAATTTTACAATTTTTCATTTTATAATTTTTCGATTTCATAATTTTTTGATTTACAGTTTACGATTTTTTTTTCTTTTTTGTAACGTCTCGACTCATTCATTCTTCGTTCAGTTCTTCAGTTTAACTTTTCAATTTTTCGATTTTTAGTTTCAGTTTCTTGGCTTTTAATTTACCGATTTTCAATTTTTCATATCGATTTTTCGATTTTTAATTTTACTACTTTCCATCGTTTCAGTGTCTCAAATTGTCGAATTTTATTCAGTTTTTCGATTTCTCAATTTTTCCATAACTTGTCCTGATGTATTATTTCACAACTTCTTGATTTGATTTTTCGATGTTTCATCAATATTATTTTTTTTTACAATTTTTCAATCTGAAATTTTCGAGTTTTCAGTTTTAAATATTTTAATTTTTCTGTTTCAGCTTTTAATTATTTTGGTTTTTCGTTTTTCATTGTTTGATTTTTGAGTTTCTCGATTTTTGCAGTTTTTCACTCGTTCAATTTAGTTCTCAATTTAAAATGTTTCAGTTTTCGTTTTCCATTTTTCCATGTTTCGGTTTCGTAATTTTTCGTTTAATTAAAAAAAATCGACTTTTCAATTTCTCTTTTCCCAATTTTTCGATTTTTCAGTTATCAATTTTTTGATTTTATAATTTTGCAATTTTTGAATTTTTTAAATTGTCGATATTTGAATTCCTCCTTTTTTCAAATCTTTCGTTTCTTCAATAAAATTTTCAGTGTTTTTTGACTTTTCAGTTTCTAAATCTTTCAGTTTTTCGTTTTTCCAATTTTCCAATTTGTAATTTTTAGGTTTTACAATTTGAAATTTTTTAATTTTTCCATTTTTTGGTTCCTTAATTTTTCGATTTTCACTATTTTCATTTGTTAATCTGTGATATTTTAGAGATTTTTTTTTCGATTTTTTAGTTTCTACTTATCTTAGTTTTTCGTCTTCCAGTGTTCAATTTTTAAGTTTCTAGATTTTCAAATTTTTGATTTTAAAATTTTTCAATTTTTCCTTTATTTTAATTCCATTTTGCATTCTTCTATTTTTCACTTCGAAACAGTTATATATTCTTCGTTTTTAAAATTTTTCGATTTTTCGTTTCTCCAATTATTCGAATTGCAATTTTTCAATTTTGCCTTTTTTTAATTATTCGATTACACAGTTTTTTGATTTTTTACATCTTAGATATTTTTGTTTTTTTAACTGTCCGTATTTTGAGTTTTTACTCTATTTCGATTTCTTAGATTTTTCAGTTTCTAGTTATCTTATTTTTCGTTTTTAATTGTTCGATTATTACGTTTCTCGATTTTTCAATTTTTGTTTCCTCAATCTAGTTCCAATTTTAAATTTTTATTTGCCTATTTTCGAGAAAGTTCAAAGTTTTTGTTTTTATTGATTTCGATCTCCAGAAGTTAATTTCGGCCTCATTTCTGCAATAGCTTTTATAATTTTTCGATATGTTCTCAGTCATCCGATTCTTCAATTTTCAGCTTTTTAATTTATCGATTTAATTTTACAATTTTTCATTTTATAATTTTTCGATTTCACAATTTTTTGATTTGCAGTTTACGAATTTTTTTTTCTTTTTTGTGATGTCTCGACTCATTCATTCTTCATTCAGTTCTTCAGTTTAACTTTTCAATTTTTCGATTTTTAGTTTCAGTTTCTTGGCTTTTAATTTACCGATTTTCAATTTTTGAGTTCGATTTTTCGATTTTTAATTTTACTATTTTGCATCGTTTCAGTGTCTCAAGTTGTCGAATTTTATTCAGTTTTTCGATTTCTCAATTTTTCCATAACTTGTCCTTATGTTTTATTTCACAACTTATTGATTTGATTTTTCGATGTTTCATTATTATTTTTTTTTACAATTTTTCAATCTCCAATTTTCGAGTTTTCAGTTTTAAATTTTTCAATTTTTCTGTTTCAACTTTTAATTATTTTGGTTTTTCGTTTTTCATTGTTTGATTTTTGAGTTTCTTGATTTTTCAGTTTTTCACTCGTTCAATTTAGTTCTCAATTTAAAATGTTTCAGTTTTCGTTTTCCATTTTCCATGTTTCGGTTTCGTAATTTTTCGTTTAATTAAAAAAAATCGACTTTTCAATTTCTCTTTTCCCAATTTTTCGATTTTTCAGTTATCAATTTTTTGATTTTATAATTTTGCAATTTTTGAATTTTTTAAATTGTCGATATTTGAATTCCTCCTTTTTTCAAATCTTTCGTTTCTTCAATAAAATTTTCAGTGTTTTTTGACTTTTCAGTTTCTAAATCTTTCAGTTTTTCGTTTTTCCAATTTTACAATTTGTAATTTTTAGGTTTTACAATTTGAAATTTTTTAATTTTTCCATTTTTTGGTTCCTTAATTTTTCGATTTTCACTATTTTCATTTGTTAATCTGTGATATTTTAGAGATTTTTTTTTCGATTTTTTAGTTTCTACTTATCTTAGTTTTTCGTCTTCCAGTGTTCAATTTTTAAGTTTCTAGATTTTCAAATTTTTGATTTTAAAATTTTTCAATTTTTCCTTTTTTTTAGTTCCATTTTGCATTCTTCTATTTTTCACTTCGAAACAGTTATATATTCTTCGTTTTTAAAATTTTTCGATTTTTCGTTTCTCCAATTATTCGAATTGCAATTTTTCAATTTTGCCTTTTTTAATTATTCGATTACACAGTTTTTTGATTTTTTACATCTTAGATATTTTTGTTTTTTTTTTAATTGTCCGTATTTTGAGTTTTTACTCTATTTCGATTTCTTAGATTTTTCAGTTTCTAGTTATCTTATTTTTCGTTTTTATATGTTCGATTATTACGTTTCTCGATTTTTCAATTTTTGTTTCCTCAATCTAGTTCCAATTTTAAATTTTTATTTGCCTATTTTCGACAAATTTCAAAGTTTTTGTTTTTATAGATTTCGATCTCCAGAAGTTAATTTCGGCCTCATTTCTGCAATAGCTTTTATTATTTTTCGATACGTTCTCAGTCATCCGATTCTTCAATTTTCAACTTTTTAATTTCTCGATTTAATTTTACAATTGTTCATTTTATAATTTTTCGATTTCATAATTTTTTGATTTGCAGTTTACGAATTTTTTTTCTTGTTTGTAATGTCTCGACTCATTTATTCTTCATTCAGTTCTTCAGTTTAACTTTTCAATTTTTGGATTTGTATTTTCAATTTCTTGGCTTTTGATTTACCGATTTTTAATTTTTCAGTTCGATTTTTCGATTTTTAATTTTACTATTTTGCATCGTTTCTGTGTCTCAAATTGTCGAATTTAATTCAGTTTTTCGATTTCTCAATTTTTCCATTATCTTGTCCTGATCTTTTATTTCACAATTTTCCAACTTCTTGATTTGATTTTTCGATGTTTCAATATTATTTTTTTTTACAATTTTTCAATTTGCAATTTTCGAGTTTTCAGTTTTAAATTTTTCAAATTTTTGATTTTTCGTTTCTAAATTTGTCGTTAGTTGTTTAATTTTTCGAATTACTTATTTCTCGTTTTAATTTTTCGTTTTTTTCGATGTTCTAATCTAAAATTTGAAAAAAGTCGAAAAATTAAAAGTTCAAAAGTTGAAAAATCGAAAAACTGAAACTTTTTGAAAGCAAATTTTTACAATATATTCCTCCTATGAAAATTTCGGCCAATTTTGACCTCCAGAAGTTAGTTTCGGCCTCATTTCTTCGACAATTATTTGTTAAAAAAAACTATATTTGCAAACCGAGTACTTGTAAATCAGCACGACGAAATTTTTTGGTAATTTTTTGACAATTTTTTCGAAAGCAAAATTTTAGTAGGTACTTGTTAAGATACGAGTGACTTTAGCAGTTAATATACCTTCTAAGAAAATAAAGGATGGGTGGGCGGGGCTAGTACTTGCTAAGATAAGACTGATTTTGGTAAATGATATAGCCTTTAAGAAAATAGAGGGCGGGTGGGCGGGGCTTATACTTGTTAATATAAGACAGTAAATAAAATAAGTCAGTGAAATGGAGATAGGAGAGTGACTACTATTGATATTGTTCAGTCTTCTCTTAGCAAATACTAGCCCCACCCACCCGCCCTCTATTTTTTTAGAGGGTATATCAATGGCCACAATCAGTCTTATTTTAGCAAGTACTAGCCCCGCTCACCAGCCCTCTGTTTTCGTAAATGGTATATTATTGCTAAAGTCAGTCGTATCTTAGCAAGTACAAGCCCCGCCCACCCGCCCTCTATTTTCTGAAAGGGTATATTATTTGCCAAAATCAATCTTAACAAATGCTAGCCCCACCCACCCGCCCTTTATTTTCTTAGAAGGTATGTCATTTGCTAAGATCAGTCGCATCTTAAGAAGTGCTAGAGGCTATGTTTTTTAAACTGTAAAATTGAAACATCGAAAAACTGAAGAATTAAAAAAATCTAATACATATTTGAAAAATCGAAAAATTGCAAAATCGAAAAATCAAAATTAAAATTTGAAAAACAAAACATCGCAAGCTTGAGAAATTGAAAAAAAGAAAATTTAATAAACTATTCAAAAATTGAAAAATTAGAAATCGTGAGCCCAAAAATCGAAAAATGAAAATTAACAAAATTCCTGAAAAGGAAAAATTGTGAAATTAAAATCGAAAAGTTAATTTAAATTGAATTAACTTTAACGTACGTCGAATTATTAGTTATTTTGTTTTGCTTGATAAATTTTTATTTAAGAACCTAAAAATTTAAATCGAGAAAACGAAAAATGAAAAATAAAACTAAAAGCCGAAAAATTAAAAAACCAAAAATTCAAATAGATCAAAATTGTAAGAACGTAAAATTACTAAATAAATGTTTAAAAACTAAAAGTCGAAAATTTGATAAATTAAACAATTAATTGAGATTGAAAATTGTAAAATAGTGAAATTGAAGAAAAAAAAAATTAAATACGAAAAACTTGGAAATTCAAAACTTAAAAAATCTAAAAATTTAAAATTTATATCTAGAAAAATTGCAAAAAGAAATATTGAGTAAAAAAATTAGAAATCGTGAAATAAAGATACAAACGCTTGTTCATTGTGAAGACAAACCGTGAAAATTTCGTCGAACTTTCGACAATTTTCAAAATTTAACTAAATACATTTCTTATAAATTTTGACCTCTAGAAGTTCGTTTCGGCGTCATTTTTTCGATGGTCTTTACAATTTTTCCAGAATCGCCCACTGAAAGTTAATTCTTCAATTTTGAAATTTAATGTTTTCAAACATTTGGTTCAACCATTTTTTTGAGTTCTACCAGAGCCTTCTAACAACGTACCATCAATCATCACCCTGTATTTTCAAAACGAATATTTTTAAATCTTTTACCAGGAGCATAAACACGCTATGCCGTATTTTTTTGGAATGTTTTGGTAATTTTTTAAAAAACAAAATTATTCAAAGTCTTTTTTTTTTTGAAAAAAAATAGAGGGCGGGTGGGCGGGGCTTGTACTAGCTAATATAAGACTGACCTTGGCAATTGATATACCCTGTAACAAAATAAAGGGGGGTGGGCGGGGCTAGTACTTGCTAAGATAAGACTGATTTTGGTAAATGATATAGCCTTTAAGAAAATAGAGGGCGGGTGGGCGGGGCTTATACTTGTTAATATAAGACAGTAAATAAAATAAGTCAGTGAAATGGAGATAGGAGAGTGACTACTATTGATATTGTTCAGTCTTCTCTTAGCAAATACTAGCCCCACCCACCCGCCCTCTATTTTTTTAGAGGGTATATCAATGGCCACAATCAGTCTTATTTTAGCAAGTACTAGCCCCGCTCACCAGCCCTCTGTTTTCGTAAATGGTATATTATTGCTAAAGTCAGTCGTATCTTAGCAAGTACAAGCCCCGCCCACCCGCCCTCTATTTTCTGAAAGGGTATATTATTTGCCAAAATCAATCTTAACAAATGCTAGCCCCACCCACCCGCCCTTTATTTTCTTAGAAGGTATGTCATTTGCTAAGATCAGTCGCATCTTAAGAAGTGCTAGAGGCTATGTTTTTTAAACTGTAAAATTGAAACATCGAAAAACTGAAGAATTAAAAAAATCTAATACATATTTGAAAAATCGAAAAATTGCAAAATCGAAAAATCAAAATTAAAATTTGAAAAACAAAACATCGCAAGCTTGAGAAATTGAAAAAAAGAAAATTTAATAAACTATTCAAAAATTGAAAAATTAGAAATCGTGAGCCCAAAAATCGAAAAATGAAAATTAACAAAATTCCTGAAAAGGAAAAATTGTGAAATTAAAATCGAAAAGTTAATTTAAATTGAATTAACTTTAACGTACGTCGAATTATTAGTTATTTTGTTTTGCTTGATAAATTTTTATTTAAGAACCTAAAAATTTAAATCGAGAAAACGAAAAATGAAAAATAAAACTAAAAGCCGAAAAATTAAAAAACCAAAAATTCAAATAGATCAAAATTGTAAGAACGTAAAATTACTAAATAAATGTTTAAAAACTAAAAGTCGAAAATTTGATAAATTAAACAATTAATTGAGATTGAAAATTGTAAAATAGTGAAATTGAAGAAAAAAAAAATTAAATACGAAAAACTTGGAAATTCAAAACTTAAAAAATCTAAAAATTTAAAATTTATATCTAGAAAAATTGCAAAAAGAAATATTGAGTAAAAAAATTAGAAATCGTGAAATAAAGATACAAACGCTTGTTCATTGTGAAGACAAACCGTGAAAATTTCGTCGAACTTTCGACAATTTTCAAAATTTAACTAAATACATTTCTTATAAATTTTGACCTCTAGAAGTTCGTTTCGGCGTCATTTTTTCGATGGTCTTTACAATTTTTCCAGAATCGCCCACTGAAAGTTAATTCTTCAATTTTGAAATTTAATGTTTTCAAACATTTGGTTCAACCATTTTTTTGAGTTCTACCAGAGCCTTCTAACAACGTACCATCAATCATCACCCTGTATTTTCAAAACGAATATTTTTAAATCTTTTACCAGGAGCATAAACACGCTATGCCGTATTTTTTTGGAATGTTTTGGTAATTTTTTAAAAAACAAAATTATTCAAAGTCTTTTTTTTTTTGAAAAAAAATAGAGGGCGGGTGGGCGGGGCTTGTACTTGCTAATATAAGACTGACCTTGGCAATTGATATACCCTGTAAGAAAATAAAGGGGGGTGGGCGGGGCCGCTTCTGACTTTGTTTTAAAGCTTAGGTTCTACCATTTTTCAAAATAGAATTAAATTCCTATTTTACAGTAAATAAAATAAGTCAGTGAAATGGAGATAGGAGAGTGTCATAAGCAAGCAGTAGCCTTGCTCACCCACCCCTTTATTCCAGTGACTACTCTTTATATTAGTCAGTCTTCTCTTGGCAAATACTAGCCCTGCCCACCCCCCTCCATTTTCATGGATGGTATATCAATTGCAAAAATCAGTATTATTTGAACAAATAGTAGCCCCACCCACCCGCCCTATATTTTTTTAGAGGGTATATCATTGGCCAAAATCAGTCTTATCTTAGCAAGTACAAGTCCCACCCACCCGTCCTTTATTTTCTTAGACGGTATATCCTTTGCTAAGATCAGTCGCATCTTAGGAAGTGCTAGAGGCTATGTTTTTTAGACTGTAAAATTGAAACGTCGAAAAACTGAAGAATTAAAAAAATCTAATACATATTTGAAAAATCGAAAAATCTAAATTAAAATTTGAAAAACAAAATATCGCACGCTTGAGAAATTGAAAAAAAGAAAATTTAATAAACTATTCAAAAATTGAAAATTAGAAATCGTGAGCCCAAAAATCGAAAAATAAAAATTAACAAAATTCCTGAAAACGAAAAATTGTGAAATTAAAATCGAAAAGTTAATTTAAATTGAATTAACTTTAACATACGTCGAATTATTATTTTATTTTGCTTGATTTATGTAATGACATTCCGTAAATAAATTATTATTTAAGAACCTAAAAATTTAAATCGAGAAAACGAAAAATGAAAAAGAATTAAAAGCCGAATAATTAAAAAACCAAAAATTCAAATAGATCAAAATTGTAAGAACGTAAAATTACTAAATAAATGTTGAAAAACTAAAAGTCGAAAATCGAGAAATTAAAAACCGAGGAATTGGAGAATCGAAAAATAGCCGAAAATTTGATAAATTAAACAATTAATTGAGATTAAAAATTGTAAAATCGTGACATTAAAGAAAAAAAAAAAAATTAAAGACGAAAAACTAAAAAAATCTAAAAATTTAAAATTTACATCTAGAAAAATTGCAGAAAGAAATATTGAGTAAAAAAATTATAAATCGTGAAATAAAGATACAAACGCTTGTTCATTGTAAATGCATTTCTTATAGATTTTGATCTCTACAAGTTCGTTTTGGCGTCATTTTTTCGATGGTCTTTACAATTTTTCCAGAATCGCTCACTGAAAGTTAATTCTTCAATTTTGAAATTTAATGTTTTCAAAAATTTGGTTCAACCATTTTTTTGAGTTCTACCAGAGCCTTCTAACATCACTCTGTATTTTCAAAACGAATATTTTTAAATTTCTTACCAGGAGCATAAACACGCTATGCCGTATTTATTGGAATTTTTTGGTAACTTTTTAAAAAACAAAATTTTTCACTCTTTTTTTTGAAAAAAAAAATAGAGGGCGGGTGGGCGGGGCTTGTACTAGCTAATATAAGACTGACCTTGGCAATTGATATACCCTGTAACAAAATAAAGGGGGGTGGGCGGGGCCGCTTCTGACTTTGTTTTAAAGCTTAGGTTCTACCATTTTTCAAAATAGAATTAAATTCCTATTTTACAGTAAATAAAATAAGTCAATGAAATGGAGATAGGAGAGTCTTATAAGCAAGCACTAGCCCTGCTCACCCACCCCTTCTTTATTCTAGTGACTACTCTTGATATTAGTCAGTCTTCTCTTAGCAAATACTAGCCTCGCCCACCCGCCCTTTATTTTTTTAGAGGGTATATCATTGGCCAAAAGCAGTCTTATTTTAGCAAGTACAAGCTCCACCCACCCGCCCTTTATTTTCTTAGACGGTATGTCATTTGCTAAGACCAGCGCATCTTAAGAAGTGCTAGAGGCTATGTTTTTAAACTGTAAAATTGAAACGTCGAAAAACTGAAGAATTAAAAAAATCTAATTCATATTTGAAAAATCGAAAAATTGCAAAATCGAAAAATCAAAATTAAAATTTGAAGAGCAAAACATGGCAAGCTTGAGAAATTGAAAAAAAGGAAATTTAATAAACTATTCCAAAATTAATAAAATTCCTGAAAACGAAAAATTGTCACATTAAAATCGAAAAACTTATTTAAATTGGATTATTATTTTGTTTTGCTTGATTTATGTAGTTGACACTTTTCGTAAATAAATTATTATTTAAGATCCTAAAAATTTAAATCGAGAAAACGAAAAATGAAAACAAAAAACTAAAAGTCGAAAAATTAAAAAACCAAAAATTCAAATAGATCAAAATTGTAAGAACGTAAAATGACTAAATAAATGTTGAAAAACTAAAAGTCTAAAATCGAGAAATTGAAAAATTAAAAACCCAGGAATTGAAGAATCGAAAAATAGTCCAAAATTTGATAGATTAAACAATTAATTGAGATTGAAAATTGTAAAATCGTGAAATTCAAGACTTAAAAAATCTAATAATTTAAAATTTACTTATAGAAAAATTGCAAAAAGAAATTAAAAATCATAAAATAAAGATACAAACGCTTGTTCATTGTAAAAACCGTGAAAATTTCGTCGAATTTTCGACAATTTTCGAAATTTAACCAAATACATTTCTTATAGATTTTAGAAAAGTTCGTTTCGGCGTCATTTTTTCGATGGTTTTCACAATTTTTCCAGAATCGCCCACTGAAGGTAAATTCTTCAATTTTGAAATTTAATGTTTTCAAAAATTTGGTTGAACCATTTTTTTGAGTTCCACCAGAGCCTTCTAACAACGTACCATCGAGCAAATGCGTCATACTATCATCACTCTGTATTTTCAAAACGAATATTTTTAAATCCTATACCAGGAGCATAACCACACTATGCTGTAATTTTTTGTAATTTTTTGGTAACTTTTTCAAAAACAAAATTTTTCAGACTCCCCTCTATGAAAATTTCGGTAAATTTTCAACAACTAAAAAAAATGTTGGACCTGACCTGACCTAACCTGACTTATTTAAAATGTACAGAAAAGCAACTTTCGAGTCTCTGCTCTTTGCCTTGACCAATGAACACAGAGGCAATCAAACATTGATATTGATAGTTCTGACTTGTCCTAACTTGACTTAACCTACCCTGATCTAACTTAACCCGACCTAACTTAAACTGGTTCGGCCTGACCTGAGTCATTAAAAATACCCAAAAAAGCGACCTCCTTGTCTCTGCCCCCTCTCCCGACCTAGGCCTCCGCCGGCGGCGCGTGCACTTCGTCCCAACTCGGTCGCAACACAGTTTTTCCGAAACCGCTCTCATCGTAAACTGATTTCTTCGTCCATTATTCACGACCCGCAACAACCACCCGCTCCTCTACTCCCGTCACTCCGCGACATCGTAAAACCAGAAGCCGCCCCTCGAGCGAACTCATGTTTCGCCCCAAATGCAGATTGAATCGCGTTATTGATTTTATTGAAAGTCGTGCGAAACGTCTTCGTCCTCGTTCCCTCCGTGTTGCACTGATGACCTGCAATAACAACCAAATCTGGCGGCAATCGCGGAACCGCGGTCGGGGCGGTTTTATCGAGCCGCCCGTTGTTTCGAAGTGGAACAGATGACGGGCATTAGTCTTGCAGGATTTTGGTTTTGATGCGAAACGTATTTGTTGTAGAAGAGGGAGTTTGTTGAGGAAGTCGTGGCGGCGCGGCGCTACAACACTTCTACTTCGTTCGGGTTTAATGGCTTTGCGCCGCAAAATGCCCCATTAAGACGTGTATTCTTTTTATCTCGTTCGCATAAAACGCTTTCTAATTTAATAGCGGAAAAGCCGCAAGGGCGGCTTTCGCCACTTTGCATTCATCTCTAGTGCGGGGATGCTAATTTTAGGGGATGCTTCTTGTACTTTGGCTAATTTGTCAATTCGGGGCTCTTTGTCTCTTTTGTTCGCACTCTTTCGTTGCCGCGGACGCCTAATTCGCCTTTAATTGCTTATTGTTGACACCTGCTTTTGTTGCTTGGTTGCTTCGACAGACTCTGGGATGTCGACGCGTCAGCGCAACTCCCTTCCGGGCAACTAGTGACGTCAACTCAAACAATTATCTTCGAGGTTGCGAGAATTTTAAACATTTTTTATTTCAAATTATTTTATATAACACCAGGGGCGGGTGTTTTCTAATTATTGCAAAAACAAGGTAAGGAATCTCCGAAATTCTTTCAAACTACTTCGAAAACAAAACAAAAAGTATTTTCCAGATTCCTTTAAAATATCTGGGAAATCAGGCACCACCTTGCACGTCTTCGAGATTCTTTCAGACTATTTCAAAAGAAAACAAAAGGGATCCCAGAGATTCTTTCAAATTACGTGAAAAACATAACAAAATGTGTGTCCGAGATTCTTCCAAACTACTTCAGAGACCAGGTACAACTAGTCCCCGAGATTCTTTCAAACTATCTACTTCAAAAACTAGACACAAGGAGTCCCACAGATTCTTTCAAATTACTTCAAAAATCAGGCACAACTGGTCCCCGAGATTCTTTCAAACTGCTTCATAAAGAAAACAAACAAGGTTCCTATGATTTTTTCAAATTACTTCAAAAACTAGACAAAACGGGTCCCTGAGATTCTTTCAAACTGCTTCATAAAGAAAACACAAGACTCTTTCAAACTACTTCAAAAATCAGACACAAGTGGTTCTTAAGATCCTTTCAAACTACTTCAAAAACCAGTCAAAGGTGTCCCTGAGATTTCTTCAGGCTACTTCAAAAACCAAACAAAAAGGGGACCCCGAGTTTCTTTCAAACTACTTTAAAAACTAGGCACGAGGAATCCCTGACATTCTTTTAAACTACTTCAAAAACAAAACAAAAGTGGTCCCACAAATTCTTTCAAACTACTTCAAAAACCAGACACAAGGAATCCCTGACATTCTTTTAAACTACTTCAAAAACAAAACAAAAGTGGTCCCACAAATTCTTTCAAACTACTTCAAAAACCAGACACGAGGGGTCCCTGAGATTCTTTTAAATTGCTTCATAAAGAAAACAAACGAGGTTCGCGTGATTCTTTCAAATTACTTTAAAAACCAGACACAAATTGTCCCTGATATTTTTTCAAACTACTTCAAAAACCAGTCAAAATGGGTCCCTGAGATTCTTTCAAACTACTTCAAAAACAAAACAAAAAGGGATCCACGAGATTCTTTCAAACTACATCAAAGACCAAACAAAAGGGGTCCATGAGATTCTTTCAAATAACTTGAAAAATCAGACACAAGGCATCTTCTCTGAGATTCTTTCAAACAAACAACTTAAAAAAAAAACACAAGGGATCCCACAAATTATTTGAAATAACTTCAAAAACAAAATAAAAAGATTCCCAGAGGTTCTTTAAAACTGCTTCAAAAAGAAAACAAACGACGTTCCCGAGATTCTTTCAAACTACTTCAAAAACCAGACGCAAGGGGTCACTGAAATTCTTTAAAACTACTTCAAAAATAAAACAAAAGTGGTCCCACAGATTCGCTCAAATTACTTCAAAAACCAGACAGAAGGAGTCATTGACATTCTTCCAAACTACTTCAAAAACCAGACACAAGGGGTCCCTGAGATTCTTTTAAATTGCTTCATAAAGAAAACAAACGAGGTTGCCGTGATTCTTTCAAATTACTTTAAAAACCAGACACAAATTGTCCCTGAGATTCTTTCAAACTACTTCAAAAACCAGTCAAAAGGGGTCCCTGAGATTCTTTCAAACTACTTCAAAAACAAAACAAAAAGGGGTCCACCAGATTCTTTCAAACTACTTCAAAAACAAAACAAAAAAGGTTCCACGAGATTCTTTCAAACTACATCAAAAACCAAACAAAAGGGATCCCTGAGATTCTTTCAAATTACTTCAAAAATCAGATACAAGGCATCTCTGAGACTCTTTCAAGCAAACAACTTAAAAAAACACAAGGGATCCCACAAATTATTTGAAATTACTTCAAAAACAAAATAAAAATAGTCCCGGAGATTCTTTCAAACTACTTCAAAAACAAAACAAAAAGGGATAACCCAGATTCTTGTAAACTGCTTTAAAAAACAAGCATAAAGTGCCCTCAGATCCTTTAAAACTACTTAAAAAACAAAACAAAAGGGGTCCCTGAGATTCTTCCAGACTACTTCAAAAACAAAACACAAGGGCCCCGCAGGTTCTTTCAAACTAAGAAAACAAATAATTTTCCCGAGATTCTTTCAAACTGCTAGGCTTTTCGATTTCTCAACGTTGAGACTTCGGTTTTCTAGGTTTTTGATTTGTCGAGCAAGAAAATTGAAAAAAACCAGAAGCTGAAATATCGGGAAAATGTAAAATCTATCAATTTAAAAAACGAAAAAATAAAATAATTATGGAGAATTTGTAAAATCGAAAAATTAAAATGTCTAGAAATGGAAAAATAGAGTTTGTAAATTGTCGATTTGCAATTTTTTGGATTTTAATTTTAAATTTTTCGATTTTTAAACTTTTGAATTTTAGAAATTTTCGCATTTTTGTTCATCAACTTTGCAATTCTGTAATTTTTCGAATTTTCAATTTTTCGATTTTTGTTCTACAATTTTGCGATTTTTTGATTTCTCAACGTTGAGACTTCGATTTTCCAGATTTTTGATTTTTCGAGCAAGAAAATTAAAAAACCAGAAGCTGAAATATCGGGAAATTGTAAAATCTACTATAAATTTAAAATGTTTAAAAAAATTGCAAAAACGAAAAATTGAAAAAACGAAAAAATAAAATAATTATGGAGAATTTGTAAAATCGAAAAATTAAATTGTCTAGAAATGAAAAAATAGCATTTGTAAATTTTAGATTTGCAATTTTTCGGATTTTAATTTTAAAGTTTTCGATTTTTAAACTTTTGAATTTTGAAATTTTCGCTTTTTCGTTTTTCAATTTTGCAATTTTATAATTTTTTGGATTTTCAATTTTTCGATTTTTGCTCTACAATTTTGCTATTTTTCGATTTTTCGAGCAAGAAAATTGAAGAAACCAGAAGCTGAAATATCGGCAAATTGTAAAATCTGCTATAAATTTAAAATGTTAAAAAAAAATGCAAAATCGAAAAATTGACAAAAATCCAGAAATTAAATAATTAAGAAGAACTAGTAAATTCGAAAAATTGAAAGGTCTATCAATGGAAAAATAGAACCTGTAAATTTTCAAATTGCAATTTTTCATTCGAATTTTGAAGTTTTCGATTTGCTATCTTTCAGATTTTGATTTTAACGTTTTCGAATTTTAAACTTTTGAATTTTTGAAATTTTCGTTTTTTTCGTTTTTTCAATTTTACGATTTTTCAAGTAAAAAAAAATTGAAAAATCGGAAAATTAAAAAATCTCTAAATTGAAGAAACGAAAGATTGAAAAATGAGAAATTGTTAAATCGAAAAATTAAAATGCCTAGAAATGGAAAATAGGACTTTTTCAATGTAAATTTATAATTTTTCGGTTTTGCAATTTTTAGATTTTTCAAAAAACTCGCTTTTAAATTTTTCGATTTTACCAGTTTTTAGATTTGCAATCTTCCAGTTTTACCATTGTCCAATTTGTAAGTTCTGGATTTCAATTTTAGGAATTTTTGAAATTTTCGTTTTTTCGTTTCTTAGATTTTTCGAATTTTCAACGAAGAAAATAAAAAATCGAAAAATTGAAAAAACGACAAATTGTCAGTACCAGATCATGATTTTCAAAGTACCCTCAGATTCTTTAAAACTACTTCAAAAACCCAACAAAAGGGCCCCACAGGTTCTTTCAAACTACTTCTAAAAGAAAACAAATGATTTTCCCGAGTTTCATTCAAACTACTAGGCAGAAGGGATTCAAACCACTTCAAAAACAAAACACAAGGGGTCCCACAGATTCTTTCAAATTATTTCAAAAACCATACACAAGGGGTCCCTGAAATTTTTTCAAACTACTTCAAAAGCAAAACACAAGGGGTGCCACGGATTCTTTCAAATCATTTCAAAAACTCGGCACAAGTGATCCCCGAGATTCTTTCAAACTGCTTCATAAAGAAAACAAACGAGGTTCCCATGATTCTTTCAAATTACTTCAAAAACCAGGCACAAGGGGTCCCTGAAGTTTTTTCAAACTACTTCAAAAACCAAACAAAAGGGGTCCCTGAGATTCTTTTAAACTACTTCAAAATCAAAACACAAAGTGTCCCATAGATTGTTCCAAATTACTTCAAAAACCAGGCACAAGTGGTGCCCGAGGTTCTTTCAAATTTCTTCAAAAATCAGACACAAGGGATCCCTGAAATTCTTTCAAACAAACTATTTAAAAAAGAAGCATAGAGATTATTTCAAATAACTTTAAAACAACCCATACGAGACACAAGAGGTCCCCGAAATTCTTTCAACTACTTCAAAAAGAAAAACAAGGGGTCCTAGAGATTTAATGATTAACACACTGAAATACTTTTGTGTGACTATGAATTAGTTATAACTTGAAAAAATAACGTCAAACATTTGCACTATTATTATTAAAGGTTCATTATTAAAAATGCACTCTTATCTAAGCGATTATTTATAAAAAAAATTCGCTGTATTATCGTGTTAAAAGTAGTTATTCGTTTCGATAATAGTCGTTAAAAAAGACGCTGATAAAAAGTAAATGACTCAGCATTGAAAGCTAATACAATAATAGGTAATGTTTTTAATGCAAATTTTTGCTTACTCAGCATTTGTTTTTTGTTGTCACCAAAATGGACATGCCATGAACTAATTTGATATGACCTGAGTTAACATGACCTAACTTGATATGACCTGACCTGACTTGATTGATCTGGTTAAGATATTGAAGTATTTGTTCTCTATCGTCATAAATTGCGGTCGTAGAGAGCAAAAAAATTTAAAAATGACAAATTTAGTTCGTACTAATGAAAAATCTCTCCTTCGCCGCCTACGCAGCCCTTCCTACTTCGAATTCGGTTCTCAATCCCACCGACTGCGCCACGTCGTGCCCTCAACCGCCGACTTCACTTTCGCCGCTCTCGCCCGCCGCCACTGCTCGCCTTCTTTGATAAAACAATCAAGAGTGATTCGTTGCCTTTAATTAAAACTCGCGACGAAAAGAATTCCGTTCGTTGTTAATGGGAAATATATTTAAGCACAACACGGGATCAAATCTTAAATCGTACTTTGCGTCCGTAATTTAAAACTCGCTCCAGGCGAAAGATTTACGATCCTTGTTATCTGTTGTGGCCATCTCCTCTCTTTTAACTTTAATTAATTTCTTAATGTGTCCATAAAACATTCAAAACAATCCCGGAGGAATCTCCCGATAATTAAATATACGCGAACACTTAGCAGTTCCTGTTTAGACGAGAGCATTGTCTCGAAAAATCGATGTCGGCCTTGTCATTGGGAAATTGTTGGGCTCGCCGGCATACTTTTGTGATAAGGGTAAGATTTAATTTTGGGGAGTCGACGGAATGTATTAGGGGAGAAGGTCTCCGGATTCTCGGGGAGAGTTGGTTCAAAAATCGCTCCGTAATAATAAACATGGCGAAATTAAGGAAGAAAGTTCCAATTTCCGCTGTCAGGGGCAGCGCTCAACAAAAAATAATTGGCTTTGATTTGGTATTTGCGGTTGTGGTCAGGTCTGGCGGATGTTCGCCGTCAACGCTCGCCTGATGTATTTGAGCGGCATTGCAGGGCGTTTTTTGACGCGTTTAGGAAAACCGAGTCATTTATTAACGCGAACGGACGGTTAATATTAATACAGTTCCAACAAACCGCTGCGATTCAGAAGCGAGGCCGAGGCGAGGGGCGAGAAGACAAACGTTCCGAATGTTCAGCTTCATTACTCGAACATGCATCGTCATTGTTTCAGCTAATGTAACAGAGGAATCGGTTAGTGGAACATTGATTAGTACTAGGTACCGTTAATTAGGCTCCGCATAGACAACACACGCATTCGAATGTGTGGAAACACGGCGGGTTAATAGATTTATGTGTGCTGTCGATTAGGCGGCGCAAAGTTGGCGAGTGTTGCGGTAATTCGGGCCCTAATGCCGAATCCCACCGACTGCGCCATTTGCGCGGCTCCGATCCGCCAATTGACCGACATTTTTCGCCGCCTCCCATAAATATCCCCCGGACCCTCGTCTTCATCCATATACATCGCGCGCATCGAATAAATGTGTATTTCGCAGAATTTAATACGCCCCATAAATAATGCATCGGGCCCAAATTCCGACCCATCTAAAATTATCCAGGCCACTTTTATCTGTCCGAGAACACGCGATATTCCCAATAAGACGCCGCTGCCGGTACAAAGCGTTGCGAACGCGGGACGATAAAGTATGCAAATACCTGGATAATGGCCCTGTGTCATGTAGGGCGTGTTTGTCCTGCGGCCGAACAAGTGTGCCCTAGACCTAAATGCACCATTAGCTTAAGCTCTTTCGTAAATTACCGCGCCGCTGCCGTTCGTTTGCATTGTGGTCTACACTGGAAAATGGCCATAATCGCCCACTAATCACGACGCTGGGTATTTATTGCTTCAAGGGTTGCTAGACACGACAATTACGTTTTAGGAATTAATCCGATTAATTATGAATTGGGGTGAGTGTGACGTGTGAGGCGGGAGAGGGGACACAGACGAAAGGTCGGGGAGTCGAATTCGACGGAAGGGTGTGCGAATTCGCTAAACTGATTTCTCCCTATCTCTCTCTCACTCTTCTACTATTTCTCTATCTCACTGTGTCCTTGTCGTTCTACCTGTCAGTACTCTGACTCTTCGTGTTACTGTTTTTGTTTCTATATCTTCGTCTATTTATTTCTATGTTGGCTCAAGCAAGGTTAGTTCAGGTCAGTTATGTTATGTCGAGTCAGGTAAGGTCAGGTCAGGTCAGGTCAGGTCAAGACAGTTGGGACCCCTGAGAAGGTTTCACGTTCTTTAAAAAAAAAGACAGTTGGGGTCCCCGAGAAGGTTTCACCTTATTAAAAAAAAACAGCTGGGATCCCCGAGGTTTTCCAGTTAGGTTTCACATTCTGTCCAAAAAATACATTTGGGGCCCACGAAGTTTTACCTTATTTAAAGAAAAACGGTTAGGCCTCCCGAGAAGGTTTCACTTTACTTAGAAAAAGACAATTGGGGCCCCGAGAAGGTTTCATTCTTAAAAAAGATATTGTTCGAATCCCTGGGAAGGTTTCATGTTCTTTAAAAAAAGACAGTTGGGTCCTCGAAGAAGGTTTCACCTTATTTAAAATCAGAGAGTTGGAACCCCCGAGGTTTTATTCTTCAAAAAACAGTTGGGACCTCTGAGAAGATTTCACCTTCATTAAAAGAAACACATTTGGGACTCCCGAGATTGTTTCGGCTTATTTAGGAAAAGAGAGTTGGAACCCCTGAGAAGGTTATATTCTTAAAAAAAAACAGTTGAGACCTCTGAGAAGATTTTACCTTTATTAAAACAGACACAGTTGGCATTCCCGAGAACGTTTCAGCTTATTTAAGAAAAGAGAGTTGGGAGCCTTGAGAAGATTTCATTTTTAAAAAAGACAGTTGAAATCCCACTGAAGTTTTCACAGTCTTCAAAAAAGGACAGTTGGGGGCCCCGAGAAGATTTGACAATCTTTGAAAAGACAGTTGGGACTCCGGGATGGTTTTATTCTCAAAAAAAGATTGTTGGGACCCCTGAGAAGGTTTTATGGGACCTCTGAGAAGATTTCACCTTCATTAAAAAAACACATTTGAGAGCCCCGAGATTGTTTCAGCTTATTTAAGAAAAGAGAGTTGGAACCCCTGAGAAGGTTATACTCTTAAAAAAAAAGACAGTTGAGACATCTGAGAAGATTTTACCTTTATTAAAAGAGCCACAGTTGGCACTCCTGAGAACGTTTCAGCTTATTTAAGAAAAGAGAGTTGGGAGCCTTGAGAAGGTTTCATTTTTGAAAAAGACAGTTGAAATCCCACAGAAGTTTTCACAGTCTTCAAAAAAAGACAGTTGGGACTCCGGGATGGTTTTATTCTTAAAAAAAGATTGTTGGGACCCCTGAGAAGGTTTTATGGGACCTCTGAGAAGATTTCACCTTCACTAAAAAAACACATTTGAGAGCCCCGAGATTGTTTCAGCTTATTTAAGAAACGAGATTTGGAACCCCTAAGAAGGTCATATTCTTAAAAAAAAAGACAGTTGAGACCTCTGAGAAGATTTTACCTTTATTAAAACAGCCACAGTTGGCACTCCTGAGAACGTTTCAGCTTATTTAAGAAAAGAGAGTTGGGAACCTTGAGAAGGTTTCATTTTTGAAAAAGACAGTTGAAATCCCACAGAAGTTTTCACAGTCTTCAAAAAAAAGACAGTTGGGGGCCCCAAGAAGATTTGACATTCTTTGATAAGACAGTTGGGACTCCGGGATGGTTTTATTCTTAAAAAAAGATTGTTGGGACCCCTGAGAAGGTTTCATTCTTAAAAAAACAGTAGGGACATCTAAGCAGATTTCACCTTCATTAAAAGAAACACATTTGGGAAGCCGGAGATTGTTTCAGCTTATTTAAGAAAAGAGAGTTGGAACCCTTGAGAAGGTTATATTCTCAAAAACAAGACAGTTGAGACCTCTGAGCAGATTTTACCTCTATTAATAGAGACACAGTTGGCACCCCTGAGAACGTTTCAGCTTATTTAAGAAAAGAGATTTGGGAGCTTTGAGAAGGTTTCATTTTTAAAAAAGACAGTTGAAATCTCACAGAAGTTTTCAGTCTTCAAAAAAAAGACAGTTGGGGGCCCCGAGAAGATTTGACATTCTTTGAAAAGACAGTTGGGACTCCGGGATGGTTTTATTCTTAAAGAAGGTTTTATTCTTAAAAAAACAGTTGGGACCTCTGAGAAGATTTCACCGTCATTAAAAGAAACACATTTGGGACCCCCGAGATTGTTTCAGCTTATTTAAGAAAAGAGAGTTGGAACCCCCTGAGAAGGTTATATTCTTAAAGAAAAAGACAGTTGAGACCTCTGAGAAGATTTTACTCTTATTAAAAGAGATACAGTTGGCACCCCTGAGAACGTTTCAGCTTATTTAAGAAAAGAGAGTTGGGAGCCTTGAGAAGGTTTCATTTTTAAAAAAGACGGTTGAAATCCCACAGAAGTTTTCACAGTCTTCAAAAAAAAAGACAGTTGGGGGCCCCAAGAAGATTTGACATTCTTTGATAAGACAGTTGGGACTCCGGGATGGTTTTATTCTTAAAAAAAGATTGTTGGGACCCCTGAGAAGGTTTTATGGGACCTCTGAGAAGGTTATATTCTTAAAAAAAAGACAGTTGAGACCTCTGAGAAGATTTAACCCTTATTAAAAGAAACACATTTGGCACCCCCGAGATTGTTTCAGCTTATTTAAGAAAAAAGAGTTGAAACCCCTGAGAAGGTTATACTCTTAAAGAAAAGACAGTTGGGACCTCTGGGAATATTTTACCTTCATTAAAAGAGGCAGAGTTGGCACCCCTGAGAACGTTTCAGCTTATTTAAGAAAAGAGAGTTGGGAGCCTTGAGAAGGTTTCATTTTTAAAAAAGACAGTTGAAATCCCACAGAAGTTTTCAGTCTTCAAAAAAGGACAGTTGGGGGCCCCGAGAAGATTTGACATTCTTTGAAAAGACAGTTGGGACTCCGGGATGGTTTTATTCTCAAAAAAAGTTTGTTGGGAACCCTGAGAAGGTTTTATTCTTAAAAAAAACAGTTGGGACCTCTGAGAAGATTTCACCTTCATTAAAAGAAACACATTTGGGACCCCCGAGATTGTTTCAGCTTATTTAACAAAAGAGAGTGGGAACCCATGAGAAGGTTATATTCTTAAAAAAACAGTTGGGGTCCCCGAAGAGATTTCACCTTATTTAAAAAAAAAACAGCTGGGATCCCCAAGAAGGTTTTCAAGTTAGGTTTCACATTCTGTCCAAAAAATACATTTGGGGCCCACGAAGTTTTACCTTATTTAAAGAAAAACGGTTAGGACTTCCGAGAAGGTTTCACTTTACTTAGAAAAAGACAATTGGGGCCCCGAGAAGGTTTCATTCTTAAAAAAGATATTGTTCGAATCTCTGGGAAGGTTTCATGTTCTTTAAAAAAAGACAGTTGGGTCCCCCAAGAAGGTTTCACCTTATTTAAAATCAGAGAGTTGGGACCCCCGAGGTTTTATTCTTAAAAAAACAGCTGGGACCTCTGAGAAGATTTCACCTTCATTAAAAGAAACACATTTGGGACCGCCGGGACTGTTCCAGCTTATTTAGGAAAAGAGAGTTGGAACCCCTGAGAAGGTTATATTCTTAAAAAAAAGACAGTTGAGACCTCTGAGAAGATTTTACCTTTATTAAAAGAGACACAGTTGGCATCCCTGAGAACGTTTCACAGCTTATTTTAGAAAAGAGAGTTGGGAGCCTTGAGAAGGTTTCATTTTTGAAAAAGACAGTTGAAATCCCACAGAAGTTTTCAGTCTTCATAAAAAGACAGTTGGGGGCCCCGAGAAGATTTGACAGTCTTTGAAAAGGCAGTTGGAACTCCGGGATGGTTTTATTCTTAAAAAAAGATTGTTGGGACCCCCGAGAAGGTTTTATTCTTAAAAAAACAGTTGGGACCTCTGAGAAAATTTCAGCTTCATTAAAAGAAACACATTTGGGACCCCCGAGATTGTTTCAGCTTATTTAAGAAAAGAGAGTTGGAACCCCTGAGAAGGTTATATTCTTAAAAAAAAAGACAGTTGAGACCTCTGAGAAGATTTTACTTTTATTAAAAGAGACACAGTTGGCACCCCTAAGAACGTTTCAGCTTATTTAAGAAAAGAGGGTTGGGAGCCTTGAGAAGGTTTCATTTAAAAAAAAAAACAGTTGAAATCCCACAGAAGTTTTCACAGTCTTCAAAAAAAGACAGTTGGAGGCCCCGAGAAGATTTGACATTCTTTTAAAAGACAGTTGGGACCCCGGAATGGTTTTATTCTTAAAAAAAGATTGCTGGGACCCCTGAGACGGTTTTATTCATAAAAAAACAGTTGGGACCTCTGAGCAGATTTCACCTTCATTAAAAGAAACACATTTGGGACCCCCGAGATTGTTTCAGCTTATTTAAGAAAAGAGAATTGGAACCCCTGAGAAGGTTATATTCTTAAAAAAAAACAGTTGGGGTCCCCGAAAAGATTTCACCTTATTTAAAAAAAAAAAACAGCTGGGATTCCCGAGAAGGTTTTCAAGTTAGGTTTCACATTCTGTCCAAAAAATACAGTTGGGGCCCACGAAGTTTTACCTTATTTAAAGAAAAACGGTTAGGACTGCCAAGAATGTTTCACTTTACTTAGAAAAAGACAATTGGGGCCCCGAGAAGGTTTCATTCGTAAAAAAGATATTGTTCGAATCTCTGGGAAGGTTTCATGTTCTTTAAAAAAATACAGTTGGGTCCTCCAAGGTTTCACTTTATTTAAAATCAGAGAGTTGGGACCCCCGAGGATTTATTCTTAAAAAAAACAGTTGGGACCTCTGAGAAGATTTCACCTTCATTAAAAGAAACACATTTGGGACCCCCGAGACTGTTCCAGCTTATTTAGGAAAAGAGAGTTGGAACCCCTGAGAAGGTTATATTCTTAAAAAAAAGACAGTTGAGACCTCTGAGAAGATTTTACCTTTATTAAAATAGACACAGTTGGCATCCCTGAGAACGTTTCACAGCTTATTTTAGAAAAAAGAGTTGGGAGCCTTGAGAAGGTTTCATTTTTGAAAAAGACAGTTGAAATCCCACAGAAGTTTTCACAGTCTTCAAAAAAAGACAGTTGGGGGCCCCGAGAAGATTTGACATTCTTTGAAAAGACAGTTGGGACTCCGGGATGGTTTTATTCTTAAAAAAAGATTGTTGGGACCTCTGAGAAGGTTTTATTCTTAAAAAAACAATTGGGACCTCTGAGAAGATTTCACCTTCATTAAAAGAAACACATTTGGGACCCCGAAGATTGTTTCAGCTTATTTAAGAAAAGAGAGTTGGAACCTCTGAGAAGGTTATATTCTTTAAAAAAAGACAGTTGAGACCTCTGAGAAGATTTTACCTATATTAAAAGAGACACAGTTGGCACTCCTGAGAACGTTTCAGCTTATTTAAGAAAAGAGACAGAGTTGGGAGCCTTGAGAAGGTTTCATTTTTAAAAAAACAGTTGGAACCTCTGAGAAAATTTCACCTTCAATAAAAGAAACACATTTGGGACCCCCGAGATTGTTTTAGCTTATTTAAGAAACGAGAGTTGGAACCCCTAAGAGGGTTATATTCTTAAAAAAAAGACAGTTGAGACGTCTGAGAAGATTTTACCTTCATTAAAAGAAACACATTTGGGACCCCCGAGATTGTTTCAGCTTATTTAAGAAAAGAGAGTGGGAAGCCCTGAGAAGGTTATATTCTTAAAAAAAAGGACAGTTGAGACCTCTGAGAAGATTTTATCTTTATTAAAAGAGACACAGTTGGCACCCCTGAGAACGTTTCAGCTTATTTAAGAAAAGAGAGTTGGGAGCCTTGAGAAGGTTTCATTTTTGAAAAAGACGGTTGAAATCCCAAAGAAGTTTTCACAGTCTTCAAAAAAAGACAGTTGGGTGCCCCGAGAAGATTTGACATTCTTTGAAAAGACAGTTGGGACTCCGGGATGGTTTTATTCTTAAAAAAAGATTGTTGGGACCCCTGAGAAGGTTTTATTCTTAAAAAAACAGTTGGGACTTCTGAGAAGATTTCACCTTCGTTAAAAGAAACACAATTGGGAACACCGGAGATTGTTTCAGCTTATTTAAGAAAAGAGAGATGGAACCCCTGAAAAGGTTATAGTCTTAAAAAAAAGACAGTTGAGACCTCTGAGAAGATTTTACCTTTATTAAAAGAGACACAGTTGGCACCCCTGAGAACGTTTCAGCTTATTTAAGAAAAGAGAGTTGGGAGCCTTGAGAAGGTTTCATTTTTGAAAAAGACGGTTGAAATCCCAAAGAAGTTTTCACAGTCTTCAAAAAAAGACAGTTGGGTGCCCCGAGAAGATTTGACATTCTTTGAAAAGACAGTTGGGACTCCGGGATGGTTTTATTCTTAAAAAAAGATTGTTGGGACCCCTGAGAAGGTTTTATTCTTAAAAAAACAGTTGGGACTTCTGAGAAGATTTCACCTTCATTAAAAGAAACACATTTGGGACCCCGGAGATTGTTTCAGCTTATTTAAGAAAAGAGAGATGGAACCCCTGAAAAGGTTATAGTCTTAAAAAAAAAGACAGTTGAGACCTCTGAGAAGATTTTACCTTTATTAAAAGAGACACAGTTGGCACCCCTGAGAACGTTTCAGCTTATTTAAGAAAAGAGAGTTGGGAGCCTTGAGAAGGTTTCATTTTTAAAAAAGACAGTTGAAATCCCACAGAAGTTTTCACAGTCTTCAAAAAAAGACAGTTGGGGGCCCCAAGAAGATTTGGCATTTTTGAAAGACAGTTGGGACTCCGGGATGGTTTTATTCTTAAAAAAAGATTGTTGGGACCCCCGAGAAGGTTTTATTCTTAAAAAAACAGTTGGGACCTCTGAGAAGATTTCACCTTCACTAAAAGAAACACATTTGGGACCCCCGAGATTGTTTCAGCTTGTTTAAGAAAAGAGAGTGGGAACCCCTGAGAAGGTTATATTCTTAAAAAAAAGACAGTTGGGGTCCCCGAAAAGATTTCACCTTATTTAAAAAAAACAGCTGGGATCCCCGAGAAGGTTTTCAAGTTAGGTTTCACATTCTGTCCAAAAAATACAGTTGGGGCCCACGAAGTTTTACCTTATTTAAAGAAAAACGGTTAGGACTCCCGAGAAGGTTTCACTTCACTTAGAAAAAGACAATTGGGGCCCCGAGAAGGTTTCATTCTTAAAAAAGATATTGTTCGAATCCCTGGGAAGGTTTCATGTTCTTTAAAAAAAGACAGTTGGGTCCTCCAAGAAGGTTTCACCTTATTTAAAATCAGAGAGTTGGGACCCCCGAGGTTTTATTCTTAAAAAAACAGTTGGGACCTCTGAAAAATTTCACATTCTCCAAAGAAGACAGTTGGGGCCCTCGAGAAGATTTTACATTCTTTAAAAAAAGACAGTTGGTGGCTCCGAGAAGTTTTCAGACTCTTAAATAAGACAGCTGGGATCCCCGAAACTTTCACTAAAAAAAATAGTAGGTTCCCGAGATTTCACCTTCTAAAAAAAGATAATAGTTGTGGTCCTCGAGAAAGTTTCACGTTCTTAAAAAAAAAAGACAGTTGAGGCCACTGACAGGTTCATATTCTTCAAAAAAAGAAAGTCTGTTATGGTACAGGATCAAAATTTTCCAGATATTTAGTCTTCGTCCGAAATTTTTTTTTTTCAAAATTCGGAAAGTAGCCATATTCAGTTGGCCATTCTGGAGGAATGATAATAATTTTCAAAAAAATGAGAACGAAAATAACTTCTGGGCGTCGACCTAAAAGAGTATGACCTACTTAACCTGACCTGAGATGAGTTGATTTGGCATGACCTGAGGCGACGTGACCTTACTTGATTTTTTGCGAATTTTTTGACTACCTTCGACAATAAGATAAACATATTTTTGTAGTGTATATAACTATAAGGAAAGGTTACGAGGTAAAAAGGTAAAATCAATTAAAACACTTACACAGTTACCAAAATATATTCCCAAAATGAATCAAGCCCAAACTTGTTAACTACTATCTACAACGAGAAACACGTAACCTGGCTAAATACCGAATACGCAGCAGAAATACGTGATTGAACTCTTGATGATGGCCTTCGGTTCCTTGATCAGCTTCTTCCCTCCGATGCAAATCAACATTTCAGGCATGCCTGAAGCGAGAGACAACCCCGTCTTCCCTCCAGCCAATGCCACGCCACCCATGCTTGTGCCCGCCTTGCCAAAAAAGTCTATTACATTTTTGCCCAACCCAGTAAGAGTGTCCGCGTTAGAAATGTTGCCGATCGCCCCAGGTAAACACTGAATTTGCGATTTAACCTTGCCTCCTAGAGTTTTCACATTGTCAAGAGGTTTAGGGAATGTTGCAAAACATGTCAACGCCTCTTGAATTCCACTCTGGACGAACTTATCCGATGTGGATTCGGCCCAACACTTGCCGTCCAACTTCAGCTGGTTCCTTAAAAAGTTGCCGCCTAAGAGTGAGGGCCACTTTTTGAACACAAAGTCTCTAATGTTTTTGGGACCTGAGAAGCCGGTGTCAATCAGGTCCTGCGTGGTTTCGGACATGACCTTCGAAGCAAGCTTGCCGAAAACAGTGAGGCACAACTCTATATTGTCTATGCCTTCGCCCATTCGGTCGAAGCCTTTGAGTACGATAACCCAGATACCTTTGAAAGGGTTGTCGATCTCCGTAGGAGTGGGATTTTGAGAGCAGGCCAAGCCTAGCAGAAGCTGCAAAGTGGGCGAGTGAGGGTGCGTCGAAGTAAAGGTATACTTACAAAAAAGACGAAGGAAAAACGGGTCGCCATGACAAGTTCGATTGGACAAAGATAAGAACTGCAGTTTTTGCTGGATTGGCGGTCTTATATAACGTGGAGTTAATGGTTTTTGAATTGCGTAATGACACCATGATAATGTGGCTTTTATGGAATGGTATGGAAAGAGCTTTTGATAAAGAGGCGATAGGAGGTGATAAAGTAAATTGCGTATATATATAACCTTGTTTTTTATATATATAATTGGTTCCGCGGGTACTGCGATGTTCGAAAACGTCAATTTTTCATGTGAAGGTAAATAGGATCATAGTAGGCGCATTAAAAAGTCAAGGGTTAAGGACCCTTGCAACTATAAAAATTCGATCGAAGGTTATCACCACATAACTTCCTTCGCCATAAATTTCTGTTTTATTCTTTATTTTTTTCGTTTCTTATTCTTTTATTTCTGTTCAGTATGGGATCCACTTTCTATCACATCAGTTGAGGTGAATTACTGAAATGGAGGCGGGGTGGGTGGGGGGGATTTAATTATATGTTCTGTAGAATGGGAGTGGGATTGTAAAAAACGAAGAAAAAAAACGGTACCCGTAATTTTTTTGTTACGCTATTTACTTTAAGATTTATATCTTATTTTCGAAGAAAATATGAGAGCGGGTGGGTGGGCGGGGAGTCGTTGATAAACCCATACACCTCCCCTTCATTCTAGTGACCACTTTTAATATTGTTCAATCTTTTCTTAGCATGTAGTAGCCCCGCCCACCCACCCTCTCTTTTCTTAGAAGGTACGTGGCCTGAGAACTTGTTTGATCTACAGACCATAGCGCACTCAGGCCAATATCGACTCTAAGCGATTTATATACAAGCCGACTTTCTACTACGAAGAACTAACCCGTTTCGACCATCCGGTCGGACTTAACAATGAATAAGCGAACAAAGTCCTTGAATATTCTTCAAGTTATCGATTTCCCGATTTTTTTTTTATTTTTTAATTTCTTCAATTTTACGATTTTTGAATATTTCGATTTTTCAATTTTTTTCAAACTTTTTAATTTCTCAATTTTTTTGGATATTTCTTTCAGTTTTGGGATTTTTCAACATTTCGATTTATGGACTCGTGGATTTTTTGATTTTTCAATTTTTCAACTTTTCGATGTTCAATTCTTTAATTTTCCGAATTTTTACGTTTTCGATTTTCCAATTTATCCTTTTTAAAATTTTCCGACTTTTCAATTTTTTGATGTTTCAATTTATAACTTTTCTTCACAACTTTCGATTCCTCGATTTCTCGATCCTGTGATTTTTCGATATCTCGATAACACAGTTTTTGAATTTTTCTGTTTCGATTTTTGGATTTCTCGGCTTTTCGATTTTTAACTTTTGGGTTTTCCAATTTTTCGATGTATCGATTTTTCAATTTTTTAATTGTGGAATTTCAATTTCTCGATTTGTCAGTTTTTCAGTTTTTCGATTTTTACTTCCCGAGCGTAAGCAAAGGAAGTATTGTAATCGAGTCCGTCGGCCAACTCTCTACTTTTACGTTTTCTCGATGTTTCATGACCCCTAGAAGACGAAGAAATTGGTCTCCCATTTCCGTCTGTCTGTCCGTCTGTCTGCCGTCCCGGATTTTTATTAGACATCATCCCCACCACTAATGCGATGACGTCACTTCAAACTCGTACATAGTAAATAGTAGTTTTTACCCGAAACTTCCAGATTTTTGGAAAAAAAATCAAAATTATAAAACAACATTTGGCAATTTAATTTTGAATCTGCTAACCCGAATGTTTTGAAATGTTGCAGATGTTTTAAGGCTATAAAGAGCATCATAAATCTTTAGTCAAAATATATTTGGTTATCCCTTCCAAAAACTTCATGACGTCAGCTCATAAGTATTTACGAAAATTTTGACTTATTTCGATCATAAACACACTGTTTTTGGATCCAGTTCTGAATTTTTTGCGGATTGCGGTAAATTTCGATCCCTGAAAGATATTTTAGACCTCATTTTCTCGAAAAATCCTATCACTTCTCCAGAATCGCCAAATGAAAAATAGTAATTTTAAGAAATTAAGAAAAATGACTTTCAAACCGAATATTTCTAAAATTTTTGTCCAAGACCATTAACATGTTATATTTTTCAAATCATCACGTCGAGATCTAAGTAGATCTCAAAATTTTTTGTGCATTTTTAGGCAACTTTTCAAAAACCCGTTTTTCTTTCAAAAAAAATTTTGACCTTTCTCTGACCACTTTCGAAATTGACCTAAATCTGTGAAAATAAATGAAAAAGCTCAAGCCACGAAAAATAAAACGACGGAATCACAAAACAACGATGAACGTCGCTGACAGTTTCCTCCCCCTAAATTCATAAGTGAACCCATCCTGACGCTTTGACGTCTATTGCGATGTTCTTCTCCAAGTGTTTCCACTTTGCCTAGAACCTCTTTTTATATATATATATATATATATCGTAGTATAATCTGTACTTGTAATATATCACTCCATTCATATTTTTTGGATTTGCATATACAGAGTGACAAAAAAATTAATAAATGCGTAAATTTATTTTACTGATTTACTCAGGAACCACAAAACCGAATACTTTGAAATCTTAAAGATGTTTTAAAATTATCATAAACATGGTAAATTTTTGATTAAAACGTACTCAAAAAAATTAATGAATGCGTGAATTTATTTTATTGAGTTAATCAGGAACTACAAAACCGAATGCTTTGAAATCTTGCAGATGTTTTAAGGTTATAAAAAGCATAATAAATGTTTAGTCAAAAATTTTTTAATTTGCATATACAGGGTGACTCAAGAAATTAGTGAATGCGTAAATTTATTTTATTGAATTACTCAGGAACTACAAAACCGAATGCTTTGAAATCTTGAAGATGTTTTAAAGTTATCATAAGCATGGTAAGTTTTTGATCAAAATGTATTTGGTAGTCCCCCCTAAAAAATTTATGACGTCACCGCAAAATTATGCTGAATAAATCCTGATTTTCTGGATTTGTTGTTTTTATTATTTGGATTTTCCTAATTTTTCGGAATTCTCGGATTTATTTTTGAGATATTTTTTGGATTTTTTTGGACTGTTCGGATTTTTTAGATGTTTTGATTTTAAATTATTGGATCTTTTGAGTTTCTATGGTTTTTCGGATTTTCGAGTTTTCCGGATATTTTTGATTTCCTTGAATTTTTAGAATTCTCTTAATTTTTCGGAAAAACAAACAATTAAAAAATCTAAAAGTTGAAAATCGAAAAATTATAAAATTATGGAAGTGAAAAATCAAAAACCCAGAAATTTGGAAATCAAAATTTTGGAAAAAAATTAAAAAATCCGATCAATGAAATTCGGATACATTAAAAATTGAAAAATCAGATACCTTAAAAATCAAAAATTATAAAATAAACTGGAAAATTAAACATTTGAAAAATTAAAATTGAAATTTTGAACAATTAAAAATCAAAAAATCAAAAAATTGTTAAATTACAAAATCGAAAAAGTGGAAAATGTGACAACTGAACATCAAAAATAGAAAAATTGTAGTATCTTCTAGGATAAGATTGATTTTGGCAAATGAGCCCCGCCCACCAACCCTCTTTTCTTAGAGAATATGTCATTTGCCAAAATCAGTCTTATCCTAGAAGATACTAGCCCCACCCACCCACCCTCTCTTTTCTTAGAAGGTTTTTCATCTGCCAAAATCAGTCTTATCTTAGTAGCCACTAGCTCCACCCACCTATCCACCCTCTCTTTTCTTAGAAGGTATGTCATTTTCCAAAATCAGTTTTATTTTAGCAGTTAATAGCTAGGATAAGACTGATTTTGGCAGATGAGATACCTTCTAAAAAAAGAGAGGGTGGGTGGGCGGGGCTAGTATTTTCTAGGATAAGACTGATTTTGGCAAATGAGATACCTTCTAAGAAAAGAGAGGGTGGGTGGGCGGGGCTAGTATCTTCTAGGATAAGATTGATTTTGGCAAATGAACCCTTCCCACCAATCCTCTTTTCTTAGAGGAAATGTCATTTGCCAAAATCAGTCTTATCCTAGAAGATACTAGCCCCACCCACCCACCCTCTCTTTTCTTAGAAGGTTTTTCATCTGCCAAAATCAGTCTTATCTTAGTAGCCACTAGCTCCACCCACCCAGCCACCCTCTCTTTTCTTAGAAGGTATGTCATTTTCCAAAATCAGTTTTATTTTAGCAGTTAATAGCTAGGATAAAACTGATTTTGGCAGATGAGATACCTTCTAAGAAAAGAGAGGGTGGGTGGGCGGGGCTAGTATCTTCTACGATAAGATTGATTTTGGCAAACAAACCCTTCCCACCAACCCTCTTTTCTTAGAGGAAATGTCATTTGCCAAAATCAGTCTTATCCTAGAAAATACTAGCCCCGTCCACCCACCCTTTGTTTTCTTAGAAGACTAAAATGTAGAAAATATGATGAGTCTCTTCTTGCGATTTATCATTCCGTTCATATTTTTTCGATTTGCATATACAGGGTGACCCAAAAAAATAATGAATGCGTAAATAAATTTTATTGATTTACTCAGGAACTACAAACAAATTTTAGACTTTCCAGTTTTTATTTTTTTGATTTCTTCAAGTTTGGATTTCTCGATTTTGCAATAAATTCGATATTTGAATTTTTCAACGTTTTAAATTTTAGATTTTTCGATTTCTCTATATTGAGGATCTGAAAAATCAAACTTTTGATCTTTTAATTTTGCCGTCTTGGTTTTTCGATTTTAACATTTTTTCGAGTTTTCGATTTTCCACTAGTATTGCTAATTTAGGACGTTTTATTAGTATCAAACACAATTAAAGAAGTAATTCTTAACTAAACAAAAAAAAAGTTGCATGTCAAAATTGACTGAAATATGTGAGTCGACTCTGGTCTGTGCATCAAACAAGTTCTCATACGACGATTTGCCAACAACAGTCTTAGCAAGTACTAACAGACAGACAGACAGACAGATGGACAGACCGACAGACGGACGGAAACTTCCGCTCATGAAGTAAAAACTTACTAAAATTGTATTTACAACATTTTCACTGTTTTTGTGAGACTCGGGCTGGCTCTGAAGCCTAATTAGCTCAATCAATTTTGATTGAAAAATGTAAACATGTTTATCGCGTTTAAGAAACCTTCACCGCACTAAATCGATAATAGTGAAAATATTGTGGCTTCCAGGCTCCACCGTGGTGGCCAACCAGGCGGCCGTCAGCCACGACAACCCCGGGGACAACGGCTTGTCGTACCAGCAGCTCCTCCAGCAGCGCGAAGAAGAGAACCGCCAGGAGGTGGAGCGCCTCACTGCCGAAATCAGAGCGCTCAAACTCCAGCTACTCCAGCTCACAAACGGTAAGTATCCGCAAACAGTGGCTGCAGAAAATCGATCCACCAAGTTTTGTTGTCTTCCACAGCGCATGCAACATTTAAAGTTTCATGTTCGCGATTTACCGTGGTCGTACGTACGCGAATCTATTATCTAAGCATCTCTTAATAGTCGGAAAGATTGATGAGTTGCGCCGTCGAAATGCATCCACTTTTTCCCTCTCACGTAATCCGGCGATTTTTTCAAGTCAAACACCAGAACACGGGCTTTGATCACGGAAGGATCATTTATTAAATTCTTGTTTAGAGAAAAGAGACGTCAGGCGGAGAATATTTAACAGCCGGGAGAAATATTTGCTTGCGTCTGGAGGGTTTGTTATGATTTTGAAGAAGTTGTTTGACAGAAAAACGATTTTTGCGATTACAAAAAAAAAAAAAAAACGAAACTGCAGCCAAAAGGAAAGCAAACATAGAGACGACGCTGTTTGAGTGTGTCTCACAGACGGAATTCTCTTAGTAGTAGAACGTAATCTACGTACATATTACCGACTACCGTTAATCAGCTTAAGATCACAGCGCTGCTTTATGTTAAAAAGGCAGCTTCCTAGTCTAGGATCGTAGTAATTAACGAACGAGCAAACAGGTCGCTCGAGTAAACGCGAATCCTGAGCTGTGTACAAATTCGGAATAGATCCGCCATCGCTCTTCATTAAAAAGCACAAAGAAAAATAGTTTTCAGGGGTATCGCGATAACGTTGCGCAGAATTGACGTTTCACTACAATTAAAACTATAAATACGGGTTATGGTTGCTTTTATTTAACGCAACTAGTAATTTTATGGATAACCTAAACCCGATAAAAGTGTTTTCGTTGCATTTCAAAATAGGCGACCATGAAAACTTCTGTGCGTGGCGCTCATCCCCGCCGAGAGTGTGATGACGTCACCAGATGAATTCTGATTGGAAATTTGCTATACTGACGATGAAAATAGTAAAATTTTGTGATAAGATAAAGTTAAAAGTAAAGGAATTGGCGATATTGGAAAATTTTCCATTAAGAATTAAAAACTAAATAAAATTGGTCTAAGGTTTTTTCGACAGAAGTGCAGCCCAACAAATCCTGCTTCTTTGAAAAATTATCATTTTTTTGCGATTTTTGTTTCTAATAACCTCTATAAAATAAAAACCAGTGTCCAATTTTTCGGTTTGCAATTTTTCATTTTTTCATTTTTTTTTCTTCAATTTTACAATACATATTAATATTAATTAATTTTTAAAATGTTTCACTTTTTCAATTTTACGATTAATATAATTTTTCCATTTTTTTTATTTCATGTTTTAAAGAATCAGTATTTTTATTTTTGATTTTTCAGTTATCAGATTTTCCAATTTCCCGATTTTTCATTTTTCAACTATTCGATTTTTCAATGTATCTAATAATTTTGCAATTTTTCATAAATTTTCGAGTTTACGATTATTGGTTTTTCAATTTTGTATTCTTACAATTTTTCAATTTTTTGATTTTTAATTGTGTTCAAGTGTTTCATTTTTTTATTTAATTATTTTACAATTTTTCGTTTTTAAAGGCATCCGATTTTTCAATTATCCGAATTTATTGTTTCGATTTTTTAAGTTTTTGATTTTTAATAACTCAATTTCGGATTTTGGTTTTAGATTTTTCAATTTTTGGAATAAAAAAAATTTAAAAATTCCAAAACTGCAAAAAATGGAAAAATTAAAAATGGAAAAACGGAAATATGTAAAATGATAATTTTGAAAATCCTAAAAATCGGAAATCAAGAACTCCAAAAATTGAAGCAACGAAAAATTCAAAAATTTGCTATAATTTTTCTGTTTTTCAGTGTGAAATTTTTCAGTTCTTGGATTTGTCAATTTTTCGGTATTCAGTTTGTTAGTATTTCGGTTTTTCAGTTTTTCGATTTTCCAATTTTTCCTTTGGACAATTTTTGATTTTCAATTTTTTAGTTTTCATTTTAAAAATGCAATAATTATTATGATTTTTAAAATGTTTCACTTTTTCTATTTTAAAATTTTAGAATTTTTTCATTTTCAGTCATTTGACTTTTCATTTTTCAATTTTTCGATTCTTCAGTGTTACGGATTTTCAATTTCTCAATTCTGCAGGTTTTAGTGAATCAATTTTTCTACTTTTGATTTTTCAGTTATCAGATTTTCCGCTTTCTCGATTTTTCAATTTGTCTAAGAATTTTGCAATTTTTCATTTTTACAGTTAAATTTTCGAGTTTACAATTAGGTATCCGATTTTTCGGTCTTGTAATTTTACTATTTTTCAATTTTTTCATTTTTAATTGTTCAAAATTGCAACTTTACTTTTTTATAAGTGTTTAATTTTCCATTTTAGTCATTTTATAATTTCTCATTTTTAAAGGTATACGATGTTTTAATTTTAGATGTTCCAATTTTCCGAATTACATTGATTCGATTTTTTAATTTTTTGGTTTCTATTATTCCAAAATTTTAATTTCCAATTTTCTGCGTTTTTGATTTTTCAATTCTATAATTTTGCAATTTTTCGATTTTCAATTTTGCAATTTTTTATTTTACAGTTGTCTGATTTTTCAGTGTTATAATTTTACAGTTACACGCTTTTTCGGTGTTGTAATTTTGCATTTTTTTAATTTTTCATGTTTATTTTCCGGTTTTCAATTTTTTGTTTTTTCATTTTAGATTTCTCAATTTTTTGTTTCTTCAATTTTTTATCTGCAGTTTTCTAGTTTTCATTTTAAATATGTGAGACATAATAACAATTATAATTTTTAAAATGTTTGATTTATTCAATTTTACGAGTTTAGAGTTTTTCCATTTTCGAATTATTGGATTTTAAAACTTTTATTAATTCAATTTTTCAATTTTTCGATCTTTTAGTGTTATAGATTTTCGATTCTCTAATTTTTCAATTTTACAATATTTGGATTTTCTAATCTTTTTTTGCAATTTTTCAATATTCCAGTTTTCGATTTTGCAATTTTTCCACTTTTCAGTTTCGCGATTTTTCAACTTTTCAATAAAAAAATGGAATCTTTGCAGAATTCCAAAAAATCAAAAAAACAAAAATGTATAAAATGAAAACTTTGAAAATTTTAAAAACTGGACGTCAAGAATTTGAAAAATTAAAGAAAGGAAAAATTCAAAATTCGGAAAATTAAAATTGAGAGACTTAAAAATCGGAAAAGTGCAAAATCGAAAAAGCGAAACATGAAATATTGCAAATTATAGAAATTGGAAAATCGTATAAACTGAAAAATCGAAAAATTGAATAATCGAAAATTTGAAAAATCGTAAAACCGAAATATCGGAAAATTGCAGAATGCAAAAAAATCGAGAAATTCAAAGTGTGAAAAGTCGAGCAATTGAAGAATCGAGAAATTGGAAGATCCCAAAAGTAAAATATCAAAAAATTGAGTAATTGAAAAATCGATGAATATAATCAAAAATCAAAAATTTGGGAAAATTGAGTAATTGAAAAATCGAAAAAGTGGAAAATCAAAAATCGAAAGCCCAAAAAATCGAAAAATTCAAAAATAAAAAAATTTAAAGAATTGAAATTTAAAAAGTCAAAACATTGGAATTTCAAAAAATAGAGATATAGGAAAATCGAAAACTCGAAAAGTCGAAATTTAAAGAATCGAAATATTGAAAAATCCTAAATCTGAAATATAGAAAATCTGATATATCTATAAATCGAAAAATCAAAAATAGAAAAGTCGAAAAAACAAAAAATCGGAAATTTAAAAATTCGGAAAAAATTTTGAAAATAGGATAATCGAAAACTGAACTGAAAAACCGAAAAATCTAAAAATCGAGGAATCGAAAAGTCGAGAAATCAAAACGTCGAAATGTCGAGAAATCGAGAAATAGGAAAATCTAAAAATCGATTGTTAATCAACAAATTGAAAAATCGTGTATTTAGGAACACCAAAAATTGGAAAATTGAAATATCGAAAACTTGAGAAATCAAAAAGTAAAAAAAAAAACGAGAAATCGAAGATTTGAAAACTCGAGTAACTGAAGAATCGAGAAATTGAAGATGCGAAAAATTAAAAGAACTAAAATTTAAAAGATCCCAAAAATAAAGATATAGGAAAATCGAAAAGTCGAAAAATTGAAAAGCCGAGAAATCGAGAAATCTAAAAGTCCAAGATGTCGGAAAATCGAAAAAAGGGAGAAATCTAAATATGTACACCAAAATCGAAAAATTCAAAATTGAAAAATTGAAAGTTTTAAAATTGAAAAAACCGACAAATTGAAAAATCGAAACACCGAATTCTCGATAGATTGAAAAATAAAAACTGAAAAATTAAAAAATCGAAACTCTTAAAAATAGAAAAAATCTAAAAACCGAAAAACTGAAAAATGGAAAAATAAAAAATTTTAAACCCAAAATTTGAAAAACAGAAATCTATAAGCGAGAACTCAGAAAATCAAAATACCGAGAAATCGAGACATCAAAAAAATCGAAAAATCGAAAATTTAAAAATTCAAAAAATTTAAAAAAAATATCGAACAAGTGAAAATCAGAAATAGAGAAATTGAAAAATTAAAAATTTAAAAAATCTTGAAAAACTGAAAAATAGAAAAATCGGGAAATCGGAAGGGACAAAAATTGAAAAATTGAAAAACAAAAAATTGAATAATCGAAAATTTGAAAAATCGTAAAACTGAAATATCGGAAAATTAAGAAATTAAAAAGTAAAAAAAGCGACAAATCCAAGATTTGAAAACCCTAGCAACTGAAGAATCGAGAAATTGAAGGTGCGAAAAATTAAAAGAACTAAACATTGAAAAATCCCAAAACTGAAATGTCGGAAAATTGGAAAATCGAAAAATTGAAAAGCCGAGAAATCGAGAAAATTTAAAGGTCCAAGATGTCGAAAAATCGAAAAATTAAGAAATAGAAATACACCAAAATTGAAATACACCAAAATCGAAAAATTCAAATTTGGAAATTTAAAAAAAAATTTTTAATTTAAAAATCGGAACACTAAAAAATAGGAAAATTTAAAAATCGAAAAACTGTAAAATCGAAATATCAAAAATTTTAAACATCAACATCTGAAAATTCGTAAAATCTAAAAGCGAAAACTCGAAAAATCGAAATACCAAGACGTCGAGACATCAAAAAATTAAAAAAAATATCGAAGAAGTGAAAATCAGGAAATCGAGAAATTAAAATATTGAAAATTAAAAAAATCTTGAAAAATGGGAAAATCAAAAAATCGATTGTTGTCGACTAATTGAAAAATCGAAAAATTGAATAATCGAAAATTTGAAGATCGTAAGACTTAAATATCGGAAAATTGAGAAATCAAAACGTAAAGAAAACGAGAAATCGAAAGTAAAAAAAAACGGGCAATGAAGAACCGAGAAATTGAAAAATCCCAAAACTGAAATATCGAACAACTGAGTAATTGAAAGAAAATCAAAATTAAAAAATCCAAATATTTGAAGTCCAAAAAATCGAAAAATTCAAAAATAGACATTTAAAAATTGAAATTTAAAAAATCAAAAAACTGGAATTTCGAAAAATATAGATACAGAAAATCGACAAATTGAAAAGTTGTATATTTAGAAACACCAAAACTTGAAAAATTCAAAAATCGAAAAAGTGAATAAACGAAAATTTGAAAAATCGTAAAAATGAAATATCAGAAAATTGAGAAATCAAAAAGTAACTATGTTTTTTAAAAGCTATCTGATTTTTCAATTTTTTATGTTTCAATTTTCCGAATTTCATTGTTTCAGTTTTATAGTTCTTTGTTTTTTAATCGTCTAACTGAAAATTCAAAAACCGAAAGCAAAAATAAAGAAAATGAGAAAATTGAGAATGTGGGAATTAGAAAATTGGGAAAATTAAAAATAAAAATCAAAAACTTGAAAAGCTGAGGAAAGGAAAAAATGAAAAATTGTAATATCGAAAAATTGCAAAATTGAAAACCGCAAATTGAAAATTTGGAGATGCGAAAAATTGAAAAATCTGGAATTCGAGAAATCGGAAACATGAAAATGAGAAGTCGTCCGGGAAGTAAAGATACAATAATTATCAGCCGCTGTTTATAAAGTCGGAAGGCAGGCAGTATTTGGGTTTATTGAGTTTGCGAAAGTTTAAGTAAGTATTTATCCGAGAACGGTGTCGCTGATGGAGGAAGAGGAAATTGCAGGGAGCAAGATAACGAATTGTTAATGAGACAAACAAGTTTTTGGAAGTGGAGCCGTATTGAAGCACGGTTTAATGGCTCGTGCTACGATGTGTAGATCGGCCGCGAAAATAAGAAACCGAGTCGGAGCCAGCCGGACCCCTGGCGCGCTCCGGCCTCGTTAGCCCTCACAATATCCAGCCTTGACCATATTGGATTCGGGCCTCCTGATTACCGGGATAAATCACCCCGAAGGCGTCCGAGAGCCAAGCTCGTGTGAAATTTTATTGCGTCATATAAAGAAGAAAGTTTCGATATGATTTATTAAGCCATGTACAAAACCAATATCTGGGATCGAATCTGTACAGGCCCGTATTTCAGCTCTCGAGATGATATTTACGTTGGCAGGAAATATAAACGAACAGTCGGAAACATAAACTATGCGGCACGCCATGCCGCAATACGCTGGGTGACATCCGCTGAATAATGGCGTCAATATGGTCGTAATGTTGGGCGCGAGGGCAAATCAATGAGACTTGGCGGAATCGGACAAATTGAGTCGGGGGCGGCGTTTCTTGCCCCGACACTGGAAAAAATTCGCACACGGCCCGTTATAATGGGATGGGAAGCCAGCTAACCTTCATTATCCCCCAGAGGGCGCGCACGCAAAAATTCAAATGAGCCCTCCGTAAATTATTTTTGGGCATTTGCAACTAAATTAAAATTGGGAGAGGGTTAAAAATCCGCCCCTGATAGTGCGGCCTGTATGAAGTTTGCGCCCAATTTATTGCTCATTACGCGATGTTGTGGCAATCCGGAATTGGAGGATTTGCAGTGCTCGGAGTTGGCGCTGTCTTTATATTTAGATTTACGCAAGCCGACGTGAATAATTTTGTGAATCTGGGCGTTTACGCGTCGCTGGTCGGGTTGATTTTGGATAAGTGCGGCGAAGAAAAAGCGGCTCCACACATTGAGGATTCGAGGCACGGCGGAGCGCTGCGGAACTCCCTGAAGGGGGCTCCGGGAAAATCGATAGGGTGATGGGTATGGTCAGGAGTGGAAGGGGGAAACGGTGAGAAGTACAGACGAAGGCCCGATTTGGGGGTTTCGAAACTCCGAGAAGACGAAAATGCGAATTTTTGGGTCACAATATGGTAAAGTTCTCCATCCCGAAAAAAAAATTAATATTGGAAACCTAAAAATGTTTCGTTTAGGTAAACAATCTATTGTGCGCTCGACTCATAAAAATCAGCTAAGGAAGTATTGTAATCGAGTCAACCAGGAAACTTGCTATTTTTATGGTTTATATATTTTATATATATCACAATTTTTTATTTTTCGGATTTTTTGTTATCTCAATTTTTCAAGTTCTTGATTTTTATTTTTCATTTTCCCGATTTTTTAATTTTCATTTTCATAATTTTTCGTTTATTGCGTTTTACAAATTTTCAGTCTTAGATTTTTCAGGTCCTCGCTTTTCCATTTTCAAATTTTTCAATTTTACAATTTTTGGAGTTACATGATTTTCCGATTTCTTTAATTTTTAATATTTCGATTTTACACTACACATTTTGGTTTTCCATTTTGCACTTTTTCGATTTTTAAGTTTCGCAATTGAATTTTTCGATTTTTGAATTTTTCGCTTCTTTAATTGTTAAAGTTTGATTTCCAGTTTTAAATTCGAAAAGTTGAAAAATCGAAAAACTGAAAAATCGAAAAATTGCAAAATCGAAAAAGTGGAAAATTCAAAAACTGCAGATCGAAGAACTGAAACACTGAAAAAATAAAAATAGAGAACTTCAAAAATAAAAAGGTATTGTAAAGTAGAAAAATTATAGAAAACTTGAAAAATTAAGTATCGAAAATGGAAAAATTGGAAACCGAAAAATGGAGATACGAAACATTGACAAATTCAAAAATTGAAAATTTTCACTTTTGAAAAACAGAAAAATTGAAGAAACGTAAAAAGTGAAAATGATAAAACAAAAAGTTATAAAATTGAATAATCGAAAAAATAAAGAAAATAAAAAACCGAAACGAAAAATTGGAAATCGCAAAACTGAAAAAAAAAAGAAAAATTTAAACTTAACTCGAAAAATTGCAAATCGCAAAAACCGAGGAAACAATGAAAAAAATGGAAAAATTGAAAAATTCAAGTTATTTGTTACGCCACTGGTTTTTACTTTATAGAGGTTATCAGAATACAATAAAAATCGCAAGCAGTTTTTATATTTTTTCAGAGATTTTCTATTTTCATTTTCACAATTTTTCGAATTCTCATTTCTTTTAATTTTTCCAAGTTTAATTTTGCATTATAATTTTGCAATTTTCGTATTTTTAAGCCCTTAATTTGCTTTTTCCGTGTTTCAAAGTTACAAGTTTTCGATTTTTCACTTTTTGAATTTTCCAGTTTTTCAAAATTTCAGTTTGAATAAATTTGGTTTTTTTTGTTGGAAAATTCAGAAATTAAAACTTGAGAAAATGAAAAGCTAAAGATCAGAACTTACAAATTAAAAACCTAGACATTTTGAATGAAAAATCGAAAAATTGAAAAATCGAAAAACTGAAAACTAATAATAATTTATTTATAATAATTTATTAATGCATATAAACATACAAGTTTTTTGCATAAGTCACATATACATATACATACTCATAAATGCAAAATTAAAATATTGAAATATCCAAAAGTTCGAAAAGCGGAAGACTGAAGAATTTAGAAACGAGAGATTCTAAATTCTTAAAGATAAAAAATTAAAATATTGAAAAATCGAAAAAGTCTAAAAATAAACAAAATAAAACTCCGAAATCAAAAATTGAAAAATTCGAAACTGAAAAATCAATATTTAAAAGCCTAAAATTTGAAAAACCGAAAAATTGCAAATCAAAAAATTTACAAATCGAAAAATTGAAAAATTTCACATTGAAAAAATTAGAAAACCTTGAAAAATTAAAAATTGAAGAGTCGTAAAATTGCAATTGAGGCATTGCAGAATCTAAAAATTGAAACATCCGAAAGTTGGAAAACCGAAAAATTTAATACCGTAAAATTGAAAAAAAAGAAAAATTGGAAAATTGCAAATCGAAAAATTGAAGAAACGGAAGATTGAAAAAATTGAAATTGGAAAAAAGTTTAATTTTGTGTTACAATTTTGCAATTTGTTTATTTTCCAGTCCTTAATTTTTCACTTTTTCCGTGTTTCAGGGTTACAAGTTTTCTACTTTTCAGTTGTAGAATTTTGAAATTTTTCGATTGTGAAACAACAACTCTTCAATTTTTCAATTTTCGGATTTTCCATATGTTCCAAATTGCAGTTTAAATAAATTTGTTCTTTTTGTTGCAAAATTCAAAAATTGAAACTTGAAAACATGAAAAGCTAAAACTTAAATCCCAAAAATTTTGAACCGAAAAATCGAAAAACTGACAAACCAAAAACTGAACAATTTCACATTGAAAAACACAAAAACTTTAAAATCAGAACCTTGAAACTGACAATTGAAAAAAGTAAGAAAACATCTGAAAAACTAAAAATAGAAAATTCGTGACATGGCAAATTGAGAAATTACACAAAATCTAAAAATTGCAACATCCAAACGTTGGAAAACCGAAAAACTGAAGAATTTAATATCGTAAAATTGAAGAAAAAAAAATAAAAAATGAAAAATTGCAAATCGAAAAATTGAAGAAACGAAAGATTGAAAAAAATTGAAACTGAAAAAACAAAAAGTTATAAAATCGGAATAAAAACTGAAAAATTAAACACTTGAGAAACTAAAATCGAAATTTTGAACAATTAAAAATCAAAAAATTTAAAATTTGAAAAATCGAGAAATTGAAAACCGAAAAATTACAAATCGAAAAAATGTAAAAATAGAAAATGGAAGAACCACAAAACTGAAAAACCGTGTAACTTTAAAATTGAAACATTGAAAAATCAGACAACTTAGAATTCATTATTCTAATTTTCGAAATTTGTGATTTTTTTTGAGTTTTCATTCTCAGTTTTTCGATTTTTCAACTTTGTAACTTTTCTATTTTACAATTGTTCGATTTTGAAATTATTCGGTTTTCAGTTTTATATTTTGGCAATTTTTCGATTGTGAAACATTCAACTCCTCAATTTTTCAATTTTCGGATTTTCCAAATGTTCCAAATTGCAGTTTAAATAAATTTGTTCTTTTTGTTGAAAAATTCAAAAATTGAAACTTGAAAACATGAAAAGCTAAAACTTAAAATCCCAAAAATTTTGAACCGAAAAATCGAAACATTGAAAACCAAAAAACTGACAAACCAAAAACTGAAAAATTTCACATTGAAAAACACAAAAATTCTAAAATCAGAACATTGAAACTGGAAATTGAAAAAAGTAAGAACACATCTGAAAAACTAAAAATAGGAAATTCGTGACATGGCAAATTGAGAAATTACACAAAATCTAAAAATTGCAACATTCAAACGTTGGAAAACCGAAAAACTGAAGAATTTAATATCGTAAAATTGAAGAAAAAAAAAAAAAAATGAAAAATTGCAAATCGAAAAATTGAAGAAACGAAAGATTGAAAAAATTGAAATTGAAAAAACAAAAAGTTATAAAATCGGAATAAAAACTGAAAAATTAAACACTTGAGAAACTAAAATCGAACTTTTGAACAATTCAAAATCAAAAAATTGAAAAATCAAAAATTTGCAAAATCGAAAAAATGTAAAAATAGACATTGGAAGAACTACAAAACTGAAAAACCGTGTAACTTTAAAATTGAAACATTGAAAAATCAGACAACTATAGAATTCATTATTCCGATTTTCGAAATTTTTGATTTTTTTTTGAGTTTTCAGTCTCAGTTTTTAGGTTTTTCAACTTTGTAACTTTTCTATTTTACAATTTTTCGATTCACAAGCGATGAAAGTTCCGTCGAAATAACCTTCGTCCAATTTTTTGTTTTTGTTGCGGGGCGGAGTTTCGCAGGCTTGACTAATTATAAGTGGGGATTTCGTTGACGTTTCTGGGGCGATGTGGGTCCACGTTACTAATAAGACTGGACGTTCGAAATCACTCAGAGCCAACTGGGCTAATTGGGTTTAAAAGTGGCTAAGCGACCTCCCACGGACCTCCATCGCGACCTGTATCAATCTATAACTAAAGACCGGATTTATATACACACACACAAAAAACATTTTCACCCTCCATATACCCCGTTCGAGCGAAGTCCAAAGAATGGCTTTGTGCCTGCATTTGCATACCTGTTATGAAGTTGTCGGTGCATCTACTGAATTATGGCAGCTCGTTGAATACAAAACCGCATTACATGCACTAATTGACAGCCGTTTCGCACGGATGCGGATCGATGTTTTCCCGGAATAAAAGTCCGTCCTTACGGAATTAGGACTTCCTCGCGAATCACACGTCGGACTCCTTATTCCTTATGTGCTCGTATCATTTTACATCTTTACGACCTCCATATCCCGACTAGCTTATTTGCAGTAAAATAAAAGTGGACCTCGCGGTCCGAATGATATATTCGAGAAGAACCGACACGAAAGCTCTCATTTATTTGCTGTAGTAACACGTTTCGTATGTGATTTTCGACGTATTAGGGGCAATTTTGTTGTTGGATTGGTAAGAGGCACGAACGAGTTAACAGTAACAACTTCCGGGAAATTTTGGGTGCAGGAGTGTTTCACGTGTTATTGGGAGATAAAACCGACCAGGAGGTTGTGTACAGCAGACGTCTGTACAGAATTCTAGTTTAATAAATTTGGTCAAAGGTTATTTCAATACAGTCGAACAAATCCAGCTTTGAAAAAAAAAAGATTACAAATGAATTTTAATACCCTATAATACATTAAAAACCAGTGACCTGCATAACACTGCCGCTGCCACTGTTTTTCAATGTACCAATTTTTGAATTAATGTATCTAATTCTTTGTTTTTTAATATTTCAAATATTCAATCTACAAATTTCTGAATTTTTTAATTTTTTGTTTTTTCAGTTTCAATTACTTAATTTTCGTTTCTTCAATTTCAGATTCGCAATTTTTCTATTTTTCATTTTAAATATGTAACAATTATAATTTTTAAAAGGTTTCACCCAATTTTACGATTTATAGAATTTTTCTCTTTTTTTATTGGGTTTTAAACTTTTTCATTTATTGGATTTTCCAATTTTTCGATCTTTCAGTGTTCCAGATTTTTTATGAATTCGAAAAAATCTTGAGTGCCGCAGTGTTTTTTTTTTTATTATTCGGGAAACTTAGGTACCCATTTATCTTAACAGGTACTAGCCCCGCCCACCCACCATTTCTTTCCTTAGAGGTTATCTCATATGCCAAAATCACTCTTATCTTAGCAGGAACTAGCCCCGCCCACCCACCCTTTCTTTTTTTAGAAGGTATGTGATTTGCCAAAATCAGTCTTATCCTAGCTAGTAGCTGCTAAGATAAAACTGATTTTGGCAAATGATATATTCTCTAAGAAAAGAGAGGGTAAGTGGGTGGGAGGAGCTAGTGCCGACTAAGATAAGACTGATTTTGGCAAATGAAACTCCTTCCAAGAAAAGAGAGGGTGGGTGGGCGGGGCTAGTATTTTCTAGGATAAGACTGATGCTGGCAAATGACATATCCTCTAAGAAAAGAGGGTTGGTGGGCGGGGTTCATTTGCCAAAATCAATCTTATCTTAGAAGATACTAGCCCCGCCCACCCACCTTCTCTTTTCTTAGAAGATATCTCATTTGCCAAAATCAGTTTTATCCTAGAAAATATTAGCCCCGCCCACCCACCCTCTCTTTTCTTAGAAGGTATCTCATCTGCCAAAATCAGTCTTATCCTAGCTAGTAACTGCTAAAATAAAACTGATTTTGGAAAATGACATACCTTCTAAGAAAAGAGAGGGTGGATGGGTGGGTGGAGCTAGTGGCTACTAAGATAAGACTGATTTTGGCAGATGAGAAATCTTCTAAGAAAAGAGAGGGTGGGTGGGTGGGGCTAGTATTTTCTAGGATAAGACTGATTTTGGCAAATGATATATCCTCTAAGAAAAGAGGGTTGGTGGGCGGGGTTCATTTGCCAAAATCAATCTTATCTTAGAAGATACTAGCTCCGCCCACCCACCTTCTCTTTTCTTAGAAGATATCTCATTTGCCAAAATCAGTCTTATCCTAGAAAATACTAGCCCCGCCCACCCACCCTCTCTTTTCTTAGAAGGTATCTCATCTGTCAAAATCAGTCTTATCCTAGCTAGTAACTGCTAAAATAAAACTGATTTTGGCAGATGAAAAACCTTCTAAGAAAAGAGAGGGTGGGTGGGTGGGGCTAGTATCTTCTAAGATAAGACTGATTTTGGCAAAAGAGGGTTGGTGGGCGAGGCTCATTTGCCAAAATCAATCTTATCCTAGAAGATACTACAATTTTTCTATTTTGATGTTTAGTTGTCACATTTTCCACTTTCTCGATTTTTCCATTTTTCAGTTTATCTAAGAATTTTTTTCATTTTTACAGTTTAATAAATTTTCGAGTTTTCGATTTTGTAACTTAACAATTTTTTGATTTTTTGATTTTTAATTGTTCAAAATTTCAATTTTAAATTTTCAAATGTTTAATTTTCCAGTTTATTTTATAATTTTTGATTTTTAAGATATCTGATTTTTCAATTTTTAATGTATCAATTATCCGAATTTCATTGATCCGATTTTTAATTGTTTGTTTTTTAATTTTCCAAAATTTCAATTTCCAAATTTCTGGGTTTTTGATTTTTCACTTCCATAATTTTACAATTTTTCGGTTTTCAACTTTTTGATTTTTTAATTGTTTGTTTTTCCGAAAAATTAAGAGAATCCTAAAAATTCAAGGAATTCAAAAATATCCGGAAAACTCGAAAATTCGAAAAACCATAAAAACTCAAAAGATTCAATAATTTGAAATCAAAAAATCTAAAAAATCCGAACAGTCCAAAAAAATCCAAAAAATATCTCAAAAATAAATCCGAGAATTCCGAAAAATTAGGAAAATCCAAATAATAAAAACAACAAATCCAACAAATCCAGAAAATCTAAAAAAACCCAAAGAATCTAACAAATTCACGAAAATGCGGGGAAATCCAAAAAATTATAAAAAATTAAAAATCCAAAATATTCAAGAAAAATCCGAAAAAACCAGAGAATACCTAAAATTCAATAAAATCAAAAGTATCCGGAAAATTCGAAAATCCAAAATACCAAAAAAAGCCAAAAAAATTCTAGAAACTCAACAACATTCAATTATTTGAATTCCAAAAATTCAAAAAATCCAAACAATCTAAAAAAAATCTAAAAAATAAATCCGAAAAATTACGAAAATCCAAATATAAAAAACAAATCCAAGAAATACAGCAATTCCAAAAATCCAAAGAATTTAAAATATTCAAAAAAATTCAAACAAATCACAAAAATTAAAAAAATAAACGTAATATCCGAAAAATCCAAAAAATGCCCAGAAACTCAAGAGATCCAATAATTTGAAATCTAAAAACATCCAGAAAATCCAAAAAATTAAAAAAATCTAAAAACCCAAGAAACTTGAGAGCTCCAGTAGTTTGAAATCCAAAAAAATGGATAATTCTAAAAAATCCGAAAAATTTGAAAAATCCAAAAAAACAGAAAAAAAACAAAAATCCGGGGAATCCAAAAAAATCAAAAAATTCGAAATATCCAAAATACCAAAAGAAAAAAACAAAAAAAATTCAAACATCCGGAAAGCTAAAAATATGGAAAAAATCTGACATTAAAAAAAATAAAACGAAGAAATCAAAAAACTCAAGAAACTCATAAAATGCTAAAAACAAAAAAACAAAGCAATCCAGACAATCGAAAGAATGAAAAAACCGAGAAGTACCTACGAAAATTCGGAAAAAACCAAAAAGTGAAAAAACGAAAAAATTATAATTGAAAATTGAAAAATTGATTAATTAAAAATCGAAAAACTGTAAAAATGTAAACCGAAAAACAAAAAAATGCAAAATTACAAAACTGAAAAAGTGGATAATTGTAAAGTCCAAAAATTATTAAGCTGTTCGAATAATTTTAAAATCGAGAAATTGAAAAATCAGATAATTATAAAATAGAAAAATTGCTAAATTCAAAAATCGAAAAATTGCAAAAACATGACATTTATTGAAAAACTGGAAATTGTAACGATGAAATTAAGATATTTGGAAAATCAAAAATTCCAAACCATGTATATCTTTAAAAACGAAAAATTGCAAAAGATTTAAACTGAAAAATCAAAATTGAAATTTTGAATAATTGAAAATCAAAAAATTGGAAATTTGTAAAAAAACAAAATTGAAAAATTGGATAATTATAAAATCGAAAAATTATTAAACTGTAAAACTGAAAAATTGCAACATTGTAACGTCATTAATGAAGAAATTGAAGACCTGATTCATTAAAAACTGGACAATTGAGAAATCGAAAAATTGTAAAAAATAAAATTAAACATCAGAAATTACAAAATTACAAAACTGAAAAGTCTCATATTTTTAAAATTGAATAATTAAAAAATCAGACAAATTTAAAAACGAAAAACTAAGAAAGTGGAAATTGAAAAATTGATCAATTAATTAAAAAATGAACAATTAAATTTTGAATAATTGAAAATCAAAAAATTTGAAATTTGTAAAAAAACAAAATTGAAAAATTGGATAATTATAAAATCGAAAAATTATTAAACTGTAAATCTGAAAAATTGCAAAATTGTAACTTCATTAATGAAGAAATTGAAAACCTGATTTATTAAAAACTGGACACTTGAGAAATCGAAAAATTGTAAAAATATAACATTAAAAATCAGAAATTACAAAATTACAAAACTGAAAAGTCCCATATTTTTAAAATTGAATAATTGAAAAAGCAGACAAATTTAAAAGACGAAAAATTTTAAAAACGAATGACTAAGAAAGTGGAAATTGAAAAATTGTGAAAACATAAATGTGAAAAATTAAAAAATTATTAAACTGTAAATTTGAAAAATTGCACAAATTAAAATTAAAAATCAAAACATTTTAAACAATGTAATTCTGATAATTGAAAAATCATAAACTGAATAATTGAAAAAACGAATAATCTTAAAGACGAAGATTTGTAAAATTGAAAATTGAAAAATAGATTAATTAAAAACCGGACAATTGAAAAATCGAAAAATTGTAAAGAAGTAAAACGGAAAAATAAAAAAACTACAAAACTACGAAGTTGAAAAATTGGATAATTGTAAAATATAAAAATTATTAAACTGTAAATCTGAAAAATTGCAAAATTACAAAACTGAAAATCGATTAATTAAAAAAAAATATCAAAAAATCGAAAAATTAGATAATAATTGTAAAATAGAATTAAAAAAATTACAAAATTGAAAAATTGCTGCATAAAATAAGTGCAAAAAATTAGGAGTATAAAATTACAAAAATGAAAAATTGGATAATCATAAATTCGAAAATTTATTAAACTCTAAAAGTGAAAAATTCCAAAATTATATTGAAAAATCGAATAATGGTAAAATCGTAAAATTGAAACATCATTAAGTTGAAAGAAGTTGAAGAATTACGAAATTAAAAACCTGATAAAATTGAAAAATCAAAAATTACAAAATTTTATGAAAAATCAAAAACTCGGAAAATTTGAAATCGAAATTTTGAAATATTATTTGAACTAAAAAATCGGAACAATGCAATTCGAATCATTAAAAAACAAAAAATTGACAAGTCGGAAACCATTAAAAACGACAATTTACAAAATAATAATTAAACTGAAAAATCGAAAACCTGGAAAATTAAAAATTAAATTTTGAAGAATTAAAAATCGAAAAACTGAAAATTTGTAAAATTACAAAATTGAATAATTGTAAAATCGAAAAATTATTAAACTCTAAAAATGAAAAATTGCAAAATTATAAAATTATAAAATTGAAAAATCAAATAATGGCAAAGTCGTGAAATTGAAACATCATTAAGTTCAAAAATCAAGGAAAGAAATTGAAAAATCTGATAACTATATTTTGAAAAGTCTAAAAATTTTGAAATCGAAAAAATTCTAAAATGTAAATATCAAACAATTGAAAAATAAAAATCGAAAAATTCAAAAATCGAGAAATTGGAAAATCTGATAAATGTAGAATCAAAAAAATTTGCAGTCGAAAAAATTTCGAAAAAATTGGTTAAAAGTTATTTATAGAGAACTTTCCTTACTCTTAGAGTACACTACAACTAGTCCAGCTTTTTCGAAAAATTATAAGGACGGATTCATAAACCACACATGTTAGTAGGATGATATTTTATAAAATTTAAAACCCATTTGCTATGTACAATTTTGAGGTGCCATCATAACATTGTTGGTGGCGATGATAAGACAAAATTTGATCAGCGCTTTACCATCTACACGATATCAGAGATTTATTTGTCTAATAAACACAGACGTCAGACACACAGACAGACAGATGACAGAGAGACGGAAAGGGGGAAAAGCATAATTTATAGCCAAAATTAAAAAAATCTGACTGTGAAACTGTAAAAAGTATATTATTTTTTTATTTATATCCTGAAAATTATTAATTATCATCCGTCACAATAGCGTCTATGAGACATGTAGAGTGCGTTTTTCCCCAAATACATGTGCGTCGAAGTGTGGAAGAGGGTTGGTGTGAGAAAAATCCGATTAAATCGTTGAAAAAAATGCCTTTTATTCTCACCACATCTAGCAATCGTCCACTTTGTCACTGCCTCCCCCGTTATTGAAATAGCACGAATCAATCAGCCGTTTCGCTTTTAACTTCTTTGTAATTTCCGACTAATTCGACCTTTAATCGTACCGCTCGCGCAAAATAAGCGAGCAAACGTTAGCCTAATCCGATCGTCGTTTGTCATCTCGTGTTCCCGACAAAAAATAAATCCCGCTTTATTTTTAAAAGAGAAAAATTAGCCGGCTGTTTCTTTCTGGCGTATCAAATTGAGAGGACTAATCTTAATTATGAAAACTGAAGCTAATCCGCTGCTTGGCTAAACTTCATAACTTAAAACTCGTGCCTTCGTTACGAGAAGGTTCATCAATATTTATTATTCCATAACCAGTTACGTCGAAATTAATTTCCAGGGCAGACGAGTTCTGTTATTAATTATTTAGATAATTCGCGAGCCGCGCCGAGGGAAAAATTAGAATAGATGGCTGATCCGAACCCTGGTGGAAGGTCTCGGAGATTCAAATCTGCGTTTGCAAGATTTGATGTGTCGGTTGGTTTCAGGTAACCCCCGCGCGCCCTCCGCCCCCGACTCGCCTTTCACCGCCAACGCCAACTCGTCCGTGTCTTCGTCGGCGTCGCCGCTATCCAACGCCGACTGCGCCAACTTCGTCAAGAAGCAGGCCATGGCGGCCGAGATCTTCCACGGCATCCCACTCAACAACGAATACGAGCTGGTGCCCTTCAACCACTTCACCTACAGCCGGGTGTACCCCATCGAGCTGGGCCTGGGCAAGCGCGTGGTGGAGAAGCCCATCGGGTTCAAGCGCAAGGACCTACTCGAGAGTCTCATGAAGGCCCTAGAGACTCTCAACAAGAACGCCACCGAGAAGCTCACCAAGTACACCCTGGACGACTTCCTCGAGGGGTTGTACCGCGGCGAGCCCACCACCGGGACGCAGTACGAGTTGTACTTTCGGACTAAAAACGGGCGCAAGGGCGTCCCGGGGGGGTTCACCAAGGTGGTGGTGTTCCGGCCGTTCGCGCCCGTGCAGGCCATCGCCACGCAGACGCTCGCAGGTTCATTTTTCCACTTTTTTTGTCTTTGTTGAAAAATATTTTGTATTTTCATAGAATAAGCTATAACCATAACAGGTTATGGGCCCAGGTTGAGCGCTGGGTTATATGATTCTGAGCTTAAGTTGTATTTATATTGCGCATTTTGTGATAAACGTACCGATAATATGTATTGTAAAATCGAAATATTGAAAACTAAAGAAATCGGAAAATCATACGACCGGAAAATTTCGAAAATTGAAAAATTCAGATCTTATGTTGAAAATTTGAAAAATTGAATAAACGAAAATATAGAATTGAAAGAAACATTGAAAAAATAAAGAAAATGAAAAAACGAAAAACTGGGACATAAAATTGAAAAAATGAAAATTAAAAAGCCGAACTAATGGAAATTAAAAATTAAGAACTCGGAAAATTGAGGCAACGAAAAATTAAAAATCGAAAAATGGAAAATTGAGAAACTGGAAACTCAAAAAAATAAAAATTGTAATGATGAAAAATTACAGAATTGCAAATCGAGAAATTGTAGAAATGAAAAAACGAAAAATTTTTCATATCTTTATAATTTTTCCATTTGCAATTTTTGGTTTCGGTTTTTTTATTCTTTATTTTTTGAATTATTCGGTTTTTCAATGTCCTGATTTTACATTTATTCTTTTTTTCAATGTGAAACTTTCCAGTTTTTGTAGGAGTATTTGTTAATTTCGATTATCAATTTGTCGGTTTTCAATTTTTCCATTTTTCAGCCTTTGGATTTTTTAATTTTTCGTTTTCAGTTTCTAGATTTAAAATTCGATTTTATCGATTTTGCACTTTTTCAATTTTTAAGTTTCTCAATTTTAATCTTTCCATTTTTGAAGTTTTCGTTTCTTCAATTTTGCTAGTTCTTGTTTTCCAGTTTTTAGAATTTTCGAAGTTTTCATTTTATAGATTTCCGATTTTTCATTTGAAAAGTTGAAGAATTGCAAAATCGAAAAAGTGGAAAATTGGAAAATCGAAGAACTGAAGAAGCGAAAAATTGAAACATTGAAAAAGTAAAAATTGAGAAACTTAAAAAAGAAAGAAGTTAATGAATTCGAAAACACAAATACTGTAAAATTATAGAATCGAAAAACGGTGACACCGAACGATCGAAAAATTCGAAAATTGAAAATCGAATAAAGGAAAAAGTTTAAAATAACTAAAAAATTAAAAAATCGTAAAATTCATTAAGTGAAACATTTTAAAAATTATAATAATTATTATTACATATTTAAAACGAAAACTAGAAAAACTGCAAACTAAAAATTGGAGAAATAAAAAACTGAAAAATCGGAAACTGAAAAATCTAAAACTGAAGAAACAAAAAATCAAAAAATCTAAAAATTGCAAATCGAAAGATTGACATATCTAAAAAAACTCCAAAATGATCAAAAAAATAAATAAATAAAATAACTCAAGAAACTACAAAAGTCCTAGATATTGAAGATATTCAAAAATAAAAAAAATCCATGATATCCAAAAATTCAAGAAATGGAAAACATCCCAAAATTCCAAAAAATCGAGAAACAAAGAAGATTATCCAAAAAAACCGGAGAAATTCAGTAGATCCAAAAAATTAAAAAGAACAAACAGATACAAAAAATGTAAAATGTCCAAACAATTCTAAAAAATCAACATTTTAAGAAACCTAAGAACTCGAAAAATTCGAGACATCGAATAATTCCAAAAATCTAAACAATGGATACTAATTTAGTAAATCCAAAAAATCGGAGAAAAAAAATCCTAAAAATCAAAAAAACCGAAGAAATCTAATAATTCCAAAACGTGAAAGGGACTAAAAAATTCAAAATTCCAAAAAATCTAAAAAATCCAAAAATTAGGAAACTGAACAACTTAAAAAATTCCAAAAATATCCACGACTCAAGAAGCAACTCCTATTTAAGGTGAAAAATATCCAAAAAAAATCCAAGAAAATCAGAAATATCTGGATTATCTGAAAAATCCAAAAAGCCAAAAATCCAAAAATCCAAAAATTCCAAAAATGGAGGAATAAAAAAGATTGTCCAAAAAATAAAAAAAATTGAGTAAACCCAATAAATTAGAAAAAACAAAAAGAAACGAAAAATGTAAAAAATCCAAACAATTCAAAAAATCAAAGACTTTAAAAAATCCAACAATGTAAAAAATTCAAGAAACCCAATAAATCAAAAAAACCAAAGAATGAAAAACATCTCAAAAAATCCAAAAAGGCCAAAAAATGCAAAAAACCTAAGAAAGTCAAACAATTCAAGGCATCAAATTATTCCAAAAATTTTATAAATGGAAACTAGCTACAAAATCCAAAAAACCGAACAAAAAAATAAAAAAATGACAAAAGTCCAAAAACCAAAGAAATCCAATAATTCCAAAACATGAAAGGAACTAAAAAATGAAAAATTGAAAAAATTTGGAAGTCGAAAAAACGAAAAATTTTTCAAATCTTTAATTTTTCTATTTGCAATTTTTTGTTCCGTTTTTTTTCTATTTTTCAATTATTCGGTTTTGCAATGTCCTGAGTTTATATATATTCTTTTTTTCTTTAATCCAAACATGTTAAAAAACCTAAGAAACTCGAAAAATTCAAGACGTCCAATAATTAAAAAAATCTAAAAAATGGAACCTAATTCAAAAATCCAAAAAATCGGAGTAAAAACATCCTAAAAATTAAAAAAAATTGAAGAAATAAAATAATTCCGAAATATGAAAGGAACTAAAAAATTCAAAATTCCAAAAAGACAAAAAAGCCAAAAATTAGAAAACTGAAAAAGTTAAAAAAATCCAAAAATATCCACGACTCAAGAAGCAAATCCAATTTAGGGTGAAAAAAAATCCTAAAAAAAATACAAGAAAATCTTAAATTTCTGGATTATCCGAGAAATCCAAAAATCCGAGAATCCAAAAATCCAAAAATTCCAAAAAATGGTGGAATTAAAGAAATTATCCAAAAAAAAAAACAAAAGAAAAAAAAATCAAGAGACCCAATAATTCAAAACATCCAAAGAATGAAAAACTTCCTAAAAAAATTCAAAACGGCCAAAAAATTCAAGACAACCAATAATTTCAAAAATCTAAAAAGTGAAAACCAGAGAAAAAAAATTAAAAAATCTCAAAAATCCAAAAAACCGTAGAAGTCCAATAATTCCAAAACAAAAAAGGAACTCAAAAATAAAAAATTCCAAAATATCTAAAAAATCCAAAAATTAATAAAAAACGAAAAAGTTTAAAAAATTAAAATGTATCCTCGACTCAAGAAGCAAATCCTATTTAAGCTGAAAAAATCCAAAAAAATCCAAGAAAAATTCAAGAAAATCTGAAATTTGTATTATCCGAAAAATCCAAAAATCCAAAAATTCCAAAAAATGGAGGAATAAAAAAAATATCGAAAAAATTAAATAAGTTCAATAAATTAGAAAAAACAAAAATAACAAAAAATGTAAAAAATCCAAATAATTGAAAAATCAGACTTTGAAAAATTAAAAAATTAAAAAATTCAATAAACCCAATAATTCAAAAAATCCAAAGAATGAAAAACATCCTAAAAAATCCAAAAAGGCCAAAAAGTGCAAAAAACCTAAGAAAATCAAACAATTCAAGACATCCAATTATTCCAAAAATTTGATAAATGGAAACTAGCTAAAAAATCCAAAAAACCGGAGAACAAAAAAATAAAAAAATGCCAAAAATTCAAAAACCAAAGAAGTCCAATAATTCCAAAACATGAAAGGAAGTAAAAAATGAAAAATTGAAAAAATTTGGAAGTCGAAAAAACGAAAAATTTTTCAAATCTTTAATTTTTCTATTTGCAATTTTTTGTTTCGTTTTTCTTTATTTTTTCAATTATTCGGTTTTTCAATGTCCTGAGTTTATATTTATTCTTTTTTTCGGTGTGGAACTTTTCAATTTTTGGATTTGTTAATTTCTATTAGCAATTTGTGGGTTTTCAATTTTTCGGTTTTTCGGCCTTTGGATTTTTTAATTCCTCGTTTTCAGTTTCCATATATTCAAATTTTTGGTTTCTTCAATTTTTGATTTGCAATTTTTAAAATATTTCCCATTTTTCAGTTGGTGGATTTTATAACTTTTTCATTTATTCTATTATTATTTTTAGAATGTTAATTTTTAAGTTTCTCGATTTTGGATTTTGCAATTTTTATTTTTTTCAGTTTTTCGAATCGAAAAAATGGAAAAATTGCAAAACTGTGAAGTTAAAAATCAAACATTGAACCAACGAAAAATTTAAAAGTATAAAGATTAAAATTGAGGAACGTGAAAATCGAAAAAGTGCAAAATCGAAAAAGTGGAAAATCGGAAAATCGAAGAACTGAAGAAGCGAAAAATTGAAACATTGAAAAACTAAAAATTGAGAAACTTAACAAATAAAGAAGTTCATGAATTCGAAAACCCAAATACTGTAAAATTATAGAATCGAAAAACGGTGACACCGAACGATCGAAAAATTCGAAAATTGAAAATCGAATAAAGGAAAAAGTTTAAAATAACTAAAAAATTAAAAAATCTTAAAATTCATAAAGTGAAACATTTTAAAAATGATAATTATTATTATTACATATTTAAAACGAAAACTAGAAAAACTGCAAACTAAAAATTGAAGAAATAAAAAACTGAAAATTCGGAAACTGAAAAATCTAAAACTGAAGAAACAAAAAATCAAAAAATCTAAAAATTGCAAATCGAAAGATTGACATATCTAAAAAAACTCCAAAATGATCAAAAAAATAAATAAATAAAATAACTCAAGAAACTACAAAAATCCTAGATATTGAAGATATTCAAAAATAAAAAAATCCAAGATATCCAAAAATTCAAGAAATGGAAAACATCCCAAAATTCCAAAAAATCGAGAAACAAAGAAGAGTATCCAAAAAAAACCGGAGAAATTCAGTAGATCTAAAAAATTAAAAACAACAAACAGATACAAAAAATGTAAAAAGTCCAAACAATTCTAAAAAATCAACATTTTAAGAAACCTAAGAAACTCGAAAAATTCAAGACATCTAATAATTCCAAAAATCTAAAAAATGGATACTAATTTCAAAAATCCAAAAAATCGGAGAAAAAAAATCTTAAAAATCAAAAAAACCGAAGAAATCTAATAATTCCAAAACGTGAAAGGGACTAAAAAATTCAAAATTCCAAAAAATCTAAAAAATCCAATAATTAGGAAACTGCACAACTTAAAAAATTCCAAAAATATCCACGACTCAAGAAGCAACTCCTATTTAAGGTGAAAACTCAAAGACTTTAAAAAATCCAACAATGTAAAAAATTCAAGAAACCCAATAAATCAAAAAAACCAAAGAATGAAAAACATCCCAAAAAATCCAAAAAGGCCAAAAAATGCGAAAAACCTAAGAAAGTCAAACAATTCAAGGCATAAAATTATTCCAAAAATTTTATAAATGGAAACTAGCTACAAAATCCAAAAAACCGGAGAACAAAAAAATAAAAAAATGACAAAAATCCAAAAACCGAAGAAATCCAATAATTCCAAAACATGAAAGGAACTAAAAAATGAAAAAAATTTCAAATCTTTAATTTTTCTATTTGGAATTTTTTGTTTCGTTTTTTTTTTTATTTTTTCAATTACTCGGTTTTTCAATGTCCTGAGTTTATATTTATTCTTTTTTTCGGTGTGGAATTTTTCAATTTTTGGATTTGTTCATTTCTATTAGCAATTTGTGGGTTTTCAATTTTTCGATTTCAGTTTTCAGATTTTTCAATTTTTCGTTTCTCCAATTTTTGATTTGCAGTTTTTATAGTGTTCATTTTAAATATGTAATAACTATAATTTTTAAAATATTTCACTTTTCAATTTTACGATTTTAGAATTTTCCCATTTTTCAGTTGTTCGATTTTATAACTTTTTCATTTATTCCATTATTATTTTTAGAATGTTAATTTTTAAGTTTCTCGATTTCTAGTTTTTCAGTGTTTCAATTTTTCATTTCTTCAGTTCTTCGATTTGTAACTTTTGAGTTTTCCCCTTTTTGATTTTGCAATTTTTCGTTTTTCCAAAATTGAAACATCTAAGATTGAGAATTTGAAAAAATTAATAAACCAAAAATAATAAAATCTAAAGAAACATTGAAAAATTAAAGGAAATGAAAAAACGAGAAATTGTGATATAAAACTGAGAAAATGAAATTGAAAAAATTAAAAATTTGAAAAATTTTTGTTTTGTCTCGTTTTTCTAATCTTGTAACATCAAACTTCTTGTTGTTTTTTCTTCTTTTTTTATAAATTCGCATATACCAGACTTGTATTTTTGTTCCCATAAGGACGTTTGTCTGTGGGAAAATAAACTATTATTATTATTATTATTATTATTATTGTTATTATTAAAATTGAGGAGACGAAAAATGATAAATCGAAAAATGAAAAATTGTAATATCGCAAAATTGCAAGATTGAAAAATTGCGCATTACTCAACACTCATACTCGAGGGGGAGTGTTGAAGAAAATATTCCGTATTTATACTTTCACACAATAAAACTATAACAATGACAGGTTATGGACCCAGATTGAACGCTGGGTATTGTGTTTGTGAACCTATAATAATACCAGTTGTAACTTTTCTCTCGTGGTGTTCCCCAGGTCCCCGCGACAAGGAGCTCATCCACATCATCCTGCCGCTGTCCGGCCGCACCGCCACCTTCCAGAGCTTCATGGACAAGTTCGTGAAGATCGGACTCAAGAACGACCGGCGGGTGCACCTCACGGTGGTGTACTTCGGCGAGGAGGGTCTGTCGGAAGCCAGAGCCATCATGTCGCGGGTCCTCATGACGAAGAACAGCGGCGGCAACGCCAACAACCTGCGCCTGCTGGCGCTCAACGAGACCTTCTCGCGGGGCAAGGGTTTGCGCGTGGGGGCGGAGCGCCTGTGGGGCGACAAGAAGGACGTGCTGCTGTTCATGTGCGACGTGGACGTGGTGTTCAGTGCGCGCTTCCTGGACCGGTGCCGGTGGAACACTGAGGCCGGCAGGAAGGTGTACTACCCGGTGGTGTTCAGCCTGTACAACCCCCACGTGGTGTACACGCTGCAGGGGCGCGACGTGCCGTCGGAGAACGACCAGCTGGTGATCTCGAGGGACACGGGCTTCTGGAGGGACTTCGGCTACGGGATGACGTGCCAGTACAGGTGAGTCCACGAGTTCGATCGACCTCCATACTTATCCGAGATCTGGCGAGAAAAAAATACAAGGACAGACCCGAGGGTTGATAAATTAGTCGCGTGACGACCTTTACGGTAGCGAATTTTAAACGGAGACTTTAAACCGCCCCATGCAAATTACATCCCTGCCGACTTTCCACCGTTTACGTATATTACTCCAATAATAATCGTTGTTACTTGTAATGATTTACGACGCTGCAATTTACATTCAAATGTAGGGGCGAAGTTTTAATGTGTTTACATAGTTGGCGAAGAATTCCCAGGCATGAATACTTGGTGCTGTTCGCAGCCCTCGCACCACTCACTCACCCCAATTACTATCTATTTTTACTACTTGAGCGTAGCTAAGGAACTGTAGTCAGCGAGTCCATCGGACGACTTCAAACTTTCATGTTTTTTAGACGTTTCATGACCTCAACTATATACTAGGAATATCGTGTAGATGGTAAAACTATAACTAACCAAAATTATTTCAGTTCCTCGCTTTTCCAACTTTAAATTTTTCAATTTTGCAATTTTTAGTATTCTAGTTTTACGATTTTCCAATTTCTTTAATTTTCAATATTTCGATTTTATCGATTTTGCACTTTTTCAATTTTTAAGTTTCTCAATTTTTGAATTTTTCGTTTCTTCAATTTTTCAAGTTCTTGATTTCCAGTTTTTAGAATTTTCGAAACTTTCATTTTATACATTTTCGTTCCTTCATTTTTGATTGCTCAGTTTTACAATTTTGCATTTTTTTTTCGTTTTTTTAATTCGAAAAGTTGAAAAATCGAAAAACCAAAAAAAAACAAAAATTGCAAATCATAGAACTGAAGAAACGAAAAATTGGAGCATTGGAATACTAAAAATACTGTAAAATTATAGAATCAAAAACTGTGAGACCAAAAGACCCAAAAATTGGAAAATTAAAAATCGAATAAATGAAAAAGTTTTAAAATTCAATGACTGAAAAATGAAAAAAATAAAAATGGTAAAATTCAAAAAGTGAAACATTTTAAAAATTATTACTACATATTTAAAATGAAAAATTGAAAAAATAAAAAACTGAAAAATCTAAAACTGAAGAAACTAAAAATTAAAAAATCTAAAAATTGAAAACCGAAAAACTGCAAATCGAAAGATTTGACAAATCTAAAAAATTCCAAAATGACACAAAAAAAGAAAATACAAGAAACCAAGAAATTATAAAAATCCGATAAATAAAAATATTGAAAACATCCAAAAATTTTAAAAATCCAAAATATCCAAAAATTAAAAAAATGGAAAATATACCAAAAATCCGAAAAATCCAAAAAATCGACGAACAAAAAAAAATCGAAAGTATTTAGTAGATCCAAAAAATTAGAAACAACAAACAGAAACAAAAAATGTAAAAAATCCAAATAATTCTAAAAAATCCAAAAATTTTAAAAATCCAAACATTTTGAAAAACCTAAGAAACTCGAAAAATTCAAAACGTCCAATAATTAAAAAAAATCTAAAAAATTGAACCTAATTCAAAAATCGAAAAAATCGGAGTAAAAACATCCTAAAAATCTAAAAAAATCGAAGAAATCCAATAATTCCAAAACATGAAAGGAACTAAAAAATTCAAAATTCCAAAAAGATAAAAAAATCCAAAAATTAGAAAACTGAAAAAGTTAAAAAAACCCAAAAATATCCACGACCTTCTTCGTCCTATTTAGCGTGAAAAAAAAATGCAAAAAAATACAAGAAAATCTTAAATATCCGGATTATCCGAAAAATCACAAAATAAAATAATGCAAAAATCCAAAAATTCCAAAAAATGGAGAAATTAAAAAAATTATCCAAAAGATCGAAAAAGTAAACCCAATAAATTAAAAAAAAACAAAAGAAACAAAAAATCCAAACAATAAAAAAAATCGAAGACTTTAAAAAATTCAAAAATTTAAAAAATCCACGAAACCCAATAATTCGAAAAATCCAAAGAATGAAAAACATCCTAAAAAAATCCAGAAGGGCCAAAAAATTCAAGAAACCTAAGAAACTAAAAAATTCCAGACATCCAACAATTTCAAAAATCTAAAAAGTGAAAACCAGCGAACAGAAAATTTTAAAAAATTCCAAAAATCCAAAAAACCGTAGAAATCCAATAATTCCAAAACACAAAAGGAACTAAAAAATTAAAAAATCCAAACAATTCTAAAAAATCAAAAAATTTAAAAAATCCAAACATTTCAAAAAACCTAAGAATCTCGAAAAATTCAAGGCGGCCAATAATTAAAAAAATCTAAAAAATCGGAGTAAAAACATCCTAAAAATCTACAAAAATGGAAGAAATCTAATAATTCCAAAACATGAAAGTAACTAAAAAATTCAAAATTCCAAAAAAATCCAAAAAATTCAAAAATTAGAAAACTGAAAAAGTTAAAAAAATCTAAAAATATCCACGACTCAAGAAGCAAATCCTATTTAGGGTGAAAAAAAATCCAAAAAAAATCCAAGAAAATCTTAAATATCCGGATTATCCGAAAAATCCAAAAATCCAAGAATGCAAAAATTCCAAAAAATGGAGGAATTAAAACAAATATCCAAAAGATCGAAAAAATTGAATAAACCCAATAAATTAAAAAAAAACAAAAGAAACAAAAAATCCAAACAATTCAAAAAATCAAAGACTTTAAAAAATTCGAAAATTTTAAAAATCCAAGAAACCCAATAATTCAAAAAATCCAAAGAATGAAAAATTCCAAAACAAAAAAGGAACTAAAAAATAAAAAATTCCAAAAAATCTAAAAAATCCAAAAACTATTAAAAAATGAAAAAGTTTAAAAAATTAAAAAATATCCACGACTCAAGAAGCAAATCCTATTTAAGGTGAAAAAATCCAAAAAAATCCAAGAAAAATCCAAGGAAATCTGAAATATACGGATTATCCGAAAAATTCAAAAATCCAAAAATTCCAAAAAATGGAGGAATAAAAAAATATCGAAAAAATTGAATAAGTCCAATAAATTAGAAAAACAAAATGTAACAAAAATGTAAAAAATCTACATAATTCAAAAAATCAAAGACTTTAAAAAATTCAAAAATCAAAAAATTCAATAAACCCAATAATTCAAAAAATCCAAAGAATGAAAAACATCCCAAAAAATCCAAAAAGGTCAAAAATTCAAGAAATCTAAGAAACTGAAAAAATTTAAGACATCCAAAATTCCGAAAATTTAAAAAATTGAAACTAGCTCAAAAATCCAAAAAAGCCGAGAACAGAAGAAAATAAAAAAAATCCCAAAAATCCAAAAAATCGAAGAAATCCAATAATTCCAGAACATGAAAGGAACTAAATAATTAAACAATATCCTCGACTCAAGAAGCAAATCCTATTTAGGGTGAAAAAAAATCCAAACAAAATAAAAGAAAATCTGAAATATCCGGATTATCCGAAAAATCCAAAAATCCAAGAATGCAAAAATCCAAAAATTCCAAAAATGGAGGGATTAAAACAAATATCCAAAAGATCGAAAAAATTGAATAAACCCAACAAATTGAAAAAAAAACAAAAGAAACAAAAAATCCAAACAATTCAAAAAATCAAAGACTTTAAAAAGTTCGAAAATTTAAAAAATGCAAGAAACCCAATATTTCAAAAAATCCAAAGAATGAAAACCATCCTAAAAAAATCCAAAAGGACCAAAAAATTCAAGAAACCTAAGAAACTCAAAAAATTCAAGACATCCAATAATTTCAAAAATCCAAAAAGTGAAAACCAGCGAACAAAAAATTTAAAAAAATCCCAAAAATCCAAAAAATCGAGGAACAAAAAATCGGAAATATTTAGTAGATCCAAAAAATTAGAAACAACAAACAGAAACAAAAAAGGTAAAAAATCCAAACAATTCTAAAAAATCAAAAAATTTAAAAAATCAAACATTTTAAGAAACCTAAGAAACTCGAAAAATTCAAGACATCCAATAATTTAAAAAATCTAAAAAATGGAACCTAATTCAAAAATCCAAAAAATCGGGGTAAAACATCCTAAACATCTAAAAAAAATCGAAGAAATCCAATAATTCCAAAACATGAAAGGAACTAAAAAATTCAAAATTCTAAAAATTAGAAAACTGAAAAAGTTAAAAAAAAAAACAAAAATATCCACGACCCAAGAAGCAAATCCTATTTAGGGTGAAAACAAAATCCCAAAAAATCTTAAATATCCGGATTATCCGAAAAATCCAACAATCCAAGAATCCAAAAATCCAAAAATTCCAAAAAAATGGAGGAATTAAAAAATTATCCAAAAGATCGAAAAAATTGAATAAACCCAATAAATTAAGAAAAAACAAAAGAAACAAAAAATCCAAACAATTCAAAAAATCAAAGATTTTAAAAAATTCAAAAATTTTAAAAATCCAAGAAACCCAATAATTCAAAAAATCCCAAGAATGAACAACATCCCAGAAAAATCCAAAAGGGCCAAAAAATTCAAGAAACCCAAGAAATTCAAAAAATTCAAGACATCCAATAATTTCAAAATTCTAAAAATTGAAAACCAGCGAACAAAAAAATTAAATAAATCTCAAAAATCCAAAAAACCGTAGAAATCCACTAATTCTAAAACAAAAAAGAACTAAAAAATAAAAAATTCCAAAAAATCTGAAAAATCCAAAAATTATTAAAAAACGAAAAAGTTTAAAACAATAAAAAATTTCCACGACTCGAGAAGCAAATCCTATTTAAGGTGAAAAAATCCAAAAAAATAAAAAAATCCAAGAAAATCTGATATATCCAGATTATCCGAAAAATCAACAGGAAAAATCCAATAATTCAAGAATTAATTTCGGAGGCTTCCATGATTGTTTTCGGGTTGGCACCGTGTTAATTGAGTTTTTGGGCTCAACTTTTCGCACACGTTCGTAAGTGACATCTTCAGGAGAAGAGTTAAGAAAGAAGAGTTTCTCCTCTGGTATGGTTGACATACTGAGTTACTGTGCTCTTTTGCCTTATTCCTAATTTCTTAACTCTGCTCCTGAGGATGTCACTTACGAAAGTGTGCGAAACGTTGAGCCCAAAAACTCAATTAACAAGGTCCCAACCCGGAAAACGATAATGTATAAATTCAAGAATTCAAAAATCCAAAAATTCAATAAATCCAAAAAAATCGAAAAAGAAAATTATCCAAAAAATCGGAAAAATTGAAAAGAAACAAAAAATGTAAAAATCCAAAAATTAGAAAACTGAAAAAGTTAAAAAAAAAAACAAAAATATCCACGACCCAAGAAGCAAATCCTATTTATGGTGAAAAAAAATCCCCAAAAAATACAAAAAAATCTTAAATATCCGGATTATCTGAAAAATCCAAAAATCCAAAAATCCAAAAATTTCAAAAATGGAGGAATTAAAAAATTATCCGAAAGATCGAAAAAACTGGATAAACCCAATGAATTAAAAAAAAACAAAAGAAATAAAAAATCCAAACAATTCAAAAAATCAAAGACTTTAAAAAATTCAAAAATTTTAAAAATCCAAGAAACCCAATAATTCAAAAAATCCCAAGAATGAAAAACATCCCAAAAAATACCAAAAGGGCCAAAAAATTCAAGAAACCCAAGAAACTCAAAAAATTCAAGACATCCAGTGATTTCAAAAATCAAAAAATTGAAAACCAGCGAACAAAAAAATTAAATAAATCTCAAAAATCCAAAAAACCGTAGAAATCCAATAATTCCAAAACAAAAAAGGAACTAAAAATAAAAAATTCCAAAAAATCTAAAAAATCTAAAAATTAATAAAAAACGAAAAAGTTTAAAAAATTAAATAATAACCACGACTCAAGAAGCAAATCCTATTTAAGGTGAAAAAATCCAAAAATATCAAAGAAAAATCCAAGAAAATCTGAAATATCCGGATTATCCGAAAAATCAAAGAATCGAAAAATCCAAAAATCCAAAGATTCCAAAAAAATGGAGGAATAAAAAAATATCGAAAAACTTGAATAAATCCAATAAATTAGAAATAACAAAAATAACAAAAAATCCAAATAATTAAAAAATCAGACTTTAGAAAATTTAAAAATTTAAAAATTCAGTAAACCCAATAATTCAAAATATCCAAAGAATGAAAAACATCCCAAAAAATCCAAAAAGGTCAAAAAACTCAAGAAATCTAACAAAACTGAAAAAATTCAAGATATCCAAAATTCCGAAAATTTAAAAAAATTGGAACTAATTCAAGAATCCAAAAAAGCGGAGAACAGAAGGAAATAAAAATAATCCCAAAAATCCAAAAAACCGAAGAAATCCAATAATTCCAAAACGTGAAAGGAACTAAAAAATTAAAAAATATCCTCGACTCAAGAAGCAAATCCTATTGAAGGTGAAAAAATCCAAAAAAATGTGATATATCCGGATTATCCGAACAATCCAAAAAACCGGAAAAATCCATTAATTCAAGAATTAATTTCGGAGGCTTCCATGATCGTTTTTCGGGTTGGGACCGTGCTGATTGAATTTTTGGGCTCAACGTTTCGCACACGTTCGTAAGTGACATCTTCAGGAGCAGGGTTAAGAAAGAAGAGTTTCCCTCTGAGTTGCTGTGCTCTTTTGCCTTATTCCTAATTTCTTAACCCTGCTCCTAAGGATGTCACTTACGAAAGTGTGCGAAACGTTGAGCCCAAAAACTCAACTAACAAGGTCCCAACCCGGAAGACGATAATGTATGAATTCAAGAATCGAAAAATTCAATAAAACCAAAAAAATCGAAAAGAAAATTATTCAAAAAATCGGAAAAATTGAAAAGAAACAAAAAATGTAAAAAATCCAAAAATTTTAAATATCTAAGAAACCCAATAATTGCAAGAATTCAAAGAATGAAAACCATCCCAAACTAATAATAACAGTATTGCATTCCCAAATTTTCGGGAAAATAGAGTGAGTCCTTCTTGATTTAATAAAATAAACCCATTCATTAATTTTTTTGAGTCAGTCTGTATAAGTAATTTAGTTAAATTTATCATGCTTTCTGTAACCTTAAAAGTTTTGCAAGATCTCAGACCACTCGGTTTTGCATTTTCAAAATTAAATTGTAAAACTCAACACATATTCATAGAGCACATGTACAGAAGTATCTTATTTTATAAAACTGAAACAAAATTACTAATGTATAAGTACATTACGCTCAGGAAGCAAAAATAAAGACCCTTCTTAGAGATGCATCTCCATTAGGGGCATGTTTCATTCACGATTTTATTGTGATAGGTCATGATTGTAAACCCGGTACTGTTCCTTTTATTAGCTATTTATTATGGTTTTATTGGTCAGTAAAAACGCGACTGCTTTAGCGTAATGCGTTTTAACTGTGTTTCTCACAAAAAACATAACGTTACGTCTGCCATTCCAATCGGGTTGAGCTGTAAAATTTCCGAGCTCGGTATCTGCACTTTATGGCTTCTGCTATGGCCATTTGAATTTTTTGTAACGAGGGGTTAGGTCTCAGTGCCGGACGGAAACATTCGGCGAGGGTTAAGGGAGTTACCACGAGGAAACCGACAAGAAATAGTGCATACCAAAGTTCCATAAGCATTAATAGTGAAACGGTGGCTGTAGCGACTCCGTAAAAACTTGATTGCTCTTTTATTTTACAACGTGGCCTAAGTGTGTTTGGTAATGCTGAAAGAGGAAGGATCGAGCTAGGTTTATATAGGAGTAGAAAAAGTTTCTGGGCTCAAATAATTTTTGATCCTTCGTCTATCAAAATCACCCGGTATACGCAAACACCCGTAAAACTCAACGACACTATTAAAATCCGGAAAAATCCGTCCAACTTGTCGAATAAAGTTTAATCGTAATTGTGGAGGGTTTTCGTCGTCGGTTTGCCCTCAAACGCCAGATCAAACACCCCGATTGCTCGACTTTCCCTTTTTCTTTGCCTCTCCAAACGAAACGAAATAAATATTAAACCGGATTTAACGAATGAAATTTGAGACGCGACGCCTAAAAAACTCACTTAATCCACCGCAAGACCCCATCCAGACGCGGAATCTTGATTTATACCCTCTAGACGACATCCACAAGAAGCATTTAATTAAAAGCGTGGGAACTTCCTCGAATTTTATAAAAAAAGTGTTGTTCGCGCCTCGAGACAAAACCCGGGAGTGTTTTAATGGCGGTTTAGACGGTGATTTGGGGGGGTGACGTCAGTGGGTTTCCGGGCGGATTAATACGTGAGGGTTTTTAAAGTAAAAACCTGTCCCAAATATCACTTCTGCGTCTTTTTGACTTGAATTTTTTTTTTGTTTATGCAGTTTTTCGGTTTCCGTTTTTTATTTTCTTTACTATTTCAATTATTTAATTTTTCAATGTATCGATTTTATAATATTTTGTTTTTGTATTTTAATCTTTTCAGTTTTTCGTTTCTCCAATTTTTGATTTACGATTTTTCAATTTTTCATTTTTTTTCTTTCTTCAGTTCTTAGATTTTGGAATCTTTCGAAAGTTCGGCGGATTAATACGTGAGGGTTTTTAATGGAAAAATTGGTGGAAGGTTATTTCGAAATTTTTTTGTTTTGTTCTGATACCTCTATAAAGCAAAAATCTGTCTCAAATAACACTTCTGCGTCTTTTTGACTTGAATTTTTCAATTTTTCTGTTTTTTTGTTTATGCAGTTTTTCGGTTTCCGTTTTTTGTTTTCTTTACTATTTCAATTATTTAATTTTTGAATGTATCGATTTTATAATATTTTGTTTTTATATTTTATCATTTCAGTTTTTCGTTTCTCCAATTTTTGATTTACGATTTTAAAATGTTTCTTTTTTTTTGTTTCTTCAGTTCTTAGATTTTGGAATTTTTCGAAAGTTCGGCGGATTAATACGTGAAGGTTTTTAATGGAAAAATTGGTGGAAGGTTATTTCGAAATTTTTTTGTTTTGTTCTGATACCTCAATAAAGTAAAAATCTGTCTCAAATAACACTTCTGCGTCTTTTTGACTTGAATTTTTCAATTTTTCTGTTTTTTTGTTTATGCAGTTTTTCGGTTTCAGTTTTTTGTTTTCTTTACTATTTCAATTATTTAATTTTTCAATGTATCAATTTTATAATATTTTGTTTTTGTATTTTAATCTTTTCAGTTTTCCGTTTCTCCAATTTTTGATTTACGATTTTTAAATTTTTCATTTTTTTTCGTTTCTTCAGTTCTTAGATTTTGGAATTTTTCGAAACTTCGGCGGATTAATACGTGAGGGTTTTTAGTGAAAAAATTGCTGAAAGGTTATTTCGAAATTTTTTTGTTTTGTTCTGATACCTCTATAAAGTAAAAATCTGTCCCAAGTAACACTTCTGCGTCTTTTTGACTTGAATTTTTCAATTTTTCTTTGTTTTGTTTATGCAGTTTTTCGGTTTCCGTTTTTTGTTTTTTTTTACTATTTCAATTATTTAATTTTTCAATGTAACGATTTTATAATATTTTGTTTTTGTATTTTAATCGTTTCAGTTTTTCGTTTCTCCAATTTTTGATTTACGTTTTTTAAATTTTTCATTTTTTTTTGTTCCTTCAGTTATTGGATTTTGGAATTTTTCGAAAGTTTGGCGGATTAATACGTGGGGGTTTTTAGTGGAAAAATTGGTGGAAGGTTATTTCGAAATTTTTTTGTTTTGTTCTGATACCTCTATAAATTAAAAATCAGTCTCAAATAACACTTCTGCGTCTTTTTGACTTGAATTTTTCAGTTTTTCTTTTTGTTGTTTGTGCAGTTTTTCGGTTTCAGTTTTTTGTTTTCTTTACTATTTCAATTATTTAATTTTTCAATGTATCGATTTTATAATATTTTGTTTTTGTATTTTAATCTTTTCAGTTTTCCGTTTCTCCAATTTTTGATTTACGATTTTTAAATTTTTCATTTTTTTTTTCTTCAGCTCTTAGATTTTGGAATTTTTCGAAAGTTCGGCGGATTAATACGTGAGGGTTTTTAGTGGAAAAATTGGTGGAAGGTTATTTGGAAATTTTTTTGTTTTGTTCTGATACCTCTATAAAGAAAAAATCTGTTCCAGATAACACTTCTGCGTCTTTTTGACTTGAATTTTTCAATTTTTCTTTTTTTTTTGTTTATGCAGTTTTTCCGTTTCCGTTTTTTGTTTTCTTTACTATTTCAATCATTTAATTTTTCAATGTATCGATTTTATAATATTTTGTTTTTATATTTTAATCTTTTCAGTTTTTCGTTTCTCCAATTTTTCATTTACGATTTTTAATTTTTTCTTTTTTTTTTGTTTCTTCAGTTCTTAGATTTTGAAATTTTTCGATTTAAAAGTTCTCGAGTTTTCAGTTTTTAACTTGTAGATTCTTTAACTATTTTAATTTTTCAATTTTTCGGTGTCTAAATTTTTTTTTTGTTTTTTCAGTTCCAGTTTTTTCAAATTTTCGCTTCAGTTTTGAGTATGCAACTTTTCAAGTTTATATTTTTAAATTTTTCAATTTTTCGATTTTTTAATTTTTAGCTTTTTCAGTTTCTCAATTTTCCAAAGTTTTGTTTCTTGAATTTCTGGATTTTGCACTGTTTGCATTTAAAATTTCTCGAGTTTTCACTTTTCGATTCTTTAATTATCTTTTTTTCTTCTTCAAATTTTCGATTTTCAATTTTTCGTTTTAGTTTTTATTATCCTTATAATTTCTTTGTTCCAGATCCGACTTTCTGAAAGTTCGTGGCTTCGACGAGGACATAGTAGGCTGGGGCGGCGAAGACGTCATGCTGTATCGAAAGTACGTCCGAAGCAGTATGAAGGTGATCAGAGCCACGGACCCCGGGATTTTCCACATCTGGCACCCCAAGGTGACTGAGCTCGCGGGTTGATTTAGACGTTACAACGACTCATTTCAGGTGTGTTCGGGCGGGCCGGGTAGCCAGAAGCTGTCCGCCGACCAGTACCGGGCTTGCATTAGATCGCGAGCCCTCAACGAAGCCTCCCATGCCCAGCTGGGCTTCCTGGCGTTCCGGGACGACATCGCTGCCAATAGTAGTCCGGCGAAGTACCCGCCGCACCCCCCAAAACCCATTAAGCCGCAGCAACTCAAGAAGAAACCCACCACCTGAGTGACATCCACCGAATTTTAACCCATCGAGTGACAAAAGTGAGATAAAGACAATCCTAACCTAACTTTTGCTTAACCCCTATAGCGGAAGGTGGCTTGCACGCACACAGTGTACTGAAGATGAGTCAGTGTCGAAACACGTTGTTAGTTGTTTTAGTTCGGGGGGAGGTGCACTGTGTGCGCCATGTTAGGGTAGATTAGCCCGTCTGGATGATCCAGGTGTGGTCCAGACGAGCTGAAGCCGAATCCGCGCCGCGCGATTGGAGCCGAAATTCCATATTTTGTTACCGTTGCGTTCTTTAAATGTTAGAATGTTGTAAGACTGTTGCTACATCGAATAGGTTTCCGTAGAACCAACTAGCTCTAGTCTAGCGCATGTTACTTTGTATACCTGCATACAATTGGACACTGGAGCGACCTTTTGTATTTGATTGAAACGTCCTGACAGATGATATCACTAGATATATACTATGTTTTCCAATTATGATGTGAGCGATTTTAAGAATAAATTTTGTTGTAATGTTGGAGTTTCATTCCCGAACAAGTTGCGAATTCGCCGGCTTGCTCTGTCATAACGTCTCCCTGTGGTGGCTTTCCAATATGTACGGATCCCGAGGGATAATGGACGCAAAAACAGTTTGCATAGCAGTTGTTGGTAGATAGTTTGCAAACACTAGTTCGTATCCGCAAGTTGGTAAGTGTGTTCTTGTCGGCTTGTTTGCCGCCGAATCGATTCGGTACGGCCGGGATTCGCATCGGAAACAAAGGCGGCGCGGATCGCCAACCTGGTGGCAACCGCCGAAACCCGACCTTACGGTAAGCATGAATAAATTAACGCGTTTTTTGCTTTAATTTTATATAATAAGAGACTCCTGCAATTGTGGTGTATGAACCCGTGCTGAGTTCTCACTCTAGAGATACAAACTTTTGGAAAAAAAAATCAAAATTATATAGCATTTTGCAATTTAAAATTGAAATCTTGCAAAGTTTGAAGGTTATCGTAATTGATGACGCCATCTCAAAATGTTGCCTAATATATATATATATATATATATATATGTTACGGTTAAAGTGAATACTCGGCTAGTTTCCAAACTATCTGGTTGTTATGCAAACTAACCAAGTCGCTAGTTATTATAGACGAAAAACTATTTTCTCTTACATTAGCAGGGTTTCTTGGTTAATTTGTAAACTGCCCAGCTAGTTTATAAACTACCGTACAAGTTTGGATAATTTACATACTTTTTTTAAAGTACATAAATTAACCGAAATAATTGGTTAGTTTACAAACCAGCCACTTTGTTCTGGTTAAAATAAGAACTTTTTCTCTAGTACGATAAAATAACTAACGAATTGTATCATATTTTAGGCAGTTAGTATGCAAACAGACAGTTGTTTTAGTGTTCAATGCAGGCAATGATACAATTCATTGGTTATTTTATCGTACTAGAGAAAAAGTTCTTATTTTAACCAGAACAAAGTGGCTGGTTTGTAAACTAACCAATTATTTCGGTTAATTTATGTACTTTAAAAAAAGTATTTAAATTATCCAAACTTGTACGGTAGTTTATAAACTAGCTGGGCAGTTTAAAAATTAACCAAGAAACCCTGCTAATGTAAGAGAAAATAGTTTTTCGTCTATAATAACTAGCGACTTGGTTCGTTTGCATAACAACCAGTTAGTTTGGAAACTAGCCGAGTATTCACTTTAACCGTAACATATATAAACGACAACAAGTTGGCTTTGGAAATGTGAACGTAGGGCGTAGTTTGATTACATTAATTGTTGATTACCTGAACGTGCTCGCTGTGCTCGCATCCTAGGTGTTATTTTTTTTAAACTTAAGTCTCAGAATTATTCAAGAAAAACTCTTAGCGAAGTTATTGTTTGGGTTAAATTGTATCTAATAATAAATCTCTTGATTTTAAAAACACATCCCTATACAATAAATAGAAAGTAGAAAAGACGAAGTAAAGTAAACTGTGATACTGAAAAATCGAATAAATGAAATACTATTAGTTTTAAAATCCACTAATAAATGGAAATCGTAAAATTGAAAAAGTAAAAGATTTAAATTTATAATGATTAGGTGTTACAAATTTAAAATGAAAATTAGAAAAATTGCAAATCAAAAACTGAAGAATCAAAAAATTGGAAAATCGAGAAATTGCAAAACCTAAAATTGAAGAAACGAAAAATTAAAAAATCTAAAAGATGAAAAATCAAAAAATTGAAAAATAAAGAAAATAAAAAACCGAAACGAAAACTGCAAATCGAAAAATTGGAGACATGAAAAATTAAGTGAAAAATCGAAAAATTGAAAAATAAAACACTGAAAACTCGCGAAATTGCAAATCGAAAAATTGGAAAATCTAAAAATCGAAGCATGCAGAAGTGGGAAAATCGAAAAACTGAAAAATTTAAAAATGAAAACTCCAAGAGTTGCACATCGTAAAATTGAAGAAACAAAAAAAATAAAAATTGGAAAATTGCATATCGATAAATTGAAAAAATTGAGGTCGAGGAAACAAAACGTTCCGATTTTATAGGAACATTGAAAAATCGAAAATCCAAGGAAACGAAAAATTGAAAAATTAAAAATTGAAAACGCGAGAAATTTTAAATCGAAAATTTGCAAAATCTAAAAATTGAAGAAAAAAAATAAAAATTATAAAAAGAATTATAAAATCGAAAAATCGATTATTTGAAAAAATTACAAATTATAAATTCGAGAAATTCAGATCGAATAATTATTGCAAAATCTAAAAATTGAAAAATTCAAAAGTTGGAAAATTGAAAAACTAAAGAAACAAAAAGAAAAATTGAAAAAAGCTGTTAGAGTGTTATTTATCGAATTATCGAAAATTTGAGCAATTGAAAAATTTGAAAATCCAAATGTCGAAAAATTGAGAAATTGTGAGATCAAAATATCAAAAATTGAAAAACCGGAAAATCGAAAAACTGAAAAATGAAAAAATTAAACCGCTGAGAACTAAAAATAAAAAAATTAAGAACTAGAATTACAAATCTAGTAAAAGAAAAAAACGAAAACTAGAGAAATCGGGAAAACAAAACACTGAAAAACCTAAAAACCGAAAAATCGAAAAATGGGGAGTAAAAATCAAGAAATCGAATCATCAAAAAATTGAGAAATTGAAAAATTTGAAAATCCATATGTCGGAAAGTTGAAAAATTGTGTGATTAAACTATCGGCGGAAACAAAAAGTTTCGATTTTATAGGAACATTGAAAAATCGAAAATCCAAAGAAACGAAAAATTGAAAAATTAAAAATTGAAAACTCGAGAAATTTTAAATCGAAAATTTGCAAAATCTAAAAATTGAAGAAAAAAAATTGAAATATTGCAAATCGAATAAATGAACAAACGAAAATTGAAAAAAATTAAAAATTAAAAACCAAAGAATTATAAAATCGAAACAATGAAAAATCGATTATTTGAAAAAATTACAAATTATAAATTCGAGAAATTCAGATCGAATAATTATTGCAAAATCTAAAAATTGAAAAATTCAAAAGTTGGAAAATTGAATAACTAAAGAAACAAAAAGAAAAATTGAAAAAAGCTTTTAGAGTGTTATTTATCGAATTATCGAAAATTTGAGCAATTGAAAAATTTGAAAATACAAATGTCGAAAAATTGAAAAATTATGAGATCAAAACATCAAAAATTGAAAAACCGGAAAGTCGAAAAACTGAAAAATGGAAAAATTAAGCCGCTGAAAACTAAAAATAAAAAAAAAATCGAAAAATTGACGATGTAAAAGTCTAAAAATAAAAAAATTAAAAACTAGAATCACAAATCTAGTAAAAGAAAAAAACGAAAAATAGAGAAATCGAGAAAACAAAACACTGAAAAGCCTAAAAACCGAAAAATCGAAAAATGGGGAGTAAAAATCAAGAAATCGAATTATCGAAAAATTGAGAAATTGAAAAATTTGAAAATCCATATGTCGAAAAGTTGAAAAATTGTGTGATCAAAATATCGGGGGTAACAAAAGGTTTCGATTTTATAGGAACATTGAAAAATGGAAAATCCAAAGAAATGAAAATTTGAAAAATTAATAATTGAAAACTCGAGAAATTTTAAATCGAAAAATTGCAAATCGAAAAATTGAACAAACGAAAATTGAAAAAAATTAAAAATTAAAAACCAAAGAATTATAAAATCGAAACATTGAAAAATCGATTAATTGAAAAAATTACAGATTGTAAATTCGAGAAATTCAGATCGAATAATTATTGCAAAATCTAGAAATTGAAAAATTCAAAAGTTGGAAAATTGAAAAACTAAAGAAACAAAAAGAAAAATTGAAAAAAGCTGTTAGAGTGTTATTTAATAATAAATAATAAAAAATAAATAATAATAAAATAAATAAATAAATAAAATATTTATCGATTCATCGAAAATTTGACCAATTGAAAAACTTGAAAATCCAAATGTCGAAAAACTGAAAAATGAAAAAATTAAACCGCTGAGAACTAAAAATAAAAAAAAATTGAAAAATTGACGATCTAAAAGTCTAAAAATAAAAAAATTAAAAACTAGAATTACAAATCTAGTAAAAGAAAAAAACGAAAAATAGAGAAATCGAGAAAACAAAACACTGTAAAGCCTAAAAACCGAAAAATCGAAAAATGGGGAGTAAAAATCAAGAAATCGAATTATCGAAAAATTGAGAAATTGAAAAATTTAAAAATCCATATGTCGAAAAGTTGAAAAATTGTGTGATCAAAATATCGGGGGAAACAAAAAGTTTCGATTTTATAGGAACATTGAAAAATCGAAAATCCAAAGAAACGAAAATTTGAAAAATTAAAAATTGAAAACTCGAGAAATTTTAAATCGAAAAATAGCAAATCGAAAAATTGAACAAACGAAAATTGAAAAAAAATTAAAATTTAAAAACCAAAAAATTATAAAATCGAAACATTGAAAAATCGATTAATTGAAAAAAATACAAATTATAAATTCGAGAAATTCAGATTGAATAAATATTGCAAAAATCAAAAAATTGAAAAATTCAAAAGTTGGAAAATTGAAAAACTAAAGAAACAAAAAGAAAAATTGAAAAAAGCTGTTAGAGTGTTATTTATAGAATTATCGAAAATTTCAGCAATTGAAAAATTTGAAAATCCAAATGTTGAAAAATTGAAAAATTGTGTTGGAACGTTTGAAGGGATGAGTAATAGGCTTGTTGTCCCTTCGATGGTTTATTACGTTCTATCTTAAAATTACAAGTGAGACCTGAGCAGGGTGGGGGTGACAAACCCACCACTGGTCTATCGAATGAACATACCGCCCCCCTTGAAGGATAGGCTTCAAAATTTGAGACATAAATAAATAAAAATTACAAATATCAGAAATGTTAAAGGTCCTTCACTTATTAGTCTGCTTCTGCTGGAAGTAAGCACACCTTTTTTATGGTTCGTTTGTAAACCCCAGTCGATGTTTTCACTGTAACCACCCTCACTACACCATCTAGCCCCGGATGAAGTTGGAGCACTCGTCCCAGTTTCCATTTCAATGGTGGCAAATTGTCCTCGATGATTACCACCAAGGAACCGACAGCGACTTGGGATGTGGAGGATTGTTGACCTTTAGGGCGCCTTTGTAGTTCGGACAGATACTCCTGGGTCCACCTCTTCCAAAACTGTTGGTGGAGCTGCTGCACCCGCTGCCATCGTGAGAGACGATTGATGGGTAGTGGTGTAACGTCTTCTTCTGCGGTGTTCGTCAACGGAGCCCCTATAAGCAAGTGTCCTGGTGTAAGAGCGTTCAGGTCATTAGGGTCAGGAGATAGAGGGGTGAGGGGTCGTGAATTTAAACAGGCCTCAATGCAAACTAAAAAGGTATAAAATTCTTCGTAGGTTAGTGAGGCATCCCCTACTACTCGAAACAAATGATGTTTTACACTACGCACGGCTCTCTCCCAGAGGCCCCCAAAATGTGGTGATCTGGCTGGTATAAAGTGAAAACTTGTTCCTTTTTCGGAAAAATGGTTCGCTAATTTGTTCTCAAACTGTCTGGAGTTAAACAAGGCTCGTTCGGCTCCGACAAAATTTGTGCCATTATCACAAAATAACTCTCGCACATTTCCCCTACGCGATGTGAATCGCTTCATCGCCGCTAAAAAACTATCGGTAGTCAGATCACCTACTAACTCCAGGTGGACAGCCTTAGTCGCAAAACAAACAAATAGCGCAATGTACGCCTTCACACGTCTTTGTGTTCTGGTACGCCCATCCTTTATTAAAAATGGGCCTGCATAATCGACCCCTGATACGTAAAAGGGCCGTGACGGCTCGACTCTTTGTTTTGGTAAATCCCCCATTTTGTAAAAATAATAAATACAAAAAATATAAACCTAGTATGCAACAAAATCGAATATTTAACAAAAATTGAGGCTTGCTTAAACTGCGCTTTAAGGTAATTAAAAAAAGGAAGGATCTGACCTGAACGTCTCGGACACGATGTGGACGCTGAGATGGCTCGGGGCTCGGGATCGGCAGCTGCTTTTCTTCCCGACGAACTCCGGACGTGGAAATCGGATGGATTCTTTTTGCGTCACCGTTGCGTGGATTTCTTCCTGACGAATTCCGGGAGTGAGAGTCGATTGGATTTCTTCTTGGGAAATTCCGGGAGTGAGAGTCGACTGGATTTCTTCTTGGCTCGCCTGGTTTTCTTCCCGACGCACTCCGTACACGTGAATCGGGTGGATGTTTTCTTGGATCGTCTGGATCGCTTACACCTTCACTTTTACACACACACTACGAATGTGTCGACGCCGTGAAGATGTGATTTGAATAAAAACGCCTGGATCATTTGATCGGGTCTTATAAGAACGCCTGGATCATTTGATCGGGTTTTATTTGTTTTTGCTGATTCAGATGGATGGTTCCATCAGGCTCGATTGGACCAAAAATGTTGGAACGTTTGAAGGGATGAGTAATAGGCTTGTTGTCCCTTCGATGGTTTATTACGTTCTATCTTAAAATTACAAGTGAGACCTGAGCAGGGTGGGGGTGACAAACCCACCACTGGTCTATCGAATGAACAAATTGTGAGATCAAAATACCAAAAATTGAAAAACCGGAATGTCGAAAAACTGAAAAATGGAAAAATTAAGCCGCTGAAAACTAAAAGTAAAAAAAAATCGAAAAATTGACGATGTAAAAGTCTAAAAATAAAAAAATTGAAAACTAGAATTACAAATCTAGTAAAAGAAAAAACGAAAATAGAGAAATCGAGAAAACAAAACACTGAAAAGCCTAAAAACCGAAAAATCGAAAAATGGGGAGTAAAAATCAAGAAATCGAATAATCGAAAAATTGAGAAATTGAAAAATTTGAAAATCCATATGTCGAAAAGTTGAAAAATTGTGTGATCAAAATATCGGAGGAAACAAAAAGTTTCGATTTTATAGGAACATTGAAAAATCGAAAATCCAGAGAAACGAAAAATTGAAATATTAAAAATTGAAAACTCGAGAAATTTTAAATCGAAAAATTGCAAATCGAAAAATTGAACAAACGAAAATTGAAAAAAATAAAAAATTAAAAACCAAAGAATTATAAAATCGAAACATTGAAAAATTGATTAATTGAAAAAAATACAAATTATAAATTCGAGAAATTCAGATTGAATAATTATTGCAAAATCTAAAAATTGAAAAATTCAAAAGTTGGAAAATTGAAAAACTAAAGAAACAAAATGAAAAATTGAAAAAAGTTGTTAGAGTGTTATTTATCGAATTATCGAAAATTTGAGCAATTGAAAAATTTGAAAATCCAAATGTCGAAAAATTGAAAAATTGTGAGATCAAAATATCAAAAATTGAAAAACCGGAAAGTCGAAAAACTGAAAAATGGAAAAATTAAGCCGCTGAAAACTAAAAATAAAAAAAAATCGAAAAATTGACGATGTGAAAGTCTAAAAATAAAAAAATTAAGAACTAGAATTACAAATCTAGTAAAAGAAAAAAACGAAAAATAGAGAAATCGAGAAAACAAAACACTGAAAAGCCTAAAAACCGAAAAATCGAAAAATGGGGAGTAAAAATCAAGAAATCGAATTATCGAAAAATTGAGAAATTGAAAAATTTGAAAATCCAAATGTCGAATAGTTGAAAAATTGTGTGATCAAAATATCGGAGGAAACAAAAAGTTTCGATTTTATAGGAACATTGAAAAATCGAAAATCCAAAGAAACGAAAAATTGAAAATTAAAAATTGAAAACTCGAGAAATTTTAAATCGAAAATTTGCAAAATCTAAAAATTGAAGAAAAAAAATAAAAACTGCAAAATTGCAAATCGAAAAATTGAACAAACGAAAATTGAAAAAAATTAAAAATTAAAAACCAAAGAATTATAAAATCGAAACATTGAAAAATCGATTATTTGAAAAAATTACAAATTATAAATTCGAGAAATTCAGATCGAATAATTATTGCAAAATCTAAAAATTGAAAAATTCAAAAGTTGGAAAATTGAAAAACTAAAGAAACAAAAAGAAAAATTGAAAAAAGCTGTTAGTGTTATTTATCGAATTATCGAAAATTTGAGCAGTTGAAAAATTTGAAAATCCAAATGTCGAAAAATTGAAAAATTGTGTGATCAAAATATCGGAGGAAACAAAATGTTTCGTCTTTATAGGAACATTGAAAAATCGAAAATCCAAAGAAACGAAAAATTGAAAAATTAAAAATTTAAAACTCGAGAAGTTTTAAATCGAAAATTTGCAAAATCTAAAAATTGAAGAAAAAAAATAAAAATTGAAAAATTGCAAATCGAAAAATTGAACAAACGAAAATTGAAAAATATTAAAAATTAAAAACCATAGAATTATAAAATCGAAACATTGAAAAATCGATTGTTTGAAAAAATTATAAATTATAAATTCGAGAAATTCAGATCGAATAATTATTGCAAAATCTAAAAATTGAAAAATTCAAAAGTTGGAAAATTGAAAAACTAAAGAAACAAAATGAAAAATTGAAAAAAGTTGTTAGAGTGTTATTTATCGAATTATCGAAAATTTGAGCAATTGAAAAATTTGAAAATCCAAATGTCGAAAAATTGAAAAATTGTGAGATCAAAATATCAAAAATTGAAAAACCGGAAAGTCGAAAAACTGAAAAATGGAAAAATTAAACCGCTGAGAACTAAAAATAAAAAAATTAAGAACCAGAATTAGAAATCTAGTAAAAGAAAAGAACGAAAACTAGAGAAATCGGGAAAACAAAACACTGAAAAGCCTAAAAACCGAAAAATCGAAAAATGGGGAGTAAAAATCAAGAAATCGAATTATCGAAAAATTGAGAAATTGAAAAATTTGAAAATCTATATGTCGAAAAGTTGAAAAATTGTGTGATCAAAATATCGAAGGAAACAAAAAGTTTCGATTTTATAGGAACATTGAAAAATCGAAAATCCAAAGAAACGAAAAATTGAAAAATTAAAAATTGAAAACTCGAGAAATTTTAAATCGAAAAATTGCAAATCGAAAAATTGAACAAATGAAAATTGAAAAAATTAAAATTTAAAAACCAAAGAATCGATTGAAAAATCGATTATTTGAAAAAATTACAAATTATAAATTCGAGAAATTCAGATCGAATAATTATTGCAAAATCTAAAAATTGAAAAGTTCAAACGTTGGAAAATTGAAAAACTAAAGAAACAAAAAGAAAAATTGAAAAACGCTGTTAGAGTGTTTTAACGCCACTGGTTTTTACTTTATAGAGATTATCAGAATAAAAAAAATCTTTTGTTTTTATTACACTGTGAGTAGTACCTTCAATATTGTTTTTACTCCATGGAGGTTATCACGAAAAAGTAAAATTCCACAAAATCAGATTTTAAAATTTTTCAGCTAAGCAGTATTTGTTGGACTGTCTTTCAGAAGCGAGGAAAATTCTGTCGAAATAACCTCCGCCCAATTTTCAACCCAGAAATGCGACGATGTATGCGACGTTGCGGCATTATTGCCCCCATAATTCTGTCGGGGTCGCTGCTCTGCGCGTCATAAAAGGGCAAAAACTAAAATTAAATCCACCCCTTTGATTTGTAGGGGAAAGTCTTGCATAAATTATCATGTTCTCTTTCATCGGGTCATTTAGGACGGGCCATCAATTTAAATGAATGGTCGCACGTAAGCTCTTAGGCCGCAGGTAAGTACCTTTCAATGCCTGCGTAGCGCGAACATCTCCGCCCGAGTCTCATCGGAGCGTTCGCCCAGCCGGCGTGTAATTCCGCCTCTGGTATCATTTTCCGACCGAACACTTCTATTACGCTAATGAAATAATTAGCAAATTGTAGTCGGGGAAGTTGGATCCGTACTCCGGCTCGGCTGATGTAAATTTGATATTTACATACGGCCGCTCTCAAAAATTAAATTGTTGTTAACGCGGGGAGGATTTTTCATTAGCGCGGAGGGCGGATTTATGGCGCACCTGCCGGCCGGCGCAGGTTTTAATGGGATTTTTCTGGGCTGCCGCGCTGGGAAGAGATAAGATTGCGGCGTGATTTCCGTTCGTTTTGGTGGACGCGGTTTGGAGTTGAATAAGCGTTAAAGCGAGCAAATTGGAAAACTTGGGGTTTTGGTAGGTACAATGGCAGACGAAAGTTAGGGACTCTTTTTCATTCATTTGTAACGTTAACTTCTTCTATCTTAATTACACTGAATGAAAAAAAAATCCGAAACCAAAAAATATAAATTTTGGAACCAAATCTCGAGGCTGCGAAATACAAAAATCAAAAAAATCGGGGAAAAACTGAGAAACCAAAAATTGAAAATCTAAAAATTTAAAACTAGACATCGAGATCGGGAAATACAAAAATCACAAATTGAGAAACTGAAAAATTGAAGACTAGAAAGATTGAGAAATCAAGTCACGCAATTGAGAAATCGTAAAGTCGAAAATTAAAAAAATTGGAAAATCGAAAAGGTGAAAAATTAAAAAAATCAAAAATGAGAAATTCAAATTTCGAATAACTGAAAATGAGAGAAATTGGGAGATCTAAAAATTGAAAAATGTAAGATTTGAATAACTAAGAAAGCAAAAAATCGAGAGATTAAAAGTCGAAAAATTGAAAAATCGAGAAATCGAAAAATCATAATGTCGAAAAATCGAGAAATCGAAAAACTATAAACCGAGAAATTGAAATTTTGTAAAACTGAAAACTCTAAAATTTGAATAATCGAAAAATTGAAGAATCGGAAAATTAAAATATATATGTATTTCCAACTGAAAACCTGAAAACTGAAAAAATCGTCAGTTCGTAAAGTCGAAAAATGTAGAAATCGAAAAATCAAAAAATCAAGTAATTGAAATTTTGAAAAATAACATTTAAATTGTCAAAAAACGCGGAAATAAAAAAACTGAAAACCCGGACAACGAATAATTGAGATTCTTCAAATTTTGGATTTTCCAACTTTTGGATTTTCAATTTTTAGATTTTGGCATTTTTCGATTTTCAATTTCTCGAGTTTTCAAATACATACATATTAATTTTCCAATTTTTGGATTTATGAATTAATTTTTCATGTTTTCAGGTTTTGGGCTTGCAATTTTTCGATTCGGTTTTTGATTTTGGTTTATCTTTTTTTCAATATGAAATTTTTCAGTTTTAAGATTTATCAGTTTTTCAATTTGCAATTTTTCGGCTTTCAGTTTTACAATTTTTCAACTTTTAGATTTTTCGGTTCTTCAGTTCATGATTTGAAATTTTCCTAATTTTCATTTTAAATATGCGAAATAATTATAACTTTTAAAATACATCACTTTTCATTTTTTCTCAATTACATATTGGATTTTAAACTTTTTCATTTATTTTTTTTTTTCAGTGTTTCAGTTTTTAGATTCTATAATTTTTCGATTTTACAGTATTTGGGTCTTCCAGTTTTTGTATTCCATTCGTTTTTGCTTTCCAATTTTTCGATTCATTAAATTTTTCGATTTTTTATTTTTCTGTTTCAAATTTTTCGTGTCTTCAGTTTTTTGATTTGCAATTTTTGGATTTTTCAGTTTTTCGATTTCTTGAACTTTTCGAATTAAAAAAATGGAAAAATTGTAAAATTGAAAAATCAAAAATGAAAAAACGAAAATGTATAAAACTAAAACTGGAAATCAAGAACCTGAAAAATTGAACGGACAAATAATTAAAAAATCCAGACACTAAAATTTAGAACTTTAAAAATCGAAAAAGTGCAAAATCGAAAAAACACAAAACAAAATATGTAATTGTAAAATCAAAATATTGAAAATTAAAGGAATCAGAAAATCGTATAAATCAAGAGAAGTGAAAATTAAAAAATCGCGAAAATTGAAAATAAAAATCAAGAATTTGAAAATTTGAAAAACTGAGGAAACGAAAAAATGAAAAATCGATAAATAAAAAATTGAGAAACCGGAAAATCGAAAAATAATAAACCGAAAAATTGAAATTTTGTAAAACTGAAAACTGCAAAATTTGAATAATCGAAAAATTGAAGAATCGGAAAATTAAAATATATATGTATTTCCAACTGAAAACCTGAAAACTCGAAAAATTAAAAAGCGGCGAATTAAAAAATCAGTAAGAAAATTTAAAACTACAAAATCAAAAATGAAAAACCGAGAAATCGTCAGTTCAAGTAATTAAAAATTTGAAAAATAACATTTGAATTGTCAAAAAACGCGGAAATAAAAAAATTGAAAACCCGGACAACAAATAATTGAGATTCTTCAATTTTTCGATTTTCAATTTCTCGAGTTTTCAAATACATACATATTAATTTTCCAATTTTTGGATTTATGAATTATTTTTTCATGTTTTCAGGTTTTGGGCTTGTAATTTTTCGATTCGGTTTTTGATTTTGGTTTTTCTTTTTTTCAATATGAAATTTTTCAGTTTTAAGATTTATCAGTTTTTCAATTTGCAATTTTTCGGTTTTCAGTTTTACAATTTTTCAACTTTTAGATTTTTCGGTTCTTCAGTTCATGATTTGAAATTTTCCTAATTTTCATTTTAAATATGTGAAATAATTATAACTTTTAAAATACATCACTTTTCATTTTTTCTCAATTACATATTGGATTTTAAACTTTTTCATTTATTATATATTTTTTTCAGTGTTTCATTTTTTAGATTCTATAGTTTTTCGATTTTACAGTATTTGGGTCTTCCAGTTTTTGTATTCCATTCATTTTTGCTTTCCAATTTTTCGATTCATTAAATTTTTCGATTTTTTATTTTTGTGTTTCGAACTTTTCGTGTCTTCAGTTTTTTGATTTGCAATTTTTGGATTTTTCAGTTTTTCGATTTCTTGAAATTTTCGAATTAAAAAAATGGAAAAATTGTAAAATTGAAAAATCAAAAATGAAAAAACGAAAATCTATAAAACGAAAACTGGAAATCAAGAACCTGAAAAATTGAACGGCCAAATAATTCAAAAATCCAAAGACTAAAATTTAAAACTTTAAAAATCGAAAAAGTGCAAAATCGAATAAACAAAAAACAAAATATGTAATTGTAAAATCAAAATATTGAAAATTAAAGGAATCAGAAAATCGTATAAATCAAGAATTTGAAAATTTGAAAAACTGAGGAAACGAAAAAATGAAAAATCGATAAATAAAAAATTGAGAAACCGGAAAATCGAAAAATAATAAACCGAAAAATTGAAATTTTGTAAAACTGAAAACTCCAAAATTTGAATAATCGAAAAATTGAAGAATCGGAAAATTAAAATATATATGTATTTCCAACTGAAAACCCGAAAACTCGAAAAATTAAAAAGCGGCGAATTAAAAAATCAGTAAGAAAATTTAGAACTACAAAATCAAAAAATGAAAAACCGAGAAATCGTCAGTTCAAGTAATTAAAAATTTGAAAAATAACATTTGAATTGTCAAAAAACGCGGAAATAAAAAAAGTGAAGACCCGGACAACGAATAATTGAGATTCTTCAATTTTTCGATTTTCAATTTCTCGAGTTTTCAAATACATACATATTAATTTTCCAATTTTTGGATTTATGAATTCATTTTTTGGGTTTTCAGGTTTTGGGCTTGCAATTTTTCGATTCGGTTTTTGATTTTGGTTTTTCTTTTTTTCAATATGAAATTTTTCAGTTTTAAGATTTATCAGTTTTTCAATTTGCAATTTCTCGGTTTTCAGTTTTTCAATTTTTCAACTTTTAGATTTTTCGGTTCTTCAGTTCATGATTTGAAATTTTCCTAATTTTCATTTTAAATATGCGAAATAATTATAACTTTTAAAATACATCACTTGTCATTTTTTCTCAATTACATATTGGATTTTAAACTTTTTCATTTATTTTTTTTTTAATGTTTCAGTTTTTAGATTCTATAATTTTTCGATTTTACAGTATTTGGGTCTTCCAGTTTTTGTATTCCATTCGTTTTTGCTTTCCAATTTTTCGATTCATTAATTTTTTTCTGTTTCAAATTTTTCGTGTTGCAATTTTTGGATTTTTCAGTTTTTCGATTTCTTGAACTTTTCGAATTAAAAAAATGGAAAAATTGTAAAATTGAAAAATTTAAAATGGAAAAACGAAAATGTATGAAACGAAAACTGGAGATCAAGAACCTGAAAAATTGAATGGACAAATAATTCAAAAATCCAGAGACTAAAATTTAGAACTTTAAAAACCGAAAAAGTGCAAAATCGAAAAAACAAAAAACAAAATATGTAATTGTAAAATCAAAATATTGAAAATTAAAGGAATCAGAAAATCGTATAAATCAAGAAAAGTGAAAATTAAAAAATCGCGAAAATGGAAAATAAAAATCAAGAATTTGAAAATTTGAAAAACTGTGGAAACGAAAAAATAAAAAATCGATAAATTAAAAATTGAGAAACCGAAAAATCGAAAAATGGCAAATTTGAAAAATTGCAAATCGAAAAAGCCTTATTAGTTAGCACTCTAATTTGAGGTATTTTTAAAACAAACGTGATTAATGTTTTTATTTCTTCTTCATTTAACATAGAATCATGTAACAGACCTTTTGAACGAGTAAAATGGCCGCCAATTCAGTGGTACCAATCAACTGAAAAACATAGTAAAATTTGTCCGAATTCAAATTTAAGTTGGCACTAATGAAGGTTTTAAATTAAGCGTCACATTCGATTGGTGGATTTCGTGGGGAAATCACCCCAAACGGCTCATTATTGCCAACCTAAATTTGGGCGCCGACAAATATTACCACCATTTTCACTTGATTGGTGCAACTGAATCGGCGGCCATCTTAGTGGTGCAAAAGGTCAAAAGGTTTTAACGGAATTTCTCAGACAATTTTCTTAAATTCGTGTTACCTTCTACATCTAACCTTCAATTAGCTCGTCTTTCATCTAATATATTTTTAAGGCAACAAATTATTTGTAAAACTTTACTTCCCGGGTGTAAGCGATGTAAGTATTGTAATTGAGTCGATTATAAATCACTATTCAAGAATAACAATAATGCAATACTTTAATTATTAGTATTGCAATGCATCTATCTCACCTTTACTCAAACATTGAATACATATTTTTATTTTAGCTTATAATGGTTGCCATAAAAAGCAGTAAATTCACAAAATCAAATCTTTTAATTTTTCGAAAAACCTGGATTTGACAAGCTGTACTTAATGGGCGGGGGAAGTTCTGTCGAAGTAATCTTCGATCAATTAAAAAATATGAAGCATTTAGGCAACCAGTTATACAGATGCGTGTGGTCTTTGTCATGCGTCCTTAGGCATTTAGTACAGTTCAAATCTGAGAGGCGGCACGTTTACATGACCTACATTTATCGAAACCCTGTATATTCTAATGCAGCAAAATATTTGTAAACATTCTTTAACGTCGTCTACTGCCGTTCATAATTACTTAGAACAACTTGTGCCCCTTTCGTAGACCCCATGACTGATGCGCCGCGACGTATAATTCCATTACGTCTCCATTCGCCGACTTTATCTCCTAAAATATGTAGCCCATTTTATTGAAATTCTTTCCCGCGGCGAAATCGTCAATTCGGCGTTCCGTCGAGACATGTTTATCTGAGAAAGGCGACGAAATGCGCCGGTACGGACACCGTCGGTTTGATAAACGAGACACGTACGAACCGGAGAGAGGCGTCTATAAGGGTGCGACCAAATATCAACAGATCCAATTTGCATGCGAACTGGTTAGTGGCCAGGAGAGGTCTGGGCGTCTTAATGACGATGAAATTTCAGCACAAGTGGCTTATTAGTTTCCAAGTACAAAGGAAATTTTACGCGCTGTCCGGAAATGCGAAAACGAAACGGAGACTCCGGGGGAGGTGGAGGAACTTAACCGAATTTTTTTCGCTCGTAACGGTTTCGTCATAAACGCAAATAAATTAGAGAAAACAAGCAAAGTTATGCAGTTGGCGGGCCCTCGAAGCCGGCGTGTCAACAGCGAATGTTCCAATTTCATGGAATAGAGAGTTCGCTTTGTATACGTTGTGCAATTAAAGCAGAAGTACCTAACTTTGTGTTTCCATTATGAAGCGTTTACGGGCGAGGGGACGGAATTACTCGACTGTTGAGAGCCGCATGTCCGTTTAGGGTGTCCGAGTACGGGAAAAGCTAGCGGAGTTATAATTTGTAATTTAATGAGGATGAAAGAATGCCTGGTTTCTTATTCCTCTTTGTCTCGAATCTGGGTTAAATTTGTTTAATTAAGCGACTGGCATTGCGTAGGCGTTCTTTAAATTTCCTTGTTACGCTCTTTATCAGATTAGGGCGCTGAGAGGAGACAAAGACGTTAGGGGTTGCGATAGCGGGGTTTTTGTTTGAATTAGGCAACCAGTAATACAGGGGGGCACCGAAAAAATATATGCTGACTAGAAAATAAATGGAAATGTGGATACAAGGAAAATTCGTCGAAGGTTATCTCGTTTGTTGTTTGGAAAGTTACAAAACTTCTTTACGATTTTTGTTTTATACTGATAATCTCTATAAAGTAAAAACCATGTGGTGGTTTTTTTTCAATGTGAAATTTTTCAGTTTTTGGATTTGTCAATTTTTTAATTTGCAATTTTTAATTCTGGATTTTAAGTTTCCAGATTTTTAATTTTGCGTTTCTTCAATTTTTGGTTTGTAATTTCCTAGTTTTCAAAAACTTTTTCATTTATTCGATTTTTCAAATTTCCTCAGTGTTACAGTTTATCGATTCTATATCTTTTCGATTTTACAACATTTGGGTTAACCAATTTTTCCATTTGATTTCATCTTTTTTCCTTCTTTCCAATTTTTTGAAAAATGAAAAAATTAAAAAGCAAGGAACTAAAAAACCAGAAGGAAAAATAGGAAAAATGAAGATATAAAAATTGAAAATTTCATAAATCGAGAACCAAAAAATTTAGACCTAGTGTTACAAATAGAAAAATCAAAAAGTTAGAAATCGAAAAACTAGAAAATCTAAAAAAACTTGAAAAACCGTAAAATCGAAAAATGGGGAGTAAAAATAAAAAATTCGAATTATCGAAAAATTGAGAAATTGAAAATTTTGAAAAACCAAATGTCGAAAAATTTAAAAATTGAAAAACCGGAAAGTAGGGAAATTGAAAAATTAAATAACGAGAAAATAAAAAAAGCAAAAGAAAAAATATAAAAACTGAAGATGTAAAAATCGAAAAATTAAAAAGTTAAAAACCCAAAAATTAAGAACTAGAATTACAAATCTAGTAAAAGAAAGAAAAAACGAAAAAATAGAAAAATCGAGAAAACAAAATACTGAAAAGCCGAAGAATCGTAAATTAGAAAAATGGGGAATCAAGAAATCAAATTGACAAAAAATTGAGAAATTGAAAAATTTGGAAATCCAAATGCGAAAAACTGAAAAATCGTGAGATCAAATATCGAAAATTGAAAAACAGGAAAGTCGAAAAACTGAAGAAATCAAAAAACTAAAAAGCAAGGAACTAAAAAACCCAACGGAAAAATTGGAAAAATGAAGATATAAAAATTGAAAATTTCATAAATCGAGAACCAAAAATTTAGAACTAGTATTACAAATAGAAAAATCGAAAAGTTAGAAATCGAAAAACTAGAAAATCTAAAAAAAACTGAAAAGCTCAAAACCTGAAAAACCGTAAAATCGAAAAACGGGGAGTAAAAATCAAAAATTCGAATTATCGAAAAATTGAGAAATTGAAAAAATTTGAAAACCCAAATGTCGAAAAATTTAAAAATTGAAAAACCGGAAAGTAGGGAAATTGAAAAATTAAAAAACGCGAAACTAAAATCAATCAAAGATGAATTCAAAAGAAAAAAAATAAAAACTGAAGATGTAAAAATCGAAAAATTAAAAAATTAAAAACCCAAAAATTAAGAACTAGAATTACAAACCTAGTAAAAGAAAGAAAAAACGAAAAAATAGAAAAATCGAGAAAACAAAATACTGAAAAGCCGAAGAATCGTAAATTAGAAAAATGGGGAATCAAGAAATCAAATTGACAAAAAATTGAGAAATTGAAAAATTTGGAAATCCAAATGCGAAAAACTGAAAAATTGTGAGATCAAATATCGAAAATTGAAAAACAGGAAAGTCGAAAAACTGAAGAAATCAAAAAATTAAAAAGCAAGGAACTAAAAAACCCAAAGGAGAAATTGGAAAAATGAAGATATAAAAATTGAAAATTTCATAAATCGAGAACCAAAAAATTTAGAACTAGTATATTACAAATAGAAAAACGAAAAAGTTAGAAATCGAAAATCTAGAAAATCTAAAAAAACCTGAAAACCTCAAAACCTGAAAAACCGTAAAATCGAAAAACGGGGAGTAAAAATCAAAAATTCTAATTATTGAAAAATTGAGAAATTGAAAAAATTTGAAAATCCAAATGTCGAAAAATTTAAAAATTGAAAAACCGGAAAGTAGGGAAATTGAAAAATTAAAAAACGAGAAACTAAAATCAATCAAAGATGAAATCAAAAGAAAAAAAATAAAAACTGAAGATGTAAAAATCGAAAAATTAAAAAATTAAAAACCCAAAAATTAAGAACTAGAATTACAAATCTAGTAAAAGAAAGAAAAAACGAAAAAATAGAAAAATCGAGAAAACAAAATACTGAAAAGCCGAAGAATCGTAAATTAGAAAAATGGGGAATCAAGAAATCAAATTGACAAAAAATTGAGAAATTCAAAAATTTGGAAATCCAAATGCGAAAAACTAAAAAATTGCGAGATCAAATATCGAAAATTGAAAAACAGGAAAGTCGAAAAAGTGAAGAAACGGAAAAATTAAAAAGCGAGGAGCTAAAAAATCAAAAGAAAACAAAACTGGAAACCCAAAAATTAAGAATTAGAATTACAAATCTAGTAAAAAAAGAAACGAAAAATAGAAAAATCCAGAAAACAAAATATTGAAGAGTCGAAAAACCGTAAAATTGATAAATGGGGGGTAAAGATCAAGAAATCGAATAATTGAAAAATTGATCAACTGAAAAATTGGAAAATCCAATATCGAAAACTGAAAAACTGGATGGAAAAATTAAAAAGCGAGGAACTAAAAACTCAAAAGGAAAAATCGAAAAATGGAAGATGTAAAAATCGAAAAATCAAAAAACCGAACACCTAAAAAATAACTAAAAGTACAAATCTACTAAAAGTTAAAAAATCGACAAATTAGAAAATCGAAAAAAAACTGAAAACTTCAAAACCGGAAACATCAAAAACTTAAAAGAAAAAAAATTCTGAACGATTGAAACTTTTTTATGTGCAAACTATATTTCCAAATTTTCGTGATAATGGAATGAGTTGTTCTTAATTTAATTATCAAAATAATTTGCCTCATTCATTAACTTTTTTGAGTCACCCTGTGTAGGCAATTCTAGAAACTATGAGTGCATTGATAAACCATATAGAGTGATAATATGTTGAATGTTTCTGAGAGGATTTATCCAGCAAAATTTTGAAATGACGTCAAAAGGAATAATAGAAAAGCTGAAAAAACGAAAAATCGAAATACCAAGAAATCCAAAAATCAATAAATCGAAAAATTGAAACATCGACACATGGAAAAATTGAAAAAAATTGAGAAACAAATTTGCAATTTTTCAGTTTTCTGTTTTTCGATATTTCAATCAACTTTTTTTTAATTTTTCGCTTTTCAACTTTAGATTTTTCAATTTCATTATTTTTTAGTTTATATGTAATAATAGCTATAATTTAAAAAAAATCACTTTTTCATTTAATCAATTTTTCAGTTTTTGATTTTTATTTTTTCAATTTCTCGATATTTAATTTTTGGTTGGATTCGATTTCGTTTTTCTTCTTTCCAATTTTTCGAATTTCAAGTTTCCCGATTTGTAGTTTTTTATTTCTTCCCTTCTTCGATTTGGGATTTTTTGACGTTTCATTTATGCAGTTTTGTAATTCTGTTTTTCGATTTTTCAACTTTTAGATTTTTTAAAGTTTCGCTTTTCAACTTTAGATTTTTCAATTTCATGATTTTTCAATTTATATGTAATAATTTATATGTTATAATTAAAAAAAAAATCACTTTTTGATTTAATCAATTTTTCAGTGTTTTTCGATTTTTAATTTTTCAATTTCTCGATATTTAATTTTTGGTTGGATTCGATTCCGTTTTTCTTCTTTCCAATTTTTCGAATTTCAAGTTTCCCGATTTGTAGTTTTCAGTGCTTCAAATTTTCATTTCTTCCCTTCTTCCATTTGGGATTTTTTGACTTTTGACTTTTGCAGTTTTGCAATTTTACGATTTTTCAGTTTTGGAAGCAAAAAAATGGAAAAATCGCAAAATTGTAAATTTGAAAAATTAAAAATGAAGTCAAGAACTGGAAAAATTGAAGAAAGGAAAAATTGAAAGGTGAAAAACTGGGAAACACGAAGAAGTGTCAAATTCGAAAATCGAAATATTGAAAATTAAATAAAGAAATCGTAAAATTGGACAACTGGAAATCCAAAATCGAGAAAACAAAATATTGAAAAGCCGAAGAATCGTAGATTAGAAAAATGGGGAATCAAGAAATCAAATTGTCAAAAATTGAGAAATTGAAAAATTTGGAAATCCAAATGCGAAAGACTGAAAAATTGTGAGATCAAATATCGAAAATTTAAAAACAGGAAAGTCAAAAAACTGAAGAAATGGAAAAATTAAAAAGCGAGGAGCTAAAAAATCAAAAGAAAACTCAAACAATTGAAAACCCAAAAATTAAGAATTAGAATTACAAATCTAGAAAAAAAAGAAACGAAAAATAGAAAAATCCAGAAAACAAAATATTGAAGAGTCGAACACCCGTAAAATTGTTAAATGAGGGGTAAAGATCAAGAAATCGAATAATTGAAAAATTGAGAAACTGACAAATTGGAAAATTCAATATCGAAAACTGAAAAACCGGAAAGTCGATAAACTGAAAAATGCAAAAATTAAAAGCGAGGAACTAAAAAATCAAGAGGAAAATCGAAAGATTGAAGATGTAAAAATCGAAAAATCAAAAAACCGAACACCTAAAAAATAACTAGAATTACAAATCTAGTAAAAGTAAAAAAATCGACAAATTAGAAAATCGAAAAAAAAACTGAAAACTTCAAAACATGAAACATCAAAAACTTAAAGAAAAAAAATTCTGAACGATTGAAACCTTTTTATGTGCAAATTATATTTCCAAATTTTCGGAATCCTGGAGCGAGTCGTTCTTAATTTAATTATCAAAATAATTTGCCTCATTCATTAACTTTTCTGAGTCAGCCTGCGTAGGCAATTCTAGAAACTATGAGTGCATTGATAAACCATATAGAGTGATACTACGTTGTATGTTTCTGAGAGGATTTATCCAGTAAAATTTTGAAATGACGTCATCAATTTTTGGGAGAGGATAAACCAACAAGTTTTAATTAACGATTTATCACAATTACGATGACCTCAGAACGTAAAAGTTAAATTACAAATGTTGTTACATAATTTAGATTTTTTTTCCAAAAGTCATAATGAAGGAGTAACTTATTTTATAAAATTAAAAAAATTTATTATTGTAAATTTTGGAGATGACGTCATTTCATTCGTGGTGGGGATGATCATACATACATATAGATTACTCTCAGGAAGTAAAAATAGCTAAACTGGTGTAGTTTAATACCACGTGGGATTTTCTAAATAAGTTCTAAAATATGCGAATTGTTAGGATTTCTAAAAAAATCGGGGTTCAAATTAGAACTTGTAAATCGTAGCTCTAATAAATCTTGTTCCACTAAGATTTCCTGTAACAGTCCCCGGATCATTCCGTCGAGACCTCTGCGATTCCCGACACCAGCCAGCGAAATTCTCGGTCACCATGGTATTATGGGTTGCCTATCTCAAAAAACCCACGTAGACACCTCCAACAAGGCGAAATTAATTAACTCCCCGCATTATCATCAAGCTCCGCTAATTATAGCCCACCCGCCGAACACGCCTTCGATAGTAGCAAATTCCACATTTACGGCTTCATTAAAACAACCCTTCAGCCGACGGATAACACAATACAAGTGCTCACCTAATGATAAATAGCTCGCTAAACTAGGTGAACCGAGTCAGAAAATAAATATCGCCGTAATAACAGAATCCCGGTTTTGAATTATAAAGCAACCCTCTGAATCTAGAATTAGGGTAACTATTTGTACGGACCTAAATAAACCGGCAGCTGCGCCCCTCGCAATCACGAAGTCCGAAATCTTCAATTTTCGCACGAGAACAACGCCACGTTGATAAATAGATGCCTTACGTCGCGTATGATTGAGGGTAGTTCTGATGGCGGCGAAAATTGGAAAAGTCGCATTCGAGGTGAAAGTCCGGAGAAAGCTCAATATGGAGAGGGTTGGAAGTTTGGAGATTGTTCGCGAAGTATAAGAGGGTTGCGAGTTTTTGTGCTTTTGTGGGGCGGCTTCATTATTTGAGTGCTTGCAGTACATTTAACGTTGTTTGGACACAAAATAAACTAGACGGTTTTTCGAGGCGGAGCTTGCGTTTGCCCCTCCTACCGCGCAAACTCCGCCTCCTTCGCGTGTAATATAAGTCGGTTTTAGAAATCTGGGGGATAGTCGACCACAAAACCCATTTGACTGAGGTAATCCAATAGACGCAGCGGTGGCGCGGCCTTTGATGAGGGAATACATGCTATGATACAGATATCCAAGAAGTTTCCAAGTTTGTTGTTCGCAGAAATATACACACAGCTGATACCGCAACTAATGGCTCGGTCGGGCCCGAACTTCCCCCCTTCGTATCGATCCACCGACACCGCAAATTCCGTCTCTGTACTGGTTACAATTAGGAAAAATCCAAGCACACACATCGAATAATACTCTCGCCCCATAAATCTAATAATACACCTATTGTCGGATGAAGCCAATCATGATGATACTAATAAAATTTCTCTCCACCGACGAGGGATGAAGGCTGAAGTGTATTTACTTTAGATTTTCCTGGCCCTCTCCACTAGGGATTCGCAAGATTGGGAACATGATAAGGTGGAATTTTATTTTAGTTGGAGTGTTTTGCTGGCTACACGACGTAGATTATTATGAAATTCCGAGGAGGACGGGTTGCGAGCTGAAAAAACAGGGACTTATTTGAATACGGGGCTGGAAAGATGAGGTGACGCGGAATATTGTTAGCTCGTCCTAAATTAAAAAGTGCTGTTTTTCGACGGTGGCGGGAGGTTAGAAGTGCGTGGTTTTTGCTCCAAGTCGATATAAAGTAAGTATGTTTGAGTTAAACAAGACTTGGAGGTTGCTTGAAGTTCTGAAAAAATTATTTGCGGCAATTTTGTGTGGATTCTGAGTAAAGTGTGTTGCCTAATCACTAAAAATGGTAAAAATCTAACAGAAACGTCTGTCTAAATTATGCTGACGAAGTTATCCAAAAAAATTGAAAAATGTACAATTAAAAAAAAAAATCAAAGAAATGAAAAATTGACAAATTGAAAAATCCCAAAACTGAAATGTCAAAAAGTCGAAAAATCGAAAAATTTGGACTTTTGGAGCCGAAACACCGATAACCCGAAAAATCGAACAATCGAAATACCAAAAAATCGAAAAATTGAAAAATTGAAAAAATAGGGAACTCTGGAAATTGTACAATTGGAAAATCCCAAATCGAGATCCAGATAAATCAAAATATTGAAAAACAGAAAAATTTAATTAAACAACTTGAAACATCAAAAGATTGTAAAACCGAAAAATGTAAAATTTAAAAAAGTTGGAAAGTTGAAAAATCAAAAAGACGAGAAATTTAGAAATCCAAAAATTAAAAAATCCCCAAACTGAAACGTCGAAAAATAGAGAAACCGAAAAATGGAAAAAATTTAATTTCGAAAAATTTGCAAAAACCAATAATAGAAAAGCTGAAAAATCGATATACCGCGAAATCCAAAAATCAATAAATCGAAAAATTGAAACATCGACACATTGAAAAATTGAAAAAAACTGAGAAAAAAATTTGCAATTTTTCAGTTTTCTGTTTTTCGATTTTTCAACTTTTAGATTTTTTAATTTTTCGCTTTTCAACTTTAGATTTTTCAATTTCATGATTTTTCAGTTTATATGTAATAATAACTGTAATTTTAAAAAATCACTTTTTAATTTAATCAATTTTTCAGTGTTTTTGAATTTTGAATTTTTCAATTTCCCGATATTTAATTTTTGGTTGGATTCGATTTCGTTTTTCTTTTTTCCAATTTTTCGTATTTCAAGTTTCCCGATTTATAGTTTTCATTACTTCAAATTTTCATTTCCTCCCTTCTTCGATTTGGGATTTTTTGACTTTTCGCTTTTGCAGTTTTGCAATTTTACGATTTTTCAGTTTTGGAAGCGAAAAAATGGAAAAATCGCAACATTATAAATTTGAAAAATCAAAAATGAATTCAAGAACTTGAAAAATTGAAGAAAGGAAAAATAGAAACGTTAAAAACTGGAAAACTTGAAGTGTCAAAATCGAAAAAACAAAATACCTATTGCAAAATCGAAATATTGAAAATTAAAGAAATCGGAAAATTGGACAATTGGAAATCAAAAATTGCAAAATTTACAATTTTAAAAATTGGAAAATCGAGGAATTGAAAAATCAGAAAATGAAAATTTGAAAAACTGAGCAAACGAAAAGTTAGATACAAAATCGAAAGACACATTGAAAAAATGAAGGAAAACTTTGAAAAACAAAAAACATAAAAGTCGAGAAATCGAAAAATTGGAAAATATGGAAACTGAACAATAGAAAAATCTGGAATCGAAAACCTGATAAATCGAAAAATTGAACAATTCCCAAAATTGAAAATTTGAAAATATTGATAAATTGAGAAACAGAAAACTTTAAAAATTGGGAAATCGAAAATCCGAAGAATCTTAAAAATCCAAAAACCAGTTTGTTCAGAAATTAAAAAGTTGAAAAATCGAAAAACTGATTTAAAAATGACAAAGGTGAATCATCAAAAAATCCGAAAATCGAAAAGTTTAATATTTAAAAAATCGAAAAATTGAAAACTAGAAAAACTGAAAAATCCCAAAGCTAAAATGTCGAAAAAACGGGAAAATCGAAAAACTGAAAAATTTAGCAATCGAAAAATTGGAAAAATAACAAACTGAAAAACTGAAACGTCGAAAAATTGAGAAACCGAAAAATCGAAAAAAAATTATTTCAAAAATTTGCAAAAAGGAATAATAGAAATGTTGAAAAATCGAAAAATCGAAATACCGAGAAGTCCAAAAATCAATAAATCGAAAAATTGAAAAAAATTTGCAGTTTTTCAGTTTTCTGTTTTTCGATTTTTCAACTTTTAGATTTTTTAATTTTTCGCATTTCAACTTTAGATTTTCCAATTTCATGATTTTTCAGTTTATACGTATCTAATAATAACTATAATTTAAAAAATCACTTTTTCATTTAATCAATTTTTCAGTTTTTGGATTTTTAATTTTTCAATTTCTCGATATTTAATTTTTGGTTGGATTCGATTCCGTTTTCCTTCTTTCCAATTTTTCGTATTTCAAGTTTCCCGATTTGTAGTTTTTCAGTGCTTCAAATTTTCATTTCCTCCCTTCTTCAATTTGGGATTTTTTGACTTTTCGCTTTTACAGCTTTGCAATTTTACGATTTTTCAGTTTTGGAAGCGAAAAAATGGAAAAATCGCAACATTGTAAATTTGAAAAATCAAAAATGAATTCAAGAACTTAAAAATTGAAGAAAGGAAAAATAGAAACGTTAAAAACTGGGAAACTTGAAGTGTCAAAATCGAAAAAACAAAATACCTATTGCAAAATCGAAATATTGAAAATTAAAGAAATCGGAAAATTGGACAATTGGAAATCAAAAATTGCAAAATTTACAATTTTAAAAATTGAAAAATCAAGGAATCGAAAAATCAAAAAACGAAAAGTTAGATATAAAATCGAAAGACACAATGAAAAAATGAAGGAAATAGAAAAACGAAAATTTGTCACATAAAAGCGAGAAAATGAAAATTAAATAATCGGGAAAATGAAAAATTAAAACCAAGAAATTGGAATAATTTTAATTTGAAAAAATGTTTCACTTTTTCGTTTATTCGAATTCGAATTTTAATTGTCAAATTTTTGATTGTTGCACTTTGCCATTTTACGGTTTTCAGGTTTTAGATTTTTTAAGTTTCAAGTTTAAGCTTTTCAATTATTCTTAGTTTTCATTTTAAAAATGTAATAACAATTATAATTTTTAAAACTTTTCAATTTTACCATTGCAGAATTTTTCCATTTTTCATGTATCGGATTTTACACGAAAAATTAAAAATATGGGAAATTGAAATGGCCTCCCAATTCGATAAATCGACACATTGAAAAATTGGAAAATTTGGAAATTGAGTAATCAAAATCTCGATAAATCGAAAAATCGAAAAACTGAATTAAATAAAAAACTTTAAAATTTTTCTAAATTAAAAAAAAATGGAATAGGTAATTAAAAAATCAAAAAACGAGAAATTCGGAAATCGAAAAATTTAGACTTCGAAAGAAAACTTGGAAAAACAAAAAACAGAAAAGCCGAGAAATCGAAAAATCGGAAAATCGAGAGATCAAAAAATTGGAAAATCTGGAAAATGAACAATAGAAAAATCTGGAATCGAAAAATCTGGATCGAAAACCCGATGAATCGAAAAATTGAACAATTCCCAAAATTGAAGTTCTGAAAATGTTGATAAATTGAGAAACCCAAAACTTTAAAAATCGGGAAATCGAAAAGGCGAAAAATCTTAAAAATCTAAAAACCAACTTGTTCAGAAATTGAAAATTTGAAAAATTGAAAAACTTGTTTAAAAATGACAAAGTCGAATCATCAAAAGATCCTAAAATCGAAAAGTTTAATATTTAAAAAAGGAAAAATTTAAAAATAGAAAAACTGAAAAATCCCAAAGCTGAGCTGTCGAAAAATCGAGGAAATCGACAAACTGAAAAATTTAGCAATCGAAAATTTGGAAAAACAACAAATCGAAAAGCCAAAAGTCGAAAAATTAAAAAAAAATCCGAAATTGAAATATAGAAAAATTGAGAAAATAAAAAATATTGAAGAATTAAAATATAAAAAGTCGAAAAATTGAAAAATTAAAACATCCAGAAATTAAAACATGGAAAGATCGAGAAACCGAAAAATCGAGAAGTCGAAAAATTGAAAATTAGGAAAGTCGAAATAGCCTCAAATCGATGAATCGAAACATCAAACAATTTGAAAATCTGGAAATTCGACAATTGAAAAATCTGGAATCGAAATCTCGATAAATCGAGAAATTGAAAAATTTTAAAAATACAAAAACCGAAATTTTCAGAAATCGAAACTTCGAAAAATCGAAAAACTGACTTTAAAATCATCAAAAAATCGTAAAATCGAAGTTAAAACTTAAAAAATCTATAAATTTAAAAATCTCAAAACTGAAATGTCGAAAAATTGGGGAAATGGACAAACTGAAAAATTTAACAATCGAAAAATTGGAAAAACAGCAAATCGAAAAGCCGAAAAATTGCAAAATTCCAAAACTGAAACATCCAAAAATTGGGACAATAAAAAATGTAAGAATTGAAAATATGAAAAATCGAGAAATCGAAAAACCAAAACATCGAAAAATTGAAACATGGGAAAATCGATCAATCGAAACATCAAAAAATTGGAAAATCTCGATTTTTAAATGTTCCAATTTTATAATTTTTTGTTTCTTCAATTCCATTTTTTTCAGTTTCCTTTCTTCAATTTTTCAATTTACAATTTTCAGTTTTTCGTTTTTTTTTTTGTTTCTTTTGTGCTTAACGATTTACCACATTCACGATCACCTTAAAACGTTTGCAAGGTGTCAGAGCAATGTTATAAAATTTTGTTTTTTTCAGGAACTAAAAATCGATCCGTAGGAAATTTTGCCTACTCCGGTGTCCACTCGGCTCAAACCCCGCCATAAATCCGCCTCTCTTCCCTGCCACTTATTCCCGCTTTTTGATTTATGAACCCGAAGAGCCGAAAGTAGACACAAAGTCGGAAGTGGCGAAAATGAATGCCTTCTTTTGGGCCAGCAAACTTCGCTAATCTAACTATTAAGACCGGATTTCGTCCAACAAAGATGACGAACGGTACTTTTTGCGCTCGTTTGCGACTGCTGTCATATTTTACCGGAATTTTCGGCTGCGTCGACACCAGTCCGCTCTGTCGATTTTATATTTACAACGTTTCGGTTGTAATTGGCCTTCAATCCGCCGATAAAATCTTCAATTTGCCGTTTAAATGTGATCTGATTACGATCTCGTCCTGGAGGCTTAGGCAGGTCCTTGATTCGAGATTAGCCGGCGGGATTGTCACGGGTAATTGATAAAGTCGATGCTAATGCGGGCTCGGATGGGGAAGGCGGATAATTTTTTTTCGCTGGTATTTATGGGTCGAATTCGGGTCCGGTGGCAATTTCCTCTGTGCGCGATTCTCATGTAACGAATATGCTCCAAAGCGTATCTGCCACAATGGAGTATTATTCACGTTTACGAATTCAAACAGCTCTAATGCGTCTAATTCGATTTTTGATAATTGATGAAATTGATTAGTCGTGGGATTTTTTTATTTCCTGAGCGTAGGCTAAGGAAGTATAGCGATTGAATGCATCGGACGACTTGCTAGTTCAATGTTTTCTCGACGTTTCATGACCTCTATAGTATGAAATCTGTCTGTCTGTCGTGTATGTATATTAATTTTTGTTACGGATAAATTTTGGTTAACGATTTACAATGCTTCCAATAACTTTAACCGTTTGCAAGATTTGAACACACTGGATTTTACAATTTCAAAGTTAAATTGTAAAATGTTATAAAATTTTGAATTTTTCCAAAAATCTGGATGCCCAGGGTAAGAACTCAACACAAGTGAAGCAGTACGTTATTTTATAAAATTTAAATAAAATTTACTACTGTAAAATATGGAGATGAGGTCATTCACATTTGGTTAACTATAACTTGTGTATATCTTGGGGAGGCTCGGCATCTAGCTATGGCCCTGTCTAGGGTTATGAAATATCGAGAAAATATGAAAGTGCAAAATTACCCGATGGACTCCATTACTGTGCGTCCTTAGGTTATCCTCGATAAGAAAAACAACTTGAAAGTGTTTATGTTTATACATCGGAAGAATGTCACGTAGAAATTAGTTTGATTAGAATGAGTTCGTCCCTTCGAAACAGAGGATCAAAACTATTAAGTAGTAAGTTACAATCGACAAAATGTTCTGAATATCATTATTATAACTCTTATTAAATAAAGACGTTTGTATTTTCACATTTTCGGGTAAACGGGGTGACTTAATTTGATCAATAAAAATCACAAGTAAAAATTCATATTTTGCACATTTTGGGTAGAATTTATTCGGCAAAATTTTCGGACAACGTCATCAATAGAGAGCGGATTTCTAGGTTCAATGCTTTTTGTGAAAAATGTAAGCACTTCAAAACTTTTTTATATTTGTAACTATGATACAATTTGGAGTCATTTGATACATTTTTTTTATGCTTATTTGCTTTTTTTTCCATTTTATGCATATTAAAACTTATATGCGTATTTAATGCTTTTTTCGACGAATATGAGTTTTAATGCATATTTTGTTCAAATGCCGGCCTTGTCGGGATGACAAATACTTGTTAGTTAGCCGTATCGTATCGTATGCATTTTACCTGGACTTGACCATTGAAGTACACTTACTCAAGACCCTTTCTGTGAATAGGTTCCGATCGTTTGGGTAATAAAATTTTATTATAGGATTGGAAAAATACTCCATAGATTTTATGACTTTTAAATCCTTACTTCCGTTGATAATGAATTAAAGCTTTTAACCAGATGTTCTTTTTCGGCAATTTGCGGCAAGACCGTTGAAGATTTCCTAGAAAAAAGGATTATTGTACCCAACTACCGACCTTAAAATTTTTCTAATGGAAACTTTTAAGTAAATGAACCGTTTATTTCACAACCATCAGTCTATCGCATCTGTCGTAGTACAGTGTTATACGTGGTTCTACCTTGTTACATGTTGAGTTCTTTTTGGTAATATTACTAATATTTAAAAAAAATGCCGATAGTAAAATTGACGCCGGATGAGTGGATAAGGGATTTTCCAGAATTAAAATTAGAAAACAACAAAATATTCTGCAGAGCTTGTGTGAAAACCGTAAGCCCACTAATTTTTTTTTATCTATTTTCCTTTGTTAATCCTGTATATGTACGTTGTTTTAGATTCAAAGTGATAAAAAATATAACGTGACGCAACATGTCAGAACGACTCTTCATGTAGAAAGGAAGAAAATGTTTGAAGTTTCTAAAATTAAACAGCAGACCATACATGAATCTGTTGCATCTACTTCCACAAAAGATGAGCAGTTTCAGTTTAATTTCGATTTACGTAAAATGATGATCCAGTCCAATATACCTTTAAAAAAATTGGAGAAAGGCCCTCTTCAAGAATTCCTTGAAAAACACTGCAATCGACATATTCCGGTTGAAAGTAGGTACTCTCCGAAAAAATTATGTAGGCCCAGTGTTTCAGCAAGTTTACAACGAAATTAAACATCGCATTGGAGATAATTAGGTACGTAGTATTCTTTGAACAACACGATACTCAAAACATGTTTTTAATTTCTTGTAAAGAAATAAGTGTTTGCAGTTCAACTCCGCCCTTTTGGTTCATAGCGAATAAAAAAAATCATCACAATTGACACAGGGCGGGTGGGCGGGCTTATATTTTGACTTTTTGTTTGAATATGTGTAGACTTCTTTTTACAACATGGAACTTAAAACATGTTTAAAATGGAAAATTTGTATAAGGAACTATCGATTTTCTAATTAAGCTCGTAGTTGCAAAATCCATATGTACCATTTTTACCCATGTTCTCAGTTTCTTGTTGAGAAAAGATGGCTATATATATTCAGAAAAAAAGCCAAATATAAGCCCCGCCCACCCGCCCTATCTCAATTCTGATGATTTTTTGTATTCGTCGTAAGCCCAGAGACGGAGCTTAATTGTAAAATCCTTATTTTTCTAGGAGAAATTACCATGTAAAATATGTCCTTAAGTAATCGTGTTGTACAAAGAAAACTAAATGTATTAATTAAAGTCCCATTCATCCGTCTCGATCTCAATCGTGATGAATTTTTCATTCGTTGTCAGGCCGAGGGGCGGAGCGTAATTGCAAAATCGATATTTTACTATACAAATTTACCATTTTAAACATGTTTTGCTTTCTTTTTTACGACTTTGATTCTACGATTTCTAGATTTTTGGAATGTTTAAAGTTTCGACTTTTCGATTTTTTAATTTTTCGACTAGAAATTTCGAATTTTCGAGTTCTGGATTTTTTGATTTATCGATTTTTAGATTTTTCAAATTTTCGATTTTCCAATATTTTGGTTTTTGCCTTATCGATTTCTCAAATTTTCGACTTATCATTTTTTCGACTTCTCAATTTTTGGATCTTCAGATTTTTCGAAAATTCAATTTCTCGGCTTTTCGACTTTTTGATTTTCGTTTTTTCGGTTTATCGATTTTTGGTTTTTTGATTTTGCGATTTTTCAATCTTTTGATTTGGATTTTTGAGGTTTGCGATCTTTGGATTGTACGTTTTTGTTTTTTCTATTTTCGTTTTTTCGATTTTTCCTGTTTTCTATTTTTTGGTTTTTGGAATTTTCGATTTTTGGATTTTTCTACTTCGTTTTTTCGATTTGTCGATTGTTTGACTTATCGATTTTTTAACTTTTCTGATTTTACATTTTTTGGATTTTTCGAATGTTCGTTTTCTCGATTTCCCAATTTTCGAGTTTTGGTTTTTTCGATTTTTCGACTTTTCGAATTGCCAAATGTTCGACTTCTAGGTTTTTCAATTTTTGGATTTCTGGAAATATCGAGCAATTGTGCAAATTTTCGATTCTTAAATTTTTTGATATTTCGACTTTTTGAATTGGATTTTTGAGTTTGTCAATTTTTGGATTTTATGTTTTTGTTTTTCCGTTTTCGATTTTTCCTATTTTCGATTTTTGAATTGTTCGAGGGATTTTTCGGCTTATCGATTTTTGGATTTTTTTGACTTTTCGATTTTTGGATTTTTGTATTCTTCAAATGCTTGATTCTTCCATTTTTGTATTAAAATTAGAAAACAACAAAATATTCTGCAGAGCTTGTGTGAAAACCGTAAGCCCACTAATTTTTTTTTATCTATTTTCCTTTGTTAATCCTGTATATGTACGTTGTTTTAGATTCAAAGTGATAAAAAAAATAACGTGACGCAACATGTCAGAACGACTCTTCATGTAGAATGGAAGAAAATGTTTAAAATTTTATAAAATTAAACAGCAGATCATATATGAATCTGTTGCATTTGCTTCCACAAAAGTTGAGCAGTTTCAGTTTAATTTCGATTTATGTAAAATGATGATCCGGTCCAATATACCTTTAAAAAATTGGAGAAAGGCCCTCTTCAAGAACTCCTTGAAAAACACTGCAATCGACATATTTCGGTTGAAAGTACCTACTCTCCGAAAAAATTATGTAGGCCCAGTGTTTCAGCAAGTTTACGACGAAATTAAACATCGCATTGGAGATAATTATTTATGGTTCGCTGTCGATGAAACAACCGATAGTTGTGGAAGATACGTGGCAAGTTTAATTGTTGGAATCTTAAATGAAAATTTCCCTAGTCGAGGGTATGTAGTAAGTTTGAAAATGTTAGATAAAACAAATGGCAATACGATTACCATCAGATTTGTAAATGACAGTCTTACGTCACTATTTTTGCCAAATAAAATGTTATTGATGATCTTGGATGCAGCTCGTTATATGTTGAAAGCAGGGAATAATCTAAAAATATTGTACCACAATTTAATTCACTCTACTTGCATTGGCCACTGTTTAAACAGAGTGGCTGAAGGAATACGTTTGCAGTTTCCTACTGTTAATAAATTAGTGGCAAATGGTAAAAAGATTTTTGTTAAAGCCCCACTAAGAGTGCAACATTTTAAGGAAAAATTTCCAAACATACCATTGTCCCCAGAGCCGATTACAACGAGGTGGGGAACATGGTTACAGGCCACATTTTATTATGACAAAATATCAAAGAATTTGAGGAAGTAGTTACGGAGTTTAGCGAAGATTCTTCTCAATCGATTAAAGATTGCATAAATATTTTGGAAAATAAAGATTTGCGACAAGCTTTAGCTTTTCTAAGAAGCAATTATCAATGAGGTAATAGAAAAGTTAGAAAAACCCAACATGTTGTTGGTAGATGCCATAAACTTAGTGAAAGAATTTAAACAACAAGCAAACGCAGTAAGGGGTGATATTGGTACTAGAGTATCTCAAAAACTTGACGAAGTGTTAAATAAAAATGCAGGTTTCGGTGTTCTTTCCGACGTTGCTCGTGTTCTACAAGGCCAGAAGGTGGAAAATTTGGAGTTAGATTCAACATTAGTTGCAAAATTCAAAATTGCGGCAACAACGAGTGTGGTTGTTGAACGCACATTCTCCAATTTTAAACACATTTTAAATGATGGGCGAAAAAATTTTTTCAGTGGACAACTTGGAACATATTACAATCATAAATTGTTTTAAAGAAAACTGAAATACGTGTGTAAAATATAAAGTCTAGGATTATTGTAATAATATTTTATCCAAAGTTCTAAGAAGTGTTCTTTAATTTGTAATATGATTATGTTTTTAATGCTTTTTTGCTTAAAATAAAACTTTTTTATTGAAATTGTGCTGATTTAAGCGCTTAGTCTTAATTTTTTTTGCTTATAAATCCGTTCTCTAGTCATCAATATTTTGGGGGGAATAAACAGATTTATTATGATTAACAATTTATTATTATTATTATTATTATTATTATTACGAATACAATGCCTCAACAGAGTGAAAACTCCAATTATTAGGCAAGGAGCATAAAGATTATAACATAAAACAAAAAGAGAGAAGTGAAATTAGCAAGTTTAAATTATAACAAATAAGGAAAAAACAAAAAGAACATAGATATGAAAATGAGATTTTTAACCAAATCTAAATTTAATTTCTTGCAAACTACAGCAAAATATATCCAAATCAGCTTCAATATCGCAATAGTTACGAAGCATCTGGTACAAAGGTGATGAAGCAAGCATGTTAGTTTTAGCCCTAGGTAAGTAAAGTACAGTGGTGTAACGACTATTAACACGCGGTATTCGATAGGATATCTGTTCTACTATGTACTTACAGTCAATAAAATTGTGTATGAGTTTGTACAAAAATACAGTTAAATGCAAGGATCTTTTTTTTGCAAGGCTCTGAATGCCAAATCTATTTAATAATAAGTCTTGTGGAAAATTACGAACGGGATACGAGCCGTCCAGCATGAATGTAACAAACTTCAGAAATCTTCTCTGAATTCTTTCCAGATTGGAACTGTGGATGTTATAAAAGGGCGACCATATGACAGATGCGTATTCTAGTTTACTACGAACAAATGCAAAGTAAATTATATTAATTGAAGATACTTTAGTGAAATCTTTGGTGTTACGTACAATGAAACCTAAGCACTTGTAAGGTGAGTTTATAATTTTAGCGATGTGATGTACAAATGACAATTTGCTATCAAAAGATACACCTAAGTCACTGACAACATCCGGTCTCTCTAAAGTAACATCATCAAGGCTGTAGGGATAAGTGATTTTTTTAATCCGTCTTGTGAATGTCATGACATAGCATTTTTGTTTATTTAAATTCAGATTGTTTACTCGGCCCCAAGTCAGAATATTGTGTAAATCTGTCTGCAACAATTTACAATCTGCTTCAGTCCTAATTTCAGTATATATCTTAAGGTCATCTGCGTACATTATATGTTTCGAAGTTAGTACGTTCGTTATGTCATTGATGTACAGAACAAAAAGAAGCGGACCTAAAACCGATCCCTGCGGTACCCCGGAAAGCTGCTCAAATGTATTAGACCTGAAGCCCCGATATTCAACAAAGGATGATCTTTTTTCTAAATATGGTTTTAGAAAATCAATTAAAGTAGAGGAGAAGCAATAAAGTTCAAGTTTACCGATGAGAATTGAATGGTTTAAGCTATCGAATGCTTTAGAAAAGTCCAAATTGACCTCCTCTATCTAAACACTCTGACAAGTACTGGGTTTTACATAACAGATTAGTAACCGTAGATCGTTTATTTATAAATCCATGCTGATGTTCAGAAATCATTTTGGAAGTGTGGTAGGCTATTATGTCAGAAACAATGAATTCAAATATCTTGGCAAAATTGTTCATTATAGAAATGGGTCTGTAATTTTTGATAATATTTTTATCGCCCTTTTTAAAGACTGGACTAATTCGTGATTGTTTAAATATTCCGGGATAGGTAGATGTAGATAGAATAAGATTGTAGACAAATAATAGCGGTTTTGTGAAGATATTTATACAGTCCTTTATTAGAAATGCTGGTATGGAGTCCGGACCTGCAGTCATAGAAAGTTTTAAACGTTTAATCCCTTTAAATACTTCTTTTTCATCAATTTTAGGTATATTTAAGCATGAATTAAATACAACATGAGATGGAGTATCGAAATTATTATGAACAGTAGACGATTTAAAATTAGATGCAAAAAAAACAGTCTGCAATAATTTGAGGGTCAGTGAGCTCAGTGTTATTATAGTTGAAATATTGAGGCATATTTGATGATTTTCTTATGGAGTTAATATAACTCCAAAATTTATTAGGATTTGCAGCCATATTTATTTCTATATCATGGACAAAGTGTTTGTAAGATCTGTGTATGTCCACCTTAATTGTCTTTCGAAGGGATTTAACAGTTTCATAAAAAGTTACATCTTTGGTTCGTTTGTATCTTTCCCAAGCTTTCTGTTTCAATTTAATATTCTTAATGATTTCCGGAGTAAACCATTGAGGATACGACTTAACAATTGATTTTGACTTAGGAACATGTTTTTCCAAGATGCTATTGAGACAATGATATAAAGCATTTAAAGCTGAACAAGGATCAGAGAAATCTTCAATAAAACTCCAATCAGTCTTCAATAATTCATCATACAAACTTATAAAGTTCCCTTTTTTGAAATTAAAGCCATCCTTTGTTTGAAACTGTAAAGACTGAACACGATATTTAATGTTTACATCAACTAACAATGCAGGATGATAATTATCTTCTGGCAAAATAGGATCGGAAGCACGTGTTACTGTACACTGCGTGAAATTATGAAGAATAAGGTCTAGGGTTCTTCCATCTATATTAGTTATATTATTAGCTTGCTGTAATTTGAAAAAATTTAAAAAAGCATGCAATATATTTGACCTAGACAAATCAGGAACGTTAAAATCACCTAAAATTAAAAGTTTGTTATTACGGAGACATTCAAGTGATGTGATTGAATCAAAAAGAGCTTCATAATACTCGACGTGTAGCCCAGGCGGAATATATAGTAAAATAATGTAACTAAAGCGACACGACATCAACACTTTAACTAAAATTAGGTCTATGTTATCCGGTACGTTGGGAACTTCTAGTTGCGTACTTTTTAAGGACTTATCAATTGCTAGTAGCACACCACCTCCTCTCCGTTTATCAAGCAAATTATATTTTCGATCTGAACGAAATACATTGTAAATATTGGGATTAAATAATTCATTATTAACGACTGATCTATTTAGCCATGTTTCTGTAAAAGCAATAAGTTTAAATTGGTCGACTACAGACATATTATATAAAATATTTGTTTTGGTGTTAAGGCCCCGTACATTCTGGTAATAACAAAGAAAACTATTTTTATGACAGAGGGTAGATATTTGTAACAAATTAGTTGTATCCCTTAATTGTCACTTAGTACCTAGAATTAAAGATTTGAACTTGTCATGAGCATTTTTGTAAGCGGTACATTTAGACAAATCCCAAGCAGCGTGACTGGTGTCAATGTTTGTATCCTTTAAGCCACAACATAGACTACATTTTAATTCCGAAGAGTTACAATCTTTTGCTGGGTGATTGTCAGAAAATTTGGGACAAACATGAACCTCAGAAGAACATTTGTCAGAATAATGATGAAGTCCACAGCACTTGAAACATCTACGAAGCTCGATAGCATCATACACAGAACAATAATTCAGGCCTATGAGCAACTTGCCCGCTTTCATGATATTATGGTACGAATTGACATCAACTTGGACTAGAGCTTGAAATACCTTATTCGTGGTTTTTAACGGTTTGACGCTAAGGACTTCACAGTTAACATTTTCATCAAATATTTCTTCGTTTTGTTGAAGTATATAACTTTGTGCATCTTTTTCGAAGTTCATAGTTAAACCAGATATATGAACTGGAGGATGTAATGAGTTTAATTTTTTAATGTTGTATTTGTCTTGTAATTTGCTCTCTACAATTTTATGAATTTTATTGGTATCTCCCGGATTATTACATCTTATTATTACACCACCTTGTCTAGTACTCTTGACATTATTTATTTTAATGTTACTTTCAACGGGATTAATGTTTGAAAGAAGCTCTGATTTTGTAGTATTATTTGTTTGATTGGTATTTTTGGGTTGAAGTAATAGAGATGACTGAGATAAAGGAGTAGAAACTGTATGCTGTTTAACTGTATCGGAGTATGTAACAGTAGAAGTGGCTTTAAGCTTTAGCTCATTTAAGTGTGGTATAATAGCAATATTAATTTTATCTTCAATCATAGTATCCATTTTTCAAATTAAATCACTTAAAATTTGAGTTTTCATATTACAAATGGTTTGTGTGATTTCATGGGGTAAAGAATCTTTCATATTAAGTAAGCTTTGTACATTATCATTGAGAGAACAGAGATTGTATTTTATCGACTCAATGTTGGGTTTCTCCAGAACTTCACACTTTGTACGGCAAGAATCACAGATATATAACAGATTTTTACATTTTTGTAACAATTTAAATTCGTTTTCACTTAAATTTATACACGAAAAATGAAACCATCGGTTACATGGACCCTCACAGCCAACCAAACCATCCCTTTTGGATAGTTTGCATTTGCTGCAATCTGATGAAATAGCACTAAGTACTTTAACTAATAACAATAACTAACTTATTTCCTCATGAGTGCTATAATTACACCAATGCCCACGATAGGAGAAAAAGAAGTTAATAAAAACATACGTACTCGTACTTACCGATATCGATAAAAATAACGGATTATTACAAAAACACAAACTTTTAATACTGATTTTTACCATGCTTACAATGACTTTAAAACGTCTGCAAGATTTTAAAGCATTCAGTTTTGCAATTCTTGATTGATTCAATAAAATAAATTGATTTATATGGCTTACGCTCGGAAACCGAAATGAAAAATTTACAAATCGAAAAAGTGAAAAATTACAAATTGAAAACTCTCGAGAAAGTCAAATCGAAAAATTGCAAAATCTAGGAACTGAAAAACCAAAAAACTGAAGAAAGAAAAAAAAATTGAAAAATTCAAGTCAAAAAAGCTGCGTGACTGTTATTTACGTCACTGATTTTTACTTTATAGAGCTCATCAGAATAAAACAAAATCGCATGCAATTTTGATGTTGAAATAAACCTTCGTCCAATTTTCTCCATTCTAGGACGTATGTTCGCAACAACTTAAAACAAAGTGGTAAACAAGTCTGCTAAGAGTTCGTTGCATGTAACGTTCATGCCATAAAACAGAACTGTCTGCACCGCGCCGTATAACCTCCAGCTTAATGCACCTCCTAAACGACCACGGAATTAACTCCTTTTTTCCCCCGATGGAAATTACCCGATTAGAGCTTAAAACTCCAATACCTCTCCCTCGGGCCAAACAACTCAATTAAATCCATCGAGATCAGGACCGAATCCCCATCTCCTCAAAATAAAAATCTTCCTCGCTTCGTTAACGTCGACGAAATTTTTCAGCAAGGTTGCGTTAGAAAGCAATAAAGTGTTCGAAACGTTGCTATCTGATAATAGTTTAATAATGGCTCATTATACTGTGAAATGCGTCTAATAACACGGCGTATTACACTACGCAAATGTTGCGATCTGGAAGGTTAAGTTTGTTGACCCAGATAGGATTTCCGACATTTTTATGATTGATGATCGCACCGTTACGAGGTAATGTGGAGAGTCGTCGAAAACCCGACGTGGATTTTTGCAGACCGAGGCGCTGGGGGCGGGTGTTCGACGTCGCCGCCGTCGACGATTAACAATGAGGGATGGAGGGCCGGAGGGAAATTGTGTTTGATCAAAATGGCGCCGCCGGCTACAATTATCAGCGCCATCTACGGATCGGCGCTGCAGGCGAGCTAAACTCCTGTCAGTTTTAAGTAACACTTGTGCTTTGAAGGGCTACATGTTCTCAATTATCGTCGATCAAGCCCCATGAATGTAAATGACGTTTCGATGGTATATGTTGTCGGTTTTTACACAGATGGCGCTACAAAGAAAATCAAAATAGTTGGCTATCAGTGACCTCATTTTGTTGAATCCACTACTATGAAAAAACCTGATTTTTCGAAATGGCGCCTTCTTTAAGTTCAACTGTTGAAGCAAGGTAATAATATAATGCGAGCGCAGCGAGATAATAATAGACAAAAAAGAAATTATTATTAATTTTTGTTTCAAAATACAACTAACTGTTTTAAGGATGAACTTTTTGGTCTTTAATTATTCACAGAAATGTTTATTTGAGATAATAGAAGGGTCAAGTCAGGTCAAGCCAGGTCAGGTCAGCCCTGTGGCAGAAAAAAAAGGCGACTGATATAGGCAGCTCCCCTGAAATAATACTACCGAGGAAATTGAAGACGGAGTGTAATTAAAAAATCCTTGTTTCTCTACAAAAAATTATCATGTAAAATATATTTTTGAGTATCGTGTTGTTCAAAGAATACTAAGTATATTAAGTAAAAAATATAGGCAAAGAGTAAGCCCCGCTCATACCCGCCCCGATCTCAATTGTCATGAATTTTCCATTCGTTGTCAGACCGAGGGGCGGAGCGTAATTGCAAAATCCATATTTTCTGTTTTAAACATGTTCTAAGTTTCTTGTTGTGGAAAGAAATATACTACGAAAAAAAGGTAAAAGATAAGCTCCACCCACCCACCCTATCTCAATTGTGATGTTTTTTTTATATTGTCAGCAGATAGGAAGAATGCGAAACTGAACGAACGAGAGTAATCATTCGAAGTAGGGACGACGATAGCAGGAATCAAAAAACCTGTTCACAATTTCTTGGACCTTTCTTGGAGGTTTTCATTTTTCAAAAAAAAACACTACCCCCAAAATTAACTCAAAAACAGGTCAGGTTAGAGTCTTATCTTAGCAGGGACTACCCACCCTCTCCTTTCTTAAAAGGTATGTCATTTGCCAAAATCAGTCTTACCTTACCACGTACTAGCCCCGCCCACCCACCCTCTCTATTCTTAGAAGGTATGCCATTTGCCAAAATCAGTTTTGTCTTAGCGGGTACTAGCCCCGCCCACCCACCCTCTCTTTTCTTAGAAGGTACGTCATTTGCCAAAATCAGTCTTACCTTAGCAGGTACTAGCACCGCCCACCCACCCTCCCTTTTTTAGAGAGTATGCCATTTGCCAAAATCAGTTTTATTTTAGCAAGTACTGACGACTAACTTTTACAAAAAAATGATATTGGAAATACATTTTGGCAAATCACATACCTTCTGAGAAAAGAGAGCACGTGGGCGGGGCTAGTACTTGCAAAAAAAAATCAAGAGGTGTCTGATATGGTTTCCAATAGGCCGAGGTCCAATTATTATAGGTGTTTCTTTCGATTTTATAGTTTTTCGTTTATTCAATTCTTCGAATTTTTAATCTTGGATTTTTCAATTCCAAGATTTTCCGATTTATTTAAAAATTTTTCAATTTTGCGATTTTTGGATTTTTCAATTATCCGATTTTCCCATTTCTTTAATTTTCATATTTGGATTTTATAATATTTCATTTTTTAGATTTTACACTTTTTCTCGATTTTAAAGTTTCTTAATTTTCATTAATACTTTGATTTTTCCAGTTTTTCAAATTTTCAGTTTATAATTTTTCGTTTTTCTCATTTTTGATTTTCAATTTTACAATTCTGTACTTTTGCCACTTTTTTTGACACGAAAAGTTGAAAAATCAAAAAACAGACAAATTAAACCAATGGAATCTCGATAAATTATTAAACTGAAAATTTTGAAAGAAGGAAAAAATGAAAAACCGAAATAAGAAAATTTGACAAATTGAAAGACTGAGTAATAGAAACGACAAAAAATGGAAAAATTAAAAAATCCAGAAATTGAAAATCTTCCACAGGAATTGAAATATTGAAAAATTGAAAATTCGTAGACTTAAAAAATGAAGAAATCGAAAAATCGAAAAGACGAAAAATTTTAAAAATCGAAAAACAGAAATGTCAGGGAATCGAAAAATCGAACAATTGAATGACACAATTTTTAAATTGTAAAATCGAAATAACAAAAAATCGTAAAATGGAAAAATTGAAACAGCAAAAAAATTCAAGATTCCAAAAATTGGAAAGTACCAAAAATCTCAAAAATTGGCGAATCCAAATATTGAAAAATTGGAAAAACGAAAATCGAAAAAAGCCAAGAAATTGAAACACGAGAAATTCAGAAAATCGAAAAAATGAAAAATCGGGGAATTGAAGAACTCATACATTGAGAAAATAAAAAACTAAAAAATTGAAAAATCTAGAACTCGAAAAATTGAAAAGTTGGAAAATCAAAAAACTCGAAAATCGTCGAAAGTCAAAAATCAATTTTTCGTTTCATCAATTTTGAAAGTTGTTGATTTCCAATTTTCAGTTTTCAAAGTTTTATTTTGTGCTCTTTCGTTTTTTCATTTTTAATTTTTCAATTTTACATGTTTGCGGTTTTTCCATTTTTTAATCTTAATTTTCACAGTTTTTCGTTTTTTCCCTTCTTTTTTTTTTCAACGTTTCTTTCGATTTTGTAATATTTCATTTTTTAGATTTTACACTTTTTCTCGATTTTAAAGTTTCTTAATTTTCATTAATACTTTGATTTTTTCAAAGTTTTTCAAATTTTCAATTTATACTTTTTCGTTTTTCTCATTTTTGATTTTTCAATTTTACAATTTTGTACTTTTGCCACTTTTTTTGACACGAAAAGTTGAAAAATCAAAAAACAGACATATTAAACCAATGGAATCTCGGTAAATTATGAAACTGAAAAGTTTGAAAGAAGGAAGAAATGAAAAACCGAAATAAGAAAATTTGACAAATTGAAAGACTGAGTAATAGAAACGACAAAAAATGGAAAAATTAAAAAATCCAGAAATTGAAAATTTTCCACAGGGATTCAAATATTGAAAAATTGAAAATTCGAAAACTTAAAAAATCAAGAAATCGAAAATTCGAAAAGACGAAAAATTTTAAAAATCGAAAAACAGAAATGTCAGGAATCGAAAAATCGAACAATTGAATGAAACAATTTTTAAATTGTAAAATCGATTCCAAAAATTGGAAAATACCAAAAATGTCAAAAATTGGCGAATCCAAATATTGAAAAATTGGAAAAGCGAAAATCGAAAAGCCAAAAAGTCGAAAAATGGAAACATGAAGAATTGAAACATGAAAAAATGGGAAAATCGAAAAGTTGAAAAGTAGAGAACTCGAATTAGTCAAAATTCTATAAATCCAAACATCAAAAAATTGAAAAATCGGGGAATTGAAGAATTGATACATTGAGAAAAAAAAACTAAAAAATTGAAAAATCTAGAACTCGAAAAATTGAAAAGTTGGAAAATCAAAAAACTCGAAAATCGTCGAAAGTCAAAAATCAATTTTTCGTTTCTTCAATTTGGCAAGTTGTTGATTTCCAATTTTTAGTTCTCAAAGTTTTATTTTGTACTCTTTCGTTTTTTCATTTTTAATTTTTCAATTTTACATGTTTGCGGTTTTTCCATTTTTTAATATTCATTTTCACAGTTTTTCGTTTTTTCCCTTCCTTTTTTTTTCAACGTTTCTTTCGATTTTATATTTCATTTTTTAGATTTTACACTTTTTCTCGATTTTAAAGTTTCTTAATTTTCATTAATACTTTGATTTTTTCAGTTTTTCAAGTTTTCAATTTATACTTTTTCGTTTTTCTCATTTGTGATTTTTCAATTTTACAATTTTGTGCTTTTGCCACTTTTTTTGACACGAAAAGTTGAAAAATCAAAAAACAGACAAATTAAACCAATGGAATCTCGATAAATTATGAAACTGAAAATTTTGAAAGAAGGAAAAATGAAAAACCGAAATAAGAAAATTTGACAAATTGAAAGACTGAGTAATAGAAACGACAAAAAAATGGAAAAATTAAAAAATCCAGAAATTGAAAATCTTCCACAGGGATTGAAATGTTGAAAAATTGAAAATTCGAAAACTTGAAAATAAAGCAATCGAAAAATCGAAAAGACGAAAAATTTTAAAAATCGAAAAACAGAAATGTCAGGGAATCGAAAAATCGAGCAACTGAATGAAACAATTTTTAAATTGTAAAATCGAAATAACAAAAAATCGTAAAATGGAAAAATTGAAAAAGCAAAAAATTCAAGATTCCAAAAATGTCAAAAATTGGCGAATCTAAATACTGAAAAATTGGAAAAGCGAAAATCGAAAAGCCAAAAAGTCGAAAAATGGAAACATGAAGAAATTGAAACATGAAAAAATCGGAAAATCGAAAAGTGAAAAGTAGAGAACTCGAATTAGCCTAAATTCTATAAATCCAAACATCGAAAAGTGAAAAATCGGGGAATTGAAGAATTGATACATTGAGAAAATAAAAAACTAAAAAATTTAAAAATCTAGAACTCGAAAAATTGAAAAGTTGGAAAATCAAAAAACACGAAAATCGTCGAAAGTCAAAAATCAATTTTTCGTTTCTTCAATTTTGCAAGTTGTTGATTTCCAATTTTTAGTTTTCAAAGTTTTATTTTGTACTCTTTCGTTTTTTCATTTTTAATTTTTCAATTTTACATGTTTTGTGGTTTTTCCATTTTTTAATATTCATTTTCACAGTCTTCCTTTTTTTCCCTTCATTTTTTTTCAAAGTTTCTTTCGATTTTATAATATTTCATTTTTTAGATTTTACACTTTTTTTCGATTTTAAAGTTTCTTAATTTTCATTAATACTTTGATATTCAGTTTTTCAAATTTTCAATTTATACTTTTTCGTTTTCCTCATTTTTGATTTTTCAATTTTACAATTTTGTACTTTTGCCACTTTTTTTGACCCGAAAAGTTGAAAAATCAAAAAACAGACAAATTAAACGAATGGAATCTCGATAAATTATGAAACTGAAAATTTTGAAAGAAGGAAAAATGAAAAACCGAAATAAGAAAATTTGACAAATTGAAAGACTGAGTAATAGAAACGACAAAAAAATGGAAAAATTAAAAAATCCAGAAATTGAAAATCTTCCACAGGGATTGAAATGTTGAAAAATTGAAAATTCGAAAACTTGAAAATAAAGCAATCGAAAAATCGAAAAGACGAAAAATTTTAAAAATCGAAAAACAGAAATATCAGGGAATCAAAAAATCGAACAATTGAATGAAACAATTTTTAAATTGTAAAATCGAAATAACAAAAAATCGTAAACTGGAAAAATTAAAAAAGCTAAAAAATTCAAGATTCCAAAAATTGGAAAATACCAAAAATGTCAAAAATTGGCGAATCCAAATATTGAAAAATTGGAAAAACGAAAATCGAAAAGTCAAAAAGTCGGAAAAGGGAAACATGAAGAAATTGAAACATGAAAAAATCGGAAAATCGAAAAGTTGAAAAGTAGAGAACTCAAATTAGCCCAAATTCTATAAATCCAAACATTGAAAAATTGAAAAATCGGGGAATTGAAAAATTGATACATTGAGAAAATAAAAAACTAAAAAATTGAAAAATCTAGAACTCGAAAAATTGGAAAGTTGGAAAATCAAAAAACTCGAAAATCGTCGAAAGTCAAAAATCAATTTTTCGTTTCTTCAATTTTGCAAGTAGTTGATTTCCAATTTTTAGTTTCCAAAGTTTTATTTTGTACTCTTTCGTTTTTTCATTTTTAGTTTTTCAATTTTACATGTTTGCGGTTTTTCCATTTTTTAATCTTCATTTTCACAGTTTTTCGTTTTTTTCAACGTTTCTTTCGATTTTATAATTTTTCGTTTATTTCATTCTTCAAATTTCTTCAAATCTTCGATTTTTCAATCCCGCGTTTTTATGTTTAAGTTTTTCAGTTTTCCAAATTTTTGGATTTCCTAATTATCAGATTTTCCGATTTCTTTAATTTTCACATTTCGTTTTTTAGATTTTCACTTTCTTGATTCTTAAGTTTCTCAATTTTTAATTCTTCCATTTTTCATTTTTTTGTTTCTTCAATTTCTCAAGCTCCTAGCCAGTGAGGATTTTCTGAAGCCGAGTAATGGCAATTATGTCCATTTACAATTCCATTATTGTTAAAAACGAGCTTCATCTGACCATAAAATATTACTTATGATACCATCTTCACGTGCCTCCGTTAGCCAAGCAATAAACGCCAATCTTCTTTCAAAATCAGTTGGTACTAAAGCTTGATGTAAATGAATTTTGTAACTACGATATTTGGCCGCTGATGAAATTCCTTTTATAGAGGATTTTGAAATATTCGTTTCTTCGTGGAACAGGTATGCTGGGACACCCGGTATATAAGAATTAATGAGATATTGAGGAACGTGCGTTTAATGACTCACCCTGTATTGTTTTGGAAAACTTCAAGCAATTTAAAGTGTTTTTGACAGATTTTTAGAATTTGCATAGGCACAGAGGTTTTAATTTGATTTAACCTGAGATGGTATGACTTGATACGACCTGACCTGACACAACTTGGTGTGGACTTAATCTGACATGACCTGTTTTGTGTGATCCGATTTTGGCTAATCTGATTATGTTTATATTTGATTTAAATAAATTTATTATATTTAATATAAGTAGTTAATAAAAACTGGAACCAGACTTTCCATATCTCAAAATTAGTCAAGTCCTTTCCCTCGTATCGGAACCCTTCAAGCCTCATCTAGCAACCTTTCCAAAACCCATTCCTCTCCCATCGCATTTTCAAACCTCACATTACATAACCAGATTTTTCCACAATACCCACGATAAAAAATAAGACATTAAGTACAACGCTATCCTTCATCATGACAAGTACATGGATGCATTTCACGGCTTAGAAGGTAAAATATTTATCGCCGCTCACAACAACACTCCTGATATTGTACCTCCGAACCTTGGGAAAGAGATGAAGTCCGCCAGATATTCGGCGGACACTTTGTGGTGATTTTAACCGGATACGTCACGCTTTGGGGCCACATCCGGACGGAGCAAACGCGTCCATTGCCCGATTAATTTGACAAGCGTCGCTCGCAGTTGACCTCACCGGAATACCTCTGCCGGAAAATCAGGTGCCACTTAGGCACAAAAAAATCCAACATGCAACTCAGCGTACCTCAGGACGCTCCTCGTGTCTCTAATCTGTGCGACTTTTTCTGGGGATTGCTCGATAATTGTCGCTTCTGGACGAGCAGTAAAACGTTTTTTGGTCGTAATTAAAGCGCGGAATGCACCGATTTTGGTGGACGTTCGTGGAAGCGGCTATTATGTGTTGCTTAAGTGTTTTTTGGGAATTATACACGTGGATGCGGTAATGAGCGGGTGCGTGTTCTTCGTCTGTGGTCATTGCACAAAATGATGGGCGGCGCTGACGTTGAGAAACGAAGGTTAAGTAATTTGGTTGCTAAATGTGCGTACGGTTTGGAGACATCCTGTGAATAATTTCATGGGCTGTAAAGTGGTATTTGTTGTTTTTATTTTACAAGAATTGAGCAATGAGTTCCACTACTAGTTAAAAATTACACAATATTTGTTTTTTAGTGGAACACCCTATATATTTAGAATTGAATGTCATGAAGGTTTTTCACACCAAAAATCTGCCATAATTTGATTTTTTTCTGCCACGCCGCGTTAGGTTTGCCAATGCCGACCCGCGCCGAAACCCTGAAACAAGGTCGCTTTGAATTCGCCAAAGCTCGCGAAGTTCTTTGTTTTCATAGCAGAGAAACAAATCCCGACTCCTCAAAAATGTCTAAAGCCAAGAGAAATTTATTCTAATTACAGTGAAGCCGAACAACGTAAATAATGTTTTAATTAGAACATTGTTTACAACCGCTTGAGAACTTGATGAAATTCATTTAGTTATCCCGTCTTTAAAAGCAGAAAAGTTCCTGAAAACATGGTCGCTGCGAAGTCTACAAGCTGCTAATTTAGTTTCATAATTAGACGACAAAACGTGCACTAAAACGGAAAAAAATCGATTAAAGATGGAAAAAAGTTAATGGAACGTCGTGGGATAACTGTAGTCGGGTTTTGCTTCGACTATCAAATTTAATTAGTTTAATTTCAAAATTCCGTGAACGTCCTCCACGTGCATAATATAACAGTACATGAAAAAAGATATTCCGGACATGATAAACGCATTATTCGGTGGAAGGTGATTATGACATCATGGCTCTGACTGATCCCATTTTGATTTATTCAAATAAAGGTTAAACAAATTTCGTGCTCTTTGTTCTTATTGCGGTTATTGTAATGTACACTTTCTCGCCATTATTTTTCTCTACGCCCTCCGGCCACAAGACACAACATCAAAAGAAACACAAACAGAATTAGCCGCCTTTGATACCAAATCGTTCGTATGTTGTACACAAAATGGTTTGTGGGATTACTCGGGCCGGGAATTTAATTCCGTAATATCATGAATGTTTTTAATTTTAAAATAATTCCGACGGATAAATGGACTCTCCATTAATGAAATGTGTTTCGTGGATGCAATTTTTGCCTGCATTGTTGATTTATTCGCAGGGATTTATCCACGTTTGTGTAATAATTGATCTATTTTTGGCATTTAAAACTTTTAAAAAAGGAAAATTGCATCTAGAATTTAGTACGCAGCTAATTACTTCTTGCCGCACGCAAAAACAGTGTTTTCCCGCACAATTCCACATTTCATCGATTATTTCCATTTTATTTATTAAAAACACCATTCCGACTAAAATTATCCATGTAGCCGGTAAGCATTAAAACGTCGCCGTGAATAATTAAAAAGTATGCCTCGGCTCGCGTCAATCTGACACGAAAACCCCGCATTTTCCAGATAATTTCCTTCCTTTTCACGCCAAAGCCATATATTTTATCTTTCCACGGCAAATCGTTTCCTTAAAAGATAGCGATTTCTTTGTATATCTTACAATATACTCCATCAGCGCAAATCTCCGTCACTTTATAAACCTTTTCGCTCTTATTAAATTTTCGATTTATTACGAGACGTGTCTTTTATGCCATTCGAAACCGATTAACGAATTTCTTTTTCATATTTTCCGGAGTTAATAGGTGGTTTTTGCGTGATTGGTTTCGGACGTGTTTTTCTCGGATGGCGAGATGATGAAAAGAGTGATTGCGTTAGTTTTGGAATTATGACACAAACGCACTATTAAATTTGCATTGAATGGAGTGTCGTCAGTGCAACGTTTACTGCTTGGGGAATTTCGATCTTATCGCGGCTTGAGTTTTGTGAGATAATCTCGCGGTTTTGTTTGGATTAAACAGGTGTCAGTGATGAAGAGGGGTGCTCGGGATTATAACTCCCCTACTATTTTCCTAAAACTTATCATCACGGCAGCTCAGGTAAGGTCAGATCAGCTCCGATTAACAGGTCAGGGCAAGTGAGAGGTGATTGAATGAAAAAAAAACGTAACTTAAAAAAAAGATTGGACAAGAAAAGAAGATGAAAGTAAATAGAAAAACTTAAGATGTGAAAAAAAGGGGCAAATAAGATCCTGATAGACAAGGTAGAAGACAGTGACGACCCTCTTAGTTCACGATAAATAATAAATAAATCATCACAATTAAGACCGGGTGGGTGGGCGGGGCATATACTTTGCCTTTTTTTTAATATACTTAGTTATTTTGTCATAACATGAACATGTTTAACATGGTAAATTTTTTATGGCCATATAAGTACGTATTCTTTGAACAACACGACACTCAAAAACATATTCAACATGATAGTTTCTTGTAGAGAAATGTTTTGTCTTTTTTTTAATATACTTAGTTATGTTGTCTTAATATAAATTTAAAACATGTTTAAAGTGGTAAATTTTTGTAGGGACATATGGATTCTGCAATTACACTCCGCCCCTCGGTCTGGTAACGAATAAAAAATTCATCACGATTAAGTTCGACACGGAAGGGTGGGGCTTAACTTTTGGCTTTATTTTATACTTAATATACCTATATGGTATTCTTTGAACAACACTATACTCAAAAAAAATTTCTTGTCGAGAAATAAGGATTTTAAGTTCCATCCCCCCCTTCGGTCATGATGAATAAAAAACATACTTACAATTGAGATAGGGTGGGTGGGCGGGGCATATATTTTGCCTTTCCTTTAATATACTTGGTTATCTTTTTATAACATGAACTTAAAAACATGTTTAAAGTGGTAAATTTTTGTTTAGAAATACGGATTTTGCAAGTCCACTCCGCCCCTCGGTCTGGAAACGAATGAAAAATTCATCACGTCCATATTTTCTCTTTTAAATCTGTTTTAAGTTTCTTGTTGTGAAAAGAAGACTACGTATGTCAAGAAAAAGATAAAATATATGCCCCGCCCACCCACCCTATCTCAATTGTAATGATTTTTTATTCATATTGAGTCAAGGGCGTGCACCTTAAAATCTGTATTCCTCTATAAGAAAGTATTATGTAAAATAGGTGCAAAGTCATGTACGTAAGTAGTATTCTTTGAACAACACGATACTCAAACACATATTTTAGGTGATAGTTTCTTGTCGAGAAATAAGAATTTTAAGCTCCACCCTCTTGACTCACGATGAATAAAAGAATCATTACAATTGAGACAGGGCGGGTGGGCGGAGCATATATTTTATTTTTTTTTTAATATACTCAGTTATCTTTTCTTAATATGAATTTAAAACATGTTTAAAGTGGTAAATTTTTGTAGGGAAATGTGGATTTTGCAATTACTCTCCGCCCCTCGGTCTGGCAACGAATGAAAAATTCATCATGATTAAGTTCGACACGGAAGGGTGGGGCCTAACTTTTGGCTTTATTTTATACTTGATATACATGGTATTCTTTGAAGAACACTATACTCAAAAATAATTTCTTGTAGAGAAATAAGGATTTTAAGCTCAACCCCCACCCCTTCGCTCATGATGAATAAAAAACATACTTACAATTGAGATAGGGTGGGTGGGCGGGGCATATATTTTGCCTTTCCTTTAATATACTTGGTTATCTTTTTATAACATGAACTTAAAAACATATTTAAAGTGGTAAATTTTTGTAGGGAAATACGGATTTTACAAGTCCACTCCGCCCCTCGGTCTGGAAACGAATGAAAAATTCATCACGTCCATATTTTCTCTTTTAAATATGTTTCAAGTTTCTTGTTGTGAAAAGAAGACTACGTATATCAAGAAAAAGATAAAATATATGCCCCGCCCACCCGCCCTATCTCAATTGTAATGATTTTTTATTCATCGTGAGTCAAGGGCGTGCACCTTAAAATCTGTATTCCTCTATATAAGAAAGTATCATGTAAAATAGGTGCAAAGTCATGTACGTAAGTAGTATTCTTTGAACAACACGATACTCAAAAACATATTTTAGATGATAGTTTCTTGTAGAGAAATAAGAATTTTAAGCTCCACCCTCTTGGCTCACGATGAATAAAAGAATCATTACAATTGAGATAGGGTGGGTGGGCGGGGCATATATTTTGCCTTTCCTTTAATACACTTGGTTATCTTTTTATAACATGAGCTTAAAACCATGTTTAAAGTGGTAAATTTTTGTAGGGAAATACAGATTTTACAAGTCCACTCCGCCCCTCGGTCTGGAAACGAATGAAAAATTCATAACGTCCATATTTTCTCTTTTAAATCTGTTTTAAGTTTCTTGTTGTGAAAAGAAGACTACGTATATCAAAAAAAAAAGATAAAATATATGCCCCGCCCACCCGCCCTATCTCAATTGTAATGATTTTTTATTCATCGTGAGTCAAGGACGTGCACCTTAAAATCTGTATTCCTCTATAAGACAGTATCATGTAAAAGAGGTGCAAAGTCATGTACGTAAGTAGTATGCTTTGAACAACACGATACTCAAACATATTTTACATGATAATTCCTTGTAGAGAAATAAGGATTTTAAGCTCCACCCTCTTGGCTCACGATGACTAAAAGAATCATTATAATTGAAATAGGGCAGGTGGGCGGGGCATATGTTTTGTCTTTTTTTTTAATATACTCAGTTATCTTTTCTTAATATGAATTTAAAACATATTTAAAGTGGTAAATGTTTGTAGGGAAATATGGACTTTGCAATTACACTCCGCCCCTCGGTCCGGCAACGAATGAAAAATTCATCATGATTAAGTTCGACATGGAAGGGTGGAGCTTAACTTTTGGCTTTATTTTATACTTAATATACATGGTATTCTTTGAACAACACGATACTCAAAAATAATTTCTTGTAGAGAAATAGGGATTTTAAACTCCACCCCCCCCCCCTTCGCTCATGATGCATAAAAAACACACTTACAATTGAGATAGGGTGGGTGGGCGGGGCATATATTTAGCCTTTCCTTTAATATACTTGGTTATCTTTTTATAACATAACTTTAAAAACATGTTTAAAGTGGTAAATTTTTGTAGGGAAATACGGATTTTGCAAGTCCACTCCGCCCCTCGGTCTGGAAACGAATGAAAAATTCATAATGTCCATATTTTTTCTTTTAAATCCGTTTTAAGTTTCTTGTTGTGAAAAGAAGACTACGTATATCAAAAAAAAAGATAAAATATATGCCCCGCCCACCCGCCCTATCTCAATTGTAATGATTTTTTATTCATCGTGAGTCAAGGGCGTGCACCTTAAAATCTGTATTCCTCTATAAGAAAGTATCATGTAAAATAGTTGCAAAGTCATGTACGTAAGTAGTATTCTTTGAACAACACGATACACAAACATATATTTTACATGATAGTTTCTTGTCGAGAAATAAGAATTTTAAGGTCCACCATCTTGGCTCGCGATGAATAAAAGAATCATTACAATTGAGATAGGGTGGGTGGGCGGGGCATATATTTTGCCTTTCCTTTAATACACTTGGTTATCTTTTTATAATATGAGCTTAAAACCATGTTTAAAGTGGTAAATTTTTGTAGGGAAATACGGATTTTGCAAGTCCACTCCGCCCCTCGGTCTGGAAACGAATGAAAAATTCATAACGTCCATATTTTCTCTTTTAAATATGTTTCAAGTTTCTTGTTGTGAAAAGAAGACTACGTATATAAAAAAAAAAGATAAAATATATGCCCCGCCCACCCGTCCTATCTCAATTGTAATGTTTTTTTATTCATCGTGAGTCAAGGGCGTGCACCTTAAAATCTGTATTCCTCTATAAGAAAGTATCATGTAAAATAGGTGCAAAGTCATGTACGTAAGTAGTATTCTTTGAACAACACGATACTCAAACATATTTTACATGATAATTCCTTGTAGAGAAATAAGGATTTTAAGCTCCACCCTCTTGGCTCACGATGAATGAAAGAATCATTACAATTGAGATAGGGCGTGTGGGCGGGGCATATATTTTATCTTTTTTTTTAATATACTCAGTTATCTTTTCTTAATATGAATTTAAAACATGTTTAAAGTGGTAAATTTTTGTAGGGAAATATGGATTTTGCAATTACACTCCGCCCCTCGGTCTGGCAACGAATGAAAAATTCATCACGATTAAGTTCGACACGGAAGGGTGGGGCTTAAACTTTTGGCTTTATTTTATACTTAACATCCATGGTATTCTTTGAACAATACGATACTCAAAAATAATTTCTTGTACAGAAATAAGGATTTTAAGCTCAACTCCCGCCCCCTTCGCTCATGATGAATAAAAAACATACTTACAATTGAGATAGGGTGGGTGGGCGGGGCATATATTTTGCCTTTCCTTTAATATACTTAGTTATCTTTTTATAAAAAGAACTTAAAACATGTTTAAAGTGGTAAATTTTTGTAGGGAAATACGGATTTTGCAACTCCACTCAGCCCCTCGGTCTGGAAACCAATGAAAAATTCATAACGTCCATATTTTCTGTTTTAAATCTATTTTAAGTTTCTTGTTGTGAAAAGAAGACTACGTATATAAAAAAAAAGATAAAATATATGCCCCGCCCACCCGCCCTATCTCAATTGTAATGATTTTTTATTCATCGTGAGTTAAGGGCGTGCACCTTAAAATCTGTATTCCTCTATAAGAAAGTATCATGTAAAATAGGTGCAAAGTCATGTACGTAAGTAGTATTCTTTGAACAACACGATACTCAAACACATATTTTATATGATAGTTTCTTGTAGAGAAATAAGAATTTTAAGCTCCACCCTCTTGGCTCACGATGAATAAAAGAATCATTACAATTGAGACAGGGTGGGTCATATATTTTATCTTTTTTTTAATATACTCAGTTATCTTTTCTTAATATGAATTTAAAACATGTTTAAAGTAGTAAATTTTTGTAGGGAAATATGGATTTTGCAAGTACACTCCGCCCCTCGGTCTGGCAACGAAAAAAAAATTCATCACGTCCATATTTTCTCTTTTAACTCTGTTTTAAGTTTCTTGTTGTGAAAAGAAGACTACGTATATCAAGAAAAAAGTAAAATACTCTCTACTCAATTGTGGTACATTTTTATGCGTTGTGAGCCGAAGGGCGGAGCTTAATTGCAAAATCTTTATTGTTCTACAAGAAACTACCATGTGAAACATGTTTTTAAGTGTCATGTTGTTGAAAGAAAATTATATATATCGAGAAAAAAAAGGCAAAATAGCTTAGTATAATCTTTCTAAAAATCTGACATAACTTAACCTGACCAAACCTGATCTGATTAGTTCAAGCTTAGTCAGTCTGTCCAGACCAGATTATTTCCGATCAGGTTTGCTCAGGTTATATCATGTCAACGTAGCAGTTTAAATCAGACCAGTACAGACCAGGCTGTTAGGTCAGTTTTATCAGGTCATGCCATCCTAGTCAGGTCAGCTCAGTCCAAGTGAAGTCAGGGTAGATCATACCAGGTCAAAAATTTCTTAAAAACACTTTAAATTGGAAGATGTTTTCCAAATAAATATACGAACACAAAAAATAATAAATTCATGTTAGTTTTATCGTCAGTTTTTGACATTTTTAATTTGACATATTTCACGAGAATACTGAAAGAAATTGGGTAATTATGACCTGACTTGAATCTGCCCTGGAATCACCATTGTCTCTAATAATTAACTTTTAAACATTTCTGTAAATAAATAAAAACCAAAAAGCACATAATAATTAGACAGTTGTATTTTACGAAACAACAATTATTAGAGTATTTTTTTTATTTACAAAAATTTCGAACTGAGCTATTTTGTCGGGAGATATTTTGACGGGTCACAATGAAAAAGTATACTGGCAAACTTAAAAAATAATAATACTTTTCACACATTTGACACCTCCCCTGAGTCAGGGAAAAATCTAGAGGAAGAAGTTCCGAAAAATTCATAAAAACGTAATAACCTGCTACAAACACACAAAAGCAGCTCAGACACAGACATTTAAAAAATCGCTGAAAATTGAAAAGGTTGCATTAAAATGGTCAACCAACCATTTTTTATTTGGATGCCCGCGAACCATATCTTTCCGTGCACTGCACCAACAATGGTCCCATTATCCATGTCTCCATCTCTTCCACCACGACAAGGTTACAAACGCTGACCCATGGGCAGGCGATACGCTGTATAAATCACAGACAATAACTATACCCATATCCACTCGTTGGTAGTCCGCACTTGTGATCTCGTGGTAGTAGCCGTAGTGAACCCATCGGCAGCAGTGAGTGAATGGTTTGCTGATTCCACCAAAATGAGGTGTCAAGTGAGTTTTCAATTTAAAAATTTTTAAAACGAAAATAATCCACTCGTTATTGGAATTCATCACGTAAATGTCAGTTATTTTTAAATGTATGCATATGTATGGACGGAAAGTACACGGCGTGGATTTTTTTTCGAATTGTGCACATCAGATTAATTAAATTTCGAGATTATTTAAATTAATAATAATTGCGGCATGAGTCAGGTTTTTAACTAGACGTTGAGTTTTAATTGTTGTAGGAAGCGACCTCGACTTTTGCAAAATTAGCGCATTTGCATATTTCGTTGAATGCGTTATTTTAGCAAATACGTTTTCCAGATTCTGCACGACGATGGTATCTGGTTAATTATCGTCCTTTGTGTTTTTATTTGGCAACGTTTTACTTCATCGGCGCAATCACATAAATTTCAATTAGAAGACAAAACGAAAAACTTTTTCGCATTATGCAAATCGCTCTCTTTGGGGAAACGCTAGACCTTAATTAATGTACATACGATATCCACGAATCTACGTTCAAAACAAATAAATAAATAAATAAAACGATAACGCGCATAATTAACAGAATAAATTTGTAATTTCGAATGTCAATATTTTCTGTCTCGGTTCAGTCACATTTTATTACGGGCGCCAGTTCAATGTACGTGTTTTTTACGTTTTATTTAACATCAGGACGGACGCAAAATTGAATAATGTAATGATACACTTACAACCAGTGCGAAATTATCGTGGAGTGAGTTAGTTTCCGCATCCGGTCCGCATCGGTTATTAAATATCGTGAATGATGTGCAAACCCATTGTGCTTTATTGTACGACACGAACTCGTTACTTTTAATGACATTGAAAACCACCAAAAAATAAAAATTTCGAGAAGTTTTGACAGATTTGTCGTTTCAGTACACCCTCCTTCACCTCTCGACCCTCCTCCTTCTCGTCCCTTTCCCCTCCCACGGCGCCACCGTCAAAGACGTCTTCAGCCTGAGCGCCCAACCCACGTCTCGAGTCCCCCGCGACAACAAGTACTTCCCCGCTCGCTATGGCTCGAGCTCCAACCTGGGTACTCTCACCAGGTCCATTAAACCCGAGGAGTCGCCCGAGGCCCACGAGGCCACCCAGAACCCGGTCGAGAAACGATGCACTCGCTGCGACTCCGCCTACTCGGATTCGAGGTACCCCTATGATTATAGGGCGAGGTACGACGACAGGCGGTACCGACCCTATGAGTTCGAAGGGAGGTACGACCGGTATGATGATAGGCGGTACGACCGCTACGACGACAGGTACGAGAGGCGACCTTCATACGACAGGTACGACCGGGATAGGTACGACCGGGATAGATACGACCGATACGACCGGGATAGGTACTACGACCGGGACTACGATAGAGGCTTCGGGTACGACAACAGAGGATACGACAACAAAGGGTACGACTACAGGGATAGAGGGTATGGGGATTATCAAGGGTTCTCGAGCTCGGGGTACGACGGGGGTAGAGGCGGCGGCGGCGGCGGCTACGGAGGAGGCAGACCAGACAGTGGCTACGGCGGCGGTGGCGGTGGCGGCGGCTATGGAGGCGGCTATGGAGGCGGCCGACCCGACGGCGGCTACGGAGGAAGACCGGACAGTGGCTACGGGGGCGGGCGACCCGAGTCTGGAGGCGGCTACTGGGGCACCGGGGGGTACGCCAGCAGCTGGAACTACGGCGGTAGCCGGGACGACGGAAGAGACAGGTAAGTCGTTATCTTACAGTCAAGTTGAAGTTCATAGTCCTCACCGCCCGAATAACTCCAAACAATGTCCAGCTATCGGTGTTGAATTGCACAGCCTGCTCTGTTTTCCAATTGTAACGTTCAAATTTAATAACATCATCTGCAACAGTGCACGTTTTGTGTAGGCGGGTTGTCATCGGGTTTTAATGAACTTGCTCGACACAGATGTACTGCAATTAAAAGCGAATTCGAGCGGAGGAAAAATTTGTTTACTGGTAGTGAGGTGCGTTGCCTTTTTGGATGTATTTGATATCCGCCGTCGCCTCCCAGAAGGGATAAATTTAATAACGCACTGAAAGCTTTATACTTGAGATAACTACTTGCGAGAAATTTCAATTTGCAACGATAAGAGCACGTATCCGTTCGAACAATGCTCGCGTGGAGATTGTCAGAAAATGCGATGAATGTATGCAAAGCTTAAAAGTTTATTGGATGTAAAATGTTTCTTTTGGGGTTTTGTGCTTCGGAAATGTTTTACTGGCAGATTTCGAGCTTGAGAATAGGGCATGTTTAAAAATCCTACGTTTATTCGAAAATTCTACTGTGTTTTTAATTCGCTTTAAAAATAGCTACCGGCACATCACAAGCGCCCCCAAGTCATTTAAGAATGTTCTTGGCCCTGATTCTCATGTCAATTGTTCCCTGTTAAAGGTCAAAGGTTATTTTTATTATTTAAAGCAGATAGGTAAATAGAGAAATCAAAAAATTTTAAAAACCGAAAAGTTGAAAAAATGAAATACGAAAACTGGAAAAATTGAAGGATGGAGCAATGGAAACATAAAAGAAAAAACAAAAATTGAAAACTTTGGAAAATTTAAATGTTGAAAAATTGAGAAATTGAAACCTTAAAAAATCAAAAAATCGAAAAAACGAAAAACTGAGAAATTTTGAAAATTTAAAAATCAAGATATCGAGAGATCGAAAATTGGAAACATTGAATTAAAAAATTTTAAAACTGAGAAATCGAAGTATCAAAAAATCGTGAAGTCAAAAAATTGAAAAATCGTACAACTGAAATATAGAAAAATTGAGAAACCGAAAAATTTAAAAATCGAGAATTTGAAAATTTTAAAAATCAAGAAATTGAATTGAAAAACTGAAAAATAGAAAAATCGAGAAATCGAAAAAGCCTTAAAGCGAGAAAAGGAGAAATCGAAAAATCAAAATTTAGAAACGTCAAAAATTGAAAAATTTAAAATCAAAAATAAAGAACCGAAAACGAAAATATCGGAAAATTGAGAAAACGAAAAATTAAAAAATCGGGAGTTAAAATTTGAAAAATCGAGAAATTGAATTGAAAAACTGAAAATCACAAAATCGAGAAATCGAAACAGAAAATTCGAAAATCTTGAAACCTCAAAAATTGAAAAATTGTAAAAGTGAAACATAGGAAAATTGAAAATTCGAAAAATGAAAAAATCGAGAATTTCGAGCATCGGGAAACTGAAGAATCGAAAAATTGAAAAATCTCAACACTGAAGTATCGAAAAATTGAGTAATGGACAAATTGAAAATCAACAAATGACAAATTGAAAATTGAGAAATTGAAGAATAAAAAAACTGAAAAAATTGACAAATCGAAAAATTGTTATATACGAGGAGTACGTTATTTACAAACTACAGCTACACCTACATACAAACTTTGACAGCAATCGGTGCGATAGTTTCGGAGATGATCTATCTAATAAAAATCTGGCTGACAGGAAATGGGAGACCTATTTTTTCGTTCTCTAGAGGCGAGATGAGAGATCGCAGTTGGCACATTACACGCGCCCCCACGCCGGTGGAGACCCCGTCGGCTCGCATCCCTTGATTATAACATCCATAAAGGATATTGAATTTGGTGCGGAAGCCTGCGTAATACATTAAAATTGATTCATTCTGTTAGTGTGTTCCTTATCAGCCCTGCTATCGCAGGAATGCCGGGTTGATAAAGAATCGGGTTGTAGGGATCGTTACGATGGGTTCAAACCATGGGACGAGACGTACCGAGGCTCCTCTGGATGGGACGATCAGGGCCGAGGATATTATTTCGCCACGGGCATCCCCGAAGTGGGGGCGGAGCATTGGGGGAGTAAAGGATATGTGGATGCAGGACCGAATAGGGACAGGTCAGTTATGATGACCTTTGGTATCGGGATATGTTTGCTAACACAACATTAACCTAGTTTCTAATTCGGGCTGGACGGGTCGATTTTTGAGCGATTTCCGAAACCTGCAATTATCTACCCTTAGGTGAATCAGCACGTGACCTTACTTCCGTCCACGTCACGCCGGCCGGAAATACACAATAAAAGCAAAATCGTTGATTTCACTTTCGGCTTACATGTCTTCATTTGCATATGAATCCGTGCGTTTCGCAAGCGCGATTTCTTCCACCTGGAGATCGGATGCACCCCGACGGGGTCAAAAGGTCACGCTGCACCCGCCGAACAAATTTTATAAATAATACAAAAGCGTTTTCGTGTTTTATTTCGCGTCATTTTCGCGGAATGTAACCAACCGGCTGGAAATTGTTTAAGTTTTATGGAGCGACCGAGCCGGCGTTATGAGATTTTTTACTAAAGCGGGATTAAATTGTGTATACAGTGTGTGCTTTAAATATTTACTAGTTCAAGGTCGGCGGTACTTTCGCCGCGTGCCAGGTCACCTGGAACCGCTACAACGCGCTTCCGAAACAGATGACGTCACTTCTTCATTGTAAATTATTTTCGCCCAGAATTCGAATCATGCGACTGAATAATTGAAAATATTTCGCGCCGGGACGGAAATTTATACACAGTCGTTCGAACAATGTCGTTCTGCCGAAAGTTGCTGCTGGAGGAGCTTGTAAATTGTAAATAGGGTCGGATTCGGGGGTTGCGGAGAATATCGACGATAAAGGCTCCGTATGGAGGCTTTAATATGGTCGGGGCTCCAGTTTGAGGGTGTTTATTGCGGGGGCGGTTTGAGAATCTTGCGCCGCCGAAACTTGACATTGTAAGCATTTTTTCGGGATTACTATTAATGTGCTGTTTAAATAACCATGAGTAAATTTAATCATTGTTGGTAAGACCTTGCAGACATATATTTTAGATTTTACCTGCGATCAAACCAACCTACTAATATATTAATCGTCTAATCTTAGCATCTTCCACTGTATATATAATTACGTGCACGTTATTTATTTATACTCCTAATATGTATTCATGACTAGTGTACAGTTTTTAATAAAAAACTGGCCGAAGGTTATTTCGACAGAACTTCCCTCGCCCCTAAAGTGCAACCTAACAAATCCCGCTTCTTTGAAAAATTATAAATTATATATATATATTTTTCAATTATTGAATTTTTCAATGTTTCAATTTACAATTTTTTGTTTTTTTTTCTTTCTTCAATTTCTAGATTTTGCAATTTTTCAGTTTTTCAATTTTTTGTTTCTTGAATTTCCAGATTTTGCAGGCTTTTGATTCTTTAATTTATTAATTTCTTCAAATTTTCAATTAGCAATTTTTTGTTTCGGTTTCTTATTTTATTTAGGACTTTTAAAACTTTTCGGTTTTTCAAGGTCCTTATTTTACAAGTTTTCTGTTTCTCTATCTGAAAATTTGCAATTTTTGGATTTGTCAATTTTTCGATTTGCGATTTTTAGGCATACAATTTTTAGATTTTACAGTTTTATTTCAGTTTCTCGAGTTTTTAACTTTTCACTTCGTTTAAATACAAAAATTCTAAATTGGAAAAATTAGAAAATCGGAACTTTGCAAAATTGGAAAATTAAAAAACTGAAAAACCAAAAACTGAAACAATAGAGAAACTGGAAACCAAACTGGAAGTTTTCAGTTTTTCAATTTTTCTTTTTTCGTTTGTTCATTTTTTCGATTTGCGATTTTTGGGTTTTCAATTTTTCGATTTTTCAGCATTTAGATTTTTTAATTTTTCGTTTTTTCAGTTTTATTTCATTTTCTCGATTTTAGAAACAAAAAATTGTAAACAGGAAATATTGCAAAATCGCAACATTGTAAAATCGGAAAATTAAAAAATGGAAAAACCAAAAACAGAAAAAATAGAAAAACCATAGTTGAATTTTAACGACTTTTTCAATTTTTCTTTTTTCATTTATTCATTTTTTCGATTTGCGATTTTTTGGTGTCCAATTTTTCGATTTTTCAACTTTTAGTTTTTTTAATTTTTCAGTTTTAAAACCAAAAACAGAAAAACCAGACTTGTATTTTTCAGGTTCTCATTTTTTTTCGCTTCTTCATTTTTTGATTTCCGATTTTTCGGTTTTCAATTTTTCGCTTTAGTTTCTTTAATTACTTCTTTTTCAGTTTGATTTCTGTTTCTAGAATTTTCAATTTTTCATTTCTTCTAAAACCAAAAAATTGTAAACTGAAAACATTGGAAAATCGCCATATTACCAAATGAGAAAATAAAAAAGTTGAAAAACCAAAAACAGAAAAAATATAGAAAACAGACTTGAATTTTTCTTTTTCAATTTTTCTTTTTTCGTTTCTTCAATTTTTCGATTTGCGATTTTTCAATTTTTCATTTTTTTATATTTCTTCAATTTCTAGATTTTGCAATTTTTCAGTTTTTCAACTTTTTGTTTCTTGAATTTCTAGATTTTGCAGGTTTTTGATTCTTTAATTTATTCATTTCTTCAAATTTTCAATTAGCAATTTTTTGTTTCGGTTTCTTATTTTATTTACTTTTAAAACTTTTCGGTTTTTCAAGGTCCTTATTTTATAAGTTTTCTGTTTCTCTATCCGAAAATTTCGAATTTTTGGATTTGTCAAATTTTCGATTTGCGATTTTTAAGTTTTCAATTTTTCGATTTTACAGTTTTATTTCAGTTTCTCGAGTTTTTAACTTTTCGCTTCGTTTAAATACAAAAAATTCTAAATTGGAAAAATTAGAAAATCGGAACTTTGCAAAATTGGAAAATTAAAAAACTGAAAAACCAAAAACTGAAACAATAGAGAAACTGGAAACCAAACTGGAAGTTTTCAGTTTTTCAATTTTTCTTTTTTCGTTTGTTCATTTTTTCGATTTGCGATTTTTGGGTTTTCAATTTTTCGATTTTTCAGCATTTAGATTTTTTAATTTTTCGTTTTTTCAGTTTTATTTCATTTTCTCGATTTTAGAAACAAAAAATTGTAAACAGGAAATATTGCAAAATCGCAACATTGTAAAATCGGAAAATTAAAAAATGGAAAAACCAAAAACAGAAAAAATAGAAAAACCATAGTTGAATTTTAACGACTTTTTCAATTTTTCTTTTTTCATTTATTCATTTTTTCGATTTGCGATTTTTTGGTGTCCAATTTTTCGATTTTTCAACTTTTAGTTTTTTTAATTTTTCAGTTTTAAAACCAAAAACAGAAAAACCAGACTTGTATTTTTCAGGTTCTCATTTTTTTTCGCTTCTTCATTTTTTGATTTCCGATTTTTCGGTTTTCAATTTTTCGCTTTAGTTTCTTTAATTATTCCTTTTTCAGTTTGATTTCTGTTTCTAGAATTTTCAATTTTTCATTTCTTCTAAAACCAAAAAATTGTAAACTGAAAACATTGGAAAATCGCCATATTACAAAATGGGAAAATAAAAAAATTGAAAAACCAAATACAGAAAAAATATAGAAAACAGACTAGAATTTTTCTTCTTCAATTTTTCTTTTTTCGTTTCTTCAATTTTTCGATTTGCGATTTTTCAATTTTTCATTTTTTTTTTGTTTCTTCAATTTCTAAATTTTGCAATTTTTCAGTTTTTCAATTTTTTGTTTCTTGAATTTCTAGATTTTGCAGGTTTTTGATTCTTTAATTTATTCATTTCTTCAAATTTTCAATTAGCAATTTTTTGTTTCGGTTTCTTATTTTATTTACTTTTAAAAGTTTTCAGTTTTTCAAGGTCCTTGTTTTATAAGTTTTCTGTTTCACTATCCGAAAATTTGCAATTTTTGGATTTGTCAATTTTTCAATTTGCGATTTTTAGGTTTACAATTTTTCGATTTTTCAGTTTTATTTCAGTTTCTCGAGTTTTTAATTTTTCGTTTCGTTTAAATACAAAAAATTCTAAATTGGAAAAATTAGAAAATCGCAACATTGCAAAATCGGAAAATTAAAAAACTGAAAACCAAAAACTGAAACAATAGAGAAAACCAAACTGGGAGTTTTCAGGTTTTCAATTTTTCTTTTTTCGTTTGTTCATTTTTTCGATTTGCGATTTTTGGGTTTTTAATTTTTCGATTTTTCAACTTTTAAATTTTTAAATTTTTGGTTTTTTCAGTTTTATTTCTGTTTCGCGATTTTAAAAACAAAAAATTGTAAACAGCAAATATTACAAAATCACAACATTGTAAAATCCGAAATTAAAAAAATTGGAAAACCAAAAACAGGAAAACCAGACTTGCATTTTTCAGTTTTTCATTTTTTTTTCGCTTCCTCATTTTTTTATTTCCGATTTTTCGGTTTTCTATTTTTCGCTTTAGATTCTTTAATTATTCCTTTTTTCACTTTGATTTCTGTTTCTAGATTTTTCAATTTCTCATTTCTTCTAAAACTAAAAAATTGTAAACTGAAGACATTGGAAAATCGCGATATTGCAAAAACAGAAAAAATAGAGAAAATAGACTTGAATTTTTCTTTTTCAATTTTTCTTTTTTCGTTTCTTCATTTGTGATTTTTCGGTTTTCAGTTTTTCGATTTTTGAACTTATGAATTAGTTCGGTTTTTCACTTTTATTTCTGTTTCTCGATTTTTCAATTTTTCGTTTCTTCTAAAAACAAACAATTTTAACCAAACATTGACAAATTGAATAATAAAAAAAAATGAAAAACCGAATGGAAACATTGCAAATTGAGAATTTTGAATTTTTCTCTCATTTTTAGTTTTTCATGTTTGAATTTTTCCTTCTTTCAGTTCTTCGATTAGTAATTTTCCGATTTTTCACTTTTTCGATTTTGCAATTTCTTTTTTTCCGTTTTTCGTTTTTTCTACTTTCAAAATGAAAAAAAAAAACGGACGGAAAAACTACAAGACTGTAAAAATCAAGAATGGAAAAATGAAAACTTTAAATATCCTAAAAATTGAAAATCAAGAACTCGAACAATTGAAAATACGAAAAATTCAAAAACCGAAATATAACAATTGAGAAAATTGCAATTGAAAAAGAGCACAATAGAAAAAGCGAAATATTGAAAATTGAAAAATCTAACATTGAAAGAAAAAATATGTAAAATCGGAAGGCACATTGAAAAAATAAAGGGTATGAAAAAACAAAAAATGGTGATATAAAATTGAGAAAAAACAAAAAATGTTAACCAAACATTGAAAAATTGAATAATTAAAAAAAAAATAATTAAAAATCGAAGGGAAAAATTGCAAACCTAGAATTTTGAATTTTTCTAGTTTTCATTTTAAATATGTAATAACAATTATATGTAATTTACGATTTTAGAATTTGTCCATTTTTCAATTACTGGATTTTAAAACTTTCTCATTTAATCGACTATTCAATTTTTCAATGTTTCGTTCTTCCAGTTTTACAGTTTTTCGATTCTATAATTTTTCGATTTTTCAATATTTTTTTCCAATTTCTCGATTCCATTGACATTCTTTTATTTTTAAGTCTCTCATTTTTAGTTTTTCATGTTTGAATTTTTCCTTCTTTCATTCTTCGATTAGTAATTTTCCGATTTTTCACTTTTTCGATTTTGCAATTTCTTTTTTTCCGTTTTTCGTTTTTTCTACTTTCAAAATGAAAAAAAAAACGGACGGAAAAACTACAAGACTGTAAAATTGAAAAATCAAGAATGGAAAAATGAAAACTTTAAATATCCTAAAAATTGAAAATCAAGAACTCGAACAATTGAAAATACGAAAAATTCAAAAACCGAAATATTAAATTTGAGAAAATTACAGTTGAAAAATAGCACAATAGAAAAAGCGAAATATTGAAAATTGAAAAATCTAACATTGAAAGAAAAAATATGTAAAATCGGAAGGCACATTGAAAAAATAAAGGATATGAAAAAACAAAAAATGGTGATATAAAATTGAGAAAAAATGGAGAAGAAACAAAAAATTTTAACCAAACATTGAAAAATTTAATAATTAAAAAAAATAATTAAAAACCGAAGGAAAAAATTGCAAATCGAGAATTTTGAATTTTTCTAGTTTTCATTTTAAATATGTAATAACAATTATGATTTACGATTTTAGAATTTGTCCATTTTTCAATTACTGGATTTTAACACTTTCTCATTTAATCGACTATTCAATTTTTCAATGTTTCGGTCTTCCAGTTTTACAGTTTTTCGATTCTATAATTTTTCGATTTTTCAATATTTTTTTCCAATTTTTCGATTCCATTGACATTCTTCTATTTTTAAGTCTCTCATTTTTAGTTCTTCATGTCTGAATTTTTCCTTCTTTCAGTTCTTCGATTAGTAATTTTCCGATTTTTCACTTTTTCGATTTTGCAATTTCTTTTTTTCCGTTTTTGGTTTTTTCTACTTTCAAAATGAAAAAAAAAACGGACGGAAAAATTTCAAGACTGTAAAATTGAAAAATCAAGAATGGAAAAATGAAAACTTTAAATATCCTAAAAATTGAAAATCAAGAACTCGAACAATTGAAAATACGAAAAATTCATAAACCGAAATATTAAAATCGAGAAAATTACAATTGAAAAAGAGCACAGTAGAAAAAGCGAAATATTGAAAATTGAAAAATCTAACATTCTATAATTTTTCGATTTTTCAATATTTTTTTCCAATTTTTCGATTCCATTGACATTCTTCTATTTTTAAGTCTCTCATTTTTAGTTTTTCATGTTTGAATTTTTCCTTCTTTCAGTTCTTCGATTAGTAATTTTCCGATTTTCCACTTTTTCGATTTTGCAAGTTCTCTTTTTTCAGTTTTTCGTTTTTCTACTTTCAAAATGAAAAAAAAACGGACGGAAAAATTACAAGACTGTAAAATTGAAAAATCAAGAATGGAAAAATGAAAACTTTAAATATCCTAAAAATTGAAAATCAAGAACTCGAACAATTGAAAATACGAAAAATTCAAAAACCGAAATATCAAAATTGAGAAAATTACAATTGAAAAAGAGCACAATAGAAAAAGCGAAATATTGAAAATTGAAAAATCTAACATTGAAAGAAAAAATATGTAAAATCGGAAGACACATTGAAAAAATAAAGGGTATGAAAAAACAAAAACTCTTAACCAAACATTGAAAAATTGAATAATTAAAAAAAAATAATTAAAAACCGAAGGAAAAAATTGCAAATCGAGAATTTTAAATTTTTCTAGTTTTCATTTTAAATATGAATAACAATTGTGATTTACGATTTTAGAATTTGTCCATTTTTCAATTACTGGATTTTAAAACTTTCTCATTTAATCGACTATTCAATTTTTCAATGTTTCGTTCTTCCAGTTTTACAGTTTTTCGATTCTATAATTTTTCGATTTTTCAATATTTTTTTCCAATTTTTCGATTCCATTGACATTCTTCTATTTTTAAGTCTCTCATTTTTAGTTTTTCATGTTTGAATTTTTCCTTCTTTCAGTTCTTCGATTAGTAATTTTCCGATTTTCCACTTTTTCGATTTTGCAAGTTCTCTTTTTTTCAGTTTTTCGTTTTTCTACTTTCAAAATGAAAAAAAAACAGACGGAAAAATTACAAGACTGTAAAATTGAAAAATCAAGAATGGAAAAATGAAAACTTTAAATATCCTAAAAATTGAAAATCAAGAACTCGAACAATTGAAAATACGAAAAATTCAAAAACCGAAATATTAAAATTGAGAAAATTACAATTGAAAAAGAGCACAATAGAAAAAGCGAAATATTGAAAATTGAAAAATCTAACATTGAAAGAAAAAATATGTAAAATCGGAAGGCACATTGAAAAAATAAAGGGTATGAAAAAACAAAAAATGGTGATATAAAATTGAGAAAAAATGGAGAAAAAACAAAAAATTTTAACCAAACATTGAAAACTTGAATAATTAAAAAAAAATAATTAAAAACCGAAGGAAAAAATTGCAAATCGAGAATTTTGAATTTTTCTAGTTTTCATTTTAAATATGTAATAACAATTATAATTTACGATTTTAGAATTTGTCCATTTTTTAATTACTGGATTTTAAAACTTTCTCATTTAATCGACTATTCAATTTTTCAATGTTTCGTTCTTCCAGTTTTACAGTTTTTCGATTCTATAATTTTTCGATTTTTCAATATTTTTTTCCAATTTTTCGATTCCATTGACATTCTTCTATTTTTAAGTCTCTCATTTTTAGTTTTTCATGTTTGAATTTTTCCTTCTTTCAGTTCTTCGATTAGTAATTTTCCGATTTTCCACTTTTTCGATTTTGCAAGTTCTCTTTCTTTCAGTTTTTCGTTTTTCTATTTTCAAAATGAAAAAAAAACGGACGGAAAAATTACAAGTGCACAATAGAAAAAACGAAACATTGAAAATTGAAAAATCTAACATTGAAAGAAAAAAATATGTAAAATTGAAAGGCACATTGAAAAAATAAAGGGAATGAAAAAACAAAAAATGGAGATATAAAATTGAGAAAAAATGGAACAAAAAACCAAGAACTTCAAAAACTGAGGCAACGAGAATTGAAAAAATCGACAAATATTAAGAAATTAAAAAATCGAAAAATGAAAAATTAATTATAACATCGAAAAATTGCAAATCGAAAAATTGAAAAATTTGGAAGTCGAGACATTGAAAAAGTAGAAAAAACAAAAATTATGACCAAAACATGGAAAAATGTAGACAATAAAAAATGAAAGATCATTAAAAAATGAAAAAGTGTAATACAAAAAATTATAAAAATATTGAAGAAAAAAAGACATACAAAAATTGGTAATATCAAAAAATTGGTCGAAGGTTAATAAAAAAATTTTAGATAATTTTAGTACAGAAATGTAAAAAAATTGAGAAAATTATCGAAATAGAGATCTGTGCGACCTTTATCGATATTTTCAGTTATTCACCACCAGAGGACAGCGCCTCTCGCACCTTTAGTCTAGACTTTCCTAATACAATGATAAAATTGGCGGGCAGACGCCCCCCTTAATATACGTGTACACGAGAAAAAGCAAAGTGCCGGGAACACTTCCTTGCAGAACTCCAAAGTTGGTTCGCCTTCCAGTGTTTGAGTTACCCGACAGTGTCGAGCGTGTCGCGAGCTCCGCTCGCCCGCCCACTGACCCTCCCGACTCGTGTAAATCCTCCAAACTCACATTCTACCTAATCATTGCGTCAAAGTCAAGCCCAACACCAAAAGCGCATTAAAAATTACGCAGCCGTGTACGGACATTGTTGAAAGCAATTTTCCGGCGACATACAAATCCTATTAACACTCGCGTTTAAAAAACCGTCGAAACGATAACAACCTCCATTTTCCCAAATAAGCTCAACATTTTCGCTCATCATCCCGCGTAATTCCGCCCGGATTAAGCTCGACATTTCCCTACAATTTTCCAATTGTAGTTATCACAAAGACGGCTGAGCGCCTGAATTACTGACTCGGCTCGAGGAGCACTAGTTCACTTATAACTTCATTTTTATAACAAAAGCCGGAGTCCTGAAATTTGCCGGCGACGTAATTCTTTGTTAACGAAGTTAGTGAGTAACAAGCTCGACGACGTAAAGAAAACAAACTCCCGGAGTTGAATAAATCGTATTATGCGATTTTGTAAAGGGTTGGAGAGGAGGGTTGTAATGGTGGTGTGTTTGCAGGTATGGAGGAGGTGGAGGTGGAGCAGGAGGAGGAGGAGGAGGAGGAGGAGGAGGATACTACAGGCCGAGGGACCCGTATGAGGGGTACAGGAGTACGAGTTATTTGTACGCGAGACCGTCCTCCACCACCACGAATAGAACTCCCAGTGCTGGGGATGGCGATTCCGGGGTCACGCAAAGCCCGCAGGACAACACGTCAGGATAAGGAGGATCCGTGCAATTTATTTATAGGGTTGCTGTATTTTTAAAACTGCCTTGTTAGTTTGTACTTTTTTACTAAATGATTTTGATGATAACGGTAAACTTAATCACAGGATAGTCGACCAAAGATTTTGGCTAGTACTACGGATTTCAGTGTTTATTTAAAATTGTATTATTTAGTGACTTTAATTTTATAATAAAGATAAGTGAAAAAAATCCATTGGTGTGTTTTTATGATCTTTAGAGAATCATGTTTTGTTTAGTTCATTCTTTGAAAATTTTGACGAATTTTCGAAAATTGTATCAACATTTTTGCTCTGGGATGAAATGACATATGGCAACTTTTTTTCTTGGAGTCGAGAAATAAAAAAATCGAAATTTTGACAAATCAAAAAAGTCGAAATATTTGAAAATCTGAGAAATCGAAAAATTGTAAGATCGAAAAGTCGAAAAATCGAAAGATCAGAAAATAAAAAAATTGAAAAATCCAAAAATCGAAAAACTAAAAAATCCGTAAATCAAAGAATTAAAAAATTTGTAAAAAAATTTTGTAGAAAGGAAACATTAAAAAATTGCACATTTGAAATATCAAAAAATTGAGATTTCGAAAAATCAAGAAATCGAAAAATCGAGCATTTGCCAAATAACCTACCCTCTAAGAAAGGCGGGTGGGCCAGACTAGTATTTGCCAAAATAAGACTCATTTTGGCCAATGACCGACTCTTCTAAGAAAAGGTACTAGCCCCGCCCACCCACCCTTTATTTTCTTAGAAGAGTAGGTCATCTGCCAAAATCAACCTTATTTTGGCAAGTAAGTATGAGACTGATTTTTGCAAATGACCCATTCTCTAAGGAAATAAGGGTGGGTCGGCGGGGCTAGGACTTGTCAAGATGAGACTGATTTTGGCAAATGACATATCTTCTAAGAAAATAAGGGAAGGTGGGGGGGGGGGTTCTACTACATTTGTAAAACCTAAAAATCAAAAAATGACAAATTGAAAAATTGGATAAATGAGAAATTGGATAAATGAGAAATCGGAAAACTGTACAACTGTTTAATCGGAAAATCAAAAACTGAAATATCGAAAAATTAAAAAAAAACAAATCTTAAAAAGTCGAATTCAAAATTCCAGTTTTCATTTTTTTTAGTTTTTTGATTTTTCCACTTTTGAATATTTCATTTGATAATTTGTTTGACAATTTTGTAGTTTTTAATTCCAACCTTTTGATTTTTCAACTTTTAATTTTACAATTTTGGAATTTTTTTATTTTGAATTTTTCATGTCCTCAAGTTAAAATTTTTCCTTTTCACGATTTGTTATTTTTCGATTTTTTAACTAAAAGAACAAATTTATTCGAACCGAAATATTGAAAAACCGAAAAATCCAAATATTGAAAATTAGAAACAAAATTTTCAAATGTTTTAAAGTTGCGGTAAACAAGGCAATCGCTGATCAAAATTACTTTTTACTCCCTTTCAAAAACTCGGTGACAAAAAATCGAAAATCAAAAATTAAAAAAAAACATCTATTTTCTCGATATTTTTAAAAATCAAATAATTGAGAAATCGGAAATCTGCCAAAATTGTAAAATTAAAAAATCGAACGTTTTTTAAGACAAATCAAAAATCGAAAGACACATCAAAAAATTGAAAATTTTAAAGCAAGAAATTGACATGTTCGAAAGTTGAAAAATGGAGAAACTGAAAAATTTAGTAGTACTCGCTACGATAAGACTGATTTTGGCAAATGATCTACTCTCTAAGAAAACAAAGGGCGGGTGAGGGGGCTAGCACTTGCCAAATAACCTACACTGTAAGAAAAGAAAATCGGGTGGGCCGGGCTAGTATTTGCCAAAATTTAGATAAATAGAAAGGAAAAATTAAAAAATTGCACATTTGAAATATCAAAAAATTAAGATTTTGAAAAATCAAGAAATCGAAAAATCGAGCACTTGCCAAATAACCTACCCTCTAAGAAAATAAAAGGCGGGTGGGTCAGGCTAGTATTTGCTAAAATAAGACTCATTTTGGCCAATGACCGACTCTTTTAAGAAAAGGTACTAGCCCCGCCCACCCACCCTTTATTTTCTTACAAGAGTAAGTCATCTGCCAAAATCAATCTTATCTTGGCAAGTAAGAGAATGCTTTTTGAAAATGACATATCTTCTAAGAAAATAAGGGTGGGTGGGCGGGGTAAGTACTTGTCAAGATGAGACTGATTTTGGCAAATGATACATCATAGCTTTTGGAAAGTCAAGAAACCGAAAAATCGAAAAAGCGAAAATATGAAAAGTAGAAAAGTAGAAAAATCGACTACTCCAAAAATCTGTGAATCGAAAAATTGCATGAAAATTGAAAAAACCAAGAAATTGAAAAATCAGAAAATCGAGAAAAAGAATAGTGGTCGAAAACCTAAAAAATCAAAGAATCGAAAAATCGCGAACTAGGAATAACAATAAATTGAAAAATCAAGAAAGTGACAAAATTCAAAACTCGGAGTCGAAAAATTTGAAAAGTCGAGAAATAGAAAAATCGAAATTTTGACAAATCAAAAAAGTCGAAAAATTTGAAAATTTGAGAAATCGAAAAATTGTAAGATCGACAAGTGGAAAAATCAGTAAATCAAAAAATTGAATGAAAAATTAAAAAATGGATAAGTAGGTACTTAAATCGAATGTCAAAAATTCGAAAATCAAAAAATTGAATTGAGGAATCGGGAAATCGATTGATAGAAAAATGGGGATAGTGAAAAGTCGAAAAATCGAAAGATCAGAAAACAGAAAAATTGAAAAATCCAAAAATCGAAAAACTAAAAAATCGGTAAAGCAAAGAATTAAAAAATTGTTAAAAAAAATTTGTAGAAAGGAAACATTAAAAAACTGCACATTTGAAATATCAAAAAATTGAGATTTCGAAAAATCAAGAAATCGGAAAATCGAGTACTTGCCAAATATCCTACCCTCTAAGAAAATAAAAGGCGGGTGGGCCAGGCTAGTATTTGCCAAAATAAGACTCATTTTGGCCAATGACCGACTCTTCTAAGAAAAGGCACTAGCCCCGCCCACCCACCCTTTATTTTCTTAGAAGAGTAGGTCATCTGCCAAAATCAACCTTATCTTGGCAAGTATGAGACTGATTTTGCAAATGACATATCTTCTCAGGAAATAAGGGTGGGTGGGTGGGGCTAGTACTTGTCAAAATGAGACTGATTTTGGCAAATGACATATCCTCTAAGAAAATAAAGGAGGGAGGGGGGAGGCTCTAGTACTTGCTAAAACCTAAAAATCAAAAAATGACAAATTGAAAAATTGGATAAATGAGAAATCGAAAAATTGTACAACTGTTTAATCGGAAAATCAAAAACTGCAACATCGAAAAATTTAAAAAGTCGAATTCAAAATTCCAGTTTTAATTTTTTTTTAGTTTTAAATATTTCATTTGATAATAATTTGTTCGACAATTTTGCAGCTTTTAATTCCAACCTTTTGATTTTTCAACTTTTAACTTTATAATTTTGGAATTTTTTGATTTTTAATTTTTCAAGTTCTCAAGTTAAAATTTTTCCTTTTCGCGATTTGTCATTTTTCGATTTTTTAACTAAAAGAACAAATTTATTGTAACCGAAATTTTGAAAAATCGAAAAATCCAAAAATTGAAAATTAGAAACAAACTTTTCAAATGTTTTAAAGTTACGGTAAACATGGCAATCGCTGATCAAACTTACTTTTTAGTCCCTTCCAAAAACTCGGTGACAAAAAATTGAAAATCAATAATTAAAAAAAAACATCTATTTTCTCGATATTTTTAAAAATCAAATAATTGAGAAATCGGAAAACTGTCAAAATTGTAAAATTAAAGAATGGAACGTTTTTTAAGACAAATCAAAAATCAGAAATTGATATGTTCGAAAGTTGAAAAATGGAACAACTGAAAAATTTAGTAGTACTGATAACGCTGATTTTGGCAAATGATCTACTCTCTAAGAAAAGAAAAGGCGGGTGGGTGGGGCTAGCACTTGCCAAATAACCCTCTAAGAAAAGAAAAGTCGGGTGGGCCGGGCTAGTATTTGCCAAAATAAGACTCATTTTGGCCAATGACCGACTCTTCTAAAAAAAGATCCTAGCCCCGCCCACCCACCCTTTATTTTCTTACAAGAGTAGGTCATCTGCCAAAATCAATCTTATCTTGGCAAGTAAGAGAATGCTTTTTGAAAATGACATATCTTCTAAGAAGATAAGGGTGGGTGGGCGGGGTTAGTACTTGTCAAGATGAGACTGATTTTGGAAAATGACATATCATAGCTTTTGTAAAGTCAATAAACCGAAAAATCGAAAGAGCGAAAGTATGAAAAGTAGAAAAGTAGAAAAATCGACTAATCCAAAAATCTGCGAATCGAAAAATTGCATGAAAATTGAAAAAACCAAGAAATTGAAAAATCAAAAAATCGAGAAGAGAAAACGTGGTCGAATACCCGAAAAATCAAAGAATTGAAAAATCGCGAAATAGGAATATCAATAAATTGAAAAATCAAGAAAGTGAAAAATCCAAAACTCGAAGTCGAAAAATTTGAAAAGTCGAGAAATAAAAAAATCGAAATTTTGACAAATCAAACAAGTCGAAAAATTTTAAAATTTGAGAAATCGAAAAATCGTAAGATCGAAAAGTTGAAAAATCGGTAAATCGAAAAATTGAAAGAAAAATTCAAAAATGGAGAAGTTGTAGGAACAATAGGGAAGGAATTGAAATGCAATCTCTTAATACACGTCAGTCGAGAGTATATTTTCTACATCAATTATTATATCAACAAAATGTGTCTCTATGCCTACTAAGTTGACAACCTTAAAGTATGAGGGATGAAATAAATGTACACACATTACCACCACTTCCCCTCAAACCTCAACTACTTTATACGCAAACACTTTACTACATCGCGTCTCATCCCAAATCTTTGACTTCAAACTTTTCACAAAGACAGTTCTTCAGTCGTTCGATTTCCACTTCATTGCTCGACATAATCAATATATCGTCAACGTAAATGACTATAAAACTTGTGACGTTCGATGCCTGGACGACGTATACACAAGGATCTGCATCGGATGGAACCGCTCCAAGACTTCGGAGTTCTTCATCTAATCGATCGTTCCAAGCTCTGCCAGCTTGTGGTAGACCGTAAAGACCCTTGTTGAGTAAACAAACCACGTCGCCTTTACGCATTCGCTCCATCATCTTTCTTGCTTCTTCTCTGATTGTTGTATCCTTCTTTTCGGTTCTCACGATGTGGTCAAGTATTTCTTCTAAATGTTTCGGAGTCTCCATAAAGATCTTCTCTTTGATAATTCCATTCAGATAAGCTGTAGTTATATCGAGTTGCCGAATCTTCATGTCTTTAGAGAAAGCTACTGCGACCGCAGCACGTATAGAAGCCAATCTTGCCACGGGAGCAAACGTTTCGTGAAAATCTATTTCAGGTTTCATACCAAACCCTTGAGCCACCACATGAGCCTTGCGCTTGTCTATCGTGCCGTCTGACTTATACTTGTTCCGTAGAACAAATCTACTTCCAATGATCCGCTGACCCCCTGGCCTGTCTACCAAATACCAAGTATTGTTTTTAATTAAGGATTTCACTTCCGAAGCCATAGCTTCAATCCATTCTGGATGATCGGGTCCAGACATGGCTTTTCTCGAGGAAATTTCAGCAATGTCGGCACTTACTGGTTCTAGAACTACTTGCTTAGCGAAATCTTTACGTGGTCGTCCCGGACGTCCTGTTCTGATGATTCTCGGCCGTCCCGGTCGTCGAACCGGTGCCGTTTCTTCCTCTTGGACATCGTTTTCACCTAATTCTGGTGAAAGACCTCTGATTACCTCTTCAAGATTCGGTTCAGGTTGGAGTTCAACCTCCTCAACGGATTTCTTAACAATGTCTACATCAAACCAATCGCGCTCGACATCCTTCTCGATAGAAAACTTGTGATCGTTCTCCATGAATTTCACGTCTCTCGTTATTTCTATTTTTCTGGAATCCGGCAGCCATATTCGATACGCCTTTGATAAATCGGCATACCCCACAAAAATTCCTTCTCTTGATCTGTTGTCTAGCTTCCCCTTAGTTGGTGTCTTATTCAAAATAAATGCCCTACATCCAAACTCTCGGAAGTAGATCACAGTTGGTACTCTGCCATTCCAAACTTGGTACGGAGTCTTTCCACCGATCTTCTTTGCTGGACATCGATTTCTGATGTGACACGCCGTCGACACAGCTTCTGCCCAGAAAGACGATGATAGACCAGATTCAATTAAGAGACAACGAGCCATTTCTATCAACGTTCTATTCATCCTTTCCGCTACTCCGTTCTGTTGCGGTGTGTAAGGAGCCGTGAGTCTATGTTTGATGCCTTCTGACTTCAAAAATTCGTCAAATTCCGCATTCACATACTCGCCCCCGTTGTCGGATTGAATCTCCTTGATGAATACGCCGTGTTTCTTCTCGACCAGCGCCTTGAATCTTTTGAACTCTTCAAGCGCCTGATTCTTATTTTTCATGAATCGCACCTCTGTCCACCGAGAACAGTCATCAATGAAGGTGATGAAATATAGCGATCCACCGTTCGAAGAAACTCTCATTGGGCCACATATGTCTGTGTGTATGAGCTCTAACTTTGTCGTGTTTCGCTCTGTTTCTTTTGGAAATGGTGGCCTGCTCATCTTCCCCTTAAAACAAACTTCACAGCTTACATCTTCTGTTTTCTCCGGCAAAATTACGCCATGAATAGCTCCGGTCTTTGATGCATCGACAAGGTCTCGAAAATTCACATGACCCATTCTTCGGTGCCAAATTTGAAGACCATCCCTTGACTCCATTTTTCTCTCCACCACAGATAACCCATCTTGACGGTTTTCACTTGATTCCCCTTTGACATAGTAAAGATCATCAACTCGTTTTGCAACCACTTTCGTTACACCCTGTTCGTCAATAATCTTGGCCTGAAGTTTCTCGAATACTACTTTGTATCCCTTGTCTGTGATTTTAGCAACTGACAATAAGTTGTGTCGAAGTTCGGGAACGTGTAATGTATCGTAAACGCTTACATCGCAAAGGTCGCCATTCCTCTTCGTTTTGATTATGGCAGTGCCTTTACCTTTAATTTCTGCGGATGCCTCACTAGCCAATTTCACTTGACCGCTCTGACCGCTATCGACCTCCGTGAAGGTATTTAAGTCTCTACACAAGTGAGAAGTGCACCCACTGTCCAGACACCAGTCATTCCTTGTCACTCTGCTGACATTATGACATACGTCAAACTTCACCTCGGTTGAGAAAAGAGCTACACTCGCCGAACTGTTGTTCACTTTTCTGAGTGGACATTGAGCTTGTCTATGCCCTTGCTGATGACACCTGAAGCATTTGAAGTTAAAAAACTTCTCTTTCTTTTCTTCCTTCAACACGACATTTTTATCTGTCTTGTTTTTCTGCTTATTCTTCTGAACGTACATAGCACCCTGATTCGAATTCGACGTTGTCGTATTCTTCCTCGCACCGTACTCTTCCGTTATCTTCGTTCGCAAGTTGTCAGGCGTTGGCAACACATCACGACTTTCAATTGCCACTCTAAAATTTTCAAAACTTGCTGGCAAACTGTACAATAACATTATTGCGAGTAAATCATCGTTTATGTTTACGTCCATCTCCGCTAGCTTATCGACCGAGTCAAAAAATTCATGCAAATGTTCGTGAATGTCATCACCTTCGTTCATCTTCTTCAAAGTAAGATTCTTTAATAACGAAGCCTTCCGTGCAGGTCCTCTTGACTGAAACGTATCTTCGAGCTTCTGCCACAGTTCACGAGATGTTGCACAATTCTTCACCATTTTCAACTGACTTGCTCCAATCGACAAAATCAGGTCAGACTTTGCCTTCTCGTCTCGATTTTTCCATTCTTGAACCTCAGCCGCGTTGTCCTCCGGTTTGACATTACTTCCGCTTACGTAGCCCCATGCGTCATTCTTAATCAACAGCGCTTTCATCTGTATCTTCCACGTATCGTAATTGTCGCGTCCGAGGACTTCGATTCTCACAGTGCCGTTCACGCTCATCGTGGTTTTATCGAGACTCACACTCACACGCCTCCTGGGCCCATAACCAATGTAGGAACAATAGGGAAGGAATTGAAATGCAATCTCTTAATACACGTCAGTCGAGAGTATATTTTCTACACCAATTATTATATCAACAAAATGTGTCTCTATGCCTACTAAGTTGACAACCTTAAAGTATGAGGGATGAAATAAATGTACACACATTACCAACAGAAGTAGGTACTTAAATCGAATGTCAAAAATTCGAAAATCAAAAAATTGAATTGAGGAATCGGGAAATCGATTGATAGAAAAATGGGGATAGTGAAAAGTCGAAAAATCGAAAGATCAGAAAACAGAAAAATTGAAAAATCCAAAAATAGAAAAACTAAAAAATCGGTAAATCAAAGAATTAAAAAATTGTTAAAAAAAATTGTAGACAGGCAAAAATTAAAAAATTGCACATTTGAAATATCAAAAAATTGAGATTTTGAAAAACCAAGAAATCGAAAAATCGAGCACTTGCCAAATAACCTACCCTCTAAGAAAATAAAAGGCAGGTGGGCCAGGTTAGTATTTGCCAAAATAAGACTCATTTTGGCCAATGACCGACTCTTCTAAGAAAAGATACTAGCCCCGCCCACCCACCCCTTGTTTTCTTAGAAAAGTAGGTCATCTGCCAAAATCAACCTTATCTTGGCGAGTATGAGACTGATTTTTGCAAATGACATCTCCTCTAATGAAATAAGGGTGGGTGGGTGGGGCTAGTACTTGTCAAGATGGGACTGATTTTGGCAAATGACATATCTTCAAAGAAAATAAGGGAGGGTGGGGGCTGGGAGGGGTTCTAGTACTTGCTAAAATATAAAAATCAAAAAATGACAAATAGAAAAATTGGATAAATGAGAAATTCGATAATTGAGAAATCGGAAAATTGTATAACTGGTTAATCGGAAAATCAAAAACTGAAATAGCGAAATATTAAAAAAAAACAAATCTTAAAAAGTCGAATTCAAAATTCCAGTTTTCATTTTTTTTAGTTTTTTGATTTTTCCATTTTTGAATATTTCATTTGATAATTGGTTGGACAATTTAGTAGTTTTTAATTCCAACCTTTTCATTTTTCAACTTTTAACTTTACAATTTTGGAATTTTTTGATTTTTAATTTTTCAAGTTCTCATTCTAGAAACATTTGTTTTTTTCGTCTTTCTTCAGTTTTTCGATTTCCCGATTTTTCCAGTTTTCATAACTCAATTTTTCGTTTTTTCGACTTTTCGATATCTCAATTTTTTCATTTTTGAATTTTCTACTTTCCGATTTATTTCTCCATATTTCAATTTTTCATCAATTTTTTGATTTATCTATTTTTCATTTGTTTTTTTCGACTTTCACGATTTTTATATTTTTTGATTAGTCGATTTTTCGAGTTTTCGACTTTTTCATCTTTACGATCTTTCGATTTTTCAAAATCTCGATTTTTCTATCTATTCTCCGATTTTTCAAATTTTTCGACTTCGCTTTTTCAATTTTTCAATTTTTGGATTTTTCAATTTTGCAATTTTTCGATATTCCTATTTTGTAATTTTTCCACTTTTTAATTTTCTCTCTTAAATTTTTCGATTTTTTGAATTTCCAAAATCTCTACGTTTCGATTTTCCAATTTTTGAAATTTTTCGACTTCGACTTTTCGGTTTTTTGATTTTTCACTGTTTCGACCATCATGTTTTTTTGAGATTTTCAGATTTTTCAATGTGTCGGTTTTTTGATTCACAGATTTTTCGACTTTTCCATTTTTTAACATTTCGAATTCTCAGTATTTCAGTTTTGCAATTTTTCAATTTATCTATTCTAAAAATATTTGTTTTTTCGTCTTTCTTCAGTGTTTCGAAAGAGGGAAAGTATGAAAAGTAGAAAAGTAAAAAAATCGACTAATCCAAAAATCTGTGAATCGAAAAGTTGCATGAAAATTGAAAAAACCAAGAAATTGAAAAATCAGAAAATCGAGAAGAAAAATCGTGGTCGAAAACCCGAAAAATCGAAGAATCGAAAAATCGCGAAATAGGAATATCAATAAATTGAAAAATCACGAAAGTGAAAAATCCAAAATTCGAAGTCGAAAAATTTGAAAAGTCGAGAAATAGAAAAATCGAAATTTTGACAAATCAAAGAAGTCGAAAAATTTGAAAAATTTGATAAATGAGAAATCAGAAAATTGTACAACTGTTTAATCGGAAAACCAAAAACTGAAATATCGAAAAATTAAAAAAAAAACAAATCTTAAAAAGTGGAATTCAAAATTCCAGTTTTCATTTTTTTTAGTTTTTTGATTTTTCCACTTTTGAATATTTCATTTGATAATTTATTCGACACTTTTGCAGTTTTTAATTCCAACCTTTTGATTTTTCAACTTTTAATTTTTCAATTTTGGAATCTTTTGATTTTTAATTTTTCAACTTCTCAAGTTAAAATTTTTCCTTTTCACGATTTGTCATTTTTCGATTTGTTAACAAAAAGAAAAAATTTATTCGAACCGAAATTTTGAAAAATCGACTAATCCAAAAATCTGAGAATCGAAAAATTGCATGAAAATTGAAAAAACCAAGAAATTGAAAAATCAGAAAATCGAGAAGAAAAATCGTGATCGAAAACCCGAAAATCAAAGAATCGAAAAATCGCGAAATAGGAATATCAATAAATTGAAAAACCAAGAAAGTGAAAAATCCAAAACTGGAAGTCGAAAAATTTGAAAAGTCGAGAAATAGAAAAATCGAAACTTTGACAAATCAAAAAAGTCGAAAAATTTGAAAATTTGAGAAATCGAAAAACCGTAAGATCGAAAAGTTGAAAAATCGGTAAATCGAAAAATTGAACGAAAAATTAAAAAATGGAGAAGTAGGTACTTAAATCGAATCTCAAAAATTCGAAAATCAAAAAATGGAATTGAGGAATCGGAAAATCGATTGATAGAAAAATGGGGATGGTGAAAAGTCGAAAAATCGAAAGATCAGAAAACAGAAAAATTGAAAAATCCAAAAATCGAAAAACTAAAAAATCGGTAAAGCAAAGAATTAAAAAATTGTTAAAAAAATTTTGTAGAAAGGAAAAATTAAAAAATTGCACATTTGAAATATCAAAACATTGAGATTTTGAAAAATCAAGAAATCGAAAAATCGAGCACTTGCCAAATAACCTACCCTCTAAGAAAATAAAGGGCGGGTGGGCCAGGCTTGTAGTTGCCAAAATAAACCTGATTTTGGCCAATGACCGACTCTTCTAAGAAAAGGTACTAGCCCCGCCCCGCCCACCCACCCTTTATTTTCTTAGAAGAGTAGGTCATCTGCCAAAATCAATCTTATCTTGGCAAGTATGAGACTGATTTTTGGAAATCACATATCCTCTAAGAAAATAAGGGTGGGTGGGCGGGGCTAGTACTTGTCAAGATGAGACTGATTTCGGCAAATGACATATCATAGCTTTTGGAAAGTCAAGAAACCGAAAAATCGAAAGAGCGAAACTATGAAAAGTAGAAAAGTAGAAAAATCGACTAATCCAAAAATCTGTGAATCGAAAAATTGCATGGTCGAAAACCCGAAAAATCAAAGAATCGAAAAATCCCGAAATAGGAATAACAATAAATTGAAAAATCAAGAAAGTGAAAAATCCAAAAGTCGAAGTCGAAAAATTTGAAAAGTCGAGAAATAGAAAAATCGAAATTTTGACAAATCAAAAAGTCGAAAAATCTGAAAATTTGAGAAATCGAAAAATCGTACGATCGAAAAGTTGAAAAATTGGTAAATCGAAAAATTGAATGAAAAATTAAAAAATGGAGAAGTAGGTACTTAAATCGCATGTCAAAAATTCGAAAATCAAAAAATGGAATTGAGGAATCGGAAGATCGATTGATAGAAAAATTGGGATAGTGAAAAGAGAAAAATTGAAAGATCCAAAAATTGAAAAACTAAAAAATCGGTAAATCAAAGAATTAAAAAATTGTTAAAAAAAAATTGTAGAAAGGAAAAATTAAAAAATTGCACATTTGAAATATCAAAAAATTGAGATTTTGAAAAATCAAGAAATCGAAAAATCGAAAAACGGAAAAGTTGAAAAATCAACAGGATTTCTCAAACACGAAGCTAGCTGCTGAAACAATGTATCTTTGCGACTCCTGCAACTGTAATAATAGTACCAAAAGCACCGTCTTTGGGTTTACAGATTGAAATTTTTTTCTTATTTTTATAAAATTATAATTCATTATAATTAAAACACGACGTCGAGACTTTTTATTGAGTTGAATTATTTTTTCATTCTTATAGAATTTTGCTTTAAAGATGATATTTTTGAAAAATTTTGACGAATTTCGCGAATTTTGGAAAATTTGTGTGTAAATTTGACGCGAAAATCGTTTTACTTCCCGTCGCTGTTCTTCTCGACAATATGTCACTTCAGACTGGGATCTTGACGGTTCTAAAGGTTAATAACATCAATGTCGTGGGCGGTGATAATCTGGGGTGCTCTGCCAATATGCTTCAATCACTTGTTATAAATTGTTATTTAATAGGCACTCACGTTAATGCGTTCAATCCACTTACTCCATTTACCGCGCTTCTGTATACATTATTGGTAATTGATACAAAATCCGTTCAACCACACAACATCTAGCCCGAGAACAAGTCATGCATTAACAGGTTACTAAACAGACAAACATCGGAGGCCGAATTTGCAACCGCCAACCCCGCAAACAGAAAAAAACTATATCCAGTTTCTATCACTGCCGGCGCTTATTTCTCCGACGTGCCGCAAACAAACCATCAATCTTCCATATCTTAGGCAAACCCAACGACGTCCAAGACGTCTGATGTATTATTTACAAAGAACACTCATATTTTCCAGCCAACATTAACATTTGCTATGAACGAACGAATCTATTTATCAAAAAGTGGAAACTTTCGAAACAAGCGCTTCCTTTTCGCGTCGCTGCGCTTTACAAATGAGGAACTAAAATTTAGATTCGGCTGGAAGATGTTTGGATCGCTTAGAGGATATTGTTTCAGAGAGGGCTTTTATATTCAGTCTAACGGTGCACTTTTCTGCGAAAACACGACACGCAGACGGCGACGATTTGAATAGAGCTTTGCTTTCAGATGGTCCGAGGGGTTAAGGATAACGAATGAATAAATCTAGTTGTGCAAATTGCAGCCGTAATCTATGCACATACATTTGTAGGTCGCTTCGAAAGCTCATGAGTTCGGGAGGTGGAAGTTCAAGAACAAGGATAAGAAAATAGACGACAGGCAATTCGTTAGAGTCGCGGACGAGATGCTCGACTGTCTAGCAAGCGCTCTTTGATCTAACGGCTTCGTTAGGTGGGAGATTTCGGGGGTTGTTGCGGAGGGAGGCTCCAAATGAAGAAGACTGGGGGTTGTTTCGTCTAGGGGAGGCGGAAAGGGGTTGGATGAGGGTATTGTGTTGAGAGAGTGCCGGAATTTTTTGCACACGCGTTTTTGCGCGTTTGTTCTTTGGCACCTTTTTTACAAAACTGAATTTGAGCAGTGTCTTTGTCCTGACATGGCAACATAAACTGTTAAAACGTGCTAAAAATAAAACTACTTTTTCAACTTTTTGATCTTACGATTTTTCGACTTTGATTTTTTGATTTTTTACTTATTCAGTTTTTCAAAATCGTTTTTCAATTTCCGGATTTTTCAATTTTTACGTAATTTTTTGATCCACCGATTTTTCGATACTTCCATTTTTTAACTTTTCGATTTTTCAGTTTTTAGATTTTTTGATTTTTCGATTCTTTCGTCTTTCTATCTTGCGATTTTTCGATTTCTTGACTTTCCAAAATCTACTATTCGATTTTCCAGTTTTTCAAATTTTAGACTTTGACTTTTCGATTTTCCGATTTTTCAGATTTCCGATTTTTTGATCATGATTTTTCTATTTCTCGATTTTCAGATTTTTGGATTCCCAGACTTCGATTTTTCCATTTTTTAACATTTCGAATTCACAATATTTCAGTTTTGCAGTTTTTCAATTTTTCAATTCTACAATTATTTGTTTTTTCGACTTTCACGATTTTTTAATTTTTTGATTAGTCGATTTTTCGACTTTTCATTTTTACGATCTTTCGATTTTTCGATTTTTCTTTCTATTCTCCGATTTTTCAAATTTTTCGACTTCGCTTTTTCAATTTTTCAATTTTTGGATTTTTTAATTTTGCGATTTTTCGATATTCCTATTTTGCAATTTTTCCACCTTTTAATTTTTTCTCTTCAATTTTTCGATTTCTTGACTTTCCAAAATCTTTACTTTTCAATTTTCCAATTTTTGAAATGTTTCGAGTTCGACTTTTCGATTTTTTGATTTTTTACTTTTTCGACCATCATTTTTCTTTTTTGAGATCTTCAGATTTTTCAATGTGTCGGTTTTTTGATTCACAGATTTTTCGACTTTTCCATTTTTTAACATTTCGAAATCTCAGTATTTCAGTTTTGCAACTTTTCAATTTTTCCATTCTAGAAATATGTGTTTTTTCATCTTTCTTCAGTTTTTCGATTTCTCGATTTTTCCATTTTTCGATTACTCAATTTTTCGATTTTTTTATTTTTGAATTTTCTACTTTCCGATTTGTTTCTCCATATTTCAATTTTTCATCAATTTTTTGATTTATCTATTTTTCACTTGTATGTTCGACTTTCACGATTTTTAAATTTTTTGATTAGGCGATTTTTCGAGTTATCGACTTTTTCATCTTTACGATCTTTTGATTTCTCGATTTTTCTTCCTATTCTCCGAATTTTCAAATATTTCGACTTCGCTTTTTCGATTTTTCAATTTTGCGATTTTTCGATATTCCTATTTTGTAATTTTCCCACTTTTTAATTTTCTCTCTTAAATTTTTCGATTTTTTGAGTTTCCAAAATCTCTACGTTTCGATTTTCCAATTTTTGAAATTTTTCGACTTCGACTTTTCGATTTTTTGATTTTTCACATTTTCGACCATCATTTTTCTTTTTTGAGATTTTCAGATTTTTCAATGTGTCGGTTTTTTGATTCACAGATTTTTCGACTTTTCCATTTTTGACATTTCGAATTCTCAATATTTCAGTTTTGCAATTTTTCAAATTTTCTATTCTAGAAATATTTGTTTTTTTCGTCTTTGTTCAGTGTTTCGATTTCCCGATTTTTCCATTTTTCGATTATTCAATTTTTCGATTTTTCGACTTTTAGTATCCGAATTTTTTCATTTTTGAATTTTCTACTTTTCGATTTATTTCTCCATATTTCAATTTTTCATCAATTTTTTGATTTATCTATTTTTCATTTGTTTTTTTCGACTTTCACGATTTTTAAATTTTTTGATTAGTCGATTTTTCGAGTTTTCGACTTTTTCATCTTTACGATCTTTCGATTTTTCGATTTTCAAAATCTCGATTTTTCTTTCTTTTCTCCGATTTTTCAAATTTTTCGACTTCGCTTTTTCGATTTTTCAATTTTTGGATTTTTCGATTTTGCGATTTTTCGATATTCCTATTTTGCTATTTTTCCACTTTTTAATTTTCTCTCTTCAATTTTTCGACTTCTACTTTTCGATATTTTTGATTTTTGACTTTTTCGACCATCATTTTTCTTTTTTGAGATTTTCAGATTTTTCAATGTGTTGGTTTTTTGATTCACAGATTTTTCGACTTTTCCATTTTTTAACATTTCGAATTATCAGTATTTCAGTTTTGCAATTTTTCAATTTTTCCATTCTAGAAATATTTGTTTTTTCGTCTTTCTTCAGTTTTTCGATTTCTCGATTTTTACATTTTTCTATTACTCAATTTTGCGATTTTTCGACTTTTTAGTAGCCCAATTTTTTCATTTTTGAATTTTCTACTTCCTGATTTATTTCTCCATATTTCAATTTTTCATCAGTTTTTTGATTTATCTATTTTTCATTTGTTTTTTTCGACTTTCACGATTTTTAAATTTTTTGATTAGGCGATTTTTCGAGTTTTCGACTTTTTCATCTTTACGATCTTTCGATTTTTCGATTTTTCAAAATCTGGATTTTTCTTTCTATTCTCGGATTTTTCAAATTTTTCGACTTCGCTTTTTGATTTTTCACTTTTGCGACCACCATTTTTCTTTTTTGAGACTTTCAGATTTTTAAATGTGTTGGTTTTTTGATTCACAGATTTTTTGACTTTTCTATTTTTTTAACATTTCGAATTTTCAGTATTTCAGTTTTGCAATTTTTCAGTTTTTCTATTCTAGAAATATTTGTTATTTCGTCTTTCTTCAGTGTTTCGATTTCCCGATTTTTCGAGTTTTCGACTTTTTCATCTTTACGATCTTTCGATTTTTCGATTTTTCAAAATCTCGATTTTGCTTTCTATTCTCCGACTTTACAAATTTTTCGACTTTGCTTTTTCGATTTTTCGATTTTTGGATTTTTCAATTTTGCGAATTTTCGATATTCCTATTTTGCAATTTTTCCACTTTTTAATTTTCTCTCTTCGATTTTTCGATTTCCTGCCTTTCCAAAATCTCCACTTTTCGATTTTCCAATTTTTAAAATTTTTTCACTTCGACTTTTCGATTTTTCAATTTTTGGATTTTTCAGTTTTGCGATTTTTCGATATTCCTATTTTGCAATTTTTCCACTTTTTAATTTTCTTTCTTCAATTTTTCGATTTCTTGACTTTCCAAAATCTCTACTTTTTGATTTTCCAATTTTGAAAATTTTCGACTTCGACTTTTCGATTTTTTATTTTCTACTTTTTCGGCCATCATTTTTCTTTTTTGAGATTTTCAGATTTTTCAATGTGTCGGTTTTTTGATTCACAGAATTTTTGACTTTTCCATTTCTTAACATTTCGAATTCTCAGTATTTCAGTTATGCAATTTTTCAATTTTTCGATTCTAGAAATATTTGCTTTTTTCGTCTTTTTTCAGTTTTTTGATTTCCAGATTTTTCCATTTTATGATTACTCAATTTTTCGATTTTTCGACCTTTCACTATCCCAATTTTTCATTTTTGAATTTTCTATTTTCCGATTTATTTCTCCATATTTCAATTTTTCATCAATATTTTGATTTATCTATTTTTCAACTTTTTGATCTTTCCTTTTTTCGATTTCGCGGTTTTTCAATTTCCCGATATTTCGTTTTTTTGATATTCTGATTTTTCGATGTGGAAAATAAATCGAATAACTGAAGAAATGAAAAATTGAAACATTGAAGAACTATAAATCGAGAACCTTAAAAATAAAAAAAAAGAAAAATTGAAAAACCAAAAATCGTCAAAATTTTACAGTAACACTTGAAAGATCGAATAATTGAAAAATTAAATATTGAGAAATTGAAAAATTTTTTTAAATATAAAATCAAGTCATTGTAAAACCGAAACTTGAAAAAATAAGGAAAACAAAAACCGAAACGAAAAATTACAAATTGATTTTTATTACAAAAATCCGCAAAAAATCTGGGATGTAGATCTCGACGTGCTGATTCATTAACTTAGAACTCCAGCTCGTTGGGGTGAAACTGAATTATAAGCTTTGGTGGCGGAGTTTGCAAAGCGAAAGCGAAAAGAAAAGCTTGTACAATTAATATTCCCGTCGGAAATTCAGTTTTCTTCATTAAAACGGAACGCTTACCGCAACATCGAGGTTAAAAGCGCACGACGCGAAATTTTCAAGCGCACTAGCGCAATCTGTGCCCCCCACACCCTCAAAGTATTGTCAAATTTCGTCGCTTACCTCAAAACTCGAGGTTAAACTGCCTCATTTTTACCCTCCGCGTAACATAATCGTGGATTTCTGGTGGTCTCGAAAGCCGCATCCCAGCCGTCGACCACGATGGATGGCGTTTTAAGTTTTCATGGCAAGTTGCAAGCTCGGTCTCTGCGTTGTTTGCCATAAATTACTCAAACGTCGCCGTGCATATGATGGAGATTTCGAGAACGTAATGTATTTCGGGAGCGCGTTCCGAAGCGGCCTGAATCTCTGGATATTTAATATTTTTGCGAACATAAATTTCTCGGGATCAAATTAAATATGAGTGTTGTGAGAACTACGGCGGTCTACAATTTTGCAGAATTTTTAACGAGCAAACGATTTCGCCGACGCTATCATGCGTCCATAAAAAATTAACACTGCGTTCCGGCTAACGCCCAACTAAATTCTAATTAAATCCATAAATCAATAAAAAAAGTGCGCAAGTTTAAAGTCGATTCCGGCAAGCCGCTGAACATTAAACAACTTTCATAATGAATGTAGCCGGCACCTGCAGTAATTTTAAAGTAGTTGCTGCGTCCTCTAATTTATCGTCGTTTTTATTTAATTACTCGGATTCCCGACGAAAGCTCAAACAGAATCGGCGCCGCTATTGATTTTCGGGCAAAAATGAAATGTAGCGTATTTGCTCATTTCCTGGCCACGATAGAAACTGTAAATCAGAAGCTGGAACCAAATTGAAGTTAACTTATCGACACGCCGAACTTGCTGCGATAAGTGGCTCGACGATAATCGGTTTATTGAAGTGGAGAGAAATCGGTTGCAGCGATTCAAATGGGTCTGCACACAATATAGAGCGACAAAATGTGCCAGAGATATCCGAATCGAGTGATTCCAGCCGCAAAACAACGATTTTTTGTGGCAATTCCGCCAGGAAGCCGCTCGCAGTGCCAATTCCTCCAGGAAACCCCCTATAATTAAAATGATTTCGGGAGAAATCGCGCATTGGGGGTGTGAATAGGACAAAAGAGCAAGTTCGAGTGCAGTTAGCGCCGTGATTAATACCTTGTTCCCCAGAAGTCGTGACATGACAGGTAGCAAGTTGCGAACTTTCCATGTAACCATTCACGCTTAACCCCACCGGTGACAATTTATACCCTTGACACTAAACAACAAGTTACGCCATTCGGACTTAAATGAAATAAAATTAAGCAGAGGTAATTAAATTGTTGATGGAGGGAGTTGTAATTTACTGGGAAACTTTGTTACGTATTTAGGTGCGGTTTAAATTCCATTAAAAACGACGCAAGAAGTAAATGGGAGTCGAGGAATGAAAAACAAAATTTTTGTGAGAATAGTGAGTGTGGTTGGAGTTACTTTTGTTTTAGAGCGGAGCGGGATGGTATTAGGGAGGAAATGCCGTCAGGTGGAAGACGGAGGAAGTGGCTTCTGAAGTGAAGGGAGTTTATTAATAAGTTTAGATGTGATGAGCGCGCTCGGGATTGGGCTCGCGAACACCCCGTGCTAGAAAAACAGAAACGATAATTGTTGTATTTGCTGTAGCAATCCTACCGACTGCGCCATGTTTACGTACCGTCGACCTTTTTATTAGATTTTTTGCAGCGGCCAGGAACTACGTCAGATTAACTTTCTTCCGACTTCTCCTCGAGACATTTTACTAACTGTTTACGAAAATTATGTAAATAGATTTTTTTATTTCTTGAGAGTAAGCCAAGGAAGTATAGTGATCGGGTCCATCGGACGACTTTCCACTTTCACGTTTTCTCGACGTTTCGGAAAAGTGGTCTTAGGTTTCGGTCTGTCTGATTTTTATTAGACACAATCTCGGAAATTATGGACCGATTCTTGTCAAATTTTGACAAGACTCAACACTTGCGACTTCTTTACGTTTATGTTAACATTACATACATAACTTTATTTTAACTTATAAAAGTTTTCTCAAAACTTCATTTCATACTTTTTCGTTTTCCGTTTTTCTTCAATTGTACAATTTTTTAATTCATCTCAATTTTTCGTTTTTTTATATTCTTTTTCAATTTTTCCATTTGTCAATGTTTCGGTTTCATAATTTTTCGTTCTTTCGACCTCCAAATTTACCAATTTTTCCTTTCTTCAATTTTAGAATTTGCAATTTTTTAATATTACAGTTTTTCAAGTTCTTGATCTTTATTTTCATTTTCCCAATTTTTAATTTTCATTTTCACAAATTTTAATTTTCATTTTTCCAATTTTTAATTTTCATTTTCTCGATTTTACATCACAATTTTTCGTCTTTATTGTCCTTTATTTTTTCAATGTTTCTTTTGATTTTGTAATTTTTCGATCAATCAATCTTTTAAATTTTGATTCTTAAGTTTTTCAGTTCCTGGCTTTTCCAATTTTTAATTTTTTTTAATTTTATAATTTTTGGATTTCTATTTATACGATTTTCAATATTTCGATTTTACAATATAAATATTTAGTTTTTTTCTGATTTTTTTTTCTCAATTTTAATCTTTCGATTTTTGAGTTTTTCGTTTCTTCAGTTTTTCAAGTTCTTGACTTGCAATGTTTTCATTTTATACATTTTCGTTTTTCAATTTTACAATGTTGTAATGTAATAAAAATTGTGTAAACAGCATTTGTAAGTTTTCAACACCAGTAAAGTAGTGACAGATTGAATTTTTCAATTCTACAATTTTTTGTTTTCTTCTTTTCGAATTGTCGACATTTTCATATTTCAGTTTTTCGATTTCCTGATTTTTCCATTTTTCTACTCAGATCTTTCGATTTCTCGATGCCTCGGTTATTTTTTCATTTTCGAATTTTCAACTTTCCCATTTATTGTCCATATTTTAATTTTTCAATTTAGCGATTTTTCAACTTTTTGATCATTAAATTTCACGATTTTTTCGATTTTTCGACTATGATTTTCCTTTTTTCGATTTCTCGATTTTTTAATTTCTCAATTTTTGGATTTTTTGATATCCTGATTTTTAAATGTCAATATTGGAGTTTTCAGCTCCTGGCTTTTCCAATTTTTAAATTTTTCAATTTTGATATTTTTAGATTTTGAGTTACACAATTTTCCGATTTCTTTAATTTTCAATATTTCGATTTCGTTTCCTCGGTTTTTAAATTTCTCAATTTTAACCTTTCGATGTTTGAGTTTTTCGTTTCTTCAGTTTTTCAAGTTCTTGATTTCCTTTTGGAATTTTCATGGTAGTTTTCATTTTATACATTTGCGTTTTTTCAATTTTGATTTTTCAGTTTTACAGTGTTTAATAAAAATTGTGTAGAACGGCATTTGTAAGTTTTTCCCACCAGTAAACTACCGACAGATTGAATTTTTCAGTTCTACATTTGTTTTTTTTTTCGAATTTTCGAGTTTTTCATATTTCGGTTTTTTGATTCCCTGATTTTTCCATTTTTCTACTCCGATCTTTCGATTTTTCAATATTCCGATGTTTCTATCTTTCGATTTCCTGATGCCTCAGTTATTTTTTCATTTTCGAATTTTCAACTTTCCCATTTATTTCTCAATTTTTCAATTTATTAATTTTTCAACTATTTGATCATTCGATTTCACGATTTTTCATATTTTTTCGACTTCGTTTTTTCAATTTTTCGTTTTGTCGACTACGATTTTCCTTTTTTCGATTTCTGGATTTTTTAATTTCTCAATTTTTAGATTTTTTGATATCCTAGAGTTTTCAGCTCCTGGCTTCTCCAATTTTTAAATTTTTCAATTTTGATATTTTTAGATTTTGAGTTACACAATTTTCCGATTTCTTTAATTTTCAATATTTCGATTTCGTTTCCTCGGTTTTTAAGTTTCTCAATTTTAATCTTTCGATGTTTGAGTTTTTCGTTTCTTCAGTTTTTCAAGTTCTTGATTTCCTTTTGGAATTTTCATGGTAGTTTTCATTTTATACATTTGCGCTTTGTCAATTTTGATTTTTCAGTTTTACAATGTTTAATAAAAATTGTGTAGAACGGCATTTGTAAGTTTTACCACCAGTAAACTACCGACAGATTGAATTTTTCAGTTCTACATTTGTTTTTTTTTCCAATTTTCGAGTTTTTCATATTTCAGTTTTTCGATTCCCTGATTTTTCCATCTTTCCACTCCGATCTTTCGATTTTTCAATATTCCGATATTTCTATCTTTTGATTTCCGGATGCCTCAGTTATTTTTTCATTTTCGAATTTTCAACTTTCCCATTTATTTCTCCATATTTAAATTTTTCAATTTATCGATTTTTCAACTTTTTGATCATTAAATTTCACGATTTTTTCGATTTTTTGACTATGATTTTCCTTTTTTCGATTTCCCGATTTTTTTAATTTCTCAATTTTTGGATTTTTTGATATCCTGATTTTTAGTCAATTTTAGAGCTCCTGGCTTTTCCGATTTTTAAATTTTTCAATTTTGATATTTTTAGATTTTGAGTTACACAATTTTCCGATTTCTTTAATTTTCAATATTTCGATTTCGTCTCCTCGGTTTTTAAGTTTCTCAATTTTAATCTTTCGATGTTTGAGTTTTTCGTTTCTTCAGTTTTTCAAGTTCTTGATTTCCTTTTGGAATTTTCAAGGTAGTTTTCATTTTATACATTTTCGTTTTATCAATTTTGATTTTCCAGTTTTACAATGTTTAATAAAAATTGTGTAAGTTTTTACCACCAGTAAACTACCGACAGATTGAATTTTTCAGTTCTACATTTTTTTTTTCGAATTTTCGAGTTTTTCATATTTCGGTTTTTCGATTCCCTGATTTTCCCATTTTTCTACTCCGATCTTTCGATTTTTCAATATTCCGATATTTCTGTCTTTTGATTTCCGGATGCCTCAGTTATTCTTTCATTTTCGAATTTTCAACTTTTCCATTTATTTCTCGATATTTAAATTTTTCAATTTATCGATTTTTCAACTTTTTGATCATTCGATTTCACGATTTTTCATATTTATTCGACTTCGTTTTTTCAGTTTTTCGATTTTTCGACTACGATTTTCCTTTTTTCGATTTCTCGATTTTTTAATTTCTCAATTTATGGATTTTTTCATATCCTGATTTTTAAATGTCAATATTAGAGTTTTCAGCTCCTGGCTTTTCCAGTTTTTAAATTTTTCAATTTTGATATTTTTAGATTTTGAGTTACACAATTTTCCGATTTCTTTAATTTTCAATATTTCGATTTCGTTTCCTCGGTCTTTAAGTTTCTCAATTTTAATCTTTCGATGTTAGAGTTTTTCGTTTCTTCAGTTTTTCAAGTTCTTGATTTCCTTTTGGAATTTTCATAGGTAGTTTTCATTTTATACATTTTCGTTTTTTCAATTTTGATTTTTCAGTTTTACAATGTTTAATAAAAATTGTGTAGAACGGCATTTGTAAGTTTTTACCACCAGTAAACGACCGACAGATTGAATTTTTCAGTTCTACATTTGTTTTTTTTTCGAATTTTCGAGTTTTTCATATTTCAGTTTTTCGATTCCCTCATTTTTCCATTTTTCTACTCCGATCTTTCGATTTTTCAATATTCCGATATTTCTATCTTTTGATTTCCGGATGCCTCAGTTATTTTTTCATTTTCGAATTTTCAACTTTCCCATTTATTTCTCCATATTTAAATTTTTCAATTTATCGATTTTTCAACTTTTTGATCATTCGATTTCACGATTTTCCATATTTATTCGACTTCGTTTTTTCAGTTTTTCGATTTTTCGACTACGATTTTCCTTTTTTCGATTTCTCGATTTTTTAATTTCTCAATTTTTGGATTTTTTGATATCCTGATTTTTAAATGTCAATATTAGAGTTTTCAGCTCCTGGCTTTTCCAATTTTTAAATTTTTCAATTTTGATATTTTTAGATTTTCAGTTACACAATTTTCCAATTTCTTTAATTTTCAATATTTCGATTTCATTTCCTCGGTTTTTGAGTTTCTCAATTTTAATCTTTCGATGTTTGAGTTTTTCGTTTCTTCAGTTTTTCAAGTTCTTGATTTCCTTTTGGAATTCTCATGGTAGTTTTCATTTTATACATTTTCGTTTTTTCAATTTTGATTTTTCAGTTTTACAGTGTTTAATAAAAATTGTGTAGAACGGCATTTGTAAGTTTTTGCCACCAGTAAACGACCGACAGATTGAATTTTTCAGTTCTACATTTGTTTTTTTTCGAATTTTCGAGTTTTTCATATTTCAGTTTTTCGATTCCCTGATTTTTCCGTTTTTCTACTCCGATCTTTCGATTTTTCAATATTCCCATATTTCTATCTTTCGATTTCCCGATGCCTCAGTTATTTTTTCATTTTCGAATTTTCAACTTTCCCATTTATTTCTCCATATTTAAATTTTTCAATTTATCGATTTTTCAACTTTTTGATCATTCGATTTCACGATTTTTCATATTTTTTCGACTTCGTTTTTTCAATTTTTCGATTTTTCGACTACGATTTTCCTTTTTTCGATTTCTCGATTTTTTAATTTCTCAATTTTTGGATTTTTTGATATCCTGATTTTTAAATTTTAATATTAGAGTTTTTAGCTCCAATTTTTAAAATTTTCAATTTTGCACTTTTTCGATTTTTAATTTTCTCAATTCGATTTTTGAGTTCTTCGTTTCTTCAGTTTTTCAAGTTCTTGATTTCCAATTTTAGAATTTTCAAAGTTTTCATTTTATACATTTTCGTTTTTTCAATTTTAAATTTTCAATTTTACAATGTTGCCATTTTCATCATTTTTTGGATTCGAAAGGTTGAAGAATTAGAAAATCGGAAAATAGAAAATCGAAAAAGTGTAAATCGAAGAAGTGAAGAAACGAAAAATTGAAACATTGAAAAACTAAAAGTTGAGTAACTTAAGAATCGAAAAAAAATTAATGAAAAAGTTGAAAAGAAGAAAAAACGAATCGAAGCGAAAATTTGGAAAACCCAAAAACTGTAAAATCGAAAAATTATACAATTGTCACAACTGTAGAATCGAAAAGTAGTAACGCTGAAAGATCGAAAAATTGCAAAATTAAAAATAGAAAAATTGAAAACTTGAAGTTTTAAGTCCAACACTTGAAAGATGGACAAATTATAAGACTCAAAATTAGGAGTGTAAAAATATTTTAAAATATATAAATAATTATTATCACATATTTAAAATGATTGCAACTCAAGAACTGAAGAACCAAAAAATTGAAAAATCGGAAAACTCAAGAATCTGAAATTGAAGAAACGAAACATTAAAAAATCTAAAAGGTAAAAAATCGGCAAATTGAAAAGTGAAAAATTGCAGATCGAAAAATTGGAAACAGGAAAAATTAATTGAAAAATCGAAAAACCGAAAAATTAAAAAATTGAAAATTACAAAATCTAAAAATTGAAACATCCAAAAACGGAAAAATTAAAAAATTAAAAATGAAAATTCGCAAATCAAAAAATTGAAGAAACGAAAACAAAAATAAAATCAAATTTAAGAATGAAAAAATGATAAAATCGAAAAATTGATTAATAAAGAAAATAAAATACCAAAAAAAAATTCTAAATCAAAAAATTGAGGCACGAAAAATTGAAAAATTAAAAATTGAAAACTCATGAATTGCAAATCGAAAAATTGAAGAAACGAAAATTGTAAAAATAAAGCAAATAAAAAACCGAAACGAAAAATTTGCTGATCGAAAAATTGAAGAAATGAAACACTGAAAAAAATGAAACTGAAGGAAGAAAAAATTATAAAATGGGAACATTAAAAAAGCGAAACATTGTAAAAAGAAGAAGATAAAAAACCGAAACCAACAAATGTGAATCTAAAATATGAAAAAATAAAAAATTAAAGAATCGACTAATTGAAAAAATACAGAAAATGAAAAACCGCGACGAAGAATTGAAGAAACGAAGAATTGAAAAAATTGAAAATTTACAAATTTTAAATAGAAAAATTACAAAATCTAAAAATTGAAGAAATAAGAAAAATGAAAAATTGAAAAATTGCAAATCGTAAAGCTGCGAAATCTAAAAATTGAAGAATACAGAAGTTGTAAAATTGAAAAACTGAAAAATTGAAGACATGAAAAATTCATTGAAAAATTGAAAAATTGTAGAAATAAAGAAAATAAAATACCAAAACGGAAAATTTCTAAACGAAGAATTTGAGGTACGAAAAACTGAAAAATTAAAAAAATTGAAATCTCCTGAAATTTGAAATAGAAAAATTACAAAATCTAAAAATTGAAACATCCAAAAACGGAAAAATTAAAAAATTTAAAATGAAAATTCGCAAATCAAAAAATTGAAGAAACGAAAACAAAAATAAAATCAAATTTAAGAATGAAAAAATGATAAAATCGAAAAATTCATTAATAAAGAAAATAAAATACCAAAAAAAAAATTTCTAAATCAAAAAATTTGAGGCACGAAAAATTGAAAAATTAAAAATTGAAAACTCGTGAATTGCAAATCGAAAATTTGTGAAATCTAAAAATTAAAACACCCAAAAGTTGGAAAATCGAAAAACAGAAAAATTGAAAAAATTGAAACTTAAAAAATAAAAAGTTACAGAATCGGAAGAAACATTGCAAAATCGAAAAATTGTAAAAATAAGGAAAATAAAAAACCGAAACGAAAATTTTGCTGATCGAAAAATTGAAGAAATGAAACATTGAAAAAAATGAAACTGAAAGAAGAAAAAAATATAAAATGGGAACATTAAAAAAGCGAAACATTGTAAAAAGAAGAAAATAAAAAACCAAAACCAAAAACTGTGAATCGAAAATATGAAAAAATGAAAAATTAAAGAATCGACTAATTGAAAAAATACAGAAAATGAAAAACCGCGACGAAGAATTGAAGAAACGAAGAATTGAAAAAATTTAAAATTTACAAATTCTAAATAGAAAAATTACAAAATCTAAAAATTGAAGAAATAAGAAAAATGAAAAATTGAAAAATTGCAAATCGAAAAGCTGCGAAATCTAAAAATTGAAGAATTCAGAAGTTGTAAAATTGAAAAACTGAAAAATTGAAGACATGAAAAATTCATTGAAAAATTGAAAATTTGTAGAAATAAAGAAAATAAAATACCAAAACGGAAAATTTCTAAACGAAGAATTTGAGGTACGAAAAACTGAAAAATTAAAAAAATTGAAATCTCCTGAAATTTGAAATAGAAAAATTACAAAATCTAAAAATTGAAACATCCAAAAACGGAAAAATTAAAAAATTTAAAATGAAAATTCGCAAATCAAAAAATTGAAGAAACGAAAACAAAAATAAAATCAAATTTAAGAATGAAAAAATGATAAAATCGAAAAATTCATTAATAAAGAAAATAAAATACCAAAAAAAAAATTTCTAAATCAAAAAATTTGAGGCACGAAAAATTGAAAAATTAAAAATTGAAAACTCGTGAATTGCAAATCGAAAATTTGTGAAATCTAAAAATTAAAACACCCAAAAGTTGGAAAATCGAAAAACAGAAAAATTGAAAAAATTGAAACTTAAAAAATAAAAAGTTACAGAATCGGAAGAAACATTGCAAAATCGAAAAATTGTAAAAATAAGGAAAATAAAAAACCGAAACGAAAATTTTGCTGATCGAAAAATTGAAGAAATGAAACATTGAAAAAAATGAAACTGAAAGAAGAAAAAAATATAAAATGGGAACATTAAAAAAGCGAAACATTGTAAAAAGAAGAAAATAAAAAACCAAAACCAAAAACTGTGAATCGAAAATATGAAAAAATGAAAAATTAAAGAATCGACTAATTGAAAAAATACAGAAAATGAAAAACCGCGACGAAGAATTGAAGAAACGAAGAATTGAAAAAATTTAAAATTTACAAATTCTAAATAGAAAAATTACAAAATCTAAAAATTGAAGAAATAAGAAAAATGAAAAATTGAAAAATTGCAAATCGAAAAGCTGCGAAATCTAAAAATTGAAGAATTCAGAAGTTGTAAAATTGAAAAACTGAAAAATTGAAGACATGAAAAATTCATTGAAAAATTGAAAATTTGTAGAAATAAAGAAAATAAAATACCAAATCAAAAAATTATAAAGTGGACTAATTGAAAAAATACAGAAAATGAAAAATCGAAACGAAAAATTGCAAATCGAAAACCTGCGAAATCTAAAAATTGAAGAATTCAGAAGTTATAAAATTGAAAAACTGAAGACATGAAAAATTCATTGAAAAATTGAAAAATTGTAGAAATAAAGAAAATAAAATACCAAAACGAAAAATTTCTAAACGAAGAAATTGAGGTACGAAAAACTGAAAAATTAAAAAAAATTGAAATCTTATGAAATTTGAAATAGAAAAATTACAAAATCTAAAAATTGAAACATCCAAAAACGGAAAAATCAAAAAATTAAAAATGAAAATTCGCAAATCGAAAAATTGAAGAAACGAAAAATTTGCTGATCGAAAAATTGAAGAAATGAAACATTGAAAAAACTGAAATTAAAAGAAGAAAAAATTATAAAATGGTAACATTAAAAAAGCGGAACATTGTAAAAAGAAGAAAATAAAAGACCGGAACCAAAAACTGTGAATCGAAAATATGAAAAAATTGAAATTGAAAAAACAAAAGTAATAAAATCGGAAAAATTGTAAAAATGAAAATGAAAAATCGAAACCAAAAATTGTGAATCGAAAATACGAAGAAACGAAAAATTAAAAAACCGAAAATAGAAAATTTAAAAATTTTAAATAGAAAAATTACAAATTCTAAAAACTGAAAGAACAAGAAAAATGAAAAATTGAAAAATCGCAAATCGAAAAATTGAAGAAACAAAAAACTAAAATTGAAAAACAAAAAATTATAAAATCGAATAATTGTAAAAATACAGAAAATAAAAACCAAAACGAAAAATTGCACAATGAAAATCTGCAAAATCTAAAAATTGAAAAACTGAAAAATTTAAACTTAAAAACTCGGAAAATTGCAAAATCTTGAAAATAAAACAAAAAAAATTAAAAATAGAAAAATCGCAAATCAAAGAATTGAAGAAACGAAAACTGAAAATACTAAAATTTAAGGAACATTGGAAAAACGAAAAACTGTACAAATAAAGAAAATAAAAAACTGAAATGAAAAATTGAAGAAAGGAAATACCGGAAAAATTGAAATTGAAAAACAAAAAATTATAAAGTCGGAGCATTAAAAAAGATTGCGAAATCTAAAGACAAAATAAACAGAAAAATATAAAAAATAGGAAAATTGAGAAACGAAAAATTGAAGAAACGAAAAATTGAAAAAATTAAAATTGAAAAAACAAAAATTATAAAATTGGAAATAATGTGAAAATGAAGAAAATAAAAATTCGAAACCAAACATTGTGAATTAAAAATATGAAGAAATGAAAAATTAAAGAATCGAAAAATAGAAAATTTTAAAATTTTATTATTTTTTTATTATTTTACAGAGAAATTACAGAGTAGAGGAAAAAAAAAATCCTATGGGTACTCTATACAAATTAAACTAAATTATTAAAGTTAACTAATTGAAAGTAACAGAGTTGATTCCCTTTTTGAAGATGCTTGTAGTGGGTGCGGCGACTAGGGTAGGTTGTAAAGAATTCCACTCCTTGAAAACGCGATTGGGTAAAAAAAATTGACGGCTCTTCGTCGAGTATGTCTGGTGTTTTAGTTGGCGAGGGTGGCCTCGTAATCTGTTGTCATTTTGTGGTTTGTAAATGTGCGAGAGGTCCACGCTGAACTTGGATGTTAGGATGTTGTAGGTGGTTATAAGATCGAGTTTTCTCAGTCTCGTTGTAATTGGTTCAAGACACATTTGTGAGAGGCGTTCGGCATATGATGGTCTTCGAATTCCAAGACCAAGGCGGGTGGCTCTTCGTTGTGTTTGTTCTAATAGTCCAGTCAAATTAGCGATCAACCTCGGAATGAGAGATAATAAGCTGAATTTTCGTATATACCTTCATTTTAGCGTTCTAAAAGTTGTCTCAAAAGTCTCATAAAATCTCGTGTCTGCGTCGTAAGTTATTCAAGGTCAAAGGTGAAGAAAAACAGTTTTTTACGATTATCTCGGTTTCTATTGCTCCAATGATGTTAACATTTATTATCGTAATTGTAGAGCACAAAATTTGGGACAAATTTTATTTGAAACATTTTTTCATACGCTCAATCGTTTTTGAGATAAAGGGCAGTGAGCGCGCAGCGCTCATCCATACGTACTGTAATGCAATCAACCGTGAATATCTGTGAATACTACCTTTAATTTTGAATAATTTGTATTATTTATCAGTTAATACATTGCATTTAATAACATTTTACATATTTTCAATACATTCATTTAATGATAATGATACTTACCTACTTTGTGGAATTAAAAACTCTTTAAATGAAATACTTATTGTATGTATATCTTAATTTATTGAAAGTAGATTTTAAGCAGAAAAATAATTAAGTACTTTATCTTTCAAATGTGTAAGTTTTTATATATTAGATAATACACATATTATACTTGTTATATTATTATATATCTAAAAGTTATATTAATTTTTTCAAAGTAAAAATTTAAGGAAATAAAACGAGTTAATGTATTTTAGTTTTATCTTTGTTCAGTACCTGTACATTTCTTACGATTGAAATTGAATTGCAGTGAAAATCTAGAAATCTTTAATAATTTAAAGAACAAAAGTATTAATTTTCTTCTTCTTCACCGTCATCTTCTGGACGTTCGGGAATTTCTGTTTCATCGTCATCATCTTCGGTGCCCTGAATCGTTGTTTCCAGACCTTCCAGTTATAATCATGATAGAAAAATAAGTATTTAAAACCTTACACACTTTAAAGATATAAATAAATTGAGATATACAATAAATATTTCATTAAATGCGTTTTTAATTACCCAAAGTAGGTAAGTATTATTCAATGAATATTATGAAAATATGTAAAATGTTTAAATACAATGTATTAATTGATAAATAATACAAATTTTTCAAAATTCAAGGTAGTATTCATAGATATTCACGGTTGATTGCATTACAGTACGTATGGATGAGCGCTGCGCGCTCACTGCCCTCTATCTCAAAAACGATTGAGCGCATGAAAAAATGTGTCAAATAAAATTTGTCCCAAATTTTGTGCTCTACAATTATGATAATAGATGTTAACATCACTGGAGCAATAGAAACCGAGATAATCGCAAAAAACTGTTTTTCTTCATCTTTGACCTTGAATAACTTACGACGCAGACACGAGATTTTATGAGACTTTTGACACAACTTTTAAAACGCCAAAATTAAGGTATATACAAAAATTCAGCTTATTATCTCTCATTCCGAGATTGATCCCTTTTTTATCCTAAAATGACTGGACTATAATAGATTTCTGTCCCGACAAAGTATTGGGTACCATATAGCGCTGGCATATTCCAGGAGGGGTCTGATATACATGATGTAAAGTTTCCGAGTTGTTTCATACGACGGCTTTGAGAAAATTTTGTTACAGATGTATATCGTTGAGTTAGCTTTCTTGCATATTTTATCAATGTGTTGTGTCCAGGTCAAACGGTCATTAATGATGACACCCAAATCGTTTACAGATTTTACAGAGCGCAAGAGTTTTCCATTGATGGAGTAAGTGTTAAGAGGGTTGTTTGGCCCGATGTGAAGAACGACGCATTTGTCTTCGTTTAGTGGTAGAAGCCAAGCTGAAGACCAAATGGCGATTTTGTGCAGATCACTTTGGAGAGTGTCCCAGTTAGATGTTGGGTCAGCAAAAATTTTTGCGTCGTCAGCATAAAGGGCGCATTTTGAACTGATGACAGCGACGAGATCGGATGTGTAGGCCAAGAAGAGTAGTGGCGCCAGGACGGATCCTTGTGGTACACCACTTAAAACACTTCTGGGATTGGAATACTCCTTGTCCACCCGGACTTTGAACGAACGGTTATTAAGAAACGATGAAATCCACGTTAAGAGGTCTCCACGGACGCCTTGGTGATGGAGTTTGTGCATCAATCGCTGATGAGGAACACGGTCAAACGCTCGGGAAAAGTCTAAGTAAATGACGTCTGTAGGCTTATGTTTGTCAAGTGAGTCAGACCACTCGTTTAAGCATGATAATAAGTTGGTGACGATTGAGCGGCCTTTAAGGAAGCCATGCTGAACGTTAGGAATGATTTCGTTTTCAACAAGAAATTGAGATAATGAATCGACTATGATAGATTCCATAATTTTGGACACCACTGACTCTAAGCTAATCGGCCTGTAGTTGTCTGGAGAGAGCTTGTTGCCTTTTTTAAAAATAGGTGTGACGTAAGCACACCTTTTAAATAGAAAAATTACAAAATCTAAAAACTGAAGAAATAAGAAAAATGAAAAATTGAAAAATTGCAAGTCGAAAAAACTGAAGAGACAAAAAATTAAAAAATTAAAATTGAAAATCAAAAAATTATAAAGTGGACTAATTGAAAAAATACAGAAAATGAAAAATCGAAACGAAAAATTGCAAATCGAAAACCTGCGAAATCTAAAAATTGAAGAATTCAGAAGTTATAAAATTGAAAAACTGAAGACATGAAAAATTCATTGAAAAAGCGAAAAATTGAAGAAATGAAGAAAATATAATACCAAAACGAAAAATTTCTAAACGAAGAATTTGAGGTAGGAAAAACTGAAAAATTAAAAATTAACTCGTGAATTGTGAATCGAAAAATTGAGAAATCTAAAAATTAAAAAGCATAATTCCGTAGTGATTAGAATCGACTCATTCGGTATTTGCGGTGCTTCTGAGGCGAGGAAGTATTCAAGATTTTTAAAGCTACATCTTCACGGAGTCAAGTTTGCGGCGAATTTATTGGAAGTATGTCTTCCATTATTAATTAATCAAATAATGTTTGAGTGATTATTGAAAAAAGGGTTTCGGTTCTTGTTGGATAAACTCATAAAATTTATAGATAAATGAATAGAATTTTTAAAGTCGAGCTTCCATTTCAGACGCTCCCTCCCGTCCCGTCCAGAATTACCGATTTTTCCTCTCCGCCGCGTTCCGACCTTTTTTAACAATTCCCTTTCTGATAACGTAAATTGATGTACAGAAACGAGTGCCATTTAAGCAGTAATGGCCGCTAAGCCACCTCGGCGGAATGAATTCAAACAAAGAATACGACTCCATTTGCGTGTAATCTTCGGCGTACAAAGGACTAGCGATTCCTGGAAGGATTACTTAAAATATAACATCAATCAAGAGTTGTCGCTTTAAGGACGAAAAAGTTTTTTCAAGAAATTACTTACGAGATAAGAAGTTATTTCTTTCGGCGTGCATGTGGCGAAGTTGCCGGGAACTTTGGCTATTTATAAAAAAATTGAAAAGGGGAGGAGCGGAAAAGTGGAAGATTAAGCGTCGTTGTTTTATCTTCGCTTTGTTATAGGTATTTTGTAGATAAGCGGGGTGTTTTCACCTCGACTTTTTGAGGTAAGCGTCGTGTTTTTTGAATTTCTGTGATCAAGTTGCGACCACGTTTATTTGCTTCGTTACAAAGAGAATCCTCGGAGTAAATCAATACGTTTTGCGGCGGCTTCTTTATTATTTGTAAAAAGGATTTATTCGCAGTCGCACTAAGTCGGTTGTAAATTTCTCGCGAATATATTGACTACAGAGGATTCGGTGTTCTCGTGTAATAAAAGAAAAAAAGAGGGAGATCAATAACCATAATTTTCGGTGTTGTCGCAAGCAGCTTCTCAAGACATAAAAAATGTTACTTTATGATGGACGACCGGATTTACCAGATTCTTAAAAGTCTTTCTAGTAAAATTCGGGTGGTTAAAAAGAATATAACTATCCGTCGATTTCGGCTGAAAGAAAAGCCAGCAGGCGGCGTCTAATTGGATTAAACAAATTAAAATTTACGAAGCGCGCGATATTTATGCGTTCGAATTTATGCGACATTCTCGAGCAATTACGAGCAGCTTAAAGCAAATCCTTCAATTAGGAGTGGCACGTAAATCGTATTTAAATCTGCCTTTAGGGTTAGTGTTTGCTCTAAATCGTTCGTCGGGAGCGGAGCACCGAATTAAAAAAGATCGGTCTCTATTTGCATAATTTTCGCAAACAATTAGTAAAATGTCTCGAGGAGAAGTCGGAGAAAAGTTAATCTGACCTGGTTTCGCGCTGCTGAAAAAGTCTAATGAAAAATGGGTCGAAGGTTAGTTCGAGAGAACTGAAGTAGGTACACCTTCTCTGGAAATTTTTTTGCGATTTTTGTTTTTATAAAGTAAAAACGAGTGGCCTAAATAACACCCTCATAGCTTTTTTCAGATTTTCAATTTGGAATTTTTCGATTTGAGTTTCTGGAGTTTTCAATTTTTAATTTTTCAATGTTCCCGTTTGCAATTTTCCGTTTCGCGATTTTTCAATTTTTCATTTTTCTTGTTTCTTCAATTTTTCAATTTTTAATTTTTCGTTTCTTCGTATTTTCGATTCACAATTTTTTGTAGCGGTTCTTCATTTTCTTCATTTTTACAATTTTTGGATTTTTTTTCAATGTTTCGACTTTATAATTTTGTGTTTTTCCAATTATAGATGTTTTTTTAGTTTTTCATTTCTTCAATTTTTCGATGTTTCATTTTTTTTTCGTTTCTTCAATTTTACGGATGCAACTCTTGAGTTTTCAATATTTAATTTCTCAATTTTTCAACTTTTCAATTAAGTTTTCATGTCTTCAATTTTTCGATTTGTAATTTTTCTTTTCGATTTTTTATTTTCTTTATTTTTTCAACATTTCGGTTTTTCAGTGTCTGATTTTATAGTTTTTGTTCTTTTCAATGTAATTTCCCATTTTTGGATTTGTCAGTTTTTCAGTTTTTAATTTTTCAATTTTTCCGTTTGCAATTATTCGTTTCAGTGTCTGATTTTATAGTTTTTGTTCTTTTCAATGTAATTTCCGAATTTTGGATTTGTCAGTTTTTCGATTTTTAATTTTTCAATTTTTCCGTTTGCAATTTTTCGTTTCGGTTTTTAATTTCTATATATTTTTTAATTATTTGATTTTTTAATATTTCCAGTCTATGAAATATTGTTTTTTCAATTTTAATATTTTAATTCTTGGTTTCTTCAATTTTTCGATTCGCGATTTTTCAATTTTTCATTTTTCTTGTTTCTTCAATTCTTCGATTTTTAATTTTTCATTTCTTCGATTTTCGATTCACAATTTTTTGTTGCGGTTCTTCATTTTCTTCATTTTTACAATTTTTGGAATTTTCAATGTTCCGACTTTATAATTTTGTGTTTTTTCAATTATAGTTTATTTTGTTTTTCATTTCTTTAATTTTTCGATGTTTCATTATTTTTCGTTTCTTCAATTTTACGGATGCAACTCTTGAATTTTCAATTTTTAATTTTTCAATTTTTCAACATTTCAATTTTTCCATTTGTAATTTTTCGTTTCAATTTTTTATTTTCTTTATTTTTTCAACTTTTCGGTTTTTCAGTGTCTGATTTTATAATTTTCCTCCTTTTCAATGTAATTTCCTATTTTTGGATGGGTCAGTTTTTCGATTTGCGATTTTTCAATTTTTCTATTTCTTGTTTCTTCAGTTTTTAGAGTTTTTTAATTTTTCGTTTCTTCACATTTTCGATTCACAATTTGTGGTTGCGGTTTTTGATTTTCTACATTTTTTCAATTTTTCAATTTTCCAAATTCCGATGTTATAATTTTTGTTTTTTAATTTCAGTTTTTTCAGTTTTTTGTTTCTTCAGTTTTTCGATTTGCAATTTTCAGTTTTTCATTTTTTGTGTTTCTTCAATTTTACGACATGCAAACTCTTGGGATTTCATTTTAAAATTTTTTCATTTGTCGCTTTTCCAACTTTCGAATAAGTCCATATTTTAATTTTTAGATTTTGCATTTTCACAAGTGTTCAATTTTTAATTTTTTAATTTTCCCATTTCTTAATTAATTTTTCATGTCTTCAATTTTTCAGATTTCACTGTTCTGATTTTATAATCGAAAAATTAAAACTGAGAAACTTAAAAATCCAAAAAGTGCAAAATCGAAAAAACGAAATATGTGTTGTAAAATCAAAATACTTAAAATTCAGGAAACAGAAATTGCAAAATAGAAATGTTTAAAAATTGGATGAAAATAAAGAAAATTAAAAAACGAAAAATTGTGATATGTTAAAATAATGAAAATTAAAAATCCGGAAAATGAAAAATAAAAATCAAGAACTTGAAAAATTCAGGAAACGAAAAAATAAAAAATTGGAAAGTTAAAAATTGGGAGACTGAAAAATCTAAAAATTAAAAATTGCAAAATTGAAAAATTGTAAATCGAAAAATTGGGGAAACAAAATATTGAAAAATAGTTACATTAAAACTGAGAAACTTAAAAATCGAATAATTGCAAAATCGAAAAAGAAATATGTGTTGTAAAATCAAAACATTGAAAATTAAAGAAACAGAAATTGCAAAATAAAAATTTTTAAAAACTGGAAAAGCAAGGAACTGAAAAACCTAAGATTGAAAATTTGAATAAAAGAACTGAATAAATGAAAAATGATAAAATCGAAAATATTGAAAAAATGAAAATTAAAAATCCGAAAAATGAAAAATAAAAATCGAGAACTTGAAAAATTCAGGAAACGAAAAAATGAAATATTTAAAAGTTAAAAACTGAGAAACTGAAAGATGATAAATGAAAAAAATTGAAGAAACAAAATATTGAAAAATCGAAAGATTAAAGAGAAAATTAAAAATCGAAAAAGTGCAAAACGGAAAAAACGAAATTTGTGTTGTAAAATCAAAATATTGAGAATCAAAGAAACAGAAATTGCAAAATAGAAATGTTTAAAAATTGAAAAAGCAAGGAACTGAAAAATCTAATATTGAAAATTTGAAAAACTGAATCAGTGAAAAATTATATACATATCTATGATTATAAAAACGAAAGTAACATTGAAAAAAATAAAGAAAATAAAAAAACGAAACATTGTGATATATTGAGAAAATGAAAATTCAAAATCCGGAAAATCAAAAATAAAAATCAAGAACTTGAGAAATTCAGGAAACGAAAAAATAAAAAATTGGAAAGTTAAAAATTTGGAAACTGAAAAATCGAAAAATTAAAAATTGTAAAATTGAAAAATTGCAAAATCGAAAAAAAATGTGTTGTAAAATCAAAACATCGAAAATTAAAGAAACAGAAATTGCAAAATAAAAATTTTTAAAAACTGGAAAAGCAAGGAACTGAAAACCTAAGATTGAAAATTTGAATGAAAGAACTGAATAAATGAGAAAGAATAAAATCGAAAATATTAAAAAAATGAAAATTAAAAATCCGAAAAATGAAAAATAAAAATCAAGAACTTGAAAAATTCAGGAAACGAAAAAATGAAATATTTAAAAGTTAAAACCTGAGAAACTGAAAGAGTAACTGAAAAAATTGAAGAAACAAAATATTGAAAAATCGAAAGATTAAAGAGAAAATTAAAAATCGAAAAAGTGCAAAATCGAAAAAACGAAACATTGTAAAATCAAAATATTTAAAATTAAAGAAACAGAAATTGCAAAATAGAAATGTTTAAAAATTGGAAAAGTAAGGAACTGAAAAATCTAATATTGAAAATTTGAAAAACTGAATAAAGGAAAAATTATATATCTATGATTATAAAAGCGAAAATAACATTGAAAAAAATAAAGAAAATAAAAAAACGAAAAATTGTGATATGTTGAAAAAATGAAAATTCAAAATTCGGAAAATCAAAAATAAAAATCAAGAACTTAAGAAATTCAGGAAACGAAAAAATAAAAAATTGGAAAGTTAAAAATTGGGAAACTGAAAAATCGAAAAATTAAAAATTGTAAAATTGAAAAATTGTAAATCGAAAAATTGGGGAAACAAAATATTGAAAAATAGGAACATTAAAACTGAGAAACTTAAAAATCGAAAAATTGCAAAATCTAAAAAAAAATGTGTTGTAAAATCAAAACATCGAAAATTAAACAGAAATTGCAAAACAAAAATTTTTAAAAACTGGAAAAGCAAGGAACTGAAAAACCTAAGATTGAAAATTTGAATAAAAGTACTGAATAAATGAGAAATGATAAAATCGAAAATATTGAAAAAATGAAAATTAAAAACCCGAAAAATGAAAAATAAAAATCAAGAGCTTGAAAAATTCAGGAAACGAAAAAATAAAATATTTAAACTTAAAACCTGAGAAACTAGAAGATTATAAATGAAAAAATTAAAGAAACAAAATATTGAAAAATCGAAAGATTAAAGAGAAAATTAAAAATCGAAAAAGTGCAAAATCGAAAAAACGAAACATTGTAAAATCAAAATATTTAAAATTAAAGAAACAGAAATTGCAAAATAGAAATGTTTAAAAATTGGAAAAGTAAGGAACTGAAAAATCTAATATTGAAAATTTGAAAAACTGAATAAGGGAAAAATTATATATCTATGATTATAAAAGCGAAAATAACATTGAAAAAAATAAAGAAAATAAAAAAACGAAAAATTGTGATATGTTGAAAAAATGAAAATTCAAAATTCGGAAAATCAAAAATAAAAATCAAGAACTTAAGAAATTCAGGAAACGAAAAAAATAAAAAATTGGAAAGTTAAGAATTGGGAAACTGAAAAATCGAAAAATTAAAAATTGTAAAATTGAAAAATTGTAAATCGAAAAATTGGGGAAACAAAATATTGAAAAATAGGAACATTAAAACTGAGAAACTTAAAAATCGAAAAATTGCAAAATCGAAAAAAAGAAATATGTGTCGTAAAATCAAAACATTGAAAATTAGAGAAACAGAAATTGCAAAATAAAGATTTTTAAAAATTGGAAAAGCAAGGAACTGAAAAACCTAAGACTGAAAATTTGAATAAGAGAACTGAATAAATGAAAAATGATAAAATCCAAAATATTGAAAACATGAAAATTAAAAATCCGGAAAATGAAAAATAAAAATCAAGAACTTGAAAAATTCAGGAAACGAAAAAATAAAATATTTAAAGGTTAAAAACTGAGAAACAGAAAGATTATAAATGAAAAAATTGAAGAAACAAAATATTGAAAAATCGAAAGATTAAAGAGAAAATTAAAAATCGAAAAAGTGCAAAACCGAAAAAACGAAATATATGTTGTAAAATGAAAATATTGAAAATCAAAGAAACGGAAATTGCAAAATAGAAATGTTTAAAAATTGGAAAAGTAAGGAACTGAAAAATCTAATATTGAAAATTTGAAAAACTAAATAAGTGAAAAATTATATATCTATGATTATAAAAGCGAAAGTAACATTGAAAAAAATAAAGAAAATAAAAAAACGAAAAATTGTGATATGTTGAGAAAATGAAAATTCAAAATCCGAAAAATCAAAAATAAAAATCAAGAACCTGAGAAATTCAGGAAACGAAAAAATAAAAAATTGGAAAGTTAAAAATTGGGAGACTGAAAAATCTAAAAATTAAAAATTGCAAAATTGAAAAATTGTAAATCGAAAAATTCGGGAAAAAAATATTGAAAAATAGGAACATTAAAACTGAGAAACTTAAAAATCGAAAAATTGCAAAATCGAAAAAAAGAAATATATGTTGTAAAATCAAAACATTGAAAATTAGAGAAACAGAAATTACAAAATAAAAATTTTTAAAAATTGGAAAAGCAAGGAACTGAAAAACCTAAGATTGAAAATTCGAATAAAAGAACTGAATAAATGAAAAATGATAAAATCGAAAATATTGAAAAAATGAAAATTAAAAATCCGAAAGATGAAAAATAAAAATCAAGAACTTGAAAAATTCAAGAAACGAAAAAATGAAATATTTAAGAGTTAAAAACTGAGAAACTGAAAGATTATAAATGAAAAAACTGAAGAAACAAAATATTGAAAAATCGACAGAGAAATGAGAAAATTACAAATCGAAAAAGTGCAAAACCAAAAAAACGAAATTTGTGTTGTAAAATGAAAATATTGAAAATCAAGAAACAGAAATTGCAAAATAGAAATGTTTAAAAATTGGAAAAGCAAGGAAATGAAAAATCTAATATTGAAAATTTGAAAAACTGAATAAGTGAAAAATTATATATCTAAGATTATTATAAAAGCGAAAGTAACATTGAAGAAAATAAAGAAAATAAAAAACGAAAAAAATTGATATGTTGAGAAAATGAAAATTCACAATCCGGAAAATCAAAAATAAGAATCAAGAACTTGAGAAATTCAGGAAACGAAAAAATATAAAATTGGAAACTTAAAAATTGTAAAATTGAAAAATTGTAAATCGAAAAGTTCGGGAAACAAAATATTGAAAAATAGGAACATTAAAACTGTGAAACTTAAAAATCGAAAAACTGCAAAATCGAAAAAAAAAATGTGCTGTAAAATCAAAACATTGAAAATTAAAGAAACAGAAATTGCAAAATAAAAATTTTTAAAAACTGGAAAAGCAAGGAACTGAAAAACCTAAGAATGAAAATTTGAATAAAAGTACTGAATAAATGAGAAATGATAAAATCGAAAATATTGAAAAAATGAAAATAAAAAATCCGAAAAATGAAAAATAAAAATCAAGAACTTGAAAAATTCAGGAAACGAAAAAACGAAATATTTAAAAGTTAAAAACTGAGAAACTGAAAGATTAGAAATGAAAAAATTGAAGAAACAAAATATTGAAAAATCGTAAGAGAAAAGAGAAAATTAAAAATCGAAAAAGTGCAAAACCGAAAAAGCGAAATTTGTGTTGTAAAATGAAAATATTGAAAATCAAAGAAACAGAAATTGCAAAATAGAAATGTTTAAAAATTGGAAAAGCAAGAAACGGAAAAATCTAATATTGAAAATTTGAAAAACTGAATAAGTGAAAAATTATATATCTAAGATTATTATACAAGCGAAAGTAACATTGAAAAAAATAAAGAAAATAAAAAACGAAAAATTGTGATATGTTGAGAAAATGAAAATTCACAATCCGGAAAATCAAAAATAAAAATCAAGAACTTGAGAAATTCAGGAAACGAAAAAATAAAAAATTGGAAAGTTAAAAATTGGGAGACTGAAAAATCTAAAAATTAAAAATTGCAAAATTGAAAAATTGTAAATCGAAAAATTGGGGAAACAAAATATTGAAAAATAGGAACATTAAAACTGAGAAACTTAAAAATCGAAAAATTGCAAAATCGAAAAAAAAATGTATTGTAAAATCAAAACATTGAATGTCAAAGAAACAGAAATTGCAAAATAATTTTTTTTAAAAACTGGAAAAGCAAGGAACTGAAAAACCTAAGATTGAAAATTTTAATAAAAGATCTGAAAAATGATAAAATCGAAAATATTGAAAAAATGAAAATTAAAAATCCGAAAAATGAAAAATAAAAACCAAGAACTTGAAAAATTCAGGAAGCGAAAAAGTGAAATATTTAAAAGTTAAAACCTGAGAAACTGAAAGATGATAAATGAAAAAATTGAAGAAACAAAATATTGAAAAATCGAAAGATTAAAGAGAAAATTAAAAATCGAAAAAGTGCAAAAGCGAAGAAACGAAATTTGTGTTGTAAAATCAAAATATAGAGAATCAAAGAAACAGAAATTGCAAAATAGAAATGTTTAAAAATTGGAAAAGTAACGAACTGAAAAATGTAGGATTTAAAATTTGAAAAATTGAATAAACGGAAAATTATAAAACCCAAAGATTTTATTATTAATTAGCTGTTATTTAATAAGTGAATGAATTCTCGGTAAACATTTGTGTCTTTCTAAATATATTCTTTTTGGTTTTGTTTTAACAATGACGATTTCCACACAAATATATGTACTTGTCTCGGGAAATAAAATTATTATTATTAAAATTATTATTATTATTATTAAAAAGAAACATTCAAAAAATAAGGGAGATGATAGAACGAAGAATTATGAAATTAAAAAATTGCAAATTGAAGAAGCGAAAAATTGAAAAATTGAAAAAATTAAAGTTGAAAAAACGAAACATTATGAAGCCGAAACACGGGAAAATGTAAAAATTGAAAAATGATAAAACGAAAAATTGTGGTGTTAAAAAATTGTAAAATCGGAGTAAAAAGAAAAACGAAACATTGTATTATTCAAAAATTGCTCGAAGGTAAATAAATCGAGATTTTTCGAAAAATTATAAAATTTGATTTTGCGAATTTGATTTTTTTATGATATAGAAGAAGCTTTGCAATTACAAAATTTTGTGATGACGTTATCAACATTTTTACAAATTAGTTAATAGAATAATTTGCCTCATTCATTAATTTTTTGAGTCACCCTATATAAGCAATAATAAAAACCATGATGCGATGATGGATCACAACTATGTAGAGTCACATAGTGTTTTGCATGTTTCACAGAGAATGTATTGAGATGAGGTCATCAATTTTTGGGAGGAGAGCAACGAATTACTTTGATTACTACAACGTTTCCAAGATGTCAGAACATTCGGTTGTGATTTTTTTTCCAAGAATATTGATATTTAGGGTGGAAACTCAACACCGATTCATAGCTTATGCTTAGAAAGTAAAAGTTGAAAGATCGGGAAAAACTCAGACCCCAAAAAAATGCAGAGGAGTAGAAAGCGTGGGTACAGGGTGCCGATTCCTCCACGAGTCGCCCCAACGCCACACACTCCAATCTCATTTATTATAGTCGCACCCGAACGAAACCAAGGCGGCTTCGTCCGCCGCCTCATCGGCGGCGTTTCAGCCGTTTCATCCCGCAAATCCGGCCGGTCCATCTCCTATGCCGGGCACACGCTCTCCCGTAATATCATCTTGTAATCCTGTCCGCTGCGCCATTAGACTCCATTTAGCCGATGTCGGGCCAATATCGGGCCGCTCCTTGTTCTGAATACCGAACGCACTTTATTCGACAAGCCGCAACAATGCTCGGAACCGCCAAATGAAAAATTCTCGCCACGCGTGGCTATGACTCTACCCCCGCTCGATGCCCGAAAGCACGACTTTCGTTTCAGTTTCGGTGCATTTGTCAAAGTCGCTTTCAGCTCGTCTAATCGGCTCGAGTCGTGATGAATGGGGATTATGCAAATAATGAAGAGGTTTTTTCGGATTGCGAGCGGATTGTGAATTTATAAACAGGAATCGGACCAAAAATTGTCGGGCGGATGAATGACGCGGCGAGAGAAAGAGGTGCGCACCGACATTCAGAAAGTAATTAAGTTGTTACCGAGGAGGAGATGTTTAATGAGAGGAATTGTTCTGGATCGGACAGAACTTTAATTAGAATCCTACAAATTTGAGCGCGAAACGGAGGGCGAGATCTACATTTTCAACGTTTCTCTCGAAATCTTTAAGTATATGATTTCATTAACTTTAATTTCACTTAGAATCCCAGCTGGATGGGGTGAAACTGAATTATAAGCTTTGCCGGCGGAGTTTGCAAAGAGAGTTATCATCGCGGGGAAAGAATAGCTTGTGTAATTAATATTCCCGGTCATTGGGGGCGCACTTGCTACGAATGAACTCCGTCGACGAAAAACACGACAAGAACCACTGAAACGAAACGCTTACCACAACGTCGAGGGTAAAAAGACATGATGTGAAACTTTCAAGTGCACTAGTATCCTCACCACGAATGGAATGACGCCATCTCCAAAATTTACAGTAATTTATTTTTCTAATGCTATTAAATAAGATAATTCTGGCTATTGAAACTTTAGCGTATTTAGCTCAAGATAACATTTACCATCAATTATTAACAATTTAAATCCACACTTAATAGAAAATCCAATTTTTGTCTGCAATAACCACAAACACAAGACTCCTAAAGTTATTATTGAAATTTTAATGTAACCAGCTCTGAATAATACATACCTGCAAAAACCAAATCTTGTTAAACAAAATCAATAATGAATAAAACAGTAGTAGCGGTTCGTGACCCCTTGAGATGGGGAGACAGAATTTGATTGATGAGTTAAATATGAAGACATAAAACAGGCTGTTATCATCAATTAATAGACGAAATTGTGTGAAGGAAATAAATATGTACAAAAATACATTCAAGAAAAGTAAAAAAGTATCTGTCCATATATCGTAAGACAGATTACAATTTTTTAATCAATATTCAACCAAATTCATTATTTTTATTTAAAATCAAACAATTTCACTCGTGCAGAATGAAAATGAACTCCTGTCGTTGTCACTGTTTCAAATGTGACCCAATTCCAGCCAAATACGGCGACTAGAGGCCCGGTTTCCATGGCAACGGTGTGAACAAAAAATCTAAATACGTCATGATTGGGTCTCCGTTATTATCGAGACCTTACCAACGATATATCCAGGACACAGTATCTTGGGATGTAAGTTTTGATCCATTTGATATTCTTAGGTTGAACGGGTGTTTAAAATCAGCGTGGGTGAAACTCAACAATTTATTTCTTACTAACTCGAATTTTAAATGTATTATTAATACCATTTTCAAATTACACCAAAATTGAAAAATCGAAAACTTAATAATTGAAAAGTTGAAACATCTTAAATGAAAAAAATCGCTAAACCGAAAAATTGAAAAATCTATAAATGGAGAAATTGAACAATCTGAAAATTAAACAATTTAAAAATCGAAGAATTGGAAAACCAAAAAATCTAAACCGAGAACTTGAAAAATCGAATAATCCAGAAATCAAAACATCAAGGAAAACAAAAAAATTAACGGAAAATCTAGAACTTAAGAATAGAAAAATTAAAATACCTATCGAAAAATTGAAAAACCGAGAAATCGAACCATAAAAAAATGGAAAAATTGAAGAACCGAAACATTGCAAAATTCCAGAAATGAAATACTTAAAAAATGAAAAATGGAAGGAAAATTGAAAAATCGAAAAAGTGAAAAAATTCAAAACTGAAATCTTGAAAGACTGAAAAATGGAAAGAAAATTGAAGAATCGGAAAAGTGAAAAAATCCAAAACTGAAACAGTGAAAAATTCAGAAATCGAAAAATAGAAAAATCACAATTGAAGAAAGAATTGAAAAATCGAGAAATAGAGAAATGGGAACATCAAAAAATCAGTTAATCGAAAAATTGAAAAATCGAAAAATTTAGAAACGTCAAAAATTGAAAACTGAAAAATAAAAAAAATTAAAAATCGTAAAACTGAAATATCGTAAAATTGAGAAATCGAAAAATGAAGAAATTCGAGAAACCGAAAATATGAAGAATCGAGAAATCGAAGAATCGATAAATTGAAAAATCCCAATAGTAATATGTCGAAAAATTGAGAAATCGAAATCGAGCAAAACTGAAGTATCGTAAAGTTAATAAATTGAAAAACTGAAAATTTTTGAAAAAAAAAATTGTATCAAAAACTAAAAATTCAAAAAATCGAGAAATTGAACAATCAAAAAATCAAAACATTGAAATCCCAGTAAGTTTATAAATAGGAAAATTTAAAAAACAAAAATTTAAAAAATCCAAGAATTGAACAACAAAAAAAATCTAAGCCTGAAAACTCAGAAAATCGAATGATCGAGAACTCAAAACATCAAAGAAAACAAAAAATTTTAAATTTAAAAATTCGACAAATTGAAAAATCATGGAACTGAAAAATTAAAATATCGAAAAATTTAAAAACCAAGAAAACACAATATCAAAAATTTTAAAAATTGAAGAAACGAAATATTGTAAAATTCCAAAGCTGAAATATTGAAAAACCTAAAAATGGAAGGAAAATGAAAGAATCGAAACAGTGAAAAAATCCCAAACTGAAACATTGAAAAATTGAGAAATGGAGAGATGGGAAAATCAAAAAAATTGGTCTAAAGAGTTTAGACAGTACTGCCTCGCTATCGGAAACGTGACGACTGCATGCCTATTATGTTTTTTTTCTCATTAGATTTCAAAGCATTGGGTTTTGTAGTTCCTGATTAAATCAATAAAATAAATTTGCCCGTTCATTAAATTTTTTAAGTCACCCTGTATATCCGAATACAAAAAAATTTGAATGGAATGATAAATTACAAGAAAAGACTCATCATATTTTGTACACATTAAATAGGATTATACGGCAAACTTTTGAGCTGACGTCATCAACTTTTTGGAGGGGATAAGCAAATATATTTTGACTACAAATTTATTATGCTCTTTATAACCTTAAAACATTTGCAAGATTTCAAAGCTTTGGGTTCTGTTTCCAAACCTCAAGAATATTTAAAGCCTCTTCTAAAGCCTCAAAAGCTCCTAAAATTCTTAAAGATTTCGAAACCTGTAAAGTTTTTGAAGTCTCTAAACCCCTTCTAAAACTTCTTTTCAGTTCTAAAAAAATCCAAAGTCTCTAAAATATCAAGAATATTTGAAGCCTCTTCTAAAGTTTCAAAAGTCCCTAAAACTTCTAAAGCCTCTGAAGTTTTTAAACCGCCCAATGCCTTTTACTAACATACCCGAAGTTCCCAAAGTGCCTAAAAACTTTAAACCCTCTAAAGCCTCTAGAACACTAAGGACTGTAAAATTTTTAAAACTTCGAATTTCTGTAAAGTCAATAAAATCTCTTCTGATCCCCTAAAAGCTGTACATTTTCCGAAGTCCCTAAAGTCTCTAAAGCTTCTTCTACAGTTTTTAAAGCTTCTTCTATAGTCTAATTTATTCTGAAGTCTCTATAGTCTCTAAGGCCTCCAAAATCTCAAGCGTATTTAAAACCTCTTCTACTTAACATGTCGAAAGATCTTACAGTTGTTGAAGGTCCTAAAATCTCTTCTAAATTCTCCAATATCTAAAGTTACTAAAAACTCTAAAGCCTCTGAAGTTGCTAAGGCCCCTAAAGTCTAGAGCTTCTAAAGTTTTTAAAAAATCTTCCTAAAATCACCTTGAAAGTCTGTTCTAAAGTGTTGAAAGTGACAAAAATTTTAAAAGATCCTTTAAAACTAAATCATGTATAATACCTAACGTTCTTAAAACACTAGAGCTCTCTAAAAAAACTCTAAATCCGCTAGATCAACTAAACTCTCTGAAATTTATAAAATTTCTTAATTCTCCAAAGTTTCTAAAGTCTCTAAAATCTTTAGAGTTTCCAAAACTTCTTATAGAATATAAAGCCTCAAAAACGACCCTAAAGTCGTTAAAATTTCCAAAGCCCTTGAAGCCCCAAAAGTCCCAATATTTATAAAATCTTTAAGATATCAAAATTTTTAGAAACCCTAAAACATTAAACGGTCCTCAGGTCCCTGAAATTAAAACTTAAAGCTTCTATAGCCTGTAGGACAGTTAAAATCTCTAAAGTCTCTGAACTCTTTAGACTCTCTAGGGTCTCCAAAGTCTCTAGAGTGTCTGAAATCTCTGGAGCCTGTGAAGTCTCTGAAGGTTCCAAAGTCTTTAATGTCTTTAAAACTTCTAAAGTTTGTATATGTCTTTAAATTGTCTAAAGGCTCTAAATCCCAAAAGTCTCAAAAATTTCTAGAGTATTTAAAAATTCTTTTAAAGTCTCCAACATTATGAAGTCTCTATCTAAAATATCTAAATTAACTTAAAATTCTAAAGCTATTAGGATCCCTAAAGTCTCTGAATTGTTTAAAGTCCCAAAAGTTGTAAAGTCTGTAAAATTTCAAATTTATTTAAAAATTAAAATATCCACAGTTAGTAAAAATTCTAAAACCTGTAAAGTTACTGAGGTCTTTGAAGTGGTTCAAGCGGTTGAAAATCTTAAAGCGTCGAAAGCCTCTAGGATCCCTAATCTGTCTAAAGTTTTAAAAATTTTAAATTCGTTGACGTTTTCAAAGTCTCTCTTAAAGTCTATGAAATTTCTAAACTTCTATGCAAATTTGAAGCCTTTTTGAAAGACCTGAAAGTTCCTAAAATTCTAAAAAACCCTAAAGCCCTCGAAACCTTTAACGCCACATTGTTTCGACATCTCTGACAACCCCCAAATATCTGGAATCTTTCGTATCTTTATAGAATTTATTGAATTACTGCAATATTTGTGATCTGCGAAAGCTTTAGAGTCTACAAGATCCCTCAAAGATCTAGAATACTTAGGATTTCTGAGACCTTTAAAATCTTTAAAAACTGAAGAGTTACAAATCATTAAATCGTTGGAAGAATTTTCAGAATTTTAGAAACTTCCAAGATCTTCAAGATGTTTAGAATCGGGAAACTGTCGGACTGTTTTGATCTTTGGAGCTTCTTGAATTTCCAAATACTTATTAATGAAATTAATAATCTTCAAAATTTCAATCTCTTCAAGTTCTTCAAAATACTGAGATCTCTGGAATGTTTGGAAATCTTGGAATTTATTGAATTTGTGTTCGAGGACCCTTAAGGTTTCGGAATATCTACGATTTCTAAAATCTCTAAAATCTATAAAATACCAAAACATACAGAAATTTTGGAAATCTTAGAATCTTCAGACTTTCAGGATCTTCATCAACGTTTTCAGAATGGTAAGAATTTCTGGAATCTTTCATATCCTTTGAATTTCTGCAGTATTTATGATTTCGAGAACCTTTAAATCTATGGACTATTTCTAGAATTTCTGGATATCTAGCATTTCTAGGATCTCTAAAATCTCTAAAATCCGTTCAAACTCAAAAGTTACAGGAATTTTAGAAATCTTCGGAATTTCAGAATTCCTGATTAAACCAATAAAATAAATTTACGCATTCATTAATTTTTTTTGAGTCACCCTGTATATGCAAATCCAAAAAACATGAATGGAATGATAAATCACAAGGAGTGGCTCATCATATTTTATACAATTTAGTTAGGATTTATTCAGCAAAATTTTGGGGTGGCGTCATCCATTTTGTAGGAGGGATGAGCAAATATATTTTGATCAAAAATTTACCATGCTTATGATAAATTTAAAATATTTCCAAGATTTCAAAATATTCGATTTTGTAGTTCCTGATTAAATTAATAAAATAAGTTTGCGCATTTATTAAATTTTTTGAGTCACCCTATATATCCGAATCCAAAAAATATCAATGGGATGATAAATTACAGGAAGAGACTCATCATATTTTGTACATTTTAGATAGGATTTATTCAGCAAAATTTTGAGGTGACGTCATCAATTTTTTAGAGTGGATAAGTAAATATATTGTGATTAAAACGGTCCTGGTTTAATAAAAAAAAAATATTGTTCGTCTATATTTTGTTTAAAACTCTGCTAACCAATAGATCATTAATTTTCCTCTGATATTCCTGTTAAAATTATTCGACGTATTTTGCATTAATTTGTGGTATATTTTGATTTTAATAAACACATTATTATTTAAACAAATTGTACCACTAACAAACATTTAATGACTCTGCGGCCTGTAAAAAGTGATGTTTTATCCATGTGCGAATTTTCAAGCGATTCTATAATGGTTATGGCTCTAAAAACTTGAAAAGAAAACATACAATGGTGCTTTTTTTACGATATTTCTCAGCCATATTTTTTTAATTGATTGAACTGGTCTCTGCGCTCTAGAATATGAAAAAAGCTGCAGTTTGATGTATGATACATCTATATTAATTTCATTTTTTCATTAAAAAAACCAAAAAAACGTTATACCTCGTCTAGCGAGTCCTCTTAAACCTATAGGTTTCTCTCGATGGATCCAGAACGCCGCTTCGAGGGTTTTCTGAGCCCATCGCGACATCGGCTTCCAGGATTTCGTTTAACAAACGCCGCGCCGCTACTACATACTAGAAGAAACGTATACTAGAAGACCCATAGGCGTCGTACCGGGGCGGCGTATGGGTTTATTTAGTAACAATATAAATGGAGCGAGATAAAAAAATTAGTTTTGATAATTATGACACAAACTTCGAGATAATTTTTTAAATATTGAAAATTACTATTTTGCTGTGTCCAGTATGTTTGTAGATGTTGTAATTTTGGGGCACCACCCGCCCCTGGCATAAGCCCATCAGTAGAAAGGTTTTAAATATCAAAAATATGAGGTATCAAAACGAACTCGTAATTTTTCCAAGTCCTTAATACCCGATTAAGGAAAGACGTAGTTTTTGAAATCATGCTGTCCCAGTTCCTTCCACATTCCGGCCATTCCGCCGAATTAAAATTCGGATAAACTCCCCGTGTCTTGGAAGCGCCCCAGCGCACAAAATATTTACAATTTCCGCAAAGCCGCCCCTCGAGGCGCGAGCTCCCAATTTATGGGCCTAAAACGTTCGAATTGGGTAAGTTTACAATTTGAAATTAAAATGAGGCGCTTATTAAGAATTTGCGTAGCCACACGAGCCCAAGAATTAATCTCCCGCACCTCGAACGTGTAATCCGGCATCGACTTTTGCCTGTTTGTTTTTGAAGTCCGGAATTCCGTTTAATTCGGGTTCGCATTTTCCGCCGGAGAATTTCCCCGCAGCGAAACTTTTCTACTGGCGTATAATTGAGGAACTTCCCCTATTTCCCGATGCGACTTTATGGGATCGTAACGCATTGAGTTGAGGACGTCTTGTGTGCGTGTTTGATGTTTCTTCGAATAAATGTTTCGGCGGTAAAAATGCCACATAAAAGAAAACGCCGCGGAGATTTGAGCTTTATGAGTATGACGAACGAACGCAGAACGCGTTACTTTCGCTAATTAGGGGGGTTTCGTTTTTTTGCGTGTTTAAAATTTCGTTTGGCGGTGTATTTTCGCCCCGATTCTCGGGTCCAGTTTATCTTCATTCAATCCCGCAATAGAGGGTAAATTAAGATGTATACGGCCTCGGACAATGAACCGTGATTATACTAAGAAAACATTGAAATATTAAAGAGGCGACTTCCACCGCACTAAGTTTTAATTAAGTTTAATTAGGGGCTGCAGACGCCGCCTCCGCCAAATGATGACATTTTCTGTTGGCTAATCAAAGGGAGCTGCCGGCGGCGGCGTGGGCGAAAATCGAACTCGTTTAAATTCGGAATGCATTTGCACCTGAAAAAATTACTACAAGAAAATTTCCGCCTTTGCGGCCACGCGGAACGCATAGAAATGTCCACGCCGAGACGGGGCTATCGATTTTGGAAACTTTTCGCAGAGGGTAACGTTGTTATGTAAATGTTACATTGCTTTGATACGTGGACGCGGTGTTGTGGGGCGTATGTTTGTCGAGAGTGTGAGTGTTAACATGTAAATATTGAGTTATGTTACACACATGTAACACTCAAATGTTCTAGTATTTCATGAGCTTCTTCAAACTACCGGACCGATTATTGTCAAATTTTGTAAATATCATATAGATGGTAGAAAGTTAACCAAATCTTGGCTAATCATCCCCGCCGACAATAGGATGACGTCATCTCCAAAATTTATATTTGCAAATACTATTTAAATTTTATAAAATAAAATGCTCCTGTATTTGTGGCTTATGAATCCCTGTTGAGTTTTTACCCTAGACGTCCAGATTTTTGAGGAAAAATTCAAAATGGTATTCAGTTTACCTTTGACAAAAAAATCTTGCAAGCATTAAAGAAAGAATGGTAAATTTGCAACCAAATTTGCCGGTTTATGCGATTTTTAATCGGTTTTTCAACTTTTCGATTTTCGAGTTGTCGATTTTTTCGTTTTTTGATTTCCAGATATCACCATTTTTCAAGTTCTCGATTTCCAATTTTTCAGTGTTTCAAATCTTCAATTTTTCGATTTTTCATGTTTTGATTTTTCTATTATTTAACGTTTAACAATTTTTCTATATTTCAATTTTGGGATCTTCCGATATTTCGACATTTCGTTTCGAACTTAGGTTTACTACTTTTTCAATTTCCAAATTTTTTGATTTATTGTTGTTTCGATTTCTCGATTTTTCAGTTCTGCGATTTTTCTATTTTTCAATATTTAATGTTTCTAAATTTTCAATTTTTAGATTTCTTGGTTAATTGATTTTTGATTTATTCAAGTTTCGATTTCTCGATGAATTTTCAATTATTCAATTTCCAAATTTTTCGGTTTATTGATGTTTCGATTTCTCGATATTTCAATTCTGCGATTTTTCTATTATGATTCCAATTATCAGTTTTTAGACTTATTGATTAATTGATTTTTCGATTTTTGATTTTGCCAGTTCTCAATTTTTCAATTAATTTGAGGATGTTTCAGTTTTTGTTAATTTATTTTTGTTTTTTTTTTAATTCTAAAGTTTTCGATTTCTCGATTTTTCAAATTTCCGTCTTACAATATTTTATATTTTCGGTTTTTCAGTTTTTCCGATTTCTAGATTTTTCGATATTTCAATTTTGGGATTTTTCAATATCGAGATATGTATTCAATCTGTCGATTTTTCGGTTTGTCATTTTCTCGATTTTTTAATTTTTTAATATTTTATTTTTCGGCTTTTTAATTTTATAGTTTTAGATTTCTGGTTTTTTCACTTCTACGAATTTTGTATTTTTCAAATTTTCCCGTTTCTAAATTTTCAATTTTTAAATTTTTTGATTAAATAATTTTTCTATTTTTCAACTTCTCGTATTTTTGATTTTTCGACTTTCAGTTTCTGCAATTCTTCAAATTTTTGTCGTCCAATATTTTACATTTTCGATTTTTTAGCTTGACGATTTTTCAATTCTACGATTTTTCCATTTATTTTTCAATTTTTAACTTTTCTAAATTTTCAATTCTTAGGTTTCTTGATTGATGGACTTTTGGTTTTTCAACTTTTCGAATTCCTGATTTTTCGATTTTTTTATTTTCCCATTTTCCGATTTTTAAGTTGCTCGATTTTTCAATTTCTCGATATCCCGATTTTTCGATTTTTCAATTTTTGGATTTTTTGATTTTTCGATTTCTCGATTTTTCAATTAATTTTTCGATTTGTTAATTTTTTTTTTTTGAGTTCTCAATTTCTCTATTTTTCAGTTTTTGCAATTCTTCAAAATTTGTCGTTCAATATTTTACATTTTCGATTTTTTAGCTTCACGATTTTTCAATTCTGCGATTTTTCTATTTATTTTTCAATTTTTAACGTTTCTAAATTTCCAATTTTTAGGTGTCTTGATTGATGGATTTTTGGTTTTTCAACTTTTCGATTTCCTGATTTTTCGATTTTTTTATTTTCCCATTTTCCGATTTTTCAGTTTCTCGATTTTTCAATTTCTCAATATCTCGTTTTTTCGATTTTTCAATTTTTGGATTTTTTGATTTTTCGATTTCTCGATTTTTCAATTAATTTCTCGATTTCTTCATTTTTTTTGAGTTCTCGATTTCTCTATTTTTCAGTTTTTGCAATTCTTCAAATTTTTGTCGTCCAATATTTTATATTTTTGATTTTTCGGATTGACGATTTTTTTTACAAATTCTCGGTCTTTCCCAATTTTTTGAATTTTTAAATTTTAGATTTTTCAATGTTTTAATGTTTTGATTTCTTGATATTTCCGTTTTAGATGAATTGGTTTTCACAATTTTTTATTTTTCGATTTTTCAACTTTTTGGCTTTTAGATGTTTCTTTTGATTTTTCCATTATTTAACGTTTAACAATTTTTCGATATTTCACTTTTGGGATTTTTCAATATTTCGTTTCGAATTTAGGTTTACTACTTTTCCAGTTTTTCAATTTCCAAATTTTTTGATTTATTGTTGTTTCGATTTCTCGATTTTTCAGTTCTGCGAGTTTTCTATTTTTCAATATTTTATGTTTCTAAATTTTCAATTTTTAGATTTCTTGGTTAATTGATTTTTGGTTTATTCGAGTTTCGATTTCTCGAAGAATTTTCAATTATTCAATTTCCAAAATTTTCGATTTATTGATGTTTCGATTTCTCGATATTTCAATTCTGCGATTTTTCTATTATGTTTCCAATTATCAGTTTTTAGACTTTTTGATTAATTGATTTTTCGATTTTTGATTTTGCGAGTTCTCAATTTTTCAATTAATTTAAAGATGTTTCAGTTTTTGTTAATTAATTTTTGGTTTTTTTAATTCTAAAGTTTTCGATTTCTCGATTTTTCAAATTTCCGTCTTACAATATTTTATATTTTCGGTTTTTCATTTTTTCCGATTTCTAGATTTTTCGATATTTCAATTTTGGGATTTTTCAATATCGAGATATGTATTCAATCTGTCGATTTTTCGGTTTGTCATTTTCTCGATTTTTTAATTTTTTAATATTTTATTTTTCGGCTTTTTAATTTTAGAGTTTTAGATTTCTGGTTTCTTCACTTCCACGAATTTTGTATTTTTCAAATTTTCCCGTTTCTAAATTTTCAATTTTTAAATTTTTTGATTAAATCATTTTTCTATTTTTCAACTTCTCGAATTTTTGAGTTTTCGACTTTCAGTTTCTGCAATTCTTCAAATTTTTGTCGTCCAATATTTTACATTTTCGATTTTTTTGCTTGACGATTTTTCTATTTATTTTTCAATTTTTAACTTTTCTAAATTTTCAATTCTTAGGTTTCTTGATTGATGGATTTTTGGTTTTTCAACTTTTCGATTTCCTGATTTTTCGATTTTTTATTTTCCCATTTTCCGATTTTTCAGTTTCTCGATTTTTCAATTTCTCGATATCTCGCTTTTTCGATTTTTCAATTTTTGGATTTTTTGATTTTTCGATTTCTCGATTTTTCAATGAATTTCTCGATTTCTTCATTTTTTTTGAGTTCTCGATTTCTCTATTTTTCAGTTTTTGCAATTCTTCAAATTTTTGTCGTTCAATATTTTACATTTTCGATTTTTTAGCTTGACGATTTTTCAATTCTGCGATTTTTCTATTTATTTTTCAATTTTTAACGTTTCTAAATTTCCAATTTTTAGGTTTCTTGATTGATGGATTTTTGGTTTTTCAACTTTTCGATTTCCTGATTTTTCGATTTTTTTATTTTCCCATTTTCCAATTTTTCAGTTTCTCGATTTTTCAATTTCTCGATATCTCGATTTTTGGATTTTTCAATTTTTGGATTTTTTGATTTTTCGATTTCTCGATTTTTCAATTAGTTTCTCAATTTCTTCATTTTTTTTTGAGTTCTGGATTTCTCTATTTTTCAGTTTTTGCCATTCTTCAAATTTTTGTCGTCCAATATTTTATATTTTTGATTTTTCGGATTGACGATTTTTTTTTAGAAATCCTCGGTCTTTCCCAATTTTTTGAATTTTTAAAATTTAGGTTTTTCAATGTTTTAATGTTTTGATTTCTTGATATTTCCGTTTTAGATGATTTGGTTTTCACAATTTTTTATTTTTCGATTTTTCAACTTTTTGGTTTTTAGATGTTTCTTTTGATTTTTCTATTATTTAACGTTTAACAATTTTTCGATATTTCACTTTTGGGATTTTTCAATGTTTCGTTTCGAATTTAGGTTTACTACTTTTCCAGTTTTTCAATTTCCAAATTTTTTGATTTATTGTTGTTTCGATTTCTCGATTTTTCAGTTCTGCGATTTTTCTATTTTTCAATATTTAATGTTTCTAAATTTTCAATTTTTAGATCTCTTGGTTAAATGATTTTTGGTTTATTCGAGTTTCGATTTCTCGATGAATTTTCAATTATTCAATTTCCAAATTTTTCGGTTTATTGATGTTTCGATTTCTCGATATTTCAATTCTGCGATTTTTCTATTATGATTCCAATTATCAGTTTTTAGACTTATTGATTAATTGATTTTTCGATTTTTGATTTTGCCAGTTCTCAATTTTTCAATTAATTTGAGGATGTTTCAGTTTTTGCTAATTTATTTTTGTTTTTTTTTAATTCTAAAGTTTTCGATTTTTCGATTTTTCGAATTTCCGTCTTACAATATTTTATATTTTCGGTTTTTCATTTTTTCCGATTTCTAGATTTTTCGATATTTCAATTTTGGGATTTTTCAATATCGAAATATAGGTATATTCAATCTGTCGATTTTTCGGTTTGTCGTTTTCTCGATTTTTCAATTTTTTAATGTTTTATTTTTCGGTTTTTTAATTTTAGAGTTTTAGATTTCTCGTTTTTCACTTTTACGAATTTTATATTTTTCATATTTTGCCGTTTCTAAATTTTCAATTTTTAAATTTTTTGATTAAATAAATATATAATTTTTCGATTTTTCAACTTCTCAATTTTTTGATTTTTCGACTTTCAGTTTCTGCAATTCTTGAAATTTTTGTCGTTCAATATTTTACATTTTCGATTTTTCAGCTTGACGATTTTTATATTTCTCGATTTTTCAATTCTGTGATTTTTCTATTTATTTTTCAGTTTTTAACGTTTCTAAATTTTCAATTTTTAGGTTTCTTGATTGATGGGTTTTTGGTTTTTCAACTTTTCGATAACACGATTTTTCGATTTTTCAATTTTTGGATTTTTTGATTTTTCGATTTCTCGATTTTTCAATTAATTTCTCGATTTCTTAATTTTTTTTGAGTTCTCGATTTCTCTATTTTTCAGTTTTTGCAATTCTTCAAATTTTTGTCGTCCAATATTCTATATTTTTGATTTTTCGGATTGACGATTTTTTTTTACAAATCCTCGGTCTTTCCCAATTTTTTGAATTTTTAAAGTTTAGATTTTTCAATGTTTGAATGTTTTGATTTCTTGATATTTCGGTTTCACAATTTTTTATTTTTCGATTTTTCAACTTTTTGGTTTTTAGATGTTTCGGTTTTTAGAATGTACAAAAAGTTGACCCTTCTTATTTAATATTAAACCTAACAGATTTTAGGATTTTTCAGTTTTAATGATCCATAAAGAAGTTTGTGTTTGAGGAATAAATTTTTACAAAAATATGTCTTGTTAAAAATTGTTTATGGTAGATGAGGCACTTTTTTTACGTTACACATGTTATTTATTTTTTTATAGCAACCATATTTTCTGCATATTCGAAAAAGTTTTTTTTTACTTCCTGGAGGTAACCTAAGGAAGTACAATAACCAAGTGCCTCGGGCGACTTGTCACTTTCATATTTTCTCGACGTTTCATGACCCCTAGAGTATGAAAAAATTGATTTCACGTTTCCGTCTGTCTGTCGCATGTCTATGTGAATTTTTATTAGACAGATAATCTCCAAAACTACGGACCGATTGTTGTCAAGTTTTGCATGTATATTAGGACTGTCATGTAGATGGCAAAACGCCAACCAAAATATCTAGCCTTCGATTAATTTTTTAATTCAAGTTCTTGATTTGACAGACCTAATCTGATCTGACTTGAACCGAGCTAACTTACCCGGTTTTAAGCTTTTCATTCGAATGTTTTAAATTTTGCGAGTGATTTTTCGTCCGCCCGAAGCTTAATCAGTCGTCAGCATTCATTCCGCTTTTCGCAATAATTAACACCCCGCAAAGCAGCAGAACACATAACGAAAAGCATTTAACAAAGTTGGAAGTAATTTAAAAGTTTTATTAGGTAGGTAAGTGCCGTTTTCGGGCGGAATTCATTTTTGCCAATAATTTAGTCTACAAACTTCTAAGCTCGATAACTCAGAAATTGATAAAGTTGTGGAACATATTCCCGCGGCCGCCATTCATTTATGGCGGTTTAAGTGAAACGGGCGAACACGGGTATTAATTTTAAATATTACCGGCCGACGTATAACATATACACGAAGTTGTAAATAAAACGCATTCTGAATCCATATTCCTGTTCGAGCAATTAATTCCGTAATAATAACTAATACGTGATTAATGGGGGCGATTCGCTACATTTAATAATTATTTTATGGGGTGACGTGACTACGCCATGTGCTCTACTGCGATAATGCGGGCGGGGATTTAAAATGCATGCAGCGATCGTAAATGAATTACAATAATTAACAGGATGTGGAAAGCATAGTTAATATTTGCTGATTTCGGATTTGCATTTATAGGGGATTGCGATTCGAAACGCATATTCGGACGATTTCGGTGCGCATTTTTCAATTTAACGGCCGATTATTACGCGTAAGCTATTTGTTTCATGTTTTCTCGACTTTTGATGATTTTCCCTAACGTAACATAACAGTTTCCGTCTGTCTGTATGATGTCTGTGTCGAATTTTATTATACGCGTAATCTCCAAAACTACTGGACGGGTTGGTGTCAAACTTTGTAACGTGCGAGGGGCGATATAACCTTCTAGGAATTTTTTTCGTGTAAATTACGACCTGCGTTTCTTGTTTTGCTATTCGGTTGTCCCGGACCTCCCTCTTTTCGTTCCTTAATGAATCCGCCGGCGCTTTATCTTAAAAGAAAATTACCCTCCGAAATCCTGCAAGAAAATCCGCAATAAAACCTCCCCCTCCACTCGTATTTCCTTTAAAAGCCCTATATTTACGCGGCGTTCTCACCTCCTGCACTTAGAATTCGACTCGACTCGACTTACATGTTCGCTTTCAAACTCCCTTGCTTCGGAGATTTAACAATGGCTACAATGTACTTTTGTAAAACTTTAAACCGGGAGATTTTGTTCGCGGGGATTGGAAAAGGGACAAGTCGGAAAAGTCGGTAATTATTTACGATAACGCGGATATAATTTCGGGGTAATTTTTCGAATCCGAAACTTGGCGAGGGAGCTTTGTTTAAGTCGCGCATTTTTTATCTTGTCGAAGGAAATGAGGAAGGGAACGGAGGAAGCTGGCCGAGTTAATTATTGCTAGCATTATTTAGATTTTTCGCTCGACGAGGAACCGCTTTTCTGCAAAGTGCAGTCGAGGTCTAGGATGGCCGGATCTGCTCCCACAACCGCGATCAATCCGGCAATTAATCCTCGCCGATCCCCTCGGGACGCAAACAAGTGTATAATGGAGTTTTGATTTACAATAACAGAGCGTTATGCAATGTTAACCGATCTTCTCGGATAGTTATATTTCCCCCGGGCTTCACCTGAGGAACGGTTCGCCAAGATGGCCTCCCTCAGGATGGATCCTCTAAATAATTTCCGAGAGCCAGAACGAAGAGAATACCGTTAGGCGGACCGGAATATTTGAGATGAACATCGAGGGCACTAATGTTCACTCATACGGATAACGTTAGAGTTAGCCATATTAAGGGATTTGGTAAATGGGCCGAAGTTTGGGCGCATGGTGAATGGGAAGTGATTTTGCGGTCGAGGACGCGAGCAAATAAAACACTAGAAAAACTTACTCAAATATGCAACCAACAATTCACCAAAGCCCCCCCACCACTGGCGTGTATTTCGGGTTGCATCTCCACCACACATCGCGTAATGGAGATAATCGAGTTCTGCAACAACTAATACCATCCACGTTAACTTATCATAATAAACAAAATGTGTCCGACGAAACTCAGCCGGAACATCTGCGAACCGTTTTAATCAGAATTAGCGTCCATGTCGGCGTAAATTCCTCTCCACTCGTACATTTCGATCCCGTCCGTCTTAGCAGCCATAATAATAGTAATAACAATAACACTAGATGACGAAGAGTTGTTGAAAGTTTCCCGTTTAGTCAGCAGAAAAAGCCGAGCACTGCGATAAACAAGAATAAAGCGTAGTGCGACTCGAAAAATGATATTTTATGAAGCGCCGTAAATATCATTGATTCTAAGTCGAGTGGGGAATTTATGCGTTTTCTGGCGATGTTTATCAGTTTATCAGGCGACGTTTACCCGTGTCGTCGCGCTTTGAATAGCCAAGTCGTCTGAGGGCAAAAAAGGGAACGTACGAACGTACGCCAAGTGATCAACAAGCAGATGCGCCGCTAAAATTCCTCGTTAATTAACGCCCGAATCAAAGCTGATTAAATCAAAATTGGGAATTAATAATGTAAAGCTGGTGGAGGCAAGTCGTTACGTCGTGTAATTGGATTATTACACAGAAACTATTCCCGAGTTCGCGGTAATATGGGATTGAACATCTATTTTAATTGTGTGTTATTGTCATTTCGGAGCTGCGTGGTTATTGGAGCGCGAAGGAGATTATTTCAGGGCAGGCTGAAGTGCACAAGATTTTGGCAAATTTTCACTGTATCTAAGTTTCACAACATGATATTGTTTTGTTCGAAGCATAAATATTTCAAATTCTCTACTAAACTATTTGGTGTTACACTTACATTGGAGATAACTACAAGTAGAACTGAAATTTTCTAGAAATTTAGCATTGCCTTCATTTCTGCTGATAAATAAATTGTATAAATTGTATTGGGTGTTCATAAATGTTTGTCATCACACAAGTGTCAAAAACATTATGCCGATTTTAAAAAATTATTGCAAAATTTAGAAATCACATAAATGTATTACTGGTTGCCTCAACAGGCGTTTAATTTTAAAATTATTTCGGAAACGACTTTTATTATAATAACTAGCTGACCCCATGAACTTCGTTTCACCTACAACCTAATTTTGAATCTGCAAAACCGAATGCTTTGAAATCTTGCAGATTTTTTAAACATCTGATAAGCATAATAAATTTTTATTCAAAATAATAGTTACTTGCTCCAAAAAATTGATGACGTCAGCCCAAAATTTTGCCAAATGAATCCTTTTTAAAATGCCCAAAATAGGATGAGACTATATTTGTGATTTATCATTCCATTCATATTTTTTAGTTTTGCTTATAGGGAAAAAAATTAATCACCGAGTCAATTTATTTTATTGATTGAATCAAGAATTGCAAAACTGAACTATATAATTTTTCCTTTTTTTCGTCGGTAACTTCTACCTTTGATAGGAGTCGTTTCTTTGATAAGCAATGTTAGTGTTTTGTAACATTGCGTTGGCACTATTGATAAAAAACCTATGCTGCGATGTATCGGTGAAGTTGGTGGGTCAAAGCTATATATTTTCGCGACATAATTAAATAAAATTTAAACATAATTAATATAATTCATAATGTTTAAATATGTTAACTATTAATATGTGATAATTAAACCGAAAACCATTTTCCTAAGAACACGAGATTAGCAAAAACAAATTAGTTTGTTTAAAAATTGTTAAATTAATCCCGAAAATGTACAATTTCTGAGCGAAAATATGAAGAATAATTTTTGCAATCTCATCGTGACGTACGATGACGTCACTGTCACGTGAGCTACCTGATAAAATGTAACATTTTTCGATCCTCTGTGTTTAGTTTTGATTTCGGCTTGGTGGCAGCAACATCAGAGCTCCGTTTTGGCTTAAAAGTAGGGCTCTTTTCACGAATTTCTAATTTATTATTAATAAATATTAGTGAAAATGTGTTGTATTAGTACTGTGAACACGAAAGAAGATGGATATTTTTCCGAAAAGGACCGAAAACAGGGTAAGTACGACTTCAGTTTTAATTTATCGGATTCCGTGATTCGTTCACTCGACAATGTTTAAATTTTGGGAAAATTTTCGAAACGATTGAAGTCGGTTGATCAAAGCTATACATTTGCACGATATAAATTAATAAATTTTAAACATAATTAATATCACTTATAATGTTTAAATATGATAAGCATAAATATTAGGGTGTTCCTTATTTTCCAAGTTTGGTTTTCTTTAATTCTCACCCCCTTAAAAGTTTACATCGATATAAGAAAAATATTTGTAAAATATTATACCCGTAAGTTTTCTCCTTCCAGTGCCGCCACCACGATAAATGTTTGATAAACAACACAAAGTAACTCTTTTTTCTGTGTCGTGAAATATTTTTATTTTGGGTCACTAAAATGATATTAATAGTAATTTTGACAATTTTAAAATAAAGCTTATGTGTTAAACATATTACTATTATTATTACCAAATCAATATCTACGCAAAAAATATTAAAAATTAAAATGCAATCAACAAGATTTATTTAAAGTAGTTTTTTTACAATTGGGATACATTCTGTGTTCCTGAACCGTTCTCAAGACATATTGTCTTTGATCTTTATTATTGGTCAACAAACCATGAAAATCTTGTGTCAATTTTACAGATCATTTTTCCCAAAAAATTATTGCTTCACGCACCGCTATATTTGCACTATCCCTTGTATTTAACTTAACTTCTCTCAAATTATAAAAAAAACTGATAACAATTGTTTATTCGTAGGAAGTTTTGAGCCAAGTATTTGAGTCTCTACTATTCCTACCAAATATACCTTGCCTAAGCCTCGGGATGCCATTAGATTTTTTTGTAATCGCTAACATGCGACACATAACACAAAAAGTACAATTATTTGACTTTTGTACTCAACACCTACTGCATATTATGCAGGTTTTAATTTTTGATAATTCAAGTTCATGGCGGCACGGGAAGGGATAAAGGGAGTGGGTCAAAATTTTTTATGTCTAGTGTCTATTTCAAATGTAAACTTTGTGGAGGGTGAGACCAACTTAATTCGAAAAAATACAATTTCACCTCTAAATAAGGAAGACCCTAATAAATATATATGATAATAATTAAACCGAAACTCGTTGTTCTAAAAGCCCGAAATTATTAAAAACAAATCAATTTGTTTAAACATTGTTAAATTATCCCCGAAAATTTGCATTTTCCCGGCCAAAATGTGAAAAATAAGTTTTGCAATCTCATCGTGACGTACGATGACGTCACTGTCACCTGAACTACCTGTCCAAAGGTCACGTTTCGCGGTCCTTTGTGTTCAGTATTAATTTGTTTGATGGCGGCAAGATCGTCGCGTCGTGTTGGCGTAAAAGTGGGGCGTTTTAGCGAATTTCTACTTTATTATTAATAAATAATTGCGGAAAATATGTTGTGTTAGTGCTGTGAACACGAACGAAAATGGATATTTTTCCGAAAAGAACCGAAAACAGGGTAAGTACGATTTCAGCTTTAATTTATTGTGTTCGGTGATTCATTTACTCGACAATGTTTAAATTGTGGGAAGATTTTCGAAACGATTGAAATTGGTTGATTAAAGTTATACATTTTCACGATATAAATAAATAAATTTTAAACATAATTAATATCATTTATAATGTTTAAATATGATGAGCATTAAACCGAAAATCGTTTTCCTACAAACCCGAAATTATTAAAAACAAATCAATTTGTCTAAACAATGTTAAATTATCCCCAAAAATGTGCATTTTCCCGGCCAAAATATGAAAAATAAATTTTGCAGTCTCATCGTGATGTACGATGACGTCAATGTCACGTGAGTTACCTGTATAAAGGTCACGTTTTACGGTCCTTTGTGTTCAGTATTAATTTCTGTTTGATGGCGGTAAGATCGTCGCGTCATTTTGGCGTAAAAGTGGAGCGTTTTAGCGAATTTCAAGTTTAATATTAATACATATTAAGGAAAAATTGTTGTGTTAGTGCTGTGAACACGAACGAAAATGGATATTTTTCCGAAACGGACCGAAAACAGGGTAAATGCGACTTAAGTTTTAATTTATCGGATTCCGTGATTCGTTTACTCGACAATGTTTACATTTTGGATCAATTTTCGAAACGATTGAAGTTGATGCGTCAAAGCTATACATTTTCGCTATATAATTAAATAAAATTTAAACATAATTAATATAATTCATGATGTTTAAATGTGATAACTATTAATATATGATAATTAAACCGAAAACCATTTCCCGAAGAACACGAGATTAGCAAAAACAAATTAGTTTGTGTAAACGTTGTTAAATAAACCCCGAAAATGTACAATTTCTGAGCTAAAATATGAAAAATAATTTTTGCAATCGCATCGTGACCTACGATGAAGTCACTGTCACCTGAGCCACCTGATAAAAGGTCACATTTTCGATTCTTTGTGTTCAGTTTTGATTCCGGTCTGGTAGCACCAACACTGGAGCTCCGTTTTGGATTAAAAGTAGCACGTGTTCGCGAATTTCTAATTTATTGTTAATAAATATTAACAAAAATGCTTTGTGTTAAATGCTGTGAACACGAAGGAAAGTGGATATTTTTCCGAAAATGGCCGAGTTTTTTGAAATTTATTGTTAATAACATGCATTCAGCACTGATAAAGTGCGGCTAGAACAAGGTCTAGAATCCATTGTAAATATAATTAAACCAGTATAATTTTTGGAAGTCACATTTTATTGCTCCGTTAATACACTTTCATAACCCTAAGTCTACTTTTACTCGGCGGCATCCCCCTTCGCCTTCTTCAGGTCATCAGCGATGAAGAGGGAAGCCACAAAGTACAAGATGCCTCCCACTATCGCCACCAGCAGCGTCAAAAGCACTGCGTGTTGGATGGCGTAAACGTCGTTACTCGGATTCTTTTCCTTCCTGTCGTAGTACCGAGTCAGCCCAGCAGCCACTAATCTCGTTATTTCAGAACTCCACGCGTGGCCCAGAGCATTCGTGGCGAACAGCATTATGCCGATGGCGCTCCCTCTCCTCGAAGGCACCACAACTCCCAAACAGATATCCGTCGTGATCGCCCAAATCATGCTCAAAAAAAAAAATCCCAAAAACAGGACGCCGTAGGTGGCGTACTTATCGGTGTACGTCAGCTCGGTGGCAAGGAAGATGAACGGCATCGCCGCCAGTACGCCCATGCTGCAGATCATGGGGTCTCCACGGGGGTACGTCTCCTTCACGTTCCGTGAAATAAGATAGGCCACCAGTAATCCTAGGGAGCCCCCCAGGAAAAACATCAGATCGTTCGAAGAATACACAGAGTGTGGTTCGATGTCAGGGTACTTAATTTTCAAGCCCTTGTACAAGAGCGGGGAAAACCACAGCCCTAACGTCCCCGTGCAGTAACGCACAGCCGATAGAGCCAGCGTCGTGATCAAGTAGCTCCTATTTCTCAAAAGGTACTTCAAGTCCTCGTCAAACATGGTGACTTCCATCTGCCTCCCGTCCAGCTCCCCGCGAGCCGGCTCGTGCAGCATCACCAGCGCCAGCACCATGTTGACGACCCCCACGACTACGAGGAGACGCAGACACCACATCCAGTTGCTGAACAGTATCGGGGCTAGCGTTCTCACCAAAAACTTGATTCCAATGCTCACGGGCCGCGTCAGATAGTACACACAGAGCAGCCTTGAGCGCATATCCCCCACGAACAAGTCGCTGAGGAGAGTCGGTGCGACAACGTTGACACACGCCTCACCCAAGGCCGCCAAAGCCACCATCACCAGGAAAAGCCATAATTTCGGGGCGAAGGATGCACACAAGTTGCTGAAGCTCCACACGCCCACCCCCAACGCCACGAGGTACTTCCTGGAGAACCTGTCAGTGAGGTACCCGAAAACGGGAGAACTGAACATGGAGGGCAACACGAAAGCCAGGCGAAGCAAAGTCCTCACTTCGTCGTTGATCTCGAAGTACTTTTGGAGGTCCTTGAAGGTGGCCCCCATGAAAACGAAATTGCAGTGGTACATGAAGTTGATGAAGATTAGGATGGAGGCGTCGCAGTACTTGCGTTTGTTTGGGGGCGGCGCTGCGGGGGCGGGATTATGAGCGTCAGGCATGGAGCTGCAGCATCAGTTGTGACGGTTTTGACATTTTCGGGACGACGCCCTCTTAATTTTCTTTGCGTATTAACTAAAGCTACTTTGACGTAAATTATCCATTAACTTTTAGGTTTCAATTAAACATGTTATACATTTTCAGTCAATTTTCATCTAAATGATAATTGTGGAACTTTAGTTTTACCTATCGTCCACTATGTTACTAGAAATTCGTCCGAGCGTCTTCGTTTTTCGAGGGAAGGCGTAGCAGCGGTATGCATGACCACACCACAGCCCCATTACTTATTCGTGACGTTCATGCGTAGAACAAACTCGACATTGTATCCGAAACCATGGTAGAAGGAGACATGGTATGGGCATCCGATGTACCAATTTAAAAATGGTCTGCGCATCCATTTGTGACGTTAGGTGGCATCAACGACCTTGTGATTCTTATGAGCTTCGCTAGGGAAGTCTAGGGAATTTCAGCTTGAGTTGTCATTGCTCTGTCCAATACGTCAATTAGTTGTCGGATAACGAATTGTATTTTAAATTTCGCGCTAATTTCACCCCACTTGACGTCACACCTGATGCGTATGCCTATACCATGTCTCCTTCTACCATGTCCGAAACATAATTTATGAAGACAGGTTAAGTGTGCTCGGTTTAACACCTTCAAGTCATGTGCGTATGCAAAATAAGCTCACCAAAAGCGGTGATTTATTATGGACTATTATCGTTAAAGTGTACTAATTACGGCGGGGGATTAAGCACCCGACTAATCGAGAAATAAAACTACCGCAAGTATTTCGACAAAGTTTTAATCGCTGAACAGCACTCGATGAACGCTTAACCTGTCATAAATACGAGTACACGCTGACGAAGTTGGATTTTAATTTCGCTTGTAGTCGACGAATTATGCGGACTAGTGTTTTAAACAAGGATTAAACACTTCGGAAACGGGCTTGGCGTCGGCGGGAGTAGTCGAGAGGCGATTAAACGGAGCTGTCGGAGGGAATTTTTAGTGAGTGCTTACTTCGAATTCAGCCAGCTGATGGAATCGATTCGAATTTTGGCAGATGAGGAAGGGTTAATTTTTCGCAAAAATTACAAACAACTAAAACTCGGAAACTTAGTCGAACTGGTGTAAAAAAAGAAAAGATTGTAAAAAGTGGAACAAAATACCAGGATTCTCAGAGATAGTTTTAAATTGACATTCTTTAAAAACAAAGACCAGGGGTTCTCAAGGTTGCTTCAAATTGTTTATAAAAGTAATAGGGACTCTCGAGCTTCTCTGAACTATCAGAAAGAAGGAAATAGGGGAAAGGTTCAGCTTCTTTAAAGAAAAAGGACAGTTGGGTCCCCGAGACGGTTTTACATTGCCTAAAAACACATTTGAAGCCCTCGAGGTTTCACCCTTAAAAAAAAAATAGTTGGAGTCCTCGAAAAGGTTTTACATTGTTTAAATAAAAAGACAGTTGAGGTCCCCGAGAAGGTTTGCCATTCTTAAAAAACACAGTTGAGGCTCTCAAAAAGGTTTCCCATTCTTAAAAGACATTCTTGGAGCCTCCGAGAAGGTTTTACCTTAAAAAAAAGACACTTGGGGTCACCGAGAAGGTTTTAGATAAAAAAAAGACTGCTGAGCTCCCGAAAAAGTTTGTCATTCTTAAAAACACAGTTGAAGTCTTTAAGAAGGTCATCTTCATTTAAGGTAGTTGGATTCTTAAAAAAAAAAGACTCCAAGAAGGTTTGCCCTTGTTAAAAAACAGAGTTGGTTCCCTCAAGAAGGCTTCCCATTTTTAAAAAACACTGTTAGTGCTTCCGAGAAGGTTTTACCTTAAAAAAAAACACAGTTGTAGCCCTCGAGAAGGTTTCATCTTTAAAAAAAAAGGCAGTTGGTGTCCGCGAAAAAGTTTTATATTCTTTAAATAAAAAGGCAGTTGAAGCCCTCGAGAAGGTTTCTTATTATTAAATCACTATTGGGACCTCTGAGAAAGTTTTACATTCTTTAAATAAAAGACAGGTGAGGCCCCCGAGGTTTCCCATTCTTGAAAAACACTGTTAGGGTCTCCGAGAAGGTTTTACCTTAAAAATAAACACAGTTATAACCCTCGAGAAGGTTTCATCCTTAAAAAAAAGGCAGTTGGTGTCTCAGAGAAGGTTTTAGATTAAAAAAAAAGACAGTTGAGGCTCCCGAGACGGTTTGCCATTCTTAAAAACACAGTTGAAGTCCTTAAGAAGGTTTCCCATTTTTAAAAAAGACCGTTGGGTCCGTGAAGGTCATCTTCATTAAAGGTAGTTGGGACCCGTTAGGTTTTATTTAAAAAAAAAAGACAGTTGGGTCCCCCGAAAAGGTTTTGAGGTATGTTTAAAAAAAGACAGTTGGGTACTCGAGAAGATTTCACTTAAAAAAAGACAGTTGGAGTTCTTGTTTGTTTTACATTGTTTAACAAAAAGATTCCTCATATCTTTAACTGCCTTCCCCCCCAAAAACGCAGAAGGGATCCAGGGTTTCTTTCGCATTCCTAAAGATACTTAGATTCTTTGAAAAAAAAAGACCCCAAGAAGGTTTGCCCTTCTTAAAAAACACAGTTGGGGTCCCCCAGAAGGTTTTACCTTAAAAAACACAGTTGGAACCCTCGAGAAGGTTTCATCCTTATAAAAAAGGCAGTTGGGGTCCCCGAGAAGGTTTTATATTCTTTAAATAAAAAGGCAGTTGAAGCCTCCGAGAAGGTTTTTCATTCTTAAAAAACACTATTGGAGCCTCTGAGAAAGTTTTACATTCTGTAAATAAAAGACAGTTGAGGCCCCCGAGGTTTCCCATTCTACAGTAACACTGTTAGGGCCTCCGAGAAGATTTTACCTTAAAAAAATACAGTTGGAAAACTCGATTAGGGTTCATTCTTAAGAAAACGGCAGTTGAGGTCCCCGAGAAGGTTTCTCATTCTTAAAAAACACTATTGAGGCACCCGAGAAAGTTTTACATTCTTTATATTAAAAGACAGTTGAAGCCCCCGAGAAGGTTTTCCATTCTTAAAAAACACTGTTGGGGCCTCCGAGAAGGTTTTACCTTAAAAAAACACAGTTGCAGCCCTCGAGAAGGTTACATCCTTAAAAAAAAGGCAGTTGGGGTCTCCGAGAAGGTTTTAAATTAAAAAAAAAAGAAAGCTGAGGCTCCCGAGAGGGTTTGCCATTCTTAAAAACACAGTTGATGTCCTTAAGAAGGTTTCCCATTATTAAAAAAGACCGTTGGGCCCGTGAAGGTCATCGTCATTAAAGGTAGTTGGGACCCGTTGGGTTTTATTTAAAAAAAAAGACAGTTGGTTCCCCCGAAAAGGTTTGAAGGTATGTTTAAAAAAAGACAGTTGGGTACTCGAGAAGATTTAACTTAAAAAAAGACAGTTCGAGTTCTTGGGGTGTTTTACATTGTTTAACAAAAAGATTCTTCATATCTTTAACTGCCTCCCTCCCAAATTCTTTCACATATAAAAAAAACGCAGAAGGGATCCAGGGTTTCTTTCGCATTCCTAAAGATACTTGGATTCTTTAAAAAAAAAAGACCCCAAGAAGGTTTGCCCTTCTTAAAAAACACAGTTGGGGTCCCCGAGAAAGTTTTACCTTAAAAAACACAGTTAGAGCCCTTGAGAAGGTTTCATCCTTAAAAAAAAGGCAGTTGGGGTCCCCGAGAAGATTTTATATTCTTTAAATAAAAAAGCAGTTGAAGCCCCCGAGTAGGTTTTTCATTGTTAAAAAACACTATTGGGGCCTCTGAGAAAGTTTTACATTCTTTAAATAAAAGACAGTTGAGGCCCCCGAGGTTTCCCATTCTACAAAAACACTGTTAGGACCTCCGAGAAGGTTTTACCTTAAAAAAACACAGTTGGAGCCCCCGAGAAGGTTTCAACCTTAAAAAAAAATTGGGATCCCTGAAGAGGTTTTACATTCTTTAAATAAAAAGACAGTTGATGCCCCCAAGAAGGTTTGTCATTCTTAAAACACACACTTTGGACCGTCAAATAGGTTTCCCATTCTTAAAAATCACTGTTGAAACCCTCGAAAAGGTTTTACCTTAAAGAAAGGCAATTGAGGTCCCCGAGAAAATTTTACATTCTTTATATAAAAGACAGTTGAGGCCCCCGAGAAGGTTTTCCATTCGTAAAAAACATTCTTGGAGCCTCCGAGAAGGTTTTACCTTAAAAAAAAGACAGCTCTGGCCCCGAAAAGGTTTGTCATTCTTAAAAACACAGTTGAAGTCCTTAAGAAGGTTTCCCATTTAAAAAAAACACAGTTGGGTCCCTCAAGAAGGATTCCCATTCTTAAAAAACACTGTTAGGGCTCCCGAGAAGGTTTTACCTTAAAAAAAACACAGTTGGAGCCCTCGAGAGGGTTTCATCCTTAAAAAAAATAGTTGGGATCCCCGAATAGGTTTTACATTCTTTAAATAAAAAGACAGTTGATGTCCCAGAGAAAGTTTGCCATTATTAAAAAACACAGTTTGGGCCGTCAAAGTTTCCCATTCTTAAAAATCACTGTTGGGACCCCCGAAAAGGTTTTATGTTTAAAAAAAGACAGTTGGGTACTCGGGAAGATTTCACTTAAAAAAAGACAGTTGGAGTTCTTGGGATGTTTTACATTCTTTAACAAAAAGATTCCTCATATCTTTAACTGCCCCCCTCCCAAATTCTTGCATTAAAAAAAAAACGCAGAGAGATCCAAGGTTTCTTTCGCATTCCTAAAGATACTTGGATTCTTAAAAAAAAAGACTCCAAAAAGGTTGGAGCCTCCGAGAAGGTTTTACCTTAAAAAAACAGAGTTGGAACCCTCGAGAAGGTTTTATCTTAAAAAAAAAGGCAGTTGGGGTCCCCGAAAAGGTTTTACATTTTTTAAATAAAAAGACAGTTGATGCCCTCGAGAAGGTTTGCGATTCTTAAAAAACACAGTTGGGGCCGTCAAGAAGGTTTCCCATTATTAAACATCACTGTTGGGACCCCCGAAAAGGTTTTACCTTAAAAAAAGGACAGTTGGGGTCCCCGAGAAGGTTTCCCATTCTTAGAAAACACTGTTGGGGTCTTCGAGAAGGTTTTACGTTAAAAAACACAGTTGGAAACCTCGAGACGGTTCGAGAAAGTCATCTTCTTTAAAGGTAGTTGGATTCCCTTCGGTTTTACTTAAAAAAAAAAACATTTGAGGCCCCCGAGAAGATTTTATTTAAAAAAAAACAGTTGCACCTAATCTGACTTGATCTGACTTGACATCTCGATTGTCCCAAATAAACAAATTTTAAACTTTTCTATGAATACATAAAAACCAAAAAGCACACCCTTAAAATATTTGATGTATTTTGTGAAACAAAAATTGACTGAATCGTTTTTTGAGGTCACGCTACCACCTGGTACAGGTATTTTAACTGTTGCCAAAATGCATTTAATTTGCATGTTGTTCTCTCTTTTGCAACATTGTTCTGTTAGATCACGAAGCATTATTATTATTAGCGTTTCGTCATTTCTCCAATTTTTCGTTTTTTGTTGAAATCCGCCCCTCCCGCCGCCGCTGCCCCCGCTCGCGCCCCATAAACAATAAAAACACTTCGACCGCTAATGGCCGCAAAATGATTGATGAAAACGTCCGCTACATTTATGTGTCAGCGACAATTTCTTTAATAATAAAAAAACAAAATACGCTCGAAAGCGTAGGGGCGAAAAACGTTTGTTGCCGCCATAATGGAGGTAAAATTTCCGTATTGAGTCGGGTCGAACATCAGGAATAAATAATATTCGGAGGGGTTACGCGGTAGGGTTTAGTTGAATCTTTTATGTGCACTTGTAGAGGGATTCGGCGAAAAAAGTTTTTTTGCAAACGTACCTAAAATGGAAAAGTGCTGTGCTGTTTTTATCGCTTGGCAAAAAATTCTCTCCCAGAAATTATGCATGGGCCCATGATCGGAGTCGGGTGTTCTTCGCAGAGACGCCACTGGCGCAACTTTAACGAAGTGCGACGACGGGATTTTTATTTTGATTTTGATGCGAAATGAAAAGTAGGCAAGTGGATTTTTTCGCATCGCTTTGTTTACGATTTCCGAGCCGAAACAGCGAAAACCTTGCAGGAAAATCCTCTTCCGAGCTCAACAATCGCCGTTATCTGGCGGCGATAAATTTAAAGAACACGTGCCGCAAATCGTCCAGCTGCGCAAGCAAGATTCAAAAACACGGACCAAGGACAATCGTTTAAGAATGAGAAGGGAGCGGCTTATACTTATAATACGTCTTTCATATCACCTCGAGTAGAAGCGCACGGGCCGCGATGGGACAGCTGCACTTCAACTTCTAAAAGAACTCATTCTTTTCAAAGATTTACGCTTCTTAGCGCACGGAACGCGTCTTTTGGGGTTACTCATGTGATGGGGAAAGTGTATTGGGAAAAAGTAAGGCGATGCGAAGCGCGGACGAAAGGAAGGCGGATTTTTAAATTCGACGATGTTTATTTTATCCGATTTTTGCTCGCACGTGAGGGAACGCGGGCCGGAAAATTCGGGCCAAACCGGAGCCACTTACTCGTCGAAACCAAACACCGGATTTGTGGGACGCGATTCTGACAATTATGCGCTAGAAAATGACGATATTGTCAACAAGGGTAGTTAATACGTGACGTATTATTTGATGTGGATTTGAAGATTCACTCGAGACATAAATGACACTACAGTGCTAACCTTAATTGTTACCACAGAGAATTGTGGCTAAACGTAGTGTACTTAGACTATTATCCAGAAATAAGTAGAGTAATTACCTTAATATAAGAGGGCGTCGTCCCGAAAATGTCAAAACTGTCACAACTGACTCCAAGCCCATGGCTGATAATCGGAATCCCGCGACCGCAGCGGCGCCCCCAGATCCATCATCCCCCTCGCCGCCCCTAGACATACGCAAAATCTTCGATTCGTTCATCATCATCTTCAACGTCTTCATGATCAAGATAAACGACATAATTCGGGAGACCTTCCTAAAGTACCTCCAAGAGTACTTCTGCCTCGACGAGTGGGGGATGAGACATATCGAGCACGTGTTCGCGGTGACCTTCCTACTCTCGTCTTCCATTTTCGGTTTCTTGACTGACAGGTTCTCCAGGAAATACCTCATCGTCTTTGGGGTGGGTGTGTTGAACGTCAGCATCCTGTGTGAATCCTTCGTCAGCGCGTACTGGATCTTCCTGGTGCTGCACGCTCTTGAAACCTTGGGCATAACGTGTGTCTACGTCGTCAGCCTCCCCATGCTCGGCGACCTGTTCGTGGGGGATATACGCTCCAGAATGCTCTGCGTCTACTACCTGATGCGGCCACTATCCAGAATGATTGTGTTATTGGTCAGGACGCAAATCCAGATACTGTTGGGCAGCTGTTGGTCGAGTTTACGGGCCAGCTTCGTCGTGGGAGTGGTCAACGTGGTACTAGGACTATTGGTACTACGTGAACCACCTCGCGGCGAAGTCGACGGGCGGCAAATGGAAGTCACCCCTATCGAGGAAGACTTGAAGTACCTTTTGAGGAACAGGACCTACATGATGACGACGTTGGCTCTAACAGCTATGGCTTGCTGTCAAGGAGCTCTAACGACATTGTTCGGTACGCTCTTATTCGATGGCTTGAAAATCAATAACCCCGACCTCGACCCCTACGTCGTGAGTTCTATCTTCGAGTTGATCATCCACATGTCGAGCATCGTGGGGCTGCTGGCAGCGTATCTTATTTCACGGAAGCTGAAGGAGAAGTACCCCCGTGCAGACCCTCTTATGTGTAGCATAGCCCTTCTGACGGCGACGCCATTGGCCATCATAACCACCTACCTGTCCAACAAAGACCAGATTTCCACCTACGTGGTCTTGTTTTTTGGAAATGTTTGTCTGAATATGATTTGGGCCATCACAATGGATATCTGTTTGGGAGTGGTGGTGCCTTCGAGGAAAGGGTGCGCCATTGGGACAACGCTGTTCTTTGCCTTTGGCTTGGGAAGCACGTGGAGTTCAGATATAACAAAGATAGTTTCAGATGGGCTTTACCATTACTACCAAAGCCTGGAAGAGCATCCGGATAATAAATTTTACGGCCTACAACACGCGTGTTTCTTGTCGTTAGTAGGGCTCATTGTGGGAGCTGTGTTGTACTTTGCGGCTTCCCTCTCCATCACCGATGACCTGAAGGAGGCGAAAGGGAACGCCGCGTAAAAATAGGCTTAAGTTTATTAAAATGTTGTATAATGGAGTATTTCAAAAACGTTAGTTTATTAAACAAACAAAAAAATATGAAAGCATATTCCTGAAAATAGCAAAACTGTGACAACTCACACACCAGGATCCAGGCAACATTTATTATTGTGTCTACTTTAGATGATTTTTTTATTATTTAAATGTAAACGCTGATGGCAACCTCGTTTAAAATTTAATGTAACAAAACAAAATTTTCTTAAAAAAATGTACTCCTAGATTCTATTATTTATTAATAATACCAGAACCAATAAAATGAGTGATCGAAGCGATATAGCGGTGGGTGGGCGGGGCCACTTTGACACTGTTTTAAACCTTAGGTCCTACCGCTTGCCAAAACTGAACTGAATTCCCATTTTACAGTAAATAAAATAACTCAGTGAAATTAAAAGTGAAAGTGGGCGGGGCTAAGGTTAGCTTTTTTCTATAGATTTAAAGCAGTTGCCCCACCCACCCACCCTCTCTTCATTCCAATGACTACTCTTAATATTGTTAATTAATGTCGTTATTATCTTATTAAAATCCAAGAAAAAACGAGGTATCTAGAAAGTATTAAACTGGTGTTAAATAACCATACCGGCGTGAGAATCATATTCAGAAAGCAATATTACGGATGGTCCTCCCTCTCGCACAAACTCCACCTTAATAAATCATTTCATTGGCCCGGAGAAGAAGGGCGGAGTTTACAATTGTATATTATTGTGTCTACTTTAGATGATTTTTTTTATTATAAACGCTGATGGCAAACTATTTTTTAATATCAGATATGGAATTTCATTGGTGAAATCGTCGCGCTGACCTGATCTGACCTTTTGCGTCATTCTCTCAAGGTTTTTTTGTTTTTTTTTTTAACTTTTAACTTGGTACATGTTGAACGTGAACAATTATTCAATTTTTCAGTGTTTCAATTTTCCATCAATTTTTCAATTTTTGTTTCTTCAATTTAAAATTTCTCCAGTTTTCAGTTTTTAATTTATCATTCTTTTATTTTTCATGTCTTCAAATTTTCAAAATTTTTTGTTTCGATTTTTTATTTTTATTATTTTTACAATTTACAACACTTCGATTCTTAAATTTTTCAATTTTTCGTTTAGATTTTTAGACTTTTTACCTTCCATTTTTCAATTCTTAAATTTTTAAGTTTAAAGTTTTCAGGTTTTCAATTTTTAAATTTTAAATTTTCGATTCTTTAGTTTTTCATTTTTTCGATTTGGAATTTTCCATTAGACTTTTTTATTTTCTTTATTTTATAATTTTGCTATTTTTTATTTTTTTTATTTCTTCAATTGTACGATATGTTCAAGTTTTAGTTTCTTCAATTTTTTCATTTGTCTAGTTTTCATTTTAAGTACCTACATATGTATAATTAAATTATGATTTTTAAAATGTTTCACTTTTTCAATTTTATGATTTTAGAATTTTTCCATTTTTTTGCAATATTTAGGGTTTCCAATTTTTCTATTCATTCACTTTTTCGATTTTTAAGTTTTTCAATTTTTAGTGTTTCAATGTTTCAATTTATCATTTATTCAGTTCTTCGATCCCCAGATTTTCGATTTTCTATTTTTCCAATTTTGTAATTTTTCGAAACAAAAAGCAAAAATTACAAAATTATAAAACTGAAAAGTCAAAAATTAAAAACCAAAAATGTATAAATTGGAAACTTTGAAAATTCTGAAAAACGAAAAATTGTAATACAAAAGTGAGAAAATGAAAAATAAAAATCAAGAACTTGAAAAAGTGAAATTCGAAAAATTTTAAAAATTAAAGTCGAAAAAACGAAAATTTATGATCTCAAAAAAATTATTTTTACAAATTTTGATGATAGACAACGCGAATTCGGTCAAACTAGAAAAAATCTGCGCTCTACTGAACGTCCCGCAGTTTGTAGAACACGAAAATGTACGTAATTCTTCTTTCTAAAATAATTTGCTCCTAGTAATTATCAGCTTAAATTAGAAATCCAGTCGTTACTTCCTTTCGCTTGAGCGAATCAACCTGAATAAATTTTGAATCATTAGTTGAAGTAATAAAGTCTAAAATTCACGCTTTTAACCTCAAAAACGAATCAGTTTTTGCTCCACATAGGAAACATTTTATCTCAACATTTCCTACAATTTGAGATAAAAATCTAAGAATCGGTGCATTCAATCCGCTCCCTAGTTAAAACAATCAAAAACAAAGCCCCGATTCGAAGTTAGCGGCCACATTTCACCGGCGACGTTTCCCGTCCTAGGTCGATTTAAATTAAGCAAAGTTTCAATTGCGAGCTTTAGTTCCAAAGCTGCGTACATTTCTTGGTTCGATTTAAAATAAATCGAGACTTTCCAAAGCGCTAAATAAATTATCCTCCCCGAAGCCACCGCGGCTCCCTTAAAAAAACGCCTTTAAATTTTCTCAACGTAAGAATAATTGTCTTCCGCAATTTAAGTCGTGCTTCTTATTACCGTAAGTGGGTGCTAAGTAATTGCTTGTGTTAATCCTGCACCGAGCTTTATTGGCCACTTTGAAAATTAGGTCTCTACTGTACAGATTTTAATCTCGGGATGCGCTTTTTTAACTATTCCTCTAACCTGCCATTTACAACAACATTTTTCCCGAAACTTCTCTCCCCCACTGAGATAATCAACCCTAATTGAATCCATGGTGGTGAAAATCGCGTCGATGGGGGTCACGTTTTGGTAATTATCGGATACGGGTGCCGCGCTTTCGCCCCCTGCGCTATTTTTGTCTGATAATAACACCCGGGTTCGTAATTTCTTTGACTCGATACGAAATAGAGGAATTCTCGCATTAAAATCGGGAAAGCCGTCTGTTTTTCTCTTGACGAAAAAATGTAACAAACGTCTTATTAAATTTGTCACGTTTTGTTCCTTTCTTTTGCAATTTTATGCTTTGGCGCACTCGGGTTTTGCGCGGCGCTGAGCGCTTTGTGTCATTTTCACGTGTTTTTAAAGGGGGCGGGCGAGGGGGAGGCTTTTTTAATAACTGATATTTCGCCCGCTTTGAAACTGCTTTAGTTTATTTCGGGAGGTAAAGTGCGTCAACAAAGTGTGGAATCAGTTCGTTTGAATTTTATTAAATACGGCTATAATTTCTCGACGATCTAAGAGATCTAGAGATATTGAGAATGAAAATGGTGTAAATATGTAATGCAATTTCTTTTTCTTTATCGTTTCCTTCGTCATCGGACCTAAATTGAAACAATTATTTTGAATTCAATTATGCCACAATTTTTTCTGCGTCTTTTCTGGCATTCGAGACACGTTTTCGTCGACAAATTTCTGGGCTGAGTGGTGAATTTTTCATTTCCACTACTGGGACAAAGAGAATTTAATTAAACTAGCTATACTTAAAAAAACAGTCGAGAAGATTTCAATCTTGAGGTTTAATATTGTTAAAAAAAAAACAGTTGAGAGGCCCCGACAAGGTCTCACAGTCTTAAAAAAGAAGTTGGGGTCCCGAACAAGGTTCCATGTTCTTCAAAAAAGACAGTTGGGGAACCCCGGAAGATTACGCCTACTTTAAAAAACACAGACGATTGGAGCCCCCGGAGAAGGTAAAATCCTTTAATAAATAAAAGACAGTTGAGGACCCGAGAAGGTTTTACATTAAAAAAAAAAAGCAGTTGGGGGCCACAAGAAGGTTTCAGTCTTAAAAAAAAACAGATGGCGGCCCCGAGAAGATTTTATCTTCTTGAAAAAAAGATAGTTGGTACCTCTGAGAAGGTTTCATTTTCTTAAAAAAAAAGACAGTTGGGGCCCCGAGAAGATTTCATCATATTAAAAAAAAAAAAACATTTGGGCCCCCAGAGAAGGTTTTACATTCTTTAAAAAAACATAGTTGAGGGTCCCGAAATGGTCTCATATTCTTAAAAAACCTGGTCGAAACTTATTTCGACAGAATTTTCCTAACTTGTGGAGTTCAGGCCAACAAATCTCGCTCCTTTGAAAAATTATATACTCCTTTTTTTTGTTTTTATCTGAAAACCTCTATAAAGTTGAGACCAGGGTATAAATAACACCCCTCCCTTTATTTTATAATTTTTAGGTTTTTCAATTTTCAAGTTATCAGTTTTCAATTTTTGAAATTTTTCGATTTTTCAATTTTTCAATTTGGTTTTTTTACTTTCTTTATTTTTAAAATTTTTCGGTTTTTAAACTAAATTTTCCGATTTTAAAATTTTTGTTTTTTGAATTTTTGTTTCTTTAATTTTTCGACTTGCGATTATTCAATTTTTAATTTTTTTTGGTCCTTTAGTTGTACGATATGTAATTGTTTTCATTCAAAAATGTTCAGTTTTTTGGTTTTCCAAATTTTGGATGCCTCAGGATTTAGATTTTTCAATTCTTCATTTGTTAAATTTCACGATTTGAAATTTTTCGATTCGGTTCTTTGTTTTTTCTATTTTTTAATTTTTTCGCCTTTTCAATGTTTCGATTTTGAAATTTTTCAATTTTTTAATATGCATTTTGTCGGTTTTCAATTTTCCGGTTGTTCTATAATTTTTCAAAATTTTCAGTGTTTCGATTTTTCATCAATTTTTCATTTTTTTGTTTCTTCAATTTAAAATTTCTCCAGTTTTCAGTTTTTAATTTATCACTTTTTCGATTCTTTTATTTTTCATTTCTTCGAATTATCGTTTTATCAACTTTCCGATTGTTCAGTTTTGGAATTTTTTAACCTATCGATTCTTAAATTTTTCAATTTTTGATTTAGATTTTTAGACTTTTTACCTTTCTGATTTTTCAATTTTCAATTCTTCAATTTTTCAAGTTTAAATTTTTCAGGTTTTCAATTTTTAAGTTATCAATTTTTCATTTTTAAATTTTTCGATTCCTCAGTTTTTCATTTCTTCGATTTACAATTTTCGATTCAATTTTTTAATTTTCTTTGTTTTTATAATTTTTCGATGTGTGAATTTTCCGATCTTATAAATTTTTGTTTTCTCAATTTCGATTTTTTCAATTTTTCGTTTCTTTAATTTTTCGACTTCCAATTTTGCAATTTTTCTTTTTTTTCCCTCAATTGTACGATATGTAACTCTTTTTTAAAATGTTTAGTTTTTCGATTTTCCAAATTTTGTTTTCATAATTTTTCAATTTTTCAATTTTTCAGTGTTTTGATTTTTCATCAATTTCTCATTCTATTAGTTCTTGAGTTCCCAGATTCTGTAATTTTTCGATTAAAATTCCTCCAGTTTTCAGTTTTCAATTTTTCGATTCATTAATTATTATTCATTTCTTCAAATTTTCGATATGCATTTTTTTGTTTCGGTTCTTTATTTTCATTATTTCTGATTTTTCAAATTTTCAATTTTTCGAGTTTTCGGTTTCTCAATTTTTCGATATTTTCGTTTTACGATTTTTCAATTTTTCAATTTTGCGTTTGAAAATTTTCGATTTTTTTAATAATTGATTTTTCGATTTTTTGATATTTCAGTTTTAGAATTTTTCATTTATTTGCCTCTTCAGCTTCAATTGTTGACGTTCGTAGTTTTCGATTTCTCGCCTTTCCATTTCTCGATTTTTTTGACTTTTCGACTATTAGATTTTTCCATATATTTTGATTTTCCTAATTCTCAATTTCTCAATTTTTCGATGATTCAATTGCCGATTTTTTAGGTTTTTTGATTTTCAGTCCCCGATTGTTCAAGTTTTAGTTTCTTCAATTTTTGGTTGGCAATTTTTCTAGTTTTCATTTTAAGCATGTATAATTAAATTATGATTTTTAAAATGTTTCACTTTTTCAATTCTATGATTTTAGAATTTTTCCATTTTTTTACAATATTTAGACCCGATTTATAGAAAGCGAAGTTAAAATTAATTCGCGATTAACTTTTAACTGAGGTCCGTTGCTAGGAAACGTGCATGTTTCAACCAATCACGGTCTCATATTCCACATTTTAATTCTCTGTTAAACTAATCGAGGATTAAATATTTAACTCGCTGTTCTATAAACCGGCCCTTAGGGTTTCCAATTTTTCTAGTCATTAACTTTTTCGATTTTTAAGTTCTTCAATTTTTAGTGTTTCAATATTTCAATTTATCATTTATTCAGTTTTTCGATCCCCAGATTTTCGACTTTCTATTTTTCCAATTTTGTAATTTTTCGAAACAAAAATGCAAAAATTACAAAATTATAAAATTAAAAAGTCAAAAATTAAAAACCAAAAATGTATAAAATGGAAACTTTAAAAATTCTAAACAACGAAAAACTGTAAAATATAAAAGTGCGAAAATGAAAAATAAAAATTAAGAACTTGAAAAAGTGAGGAAACAAAAATTTGAAATTTGAAAAATTTTAAAAATGAAAAAATTAAAGTTTTTTTTACAAATTTTGCTCCAAGATAGACAACGCGAATTCGGTCAAACTAGAAAAAATCTGCGCTCTACTGAACATTCCGCAGTTTTAGAACACGAAAATGTACGTAATTCCTCTTCCTAAAATAATTTGCTCCTAGTAATTATCAGCTTAAATTAGAAATCCAGTCTCTATACAGTGTGTGGGAAAATCAAGCCGCTGCTGACTATCGCGCAAAACTCTCCCTTTGTGGACTCAAGGTGTTGCTCAAAGCCGTGGGAAAGCAGGGATGTGTAAGGGAATCCGACCCTAGCACCTTTCCTTCAGGTGGCTCTGGCCCGCATTGTGAGAAATGAAATCGATGTTCACCCTTGAAATGCAAATTCCGCCGTGATTATGGTAATGTCACCGACGAACACCCGGATTCTCCAAAAAAGCAGCGATTTTTGCCCAATTAAATTCAACTCAGTTCCAATATTCCCGAAAACAAAAACATCCAGAGATGGTAGATTAAACCAAGACCCCAGATTCCCCCCGAACCTGTTCTGTTCTTCCCCATGGGAAGATTCCTTGGCGTGCGTTACCAGCGAGGGTCCAACAAAGCCCAATTGTCCGTCTTGGACCCGTTCCGTTGGGGAGAAGGGTCCCTCGCTTGTATAAAAACCCTCCGATCTGCCCAAAAACCGTCACTCGCTCCGAGTCCGTCGACCGGGGTGCCCTTCCAGGGCCGCTCCCGAGCCCTGTGCCTGTGTTTGTTGTTGCAGAAGTGTGAAACGCCGCTCCGTTCAGGTAATTCCGTTTTATTTTCTATTTGTTTGTGCGAGCTTTGATTTATTCGTTCCGTTGCCATTCGACTCCACCCGAGTATGAAGTGAAAATTTCGACAATCAATTTGATTCCAGTCAAAACGCGATCGGTAACTAGGTTAAAGTCGGCCGGCACTATTTCAAAAAAATGCGAGATTTTACAAGCTTTGTTCGACGCGAGAGATCAAGGCGGCTTTGTGCGCGCAGGATAAAAGGATCCGGGACGTATCCTCACAAAGTAGAGAAATATGCAATAGCAAACAATATTTCAGGACCCTCCTGAAATGAACAAGAGTTTCTTTTCGGAGTAAACGTTTCACTTAATAAATAATAAATTCGACGAAATTAATAAGGGTTCTCTTGTTTCAGGTGGCCAGGCGTTCTACGTTACGTACTGGTGTTAGAAAGCTGTTAAGTTTGTGTTATGTCGTTACGTTACGTTGTACACTGAGCTTTAAGCACTGTTACCGACATGTTACGTTACGTTAAGTTTGTTGTTACGTTATGTTTGTTGGTTGTTACGTTGCGACGAAGAAATCTCTGTTGTTGTTAAGTTTTGGAAAGAATTCACCTGTTCTGTTTACCCTTTACCACTTTGGCAGTCGAAAATCAAAATTCGTTTATGTTGCGTTATTGTTAAGTTTACAACCACGTTAAGGTTAAGTTTATGTTAAGTTTCGACGAGATGTGTTCAGGTAGCGTGGAATTTAACATGATTCCCTGTACCGTAATTGTTATGTTTTTTTTTTCACTTATTTTGTGTTTATTTTTAGTTTCAGTTTTTTTTATTTTCACGTTTTTTCTCCAAAAGAACCACTACATAAAAAAAATAAAAAAAAAAATCGTAAAAGTACACAAATCCGGGAGTTGGTACGAAATTGACAGTCAGTAAATCGTAACGAATTAGTTAATAATAATAATTATAATTAGGGTGTGTTGTAGACTTAATTAGGTTATTTTAGGTTACCAGACCGGTGTTAAAGTTACGTAATCAATTACCATTAGTTATAGTTAAGTTTAATTAGGTGTTAGTTCTTTGGTTGCCTTTAGTGCCTTATTAATTTTACTATAAGTTCCAACTTTCTCCCATTTGAACTTTTACTCAAAGTTCCGAGAACACTTTTTCTTTGACCGCTTCGAGGCACTTTGAGTACCTTTCATATGGCAGAACGTTCCACCTTTACTTTCTTATTTAGTTAGGGGACAGTACACTTGATTTTGAGTACAATACTGACAAAAATAGTTTTCCGACAGTTTGCTTTTGTACGATCTGCTCTTCTACCACTTTTTGTTTTTTTTTTTGTTAAGTTTTTTTTTTGTTTGTAAATACTGTACATAATAATACCAAATAAACCAAAATTTCCAACCACGTCGTCTTCTTTCCCCCGTTAAAATTAACTTTGTTGAGCAAATTTGACAAGTTTAATGCGTCTTTTATTAAAATCTTCGCATAAAACTCGCTCGAAGTAATAATGTTTTTGAGCTTTTATGGACGAAGAGAGACATTTTGTACATGTATTTGAGTCGGAAGTTATTGCTGCCGGTAACAAAGTAATAAAAAAATCCTCTCGGACCACCATAAAGCGAATTTTGGCGCTGAAGAGTTATAAACGGAGTCCGAAACGGGTTTATTAGGGAAAGCAAAGAGGAGATTAAAAGTGATATTTTTTATGTGTATAGTTTTCTTTCTTTTGGTAATAAAATCCGCCGCGTATTGACCGAGTCGGACGGTCTGGGTGGTACTCGCGGCGCCCTCTATGCAACTAAGGTCGAACTAGACACAGGTTTCTACCGGATTTTGACCCCAATTGAATTATTTAAAAGATTATTTAATAAAAACACCCGTAATTGTTACTATCCAGTGTGAAAATTAGTTTTCATTTTTTTGAGGGGGCTATGAAATGAAACTTCTGCCAGACGCACTGACATTTTCCTAACCTATATTAAAAATGTCAAAACGAGCAAATGTCAGCGTTAGAAGGGGAATGAAAAGAGAAAGAACGCAAACATAAACATGTGCTGGGGGTATTGATCACGCGATGCGACATTGTTGCCAGATTTACGTGTTTATTTTTCCGGTTTCCACACTTTTCCGTCTGTCTGTCGCCTGTCGTCATCCGTCTGTCTGTCAACGATTTTCTTAAACTTGAATTTTCAGGCGGCAGTTACTATAGGGAAGTTTTCGTCTCCCCTCTTCAAAGCCGCTGACGTCACTAATGAACTCATCAACCCGTTTCCGCGACTTCGCCCCCGAGCTGGCAACGCCGCCCCCGCGCATGACCGCCATTTTGATGGCGCCCCACGTCTGGCGTTCATTCGAATTTGCTGCTGCCGTAGTTTTGGCTCCGCCGCCGCCAGCCCGAACCAAGTGTGCGGTTCGCAAGTTCGGGCCCTTTGCGCGAATCCGCCAGTGATGTCACAGCCCACTTTGCGACTTTCGCCGGCGTTTTCGCTCGACCAATCCGGCTGTGGTAAGTCGAAAAAAATACAAACTTAATCGGCTGTAAAGCGATTTTTGGCTTATCACAGAGCGTCAACATGTGTTGGATTTATGTCGGGTTTTATGGCGCTTTTCTTGGGTTTGTTCGTTGTAAAAATGTCAACGGAGCGCTGGCAAACGATGCTAAGGCTAACGAGATTGAGATGTGAGTCGTAAATAATTTAAAGATAGAATTAGCCTCGATCTAGCTTGTGGTGCGTCGAGTGGTATTAATTGGATAATTGATGTCTGAATTTTTGATGGGTGTTGTTGAGGCGGATGGAGGTGGTTTCCTAAGGTCTGGATTGTGTTTCTGGAGCTGAAGATGCTCCAAAAATAAAAAAAAAAAGGTTGATTCAAAGGACAATGTAGTGGGGTGGGACGTAGTCTTGTCGAAGCCAGAACGAATAACCTAGATAATAAAAATTGGTCGAAGGCTAAACTTGACGTCTAGACTTTTCAATTTCTCTTTTACTCGATGTTTAAGTTTTTCAATTTTTGGATTTTTCGATTTTTTTATTTCTGGTTTTTTCAACTTTTTGATTTTTCGGTTTTCAATTAGCAGATCTTTCGTTTTTTCAGTTTTCAGTTTTTTGATTTTCCAATTTTTTGTCATTTCAGTTTTGATTTTTCGATTTTTTAAATTTTGAATTTTTCAATTCCTCGATTTTTCGTTTTTTTTTCACTTCTGGATTTTCTGCTTTTTCTATTTTTTTTTGATATTTCACTTTCTCGATTTTTCAATTTTTCAAGTCTTCAATTTTTGTATATTTTAATTTTTCAATTTTTTAAATTTAAAATTTTCGATTTCTCGATTTTTGATTTTTCGATTTCTCAGTTTTTCGATTTTTCAATTTTTCGTTTTTTCTATTTAGCAATATTTTTAAAATTTCAAATTTTTAATTTTTTTTTAGTTTTAAATTTCCAATTTTTCAATTTTTAACTTTGGGATTTTTCGATTTTGGGAAATTTCTATTTTTCGATATTTTTCGACCTTTTGACTTTTCTATTATTTTTGGATGTTTCGATTTTTCGGTTCTTCACTTTTTCGATTTTTCGATTTTCGGCTTTTCGGTTATTAATTAGAGTTTTCGATTTTTCACTTTTCCAGTTTTCCAATTTCTCAATTTTTCGTGAATTCAGTTTTGGAATTCTTCAATTTATTTTTAAATTTTTCGACTTCTCGACTTTTCATTTCTCGATGTTTAGTTTTTCAATTTTTGGATGTTTCGATTTTTTGATTTCTCTCTTTTTCGATTTTTCGGCTTCAAAAAATTTGAAAACTCTAAAATTTAAAAAATCGAAGAATTGAAAACTCGGATAAATGAAAAATCGAAACATCGAAAAACTGGAAAATCGAGAAACCGAAAATCTGAAAAGTAAAAAATCGAAAAACCGAGAAATCGAAAAATCAAGAAATCGAGAAATCAAAAATTTTAAAAATTCGAAAAAAAATCAAAAAAGATGAAAAGATCGAGAAATTGAAAAGTCATGAAGTCGAAAAATCGAAAAATTGAAGTCATGAAATTGAAAAAACGAAAAGTTAAAAGTTAAAAAAATTGGAAAATTGAAAAATCTAAAAGTGGAAAGCCAAAAATCGAAAGATTAGGAAATTGAAAATTGAAAATCGAAAAAGTAAAAATTTGGACACATCGAAAAATTCAGAAGTCAAAAATCGAAATACATATTGAAAAATCCCAAAACTGAAATATCGAAAAACTGAAAAATGAAAGAAAAACTGAAGAATGGAAAAACTGAAAAATTCCAAAACTAAAATATACAGAAGCTGAGAATATAAAAAATTGAAAAATTGAGAAATCGAAAAATAAAAAAAGTGGAGTCGAAAAATCGAAACCTTAAAAAACTAGAAAAATTGAAAAATCAAAAAATTTGAAGAACTGGAAAATCGAAACAGCCGAAAATCAAGAAATGGAAAAATCAAAACATCGATTAATTGAGAAATCGAAAAATCGAAAGTTTATAGAAGTCAAAAATTGAAAAATCGAAATATTTAAAAATCGTAAAATTGAAGAGAAGAAAAAATTGAGAAATCAAAAAATTGAAAATCGAAAAAGTAAAAATTTGGACACACCGAAAAATCCAGAACTCCAAAAAAACGAAAAGTCGAAAAATCAAAATATTGAAAAATCCCAAAACTGAAATATCGAAAAACTGAAAAATAAAAAAAAAACTGAAGTATGGAAAAACTGAAATATTCAAAAGTTGAGAATCTAAAAAATTGAAAAATTGAGAAATCGAAAAATCAAAAAAGTGGAGTCAAAAAATCGAAACCTAAAAAAAATTGAAAAATTGAAAAATCAAACACCTGAAAAATGGAAAAATTGGAGAATTGAAGAACTGGAAAATCAAAACAGTCGATTAAGAAATGGGAAAATCAAATCATGGATTAATTGAAAAATTGAAAAATTGAGAATTTAGAAAAGTCAAAAGTTGAAAAATCTAAAATTCCAATTATTTAAAAATCGTAAAATTAAAGAGAAGAAAAATTGAAAATACGTAAAACCGAAACACCGAAAAATTGGAAACCGCGTAACAGAAAAATTGAGAAATTGTAAATCGAAAAATCGAGTAATAAATAATTTGAAAAATCCCAAAACTGAAATTTCGAAAAGTTGAAAAGTGAAAAAAACTGAAGAATAGAAAAATTGAAAAATAGGGAAATCAAAAAGTTAAAAGGTGAAGTCGAAAAATCAAAGCCTTAAAAAATTTAAAAATCAAAAACCTAAAAAATTGAAAATTTGAAGAAATAAAAAGTCGCAAAACTGGGACTTTATAAAAGTCAGATTTGAAAAATTAAAAAATCGAAATATTTAAAAATCGTAAAACTGAAGAGGAGAAAAATTGAAAAAAACGTAAAATTGAAACATCGGAAATTTGAAAAATTGAATAATACATAAACTGAAAAATCCCAAAACTGAAATTTCGAAAAATTGAAAAATGAAAGAAAAACTGAAAAATTCCAAGACTGAAATATTTACAAAAAAATTTTGTGATAACGTCATCAATTTTTTGGGAGGACATAAACGGATAAATTTTGATCGAAGATTTACCATAATTATAATGAACTTTTTTTTCAAAAATCTGAATGTCTAGGGAGAAAACTCGGGTTTAAAAAAAAATATTATTATACATTTTGGATATGACGTCACCCCACCTATACCATCTTCCTGATAATTTCAAGATCTCTTCCAAGTTTCCAAAATCCACTAAACTGTTTGACAAAACTTAATCGTTGTAAATAAACCAGACAGCGCCGCCCCGACTCAATTTAAAATTTTTAATCTCCAAAGCAAACATCCCACCTGTTTACCCCATTTTCCAATTTCCTGCAAACTTTTTCCGTGTTCTATCCGAAAACCTCATTAAATCCACTTGCTCGAGCTTTCTAATAATTCACAAAGAATTATTACTCAGCAAAATCCGCTGTCTTTCCCGCACCTCATCGTAAAGCCATTAATCTCCAACTACACGTAATTTATAAGTACACCAACCAAGAAAACGCTTTCCAATTAAACCCAGCGCAATCACTTAATACCAGTCCCACAAACGTAAACACCAATTAGAAAAACCTCGTCCGACTCGATCAAATTGCCCAATTAACAAATTAATCGCGCTGAAGTAGAAAATCGCAGAACACTTTTGCAAATTTTTAAAAACTGTTGAACCCGCAATTATTTACCGATTTGGAGCAGGCAGGACCGGCTCTAACCGTTTTATCGCTCGACGATATCTTGTGGGGTTAGTTTTCCCTCGGCACTTGGCAATTTTTGGGGGTGATTGGATTGGGCGCATCCGCCAGAATTAAAATAGTTCGTGTTAAAATGTAAAGGATTGGTTTTCTAGAATTGTTGCCTCGCGAATTTTAATAAATGCACGTATTTCATTCGTCCTGCTGAATAACATTCCGGGCAAATCCTACCGATCGATGCTCCTGCATGCAAGCCGAGTCCCTGCAAATTGAAACTTTGTCAAAAATGCCATCTGAATTTTCAATCAAACGGGACTTTCCGGCTGACCCAATTCGGTCGAGCGAGCAAGAAAAATTTTATCTTCTTCCGCGGAGCTAATTGTTGCGAAATTATGTAACCGCTCGAAGGTTAAATGAATTATTTATAATGTCAACGAGACCGACTGTCGGCGGTTATTTATAACAATTAGAAATGCGATTGCCAAATACAAATTGTCACGATTTATGAAAAAGCGGCATGAATTCCGTGCCCTATTTCTGGCGTTGTTTAAATAGTTTACTCGAGCGGATCAACTTAAGTAATTTCTATTTACTCCCTGCTTTATTCTCGTTTTCATAAATTAAGCCATATCGCTTAGCAAATAGCAGCGTAGCTGGAGCAGTTGGTTTCTTTTATTGCGGGAATTAAGAGGAATTAATACGTTAAATATAATTTCTGGTGTGGTCGGTGTAAACAAACCTTGAATGTTGTTTGCTGATAAAACTATAAAAATTACTCAGGGCGAGAGCGTTTTTTAAATTCATTTTATTGTTTCGGAGATAAAGTTACTTTACAAAGAACGGGGGAAAATTTCCGACCCGACTAACCCTCCAAGCTTTGCTTTCTCATTAAAATGCCACAAAGTTAACGTGTTTTGTAGCTTGGCCGTCTAATTAGCATCTATTTAAATTGCAAACTAGATTTATTGTTCGCGCACACATATCTGGGATAATCGGACTGCTTCTTAGGGACACCGTTACCTCCAAACTTTGCTTAATTTAATATTTTAAGCTGCAATTTTTTGAAATAATAATAGACGAAAATTGTATAGTAATAACACTGTGGGGGTCCATTGGACGCACGACCACTTTATTTCAAGTTATATTATGACTTCATACATACGATTTATAAACGCATTCATAGTTTTTATAATTACTTATAAACAATGACTCAAAAAATGAACGAATGAGCTCACGTTCTTTTTTTGAAGTTTAGTCTAAGAAGTATTCAAGAATGAGTTTTAGTTGGGTTCAATTGTAACAATAAATATCGAGATTTAAAAAAACACGCCTCTAGATGCAATCTCACTAATTTCGCCTTCCGGGGACATCAACGAATAATTTTATTCGCTGCACTCCTCCCATTCTGAATGTTTTTTTTTTTTTAATTAATTTACAATCCTAGAAATATTTACGAATCAACGGTCAAGTCATATCGGGTTAGGTCAGGTCAGGTCAGGTCAGATCAAGTCAGGTCCATCTCTCTATGAATGTTAACTACTCTTGTTTTTAATAATTTGAAACCCCGGACCCGGTGTCAAGGACTCAGTCTGATTTGTTTTCGATAATTTAGAACCCTGGACTCGTCTGTCTTTTTTGATAATTTGCAACCCTCTAAAGAACCCCTTTCGTCTTGTTTTCAAAAATTTGAAACCTTCTCGACGATCCCTTACGTGTCTTTATTGATTGGAAACCCCGACCCTGTCTCTCTTTTTTTGATAATTTTAAACCTTGTTAGGGACGCCCTCTGTCTTGTTTTGATAATTTCAAACCTTCTCGGGAACTCCCTCCGTCTTTTTTTGATAATTTAAAACCTTCTCAGGACCCCTCATGTATTACTTTTAATAATTTGAAACGCCGACCCCGTCTCTCTTTTTTTTTATAATTTGAACCTTCTCGGGGATCCCTTCCGTCTCGGTTTCAATAATTTGAAACCTTCTTAGGGACTCCGTCCGACTTGTTTTTGATAATAATTTGAAACCTTATCAAGAACCACATTTGTTTTCCTTTTAATAACTTGAAACCTTCTCGAAGACTTCTTCTGCCTTGTTGTTGATAATTTGAAACCTTCCCAAGGATCCGGTCTGTTTTGTTTTTAATAATTTGAAACTCCGGACCCGTCTGTCTTTTTTTTGATAATTTGAAACCTTCTCGGGAACCCTTTCCGTCTTCTTTTGAATAATTTTTAATCTTCTCAGGGATTTCTCCTGACTTGTTTTTGATAATTTGGAACCTTCAAGGGTATCTCATCTTAATCTTGTTTTTAATAATTTGAAACCTTCTCGACGACCCATTACGTGTTTTTAATAATTTGGAACCCCAACCCTGTCTATCTTTTTGATAATTGTAAACCTCTTTAGGGGCCCCTTCTGTTTTGTTTTGAAACCTTCTCGGGTATGCTTTCACCTTGTCTTCAATAATTTGAAACCTTCTCAGGACGCCTCAAGAGTTACTTTTAATAGTTTGAAACCCCGACCCCGTCTGTCTTTTTTTGATAATTTGAAACCTTCACGGACATCCCTTTTGTCATATTTTCAATAATTTGAAACTTTCTTAGAGACCCCCGCCTGATTTGTTCTTGATAATTTCAAACCTTCTCGGGGACCCTTTCTGTCTTGATTTGATAATTTAAAACCTTCTCAGGACCCCTCATGTAATACTTTTAATAACTTGAAATGCCGATCCCGTTTGTCTTTTTTTTATAATTTGAAACCTTCTCGGGGATCCCTTCCGTCTCGGTTTCAATAATTTGAAACCTTCTTAGGGACCCCGTCCGACTTGTTTTTGATAATAATTTGAAACCTTATCAAGGACCACATTTGTCTTCCTTTTAATAACTTGAAACCTCCTCGAAGACTTCTTCTGTCTTGTTGTTGATAATTTGAAACCTTCCCAAGGATCCGGTCTGTTTTGTTTTTAATAATTTGAAACTCCGGACCCGTCTGTCTTTTTTTTTGATAATTTGTAACCTTCTCGGGGACTCTGAGAGGTAGATTTCGATAAACTAAATCAAAAAAGATATATATTAAGGGCTCCAGACAAAGGCTATAGTCAGAATCCGAAAATTATCGATAAATTAGTGCACTATTCTTAAGTGAAGTATTCAACTTCACTCCGGAAAAACTGAAACTTAAAAAATTACGGGAAAATTCACTATGACACAGAAATGTAGTGTCTATTAGAAAAAAAATTACCAAAATCGATACAACAACCGGTTTTTGAAATATACATGCTCAAAATGAAAATTTTAGAATATCTCAAAATTTGACATATTTTATTTTAGCGATTTTGGAGAAATGCTGAGAATTATAGACGAACTAATGCTGCAGATGATTTCAAAAGATCGAAGTTGAATAAAAAAGAATTTTTTGGAATTTTTTGTAAAATTTTTGGGTAAATTAAAAAATCGTAAGACCTCTCAATTATTGAAAAAATGAAGTTTTCCTTCATTTTGGTGAAAAATTTCCAGAAAAATTCTGAGAGATAAATTTTGATGAACTAAATCAAAAAAGATATGTGTTAAGGGTTCCAGACAAAGACTATAGCCAGAATCCGAAAATAATCGGTAAATTAGTGCACTATTCTTAAGTGAAGTATTCAACTTCACTCCGGAAAAACTGAAACTTAAAAAATTACGGAAAAAATCACTGTGACACAGAAATGTAGTGTCTGTTAGAAAAGAAATTACCGAAGTCATGCTCAAAACGAAAATTTTAGAATATCTAAAAATTTGACATATCTTGTTTTAGCGATTTTGGAGAAATGCTAAGAATTATAGACGAACTAATGCTGCAGATGATTTCAAAAGATCGAAGTTGAATAAAAAAGAATTTTTTGTAAAATTTTTGGGTAAATGAAAAAATTCGAAGACCTCTCAATTATTGAAAAAATGAAGTTTTCCTTCATTTTGGTGAAAAATTTCCAGAAAAATTGTGAGAGGTTAATTTTGATGAACTAAATCAAAAAAGATATGTGTTAAGGGTTCCAGACAAAGACTATAGCCAGAATCCGAAAATTATCGATAAATTAGTGCACTATTCTTAAGTGAAGTATTCAACTTCATTCCTGAAAAACTGAAACTTAAAAAATTACAGAAAAATTCACTATGACACAGAAATGTAGTGTCTATTGGAAAAAAAATTACCAAAGTCGATACGACAACCGGTTTTTTAAATATACATGCTCAAAACGAAAATTTTAGAATATCTCAAAATTTGACATATCTTATTTTAGCGATTTTGGAGAAATGCTAAGAATTTTAGACGAACTAATGCTGCAGATGATTTCAAAAGATCGAAGTTGAATAAAAAAGAATTTTTTGGAATTTTTTGTAAAATTTTTGGGTAAATTAAAAAATCGTATGACCTCTCAGTTATTGAAAAAATGAAGTTTTCCTTCATTTTGGTGAAAAATTTCCAGAAAAATTCTGAGAGGTAAATTTTGATGAACTAAATCAAAAAAGATATGTGTTAAGGGTTCCAGACAAAGACTAGCCAGAATTCGAAAATTATCGATAAATTAGTGCACTATTCTTAAGTGAAGTATTCAAAAAAGTATTCCGGAAAAACTGAAATTTAAAAAATTACGGAAAAATTCACTGTGACACAGAAATGTAGTGTCTATTAGAAAAAAAATACCAAAGTCGATACAACAACCGGTTTTTGAATTATACATGCTCAAAATGAAAATTTTAGAATATCTCAAAATTTGACATATCTTATTTTAGCGATTTTGGAGAAATGCTAAGAATTATAGACGAACTAATGCTGCAGATGATTTCAAAAGATCGAAGTTGAATAAAACGAATATTTTGGATTTTTTTGTACAATTTTTGGGTAAAATAAAAAATCTCAAATCCTCTCAATTATTGAAAAAATTATTTTTATTCTTCAGATAGGTGAAAAATTTCCAGAAAAATTCTGAGAGGTACATTTCGATGAACTAAATCGAAAAAGATATGTATTAAGGGCTCCAGACAAAGACTATAGCCAGAATCTGAAAATAATTGATAAATTAGTGCACTGTTCTTAAAGGAAGCATTTAGCTTCACTCCGGAAAAACTGACACTAAAAAAATTACAGAAAAATTCATTGTGACTCAGAAATGTCGTGTCTATTAGGAAACAATTCTCAAAGTCGATATGACACCTAGTTTTTGAAACATCCGTACTGAAAATCAAAATTTTAGAATATCTTCAAATTTGACATAGGGATTATTTAATTTTAGCGATTTTGGACAAATACTAAGAATTATAGAGGAACTGATGCTGTAGATGATTTCAGGAGATCGAAGTTGACTAAAAGGGATTTTTTGGAATTTTTGTACAATTTTTAGGAAAAATAAAAAAAATCAAATCCTCTCAGTCACTGAAAAAATAATCTTTTTCTTCAAGTAGGCTTAAAATCTCCAAAAAAATCGGGAAGATAGATCTCGACGAGCTAAATCGAAAATGATATGTTTTTAAGAGATCCGAACAAAGATTAAAGGCAAAATATGAAAATAAACTACTGAGAAATGAGTGTACTACTCTCGGTTTATCAATGCGCAGTAAAGTTAAAGTAACTGGCAGTTAAAGCTTGTCTGTGAGTTAACCTGTTTATCATTACCCGCTAGCTCAAAACTGATGGTCAAAGTGCCTGATAAATTAACTGACAGTTCAAACTGTCAGTTAAAGCGTTATCCACCAGTTAGTGGCAACATAACCTAACAAATCCAAATAAATCTGTTATGAAATTAACAATATTTTGATGAGGACTTATGTTGTGCAACAAATTGACAGAGAAAAGATGATTATTTTCCAGGTCTAATGTAGGTAACAAAAATTAAAAACCTATCTAATAATACCGCGAGATCGAAAAAGAAATTAATCGAAGTAGGCCATGCACGACAAGCCGTTTGTCGTAATCACGGTGGTAGGGTAATTTAATTTTTTTTATTAAATGTCAAATTGACAGTTTAAAATTAGAATTATGACGCCTACTTTTAAAACACATAAGAATGAATTAAAATCAACGTTTTCCAATTTTGTCTAAAATTTATCCCATTTCTGAAGATTCTAATAACAAAAAAGCTTTAATTTCGTTTGATAACAGTGCAAATTACTTTTGTCAACGTGACGATTAATAAAAAAAATATTTTAAACTAAGACTAATTTCTTTTTCGATCTCTCTGTATTTATTTATAGGTGTACCTACTTGTTTCATTTTTAATTTCCAATACTTTTTTTCTAATGCTAAATTTTGCTTTTTCATGATTGATCACGTGAAACGCGATATACAATCGTTGAATACCTAATGCGTATCGAATCTGATGGAACTTTCAAGGTCGGGGTAGTTTTGAACTGACCAATCACAACTCATTCCCAGTGTGGTGAGCGTTACCAACTTAAGAGAGTAACAGTTAAACTTCGAGCTACGAAACTGGAAGAAACATCGTGCATTGATAAACACTTTACCTCCGTTAACTGCTAGTTACCTTTATCTGACAGTTACTTAACAGACACTTTTAACTGAGCATTGATAAACCGGCCCTTAAGGGAAGTATTCAGCTGCACTGCGGAAAAATTGACACTTAAAAAATACCGAAAAAATTCACTTTGACTCAGAAATCTCGTGTCTATTAGGAAAAAATTCTCAAAGTCGATACGACAACGGCTTTTTGAAATATCCGTACTCTAAATCAAAATTTTACAATATCTCAAAATTTGACATAAGAATTTAATTTTTGCGATTTTCGACAAATACTAAGAATTATAGAGGAACTGATGCTGTAGATGATTTCAGAAGATCGAAGTAGACTAAAAGGCATTTTCCGTCTTATTTTGAATAAGTTTTAATCTTCTCAGAGATTTCTCCTGACTTCTTTTTGATAATTTGGAATCTTCAAGGGTACCGCTTCCGTCTTGTTTTCAATAATTTGAAACCTTCTCGTCGACCCATTACGTGTTTTTAATAATTTGGAACCCCAACCCTGTCTATCTTTTTGATAATTTTAAACCTCTTTAGGGGCCCCTTTGTCTTGAAACCTTCTCGGGTACTCTTTCCACCTTGTTTTCAATAATTTGAAACCTTCTTAGGGACTCCGTCTGATTTGTTTTTGGTAATTTGAAACTCTCTCGAGGACTACTTCTGTCTTTTTTTTTTATAATTTCAAACCTCCTCGCGGACTCCTGTTTTGTTTTGATAATTTGAAACCTTCTCAGGGCTCTGGTCTGTTCTGTTTTTAATAATTTGAAACCCTGGACCCGGTCTGTCTTTTTGTGATAATTTGAAAGGTTCGAGGGGACCCCTTCCGTCTTGTTTTCAGTAATTTAAAACCTTCTCGATGACCCATTACGTGTTTCCAATACAGTGGACACCGCTTAATGTGATCACTTTGGGACTCAGACAAATTGATCACACTAACCGACTGATAATAATAAGCGAAAACCACAATCAGAGACAGTAAAACTCGATACAAAACAAAATCATGAACAAGACAGTGTTCATTACGCTGGTAGATGAAGGTACATAAACATTAGAATTTATTTTAAATTTTGGTTACCATTCTGAGAAAGGAACCCTCGATTTCCTTTGGTTGTTGTAGAAATTTGTTAAGGGCTGAAATTTTTTTTTTCTCTGATAAACTGAGATTTCGTCGTTTCGATGTGTTAATTGTTACATAAGTCTACTCAGATTTAAAACAGAAAAAATTCGTTCGTTCAAAAGTCGAAAACGCACTGATTTTAAGTCTGTTTTTGACCACTGATTGTGGTTGCATAAAATGAGTAGTACCTTTTGATAGCAATGAATGTTCATTAAAACACAATACTAGTTTCGCTTCTCCAAAAAAGCAATTCCCGTTTGTTTAAGAATTGCGAGATTGATCACAATAAGCGAAATATTGATCACAATAAACGGAAAAACTGTAATGCATAGGTATTGCGTGGGCCCGTTCCAAGCCATTTTGATCACACTAAGCGGTTGATAACATTAACCGTGATCATATTAAGCGGCGTCTACTGTAATTTGGAACCCTGCACCCGGTCTGTTTTGATAATTTTAAACCTCTTTAGGGACCCCAACTGTCTTGTTTTGATAATTTGAAACCTTCTCGGGGGCTCCGCTGCCTTGTTTTTGATAATGTAAAACCTTCTAGAGGATCCCTTCCATCTTCGTTTCAATAATTTGAAACCTTGTCGGGGACCCCTTCTTTCTTGTTTTGATAATTTGAAACCTTCCCCGTGACTACTTCTGTTTTGCTTTTAATAACTTGCAACCTTCTCGGAGACTTCTTCTGCCTTGTTTTTAATGATTTGAACCCCGGACCCCGTCTATATTTTTTTTTATAATTTTCAACCTTCTCGGGTACTCATTCCATCTTGTGTTCAATCATTTGAAACCTTCTTGAGGACCTCTTACGTGTTGTTTTTAATGATTTGACACCCCGATCCCGTCTGTCTTTTTTTGATAATTTGAAACCTTCTCGAGCACCATTTCTGTCTTGCTTGAAATAACTTGAAACCTTCGCAGGGATACCGTTTGTCTTGTTTTTGATGATTTGAAATCTTTTCGGGGACACATTCTGCCTTGTTTTTAATAATTTGAACCCCAGACCCCATCTGTGTTTTTTATAATTTCAAACCTTCTCGGAGACTCCTTCTGTCGTGTTTTGAAAATTTGAAACCTTCTCGAGGACTCCTTCTGTCTTGTTTTTGATAGTCTGAAATCTTCCCGGAGATTCATTTTGTCCTGTTCTTAATAATTTAAAACCTTCTCGGGGACTCCTTCTGTCCTCGTTTCATTGATTTAAAACCTTTTCGGGGACCCCTTCTGTCTTGTTTTGATAATTTGAAACTTTCTCAGGCACTACTTCTGTCTTGTTTTGATAATCTGAAATCTTCTCAGGGATTCATTTGGTCCTGTTTTTAATAATTTAAAACCTTCTCGGGAACTCCTTCCGTCTTGTTTTCAATAATTTGAAACCATCTTGGGGACTCCTTCTGTCTTGTTTTAATAATTGAAAACCCCCTCGGGGAGTCCTTTTACCGGACCTGACCTGACCGAACTGGTTTAGGTGTACGGGAAGTAATGTATAAATTATTTAACCGATTTTTTTAAATGATAATAAAAAGTATCCACTATTAGATACCTAATCCTCATAAGAAAACGAAACGGCTGGTTCGGAAAAAAAAATGTAGAATTTGTCTTCGACACCTGTTATCAATTACTATTACTATTAATTAAAATTTCCACACGTGCGTGTATTGGAAACACCAAAACTCAACAGCCTTAAACCATTCAAATCGAAAGTAGCCTGCTTTATTATTATTTTTTCAGAATTCATTCCGCATTACTTGATCGCCGAAAATAGACCATCCTCCAAAACACTTGTCACTTTCGCAACGCACATTGTCCTTCCCCCTCTCCCCCCACCTCCGAATCCCCCTCAAAACCGTCCCCAAGTAAGTCAATAAAACCCAGTTCAAGGTATGCATAAATTTGAGCGCCTACTCATATTTATTATCCCATAAAAGTAAATAAAATCATGAATGAAGAGCACAGCGTCGTTGCGTACATTCCACGGCGCTTTTATCGGTTGCGTAACGCCAATTTATCACACGGGTGGCACATTTTGTTTATAGAATTACCATCCGCGCCGCCTAATCGAAACTTTCCGATAACGCTTTAAAAACGGAGGAGCGCTTCCGAGAAAAAGACTCTCGCCTGCCAACGACGTAAAAATAAGCGTTCGAACAGGCGGAATAACCGAGGTGGTGAGGTGACACCGGGGGCTGTGCTCGGACCTTGGTCTTTCGCGTGATTCTGCAACGACTCGCAGGAAAAGCTCCCGGTGCATCCGACGAAAATGAATGTGAAAATCCCGCGACGTATCAGCGCGCAAGTCGATCGCGTGCCACTAGTTCTACACCAGTTCCTCTAGTGACCAAGATCGGGCGCGTAGGAGTAGAACATGCTCCGGACGGTGCTAAATTTTCGATAAAAAGCGAGTCGGGAAATTTGTTAACATCTCCGGGTATTGACTGGTGGAGTGCTAAATTGGTGGAGGAAACTATCTGCGGTATGTACAACTAGAAACAGAGTTTTAAGTGTAGGGGGTGTGATTTAAAAAAAAAAATAGTTAAAAAATCTAGTGCAGTTCGCGAATTTGTTGCGGTTCAGTTTTATGTAAGTTTAGAAAGTTGGGGTTGCCAAACTAGATGACATCAACTTCAAAAGCGATCGCGGCTTACATCATTTGTGTTAAGAAAAAATGTTGCTCGGGTTGGCATAATTTATTCAAAACGGTATTTATGAGCAAAGCCTTTTGAAATATACATGGAATAATCGAAACCTGTTTACGGGAGAATACAAAATGGATCGGTGTGAACATTTGTTCGTTTTGTGTCACTGTCGGTGTTTTTTCCGGGTTAATTTTACACTTTTCGGTTTGGTTCACGTTTATTTGTCTATTTTGACGCGACTTGTGGGCTTTAATTCCTAGTGAGTTATTTTTTAGCAACTTCAAATTTTTCCAAAAATGGTTTTTCGAATTTTACTCGTAATTTTGATAAAACTGTTATACAAATAAAAGGGATTCCCAGCAGATGTTTTTTCTGCGTGTAATAAATTTTAACAACTCCAAAATTTTTAAGGTGTAATTTTTGAAATTCGTTTTCATGTGTTTCAAGTTCTCGACTGGAGGTATTTTTCTATTTTTTTTTTACTTCCCGAGCGTAAGTTAAGGAAGCATTGTAATAACATCCATCGGGCGACTGGCTACTTTTATGTTTTCTCGACGTTTCATGCTTACGAAAAAATATGTTTTCCGTTTCCGTGTGTCTTCATATCTGTCTATCTGTCTATCAACAATAGAATGACGTCAACAATAGTAAATGTTATTTAAATTTTATAAAATAACGCATGGCTCCATTATTATTATTATTATATAACAAGTTTTGTTTTCTTCAATTTTTGGTTTCTTCAAATTTTGGTTTGCTCGATGTTTTCATTTTTCCATTTCAATTTTTGACGTTTGTAAATTTTAGATTTTTGGGATTTCTTAATTTCTCCATTGATTGATTTTTTGGTTTTTCGACTTAAATACATATTTCGACTTTCCGATTTCTCGATTCGTCAATTTTTTCATTTTTTACTTTTTCGATTTTTGAATTTTAAATTTTTCGGCTTTTCGATTTTTCGATGTTTAAATTTTTCGGTGTTTTAATTTTTCAATTTTTGTTTATTCTAAATTTCCGGTTTTTCGATTTTTCAATTTCTCAATTAATCGATTTCTCGCTTTTTCGATTTTTCAGTTTCTCATTCTTTCAGTGTTGTGATTTTTTTCATTTTTCGACTTTTCAATTTCCCGATTTCTCAATTTTTCTAGTTTGGGATTTTTTAATTTTTTTACATTTCCATTTTTGGAGTGTTTGCATTTTTTGATATTACGATTGCTCGACCTTTCGAAATTTCGACTTTTCAGATTTCGATTTGTCAGCTTTTCAATTTTGATATTTTTAATTTTTCGATTTCTCCATTTTTCGACTTCCCCACTTTTCAATTTCAAAATCGATATTTTGATTTCTCGATGTTTCAATTTTTCGATGTTTGATTTTTCGTTTTCTCGGATTTTTTTGATTTTTCAATTGTACAATGTTCCGATTTTTCAATTTTTCAATTTCCCAATGTTTCGACATTTCCTTTGGGATTTTTCAATTTCTTGATTTTTCAAATTTTCAATTTCTCAATTTTTCGATCTTTAAATTTTGTGATTTTTTTCTACTTTTCGAATTTTAGGTTTCTCGATACTCGGTTTTTCCATTTAAAAAATTTTTCGATTTTTCTGTTTCTGGATTAATCGATGTTTTAATTTTTCGACTTCTCGATTTCCTGAGTTTTCAGTTTTTCAATGTTTGGATTTTCAAATTTTTTAATTTTTCGATTTTTCAATTTTTTTGGTTGTAAAATTTTTCAGTTTTTCGATATTTCAATATTTAGATTTCACGATTTATCGATGTTTCGTTTTTCCAGGTTTTTTATTTTTTAAGTTTTCGATTTTTTAAATTTTCGATCTTTCGAATTCAATACATATTTCGATTTTCCGATTGCTCAATTTTTTGATTTTTTAGTTTTGGAATTATTCAATCCTCATTTCGATTCTTCAATTTTTCAGTTTTCTATGTTTAAGTTTTGAGATGTTTCAGTTTTTTATTCTTTAGTTATCCAATTTTTCAATTTCTTGACTTTCAATTTGTCAGTTTTTCGATGTTTCAGTTTTACGATTTTTCAATTTTTTGATTGTTTAATTTTTCGATTTTTCGATTTCGATTCGATTTTTCAATTTCAATATTTCGACTTTCCGACTTCTCTATTCTTTAATTCTGCCATTTTTTCAATTTTCGATTTTTCCTTTTCTTGATTTTTGAATTTTAGATTTCTCAATTTGTCAATATGTCAGTTCTTCAATTATTTAATTTTTTAATTTCTTCACTTTCCATTTTCCAATTTCTCGATGTTTTAGTTTTACGATTTTTCAACTTTTCGATTTTTCGATCTTTAAATATTTCCATGTTTTAATTTTTCAACTTTTGATGTTTCTAAATTTCCGATTTTTCTATTTCTCAATTTCTCGAAAATCGATTTTTTGGCTTTTCGACTTTTCGATTTTCCAGGTTTTCGATTTTTTAAATTTTCGATTTTTGGACTTCAATATTTCGACTTTCCGATTTCTTGAGTGTTCAGTTTTTTGATTTCTCAATTTTTTGATGTTTTGGATTTCTTCAGTACTTATCTCGATTCTTTAATTTTTTCATTTTTTGAATTTTCGATTTTTCAACACATCGATCTTTCCGATTTCACGTTTTTTCAATTTTTCAGTTTTTCATTTTTTCACTTTTTTGATTTTTCAGGATTTTGATTTTTCAAGTTTTGGATTTTTTAAATTTTGACTTTCCGATTTCTTGATTTTTCGATTTCTCAAATTGCTTGATGTCTTAGTTTTGGAAGGTTTCAATACTTATCTCGATTCTTCAATGTTTCCATTTTTCGAATTTTTTGACTCTGATGTTTAAAATTTTCCATGTTTCGATTTCTCAATTTCTCAATATTTCAGTTCTTTAAATTTTCTATGCTTTCAGTTTTTTATTCTTTAGTTATTTTTTCAGTTTTTCAATTTTTGACGTTTCTAAATTTCCGATTTTTCGATTTCTCAATTAATCCATTTTTTGGTTTTTCGATTTGCCGATTTTTCGATTTTTCAGTTTGTTAGTCATTGTTGGCGGGGATGATTAGCCAAATTTTGGTTAGCATTGAACTTATCTACATGATATTCCTAATACATATATATACAAAATCTGACAACAATCGACAGACAGACGGACGGAAACGGGAGGCTACTTTTTTCGTACTGTAGGAGTTATGAAACGTCGATGGACTCGATTACAATACTTCCTTCGCCTACGTTCGGGAAATAAAAAAATATTAAAAATTCTCATTTTTTGTTATACCTACTATAAGTCAGTTTTCACTTTTTATTTTGATAAATCACTTACTTAGTTGGCAGCAGACTTTGTACATGCAATAATAGTTCAGTAATACTTTATAAATAGAAGTCGTCCTTGTTTACCCAAAGGAAAAAGAATTTGTATTTGCTTTCACGACTTCATAAAAAATCATAAAACTTAATTTTAGCACACCATTAATAATTTCATCTCATCTCTAAGTAGAATGTCATTTTCATCTAAAATTAAGCCACTCATTTCTTACGAAAATTACCAGAAAATTGTCCGAAACTGCGAAACGGCGCCCTAATCTCCATTATAAGCAACTCAAACATCCCCCCCCCCCGCCGCCGCCACTCTTTCATTAACACTCTTCCTCTATTAAAAAACTTTCCAGCTCACATTAATTTTGCACAAGCATGTGACGATGAGCTTCGAGGGCCATTCCACCCAAACATAATATTATTCAGAGCGAACGAAACCCTTTAAAAATCAATTCAGGACAGCACATTAAACATTATTGGAGTCCTTTGAAAGGGCGAACCCTCGTATCTGCCTCCTGACACCGCCAGCTGAAAAGTGGATACTTATTGGGCCCGTTTGACAGCCCCGACCCTAATCAATCTCCTGGGGCGGAGGTGGTCCGAAAATTGTAAAACAAGTATGCTCTGATGAATGACGGTCCGTGACATATGAAATCCGCTGTCAATGGAATTCCTGCGAAACACCTCCAGGACTTCCGCGACCACCGAGCACGTGTCCTGGCACAAGTGGGTCGACGTGTGCATCCTTATCTTCATCAACTTCTGCAACTACAACGACCGCTACAGCCTCGCCGGCATCCTCATCGACGTCCAGGCCGAGTTCGACATCCGGAACGAAGCCGCCGGGCTCATCCAGACGCTCTTCATCGTCCCCTATACCCTCTCTGCTCCCGTCTTCGGCTTCTTCGGCGACCGCTACAACCGCAAGTACATCCTGGCTTTCGGGGTGGGCCTCTGGAACGCCGCCACAGTCGCCTGCTCCTTCTCCAACACCTACTGGCTCTTCCTGCTCTTCCGCTCCGTCATGGGTCTCGGTCAAGCGTGCTTCACTACCGTGTCGCCGTCCATCATCAGCGACCTCTTCGTGGGCGACAGGCGCTCCCGCCTGCTCGCCATCTTCTACACCGCCATCCCCGTGGGCAACGGCATGGCCTACGTCGTGGGTGCTCAGGCGACCGAGCTCCTCGGGACTTGGCGCTGGAGCCTGCGCGTCCCCGTGTTCGTGGGCGTGATGAACGTGCTACTGATCCTCTTGGTGCTGCGACACCCCCAGCGCGGCGAAGTGGAGGGCCGCCACATGTCGGCAACGCCCTGGACCAAGGACTTGGTGTACCTGCTCACGAACAAGAGCTTCATGTTCTGCACCCTGGGCTTCACTGCGGTGGCCTTCACGGCGGGCGTTACCACCTGGTGGGCGCCGAAGCTCAACGTGCTGGGTTTCCGGTTGCACCGGCCGGACGTCAATCAGTACACGGAGAGCTCCCTCTTCGGCATAGTCAGCATGGTGTCGGGCTTTCTGGGGCTGCTCATCGGGTACGTGGCCACGTTCCAGGCGAAGGAGTCGTACCCACCGGTGGACCCGCTGGTGTGCGCCGTGGGGCTGGTGATCTCGGCGCCGCTGATGACCGGCGCCACCTACGCTTCCATGAGCGACAGGATCACGACGTACGCGCTGCTGTTCGGGGGGTTCGTGTTCATGAACTTGAACTGGGCTCTCACGGTGGATATTTGCATGAACGTGGTGGTGCCGTCGAGGAGGGCGCTCGCAATGGGGATGCAGTTGTTGATAGGGCACACATTCGGGGACGCGGGCAGTCCGTCCCTGACGGGCTTGATTTCGGACAGGCTCTACGACCACTACCAGGAGGTGGAGGAGAAGGAGACCAACGAGTTTTACTCGTTGCAGCACGCGTACTTCCTGGGGATGGCGGTGGAGTTGCTAGCGGGGGTGTTCTTTTTTTTAAACGCGGCGTTCATCATGAAGGACTTACTCAAAATAGACGAGGGCGCGCAAAACGAAGAACAGGCTGAAGCAGCGAAATCGCAGGCCAAGTAGTAAATGCAACGGTACTGATTTTTTCGCAATAAATAGATTTAGTGAGGTGGAGGTGTTTTAATTTGGTACCACTAGCAGTACCGACGACGCCGGGACAAAGAAACATTCTTGGAAGGAAGACCCATGGTCAGTTAATTCTCCACTTAAACATAGACATGGTAGTCTTTTGCTATTCTTGGGAAGAATACATCTATAGATTTTAGTTCTCGGTCTTTGTCAGGCATATTTTCAGTGGCGGTACGTACAATGAAAATGATTGGAGATAACTTCGTCACTAAAATATTTAGCTTCAAGTTATTTCACTTACGTTAAGTAAAAATTAAAGCCAGATTGAGAAAAAAAAAGGCAAAATATGTGGGAACTACATGTGTAAGACTATGTTATTTCCTACAATTTAAAACCCATTTAGCGTTTTACCATCTACATGATATTCCTAATATAAATACAAAAGTTGACAACTATCGGCCTAGTACTTTCGGAGAATATCTGTCTAATAAAAATCGGGACGGACAGACAGACAGGCGGATAGACGAACAGACGGACACAAACGGGAGACTTATTTCTTCGTATTCTAGGCATCATGAAAGGTCGACGGACTCGATAACAATACCCTTCGCTTACGCTCGGGAAGTAAAAATACTAGGTATATTAAATACAGGGTGCCGCATCCAAGTCTGGATATAGGGAATTAACATGGGAATTGGTTTTTATTTTATAATATCTCCCCAGATCACTTTAAAGCTATTATTGAGTGATGCCTTTGTGGAGGTCGAAGACGGCTATCGGCCAGTATTTTTTTCAAATCGTTTCATCGCGCTCATTCACTGTAAAATGGTTTTAAAAATCGTATTTTGAAATTCGCGCCGGATCCGATTTGTCGCGAAGTGCTCCGTCGTACTGTCGAAGTTCGGCGATCGCGTCTTTCCATTAATTATTAACCATGCAAAATCCAAACGTCAGAGTGAAATTAGAAATTATTCTCAGAAATAAACGAACAACTCAAACTGAATTATTTTATCCAGTGTGATGATTATTGTAGGTCAATTTGGATAAATTTCACACTTTTTTCGAATCACCAAAGATTGGAAGTCAATTGATTTTACATTCGTTAAGCAGGGATGGAATTTTGCCGCCTGGAAGGATCTTCATTACAGGAAATTTTTGAGGAAGAAATTTAGAACATTGACTCATCAACATTCTAAAGTATTTTTCTCTATTACGAATGTGTTTTGGGATTCAGAAACTTTTGTATTACTGTTTATTTGTTTATTGTGTTAACAACAACAAAAATAAAAATATTTCGCAAAATAAAGTTACATTTATTTTCAAAGGTGATAAAAATTAAATAAAATCAGGTGCGCACGACGTTTTCTAGGGATGTTAAACAGATGGGATAGAAGAGTTTCAAAAAGCATCATGACAAAAAATTGAAGCCTGAGGACTACTTCTCACGTATAACGTTTTACGAAGGAACGCTTGAGAGAATCTAGGCTGATGGAGAGTTTTTGAGGAACATTTGTTTTACTGACGAATGTTCATTTGGTCTTAAGGGAAGTTATAATCATCAAAACGATCAAATTTGAGCATTACACAGCCCTCACGTGGTCCATGACCATCGTTATCAATGACCTGCAGTTGTCAGTGTATGACTGGGGCTTCTAGGACATCATGTTATTGCACCTTTTTTCATCGAATCCGGATTGAATGCTCAGAAGTAGGACAATACGCTAGCTCAGCAAATACTTCCTGGGACTCGAAGGGTGCGGCATCTGCAGCAGGTCTTTTACATCCAGAACCAAATCTCCAGCCATACAGCTCGCATAAATGTTGTTTATTTGAACCAGTATTTTCCCGCAGTGTTGGAATGGAAAGTTTGCACCGCCCCATTGGCCTGTGCATTCGCCGGATCTAAATCCCTGAGAATTTTTTCTTTGGAGATTTCTTCACGACCATCTGCACTCAGACAATACCAGTTATACAAACAGAGAAGCGCTGAAACAAGCAATCCAGCAACATCGTCTTCAGATTTCAACTCAAATGCTGATCAACACGCGTAGGGGTTTTGAAGATCGGCTTACTTACTGTACAGCTGCTGAGAGCAGTCTTTTTAAGCAATTCTTGAAAATAGTGCAATACTTCTCCAGATTCGTACAATATTTCATTACTTCATTCATCAACAATTGTTAAGTTTTGTTATTTGTAGTTATCTAAATGGTTCATAAAAAGGTTCTCTTCAAAAGCGCCCTGTTTTGATGGTAAATCTTACCATCACACAATAAGAAAAGCGGGCCCTCGCTTTTTCATCTAATCGCAGTAGAACATGGCATTTTAACAAGATTTTAGTAATAAAGACTCGACCAGCACCAGCAACATAACCTAATAAAATATTTTGTGCAGTTTGTGCATTTATACCGTTTAAGTTGACCTACAATAATCGTCATATTGGATAAAATAATTCAATTTGAGTCGTTCAGTGATTACTGAGTGAGGCAGCGCGAGTACATACCTAGCTTGAGGGCTCCCAGAAAATGTCACAATGCTGCCGATGGGCTTTGATGGGGTTTTGAGGAAGACCAGCTGCTCGAAGTCTTCATCTCGGGCTTTTTGGATGCGGTCTGAGTGTAGTTCGAAATGGCTCGTTTGACAGGGTCGCGCACTATGACGAATGAATGGATCAATTTGTGCATTTATTCCGTTTAATTTGTCCTACAATAATCATCACACTGGATAAAATAATTCAGTTTGAGTTGTTCGTTGATTTCTGATGAAGAATAATTGCAAATTTCATTTTGACATTTGGATTTTGCATGGTTAATGGAAAGACGCGATCGCCGAACTTCGACAGTACGACGGAACACTTCGCGACAAATCGGATCAGGCGCGAATTTCAAAATACGATTTTTAAAACCTTTTTACAATGAATGAGCGCGATGCAACGATTTGAAAAAAATACTGGCCGATAGCCCTCTTCGATCTCTACAAAGTCATCACTCAATAATAGCTTTAAAGTGATCTGGGGAGATATTATAAAATAAAAACCAATTCCCATGATAATTCCCTATATCCAGACTTGGATGCGGCACCCTGTATATCATGTTCTTTCAAATTTTATAAAACTTCATGATTTTCTCTTTGGGATTGATACATTTCGCTAGCTTTGATTCGTTCAAACATGGCCGACTAGTATAAAGATTATGGCCTGTCTATTAATAATTCAAAAACGACAAAAGAATTATTAACACTTTTTGAAAGGCACAAAGGCATTCATACCGAAACAAACCACCATTACACGTTTTGAAGTCTCATAATGTCAAATGAAATTAAAATTTTGCTAAATTATTAAGTGTAATTATTAATAGATGGCAACACGTATGGTACCTCTTGGACAGGCCATAATCTTTATACTAGTCGGCCATGGTTCAAAAACCAAACTTTTTCGTTGCCAGATCTTAGTAAGCAATGATTGTATAAATTGGTGACAAAGTGTCAATTGTGAAATAAACCGGTAGTTTTCGTCCCGCGCCGCCCCCAGCAGTCGCCGCCAGCTAGCGGCTGATCATCGTGGGGGCCGTGGCTAAAGCGGAAGAACACGTAAACAACGAAAAACGGGCTGAACAAAGAAAAAGGTACAAAGAAGCTTCTCCTTTTACGAACAAAATGTCGTGTGGTGCTTTTTGAAACAACTCATTTTAATTCTCCGTTAAGAATACATTTTTCAAACCTAACCCTACTTTTACTCGGTGGCATCCCCCTTCGCCTTCTTCAGGTCATCAGCGATGAAGAGGGAAGCCACAAAGTACAAGACGCCCCCCACCGTCGCCACCAGCAGCGTCAAAAACCCCGCGTGTTGGAGGGCGTGAAATAGGTTATCCGGATGGTGTTCCTGGCTCTGGTAGTGGGAGTAAAGCCCATCTGAAACTAGTCCCGTTATGTACGGACTCCCCGCGTCCCCCAGCGCATGTACGACGAACACCATTATCCCGATGGCGCTCCCCCTCCTCGAAGGCACCACCACCCCCACACAAATATTCATCGTGATAGCCCAAATCATGTTCAAACAAAGAAGTCCAAAAAACAAGACAACGTAGGCGGTGTACTTCCCGGTCTTCACTAAGTAGGTGGAGTGAAGATTAGCGGAGTCGCCGCCAGCGCTCCCATGCTGCAGACCAGAGGGTCCCCTCGAGCGGACTTCTGCTTTAACTTCCGCGCGATCAGATAAGCTCCAGCACTCCTAGGACGCCTGACACAACACTCATCAGTCCGAACACAGAGCCCACGTTGTAGTGGTCGACGTCGGGGTACTTGACTTTCAAACCCCGGTACAAGAGCGTCGGCATCCACAGTCGTAGGGCACCCGTGCAGAACGTCATAGCCGTCATAGCCAGCGTGTTGACCACGTAGGTCCTGTTCCCTAAAAGGTACTTCAGATCCTCCTTCAAAAGTGTGGTTTCCACGTGTCGTCTCTCCAGACCACCACGAGCCGGCTCACGCAGCACCAATAGCCCTAGCACCACGTTGACGACGCCCACAATCACGGTGACCCGCATACTCCACCTCCAGCTGCCCAAGATACGGCTCTGTGGCGACAGATTTGTTATGGGACATCAGTGTGACAGTTTTGACATTTTCGATGTTTTTTTTTATGAAAGTGGACTGGATTACAAAAAATTATATGAATAAACACCTATCACTAGAGATACATTGTTTTTGATTTCATTTTAATTCTCTATTAAAAGTACATCTTCTTAAACTTAACTCTACTTTTACGGGGCGGTGGTGTCCCCTTGCGCCTTCGTCAGGTCTTCCACAATGAAAATAGAAGCCATAAAGTATAAGACGCTTCCCGTCACCGCCACCAGCAAGGACAAAAACCCCGCGTATTGGAGGGTCAAATATTCGTTTTGGGGATGCGGTTCCTCGTGTTGGTACTGGTAGTAAAGCCCATTTGAAACCAGTGTCGTCAAGTATGGACTCCCCAGGTCCCCCACCGCATGCACCACGCACGCCATTATCCCGAAGGCGCTCCCTCTCCTCGAAGGCACCACCACCCCCAAACAAACATCTGCGGTGACAGCCCAAATCATGTTCAAACAAAAAAGTCCAAAGAATAGAACGACATAGGTGGCGTACTCGTCGGTCTTCATCAAGTAGGTGACGATGAAGAAAAGCGGCGTCGACGTCAGAACGGCCACGCTGCAGATCAGGGGGTCCCCACGGGGGTACTTTTTCTTGAAATGTCGCGAGAGCAAATAAGCCCCCAGTATCCCCAAGCAGCCCGACGGACAAAGAATCAACCCCAACACAGTCTCTTCCCTAGGGTGGTCGGAGTTGGGGTACGTAATCTTCATCCCCCAGCACAAGAGCTTCAGTATCCACACGTTTAGTGTCCCCATGAAGAAACTCACAGTCGTCAAACCCAGCACGTTGGTCACGTAGGTGCTGTTTTCCCACAAGTTTTTCAAGTCTGTCTTCAAAGGGGTGGCTTCCGACTGCAGCCCCTCCAGCTCGCCCCGAACCGGTTCGCGTAACACCAGCCCCGCCAACACCGCGCTGACCACCCCCATAACCACAGTAATCCTCATGCTCCACCTCCAGCTGTCCGTCACTTTAGCGACTTCCCCAGTCACGATCATGCTGGTGCCTATGCTTATAGGCACCATCAGGTAGTACACCGCCAGCAACCTGGAACGCGTGTCCCCCACGAACAAATCGCCCAGGAGACTCGGGGCGACGACGGTGAAGCACGCCTGGCCCACCCCCATGAAGGCCCGCATCACCAACAAGGCCCAGAATTTGGTCATCAGTGATGCACATAGCCTACTGACGCTCCACACAGTCATCCCGATGACGGCGAGGTACCTCCGGGAAAACCTGTCTGCGACATACCCGAAAACGGGAGACGTCGTCATCAAGAACAACATGAAGACGACCCGGATCAACTGGCCGCCGGTGTCGTCGACGTCGAAGTACTTTTTGACGTCCTTGAAGAAACCCATGCGAATTATGCCTTCGTAGGAGCCCACGAATTGGATGAGGATGAGGATGGACGCGTCGTAGTACTTGCGTTTGTCGGGGGGTGGCGGGGAGGTTGGGGGCGGCTCTGCGGAGGCGGGTTTGTTGTGGTCACCCATCGAACTAGTGCGCAGCGAAATTGACGTGACAGTTGGGACAGTTTTGACATTTTAGTCAACGCCTTCATAGTTTTTGTTTTGATTTTTACTTCTCAAGGGTAAGCTAAGAAAGTATTGTAATCTAATCCAGCGGACGACTGGCTACTCTTATGTTTGCTCTACCTTTCATGACCCCTAGAATACGAAGAAATGAGTCCACCGTTTCCGTCTGTCGGTCTGTTTGTCTATTTGTCTGTTTCTGTTACCTACCCTTGAAATTACTGGACCGATTGTTGTCAAACTCTCGAAAAATCGAGAAATTGAGAAATTTTACAGTAGAATATCGAAAAATTACAGTAAAATATAAAAATTGAAAAACTAGGTCGAAATATTGAAAAATTTAAAAATCAAAAATTTTAAAATTAGGAAAATTTGAAAGAAAAATTGTAAAATTCAAACTGCGAACATGAATTATCTTAAGAACAAAAAAGTGATAAATCAGAAAATACAAAAGTTTAAAAGTTGAAAAATTAAACAACTGAAACAAAAAAACTGAAAATAGAAAAATTGAAAAATTCGAAAGTTGAAAAATCGAAACATCGAAAAATTTTATAATTGTTTGTCCCAAAATTAAAAAAATTGAAAAAGTAAAAAGCGAAAATTTGGAAAGTTTAAGACTGAAATATCGAGAAATTGAAAAAAAATCACAATTAAAAATTTGAAAAAATTGAAGATATAAAAAATTGAAAAATCTAAACATTGAAAAATTTTTTAAATTCAGGAGAAGTTTAACTTCAGTTTCTCGTTTTTCAGTGAACTTACCGTTCTCTCGCCCTTCACCGTTGAAACCTTCCTTAAATTTCAGACGGTTCAAACCCGAAAACCCCCGTTCTAACAATAACTGGCCGTGAAAACCTCTGAATCCATTTCAAAAATTTTAAAGTTGGAATATTAAAAAATTGAAAATTTTGAAAATTCGAAAACTGAAGAAACGAAAAAAGAAAAATTTAAAAATTCACCTGCAGGACTGGTTTTAACTTTATAGAGGTTATTAGAAAATAAAAATCGTAAAAAATGTCGATATATTTTTTTTAATAAATGAATGCGGACTTGGATCTCCAAGTTGGTTGTCCTCGCACCAGTTGCCTGAATGCCGCACTAACACTGCTCTTCCGCTTTTCCAGCAGCCGCCAATTGAGCCCGCTACCACCGTCCAGTGGCGTGCATGTCTATTTTGATCGATGACTCGCCGCATCAGCGTGGCTTGCGTTCGGAGTGATCGCGTTGGCCGCGGCCCAACTGGCCCGACGCCGCCGCCATCGTCCAGCAGGCCATGACAACTCGCGAAGTTGTCTTGGACGGAGGTTCCCCGTGGGGTTTTCGGCTGCACGGAGGCGCCGACGTCAACCAGCCGCTGCGGATCTCGAGGGTAAGTCACCACCACGCGCGTGTGCCGTTTACCCGCGCTTGCTTTATTTTTGGCCTGTTTACGCGAGCGTGTTTATGTCTGTCGGTGGCGGTGTTCGGATCGGACCTTCGCTTCGCCCGATTTTGGTACGTTGCTTTTGTTTGGGATTTCGCGGCGCGGAGTGTGGGAATGCGTTTGTGCATTTTTTTCGTGGCTAAAGTTAGATTGATGGTGTTTAGGTGTCGGATTGAGTTATATAGTGGGAGGGAGTACGATAAATTGTGGGGCTTTGACGGAACGGATGTTTTATAACCTAAATTTTTGTTTAATTGTAAGTGTCACGATCGTGGATTAAAGTCGATTAAACTGGTTGTGTGTTTTAAGAATTTTTATTTTAAATGTTTCGTTAATTGGATCAAGCGACCACAGCTATAATTGAACGCCCTAGAACGGAAAATATGCGAAATGCTTACTATATTGTTGTGTGCATCTTCACGGACACGTACATTTTTAGATGTGATAAGCTCGTTTCAAAGCAGTGGCGGAACTATGTTTTGGTTAAGATGGGGCAGCATTTATACAAAAATTCTCTCGACTTTGAGGTATAGTCGAACAAATGCAGCTTCGAAAAAGTGGTCGAACGTTATTTCGATAGAACTTCCCTCGCTCCAATAAGTCTCATGAAAAATTTTAAAAATCGAAAAACCGAGATGTCAAAAATTCGAATCCAAAAATTGTAAAATCGAAAAATTGAAAAATCAATAAACTAAAAAAACATAAATTTAATAATTCGTAAAACCGAAAAATAGAAAAATCGAAAAACCAAGAAAAAAATTCAAATATCGAAAAATTGAAAAATTGAAAAACTGAGTCAAGAAAAGAAATATCAAAAATCGAGAAATCAAGTCAAGAAGTCGAGAAAATCTAACAATTGAGAAATCGCAATAGCCCAAAATCCAAAAATTAAAAATTTAAAAATATAAAATTTAAAAAAAAATTAAGTCCGCAAAATTGATATATCGAGAAATTGAACTGAAAAATCGAAAATTAAAAATTCGAGAAATCGAAAAATTTAAAATTTTTAACTTTAACAATTAAAGTCATTAAAAGATTAAAGAATCGAAAGCTTGAAAAATCGAGAAATGGAAACATGAAATAATTAAAAAATTGAAAAAATTAAAAAATCGAAAATTCAAAAATCGAAAACGTAAAAATTTTTAAACTCGAAAAGTTGAAAAATTGAAAAATTCCAAAACTAAAACATCGAAAAATCGAGAAATAAAAAATTTAAAAAATCAAAAAAATCAATTAATTGAGAAATTGAGAAATCGAAAATTAAGGAACGTCAAAGATTGAAAATTGAAAAATCGAAAGATCGACAAATAGAAATATCAAAAACTTCAAATATCTAAAATTTAAAAATTCGAAAAATAAAAAAGAATTAACGAATAACTGAAAAATCGAAATTAAAGAATCGAAATATTGAAAACTTTCTAAACTGAAATATTGAAAAATCCCAAAACTGAAACATCGAAAAATTCAAAAATGGGTAATGAAAAAGGCGAAAAAGAGCAAATTTTAAAAATCGAAAAATTAAAAAAATTGAATAACTGACAACTGAAGAAGTGAAAAAGTGAAAAATCGAAAAAACGAGAAATCGAGAAATTTAAGTCAAAAAACAAAAAAAATCGATTAATCGAGAAATTGAACAACTGAAAAATCGAAAATTAAAAAATTCGAGAAATCGAAAAATGGAAAATTTTAAACTTTAACAATTAATGCATCAAAAAATTAAAGAATCGAAAAATTGAAAAATCGAGAAATGGAAACATGAGAATATTAAAAAATTGAAAAAATTAAAAAATGTAAAATTCAAAAATCGAAAACGTAAAAAATGTTAAACTCAAAAGTTGAAAAATTGAAAAATAGAAAAAATCCAAAACTAAAACACCGAAAACTTGAAAAATTAAAAAACCAAAAATAGAAAAATTGAAGTGAAAAACTGAAAAATCGAAAAATAAAAAATTTAAAAAACCAAAAAATCAATTAATTGAGAAATTGAGAAATCGAAAATCAAGGAACCTCAAAAATTGAAATGAAAATTGAAAAAAACCGAAAAATCGAAAACCAAGAAGTTGAAAAATCGAAAGATCGACAAATCGAAATATCAAAAACTTCAAAAATCTAAAATTTAAAAATTCGAAAAATAAAGAATTAACGAATAACTGAAAAATCGAAATTAAAGAATCGAAATATTGAAAAATTCCTAAACTGAAATACCTATAGAAAAATTGAAAAATCCCAAAACTGAAACATCGAAATATTCAAAAGTGGGTAATGAAGAAGGCGAAAAAGAGCAAATTTTAATAATCGCAAAATTGAACAAATTGAATAACTGACAACTGAAGAAGTGAAAAAGTGAGAAATCGAAAAAACGAGAAATCGAGAAATTCAAGCCAAAAAACAAAAAAAATCGATTAATCGAGAAATTGAGCAACTGAAAAATCGAAAATTAAAAAATTCGAGAAATCGAAAAATCTAAAATTTTAAACTTTAACAATTAATGCATCAAAAAATTAAAGAATCGAAAAATTGAAAAATCGAGAAATGGAAACATGAGAATATCAAAAAATTGAAAAAATGAAAAAATCTAAAATTCAAAAATCCAAAAAAAGGTAAAAAAATTTAAACTCGAAAAGTTGAAAAATTGAAAAATAGAAAAATAGAAGCATTCTAAAACTAAAACATCGAAAAATGGAAAAATTAAAAAACCAAAAATCGAAAAATTGAAGTGAAAAAAAATTGAAAGTCGAAAAATAAAAAATTTAAAAAACCAAAAAAATCAATTAATTGAGAAATTGTGAAATCGAAAATTAAGGAACGTCTAAAATTGAAAATTGCAAAACCGAAAAATCGAAAACTAAGAAGTTGAAAAATCGAAAGATCGACAAATCGAAATATCAAAAACTTCAAAAATCTAAAATTTAAAAATTCGAAAAATAAAAAACAATTATCGAATAACTGAAAAATCGAAATTAAAGAATCGAAATATTGAAAAATTCCTAAACTGAAATATAGAAAAATTGAGCAATCCCAAAACTGAAACATCGAAAAATTCAAAAATGGGTAATGAAGAAGGCGACAACTGAAGATGTGAAAAAGTGAGAAATCGAAAAAACGAGAAATCGAGAAATTTAAGCCAAAAAACAAAAAAAATCGATTAATCGAGAAATTGAACAACTGAAAAATCGAAAATTAAAAAATTCGAGAAATCGAAAAATCTAAAATTTTAAACTTTAACAATTAATGCATCAAAAAATTAAAGAATCGGAAAATTGTAAAATCGAGAAATGGAAACATGAGAAAATTAACAAATTGAAAGTATTAAAAAATCTAAATTCAAAAATCGAAAACGTAAAAAATTTTAAACTCGAAAAGTTGGAAAATTGAACACTAGAAAAAATAGAAAAATTCCAAAACTAAAACTTCGAAAAATTGAAAAATCATAAACCGAAAAATCGAAAAATTGAAGTGAAAAACTAAAAAATCGAAAAATCGGGGAATAAAAAATTTACAAAACCTAAAAAATCAATTAATTGAGAAATTGAGAAATCGAAAATTAAGGAACGTCAAAAATTGAAAATTGAAAAACCGAAAAATCGAAAACCAAGAAGTTAAAAAAGCGAAATATCGACAAATTGAAATATCAAAACTTCAAAAATCTAAAATTTAAAAATTTGAAAAATAAAAAAGAATTAACGAATAACTGAGAAATCTAACTTAAAGAATCGAAATTTTGAAAAATCCCAAAACTGAAACATCGAAAAATTCAAAAATGGGTAATGAAGAAGGCGAAAAAGAACAAATTTTAAAAATCGAAAAATTGAAATATCATAAGCCTGAAAATGCGAAAAACCAATCAAGAAATTGAGAAATCGAAAAATCGAAATTTTAGAACATCAAAAATTGAAAAATTGAAAAACCGAAAAATCGAAGTCGAAAATCGTAAATTTAAAAAATCGAAAAATTGAAAAATCAAAAACTTGAAAAATCGTAAAATTGAATAACCGACAATTGAAGAAGTGAAAAAGTGAGAAATCGAAAAAACGCGAAATCGAGAAATTGAAGTCAAAAAACAAAAAAATCGATTAATCAAAGTATTCTATACTGGTGTCAAGCTCGGCTTTGAAATGTCAAAAAAATGCCTCGTATGATAAGGCGGAAAGACATTCCCAAGCCACCCTTGATGTGTTTTTGGAAAAACCACTCGCACCAAATCTAGCAAAACCCGTACGGACCTCCACCCAAATAAATTAAACCAACACAGTAACAACCCCCAAGAGCCCTCTTTTAACAAGACGCATTATCACCCCCACCGGACCCTAACACCAGCACTAACAACTTACTCAAACAACCATAAACACGATAACTCCAATAGAAAATTTAATAAACAGCCTCCCCACGAAGACCAACCCCCGACCCTCATTATTCTACCGTTTAAGCACGCGCGTTTGCATATCGCAGCACGCATCAAATTACAACAACCGATGGGCCAATTTAGTAAAACAAAAGAGTATCGACGCATCGGTCCGCTAGTTTAATCCGCGCCGAGATCCGCGCAAAAAATAAACATTTCAATCACGAACGACGACGATAACCTGTTCTAACAACCATAAACATTTACTTTTGCTAATTTACAAACGCGAGTGCGGAATGCTGATTACGCTTCATAAATATTTAATCGAGTTGGCGAGGTTGACACAAATATTTGATAACGGGAAAGAAGCGCACGATTGTGCTTTGTTTGATTTTCGGGTGGTTGAGATCGGTGACGGAAACGAGAAAGACTGGGGAGCGAGAGGACGCCCTTGCGGCGCTCCTGAAATTTGAAAAATAGTCGTACTAGAGTGACATTTACTAGTGTTAGTAGTTAATAAGTAGGTGAAAGCTTCAGTAGTCGGCTCTTAATTTAGCGATGTTCACAGTCATTCGGAAGAAATGTTGCCAACGATAAAAATCGTCGGATTTCTTGGCAGCCTCGTGGCCATTCATTTAACTAACTAACTAAGCGGTCGAGTTTCCTCTATTTATTTAATCTAACATCATGTACAGCAGACAGACGTCGTCCGTATTACCGCTATCGAAATACCAGTGAACCTTCCGGCGTTTAATCGACTTTAATGCCCCTCTTAGGTTTTTAAACACCACTCGACTTTTTATCTCGCGTCTAATACTTGAGTCAATATATTTACCATGGCCATAAAAGCGCACTTTTATGGTTCTTTTCTCATAAATTTTAATTTGTATTTTGAGCAAACAGCGCCCGACGAACACGAAAATTTAACACACGAAGGGATGTCATTAATTGGAGAAAGTATCGCTGTCCGAAACTACGGGACCGATTGTGGTTGAACAAATTAAAATTTAAAAAACAAAAAGGTACAAAATCGAAACATCAAACAAAATTGAATTGAAATTTCAATCAAACAAAAATCGCAAACAATTTTGATAATTTTTCAAAGACGCGAACTTTCTTCTCAAGGGCGAAAGAACTTCCATCGAAATACCCTTCCACCAATTTTTTAATTATCGCCGGCACGCCAGATTTTTAAATTCCTTCGGTCCTGATAAAGCCGATTTGCATAAATACCGCCGGTAGCTTTAAATGAAGCGTAATAAAGCCAAGTAAATGCAAATAATTTTGATGAATGTCTGGTTGTGTTCGTGCAGCGGCGTGTAGCGTTTAATTAAGAGTGTCGTTTACGGGCGGAGCCGTCGGGCTGTCTGTCTGAGCGTCCACTATGATAATGATAAATCGGCCTAATTGATTAGTTCCGCGAAAAAAAATCGGTGACGTAATTTTGCATTCAAATTAATATGCGAGGTGGATTTTAATTAATCTCACGCGGCGATGCTCGAAGCCGCCCACAACTGGGTTATATAATGCCAATTAAGATTTAAAAATTATTGATACAATGTAGGATTTAATTAGTTGTGCAAGAGGTCGCTGTTGCGATTGTGGGTGAAGTGATAAAACAATGCAAGTGGTTGCGTAAGAGATCTCGATTTTACGAGGCTTAGATAACTGGCTTAGATTAAAAACGGGTTTTTTCGTTATCGGTGCTCATTTTTCTCGAAAACCGGCTAACATTTTACTTTTACAGCGAGATTTTGAAACTATTTCTTATTAATGGGGTCAGCTAATCTCTGCAAAAATTCCGCTACTGACAGACAATAGTGAAAAATCGGAGTCAATATTTGTTTTATGTTTTGATTTATTTTTGAACGCAGGTTGTCGACCTGTACGTATACATGTGTTTTTAATTGATAGTTATTTTATTTTTAAAAATATATTGGGCTCTTTTAACTATTTTTGAAAGCGAGCGAGGTAACTAGAGAACTTCCTTATAATTTTGATCATTTTTAGTCTGAAAATCTAAGGTAAAAAGTGAAGACGGACTCATAGACCACAGTTGTGTATTTTGAAATTTTTAGTAATTTTTAAAATTCGATTTTTGCAGTTACTTTTTCGCGGGTTGTATCTATTGAGGATTTATAAAAATCGATATTTCTTGGAGAAAATCGTGCGGCGAATTTGTTGGAAATATATCCTACGACTCGGTTCTTGGAATTCGCGGACTGGAAAATAGGTCGTGGAGGGAGCCAGGAGGGGGTGTAATGTACCGAAGCCATTCTTAACGAGTTCGCGGAACCGGAAATATCTCTTCCAATGTTGAGTATTAATTAAAGATATACATTGAGTGATTTTTAAAAGTCTTTTGGTTTTTGGTGTATAAAGTGTGGAGTTAATGGTAGAAGGGAGTAAGAGGATTTTCTGGAGGTTCTACTAGTGGTAGGTTAATAGTAATAATAACAGTATTATTGTTTTCCCAATTTTTCGGAAAATTGAAGTAGGTACGCCATTCTTGATTGAATCAATAAATAAATTGACTCATTTATTAATTTTTTGAGTCACCTCTATAAGCAATTCTATACAGCCTGTTATTGAAAGGTACGTACAAAATAAAATCGCCAATTGGTCTCGAAGTATAGGTGCTAAAAGTTAAAAAAAGTTCAGGTAAAAGTGTTCTCCTTTTAGAGATAAAAATTATTAAAATTTATGTCCAAATTCGTTGTACGCCTCTGATAAAAAGACCATCTTTCGTTTCTATAGCAACATTTAGTCTTGACAAAAGTTTTATTGTTACAGTTGCTAGGATTTACTTAAATACATTAATTTTGCCCTTATAATTTTGATAACACAAAATAAGTTTTCCGACTTCTTAGACTTCGCCAAGAACTGTCCATTTTGTTGTACAATCGCACGCAAATGTTTTGAGCCTATGGGCAGATCGTTTTTGCCTGCCCTCACCGAAGAAGGCGGTCCAAATCCTTCAAGGGCAGAATTTGTAGGTAGGCTCAAACTACAACGAAATTCACATTTTACCCTATAAAATTTTATTGACAATAACGGGACGGACAGTAGTTATATATACATTTGGTAAGAAATATTTATGGCTCACACCAGTTCTCTCGAATTTGTCGGAGAAGATTTAGCAGGTAGTTGTTTCCATAAAATAATGGTTACTTTCGTTCGTGAGTAACGATGGTCCGGACATGAATTATTTTGCTTTCTAACATCTTTCGACCAATTGTTCCGTATAAAAAATTTCATCACTTTTTCAAATAAAATAGTCTTAAAAAAAAAAAAAGGATATTGTCGTTGAGTGACATGTAACTGGCATAATAATAAAAACGTGCCATTTTTGTTAACTGATATGTTTTTCATAAATGTCGCAAAATTATTAAATTTGCGTCACTTCAAATTTATGCATAGTAAATGGGTTTTAAATTGTATACAGTAACATAGTCCTACACATGTAGTTTATGACTCCGTGTTGAGTTTTTATCCGAAACGTCCAGATTTTTGGAAAAAAAATCAAAGTTATAAAACAATATTTTGCAATTTAATTTTGAATTTGCAAAATCGAATACTTTGAAATCTTGCAGATGTTTTAAAATCATGATAAACATGATACATTTTTAATTAAAATATATTTGCTTATCCCCTCTAAAAAATTTTTGACATCACCTCAAAATTTTGCAGAATAAATCCTATCTTAAATGTATAAAATATGATGAGTTTTATACTTGTGATTTATCACTGCATTAATATTTTTTAGATTTGGTTATACAGGGTGTCTCAAAAAAGTTAATGACTGAGTCAATTAATTTTATTGAAGAAATCAAGAATAGCAAAACTGAATACTTTGAAATATTGTAGATGTTTTGAAGTTTTTGTAAGCATGGTAACTTTTTCGAAAATTTGATTAATCAAATATGCGCAAAATCAAAAATCGGAAAAACTGAAATTCACTAATGCAAAAAACAGAAAATCGAAAAATGCAAATCGTAAAAATCGAAAATCTAAAAATGGCTAATCAAAAAATCGAAAATTCAATGAATCAAATACCTAGGTCGATCGAAAAGTGGAAATTCACAAACCTCAAAAATCGAAAAATCGAAAATTGAAAAACGGGAAAACCAAAAAATCGAAAAGTCGAAAATTTGTAATATTGAAAATTAAAAAAATCAAAAACCAAAATAAAAAAAATTGGAAATTAAAATAATCAAAATATATAAAGTAAAAAAAATTGCAAAGCCCAAAAACTGAAACGAACAGAAAAATTGAAAAGGCAAAAAATTGGAAAAACAAAAATTCGAAAAATCTAAAATCGAAAAAGTGGAAAATCGAAAATCTGAATAAAGAAACTTGGAAATTCTGAAAATTGGAAAATCGAAAACCAAAAAATCCGAAAGTAACAAAATTGAAATCTAACAGTTGAGAATGAAAAAATTTAAAAACCGAAAATTCTAAAAATCGACAATGGACAAATTGAAAATCGCAAAATTTAAATTGAAAAATTGAACATAGAAAAATCGATGAATTGAAAAATCGAAAATTCGACTACTCAAATTTTCTAAAAATCGAAAAATCATAAAACTGAAAAATCCAAAATTCTAATCATCGAAAGTCTGAAAACTGAAAATCGAAAATTCTGAAAAGCGGAAAATAGAATATCGAAAAATTTAAAAGAAAGAAAATTGAAGTCTAAAAACCGAAGAATGGAAAAATTAAAAATCAAAAATTCGAAAAATCAGAACCGAAAAATTCAAAGATTTAAAAAGAAAATCGAAAAATCAAAAATCTGAAAATTGAAACTCGAAAATTTGGAAAATCGAAAAGTAAAAAAATTGAAGTCTAAAAGCTGAAAAATGGAAAACTGAACAATCGAAAATTCGAAAATCAAATATCGAAAAATCGAAAAGCCGAAAAGTCGAAAATTTGATAAATCAGATATGCGAAAAACAGAAAATCTGAAAATATAAAACTGGAAAATCAAAAATCTAAAAATGGAAAAACCGAAAATCGAAAATTCAATGAATCTAATACGTAGGTCGATCGAAAAACTGGAAATTCACAAATCTGAAAAATCGAAAATTTGCAAGATTGAAAAACCGAGAATTGAAAAATCAAAAAACCGAAAAATGGAAAAATCAAAAATCGAAAAATAGGAAAACCGAAAATTCGAAAATTCATAAAATTGAAAACTCTAAAAGTCGACAATTCAAAAATCAAAAAACTGGAAAGTAAAATAATCGAAAAATCGAAAAGTAAACAAATTGCAAAGCCTAAAAACTGAATCAAAAAGTGTAAAATCGAAAACTGGAATTTGAAAAATCGAAGATTGGAAAATCGAAAATCGGAATATCGATAATCGACAAATTAAAAAACCGAAAAATCGAAAAATTAAAAAATCGGAAATCGGAAATCGAAAAATGAAAAAAAAACGTAAATTCAAAAATCGAATGATCCGAAACTAAAATAATAGAAAAGTGGAAAAGTAAAAATTGCAGTCTCAAAACTGACGAAGAGAACAATCGAAAAATAAAAAAAAATCGAAAAATATCTAAACCTGGAAAGTCGAAAAATCGAAAATCGGAAAATGAAAAAACCGAAAAATTGAAAATCGAAAATTCGATGAAACAAATAGGTACTCGAAAAAGCGAAAAGTAAAAAAATTGCAAGGACTAAAAATTGAAAAATCAAAAAATCTAAAAAATGAAAATCGAAAAAACGACGATCGAAAAAAATCAAAAAATCGAAAAGTGGAAAATCGGAAAGTAACAAAATTGAAATCTAAAAGCTGCAAATTGCAGAACCATAAAAACTGAAACAAACAGAAAAATCGAAAAACCACAAAAGCGGAAAAACCAAAATCGAAAAATCATAAAATCAGAAAATGGAAAATCGAATAATCGAAAGTTGAAAAATCGAAGGTCGAAAAATAAAACAACCGAAAAATCGAAAAATTTTATGATTAATGGAAAATCGAAAAATCGAGAATAGAAGAATTAAAAAACCGGAAAATTGAAAAATCGAAGAATTAAAAACGTAAAATCGAGAATTCAAAAATTAAAAAAATCGGAAAGTAAAATATAATCGAAAAAATTGGTCTAAAGAGTTTAGACAGTACTTCCCTCGCTGTCGGAAACTTGACGACTGCATGCCTATTGTGTTTTTTTTCTCATTACATTTTTGTAGTGGGAATTTAAAAAAAAATTGCTATGACGTCATCAACATTTTTGCAAGGACACGTATATCAGTTGGGATAGATGTAGTGTAATACTAAGAATAAAATTATTATATTCTCAAATTTTCGGGAAAATGAATTGGGTCGTTTGAATATTGATTTGTACTAATCAATAAAATAACGAAACAATTTACTCACGTATACCTACGTATCAGAGGCAACTGAAAATCGTGTATGTATAAACATTGTTAATTTAAGATGACAGGCGTAACAGCATACGTGAGAGCCAAACACAGAAACTGTAAACAAAACGACCGTCGGTTTTATTGCTTCGACTTCCGCTTATTATATAAAACATTGGGTTTTATTTTAATTCTTGACGGTGAAATTCACAATTGGTTGATTATAAACATGTCTAGTTCACATTCGCGGAATCAAGTGAACGCATAAAACAAATGCAGGTCTGTAATGTTAAAGTCGATGTAAATAAGCGTGCTACCCTTATGTTTCAACCGAGTTTTTCCTTTAACAAATTTTGTGTCTACCAAATTGGGTTGGTTGGGGTGTAATACTAATAATAAGTGTTGCCTTTAATTTAATCAATAAAATAAATTGACTTCATTAATTTTTTTGAACCACCTCTTAAGAAAATCTAAAAAATATGAATGGAATGATAAATCACAAGTACAAACTCATCATATTTTTTGCATTTTAGATAGGATTTATTCAGCAAAATTTAAGGGTGACGTCATCAATTTTTTTAGGAGGGATGAACAAATACATTTTGAACAAAAGTTTACCATGCTTATAATAACTTTAAAATATTCCCAAGATTTCAAAGCATTCGGTTTTGTAATTCCTGATTAAATCGATAAAATAAATTCACGCCTTCATTAATTTTTTTGAGTCACCCTGCATATGCAAATCCAAAAATATGAATGGAATGATAAATCACAAGTACAGACTCATCATATTTTGTACATTTTAGATACGATTTATTCGGAAAACTTTTGAGCTGACGTCATCAGTTTTTTGTAGAAGATAACCAAATATATTTTGACTAAAAATTTATTATGCTCTTTATAACCTTAAAACATCTGCAAGATTTCAAAGCATTCGGTTTTGTAGTTCCTGATTAAATCAATAAAATAAATTTACGCATTCATTAATTTTTTTGAGTCACTCTGTATATGCAAATCCAAAAAATATGAATGGAGTGATAAATGACAAGTACAGGCTCATCATATTTTGTACATTTTAGATATGATTTATTCGGCAAACTTTCGAGCTGACGTCATCAAGTTTTTGGAGGGGATAAGCAAATATATTTTGACTAAACATTTATTATGCTCTTTATGACCTTAAAACATCTGCAAGATTTCAGAGCATTCGGTTTTGTAGTTCCTGATTAAATCAATAAAATATATTTACGCATTCATTAATTTTTTTGAGTCACCCTGTATATGCAAATCCAAAAAATATTAATGGAGTGATAGTTCACAAGTACAGACTCATCATATTTTGTACATTTTAGATATGATTTATTCCACAAACTTTTGAGCTGACGTCATCAAGTTTTTGGAGGGGATAAGCAAATATTTTTTGACTAAAGATTTATGATGCTCTTTATAGCCTTAAAACATCTGCAACATTTCAAAGCATTCTGGTTAGCAGATTAAAAATTAAATTTCAAAATGTTGTTTTATAATTTTGATTTTTTTTCCAAAAATCTGGACGTTTCGGGTGAAAAGTCGATTCAGAGTTGTAAACTACATGTGTAGGACTATGTTATTTTATACAATTGAAAACCCATTTACTATGTACAATTTTGAAGTGACGTCATCGCTTTAGTGGTGGGGATGATTCGACAAATTTTGGTTAGCGTTTTACCATCTACATGATATTCTTAATATAAGTACAAAATTTCACAACAATCGGTCGAGTACTTTCGGAGATTATCTGTCTAATAAAAATCCGTGACAACAGACGGACAGACGGACAGACGGACAGACGGACAGACGGACAGACGGACAGACGGACAGACAGACGGAAATGGGAGACCTATTTCTTCGTCTTCTAGGGGTCATGAAAGATCGAGAAAACGTAAAAGTAGAGAGTCGGCCGACGGACTCGATTACAGTACTTCCTTTGCTTACGCTCGGGAAGTAAAATGCAAAAAAATTGCAAAGTCTAAAAACTGACGAACAGAAAAATCAAAAAATCTAAAAATGGAAAGACGAAAAATCGAAAATTGAAAGAATGGCAACTTAAAAAATCGAAACATCGAAAAATCAAAAAAACGAAAAATTAAAAAATCGAAAAACCAAAAAACTGAAAACTCGAAAAATCAAAATACCGCAAATTTGAAAAATCAGAAAATTAGAAAGTAATAAAATCGAAAAGTTGATAGAAAAATGGAAACTGAAAAATCTAATTCGATGAAACTGTTGGTCGAAAAAACGAAAAATCGAAAATCGAAGTGACCTTTTTTTGAGACAGGCTGTATAAGTAAATCTAAAAAATATTACTGCAATGATAAATCACAGGTATAGACGCATCATATCAAATTTTACGATGACGTCATGCATTTTTTGGCGAAGATAAGCAAATACATTTTGATCGTGGCTTTGAAAGTATTCTTCGACTTTCGTTCCATTTCAAAATTTACTCTTTGTTTATTTCAGTGGTCACAACGAGTTCACTAACTACTCTGAAGTCTGAAGTATGCAAAGATTAAATTTGTCACCGAAAAGATGTTGGAAGTGATAAATTATCCTATCGGTCGAAGAACGTTCGGTCCGGTGTTACACCTCGACCCAAGAGAGACCGCAGTAAAGGATAACAAATGGAACGGATAAAATAAAGCTTCAAATATGATTGATAAACTTTAAACCAAAATTATGAAGTTTATAAACTGAACATTTTTTTTTTGCTTTTTGAAATGTAGTACACTTCAAAAAATGTCCGTGACTTACTTTAATGTGAATTTTATAACTATGGTCGGCACAATTAGACCTAATATTAGTGTGATTTTGAGCATATTCTCGATGTTATTAGAGCAGGACAGGTTTAACTAATTGACAAGATTTCAAAGTATTCAGTTTTGCAATTCTTGATTTCTTCAATAAAATAAATTGACTCAGTCATTTTTTTTTGAGTCACCCTGTATGTATAAACAAATCCAAAAAATATTAATGGAATGGTAAATCACAAGTATAGACTCATCATATTCTAAACATTTTAGATAGGGTATTTATAAAATTAAAACTAATTCAGGGTAAGAATTTGGTCAACACGTAAATTTCGTTGTAGTTTGAGCCTACCTACAAATTCTGCCCTTGGACGATTTGGACCGCCTCCTTCGGTGACGACCGGCAAAAATAATCCGCCCATAGGTTCAAAACATTTGTGTGCGATTGTACGCACCTTTCAATAACACCCTGTATTTAAAACTATGTACACTAAAGAGATGAAATTTAAAAAAAATTATTTCCTATTTTTTCTCTATACATCTTACATCATTTTAATGATTTAAAACCTAATTTTGTAAAGAATAAAAAAATTATTACCTAAGTTAGTAGTTTCTGATAAAACCACATCACGTTTCTCGATTAAAAATGCAACATAATTAATCTTATTAATATGCCTAATTATGTCATAGATTAATATATTCATCTTGTTTGTTTTAAAAACCCTCGAAGGTCCCTTGAGAACCTTTAACAGGAATTTCCAGCGCTTAAAAGCCGTAACTTAATTTCCAGTACCCGTTAATTTTTTTCACAGTTATTCGCCATAACTATCGAACGCATAAAAGATAACGCGAACAATGTTTACAGATAACAAGCCCACAAAAACGAACACCAACTCCCGCCTGACCTTCACCATCCTCGTGACATTTCCCGAACTTAACGCGATTCCACCAGCAATTAAGCGACTCCATCTTCAAAGGTGAAATAATTTGATTAAATCCCCCCAACTTCAATTAATCTTTGTCTCCCGCACGGATTTATTAAAAAAGTAATTAATTAAAACAAGTGATGAGTGCTCAAAATTTGAATAAGTATTTTATCCAATTAACGAATCGGAACCCAAACAGTGCCTAATTGGTAATTAGCGATAATGGTTTTTGTAAAACCCATCATTACTCGTTCGGAAATCGCGTTCCCATCGTTAATTACGTTCGAGCCCAGATAAACCCATGGCTAATACCCATTAATCAAAAACAATTACATCACTCGTACAACCTCCGATCCGCATGAATGAAAGTTGTTTACTTGTTCGGCGTCGGCATAATTGTATGAATAAATCCCATTGAATCTGATAAATCCTGCATGAATGGTGACGAGTGTTCATAAGATTTTCCAGCGAAAGGTCACAACGTGAGGTCACACTCGCATAATTAAACAACCGAAAAATTTCCATCGAGGCTTTCCTGGAAGAAAAACCGTGACACCTGTTTGACCCCAATTCGCCTCCAATTGCCCTCGCTTATTCAATCCCGACTATTCCCCGTAAGATTTACCGAATTAAATCACTTACTTAACTCAATTAGTCGCCGTGGAAGAACAAAAGGCTGAGCTCAGTCCCGAGATTAACCCCGGAGAGAGGAAAATAAGTACGCTGACGTAAAAAATAATTTTGAATAAATAAGCAGACGATAAATCAGAACGGCTCGGAATAATCCGGGCTCTTAATCGCCGCGCATTTTTCCGGTAGACTCCAAGAAAGCCCTCGTAAAAAAGCCGAAGTGGTTGCTAATGTCCATTTAGGATGCAAATTCGCTTTAATAAAAGCAAAAGTTTGAAGCCGTCCCAGCGAATAAATTCGCATTTTCTCCGACTCGTGTTTACGGAGTGCGAAGCGTGCATCCATTATGCACGAAAGGACGTGGATGTTAAATGGTCGGAATATCGGCGGCGGCGTAGGAAGCGGAGTAATGGACGGCGGTCGAAATTAATACGCTCACAATGTCACGCTGGAATTATTCACTTAAAACGGAATGCACTGTATAAATCAGCTCCGTCAAATTATTTTAATTTTTATAACATCCAGTACATCTACCAATTTTTGTGTCGTTGCGACGAAATGACGTCATCGGTCTTGTGGACGGGACGAACAATTAAATTGCCGTGTGGTGTTTCACCCACTGACAATATGCGTTAAATTTTACCCATTGTCTTCCAAACCGACCCAATTATTCCACAGTTCCGTACGATTACCATCCACGCCTACTCATCTGCGTTATCACGGTGTTGACACCCAGCACACCCATCTGTTTAGTCCCAGTGATCAGTGACGGCTCGCCTTAAGGGGGTTTTTTGTATGAAAAAATGATATTAATATAGATGTATCATACATCAAATTGCAGCTTTTTTCATATTCTAGAGCGCAGAGACCAGTTCAATCAATTAAAAAAATATGGCTGAGAAATATCGTAACAAAAGCACCATTGTGTGTTTTCTTTTCAAGTTTTTTGAGTGATAACCAACGCGCGGAATTGTGTTTCATACGCTCGATCCAGTGCTGTCGCGGCGATAGTTTGATTACAAATATATTTTTCTTTTGGACTATATCAACATAATATAACATTTCAAGATCACAAATCTGTGGTCATGTGTTTGAAAAATTAAAAAGGGCATCGAGTATTTTTATTTGAAGTAATATAGTAATATAGAAGTAGTTTTTTAACAAGCTGTAAACACTCCAAGCGACGCACTGGCTACGACCTTGTGGACCAGATCAAAGCGTACCCGCTACTCGCCGTAAAACACACCTTGCTTCAACTGGGGAATTGCATCCGTAAGATATTTTTCCGCCCAGTGGTGATAACCATCATAGAATCGCTTGAAAATTCGCACATGGATAAAACATCACTTTTTACAGGCCGCAGAGTCATTAAATGTTTGTTAGTGGTACAATTTGTTTAAATAATAATGCGTTTATTAAAATCAAAATATACCACAAATTAATGCAAAATACGTAGAATAATTTTAACAGGAATATCACAGGAAAATTAATGATCTATTGGTTAGCAGAATTTTTAACAAAAACTAACAATTATTGAAAACATGGGTATCAATTCGACAAATTTTGAGCCGTTAGTTCAGTACTTTGCCGATAGGAACGCCACTAAAATTTACGGAAGCGACTTTCCAGGTAAAACCCTTATCGCCTGCTCTACCATAAGCTGATTGTTAGAGTTCTCGGCTGATTTTTACTTCCCGAGCGTAAGCAAAGGAAGTATTGTAATCGAGTCCGTCGGCCGACTCTCTACTTTTACGTTTTCTCGATCTTTCATGACCCCTAGAAGACGAAGAAATAGGTCTCCCATTTCCGTCTGTCTGTCCGTCTGTCCGTCCGTCTGTCCGTCCGTCTGTCCGTCCGTCTGTCCGTCCGTCTGTCCGTCCGTCTGTCCGTCTGTCCGTCTGCCCCCGGATTTTTATTAGACAGATAATCTCCGAAAGTACTCGACCGATTGTTGTGAAATTTTGTACTTATATTAAGAATATCATGTAGATGGTAAAACGCTAACCAAAATTTGTCTAATCATCCCCACCACTAATGCGATGACGTCACTTCAAAATTGTACATAGTAAATGGGTTTTCAATTGTATAAAATAACATAGTCCTACACATGTAGTTTACAACTCTGAATCGACTTTTCACCCGAAACGTCCAGATTTTTGGAAAAAAATCAAAATTATAAAACAACATTTTTTAATTTATTTTTAATCTGCTAACCAGAATGCTTTGAAATGTTGCAGATGTTTTAAGGCTATAAAGAGCATCATAAATCTTTAGTCAAAAAATATTTGCTTATCCCCTCCAAAAACTTGATGACATCAGCTCAAAAGTTTGTGGAATAAATCATATCTAAAATGTACAAAATATGATGAGTCTGTACTTGTGATCTATCACTCCATTCATATTTTTTGGATTTGCATATACAGGGTGACTCAAAAAAATTAATGAATGCGTAAATATATTTTATTGATTTAATCAGGAACTACAAAACCGAATGCTCTGAAATCTTGCAGATGTTTTAAGGTCATAAAGAGCATAATAAATGTTTAGTCAAAATATATTTGCTTATCCCCTCCAAAAACTTGATGACGTCAGCTCGAAAGTTTGCCGAATAAATCATATCTAAAATGTACAAAATATGATGAGCCTGTACTTGTCATTTATCACTCCATTCATATTTTTTGGATTTGCATATACAGAGTGACTCAAAAAAATTAATGAATGCGTAAATATATTTTATTGATTTAATCAGGAATTACAAAACGGAATGCTCTGACATCTTGCAGATGTTTTAAGGTTATAAAGAGCATAATAAATGTTTAGTCGAAATATATTTGCTTATCCCCTCCAAAAACTTGATGACGTCAGCTCGAAAATTTGCCGAATAAATCATATCTAAACTGTACAAAATATGATCAGTCTGTACTTGTGATCTATCACTCCATTCATATTTTTTGGATTTGCATACATATACAGGGTGATTCAAGAAAATAAATGAAAGCGTAAATTTATTTTACTGATTTACTCAGGAACTACAAAACCGAATGCTTCGAAATCTTGAAGATATTTTAAAATTATCATAAGCATGGTAAATTTTTGATCAAAACATATTTGGTCGTCCCCCCTAAAAAATTTATGACGTCACCACAAAATTTTGCTGAATAAATCCTATCTAAAATGTACAAAATATGGTGAGTCTCTTCTTGTGATTTATCATTCCATTCAAATTTTTTCGATTTGCATATACAGGGTGACTCAAAAAAAATTAATGAATGCGTAAATTTATTTTATTGATTTAATCAGGAACTACAAAACCGAATGCTTTGAAATCTTGCAGATGTTTTAAGGTTATAAAGAGCATAATAAATTTTTAGTCAAAATATATTTGGTTATCTTCTAGAAAAAACTGATGACGTCAGCTCAAAAGTTTGCCGAATAAATCGTATCTAAAATGTACAAAATATGATGAGTCTATACTTGTGATTTATCATTCCATTCATATTTTTGGATTTGCATATGCAGGGTGACTCAAAAAAATTAATGAAGGCGTGAATTTATTTTATCGATTTAATCAGGAATTACAAAACCGAATGCTTTGAAATCTTGGGAATATTTTAAAGTTATTATAAGCATGGTAAACTTTTGTTCAAAATGTATTTGTTCATCCCTCCTAAAAAAATTTATGACGTCACCCTTAAATTTTGCTGAATAAATCCTATCTAAAATGCAAAAAATATGATGAGTTTGTACTTGTGATTTATCATTCCATTCATATTTTTTAGATTTTCTTAAGAGGTGGTTCAAAAAAATTAATGAAGTCAATTTATTTTATTGAGTAAATTAAAGGCAACACTTATTATTAGTATTACACCCCAACCAACCCAATTTGGTAGACACAAAATTTGTTAAAGGAAAAACTCGGTTGAAACATAAGGGTAGCACGCTTATTTACATCGACTTTAACATTACAGACCTGCATTTGTTTTATGCGTTCACTTGGTTCCGCGAATGTGAAATAGACATGTTTATAATCAACCAATTGTGAATTTCACCGTCAAGAATTAAAATAAAACCCAATGTTTTATATAATAAGCGGAAGTCGAAGCAATAAAACCGATGGTCGTTTTGTTTACAGTTTCTCTGTTTGACTCTCACGTATGCTGTTACGCCTGTCATCTTAAATTAAGAATGTTTATACATACACGATTTTCAGTTGCCTCTGATACGTATACGTGAGTAAATTATTTCGTTATTTTATTGATTATTACAAATCAATATTCAAAACGACCCAATTCATTTTCCCGAAAATTTGAGAATATAATAATTTTATTCTTAGTATTACACTACATCTATCCCAACTGATACACGTGTCCTTGCAAAAATGTTGATGACGTCATCGCAATTTTTTTTTTAATTCCCACTACAAAAATGTAATGAGAAAAAAAACACAATAGGCATGCAGTCGTCAAGTTTCCGACAGCGAGGGAAGTACTGTCTAAACTCTTTAGACCAATTTTTCTAATTTATGGCAAGGAACTCAGTTTTATAACAAGCCGCCAGGACCGGCCGTAGAAATCTATTGTTAAGGAAATTAACTTTTACGCAATGAGGTACTATCATAAAACCGAATTAAAACTGGAGAACTATAATATTTTTACTCCACTCAGGATCATGAATTCAATACACATGATTACTAAAAATTCATTGTAATATTATTGTTAATATATATTTTGCTTTTTTAATTAATAAAACTAATAAACATATTTATAATAATAATAAAAAATATATAAAATACAGCTTTTGTTTAACACGTATAAGTAGCTAAGTGTATCTACTACTGATCCCAGAAAGGAGGTGTTTTAAAAAAGCCCTACGCCCAGTAATTTCTCCCTTCATTCTTTACTCGAAAAAAGTGCTCGTATATGTTTTCATTTGCCAACAGATCATTTTCAAAATATATTTATAATAAAAATATGCAAGTCTTGGTGATGAACAATGTACTCCTAATAAATTATTAAAGTACATAAAAAAATAGAAACAAATTTTATTTATTTTAAAAAAATCTCTCGCAAAGGCAGGTTCCTCTTTCTTCTTAAATCAATTATTTCGGGCAATAATGCGCCAAAGTAAAATCTGCCAAGTTTATCTGCCATCTTTTTACGTATTTCTTCGTTTTTTTTCTATATTAATTCCTTTGGGTGTCCACACAACAAAATAAACTTGTGAAATATCCGTAACAAGCATTTTCCCGGGGCTTGAAAGTAGTAATCATGATTTTTTTTTTTAGTTTCAATTCTCTGTCTGTCGATGTACAAAACTTGATTTTTTTTAATCGCTTCTTCGGGAGACAAATCTTGCGATTTTGAAGGGCATTTAATTTCGACTAAGGCACTCCTATCCTCTAGAACCCTGTCTGGACTAGCAGCCAAGTATAAGGAAATTGTTTTGAAATAAACAAGCCACACTGTTCAGTTTTTATACCTTTATTTATTTCAAACCACTTGACAGCTTTTTCCTCACTTTGTTGTCCATAGTATGTATGATTATTACCTCTAAATGTACTGTACAACAGAGACTCCACAGTTTTAGCTGTTGCTGTAGTTGATCTAAGTTTGTAAATACGTCCAAAATTTGAAGCCGTAACCCTACTTTTTCTTTCTTTTGTCCAAATGTGCCTGTTGCCTAGTGTCTATTTCCATTTGGTCTAAATTCAAAGATAATTTTCTCAAAAAAACCTCTTTGGCTGTCACAAATGTTTCTACATCCATGACAGGATTATCTAAAAAATATTTAAAACATAATCGCAGTCGGGACCAGCATACGTACATTTTTTACGACATATTTTTTTATAAATACTTTGTCTAAGACGAGCTTGTTTCATAGACGAACAATATTTTTTTGTTATTAAACCAGGACCGTTTTAATCACAATATATTTACTTATACCCTCTAAAAAATTGATGACGTCACCTCAAAATTTTGCTGAATAATTCCTATCTAAAATGTACAAAATATGATGAGTCTCTTCTTGTAATTTATCATCCCATTCATATTTTTTGGATTCGGATATACAGGGTGACTCAAAAAATTTAATGAATGCGCAAATTTATTTTATTGATTTAATCAGGAACTACAAAACCGAATGCTTTGAAATCTAATGTGAAAAAAAAACATAATAGGCATGCAGTCGTCACGTTTCCGATAGCGAGGGAAGTACTGTTTTTTTATTTCTCCATTTCTCAATTTTTCAATGTTTCAGTTTGGGATTTTTTCACTGTTTCGATTCTTTAATTTTCCTTCCATTTTTAGGTTTTTCAATATTTCAGCTTTGGAATTTTGCAATATTTCGTTTCTTCAATTTTTCAAATTTTTGGTATTGTGTTTTCTCGGTTCTTAAATTTTTCGATATTTTAATTTTTCAGTTTTTAAAGTTTTAGATTTTTAGATTTCTCACTATCTCGACTTTTCGATTTTTCAGTTCCATGATTTTTCAATTTGTCGAATTTTTAAATTTTAGATTTTTTGTTTTCTTTGATATTTTGAGTTCTCGAACATTCGATTTTCTGAGTTCTCAGGCTTAGTTTTTTTTTGTTGTCCAATTCCTGGATTTTTAAAATTTTTGTTTTTTAAATTTTCCTATTTATCAACTTACTGGGGATTTCAATGTTTTCATTTTTTGATTGTTCAATTTCTCGATTTTTTTAATGTTTAGTGTTTGATACGATTTTTTTTTTCAAAAATTTTCAGTTTTTCAATTTATTAACTTTACGATACTTCAGTTTTGCTCGATTTCTATTTCTCAATTTTTCGACATATTCCTACTGTTGGGATTTTTCAATTTATCGATTCTTCGATTTCTCGATTCTTCATATTTTCGGTTTCTCCAATTTCTTCATTTTTCGATTTCTCAATTTTTCGATTAACTAATTTTTTGATATTCCCATTTCTTTATTTCTCGATTTTTCAATTCTTTCTTCAATTGTGATTTTTCAATTTTTCGATTTCTGAATTTTTCAATGGTTTTGGATTTTTTCACTTTTCCGATTCTTCAATTTTCTTTCCATTTTTCAGTTTTTCAAGATTTCAGTTTTGAATTTTTTCACTTTTTCGATTTTTCAATTTTCCTTCCATTTTTCAGTTTTTCAGTATTTCAGTTCTGGAATTTTGCAATGTTTCGATTCTTCAATTTTTCAATTTTTAAGTTCTAGATTTTCCGTTAATTTTTTTGTTTCCCTTGATGTTTTAATTTCTCGATTATTCGATTTTTCAAGTTCTCGGTTTACCGATTTTGTTTCATTTAAATTATTTCAATTTTTCAATTATTAACTTTTCGATTTTTCAATTTTCGTCTAATTTGATTTCTTTATTTTTTTGATTTTTTGACTCCTCTACTGTTGATGTTTTGATTTCTCGATGTTTCAGTTTTTGAACATTCCGATGTTTCGATTTTTCGACTGTTTGGCTTTTCGAGTGTTCAATTTTTTGATTTTTAAATTTTAGATTTTTTGTTTTCTTTGATTTCTAGATCATTCGATTTTCTGAGTTTTCAGGCTTAGATTTTTTTTGTTGTTCAATTCTTGGATTTTTAAAATTTTTGTTTTTTAAATTTTCCTATTTATCAACTTACTGGGATTTCAATGTTTTGATTTTTTGATTGTTCAATTTCTCGATTTTTTGAATTTTTAGTTTTTGATACGATTTTTTTTTCAGGTTTTCAATTCATTAACTTTACGATACTCGATTTCGATTTCTCAATTTTTCGACATATTACTGTTGGGATTTTTCAATTTATCGATTCTTCGATTTCTCGATTCTTCATATTTTCGGTTTCTCCAATTTCTTAATTTTTCGATTTCTCAATTTTCCGATGTTTCAGTTTTACGATTTTGATTTTTTTTTTATTTTTCAGTTTTCAATTTTTGACGTTTCTAAATTTTTCGATTTCTCAATTTTTCGATTAACTGATTTTTTGATTTTCCCATTTCTCTATTTCTCGATTTTTCAATTCTTTCTTCAATTATGATTTTTCAATTTTTCAATTTCTGAATTTTTCAATGTTTCAGTTTTGGATTTTTTCACTTTTCCGATTCTTCAATTTTCTTTCCATTTTCAGTTTTTCAAGATTTCAGTTTTGAATTTTTTCACTTTTTCGATTTTTCAATTTTCCTTCCATTTTTCAGTTTTTCAATATTTCAGTACTAGAATTTTGCAATGTTTCGTTTCTTCAATTTTTCCATTTTTGAATGTTTCGATTTCTCGGTGTTTCATTTTTCGATAGGTATTTTAATTTTTCAATTTTTAAGTTCTAGATTTTCCGTTAATTTTTTTGTTTTTCTTGATGTTTTGATTTCTCGATTATTCGATTTTTCAGGTTCTCGATTTTTAAATTGTTTAATTTTTAGATTGTTCAATTTCTCGATTTTTAGATTTTTCAATTTTTCGGTTTACCGATTTTTTTTTCATTTAAAATATTTCAATTTTTCAATTATTAACTATTCAATTTTTCAATTTTCGTCTAATTTGATTTCTTAATTTTTTGATTTTTTGACTCCTCTACTGTTGATGTTTTGATTTCTCGATGTTTCAGTTTTTGAACATTCCGATGTTTCGATTTTTCGACAGTTTGGCTTTTCGAGTGTTCAATTTTTTGATTTTTAAATTTTAGATTTTTTGTTTTCTTTGATTTCTCGATCATTCGATTTTCTGAGTTTTCAGGCTTAGATTTTTTTTGTTGTTCAATTCATGGATTTTTAAAATTTTTGTTTTCTAAATTTTCCTATTTATCAACTTACTGGGATTTCAATGTTTTGATTTTTTGATTGTTCAATTTCTCGATTTTTTGAATTTTTAGTTTTTGATACGATTTTTTTTTTCAAAAATTTTCAGTTTTTCAATTCATTAACTTTACGATACTCGATTTCGATTTCTCAATTTTTCGACATATTACTGTTGGGATTTTTCAATTTATCGATTCTTCGAATTCTCGATTCTTCATATTTTCGGTTTCTCGAATTTCTTCATTTTTCGATTGATCAATTTTCCGATGTTTCAGTTTTACGATTTTGAAATTTTTTTATTTTTCAATTTTCAATTTTTGACGTTTCTAAATTTTTCGATTCCTCAATTTTTCGATTAACTAATTTTTTGATTTTCCCACTTCTCTATTTCTCGATTTTTCAATTCTTTCTTTAATTGTGATTTTTCAATTTTTCGATTTCTGAATTTTTCAATGTTTCAGTTTCGAATTTTTTCACTTTTCCGATTCTTCAATTTTCTTTCCATTTTTCAGTTTTTCAAGATTTCAGTTTTGAATTTTTTCACTTTTTCGATTTTTCAATTTTCCTTCCATTTTTCAGTTTTTCAATATTTCAGTTCTGGAATTTTGCAATGTTTCGGTTCTTCAATTTTTCCATTTTTTGATGTTTCGACTTCTCGGTTTTTCAATTTTTCGATAGGTATTTTAATTTTTCAATTTTTAAGTTCTAGATTTTCCGTTTAATTTTTTTGTTTTCCTTGATGTTTTGATTTCTCGATTATTCGATTTTTCAAGTTCTCGGTTTAGATTTTTTGGTTTTCCAATTCTTCGATTTTTAAATTGTTTAATTTTTAGATTGTTCAATTTCTCGATTTTTAGATTTTTCAATTTTTCTGTTTACCGATTTTTTTTCGTTTAAAATGTTTCAATTTTTCAATTATTAACTTTTCGATTTTTCAATTTTGGTCTAATTTGATTTCTTAATTTTTTGATTTTTTGACCCCTCTACTGTTGCTATTTTGATTTCTCGATGTTTCAGTTTTTGAACATTCCGATGTTTCGATTTTTCGACTTTTTGGCTTTTCGAGTGTTCAATTTTTTGATTTTTGAATTTTAGATTTGTGTTTTTCTGATTTTTTTGGTGTTTCGATTTCCCAATTCTTCAATTTTTCGATATTTTAATTTAATTTTTAAAATTTTTTATTTTTCTTTTCTTTTATTTCTCAATTTTGGGATTTTTTAAATTTAAAATTTTTCCATTTTACTATTTTTTGATGCCTGGATTTCTGAATTTTTCAAGTTTTCAATACTCAATCTTTCAGGATTTGAATATTGAGAACTTTGCAATTTCTGGATTTTCAATTTACAGATATTTTAATTTTTTGATTTTTTAATGTTTCGATTTTTGGGTGTTTTGATTTTTCGATTTTTAAAGTCTCCCGTTTCCGTTTGTCTGTCCGTCTGTTTGTTCTGTCTGCCGTCCCGGATTTTTATTAGACAGATAATCTCCGAAAGTACTGAGCCGATTGTTGTCAAATTTTGTATTTACGAGTAGCATGTAGAACGCTCACCAAAAATTGTCTAATCATCCTCCCCAATAATATGATGACGTGGCTTCAAAATTGTACATAGTAAATGGGTTTTAAATTGTATAAAATAACATTGTCCTACACATGTAGTTTAAGACTCCGTGTTGAGTTTTTACCCGAAACGTTTAAATTTTTTCACTTTTTGATGTAATTTACGTTCAAGGACACATATAAGGTTGTTTATTTTTTTCATAACGGGCTCGCTGCGCTCCCATTATTTGTATTATGAAATTTTAAACTTATAATTTGGTTCTGGACGAGTTTTGAATGTGTAGAAAACATTGAACAGCTGTATAATTTGAAATAATTTTAAATTAATGCTTAATTGATAACAACTGAAAATACTAAGTGGAAGCACAAACATGGAAGTTTATAAAAAACAAGGCATCAAATTACACGTTTCGGTTCCATCTGGTATATATCATCAGAGCGGTAGAGATAAAGTAAGAAATAAATAATGACTTGGCTTCTTGGCAAACACAAGAAATCTAAATCAGGCTAAATTTGCTATTTTACGATCAATAGATAAATGTAAGAGAAATTTCAAAAATGTAACAGTAAACCCACACCCGCGCCGCCACTGCCCCGCCCGCGCCCACTTCAACCCGATCCCGCCACACACCCCCAAAAAAACCGTCTCGTTCCCACTAATTATCGCCTTGACACAATCCAGCCCGAAACATGATCTCCAGAGGGCGTCCCCGGATCGAATTCACATCTGAAAAATGGGTGTTTTACAGCCGCGATAATCCGTCGAGTTCGTGCATTGTGTTTGTCTTTGTAGGTTTACTGCATACTAATGCTCTGTTAATATTAGCATTCTTGTGCACCCTCGTGATAGTGCCGACGGGGATCCGTTGAATCTTAATGAACTTATACGGGTGGTGTGGGTATTCGTATTCGTATTTTGTATTTTTCTTCTCGTCTTGTTGTTGTGGACGCGAAGACAAAAGCTCGCCGTCGGTGCGCGAGGATCGATATTTACGGTGATTGCTCGAAATCGGAAGTGATGTTGAAGTTCTGTTCACCCCACGGGAGACAAAGGGAGTACGCGGTGGGTGTTCAGTTGGAGAATTTTCATTGCTTTGGTTTTAATAATTATGATTAAGTGTGGTTTAAATGAAACTGAAACTGAATTGGCGGTGAATTATTTCCTCGGTTTGAACCCTTTTTACGCGAAAATCCGGTGATTGCATGCCTTCCGTTCCTCTAGATAGGCAACTCACTATACTGACGTGTTTTGATGTAGGTAAACCCGGGCAGCAAAGCGGCGCTTCGAGGCATCCGAGAAGGAGATTTCATCACATCGATTAACAACCAATCCACAAAGGATATCTCCAACGCTGAGGCTCACGCTCTGTTGAGGAATTCCGGAGATACCCTAAAGCTAGGATTGAATGAGTAAGTGCACCTATTTCCGGACGTGTCGCCGCCAGAGCCGGCTTTGCTGGAAAATAAAGCCACGAACTTTTTCTCTCTTTTTTCTATTTTTCTCTTTTTTGTTGGCGGCGGAGTGTTTGGAGAGCCTCGGGAAATTGTTTGTGAGTGGCGGTGTTTTGAATGAGGGATTGTAGAGGACGCTGGTAATGTCGGTGTTTGAATATGTTTGATTTTAAAAACATCACGAGAGGTCGCACTTCGAAGCAATTTTTTTATGTTTTGGCCTGCGCGTTACATGTTTTATTGTATAAAAATATTGAAACAAAGTATTGACACAAAATGTTTGCTTTTTACGCAAATTCATTTAAATTATTTATTTTTATCTAGAAACAACACTGAAAATAGTTAAAACAAGTAGAATTCTGTCGTGGGATTTTCTAAAACCTCACATTTTTACTAACCCCCTTATGAGATTTTTGAGCTTTTTTCAAGCTAAATATTTTATAAATTTAATTTTAACTTTTTCAAAAGCTCTAATTTTCGAAATTGCATAATTTCCGATCACTTTTGTAATTCTTAGAATTTTTTAAAAACTGTATTTTCAAACCGAATTTTTTAGAATTTTGCTTCAGGACTGTAAATACGGTATATTTTTCCAATCAGCACGTTAAGATCTACATTCCAGAATTGTTTGAGAATTTTTGGACAACTTTTCCAAAAGCTCAATTTTTCATTACCATTTTCGACCATTTCTCGACCACCTTCAAAAATTAGCCGAAGACATTTTCTTATAGATTTCGACATGTAGAAGTCATTTTCGGCTCTGTTTCTGCGAAAATTCCTACCATTTTTCCAGAATCGGCAGTTTAGATTTGCAATTTTTATTATTTTTTTTTAATTCTTATTTTCAAACAGAACTTTTCTGAAGCCTTGGTCCGGAACTATGAGTACGCTGTATTTTTCGAATCAGCAGTGAAAATCTATCACCTAGAATTTTTTGAAAATTTTCATTGAAGATTTCCAATAGGTCAATTTTTCATTAACTCCCTTTCTCAAGTCGTTTTGAAAATTAGCCAAACACATTGTTTTGTATATTTCGACTCCTAGAAGTTATCTTCGGCTTCGCTGTTTTGAAAATTGGTACCATTTTCCAGAATCGCCAATTGGAATATTGCAACTTACAAATAAAAAAAAAATTAATTTTCAAACCGAATACATATTTCAAAAATTCTGATCCGGTACCGCAAACACGCTATATTTCTCGAATTAATACGTCAAGATCTATGTCTTGGAATTTTTCGAGAATTTTCACTTAACTTTTCCAAAAGATCAAATTTTCATAAAGTTCTTAATGAAATTTTTGATTTGTTTTCAAGTCGGATTGAAAATTAGCCAAAGACATTTTTTTGTAGAGTTCGACCCCCAAAAGTAATTTTTCGACTTCATGTTTTGAAAAATTCCTACCATTTTCCCAGAATCGCCAACTGAAATTTAGCAATTTTTAGGATTTTTAAAAAATTTGACTTTCAAAATGAATATTTCAAAAATTCTGATTCAGTGCCATAAACATATATTTTTCAAATTAGCTTGTTAAAACCTATGTCCTAGAATTTTTTGAGAACTTTCATTCAACCTTACCAAAAGCTTAATTTTTCACAAACACGAAATTTTTGATTTTTTTTCAAGTTGGTTTGAAAATTAACCAGACATTTTTTTGGAGATTTCGACCCCTAAAAGTTATTTTGAACTTCATTTTTTCGAAAATTCCTACCATTTTCCAGAATCGCCAATTGAATTATTACAGTTTTTAGAATTTTTTAAAAATTTGAGTTTCAGACCAAATATTTCGAAAATTCTGATCCGGTACTCCGGTCTTGATTTAACGCGTCAAGATTCATGTCCCGGAATTTTCTGAGAATTTTCAGTCGAACTTTTCCAAAAAATTAATTTTTCGCAAATTCTCTTATAAATTTTTTTCAACTCAAGATTGGAAAATTAATCAAAAACATTTTTTTTGAGATTTAGATCCCTAAAAGTTATTTTCAACTTTAGTTTTTCGAAAATTGTGCGGATTTAAAAAAAAAATTACTTTCAAAACGAATATCTCGATCATTCTGCTCCAGTGCCATAAACAGGTTCTCGATTCAGCACGTCATGATTGTTGGCCTGGAATTTTCTGAGAATTTTCAGTCAACTTTTACAAAAAATTAAATTTTCACAAATTCCCTTGTTAAAGTTTTAGGCTTTTTCAAGTCGATTTGAAAATTTGCCAACGTAGATTTCGACCCCCAGAAGTTATTTTCAGCTTTAATTTTTCAGAAAATTACTACCATTTTTTCAGAATCGCCAATTGCAATTTTCAGAATTTTTTTAAAAATTTGACTTTCAAACCGAATATTAGGAAAATTCTATCCGGTGCCACAAATACCGACTTTGAGAAATTTTTGAAGTCTGTTCGAAAATTGGTGAAAGACTTTTTTTGTAGATTCTGATCACCAAAAATTATTTCGACTTAATTTCTTCGAAAATTCCTACCATTTTCCAGAATCACCAATGGAATTATTTATCACAGTTTTTAGAATGTTTAAAAAATTTGAGTTTCAGAATGAATATTTAAAAAATTCTGATCCGGTACTCCGGTCTTGATTTAACACGTCAAGATTCAAGTCCCGGAATTTTCTGAGAATTTTCAGTCGAACTTTTCCAAACAATTAATTTTTCGCAAATTCTCTTATAAAATTTTTTCAAGTCAAGATTAGAAAATTAGTCAAAAACATTTTTTTTTTTTGAGATTTAGATCCCTAAAAGTTATTTTCAACTTTATTTTTTCGAAAATTTTGCGGATTTAAAAAAAAATGACTTTCAAAACGAATATCTCTATCATTCTGATCCAGTGCCATAAACAGGTTCTATTTCTCGATTCAGCACGTCATAATTGTTGGCCTGGAATTTTCTGAGAATTTTCAGTCAACTTTTACAAAAAATTAAGTTTTCACAAATTCCCTTATGAAAGTTTTAGCCTTTTTCAAGTCGATTTGAAAATTTGCCAACGTAGATTTCAACCCCCAGAAGTTATTTTCAGATTTAATTTTTAGAAAATTACTACCATTTTTTCAGAATCGCCAATTGCAACTTTCAGAATTTTAAAAAATTTGACTTTCAAACCGAATATTATGAAAATTCTATCCGGTGACACAAATACCGACTTTAAGAAATTTTTGAAGTCTGTTCGAAAATTAGTCAAAGACTTTTTTTGTAGATTCTGATCACCAAAAATTATTTCGACTTAATTTCTTCGAAAATTCCTACCATTTTCCAGAATCACTAATTGAATTATTTATTACAGTTTTTAGAATTTTTAAAAAATTTGAGTTTCAGACCGAATATTTCAAAAATTCTGATCCGGTACTCCGATCTCGATTTAACACGTCAATATTTATGTCCCAGAATTTTCTGAGAATTTTCAGTCGAACTTTTCGAAAAAATTAATTTGTCGCAAATTCTCTTATAATATTTTTTCAAGTCGAGATTAGAAAATTAGTCAAAAACATTTTTTTTTTTGAAATTTAGATCCCTAAAAGTTATTTTCAACTTTATTTTTTCGAAAATTTTGTGGATTTAAAAAAATTTGATTATCAAAACGAATATTTCGTTCATTCTGATCCGGTGCCATAAACAGGTTCTATTTCTCGATTCAGCACGTTATGATTGTTGGCCTGGAATTTTCTGCGAATTTTCAGTCAACTTTTCCAAAAAATTAAGTTTTCACAAATTCCCTTATTAAAGTTTTAGCCTTTTTCAAGTCGATTTGAAAATTTACCAACGTAGATTTCGACCCCCAGAAGTTATTTTCGGCTTTAATTTTTAGAAAATTACTACCATTTTTTCAGAATCGCCAATTGCAATTTTCAGAATTTTTAAAAAATTTGACTTTCAAACCGAATATTATGAAAATTCTATCCGGTGCCACAAATGCCGACTTTAAGAAATTTTTGAAGTCTGTTCGAAAATTAGTCAAAAACTTTTTTTGTAGATTCTGACCACCAAAAAATATTTCGACTTAATTTCTTCGAAAATTCCTACCATTTTCCAGAATCACCAATTGAATTATTTATTAGTTTTTAGAATTTTTAAAAAATTTGAATTTCAGACCGAATATTTAAAAATTCTGATCCGGTACTCCGGTCTTGATTTAACACGTCAAGATTCAAGTCCCGGAATTTTCTGAGAATTTTCAGTCGAACTTTTCAAAAAAATTAATTTTTCGCAAATTCTCTTGTAAATTTTTTTCAAGTCAAGATCAGAAAATTAGTCAAAAACATTTTTTTTTTTGAGATTTAGATCCCTGAAAGTTATTTTCAACTTTATTTTTTCGAAAATTTTGCGGAGTTTAAAAAAAATTGACTTTCAAAACGAATATCTCGAGCATTCTGATCCAGTGCCATAAACAGGTTCTATTTCTCGATTCAGCACGTCATGATTGTTGGCCTGGAATTTTCTGAGAATTTTCATTCAACTTTTCCAAAAAATTAAGTTTTCACAAATTCCCTTATTAAAGTTTTAGCCTTTTCAAGCCGATTTGAAAATTTTCCAACGTAGATTTCGACCCCCAGATTTTATTTTCGGCTTTAGTTTTTAGAAAATTACTACCATTTTTTCAGAATCGCCAATTGCAATTTTCAGAATTTTTAAAAAATTTGACTTTCAAACCGAATATTATGAAAATTCTATCCGGTGCCACAAATGCCGACTTTAAGAAATTTTTGAAGTCTGTTCGAAAATTAGTCAAAAACTTTTTTTGTAGATTCTGACCACCAAAAAATATTTCGACTTAATTTCTTCGAAAATTCCTACCATTTTCCAGAATCACCAATTGAATTATTTATTAGTTTTTAGAATTTTTAAAAAATTTGAATTTCAGACCGAATATTTAAAAATTCTGATCCGGTACTCCGGTCTTGATTTAACACGTCAAGATTCAAGTCCCGGAATTTTCTGAGAATTTTCAGTCGAACTTTTCAAAAAAATTAATTTTTCGCAAATTCTCTTGTAAATTTTTTTCAAGTCAAGATCAGAAAATTAGTCAAAAACATTTTTTTTTTTGAGATTTAGATCCCTGAAAGTTATTTTCAACTTTATTTTTTCGAAAATTTTGCGGAGTTTAAAAAAAATTGACTTTCAAAACGAATATCTCGAGCATTCTGATCCAGTGCCATAAACAGGTTCTATTTCTCGATTCAGCACGTCATGATTGTTGGCCTGGAATTTTCTGAGAATTTTCATTCAACTTTTCCAAAAAATTAAGTTTTCACAAATTCCCTTATTAAAGTTTTAGCCTTTTCAAGCCGATTTGAAAATTTTCCAACGTAGATTTCGACCCCCAGATTTTATTTTCGGCTTTAGTTTTTAGAAAATTACTACCATTTTTTCAGAATCGCCAATTGCAATTTTCAGAATTTTTAAAAAATTTGACTTTCAAACCGAATATTATGAAAATTCTATCCGGTGCCACAAATGCCGACTTTAAGAAATTTTTGAAGTCTGTTCGAAAATTAGTCAAAAACTTTTTTTGTAGATTCTGACCACCAAAAAATATTTCGACTTAATTTCTTCGAAAATTCCTACCATTTTCCAGAATCACCAATTGAATTATTTATTACAGTTTTTAGAATTTTTAAAAAATTTGAATTTCAGACCGAATATTTAAAAATTCTGATCCGGTACTCCGGTCTTGATTTAACACGTCAAGATTCAAGTCCCGGAATTTTCTGAGAATTTTCAGTCGAACTTTTCAAAAAAATTAATTTTTCGCAAATTCTCTTGTAAATTTTTTTCAAGTCAAGATCAGAAAATTAGTCAAAAACATTTTTTTTTTTGAGATTTAGATCCCTGAAAGTTATTTTCAACTTTATTTTTTCGAAAATTTTGCGGAGTTTAAAAAAAATTGACTTTCAAAACGAATATCTCGAGCATTCTGATCCAGTGCCATAAACAGGTTCTATTTCTCGATTCAGCACGTCATGATTGTTGGCCTGGAATTTTCTGAGAATTTTCATTCAACTTTTCCAAAAAATTAAGTTTTCACAAATTCCCTTATTAAAGTTTTAGCCTTTTCAAGCCGATTTGAAAATTTTCCAACGTAGATTTCGACCCCCAGATTTTATTTTCGGCTTTAGTTTTTAGAAAATTACTACCATTTTTTCAGAATCGCCAATTGCAATTTTCAGAATTTTTAAAAAATTTGACTTTCAAACCGAATATTATGAAAATTCTATCCGGTGCCACAAATGCCGACTTTAAGAAATTTTTGAAGTCTGTTCGAAAATTAGTCAAAAACTTTTTTTGTAGATTCTGACCACCAAAAAATATTTCGACTTAATTTCTTCGAAAATTCCTACCATTTTCAAGAATCACCAATTGAATTATTTATTACAGTTTTTAGAATTTTTAAAAAATTTGAGTTTCAGACCGAATATTTAAAAAATTCTGATCCGGTACTCCGGTTTTGATTTAACACGTCAAGATTCATGCCCCGGAATTTTCTGAGAATTTTCAGTCGAACTTTTCCAAAAAATTAATTTTTCGCAAATTCTTTTATACATTTTTTTCAAGTCAAGATTAGAAAATTAGTCAAAAACATTTTTTTTGAGGTTTAGATCCCTAAAAGTTATTTTCAACTTTATTTTTGCGAAAATTTTGCGGATTTTAGAAAAATTTGACTTTCAAAACGAATATCTCGATCATTCTGATCCAGTGCCATAAACAGGTTCTCAATTCAGCACGTCATAATTGTTGGCCTGGAATTTTCTGAGAATTTTCCGTCAACTTTTCCAAAAAATTAAGTTTTCACAAATTCCCTTATTAAAGTTTTAGCGTTTTTCAAGTCGATTTGAAAATTTGCCAACGTAGATTTCGACCCCCAGAAGTTATTTTCGGCTTTAATTTTTAGAAAATTACTACCATTTTTTCAGAATCGCCAATTGCAATTTTCAGAATTTTAAAAAAATTTGACTTTAAACCGAATATTTTGAAAATTCTCAACCGGTGCCGCAAATACCGATTTTAAGAAATTTTTGAAGTCGGTTCGAAAATTAGTCAGACTTTTTTTGTAGATTCTGATCACCAAAAGTTATTTCGAAAATTCCTACCAATTTTCCAAAATCGGCAGTTCAAATTGCAATTTTTAGGACTTAAAAAAATGTCACTTCCAAATCAAATATTTTGAAAATTTTGTTCTGGTACAATAAACACGTTATTTTTTTTAAGCCAGCACGTAAAGGTCTATGTGCTAGAATTTTTTGAGAATTTTCTATCAACTTTTCAAAAGTACAATTTTTCAATAACTTACTTATGTAATTTTTAACTCTTTTTCAGAACGGTTTGAAAATTAGCCAGACATTTTTTTGTAGACTTCGACCCCCAGAATTTATTTTTATTTGCGAAAAGTCCTACCATTTTTCCAGATTCGTCATTTGAATTGTAGGAACAACCGTTCCCACAAAATCAGGTGTTCTACCTGAGCGCATTCAAATAATTGTAAAAATGTAAATACTTCCTATCCTTCGTCTACCTGCCCTACGCTCCTACATACTTTCTCTTTTCCCTTCTAGAATTTTCTAAACTCCGTTTTTACCTACTTCCACCTCTTCGAAACCGAGCTTACCTGTGTACCATTTTAAACACCCTTCCTTCTCCCTGGCACCCTCGAACAGTAAACAACGAAATAAAATCTAAAAACCGTACCGTCGCTTTTAAATCACCAACGATACCCACAACTGGTGACCCCGACGTGATTGAAAGAAGAAAAAAACGTGAGTATTACCAGTGATCGCGACGAGTAGAGTGCGGAATTTCGAGAGAAAATCAAAAACAATGGCGCCAAACGATACAAATAGCCCGTCAGTCGATCGCGTTGCCGTAAAAGTTCCACCGTTTTTGCCCCAGGATCCGGAATTATGGTTCCTGTTACTTGAAAGTGGTTTTGAAGCGTCGGGCATTACGCAAGAAAGCACTAAATTTGGTTACGCGGTCGGCGCCCTGGATGCGAAATACGCGGTCGAGATACGCGATGTACTCCTAAAGCCCAAAAGTGAGCGGACATACGAACTGCTAAAACGCGAATTAATCAAACGGATGGGGCCATCAAAGGAAGAAAACACGCGCCGCCTCCTGGAGAACGGTCCACTTGGGGACCGCAAACCCACACAGTTCCTCCGCCACCTACGAGTTCTCGCCGGGACGGAGTTCCCAGAAGAGGTCCTACAGACGCTGTGGATGAGACGCTTGCCCACACACATGCAAGCGCTGCTGGCCGCGCACAAGGACCTCACGCTGGATAAGAGAGCCGAGATCGCGGACTCCGTTGCGGAAGCTTATGGTAACCTGGGTAAAATAGCCGAGACAACCATATCACCCGCAACCCCGTCATCGACCCAGGAGCAATCGAGGATAGACGGAGTGGAACGCACCTTGGCGGCCGTCTTGCAAAAGTTTGCTGCAATTGAGATCTCCCAAATATCGCAGCCCCAGAACCGTTCGCCTTCAGACTCGCGGCCAGAGACATCGTCGCGTTCGCGTTCGCGATCGGGATCCCGTCATCGAACGAAAGGCGACAGCGGTATTTGCTATTACCACTGGCGTTTCGGCGACACGTCAAGAAGATGCGACAAGCCGTGTAGGTACAGTTCCCTGTCGGCGGGAAACGCCGAGGGCAGTCGTTAAAGACGGCCATTGACGCCTGCCCCACCACCCCTACAACAACATCGAGCCGTTTATTCGTCACCGAGAGGACAACAGGTAAAAAATTCCTCATCGACACCGGCGCCGATCTGTGTGTGTTCCCGCATGCCCTGCTACCAAAACCGCGTACGAAGTCCGCATATGAACTTTCCGCGGCAAACGGCACCGTCATCGCAACGTACGGAACAATCACGTTGTCGTTGAATTTAGGCTTACGACGCGATTTTACGTGGAGATTTGTTGTCGCGGACGTGGTGAAACCCATTATCGGAGCCGACTTCCTGGCTCACTACGGACTCCTGGTGGACATAAGAAACCAGCGACTACACGATCAAATTACCCAACTCACTTCCATCGGAGAGGTGACTGAGTGTGAGATCCCGTCCGTAAAAACCATCGCCGGAAGTTCACCGTTCCACGAACTCCTCCAACGGTTTCCCGATGTCACACGTCCAGACGGAACCCCTAAGGCGGTGAAACATTCCACCCGCCACCACATCGTAACCACGCCGGGCCCTCCCATTGCGCAACGTCCCCGAAGACTCGCGCCCGACCGACTCCAGGCAGCAAGAAAAGAATTCGACGCCATGGTCCAGCTAGGAATCGCCCGCCCTTCCCAAAGTTCATGGTCTTCACCGCTTCACATGGTGCCCAAAAAGGGCGACGAATGGAGGCCATGCGGAGATTATCGTGCCCTCAACGCGAGAACCTGCCCCGACAGGTACCCGGTGAGGCACATCCAAGATTTTGCGCAATCCTTACACGGCAAAATCATATTTTCAACGATCGATCTGGTACGCGCATTCAACCAGATCCCGGTCGCAGAAGAAGACGTTCCGAAGACTGCCATTACCACCCCATTCGGCTTGTTTGAATTTCAATTCATGACGTTCGGCTTACGTAACGCAGCGCAGACGTTCCAGCGATTCATGGACGAGGTGTTGCAGGGTCTCGATTTTTGCTATGCATACATCGACGACATCCTCGTCGCATCCGCATCACCAGAAGAACACCTCCAGCACTTGGAAACTGTGTTTCAGCGTTTGAGAGAGTACGGCGTCGTTATCAATCCCATGAAATGCGTCTTCGGCCAGCCAGAGGTCAAATTTTTAGGATATCTCGTTTCCGGCGCAGGTACACGTCCACTTCCAGAAAAGGTCGAAGCAATCCGCAGCTTCCCGCAGCCAAATACAATAAAAAAGTTGCGTCAGTTCTTGGGTATGTTGAATTTTTTCAGAAGATTCCTACCTAAGGCGGCAGAGACGCAAGCACCTTTGAACGACCTCCTCCAGGGCAACGTCAAAGGAAAAACTCCGGTCAACTGGACACCAGCAACGGTGGCCGCATTCGAGGCGTGCAAGGAGAGCCTCGCCGGAGCCACATTATTGGCACATCCCGAGCCAAACGCACCATTAGCTATTTTTTCGGACGCGTCAGATTTCGCCGTCGGAGCAGTCCTCCAGCAGAAGGTCGACGGTCACTGGCAACCGTTGGACTTCTTTTCCAAAAAACTGAGTCCCACCGAGTCAAACTACGGGGCTTATGATCGAGAACTACTAGCCATTTATCTCGCAGTCAAACATTTTAGGCATATGGTAGAGGCGCGGTCTTTCACCATCTACACAGACCACAAGCCAATCACGTATGCCTTTCAGAAGAAGAATACCGAGTCCTCGCCCCGCCAAATACGACACCTGGACTTCATCAGTCAATTCACGACTGACATTCGCCACATAGCAGGGAACGAAAATGTTGTCGCAGATACTCTTTCTCGCATCGAGGCTGTGGAAACCTCGATTGATTTCCAAGCTCTGGCAGCAGCACAACAGCAGGATGAGGAACTCGAGAGATTTCGAACAGGTAATACAGGCCTGCAGCTCAAACTGGTACGAATCCCAGGCTGCGACGTATCGGTACTCTGCGACGTCTCCACGCGAACAGCGCGTCCTTACGTCACCGAGTCATTTCGCCGAGCTGCATTCGAGTCGATTCATCGTCTATCCCATCCAGGCGTTAAAGCCACCGTAAAACTGGTGACGCAACGTTACGTCTGGCCATCGGTCAAATCAGATTGTCGAGAATGGGCCCGCAACTGCGTAGAGTGTCAGCGTTCGAAAATCTCACGCCATGTCTCTTCGCCCATCGGTACATTCTCGCCACCATCAGCGAGGTTTGAGCACGTGCACTTGGACATAGTAATTATGCCACACTCAGAGGGTTATCGTTACTGCCTTACCATGGTAGATCGGTACACCCGCTGGCCAGAAGCCGTACCCATTAGCGACCAGGAAGCAGCAACCGTGGCACGAGCTTTTTACGACACATGGATCGCACGATTCGGCACCCCGCTACGAGTAACCACCGACCAAGGTAGACAATTCGAGTCGTACCTATTTAAACAACTAAATTGTTTATTAGGAACCACTCATTTGAGAACTACAGCCTACCACCCCTCAGCCAACGGAATGGTTGAACGCCTACACAGACAGTTAAAAGCGGCAATCATGTGCCACCAGAATAATCGCTGGACTGAAGCCCTATCCACCGTCATGCTCGGCATTCGAGCAGCATGGAAAGAAGACTTCCAGGGTTCCTCCGCGGAGCTCGTATATGGCCAACCTCTCCGCCTGCCCGGTGAATTCCTAGGCATCCCACGCGACGAAAACAGCGCAGACAACAGCACCGCAAACTTCGTCAAAGAGTTACGTCAACACGTGCGTAACTTGAAGCCATGTGAGGGAACACGGCATGGAACAAAGAAGACCTTCATTTTCAAAGATCTCGCCACGTCAGAACAAGTTTTTGTACGCCACGACGGTCCCAAGCAGCCGCTTCAACAGCCATACGACGGTCCGTTCAGAGTCGTCAGGCGATCTGCGAAAACGTTCGTCGTCAACATCAAGGGTCGAGATGTCACCGTTTCAATAGATCGGCTCAAACCCGCGTACATACTCAGTGACGACACGCCCACGTCAGAGTTTGGCCGCGACACTACGAGGACGACGCCCACAACAGACGAACCAGCGCCCTTCGCAGATCAACCCCACGACGACGACGAGATGCCAGCTTCCACAACGACGAGGACCACGAGGTCAGGAAGACGGGTGCGCTTCCCTGAGCGCCTGCAAAGCGGTTTTTCATAAAAAAAAAAACACTAGCAGGGGGGTACTGTAGGAACAACCGTTCCCACAAAATCAGGTGTTCTACCTGAGCGCATTCAAATAATTGTAAAAATGTAAATACTTCCTATCCTTCGTCTACCTGCCCTACGCTCCTACATACTTTCTCTTTTCCCTTCTAGAATTTTCTAAACTCCGTTTTTACCTACTTCCACCTCTTCGAAACCGAGCTTACCTGTGTACCATTTTAAACACCCTTCCTTCTCCCTGGCACCCTCGAACAGTAAACAACGAAATAAAATCTAAAAACCGTACCGTCGCTTTTAAATCACCAACGATACCCACAGAATTATGTATTGGAACTTATGGGATTTTTTCTAAATCTCACTTTCAAACCCAATTTTTCTGAAATTTTGGTCCGGGACTATAAAACTATATTTATGAACCAGAATACATTTCAGAATTTTTTAGGATCTTTGGACAACTTTTTCAAAAGCTCAGTTTTTCATTACTTTTGACATTTTCGACCAATTTCGAAATAGTTTAAAGGCACTTTCTTGTAAATTTTGACATCCAAAAATCATTTTTTCGCTACGTTTCTGCCGAAATTCCTACTTTTTAACTTTTTTGAGAATTTTTGGATAACTTTTCCAAAAGCTCAGTTTGTCAATTCTCCGAAATTCGAGGATTTCTTGACCACCCTCGAAAATTTTCCAAGGATTTTTAGGCAAGAAGCCCAGTTTTTAAAAAACTAAAACAAATTCAGTTTCATAGCAAAATAAACATCAGAATTTTAAACAATCCCGCAGTTAGCCACGACCTTGCCCTTCCTCTCCCCGTTGCACCAAATGCAATCACCGCTCCCACGCCGCCCACCTCCACCATAACCAAATAACCCTCTTACATCACCCACTTTGAGTATTTTCCGCCTCCGTCGTCCCTTTGTCGCGATTTCCTCCCCCATCCAGATCCGCCGCGATAAACCGACCCATACCCATCCATTACCGTCATCGCGAATAAAAGCCGAAAAAAATTCGTCCGTCCCGTCCATCCGAAAGTCGGATTGGCAACGATGCGACGTAAAAATAAATAAGGTGACGTAGGAGCGATCTGATGCGATCCGATGTGCCCACATGATGCCGCCTCGCCCATCCGTCACTCCCGGTGACCCTAAAACCTCCCAAGCAGAAATCCTCTGATCCGACTGACATGACAATATCCGACACGGACTACAATGTGCACATGCCTGCGAATGGGACGCGATCGATTAGCGATTATGTAATCGATTTAATCGATTTTTTGCAGGGACGTCAACGGGTCGCCGAAGAGGAGGCAGTACAAGACCGTGCACCAGGAGACACACTCGGAGACTGTGAAAAGTGAGTGTTTTTATTATGTATTGTATTTATTATATAAAGGCAGAAGTTCAGAATTACTAAAAAATTTTAAAACAATTAGGGAAAGTGTTGGGCTAGAATAAAGGCAAGTTCCTGCAAAGAACGTCAAGATCTTCAGCCCAATTTAGGACAAATTACGATGATCTTTTGAAAAACCACTTATATCATGATTAAAAAAAAACTCAGAAGTGATGAAAAGTTTAAAATAAATAAATACAATTTTCAGAAAAAATAATGACGAAATTACAACATAATGTCAAAATTTAAAATTTTAAAAAATAAAGCGAAGATTTTGAACAATAATAAATCAAAACGCAAACTTTTGATTGGATTTTAAAACCTTGGAAGTCTAAACTTTCAGGAGCTAAGACCTGAAAACTTTTAAGCTCTTGAGAAGAACTCAAAATTTTTTTTAAATAATTAAAATTTTGAAAAAGGCGTATAATATTTTGAAAAATGTATCATTAAGAAAAGACAAATAAAACAAACCTTAACTTAAAAAAAAATTTGAACAAAAAAATTTAAACCTGCTAAAAGCCAAAAATTTAAAAAAATGAATAAATAAAATAAAATTTGGAAATGAAATTTCGAGAGAAAGCATTACAATCTTAAAAAACAAAGTGAAAATTTTGAGCAATAAATCAAAACGAAAACTTTTGATTGTATCTTAAAACTTTGAAGTCCAAATTTAAAGGAAGTTAATGTTAAGATCTTAAAACTTGATGTTTTTGACAAAAATATGGAAAAGTACTTAAAAGGACGTTAAAATTTTGGAAAATAAATTCAAATTTTGAAAAAGCGTATAATATGAAAAATTAATTGTTAAAAAACAAATTTTGGAAAAAAAAATTCAAGGACAGGCTCTAAATGATGAAAAGTTCAAAATTAATAATAAAAAAGAGTTCATTAGAAGCAAGAAACACAATTACGAGATTTTGAAGAAAAAAATGTTAAAATGTTAACTTGTTAGTAGCCAAAAATTTCAAAAAATAAATAAAACTGAATTTTGACGTGAAATTTCAGGAGCTAAGATCTAAAACTTGATGTCTTGGATAAAAATATCGAAAGGCTTCTTAAAAGGAACTCAATTTTTTTTTAATTCAAATTTTGAAAAAGGTATAATCCTTTGAAAAAGTCATCATTAAGAAAGGACAAATTAAAAAAAAAAACTTTTGCGGAGACTTGAAGTGATGAAAAGTTCAAAATTAATAAAAAAAATGATCGGAAAAAATTTGAAATATGAAAATAATGCCGGCGTTTTGAAAAAAAAAGCGAAAAACTGCAAAAAATTAATAAACAAAATGAAATTTGGAACCGAAATTTCGAGGAAAGGTATTAAAATACTGAAAAGAGGTGAAAATATTGAATCCGAAGACTCTTGAAAAGAAGTCAACATTTTTGACAAATAAATTGAATTTAAAAAAAAACTATAATCTTACAAAAAATTGATCATTAACAAGTTAAAAAATATCTTCAGAAAAAAACTTCAACTCGAAAAATAATTACCAGATTAAAAAAAAAGTCAAAATTTTAACTTGTTGAAAGTCAAAAATTTAAAAAGTAAATAAATTAGAAAAAAAATAAAGTGAATATGTTCAGCAATAAATCCAAACGAAAATTTTTATTGAATCTTAGAACCTAAACTTAATGGAAGTTAAGGTCTTAAAATTTGATGTCTTGGATAAAAATGTCAATAGGCTTTTGAAAATAAGCCAAATTTTGAGAAATAATTAAAATTTTGAAAAAGGGCTTTGTTTAATCTCATGAAAAATTGATCATTAAAAAACAAGTTTAAAAAAAATTGAACTCTTAAGGTCAGGCTTGAAGTGATGAAAAGTGTTCAATTAATTTTAAAAATTCTCAGAAAAAATTTGACACGAAAAATTACGAGGTTTGGAAAAAAATCTGCTTAAACTCAAATATTCCAAAAATAAATGAATAAAATAAAATTCTAGTCAGATTTTGAAAAAAAAAAAAATGCGAGAAATGTTGAGGAAAAAATTAAAACGAAAACTTTCCAGCTAAAGTTAAAGAAAGTCTTAATGCGAAAACTTGATAACTTGGACGATAATATTGAAAGGTTCTTAAGAGGAAATCAAAATTTTGAGAAATAATTCACTTTTTGAAAAAAAGCCGAAGTATAATAATGTTATGATAAATTGATCATCAAAAAAACAAATTTTGGAAATAAATTTTAACTTTTGAAGACAGACTTAAAGCGATGATTAATGAAAGAATCTTTGGAAAAAATTTGAAACAGAAAATAATGGCGAGATTTTGAAAAAAGTCAAAATTTTAGCTTGTTATAGACAAATATTTGAAAAAATAAATATAAAAAATTTTGAAGTGAAATTTCGAAGTCAAAATTTTGAGAAATGATTCAAATATTGAAATAAGCGTATGATCTTAAAAAAAAAATTAGAAAAAATTCTTAACTTTCAAAAAATCTGTCAAAATTTTAACTTGTTAAAAGCCAAAAATTAAAAAAAAGTAAGTGAATTTTCGAGAAAAAATATTAAAGTCCTAAAAACTTAGTGAAGAAGTTGAGCAATAAATCAAAAAAGAAACTTTTGATTGGATCTTAAAACCTTGGAAGTCTAATCTTACAGGAAGTGAAAGCCTTAAAATTTGATGTCTGGGACAAAAATATCCAAGGGCCCTTGAAAGGAATCAAAATTTTGAAAAATAATTCAAATTTTGAAAAAAGCGTATGTTCAAAATTAATAAAAGGTGTTCATAAAAAATATGAAACACGAAACATAATGACGAGACTTTGAAAAAAAGTTACAATTGTGAAAGTGAAAAATTTCAAAAAATGAATAAATAAGTAATATTTTAAAATGAAATTTCGAGGAAACTAGTAAAATCCTAAAAAATAAAGTGAAGATGTTAAGGAATAAATCAAAAGGAAAACTTTTGACTGGATGTTAAAACCTTGAAGTCTAAACTTAAAGGAAATTAAGATCTTAAAACTTGATGCCTCGGAAACAAATATAGAAATACTTTCCAAAATAAGTCAAAATTTTAAGAAATACGTTGATCTTTTGAAAAAAAGAAATATACTCTTACAAAAAATCGATCATTAAGAAAAACAAGTTTAAAAAAATCTTCAGAAAAAATTTGTAACTCGAAAAATTATGACGAGATTTTGAAAAAAGTCAAAATTTTAACTTGTTGAAAGCCAAAAGCTTCAAAAAGTAAATAAAAAAATGAAATAAAAAATAAAGTGAAGATGTTGAGCAATAAATCAAAACGAAAATTTTTTATTGGATCTTAAAACCTAATCTTACAGGAAATTAAGGTCTTAAAACTAGATGTCTTGAATAAAAATGTCAATAGCCTCTTGAAAGTAAGTCAAAATTATAAAAAATAATTTAAATTTTGAAAAAAAAGATTTGTTTATTCTTATGATTGATCATTAAAAAAACAAATTTGGAAAAAAAACTGAACTTTTAAGGTCAGGCTTGAAGTGAGGAAAAGTTCTAAATTTTAATTTTACAAATTTTCGGAAAAAAATTGAGGCACGAGAAATCACGAGGTGTTGAAAATTTTAACTTGTTTTGACCCAAATATTCCAAAAATAAATGATTAAAATAAAATTCTAATCAAATTTCTAAAAAAAAGCTAGAAAAATAAAGAGAACGTTGAGAAACAAACTAAAACGGAAACTTTGATTGGATCTTAAAACTTTCTAACTAAAGTTAAAGAAAATTGAAATGTGAAAACTTAATATCTCGAACAATAATATCGAAAAGTTCTTAAAATGAAATCAAAATTTTGAGAATTAATTCAATTTTTGAAAAAAGCCTATAATAATCTTATGATAAATTGATTATTAAAAAAACAAAATTTTGGAAAAAACTTTTGAAGAGACTCGAAACAATGAAAAGTTCAAAATTAATAAAAAAATCTTCAATGTGAAAATTTTAGCTTGAAAAAAAATAAATATAAAATTTTGAAGTGAAATTTCGAGAAAAAATATTAAAATCCTAGAAAAATGAAGTGAAAATATTGAGTTAAAAAAAATTTAGAAAAGAATCTTAACTTTTGAAGACAGACTCGAAGAAATGGAAAATTCAAAATTAAAAAAAAAAATATTCGGAAAAAATTAGAAACACGAAAAATAATGACGGCATTTTGAAAAAATATCAAAATTTTAACTTGTTAAAAGCAAAAAATTTCAAAAAGTAAAAAATAACTGAAATTTCGAAAAAAAAAAATTAAAGTTCTAACAAATTAGTGAAGAAGTTGAGTTTGTCTTGACAAAAATATCCAAAGGCCTTGAAAGGAAGTCAAAATTTTGAAAAATAATTCAAATTTTGAAAAACGCGTATAATTAACATTACGAAAAATTTATCATTAAAAAAACAAATTTTAGAAAAGAAAAACTTTTAAGGACAGACTCGAACTGATGAGAAGTTCAAAATTAATAAAAAAATATTCAGAAAAAATATGAAACAGGAAAAATAACGACAAGATTTTGAAAAAAGTCACAATTTTAACTTGTGAAAGTCAAAATTTTCAAAAAATAAATAAAGTAAAATTTTAAAATGAAATTTCGAGGAAAATATTATAATCCTAAAAAATAAAGCGAAGATGTTGAGCAATAAATCAAAACGAAAACTGTTGAATTCAAATTTTGAAAAAAGCCTATGATATTATGAAAAATTGATTATTATTAATAAAAAAAAAATCGTAACTTTTGAAGACAGACTCGAAGCAATGAAAAGTTAGAATTAATACAAAAATCTTCAGCAAAAAATTGAAACATGAGACTTTGAAAAAAAAAGTCAAAATGTTAGCTTGTTGAAGACAGTTATTCGAAAAAAATAAGTATAATAAAATTTTGAAGTGAAATTTGGAGAAAAAATATTGAAATCCTAGAAAAATGAAGTGAAAATATTGAGTTAAAAAAAATTTAGAAAAGAATCTTAACTTTTGAAGACAGAATCGAAGAAATGGAAAATTCAAAATTAAAAAAAAATATTCGGAAAAAATTAGAAACACGAAAAATAATGACATTTTGAAAAAATATCAAAATTTTAACTTGTTAAAAGCCAAAAATTTCAAAAAGTAAAAATTTCGAAAAAAAAATTAAAGTTCTAACAAATTAGTGAAGAAGTTGAGTTTGTCTTGACAAAAATATCCAAAGGCCCTTGAAAGGAAGTCGAAATTTTGAAAAATAATTCAAATTTTGAAAAACGCGTATAATTAACATTACGAAAAATTTATCATTAAAAAAACAAATTTTAGAAAAAAAAAACTTTTAAAGACAGACTCGAACTGATGAGAAGTTCAAACTTAATAAAAAGATGTTCAGAAAAAATATGAAACGGGAAAAATAACGACAAGATTTTGAAAAAAAGTCACAATTTTAACTTGTGAAAGTCAAAAATTTTTAAAAATAAATAAATAAAGTAAAATTTTAAAATGAAATATTATAATCCTAAAAAATAAAGCGAAGATGTTGAGCAATAAATCAAAACGAAAACTTTTTAAAAAGTTAAAGGAAATTAAGAACTTAAAACTTGATGTCTTGGACAAAAATATCGAAAGGTTCTTACAAGGAAGTCAATTTTGGGAAACAATTCAAATTTTGAAAAAGCCTATAATATTATGAAAAATTGATTATTATTAATAAAAAAAATCGTAACTTTTGAACAGACTCGAAGCAATGAAAAGTTAAAAATTAATACAAAAATCTTCAGCAAAAAACTGAAACATGAGACTTGGAAAAAAAAGTCAAAATTTTAGCTTGTTGACAGATATTCGAAAAAAATAAATATAATAAAATTTTGAAGTGAAATTTCGGGAAAAAATATAAAAATGTTGGAAAATAAAATTTTTGAATGGGTTTTAACACCTTCCAAAATTAGAAACAAATTTGAACTTTTCTAGAATTGATAAAAACATCTTCAGGATAAATTTGAAACAGGAAAAAATGAGATTTTGAAAAATAAGGTAAAATTTCCAAAAAAAATTGAAATACTAGAAAAATAAAAGAAGCTGTTGAGCAATAAGTCAAAAAATTTTGGGTGAAAGATTTTGAGGGTAGAGTTGAAGTTTTGAAGTCAGAATTTAATAATAAATTAAAATCTCTAGAATTAAACTGTTAAACAGGCGAATTAACAACTCGTGTGATACTGCTATCAAACCGTCTGTCACCTCCTGAAACCTAGACCACAACTAGTAAATGTTTTAATCCAATTTCCTCGTCCACTTGTCATCTGCCACTCCAGCACTAAATTATTTCCTCCTTCCCAACACCCGACTTTAATGCACCAACAATTCCATAAAAATCCTCCCCGACATAAAAATCTCCTCAATCCAAGAAAAATCCTTTCACGCTCCGCCAAGCCCGATTATTTGCGCCTTGCTTTCAAAAAATCACCTTTTTCAACGAGACCTTGCACTCCACATTCCCGTCCATCTTCATCCCGTAACGAATCGCCATCCACAAAATACAAGCAATTTCCGTCCTTTTGCAGAATCGAGCGTCACCTCGTACACTGTGACTTCGTCGAAGACCGTCGAAACGGCCAACGATCAGCAAACAGCGAAAGTCAACGGAAACGCCAACAACGGTGTAAACGGTGAGTTGAATTTACCTGTATTTGTTTATTTGTCGACGGTTTTTGTTGGCTGAAATCCAGTCTGTCGTTCGTGATGGACGTTTTGCTAATGATACGGAGTTTGATGGAATGGGGAAATCGGGCGCGATTGCAGCGAGTTTTACCTAGACAAAGAAATAAATGGATTGTTCGTGATGGATTTGCAGAGCTGGGCATTGTGTCGGATGGGTTGGAATTGTGAAGGTTTCAATGGATTGTTGGCAACGTTGAAAAGAATTTATTGTTTTTTTTTCTGGGTGCTCTAATTATTGGATACCGTGTGTCCGGGTTTATAAAAATACGTCACTGTTGGCGCTTTTTTGACGCTTTAACAATGTCATGCTAATTCATGTTTAAAAATAAATAATTCAAAAATTAGAGTGGAGATGATCGAGATATTGAAAATAAATCAATATTTTTAATGAGATCATGATTTTGAAAAAAAGTTTATGGATTCATGTGAGAACAACAAATTTTGGAAAAAATTAATACCTTTAGGGAAGACACGAAGTGATGAGAAGTTCAAAATTAATAAAACAAATATTCAAAAAAAGAAATTAAAAACACGAAACATAACTACAACATTTTTTATAAAACATCAAAATTTTAACTTGTTAAAATCCGAAAATTTCAACCAAAACAGTTGGATCTTAAAAAACCTTGAAGTCTAAACCCAAAGGACGTTAGACCTTAAAATTTTATGTCTTGAACAACAATATCCACAGCCTCTTGAAAGGAAATCGAAATTTTGAGAAATAAATTCAAATTTTGAAAAAAGCGTATACAATCTTGTGAAAAATTGATCATTAAAAAAATAAATTTTAGAAATAAAGTCGTAACTTTTGACGATAGATTCGGAAGTAACGAAAAGTTCAAAATCAATTAAAAAATTGTCCAGAAAAAATTAAGAACATTTTTGATTGGATCTTATAACCTTGACGTCTCTCTTGAAAAGAAGTCAAAATTTGGAGAAATGGTTCAAATTTTGAAAAGCGTATAATCTTATGAAAAATTGATCATTAAAAAAGAGAAATTTTAGAAAAAAATCTCAACTTTTGAGGACAGGCTCTACTAAGTGATGAAAAGCTCAAAATTAATAAAAGGAAATACTTTCAGAAAAAATTTGAAACACGAAAAATAATGACGATATTTTGAAAAAAGTATCAAAATTTTAACTTGTTGAAAGCCAAAAATTAATAAGCCAAAATAAATAAAAACATTATTATTTATAAAAAAATTAACAGTCTAATCTTAAAGGAAGTTAATATCTTAAAACTTGGTGACTTAGTGATGAAAAGTTTAGTAAAAAAAAATAATATTTAGGAATAATTACCAAAAAAGTCAACATTTCTAGCAAACGGAACCCAAATATTTTAAAATGAAAATTAAAATAAAGTAATATTCACATATTAGAAAAATAAAATAAAGATGTTTAGAAAGATCTAAATATCTGACACATTGCAGAAAACTTTCGAGGATCTTGAAAAAAATGGAAATTTTTAATCAGAACTTTTGGAAAATGTTTACGAATTCATAAGAGAACAGAATGATGATAATAATTAAAAGACAAATTTTGGAATAAGTTTGAAACATGAAAAATAATGACAGTGACCGAAACATTTTAAAATTAAAATGAAGAAAAATTCTGAGAACGAATATTCAAAGACAGAAAATTAAATTTAAAGATTTTTAGAAATAAGTCAAAGAAAAAACTTTGAATCTTGAATTCTTGAAGTCTAAACAACAGGAAATTAAGACATTGATACTTAACACATTGGAGAAAACTCGTCGCCTGAGAACTTGTTTGATCCACAGACATTTTTGCGGGAAATAGTAGTTATTATTTGGATGCTTCGATTTACAAACATAATATCACATCTCACATATTTCACTCGATTTTGAATGCAACAATTTTTTTGTTTAACTAAGAATTAAATCTTTAATTATAAATTGAACAACCGGATAATTGAAAAACATGGAAAAATTGAAAAATCGAAAATTTAAAAATTCTGAAAATTGAAATATAGAAGTAACTGAAAACTCGAGAAATCGAAAAACCTAAAATTTTAAAAATTGGAAAGTTAAAATATCGAAAAGTTGAAAAATTGAGAAATCGAAGTATAAAACAGTCGAAAAATTGAAAAATAAAAAAAAATTGAAGATTCGAAAAACTGAAAAAGCACTGAATTGAAGGAAATATCCAAAAATCGGGAAATTAAAAAATTGGGAAATCGGAAAGTCAAAACACCAGAGTCGAAAAACTGCAAACTTCGAAAATCGAAAAATTGAAAAACTGAAAAATCGAAACTTTGGGAAGTCGAGAATTGGGAAAATCAAAAATAGATTACTTGAGAAATCGGAAAACTGAAAATTCAGAACCGCCAAAACTTGAAAAATTAAAAAATTTAAATCTAAAATTTAAAATTTAAAAATCGAAAAACTGAAAAATCAACAAATCGAGAAATTGAAACTCGAAAATTTAAAAAATTGGAAAATTGAAAAATCGAAACATCGAAAAATTGAAAAGCCGAAAAGTAAAAATCGAAAAACTGACAGATCGAAAAATTCAAAAACTGAGACATCGAAAAATTTAGATACCGAAATAGCAAAAAATGGAAACATTAATAAACGAGAAATAGAACATCAAAACATCGAAACATCCAAACCTTGATAAATCGAGATCTCAAAAAATTGAAAAATCGAAAATTAAAAAATTCGGAAAATTGAAAAATAAAATTATAGAAGAACTGGAAACTCGAGAAATTCAAAAATCTAGAATTTTAAAAACTGACAAATTAAAATATCGAAAAGTTGAATAAATTGAGAAATCTAAATATAAAACAGTCAAAAAATTGAAAAATCTAATGTTTAAATTAACATACGAAAAACTGAAAATCCAAAAAATAAAAAATCGAAAAATTGCGAAGCCCAAAAGTAAAAAATCGAAAAACCGAGAAATTCAAAAATCGAAACATCGAAAAATTTAAAAAATGTAACATCGAGAAATCGAAAAATCAGAGTATCCAGAAATCGAGGAGTGAAAAACCGAGGAGAAAAGTTAAAAATTGAAAAATTGATAAATTAAAAGTCAAAAAATTGAAAAATCGAAAAATTTTAAAAAAGAAAAATTGGAAAAACCTTAAATCTAAAAATTCGGAAAATTGAAATATAGAAGAACTGAAAACTCGGGAAATAGAAGTATAAAACAAGTCCAAAAGTCGAAATATTGAAAAATCCCAAACCTGAAGAAATATCCAAAATATTGAGAAATTAAAAAATTCGAAAAGTGAGAAATCGAATAACTAAAAAAGCAAAGTCGAAAAATCGTAAGCTTACAAAATCGTAAGATTGAAAAATCAAAAAACCCGAAAAATCGAAAAATTGAAGAATTGAAAAAATCGAATTTTACGTAGCCAAGAAATGAAAAAATTTAAAAAAAAGATTAGTTCAGAAATCGGGAAAATGAAAATTTAAAAACGTCAAAATTTGAAAATTTAAAAAATCGTAAAATTGCAGACGACAAAAATTCAGGAATCGTATCATTGAAATATCGGAAAATTGAGAAACCGAAAAATAAAAAATCGAGAAATCGAAATTTTGAAGAATGGAAAAATTGAAAAAATCCCAAAATTGAAATATTGAAAAATTGAGATTGGATCTTGAATTCTTGATATCTAAACTAAGGGAAATTAAGATCTTGATACAAACACATTCGAGGAAACTATCGAAAAGATCTTGAAAAGAAATCGAAATTTTTAAAGTTAAAATTTTGGAAAATGTTGATAAATTCATATGAAAACAGACCATGATTAAAAAAATAAATTTTCTAAAAAATCTAATACCTTTAGATGAGAAGTTTAGTACAAAAAAATAATAAAAAGTATTTAGAAAAAGTTTGAAACGTGAGGGATAATGAAAACAAAGTTCAGAATCCAAATACTTTAAATAAGAAATTAAAACTTTGAATTAAAATTCAGACAAAGAATACTCAAATGCCAAAAAAATAAAAACGTCCAGAGAGAAGTCAAAGGGAAAGATTTAGATTGCATTTTGAGTTCTTGAAGCCCAAAGAAAAAAAATCTTGATACTTTTGATAGACTGGAGAAAACTATCGAAAAGATCTTGAAGAGAAATAAAAAAAAAATAAAAAAAAGATTAGTTCAGAAATCGGAAAACTGAAAATTTGGAAACGTCAAAATTTGAAAAATTAAAAAATCGTAAAATTGAAGGGGACAAAAATTCAGGAATCGTATCATTGAAACATCGGAAATTGAGAAATCGAAAAATAAAAAATCGAGAAATCGAAATTTTGAAGAATGGAAAAATTGAAAAAGTCCAAAATTGAAATATAGAAAAATTGAGATTGAATCTTGAATTCTTGATATCTAAACTAAGGGAAATTAAGATCTTGATACAAACACATTCGAGGAAACTATCGAAAAAATCTTGAAAAGAAATCGAAATTTTTAATGAGAAGTTAAAATTTTGGAAAATGTTGATAAATTCACATGGGGACAGACCATGATTAAAAAACAATTTTTGGAAAAAAATCTAATACTAATAGATGAGAAGTTTAGTACAAAAAAAAAAAAAATACGTATTTAGAAAAAGTTTGAAACGTGAGAAATAATGAAAACAAAGTTCAGAATCCAAATACTTTAAATAAGAAATTAAAACTTTGAATTAAAATTCAGATAAAGAATATTCAAATGCCAGAAAAATAAAAACGTCCAGAGAGAAGTCAAAGGGAAAGATTTAGATTGCATCTTGAGTTCTTGAAGTCCAAAGAAAAAAATCTTTATACTTTTGATAGACTGGAGAAAACTATCGAAAAGATCTTGAAGAGAAATCAAAAAAAAATTTAAAAAAAGATTAGTTCAGAAATCGGAAAACTGAAAATTTAGAAACGTCAAAATTTGAAAAATTAAAAAAATCGTAAAATTGAAGAGGACAAAAATTCAGGAATCATATCATTGAAACATCGGAAAATTGAGAAATCGAAGAATGAAAAATCGAGAAATCGAAATTTTGAAGAATGGAAAAATTGAAAAAGTCCAAAATTGATACATTAAAAAATTGAGATTGAATCTTGAATTCTTGATATCTAAACTAAGGGAAATTAAGATCTTGATACAAACACATTCGAGGAAACTATCGAAAAGATCTTGAAAAGAAATCGAAATTTTTAAAGTTAAAATTTTGGAAAATGTTGATAAATTCATATGAAAACAGACCATGATTAAAAAAACAAATTTTCGAAAAAATCTAATACCTTTAGATAAGAAGTTTAGTACAAAAACATAAAAAGTATTTAGAAAAAGTTTTAAACGTGAGGAATAATGAAAAAGAAGTTCAGAACCCAAATACTTCAAATAAGAAGTTAAAACTTTGAATTAAAATTCAGACAAAGAATATTCAAATGCCAGAAAAATAAAGACGTCCAGAGAGAAGTCAAAGGGAAAGATTTAGATTGAATCTTGAATTTTTGAAGTCCAAACAAAAAATCTTGATACTTTTGATAGACTGCAGAAAACTATCGAAAAGATCTTGAAGAAAATCAAAATTTTTAATGAAAACTTAAAATGTTGAAATAAATATATGAATTTATCAGAAAATTTGGAAAAAATCTTGAGGCAAAATTTATTAAAAACAAACATATATTTAGATAAAATTTGAAAGGCAAGGAATAATGACAAGATCTTCAAATAACATAAAAATGTTTAGCAACTATAGGTCAAATATTTTAAATGAAAATTAAAAGTTTAGAAATTACAAGAAAACGCAAATAATAGGAAAAATTTATTACCGAACGAATTTTCCAGAATAACTACATTTTTTTTTACTGTGTCGAGAGCCTTTTTTTAAATAGTGTTAAAAGTTTAAAAAATCCTGAACCAGCATTTTCCCTGCACATTTTATAAAAACAAAGCCTCGCATCCGGGAACAAAACGTCGACCATCATCTCAAATTAATACTCATTACACTGTACAAACCCTTTTACACCATATATATACACAGTATAATTTAAGCAAACACACCTTCCATATTTCTCTCTAATGTTAACATCAATACTCCTGTTTACACAGCTACTAAAAATTCTCGTCCCGCGCCAACATCAATAAAACCCTTTTTTATTTTTCTAGTTGAACGCAGACTCATTACTTTTCCGCATAACGACTTTCCCAAGGTTTAATTGCTACGAAGCAGCAATTAAAAGTGGAAAATTAAAAGCTCCACATTTCCCTACATCGCAGCATAGGTAATATTAATAAGCGAAAATTGCTCATTCGTGGTACGGAGTAATTAGAGATTTCTGAGGTGCGCCTAAATATCAATACACGTTTTCGGACCCCGCGCGCACTTAGCCCACCTCACCCTACCGCACATCCAGCACCCGCCGACTTTAATTTAAAAGCTCCAATAAAGGCCAATCAAAGAAGCGAAAGACAATAAAACGAAGGTGTGCCAGACGCATTAGTTCCGCCAACTTCACCAAGATATTACGCGTCCACAGTCGCCCGGAAAAATCCATACCCGAAGTAGCCTCGCGAGCCCCAATTAAAAGTTCCCGGCACAAAAAAACACCCAAATGAAACTCCGCTGCTTCACCTGTGCCCACAAACTCGTGGCCGCCCTCTCCAAGAAAAAACGGACCCTGGCACCGAGGCTATTCACGAAGAGGAGACAAAAGCGTAAGTTCGAACCGTCACATCCCGGACACAGCCTTTGATTCCGTGACAACCATATCTCCACGTGCTCCGATTCGACCTAGAATCCTCCACTTCCGATTCATCGTGAATCGATTTTTCGTCGGCGCCGCAGGCACCTCCATCGCGACCTATCCTTTCGTTGACCGCCCCAACACCCCCCGAAGACGTGTCTTCCCGTCGGCGCTCTTTCTCACGCCTCCGCCCGAGTCCCGAAGGCCGTTGCGTAAGCGCGTCCCCAAATTGCCGCCGCACAATGCGGGTTGCGTAACCGGGGGCATTATGTGGAGTCGTTGTTGGGTTTAAGGAGCGGGCTCCGGACACGCTCCGGTGGCGCCGCTCCCTCTCCGGAGCCGGAAGAGTAGTGGGACGCTTCCTATGATCTGTTTTGGTCGGCGGGCTGATAGTTGGTCGCGGTGGCTGTGGAAGTTGAGCGGTTTTCGGAGTGAGTGAGGGTGGCTGGATTTTGCTGATTTAGGTGGGTATTTTTGGAGTGACCGTGGTGGAAAAGTAGGCCTATTGTTGGTGGGTATGTGATGCGTTCGTTCTATAAAATTTAATGTTCGTGGTTTTACGACTGGCATTGATATTGTTGTGTTCATGCATTGATGAGGTGGTCAGTTTGAGTTTTCTCGGAAAAGAGCGCAGTTGGCGGTGCTTTGTTCGTTTGGTGTGATTGATGTAAGTTGTACGATATAGTGCGGTTTTCAACTCAACGGGCAATTTTTGCGATAAAGCAGCGGTGAGTCAGTGATTGCCAAATTTCGCAGATCTAAAGAATAAGACCAATGTTGAAACGATGTTCTTTGGTGGAGATTATCTGAACCAGATTTGTTTTTCTATTCGGTACTAACTTTTTGGGCAGTTTTCAAACTCGTGGCTGTTTCTTTTTTTTTTTCAAAGAATTTCTGCAAATGTAAAAGGTAGTACTTTTTAATTAAAAGTCATCTAAAACCAGATAAGTTTAGAACAGGGATAATATATGTAAAATTGAAAATTGTAAATCCAATTCCAAGTGAAGAAAGAAGATTTTTTCCCAACTGTCGTCTAAAGACATAACTGTTAAAAAAAGACAACAGAGATAGAAATTGAAGGGGATGCTAAATCTAGCCAATCAGAAGATGAAGATTCTATATCCAAGGAATCATCTATTTAAAGATGCAGCTGCTTCCAAAGAAGACAAAAATATATGTGAAACTTGAAGTAGATTTTAAATATAACCAATTGAAGAACGAGGACTTTATTTCCAAAGAAAATCCTCTAAAATCACAAATTTTTCAAAAGAAATGATAACAGGGAGAAAACTTCAAAGATATTCTAAATCTAGTTAAATTCACCGTCTAAAGACACAGATGGTTCCCAAGAAAGAATAAAAAAAAATAAATGTAAAACTTGAGATTCCAAGGGTGGATTTCACCAACCCCAGTTAAAGTTAACGAAAATTTAAAAACAATCGTATCATTATAATAATCGTTTCTATGGATTTATTCTATCTTTAACTTTAATTGAAGTTGGTGAAATCCACCTTAAGTCTATTGAAATAAAGAATGAAAATTTTATTTCTATAAAACTTTTCTAAAATAACAAATGTTTTGAAAGAAAAAAATAATAAAAATAAAACTAGAAGATTCTAAATCTTGGCAAACAGAAGATGAAAATTTTATTGTCCAGGAATCATCTGAAGCAACAGATGCTTTAAAACAAAGAATAATATACGTAAAGCTTGAGCGAGATTCTAAATCTAACCAAATGAAGATTAAGGATTTTATTTCTAAAAATCCTCTGCAATCGAAAATTTTTCAAGAAAAAAAGGACAATGGGGATTAAACTTAAAGAATATTCTAAATCTAGCCAAATTGTAGAGGAAGCTTCTGTTTCCAGGACATCGTCTAAAGACACAGACGGTTCCAAACAAAGGATAAAAGTAAGCGTAAAACTTGGGGGGATTCTAAGTCTACTGAAATGAAGAATGAAAATTCTGTTCTTATAAAAATCGTCTAAAATCGCAAATGTTTTGAAAGAAAGAATAGTAAAGATAAAGCTTGAAGGAGATTTTAAATCTAGCCAAACGAAAAATGAAAATTTTGTTTCCAAGGAGACATCTGAAAACACAGATGCTTCCAAAGTAAGAATAACAGAGGTAAAGTTTCAGCAAGATTCTAAATCTCGCGGAAACTTGAATGAAGAACGAGGATTTTATTTCAAATGAAAATTGTCTAAAATCACTATTTATGCAAAGGATAAAACTTGAAGGATATTCTAAACCTAGCCAAATTAAAGAAGATTTTTTTTTCAAAAGCACCATCTAAAGATACAGATGGTTTCAAAGAAAGAATAAAAATAAATGTAAAATTTGAGGCTCTCAAGTCGACTGAAGTGAAGAATGAAAATTTTATTTCTATAAAAATCTTCTAAATCTACAAAAAAATGAATAATAGAAATAAAACTTGATGAAGACCCTAAATCTAGCCAAATAAAGATTGAGGATTTTATTTCCAAAAATCGTCTAAAATCGCAAATTTTGCAACAAAAATTGAACAATGAGGATAAAACTTGAAGGAGATTCTAAATCTAGCGAAATTAAAGATTTTTTTTCAAAAGCACCATCTAAAGATACAGATGGTTTCAAAGAAAGAATAAAAATAAATGTAAAATTTGAGACTCTCAAGTCAACTGAAGTGAAGAATGAAAATTTTATTTCTATAAAAATCTTCTAAATCTACAAAAAAATTAATAATAGAAATAAAACTTGATGAAGACCCTAAATCTAGCCAAATAAAGATTGAGGATTTTATTTCCAAAAATCGTCTAAAATCGCAAATTTTGCAAGAAAAATTGGACAATGAGGATAAAACTTGAAGGAGATTCTAAATCTAGCGAAATTAAAGATTTTTTTTTTCAAAAGCACCATCTAAAGATACAGATGGTTTCAAAGAAAGAATAAAAATAAATGTAAAATTTGAGACTCTCAAGTCGGCTGAAGTGAAGAATGAGAATTTTATTTCTATAAAAATCTTCTAAATCTACAAAAAAATGAATAATAGAAATAAAACTTGATGAAGACCCTATATCTAGCCAAATAAAGATTGAGGATTTTATTTCCAAAAATCGTCTAAAATCGCAAATTTTGCAAGAAAAATTAGACAATGAGGATAAAACTTGAAGGAGATTCTAAATCTAGCGAAATTAAAGATTTTTTTTTCAAAAGCACCATCTAAAGATACAGATGGTTTCAAAGAAAGAATAAAAATAAATGTAAAATTTGAGACTCTCAAGTCGACTGAAGTGAAGAATGAAAATTTTATTTCTATAAAAATCTTCTAAATCTACAAAAAAAAAGAATAATAGAAATAAAACTTGATGAAGACCCTAAATCTAGCCAAATAAAGATTGAGGATTTTATTTCCAAAAATCGTCTAAAATCGCAAATTTTGCAAGAAAAATTGGACAATGAGAATAAAATTTGAAGGATATTCTAAATCTAGCCAAAATAAAGAGGATTTTTTTTTCAAAAGCACCGTCTAAAGACATAGATGGTTTCAAAGAAGGAAAAAAATAAATGTAAAACTCGAGATTCTAATAAGTATACTGAAGGAAAGGATGAAACTTTTATTTCTGTAAAAATCGCCTAAAATCACAAATATTTTGAAAGAAAAAATAATAAAAATAAAACTCGAAGGAGATTCTAAATCTAGCCGAACGAAAGATGAAAATTTTTTTTCAGGAATCATCTGAAAGTTTCTACGAGATTCTAAATGTAACCAAATGAACAATTAGGATTTTATTTCTGAAGAAAATCGTCTATGATTACTAATTTTTCAAAAAAAAGGAAACTGGGAATAGAACTTGAAGATATTCTAAATCTAGTGAAATTCAAAAGGAAGATTTTATTTCAAAAACACCGTCTAAAGACACAAATGGTTCCAAATTTGAGACTCTAATAAGTGTACTGAAGTGAAGAATGAAAATTTTATTTCAACAAAAATCTTCCAAAATCACAAGTGTTTTAAAGAACGAATAATAGAAATAAAATTTGAAGAAGATCCTAAATCTAAGCACACAGAAGACGAAAATTTTATTTTCAAGGAATCTCTTCAGATAATTCCTTGAAAATAAAATTTTTGTCTCCACACAGATGTTTCAAAAGAAAGAATAATAGACGCAAAGCTTGAACGAGATTCTAAATCGAGCCAAATGAAGATTAAGGATTTTATTTCTAAAGAAAATCGTCTAAAATCACAAATTTTTCGAGAAAAAAAGGATAATAGGGATAAAACTTGAAGGATATTCTAAATCTAGTTAAATTAAAGATTTTTTTTCAAAAGCACCATCTAAAGATACAGATGGCTTCAAAGAAAGAATAAAAATAAATGTAAAACTCGAGATTCTAATAAGTATACTGAAGTAAAGAATGAAACTTTTATTTCTATAAAAATCGCCTAAAATCACAAATATTTTGAAAGAAAAAATAAAAATAAAACTTGAAGGAGATTCTAAATCCAGCCGAACGAAAGATGAAGATTTTTTTTCAGGAATCATCTGAAAGTTTCTACAAGATTCTAAATCTAACCAAATGAACAATGAGGATTTTATTTCTGAAGAAAATCGTCTATAATTACTAATTTTTCAAAAAAAAAGGGAAAATAGGAATAGAACGTGAAGGTATTCTAAATCTAGTCAAATTAAAGAGGAAGATTTTATTTCAAAAGCACCTTCTAAAGATACAAATGGTTCCAAATTTGAGACTCTAATAAGTCTACTGAAGTCAAGAATGAAAATTTTATTTCAACAAAAATCTTCCAAAATCACAAGTGTTTTAAAGAACGAATAATAGAAATAAAATTTGAAGAAGATCCTAAATCTAAGCAAACAGGCGACGAAAATTTTACGTTCAAGGAATCTCTTCAGATAATTCGTTGAAAATAAAATTTTTGTCTTCACACAGATGCTTCAAAAGAGAGAATAATAGACGCAAAGCTTGACCGAGATTCTAAATCTAACCAAATGAAGATTGAGGATTTTATTTCTAAAGAAAATCGTCTAAAATCACAAATTTTTCGAGAAAAAATGGACAATAGGGATAAAACTTGAAGGATATTCTAAATCTAGCCAAATACAGACGAAGATTTTATTTTCGAGGCATTGTCTAAAGTCACAGCTGGTTCCAAAAAGATTCCAAGTCCACTGAAGTGAAAAATGAAAATTTTGTTTGTATAAAAATCGCCTAAAATCAGAAATATTTTGAAAAAGAAGATTGGGAATTTTATTTTAAAAGAAAATCATCTAAAATCACAATTTTTTCGAGAAAAAAAGAATAATGTGGATAAAATTTGAAAGATTCTAAATCTAGTCGAACCAGAAATGAAAATTTCATTTTCAAAGAATCGTCTAAAAATGATTTTGCAAAGGAATCTGAAAAGTCGCAAATTTCTAAAGAAACATAAAGTAGGGTTCGAAATTGATTGTTATCGTTCAAAAAACACATAAAGATGTGTTTTCCAAGGATTTATCGAAGAATCTTTCTTCAAACGAATTACCAACTTCAAAATGAAATGAAAAAAAAGTCATCGGAAGTTGATTCTGTCGACGAATCCCAAAACTTATAAAAACACGTGAAAATTGAGGTTGTTAAAAAATATCAGTCGAAGTTAAAAATTAAAAAGATCTACAAAAAATAGACACGCAAACTTCAAATTCTTCTAAACAGAAACGAAAACAATATAATAGATCATTAATAAAAATCGGCGACAAACTTGGACCCAGAACCCCCTGCCTCGCACCTCGCTCCATCCAAACAATCCCACTTAATCCACCACATCGCCGCCATTTACATGCATCCTCCACACCAACAATAACCATCCAACATAATTGACACCAAAACGAAATCCGTGCACATCCCCCCATCCACGCCAATCAAAACCAACAAATTTTATTTAAAATTAGTAACACTTGTCACAAGAGGCCACAAAGGTTATCCCCAAACCATTGAAATGAAAAAACACAGATAGCCACATCCGTCACAACAAAACAATAATAACAATAATAATAATAATAATAATAACCTTCGATCTGCCCGAATCTAAATCGCCGATTTTTCGCATAATAACTGCGAATTTTTGCCAACATCCAGCCTATATCCGCCCGCTCGATCCGCCTTGACACACTTCCCAGAAGACAATTGCGCGGAAACGGGGTAATTAGCATTGATCGATGCATACTGCACCAAAACCGTTAGTTTTATTTATTTGTTATGTAACTGTGGTTTTTTGCAGGTGACCCACCCACCCACCCCATCGCCTCCCAGAGGTCCACCCTCTCGTCCAACTGCTCGTCCAGCTCATCCACATCGACGTACACCTCTCTTACGTCACCGTCAGGTAAGTCGCAGTTGACTAATCGCTCCCAATTAACGACGAAGCGAGTTCAAGTGGACTCAGCTCCGTAGCACCTAGTGGCGCACTAATTGCGCTCGCTCTAAACAACGAAAACTTCCTTATCATTGTTAACGCATTCTCACGTGTGTCGCAGAACGCTAAAATTCATTTACAATGGCTGGTAATAAATCCCGCTTCACTTAAAAATCCTCTGTCAGTGTCGTGTGCGTGCAAGTGCGAGCAGTCGCTAATAATATCCTAGTGTATGAGTACTTACGTAATGTGCAGTGACATCATCGAATAACGCTTCTTCCTGTGTTTCTTCCATCACCTGTCCTTTAAATGTGTCCGTCCGATTTATGTAGATATGGCCGATAACGGGAGGAGGCGAAGGAGGAGGAACAACCGGAAGAAAGCGCGCCAGGTGATTAGTACGACGGAAGTAATAGTAGAGGAGATTGGGGAATGCGATGTTCAAGAGAAAGAGTACCAAGTGGAATCCCCGAAACGGGTTAAGTCGCCGGAAAAAAAACCAATCAAGAGTCGTAGTCTAGACGACGACGACGACGTCAAAATACAAGAACTGTCAGAAGTAAGCGAAAGCGAGGACAAATCCGAGTGCAAAGCAATAATTTCCGAAGCCGAGAGTGACGTGGAGTGGGAAACCGCGGCGACGATCGACGAACTCGAACCCCAAACGAGTACCCTGACGAGTACCAACGCTCTCTACCTTCCCCTAGAACAATGTACGACGCAACAAGTCTCCCTCATTTCCCCGGAAGAAGAACTCACCCTCCGCAACTTCCTCGAAGGTTTGAACCTCGTCAACTCCCCTGAAGACGCCTTCAAGCAAATCCAACTCAGTACCATCGACTCCGTCAAAAGCCGCCGGGCCCGCAAACGCGCTGTCCTCGAACAGTACTTCTCCCCCATGGTGCACAACCCGCGCTTTTTGGACGTCATCAGCGAGGAAGCGAGCGATTTGAGCGACAGGGAGCAACCAGCGACTCGACACTTGAAACAAGGTACTCCGGAACCGGAAGTCCCGGTACGACCACCCAAAAAACGAAACGTGGTGGAAAATCCGGCCATTTTGGTCGGTACGAGGATCATTGATATACCTATGGTGAGTACCGTGGTGCCGCAAGCGCGAGCCGAGGTCGTGTTTCTGGAAGATAGTTCGAATAGTACCACCCCGGACCCTAAGTCGGACGACGAAGAAAAGGATACCGACGACGTAATATCTAGTGCTAATTCGAGCGCACCGGATTTGAGAGAGTCGGAGGTGGTGGAGGAAACGAAGAAAGTTAAAGTGACGGTGAAGAAAAGCGGGGTTCTGGTTTGTATGGACGAGAATCTAGGAAAGGAGATTTTGTCGGAGTTAACGCCGCCTCCGACTCCCGATAATTCGGAAAATATAGAGGCGACAAAACTGGACGAAACCAAAGAGAAAGCTCAACTAACGAAAACTGAAGACAGTGAGGTCAAATGTGCCAAAGACGAAATTATAGATGTAGAAAATAAACAAGATCCTAAAGTTGCTCAAGACACTGCTCAAAAACTAGATACGACAATTTTTTCTGCCGATTCAGAATCAGAAGTTTCGAAAGTACGAGTAGTAGAAGTCAAACTTGACAGCGATTCTAAATCTGCACAGAAAAAAGATGATGCTATGATTTTTAAAAAATCGCAAGAAATTGATTCTGTGGAAGAATCCAAAAAGTCAGAAATTTCTAAGGAAAATAGAGAATCACGTGCAGAAAAAACATCTATGAAACTAGAAGAGTCCAAAGAAAGAATAATACCAGTAACACTCGAAAGTGAAACTAAACCTGTTCGAGAAAGCGATAAGGTTTCCAAAGATTCGCCAAAAAGTCCTTCTATAGAAGAATCTATACAGCAAGGACATGCCAAAAAAAGAATAATAGAAGTGAAACTTGAAAGTGCTTCCTCGTTTTCAACACCAATAGAAAAAATAATAGAAATGAACATTGAAGATAATTCTAGATTTATTCAAAAGAAAAAAGATGAATATGTTACTTCGAAAGAGTCTTCTCAAAGCACGCATGTTCCCAAAGAAAGGATAATAGATGTAAAACTTGAAGGAGATTCTAAATCCAGTCAAACTAAAAATGAAGGTTTTGTTTCTAAAAATTCGTCTAAACCCATAAATATTTCGAATGAAAAGATAATAGACATTAAATTAGAAGAAGATGCTACATCTAACCAAGCGAAATCATCTAAAGGCACAGATGTGTCCAAAGAAAGGATAATAGATATAAAAGTTGAAAAAGATTCTACATCTACTCAAGTGAAGAAAGAAGATTTTATTTCTGAAAAATCGTCCAAAACCACAAACGTTTCGAAAGAAAGGATAATAGATGTAAAATTTGAAGGAGATTCTAAACCTAGCCAAGTGAAAGATGAAGATTTTATTTCCAAAGAATCATCTAAAGTCTCAGATGTGTCCAAAGAACGAATAATAGATGTAAAACTAGAAGGAGATTCTACATCTATTCAAGCGAAGAAAGAAGATTTTATTTCCGAAAAATCGTCCAAAACCACAAATGTTTCGAAAGAAAGGATAATAGATGTAAAATTTGAAGGAGATTCTACATCTAGTCAAAGCGAAGAAAAATCGTTTAACATTACAAACATTTCCAAAGAAAGGATCATAGACGTAGAAATTTTGGGAGATTCTAAATCCAACCAAGTGAAAAATGAAGGAATAATTTCTAAAGATAAAGATGCTTCCAAAGAGAGAATAATCGACGTAAAGCTTGAAGGAGATTCTAAATCTAGTCAAACTAAAAATGAAGATCTTATTTCTAAGGAATCGTCACCAAATGCAAACGTTTCCAAAGAAAGAGTGATAGATATAAAGATTGAAGACGATTCGAAGCTTGTCCATAAGGAAAACGAAGATTTTGTTGTCAAAAAATCATCTAAAAATGATTCTGGGGAGGAATCGGAAAAATCAGAAATTTCCAAAGAAACTGTAATAAAAATAAAGCTCGAAAAACCGCATGAAGATGTCATTTCTAAAGATTCATCGAATAATCTTTCTGCAAAGGAATTATCAAAAAATTCTGGAACTGCGAAAGAAAGATTGATAGAAATAAATCTCGAAAATGGGGCCAAACTTCCTCAGAAGAAGCAAGAAAATAAAAATGAAAATACTAAGGAAAAAATTATAAAAATTCGACTCGAAGGCGATCCTGTTTTAAAAAAGGCTATATTTGGAAAGAGTCACTCTTTGGACGAATATAAAACATCAGAAAAAATTTTAGAAGCTCGAGTCGAACGGGATTCTAGGTTTAGTCAAAACCTAGATTTCCCGGGGAAAGATATTTGGAAAAAGCCGCACCTAGCCAAAGAAAAAATTATAGATTTTGAGCGAGAACAGGAATCTAAATATATACGACACGAAAATAGAACTTTTAGTCATCAAGATCTGTACAGAAGAACAGAAAACAAAGTTGGAAATAGTAACATCCCGATACCAGAAAAGTCCAAAGAAAGAATAATAGAAGTAAAAGTGGAAAAGGAAGACACATCTACTGAAAATCTTGCAAATATTAGTACTTGCAACATCGGCGAATTTAATACGCAAAACCGAGTTAGAAAAGATTTAGAAGTGAAAATAGAAAGTGATCCAAAATCTGTGAAGAACGTGGAAATAATCAGAACGCCTGATCTTAAATCGTCTCCAGAGATTATTAAGCTCGACGATTTGACGCCTCCTGTGGTTCTAGTGCCGAGCGGCAAACCCGTAACTAGAAATATTCCTGTGGAGGTAGAAACTCCAAGTCGTCTGAAAGACTTATTAGAAGATCTAGAACCTAAATCTACCAGCCGATTAAAGTCCATCCTCCAGGAAGAGTCCAAACCTAAACAAGAGTCTCCGTCTAAGCAAATCACCATCAAACTAACCGAATCTCCCTCCAAGGAGGTCGAGAGCATCTGCAGCGTCCAGGTCCCCGAAAGTCTGTTCTACACCAACGTCCTCAGCCCCCCGGTCCCCTCCCCCTCCCCGTCCCTCAGCAGCGGCTCCAGCCGCGCCACCTCCCTCTGCACCGCCAAATACAACCCCATGAACAGCTCCATCGCAGACATAACCTCAATCAAAGACGACGACTCTTTCAAAGGTGGCAAGGCCGAGTCCCCCGCCAGCTTGCGTCAGCTCTGCGTCGACTTCCTCATGTCGCAGCCCTTCGGCGCCGACGTGCTCCAGGAGCTCGCCGACGTGTCCTCCAGCATCGAGCACCTCACCAGCGACTTACGCCAGGACCTCGTGCACCAGGAGGTTATTTCTGGGGGGCGTCGTGCGGTTGACAGACAAGTCGAAATTAGCTCGATCGAGCCTCGCCTTTTGGCAATCATCCGAGATGCACAAGAACCGAGAGTTATGAAGTTCAGTACGCTGCCGCGCAACATGGAAAGCGCGCGATTAAAAGCGAAGGACCTGTCGGAGTGGCTGGAGCTGGCGAGGAGGAAGGACGAGAGCAGCGACCGGAGGAAGTCGGCGGGGTTTTACGAGCAGCAGATGCGCTTCCTGCAGGAGAAGGAGCGGGAGATCCAGGAGGAGCTGGAGCTGTTAGAGGAGGAGAAGCGCCAGCTGGAGGGTCCGCGCAGGTTCCGGGAGGAGGACTTCATGATCTCGAAGCGCGGGGACTTCGCGGAGAGCCGCAAGCCGCGGCCGGTGTCGATGCCGGTGGCCACCGAAGTCTTCCGAAGACAGATGTACGACGAGTACTTGGACAAGATGAAGGAGCGGGAGGAGCGCAAGCAGCTGAAGGTGCTGAAGGTGTCCCAGGTGGACAGCGCGCCCGCGGCGAGGGCGGCGGCGGGGATCGAGGACGAGTTCATGGACATGGTGAAGCAGAAGCAGAAGCTGGGGAAACTGAACAAAAACGAGGAGAAAACCGACGACGAGGAGGAGAAACTCCCGAAGCACCTGCAGGAGTTCATGGAGATAGCGGAGGCGTCCGAGAGCGACGGCGGTGAGTCATTGTGTGTTGGTTTTCGTTGTGCCGTTTCCCCCGTTGCTTGGCTTGTGTGCTCCACGTCATCGCCTAAATTTAACCGGCCGAAATTAAGTAGGTTACGAAAACGAAAACACTGACTTTCCAGCGAGGAGATGCTGCAAGGATGCGAGGAGGATTTACAGGGCGTTGAGCAAAAATAGACGCTTTGGTGCGAGCTTGCTGCACGAAATTGATTCGGAGCTTGTGCTAGCGAGAGGGTTTTTGCTTGGCAGAGGTTGGTTACGACTTGAATTTCTCATTACTAACGGAGCATGTTAAATTAAAGTCGACTCCTGGTTTTAACAGCATGCCTTGCATTGTTGGGGAGTTTGGGTTATGACGTGTACGAGGGAATTTTCCGGAGTGGGCCGGGCTGAAGTTCGTGGATATTATGCTTGGCACGGCGAGTGTTTGTTGCTTTTAAAAATTCCCGGAGTTTATTAAATTCTAGCATATGTAGTTGTGCAACCTTGAAACCGACCACACTTTGGTAAATCTAACAGCTATGGAAGGTATGTTAGCTTTGTTTAATGTTTACATTAGTGGATGGATTAGATTGAATACCTGCGAGGTCAATGAAACACTCACACTGAGTTTAAACTGTGTTGATGTATGGAAATCCGAATTAAATAAAGACTCAACTTATGGCTCTTCTGCTAAGCTTGTAGCGAGTCCCCTCTGTTTCTCGAAACGGACCTACTGTAATTAGAACAAGCGTGTTTAATTCTGAAGTAATAGCCCGGAGTATACCCAACTCACCCTTTAAATCCTGACGAAATCCAGATCGTCACTCCGTTCTTGGAGAGTGCACTTTCGACAAACACCACACTGTTTATTTTACTCAAGTCACTACACCTTTTCGACTCATTGCTCGAAAGATTTAAGATTTTCGTGGTGATCGCGATATACAACACTTGTTTGTAGCGTTACCCTTATGATTTTAATTTCATTCATAATTCAGTCTTCCGGGAAATATTATTCGATATATACCCACGCAGTTTTTATAATGCGAGCGCAGCGAGCATGTTTAGGAATCACTAAAATTACTCACGAATATTCCAGTGAAAGTAAATTGTTCAGAAAGGTTATATTTTCATTTCAGAACTGAACTCGTCGAATGTTTGTAATCACATAGCTGTTGGAATTCTAGTAATATAAACGTGCTCGCCGTAGTGGCGTCATAACATAACATTTTTTTATTATCTACTATTACACGCATTGTTCTAATATCAGAAGTTTACAAATATTACCTATTCGTTTTGATATATGTATTTTTTGTGATTATTATCCATTTTTATTTTGAAGTTTTGGATTATAAATAAAAATATCAATAAATAAAATTGGTGTATAATATATGAATTGTATAGGAATTAACAAATTTAAAAAACGAAATTATATTTTTACTTCCCGAGCGTAAGCAAAGGAAGTATTGTAATCGAGTCCGTTGGCCGACTCTCTACTTTTACGTTTTCTCGATCTTTCATGACCCCTAGAAGACGAAGAAATAGGTCTCCCATTTCCGTCTGTCTGTCTGTCTGTCCGTCTGTCCGTCTGTCCGTCTGCCCCCGGATTTTTATTAGACAGATAATCTCCGAAAGTACTCGACCGATTGTTGTGAAATTTTGTACTTGTATTAAGAATGTCATGTAGATGGTAAAACGCTAACCAAAATTTGTCTAATCATCCCCACCACTAATGCGATGACGTCACTTCAAAATTGTACATAGTAAATGGGTTTTCAATTGTATAAAATAACATAGTCCTACACATGTAGTTTACAACTCTGAATCGACTTTTCCCGAAACGTCCAGATTTTTGGAAAAAAAATCAAAATTATAAAACAACATTTTGAAATTTAATTTTTAATCTGCTAACCAGAATGCTTTGAAATGTTGCAGATGTTTTAAGGCTATAAAGAGCATCATAAATCTTTAGTCAAAAAATATTTGCTTATCCCCTCCAAAAACTTGATGACGTCAGCTCAAAACTTTGTGGAATAAATCATATCTAAAATGTACAAAATATGATGAGTCTGTACTTGTGATCTATCACTCCATTCATATTTTTTGGATTTGCATATACAGGGTGATTCAAGAAAATAAATGAAAGCGTAAATTTATTGTACTGATTTACTCAGGAACTACAAAACCGAATGCTTCGAAATCTTGAAGATATTTTAAAATTATCATAAGCATGGTAAATTTTTGATCAAAACGTATTTGGTCGTCCCCCCTAAAAAATTTATGACGTCACCACAAAATTTTGCTGAATAAATCCTATCTAAAATGTACAAAATATGGTGAGTCTCTTCTTGTGATTTATCATTTCATTCAAATTTTTTCGATTTGCATATACAGGATGACTCAAAAAAATGAATGAATGCGTAAATTTATTTTATTGATTTAATCAGGAACTACAAAACCGAATGCTTTGAAATCTTGCAGATGTTTTAAGGTTATAAAGAGCATAATAAATTTTTAGTCAAAATATATTTGGTTATCTTCTACAAAAAACTGATGACGTCAGCTCAAAAGTTTGCCGAATAAATCGTATCTAAAATGTACAAAATATGATGAGTCTGTACTTGTGATTTATCATTCCATTCAAATTTTTGGATTTGCATATGCAGGGTGACTCAAAAAAATTAATGAAGGCGTGAATTTATTTTATCGATTTAATCAGGAATTACAAAACCGAATGCTTTGAAATCTTGGGAATATTTTAAAGTTATTATAAGCATGGTAAACTTTTGTTCAAAATATATTTGTTCATCCCTCCTAAAAAAATTGATGACGTCACCCTTAAATTTTGCTGAATAAATCCTATCTAAAATGCAAAAGATATTATGAGTTTGTACTTGTGATTTATCATTCCATTCATATTTTTTAGATTTTCTTAAGAGGTGGTTCAAAAAAAGTAATGAAGTCAATTTATTTTATTGATTAAATTAAAGGCAACACTTATTATTAGTATTACACCCCAACTAACCCAATTTGGTAGACACAAAATTTGTTAAAGGAAAAACTCGGTTGAAACATAAGGGTAGCACGCTTATTTACATCGACTTTAACATTACAGACCTGCATTTGTTTTATGCGTTCACTTGGTTCCGCGAATGTGTAATAGACATGTTTGTAATCAACCAATTGTGAATTTCACCGTCAAGAATTAAAATAAAACCCAATGTTTTATAAAATAAGCGGAAGTCGAAGCAATAAAACCGATGGTCGTTTTGTTTACAGTTTATCTGTTTGACTCTCACGTATGCTGTTACGCCTGTCATCTTAAATTAAGAATGTTTATACATAAACGATTTTCAGTTGCCGTATACTTGAGTAAATTGTTTCGTTATTTTATTGATTATTACAAATCAATATTCAAAACGACCCAATTCATTTTCCCGAAAATTTGAGAATATAATAATTTTATTCTTAGTATTACACTACATCTATCCCAACTGATATACGTGTCCTTGCAAAAATGTTGATGACGTCATCGCAATTTTTTTTTAAATTCCCACTACAAAAATGTAATGAGAAAAAAAACACAATAGGCATGCAGTCGTCAAGTTTCCGACAGCGAGGGAAGTACTGTCTAAACTCTTTAGACCAATTTTTTAATTTAAACTAAAATATCGTGAAACATTTTTTTCTTCCAATTTTTGCATTTCAGGCCATATAAAACCAAAAAACAATTAATGTGACTTGACCTGACCTGACTTGATATGAATGAAATCTGAAATCACTTGATCTGAGGACACACAGATGACCAGTTCTTATCTAACTTGAGGTATTACAGCCTGAGCTGACCTTTTCCTGAGCTAGTCTAGGTTGGTCTCACTTGATCAGAGCTGACCATTTTCTGGCCTGGTCAGATCTAACCGCTTCCTGAACTGAAATATTCCTGCTCTGACTTTTTCCTAATGTTCGTTTCCCTGACCTGACTTGTTCTGACCATTTCCTGAGCTGACTTGACTTGAAATGATTTTAGTTAACTTCTAACCCAAAATCTCTTGAGCTAACGGCACGTACGATGATCTATCCTGATCTGACTTGACCTATATAGTCTGACTTGAATTATCCTTCCCAGACCTGATCGTTTCTTGACCTGAATTTTTCCTGATCTGATCTTTCCCTGAACTGACCTGACCAGACATAGCTCACTTGACCATACCTGACCATTTCCTGCCCTGACCTCAACTGAATTTTTCCTGACTGACCTTTTTCTAACCTGGCCTGACTAGACCTGACCATTTCCTGACCTAATAAATCCCTGAACTGAATGTTTCCTGATCCGAACTTTTCCTGGCCTAATTTAACCTCCTGACTTAAATTTTTCTGACCTGACCAGATCTAACCGATTTCTGACCTGAATTTCATTATCCGTTACACATTTACATTAAAAAAAACGCGTAAAATCATTGCATCGTTGCGTAAACCATTAATTCGCACGCCGCCCGCTCCCGCCCCCGGCCCACCCCGTCAACACATCCGCTGATTAATCGCAACACGTCCATCAAAACGTCAAATAAACATACCCAAATCGATTCGTCAAATTTAGTCGGTCAGTGCGAGATCTAAATCCGTTTCGGCGTCCCGACGCGCTACTGGTGGTTGTCGGCGTCGCGGTGCCAAGACGTCGTCGTGCAGTCAGCCTCGTCGACTCCGTGCCAGAGCACGTGTGCCGTGCCGCAGTGCCATGTAGTGTGAACCGACCATTAGCGAACCCATCGAGACATGATCGCCCCGGCGCCCACCTTCAAGGCCACGGCGTCCACCCCAAGTACGTACTTGCGTGGCCCTTGTGTCACGTGCGCGTAAGACCGAGTTCACCCGTTATTAACTGTAGAGTGCGGCCCTTATGGTACGTGCGCGTAAGGTCGCTTTTCGCGGACGGCGCCGATGTCCCATTTTTCCCGCTTGTTGTTGTTCCGGAAGTGGGGCTATAAATTATGGTAGACAATGAAATCCTGCTGTGATAGCTTAAGACTGGAGGCCTCTAATGGAGTTTCTTGTAATAAATTTTCGCCCTTAATATTTCATTGAGAGACATTATTATTCACCGGCTGTTGTGGCCCGATTGAATTATTGGACCTGGTGTAAGGGAAGTGTTTGGCTAATTTGTTGATCATTTAAAAATAGGTCGGGAAAGTCAAGGTTTTAAAGCTGATCAAAGTTACTTTAAATAAGTCGAGTGGCCGCTCAATTGGGTTTATTTTTGAATTTATGTTGCTTGTTGTGGGAGATTTCGGTGTTATTTGGGTTTTGTCACGTTTTGTTGTCGGTGCCACAATAAATACGTTTAGACGGGTAGAGCAAGTGGCAACTTTTGTGCTCACTGAGATGTTGCCATTTAAAAACATGTCCGGTGGTTGCAGACACACTTATACTTTTTTTCCGTTTTTATTTCTTTTATTAGTGACTTAAAATTTAATGTTGTGTTTTTATAGTTGCCATTTAACCATCTGGAGCATCTCCACGTGATGCTGAATGGCAACCACTTGCCATAAATGGCAACGACCTCCAAATAATCCCAATTTTTCGCATTTTCGCCACAATGCTTCCATTTTTCTCCCTTTAAAGCCACTCTTCCACATCTGGACCGCCGAATCCATCAAATATCAAATTTCATAATTGCCTCTATTTCCAGCCTCCATTCCCACCTCCCGGCCACAAATGTCTCGAAGTGCTGAAACGATAACGAACGACATCCCGGTTTCGCAATTCTGCTAATTTTAAAATTAATTACTCGATTCCCAGGTAGGCAACACTTAAAAGTCCGTAATCCCCGAATTTCTCAATTAAACATTAAAAACGAAGTTCGTTCATTTCCAGCGAGTTGGCAACAGACGACGAAAAACAGAAGCGCAGTTATTTTCGGTCAAATTAAAAATGGACTTGCACAACAGCGGAAGCGGCACTTACATCATGATATAAGCGGAACAGAGTACGAGTAAAAAAATCGAAATGTTTGGTTGTGTTTCGATTTTCAAGTCCAGCAACCCTATTTAGAAACGAACGAGGCCCCAACAAAAATCGTCATCTGGTGTTTCGTAATTAGCGGAAAGTCCACCAGATTCGTCCACATGTTGTTTATAATGGAGATAATTAGCTCCGTAATTGTGGCTCAAACGCTTCTATTTTTACCTGTCGGAGTGAGTCACCGTGTTTATAATTAGTAGTGGGAGTATCAGCCAAATGGTCCGCTTCATCGACTCTATGGAGCGGCAGGAAAAATTTTTTCCCGCACTCCCTACTGCCTCCCACACGTCCATTACCACAACGAATTCAAATTACACTAACGGGCCATCAAGGCCTCGTCAATGACGATTTTGCCTCTACGTCAATCAACCAATTAAGTTTCATTCGTGCTCACACGTGTCTAATTTTAATGTTGCTCGCAGGTGTGTGGTCACCTGGGCAAAAACAGGAACCGAGGCCCGAGGAGCCGCGGAGGTCCCAGAGTGAGGTCAAAAATGAGCCACTTTCGCCGGTGTGGACTCCCAAAAGTGCCACTTCGAGTCCCACGGTGGAACGTAAGGAGTTTCGGCCCGTCAAGTTCGAGTCGCCGGTTTTGAGTAGGAAAAGTAGCAGGGTTGAGGTGAGGGGACAATTTGGGGTAGTTGTGGTCTGAATGGGAGTTGCAGGACGGGGATTCGAGTGACGCGTCCAAGGAACCACCTTGGAAGGTACCGGAAACCAGTAGCGACACCGGAGTTGTTCTCTCATCTACCCTAGAAAAGCGTCTTCCAACGAGTCATTCGTCGCCGGCTTGTGGGTTTAATGATTTTCCCACGACGAGGCTGCCGAAGGCTCAGAATCCGACCATAACGCTCCTGCAGAAAGCCAGAGGTACTGTCACGATAGGGGTAAAAATCTCATTTTTTTTACAAAATTCATTGCCCCGATGGGTCATAATAACTGAATGCTCATACCTTTGACAGTCGTCACGCTTTTTCACAAATTTTTCTACTTCCATATGCAAACTTGCCCAGCAATATTTTTTGACCTCCGGTCAGTAATATAATGTGAAAGTCATTAAGAATCATTTTTCGAGCTCTAAACCTAAATCTTCGACCACTATTTTGATAATTTTTCGTTTTATCACCCTTTCATTTTTCAATTTTTCCATTTTTCAGTGTTTCGGTTCCATAATTTTTCGTTTCTTCAATTTTTCGATATTACAATTTTGCGATTTTTCAGTTTCTGAATTTTTAATTTTTCGATTTTTTAATTTTCCATTTCCTTAATTCTTCAAGTTCTTGGTTTTTGTTTTTTATTTTCTCGATTTTTTTAATTTTCATTTTCTCATTTTTTTTTTATTTTCATTTTCTCGATTTTATACATACCATAATCCTTTCGAGTTTATCATTTTTTGTTTATTCCATTTTTGAAATTTTCAGTTTTTCAAATTTGATTTTCCAATTCCTCGATTTTCCAGTTTTTCAGTTTTTTAATTTTGTAACTTTTAGTCTTTTATCTGATTTCCGATTTTTTTAGTTGTCAATATTTCGATTTTAGAGTATTTCGTTTTTTCGAATTTGCACTATTTCGATTTTTAAGTTTCTTAATTTTTAATTTTTCAATTTATCAATTTTCAGTTTGTTTTTTGGTGTTTTCATTTTTGATTTTTCAATTTTTCTATTTTTTGATTCGAATAGCTGAAAAATCGAAAAATCTAAAAATTAAAAACTGAAAAACTAAAAAATTGCAAAATCGAAAAAATGGAAAATGCAATTTTTCGATATTACAATTTTAATTTTTCGATTTTTCATTTTTTCATTTCCTCAGTTTTTCAAGTTCTTGATTTTTAATTTTCATTTTCTGAATTTTATCACAATTTTTCGTTTTTTCATTTCCTTTATTTATTCAATGTTTCTTTCGATTTTATCATTTTCCCAGTTCCTTGCATGTCTGCTTTTTAAATGTTTCAAATTTGCAATTTTTGAATTTCTAGTTACACGATTTTCCGGTTTCATTAATTTTCAATATTTCAATTTACAATACAGAATTCGTTTTTTCGATTTTTAAGTTTCTCAATTTTAATCTTTCGTTTTTGGAATGTTTCGTTGCTTCAAGTCTTCAAGTTTTCATTTTATACATTTTATCATTTTTGATTTTTCAGTTTTACAATTTGACTTTTAGATTTCTCGATTTTTTATTTTCCCGCTTCCAATTTTTCGACTTTTCGGTTTCTCAATTTGTCAGTTATTGCAATTTTTCAATTTTTCGATTTTTCTACAAATGTTTATCTCAATTTTTTTAATTTTCGGTTTTTCGATTTTTCGACTTTGGATTTTCGAATTTTTCAATATTTCAGTTTTGGGATTTTTCGTGCACTATTTCGATTATTCAATTTTTCAATTTTTCGGTTTTAACTTTTTCTCTTTTTCAATTTTTCGATTTTTCGAAGTTTAGAATTTTCGATATTTTGAAGTTTCGATGTATCGTTTTTCAATTTTTCGATTTTTGATGTTTCATTTTTTCATTTCCCCGATTTTTCTTTTTTCCAATTTTTAAATTTTAGATTATTCAGTGGTTTGTTTTCTCAATCTTTAGATTTTTCGATTTTATTACTTTTGTTTTCAATTTGTCAATTTTTCGATTAGAATTTTTCGTTTCCGCAATTTTTCTAATTTTGGAGTTTTATTTTTCACTTTCCCGATTTCTTAGTTTCCATTTTCGGGATTTCATACCACCATTTTTCGTTTTTTATATCCTTTATTTTTTCAATTTTTCAAATTTTCAATCTCTGATTTCTCGATTCCTCCCATTATTCCTCCGTTTTTCAATTTTTACATTTTTCTTTAATTTCCAAAATTTCGATTTTACAATACATATTTCGGTTTTTCGATTTTGTACTATTTTGATTTTTAAGTTTCTCAATTTTTATTCTTTCGACTTTTCAATTTTCGGTTTATATTTTTTGGTTTTTTCAGTTTGTATTTTTCAATTTTTTATTATTTTATTTCGAAAAATAAAAACCGAAAAACTAAAAAATCGGAAAAATTGCAAAATCCAAAAAATGGAAAATCAAAAATTGAAAATTGAAAAATTAAAAAAAAATATATAAAATCAGAACAATGAAAAACGAAAAATAAGTAAAATAAATACCGAAAAACTAAAAAATCGTAAAAATTGGAAAATCGAAAAACTGAAAAAACGAAAAATTGCAAAATCGAAAAGTCGAAAATTAAAACATTGCAAATCCAAGCACAGAAGAAACGAAACACTGAAAGTTGCATAAATAAAAATCGAGAAACTTAAAAATTGGAAAAAATTAATGAATCGAAAATTTAAAAAGAAGAGAAAACGAACGAATCGAAAAACTGGGAAATCGAAAAATTGTTAAATCGAATAAATGAAAAAAATTTAAAATCCAATAATTGAAAAATGACAAAAATCTAAAATCGCAAACTTGAAAAAGTGAAAAAAATTTTAAATTATACTCCTAATTATTATTACATATTTAAAATGAAAACAGGAAAAACTGAAGAAACAAAAATTTGAAAAATCGATAAACTGAAAAATCTAACACTAAAAAAAATTAATTAAACAATCTAAGGACCAGTGTGTAATATTAACTGAGAATAAGTTAACTTTTATTTAACAAGGCATTTAGCGACGTCTGATTGGCGTAGGGTTGATCACGTGGTAATCTAACGCAGGTTTAAAAATTTAATCGCAATCAAATATTTAATTGAGCTTTTGTAAACCGGGTCTAAAAGTTGAAAAATCGAAAAATTAAAAACCAAAAAATTGCAAATCGAAATGCGTATGTAAAAAAATTCACATTGAAAAAAAAGTTATAAAACCAGTGAATAACGAAAAATTGAAAAAAATTAAAAAGTGTAAAAATAAATAAAATAAAAAACCGAGGCAAAAAGTTACAAATCGAAAATTAAAGAATTAAATAATTGAAAACTCGACATTTTAAATCGAAAAGGTGCAAAATCGAAAAAGTGGAAAATCAAAAAATTGCAAATCCAAGAACGAAAATGAAACGTTGCAAAAATAAAAATCGAGAAACTTAAAAATCGAAAAAAGTTAATGAATCGAAAATTTAAAAAGAAGAAATCGAAAAATTGGAAAACCCAAATATTGTAAAATCGAAAAATTGTCAAATCGAATAGGTGAACAAAATTTTAAATCCAATAAATGACAAAAATTTAAAATCGTAAAATTGAAAAAATCTGGGTGCCTAAGGTAAAAACTCGACAACAATCGGTCCGGTACTTTAGAAGATTATCTGTCAAATATAAAACGACACAGACGCGGACAGAAAACCGGAAATGAGAGACCTATATTTTCGTATTCTAGAGGTCAATACGACGAACCAGTGTCTTCTATTTTGATCTAAACATCTCCGGGAATAAATACCCCTCCCGGTAACAAGCAATAAACGTCTCCCTCCAAATCCCCAAATTTACGACCCAAAAGGATTAACTTATTAAAGCAAACATCCGATTATTTCCGCGTCGCTGAAAAACAACTTCATATTTTATCTCGTAGAACAACGATAAAACCGAAGCACCGTCGTCGCAGATGCTGCAACCCGATAAAACAAAATTTTTGCCTCGAACGACCGTAAAACCCTAAGATAAGACTTTCCACTTTTGTTGCAGAGGGTCAGCTGCCTAAGGGCGCCCTGTACATAGAGCAAGACCAAACTTTCAAGAGGCCGCAGAATGACAGACCGCCCTTCGTAGGACCAGGGGAGATATGTAGGTGTATCTGTTGCATGGGACACCCATCATTTTTGTTTGTTTTTTTTTAGTGTACAAAATCAAAAACGAGTACACCAGCGAATCCGACAGCGAAAAGGCGCGGAAAATGGCCGATTTGGGAGCGCGGAAGTACGAAGGGATCGGGCCGACCACCAAGGACGGAATGCCTCTGATACTGAGATCGGTAAGGTTCGACTATTATCTAAGTATTTATCTGATGCGATAACGTGATTTTACGCGATGGAACAGGAGGTGAAGGACGCCAATCAGTCGAAATGGTACAAGAAAATGTACGACACTATACACAAACAGAGACCACATCGAGGTGAGTTTGTTTTGTGGCTATTAACACTGTTTATTGTTTATCTGTTTACAGATGAATATGTTACCGTCAGATACAAACAGCGGAGAGGTACTGTATCTTTATTAGTGTAGTGTTCCACATATCATTCACAAATTATATAACTGGTACCACTTATACACAAAGTTTCCGAAAAGTACGACCTTGGTACTTCGCGCATCACACGTAAATAGTTAATTTCTGGCCTTCGCTGCCCCTTCCACCGATAAGATAACACCGACTCATTTCCATTCCGTCTTAGTCGTGCTTCGAAATCTGATTGTGTCCGATTTATTTATTTAGGCCAGTACCCCTACACTTCGGGCTACTTATCCGAGCCGGAGCCCGGGGCCTACGACAGCGACTTCGACTACAAGTACGCCACTTTGGACCGAAGACGTGTTACCCGAGACAAAGAGAACGACTACGTGTCTTCCACGATGCCCCGCAGTACAGAAAAGTGAGTCCTACCCTGGATTAAAATCCAAAAATACAAGTGTGGTTGCAGGGTCGGCTCGAGTGTGGTCAAGCACGGCCACGACCCCTACAAGAACCAACCCGGTCGCATCGAAAACTACATTCCCGGACATTCGTCGATTTCGGAAAAAGAAGCCAAAGAGGTAAGCCCGACCATGGATTAAGCTACTCCGAGAATCTCGTGGTAGCCCGAGCTTGCATCAATGGTTAAAATGTGTAACGCATGACAATCACAAACCAATTACCAGATTTTGCTTGTAGACGCATTGTTACTAAAATGTTTTCCATTTTTAGTGGTGGGACGAAGTGATGGACATATTCGACGGGGTAGGATATTTTTTTGATTACAACTTTTTGTCTAGATCACTTTAACACGGGAAGTGTTTGACGGGACTCGATTTCCCGTCAAGCATTTCTTTTAATTTTCTTCATGTTGGTGTTGGGTTGTGACTAACATAGCATTTTTAACACGACATAGTGGTTGGACGACAATTCGGCACTACCAAGCTATGACTATATGTTCTCCAGAGCCTTAGCCAAGTCTGTAAGGATCAAACACAAACATTAAATACACAGTTTACGCATGATGCATGTGCATGCCGAGGTTTCTGTAATTCTAGATACTAATTGTTTTGGTTTTAGCACCTGGAGCAGCAAAAGCGTGTCCCTCAGACCAAGAGCTTCATCAACCAGTGAGTACCCATTTCTGTCGTCTTAATTCTTCTCCGTCATGACCAATTCTTACAGAGCTCTCAAAGAATCCGGCTACGAAAGCGACTCGACTTTGGTGTTCCGTCGACGGGACGACACAGCCCAACAGTTGAGCCCTTCCGAGCAAAAAGAAGCGTACAAGACAATCCAGAAGGGCGGCGACATCCCTCTGTACGGCCTACGCAAGCCCGCCCCCGAGCGACCCAAAGGTGAGTCGAGTTTTTTACACAAGTGGGTCCTTCTCTAAACAGTACTAACGAGGTAATGGTGCTGCATGTACTCAAAGACATTAACCAGGTGTTGGTAAGGTCATCGTCATTCCAAAGTGTTTGAACTATCTACTCTACACTACACACACTCTAGTTTCCGCGCACATCTCCCCACAAATCCGACTACTCTAATCGTGAAGATTTTCCACAGAAGAACCCGAGTTGGAGTACTTTCCCATATCGCCAACTCTGACACGCATACGCATACACAAAACCGTCAAACCACAAAGAGAAATTTTCTGTTACCCCGTAACCATACACCCAGATCCTTCCACACTGTTCGCTCACCACAAACGATCGGCCCCTTCCGCCGTAAAACCACCTCCATCACCCCCTAGAAGACGCTCCTCGAGGAACAACTCCACCTTACGCCTCATCTCCACCATGAAAGTCAAGAGTGAAAAGTCGCCGATTTGTAAGCGACACGAGACGTGTTTCACCACCACGTCGAACATAGACAACACCAACGTGAAGTACCTGAGGGACAAAATCACCTGCAAACTATCACCAGTGCGCACCAAAGACGGCACCAAACCCAAACTGAGAGTATCCAAAGTAGTGAGCGCCTCTCCCGAGCTCCGCTCCAAAATAGTGTCCACCCTCACCACCACCAAAGACCCCAAAACCTCCACCAGCCGCATCCAAAGTCGTACCAACATCACCAGAAAACCGTGCAAAAAGTGCCCTCCGAAGAGCGAACCCGTGACAAAAACCTTCGGTACCGAGAAACGCAAATTCGACTTAGTTTTGCCGAAAATTAAGCCCGAAAAACGGGCAGCGATTCTCAGTTCGCCGGATTTGGTGTCCCCGAATGAGGTGAAGAAAGCCGAACGGAGTCTCCCTTCGGGTACCATTTACAAGAAGTCGACGGCCTTATTGGCGAAGAACGGCGACAGTCCGGCGGTACTACCAATCAAAGTCGGGATTAGCGAAAAAGGTAAATCTCTCTTGAAAAGTACCATCCAAAAGCGAACCAAGTCGTTGTCGCCCATTCCAAGCGACAAACCCAAACACAAGATCTCGCTAGAGTCGCTTAAGTCGCCCACTAGTACCAAGAAGGTGATTTCCACCGTGGGAAAAATCGCGAAGGTAACCAAACCCCCGAAACCCAAGACCGTCACGAACGTGAAAAAATCCAAGAAAGAAGAGATCAATGGAGAAATTGCTAAGAAAGAAAAAAAGGGGAAGGAAGTGGTACCGGCGAAGTGCGCCGGTCGTGCGGCTGGTACCTCCATCGTCAAGAAACTACGCGAAATGAAGGACGATTTTGACGCTCTGACTGACATCAAGCGTCAAAGAGAAGCCATCCAGACTGACTATTTTTTTCAGCACTTGTTCCTTCGGGACTTACCATCGCCGACGCCCTCTCTAGCGAGTCGTAGCTCCTGGTTGCTGGAAAAAACCTACCAGTTGCAAAAACGGAGGTCATCGACTTCCGAACCTACGATTAGCGCTATGAAGGTGTACCTAAGACACACGAAACCTGTGACCGATTCGAAGTTCAGGAGCTTGGACTTGGCGAGGTCGCGCTCCGCGAGCCCTAAGTCGGTAACCTGGGACAGTCCGCACCATTTTGAAAAACGGAGTTCGAGTCTTCCTCCAAAGCTAATTTTTTCGCAGACTAGTCGGCCTGTGTCACCCCGGGTGGAACGAAGGGTGAGGTCCCCCACTCCCCCGTCTTCACCCATGGTACGGTCACCATCGTCACGACGGATCATGCAAATGAGGAGTCAACCCACCATCAGCGAGCGGAGCGAAAGCCCGAAGAACCAAGTCTCCATCTACACCTGTCCTAGTATCTGCCATAGTACGAGTTCAATAGATTCGTACGACCGGAAGGAGTACCAAAACTACGTTAAAGAGCTGCTGCGCTCCACAACCAAGAGTAGTAGATTTAAGGACTTGAACGACTTCTACTCGGCTATAGAGAAGTTCGGGCAGTTGGAACAGACCACGTCGAGTCACACCTTGAAGCCTAGAGGACGCTTCGAAGACGAAATTATTGACTATGATAGGTGGCGGGAAGTTCGGACCAGAGAGCGTGCCGAGAAAGAACTACAAACTCTAATTGGTCAACTCAAGCACGACGCCAAAGAAAAAGGGTTCTTGTTTTGTCCCAAAGAAGTAGATGCTTATCGTTGGAAAAAGGAGTACGACAGAGGGCTCCGAGTCAAGGAGAAGTCCGTCGACAATATCAAGGAAGAGTTTGAACGATTAAAACAAGAAGAGTCGGACAGAGAGAACGTGAGACGGAGGGACCTGGACACTTACAAACCTTTATGGAGAGGCGACTCGGTACTAAGCTTGGCGAACAAAATGGTGGAGCGGAGGTCACAGTCTGAGGGGCGGGTTAGCTCGAAACAGAAGTTAATCGACTCGGAACGCATGCTAACCCATGGAATCGGGAGCCGTCTCTGGAGTAGCTTGTCAAGTGAGCAGGTCAACATTTTAAAGAACCAATTGTCTGAAATTTATAGTCAAAATGTGGCCAAGAAAAAAGACTACACGATTCACGTTCCGGACGACAAGTTTGAGACGAGTTTGACGGTTCGAAGGAACTCTGACACGTCCGAGTACCAAAAGCCTCCACAGATCCTCTCCGAGAGTGAAAAGAAGGTACTCTCACACAGTATTAGTAAGGAGGTTCTAGATCGAGTTAAACACAGAACGTTTGACACTCTTCATGTCGTACTAGGTAAAGAAACTCGAGGGGCGATAGCCGCCACTAGCGCTCTGGATTCAATGTCGAAGTCGTCGGAACTACCAAAAGTACCCAAAGGGTTAACAGTGGAAGAACCCAGTCCAGCTCTTGTCAAAACCGACGTGACCAATCCCAAACTTCCATCAGCTAGTGAGACCGAGAGCACCGACGAGTCCACCAAGACGGTGATCCACGTCAAAGACGAAATCAAGAAAAAGGTCGAGTACTTTGAGAACGTCGCAGAACAGGAAAAGTTCTCACCTACTATCTACAAACCTGCGGAAACCCCCTTTGACGACACTTCGTCCCCCTTCAAACGCCGCTCCATCACATCTCAGTCGTACCAAGATCTGAAGGAGCTCTTCGGGGAGCAAGAACTCATGAAGTTTGCCACAGTACCACTTTCCGCCACCCGTAAAGAGGCCTACACTTCTCCCGAACGCCCCCACTTGATGAGAATCCCCAGCCCCCCGATTTCCGAAACTACCAGCAATGATAGCTTCTACCGAAGTCGCAGCCTTTCGCCCTACTCCGACGAGCTCGCTTTAGTCAAAACGGGTGAAGTCCGTCGTTTGAAGACCAAGTTCGAGGACTTCCACACTATGTATCCTTCGAAGCTGACCCGACGTTGTCGGAGTGACTCCAACCTGTACAAGTACTCCCAAATGAGCGTCCCGGGGGTGGAGTTGTTGCGGAGTAAGTACGAATACCCGGCGCACGCCGGGCGAGGGCGCAGTCGCTATCGTCGGGGCGGAGTGGTTTCCCCGACGTTTCTACGCGCTGAAGACAGATTCATGCCCCACATTAACATCATCAGTAAAATCGCGAACTTGTACGCCAGGAAGCAAACTCCCGAGGAAAAGACGCAGAGTGTGGAAGATTTGGCGAAGATTTTGGGCTGTCCGGTGGGCGAAGTTGAGAAGTTGAGACAGAAGTTTGATAGTAAGATTTCGTTATTGGGACACATGTTTACGTCGTCGCCGAATATAAGGGAGTTGAGGGATATAGCGCCGTATTTGGCGGCGTCGTGGATTGCGCATCGGTACCCCAGGTGCGAGGACAACGCGCGGTCGTTGTCCTCGCCCGAGACGTCGTCCCGCGAACTCCGCCTCCGTCCCCGCCCCAAATCCGCCTCCCCCACCCCCAAAAAGTCCTCGATTCTCAAAGCCGGCGCTGACGACAAGAAGGAAGAGAAGAGTCGGTACCACCATGACCCACAAAGGTACAAATCGTGGTGGACTTCCACACATACCAGACCCTCAGTTTCGTTTAAAGGTGTTGTATTTAAATTAAGGAACACTCATAGTGTAGCCGGGCACCAATTTTTTTCCGTCAGTATGTCTGTCTGTCTGTCTGACGTCTAGGTCGTTTTGAGGTTACCGTAATCGTATTATTAGTAGTACGCTACATCTATCCAAATTGATATACGTTGATGACGTCATCACAAAATTTTTTAGTAGAAGAGCGATTTTTAATTATTATTTTAACTTACAAGAGTTATTATAAAAAAATAAAATTCTCAAAATCAAATCTTATAATTTTTCGAAAAATCGTTGTTTTATTTTTCGTTTTTTCATTTTCTTTCATTTTTTAATTTCTCGACTTCCAACTTTTCAATTTTTCTGAAGAAACAAAAAATCGCAAACAATTTTTGTAACTTTTCCAAAAAGCGGGACTCGTTAGGCTACACTTCAGGGACGAGGGAAGTTCTGTCAAAACAACCTTCAACCAATTTTTTTGGTATAGTTCAAATGCTTCCGCATGCTCATGCTTCACCATATATTTAGTTAATTGAGAGTGAGTGTGGTCTCAATGGACCATTTGTTCTTGTCATGCTCATGTTGCCATGTTACGTAGAACCAGAGCCTCCATTGCCGCCGCCCAAGGGTCAACACGGAGTAAGAAACCTGCAACCAGGTACAGTCTAGAATTAGGTTAGGTTGCGTCCTTGCCAAAGAATCAAGCAAACTTAGTTTACATAATCTGTTATCACCGATCGTAGGTGGGGTACCACATCGCGGTATTTGCATTCCGTCCTCGTCATTTTGCGGTTCTTTGAACCACTTAGTGCCATGACAATGCCTCCAATCGATCGCGCTATCGCCGATAAGGTGCACCATCTTATCAGTGCCAGTGAGTGAGAATCATGGCCACGGGAGTGAATTTTCGCAGGAAGGCACCCGAACTGGCGGCCCGGAGGCAGCAAACGGCCTTGCACAGACACACCATCGCGGATCTTCCGATGGTCTATGGACCCATTCCGTACAGTTAGTAGCAACTTTCTCCTGAGCTATTAATTTCTTTGTAAAAGTCCGGAAAGCGTTTCTAGCCTCGGGGCTACGTTTCACTTTAGGTCAAGATGTGTTTTCGTCCTTATCGAAATTTTAGCGAAAGGTGTGTGATAATATTAAAGTTATCGATAATTTGCTTTTTTTAACCGATTCATAATTTTTCTGATTTAATGGGGCTACTTTCATGTGGATTGCGTCATTTTTCACATACGTGTTTTTTTTTTGACGGGAAATCGGAGTGTTTGGTTTGAAAATTCACAAAAGTAGTGAATGTAAGCACGATAGCGAAAATATTTATTCTAATTAGGTGCTAATGTCGGTTACGCACGTGTATATTTATAAGTTTGTGTTTGCCTAGCAATTATTTATGTGGCGGGGCGTAAAATAATCATCTTATTATACGGACTGACAGTAATGTAGTAATCCCCGTTGTTACGCGTCATGTGTGAGTAACCGGGATATATTTGTTTTTGGTATTACATAATTTCACTATCTTCTCGATTGTACTTTTTCTTTTTATCACTTTGTACAAATATGTATTATTTCTAGAAACTTTTTGTCAACACTTTTCTACAAAACTGATTAACAGGTGGATTTTTTATCTTATCTTTTGCATCCGTTCTAGATATCGTGATTGCATTTTTGGCAACTACTTCTTTCAATTTCTCGATTAATCGATTTTCGATTTTTTCATATCTTAATTTGTCGACTTTTCAATGTTTCGTTTTATCGACTTTTGGTTTTTTCACTTTTTCAATGCTTGACTTTTTCGGGTTTTTGATTTTTTCAATTTTTCGATTATTCGACTTCTCAGATTTGGATCTTTCGGTTTTTAAATTTTTCGATTTTTATTTTTTTTGATATTTTTACGTTTAAATTTTCCTATTTTCAATTTTTCGATTTCTTCATTTTTCGACTTCCCCACTTTTCGATTTCTCGATGTTTTAATTTTTCGATGTTTGATTTTTCGATTTCTCGGATTTTTTTGATTTTTCAGTTGTACGATGTTCTGATTTTTCAATTTTTCGATTTCCCAATGTTTCGACATTTCCTTTGGGATTTTTCAATTTTTTGATTTTTCAGATTTTCGATTTCTCACTTTTTCGATCTTTCAATTTTGTGATTTTTTTCTATTTTAGTACTCGGTTTTTCAATTTTAAAAATTTTTCGATTTTTCTGTTTCTGGATTAATCGATGTTTTAATTTTTCGACTTCTCGATTTCTCGATTTCCTGAGTTTTCAGTTTTTCAGTGTTTGGATTTTCAAATTTTTTAATTTTTCCGATTTTTCAATTTTTTGGTTTTAAAATTTTTCGATTTCAGTTTTTCGATCCTTCAATATTTCGATTTCAGGATTTATCGATATTTCGATTTTTGGAATGCCCAATTTCCCGATTTTTCGATTTTCGAATTTTTTACAATCTAACTTTTTCCAATTTTTAATTTTTCGATTTTTAAATTTTGCGCCATTTCGATTTCTCGATTTTTCGACTTCCCGACTTTTCGGTTTTTGAGTTCCCGACTTTTCCATTCCTCGATCTCTTGATACTTCGATTTTCAAATTTCAGTTTTTCGATGTCTGATTTTTCGATTTCTCGGTTTTTAGATTTTCAAATTTCTGGATGTTTCGATTTTTCAATTTTTCGACATTTCTTTTTTGGGATTTTTCAATTTATTGATTTTTCAGATTTTCGATTTCTCAATTTTTCGATCTTTCAATTTTGTGCTTTTTTTCTATTTTAGTACTCGGTTTTTCAATTTTAAAAATTTTTCGATTTTTCTGTTTCTGGATTAATCGATGTTTTAATTTTTCGACTTCTCGATTTCTCGATTTCCTGAGTTTTCAGTTTTTCAGTGTTTGGATTTTCAAATTTTTAGTTTTTCCGATTTTTCAATTTTTTGGTTTTAAAATTTTTCGGTTTCAGTTTTTCGATCTTTCAATATTTCGATTTCAGGATTTATCGATATTTCGATTTTTGGAATGCCCAGTTTCCCGATTTTTCGATTTTCGAATTTTTTACATTCTAAATTTTTCCAATTTTTGATTTTTCGAGTTTTAAATTTTGCGCCATTTCGATATCTCGATTTTTCGACCTATCGACTTTTCGGTTTTTGAGTTCCCGACTTTTCCATTCCTCGATCTCTTGATACTTCGATTTTCAAATTTCAGTTTTTCGATGTCTGATTTTTCGATTTCTCGGTTTTTAGATTTTCAAATTTCTGGATGTTTCGATTTTTCAATTTTTAGACATTTCTTTTTTGGGATTTTCAATTTATTGATTTTTCAGATTTTCGATTTCTCAATTTTAAAAATTTTTCGATTTTTCTGTTTCTGGATTAATCGATGTTTTAATTTTTCGACTTCTCGATTTCTCGATTTCCTGAGTTTTCAGTTTTTCAGTGTTTGGATTTTCAAATTTTTTAATTTTTTCTATTTTTCAATTTTTTGGTTTTAAAATTTTTTGGTTTGAGTTTTTCGATCTTTCAATATTTCGATTTCAGGATTTATCGATATTTCGATTTTTGGAATGCCCAGTTTCCCGATTTTTCGATTTTCAAATTTTTTACATTCTAAATTTTTCCAATTTTTGATTTTTCGATTTTTAAATTTTGCGCCATTTCGATATCTCGATTTTTCGACCTATCGACTTTTCGATTTTTGAGTTCCCGACTTTTCCATTCCTCGATCTCTTGATGCTTCGATTTTCAAATTTCAGTTTTTCGATGTCTGATTTTTCGATTTCTCGGTTTTTAGATTTTCAAATTTCTGGATGTTTCGATTTTTCAATTTTTCAACTTTTCTTTTTTTGGATTTTTCAATTTATTGATTTTTCAGATTTTCGATTTTTCAATTTTTCGATCTTTTAATTTTGTGATTTTTTTCTATTTTAGTACTCGGTTTTTCAATTTTAAAAATTTTTCGATTTTTCTGTTTCTGGATTAATCGATATTTTAATTTTTCGACTTCTCGATTTCTCGGTTTCCTGAGTTTTCAGTTTTTCAGTGTTTGGATTTTCAAATTTTTTAATTTTTCCTATTTTTCAATTTTTTGGTTTTAAAATTTTTCGGTTTCAGTTTTTCGATCTTTCAATATTTCGATTTCACGATTTATCGATATTTCGATTTTCGAATTTTTTACATTCTAACTTTTTCCAATTTTTGATTTTTCGATTTTTAAATTTTGCGCCATTTCGATTTCTCGATTTTTCGACTTCCCGACTTTTCGGTTTTTGAGTTCCCGACTTTTCCGTTCCTCGATCTCTTGATGCTTCGATTTTCAAATTTCAGTTTTTCGATGTCTGATTTCATATTTCCGATTTCTCAATTTTCCATTCTTTCAGTTTTGTGATTTTTTTTTTCATTTTTCGACTTTTCAATTTCCCGATTTCTCACTTTTTCTAGTTTTGGATTTCTTAATTTTTTTTTCATCTCCATTTTTGGAATGTTTGCATTTTTTGATATTACGATTGCTCGACTTTTCGAAATTTCGAGTTTTCAGATTTCGATTTGTCGGCTTTTCAATTTTTCGATTTTCAAAATTTTTGATTTTTCAATTTTTTAGTTTTTCACCGTTTGAATTTTTCAAATTTTCGATTTTTTAAGTGTTTTGGATTTCTCAATTTCTCGATATTTCGATTTTTCAGTTTTTAGATTTTTCGAAAAGCATTTTTTCCGTTAGTTGGATCGCAAAAAATTATAATTTGTCAAACATTTTTCTTTTTTAATTTTTGGTGTTGACCTTAGACCTGAGTTTTTCATTTAATTTATATAAACCTAGCAATTAAATTTTAGCACACCCTGTATATTAAACTCGAGGTCAACAAATCACACTCGCCAAGTAAAAACCTCTACCATAAAACCCCCTTTTTACCATTTCCGCGAATTTCCCAGCCCGCCATCTGCCGCGACCGTCACACCCATAAACCCGCGACAATGGTCCCAGCGAAGTCGCGCTTTAATCGCCCATTTAGCACCACCACCAGATGGGCACCGGCTTTCCGCCAAGATGGTCAGTGGGGGCTCCTAAAGAGTGTCGACCCAGCGGATCCGGTCACTCGATAAAACGAAAATGGTAGCGAGCGGAAGTGAGCGCACTCCGTCCGAATTTGCATTTTCTCACAGGTGCGCACTTGCTAGATGGTAATTTTATGGTAGATCTTGCCTTGAGTTAAAATTGTGAGGTCTGTTTTCGCGCGCTTACGTAACGCTGGAAAATGTGTGTGAGTTTTAAATTTTGACGGCGCGTCATCGCGGAGGTGAGATTTTTGCTTGACGCAAGTGGTAAAAGTGGTGTCTTTTTACGTGGTTACTTTTTGAGGTTTTGCGATGTTCGCGGACGGTGCGTTGGCCTGGAGGTGCGAAAGAGGTTAGTGGTTTAAGTGGTTATTATCACGTGATTATGGTTTACTGTTGTGCGTCACTGTCTTTTTTGTTGGGTTGTCGTGGTGGGTAATTGCTGCGAGCGTTCCACTAACATTTCAAAATAATGATGGATTGCTTAGGAAGTCATTGCGGAATCGTCTAGGTAAATAATGGTTTATGTGGTATCATTTAGAATCTGGAAAGGTAATTTTCAAAATTAGTACTACTGTAGTACGGTAGCAGTGTAACTCGGTGTTCATTATTTTCTTCAGTGTGTATTGCACATTGTAAGTAAGTACTACTGTAATTCATATCGCTTTTTGATTATTTCCAAATCGGTACTTCGGGAGTACCGTATCTTCCTTTTACCTCCTGAACTTAAGCTAAGTTCGAGTCCATCGGACGACCAACTACTTTCATGTTTTCTCAACGTTTCATGGCCCCAAGAGTACGAAAAAATTGGCCTCCCGTTTCCGTCTGTCTACCAGTCTGGATTTGTTTGCAAATTAACCTTGAAATTGCAAGGCTGAATGCTCTGAAATCTTGCAAACGTTTTAAGGTTATTAGAAGCATAGTAATTGTTAAACAAAATTTTCCCGTTTGTGATTTTTCAGGTGTTTGATTTTTCAATTTTTTATTTTCGATTTCTCAATTTTTCCATGTTTCAGTTGTGGGATTTTTCAATATATATTTCGATTTTTTAAATTTTACATGTCCCGATTTTTCAGTCTTTCAATTCTTCAATTTTCTGATTTTCCAGTTTTTCAAATTTTCGATTTAGCAGATTTTCAGTTTTTCGACTTTTCGATTTATCGATATTTCAATGTTTTAATTAAATTAAGTTGATTATTATTACATTATTTTGTTAGTTTAAGTTCCAATGACTGTAATTATTTTTTGCACTATTGTGCAAAACTCATTTTATTTTCATTTTTCGACTTTCTTTATTCATTTTTCATTTTATAATTAAATTATCTCCTGTATTCGGGTTTATGAGTAATTTCTCGATTTAGCAATACGTCGATTTTCCCATTCTTTAATTTTCCCAATTTTTGAAAAACGAAAAATTGCAAAATGCAAAAAGTGGAAAATCGAAAAATTGCAAATCGAAAAAATGAAGAAACGAAAAAACTAAACATTGAAAAACTAAAAACCGGTAAATTTCAAAATCGAAAAAAGTTAATGCATCGACAAAGGAACGAAGAAAACAATTTTTTGGCGTTTTTAAATTTTTGATTTTCCGATTTCTCGATTTTTAGACTTCTCAATTCCTCGATTTTTGAGTATTTCAATTCTTCAAAGTGTTAAGTTATCGGTTTTTCGATTTTTGACATGACGATTTTTCGACTTTTCGACTTCTCGATTCTTCAGGATTGATCAATTTTCCAATATTTCGGTTCCTGATTTTCAATTGGCAATTCAGAATTTTAAGATTGTTAGATTTTTCGATTTTTCAATTTTTTGATATTTTATTTTTCGTTTTGTTTAATTTAAATTTTATCATTTTTTTAATTTTTCAATTCTTCAAATTTTCTATTTTTCAATTTTTGGACTTTCTAAATTTTCAATTTTTAAATTTCTTGATTAATTGATTTTTCGATTTTTTTATTTTTACCATTTCTCTATTTTTCAACATCTCTCGATTTTTCAATTCTTCTCTTTTTTTATTTTTCGACTTGACAAGTTTTCGATTTCTCGATTTTTCATTTCTTGGATTTTTGTATTTTCGATTTTGTACATTTTCGTTTTTCATTTTTGATTTTTACAATTTTGCAATTTTTCTATTTTTTGATTCGAAAAATCGCTAAATGGAAAAAGTGGAAAATCGAAAAATTGCAAATCGAAGAAATGAAGAAACGAAAAACGAAACATTGAAAAACTAAAAACCGGGAAATTTCAAAACCGAAAAAAGTTAACGCATCGACAAAGGAACGAAGAAAAAAATTTTTGGCGTTTCTAAATTTTGATTTTCCGATTTCTCGATTTTTGGTCTTCTCAATTCCTCGATTTTTGAGTATTTCAATTCTTCAAAGTGTTAAATTATCGGTTTTTCGATTTTTGACTTGACGATTTTTCGACTTTTCTACTTCTCGATTCTTCAGTTTTTCGATTGATCAATTTTCCAATATTTCGGTTTTGGGATTTTTTTATTACTTTTCCAATTTTTCTAATTTTTCAATTTTAAATTTATCGATTTCTCATTTTTTCAGTTTTTCAAATTTTCTGTTTTTCAATTGGCAATTCAGAATATTAAGATTGTTAGATTTTTCGATTTTTCAATTTTTTGATATTTTATTTTTCGGTTTTTTAATTTAAATTTTATCAACTTCTCAATTTTTCAATTCTTCAAATTTTTGGACTTTCTAAATTTTCAATTTTTAAATTTCTTGATTACTTGATTTTTCGATTTTTTTATTTTTCCCATTTCTCTATTTTTCGACACCTCTCAATTTTTCAATTCTTCTCTTTTTTTATTTTTCGACTTGACAAGTTTTCGATTTCTCGATTTTTCCTTTCTTGGATTTTTCAATTTTCGATTTTGTACATTTTTTGTTTTTACAATTTTGTAATTTTTCTATTTTTTTGATTCAAAAAATTGCTAAATGGAAAAAGTGGAAATTCGAAAATTTGCAAGAAGTGAAGAAACGAAAAATTAAAACAATAAAAAGATAAAAATCGGGAAATTAAAATTTTCGGTTCTTAAATTTGTGACCTGACGATTTTTCGACTTTTCAATGTCTCGATTTTGCAATTTTCGATTGATCAATTTTCCAATATTTCGGTTTTCGGATTTGTTTTACTTCTTCAATTGTTCTATTTTTAAAATTGTAGAGTTATCGATTTCTCATTTCTTCAGTTTTTCGAATTTTCTGTTTTCCAATTTTTGGCGGTTCAGAATTTTGAGATTTCTTGATTAATTGATATTTCAGTTTTGAAAATTTTCAGTATTTCAGTTTTGGGATTTTTTTAATACTTCGGTTTTGCGTATTTTTTTTTACTTTTTCAAATTTTCTGTTTTTTAAATTTTATTTCTTCAGTTTTTCAATTTTTCAATATTTCGATTCTTCAATTTGTCGATTTTTCGTTCGATTTTTAAAATTTTAGATTTGTCGATTTTTCAGTTTTTTGATATTTCACTTTTCGGTTTTTTAAATTTTAGATTTATCAATTTCTCAATTTTTCAATTCTTCAAATTTCAATTTTTGTATTTTTGGCGTTTCTAAATTTTCAATTTTTAAATTTCTTGATTAATTGATTTTTCGATTTTTTGATTTTACCCATTACTCTGTTTTTCGACTTACTGATTTGTCAGTTCTTCTCTTTTTTGATTATTCGGTTTAACAATTTTTCGTTTTCTCGACTTTTCAGTTCTTTGTTTTTTCCATTTTTCAATTTTTGGCATTTCTAACTTTTTGATTTCATACATTTTCGTTTTTTCATTTTTGATTTTTCAATTTTACACCTTTGCAATTTTTCTATTTTTTGGATTCGAAAAGTTGAAAAATCTAAAAATTGAAAAAGCGAAAAATTCCAAAATGGAAAAAATGGAAAATAAAATCGAAGAATTCCAAATCGAAGAAATGAAGAATTGAAAAATTGAAACATTGAAAAACTAAAAACCGGGAAATTTCAAAATCGAAAAAAGTTAATGCATCGACAAACGAACGAAGAAAACAATTTTTGGCGTTTTTAAATTTTCGATTTTTCAGTTTCTCCATTAATCAAGTTTACGGTTTTTCAGCTTTTCGGTTTCTCGATGTTTCGACTTTTAGATTTTTTGATTTTCCGATTTCTCGATCTTTGGACTTCTCAATTTCTCGATTTTTGAGTATTTCAATTCTTCAAAGTGTTAAATTATCGTTTTTTCGATTTTTGACTTGACGATTTTTCGTCTTTTTTGATTTCTCGAGTCTTCAGTTTTTCGATTGGTCAATTTTCCAATATTTCGGTTTTGGGATTTTTTTTTTTACTTTTTCAATTTTTCTAATTTTTAAATTTTAAATTTATCGATTTCTCATTTTTTTGTTTTTCAATTTTTGGCGTTTCGGAATTTTGAGATTTCTTGATTAATTGATTTTTCAATTTTGAAATTTTTCAATATTTCAGTTTTGGGATTTTTTTAATATTTCGATTTTGCGATTTTTTTTCTTTTTCAAATTTTCTATTTTTTAAATTTTAGAGTTATCGATTTTTCATTTCTTCAGTTTTTCAATTTTTCTATTTTTCAGTTTTTCAATTCTTCAAATTTTCAATTTTACAATTTTTGGCGTTTCTAAATTTTCAATTTTTAAATTTCTTGATTAATTGATTTTTCGATTTTTTTATTTTACCCATTACTCTGTTTTTCGACTTACTGATTTTTCAGTTCTTCTCTTTTTTGATTCTTCGATTTAACAATTTTTCGTTTTCCCGACTTTTCAGTTCTTTGTTTTTTCTATTTTTCAATTTTTGGCATTTCTAAATTTTTGATTTTATACATTTTCGTTTTTTCATTTTTGATTTTTCAATTTTATAACTTTGCAATTTTTCTATTTTTTAGATTCGAAAAATTGAAAAATCTAAAAATTGAAAAAGCGAAAAGTTTCAAAACGGAAAAAGTAGAAAATCGAAAAATTGCAAATCTAACAACTGAAGAAACGAAAAATTCAAGCAATAAAAACCTAACAATCGGGAAACGTCAAAATCGAAAAAAGTTAATGAATCGAAAAATTTAAAGAGGAAAAAAACGAATCGAATCGAAATATTGGAAAATTTAAAAATGGTAACTGGAAGAGTTGCATATCATAGAATTAAAAAAACAAAAAAAAGTAAAAAATTGAAAAAACAAAAAATAATGAAATTGAAACATTGAATTTTTTTTAATGCGGTACTAATATAGTACCATTGTAGAAACAAACAACTCCATGCTGTCTCCGTCGCTGCGCCCAATGAATTCTAATACCGTACCCGTATAACACGAATACGCCAAAGAATTCCTCAACCATCATTTCCCACCTATAACTGTAACATGTCATCGACATACAACTCCAAATGTCTTTTAACGGTCGCGTTTACTGTAATGTCCGCTCTGTTTGTCGCCATTTAAAGTCCACTCTTCCCATTTCCAGAATCTCCACGAAAGTATGTAGAAAACGAAGTGACAATCCACTACAAAACACCAGTACGACAAGAGATCAAAGAGTACCTGAGCGAAGACGAACTCGCCTACCGGCAAGCCGAAGCAATGAAGAAAATTTACCAAGAAGAACGTCGACGAAAATACCTCCAGGTTAGCAAGTCGTTGCAAGTAAGTAGATTAGACCACGATATACAGGGTGCGCTGGAGTAACGCTTACTAATGGGTTGGATGCAAGGTTTGTAAAAATAACTACGCAATAAGACGATGAACTAACAGCTGCTCCTTGGTAGCCTCATTATAATACATTAGCATACATTATAATTAGTAATAAATGCACGGTGGTACCTCTTGGGTAATCTTCTAGGAGCTCCAAGACATGACCAACCGCCGCCACACCGACAACTTCATCCCCTCGCAAAAATCCCCCATCCCCTTGAACCGGTACGACGACTTCGACGACCTCGCGCCCCCCGTCAAGCCCCGGCCGAGGTCGCCCGAGCCGCGACTGATGGCAAGAGCTCTCTACAACTTCGTCGGGCAGACGGCGCGCGAACTGACCTTCCGCAAGGGAGATCTCATCTACGTCAGAAGACAGGTGGACAAGAACTGGTATGAAGGAGAGTTGAATGCCATGGTGGGGCTTTTCCCGGTCAACTACGTCGAGGTTAGTGGGTTACGGTTGCGTGAAAGTGGGATGGATTCATTCATTCGTGCGATTCCAGATCGTCACCTACGACGCCGCCAAACCCACGCCGAGGAAGTCGCACGAAGGACAGGCCCGGGCCAAGTACAACTTCGTGGCGCAGACGCACCTGGAGCTGTCCCTGGCCAAGGGCGAGCTCGTGGTGATCACTCGGAGGGTGGACGATAATTGGTTCGAAGGAAAAATCGGGGGGAGGAAGGGGATTTTCCCGGTGTCGTACGTGGAGGTGTTGATAGACCCCAGCGACCCGCCGCCTCCAAGCAGCAAGCCAGTGGCGGCGCCGGCGGCGCACTCGCTGTTGCTTAATGGTTCGGCGGGCGGGAAAGAGTCTATGGGGAGTCACAGCTACACGCCGAGTTTGTCTTCAAACCAGCTCACCAGCAGTTACCACGCCAAGCCCGTGCAGGTCACAGGGTACGGGTCGCTGAACAGAGGGCCCAAGAACCCCATGAGTCAGGCCCTGCACATAGAGACCCAGTCGGAGCCCATACCGTGAGTACCGAGAAAACACAAGCGCAGTTTCTCCTTCTGGGTGTTGAAGCTTGAAGTCTGCCACTTTCATGTTTTCTCGACATTTCATGACCTCTGGCGTACGAAAAAAGTGGTCTCCCGTTTCCGTCTGTCTGTCTGACATCATATCACAAATCTATAATTATATATTTTTTATAAAATAAGATACTGCTGCACTTCATGAACGAATGAATCAGATTTTTGGAAAAAAGTTCAAAGTTGTATAATATTTTGCAATTTAAAATTGGCCCGTTTATGCGATTTTTCAATTTTTTGTTTTTTAATTTTCTAGATTTTTCAAATTTTCGATTTAATTTTTCAATTTTTGGCATTTCTAAATTTTCGATTTTTCAGCTTTTCGATTTCTCGGTATTTCGACTTTTTAATTTTCGATTTTTCAGTTTCTCAATTCTTCAATTTTTTAAATTTTCGTTTTCCGATTTTTGACTTAACGATTATTCTACTTTTTGATTTCTGGATTTTGCAATTTTTCGATTGAGCAATTTTCCCGTATTTCAGTTTTCGGATTTTTCAACTCTTTGATTATTCGATTTTTTGACTTTTACATTTTTCGATTTTTTTATTGTACGGTTTTACGATTTTTCGACTTCTCGATTTCTCTATTTCTCAGTTTTTATATTTTTTCTATTTTTCTATTTTTCAGTTTTGGGATTTTTGATTTTTTTTAATTTCTTGATTTTTCAAATTTTCGATTTAATTTTTCAATTTTTGGCGTTTCAAAATTTTCAATTTTTCGATACCTCCATTAATCAATTTTTCAATTCATCATTTTTTTTAATTTTCGGTTTTTCAATTTTTGACTTCAGAATTTTTCGACTTCTCGATTTCTCAATTTTTTCATTGATGAATTTTCCGATATTTCAATTGTGGGCTTTTTCAATATTTTGATTCTTTATTTTTAGATATTTCCTTTCGATTTTTCGGTTAATACTTTTTCCAATTTTTTGATTTTTTGATGTTTCGACATCTCGATTTATCAAGTTGTCAGCTTTTCTATTTTTTGATATTTTATTTTTCAGTATTTTAATTAATTTTTGGCGTTTTGAATTATCAATTTTTAGATTTTTTGATTAATTCAGTTTTCTATTTTTCATTTTTTCCATTTTTCGACTTCTCAATTCCTCGATTTTTCAGTTTCTCAATTCTTCAATTTTTTAAATTTTCAGTTTTCTGATTATTCTACTTTTTGATTTCTGGATTTTGCAATTTTTCGATTGACCAATTTTCCCGTATTTCAATTTTGGGATTTTTCAACTTTTTGATTATTCGATTTTTTTACTTTTACATTTTTCGATTTTTTTATTGTACGGTTTTACGATTTTTCGACTTCTCGATTTCTCTATTTCTCAGTTTTTACATTTTTTCAATTTTTCTATTTTTCAGTTTTGGGATTTTTGATTTTTTTTTAATTTCTTGATTTTTCAAATTTTCGATTTAATTTTTCAATTTTTGGCGTTTCAAAATTTTCAATTTTTCGATACCTCCATTAATCAATTTTTTCAGTTTTTCAATTCATCATTTTTTTTAATTTTCGGTTTTTCAATTTTTGACTTCAGAATTTTTCGACTTCTCGATTTCTCCATTTTTCAATTTTTCCATTGATGAATTTTCCGATATTTCAATTGTGGGCTTTTTCAATATTTCGATTCTTTATTTTTAGATATTTCGTTTCGATTTTTCGGTTAATACTTTTTCCAATTTTTTGATTTTTTGATGTTTCGATATCTCGATTTATCAAGTTGTCAGCTTTTCTATTTTTTGATATTTTATTTTTCAGTATTTTAATTAATTTTTGGCGTTTTTAAATTCTCAATTTTTAGATTTTTTGATTAATTCATTTTTCTATTTTTCATCTTTTCCATTTGTCGACTTCCCAATTCCTCGATTTTTCAGTTTCTCAATTCTTCAATTTTTTAAATTTTCAATTTTCCGATTATTCTACTTTTTGATTTCTGGATTTTGCAATTTTTCGATTGACCAATTTTCCCGTATTTCAATTCTGGGATTTTTCAACTTTTTGATTATTCGATTTTTTGACTTTTACATTTTTCGATTTTTTTATTGTACGGTTTTACGATTTTTCGACTTCTCGATTTCTCTATTTATCAGTTTTTACATTTTTTCAACTTTTCTATTTTTCAGTTTTGGGATTTTTTAATTTTTTTTAATTTCTTGATTTTTCAAATTTTCGATTTAATTTTTCAATTTTTGGTGTTTCAAAATTTTCAATTTTTCGATACCTCCATTAATCAATTTTTTCAGTTTTTCAATTCATCATTTTTTTTTATTTTCGGTTTTTCAATTTTTGACTTCAGAATTTTTCGACTTCTCGATTTCTCGATTTTTCAATTTTTTCATTGATGAATTTTCCGATATTTCAATTGTGGGCTTTTTCAATATTTCGATTCTTTATTTTTAGATATTTCGTTTCGATTTTTCGGTTTAATACTTTTCCAATTTTTTATTTTTTTGATATTTTATTTTTCAGTATTTTAATTAATTTTTGGCGTTTTTAAATTTTCAATTTTTAGATTTTTTGATTAATTCATTTTTCTATTTTTCATCTTTTCCATTTTTCGACTTATCGATTTTTTACTTTTAGATCTTTCAGTTTTTTTACAATTGTTCAATTTTCCGATTTTTCAGGTTTTTCATTTTTCAGTTATTTCAATTTTCGGTTTTTCAATTTCTTCGCATGACGATTTTGCGACTTTTCGATTTCCCGATTTTTCAAGTTTTTGATTTATTACTTTAATTCTCCTGTTTTTTAAATTTTAGATTTATCGATTTCTAATTTTTTTAGATTTTCAAATTTTCCCTTTTTCAATTTTTGGCGTTTAAAAATTTTGAGATTTTTCAATATTTCGATTCTTCAATTTGTATATATTTTGTTCGATTTTTTCATTTGAGATTTTCCGATTTTTAATTTTTTGATGTTTCTATTTCCCGAATTTTCAATTTTTCGATATTTTATTTTTCGGTTTTTTAAATTTTAGATTTATCAATTTCTCAATTTTCCAATTCATTAGATTTTCTGTTTTTAAATTTCTTGATTAATTAATTTTTCGAATTTTTTATTTTGCCCATTTCTCTACTTTTCGACTTCTTGATTTTTCAGTTCTTCAATTTTTGGGTTTTTCAAAATTTATGATTATTTAGTTTTATAAATTTTCGATGGTTCAATTTTTCGACTTAACAATTTTCAGATCTCTCGATTTTTCAATTTTTGAGATTTCCACATTGTCTTTTTTTCGATTTCTCGATTTTTTGACTTTTAGATTTTTCGAATTTTCGACTTTTCGATTTGTACATTTTCCAATATTTTTCTTTCTTTTTTTTAAATTTTAGATTTTTCAATGTTTTGATTTCCCGATCTCTGAGTTTTGGATGAATCGGTCTTTAATTTCGATTTTTCAGTTTTTCAATATTACAGTTTTTCATTTTTCGATTTTTCAGTTTCTCAATTTTTAATTTTTGAATTTTTCGTTTCCACAATTATTCAGTTTTTTGATATCTATTTTTCATTTTCCCCAATTTTTAATTTTCATTTTCTCGATTGCGTTTTTTGAAAAAATGGATAAATTGAAAAATCCAAAAACTGCGAAATGGAAAAAGCGGAAAATCAAAAAATCGCAAATCGAAGAATTGAAGAAATGAAAAACAACACAGAAAAACTAAAAGGCGAGAAACTAAAAAATTGGAAAATAGTAATTGAAAAATTGGAAATTAAAATCAACATAATTATTGAAAAATGGAAAAATTCTAAAATTGTAAAGGTAAAAAGTAAAAAATTTTAAATACATTTTAAATTTTTCATGCTCTTCACCATTTCAATTTTATCAAATTTTTTTCGATTTGCAATTTTTCGATGTGCTGATTTTATAATTTTTCTTTTTTTTTACCTGAAATTAATCAAATTTTGAATTTTTCAATTTTTGCTTGTAATTTTTCTGGTTTGCATTTTATATATTTAAAAAAATCTTCAAAATTTTTCACTTTTCCATTGTACACTTTTTGAATTTTTACATTTTCAATTTTTCATGCTCTTCACCATTTCAATTTTATCAAATTTTTTTCGATTTGCAATTTTTCAATTTTTCAAATTTTGTATGTTTCAATTTTAGATTTGCAATTTTCTTATTTTCTTTTTAACTATGTAATAATGATGATGAAAGAAATTTTTTTACGATTTTAAAATTTTTCCATTATTAATTTTTTTTTCATTTATTCGACTTTTCAGTTTTTCGATTTTTAATTTTTAAAATTTTCGATCCTTCGATTGTTCATTCTTTAAATTTTCGATTTGCAATTTTTTCTTTCGGTTATTTTCTTAATTTTTCAATGTTCCGATTTTATAATTCTTTGTTCCTTCAATTATTCGATTTGCAAATTTCGAGTTTTAAAGTTTTAAATTTTTCAAATTTTCAAATTTTCATTGAGTTTCCAAAATTAATTTTTCGATTAGCTTTTTATTTTCTTAATTTTTTTTCGATTACACGATTTTTCGAAGTTTGGAGTTCATAATTTTTTGTTTCTTCAACTTTTCGATTTGAGATTTTTTAATTTTTCGATTCTTTAATTTCTAGTTTCCTCAAATTTTTTATTTGCAATGTGCAGATTTTATAATTTTTCTTTTTTCATTTAAAAATTTTCACTTTTCGGATTTTCCAATTTTTCGTTACTTCTTTGATTTGCAACTGTTCGAGTTTTCATTTTTAAATTTTTCAATTTTCCAAATTTTGGATGTTTCAATTTTTGGATTTTGGAATTTTTGGATCTGCATTATTTTCTTTATTTTTCGGTGTTTCAAATTTCTGATTTTGTGATTTTTCTTTTTTTCTACGTGAGATTATTCAAATTTTTAATTATTCAATTTTCCTAGTTTTCATTTTAAATATTTAATAATAATCTTAAAAATTTTCCAGATTTCCACTGTACGATTTTTGAATTTTTAATTTTTCAAACTTTCGATTCTTCAGTTTTTTACTTCTCCGATTCGATTTGCAATTTTTCATTTCGGTTTTTCATCTTCGTAATTTTCACAATGTTTTGAATTTTCAGTTCCGATTTTACAATGTTTGGTCTTAACAATTTCAATTTTTCGATTTGCAATTTTTGTTGTTTTCTTTTTACTCTTAAAAATGTAATGATACTAAACAAAAAATCAATTTTACGATTTTAGAGTTTTTCCATTATTAATAATATTAAAACTTTTTCAGTTATTCGACTTTTCAATTTTTTAAATTTTCGATTTTTCGAATTTTCGATTTTGTCTGTTTCTTCAATTTTTCGAGTTTTGAAGTCTTAAAGTTTCGTTAGTTTTTGTTTTCTTCATTTTTTTTTCAGTTACACGATTTTTCAGTTTCGATTTTATAATTTTGTTTTTTTTCCATTTTCTATTCTTGAATTTTTTAATTTCCTCAAATTTTTGATAAACTATGATAATTATATTATATTCAAAATGAAAATTGGAAAAATTGCAAATCTCAAACTGAAAAAACAAAAAATAAAAAAGAATCTAAAATTAAAAATTACAACATTGACAAACCACAAAAATAAAAAAATAAAAAACGAAACGAAAAACTGCAATTCGAAAAATAGAAAAATTAAAAATTGAAAACTCCTCAAATTTCAAATCGAAAAATTGCAGAATCTAGAAATTGAAATATCTAAAAGTTGGAAAATCGAAAAACTGAAAAAATTGAAATTGGAAAAACAAGAGATTATAAAATTGAAATATCGAAAAATCGAAAAAATGTTTAAATAAAGAACTAAAAAAACTGAAACGAAAAATTCCAAGTCGAAAATTTGACAAATGAAAAATTGAAAAATTAAAAATCGAATAACTGAAAAGTCGAATAAATGAAAAAGTTTTCAAATTCAGTAATTGAAAAATTGAAAAATTCTAAAATCGTAAAAGTAAAATGTCAAAAATTTTAAAAACCATGATAATTATTATATCTTCAAAATGAAAATTAGAAAAATTGAAAAAACAATAAATAAAAAAATCTGAAATTGAAAAATCAAAAAATCGAAAAATTACATACTGAAAAATAGAGAAATTATAAAATCAGAACATTGAAACTCTGAAAAAATAAAGAAAACAAAAAACCGAAACGAAAAACTGCAATTCGAAAAATTACAGAATCTAAGAACTGAAAGATCCAAAAGTTAGAAAATCAAAAAACTGAAAAATTTTAAAATGAAAAATCGAAAAATTGAACAAATTGAAATTGAAAAAACAAAAAATAACTTCGCAATATTGAAAAATCAAAACATTTTTAAACTGAAGTAACAACTGAAGCGAAAAATTGAAAAATTAAAAATCCAATAATTGAAAAATGCATAGAATAAATAAAAAAGTTTTAAAATGCAATCATTCAAAAACAGAAAAATTCTAAAATCGTAAAATTGAAAAAGTGAAATATTTTAAAAGTTACAATTATTACATATCTAAAATGAAAGTAGAAAAATTGCAAATCACAAATTGGAAAATTTCAAATTGAAAAAAGAGACTTTATAACACATTATAAAATCGAAAAAGTGTAAAAATTAAGAAAATAAAAAACCGAAAGGAAAAATTGAAGGAACAAAAAAAAATTAAAATCGAAGAATTATAAAATTCAAGTCAAGAAAGCTGCGGAAGTGTCATTTACGTCACTGGTTTTTACAAAGAGGTTATCAAAGAACAAAAATCGCAAAAAATGCACTTCAGGGATACGGGAAGCTCTGTCGAAATAACCTCCGACCAATCTATTTGAACCAAGTTCCAGGAGACCATGCGTCCTTCCAGTGTCATTAAAACCTTATCAGCGTAATTACTAACCCAGAAACAGAAAAAGCGCAAGTCATGCTCGTACATGTACATCTACAAATCTGACGCAATGATCAACAATTTTTCCTTCCAGATACCGCGCTCTGTACAAGTACTTGCCCCAGAACGACGACGAACTAGAACTATTCGAGGGCGACACCGTCTACGTTCTGGAGAAGTGCGACGACGGCTGGTACGTGGGGTCCAGCGACAGGACCGGGGCCTTCGGCACGTTCCCTGGGAACTACGTGGAGAAGATTTAGCGTCCCGTGGGCTTACTCACTTAGATATTAGCGAATCGGAGCGCACATGATATTGAAATCCGTCAAAGGAAGAAGAAAATTGCAACACTTGAAATAGACACAACTGAGCTAACTGCGAAATACATTGCCATACCAAAATAGAAATAGCCCGACTACGTACAGTTGCAATTTTCGATTCTTTAGAGCTTGTAGGATTGTAAAAACGGTAGGTTAGCGAGCATCTAGTCATTAGCCAAATAATCTCTAGGTTAGGGTCATGCGACGCACCAAAAGAGCCGAGGCTCGATATCATCGGAATATCATCTTTAGGACTAAAGCGTTCTTCCATTATTGTACTAGGATGTTTAAGGGTGTCTCAGTCTTTAACTACATTTTCCTCCCCTTCTTGTCACGTGTTCCTGCGTTAACCCTTCTATTATAAGACTTGAATATAGGAGTGCCTTTGAATACAATACCTTAACCTTACTGTTATTATTTACTGCAAGAATAGTTATATTTACACTTAGGTCAAGTGATATTGCTTTGTCAGAGCGCGTATATTGATGTTCACTTAAGTTTATTTATAACATTGTTTTACAATAAATGTCACGTTACAAAAAGGGCTTTTTTTCATCCATAACCCACTCACTCGAAATAAAAAAAAATAAAAGAATGTTCACGATAAGAGAAAAATTACGATGACGTTAAACCTTGACCCCGAGTAGATAAATGCAGATGTCTAACTCGTCGAAACCTGGACCAATCAAAGGGCCAAAAATCCACTCCGATCGATCGCTTATCATAAATTTTGAGGTTATCTCCCAAGATCCGGTAGTTATCGAACAAAGAACAGCAACAAACAACAAAAAAACTTCGTAATGATAATAAAACGGGCGAAATTAAGCTGAGATGCAATAGGTTACAAAAATTATGAGGAAAGAGGGAATAACTCAATGATAACTAGGAAAAAAATACAAACAACTGATTTTGGTGCAAAACACCCAGATTGTACTTTTTCGCAAATAATTCAACTCCTTTCGAATGATTATTTCGTTAATCGAAAACAAGCAATGTTTTTAAGGAGTTACACAATTACTTAATTACAAAACGCTGTACCAATCGTTAAGCAATTTGAATGAATCTTGAACAAATAAAGGTCAGAAAAACTGACGATATTGTAAAAACACAACAGAAATTGTGAAATTCGTGTTTTCAGGAGAAAATTAGCCACGACGGCCGTGAACAAATGATCTGGACTGAAGAATCGCAAAAAATTAGGACAATGGGGGCGCCATGACAAACGACTTTGCGAAAATATACAAAAGTGTAATAGACACAGATTTATTTATGAACAGTGTCTATTTGTGTGCAAACACATCATTGTTCCATTTTGGATACATTAGCATTGTTAAGTTCCGTTTTACAGACGTTTACCATAACAATCACGGGCACAACAAAACCGACTGTTTCATCATCTGTCGATGAAATATAAAAACCCGAGATAAGATCACCCTTCTGCGACATTTCGTCAGAAGTGCTTGATCGAGCTCTACTTTCTTGCAAGTGTTGAGTGGGTTAAGACGTGCCAATTGCCCGTGAGTTCTAGTGACCAGATTTTCTAAAACAGGTACTTCAAAAAAGAGCGCAGAAATCAAAACTTCCAAAAAAGTATCTTTTATTTTTATTAAATTTTAGATTAAATTAATAGGCCGGCATGAATTTGGGGTTTGAATTCTTGTTAGTATTTTATGATAAGGATCACATACAATTAATATATCTGTACTTATTTTTTTTCCATCACGTATAGTTCAATTACAAAAAAATATGCTTACATTTTAAGAAAAATTAGCAGTACCGCACAACATTTTATTTTACTATTACTTAACTTTTATTTATTGGAATAATGTTAACGCATAAAAGCATCCTAGTGAGTTGCGAAACTAAAACCATAAATTCCCCTGGAAATGGTCTCTATTTTGCCTCAATTTTGGACATTTAAATCAAATCATTCAATGAAGACGTAAAATGGCTTCAACTTCATTTCGTTTTCATTGTGTTAATGAACCTGATAGTTTTTGTTATATTTGTGGTTGTTATGTTATTAAAAAACTTCGAAGAAACATTACTGAATTTGTTAAAAACGCATATCGCATTTATTTTGGATTCGACATTGGAAATCAAGACAAAAATTGGGTTCCACATAAAGTTTGTCATACTTGTGTTGAACAATTACGGAAATGGTCCAAAATGGTAAAAAACGAAAACGTACAATGAGAAAGAAGTCGTAACTTTAAATATCACTAAAATATAATATTATAAATATGTCAATTAAATGAGTTAACATTAAAATAGTATTCATTCTAAGTATTTTTAGTTTTGCCCTGTGGTTTAAAAATCTTAGGTGATAGAAAAAAACTGATGATACTTTTGGAATGTGTAGGTCTATACTAAACATGTCTACCCAAAATTTTTCAAACCCCAACCAAAAATCGAAATTTTGCAGGCCTGTGATAATCGCTGGTTTCAGTTAGTTCCACGATTTTTTTTTTACTATTTTAAAAGAAAAAAATTGTTCTGTTTTTTGTCGTCAGATGCATCTAAAATTGTCCAAAATTCAAAAAATCTAAATTTTTCCAGTTTTCGGCCGCGGGGTCATGATCTTCCACTATCAGCGTTCGACGAGTTGCATACTCGTGCAAAAGGTCAAAGTTTCCAAAAACCCGGCGAAATTCTAAATAAAGTAACAATTTGCGTGTACTTAGTTGCACTTTGGAAAAATGGGATCATTCGAAAATTACGTGGTCGTTTTCTGCATGATGTAATGTTCTAAGTAAAAATAGTTATCAGTATCGTCCTTTAACAAAAATGTAGTTATGAAATAAGTCCCATCCGATAGAGGAAGTACGATAGCCTTTTTATCGTAATTTATGAACAAAATTTGAATTATTATCGGTTTAAAAATAGTCGTAGAATTATGAATGACTCCATTAGATTTACATTTATGTGCGTCGATAATACCTTATGTTTATTGATGTTGTTTTAGCAACAAGTTCGAGCTACGTCTTTTTTTTAACGAAAAGTGAGCGGTTAATTGCGCCGAACGCCCCAAGCCTTCGAAGCACAAACAATATAGGTAAATAGTTACGTTTTTTTACTTCATTAAATTAATTTTTCTCATTCTACTCCACGTTTCTTTCATTTTTTCAACTATATTAGTTACATATTATGTTATAGTTATAAAATATTATTATATTATTTTTCGGAGATATTATTTATCCCAACATTTTTTTAATAATAGCTGCGATAAACACAAATCTGTTATCAAAGAAAGTTTGCTTCGAGATAAGTCCGAAAGTATTTGCACATTTTTTACTATGACTAATATTTTTATATAAAAATTAATTTATGTTGCAAATTGTTGCCAAAAAAAGCATGTGTAATTTCATTTTTCTCATTTTTAATAAGGAATCCAAAACTATGAAAATATATAGGGTGTGTTATTAAAAAAAGGATCTACTGTTTAAATAACAGAACCTTCTCACTCCTTAAAAAAAATCATTATTGCAATGTGTTATGTAGACTATGGAAAGTTTTGTTAACTAAAAATAGAAAAAGTGGATCATTGATGTATATTCAAAATATTTCCGATTTTGGAAATATGTATTTACAATTTCGAGAATGCTTCTAGGTCTTCAAATAAAAAAAATGTCTTTGTGGTTTTTGTTTACAATTGAAAAATGAATATTTGGTTTATAGTCGCCAATTTTTTCCTAAATCTCAAATTTTCTTGGAATTCTGGAGTTGAATGCGAAGAACGTCAACATTAAAAAAAATCATTCTTGAAATGTACAACAATTACTTCGTTTATCAACCAAAGATATAAAACATTTCATTCGTTTATAAATTATTAAGTTAATTTTACGTTTCAAGTTGTTTCTGATTTTGGAAATAATTATAATTTTGAAAACACGGCAAGATCTTCGGTTTTTTTTAAAACTTGTTCTTGCCGAAATGTACAAAGAAGTTTTTAACCCTTAACATGCAGTTGTGATTGTTTTTTTTTAATTATTGTATTTTTTAGTTCTTGACATTTTCAAAATTTTGATAATCGAGAAGACTTTCAAAAAAGATCATCATAATTAAGATGGGGTGGGTGGGCGGGGTTTATTTTTCTTAATGTACATAGTATTCTTTAAACAACACGATACTCAAAAACATGTTTTTAATTTCTTGTAAAGAAATAAGTATTTTGCAGTTAAGCACCGATGCCTTGGTCCACAGCGAACATAAAGAAATCATCACAATTGAGACAGGGTGGGTGGGCGGGCTTACATTTTATTGTGAAAAGATGGCTATGTATATTAAGAAAAAAAAGGTAAGATATAAGCCCCGTCCACCCGCCCTATGTCTATTCTGATGATTTTTTTTATTCGTCGTAAGCCGAGGGGCGGAGTTTAATTGTAAAACATTTATTTTTCTTCGAGAAATTGCCACGTGAAATATGTTCTTAAGTAATCGTGTTATACAAAGAAAACTAAATGTATTAATTAATTAAAAACGAAAAGCTAAAGAGAAGCCCCACCCATCTATCCGTCTCGATCTCAATCGTGATGAATTTTTCATTCGTTGTCAGAGCGAGGGGCGGAGCGTAATTGCAAAATCGATATTTCGCTATACAAATTTACCATTTGAAACGTGTTTTACCGTCCTTGTGAAAAGAACACTACGGTACACATATTAAGGGGGAACGCTAGACGAGAGACAAGTTTGAATTGGGCGCCATTTGTTGCCTTAAACGCAACCAGCAATTCTTCTTTAAATCTATACCTTCAGCACAGAATAATCATTTCTCGGATTCTTTTGACATATTAATTTTAATATTCGAGATAATTATTATATTATTCAAACACAATTTAGACACTGTAGAGCAAACAACGCTTATTAAGCCCGTCTATTAGTTTATTCGCCTAAATGTATTATTAATACCGTTTTCTTGTTATAAGGGAACAAATTAAATCCACAGTTCTATTTTTAAACGCTCTTTTTTTTTGGTCGGTCAAAATGATAAATCCTAAGTTATATAATAAATGCTCAGTTAAAAAATAAATTCTCGGTAAAAATAATATATGCTTGGTGAAATAATAGCTGCTTAGTTAAATTAATAACTGTTCGGTTAAATAAGGAATGCTTAGTAAGAACCCTACGTGCCAAGTATAAAAATTGGTCGAAGGTTATTTCGACAGAACTTCCCTCGTCCGTCAAGTACAACACAACAAATAATACTTCCGCAGAAGGCGCAAATTGAAAAATGAAATATACTTAAAATAGACAACAAATAGGAAAATTCGAAAAATCAAAAACTTTAAAAATCGAAAAATCAAAACACCCAAAAATCGAAACATTAAAAAATCAAAAAATTAAAATATCAGAAAATTGAAAATCCAGAAATTGAAAAGTTCTCAATATTCAAAAAATAGTAAAATCGAAAAATGTAAAATTTTAAAAATCCAAAAATTGAGAAATAAAAGAAAAGAAAAATCAAAAATTTAAAAATTCGAAAAACTGAAGAATTGGGAAATTGAAACACCAAAAAAATTAAAAAAACAAAAATCTAAAATTCAAAAATCAAAAAATTGAACACTCGAAAAGCCAAAAAGTCGAAAAATCGAAACATCGGAATGTTCAAAAACTGAAACATCGAGAAATCAAAACATCAACAGTAGAGGAGTCAAAAAATCAAAAAATTAAGAAATCAAATTAGACGAAAATTGAAAAATCGAAAAGTTAATAATTGAAATATTGAAACATTTTAAATGAAAAAAAATCGATAAACCGAAAAATTGAAAAATCTAAAAATCGAGAAATTGAACAATCTAAAAATTAAACAATTTAAAAATCGAGGAATGGGATAACCAAAAAATCGAAACCGAGAACTTGAAAAATCGAATAACCGAGAAATCAAAACATCAAGGAAAACAAAAAAATTAACGGAAAATCTAGAACTTAAAAATTGAAAAATTAAAATACCTATCGAAAAATTGAAAAACCGAGAAATCGAAACATCAAAAAATGGAAAAATTGAAGAACTGAAAAATGGAAGGAAAATTGAAAAATCGGAAAAGTGAAAAAATCCAAAACTGAAACATTGAAAAATTCAGAAATCGAAAAATTGAAAAATCACAATTGAAGAAAGAATTGAAAAATCGAGAAATAGAGAAATGGGAAAATCAAAAAATCAGTTAATCGAAAAATTGAGAAATCGAAAAATTTTGAAACGTCAAAAATTGAAAACTGAAAAATAAAAAAAATTCAAAATCGTAAAACTGAAACATCGGAAAATTGAGAAATCAAAAAATGAATAAATTGGAGAAACCGAAAATATGAAGAATCGAGAAATCGAAGAATCGATAAATTGAAAAATCCCAATAGTAATATGTCGAAGAATTGAGAAATCGAAATCGAGCAAAACTGAAGTATCGTAAAGTTAATACATTGAAAAACTGAAAATTTTTGAAAAAAAAAATCGTATCAAAAACTAAACATTAAAAAAATCGAGAAATTGAACAATCAAAAAATCAAAACATTGAAATTCCAGTAAGTTGATAAATAGGAAAATTTAAAAAACAAAAATTTTAAAAATCCAAGAATCGAACAACAAAAAAAATCCAAGCCTGAAAACTCAGAAAATCGAATGATCGAGAACTCAAAATATCAAGGAAAACAAAAAATAAAATTTAAAAATTCGACAAATTGAAAAATCATGGAACTGAAAAATCGAAAAGTCGAGATAGTGAGAAATCTAAAAACCTAAAACTTTAAAAAGTGAAAAATTAAAATACCGAAAAATTTAAAAACCGAGAAAACACAATATCAAAAATTTAAAAAATTGAAGAATCGAAACAGTGAAAAAATCCCAGACTGAAACATTGAAAAATTGAGAATTGGAGAAATAGGAAAATCAAAAAAATTGGTCTAAAGAGTTTAGACAGTACTTCCCTCGCTATCGGAAACGTGACGACTACATGCCTATTATGTTTTTTTTTTCACATTACATTTCAAAGCATTCGGTTTTGTAGTTCCTGATTAAATTAATAAAATAAGTTTGCGCATTCACTAAATTTTTTGAGTCACCCAAATTGATGATTTTGTACATTTTAGGTAGGATTTATTCAGCAAAATTTTAAGGTGACGTCATCAATTTTTTAGAGGGGATAAGTAATTATATTGTGATTAAAACGGTCCTGGTTTAATAACAAAAAAATATTGTTCGTCTATGAAGCAAGCTCGTCTTAGACAAAGTATTCGTAAAAAAAATATGTCGTAAAAAATTTACGTATGCTGGTTCCAACTGCGATTATGGTTTAAATATTTTTTAGAAAATGCTGTCATGGATGTAGAAACATTTGTGACAGCCAAAGAGGTTTTTTTGAGAAAATTATCTTTGAATTTAGACCAAGTTGAAATAGACACTAGGCAACAGGCACATTTCGGCAAAAGAAAGAGAAATTAGGGTTACGGTTTCAAATTTTGGACGTATTTACATACTTAGACCGACTACAGCAATACCTAAAACTCTGGAGTCTCTGTTGTACAGTACATTTAGAGGTAACAGTCATACATACTATGGACAGCAAAGTGAGGAAAAAGCTGTCAAGTGTTTTGAAATAAATAAAAATATAAAAACTGAACGGTTATTTCAAGACAATTTCCTTACTTGACTGCTAGTCCAGACAGGGTTCTAGAGGATAGGAGTGCATTAGTCGAAATTAAATGCCCTTCAAAATCGCAAGATTTGTCTCCCGAAGAAGCGGTTAGAAAAAAAATAATCAAATTTTGTACATTGACAGACAGACAATTGAAACTAAAAAAAATCATGATTACTACTTTCAAGTCCAGGGACAAATGCTTGTTACGGGTATTTCACAAGTTTATTTTGTTGTATGGACACCCAAAGGAATAAATATAGAAAAAATTTATAAAGACGAAGAAATATATGTAAAAAGATGGCAGATAAACTTGGCAGATTTTACTTTGGCGCATTATTGCCCGAAATAATTGATTCAAGGAGAAAGAGGAACCTGCCTTTGCGAGAGATTTTTTTTAAATAAATAAAATTTGTGTCTATTTTTTTATGTACTTTAATAATTTATTAGGAGTAGATTTTTCATCACCAAGACTTGCATATTTTTATTATAAATATATTTTCAAAATGATCTCTCGGCAAATGAAAACATATACGAGCACCTTTTTCGAGTAAACAATGAAGGGAGAAGTTACTGGGCATAGGGTTTTTTTAAAACACCTCCTTTCTGGGATAAGTAGTAGATACACTTAGCTACTTATACGTATTAAACAAAAGCTGTATTTTATATATTTTTTATTATTATTATAAATATGTTTATTAGTTTTATTAATTAACAAAGCAAAATATATATTAACAATAATATTATGTATAATGAATTTTTAGTAATCATGTGTATTGAATTCAGGATCCTGAGTGGAGTAAAAATATTATAGTTCTCCAGTTTTAATTCGGTTTTATGATAGTACCTCATTGCGTAAAAGTTAATTTCCTTAACAATAGATGACTACGGCCGGTCCTGGCAGCTTGTTATAAAACTGAGTTCCTTGCCATAAATTAGAAAAATCAGCCAAGAACTCTAATAATCAGTTTATGGTAAAGCAGGTGACAAGGGTTTTACCTGGAAAGTCGCTTCCATAAATTTTAGTGGCACTCCTATCGGCAAAGTACTGAACTAACTACTATTTTTTTCAATAATTGTTAGTTTTTGTTAAAAACTCTGCTAACCAATAGATCATTAATTTTCCTCTGATATTCCTGTTAAAATTATTCGACGTATTTTGCATTAATTTGTGGTATATTTTGATTTTAATAAACACATTATTATTTAAACAAATTGTACCACTAACAAACATTTAATGACTCTGCGGCCTGTAAAAAGTGATGTGTTATCCATGTGCGAATTTTCAAGCGATTCTATGATGGTTATGACTCAAAAAACTTGAAAAGAAAACATACAATGGTGCTTTTTTTACGATATTTCTCAGCCATATTTTTTTAATTGATTGAACTGGTCTCTGCGCTCTAGAATATGAAAAAAGCTGCAGTTTGATATATGATACATCTATATTAATATCATTTTTTCATACAAAAAATGTAAGCCCTTGCAGTTGAAATACCTAGTTTGTTTTTGAAACGAATAGCAATCAGTTTTGTTGATTTAAACTTCGAGAACTATCTTTTTGTGAAATTAGTGCTGTCAACCAGAAAACTGTCCCCCCTTATTTCAGGGGATTTTCCTTCAAGTTGGCAGCACGCACACCACTGCAATTTGATTGCTTGAAAAGCCAACGTCAACGGCAACGTAACGGCGAACAGCAACGTCAGCAGCAAGTTTATAAATCGACCTTAAAACTAATATTTTGTACATCATAGACGGGATTTATCCAGTAAAATTTTGAAATGAGGTCTTCAATTTGTTGGTGGGGATGACCAACAAATTTGACATACATCCCTAGGTTGTGCAAGTAATTTGCAAACCAAACGCCCCCAATATTTAAAAAAATTATAAATTGTAGTTCTAAGTGAGTCCTGTACAACTACGTTACTGCCTAGTCATTGAAACAGCCTGTATAATGAGTGATAATTGATAAATTCGTTCCCACTAATGATACTAAGTAAATAGTAAACAGAATTACCGAGTGGAACTTTGACATCAAAATGTAGTCAGTCAACAACACTCACATTAAAACATGTTTTTTAATGTAAGTAAGTAACTACATACTATCTGTAATTAAAATTGGACATCGAAATCAGACTTAATTTTTGCCTGATTACAACATATCTGGTATGAGCATCTCATATTTCATAGCCCAGACAACGCCGCCATAAACTCCTCCAAACCCCAGGCATTCCGTGACGTCCGACCAAAACAACCCCTGCACCCAAACACCCCACCCCTCGCCCTCCCCTCACGCACATTATCGATCCCCCCTCCCAGCCGTCAGGCCGGCGGCGGGCGTCCAACCCAGCGCACGCAACCCACTAAACCAGGCCGAAATTTCAGATTTCCCGCGCCAGCGACCAACCACGAGCCGCGCCGCCACCACGTGAGCAGCCTCCTCTATAAAAGCGCCCATCTCCCTCCACCGGGTTCTCTTTTCCATAAAAGTTGTAGTAGGTTGTGTCAGTGTTCGACAAAGGTTCAGTGCAAGAATGCCGGAAACGTCGCTCATCAACGGGTACACCAACGGCCACAACAACATGTACGAACTCGAAGACGGTTCCAACTTCCTCTTCACCTCGGAGTCCGTGGGCGAGGGACACCCAGGTTCGTATATTTTTGGTGCGTTTTGGGTCCGGGAACATGGCGCCGCCGCTGCGCAGCGCTCCGACGGCCCTCGGAATGGCCAAAAACGGAGCGCGCCGCCTTTGCACAATATTGCGACATGGGGCGGCGGCCACGTGCTCGCCGAACCGCCACCGGCGGCGGATTCCACCGAAAACGGCGCCTCGTGGCGATTAGTACGGTGGCGTCGGTTCGCAAAAGTGAGGTTAGGTGACTTACCGAAAACGGGGGTAGGACGGGATAGTTCAACTCGGGACATCACAAAAACAGGAAAAAGGGGTTCTGGAAGGTTTTCTTACACACTAGAGTTAGTTCGGGACACTTTTATCCACTTTTAGCCACAATCCAGGAACATGCGGTCGGTCTTTGTTTAAGGGTGGCGGCAACTAGATCCACTCGGGTGTATAACGGGTTGCCTAAGTTACAAATGGCGGCAACTCAACCATGGGTTATTGTCTTATTGTAGCGCCGAAGAACTGGTTTTGTATTGGGAAGTGGGTTTTTCCTGGCGGGGTTTTGATCGAAAAGACGTTATTTTCAATGTTTTGCTCGTTTTGTTTGGAATTTTTGAAAAAACAAGTTCGAGGAACCGGATTTGTATGCACGCACGCGGCCGGATTTGTATGCACGAAACGAGAACGGAATGTGCGTCATCGGTTGCGATAATTTGTAGTCGAATTGGATTCGGCGTAAAATCGGACGATAAGTGGTACGAATTTGACGTAAAGCAGGCGATTTTAGAACTGCGCCTATTTTGATTATGTAGCAGGAAAAACGTTGAACTTTGCTTGTAGTTACGGCGTAGTGTTTTACTAATCAACGACGCTTATCGAAACAGGTATTATTTATTTACATGGGCTTTTTTATCAGTAGATTATCAATTGTCCTTCAGGTTTGAAACGTGGTAATTTTTTTTTTTAGATAAGACTAATTTAAAAGTCAGAAATTAATAAATACCAAAATAACAACATTCTGCCAAGTTAACCAGCCCAACTTCTCTGAGTGTTTAAAGCAACCACCCAAAAATTGTATTGATAACAACATTTTAAGTTCACATTAAAATATAATTACAAAACTTGGAAAATACGGGTCTGATGAAGTGTAATTATTTAAAAAACAAATATATCGACTACGAAAAAAATTAAAAATCATTATTCTCAACTGAGTGTTTTATACGATATATAAACTGTATAAATTCTGACAATATAAATTTTTTTGCAAATGTAAAAAATCAACTTTATTAGCTTCACTAGTGATAATAATTCATTAATTATTGCAATTTTTCTTTAAAAAAATTCTTTTTTTTGTGACTAACGTCGTTCACGACTGTCTCCATTTTCTTCAAAATTTGTGTATACAGTACTATTATTATTAGTAAACTCAAATCCATAAGGTTGTAACCACTCCCTAGTGTAAATTTTTAAAAATTATTCAGTGTGAATCTGTCTTTTAATAACCTGGTGACATATTTGGTGACCTGTCAATATAATGTCAGTTCATTCATGTATTCGCGACACATGATTACGTTCGACTTCACTGCAATTCTTGCACTCCTGCACAGGTTATTTCATAATTATCATTGTAACTTGTCGCAATATTGTAAAAACTGATAAACAATTTTCAATAAAAACAGGATAACCTGAGTCTTCATGGTAATTATAATACAAGAGCAACGATAAATAGAAACGTGTTTTATCTTTCATCTGTAGAAAGAATGCCACCTGCTGTAATTTAGACTTGCAGTCGATACGTTTACGAATTACGATAAAATGAACCCAAAAATATTGTGGTCACGAATGAAATCAAATATTGGGCTGGTAAAAAAACAAGGTGAATTGATTTATTTATTGTTGCTGCTTCATAAAAGTTACTTTACAGATGGGGAATAACTGAGATATTCAGAATTTGTTTAAATTATTGTACATGAGTATACGTGATAATTATGTGTGGCTAACTATGACTCGAAGGATCAGCTCTCTCGACTGAAATGATCAATCTCGCGAGCAACACCAAAATTGTCAAAATGGGTAGATCACCTTAATTAGTTGCAATGGATGACCAATTTTTCATCAAAAAAATGGGACACCAACAAGTCTTTAATGTTATGTTTAATAACTCTAATATTTGGTACTACTTATTATTTACAAAATGTACAAGGGATTTGGTTGAAGGCGATAGGTCTGGCTATGCTCCTCCGTCCTGACGATTTTAGTGGTAATAATGAACAAAATGTAACTTCACAAAATTCAGAGGCTAAAATAATAGGTATGTTGAAAATAATTTGACGGCTTATTTAAACTTACTGTTACAGGAGTGGTTAGAAACATTGGGAACACATAGACCAAATAACCAAAAAGCAATTATTTTTCTGTTGTTAACTTTCTTAAATCTGAATCCCATGGATTTTAATACTCAACGTAAAGTATTTAAACTTGCTGTATATTCTGGATGTTCTTTCGCAAAAATAAACAAATCCTGAAGAGTAAAAAACTCATTTTTTTTGTTTTTGTCAAATATACGGTAGGTTAGATCTTCTTTAAGTTCCAAATTTGAATACCACTGCGATTTTTGTTTTGGTTTCCACTTTGCTTCTTGTAACGGTTCTCCAGATTGGTGTTGGGTTATAATTTTGTGGGCTTGACATCGAGAACACTATGGAAAGGATAGGAATTAATGATAAGTTTACAGGGAAAGTATGCAGTGCTTGAATTTAATGAGGGACATTTAGTTGTATTGTGTAGGATATAAAGAGTGGGTATAAAACTTGAAAAGACAATGTTGTACTAAAAAGCGAGATATACACTTTCAACTTGAGATAGTTAAAACTAAAAGTCCTTCGACATACCACCATGTTGTAATAACATGAAAAAAGTTCCGAATGTCGATACGTTACTCTCATAGTATAGTACTCTCTTTCCATGGTATAAGAATAACTACATACTGAAAAGATTTTTACAAGCTTGAATTCAAGTTCTCGGGAGGATGCTTGGGGATAAGCAAGTTTCAATTCATTGTGGCAGTTGGCAAGTGCCATTTTCATCTGCTTATTTACCACAATATGCCGTGTCGGTACCATTTTTCAATGGTATGGTTTAATAACAAACTGTGAGATATTTAAATAAAACTCTCTCGTGCGTAATTGTCAAATTTTGACATATGCGCCGCTACCAATCTGTTTATGTGAAAAACACCATTGGCTGTAATGCCAACCTTACAATTTAACGAGTGGTTACAACCTTATGGATTTAACTGTATTACACTGCAGCAAGGAAAAACGAATATTGGTTGGATATGTGACAGAAACTGTTTTAAGGTTATGTTTCTGCCAAACTGGTGTCATAAAATTAGACATGTCGTGTGTCAAATGAAATTGCAACGCCTACTCTGAGTAATTTTTCAATTGAACACCAGTCACTTTGATTCACTTCACGTGCTCGCTGCGCTCGCTTTCAATAATACATAATTACAAAGTGGAATTACCTAATAAGTTTTGATAAATTTTAGAGCTCGCTGCGCTCGGTGAAAAAAGTCCATAATTACGTACAATAGAGAATAAAAGTGGCTTCGGTGTGACAATTTAAGTGGAACTAAAATCGGACTCGTAAATATTAAAATCGCAAAAATTTATGTAAATCGAAGCCTACTGTGTAATCAAAAACCCCGCATTTAAATTGCATGCCATTCATACTTATTTATAACTGAGTCAGTGTTTGGACTATTACATAACACCGGAATGAGTAAAATAGCGCCAACGAAAGTACCGGATCATCGTTTATTATGTAGGTAAATGCGTTTTTTTCACTTTTGCCAGCTTAGTCAGCCACAATAGCAAACGCATCAACTAAAAACACGTGGCATTTTTTATCTATCGCTGTAAAAGCAGTAACTAGTTAGTCCGATAATAATGGTAATTAAAATGGAAAACGCCACAATCGTGTCGATTTTACAAAAACCAGTTTCTCGAAATTGCATAGTGGCGTTCGCCTTGAGAATATTTTTACCGTGATAACACTAATAATTACGCGGAGTGCCAACGGCAGGTTGCCAATAATGTAGAAGAAGTATTGCACCCAATTTTATTTTCGTACCTTACGGTGGTAAATGTCGGTCATTTTTTCTTAGAAGATCATTCAAAGTAGAAACTCATGAAACGTCAAGGACTGGGATGAAGTTACGATTAGCGCTTTTATTTTACTTTTTTTTACATCCTGGATTTATTATTAGTTTTCACTGTCACTCGACAGAAGAACATAATTAGCCCCGCCCACCCACCCTGTCTCCTTTTGACTCTTGTTTTGTTTTAGATAAAATGTGCGATCAGATTAGTGACGCCATTCTGGATGCCCACTTGCAGCAGGACCCCGACGCGAAGGTCGCTTGTGGTAAGTTCTTGGGCGTTTCTTTGTGTTTGTGGTGATTTTGGAGTTTCCAGAAACCGTCACCAAGACCGGGATGATTCTCCTCTGCGGCGAAATCACGTCTAAGGCCGTCGTCGACTACCAGAAGGTCGTCCGCGAGACCGTGGCCCACATTGGCTACGACGACTCCTCCAAAGGTACGTCCCTCCCCTTCCAGCCTTCTCTCAACTCTTCGTCCTATCGCTAACTCCCTCGAGGATTGTGCATGCTATTAAACCTCCAAACCTCGCAGAGAAAAAAATAAAAGTTACTTCGTTAGGCTTGGACTGGCGCACGCTCAATCTCCTGGTGGCGATAGAACAGCAGTCTCCCAACATAGCAAAGGGTGTTTACGAAAACAGAGAGGAGCTAGAGCTCGGTGCGGGCGACCAGGTATACGAACAAAATTCTGACCTGTTCGGGGGGGACGAACATGGACCGCTTTCACAGCATGCCTGCTTCTCTCGCGCTTAATTTTCAGCCCTCGTACTAACACTCACTCCGGGTCCGCTAAACCGACTTGCACGATCCGTGCGACTGCGCCAACTCAGGCAACCCTTTCATGACCATGTCACTTAATGCATGCCCGGTTTTACGCAGGTTTTGATTACAAGACGTGCAACGTGCTGTTGGCCCTGGACCAGCAGTCCTCCAACATCGCTGCCGGCGTCCACGAGAACCGCAACGAGGAGGAAGTCGGCGCCGGCGACCAGGTGATCACCGTTAGAGTAGGGGGCGGGGCGCGGTCGTGGGTGTGGATTTCGCCGTAACAGCATGCTTTCAAAAAAGTGTGGGGCGGTCACGTGATGCAGGAAAACGGCCGCCTCCAGCAGGACGGGGCGACCGCTTCCTGAGTCACGTGGGCGCAAGCTTAACGAGTGTTGTTATTGCGACTCATTTGCATGTTTTTACTTCCACTTTGATCTCTAAAGTCCGAAAAAGTGGTCTCCCGTTTCCGTCTGTCTTGTCTGACGTTCAATTTTTCAAGTCCTTGATTTCCTTGCTACGTTTTACAATTGATACTTTTTCGTTTTTGATTTTTCAATTGTGCATTTTTTTTCCATTTTTTGAAACATTGTCAAAAATCGAGAAAACCAGAATCGCCAAAATTGTGAAGTCGACAAACTGTAACATCGAAAGAACAAAACATTGCAAAATTAAGTATCGAGAAGTAGAAAAATTAAAATTCAAAAAATTGAAAAAGTTTTCAAATCCAATAATTGAGAAATGGAAAAATTCAAAAACCGAAAAATTGAACAAATGGAAAGTTGAAAATTCGTGAAAGACCAACATGAAAGACCGATAAATTTAAAAATGAAAACTAGTAAAATAGAAGAAATAAAAAATTGAAATTGTTAAAAACAAAAGATTATAAAATCGGAACATTGAAAATTCGAAAAATTGTATAAATTACAAAAATGAAAAAGCAAAATCAGAACATTAAAAAACCGAAAAATTAAAAAAAAAAATAAGAAAAAAACAGATGTAAAAATTGAAACATCCAAAAGTTGGAAATTTGAAAAATTTAAAAATGAAAACTCGAAGAGTTTCAGATCGAAAAGAAGTAACGCAAAATTGGAAAATCCGAAAAGTGAAAATTTTTAAATGAAAAAAGAAAAATAAAATCTGCACATTGCAAAACCGAAAATTGTAAAATAAAGAAAATAAAAAATCAAAGAATCGAACAATTAAAAAATCGCAATTCGAAAAATAGAAAAAACAAAAAAATATGAAATCGAAACTTTGAAAGATCGTGTGATTGAAAAAAAAAATGAGGAAAATAAAAACCTAAACGAAAAATTAAAATTGAAAATTCTGGAAACTCATTGAAAATTTGAAAAATTAAGAAAATAACAGAAAGGAAAAATTGCAAATCGAAAATTTAAAGAATCAATAATCGAAAATTTTAAAAATTAAAAATCGAAAAACTGAAAAAGTCGAATAAATGAAAAAGTTTTAATAGTTTTAATAATGGAAAAATTCTAAAATCGTAAAATTGATTTCTTTTTTAGTTATCATTACATTTTACGAGTAAAAAGAAAACAACAAAAATTGCAAATCGAAAAATTGAAATTGTTAAAAACAAAAAATTGTAAAATCGGAACTGAAAATTCAAAAAATTGTAAAAATTACTTAAAAGATGAAAAACCGAAATGAAAAATTGCAAGTCGAAAATTGGGAGAAGTAAAAAACTGAAGAATCGAAAATTTGAAAAATAAAAAATTCAAAAATCGTACAATGGAAAACTGATTTTTTTTAAGATTATTAGTAAATATTTAAAATGAAAACTAGGAAAATTGTTAAAAAAAATTGAATAGTTCAAAATTTGAATTACCTCACGTAGAAAAAAAGAAAAATCAAAATCAGAACTTTGAAAAACCGAAAAATAAAGAAAATAATGCAGATCCAAAAATTGAAACATCCAAAAGTTGGAAAACTGAAAAATTTAAAAATGAAAACTCGAAGAGTTGCAAATCGAAAAGAAGTAAAGAAAAATTGGAAAATCCGAAAAGTGAAAATTATAAAATCTGCACATTGCAAAACCGAAAAATTGTAAAAAAAAGAAAACAAAAAATTGCAAAAAAAATTTGAGGAAATTAAAAATTAAAGAATCGAAAAATCAAAAAAACAAACTATTATAAACTGGAAACTTCGAAAAATCGCGTAATTGAAAATTAAGAAAATAAAAACCTAATCGAAAAATTCAGGTTGCAAACTCAATCAAAAATGGAAAATTTGAAAAATTTAAAACTTCAAAACTCGAAAAATTGAAGGAACAAAGAATTATAAAATCGGAACATTGAAAAATTGAAAATCTGAAAAATTAAGAAAATAACCGAAAGAAAAAAATTGCAAATCGAAAATTTAAAGAATGAACAATCGAAGAATCGAAAATTTTAAAAATTAAAAATCGAAAAATTGAAAATCGAATAAATGAAAAAAAATTAATATTTAATAATGGAAAAATTTTAAAATCGTAAAAAATTTCTTTAATCATCATTATTACATAGTTGAAAAGAAAATAAGAAAATTGCAAATCTAAAATTGAGACATCCAAAATTTGAAAAATTGCAAATCGAAAAAAAATTGATAAAATTGAAATTGTTAAGAACATGAAAAATTAAAAATGTAAAAAATCAAAAATCGTACAAAAATCGAAAAGTGAAAAATTTTGAAGATTATTTTTAAATATATAAATTGCAAACCAGAAAAATCGTAAGCAAAAATTGAAAAATTCAAAATTTGAGTAATTTCGGGTAGAAAAAAAAGAAAAATTATATAAAATCAGCACATTGAAAAACCGAATAAAATTGAAAAATAATAAAAAAAAATGCAGATCCAAAAATTGCAGAATCTAAAAATTGAAACATATAAAAGCTGTAAAATTGAAAAAGTTAAAAATGAAAACTCGAAGAGTTGCAAATCGAAAAGAAGTAACGGAAAATTGAAAAATCCGAATAGTGAAAATATTTAAATGAAAAAAGAAAAATTATGCACATTGCAAAACCGAAAAATTGCAAGTCAAAAATTTGAGGAAATTAAAAAATTCAAGAATCGAAAATGGAAAAAAACAAAATTATAAAATCGAAACTGAAAAACCGTGTAATTGAAAAAAAAATGAACAAAATAAAAACTAACGAAACTTTAAGACTTCAAAACTCGAAAAATTGAAGAAACAGACAAAATCGAAAATTTAAAAAATTGAAAAGTCGAATAACTGAAAAAGTTTTAATATTATTAATAATGGAAAAACTCTAAAATCGTAAAATTGATTTTTTGTTTAGTATCATTACATTTTTAAGAGTAAAAAGAAAACAACAAAAATTGCAAATCGAAAAATTGAAATTGTTAAGACCAAAAATTGTAAAATCGGAACTGAAAATTTAAAAAATTGTGAAAATTACGAAGATGAAAAACCGAAATGAAAAATTGCAAATCGAATCGGAGAAGTAAAAAACTGAAGAATCGAAAGTTTGAAAAATTAAAAATTCAAAAATCGTACAGTGGAAAACTGCAAAATTTTTAAGATTATTATTAAATATTAAAAATGAAAACTAGGAAAATTGAATAATTCAAAATTTGAATAATCTGACGTAGAAAAAAAAAGAAAAATCATAAAATCAGAAAGTTGAAACACTGAAAAATAAAGAAAATAATGCAGATCCAAAAATTGAAACATCCAAAATTTGGAAAATTGAAAAATTTAAAAATGAAAACTCGAACAGTTGCAAATCAAAGAAGTAACGAAAAATTGGAAAATCCGAAAAGCGAAAATTTTTAGATGAAAAAAGAAAAATTATAAAATCTGCACATTGCAAAACCGAAAAATTGTAAAAATAAAGAAAACAAAAACCGAAATTAAAAATTGCAAATAAAAAATTTGAGGAAACTAGAAATTAAAGAATCGAAAAATTAAAAAATCGCAAATCGAAAAGTTGAAGAAACAAAAAATAGAAAAAACAAAAAATTATGAACTCGAAACTTCGAAAAATCGTGTAATCGAAAAAAAATTAAAATAAGCTAATCGAAAAATTAATTTTGGAAACTCGATGAAAAATTGAAAATTTGAAAAATTTAAAACTTCAAAACTCGAAATTTGCAAATCGAATAATTGAAGGAACAAAGAATTATAAAATCGGAACATTGAAAAATTAAGAAAATAACCGAAAGAAAAAAATTGCAAATCGAAAATTTAAAGAATGAACGATCGAAGAATCGAAAATTTTAAAAATTAAAAACGAAAAATTGAAAAGTCGAATAAATGGAAAAAAAATAATGGAAAAATTTTAAAATCGTAAAAAAATTTCTTTAATCATCATTATTACATAGTTAAAAAGAAAATAAGAAAATTGCAAATCGAAAAAAATTTGATAAAATTGAAATGGTGAAGAGCTTGAAAAATTAAAAATGTAAAAATTAAAAAATCGTACAATGGAAAAGTGAAAAATTTTGAAGATTATTTTTAAATATATAAAATGCAAACCAGAAAAATTGCAAGCAAAAATTGAAAAATTCAAAATTTGATTAATTTCAGGTAAAAAAAAAATAAAAATGCAGATCCAAAAATTGTGGAATCTAAAAATTGAAACATTAAAGCTGTAAAATTGAAAAAGTTAAAAATCAAAACTCGAAGAGTTGCAAATCGAAAAGAACTAACGGAAAATTGAAATTTTTAAATGAAAAAAGAAAAAAAGAAAATTATAAAATCGAAACTTTGGAAAATCGTGTAATTGAAAAAAAAATTAAGAAAATAAAAACTAACGAAACTTTAAAATTTCAAAACTCGAAAAATTGAAGAAACAAAAAAAATCTAAAATTTTGAAAGTTGAAAAGTCGAATAAAAGAAAAAAATTAATAGTTAATAATGGAAAAACGGTAAAATTGTAAAATCCGTTAAACTGATTATTGTTTTTTATTACATGTTTAAAAAGAAAACTAAAAAAATTGCCAATCAAAAAAATGCAAAATTGAAAAAAGCTGCTTGTAGTAGTTTTAACATTATAGAGGTTATAAAAAAAGATCGCAAAAAAAATTTTCAAAGCTCTACTTCAAGGGCGAGGGAAGTTCTGTCAAAATAACCTTTTTTTCCCAATAATTTGAAGATAACGTGTGATAACAATGAGTGTAAAAGTGTGCCGCGAGGGTCGCAGTAGCAGAGCTTCTTCATGGGTCCATTTTGCACATATTAATGTCCACATTCCCGTGATTTCAATTCGCCGGAATGTTCCATAAGTGTGCAAAATCAACCGGTGGCAAAGGCGTTCCTATCTAAAGTACCATCTTAGACAAGGGCAATGCTCATCGTACATTTTTCCATCGTTCAAAGCTCGTTTCTAACCTCTCTTTACAACAGGGTTTGATGTTCGGCTATGCCACAGACGAAACGGAAGAGTGTATGCCCTTGACGGTAGTTTTAGCACACAGACTTAACCACAGAATCGCCGAACTGAGGAGGAACGGCCAGTTCTGGTGGGCCAGACCAGATTCCAAAACACAAGTACGAAAAAATCCGCGCTTTTGTTTCAGTCTGTACGTTGGAATTTTTAGGTTACTTGCGAATATTCCTTCGACCACGGAGCTTGCATCCCCCAACGAGTCCACACAGTTGTAGTTTCGGTACAACACAGTGACAAGATCTCGTTGAGCGAACTCCGAGAGGAAATCCTCAACAAAGTCATCAACGCAGTCATTCCAGAACAGTACTTGGACAACCAAACCATCGTCCACATCAACCCGTGCGGACTGTTCATCATCGGTGGACCCCAGGTGCGTCTCACAATACCTTTTCGTTTTTTAATGACAGAATCGTACCCATGATGTTTTAAAAGTATTTGCTACTCTTGATTGCCATGATGTCAAACAACGGCTGATTCGGCAGGTCAATCTGCCTTTTCGTGTTCAACATCTTGCAGGGATAATTAAAAGCGTCCATTTTTCAGAGCGACGCCGGCTTGACCGGCCGCAAGATCATCGTGGACACCTACGGAGGCTGGGGTGCCCACGGAGGTGGGGCCTTCTCTGGAAAAGATTTCACAAAAGTCGACAGATCTGCGGCGTACGCGGCTCGCTGGGTCGCCAAATCCCTCGTCAAGGCCGGCCTTTGCCGAAGGTGCCTGGTACAAGTCGCCTACGCCATTGGAGTTGCTGAACCTTTGTCAATCACTGTTTTCGATTACGGAACTTCCAAGCTCTCGCAGAAGCAGTTGCTCGCCGTCGTCAAGAATAACTTCGACCTACGACCGGGAAAAATCGTCAAGTGAGTGTCGCGATTCAGTTTGTAATTTTTCAATGTTGAATTTGTTGAAATCGGTTGCACTAACCTCAAAAAGAGACATTATTGGTCATTCCGCTAGGCGGCGCTGGGTTTGAGTAACGTCGTTCACCGTCAAAAGTATGCGCAAAGGGAAATCCTTTGCAAACAGTAATTGCCGCAGCCATGCCGACCAATCACAACTAAGTGCATCGGCGCTAAATTCAAACTGGCCCAAAGTCGAATTTTATTCCTTTCATTTTCAAGTTTTTAAGATTCTTAGCTGTCAGTTTTTTCAAGTTTCAATATTACAATTTTTCGATTTCTCAATTCTTTCATTTTTCAATGTTTCGATATTTCAAGTTTTATTTTACAATCTTTGAAATTAAAATTTTTTGAATTTTTGATTATTTAATTTATAAAAATTTTTGTTTTTCGTTTTTTCAATTTCTCGATTTTTAATTATCAGGGTTTTAAAGTTTTTATATTACAATTTTTCAATTGTTCAATTGTTTTTTCAATTACGCACTTGTTTAATTTCTCGATTCTTTCATTTTTCAATTTTAAAATTTTTCGATATTTCACGTTCCATTTTTCAATTTTTGATTCTCATTTTTTCGGTTTTTTCAAATTTTCTTTATTTCTTCAATTCTTTGACTTCTCAATTTTTAACATTTTTGATTTTTCAATTTTATCATTTTTAGACGCTTCAATGTTACAATTTTCTGATTTTTAAATTTTTCAAAATTTCGGTTTGACTAAATTTGTCCTTTTCTTGGACAATTAAAAAATGAAAAATCGAGAATTTGAAAAATTGTATATCGAAATTGCAGAATTGTTTCGTTTTGTCGATTTTTCAATTTCTCGATTTTTAATTGTTGCATTTTTTAATGTTTCAGTGTTACAGTTATTCGATTTTGCAAAATATCATTTTGGTTATAATTGAAAATCAAGAACTTGAAAACTTTAAAATTGAAAAATTGCAAAGTTGTTTATTTTTCAAATATCCGATTTTGCAGTTTTATTTTTAATTTTTCCATGTTTTTACAAGTTTTCAATTTTTCGGTGTCTCGATTTTTTAGTTTTCCGATTGTCATTTTGACATTTTTGGATTTTTCAGTTTACGTTTTTTGTATTTTTCGATTTTTTAGTGTCTAGATATTTTAATTTTTAGACTCTTCAACTTTTGCATTTTACAATTTGTCGATTTTCCTATTTCTAGAAAAAAAAATTTTTTTGGATTTTTAATGAATCAGTTTTTCGATTTTTTCCAAATTTTCAGTGGTTTTTTCAATTATCGAAGTTTTCAGTTTCTCAAGTTTTAAGATTACAATTTTTTAATTTCTCGATGTTCCAAGTTTCGTTTTTTCTATTTTTGATTTTCAATTTTGCAATTGTTCGATTTTTCTATTTTCAAATTTTCATTTTTAAGGTTACAATTTTTCTTTTTCCAATTGGTGACCTCTTAATTACGCCATCTTGAGTTTTTTCAATACAAAATCTACTTTTCATTCAATGAATTACTAAAATGAAGGCGGGGTAAGTGGGCAGATTTAATTATATGTTCTTCTGTAAAGTTACAAGAAACTAATAAAACTTGGGCTGTTAAAAAGAGAAGAACGATAATTTTTTTTTTTTTTTGTGACACTATTTTCTATAAAAATGCATTTCTTAATTCAGAAGAGAAAGAGAACGGATGGGTGGGGGGGGGCTAAATTTAACTTATTCTTATAGTCTTTTATAAGCAAACAGGAGCCCCGCCCACCCACCGCTTCTTCATTCCAATGACTATTGTAAATATTGTTCAGTCTTTCGTTATTGGCCAAAATCAGTCTTATCTGGGCAGGTACTAGCCCCGCCCACCCGCCCTATTCTCTTTTTAACGATTTTATGTCTGTTCATCAGTATAAAATCCATTTTTCATTCAGATACAATCAATCACTAAAATGAAGGGGGGGTAAGTGGGCGGAGTTAATTATATGGTCTTTAAAGTGGCAAGAAACTAATAAAACCTGGACGGTAAAAAAGAGAAGAAAGAACGATAATCGTTTTTTTTTTGTGATACTATTTGCTATAAAAATGCATTTCTTAATTCAGAAGAGAAAAAGAACGGGTGGGTGGGCGGGGCTAAGTTTAATTTATTCTTATAGAATCTTTTATAAGCAAACAGGAGCCCCGCCCACCCACCACCTCTTCATTCCAATGACTATTGTAAATATTGTTCAGTCTTTTCTTGGCAAGTGATAGCCTCGCCCACCCGCCCTCTATTTTTTTAGAAGGTGTTATCTGCCAAAATCAGTCTTATCTGGGCAGGTACTAGCCCCGCCCACCCGCCCTATTCTCTTTTTAACGATTTTATTTCTGTTCATTAGTATAAAATCCATTTTTCATTCAGATATAATCAATCACTAAAATGAAGAGTGGGGGGGGGGGGGGATAAGTGGGCGGAGGTAATTATATGGTCTTTAAAGTGGCAAGAAACTAATAAAACCTGGGCTGTTAAAAAGAGAAGAAAGAACGATAATCGTTTTTTTTTTGTGTGATACTATTTGCTATAAAAATGCATTTCTTAATTCAGAAGAGAAAAAGAACGAGTGGGTGGGCGGGGCTAAGTTTATCTTATCCTTATAGTCTTTTATAAGCAAACAGGAGCCCCGCCTACCTCTTCATTCCAATGACTATTGTAAATATTGTTCAGTTTTATCTTGGCAAGTGATAGCCCCACCGACCCGCCCCCTATTTTCTCAAAGGATATGTCATTTGCAAAAATCAGTCTTATCTGGGCAGGTAATAGCCTCGCCCACCCGCCCTATTCTCATTGTAACGATTTTATTTCTGTTCATCAGTATAAAATCCAGTTTTCATTCAAATACAATCAATCACTAAAATGAAGGGGGGGTAAGTGGGCGGAGTTAATTATATGGTCGTCTTTAAAGTGACAAGAAACTAATAGAACCTGGGCTGCTAAAAAGAGAAAAAAGGGCGCTAATCGTATTTTTTTTTGTGTAATACAATTTGCTATAAAAATGCATTTCTTAGTTCAAAAGAAAAAAGAGAACGGGTGGGCGGGCGGGGCTAAGTTTAACTTGTTCGTACAGAGGCTCTTATAAGAAAGACGTAGCCCCGCCTACCCACCCCCTCTTCATTCTAGCGACTTTTTCGAATACTGTTAATTATTATTTTCAAATCCAAAGATGGTAAATCTAATCATTGATTTTCCCTATGAAAATTGATTTCGATTTTTTGATGTTTCAATTTCGGGATTTTTAATTTTTTTCATTTTGAAATTTTTGTATTCTTCATTGTTTCAATGATACAATTTTCCGATTTTCCAATATTTTAGTTTAGATAAATTTGTTCTTTTGCTGAAAAATAAAAAAACACGAAATTGAAAAATTAAAAAACTAAAAGTATAAAACTCAAAAAATTGTAAAATCGGAGAACTAACAAAGCAAAAAATGGAATAATTGAAAAATCGTCAAATCGACAACTGGAGAATGGTTTTCCCTAGATGTATGATATTGGAATGAACACTTGACTTGATTGTATGAACGCCTCGTTCCGATTGTGGCACCGACTGACGTGCCGACATAACCTCAAAATAAAAATAAAAAAAGTTGGTAATGTCTTTATGTATGCTTTTATTGTTGCATTGTGGCGTAAACACCCCCCGGGGGGTGTTATTTAAAACAAAATGGGCGATTGCGTCGTGAATTTCGTCCAACTAGCCCCCCGATGACATAACCTCAAAATTTGACAGCTTGCCTGTGATGTCTTTGTATTTGCTACTATTGATGCATCATGATGTAGAAACCACACTGAGGCTCATATTTAAGCTATAGTTTGGTAGAATGTGGGTAGGATTGAGTTTAATTATTTTTTTTTTATAGGGAGCTGAACCTCCGCCAGCCCATTTACCAGAAGACGAGCACGTACGGGCACTTCGGCCGCGACGGCTTCAGCTGGGAAAAGCCGAAGGTTCTGCGCCTCGACTGACGGCCTCTAACCTAACCTCCTTCCCCCCTAACCGTCTTTCTCTGTTGTAGCTCTCCCTAATTGTGTGTAGTTCCTTCTGTCCGAAGCCTGTTGCGGGTGCTATGGGAAGTGGCACTTGTTCGTGGTTGCGACGGTGACGGTCGGCCTGTACAGATCACAGTAGGTACCGAGCGCGGTACTACTGCAAATTTGTGTAGAGTGAAAGGTTCTGTTCCCGCTAGACTTGTTTTCACTCGACACCTTGTGTTGTGTTTACGAAAAAGAATCTATTTGGAAAAGAGCATTTGCGAAAACACTCCGATCTGTGCACGGCCCGGCCCAGGGTGCGATTGTTCATTCACATGACTTAGGCATTTATCAAGCTGCCACTGGAAATTTCTTCTTTTATAGTGTTGTAATTGTTATGACTTAACTGACCATAGGCGTAGATCTGTAGGAATAGGTTGTATAGATTTTAACGTCAATATTTAAATTATTTATAACGTGTAATGACAGGTAGCGTAAACATGAAGCCATTCGTATGGTGTCTTTGTTTTTACCGATTCCATTTATTATATTCAGTGCGATTTCGAGGAGCTTTGTCTTTATTTTAATGAATAAATTGGATTAGAAAATATTTGGAGCTTTATTTACCACAAAAGTGCAAAAATATCTAGATTTTCGATAACACAAGATTGTTATAATTCCACAGAAATTCAAAATAAGTGTTGTATAACAAACTAGGTGACAAGATCTGAAAAATATCACAAGGAAACTCGCACGAAGCATACTTTCGTTCCACAATTTCCAAAAGTTGTTTAGCTCTTTCAAAACTACGTCCTGTGTAGTCCGCCACAACCATAAAACCGCTTCTATGCACGTACACTTTGTCGTACGAAGATATTAAAACGAACATCAACCCTGCCAAAAAATTCGTAACAAAAGGAATTTTGACGAAGACAAAATTGCAACCACTAGAGTTTAAAATCCTATAAAAAATATATCTTTGGAATTCGCTATACGTGCTAAAATTACAGTGATCAAAATTGATTACAGTCGTACTATGAGATAAAATTTTATGGACACATTGGTACAAAAAAGAATCATTTTTGCTTTTGTTGCTTAGTGTAAACTTAAGTAAGAGTTCTTTTTTGCAAAAACGTGAACTTTTCACTTCATTTATCCTCTCTCCTATTTTTATGTCTAAAATATCGCCCGTTACGCTTACCGCAACCAAATTTCTAACCTCAATCTTACACACCCGGTCGACGAAATCCAGTTTTTTGAAATCAATTGGTAAAAACTGAGATACGTCTACATTTTTCACCAGTTTGTACTGTAGTGGAATGCTTTTGAGTCCGTACTTGTGTATGTATCTATTCGCGACGTACACTTTGATCTGGTGGACTTTCCCGGCTTCTGTTTTTGATTCGTTTTTAAAATTACTTATATTATCGCTGATTCTCTCTATCTGTTTCTTTTTAAAATATGTAGTGACTCGTAAGAGCTGATTTAGAAATTCTTTGTCGATTTCGTTCAAGTCGAACATCGACTTATCGTCAAAGTGCCCGAGTTTGTAAGGCGACATCAATTTGTCCCAAAGCGGTTCCAAAACCGCACCCCCTTTATACTCCTGACAAACTACATACACTTCAGAGTTGCCACTTTTGGACGACGCTGGCTTAAAAACGGAAACTTTGTGAAAAACCACGTTCAACAAAAACAAAAGACAGATGGTGGAGTCCTCAAACGCGGTAAAAATTTTCAAAACGTACGTCCCACCTAGAAAAAATAAAATAAAATATTTGATTGTAGTTGAATTGCTACAACAACCGTTTCTGAGTATCGATAAAGCCGTCATCGTTTCACAGTAGTGGAGAAACTCGACACACGCCTCTTGATTCCCGGGGTCCAAACTACAATCAATGCTGCCATCTGCCGTAACTAACCACACCTGAAAAGGTTTGCATCTCTGCTATTTTGTACTTTTACAAATTTGATTACACACTTTTTCGCGAACTTTTTCCAACAAACCCACATGGTTGTGGTACTTGGTGATATTCCCAGTCCAGTCGGTCCCAAAGTACCAATTCTGATAGGTGTGCCTCACCAGCCGGTCGTCTGGAATCATCTCCTGGAGCGAGTTGCCTTCATAGTCCGGATTCAGCGAATTCGCGTACCACTCCCACTGGAACCTCTTCCCGTTATGATCCCTTAACCACAAGAACGACAACCAACTCACCTGCAGCCCCAAGTCGTGGCTTGCCATGAAGTGGTTCAAAGCGCTCACGAAGGCCCCTGGGGCCTCACATAGGTGCACGCTGGAGAAGCGGCCGCTGCTGATGGCGTCTTTGGGGATGATGGGGTAGCTGCAGAGACACTCGTAGAACTTACACCACGCCTTATAACAAGAACATAAATTAAAAAACAATAGCTAATAGTTTGATTATTCATACTTGGGTTACAAGCTCCGGCTGGAATTTTTGTTTGACGAAGCGAATGATGTAGCTCGAGGGGTCCCGGTGTTTGGTGTGCCGGGACCACTCCTCCAGATCAAACTGGTTGAGCAAACTTTTGGTTTTGTTGAGGTTTTCTTTCTCCGCTTGGAAGGAGGGTAGTGACCACTTGCTGCACCCGTAGGCTTCTTGTGGTAATTCCAAGGCTTCGGTTTTCTCGAAGTCGATTTTTTTGTCGAAGAGGTGCTTGGTTTTCTTGGATTTATTCATTTTGGGGCATTTTTGAGGTTATGTACGCCGGATGTGTATTTTGGGTTGCCTACTTTACAATGTTTCAAGTTTGCAATAATAAAAATATAAATACAATAAATTTATTAATTTCTGTTATTAATATCATAAATAAAAATATTTTTTTCTTTGTGCAATTAGTTGAAGAGGTTTGTGTTTCTTTACGAATTAAGTCTGCGGAAATTCCCGTCTACTTCTTCTCTGCGCTGTTGGTGATTGGAGCCGGTTCACAACCCCACCCGTCTTTTTTTTTTATATTTTTCCGGCTCGTCCTTTTTGGTCTTCAGTCGTCGACCATCCTTTGAAATCGTCTAACATTTTGTTATTTATTTGTTGTGTGTTGGTTTATCTAATTCTTCCATCTAAAGTACCTAATAAGTGACAAAATAATATTCAGTTGTTCAAGAAAAACAAAATTCTTTGACTCTAAGCATTAAATTTGAAACTCTTGACGCAGATATTTTTTGTGGTTACTATAAATAATACATGAAAGAATTTTATATAAATAGCAATATTTCTTTGTAACAAATTCACTCTACAACATGTATCAAGTTCCTCCAAGGTTGTCCATTACCCGCACTTTGCTCTTTATGGTGGTCACTCTGGCCCTATGTTACTTTATTCTTTTTACGTGGAAGCGCCGTCGCCTTTATTATTGCTCCCTGAAGCTCCCTGGACCCTTCGGACTCCCTTTGCTAGGGTCCGCACACATGATGAGAGGAGGACCAGCCGGTAATTTTTTAATCCCACATTCATTTATTTATTTATTTTTATTAATTTTTAGACGGATACAACGTGTTAGTACGTGTCGCACAATACGCCCCTGTCACTAGAGCATGGTTCGGCCCGTTTTTATTCGTGGTCATCACCAGACCAGAAGATATGGACATTTTATTGAGCCGCTATTTAGACAAAAGCATGTTTTATGGCAAATATTTAACCGACACCATAAGAACAGCGTTGCCGTCGTCTCCAGGTAAGTCACTAACGGTGATTGTACATAGTTCATTGCACTTTTGGTTGGATACGTGTTTACCCACTCATTGGTCTTCCTAGAACATTGTAATGGTTTTTTCGATGGGTTTTTGTGGGTTTTTCTTAGCATTAAATTTACACTAATACTTTCTTGTTGTGCAATGTTATAAACTCCTGTCTTTAGATGTCCCAGAAAAACCAATTAAAAAAAAATTAACTAAATTGAGATTTCAAAATTTTGATAGTCAAAGTATTAAATGTTCTTGAAAACGAAAATTTTCGTAGGGAAAAATCAATAATTAGATTTACGATCTTTGGATTTGAAAATAATAATTAACAGTATTAGGAATAGTCACTAGAATGAAGAGGGGGTAGCTGGGCGGGGCTACGTCTTGCTTGTAAAAGCCTCTGTAAAAATAAGTTAAACTTAGCCCCACCCACCCACCCGTTCTTTTTCTCTTTTGAATTAAGAAATGCATTTTTATAGCAGATAGTATAACAAAAAAAAAATATCGTTCGGTCTTCTCTTTTTAACAGCCCAGGTTCTATTAGTTTCTTATCACTTTACAGAAGAACATATAATTAACTCCGCCCACTTACCCCCCCCCCCCCTTAATTATAGTGATTCATTGTATCTGGATGAAAAATGGATTTTATACTAATGAACAGAAATAAAATCGTTAAAATCAGAATGGGGCGGGTGGGTGGGGCTAGTACCTGCCTAGATAAGACTGATTTTGGCAAATAACACAACAAAAAACTAAAGTCAGCCCTGCCCACCTCTTTTCTCCATTCCCCTGACCTATTTTATTGATTGTAAAATGGGAATTGAATTCCATTTTGACAAGCGGTAGAATCTAAGAATTAAAACAAAGTCAAAAGATTAATTTACGCATTTATTTTAAAATTACAGACTAATATAGGAAAAGTGAGAGAAAACAGAAAAAATGTTTTTTTCTGAAAATTCTATTTTTTATGGTGATTTTAAAATTGTATTTTTTTGAACTGAAAACAAATTTTGGAAGTTATGATTGCAAATATATTTTTAAAAAATTACCCTAGTTGACCAAACGAAGCAATTCTGCAATTTTTCGATATAAAATTTTTCAAATTCTCGATTTTTTATTTTTTAATTGTTCAACAAAAGGACAAATTTATTCAAATTGAACTTTAGAAAAACCGGAAAATTGTAATACTGAAACATCAAAAAACAAAACAATTAAAAATCGAGAAATTGAAAAATCTGCAAAAAGAAACAATTCTGCAATTTTTCGACATAAAATTTTTCAAATTCTCGATTTCTAGTTCTTCATTTTCTCGGTTTGTCATTTTTTAATTGTTCAACGAAAGGACAAATTTATTCAAACCGAAATTTTGAATTGAATTGAAAAATGAAAAAAATGACAAATCGAAGAATTGAAAAATAAAGAAAACTTGAAAAAAGCCGAAAAAATGAGACTTAAAAACTGAGAAATGAAACTTGATCTATCGAAAAATCAAAAAATGAAAAAATTGGGAAATTGAACAACGGGATAATTGAAAAGACAACTGAAAAATCGAAAAATTGTAATATTGAAGTCTGAAAAACCTGGTTAATTAAAAATCGAGAAAGCGAAAAATTGAAAAAACAAAAATTTCTGTAAATTAAATAATCAAAAATACAAAACAATTAATTTCAAAATCCAAAAATTTTAAAATAAAAACCGAAAAACTAAAAAATTAAGAAATTGTAAAAAAGAAACATGGAAAAATTGAAAAATTTAAAAACCGAGAAATCGAAGATCTGAAAACATACAGAAACTGAAAAATCGGATAATTGAAAAGCCAAGAATTGTACACTTGAAAAAAAAACATAATTATTTGGAAGAAGTGAAAAATTAAAAATCGGGAAATTTAAAAATGAACAATTACAAAATTGTAAATTTGAAAAGAAAAAATAAAAACGTAAAATCGAAAATATGTAACATTGAAACGTGAAAAAGTGATAAATTAAAAATGGAGAAATTGAAAAATCGAAAAAACGAAAAATTCTAAATAGAAACAGAAAAATCAACAAATTGTAAAATTGAAAAGTTGAAGAATCGAGAAATTAAAATATCTAGACACAAAAAAGTCGAAAAATACAAAAAATTTAAATTGAAAAATCCAAAAATGTCAAAATAAACATCGAAAAAGTGTACAATTGGAAAAAAACCAATCATTGAGCAATAAAAAAAATTGAATTACCGAAATGTTGAAAAAATAGCGAAATTAAAAAATCGGATAACGAAAAAATCAACAATTGAAAAATCAAAAAATAAAAATATCTTAAAACAGAAAACTGTTAAATCTAAAAATTATAACATTGAAAGCTGAAAAAACTGACGAAATAAAAATCGGGAAGCTGAAAAACCGACAACAAAAAATTAAAAAAAGCAAGAACTCCAAATAAAAATCGAAAAACTGAGAAATCCAAAAATCGAAAAGCTAAGAATCGTAAAAACTTCAAAAATCAATGTTGAGACCACACAAATGAAAGCACTTATTTGTTGTTTACGTATAAAACGGTTATATAATTTTCCTGAAATTCTAATCTGAAAAACCTATCGGTTTCAGTCAGTATCTGGAAAGAGCGCCGACGGGCAATCAACCACACCTTCAACAGTGCCACGATCACCAGCTTCGTCCCCATTTTTGTGAAACACGCAACTCGTCTGGCAGACACGACCTTGACGAACATGTGCGGCGAAAAAAACATCCCTCAGGATCTTTTCCCCAAAATCTGGAAGCACGCCCTCCAGGCGTCCTGCGGTAAACTTCACTTTCACACCAAACCCAAAACTGTATTTTTTTTACAGAAGCACTAGGAGACGTGTGTCCAGATTTGTTAGAAACGACAGACAAATACATAGCAGCAGCCTTCAGGTAAATAAATCCTACTCACAATCAAAACTCTTCCCCAAACTCCTGGTTTCAAGGTTTGAAGAAATCCTGCGCCGACGTTTCTTCAGACCCCACTTGAACCTCGACTTCTTCTGGAAAGAGTCGTCTTTGAGGAAGGAACAGCTCGAAACGGGACAAATTTTTGAAGACTTTGTTCAACAAGTTAGTGTCTTTTGGAAACGAACCAAAACCGATTTTTGTGTTTTAGGTTATTGATACCAAAAAGACGAGGTTTAGAAATGACGACACGTTTTTAAAAGACAGGAGATTCTTAAATTATTTGCTCGATTTAAACAGCGATGGTAAAATAAAGCGGGAGGGGGTTTTAGATGAGAGCGCTTTCATGTTTCACGCCGCTAGTGAAACGTCTTCAGTTACCATAAGCACGGTTTTGGTTATGTTAGGGTTGCACCCCCACATCCAGGAAAAAGTGTACCATGAAGTGTCAAAATTCACCACTGTTACTATAGACGAGATCAACCAAATGGACTACTTGGAACGGGTTATCAAAGAGACGCTTCGCATTTTTCCTTCAGTGCCTTTCCTATTAAGAAAAGTGGACAAAGAAATTAAACTAGGTATACACCCTTTCAAAATTTTATTTCTCCAGTCTATACCTACAATTCTTTAAAAATTAGACTCGTACTTCATTCCCGCTGGTTGTGAAATTTTGATCCCCTTGCCACACCTTCACAGAAGACCTGATTTGTGGCCGGACCCTCTAAAGTTCGACCCTGACAGATTCCTCCCTCAAGAAATCGAAAAACGCCATCGCTGCGCCTTCATCCCTTTTAGTGTCGGGCCCAGAAATTGCCCTGGTAACTACTAATTAATTAATTATTAATTGTAACCACTGAACCATTTTGTTGTAGGTTCAAAATACGCCATGTTGTCTTTGAAAATTTTCTTAGCCACCGCTTTGAGGCGCTTTCGGGTTGTGAAGTGTGTGGATTACAAGACTGTGGAAGACCTGGATCTCGAGTTTTACATAATCGGGAAAGCCAAGAAAGGATATCGGGTTGTTTTAGAGGAAAGACAATAGTTGGTTGCATAAATAAATAAAAGTGGCTGTTATTTAATTTTCGAAGTTTTATTTGTACAATCGCACGCAAATGTTTTGAGCCTATGGGCGGATCATTTTTGCCTGCCCTCACCGAAGAAGGCGGTCCAAATCCTTCAAGGGCAGAATTTGTAGGTAGGCTCAAACTACAACGAAATTTAAATTTGGTAAGAAATATTTATGGCTCACACCAGTTCTCTCGAATTTGTCGGAGAAGATTTAGCAGGTAGTTGTTCCCATAAAATAATGATCACTTTCGTTCATGAGTAACGATGGTCTGGACATGAATTATTTTGCTTTCTAACATCTTTCGACCAATTGTTCCGTATAAAAAATTTCATCACTTTTTCAAATAAAATACTCTTAAAAAAAACCGATATTGTCGTTGAGTGACATGTAACTGGCATAATAATAAAAACGTGCCATTTTTGTTAACTGATATTTTTTTCATAAATGTCGCAGAATTATTAAATTTGTATAATCATCCCCACCAATAATGTGATGACGTCACTTCAAATTTATGCATAGTAAATGGGTTTTAAATTGTATACAGTAACATAGTCCTACACATGTAGTTTATGATTCCGTGTTGAGTTTTTATCCGAAACGTCTAGATTTTTGGAAAAAAAATCAAAATTATAAAACAATATTTTGCAATTTAATTTTGAATTGGCAAAATCGAATACTTTGAAATCTTGCAGATGTTTTAAAATCATGATAAACATGATATATTTTTAATTAAAATATATTTGCTTATCCCCTCTAAAAAATTTATGACGTCACCTCAAAATTTTGCAGAATAAATCCTATCTTAAATGTATAAAATATGATGAGTTTTATACTTGTGATTTATCACTGCATTAATATTTTTTAGATTTGGTTATAGAGGGTGTCTCAAAAAAGTTAATGACTGAGTCAATTTATTTTATTGAAGAAATCAAGAATAGCAAAACTGAATACTTTGAAATATTGTAGATGTTTTGAAGTTTTTCTAAGCATGGTAACTTTTTCGAAAATTTGATTAATCAAATATGGCGCAAAATCAAAAATCGGAAAAACTGAAATTCACTAATCCAAAAAACAGAAAATCGAAAAATACAAATCGTAAAAATCGAAAATCTAAAAATGGCTAATCAAAAAATCGAAAATTCAATGAATCAAATACCTAGGTCGATCGAAAAGTGGAAGTTCACAAACCTCAAAAATCTAAAAATCGAAAATTGAAAAACGGGAAAACCAAAAAATCGAAAAGACAAAAATTTGTTATATTGAAAATTAAAAAAATCAAAAACAAAAATAAAAAAATCGGAAATTAAAATAATCAAAATATATAAAGTAAAAAAAATTGCAAAGCCTAGAAACTAAAACGAACAGAAAAATCGAAAAAGCAAAAAATTGGAAAAACAAAAATTCGAAAAATCTAAAATCGAAAAAGTGGAAAATGGAAAATCTGAATAAAGAAACTTGAAAATTCTGAAAATTCAAAAATCGAAAAAAAAAAATTCGGAAAGTAACAAAATTGAAGTCTAACAGTTGAGAATGGAAAAATTGAAAAACCGAAAATTCTAAAAATCGACATTGGACAAATTGAAAATTGCAAAATTTAAATCGAAAAATTGAACATAGAAAAATCGATGAATTGAAAAATCGAAAATTCGACTACTCAAATTTTCTAAAAATCGGAAAATCATAAAACTGAAAAATCCAAAATTCTAATCATCGAAAGTCTGAAAACTGAAAATCGAAAATTCTGAAAAGCGGAAAATAGAATATCAAAAAATTTAAAAGAATGTAAATTGAAGTCTAAAAACCGAAGAAAGGAAAAATTAAAAATCAAAAATTCGAAAAATCAAAACCGAAAAATTCAAAGATTTAAAAAGAAAATCGAAAAATCAAAATTCTGAAAATTGAAACTCGAAAATTTGGAAAATCGAAAAGTAAAAAAATTGAAGTCTAAAAGCTGAAAAATGGAAAACTGAACAATCGAAAGTTCGAAAATCAAATATGGAAAAATCGAAAAGCCGAAAAATCGAAAATTTGATAAATCAGATATGCGAAAAACAGAAAATCTGAAAATGCGAAACTGGAAAATCAAAAATCTAAAAATGGAAATTCAATGAATCTAATACGTAGGTCGATCGAAAAACTGGAAATTCACAAATCTGAAAAATCAAAAATTTGCAAGATTGAAAAACCGAGAATTGAAAAATCAAAAAACCGAAAAATGAAAAAATCAAAAATCGAAAAATAGGAAAACCGAAAATTCGAAAATTCATAATATTGAAAACTCTAAAAGTCGACAATTCAAAAATAAAAAAACTAGAAAGTAAAATAATCGAAAAATCGAAAAGTAAACAAAATGCAAAGCCTAAAAACTGACGAACAGAAAAATCGAAAAATCGGAAAATCAAAAAGTGGAAAATCGAAAACTGGAGATTGAAAAATCGAAGATTGGAAAATCAAAAAATCGAAAATCGGAATATCGACAATCTACAAATTAAAAAACCGAAAAATCGAAAAATTAAAAAATCGGAAATCGAAAAATGAAAAAAAAACGAAAATTCAAAAATCGAATAATCCGAAACTAAAATAATAGAAAAGTGGAAAAGTAAAAATTGCAAAGTCTCAAAACTGACGAACAGAACAATCAAAAAATAAAAAAAAAAATCGAAAAATCTCTAAACATGGAAAATCGAAAAATCGAAAATCGGAAAATGGAAAAACCGAAAAATCGAAAATCGAAAACTCGAAAAATCGAAAATTCGATGAAACAAATACTCGAAAAAGCGAAAAGTAAAAAAATTGCAAGGCCTAAAAATTGAAAAATCAAAAAATCGAAAAAATGAAAATCGAAAAAACGACGATCGAAAAAAAATCAAAAAATCGAAAAGTGGAAAATCGGAAAGTAACAAAATTGAAATCTAAAAGCTGCAAATTGCAGAACCATAAAAACTGAAATAAATAGAAAAATCGAAAAACCCCAAAAGTGGAAAAACGAAAATCGGAAAATCGCAAATCGAAAAATCGTAAAATCAGAAAATGGAAAATCGAATAATCGACAGTTGAAAAATCGAAGGTCGAAAAATAAAACAACCGAAAAATCGAAAAATTTTATGATTAATGGAAAATCGAAAAATCGAAAATAGAAGAATTAAAAAACCGGAACATTGAAAAATCGGAAATCGAAGAATTAAAAACGTAAAATCGAGAATTCAAAAATCAAAAAAATCAGAAAGTAAAAAATAATCGAAAAATGCAAAAAAATTGCAAAGTCTAAAAACTGACGAACAGAAAAATCAAAAAATCTAAAAATGGAAAGACGAAAAATCGAAAATTGAAAGAATGGCAAATTAAAAAATCGAAACATTGAAAAATCAAAAAAACGAAAAATTAAAAAATCGAAAAAACGAAAAAACTGAAAACTCGAAAAATCAAAATACCGCAAATTTGAAAAATCAGAAAATTAGAAAATAATAAAATCGAAAAGTTGATAGAAAAATGGAAACTGGAAAATCTAATTCGATGAAACTGTTGGTCGAAAAAACGAAAAATCGAAAATCGAAGCGACCTTTTTTTGAGACAGGCTGTAAAAGTAAATCTAAAAAATATTACTGCAATGATAAATCACAGGTATAGACTCATCATATCAAATTTTACGATGACGTCATGCATTTTTTGGCGAAGATAAGCAAATACATTTTGATCGTGGCTTTGAAAGTATTCTTCGACTTTCGTTCCATTTCAAAATTTACTCTTTGTATATTTCAGTGGTCACAACGAGTTCACTAACTACGCTGAAGTATGCGAAGATTAAATTTCTCACCGAAAAGATGTCGGAAGTAATAAATTATCCTATCCGTCGAAGAACGTTCGGTCCGGTGTTATACCTCGACCCAAGAGAGACCGCAGTAATGGTCGGATAAAATAAAGCGTCAAACATGATTGATAAACTTTAAACCAAAATTATGAAGTTTATAAACTGATTTTTTTTTTTGTTTTTTGAAATGTAGTACTCTTCAAAAAATGTCCGTGACTTATTTTAATGTGAATTTTATAACTGTGGTCGGCACAATTAGACCTAATATTAGTGTGATTTTGAGCATATTCTCGATTTTATTTGAGCAGAACGGGTTTTTTTTTCTAATTTTATAAGTTATGGAAACTAATAGCACATCACAGATATTGCAAAAAAAAGGGGGCTCAGGTTCCAACTAATTGACAAGATTTCAAAGTATTCAGTTTTGCAATTCTTGATTTCTTCAATAAAATATATAAATTCATACTCAGTCATTTTTTTTTTGAGTCACCTTGTATGTATAAACAAATCCAAAAAATATAAATGGAATGGTAAATCACAAGTATAGACTCATCATATTCTGAACACTTTAGATAGGGTATTTATAAAATTAAAACTAATTCAGAGTAAAAATTTGGTCAACACGTAAATTTTCTTGTCGTTTGAGCCTACCTACAAATTCTGCCCTTGGACAATTTGGACCGCCTCCTTCAGTGACGACGGGCAAAAGTGATCCGCCCATAGGCTCAAAACATTTGCGTACGCCAAGGTTTTGCATGCCGGCGTCTAGAACGGAATGCGAAAGGATTTTACGCGTTTATTAAGATCACTGTCATTGCCAAGTCTTCCCCCAAATATTTTATTATTTTTGTTGGGTGCGTGTTGAATTCCTTGACACCTTTATGAACGTAGTAAATCGGCAAACAATACGATACTAGAAAATTTCAATTCATGCTGCAAGCCTGCAAACTGGTTTAGTACGACCGCCATGACTTTAATTAATTTCGCCGTGATTTTTACACGAGAAATTTGGTACTTTCAAATTTGTTTTTGTTTACATTTTTATTCCAACAAATCCGATTGTGTCTTCAATCGGTACAAAAACAAGTCTACTTCATGGTTTGACTAAATTGCACACCCCTAAATCACTAGGTACACAAAAACATTGCACCAAAAAAAATATAGGCCGATTTCGTAATTTTGGACATCTCTTGACCTCCTAACACACATTACAAACTTGTTTTTTTTTCTTCGAAAAGTGTGTGCATGTGCGTGAATATGTTTTGATCCCCATTGATAATTCGGCTAACCCATAAAACCCGCAACAATAACGATCAGTTTTGATTGAACGTTCGGCGGGTTCGCAATGTCACGCTTATCCAGATTTTGTACTATCTCAGATGCTTTGATTTGTGTGACAGCGATTTTGGTACTTCGGTTAATACTCACGTTCGTCTGGAACAGGCGATGGTTGTACTACCATGGGTCGAAATTTCCAGGACCCGTGGCTTTTCCGTTAATCGGGAACATGTACCTCCTGGAGGACGTGAAAAGTAGTTCCGCTCCAACAAAATTTGTATTTCTATTAATTAATTTTTGTAGAAATACACGCCACTATTTGTAAGTATTATGACAAATACGCCCCGATTGGAAGGTTCTGGATCGACACTCTCTATGTGTGTACTTCCAAGGCGGAGTACGTGGAGAAGGTGTTCACCAGATGTCTAGACAAAGGCATACTTTACGATATAATCGCCGACGATTATTTCAAAGACACGATTATCTTCGCTCCATGTGAGTATAAATTCTGAAAAATTGAGCAAGAGAATCGAAGAAAATTTTCTAGTATCCGTTTGGAAGAAACAACGAAAAGTAATGGACCACTTCTTCAAACCCAACGTGGTGAACTGTTTCGCTTCCATCTTCATCAGAGAAGCTCGAAGAGTGACGGAAAACCTCGAGGTCGGAAAACCCGTAGACCTCTTCTTAAACATGTGGAACCTAGGCACGAACGCAGCTTGTGGTAACTTACAACCCCAATTTTAAAAATCGTGCTCAAAATTTTGTAACAGAAACCATCGGAGGTGTCCACCCCAAGCTCCTCACCGGTAAAAAACAGAGCGTCAGGGATGTCCTCAGGTTCGAAGAAATCGTACTCAAGCGATTTTTCAACCCCTTGTATTTCTTCAAGTATTTTTGGGACCGCTCTTCGTATAAAAACGAAATTCGAGAGATCTGTCAAAGGGCTCATCAGTTTGCAGAGAAGGTAAACCCGCACCCCATTAAACACACGTGTATTGTTGGTTGCACTTTTTCATTGTAGATGGTAGACGAAAACGAATCTTTGAAAAAAATCACACAAGGTAAGAGTAAATTTTCACTTACTATTACTTCACTAAACTTGCTCTAGATGGTGAGAAACGTTTATTGAGTCATTTGATTCACTCCAACCACGAAAACCAATTTTCGTACGAATTGTTGCTACGAATCGCCTCGACTCTTCTCCCGATTTCCAGCGAAACCACAGCGGTGGGTGCCAGTTCTGTGCTCTTGATGTTAGGAATGCACCCAGAAGTCCAAGTAAACCCGTTTTTCATTTTTTGAAATTGTTGTTATTGTAATAATCATAGGAAAAAGTCTCCGAAGAGCTACATTCAGTGTTCGGCCACACTGACCGAGACGCCACCCTTGAAGACCTTTCCCAACTGGACTACCTGGACCGCGTTATCAAAGAAAGCCTGCGCCTCTTCCCCCCTTTGCCGCTAATCGGGCGCGAAATCAACCGCAACGTCGCTCTAGGTAGGTGAAGACTTCGGTCTTTTTCAAGACTAGATTTATGTCTACCAGATCCCTACGTGCTTCCGGCTGGGTGTAGGTTCGTGGTGCTCGTCCAGCATATTCACAGGAACCCCGAGTATTGGTCGGAGCCGTTGAAATTCGATCCTGATAGGTTCCTGCCCGAGGAAACGGCAAAGAGGAACCGGTTTGCGTATATTCCGTTCAGTATTGGCTCCAGGAACTGTCCAGGTTGGTTTCGAGGATGAGGTTTTCGTGGTTTGAGGGTGTCTCAGGTTCTAGGTATGCCATGTTGTCGATGAAGGCCACTTTGGCGACGGTTTTGAGGAGGTACAAGATTGCGAAAGTGATGGATTATAGGAGTGTGGAGGAGATTGAGTTGACGTTTTCGTTCGTGGGGAAGGCGAGTAAAGGCTATAGAGTTGTTTTGGAGAAAAAGTGCCAGAGTTAGCTTTTAATTAGTTTAAGTATTTATTTAATTTATTGTAATGAGCTTCCAGACCAAGGTTTTTTTAGTCTCAGGGTTTATTTACCTGTTATGTAATTATTATGGGTGCCGATCATTTTGTATCATATTACATTGACACCTTGCATAATAGTCAACTTTGTATAAAACGATATTAATAAATAATTTCAAATTAGAAAGAGTTACTTTTGTAACTGCGCGCAAAATTTGCGAGCCTGAATATTCCATCTCAGAACAGGATCATAGGAGATCGAGAAGGTTTGCTCAAATTATAATTACAGGAAACTGTTACATCGACAGCGACAAGTTCATTTTTTATAGAAAAAGTAAAACTATTATAATGTTCGTTTGCTAAAATAAAACAACACAATGTGACTTATTTTTTGTAAGTTGAGTGTTTCAGACAGTTTTTTTCTGGTTCCTGTGACCACCTAAACGAGTTTTGTGCAGCGAATGTATTGTTGGTTGCAGACACTTTTTAGATTCATTTAAGGGGGTACGTTAGACAAGAGGCAAGTTTGAAATGGGTACCATTTGTTGCCTTAAACGCAACCAGCAATTCTTCTTTAAATTTACCTGACGCGCTGGGATAGACGACTACCGAACCTGGGTCATAAAAACATCGTAAGCCGATAATGAAGAATAATGATAATTTATGACAGGCGGCCCACAACATACCTTCAGCACAGAATAATCATTTCTCGTATTCTTTTGACATATTAATTTTAATATTCGAGATAAGTATTATATTATTCAAACACAATTTAGACACTGTAGAGCAAACAAGGCTTATCAAGCCCGTCTCTTACTTTATTCGCCTAAATGTATTATTAATACCGTTTTCTCGTTATTTAGATAAGGGAAAATGCACAGTTCTATTTTTAAACGCTCTGTATTTTTGCTCGGTAAAAATGATAAATGCTAAGTTATATAATAAATGCTCAGTTAAAAAATAAATTCTCAGTAAAAATAATATATGCTTGGTGAAATAATAGCTGCTTAGTTAAATTAATAACTGTTCGGTTAAATAAGGAATGCTTAATAAGAACCCTACGTGCTAAGTATAAAAATTGGTCGAAGGTTATTTCGACAGAACTTCCCTCGCCCGTCAAGTGCAGCACAACAAATAATACTCCCGCAGAAGGCGCAAATTGAAAAATGAAATATACTTAAAATAGACAACAAATTGGAAAAATCGAAAAATCAAAAACTTTAAAAATCGAAAAATCAAAACACCCAAAAATCGAAACATTAAAAAATCAAAAAATTAAAATATCTGAAAATTGAAAATCCAGAAATTGAAAAGTTCTCAATATTCAAATCCTGAAAAATTGAGTATTGAAAACTTGAAAAATTGAGAAATCCAAGCTTAAAAAAATAGTAAAATTGAAAAATGTAAAATTTAAAAAATCCAAAAATTGAGAAATAAAAGAAAAGAAAAATCAAAAATTTAAAAATTCGAAAAATTGAAAAATAAAAATATCGAAAAATTGTAGAATTGGGAGATCGAAACACCAAAAAAATCAAAAAAACAAAAATCTAAAATTCAAAAATCAAAAAATTGAATATTCGAAAAGCCAAAAAGTCGAAAAATCGAAACATCGGAATATTCAAAAACTGAAACAACGAGAAATCAAAACATCGTACAGTAGAGGAGTCAAAAAATCAAAAAATTAAGAAATCAAATTAGACCAAAATTGAAAAATCGAAAAATTAATAATTGAAAAATTGAAACATTTTAAATGAAAAAAAAATCGGTAAACCGAAAAATTGAAAAATCTAAAAATCGACAAATTGAACAATCTAAAAATTAAACAATTTAAAAACCGAAGAATTGGAAAACCAAAAAATCTAAACCGAGAACTTGAAAAATCGAATAATCGACAAACCAAAACATCAAGGAAAACAAAAAAATTAACGGAAAATCTAGAACTTCAAAATTGAAAAATTAAAATACCTATCGAAAAAGTGAAAAACCGAGAAATCGAAACATCAAAAAATGGAAAAATTGAAGAACCGAAACATTGCAAAATCCCAGAAGTGAAATACTGAAAAACTGAAAAATGGAAGGAAAATTGAAAAATCGAAAAAGTGAAAAAATCCAAAACTGAAATCTTGAAAAACTGAAAAATGGAAAGAAAATTGAAGAATTGGAAAAGAGAAAAAATCCAAAACTGAAACATTGAAAAATTCAGAAATCGAAAAATTGAAAAATCACAATTGAAGAAAGAATTGAAAAATCGAGAAATAGAGAAATGGGAAAATCAAAAAATCAGTTAATCGAAAAATTTAGAAACGTCAAAAATTAAAAACTGAAAAATAAAAAAAATTAAAAATCGTAAAACTGAAACATCGGAAAATTGAGAAATCGAGCAAAATTGAAGTATCGTAAAGTTAATAAATTGAAAAACTGAAAATTTAAAAAAAAAAATCGTATCAAAAACTAAAAATTCAAAAAATCCAGAAATTGAACAATCAAAAAATCAAAACATTGAAATCCCAGTAAGTTGATGAATAGTAAAATTTAAAAAACAAAAATTTTAAAAGTCCAAGAATTGAACAACAAAAAAAATCCAAAATCGAATGATGGAGAGAGAACTCGAAACATCAAAGAAAACAAAAAATCTAAAATTTGAAAATTCAGCATATTGAAAAATTATGGAACTGGTGAGAAATCTAAAAATCTAAAACTTTATAAACTGAAAAATTAAAATATCGAAAAATTTAAAAACCGAGAAAACAACATCAAAAATTTGAAAAATTGAAGAAACGTATATTGCAAAATTCCAAAGCTGAAATATTGAAAAACCTAAAATTGGAAAGAAAATTAAAGAATCGAAACAGTGAAAAAATCTCAGAACTGAAACATTGAAAAATTGAGAAATGGAGAAATGGGAAAATCAAAAAAATCGGTCTAAAGAGTTTAGACAGTACTTCCCTCGCTATCGGAAACGTGACGATGCCTATTATGTTTTTTTTCACATTAGATTTCAAAGCATTCGGTTTTGTAGTTCCTGATTAAATCAATAAAATAAATTTGCGCATTCATTAAATTTTTTGAGTCACTCTGTATATCCGAATACAAAAAATATGAATGGAATGATAAATTACAAGAAGAGACTCATCATATTTTGTACATTTTAAATAGGATTATACGGCAAACTTTTGAGCTGACGTCATCAATTTTTTGGGGAAGATAACCAAATATATTTTGACTAAAAATTTATTATGCTCTTTACAACCTTAAAACATTTGCAAGATTTCAAAGCATTGGGTTCTGTAGTTCCTGATTAACTCAATAAAATAAATTTAAGCATTCATTAATTTTTGGGGTCATCCTGTATATGCAAATCCAAAAAACATGAATGGAATGATAAATCACAAGAAGAGACTCATCATATTTTTTTTGATCAAAAATTTACCAGGCGTATGATAAATTTAAAACATTTCCAAGATTTCAATGTATTCGGTTTTGTAGTTCCTGATTAAATTAATAAAATAAGTTTACGCATTCATTAAATTTTTTGAGTCAACTTATACAACGGCCGGTCCTGGCGGCTTGTTATAAAACTGAGTTCCTTGCCATAAATTAGAAAAATCAGCCGAGAACTCTAACAATCAGCTTATGGTAGAGCAGGCGATAAGGGTTTTACCTGGAAAGTCGCTTCCGTAAATTTTAGTGGCGCTCCTATCGGCAAAGTACTGAACTAACTGCTCAAATTCTGTCGAATTGATACCCATTTTTTTCAATAATTGTTAGTTTTTGTTAAAAACTCTGCTAACCAATAGATCATTAATTTTCCTCTGATATTCCTGTTAAAATTATTCGACGTATTTTGCATTAATTTGTGGTATATTTTGATTTTAATAAACACATTATTATTTAAACAAATTGTACCACTAACAAACATTTAATGACTCTGCGGCCTGTAAAACGTGATGTTTTATCCATGTGCGAATTTTCAAGCGATTCTATGATGGTTATCACTCAAAAAACTTGAAAAGAAAACACACAATGGTGCTTTTGTTACGATATTTCTCAGCCATATTTTTTTAATTGATTGAACTGGTCTCTGCGCTCTAGAATATGAAAAAAGGTGCAGTTTGATGTATGATACATCTATATTAATATCATTTTTTCATACAAAAAACCAAAAAAATATTATACCTCGTCTAGCAAGTCCCCTTAATTACGACAAAAAAAAAACATAAAAAAAAACGATAAAAAGACACTAAACTGGGACCAAGAAAAAGTTGGCATAAAAAAACAGAAAAAGAACCAAAGTCGACGAAATACGCAAATAAGCAGATGAAAGAAAAACAACAAAGAAGGTAGGAAAAAACGAAAAGAAAAGCCACAAAAACGCCATAAATAAATAGGAATTTAACTCGTTACTATGAAAATTTGTAATTCAACACCTTTAAATTTTACAAGTTTTTACAAAATCAGTTTTATCTTAAACACTAAGCATTTTCTAAAATCAGTCTTATCTTACCAAGTACTAGCGCCGCCCACCCACCCTTTATTTTCTCAGAGGGTAGTACTTGCTAGGATAAGTCTTATTTTGGCAAAATGACATATCCTCTGAGAAAATAGAGGGCGGGTGGGCGGGGCTAGCACTTGCTAAGATAAGACAAATTTTGCTCCTATTAAACTTGTAAACTTGTTAAATTTAAAAGGTGTTAAATTGCATATTTCCATAGTAACGAGTGAAATTCCTAAATCTGACTGGATATCTATTTTTTACCAACTGAGTCATTAATTTTTCTGAGACACCCTGTATAAGCAAATTCAAAAAATATTAATTATATATATTAAAAATAAATCACCCGAAAAAAGACGGTATAAAACAGAAAAAAAAAGAGAACAGAAAATGATCACAAAAGAAAGCGCGATGAAAAAAGTGAGAAATAAAAGGGGGAAAATCGACATAAAAAACACAAAAAACAAAAAAAGGTGGGAGAAATCATAAAAAAAAAACGCAAAAAAGCAACAAGAGAGCGACAAAAAATACTAAAACAGTTCAGACAAAACGGGAAAAAGGATAACAAAAAAAAATAAGGCCAGAGAAAGATAAATAACATTAAATAAAATCAGCAAAACGTAAGAAATAAAATAAACTTGGCTTTGTTTTTTTTTTCTCATATTATTGATTATAATTTTAATTTTGTAAAATGTAGAATGTAATAAATTATTATTATTATTAAATAGACAACAAGAAAAGTCTAGAAAAAAGACGAAAAACGGAAGTGATGAGTAAATAAGATCACCCAATTTTACGCTTTAGGTACGTTTTACCATTTTCCATACCTAAACAATAACAACAGTAACCTTTCTCTCATTTATGTTTTACAATAAACCCATCATACATCATATAACGGCACACATTCACCCAACACATAATCACGTACCAACAAACATCTAGAAACCCAGCGAAAGTACAAAATCGGAAAAAAACATCGTGCCAATAATGCGATTATGAAATAAAAACACACAAACCCAACGAAAGTAAAAGGATGAAGATTTCCTTGTTACAATTTATCAGACGATTCGATTCCAAAGCGTGATGTATTGTTGGTTGCATATCCAACCAAGTGTAACCAGCGCAACACTCCTCAAAGTTTTCTGTGTCCAAAAATCCACTTCTAACCCACATACTTAGTTCGGTATTCGTTACATAAAGCCAGATCTCATTGCTTGAGTAGGTAACAGGTGTCCGATCCAAGTAAAAAATTTCTCCGGTCTTAATGAACTTGTAGGCAATTAAATCCATTGCCCAATCCAGCGAGCAACTAATCATCTCCCCTAGTAATTAAATCCGCTTTTTTCTCTATTTATTTAATGAGGCAATATTTCAGCCAATTTATCGACCCAATTTTCGCGAATTTGAAGCCACCGAACGCCGATTTTTCCCATTCCAATTCCAAACGAGTTCGATATTCAAATTAGGAGTTTAACAATCGCGACCTACGCTCTTAAGCAACGCTCCTCGTGCCTGCCCTGGTTGTCTGGGCGCTTTTGACGCACTTTATCGCAATTCCGGACCTGTCGTCCGAAATCTTCCAGACTGTCGCAACGAAAAATGTTAGATAACTATCACGAAACATATGGTTTACGGTAATCACTTCCGGTCAAGTGATTTCCCCGTCGCGGATGCAAATGAGTCGAGAAAGACCGCCGGTTTCGAAATTTGGATTTGATGTTTTGTCCTCGACGACGATGGAGATTTCACACGTTCGGTGATTGCACGGATCGGACGTAAAACAGTGAAAGTGGAAATTGAGAATCGGCTTGATACGAGTACGTTTAATTGCAGTTGCATAAGAGATGCAGTTGGTTTGCGTTATCCCACACAACAACAATAAACAACGGATTAATCGTGCGACGCCGATTTGTTAGACAAAGTTGAGAGTTCGGTGTTGATTGTTTGATTGTTAATAACTGCAGCGTGGTAGTTACTTTCAAATTTTCGTGTCACGTTTTTAGATCTTCCTACACATTGTCTTAGAATTTAGGGTTTTTATTTCTTTATCTAGAATGGAACTAAATAAAGTATTTTCCACGCAAAAATCATACTCGCGTTATTTGTGACTTAATGTTGTAATTTCTTCATGCATGGATAATAATCAGAAGTATGAGCTAAAATATTACAATTTTTAAATAATTACATCTCGTTTTTCACACATATTTTATTACTGGATCTTACTCTGTTTCCCATTCTGTTCCTTTTTTGTAAAATGTTTTATATAAGTCGACTGTTTTTGCGATTTTTCTACCAAAATATCGAAGGAAAGACAATCAAAAACGAAACAAGTTGCAGAAATAAAATAGAGGGTGATCTAAGCCTTATAAAATGGCAATTATAGTTAGAAACAGAACACCTCTACAGCTACACAATTTTAATTTATATCAAATACCTATATAACCCTACTAGTAATGTTAAAAAAAGACACTAATGAATAAATCCTATCTAAAATGTACAAAATATGATGAGTCTCTTCTTGTAATTTATCATCCCATTCATATTTTTTGGATTCGGATATATAGGGTGACTCAAAAAATTTAATGAATGCGCAAATTTATTTTATTAATTTAATCAGGAACTACAAAATCGAATGCTTTGAAATCTTGGAAATGTTTTAAATTTATCATAAGCATGGTAAATTTTTGATCAAAATATATTTGCTCATCCGTCCTAAAAAATGGATGACGCCACCCCAAAATTTTGCTGAATAAATCCTAACTAAATTGTATAAAATATGATGAGTCACTTCTTGTGATTTATCATTCCATTCATGTTTTTTGGATTTGCATATACAGGGTGTCTCAAAAAAATTAATGAATGCGTAAATTTATTTTATTGATTTAATCAGGAATTCTGAAGATTTCTAAAATTCCTGTAACTTTTGAGATTGAACAGATTTTAGAGATTTTAGAGATCCTAGAAATGCTAGATATCCAGAAATTCTAGAAATAGTCCATAGATTTAAAGGTTCTCGAAATCATAAATACTGCAGAAATTCAAAGGATACGAAAGATTCCAGAAATTCTTACCATTCTGAAAACGTTGATGAAGGTCCTGAAAGTCTGAAGATTCTAAGATTTCCAAAATTTCTGTATGTTTTGGGATTTTATAGATTTTAGAGATTTTAGAAATCGTAGATATTCCGAAACCTTAAGGGTCCTCGAACACAAATTCAATAAAGTCCAAGATTTCCAAATATTCCAGAGATCTCAGTATTTTGAAGAACTTGAAGAGATTGAAATTCTGAAGATTATTAGTTTCATTAATAAGTATTTGGAAATTCAAGAAGCTCCAAAGATCAAAACAGTCCGACAGTTTCCCGATTCTCAACATCTTGAAGATCTTGGAAGTTTCTAAAATTCTGAAAATTCTTCCAACGATTTAAAGATTTGTAACTCTTCAGTTTTTAAAGATTTTAAGGGTCTCAGAAATCATAAGTATTCTAGATCTTTGAGGGATCTTGTAGACTCTAAAGCTTTCACAGATCACAAATATTGCAGTAATTCAATAAATTCTATAAAGATACGAAAGATTCCAGATATTTGGGGATAGTCAGAGATGTCGAAACAATGGGGCGTTAAAGGTTTCGAGGGCTTTAGGATTTTTTAGAATTTTAGGAACTTTCAGGTCTTCCAAAAAGGCTTCAAATTTGCATAGAAGTTTAGAAATTTCATAGACTTTAAGAGAGACTTTGAAAACGTCAACGAATTAAAAAATTTTGAAACTTTAGACAGATTAGGGATCCTAGAGGCTTTCGACGCTTTAAGATTTTCAACCGCTTGAACCACTTCAAAGACCTCAGTAACTTTACAGGTTTCAGGATTTTTACTAACTGTGGATATTTTAATTTTTAAATAAATTTGAAATTTTACAAACTTTACAACTTTTGGGACTTTAAACAATTCAGAGACTTTAGGGATCCTAATAGCTTTAGAATTTTTAGTTAATTTAGATATCTTAGATAGAGACTTCATAATGTTGGAGACTTTAAAAGAATTTTTAAATACTCTAGAAATTTTTGAGACTTTTGGGATTTAGAGCCTTTAGACAATTTAAAGACATATACAAACTTTAGAAGTTTTAAAGACATTAAAGACTTTGGAACCTTCAGAGACTTCACAGGCTCCAGAGATTTCAGACACTCTAGAGACTTTGGAGACCCTAGAGAGTCTAAAGAGTTCAGAGACTTTAGAGATTTTAACTGTCCTAGAGGCTATAGAAGCTTTAAGTTTTAATTTCAGGGACCTGAGGAACGTTTAATGTTTTAGGGTTTCTAAAAATTTTGATATTTTAAAGATTTTATAAACACTGGGACTTTTGGGGCTTCAAGGGCTTTGGAAATTTTAACGACTTTAGGGTCGTTTTTGAGGCTTTATATTCTATAAGAAGTTTTGGAAACTTTAAAGATTTTAGAGACTTTAGGAACTTTGGAGAATTAAAAAATTTTATAAATTTCAGAGAGTTCAGTTGATCTAGCCGATTTAGAGTTTTTTTAGAGAGCTCTAGTGTTTTAAGAACGTTAGGTATTATAGATGATTTAGTTTTAAAGGAACTTTTAAAATTGTTGTCACTTTCAACACTTTAGAACAGACTTTCTAGGTGATTTTAGGAAGATTTTTTAAAAACTTTAGAAGCTCTAGACTTTAGGGGCCTTAGCAACTTCAGAGGCTTTAGGGTTTTTAGTAACTTTAGATATTGGAGAATTTAGAAGAGATTTTAGGACCTTCAACAACTGTAAGATTTTTCGGCATGTTAAGTAGAAGAGGTTTTAAATATGCTTGAGATTTTGGAGGCCTTAGAGACTATAGAGACTTCAGAATAAATTAGACTATAGAAGAAGCTTTAGAAGCTGTAGAAGAAGCTTTAGAGACTTTAGGGACTTCGGAAAATGTACAGCCTTTAGGGGATCAGAAGAGATTTTATTGACTTTACAGAAATTAGAAGTTTTAAAAATTTTACAGTCCTTAGTGTTCTAGAGGCTTTAGAGGGTTTAAAGTTTTTAGGCACTTTGGGAACTTCGGGTATGTTAGTTAAAGGCATTGGGTGGTTTAAAAACTTCAGAGGCTTTAGAAGTTTTAGGGACTTTTGAAACTTTAGAAGAGGCTTCAAATATTCTTGATATTCTAGAGACTTTGGAATTTTTGAGATTTGAAAAAAAGTTTTAGAAGAGGTTTAGAGACTTCAGAAACTTTACAGGTTTCAGAATCTTTAAGAATTTTAGGAGCTTTTGAGGCTTTAGAAGAGGCTTTAAATATTCTTGAGGTTTGGAAACAGCACCCAGTGCTTTGAAATCTTGCAAATGTTTTAAGGTTATAAAGAGCATAATAAATTTGTAGTCAAAATATATTTGCTTATCCCCTCCAAAAAGTTGATGACGTCAGCTCAAAAGTTTGCCGTATAATCCTATTTAATATGTACAAAATATGATGAGTCTCTTCTTGTTCGGATATACAGGGTGTCTTAAAAAATTTAATGAATGCGCAATTTATTTTATTGATTTAATCAGGAACTACAAAACCGAATGCTTTGAAATCTAATGTGAAAAAAAAACATAATAGGCATGCAGTCGTCACGCTTCCGATAGCGAGGGAAGTACTGTCTAAACTCTTTAGACCAATTTTTTTGATTTTCCCATTTTTCCATTTCTCAATTTTTTTTCACTGTTTCGATTCTTTAATTTTCCTTCCATTTTTAGGTTTTTCAATATTTCAGCTTTGGAATTTTGCAATATTTCGTTTCTTCAATTTTTCAAATTTTTGATATTGTGTTTTCTCGGTTTTAAATTGTAGATTTTTTGTTTTCTTTGATGTTTTGAGTTCTCGATCATTCGATTTTCTGAGTTTTCAGGCTTAGATTTTTTTGTTGTTCAATTCTTGGATTTTTAAAATTTTTGTTTTTTAAATTTTCCCATTTATCAACTTACTGGGATTTCAATGTTTTGATTTTTTGGTTGGTCAATTTCTCGATTTTCTGGATTTTAGTTTTTCATACGATTTTCTTTTCTCAAAAATTTTCAGTTTTTCAATTTATTACCTTTACGATACTTATTCAGTTTTGCTCGATTTCAATTTCTCAATTCTTCGACATATTACTATTGGGATTTTTCAATTTATCTGTTCATATTTTCGGTTTCTCGAATTTCTTCATTTTTCGATTTCTCAATTTTCCGATGTTTCAGTTTTACGATTTTGAAATTTTTTTATTTTTCAGTTTTCAATTTTTGACGTTTCTAAATTTTCCGATTTCTCAATTTTTAGATTAACTGATTTTTTGATTTTCCCATTTCTCTACTTCTCGATTTTTCAATTCTTTCTTCAATTGTGATTTTTCAATTTTTCGATTTCTGAATTTTTCATGTTTCAGTTTTGGATTTTTTCACTTTTCCGATTCTTCAATTTTCTTTCCATTTTTCAGTTTTTCAACATTTCAGTTTTGAATTTTTGCACTTTTTCGATTTTTCAATTTTCCTTCCATTTTTCAGTTTTTCGGTATTTCAGTTCTGGGATTTTGCAATGTTTCGTTTCTTCAATTTTTCCATTTTTTGATGTTTCGATTTCTCGGTTTTTCAATTTTTCGATAGGTATTTTAATTTTTCAATTTTTAAGTTCTAGATTTTCCGTTAATTTTTTTGTTTTCCTTGATGTTTTGATTTCTCGATTATTCGATTTTTCAAGTTCTCGGTTTAGATTTTTTGGTTTTCCAATTCTTCGATTTTTAAATTGTTTAATTTGTAGATTGTTCAATTTCTCGATTTTTAGATTTTTCAATTTTTCGGTTTACCGATTTTTTTTCATTTAAAATGTTTCAATTTTTCAATTATTAACTTTTCGATTTTTTAATTATGGTCTAATTTGATTTCTTAAGTTTTTGATTTTTTGTCTCCTCTACTGTTAATGTTTTGATTTCTCGATGTTTCAGTTTTTGAACATTCCGATGTTTCGATTTTTCGACTTTTTGGCTTTTCGAGTGTTCAATTTTTTGATTTTTGAATTTTAGATTTTTGTTTTTTTGATTTTTTGAGTTCTGGATCATTCGATGTTCTGAGTTTTCAGGCTTAGATTTTTTTTATTGTTCAATTCTTGGATTTTTAAAATTTTTGTTTTTTTTTAATTTTCCTATTTATCAACTTACTGGGATTTCAATGATTTGATTTTTTGATTGTTCAATTTCTCAATTTTTGGAATTTTCAGTTTTTGATACGATTTTCTTTTTTCAAAAATTTTCAGTTTTTCAATTTATTAACTTTACGATACTTCAGTTTTGCTCGATTTCGATTTCTCAATTTTTCGACACACATAGGGTAAATGTGTACAAGAGTGCGAATATGTATAAGAGTACGCACTGATGATTTCTGCTTATTAGTGCCATCTGGGTAAGATGAAGTGATACCATTCAGAATTTAATGCTAAACCTGAGATAAAGGTGCAAAAGTGACCTGAATGTAGTTTATAGTTTGGTCGTACTGACGATTTTATGTTCACACGTTGTGTGGATGTAATTTTTACCGCTCATAGTTTTAGTTTTTTGTAAGATACGTACCAGTTCTTTTATTTTACAGAAATAATTTTCATTAGCTGTAACTTTTAAGGTCTCGTTATACACTAACAGTTTTATACTTTCTATCCATCAAAAGCTTTTAACTTTGAAAACATTAGGTTATGTACAAATGCACAAGAGTGCGCAGCGAGGTATTGTATAAGAGTGTGCATTGCTTGCGATACGTAGTCTAATAGTCTTGTAGATACATATCATATGATAATGAATTATTTAAGTCTACTACTTTGTACTGCTTCTCAAGTTGTGTGGTGGTGGTTATGGTGATTTTTTTTAAATTATTACTTTCTGAGCTTGTTGTAATCGAGTCCGTCGACCGACTCTCTACTTTTACGTTTTCACGACTTTTCAAGACCCCTAGAGTACGAAGAAATAGATCTCCCGTTTTATGTGAAGTCTGTAGTTACTTATTCCCATTTATTTTCACCTTAGAAACAAAGATTTTTTCATAAAATGTAATGCGCACTCATAAGCGTTCAAATGCGCACTCTTGTGCAATGAACTGTCTAAGAGTGCGCATTTACACATCTTGACAAAAATTGAAATTACTCTTAAAATATAGTGGTCTTGGGACGTACAATTAAATATATCTGATCTCTAAACATGTATATGAAGAACCCATATCATAAAATTTGTCTATCCAAAAAAATTTAAAAGTTGTTGAGAGTTTTACACTAAGTGCGTACTCTTGTACACATTTACCCTATTACTATTGGGATTTTTCAATTTATCGATTCTTCGATTTCTCGATTGTTCATATTTTCGGTTTCTCCAATTTCTTCATTTTTCGATTTCTCAATTTTCCGATGTTTCATTTTTACGATTTTGAAATTTTTTTATTTTTCAGTTTTCAATTTTTGACGTTTCTAAATTTTTCGATTTCTCAATTTTTCGATTAACTGATTTTTTGATTTTCCCATTTCTCTACTTCTCGATTTTTCAATTCTTTCTTCAATTGTGATTTTTCAATTTTTCGATTTCTGAATTTTTCATGTTTCAGTTTTGGATTTTTTCACTTTTCCGATTCTTCAATTTTCTTTCCATTTTTCAGTTTTTCAACATTTCAGTTTTGAATTTTTGCACTTTTTAGATTTTTCAATTTTCCTTCCATTTTTCAGTTTTTCAGTATTTCAGTTCTGGGATTTTGCAATGTTTCGTTTCTTCAATTTTTCCATTTTTTGATGTTTCGATTTCTCGGTTTTTCAATTTTTCGATAGGTATTTTAATTTTTCAATTTTTAAGTTCTAGATTTTCCGTTAATTTTTTTGTTTTCCTTGATGTTTTGATTTCTCGATTATTCGATTTTTCAAGTTCTCGGTTTAGATTTTTTGGTTTTCCAATTCTTCGATTTTTAAATTGTTTAATTTGTAGATTGTTCAATTTCTCGATTTTTAGATTTTTCAATTTTTCGGTTTACCGATTTTTTTTCATTTAAAATGTTTCAATTTTTCAATTATTAACTTTTCGATTTTTTAATTATGGTCTAATTTGATTTCTTAAGTTTTTGATTTTTTGTCTCCTCTACTGTTAATGTTTTGATTTCTCGATGTTTCAGTTTTTGAACATTCCGATGTTTCGATTTTTCGACTTTTTGGCTTTTCGAGTGTTCAATTTTTTGATTTTTGGATTTTAGATTTTTGTTTTTTTGATTTTTTGAGTTCTGGATCATTCGATGTTCTGAGTTTTCAGGCTTAGATTTTTTTTATTGTTCAATTCTTGGATTTTTAAAATTTTTGTTTTTTTTTAATTTTCCTATTTATCAACTTACTGGGATTTCAATGATTTGATTTTTTGATTGTTCAATTTCTCAATTTTTGGAATTTTCAGTTTTTGATACGATTTTCTTTTTTCAAAAATTTTCAGTTTTTCAATTTATTAACTTTACGATACTTCAGTTTTGCTCGATTTCGATTTCTCAATTTTTCGACACACATATTACTATTGGGATTTTTCAATTTATCGATTCTTCGATTTCTCGATTGTTCATATTTTCGGTTTCTCCAATTTCTTCATTTTTTGATTTCTCAATTTTCCGATGTTTCATTTTTACGATTTTGAAATTTTTTTATTTTTCAGTTTTCAATTTTTGACGTTTCTAAATCTTTCGATTTCTCAATTTTTTGATTAACTGATTTTTTGATTTTCCCATTTCTCTACTTCTCGATTTTTCAATTCTTTCTTCAATTGTGATTTTTCAATTTTTCGATTTCTGAATTTTTCATGTTTCAGTTTTGGATTTTTTCACTTTTCCGATTCTTCAATTTTCTTTCCATTTTTCAGTTTTTCAACATTTCAGTTTTGAATTTTTGCACTTTTTCGATTTTTCAATTTTCCTTCCATTTTTCAGTTTTTCAGTATTTCAGTTCTGGGATTTTGCAATGTTTCGGTTCTTCAATTTTTCCATTTTTTGATGTTTCGATTTCTCGGTTTTTCAATTTTTCGATAGGTATTTTGATTTTTCAATTTTTAAGTTCTAGATTTTCCGTTAATTCTTCTGTTTTCCTTGATGTTTTGATTTCTCGATTATTCGATTTTTCAAGCTCTCGGTTTAGATTTTTTGGTTTTCCAATTCTTCGATTTTTAAATTGTTTAATTTTTAGATTGTTCTGTTTCTCGATTTTTAGATTTTTCAATTTTTCGGTTTACCGTTTTTTTTTTCATTTAAAATGTTTCAATTTTTAAATTATTAACTTTTCGATTTTTCAGTTTTGGTCTAATTTGATTTCTTAATTTTTTGATTTTTGACTCCTCCACTGTTGATGTTTTGATTTCTCGATGTTTCAGTTTTTGAACATTCCGATGTTTCGATTTTTCGAATTTTTAAATTTTGGATTTTTCTTTTCTTTTATTTCTCAATTTTTGGATTTTTTAAATTTTACATTTTTCGGTTATACTATTTTTTGATGCTTGGATTTCTCAATTTTTCAAGTTTTCAATACTCAATTTTTCAGGATTTGAATATTGAGAACTTTTCAATTTCTGGATTTTCAATTTTCAGATATTTTAATTTTTTGATTTTTTAATGTTTCGATTTTTGGGTGTTTTGATTTTTCGATTTTTAAAGTTTTTGATTTTTCGATTTTTCCGATTTGTTGTCTATTTTAAGTATATTTCATTTTTCAATTTGCGCCTTCTGCGGGAGTATTATTTATTGTGCTGCACTTGACGGGTTCTTACTATAAGTATTCCTTATTTAACCGAACAGTTATTAATTTAACTAAGCAGCTATTATTTCACCAAGCATATATTATTTTTTCTGAGAAGTTATTTTTTAACTGAGCATTTATTATATAACTTAGAATTTATCATTTTTACCGAGCAAAAATGCAGAGCGTTTAAAAATAGAACTGTGGATCTAATGGCGCCCAATTCAAACTTGTCTCTCGTCTAGCGTTCCCCCTTAAGTAATAAAGCACTGGATTTGCATTAAAAACGAGTATCGATGACGCCACGCTTCTGACATCACCAGTCAAAAAATTTCATCAGAGGTAACCACTTGGAAAGTTTTTGTCAAATTACATTTCCTCAATTTTTTATCGAACCGAACGCACCCGTTCCACTTGGCATTTATCACCATCTACGACCTGTTGCTCGTCTTTTTGAACCACCCTGTATAACCAGTTAATCCCGCTTAATCCAACAGGTGGTTATCCTCGCGCCCCGGCCCAGCCCGGCATTCCTCCGGGCCGCGTTTATGCAACAATTACCCTCCGGAACCGCCTCGATCTCGATCATTCTGGCGCAACGCCGTCTCATTGTCTTACATTAAGAAACGCGGAGTTAATAGCTCACACCGGACTCCAGTTTCACATCCTTAAGGCTGCTGCTCAGTGTGACATAACATAGGGCGTACCGGTCTGAAAGGTCCGGTTTCGAAGGCCACTCCACGTAACACCGGATTTTTACCCGCGCCGTATGATTTATTTATAAAAAACCGCCATTTCGTCGTCCACTTTTCCGTGTTCTGCATTTTAAAGGTTAGACGGTGCATTTTGTAAGAGTGGGCGTTACGAAACCGAAGATTCCAGCGATCTAGATTATTATTATTTATGCGTTTTTTTAATTTTCGCGCCGTTTCCGGAGATAATAAGCGCTTTTTTAATCCTTTCACTGTTATCAAGCGGTGATTCACCATTTTGATTGAGTCGGAGTTCTTGGAAAGAACGTCGAAGAACAAACAATTCAGAGCACGCTAATAATGTGGGTTTGTAAAGGTTGTGTTTGTCTACGGTATAATTCTGGAGGAATTTATGGGTTCGGGGACCGTTTTGGAGCAATTATCGCAAACCTGCTACTTCACCGCGTTTGCGAAACGGAAAAATGTCAAACTTGGTTTTTTTCTGCAAGTGCAACTTTTGTCACGCGGTTCCTACATCTTTGTTGCCAAAGCTTCGCAATCACGAGTCCGAAAATTAAAAAAAAATTAACGACACTCGTTTCGCAAGTGTATTAAACTCGGTAAACGATTTTGCAAGCACATACGAAACGTTTTTTGTATATTTATTTGAGACTCACGTACTGCTTTCGTTACATACCTACGACACAAGAAAATAACGAGATTGGATCTCGCAATCCTTGAAACGTTGCAGTATTAGGTGTTATGTAAAGGCCCGTTTTAGGGAAACTTATTCGGGTCGATTTACGAGCAGGAAGCGCGGAAAACAATCACAGAGTAATTAAAGAGCGAAAATGTGGGGCAAAAGTCGCGATTATGTCAGCGGATCGAGATTTGCACGAGTTATGGTTTTTAATTAAAAACTAATCGCTGGAACTGCCCGAAATGGGTAGGAATTAACGATGTGGACATTCCGATGCGAAAGATTAATTGAGAGAGGTTTAGGTATGTCGTCGCGGATTTTTTTGCAGGTGTAAATCACACCGAGCTGATTTGGTTGGGTGTTGGTGGGATTTGGGAAAAGTGCTGCATAAATCACGGCCAGGAAGCAAAGCGACCTCGATGGTTCTTTTACGTAACAATCGCAAATTTTGGCTTTAAAATCGAATACTCGTTTCTTTGATAACTCCAACAGTTTTTCCAAAATCGGCCTTTGAAATATCGAACTTTTGGAATTTTTAAAAAATTTAATTTTTAAACCGAACATTTTGAAATTGCTCTATATTTTTGGAATCAGCACGTTGAGATCTACATCCTTGAATTTTTTAAGAATTTTTAGACAAAGAGGTGTTTTATTTTCGGATAAATTTAAAGGAATCTGGTGTTTTGACAACAATCAGCTCAATACTTTCGGAGATTATCTCTTTAATAAAAATCCAGGACGGCAGACAGACGGACAGACGGTCAGACGGATAGACGGACAGATGGACAGACGGACAGACAGACAGGCGGAAACGGAAGACCTATTTCTTCGTACTCTAGGGATCATGAAACGTCGAGAAAATGTAAACGTAAAAAATTGGTCGAAGGTTATGTCGACAGAACTTCTCTAAAATCTAAAATTTAAAAAATCAATGAATTAAAATATCAAAAAATTGAAGAATCGGAAAATTGAAAAATCCCAAAACTCAAATATCGAAAAATCGATCAACAGAAAATCGAAAACTGAAAACTACCAAAATTGAAATACCAAATATCGAAAAATTCGAAAATCGAAAAATCTGAAAGTCGAAAAATCGAAAAACCGAGAGTTCGAGAAATGGAATAATCGAAACATCGAAAAATTAAAAATTGGGGACATCGAGGAACCGAAACATCAAAAAATCTAAAAAACAAAATCTCGATAGACGGATATGAAGAGAGAAATAAAAAAATTAAACAACTTAAAAAACAAAAAATTGAAAAATCGAAATACTGGAAACATCAAAAAACGAGAAATCCAGAAATCTAAAAATCTAAAATTTAAACATTCGAAAAATGTGAAATTTAAAAAATCGAAAAATTGAAAAATCGAAACAGTGAAAAATTTCAAAACTCAAATAACGAAAAATTGATCACTCGATAAATTGAAAAATCGAGAGGTCGGAAAATCGAGAAATCAAAATAGCTCAACATCGATAAACATAAAAATCGAAAAATTGGGAATCTGAATTAATCAAAAAATTGAAATATCAAAATGTCGATATAAATAGAAAAATCGAAAAACTGAAAAAGTCAAAAAAATCGAACAATTAAATTAAGTAGATCACTCGAAAAATCGAGAAATCGAAAAACCTATCCTATTAATCAATTAATAGGCGGAAACGGAGGACCTATGTCTTCGTACTCTAGGGGTCATGAAAGGTCGAGAAAATGTAAAAGTAAAAAATTGGTCGACAGAACTTCTCTAGGCTCTAAAGTAAAAGAACTTAAAAAATCGTGAAATACAAAAAATCTAAAAATTTTTAACACTGATAATAATCGAAAAATTGCCATATTAAACAACTGAGAAATCGGAAAAACAAAATTGAGAAATCCAAACATATAAAACTAAAAAAATGAGAAATTGGGAAATCTAAAAACTGAAATATCAAAGAAAAAATGAAAAATCAAGATATCGCAAGATTTAAAACTTTAAAAATTGAAAAACATAAAAATTGAAAAGTCGAAATATCAGAAAAGAGAAATCGAAAAGTTAAAAAAGTAAAAAATCGAAAAATATAAAATTGAATAATACCAAAACTGAAATGTAGAAAAATTGGTAAATCGAAAAATTGAAAAACGAAAAATCAACAATTTGAAAATCGAAAAGTAGAAAAATCGAAAACCCGTGAGATCGTGAGATCGAATAAACGAAACATCGAAAAATTGAAAAACTGAAACATCGAGAAATCGAGAAATCGAAAAATCGAGTTTTCTAAAAATCGAAAAATCGAAATATCCCAAGATTGAAAAATCAAAAATTAAGACATGAAAATTTGAATTTAAAAAAATCGATAAATCAAAACATCGAAAAACCGAAAAATAAAAAAACGAGAAATCGAGAAATCGGAAAATCTAAAATTTAAAAATCAATAAATTAAAATATCAAAAAATTGAAGAATCGGAAAATTCAAAAATTCCAAAACTCAAATATCGAAAAATCGATCAATAAAAAATCGAAAACTGAAAACTCCCAAAATTGAAATGTAGGAAAATTGAAATACCAAATATCGAAAAATTCGAAAATCGAAAAATCTCAAAGTCGAAAAATCAAAAAACCGAGAGTTCGAGAAATGGAATAATCGAAACATCAAAAAATTAAAAATTGGGGACATCGAGGAAACGAAACATCCAAAAATCTAAGAAACAAAATCTCGATAGACGGATATGAAGAGAGAAATAAAAAAATTAAACAACTTAAAAAACAAAAAATTGAAAAATCGAAATACTGGAAACATCAAAAAACGAGAAATCCAGAAATCTAAAAATCTAAAATTTAAACATTCGAAAAATGTGAAATTTAAAAAATCGAAAAATTGAAGAATCGAAACAGTGAAAAATTTCAAAACTCAAATAACGAAAAATTGATCACTCGATAAATTGAAAAATCGAGAGGTCGGAAAATCGAGAAATCAAAATAGCTCAACATCGATAAACATAAAAATCGAAAAATTGGGAATCTGAATTAATCAAAAAATTGAAATATCAAAATGTCGATATAAATAGAAAAATCGAAAAACTGAAAAAGTCAAAAAAATCGAACAATTAAATTAAGTAGATCACTCGAAAAATCGAGAAATCGAAAAACCTATCCTATTAATCAATTAATAGGCGGAAACGGAGGACCTATGTCTTCGTACTCTAGAGGTCATGAAAAGTCGAGAAAATGTAAAAGTAAAAAATTGGTCGACAGAACTTCTCTAGGCTCTAAAGTAAAAGAACTTAAAAAATCGTGAAATACAAAAAATCTAAAAATTTTTAACACTGATAATAATCGAAAAATTGCCATATTAAACAACTGAGAAATCGGAAAAACAAAATTGAGAAATCCAAACATATAAAACTAAAAAAATGAGAAATTGGGAAATCTAAAAACTGAAATATCAAAGAAAAAATGAAAAATCAAGATATCGCAAGATTTAAAACTTTAAAAATTGAAAAACATAAAAATTGAAAAGTCGAAATATCAGAAAAGAGAAATCGAAAAGTTAAAAAAGTAAAAAATCGAAAAATATAAAATTGAATAATACCAAAACTGAAATGTAGAAAAATTGGTAAATCGAAAAATTGAAAAACGAAAAATCAACAATTTGAAAATCGAAAAGTCGAAAAATCGAAAAACCGCGAGATTGTGAGATCGAATAAACGAAACATCGAGAAATCGAAACAGCAGATCGAGAAATCGAGAAAACGAAAAATCGAGATTTCTAAAAATCGAAAAATCGAAATAGCCCAAGATTGAAAAATCAAAAATTAAGACTTGAAAATTTGAATTTAAAAAAATTGATAAATCAAAACATCGAAAAACCGAAAAATAAAAAAACGAGAAATCTAGAAATCGAAAAATCTAAAATTTAAAAAATCAATGAATGAAAAGATCAAAAAATTGAAGAATCGGAAAATTCAAAAATCTCAAAACTCAAATATCGAAAAATCGATCAATAGAAAATCGAAAACTGAAAACTAACAAAATTGAAATGTAGGAAAATTGAAATACCAAATACCAAAAAATTCGAAAATCGAATAATCTGAAAGTCGAAAAATCGAAAAACCGAGAGTTCGAGAACTGGAATAATCGAAACATCGAAAAATTAAAAATTGGGGACATCGAGGAAACGAAACATCAAAAAATCTAAGGAACAAAATCTCGATAGACGGATATAAAGAGAGAAATTGAAAAATTTAAAAACTGAAAAATTGAAAAATCTAAAAATGTAGAACTTAAAAAAGAAAAAATTGAAAAATCGAAACAGTGGAAACATCAAAAAACGAGAAATCCAGAAATCTAAAAATCTAAAATTTAAAAATTCGGAATATATGAAATTTAAAAATCGAAAAATTGAACCGAAACAGTGAAAAATTTCAAAACTCAAATAACGAAAAATTGATCACTCGATAAATCGAAAAATCGAGAGGTCGGAAAATCAGGAAATCAAAATAGCCCAACATCGATAAACATAAAAATCGAAAAATTGGGAAACTGAATTAATCAAAAAATTGAAATATCAAAATGTCGATATAAATAGAAAAATCGAAAAACTGGAAAAGTCAAAAAAATCGAACAATTAAATTAAGTAGATCACTCGAAAAATCGAGAAATCGAAAAACCTATCCTATTAATCGATTAATAGGCGGAAACGGAGGACCTATTTCTTCGTACTCTAGGGGTCATGAAAGGTCGAGAAAATGTAAAAGTAAAAAATTGGTCGAAGGTTATGTCGACAGAACTTCTCTAGGCTCTAAAGTAAAAGAACTTGAAAAATCGTTAAATACAAAAAAATTAAAAATTTTGAAGACTGATAATCGAAAAATTACCATATTAAACAACTGAGAAATCGGAAAAACAAAATTGAGAAATCGAAACATATAAAACTAAAAAAATGAGAAATTGGGAAATCTAAAAACTGAAAAATCAAAGAAAAAATGAAAAATCGAGATATCGAAAGATTTAAAACTTTAAAAATTGAAAAGTCGAAATATCAGAAAAGAGAAATCGAAAAGTTGAAAAATTAAAAAATCGAAAAATATAAAATTGAATAATACCAAAACTGAAATGTAGAAAAATTGGGAAATCGAAAAATTGAAAAACGAAAAATCAACAATTTGAAAATCGAAAAGTAGAAAAATCGAAAAACCGCGAGATCGTGAGATCGAATAAACGAAACATCGAAAAATTGAAAAACTGAAACATCGAGAAATCGAAACAACAGAAGATCGAGAAATCGAGAAATCGAAAAATCTAAAATTTAAAAAATCAATGAATTAAAATATCAAAAAATTGAAGAATCGGAAAATTGAAAAGTCCCAACACTCAAATATCGAAAAATCGATTAATAGAAAATCGAAAACTGAAAACTCCCAAAATTGAAATATAGGAAAATTGAAATACCAAATATCGAAAAATTCGAAAATCGAAAAATCTGAAAGTCGAAAAATCGAAAAACCGAGAGTTCGGGAAATGGAATAATCGAAACATCGAAAAATTAAAAATTGGGGACATCGAGGAAATGAAATATCAAAAAATCTAAGGAACAAAATCTCGATAGACGGATATAAAGAGAGAAATAGAAAAATTGAACAACTGAAAAATCGAAAAATTGAAAAATCAAAAAATGTATAACTTAAAAAACAAAAAATTGAAAAATCGAAACACTTGTCAAGATAAGACTGATTTTGGCAGATGACCCATTCTTCCAAGAAAATAAAGGGTGGGTGGGCGGGGCTAGTATTTGTCAAGATGAGACTGATTTTGGCAGATGATATATGCTCTAAGAAAATAAGGGAGGGTGGGCGAGGGGCTACTACTTGCCAAGATAGGACTGATTTTGACAGATGTCTTATTCTTCCAAGAAAATAAAGACTGGGTGGTTGGGGTTAGCACTTGCTAAAAATAAAAAAATTAAAAATCAAAAAATGAAAAAACGGATAAATGAGAAATTGGAAAAATTATACAACTGCATAATCGGAAAATCAAAAACTGAAATATCGAAAAATTGAAAAAAACAAATCTTATAAACCCGAATTCGAAATTACAGTTTTCGTTTTTTTTAGTTTTTAGATTTTTTAACTTTTGAATATTTCATTTGATAATTTGTTTGACAATTTTGCAGTTTTTAATTCCAATCTTTTGATTTTTCAAGTTTTCCTTTTCACGATTTGTCATTTTTCGATTTATTAATTAAAAGAACAAATTTATTCGAACCAAGATTTTGAAAAATCGAAAAATCCGAAAATTGAAAATTAGGAACACAATTTTCAGATGTTTTACGGTAAACATGGAAATTCGCTGATCAAAATTACTTATTACTTCCTTCCAAAAACTCGGTGACCAAAAATCAAAAATCGAAAATTTAAAAAAAAAACATCTATTTTCTTTTCATTTTAGCCAACGACCCACTCTTCTAAGAAAATAAAGAATAGGTCATCTGCCAAAATCAGTCTTATCTTCGCAAGTATAAGACTGATTTTTGCAAATGACATCCTCCAAGAAAACAAGGGTGGGTGGGCGGGGCCAGTACATTTTTTTACGAGAGTAGATCATTATTCATTTATCTCCTCCCAAAAATTGATGAGGTGTTCTCAAAATTTTGGCAAATAAAACCAACCTAAAATCTGCTTCTGTTTTCAGAACTGCTTATACCGAGTATCTCAAAAAGATTAATGAATGAGTCAATTTATTTTATTAATCCAGAAATCTAAAAATCTAAAATTTAAAAATTCGAAAAATGTGAAATTTAAAAAATCGAAAAATTGAAGAATCGAAACAGTGAAAAAAGTCAAAACTCAAAAATCGAAAAATTGATCACTCGATAAATCGAAAAATCGAGAGGTCGGAAAATCGAGAAATCAAAATAGCCCAACACCGATAAATCGAAAATCGAAAAATTGGGAAACTGAATTAATAAAAAAATTGAAATATCAAAATGTCGATATAAATCGAAAAATCGAAAAACTGGAAATGTAAAAAAAATGAAGAATTAAAATAAGTAGATCACGTGATAAGTCGAAAAGTCGAAAAATCGAAACATTGAAAAATGAATAGGCGCAAACGAGAAACTTATTTTTTTATTTTATAGAAGATGAAGACTTAAAATTAGCATTTAAAATATTTGTGAATGTTACTTCATTAATTAGGTAGGTGTCTTTGACAACGAGTAGTAATAATACAGAATAACATAACATAGTGTAATTTCAAAAAAATCTAGAAACATTTTCAAATAGTTTAAGTTGCCTGAAATTTTGAGAAAACCTGAAAAAGAATTCGTTCAAAAACTGCCCGATTTCGATGTGTGCAATCTCTCCATCACGGAAATCGTGGAGAACACAGTTTTAGCCAACTGCAACCAAATATTTTATTTTAATTTTCGGCGATTTTTTCGTTCTCCTGATCACTCACCTCTACACCGAACTCGTAGTTGACGGAAATATTTTCCGAAAATTTGATTTTAATCGGCTTCGACGAGGCTATCAAAAGCATCAAGTACATTTTTTTGTTGGATTCGTTCCAGTCGCACCACTCCACTTGAACTAAAGCATCGAATACTTGGCTCATCTAGAAAAAAATTTGACTAGAAAGAAATCCTGGTCAGCGTGATCCTGGTTCTTACGAAATCCTCGATTGCTTGACCAACCGCTGGAGTCCCCACTACAGCGTTAATCGCAATAAGTGCCAAGCCGAATATACGAAAATACTGATCTCTTAACGAACCCTCAAACTAAATTGGTTTTTATTTATTAAAAAAAAAAGAGGAAAGTTGTGTTTCTACCCCAAAGTAAAAAACGACGATGCTCATCATGGCCGCAGAAGCCATAACTTTCAGCGGCAGCACAAGAAATTCCGCCCGTTTTGCAGCCTCACGGATAAAACTGAAAATTCAACAAAAATCACAGAATTCTCGTTCGTCAACTTACCCCTCATTCGTCGTAAGAGAATTTAGCAAAAATTTCAGACTTCTGGCGATTTCGTCCTGGTTTGTTGTAGCGTTAATTTTTTTTATTTGAAGAAGACACTTCTGAATGTTAAGATTGCCGACTTGAAACAGATACAACAAATTGAGACAAGCTATAGACGCGCTTAAATAAGATGCAGGAAAAGCGAAACACCTGGCAATATTTTTCAAAACGATTTTCCATCCCGGTAAATAAATTTTCGCCAGATTAAATGCAAAGAAAACATTATCGTCGTCTTTGGTTGGTATCATCAGCGAAATTGCCATCAGTGCGGATATCGTCGTTGTCCAGATCACAAAAATAGTGGCAAAGAGGGCACTTTTTTTTACTTTTTTCGGGACGATTTTGACGATGCTTTGCGAACTATTTTTCTCGATTTTTCCTGCGGCTGATTTTAGAGCGTCAGTGAATAAAGGTTGTGTTAATAGACAAGTTAGTACCTACGAGTATAACAGCAGTCAGTTTGTAAATGGTCGAAATTTTGGAAGTTTTACATAGAGCAAAATGAAGTACGACGGTCCATACTGGACGAAATAATCGACTTCGAATCGGGATAGAAACTCGCACGTTTGGAGGATTACCAAGAAAAATATCCCCAATTTGGACACAAATAGCACGATTTGAACACTTTTTAAATGATAGATGTCGATGACCAAAAATCGACAGATCTTCATGTAGTCTTCGTCTACAAATGCCAGGTTACACAAGTTAATTTTTAACTAAGAGAATCTTACACTGCATCTTAAACACACGACGACAACACGTCTTTCTGCTGGTGGAAGAAAATACACACTGAACACAATTACGCGGATGTTGAGGCTTAATCAGGTTGCTGTCGTTTTTGAAATTACCTATATTTCATCTAATTTATTATTTAGCAGAGGAATCGTCGTTGAAGATAATGGATATTTTCTATAGAAATAAATAAAAACAACTACAGATAGATTTAACGAAGGGAGACTTCTCATTACTGGAAAAAATATAGCGTGTTATGTTCATTATTATTTTCAAAATGTTCAATTTTAAGGTCATTTTTTTTTAAATTCCAAAAAATTCGATACCTAATTCAAGGGCGGATTTTGAAAAAATGGTTGGAGTTATCAAAGAAAGGAAGTCGGAAGTGAGTTCTAGAGCTCGAGATCTACGAGAAAATGTATTGAATTAAGTTTCGAAAATGTTGATAAATGGGTCGAAATTTGAAGAATGTTGTAAAAATTTAATTAAAAAAAAATCGTTTCAATTCTTTTACAATTCCGTTGTTTTATCTTTCTTGTTTATTTCCTTTCTCTCATTTCTTTCTTCTCTCACTCTGTCTCTCTCTTATTTCCTTTTTTTGATTGCTCGCTTTTTCGATTTTTCGACTTTAGGGTATTTCTATTTTTCGAAATTTTTGGACTTCTCGACTTTACAACTTCTCAATTTCTTCAGATTTTCAAATTTTTGATTTCTTGGTTTCTTGCTTTTTTCGATTTTTCGATTTTTAGAGTTTTCGATTCTTCAGTTTTCCAGTTTTGCAATCTCCCAATTTTCGTCATTTCATTTTTGGAATTCTTCATTTTATCGATTGTGGCTTACTACTTAATAGTTTTGATCCTCTGTTTTGAGCGGACGAAGTCATTCAAATCTAACTAATTTCTACGTGACATTATTCCGATGTATAAACATAGACACTTTCAATTTGTTTTTCTTATCGAGGATAACCTAAGGGCGTATAGTAATGGAGTCCGTAATGGTAATTTGGTACTTTCATATTTTCTGGATATTTCATAATCCCTTGACAAGGCCGTAGCTAGATTAGGGGATGCTGAGCCTGACAAGTTATAATTAAACAAATGTGATTACAACATCGAAAATCAAAATAAAATGTAGTGTTTTAGTCAATAATAGATAGTCAGAGCAATAAAAATGTCTGGACCGTCGGCATTGTAATTCATAGAAAACGTCTTTTAGTTTAGTTTCTGTTTCACTCTCACTGTGATTAAATTGTTTCGTTATTTTATTGATTATAAATCACTATTCAAGACTAACAATAATTCACTAAAATTATTGCTCTGCGGTTTTCCCAAACTTTATCATCAAACGCGACTTCGTTGACAATTTTTTTCCTTCCTTACGAAACTTTTTTCAATTTTAAAACTTTTAAACAGTAAAAATTCATTAACGCGATCTGTTTTTTGTTTGTTTATCTAAATGTGGAATCGATTATACAGCGACGATTCCACTGTTAAATAATAAAGTAGATGAAATAAGTTTCCGTTGGAAGACGAATTTCAAAAAACGACAGCAACCTATTTAAGACTCAACATCGACGTATTTGTGCTCAGTCTACCAGCTGAAACACGTGCAAGATGAAGTGTAAGATTTCCATAATTAAAACCCAAATTTGTAAGATAAACTCAACCTGGTATTTGTAGACGAAACCTACATGAAGATCTGCCGATTTTTGGTCGTCGATGTGTACCTTTTAAAAAGTGTGCGGTTCGTCTTATTTTGGTCCAAATTGGGTATATTTATTTCAGTCCTTCTCCAAACCCTCGATCTTGTCCGATACGAAGTCGATTATTTCGTCCAGTATGGACCCTCGTACTTCATCGTACTTTACGTAAACCGTCAAAAATTTTACAATTTACCAAGTACATAATTATTATAATTATAGGCCCTTATCTGTCTGCTAATACAACCTCTACTAATAGAGCTTAACAAATTAGCCCAAAAAAGCGTCGATCAAAATTGTTTTCAAAAAGCCGCCAAAATCGTCCAGAAAAAAATCGAAAAAAGGGCCTACTACGCAACGATTTTTATGATCTGGATAACTATAGCGTCCGCACTGGTGGCAATTTCAATGATGGTACCAACCAAAGACGACGACGATCTAATTTTTGCTTTTAATTTGTCGAAAACGCGTTTGGGAAAAATGTTTTGGAAAAATCTTAGCAGGTGTCTCGTTGTTCCTGTAAGCTACGTGAGTTCGGCCATATCGTGCTCCAACTTGATGTACTTTTTGCTGGTTATTGATCCTCAAGTACAACTGTGTTTGCATGGAATAAAAAATCTCACCACTAGAGCAGCCCTAATAAATCACAAAGAAATCGCCAAAACTCTGAAACTTTTGATCAGTTACCATTCGTCCACGAGTGGGTAAGTGGATCAAACAACGAGAATGTTCTGGTCGAGAAGGTACAATTTTTAGGTTGGTCCGATATATTGCAAAACGGACGCAGTTTCTTGTGCTGCCTCTAGAAATTCTGGGTACAGCGGTCTTGATGAGCATTGGCGTGTTTTACTTTTGGGTGAAAATACCACTTTATTGATTTTATTTTTTCTTAAGTAAAAAAATTCTTAGTTGGAGGGATCGCTGAAGGGCCAGTATTTACGTGTTGGTGCGCTGGCGATTGCTTCATTTACTGCCCTAACGGGGACTGCAGTGGTTGGTCAAGAGATCGAGGATTACGTAAGGACGAGGATTCAAAATTTAAATTTTCCTTTTATTTTACATTTTTCAAGACTGGCGAAATATTCGATGCTTTAGTACAAGTGGATTGGTGCGACTGGAACGAATCCAACAAGAAAATGTACTTGATGCTGCTGATATCGTTGTCGAAGCCGATTAAAATCAAATTTTCCGAAAATATTTCCGTTAACTACGAGTTAGGGATACAGGTGAATGAATAAAGTGAACGAAAATATAATTCAATTAAAATTTTTGGTTGTAGATGGCAAAAACTTTTTTTTCGACGATTTCCGTGATGGATAAATTACGTAAATCAAAGTCGGGCGGTTTTTGAAAGACACGAATTTTTCCAAAATTTTGGGGTCTAATCGACTTTTAACTTATTGGTAGATATAGTTACTCGAAACTTTATTAGAAATATTTAATATTTTTCGTGGTTAGGTAGTTAGTATTTTTCTCAAATTAAGTATGTATTTTAACTCTACACTTTGAACTATAAAATTATTAAATAAATCGTGTGTTTTTGTTCAAGTCTTAAAAAATATATCTCGAGAGAAGTGATAATTTTTTTTAATGGTTTAAAAAAAATCCCCAGGTCCTTCGGTGTCTTTTTTTAAGATCTTATACTCACTCACTCATTCGCTCTTCTCGATTTCTCGATTTTTTGTTTTCTTAGTTTTTCGACTTTTCGATTTAGTCAAAATTTTCAATTTCTCTAATTTTCAATTGTTCAATTTTCCGATTTCTGAATTTTCGATTTCTCAATTTTTCAATTTTTTTGAGTTTTCAACATTTAGATTTTTCGAATTTCGATCACTGGATTTTTCGGTTGCTCTATTTTTCGACTGTTAATTATTCGATTTTTTTCGGTTTTTCATTTTTTTAATTCTTCAATTTTTCGACCCATTCCAATTTTGGAATTTTTAACAGTTCGATTAATTAGTTTTTCGAATTTTCGATTCTTCGACTTTTTGTTTCTTCAATTTTTCAATATTTTGCTTGTTCGTATTTTCGATTTTCCTATTTATCGATTTTTCGAGATCCCAAATTTTCGTTTATCTAAATTTTCAATTTTTCTAATTTTAGGTTTTTGAATTTTTCGACTTTTCAATTTTTTTGACTGTTTAATATTTTGATTTTTCAATTTCTCGAATTTTCAGTTTCCAGTTGTTAGAGTTTTCGATTATTCGAATTCTTGGTTTATCGATTTTTCTTTTTTTGAGTCCTCGTTTTTCGATTTTTCATTTTATCGATTTCTTCAATTTTGGATTTTTTAATTTCTTGAACTATGAATTTTTCAGTTCTTCAATTTTAAGATTTTTGCTTTCTCGACTTTTCAGTATTTTGATTTATCGATTTTTCGGGTTTTGGATTTTTCAAATTTTTTCATTCTTTTTTTTACTTTTAGATGTTCCGATTCTCGGATTTCTTGATTTTCCATTTTTCGTTTATTCAAATTTTGGAATTTTCAATAGTTGGATTCATTGGTTTTTGGATTTTTGAATTTTTTCTACTTTTCGATTTTTCGACTTTTCGTTTCTTCAATTTTTCAATATTTTCCTTACTCGATTTTTCGATTTTCCTATTTCTCGGTTTTTCGATTTTTTGTTTTTTTTTGAGTTGTGGATTTTTCAATTTTTCCATTTCTTAATTTTTTGACAAATCGATTATCAGTTTTTCAGCTTTTGGAGATCCTAATTTTTGGTTTATTTTAATTTTCAAGTTTTCGACTTTCAGATTTTTGAATTTTTCGACTGTTCAATATTTTGATTTTTCAATTTCTCGAATTTTTCAGTGTTTTCAGTCGATTCTTCTTTTTTTGAGTCCTCGTTTTTCGATTTTTCCGTTTTTGGATTTTCACATTTTTCGAGTTTTGGATTTTTCAAATTTTCGATATCTCAATTTTTCGATTTTTCATTTTATCGATTTCTTCAATTTTGGATTTTTAAATTCTCATTTCTTCAATTTTAAGATTTTTCGCTTTATCGACTTTTGAATATTTTGATTTCTCGATTTTTCGGGTCTTGGATTTTTCAATTTTTTTCATTCTCAATTTTCGAATTTTCGACATCTCGATCATTCGATTTCTTAATTTTTTGACTTTTAGATGTTCCGATTCTCGGATTTCTTGATTTTCCATTTTTCGTTTATTCAAATTTTGGAATTTTCAATAGTTCGATTCATTGATTTTTCGATTTTTCAATTTTCCAATTTTTCGGTTTTTCGATTTTTTGATTTTTTCGAGTTTTGGATTTTTCAATTTTTCCATTTCTCTTTTTTTTGACAATTCGATTTTCGGTTTTTCGACTTTTGGAGATCCTAATATTTCGTTTATTCTAATTTTCAAGTTTTCGACTTTCAGATTTTTGAATTTTTCGACTTCAATATTTTGATTTTTCAATTTCTCGAATTTTCAGTGTTTTCAGTCGATTCTTCTTTGTTTGAGTCCTCGTTTTTCGATTTTTCCGTTTTTGGATTTTCACATTTTTCGAGTTTTGGATTTTTCAAATTTTCGATTTCTCGATTTTTCGATTTTCCATTTTATCGATTTCTTCAATTTTGGATTTTTTAATTTCTCGAACTTTGAATTTTTCAGTTCTTCAATTTTAAGATTTTTCGCTTTATCGACTTTTCAATATTTTGATTTTTCGATTTTTCGGCTTTTGGATTTTTCAATTTTTTTCATTCTTCAATTTTCGACTTTTCGAGATCTCGATCATTCGATTTCTTAATTTTTTGACTTTTAGATGTTCCGATTCTCGGATTTCTTGATTTTCCATTTTTCGTTTATTCAAATTTTGGAATTTTCAATAGTTCGATTCATTGATTTTTCGATTTTTGAATTTTTTCTACTTTTCGATTTTTCGACGTTTCGTTTCTTCAATTTTTCAATATTTTGCTTACTCGATTTTTCGATTTTCCTATTTCTCGGCTTTTCGATTTTTTGGTTTGTTCGAGTTTTGGATTTGTCAATTTTTCCATTTCTCTTTTTTTTTGACAAATCGATTTTCGGTTTTTCGGCTTTTGGAGATCCTAATTTTTCGTTTATTCTAATTTTCAAGTTTTCGATTCAGATTTTTGAATATTTCGACTGTTCAATATTTTGATTTTTCAATTTTGAGTCCTCGTTTTTCGATTTTTCCGTTTTTGGATTTTCACATTTTTCGAGTTTTGGATTTTTTAATTTCACAAACTTAGAATTTTTCAGTTCTTCAATTTTAAGATTTTTCGCTTTATCGACTTTTCAATACTTTGATTTCTCGATTTTTCGGGTTTTGAATTTTACAATTTTTTTCATTCTTAAAATTTTCGACTTTTCGAGATCTCGATCATTCGATTTCTTAATTTTTTGATTTGTAGATGTTCCGATTCTTGGATTTCTTGATTTTTCCATTTTTCGTTTATTCAAATTTTGTTTTTTCCAAATTTTCGAATTTTCAATAGTTCGATTGATTAATTTTTCGATTTTTGAATTTTTTTCTACTTTTCGATTTTTCGACTTTTCGTTTCTTCAATTTTTCAACATTTTGTTACTCGATTTTTCGATTTTCCTATTTCTCGGTTTTTCGATTTTTTGGTTTTTTCGAGTTTTGGATTTTTCAATTTTTCCATTTCTCAATTTTTTGATAAATCTATTTTCGGTTTTTCGGTTTCTGGAGATCCTAATTTTTAGTTTATTCTAATTTTCAAATTTTCAACTTTTAGATTTTTGAATTTTTCGACTGTTCAATATTTTGATTTTTCAATTTCTCGAATTTTCAGTGTTTTCAGTCGATTCTTCTTTGTTTGAGTCCTCGTTTTTCGATTTTTCCGTTTTTGGATTTTCACATTTTTCGAGTTTTGGATTTTTCAAATTTTCGATATCTCAATTTTTCGATTTTTCATTTTATCGATTTCTTCAATTTTGGATTTTTTAATTTCTCGAACTTTGAATTTTTCAGTTCTTCAATTTTAAGATTTTTGCTTTATCAACTTTTCAGTATTTTGATTTCTCGATTTTTCGGGTTTTGAATTTTTCAATTTTTTTCATTCTTCAAATTTTCGACGTTTCGAGAAATCGATCATTCAATTTCTTAGTTTTTTGACTTTTAGATGTTCCGATTCTCGGATTTCTTGATTTTCCATTTTTCGTTTATTCAAATTTTGGAATTTTCAATAGTTGGATTCATTGATTTTTCGATTTTTGAATTTTTTCTACTTTTCAATTTTCGACTTTTCTTTTCTTCAGTTTTTCAATATTTTGCTTGCTCGAATTTTCGATTTTCCTATTTCTCGGTTTTTTGGTTTTTTCGAGTTTTGGATTTTTCAGTTTTTCCATTTCTCTTTTTTTTGACAAATCGATTCTCGGTTTTTCGGCTTTTGGAGATCCTAATTTTTCGTTTATTTTAATTTTCAAGTTTTCGACTTTCAGATTTTTGAATTTTTCGATTGTTCAATATTTTGATTTTTCAATTTCTCGAATTTTCAGTGTTTTCAGTCGATTCTTCTTTTTTTGAGTCCTCGTTTTTCGATTTTTCCGTTTTTGGATTTTCACATTTTTCGAGTTTTGGATTTTTCAAATTTTCGATATCTCGATTTTTCGATTTTTTATTTTATCGATTTCTTCAATTTTAAGATTTTTGCTTTATCAACTTTTCAGTATTTTGATTTCTCGATTTTTCGGGTTTTGAATTTTTCAATTTTTTTCATTCTTCAAATTTTCGACGTTTCGAGAAATCGATCATTCAATTTCTTAGTTTTTTGACTTTTAGATGTTCCGATTCTCGGATTTCTTGATTTTCCATTTTTTGTTTATTCAAATTTTGGAATTTTCAATAGTTCGATTCATTGATTTTTCGATTTTTGAATTTTTTCTTCTTTTCGATTTTTCGACTTTTCGTTTCTTCAATTTTTCAATATTTTGCTTACTCGATTTTTCGATTTCCCTATTTCTCGGTTTTTCGTTTTTTTGGTTTGTTCGAGTTTTGGATTTTTCAATTTTTCCATTTCTCTTTTTTTTGACAAATCGATTTTCGGTTTTTCGGCTTTTGGAGATACTAATTTTTCGTTTATTCTAATTTTCAAGTTTTCGACTTTCAGATTTTTGAATTTTTCGACTGTTCAATATTTTGATTTTTCAATTTTGAGTCCTCGTTTTTCGATTTTTCCGTTTTTGGATTTTCACATTTTTCGAGTTTTGGATTTTTTAATTTCTCAAACTTTGAATTTTTCAGTTCTTCAATTTTAAGATTTTTCGCTTTATCGACTTTTCAATATTTTGATTTCTCGATTTTTCGGGTTTTGAATTTTACAATTTTTTTCATTCTTAAAATTTTCGACTTTTCGAGATCTCGATCATTCGATTTCTTAATTTTTTGATTTTTAGATGTTACGATTCTTGGATTTCTTGATTTTTCCATTTTTCGTTTATTCAAATTTTGTTTTTTCCAAATTTTCGAATTTTCAATAGTTCGATTGATTAATTTTTCGATTTTTGAATTTTTTCTACTTTTCGATTTTTCGACTTTTCGTTTTTTCAATTTTTCAATATTTTGCTTACTCGATTTTTCGATTTTCCTATTTCTCGGTTTTCGATTTTTTGGTTTTTTCGAGTTTTGGATTTTTCAATTTTCCCAATTCTCAATTTTTTGACAAATCGATTTTCGGTTGTTCGGTTTTTTGGAGATCCTAATTTTTAGTTTATTGTAATTTTTAAATTTTCGACTTTTAAATTTTTTAATTTTTCGACTGTTCAATATTTTGATTTTTCAATTTCATGAATTTTCAGATTTCTCAGTTTTTTCATATACATATTCGATTTCTTAGTTTATCGATTCTTCTTTTTTGAGTCTTTGTTTTTCAATTTTTCCGTTTTTGGATTTTCACATTTTTCGAGTTTTGGATTTTCAAATTTTCGATTTCTCGATGTTTCGACTTTTCTAATTTCCGACTTCGATTCCTGACTTCTTCCAATCTAAAAATCAAGAAATCGAAAAACAAAAGATTCAAACGCCACAAAATTCAAAAAATTGAAATATGAGAAACCATAAAGTTGAAATATGGAAAAATGGAATTGAGAAATCGAATTTTGGAATATTTTTGTGAGAATTTAGTCCGCAACCCTCGGGTAGTCGATTAAATCTACTATCAAAAATCCGGCCCAAGGAAACGCCATCTTTTCCTAGTATCAAATCCGAACTTAACTAAGTCCATACGGGCTGAAAATTTAAATGTTTGCTTTCAGATGCCAAAAACTTTTTTTCCGCGATTTCTGGAATGGAGAAATTACATACATCAAAGTCGTTTTTGAAGTTTTGAATTTGTAGATAACAAAAAATAGAATATAGATATTTACTTAGTTATAATTAATAATGTTTGCCTCTAAACGAAAACCAACAAGCAAGTCGTTAAAAATAAGCCCCCCTCTAATTACAGTCCGATTGTGCCTTTGATTGATTCCGTTCTCCGAATCACAAAAGCAAATACTCAACGAAAGCTATTATTAGTACCTTTGTGAGCTATTCATTAAAACTCAATAGCGACCTTGCCTTTAGAAAATAATGAATAATCAATCAATAATAAAGAACTCAACGACTACAATACTTTTTTGAATAATTACACTTAAATAACGGGGCATTTAAACAAGGCCAGCTTGCTTTACATTTTCAACTTTTTGTGATCCGGTTGCATGCATTTTTTCATTTTCATATCTACGAATCGGTTGCATAGAATATTTTCTTCCCACGATTTGCATTTATGTAAATCTTGTAGTTTTCTCGTTGCCTAAAACACTTAGATTAAGTTATTAAGTCATGTATGTCAATGCTAATCGCCGAAACGGTATCAGCTTTCGCCTAAGTAAAAACCTTCAAATTTGTTATCACTCGAGAGCGGATTTAATGGATTAATAATAGACTAATAATAATAAAAGTGTATGTTGGTGGCTAATTTTGATATTTCGTTCATAGTTGTTCTAAACTTCGTTTTTCTGACTTTATGTTCTTAAATTTTTATTTAGAATTTCAATTACCATCATCCACAAATAAATCGATTTGTTTATTTAATATTAAACTAATCAACATCGTTAACTACGTCGTAATGGTAAGTACTTAGTGACGTGGCCTACTTTAATTTTAATGGTGTAGTGGTCTGTGGCAAGAAGAAATCAATCTTACGTTTATCAAATCTTAAAACCGATTAATTAATTAATTATGCAGTAATTATGCCACCAGTTGTTTTTATTTCGGAACGATTTTCTGTTTTTCCAATATTTTGCTGTCTACAATGTTTGTCAAATTTATTCTTCGTGTGAATGATGAATATTTTATGTCTTAAATTAATCAATAGAAATGCAAAATAAGTCACAGCAGGTCAGGTCAGTCAGGTCAGGTAAGATAAAAATTTGTGCTTGGTCAAATGAAATCAGGTCAGACCAGATCAGGTTAAGTCAGTTGTTATGCTTTTGAAAAAAATCTAGAAGTGTGTTAGGAGTAACTGCTATTTTTTTGAAAAATTAAAAAAATAGGGAATCTCAATGTTTTTTAAGTGTTTAAAAAATTATGTGAGCCCGTTGTGTATATTTTTGACAGAATTTTTAAGAATCAGAAGGTCTATTTTGTGTTTAAAAAAAAATTGAAAGTCTGAAACAGTTTGAATGAGTCCGAAAGATTCAGAAAGAATACGAAAAAATTCGAAAGAATCTGAAAGAATGCGTGAAAAAATCTGAGAGAATCTGAAAGAACATTGAAGAATTTCGAAAAATCTCGAAAATTCCAGAAAAATCTCGAAAAAACTCGAAGAATCTCGAATAATCTGTAAGGAATTGAAAGAACCTGAAGGAATCGGAAAGAATGTGAAAGAATCTATAAGAATCTGAAAGAACCTGAGAGAATCTGAAAGAATCTCGAAGAATCTCGAAGAAAGTCGAAAATTCCTGAAAAATCTCAAGAATCATGAAGAATACCGAAGAATCTCGAAGATTTCCGAAGAATCTCGAAGAATTCGAGTAATCTGAAGGGAATTGAAGAAATCTGAAGGAATTTAAAAAAAACTGAAAGAACTTGAAGGAACCTGAAAGAGTCCTTAAGAATCCTTAAGAATCAAAAAGGACCCCAAAGAATCTGAAAGAAATTGAAAAAACCTGAAAGAACCTAAAAAAATATCCTAAAAAACCCGGAAGAATACAAAAGAATGCGTAGGGATACGAAAGTATCTGCAAGAATCTGAAAGAACCTGAAATAACTTGGAAGAACCTGAAAGAACCCGAAAAAACAAAAAAAAACCGAAAGAACCGAAAAGAACCCGAAAGACCACGAAAGAAATATTCAAAAAAAATCTGAGAAAAATTAAAAAAATTCCAAAGATTCTGAAAAGATCTGAAACAATGTGAAACAATTGAAAGAATCTGAGTCTCGAAGAATTTCGAAAATTCCAGAAAAATCTTGAAGAAACTCGAAGAATCGTCTAGAATCTCGAAGAATACCTCTTGGGTTTATGTTTTTTTTTAATTATCTGAAAGAATGTCAACACCTCTTCGGATTTTTTAAAGAATTTAGAAGAATCTTGGACGTTCCTGGTGAAATAATTTGAGAACATTTTAGAGAATTTCACAGAATTTGAGGGGATTTGAGAGAATTTCAGAAAATTTGAAAGAATTTGAGAGAATTTAAGAGAAAAACTCAAAGAATCCTCAAGAATCCGAAAAAATCCGAAATAATCAGAAGGAATCCGAAAGAATGTGGAAGAGTCAGAAGGAATCCGAAAGAATTAGAAGAAATCTGAACGAAACCGAAAAATCCCAAGGTATCCGAAGATATCAGAAAGCATCCGAAAGAATTTAAAAGAATCAGAAACAATTAGAATAAATCACACAGAAGAATCTGAAGGAACCTGAGATAACCTGTATGAACCTGAAAGATCTTGCGAGAACCTGAAAGAAATTGAAAGAATTAGAAATAATCCGAAAGAATCCTAAGGAATCCGGAAAAATCCAAAAGAATTAGAAAGAATCAAAAAGAACCAGAAAGAATTTGGAAGATTCCAAAATAATCTCGAAGAATCTGAGTCTAACTGGAAGAACTAGAAAGAACCAGAAATAATCGAAACCAATTAGAAAGGATCAGAAGGAATTAGCAAGAATCAGAAAGAATTAGAAAGAATTCGAAAGAATCCGAAGGCATCCGAAAAAATCCGAAAAGATCTGAAAGAATCAGAAAGAATTTTCAAGAATCTGAAACTAACTGAAAATATCTGAAACAACTTAAAATAACCTGAAAGAATCAGAAAGGATCAGAAAGAATTAGAAAGAATTCGAAAGAATCTGAAAGAATGCGTGAAAAAATCTGAGAGAATCTGAAAGAACCTTGAAGAATTTCGAAGAATTTCGAAAATTCCAGAAAAATGTCGAAGAAACTTGAAGAATCTCGAAAAATCTGCAAGGAATTGAAAGAATCTGAAGGAATGGGAAAGAATGTGAAAGAATCTAAAAGAATCTGAAAGAACCTGAGAGAATCCGAAAGAATCTCGAAGAAACTCGAAGATTCCCGCAGAATCTCCAAGAATGGGAAAGAATGTGAAAAAACCTAAAAATTATCCTAAAAAATCTGGAAGGATGCAAAAGAATGCGTAGGAATACGAAAGTATCTGCAAGAATCTGAAAGAACCTGAAATAATCTGAAAGAATCCGAAAGAATAAGAAAAAACCCGAAAGAACCGGAAAGAACCCGAAAGAGCCCAAAAGAACCCGTAAGACCACGAAAGAAAAAATCAGAAAGAGTCTGAAAAACATTGAAAAAATCCGAAAGAATCAGAAATAATCCGAAAGAATCCGAAGCCATCCGAAAAAATCCGAAAAGATCTCAAAGAATCAGAAAGAATTTTCAAGAATCTAAGACTAACTGAAAAAATCTGAAAGAACCTAAAATAACCTGAAAGAATCAGAAAGGATCAGAAATAGTTCAGAAGTTCCGAAAGAACTTAAAACGAAAGAATCTGAAAGAATTTGAAGGAACCTGCGAGAACCTGAAATAACCTGAAAAAATTAGAAAGAATCCGAAAGGATCTGAAAGTATCAAGAAGAATTAGAAAGAATAAAAAAGAAAAATTCGGGAAATACCGAAAGAATCTCCAAGAATTTGAGACTAACTGAAAGAACCTGAAAGAATATGCAATAACCTGAAGGAATCAGAAAGAATCCGAAAGAATCAGAAAACATTAGAGAGAATCCGAAAGAATTCGAATGAAATCGAAAAAACTCGAAAGAATCAGAAAGAATCCGGAAGAATCAGAAGAAATTATAAAGAATCCGAAAGGATCCGAAGACATACGAAGGTGTCTGAAAGAATCCTAAAGAATCTGAAAAGATCGGAAAGAATTAGAAAGAATCAAAAAGACACAGGAAGATTTCGGAAGATTCCGGAAGAATCTCGGAGAATCTGAGACTAACTAAAAGAATCCGGAAGAATCCGAAAGGATTGCAAAGATTTAAAAAGAATTAGACAGAATTCGGAAGATTCCGAAAGAATTTCCAACAATCTGCGACTAACTGAAAGAACCTGAAAGAACCGGAAATAACTGGAAAGAATCAGAAAGGATCAGAAAAAAATCCGAAGGAATCCGAAAGAATCAGAAGAAATCCGCAAGAATACAATAGAATCCGAAGGCATCCGAAAGAATTCGAAAGAATCTGAAAGGATCAGAAAGAATTAAAAAGTCTCGGGAAGATTTCGGAAGATTCCGAAAGAATTTCGAAGAATCTGAGACTAACTGAACGAATCCGGAAATAACTGAAAAGAATCAGAAAGAATCTGGGACTAAATGAAAGATTCTGAAGGAACCTGAAAGAACCTGAATGAACCTGAAAGATCTTGCGAAAACCTGAAAGAAATTGAAAGAATCAGAAATAATCCGAAAGAATCCGAAAGAATCCTAAGGAATCCAAAAAAATCCGAAAGAATTAGAAAGAATCAAAAAGAACCAGACAGAATTCGGAAGATTCCAAAAAAATCTCGACGAATCTGACTCTAACTGGAAGAACCTGAAATAACTGGAAATAACCGAAAAGAATTAGAAAGGATCAGTGTCATTTTAGATTGCAAGTTAACATTTGCGGCTCATATAGATAATGTAATTGCAAGAGCTAACAGAGCACTTGGCTGTATCAAAAGATATGGGAGAGATTTTAAAAATTTACGTACACTAAATATTCTATACACAACGTATGTTAGGTCAATCTTAGAATATGCCTGTATCGTTTGGTCACCATTTTATAAGACACATATTGATAGAATTGAATCTGTCCAGAATAAATATATTACATTTATAATGTGCTCGCTTCCTTATGGTGTTAGAGGCTCCCCTAAATTGTGCAAAATTTATGTAGGTTTAAATAACTTATGTGATCGTAGGGAATTTTTTAAAATTTGTTTCATGTTCAAGCTTCTTAATAACATATGTGATGCACCATCAATTCTTCATACGCTTAAATTTAATGTGCCCCAATATGCAGTTCGTAAAGTTCCTTTGTTTTATATTGAAACTTACGGTCAATATTATGCATTGTACTCGCCTCTCAATAGTATATTGTTAGCTTGTAATCTAGTTTCAGCCAACGTAGATTTTTTTAATGACACTTTCAATAATTTTAAGGCGACACTGCGCCGCATTTTGTATAATTAGTTACTAGTAGTTATTATGTATCTTTTTATGTATGTAAAGGCTAAAATTTGCCGTCAATAAATCATTATTATTAAATCAAAGAATCAAAAAGAATCAGAAAGAATTCGAGAGATTCCGAAAGAATCCAAGAATCTGAGACTAACTGAAAGAATATGAAATAACCTGAAAGAATCAGAAAGAAACCGAAAGAATCAGAAAAAATTAGAAAGAATCCGAAAGAATCCGAATGAAATCGAAAAAACTCGAAAAAATCAGAAAGAATCCGGAAGAATCAGAAGAAATTATAAATAATCCGAAAGGATCGGATGACATACGAAGGTGTCCGAATCCGAAAGAATCGGAAAGAATTAGAAAGAACTTTTTGATTCTTTCTAATTCTTTCCGATACAGGAAGATTTCGGAAGATTCCGGAAGATTCCGAAAGAATCTCGAAGAATCTGAGACTAACTGAAAGAAGCTGGAAGAATCCGAAAGAATTGCAAAGATTTAAAAAGGATCAGACAGAATTCCGAAAGAATTTCCAAGAATCTGCGACTAACTGAAAAAACCTGAAAGAATCGGAAATAACTGGAAAGAATCAGAAAGGATCAGAAAGAATTAGAAAGAACCAGAAAAAAATCAGAAAGAATCAGAAGGAATTCGAAGGAATCAGAAGAAATCCGCAAGAATATTATAGAATCCGAAGGCATCCGAAAGAATTCGAAAGAATCTGAAAGAATCAGAAAGAATTAAAAAGTCTCGGGAAGATTTCGGAAGATTTAGAAAGAATCTCGAAGAATCTGAGACTAACTGAAAGAATCGGGAAATAACTGAAAAGAATCAGAAAAAATCTGAAAGAATCTCGCAGAATCTGGGACTAACTGATAGAACCTAAAAGAATCGGAAATAACTGGAAAGAATCAGAAAGGATCGAACAGAATTAGAAAAAATCAGAAAAAAAAATCGAAAGAATCAGAAGTAATCCAAAAGAATCCGAAGAGATCCAAAAGAAACCGAAAGAATTAGAAAGAATCTGAAAGAATTCGGAAGAATCCGAAGGAGCCTCGAAGAATCTAGAAGAATCTGAGATTGACTGAAAGAATCTGAAGGAACCTGGAGAACCTGAAAGAATCAGAAAGAATCTCGAAAATTCCAGAAGACTCCGAAGAAACTCGAAGATTCCCGAAGAGTGTCGAAGAAACTCGAAGAATCTTGAATAACCTTAAGGGAGTTGAAAGAATCTGAAATCTGCAAAAATACAAAAGATTCTGAAAGAATATCGAAGAATCTCAAAAAATCTAAGAGGAACTGGAAGAATCTGAAAGAATCTGAAGGAACCTGAAAGAACCCGAGAAAACAAAAAACCCAAAGAACCCGAAAGCATCTGAAAGAGCGCAAAAGAGCTCGAAAGAATCCGATAGAATTCAAAGGCATCCGAAAGAATTAATCTGAAAAAATAAGAAAAAGTCAGAAAGAATTCAGATGATTCCGAAAGAATCTGACAAGAACTGAAAGAATCTACAAGAATCTGAAGGAACCTGAAAGAAGATGAAAAAACCCGAATGTATCTGGAAAAATCTGAAAGAAATTGATGAAAAAATTTGAAATAATCTGAAGGAATTTTAAGGAAATTGAAAGAATTCGAAAGAATTTTGCCGGTTCGCTATGTTTTATATTAAAAAGAATCTAAGAAAATTCTGGTGTTTTATTATAACAAGAATTTAAAAGAATCTTAAGAATCCGAAGGTATCCGAAAGAATTCGAAAGAATCTGAAAGAATCAGAAAGAATTAGAAAGGATCAAAAAGACACAGGAAGATTTCGGAAGATTCCGGAAGATTCTGAAAGAATCTCGAAGAATCTGAGACTAACTGAAAGAATCCGGAAATAACTGAAAAGAATCAGAAAGAATCCGAAAGAATCCGAAGGCCTCCGAAAGAATCTCGAAGAATCTGAGGCTAACTGATGAACCTAAAGAATCGGAAATAATTGGCAAGAATCAGAAAGGATCAAAAAGAATTAGAAGAAATCAGAAAAAAATTCTTAAACCGAAAGAATTAGAAAGAATCTGAAAGAATTCGAAGAATCCGAAAGAACCTCGAAGAATCTCGAAGAATCTGAGATTGACTGAAAGAATCTGAAGGAACCTGGAGAACCTGAAAGAATCAGAAAGAATCTCGAAAATTCCAGAAGACTCCTAAGAAACTCGAAGATTCCCGAAGAATCTCGAAGAAATTCGAAGAATCTTGAATAACCTTAAGGGAGTTGAAACAATCTGAAATTTGCAAAAATACAAAAGATTCTGAAAGAATATCGAAGAATCTCAAAAAATCTGAGAGGAACTGGAAGAATCTGAAAGAATCTGAAGGAATCTGAAAGAATCTGAAGGAATCTGAAAGAACCTAAAAAACCTGGAAAACCTGAAAAAACCCGAGAAAACAAAAAACCCAAAGAACTCGAAAGAATCTGAAAGAGGCCAAAAGAGCCCGAAAGAATCCGATAGAATTCAAAGGCATCTGAAACAATTAATCTGAAAGAATAAGAAAAAATCAGAAATAATTCAGATGATTGCGAAAGAATCTGACAAGAACTGAAAGAATCTACAAGAATTTGAAGGAACATGAAAGAAGATGAAAAAACCCGATGTATGTGGAAAGAAATTGATGAAAAAATTTGAAATAATCAGAAGGAATTTTAAGGAAACTGAAAGAATTCGAAAGAATTTTGCCGGTTCACAATGTTTTATATTAAAAAGAATCTAAGAAAATCCAGGTGTTTTATTATAACAAGAATTTAAACGATTCTTAGTGTTTTACTTTAAAAATAATGTGAAGAATATTAAAGTTCCGATATTTTATTTTAAAGAGGATCTGAAAAAATATTCCTAATTCTTGTGTTTTTGTTTTGAAAGGATGTGAAACATTTTTGAAGATGTTAAGAGACTCTGGAGCTTCAGTCCTTGGTGTTTTTTAATTAATATAATGGAATCTCAGGGTGCCCTGGGGTGTTTTAGGAATTCAAAAAATCTGGGACAGAAACGCCGATGAATCATTATTTTAATACCACATGCTCGCTTAGCTCGCATTTACAAGGTCCTTTCTTGAAATAAAAGAGAGGTGGACAAATGAATCACGCACGAATTTGTTTATTATTGAAATTAGTTAAAACTAGTTCGATCTCAGAAATAGATGTTGACGAATGAATCCGCCAACACCAGGAAGTAGGATTTTTTAATTAATTTCAGTTCACTTTCGTCAAAGAATAAAAAATGTCACTACTTCAGAGCAATAAACCATAAACAGCGTCAATTTCGTCGATTTGTACGTAACATTTTGGTGCGATTTCTTGCAGAAAATGTGGTGCAAGTTGCACATGTAATAGCCGTTAGAACTCGCAGCCATTAAATAAAGCGGTTAAGTAAATTTATACCCCGAGTAAATTACGAAATCCTCATTAGCTCCATTTAAAGTTAATATTTCATAAGTATCCAGCAGAGTCGTTTCAAATTAGAATACCGTAAACAAGCCCGCGTAAACCTGGAAGTCGCGATTTCTCGTCGTCGAACACTCCATCGGAATGTCTAGGTACTCTTCGAATTTGCATACGCGTTAAAAATCGCTCCCGATTTAATCAGCGTGTGTAAAAAACGTTTATATCATCCTGCAGCACTTTCACCGGCGTTCTAGCAGATCTAGCTGCTATTCCAGTTCTTTGTTCGAGTGCACTTCTCCAGGATAGCGTAGAAAGTTGAAAAATCGCTTAAAATTCAGCCGCCGAAGCCTTAATCGATTACGAACGATATCGAAAGTGCGCTCGGAATGTCGACAAGGACATTTCGAGTTTGTCAGTGGGGCACTCGGCGACCCATATTTTAAAATGCGCACTTTGCTTTAATGCGTTTGTTCAACTCGGCTTCGATAAGACACGACGCCGGTGGAAATTCACTCGCTGTTTTAATCGAATTTGTTAATAAACCTATAAAACTGATTTATAACGCGATTACTGGAAAGCTATCATCGAGGTTTCGGGGCCCCGAAGCGCCGAAGATAATTAATTGGCGCAAAAAGCGCGTGCCGGACACGAGATTGCGGTTTTTTCGAAACGGACAATTGCTTTATGTAACAATTGAGTGAGTCGCTGGTAAAATCCCAGTCTCTAGGAAGAAACGGTTAAAAATTGCAAGTATTTGCAAAACTAATTAGAAAGAATGGAACGTTCACTCAAAGTTGCAGGAAACGGAAACTGACGAAAAAACTAAATATTATTATGATTGAATATTTGAGGCTTAACTGGATCGTGGAAGAAAATATTACAGGAAGTGTGGCCAACCCACCGCTTTTACGATGTATCTATTATTATTTTTCTATTTGGTTTTAACATAATTAACAGTGGTAAAAACATCGCTGATAGTGATAACTGAAGCGCGCCGGATTTGAATGCACTGACTTTTGGTATTTGTGATGTTGTATGAAAATTCTGGCACCAGAGGTCCCCAAGAGTCTTTCAATTTTTTTTTTTTCGAAAGCAAAACACCAGATTTTTTTAAAATTCATTACAAAAACACTGTTTTTTTATTCTTTTAAATTCTTGCAAAATAAAAACACCAGGATTAGGCGGAATATTCTTTTAGAGATTCTCTTTAAAATAAAATAAATACTAGGGATTCCCAAGTTCGTTTTATATTCTCGTTGAAATAATTTAATTTAATTCTTTCAGTACTAAAACACTAATTAGATTGTTTCAAATTCTTTCAAACCCAGAACCTCAAGTGTTTTCAACATTCTCCACATTCTTTTTAAAATAAAACACTGTAAGATACTCTTAAATTCTTTCAAAACTAAAACCTCAAGTGTCTCGAACATTCTTTTAAAACATCGTGAACTAGCAAAATTCTTTCAGATTATTTCACACTTTTACCTTCAGAATCCATCAAATTCCTTCAGTTCCTGTCAGATTCTTCGAGAATCCTTCGGAATCTTCCTGATTTTTTCTAATTTTTTCTAATTCTCTCTGATTCTTTTGGGTTCTTACGGGCCCTTTTGGGCTCTTTCGGTTTCTCTCGGGTTCTTTCGGGTATTTTCTTATTCTTTCGGGTTGTTTCAGGTTTTTGCAGGTTATTTCAGATTCTTTTAGTTCCTCTCAGGTTCCTTGAGACTCTTCGAGATTCTTTCAGATTCTTTCAAATCTTTTGTATTTTTACGAATTGTTTTGGATCCTTTCGGATTTTTTAGGATTAATTCGGATTCTTTTAGGTTTTTTCAGGTTCTTTCGGATTCTTTCAGGTTCTTTCAGATTCTTTCAGTTTCTCTCGGACTACTTGAGATTCTTCGATACTCTTCGAAATTCTTAGCGATTCTTGGGATTCTTGCAGATTGTTTCAATTCCTCTCAGAAGTCTCAGATTACTCGGGATTCTTCGAGAATCTTTCAGATTATTCGAGATTCATCGATATTCTTCGAGTTCTTCGAGATTCTTCGGGAATCTTCGAGTTTCTTCTTAGTCATTTGGAATTTTTGAGATTCTTTCTGATTCTTTCAGATTATTTCAGATTCTTTCAGGTTTCTTCAGGTTCTTTTAGGTTCTTTCAGGTTCCTTCGGATTCTTTCAGATTCTTTCAGTTAATCTCCGCTTCTTCAAGATTCTTTCAGAGTCTTTCAGATTCGTTCAGATTTTTTCAGATCCCTTAAGATTGTTTCAATTCATCTCGGATTAGTCAAGATTCTTCGAGATTTTTCAAGACTCTACGAACTTCTTAGAAATTCTTGAGACTCTTTGAAATGTTATGAGATTTTTCGATATTCTTCCGAATTTTTTTGAGATTCTTCGAGGTTCTTCGAGATTCTTAGCGATTTTTGAAATTCTTCGAGATTCTTCGACATACTTCGAAATCCTTCAAGGATCTTTCAGATTGTTTTGAATGTTTTCTGATTTTTTATTATTCATTCTAATTAATTTTGATTCTTTCAGATTCTTTCTAATTCTTTCTTATTCTTTCGGATGCCTTCGGATTCTTTCTGATTCTTTCTAATTTTTTCTGAACCTCTCTGATTCTTTGCAGTTATTTCATTCAGGTTCTTTTAGGTAGACTCAGATTCTTCGAGATTCTTTCGGACTGTTCCGAATTCTGTCTGATTCTTTTTGATTCTTTCGGATTCTTTCAGTTAGTCTCAGATTCTTCGAGATTCTTTCAGAATCTTCCGAAATCTTGCTGCGTCTTTTTGATTATTTCTAGTTCTTTCTGATTTTTTCGAATTTTTTCGATTTCTTTCAAATTCTTTCGGATTCCTTGGAATTCCCTTGGGATTCTTTCTGATTCTTTCCGATTTTTTCTGATTCTTTCTAATTCTTTCTAATCCTTTCTGATTCTTTCAGGTTATTTCAGGTTCTTTCAGGTTCTTTCGGTTACTCTCAGATTCTTCGAGATTCTTTAGGAATCTCCCGAAATTTTCCTTTTTCTAATTCTTACTAATTCTTTTAGTTTCTTTCGGATTCTTTCGGATTTTTTCTGATTCTTTATAATTCTTTCTGATCCATTCCGATTCTTTTAGGTTTTAATTAATTTTGATTCTTTCAGATTCTTTCTAATTCTTACGTATTCTTTTGGATGCCTTCGGATTCTTTCTGATTCTTTCTAATTTTTTCTGAACCTCTCTCATTCTTTGCAGTTATTTCATTCAGTTTCTTTTAGGTAGACTCAGATTCTTCGAGATTCTTTCGGACTGTTCCGAATTCTGTCTGATTCTTTTTGATTCTTTCGGATTCTTTCAGTTAGTCTCAGATTCTTCGAGATTCTTCCGAAATCTTGCTGCGTCTTTTTGATTATTTCTAGTTCTTTCTGATTCTGTCGGATTTTATCTGATTCTTTCTAATTCTTTCTAATCCTTTCTGATTCCTTCAGGTTATTTCAGGTTCTTTCAGGTTCTTTCAGTTAGTCTCAGATTCTTGGAGATTATTTCCGAATTCTTTTTGATTTTTCTAATTCTTTTTGATTCTTTCGTAATCTTTCTGATTCTTTGTAATTCTCTCATATTCTCTTAAATTATTTCACCAGGTACCTCCAGGATTCTTTTAAATTCTTTAAAAAAAACATCCATGGTTCTCAAGATTCTCTTTTCTTTAACAAACTGTTCGAAGAAACTCGAAGATTCGCGAAGAATTTCGAATAATTTGACGGGAATTGAAAAAATCTCAAGGAGTCTGAAGAATGTGAAAAAATCGGAAAAACCCTTGGAGAATCTAAAAGAATCTCGAAAATTCCCGCAGAATCTCCAAGAAACTCGAAAAATCTCGAAGAATCTCGAAGAAAGTCGAAAATTACTGAAAAATCTTGAGGAAGCTCAAGAATCGCGAACAATCTCAAAGAATATCGAAGAATCTCGAAGATTTTCGAAGAATGAGGAAGAAAATCGAAGAATGTCGACTAATCTGAGTGAATTTGCAAGAATCCGAAAAAACCTGAAAAAAACTGCAAGGATCCGAAAGAATTCAAAGAATCCGAAAGGTTTTCGAAGAATCTCGAACAAACTAAAAGAATTTCGAATGATCTGAAGGGAATTGAGAGAATCTGAAAGAATCTTAAGAAATCTGAAAAAACTGACGAAAATTGAAAGAATCTGAAACAGTCCTTAAGAATTCTAAAGAATCCGAAAGAACCAGAACGAATCTGAAAGAAATTGAAATAATCCTAAAAAATCTGAAAGAATCCAAAAGAATCTGCAAGAAAACGGAAGATTTTGAAAGTATCTGCAAGAATCTAAAAGAATTTGAAATAACGTGGAAGAACCTGAAAGAACCCAAAAGAACAAGAAAAAACCCGGAAGAACCCGAAAGAATCCGAAAGAGCCCAAAAGAACCCGAAAAGAAAAATCAGAAAGTATCTGAAAAAAACTGAAAACATGCTTTCATGTTATTTCAGGTTATTTTAGGTTCCTTCGGGTTTATTTAAGTTCTTTCAGGTTCCTTCAGATTTTTTCACATTCTTCGAGGTTCTTTCGGAACTTCTGAATTCTTTCTGATTATTTCAGATTCTTTCGGATTCTTTCTGATTCTTTTTGGTTCTTTCTAATTCTTTATGATTCCTTCGGATTCTTTCGGATTCTTTTGGATTCTTTCGGATTATTTCGGATTCTTTCAGATTATTTCAGCTACTCTCAGGTTCTTCAAGATTCTTTCAGATTCCTTCAGGTTCTTTCAGATTCTTTCAGATTCGTTCAGATTTTTTCAGATCCCTTAAGATTGTTTCAATTCATCTCGGATTAGTCGAGATTCTTCGAGATTTTTCAGGACTACGAAATTCTTAGAGATTCTTGAGACTCTTTGAAATTCTTCGAGATTCTTCGACATTCTTCGGATTTTTTTTTGATTCTTTTTTATTCATTCTAATTAATTTTGATTCTTTCAGATTCTTTCTAATTCTTTCGTATTCTTTCGGATGCCTTCGGATTCTTTCTGATTCTTTCGGATTTTTTTCTGATTTTTTTAATTATTTCTTAACCTCTCTGATTCTTTCCAGTTATTTCATTCAGGTTTTTTTAGTTAGACTCAGATGCTTCGAGATTCTTTCGGACTGTTCCGAATTCTGTCTGATTTTTTTTATTCTTTCGGATTCTTTAAGTTAATCTCTTCCAAAATCTTGCTGCGTCTAGTTCCTACTGATTCTTTCAAATTTTTTCGGATTCCTTCGAATTGTTTCGAATTTTTTCGGATTCCTTCGAATTCTGTCTGATTCTTGAGAATTTTTTTTAATTCTTTTTAATTCTTTCTGATCCTTTCTGATTCTTTCCAGCTATTTCCGGTTCTTTCAGGTTCGTTTAGTTAGACTCAGACTCTTCGAGATTCTTCTTGATTTTTTCTAATTCTTTCTGATTTTTCCGAATTCTTTCAGTTAGTCCCAGATTCTTCGAAATTCTTTCGGAATATTCCAGCGTTTTTTTGATTATTTCTAGTTCTTTCTGATTCTTTCATATTCTTTCGGATACCTTCGGATGCACTCGGATGCTTTCGAATTCCTGCGGATTTCTTCTGATTCTTTCGAATTGTTATTGATTCTTTCGAATTGTTTCTGATTCTTTCAGGTTATTTCAGGTTCTTTTAGGTTCTTTCGCTTACTCACAGATTTTTCGAGATTCTTTAGGAAACTCTCGAATTTTTCCTTCTTCTAATTCTTATTAATTCTTTTAGAATCTTTCGGATTCTTTCGGATTTTTTCTGATTCTTTCTAATTCTTTCTGATCCTTTCCGATTCTTTTAGGTTTTTTCAGGCTCTTTCAGGTTCTTTCAAGCTCTTTCAGTTAGTTTCAGATTCTTGAAGATTATTTCGGAATTCTTTTTGATTTTTCTAATTCTTTATGATTATTTCGGATTCTTTCTGATTCTTTGTAATTCTCTCATATTGTCTTAAATTATTTCACCAGGTACCTCCAAGATTCTTTTATAGTCTTTAAAAAAATTCAAAGAGGTGTTGACATTTTTCCAAATAATTAAAAAAAAAACACTATAAACCCAAGAGGTACTTTGAATTACTAAAAAAAAACACCACGGCACCAAGGGTAAATTAAAAGGAATTTCTGCAAAAAAGCGGCTTCAAAGATTGTTTTAAATTCTTTAAAAAAGACATTCATGGTCCTTAAGATTATTTTTTCTTAAACAAACTGTTCGAAGAAACTCGAAGATTCCGGAAGAATTTCGAAGAAACTCGTAGAATTTCGAATAATTTGACGGGAATTGAAAGAATCTGAAGGAATCTGAAGAATGTGAAAAAATCTGAAAGAACCTTGGAGAATATAAAAGAATTGCGAAAATTCCCGCAGAATCTCCAAGAAACTCGAAAAATCTTGAAGAATTTCGAAGAAAGTCGAAAATTCCTGAAGAATCTCGAAGAAGCTCAAGAATCGCGAAGAATCTCAAAGAAAATCGACGAATCTTGAAGATTTTCGAAGAATGAGGAAGAAAATCGAAGAATGTAGACTAATCTAACTGAATTTGCAAAAATCCAAAAGAACCTGAAAAAATCTGCAAGGATCCGAAAGAATTCAACGAATCCGCAAGGTTTTCGAAGAATCTCGAACAAACTAAAAGAATTTCGAATGATCTGAAGGGAACTGAGAGAATCTGAAAGAATTTTGAGAAATCTGAAAAAACTGACAAAAATTGAAAGAATCTGAAACAGTTCTTAAGAATTCTAAAGAATCCAAAAGAACCAGAAAGAATCTGAAAGAAATTGAAAGAACCTGAAAGAATTCGAAATAATCCTAAAAAATCTGAAAGAATCCAAAAGAATCCGTAAGAAAACGAAAGATTCTGAAAGTATCTGCAAGAATCTAAAAGAGTTTGAAATAACGTGGAAGAACCTAAAAGAACCCAAAAGAACAAGAAAAAACCCCGAAGAACCCGAAAGAATCCGAAAGAGCCCAAAAGAAACCGAAAGGAAAAATCAGAAAGTATCTGATCTTCGAGATTTTTCAAGACTACGAAATTCTTAGATTCTTGTGACTCTTTGAAATTCTTCGAGATTCTTCGACATTCTTCGGAATTTTTTCTGATTCTTTTCTATTCATTCTAATTAATTTTGATTCTTTCAGATTCTTTCTAATTCTTTCGTATTCTTTCGGATGCCTTCGGATTCTTTCTGATTCTTTCGGATTTTTTTCTGATTCTTTTTAATTTTTTCTTAACCTCTCTGATTCTTTCCAGTTATTTCATTCAAGTTCTTTTAGTTAGACTCAGATGCTTCGAGATTCTTTCGGACTGTTCCGAATTCTGTCTGATTTTTTTATTCTTTCGGATTCTTTAAGTTAATCTCTTCCGAAATCTTGCTGCGTCTTTTTGATTATTTCTAGTTCCTTCTGATTCTTTTAAATTTTTTCGATTTCTTTCAGATTCTTTCGGATTCCTTCGAATTCTGTGTGATTCTTGAGGACTTTTTTTAATTCTCTTTAATTCTTTCTGATCCTTTCTGATTCTTTCCAGTTATTTCCTGTTCTTTCAGGTTCGTTCAGTTAGACTCAGATTCTTCGAGATTCTTCTTGATTTTTTTCTAATTTTTTCTGATTCTTCCGGATTCTTTCAGTTAGTCCCAGATTCTTCGAAATTCTTTCAGAATATTCCAGCGTCTTTTTGATTATTTCTAGTTCTTTCTGATTCTTTCATATTCTTTCGGATACCTTCGATTTCTTCTGATTCTTTCGAATTTTTATTGATTCTTTCGAATTGTTTCTGATTCTTTCATGTTATTTCAGGTTCTTTCAGGCTCTTTCAGGTTCTTTCAGTTAGTCTCAGATTCTTGGAGATTATTTCGGAATTCTTTTTGATTTTTCTAATTATTTATGATTATTTCGGATTCTTTCTGATTCTTTGTAATTCTCTCATATTGTCTTAAATTATTTCACCAGGTACCTCCAAGATTCTTTTAAATTCTTTAAAAAAATTCAAAGAGGTGTTGACATTTTTCCAAATAATAAAAAAAACACTATAAACCTAAGAGGTACTTTAAATTACTATAAAAAACACCACGGCACCAAGGGTAAATTAAAAGGAATTTCTGCAAAAAAGCGGCTTCAAAGATTGTTTTAAATTCTTTAAAAAAGACATCCGTGGTCCTCAAGATTCTTTTTTCTTAAACAAGCTGTTCCAAGAAACTCGAAGATTCCCGAAGAATTTCGAAGAAACTCTTAGAATTTCGAATAATTTGACGGGAATTGATAGAATCTGAAGGAATCTGAAGAATGTGAAAAAATCTGAAAGAACCTTAGAAAATCTAAAAGAATCTCGAAAATTCCCGCAAAATCTCAAGAAACTCGAAAAATCTTGAAGAATTTCGAAGAAAGTCGAAAATTCCTGAAAAATCTCGAAGAAGCTCAAGAATCGTGAAGAATCTCAAAGAATATGGAAGAATCTCGAAGATTTTCGAAGAATGGGGAAGAAAATCGAAGAATGTCGACTAATCTGGGTGAATTTGCAAGAATCCGAAAGAACCAGAAAAAATCTCCAAGGATCCGAAAGAATTCAAAGAATCCGAAAGGTTTTCGAAGAATCTCGAACAAACTAAAAGAATTTCCAATAATATGAAGAGAATTGAGACAATCTGAAAGAATCTTAAGAAATCTGAAAAAACTGACAAAAATTGAAAGAATCTGAAACAGTCCTTAAGAATCAGAAAGAACCCGAAAGAATTAGAAAGAATCTGAAAGAAATTGAAAGAATCTGAAAGAACCTTAAAAGAATTCGAAATAATTCTAAAAAATCTGAAAGAATCCGTAAGAAAAGGAAAGATTCTGAAAGTATCTATAAGAATCTGAAAGAATTTGCAATAACGTGGAAGAACCTGAAAGAACCCAAAAGAACAAGAAAAAACCCGGAAGAACCCGAAAGAATCCGAAAGAGCCCAAAAGAACCCGAAAGACTACGAAAGGAAAAATCAGAAAGGATCTGAAAAAAAATGAAAAAATTCTTTCTGGTTATTTTGGGTACTTTCAGGTTTATTGAAGTTCCTTCAGATTCCTTCAGATTTCTTTAGATTCTTCGAGGTTCTTTCGCAACTTCTGAAGTCTTTCTGATTATTTCAGATTCTTTCGGATTCTTTCTGATTCTGTCTGGTTATTTCCGGGTCTTTCAGTTAGATTCAGATTTTCCGAGATTTTTTCGAATATTCTGATTTCTTTCTGATTCTTTTCGGTTCTTTCTAATTCTTTATGATTCCTTCGGATTCTTTAGGATTCTTTTGGATTCTTTCGGATTATTTCGAAATCTTTCTAATTTTTCCTGCTTCCTGTTCTCTGCTTCAAAGATTCTTTTGAATTTTTAACAAAAAAGTAGATCTGCCAAGATTTTTTTGAATTATTTTCAAAATATTAACACCAGCAGCCCTCAAGATTCTTTTAAATTATTTAAAAAAAAAAAACGCATCCATGATCACCAAGATTCTTTTATTTTTTAAACAAGCTGCTCCAAGATATTTTAAATTCTTAAAAAAACCATTCGGCCCCCCTGAGATTATTTTAAACCCTTAGAAAAAATCACAACGCCCCCCGAGATTCTTTTAAATTAATTAAAAAAAAAAATCAGAAACTCCTAACATGTTTTAGAATTATTTCAAAAATAAAACACCTCGGGCCAAAATGTATCTTTAAACTTTACCTAAAAACACACACGCACACACACAAATAAAATACAAGGTCCAAAATTCTTTCAAATTTTTAAAAAATAACAATAATTCCAACAATAAAATACCATTGGCCCAAAAAATGAACTTAAATAGAAATGAAGCAAAAAGATTTTAAAAATTTCAGCAATTTAACTGACCTGACTTCACCATATCTGACCTGACCTGACCTGACCTGAACATGCTTTCTGTGCTCGCATTCTGGACGTTTCTTTTTTCAAATAATAATAACAATAAAACATTTTGAAAACTGCCCAATGTGACCTCATCACATTAATTTCTCGTTTCCATCCTCGCCGGACCCACAAAAACAAACACCCAATCCTCTAATCACCCGCACACAATCTAGCCACCTTGTCACGCAATCAATTTCACCATCTTTTGTTTTTGTAGAAATTAGCAGTTTTTCCCGCGAGTGCCACTTTAAATCAATCACCCAACGTCAACGACGCATTGTCTGCCGCCGCCCGCGGCGTCGCCACAGCCTACTCTCTCCTTCGCATTCGACCCCGCACGAAATTCCAAAAATCCGCTAATTGCTCACCGATTAAATCTAATACGGCTTTTAATTGCGCCAATTCTAATAAAATTTGATAAATGTGTTTATGTCAGATTTTTGGGTTATTGTCGCCGCAGTGGTCGAGATTTGGTGACATTTAGCGCGGTTACGTTTTGTCGATTAATTAGTGCTGCGGTTACGTCGACGCCGCCTTGAGAATCACTCAAGGTAATTGGAAAGTAAGACTCCGTTTCGATTTTGGGTACGTTTCGAGTGACGACCGTGAAGGCGAAATCATCAGAATGAGGAAATCAGCGGAATGCGCGCGAAGAAACGGGTCGGGGGTTAGAGGCAACTCTGAGCCAAAACGTTTTCGAGCGGCGAAATGGAGCTATTTAGAATGGCTATTTTATATTAAAAAAATTGGTCGATATTTGTTTTTTGATAACTTCTATAAAGTAAAATGCAGTGTTGTAAATAACACTCTCGCAGTCTTTTGATTTGAATTTTTCAATTTTTAATTTAGTATTTCTGGTTTCTCCGTTTTTCAATTTCCCGAATTATTTTTCAATTTTGGATTTTGCAAATTTTTCGTTTCAATTTTTATTTTCTTAATTTTTAAATTTTTTCGATTTTTTGGTGTTCTATTTTTCTGATTTTTCTTTTTTCAATGTGAAATTTTTCACTTTTGGATTTTTCAATTTTTCGACTGTATAATTTTTCGATTCGAACCGTTTTTTCTTCTTTCGAATTTTTCGATTTATTTTTTTTTTATTTTTAAGTTTCTCGATTTTTTAGTTTTTCACACTGTAAAACTGAAAATTCAAAATTAAAAAAACCAAAAAGTAAGTATAAAGTTAAAATCATTGAAAAATGTATCATAGGTAAATTGAAAATCAAAAACTGGAAAAATTGAAAAACCGAAAAATTGAAAAATCGAAAGATTAAAAAATGAGAAACTTAAAATTGAAAAAATATTGAAAATTAAAGAAATCAGAAAATCGGATAAGTGAGAGAAATCCAATATTGCAAATTTCAAAAATTCAAAAATAAGAAAATCGAGAAATTAAAAAATCTTGATGTTTCAGTTTTCAATTTTTAATTTTTCAATTGTTAGATTTTTACTTTTTCGATTCTTCAATTTTTCGTTTCGCTTTCTAAGTGTTTTCTTTATTTTTAAAATTTGTCGGTTTTCTACGTTCTAATGTTCTAATTTTGTCTTTCAATGTAAAATTTTTAAATTTTTGAATTTTTCAATTTTTCGATTTACAATTTTTCGATTTTTCAACTACTGGATTAGTTTTTTTCAATTTTAGATTTTTCAGTTTCTCAATTTTTGGTTTTTCCGTTTTTGATTTGCAATTTTTCTAGTTTTTATTTTAAATATTTTTTCAATTTTACGATTTGAGAATTTTCTATTTTTTAATTAGATATTGGGTTTAAAAACTTTAGCAGTAATTAATTTTTTATATTTTTCAATTTTTGTTTCTGGCAGACATATAATTTTTCCATTTTTCGATCTTTCAATGTTATAGATACAGTTTTTCGAGTTTAAAATTTTGACAATTCTATAATTTTTCGATTTTATATTGTTAGATTTTCCGATTCATTATTTTTTCGATTGCTAAGTTTCTCGAGTTTTAGTTTCTCAATGTTTCGAGTTCTCGTTCCTTGGTTTTTCGTTTACAATTTTTCAGTTTTCCAGTTTTTAAATTTTTAGATTTCTGACTTTTTCGATTCTTCAATTTTTCGATTTGTTCGTTTCGGTTTTTATTTTCTTTATTTTTAAAATTTTCGTTTTTTCTACGTTCTAATTTTCTAAGTTTTTAGATTTTTCAATTTTTCGATTTTTCGATTTACAAGTTGAAAATCAAGAACTGGAAAAATTGAAAAACCGAAAAATTGAAAAATCGAAAGATTAAAAATTGAGAAACTTAAAATTGAAAAAAATATTGAAAATAAAGAAATCAGAAAATCGGATAAGCGAGAAATCCAATCTTGCAAATTTCAAAAATTCAAAAATAGGAAAATCGAGAAATTAAACAATTTGGGATGTTTCAGTTTTTATATTCTGCAATTTTTCTATTTCCAATTTCACGAGTTTTCAATTTTTAATTTTTCAATTGTTAGATTTTTGCTTTTTCGATTCTTCAATTTTTCGTTTCGCTTTCTAAGTGTTTTCTTTATTTTTAAAATTTGTCGGTTTTCTACGTTCTGATGTTCTAATTTTGTCTTTCAATGTAAAATTTTTAAATTTTCCAATTTTTCAATTTTTCGATTTACAATTTTTCGGTTTTTAATTTTTCGATTTTTCAACTGCTGGATTAGTGTTACATTTTTCTTTTTTCAATTTTAGAATTTTCGGTTTCTCAATTTTTGGTTTTTCCGTTTTTGATTTGCAATTTTTCTAGTTTTTATTTTAAATATTTTTTCAATTTTACGATTTGAGAATTTTCTATTTTTTAATTAGATATTGGGTTTAAAAACTTTTGCAGTAATTAATTTTTTCTATTTTTCAATTTTTGTTTCTGGCAGACATACAATTTTTCCATTTTTCGATCTTTCAATGTTATAGATACAGTTTTTCGAGTTTAAAATTTTGACAATTCTATAATTTTTCGATTTTATATTGTTAGATTTTCCGATTCATTATTTTTTCGATTGCTAAGTTTCTCGAATTTTAGTTTCTCAATGTTTCGAGTTTTCGTTCCTTGGTTTTTCGTTTACAATTCTTCAGTTTTCCAGTTTTTAAATTTTTAGATTTCTGACTTTTTCGATTCTTCAATTTTTCGATTTGTTCGTTTCGGTTTTTGTTTTCTTTATTTTTAAAATTTTCGGTTTTTCTAGGTTCTAATTTTCTAAGTTTTTAGATTTTTCAATTTTTCGATTTTTCGATTTACAAGTTGAAAATCAAGAACTGGAAAAATTGAAAAAATCGGAAAATCGGATAATTGTGCAATCCAAAATTGCAAAATTGAAAAATTCACACATTGGAAAATCGAGGAACCGACAAATCTAAGAATGAAAATTTGAAAAATTGTAATATGAAAAAATTGAAAAAACGAAGACTCAGATTTCAAAAAAAAAAGATTTTTCGAAAAATTATAGTTAGATTTTCCGAATTCTATTTTTTTATGACAACTCTTATAAGTTAAAATAAATATACCGGGTGTCTCTTTTAATTTTTCGATTTTATATTGTTGAATTTTTTAGTTTTTCGTTTCGAATCGTTTTTTCTTCTTTCCGATTTTTCGATTCATTATTTTTTCGATTGCTAAGTTTCTCGATTTTTAGTTTCTCAATGTTTCGAGTTTTCGTTCCTTGGTTTTTCGTTTACAATTTTTCAGTTTTCCAGTTTTTAAATTTTTAGATTTCTGACTTTTTCGATTCTTCAATTTTTCGATTTGTTCGTTTCGGTTTTTATTTTCTTTATTTTTAAAATTTTCGGTTTTTCTACGTTCTAATTTTCTAAGTTTTTAGATTTTTCAATTTTTCGATTTTTCGATTTACAAGTTGAAAATCAAGAACTGGAAAAATTGAAAAAATCGGAAAATCGGATAATTGAGAAATCCAAAATTGCAAAATTGAAAAATTCAAACATTGGAAAATCGAGGAACCGAAAAATCTAAGATTGAAAATTTGAAAAATTGTAATATGAAAAAATTGAAAAAACGAAGACTCAGATTTCAAAAAAAAAGATTTTTCGAAAAATTATAGTTAGATTTTCCGAATTTTATTTTTTTATGACAACTCTTATAAGTTAAAATAAATATACCGGGTGTCTCTTTTAATTTTTCGATTTTATATTGTTGAATTTTTTAGTTTTTCGTTTCGAATCGTTTTTTCTTCTTTCCGATTTTTCGATTAATTATTTTTTCGATTGCTAAGTTTCTCGATTTTTAGTTTCTCAATGTTTCGAGTTTTCGTTCCTTGGTTTTTCGTTTACAATTTTTCAGTTTTCCAGTTTTTAAATTTTTAGATTTCTGACCTTTTCGATTCTTCAATTTTTCGATTTGTTCGTTTCGGTTTTTGTTTTCTTTATTTTTAAAATTTTCGGTTTTTCTACGTTCTAATTTTCTAAGTTTTTAGATTTTACAATTTTTCGTTGAAAATCAAGAACTGGAAAAATTGAAAAAATCGAAAAATCGAATAATTGAGAAAACCAAAATTGCAAAATTGAAAAATTCGAACATTAGAAAATCGAGGAACCGAAAAATCTAAGACTGAAAATTTGAAAAATTGTAATATGAAAAAATTGAATAAACGAAGACTCAGATTTCGAAAAAAAAAAAGATTTTTCGAAAAATTATAGTTAGATTTTCCGAATTTTATTTTTTTATGACAACTTTTATATGTTAAATAAATAAATAGTTTAAATAAATAAATAGTTTATTGATCATCCAACGGGCAAATCGCCCACATAGGACATAATAATAACAAATAGTAAATTAACCCAAAAAAACAAAAAAATTTAATATAATGCTAATTTAACGCCAGCAATAAATTCATTTGGAGACACTACAAATATATCACATAGGTGTTGTATGTTATTGTATATTCTGCACATATTATTAACTGGTGAATAATAATGTTGATTAGTGCGAGCCACATCACATAGGAAAGTTCTCGGATTCCTAGATCCTGAACGAGGAACATAAAAACAAATTTGTTCGAGCAAGACATTGTCATTAATTATATTATGTATGAGTTTATGCAGAAAAATAACAGAGGAAAATTCACGCCTACTTTGGAGATAAACAAGATTGAACTCATTTAACAGCTCATGCTGCGAAAATCCTTGGATAGGGTAAACACCGTATTTTTTGTAGAAAGCATACTTACAGAATTTCCTCTGCACTTTTTCCAAGACCTGTATATGTGTAATATAAAAAGGATTCCAGATTATTGAACAATACTCTAAAACAGACCTAACATACGCACAATAAAGCATTACAATACAGTCAACATTGGTGAAATCCTTTGTGTTACGTATTATAAAACCTAGTATTTTCATGGCCTTTTCACTAATATGTGTAATATGTTGTGTGAATGACAAAGACTGATCCATCACAACTCCCAGGTCTTTAAACTCAGTACACCTAATAAGTGACTGATCATTTATCTTGTAATTGAACAAAATAGTGTTAACTTTACGACTATATGACATAATTCTACATTTATTAACATTCACTTCTAATTTATTCTCAACACACCATTTAAAAAACTTATTCACAATACCCTGCAATACAAAGCAATCGTACTCATCACTTATGACTTTTAAAATTTTGACATCGTCAGCATACATATAGACATCACATTGATTATTATTTATCACAGAAATTACATCGATAACAAAAATTGTAAACAACAACGGTCCCATATTTGATCCCTGGCAGACACCTGTGTTACATTCATAACTATAAGATTTACAATTCTGATATTGCACATACTGTTTTTGACCTACAAGTATCGACTTGAATAGTTGGACTACTTCTTCACATAGACCCATAGCAGCAAGTTTGTTGAGTAGTAAAGTATGATTCACTTTGTCAAACGCCTTAGACAAATCTGTATACACAACATCAACTTGCTGCTTTAAATCTAAAGAGTTGGATAATTTTTGTGTAAAGTTACATAGATTAGTTGCAGTCGATCTACCTGATATAAAACCATGCTGCTGAGTTGCAATTAATTGTTTTACATGACTGTATACATACTTAACTAAAATGCTTTGAAAAATCTTAGCAAAATTTGGTATAATTGCAATGGGCCTATAGTTAATTACATTATCTTTAGCATCAGATTTAAATACTGGAGTAACTCTACCAATCTTCCAACATTCTGGGAACGTGGAGGTGGAAATTATGGCGTTATAAAGATGACAAAGCGGTGTTAATAGAGACCCTATACAATCTCGGACGAGAAATGCAGGAATTTCATCATCTCCACTGGTTAGATTCGGTTTCAATTTTTTAGCAGCTTGTAGAATATCACAGTCGGTTATATTAAAACGATGTAAAACATTTACGTAACAACACGGAAAAAGATCACAGCATTTATCACAGTTATCGTCGCAGGCTTTATCACAGTATTTATCATCATGGGAAGGTTGAGTGACAACATGATCGACATCATTTGTAGAATTATTTGATGGAATAAATACACCACTAAAATGCTCAGCAAAAGCATTCACGATGTCACGGGACGTTGACAGGAGACGATCATTATATGTCATTCTTCCTGGTATACGCGTACTCCCTTTTCTTGAAGTAATATAGGACCAGAATTTTTTAGGATCCGATTTAACATTGTCTTCTGCGGACTTAATAAAATTATGAAAATCAGTCTTAATTTGTGACTTGACCTCTTTCTCCAATTTTCGAGCAGCATCCTTTTTCGATAAGAGGTGACATTTCTTATATGATTTCCATAAGCGGTCTTTCTTTTCAATCATTTTAACAGTACCTGGTAAAATCCAACAGGGAAAGTTATGCCGAGCAGGAGTGATTTTAGGAACATTGGTCTCACAAAGCACATGCAGCTTTGTATATAATAAAGTACAGATTTCATTTACATCATTAATCTCTAGAATATCGGACCAATCTGTTTTTAACATTGCATCATATAAGCTGTGAAAATCTGCTTTTCTAAAGTTGTAACGAACAGAATCACGTTGTGCTTCAAAAACTACTTCCTGCTTGGTTTCAACAGTCAATTCCACACCTAAAGATGGATGATGCGGATCCTCAGCAACAAAGGGCTCCTCCATGTGATCCACATTACATTTTATTTTTTCAGAGGACAATACGAGGTCAAGGATTCTGTTGTTACGGTTCTTAACAAAATTATTCTGGCGTAATTCATTATAATTTATGAACTGGTTGAGAGTTTGGCAAACAGATGAAGGATTTTGAGCATATCTAGTGGTTGCGAAATATTCCGGAATATTGAAGTCACCAGCAATCAGAGTCATCCCCGTGATATGGGATTCTTCCAAATATTCGAAGACACTTTCATAGAGCTGCATCTGACTGCCAGGAGGAATGTAGAGATTTATGACGATTACAGGATCAGAGCAGCAGAACAACTTAACTACTAAAATATCAACTTCCTCAAATGGAGAAGTCACACATATACATTGAGCAGAAATTTTGCAGTTAACAGCAGTCAGCACTCCTCTTCCTTTTCTACCATTAGATGAACGGAAAACATTGTAATTATTTCCAAAAATTTCACTTGAGCTGACAGAATCACATTAAAATAATTATACTGGGTGTCTCTTTTATTTGATACAACCGCTTTATTCTTAAAGATAAACTTGTAGTTGTTTGAACAAATTTGTATCATTTTAAAAAATCTATCTGATGGCAACAACTTTTCATTTGTTTTTCAAGCAACTAGATTTTGAATTAAATGAAACATTTTTGAGATATTTTACTAGATAGCGTGTTTGTTTTTAGAATATTGGTTGGTTTTGATTTTTTGTAGTAAAAAAATGAATCTTTCCATTTATGAAAAAATATACCTAGTGTTAAGTTAAAAAAATTAAGTTGATGTCATTTCCGACTCTACCGGAAGTGATAATAAAAATGTGTGGTTATCATCACATAGATCGTTTAAAATGATACAAATTTGCTCAAAGAAGTACAGGTTTATCTTTAAGAATAAATAAGTTACAGGAGTTGTATCAAATAAAAGAGACACCCCGTAATTTTTCAATTGTTAGATTTTTACTTTTTCGATTCTTCAATTTTTCGTTTCGCTTTCTAAGTGTTTTCTTTATTTTTAAAATTTGTCGGTTTTCTACGTTCTAATGTTCTAATTTTGTCTTTCAATGTAAAATTTTTAAAATTTTGAATTTTTCAATTTTTCGATATACAATTTTTCGATTTTTCAACTACTGGATTAGTATTACATTTTTCTTTCTTCAATTATAGATTTTTCAGTTTCTCAATTTTTGGTTTTTCCGTTTTTGATGTGCAATTTGTCTAGTTTTTTTTAAATATTTTTTCAATTTTACGATTTGAGAATTTTCTATTTTTTAATTAGATATTGGGTTTAAAAACTTTTGCAGTAATTAATTTTTTCTATTTTTCAATTTTTGTTTCTGGCAGACATAATTTTTCCATTTTTCGATCTTTCAATGTTATAGATACAGTTTTTCGACTTTAAAATTTTGACAATTCGATAATTTTTCGATTTTATATTGTTGGATTTTTCGATTAATTATTTTTTCGATTGCTAAGTTTCTCGATTTTTAGTTTCTCAATGTTTCGAGTTTTCGTTCCTTGGTTTTTCGTTTACAATTTTTCAGTTTTCCAGTTTTTAAATTTTTAGATTTCTGACTTTTTCGATTCTTCAATTAATTTTTCGATTTGTTCGTTTCGGTTTTTATTTTCTTATTTTTAAAATTTTCGGTTTTTCTACGTTATAATTTTCTAAGTTTTTAGATTTTTCAATTTTTCGTTGAAAATCAAGAACTGGAAAAATTGAAAAAATCGGAAAATCGGATAATTGAGAAATCCAAAATTGCAAAATTGAAAAATTCACACATTGGAAAATAGAGGAACCGAAAAATCTAAGATTGAAAATTTGAAAAATTGTAATATGAAAAAATTGAAAAAACGAAGACTCAGATTTCGAAAAAAAAAGATTTTTCGAAAAATTATAGTTAGATTTTCCGAATTTTATTTTTTTATGACAACTCTTATAAGTTAAAATAAATATACCGGGTGTCTCTTTTATTTGATACAACCGCTTTATTCTTAAAGATAAACCTGTAGTTGTTTGAGCAAATCTGTATCATTTTAAAAAATCTATCTGATGGCAACAATTTTTCATTTGTTTTTCAAGCAACTAGATTTTGAATTAAATGAAACATTTTTGAGATATTTTACTAGATAGCATGTTTGTCGTTGATTTTAGATTATAGGTTGCTTTTGTTTTTTTGTAGTAAAAAAATCAATCTTTCCATTTATGAAAAAATATACCTAGCGTTCCGTTAAAATAAAAATAAGTTGATGTCATTTCCGACTCTACCGGAAGTGATAATAAAAATGTGTGGTTATCATCACATAGATCGTTTAAAATGATACAAATTTGCTCAAAGAAGTACAGGTTTATCTTTAAGAATAAAAAAGTTTCAGGAGTTGTATCAAATAAAAGAGACACCCCGTATAATATATACTATTTACCATGTTTAGTACGATAATCTTAAAACGTTTGCAAAATTTCAGAGCATTCGGTTCTGCAGTTCCAAAGTTAAATATTGCAAAATGTTGTAATACAATTTTGATTTTTTTTGACGTCATCACCTTATTGGGGGGGATGATTAGCCAATTTAATCCTAAAATGTACTAATTTTATTTTAGCCGGAAAGTAGGGCGTGTCCGCCCGATAAATGGCTCAAATCTGGAAAAAGGGCGTTCCCTTGATCGGCGTCTGGTCGAAAATGAGTGGGGTGAGCGTCCGGCGTCCGCGGCATTGAATTCCGTTTAGCCAATACAACGGCGATTTAGGACAAAGTGTCTAGCTTGGGGGATGGACAAACTATAATTGGCTTAAACGGAACAAATGAGACAAAGGTCCTCGAAATCCCGTTCCAGTCGAACTGAAGAGCACGAATTCGTTACATAAACAACAAGAACCATCAAAACTCGCTGAATCACCCCGGCTCTGTCAAAATGGTTAAACGCATTCCAGCCGAGCCATGCAAATAATACGTAGCCTTCCAATTCCTCCGCAGTGTTGCAACCACCACACTCGCATGTTATTCCAAACCGTTACATACAAATATAACACATCGCAATCATTTTCGATTAACTCCGATCATTAAATCCGAAAAGGAATTAATCGCCTCTTTTGTTTCGCGTTACGAAACCCCGTGTGGGTTCCACACAGTTCACTTGTCTCAAATACCAACACCGGTGCCATAAATTCGCTTAATTATCCCTGTGGTCTTAATAGTCGGAGTTATTTAACAGTGGGCTAATTGATCGAATTAACGCAAAAAGTGGCATTGTGAAGAAATCCAGGAAGCGAGGAATACACTCTTGGAAAAAATGCATCGCAGATGGCCTTGCTTTCAAAACTGACGGACAGAAGCTGTCGTTTCCGTTATGACTGGGTTTCGCAACAGACGATTTTTTCGGAGGACACACCTAACGGATCTGGATTTATGTGCTGGCGATCCGGCTCGAAGGACCGACTTTATCATCATCATCGTTATTATTACTATTATTTCAAAAGCGCGCTGACACTGATCACGCGATATAAGGTTAATTGGGGTTACTGGAAATAATAGCCCACGCCTTCTCGAGCGCGTCAAAAATCACTTATATCAGATTTTGCACAATGCTCGAGCTCGAACCAGATCAGATCGAATTAAATAAATTTGACAAGTCCTAATGGAAAGAGGGCCTTGATCCATTTAGCTGTAACAATATTTATATTGCCACTTATAACAAAAACTAATAAAAATGGGTGTGAGCTTCTCGGCGGCGAAATTTATGAAGACAGGTCCTTATCGGCGAGATCTGGGCCCGCAACAAAGGCGCCCCGCTTGGCGGGCATAAATCTCGCAATTACCTCATTCTTGCGATCTTACAAAACTGAAAAGTGCGATTTTTCGTGAAATCTGGCGAGGTCGACGGGTTGCAAAGTTTAAGGTAAAAATTCGCGGAAAGTCGTACGGTGTGCGACTGAAAGAGAAACGAAGGTAAAATTTATTTGATGACACGTTTGAAACGGCCCGGTGAAAAATAGCGGAAATAAACCGCTTTCTTTCGAGGAGAATCCGAGATTGAAAGGTCAAGTTTAAGACGGTAAAAGGCTGGAAAAGTGAGGATTTTGCATGTTGTGGACATGTATGTCGTGTTATGGGAGAGTTATGGTACGATTGCTGACCTTAGCATTTTTAGGTCCAGACGGAGTGACGTGTTTGATGGGCGGGACAGCGGGTTTGAGAATTTTTTATAAGTGATTTAAAACGGAAGTCAGGGTTTATAGTTAATTGCTCGAAACGATTCTTGAATTTCCTTTTATTCTTGTTCATGTTCATTCATTAAAAACCTGAAATGTTTTCGAAAATAAAATACCAGAGTGTTCAAACATCCAAAATGAAGTATAGAATTCGAGCGCAGCGAGCTCGTTCAGGTGTTCTCAAAAAAGGTTCATGGGCGTTCCTGAGAATCTAAATTGTTAAGGCAACATTTTATTGTTTTTTAAAAAAAGAAAACTTCGAAAATATTTGTAGTGTGTAGAGTTTATGACACCTCAACAACCTGCACGTGCATTTTTTATTTTTTAAGTATACAATTTACTTTCACGGACTGCACCAGAGTTCTAGATCTATTTACAAGTTCAATAAAATAAAAAAAAGCCGGTTATTGACTCATTTGCCAGACTTCTAAGATAAGACTTGAAAAAGAAGAACAATATACAATGCGAGCGCAGCGAGCACCTTCAAGTTGTTTAAGTATCACAAACTCTGTAGAACCCGTGACACTTAACGACCTGAACTATGACACTTAAACAACCTGACCATAAAATCTATAACTTTATAGAGCCCGTGATAGTTAAACGACTTGAGCTATGACTCTATAATTCTATACCTCTATAGAGCCTGTGACATTTAAACGACCTGAACTGTAACTCTACAGACTTGAACGACCTGAAGTATAACTCTATAGAACCTATGACACTTAAACGATCTGAACTATAACTCTATAGAATCTCTAACACTTTAAAGGATCTGAACTATAACTGTACAGACCCTGTACGATTTAAACGACGCGAATTATGACTCTTTAACTCTATTGAACCTGTGTCATTTGAATGACCTGACCTATAACTCTATAGAGCCTCTGATACTTAAACAACCTCAAGTTAAATTCTATAACTTTATAGAACCTGTAACACTTAAACGACATCAATATAACTCTATAGACCCTGTGACACTTAAACGAGTGAATATAACTCTAGAGCTCTATAGAGCTTGTGACACCTAACCGACCTGTAGTATAACTCTATAACTCTATAGAACCTGTGACACTTAGACGACCTGAACTGTAACTCTACAATTCAATAGAACCTGTGACCTTTAAACGACCTGAACCATGAAGTCGTTGAAATTTAAGCTACCTGAACTTAAACTCTATAACTCTATAGAGCGTGCGACACTTAAAGGACATGAACTGTAACTCTATAGAACTTATGACACTTAAACGATCTGAACTATAACTCTATAGAGTCTCTGACACTTTAAAAGATCTGAACTATAACTCTACAGAGCCTGTACAATTTAAACGACGCGAATTATGACTTTATAACTCTATAGTACTTGTGACACTTAAACAACCTGAACTTCAACTCCATAATTTTATAGAGTCTGTGACAATTAAACGATCTGAATTATGACTCTAGAGAGCTTGTACCACTTAAACGACCTGAACTATGACTTATAGCACTCTATTGAACCTGTGTTACTTAAACGACCTGACCTATAACTCTGTAGAGCCTCTGACACTTAAACAACCTGAACTTAAACTTAAACTCTATAACTTTATAGAACCTGTGATAGTTAAATGACCTGAACTATCACTCTATAACTTTATTGAACTTGTGTCACTTAAACGACCTGAACTATAACTTTATGGAGCCTTTGACACTTAAACAATCTGAACATAAACTCTATAGAGTCTCTGACACTTAAGCAACTTGAACTTAAATTCTATAACTTTCTGTGACACTGAAATGACGCCAAAATAACTCTATAACTCGATAGAGCCTGTGATACTTGAACGACATGAATATAACTCTGTAGCTCTATGGAACCTGTGACACTTAAACGACCTGAAGTATAACTCTGTAACTCAATAGGACCTGCGACACTTAGACGACCTGAACTATAACTCTATAACTCCTCTACATACCCTGTGACACTTGAACGACGTGAATATAACTCTATAGCCTGTGACACTTAAATGACCTGAACCATAACTGTATAGAACCTGTGACACTTAAACGACCTGAACTATAACTCTATAGAACCTATGACACTTAAACGATCTGAACTATAACTCTATAGAGTCTCTGACACTTTAAAGGATCAGAACTATAACTCTACAGAGCCTGTACCATTTAAACGACGCGAATTATAACTTTATAACTCTATTGAACCTGTGTCACTTGAATGACCTGACCTATAACTCCATAGAGCATCTGACACTTAAACAACCTCAAGTTAAACTCTATAACTTTATAGAACCTGTAACACTTAAACGACATCAATATAACTCTATAGAGCCTGTGACACTTAAACGAGTGAATATAATTCTAGGGCTCTATAGAGCTTATGACACCTAACCGACCTGTAGTATAACTCTGTAACTCTATAGAGCCTGTGACACTTAGACGACCTGAACTGTAACTCTACAATTCAATACAACCTGTGACCTCTAAACGACCTGAACCATAAAGTCGTTGAAATTTAAGCTACCTGAACTATAACTCTATAGAACTTTTGACACTTAAACTGCCTGAAGTATAACTTTATAAAGCCTTTGACACTTAAACAACCTGAACTTCAACTCCATAACTTTATAGAGCCCGTGACAATTAAACGACGTGAATTATAATTATATAACCTTATAGAACCTGTGACACTTAAACGATCTGAATTATGACTCTAGAGAGCATGTGCCACTTAAACGACCTTAACTATGACTTATAACACTCTATTGAACCTGTGTTACTTAAACGACCTGACTTATAACTCTGTAGAGCCTTCGACACTTAAACAACCTGAACTTAAACTTAAACTCTATACCTTTATAGAACCTGTGACAGTTAAACGATCTGAACTATAACTCTATAACTTTATTGAACTTGTGTCACTTAAACGACCTGAACTAAAACTTTATGGAGCCTTTGACAGTTAAACAATCTGAACATAAACTCTATAGAGTCTCTGACACTTAAGCAACTTGAACTTAAATTCTATAACTGTCTAGAGCTTGTGATACTTGAACGACATGAATATAACTCTGTAGCTCTATAGAACATGTGACACTTAAACGACCTGAAGTATAACTCTGCAACTCAATAGAACCTGCGACACTTAGACGACCTGAACTATAACTCTATAACTCCTCTATATAGTCTGTGACACTTGAACGACGTGAATATAACTCTATAGAACCTGTGACACTTAAATAACCTGAACCATAACTGTATAGAACCTGATACTTAAACGTGCTGGACCTGTGACTCTATAAAGCCGCTGACATTTAAACTACCTGAACACTATCTCTATAGAAGCTTTGACACTTAAACAACCTGAACTTAAACGTTCTAGAGCCTCTAAGCCTTAAACAACCTGAACTTAAACTCTATAACTTTATAGAACCTGTGACACTGAAACGATCTGAAGTATAACTTTATAGAGAGTGTGACACTTCAACGACCTGAACTATCACTCGATAACTTTATTGAACTTGTGTTACTTAAACGACCTGACCTATAACTCTATAAAACCTTTGACATTTAAACAACCTGGTCACAAACTTAAAAACTTTAAACGACCTGCACTATAACTTTTTGGAGCCTTTGACGCTTAAACAACCAGAGCATAAACTCTTTAGAGTCTCTGATACTTAAGCAACTTGAACTTAAACTCTATAACTTTATAGAGCTTGTAGTTCAAGAGCCTGTAACAATTAAACGACGTGAATTATAATTATATAACATTATAGAGCCTGTGACACTTAAACAATCTGAATTATGACTCTAGAGAGCCTGTACCACTTAAACGACTTGAACTATGACTTATAACACTCTATTGAACGTGTGTTACTTAAACGACCTGACCTATAACTCTGTAGAGCCTCTGACACTTAAGCAACCTGAACTTAAACTTAAACTCTATAACTTTATTGAACTTGTGTCAGTTAAACGACCTGAACTATAACTTTATGGAGCCTTTGACACTTAAACAATCTGAACATAAACTCTATAGAGTCTCTGACACTTAAGCAACTTGAACTTAAATTCTACAACTTTCTAGAGCTTGTGACACTGAAATGACGTCAAAATAACTCTATAACTCGATAGAGCCTGTGATACTTGAACGACGTGAATATAACTCTATAGCTCTATAGAGCCTGTGACACTTAAATGACCTGAACCATAACTGTATAGAACCTACGACACTTAAACGTCCTGGATTATAACTCTATAGAGCCGCTGACATTTAAACTACGTGAACACTATCTCTGTAGAAGCTTTGACACTTAAATAACCTGAACTTAAACGTTCTAGGGCCTCTAAACCTTAAACAACCTGAACTTAAACTCCATAACTTTATAGAACCTGTGACACTGAAACGATCTGAATTATCACTCGATAACTTTATTGAATTTGTGTTACTAAACGACCTGACCTATAACTCTATAAAACCCTTGACATTTAAACAACCTGAACATAAACTCTATAGAGTCTCTGATACTTAAGCAACTTGAACTTAAACTCTATAACTTTATAGAGCTTCTAACACTTAAACGCCGTCAATATAACTCTATAACTCCTCTATATAGCCTGTGACACTTGAACGACGTGAATATAACTCTATAGCTCTATAGAGCCTGTGACACTTAAATGACCTAAACCATAACTGTATAGAACCTGTGACACTTCAACGTACTGAACTATAACTATAGAGTCTTTGACACTTAAACAACCTGAACTTAAACTATGTAACTTTATAGAGCCAGTGATAATTAAACGACCTGCACTATAACTCTATAGAGCCTCTGATATTTCAACAACCTGATCTATAAATCTATGGAGCCTGCGACACAACAGGAACGAGCTCGCTGTGCTAGCATTATAGACATCCAGAAATGATTCCTGGGTGTTTCACTCGTCTCTATATGACAAAAATGCGAGTGCAGCGAGCAGTGTTCCTGACATTTTTTTAAATTCTTGAGAAAAAACACGAAGGATTACTTAGATTGTTTCATTCTTTCAGAACAAGACACTAGAGGCCCCCAAGATTCTTTTTATTTCTTTTAAATTAAACTCTATAACTTTATAGAGCCCGTGATAGTTAAACGACCTGAACTATAACTCTATAACTCTATAACTCTATAGAGTTATAGAGTTATAGGATACTTCAACAACCTGCACTATAAATCTGTAGAGCCTAAATCTACAGTTCAACAACCTGAACGTGCTACCTGTGCTCGCATTGTTGACGGTTTATAAGTGGTTTAAAACGGATGAAGTGAACCATCACTCGATAACTTTATTGAACTTGTGTTACTTAAACGACCTGACATATAACTCTATAAAAGACTTGACATTTAAACAACCTGGACACAAACTTTATAACTTTGTAGAGCCTGTGCCACGTAAACGACATGGACTATGACTGTATAACTCTATAGAGCCTGTGACATTTAAAAGACTGAACTATAACTTTATAACTTTATAGAGCTTGTGATAGCTAAACGACCGGAACTATAAATCTATGACTCTGTAGAGCCTGCGAAACCTCAACAGCCTGAACTATTACTCAATAAATTGAACTCTATAGAGCCCCTAATACTTCAACAACCTTAACTATAAGTCTATAGAGTCTGCAACAGTTCGACAACCTCAATTTTTTCCTGTAGACGTCGTCCTATAGTATCTAAGATTGCCCACAGAAAAATATCAATTTTTAGGATTTAAAAAAGTGGATTTCAGAATCAATTATAGATAATAATAATCCAGAAAAACGAATGAAGATATGTATTCAGAAATTCCATAAACTCCTTAAAAATGGGAAAGTTTCCATTTTCTTGGAAAAATTTGCTATAGATCTTGTAACAGTGAGAAAATTTAATAGTTTAGACAATCTTTAATTTTTGGAGATTTTCGGAATTTTTATTAAACACTTTTTGTTACAATGTACCTAAATATGTTACTCTTCAAAGGTTTCACTAGTCTAAAGAATTATGGAAAATTTTAGATAGACATATATCCCAGATAATGAATTCACTGAATATATGAAGTTCGTGTTGTGCGATTTCGTTTCTTAAAAAAATATGACCATACAATCCCATAATTCTCACTCCTTACATCCTCCAGCGAAGAAACACCATCCAAAAACCCCAAGAGAAAGTCGGCAAATCTGCCACTAATAAACGAAAACTTTTTCACCAAATTTGTACAATTAAACAACCACAAACCTGCATCTAATTGAAAAAAGAAAGTCTCTCGAGACTCAGAAAAACAACAGCCACCTTTTCGAAGTTATTAACGCTCTTGAATCACCTCCTGCCATATCTAAATACCAACATCTAATTTATAGTACATCCACGAACATAATAAATTAATAAAATAAAAACACGACATAGTTTGCGTTTATTTTGTGTTTCTTCACACATTACCTTGCCATAAATATCTACCAATTGCAAAACAAAGAATGAATAATGACCAATTAAAAAATCGCTTTTTAGTCATTACAAGTAACATAAGGTGTCGGATTAGAGGTGGCCTTGATCAAGAAGTAAATAATTTAGTGGTCTTGCGACAAATTTGTCGACGAAGTTAATGTCTCGTCGGTACTAAAGTGAAGTCAGATTAATCAAATAACAGGTTTGAATTACTCAATCGGTTTCCGGCCAGCAGTAATAAATTAAAACTAAATGTATAACGATAATTAAAAGCGAACTCTTCAGCTCACAATCGCTGGGAGAAGCGCAAAAAACTCCTCTAACGAGCATTGTTTGCCAATTGCTTTCACTGCAGCACTAACGATCCAATAAAAACGTAAAAATTACATTAGACGCTAATAGTCGACATCTGTTCGACTATTAAATTTAAATAAATTATGCTGGTAATGCTCACAATAAAACCTATTAGGAAACACAAGATTTATGTCCGCTGCCACCGAGTTTGAGCGGGTGGGTGAAAGGGTTCCAAAGCGAAATTAAAAAATACGTTTTGGAATTCTTTTGACGGTTTATTTGGAGCGGATAACATCGCTCGATAATTGTAAACTTACGTAAGATCGAATTCGGAGCGGCCGATAAATATTTTTCACATGACGCGGGCTTGCGTCACTTTGGGTACTGAAATTGTACGTTTCGGGGAAATGGGGGTTGTTATGTCACGGCGGAATCAAGAGCCCACGGCGGCCCAAAATGTGTGTTAAGTGTTTTCGAAACGGCGCTGGGTGGGCGGGTACATGAGGTCTAACCCTATTCGATAAACATCTAGGCAAACATAAAAGATCGGAGAGTTATGTAAGATTGTTGCAATGGTGTAAGTTATAATTGTGAAAAAATGCAGATTTGCGGCCGAAATGAGGCGAGGTAATTGCAAAATTATTGAAATAAAGGAGTGACAAAATACGGAAAAGGTTTTAAAATTATAAAATGACGAGGATCTTAAATTTCTGATAAAATTTCAAAGAACTATCCCTAAATCCCTAAAACTGACTATTTATTTTCGCAATTCTGAAAAAATGGTCGAAACTGTCGAAGGATTGAAGCCGAAAATTGCTTTTGGAGTTCAAAGTCTAAAAAAAATCCCTTTACGTCATTTTCGAAGGATGACGAAAACTGGTTGAGATTTTCATAAGGGGAAAGTACTTACTAATTGAAACATTGTGCTTGTTGCTTAAAAATCCACAAAAAATTCTGGATTATAAATATCCACGTGCTGATTCTAAAAATATGACCCCGGAGCAAGATTTTAGCAATATTGGCGTTGGAATTGTTTTCTTTTAATTCTAGAAATTGGCATATTTCAATTTCAGTAATACTTAATACTAATAGAAGTTATCGAAGAAATGAGGCCGAATTTTTAGAGCTTCAGCTGCAGCAGAAATGTCTTTGAGTAAGTTTCAAAAGTGGTCGAAAGAGGGTCGAAATTTTCATAATTGAAAAATTTTACTTTCGAAAAATGTGCCTTAAAATCCACAATAAATTCTGGGATATAGATATCGACGTGCTATAGTATTCTGTCAAGGAAGAAAAGCCGACTATAATAGTGTTTGCGTCTTTAAGAATTAAAAAGAATCTCAGCGATGCCTATTTTTTTTTTTTTTTTGAAAGAATTTAAAACAATTTTGAGAACCCCTAATGTTTTTTTTTTTGTGAAAGGACCTCAGAAACAATAGTGTGCTTTTTTAGCCGCAAAAGATTTTCAGAAACCTTGAACTTCTTTTGTTTAGTTGCAGAAGAATCGGGCGTGACACCTTTTCTTTTTTTTTAGCTGCGTAAGAATCTCAGGAGTCCTGAGTGTCTTTTGTTTGTTTCATAAGAATCGCGGAAGCTCTGAATGTCTTTGCATAGTTGCATAAGAATTTCAGGAGCTTTGAGTGTCTTTTCTTTAGTTTTATGAGAATTTTTTACTTGGTTGTATAAACATCTTGGGAGCCCTGGTATATTTTGCAATTCTTATGAGTTGCATAAGAATTTCAGGAACTCTGAGTGTATTTTGCTTAGTTGCATAAAAATTTCGGAAATCCTGAGTGTCTTTAGCTTAGTTGCTTAAGAATCTCAGGAGCCCTGAGTGTTTTCTGCTTAGTTCCCTAAGAATCTCAGGAGCCCTGAGTGTTTTCTGCTTAGTTGCATAAGAATATCAGGAGCCCCGAGTGCTTTCACTTAATTGCATTAGAATCTCGGGAACACCGGGTGTCTTTTGCTTAGTTACATAAAAATCCCGAAAACCCTCAGTGTATTTTGCTTAGTTGCTTAAGAATCTCAGGAAATCTGAGTGTCTTTTGCTTAGTTGCATAAGAGTTTCGATAACCCTGAGTGTTTGTTGCCTGATTGCCTAAAAATCTCGGTAGCTCTGAGTACCTTTTGTTTAGTTCTTAAAAATTTCTGGAGCTCATAGTGTATTTTGCTCAGTTTCATAAGAATCTCGGGAGCCCTTTGAGTGTCTTTTGCTTAGTTACTTATGAATCTCGGAAGGGCTGAGCGTCTTTTGCTTAATTGCATAAGAATCTTGGGAGCCCTTTGAGTGTCCTTTGCTTAGTTCCTTAAGAATCTCACGAGTGTAGAGTGTCTGTTGTTTAGTTTCATAAAAATGTCAGGAGCCCTGCCTGAATCTCTTTTGCTTAGTTGCATAAAAATCTGGAGAGCCCACTGAGAGTCGTTTGCTTAGGTACTTAAAAATCTTGAGAGGCCTGAGCGTCTTTTGCTTAGCTTCATAAGAATCTCGAGAACTCTGAGTGTCTTTTGCTTAAAAATCTCACGAGTGTAGAGTGTCTATTGTTTTGTTTCATAAAAATCTCGGGAGCCCTGAGTGTCTTTTGCTTAGTTGCATAAAAATCTCGGGTCCCTCTGACTGTTTCTCGCTTAGTTGCTTAAAAATTTCAGAAGCCCTGCCTGAATCTCTTTTGCTTAATTGCATAAAAATCTAGAGAGCCCACTGAGAGTCGTTTGCTTAGGTACTTAAGAATCTTGAGAGCCCTGAGCGTTTTTGCTTAGATTCATAAGAATCTCGAGAACCCTGAGTGTCTTTTGCTTAATTGCATAAGAATCTCGGTAGGCCCGAGTGTCTTTTGCTTAATTGCTTAAGAATTTTTGGAATCCTGAGTGTCTTTTGCATGGTTGCATAAGTATTTTGAGAGCCCTCAGAGTGTCTTTTGCTTAGTTGTTTAAGAATTTCGGATGCCCTGAGTATATTTTGCTTAATTGCATAAGAATCTCGAAATCCCTCTGGGTGTCTTTTGGTTAGTTACCTAAGAATCTTGGAAGCTCTGATTATCTTATGCTTAGTTTCATAAGAATCTCGGGAGCCCTTTGAGTGTCTTGCTTAGTTACTTAAGAATCTCAGAAGCCCTGAGCGCCTTTTGTTTAATTTCATAAGAGTTTCGGGAGCTCTTTAAGTGTATTTTGCTTACTTGCTTAAGAGTCTCAGGAGCCCCGAATGTTTTTGCTTAGTTGTTTAGGAGTTTCTGGAGTCTTGAGTATATTGTGCTTAGTTGAATAAAAATATCGAGGGCACTCTGAGTATCTTTTGCTTAGTTACTTAAGAATTTCGGAAGCTCTGATTTTATCGTTTGCTTAGTTTCATAAGAATCTCGGGGGCCCTTTGAGTGTCTTTTGCTTAGTTACTTAAGAATCTCGGAAGCTCTGATTATCTTCTGCTTAGATTTATAAGAATTTCGGGAGCCCTTTAAGCGTCTTTTGCTTAGTTGCTTAAAAATATTGGGAGCACAAAGTGTATTTTGCTTAGGTGCATAGTAATCTGGGGAGCCCTCTGAGTGTATTTTGCTTAGTTACTTAAGAATCTTGGAAGTTTTGATTATCTTTTGCTTAATTTCATAAGAATCTCGGAAGCGCCGAGTGTCTTTTGCTTCGTTACTTAAAAATCTCGGAAGTTCTGATTATCCTTTGCTTAGTTTCATAAGAATCTCGGGAGCCCTTTGAGTATATTTTGCTTAGTTACTTATGAATCTCGGAAGCGTTGAGCGTGTTTTGCTTAATTGCGTAAGAATCTCGAAAGTCATTTGAGTGTTCTTTGCTTAGTTGCTTAAGAATCTCACTAGTGTAGAGTGTTTTTTGCTTAGTTGCATAAAAATCTCGGATCCCTCTGACTGTTTCTCGCTTAGTTGCTTAGAAATCTCAGAAGCCCTGCCTGAATCTCTTTTGCTTAATTGCATACAAATCTCGAGAGCCCACTGAGAGTCGTTTGCTTAGGTACTTAAGAATCTTGGGAGCCCTGAGCGTTTTTGCTTAGCTTCATAAGAATCTCGAGAACCCTGAGTGTATTTTCCTTAATTGCATAAGAATCTCGGTATAGCCCCGAGTGTCTTGCTTAATTGCTTAAGAATTTTTGGAGTCCTGAGTGTCTTTTGCTTAGTTGCATAAGTATTTCGGGAGCCCTCAGAGTGTCTTTGCTTAGTTGCTTAAGAATCTCGGTAGCTCTGAGTGTCTTTTGCTTAGTTGTTTAAGAGTTTCTGAAGCCCCGAGTGTATTTTGCTTAATTGCATAAGAATCTCGAAATTCCTCTGGGTGTTTTGAGGGAGCCCTTTGAGTGTCTTTTGCTTAGTTACTTAAGAATCTCGGAAGATCTGATTATCTTCTGCTTAGATTCATAAGAATTTCGGGAGCCCTTTAGGCGTCTTTTGCTTATTTACTTAAGTATTTCGGAAGCCCTGAACGTCTTTTGTTTATGTGCATATGAATTTCGGGAGCCCTTTGAGTGTCTTTTGATTGGTTGCTTAAAAATCTCGGGAACCCCGAATGTCTTTTGCTTAGTTGCATAAGAATCTCGAGGGCCCTCTGAGTAGCTTTTGCTTAGTTACTTAATAACCTCGGAAACTCTGATTATCTTTTGCTTAGTTTCATAAAAATCATGGGGGCCCCCTGAGTGTCTTTTGCTTAGTTGCATAAGAATTTTGGAAGCCCTTTGAGTGTCTTTTGCTTGGTTGGTTAAGAATCTCGGGAGCTACAATTATCTTTTGCTTAGTTCCATAAGATTCTCAGGAGCCCTCTGAATGTCTTTTGTTTAATTGCATAAAAATTTCTAGAGCCCTTTGAGTGTCTTCCCTTAGTTACTTAACAATCTTGGGAGTTCCGATTATTTTTTGCTTAGTTGCATAAGAATCTCAGGAACCCTCTGAGTTCTATTGCTTAATTGCATAGGAATCTCGGTAGCCCCGCGTGTCTTTTCCTTAGTTGCTTAAAAATGTCGGGAGGACAAAGTGTATTTTACTTAGGTGCATAGTAATCTCGAGAGCCCTCTGAGTGTCTTTTGCTAAGTTACTTAAGAATCTCGGAAGCTTTGATTATCTTTTGCTTAATTTCATAAGAATCTCGGGAGCCCTTTGAGTGTCTTTTGCTTAGTTGGATAAGAATCTCAAGAGCCCTGAGTGTCTTTTGTTTAGTGGTTTAAGGATCTTGGGAACCCTTTGAGTGGATTTTGCTTAGTTGCATAAGAATCTCGAGAGCCCAGAGTGTCTTTTGCTTAGTGGCTTAAGGATCTTGGGAACACTTTGAGTGGATTTTGCTTAGTTGCATAAGAATCTCGGGAGCCCTCTGAGTCTCTTTTCCTTAGTTTCATAAAAATCTTGGGGCTCTGATTATCTTTTGCTTGTCTGAATAAGAATCTCGGTAGCCCTTAGTGTCATTTGCTTAGCTGGTTAAAAATGTCGGTAGCTCTGAGTGTCCTATGCTTAGTTGCTTAAGATTCTCAGGAGCCTTTGTGACTTTTGCTTAGTTGCAAAAAAATCTCGGTAGCCACAAGTGTTTTTTGCCTAGTTGATTAAAAATCTCGGGAGCCTTTTGAGTGTATTTTGCTTAGTTGCACAAGAAACTCGGGAGAACTTTGAGTGTCTATTGCTCAGTTGCATAAGAATCTCGGGAACCCTGAATGCCTTTTGTTTAGTGGCTTAAGAATCTTGAAAATCTTTTGTGTATATTTTTCTTAGTTCCATAAAAATTTCGGGAGTCTTCTGAATGTCTTTTGCTTAGTTGCATAAGAATCTCGGGAGCACTCTGAATGTCTTTTGCTTAGTTTGATAAAAATCTTGTGAGCTCTGATTATCTTTTGCTTGTCTGAACAAAAATCTCGGTAGCCCTTAGTGTCTTTTGCTTAGCTGCTTAAAAATTTTGGTAGCTCTTATGCTTAGTTGCTTAAAATTGTCAGAAGCCCTGGTGTCTTTTCCTTAGTTGCAAAAGAATCTCGGTAGCCAGGAGTGTCTTTTGCCTAGTTTATTAAGAATCTCGGGAGCGTTTTAAGTGTATTTTGCTTAGTTGCATAAGAAACTCGGGAGAACATTGAGTGTCTATTGCACAGTTGCATAAGAATCTCGGGAACCCTCTAAGTGACTTTTGCATTGTTGCTTGAGAAGCTCGATAGCCTTGAGTGTATTTTGGTTAGTTGTATAAGAATCTCGGGAGCCCTGAATGCCTTTTGCTTAGTGGCTTAAGAATCTTGAGAATCTTTTGTGTGTATTTTTCTTAGCTGCATAAGAATCTCGGGAGCCTTCTAGTGTCTTTTGCTTAGTTGCATAAGAATCTCGGGAGCCCTCTGAGTGTCTTTTGCTTAGTTGCACAAGAATCTCGAGAAGCCTGAATGTCGTTTGCTTAGTTTCATAAGAATCTCAGTAGCCACTAGTGTCTTTTGTTTAATTGCTTAAAAATTTCGGTATAAGACTCTTGGAAGCCCCTTGAGTGTCTTTTGCTTAGTTGCATAATAATCTCAGCAGTCCTCTCTGCGTCTTTTGCTTAGTCGCATAAGAATCTCGAAAACCCTGAGCGTCTTTTGCTTAGTTGCAAAAGAATCTCGGTAACCCCGAGTATCTTTTGCTCAGTTGCTTAAAAATCTCGGAAGGCCTGAGTGTTTTTTGCTTAGTTGCTTAAGCATCTAGGGCGACAGAAATCGAGGTGCCTCAGTGTTTTGGTCCATAATAATTGTTTGTTTAAAAATTAGAAGAATCTTGAAAGTTTTGGCTGTGTTCTTTTTGAAAAAAATTTAAATAATATTAGGATCCCTAGGTTTTTTTAAGAATTTAATTTAAATCTTGAAAAATATTTTCTCGTTTTCTCTGTTATTTGAAGGGTTATGTCAAGAGTGACATTAAATTCGTAATCTATGAAAAATCTCTACACGATAGCACAGATTTCCTGTCAACTAGAGCTATATTTGAATATTTTCAGGAATATTTAGGACAACTATTCGCCAACTTCTATTAACCATCATTTCCCGCCCGCACCTCGTTCCCTTTCCCAGCACCATCATCGCCAGCCTCTTGACGTCAGTTCCATTTCCCCATCCACCCCTCGCCAATTTCTTCACTCTTCACTTTCATTCTCGGTACCGCCGAATCCCATTGCGTCGCCTAATTAGCCCAATTTCGCAAGCCGTCTCCACATTTCGGCAGGCCCTGACCGACCCATACCATGCCATGGTAGGTATGCCATGGAGGGGTGTTTCTCTCTCTTCGCGAAGTCATGGTACCTACTCTAGTGGAGCAAGTGACAGTGCATGCGACTGACCGACCGTACTAACCCACATCCGAGGCTAGACTTGTTGGACTTGGTCTGCGCGAAAGAAGTACCGTAGTGCGGGTGGAGTGCAGTGCAGTGCTGCCGAGGATTGTTTGTTCAAGTGTGCCATAGGACTGCAATGGGGAATTACTGCAAGAGGTAGGTCGCGTTGGAAGCTAAATTTTCTAGCCAAATTTTGTTAGAATTAGAGCTAAAATTGTGCAACTTTTGAGATGGTCTATCTGAGACAGTGAGAACTTCTAGGACACTTCATAATATTTAGATAAAATCAAATATGGTAATTCGGAGGTTGCAGCACCGCATTTGTGCAATTTTAAATGTGTATTTAAGTAAATTTTACCATATGCAATTTTAGAATTATTTTTCAAGGAAAACACCTTCTACGACTTTTAAAATTATCAGGGTTTGTGGAAGATTTAATATTTCTAGTATCACTCCGATTTCTAAAAATTTTAAATTTTACGTGTTATGCATTTTGTAGAATTGTTTAGAAAGTGGGTAAAGAGTTTTTATAGAATTTTCTACAATTTTCCAACCAATTGTGTTTGAATAGCTGTTAAACATGTTAAAATATACTAAATAATTCAAATTTCTGAAGGCATTACAGTGTGGTAAAAAATTAAATCAAATTAAATATTCTTCGAAAATCTAGAGCTAATTCTCAATCGATTTTGAGGCATGCCTAAATAGAAAGAAGAATATCTAAAATATTATATAGAAACTTCATGATCTTCTTTTTATAGCAAACTTTAGAATTCTCATAGATCTAAAATCTTCATAGATTCCAGAATCTTTAGATTTTTTCACGAAAAATTATCTCAAAAATATTTGGACAATTTAATTCTATCTAGAAGCTTTATGAAAATTTGTTCGAGAGAAAACTCAAGATTTCTTAAAGGTTCTTTAAATCCAGAATCTTCTGGAAGTACTTAAAACAGTTGCAATTTAGTGGACTTTAAGAAGGTTCTAGAAATCATAGCTGTTCCACTTTTCTTTAAAAGAATGTCTAAAATATTTGGAAAATTTCATTCTATCTGGAAACTTTATGAAGGCCTTTTCCATAGGAAAGCCCAGAATCCTCAAAATCTATGGTGTTTTTTTTTAAATCTACAATTTTCCAAAGATTCTAAAATCTCTTGTTTTCTTCCGGGAAGATGAAATTTTGAAATATCAAAGTACATAAAATACATAGTACAATTTACACTTTTTTTGAAGTTTTAGAAAAATGCCCAAATGTTTAGGAAAAATCATTCTATTTAGAAACTTCAGGAAGTTTTTTTCAGTAGCAAACCCTAGAATAATGAAAATCTATAGCTTTTTAGCTCCAAATTCTCCATAGATTCTAGAATCTTTAGATTTTTTTGTTTACGAAAAGATATCTATAAACTACATATCTGGGAAATTTAATTCTATCTAGAAATTTTATCAAGGTCTGCTCTATTATAAACGCCAAATCCTCAAAATCTATGGAGTTTTTTAAATCCACAATTTTCCATAGATTCTAAAATCTCTTATTTGCTTCCAGGAAGATGAAATTTTTAAATATCAAAGTAAACAAAACAGTTACAATTTACACCTTTTTTTGAAGTTTTAGAAAAATGTCCAAGTTTTTAAGAAGTTTAGGAAGAATAATCAAAATCTATAGTATTTTAGCTCCAAATCTCCATAGATTCTAGAATCTTTGGATTTTTTTCCGAAAAGAAATTCAATTGTACCTAGAAGCTTCATGAAGATATTTTCTATAATAGCAAACCCAGAATCCTTAAAATCTATGGCGTTTTTTTAATCTAGAATCTTCTACAAATTCTGGAGTCTCTTATTTTTTTGGGAATATTATATTTTGAAATACCTATTTTGAAGTACATAAAACAGTTGCCATTGTGTGGACTTTCAGACGTTTCTAGAAATTATAGATGTTTCATTTTTATTTTGGCTTTTTAGAAGAATGTTTAAAATATTTGAGTAATTTCACGCTATCTAGAAACTTCATGAAGCTCTTTAATCTCCATAGATTCTAGAATGTTTAGATTTTTTACAAACGATATCGCTAAAACCTTTAGGAAATTTAATTGTGTCTAGAAGATTCACGAAGATCTTTTCTATAGCAAACTCTAGAATTCTTAGAATCTATGGTGTTTTTTAAATCTAGGATCTTCTATAGCTTCTGGAATTTCTTGTTTTTTTCTCGGGAAAATGAAACTTTAAAATATATAACAAAATCTGTAGTATTTTGGAATCTAGAATGTATCACAGCTTCTAGAATCTCCTGATTTTTTCTCGAGGAACAAAATTTTGAAATATCAAAGTTCATAAAACAATTGCAGTTTCGTAGACTTTAAAACGACTCTGGAAGATATAGATTATAGAAGATCCCCATTCAGTAAAATCGACTCGAAATATGTCAAATTCCAAACGTTTTTGGAAATAGATTTCTGAACGTTTAATGAAATTTTCTTCTTTGGCAAACTCTAGAATCCTCAATATCTACAGTGCTTTTTAAATCTAGGAAATTCCATAGATTTGTCCAGAATTTTTCCCGAAGGATAAAATTTTGAAAAATCAAAGTACACAAAACAGTTGCAATTTAGTGGACTTAAAAAGGCTCAAGAAATTATAGATGTTTTCATTTTTTTTTTAATTCACCTTTGAATTTCTAGATATTTTTGAAATTTTCGATCTCTCTGGAAGTTTAATGAAGTTGTCTTCTATGGCAAACTCTAGAATATTCAAAATCCGTAGTATCTATGATTTTCTATAGATTCTATGACTCTAGATTCTTTTTTGGAAATTTGAGTCTGTCTAGAAGTTATGTGAAATTCAGAATTTCCTGCGTTTTGGAGAAATATTTTCGTTATTCATTTTTTTTAATTATAAGAAAAATTTAGAAACGGGCATTTTAAAAATTCTCATTCTTAGAAATTTTAGAAGCTAGAGAATGATTTAGTTTTTACAATTTTCAAGAAACTAAAATAGAATTTTCTGGCTAGGTTTTACAAGATTATTTTTCGGAAATAAAAGTAAGATTTGAAATAATTAATTAAAAGTCAGTGAACCACCAGAAAGATCGAAACACAATTTACCGGTTTGCTAAATTTCGAAAATTTTAAGCAACTCTGGAACCCGTAAATCTGGCATTCCAAATTCTAGTTATTCTAGTCTGAACACGTTTTTTTTTTAATTGAGTGAAGGGAAGTAGGAAAGAAAAATATTTTTACCAGAGAAATAAATAAATGTAACATAGAGCCATTCTCTTCGTTAACGGTAAATATTAGTACAATTATCTCATAAACAGTTAATTCTGCTACAGTTAGCATAACGATATAAATTGAAATTCATTATAACATAAATTTTTCCCCGACAAAACATATTATTAACAATTTTTAGTAAACCATGTAATATTCGTAACGACTTAATCACAGTAATTGTCTTTCACATTAATTACAATTTTAATAGAATTAATTAATTAGACTTTCATAATACTCAAATTACCGTATCAAACAACAAGGCATTTAAAAACCACGATGTTTATATAAAAAAAAATCATTATATAAGGAACCAGAAAACCCAATCTAGTGACCTTAACCATTGGCGTTTGCCTCCCAAATAACCAGTAGCCGTTACGTCACCGTCCAGCACCCATTTTTGCGTAAACCTAACGTAATTACTCCACCAAATGTCACTAGATCAAAACAACAAACTACGCGACTTTCGCTTCACACCGAATAACGAAAAAAAAATAGTGAAAGAGTACAATTCGAAGATGCGACACGAAAATTTACGACTCGTTTTCTCAGGAAATTATTCTTGATCAGCCGGCGCAAACTTCTGCATTTAGAGCGTGAAAAAAGCCAAAGAAGTGTCAGCCGACTCGATGATCAAGCAAAAGGCAAAGCGTGATTGTTCGTAATTAGTCCAGTCAATGTCGAGGCAAGGGTAAGATCTTGATCTTAATTCTTTCACTCCTAATTGGTTTAGACAAAATGGAGAAATGACCAATGGTTTGGCAACCGATTTACATGAAACGGTAATTAAAGCACCAATTACGAATACACGCATGGAATTGTATATAGTGGAACTGGGTTATGTAATTGCTCAATCGGACATGGAGAGATCTTAATTTGCTGGAAGCGATCGGAGGAATGAGAAAAATTCGGAGATATACATCAAAGTGGAGGCTTGTTTATTTATTTTGGGAGAAGAGATTTAATCGTGAGCTTATGTGAAATTGGATACGGGATTGAGATCGATGGTAAAAGTGAAAGAAAGGTTGACAGGTACACAATTGAGGGGAAAATGGAAGATGGAAGGAAAGATGGACGGCGTAGTCGGTGAAATGTGATCATTGATTAGCTCAAAATGGAGTGGAAATATTGCGTTCTATTTTCGAGTAATAAATTAACAATGATCGTGGCGTCTATGGAGAAAGATGAATTATTATCGTCTTGGAAGTAAAAGTCTTGTTGGTGATCTTGGTGAAAAATTTGAGTCAGGTCATAAAGATAATTTAAATCTGATGCTTCTATGGATATTTAAAACTTCAGGACTTCCACAAGGTGTCGTTTTTGTTACCTTTTCTTTGAAATTTCCTGAATTTCGGAAGCTCCAAAATTTTTGAAATTTTCGATCAAAGAACGTTTATCCAGATTTTTTTTCTCCCAGAATCTCTCACCCATTTTAAAGTTTCTAGATTTTTGATAACTTAGACTTTTTGAAATTCCAGATTATTTACAACCCTTATGATGTTTGTTTCTGTAATAGTCTCTAGAATCTTCTATAAATTCTATAGAATTTTTTAAATTAAAAATATCTCATCTTCTAGAATCTATAAATACTTTCCAAAATATATACATATTTACGTTAATCAAAATTTTTTAAATTCCAAAACACTTACAATTAAACCCGATAAAAATTTAGAATCTTCTTGAAATTTAAATTATCTTGTAGTTTCTAGAATCTCTAGAAAATTAGAATTTTTTTCTCAGTGGAAACCAAAAAAGAATGAGAGGTTAAAAAATTCTTAGATTCACTCAAGTTCTAGGAGCTGAAAAATAATCTCATCTTCAAGAATTTAAAATACCAAACACCATAGAATCTGCCCAACCAATAATATTGTCTTAACAAATCTGTACAATCTACATTATAAAATCCTAAAATTTCCAGATTATCTAGAAGATTTTGAAGCTATTTTCTATGACAAACTTTTAAATCTTCATAATCTATATCTATACATTTTGAGATCTTCTCCTTCTCTTGTAATTTCTAGAATATCTAGAGACGTTTTTTCTTTTAGAAGATATAGATTTGATGTTCAAAAATTCTCATTTTTGAGAATTTCAAAATACCAAACTCCATAAAATCTCTCTTTGCTCAGTCGACGAAATTTTTACACTAAAAACTAACTATTCTGTACAATTTAGATTTTAAAATCTCGAAATTTCCAGATCATCTAGGAGCTTTTTAGGCTTCTCCTATGTGATGAACTCTTCAATCTTCAGAATCTGTATACAAGAATTTAGAATCTTCTCTTCCTCTTTTGTACTTTCAAAAATATCTAGATATTTTTTTTCAGCGGACTCCAAGAAAGATTTAGATGTTAAGAAATTCTTAACTTCACAGAAGTTCTAGAAGCCGAAAAATTCTCATCTTTGAGAATTTCAAAATACCAAACTTCCTAGAATCTCTCTGCTCAACAAAATTTTTACACTAAATTTCAAATTTTAAGTAAATATTTTCTCAACAATTTTATACAATCTATGTATTCTATAATACAAGCTATATTTTAAAATCTTGAAGTTTCCAGATTATCTAGAAGCTTTCTGGGCTTCTTTTCTATGACAAATTCTTGAATCTCCGGAATCTGTGTACACTTTGAAATCTTTTTTTCTTGTCTTATAGTTTCTAGAATATCTAGATTTTTGTTCAGTGAACTCCAAGAAAGATTTAGATGTTAAAAAACTCTTAATTTCACAGAAGTTCTAGAAACCGAAAAAAGTCTCATCTTTGAGAATTTCAAAATACCAAACTTCTTAGAATCTCTCTCTGCTCAATGAACGAAATTTTTACACTAAAGTTCAAATTTTAAGTAAATATTTTCTTAACAATTTTATACAATCTATGTATTCTATACAAGCTATATTGTAAAATCTTGAAGTTTCCAGATCATCTAGAAGCTTTCTGGGCTTCTTTTCTATGACAAATTCTTGAATCTCCGGAATCTGTGTACACTTTGAAATCTTTTCTTCTTGTCTTGTAGTTTCTAGAATATCTAGATTTTTGTTCAGTAAACTTCAAAATAGATTTAGATGTTAAAAAATTCTTAATTTCACAGAAGTTATAGAAGCCGAAAAAAGTCTCATCTGTGAGAATTTCAAAATACCAAATTTCCTAGAATCTCTCTCTGCTCAATGAACGAAATTTTTACACTAAAGTTCAAATTTGAAGTAAATATTTTCTCAGCAATTTTATATAGTCTATGTATTCTATACAAGCTATATTTTAAAAGCTTAAAGTTTACAGATCATCTAGAAGCTTTTTGGGCTTCTTTTCTATGACAAATTCTTAAATCTCCGGAACCTGTGTACACTTTGAAATCTTTTTTTCTTGTCTTGTAGTTTCTAGAATATCTAGATTTTTGTTCAGTGAACTCCAAGAAAGATTTAGATGTTAAAAAATTCTTAATTTCACAGAAGTTCTAGAAACCGAAAAAGTCTCATCTTTGAGAATTTCAAAATACCAAACTTCTTAGAATCTCTCTCTGCTCAATGAACGAAATTTTTACACTAAAGTTCAAATTTTAAGTAAATATTTTCTTAACAATTTTATACAATCTATGTATTCTATACAAGCTATATTTTAAAATCTTGAAGTTTCCAGATCATCTAGAAGCTTTCTGGGCTTCCTTTCTATGACAAATTCTTGAATCTCCGGAATCTGTGTACACTTTGGAATCTTTTCTTCTTGTCTTGTAGTTTCTAGAATATCTAGATTTTTGTTTAGTGAACTTCAAGAAAGATTTAGATGTTAAAAAATTCTTAATTTCACAGAAGTTCTAGAAGCCGAAAAAAGTCTCATCTTTGAGAATTTCAAAATACCAAACTTCCTCGAATCTCTCTCTGCTCAATGAACGAAATTTTTACACTAAAGTTCAAATTTTAAGTAAATATTGTTTTTACAATTTTATACAATCTATGTATTCTACACAATCTATATTTTAAAATCTTGAAATTTGCAGACCATCTAGAAGCTGTCTGGGCTTTTTTTCTATGACAAATTCTTGAATCTCCACAATCTGTGTACACTTTGAAAACTTTTCTTCTTGTCTTGTAGTTTCTAAAATATCTGGAACATTTTTTTAATGAATTCCGAAAAAGTTTTAGCGGCTTAAAAATTTTTAATTTCACTGAAGTTCAAGAAGCAAAAAATAATCTTATCTTTAAGAAATTCAAAAAACCAAGCTCAATCAAAGAATTTTTTACACAAAAGATCATACTTTAAGTAAATAGTCTCTTAACAATTCTATATAATACAATCTAGGTTCTAGATTCTTAAAATTTCCAGATCATCTTAAATCTATCTGGGTGTTTTTTCTAACTACAACAATATCTTCAATCTTCAAAATCTGTATATATATTGAAATCCTTTTTTCTTCTCTTGTAGTTCCTAGAATATCTAGAAAGTTGATTTTAGTGAACTCAACGAAAGATTTAGAGGTTAAAAAATTCTTAACTTTTTGAAGTTCTAGAACTCCATAGAATCTCTCTGTGTTCAACGAGATTTTTGCACAATTTTAAGTAAATATTTTGTTAAATGCTATACAATCTATATTTCAAAATTGTTAAATTTCTAGATCATCTAGAAGCTCTCTGCACTTTGACAAACTCTTAAATCTTCAGAATCTTTTATTTTTCTCTTGTGATTTATAGAATATCTACAACGTTTCTCCCAGTGAAGTCCAAAAAGTATTAAAAGGTCAAGAAATTCTTAATTTCATTGTAGTTCTAGAAGTTGAAAAATAATCTACTTTTCAAGATCTTCAAAATATCTGAATCTTTGCCCAACCGACAAAATTTTTACAGTACAGCTTATATTTTAAGTAAATATTTTCTTAAAAATTCTGTGTACATTTTAAAATTTAAATTCTCTTGTAGCTTCTAAAATATATAGAACTTTTTTCTCAGCGGACCCTAAGAAAGATCAAGGGATAAAGAAAATCTTAATTTCAGTGAAGTTCTAGAAGCTGAAAAATCATCTACTCTTCAAGATCTTCAAAATACGAAAATCTGTTGAATCTCTTTTCAACCAACAATTTTTTTGCGGCAAAGGTTACATTTCAAATAATAATTCTAGAAACTCTAGATTTTAAAATGTTGCAATTTCCAGATCTAGAAACCTTCTGTTTTTTTATGACAATCCCTCAACTCCTCCGAATCCATATATCTTTTGAAATTTAGATTCTCGTGTAGTTTCTAGAATATCTAGATCTGTTTTTTCAGTGGACCCTAAGAAAGATCGAGAAGTTAGGAAATTCTTGATTTTCTAAAGTTCTAGAATTTGAAAGACAATCGGACCTCGAAGTTCTTGATAATCCATTTAGGGAGAATGAAAAATTATTATCTTGGAAAAATAATACTCGTTTAAACAACCTCGGTGAAAAATTTTTAGTTAAAAAATGGACACCATAGATCTAGTGTCCAAATTTTTGCAAACCATAACCAGAATCTGGTCACTGTGGTCCTACCACACATACATCACCACAGACCCACAAACCCACAATCACACCTCCAAACCGCACTCATTCCCACCATCCACCTCCGCCTCCAATGACCCAGCGCCCATTTTTACAAAAATGCGAAAGTGAAACATCTGACATTTCCCCGACACCGACCATCCATCCACGATTTTCCTTTTCCATCACCCAACCTTCGACCGCCATTCCACCCATGCTGGTGGTGACCATTCCACGCCGCAATAAATATTTATGAGAGATTAGCCGCCGTTGACCGATAGAGCAGCGAAAGGAAGACTTTCACCGCGCGCCTCATCTCCGCCGCCGTGTTTCTTTGACCTGGGCGCCGCGGACCCGGCGCGAAAAACATCGGCCTCAGAGTTGCGCCTTGCGGGACGCCGCGTCCGTCGGAGACGAGAGCGAGCAGTTGATTGCTTTCACATTTTTATTGTAATGAACGAGAAGTACTTTCACGCGGAGGTGTTCGATGGCCGGCTAACGGTGGCCTTTATAAAAAATGTAAATATTATATAATTTTAATGGAGGAGATCGGGTGACGCACGGTTGGAGTTACCGTTAGCTGTTAAGTAATTTTGTTGTGGTAAGTAGTGATACCCGGGGCAATGTGGGATAATTACTGGCGTTCAGGCGTAATTGTGGGTCAAGTGACCCGAAAATCGAAAAAAGTGGAAATGACCACGGTACTACTGGTCAAGATTGGAACATCTTCGTTTTTTGTTGTTGTAGTGACAAGCGGTTAACCGAGCGCGAAAAGCAGTGGTGGTACCACAAAAACTACGTCGGTACTACTATTAGTACCATTGTTCTACAGGAGCAACGATCCCATAAAACTGATCCCTTCTAGATAAAAGAACCATAAAACTCGGCACCGAAGTAATTTGCGACAACAGGTACTAATTATCTCGCTGCGATCTGTTCCGATCTTTCAACAAAGTTCCTCAAAAGATAAACCCCGCTTTCTAATGGACCTCATTAACCCGATGCATCGACAACACAAAGCGAACGCCCACACGGCTCCGAAAAAACTCGTTCGGTTTCCATTTCATCTAGACAGATATTTATATCCTTGGTACTGCATGGTACTTAGCCAAGCATAAACAAACACGGTACAGTTACCTAAATATGTCAGTGAGCTCGACGAGATAAAGCGATAAGTCGAGTACCTATTACTAAGCTAAAAATTCGCACGTAGGTACCCATGTCTGGTACTACCGTAGCGTTTCCGGTCGAAGTCGAAGTCGTACGACCCGACCTTGGCACGCCTCTGGTAACTGTAAAAACGTAGCCGCTATTAAAAACACACCTTTTCCTAATGAGAAATCAAGGACGGACGTTTATTAATTGTTAAGGAGGCATAAATGTAACAGGACTGATTTATGTAGTGCTGTTAGTAAAAGAGAACGTAGATTATGCATCTGAACACAAATAAAGAAATGCCACCATGTAAGAGCACTAATACGGGTAAATTCTTAAAAGGTACTACCAGTACTGAGACAAAGAAGCGACCAAGACGTGCTTCCGCGTGCACTTTCAGTTCCGAGTAACGTAGGCACTAGTTTTTCGAGCGAAAAATTCCACTTGGTGCGAATTTCTAACAAAGGTACTGAAACAAAAATGACACCAAGACGGATTTCCACGTGCACGCTCGACTCCAAGTGACGTATGAACTTGTTGTTCGAAGTAAAATTCCATTCGGTGCGAATATGGAACAACGGTGCGAGCAGTACTGGAACAAAGAAGCGACCAAGTGACACGTGCGGGTACTTTTCGCACTCCAACTAATCTATAGAGGGTAATTTGAGGAAATGGGTCACTTCTGGCAAAACTCGTACGGAAGTACCCACATGGTTACGTCATAACAATTACCAATAAATCTGCGAATTGTGAAGAGAAAGAAGCTCTATGAGAAATGAAGCAACAGCGAGTTTGCTTGCAACAAGGCGACTTTTCCTTTCATAATATGCTAATAAGACGGTACCACCGAACAATGGATTCAGTTCGCAAAATGCTCTAAACTAATTCAAGTAATAAATTAATACGTGCAGGAATTTGAAAGGTGATCTTTAAGACGAGCAAAAAATCGCATTCCGCACAAAAACGTTAAAGTCAAGATCAGCGGTTCCAAAAACAAGGCGATAAATTTGCGTTTGGTAATCGGAGTCGGATGAGTCGGCTCGAGAATTGTCAATGTAAATATTTGAGATGAAAAATGGACACTTAGAGGTTTCTTAATTATTTCATTAGCACAATAATAGCATCATTGTGGTGAAAGTCGGAGTTGTGTAGTGATTATGTTAAGTATTTTTTGCAACTTGCAAAATATTAATGTTTATTGATGATTTAAATTACATGGTGATTTGGTGTTTACATAATTTTAATCTCGAGTTTAATCATACCGCGTGTTGCAATTGGCTCAAAATGGACACGCGGTGCTGGCCTTGCTGATTTCTGGTTCGAGACAGGTTTCCTAAATTCAAAATTCGAAATAATTTTTTTAAAGCTAGAATCTATGTAGATTTTTTCCAGAAAAATTTTCAAATACTAGAGTACTTAAAACAGTTGCAATTTGGTGGAGTTTCAGAAGACTCTAGAAGTTATAGATGTTCTGAATTTCAGAGTTACTTATTGAGTAAAATTTCCTCAAAACACCTAGAATTCGAAGAATGTCAACATTTTTTAAGACTTTCAGTCCATCTACAAAACTCTAGAACCCATAAACTCGATGGAATTTTTGAAATCTAGAATCGTCCACAGTTACCATTATGTATTTTAGAAAATCTCTAAGAATCTCTAGATGTTCTCATTTTTTTTTCTGAAGTTCAAGAAATTTCCAGTTGAGTAAAATCCTCTCAAAGCATATAAAATTCGAAGAATCACAAATATTTTTGGAAATTTAAGTCTATTATAAAGCCTAATGAAGTCGCTTCCATACAACACTCTAGAATTTTCGAAATTTCGATTCTCCCGTAGATTCTAGAATATCTAGAATTTTTCCGAACACAGAAAACGGTGAAATTCTTAAGCACTTAAACAGTTATGATTGAAGCATTTTAAGAAAACTTGAGTAAAATCTCCTCAAAAGCATCCAAAATTCGAAGAATCATAAATATTTTTGGACATTTAAGTCCATTTGGAAGATTTATGAAGTTTGCTTCTACAAAAACCTCTAGAATCCTCAGACTTTACAGAATTTTCGAAATCTCGGTTCTCCCACATATTCTAGAATCTCTAGAATTTTGCCGGAAAAATAAATTTATGAAATCCTCTAGGAGTTCTAGATGTTCTCATTTTTTAAGTTCTCAAAGTTCATCATTGAGTAAAATTCGAAGAATGTGAAAAATTTTTGGGAAGTTCAGTCTATGTACAAGATTTATGAAGTTCATTTCTGCAGAAAACACTTGTGTCTTCAGATTCTATGAATTTTTTGAAATTTAGAATGGTCAAGATATTTTAGAATTGTTAGATTTTTACGGGGAAAATAAATTTCTGCAATCCCTAAGCACTTAAAACAGTACATTTTTGGAAATTTCAGCCAATTTCGATTCCTCAAGTTCTAAATTTTGAATTTTTGAAATTTAGAATTTTCCATAGATTTTAGACCCTCTAGATTTCTCTCTGGGAAAATAAAATTCGACAATCCCTAAGCACTTAAAACAGTTATATTTTGGGAAATTTCAGCCAATTTCAATTCCTCAGGTTGTACAGAATTTTTGAAATTAGAATCTTTCATAGATTTTACACCCTCTTGATTTTTCCTGGGAAAATAAAATTCTGCAATCCCTAAACACTTAAAACAGTTACATTTTTGGGAAATTTCAGCCAATTTCAATTCCTCAGGTTGTACAGAACTTTTGAAATTAGAATCTTTCATAGATTCTACACCTTCTAGATTTTTCCTGGGAAAATAAAATTCTGCAATCCCTAAGCACTTAAAACAGTTACATTTTTGGAAATTTCAGCCAATTTCGATTCCTCAAAGTTCTAAAGAATTTTTGAAATTTAGAATCTTCCATATATTTTACACCCTCTAGATTTCTCTCTAGGAAAATAAAATTCGACAATCCCTAAGCATTTCAAATAGTTACATTTTTGGAAATTTCAGCCAATTTCGATTCCTCAGGTTCTACACAATTTTTGAAATTTAGAATTTTCCATAGATTTTAGACCCTCTAGATTTCTCTCTGGGAAAATAAAATTCGACAATCCCTAAGCACTTAAAACAGTTACATTTTTGGAAATTTCAACCTATTTCGATTCCTCAGGTTCTACAGAATTTTTGAAATTAAGAATCTTCCATAGATTTTTTTGTGGGAAAATAAAATTCTGCAATCCCTAATCCACTTAAAACAGTTACATTTTTTACAAGTACAAATTCTGAAAACCCTAAATCTATACAGAATTGTCGAAACCTAGAGTCTTCCACAGATTCTAGACTTTCTAGATTTTTTTTTCTAGAATGAAACCTTCTCAAAGCATCTAAAATTCGAATGATCACAAACATTTTTGGATACTTCAACCAATTTCTATCCCTCAGGTTGTACAGAATTTTTTGAATTTAGAATATATTCCACAGATTTTAGACCCTCTAGATTTTAAACATTTAGAACAGGCATTCAGTGTATTTTAACACCCTAGAAGTTCTAGATGTTCTAATTTTTTTTTTAATTCATACAATTTCCTCACTGTGTTAAATCTCCTCAAAGCGTTTAATATTCGAAGAATGTCTAAAATTTTTGATTAGTGGATTTCGACGCGTTATGAAGTTCGCTTTTACAGAAAACTCTAGAATCTTCAACCTGTATTATAGAATTGTCGAAATCTAGCTTCTTCCACAGATTCCAGACTTTCTAGATTTTTTTGGAAATGTAGAACTTGAAATTCCAAAGTACTTAAGACAGTTACAATTAACTGTATTTTAAGAAAGCTTTAGAAGTTGTAAATGTTCTTATTTTTTTTAGACTTTTTTTTAATGAAACCTTCCTAAAGCGTCTAAAATTCGAATCATCACAAACATTTTTGGAAATTTTAGCCAATTTCAATGATTATGAGGTTAATCTCTACAGAAAATTCTAGAATGCTCAGGTTCTATAGAATTTTTGAAATTTAGAATCTTCCATAGATTTTAAACCTAAAGCTTCGATTTATGAAGTTCGCTTTTACACAAAATTCTACAATCCTCAACGTATATAGAATTGCCTAAATGTAGATTCTTCCACAGATTCTAAACTTTGCAAATTTTTTTAGAAAGGTAAAATTTGAAATTTCAAAGTACTTAAAAGAGTTACAATGCCTAAAATTGTTATGAAGTTCGCTTCTACATAAAACTCTATAATCCACAAACAATGGAGTTTTCTGCATCTAAGATCTTTCAAAAATTCTAAAATGTCTAGATTTTTCCGGAAAGTCAGAATTTTATAGTCCCCAAACCTTGCAAACTGGTGGAATTTAATGTATTTTAAGAAGGTTCTAGAAGTTCGAGGTGTTTTCATTTGTTTTTATTTCCTCAGGTTACTCATTCGGCAAATTCTACTCGAATTATATAAATGCAAAAATCTATAAAATTTTTGGAAATTTGGGTTTCTGTAGAAGTTGAGTTAAGACTATAGAATTAATCTCACAGTTTCTAGAATTTCCAGATATTTTTCAAAAATGTTTCCCGTATGTTAATTATTTTAAAAAACCTTTTAGAAATTTTAGAAGCTGCAGAATAATCTAATTTATTTAATATTCAAAAAACCAAAATCGATTTTAAACTCTTAGAATTTTCAAGTTATCTAGATTTTGATAATTTCTTCTCAATCCTGTGTTCCTTTTTTCGATCCTTACTCCTAGATTTACTAAAATTATATTTCTTTCAGAGGCTGACTTTTCACACTTTTGATACTTCTTCTTTCTTACCTTCTTTCGTTTCTTCTTTCCTATGTCCTTATGTGTCCTGTTTGTCAAAGAATACAGGATTTTCTAAGGATCTATGAATTATTAAAAATTCCTATCAAATTTTCTTTTCTTTTTTTTTTTTTTGAAGACTGTCCTTCCTTTTCTGATTCTTCTTTTTTTTTGTACTGAAATATTAACCATTTGGAAAATTTGTGAAAATTTATGTTCCATTTAAAAAAAAATGAAACTTTTACATGGAGTCCTTTGTTTGTTTGAAAATAATTATAACTGAGTCCTAGTGCATTATTTTTTAAAAAAGAAAATCCACTTTTAAACCGAGAATTTCAAAATTGCCGCTTAATTACCCTAAATTGATTTACCAACTTTGCAAATTTTGCGATTTCACGAATATTTACCATTTCCACACTTTTTATTACCAAAAACTGCGTACCGAATCCCCTTTTATCGCAAAAATCACTCCAATGATGCAATTCCAACCGCATTTCAGCAAACCCGACGCATAAAATGTCGCAGTTGCAAAACCAGGCCAGAAATCTTCACGTGGGCGAATTATACCTTACATGCAATACCGATTTAATGGCTTTTTAAACGTACGAATAACAAATTAATTTCGATATCGCCACGCTCCATAAATTACCTTTTTTGCGTCCTTCATAGTCTGCCGGACAGCCAATTGAGCGTTCCGCGATTAATTTAACACAAAAAACGGCAATTTCTAAATTGTTTTCCGATCACAGTAATAATAATCGAGTTGCGTAAGACGACATATAGTTTTATGGGTTCAAATTACCGATTATTATGTAACCATAAAACAGCATTGTGTCGTTTTCACCGCGATATTAATAATAATTGGCGCAAATCTGTGTTTGTTTTAAATTTGTTCCACATACTGAGTGTATGGTCTGATAATTTGAAACGATAACTAACCGTTTGACAGGTTAGATAACGGCTTTGTCGAGCCGATTTGGTTAAGTGTCACGCTTTAAATTTGTTTAAGTGGTGTAATTCATCACGTCGAAGACCAATCAAACTTTTCGACTAATTGAAATGTTAAAGTAGAGCCGATTTGAATAATTGTTGTCGTAGTAAGGCGCGTTCTTCAATGAAAAATTTGTATTCAAATGGAAACAATAGTGGTCGACCTCAGTGGAGCAACAGGTGGGGGGGCGTGGCCAATTACCGAAATTTATTTATAGAGAACAATAACTAGGTAATTGAACTTAAGGCGGCCGATTTTAGAGACATTTACTTAAAATATACGGTGTAGTAATAGTTTTTTGATAAGTTGTAGCCGTTATTAGATAATTAATATTTATGGAGGTGGCCAAACTGGACGAAATAATGTCAATGGACATAATCAAACAACGAGTTTGGTTTAGAATGTGCGACCTTCATACATATTCAAATGCAAAAAGTGATAATGAAATTTGAAAAAAAAATCGATGGTGTTTGCATTGATTTTTTGTAGCAATAAAATAAACGTAAACAGTGTTGATATTTAAATGGCAAGACACATTTAGAAAAAAGCATTTTTTAAGACGATAAAAAAAGTTAGCAACAAATTGACAAAGAAGCTTTGAACAGAGTAACTGAATCTGGAAGATTTTTTTGAAGGAAGAAAGGTAAAAAGAATAAATAGAGAAAATAATAAATAATATTGTAAAACAAAAAAAGGCATTGAATTAATGACAAAAAATTAAAAAACAAATAATATTAATAATATTTTCTAATATAATTTCTAGATCTTCCAAACAATTCTACACATATAGAATTTCCAGAGCTTTCTTAAACTACCATAAATTCCCACAGTTTTAAAGTGTTATGGAAAAAATATCTAAACATTCTAGAATCGGTTGGGGGATGCTAGATGTCAAAAATTCTATGAAGTTCTACACTTTTCTGTAACAGTCAACTTCACAAAGCTTCTAAATATATTGAAATTTTCAAACATTTTAGAGATTTTCTGGACTTTGGGAGATTTTGCTTAATGAGAAATTTCTAGAACTTCAAAAAAAATTAGAACATCTAGACTTCTAGCACTCATTTAAACTCTACAAAACTGAAATATTTGACGTATGGTTTCGTATTTGAATCTTTAATTTTTCTAAAAAAGTACAGAGATTTTTTATTGGAAATTGATTTTTACAAACTTTGAAAGATCCTATACTTCAAAAATTCTAACTAGAAGAATTTTAGAGATTCTTCCGATTTTATTGAGATATTTCACTCAATGAGGGACTTCCAAATAATTCTACACTTCTAGAATTTCCAGAGCTTTCTTCAACAGTTTTAAATGTTACGGGTTTAAAAATTTTAACTTTCTGGAAAAAATATCTAAAGTTCCTAGAATCTGTGGGAGATGCTAGATATAAAAAATTTCATGAAGTTTGAGGATTTTAGTTGTTTCTGTGAAAATGAACTTCACAAAGCTTCTAAATAGAGTGAAATTTTCAAAAATTTGGAAGATTCTGCGGACTTTCGGTGTTTTTAGGAGATTTTACTCAAGGAGGAATTTCTGGAACTTCAAAAAAATTCAAAACATCTATAACTTCTAGAACTCTCTTAAAAACTCTACGAAACTGAAATGTTGGAAGTAGGTTTGGTATTTGAAACTTTAGTGTTTCTAGATATTTTTATTGAAAATTGATTTTTACAATTTCTGAAAAATTCTAGATTACAAAAATTCTAAAGAATCCGAAGAATTTAGAGTTTTCTGTAGAGTTCAACTTCATAAAGCTTCTAGACTTATCTGAAATCTTCAATAATTTTAGAAATTCTTTCGATTTTAAATGCGTTGATGAGATATTACTCAATGAGGAATTTCTAGAACTCACAAACAATTCTACACATCTAGAATTTCCAGAGCTTTGTTAAACTACCAAAAATTTCAACATTTTTAAGCTTTATGGATTACAAAATTTTAATTTTCTAGAAAAAATATAGAAAGATTCTAGATATCAAAAATTCCTTGAAGTTTGAGGATTCAAGACTTTTCTGTAAAAGTCAACTTCACAAAGCTTCTAAAAAGAGTGAAATTTAAAAAATTTTTAGAGATTTTTTGAAGTTTAGTTGTTTTCAGGAGATTTTATTCAGTGAGGAATTTTTTGAACTTCAAAAAAAATTCAGAACATCTAGAACTTCTAGAACTTTTTTAAATGTTTGATATTTGAAATTTTAAAACAGTCTAGATATTTGAATTTCTGGAAGATCCTATATTTAAAAATTTCATATAGTTCAAGGATTGTAGAATTTTCTACAGAGATGAACTTCATAAAATTTCTAAATAGTGCAAGAAATTTTGATATTCTATTTCAAAATTTTATTTTTTCTCAAAAAATCTGGAGATCCTGTGAGAAATCCTAAAATACGAAAATTCTATAGAGTTTGAGGATTCTAGATTTTTATGCAGAAACGAACTTCGGAAAGATTTGAAATAGACTGAAATTTGCAAAAATTTGAGAGCTTATTCGGACTTCATGTGCTTTGAGAACATCTAGAACTTCCTTAAACTCTACTAAACTTTAATGTTTGAAACAGTTTGATATTCGAAAATTTAATTTCCCTGGAAACCATCTAGAGACTAAAATTTTTGGAAGATCCTAGATTTAATAAATTCCATAGAGTCCAAAAATATAGATATAAATAATGAGGAATTTCTAGAAATTCCAAAAAACTTCGAGAGCTTTCTTAAACTACTCTACATATATTTCAACAGTTTTAAGTGTTTAGAGATTTCAAAATTTTAACTTTCTAAAAATAATATCTAAAGATTCTATAATTTGTAGGAGATTTTAGATTTCAAAAATTCCATGTAGTTTGGGGACTCTAGACTTTTATGCAGAAGCAAACTTCATAAAACTACTAAATAGACCGAAATTTCCAAAAATTTTAAAGATTTTTCAGTTTATATGCTTTGAGGAGATTTTTCTCAATGAGGAACTTCTGGGAATTCAAAAAAAAAATCAAAACATCTAGAACTTCCTTAAACTCTACTAAATTTAATTGTTTAAAATAGTTTGACGTTTGAAACTTAAACTCTACTAAACTTAATTGTTTAAAATAGTTTGACGTTTGTAACTTTAATGTTCCTGGAAAAAATCAAGAGAATAGAATTTCTTGAAGACCTTAGATTTCAAAAATTTCATAGAGTTCTAGGATTCTAGAATTTTTTGCAGAGGTGAACTGCATAAAGTTTCTAAATAGACTCAAATGTGCAGGAATTTTACAGATTCTTCGGATTTTAGGTTTTTGGAGAGATTTTGCTTAATGAGAAGTTTCTGGAACTTTCGAAAAGTTCAGAACATCTAGAATCTTCTTAAATAAACTATACTAAATTACAGCTGCTTTAAGGATTTCAGTATTTCAAAATTTTATCTTTTCTGAAAAAATTTAAAGATCCTGTGGAAAATCCTAGAGTACGAAAATTCTATGGAGTTTGAGAATTCTAGATTTTTATGCAGGAGCGAACTTCGGAAAGATTTGAAATACACTGAAAGTTCCAAAAATTTGAGAGATTCTTCGGATTTCATGTTCTTTGAAGAGATTTTTTTTCAATGGCGAATTTCTGGGAATTCAAAAAAATTCAGAACATCTAGAACTTCTAGAGCCATTTTAATCTGTACTAAACTGAAATGTTTAAAATTATTCCGGAAAAAATCTAGAAATTAGAATTTTTGGAAGATCCTAGATTTAAAAAATTACATAGAGTCCAAGAATATAGATATAGATAATGAGAAATTTCTAGAATTTCTAAAAAATTTCGAACATCTAGAACTTCGAGTGCTTTCTTAAACTACTCTACATATATTTCAACAGTTTTAAGTGTTTAGAGATTTCAAAATTTTAACTTTCTAGAAAAAATATCTAAAGATTCTATAATTTGTAGGAGATTTTAGATTTCAAAATTCCATGATATTTGGGGATTTTGAACTTTTCTGCAGAAGCAAACTTCATAAAACTACTAAATCGACTGAAATTTTCAAAAATTTTAAAAATTTTTCAAAGTTTATATGCTTTGAGGAGATTTTTCTCAATGAGCAACTTCTGGGAATTTAAAAAAAAAATCAAAACATCTAGAACTCCCTTAAACTCTACTAAACTTAAATGCTTAAAATAGTTTGACGTTTGAAACTTTAGTCTAGAGAACAGAATTTCTTGAAGATCTTAGATATCAAAAATTACAAAGAGTTCTAGAATTCTAGAATTTTTTGCAGAGGTGAATTTCATAAAGACTCAAATGTGCAGGAATTTTACAGATTCTTCGGATTTTAGATTTTTGGAGAGATTTTGCTTAATGAGAAGTTTCTGGAACTTTCAAAAAGTTCAGAACATCTAGAACTTTTAGAACCTTCTTGAATAAAATAGACTAAGTTACAGCTGCTTTAAGAATTTCAGTATTTCAAAATTTTATCTTTTCTGAAAAAATTTAGAGATCCTGTGGAAAATCCTAGAGTATGAAAATTCTATAGAGTTTGAGGGTTCTAGATTTTTCTGCAGAAACGAACTTCGGAAATATTTGAAATAGATTGAAATTTCCAAAAATTTGAGAGATTCTTCGGACTTCATGTGCTTTGAGGAGATTTTTTTTCAATAGCAATTTCTGGAAATTCAAAAAAAATCAGAACATCTAGAACTTCTAGAGCCATTTTAATCTGTACTAAACTGAAATGTTTAAAATAGTTTACTATTTGAAGCTTTAATTATTCTGGAAAAAATCTAGAAATTAGAATTTTTGGAAAATCCTAGATTTAAAAAATTACATAGAGTCCAAGAATATAGATATAGACAATGAGGAATTTCTAGAACTTTTAAAATTTGAAATTTTAACTTTCTAGAAAAAAATATCTAAAGATTCTATAGTTTGTGGGAGATTTTAGATTTCAAAAATTCCATGAAGTTTGGTGATTCTAGACTGAAATTTCCAACATTTGATATATTCTTCGGGTTTTTTGTAGTTTGAGGAGAAATTTCTGAGAATTGAAAAAAATTCAGAACATCTAGAATTTCATTAAAGTCTACTAAACTTAAAAGTTTGAAATAGTTTGACATTTGAAACTTTAATTTTCGTGGGAAAAAATTTAGAGATTAGGATTTCTGAATAGGAAAATTCTATAGAGTTTGAGGATTCTAAATTTTTCTGCAGGAACGAACTTCGGAAAAATTATAAATAGACTGAGATTTACAAAAATTTGATCAGTTCTTTGGAATTTAAGTCTTTTAAGGACATTTTTCTGAAGGAGGAACTTCTACAATTTCCAAAAAAATTTCAAATGTCTATAACTTCTAGAATAAAGTCTACTAAATTACAACAATTTTAGGTGCTTGGGGATTTCAAAATTTTATCTATCTGGAAAATCTGAAGATTCTAGAATCTGTGAAAAATCTGAAAAAAATTTCAAGATTATTCGGATTTTAGATGTTTTGAGGAGATTTTACTCAATCAAGAACTTCTAGAACCTCCAAAAAATTTAGCAAATATACAACTTCTAAAGGCTTTTGAAACTCCACTAAATTACAGGTAGTTCAAGTGTTTGGGAATTTCAAAATTTTAACTTTCTGGAAAAATTGGTGTTCCTGGTGTTGAGTCAGAAAAATCCACAAAAAATTCAAAAAAGGAGTAAAAAGCAAACAAAATGTACAAAACTATGAACACACTGGTAAAACAGCAGTTTTGAGATGACGTCATCATGTTAGTGTAGCGGATAAACCAGAAAATTTTGATTAGTTTAGCAAAATCCAACCAACTAATAAAAATCCATTGGTGTCTCTGAAAAGCTAAATTATTGAAAACAACGATATGTGATGACAAAACCAAACACAAAAATAATCCATCCTCAACAATTCCGCTAATTAAAGAAAGCGAAACCCATATTCGCAACATCAATTTCTAAAACAAACAAATCCAGAAGCTAATTCGCGCATTGCAGGCAATCCATCAACGCCACTTTCTAAACCGTAACCTCGCTTTTGTTTCACGTGATCAACGACCTTGAAACACGTAGCGCCCCCAAAACCATGATATTTTATTTTTTAATTTTATCGTCCGATTTCGAACGCACCGAAATTTATCATTATAAACAAAAATGATCTTCATTGTCATGTCATTGTGCTTTGGTCGAAGCAGCGCCATCTGGTGCCCGCAGTTCCCGCTTTAGTATTGCGTCACTCGATCCGCGGTTACGGTACACGGGGCATGAAAAATGTTAGTACCTGATGGATTTAAGAGAATTGTAATTAATCCGTCACTGCAAACGACGCTGCTAAGGTCAACGAGTTCCACCTTCTCGCACTTTTATTTTTTAGTTTATGTTTTTGTTTTTTTGTAATAAATATTATACTCATTTTATTAATAATAATTATTATTAGTCCCCACCTCGACTCTTTGATTTCTACTCTCTAATTAACGTTGCAAGACGTTTGAACTTTAACATCTCCACTAAGGAAATCTCAAAATTAGCCCGATCTAGAATCTCGGCTAAACACCGAAATTTATTTATATGTTGCGCAACGCCGATTTCAAATCTCATCTCGATACCAAAACACACAGAGTGTTTTGAAAGCAGATTTCACAACAATATACGTAACACGTCAACTATATTTTAATTACGAACACAGATTAATCAAGCGGGGTTTTCTCAGGGTTTGATGCGCTACGCGCACCGGAAAAAGCCGCTTTGGAGGTGAGAGTGGGTTAACATAATCCAAGATAATCGCGGAAAGTTGCCGAAGACGATAAAGATATCGGACTTTCTCGAGCGACAGTTATGGTTGTTTTACAATTTTTTCATCGCTGTTGCGAAATTTTTTAATTTAGAGACCCATAACCGCACGCAGTGAACGCACTGTCAGCTCGTTATTTACGGCCGAAATTCGTTATTAATGGTTTCATAATTTATCTCAAATCTACACATTTGACATTGACTAGGCGAGAAAGTAGATCTAGAATATACAATTATGAGACCAGTCACAATACTACAGATAATCGATTTGGAGTGTTTGCGCAATCTTTTTCTCTAATTGACTGGCATAGATAAGTTCGATGGAGGTGTCAAGGTTGGGCGACCATGAACTGGGTGCCGAAATGCGAGCAAAAACCGTCGTGGTACATTTTTGAGAAAGTCCGGTTGTGAGTTCCGGAGCGGCCCGGAATTTTCACCGACAGCTGGGAGAAACTCGACCATCTGCCGCTTTCTTGGAGAAGGGGTTCCGGAGGTTTCCGGGAATGGTGCAAGGACTTTTCCAAGACAGGGAAACTCGATTAGCGAATTTCACCGGTTTGTGTGTCAATTAGTGTTGAGTAATGTGAAGAGGATGATAATTGTGTCAATAATTTGAATTGAGCAATACAATTATCGACTAATGGTGGATTTTGTGGACGAGAACAGCGAGCTGTAATGTTGCAGTTTGTGCATGTGTAGCCTCGAGGTTTACATACTGGTATGCTGCAGGAATTACACAATAGTTACATACGTGTATACTGTGATAAATGGGGCAATGCCGCAGACACTCCTTTTACTTTTCTTGAGCTAGAGATTATGGAACTGGCGCTAAGCTTCCAAGCGGTGGTGTTTTGGGTTTTTTTGAAACTTATCTGGGACGTTTCTTGGGTTGGTGCAGTGACATTCGGGACTATCGGGAAATTTCCCAACCCAACACTGGGTTTTTCTTCAAAAAACAGGTTCTTCCATTTATTTCTGTCAAGGTACTCTCTCCACGTTTTTGTTGCTCAATTCAAATTGCGAGTTATTGTGTTAAAAAATGCAGCGATATTTCGTTCCTTCGACATTTCATCATTTTTGCCCAACTTCCGTTACAATTAAGTATTTTGTGTAATCTTTGCATTAGTTTTATATTTTTGATTTCACATTTCGTTGACCGATTCATCATTCTTAATTAATTTTCTTTCCTGTCTATATCAATAATAGTCCCATTAAACATTTAAATATCTACCATTGCCCTTAAGCCACATACATACACTACGAAGCTTATATGCAATATCAAAATATCAGCTACATAAACCACATGGTAAATATTACAGAAAAAAGTAAAATAATTGTGATAAAGATCATGGAGGATTCATAAACGCTTTTTCTTGTTGACTTTTCCGCCTTTTTTGTTGCCATGTTTTTTTATTCTTCCCCATCTTTGTGGTATTTTTTTAATCGCGTTTTTTGCGGTCTTTTCTGCCACCTATGCTTTTTCATGCCTTTTCCCCCTTTTTGTGGTTTATTTTAGTCGTATTCTTTCTGGTCTTTTTGAAATTTAGCTGTTTTCAGTTTTCTTTTTTAAATGTTTGAAATAGTTTGATATTTGAAATTTAAATGTTCCTGGGGTGGTATTTTGTTTCTATACATCGGTACCGATAAAATGTGGTCGTCTTTTTCTTTCGCATCTGAAATTTATATTTTCGTCCTTGTCATTTATCGCTTCGTATCGTATCGGTAGAAACAAAATCCCACCCCTGGAAACAGTCTTATATTTAAAAAATTTCATATAGTTCAAGGATTCTAGAATTTTCTACAGAGATGGACTTCATAAAATTTCCAAATAGACCGAAACGTGCAAGAATTTTTGATGTTCTATTTCAAAATTTTATTTTTTCTCAAAAAATCTGGAGATCCTGTGAGAGATCCTAGAATACGAAAATTCTATAGAGTTTGAGGATTCTAGATTTTTATGCAGAGACGAACTTCCGAAAGATTTGAAATTTCCAAAAATTTCAGAGATTCTCCGGACTTCTTGTGCTTTGAGGAGATTTTTTTCAATGAAGAATTTCTGGGAATTCAAAAAAATTCAGAACATCTAGAACTACCTTAAACTTTACTAAACTTTAATGTTTGAAACCGTTTGGTATTCGAAAATTTAATTTCCCTGGAAACCATCTAGAGATTAGATCCTATATTTAATAAATTCCATAGAGTCCAAGAATATAAATATAGACAATGAGGAATTTCTAGAACGTCTAAGAAATTTCGAACATCTAGAACTTCGAGAGCTTTCTTAAACTACTCTACATATATTTCAACAGTTTTAAGTGTTTAGAGATTTCAAATTTTTAACTTTCTAGAAAAAATGTCTAAAGATTCTATAATTTGTAGATTTTAGATTTCAAAAATTCCATTAGTTTGGGGATTCTAGACTTTTCTGCAGAACCAAACTTCATAAAACTACTAAATAGACTGAAATTTCCAAAAATTTTAAAGATTTTTCAAAGTTTATATGCTTTGAGGAAATTTTCCTCAATGAGGAACTTCTGGGAATTCAAAAAAAAAAAATTAAAACATCTAGAATCCCTTAAACTCTACTAAACTTAAATGTTTAAAATAGTTTGACGGTTGAAACTTTAATTTTCCCGGAAAAAATCTAGAACTTCGGAAAGATTTGAAACAGACGGAAATTTCCAAAAATTTGAGAGATTCTTCGCACATGTGCTTTGAGATTTTTTTTTCAATGGTGAATTTATGGAAATTGAAAAAGATTCCGAACATCTAGAATTTCTTTAAAGTCTACTAAATTTAAATCTTTGAAATAGTTTGACATTTGAAACTTTAATTTTCGTGGAAAAAAAATTTAGAGATTAGGATTTGTGAGTAGGAAAATTCTATAGAGTTTGAGGATTCTAAATTTTTCTGCAGAAACGAACTTCGGAAAAATTATAAATAGACTGAGATTTACCTATCACTTTAGGTTTTAAGTCTTTTAAGGACATTTTACTGAAGGAGGATCTTCTACAATTTCCAAAAAAATTAAAATGTCTATAACTTCTAAAAAAATTTTAACTTTCTAGAAAAAGTATCTAAAGATTGTAGGAGATTTTAGATTTCAAAAATTCCATGTAGTTTGGGGATTCTAGACTTTTCTGCAGAAGCAAACTTCATAAAACTACTAAACAAACTGAAATTTCCAAAAATTTTAAAGATTTTTCAAAGTTTATATGCTCTGAGGAGAATTTTCTAGAGGAATTAAAAAAAAAATCAAAACGTCTAGAACTCCCTTAAACTCTATACTAAACTAAAATGTTTAAAATAGTTTGGCGTTTGAAACTTTAATTTTCCTGGAAAAAATGTAGAGAATAGAATTTCTTGAAGACCTTAGATTTCAAAAATTTCTCTAGAATTCTAGGATTCTAGAATTTTCTGCAGAAGCAAACTTCATCAAGTCATTAAATAGACTGAAATTTCCAAAAACTTGATAGATTCCTCGGATTTTATGTACTTTGAGGAGAAATTTCTGGGAATTCAAAAAAATTCAGAAGATCTAGAACTTATAGAGCCATTTTAATCTGTGCTAAACTGAAATGTTTAAAATAGTTTACCATTTGAAGCTTTAATTTTTCTGGAAAAAATCTAAAAATTAGAATTTTTGGAAGATCCTAGATTGAAAAAATTACATAGAGTCCAAGAATATAGATATAGACAATGAGAAATTTCTAGAACTTTTAAAATTTTAAATTTTAACTTTCTAGAAAAAATATCCAAAGATTCTATAGTTTTTGGGACATTTTAGATTTCAAAAATTCCATGAAGTCCGGGGATTCTAGAATTTTCTGCGGAAGCAAACTTCATTAAATTACTAAATAGACTGAAATTTCCAAAAACTTGATAGATTCCTCGGATTTTATGTACTTTGAGAAGAATTTTTTGGTAATTCCAATTTTTCGATTTTTTAATTTTTGGCTTTTCACTCAGTGTTTCGAGTTTTCAATTGTACAATTTTTTGATTGTCCCATTTTTACTATTTCGATAACTTTTGTTTTTTTTAATTTTTTCAATTTTTTTGATTTTTTTAATTTAAGGATTTTTCAACTTCCACCTTTGTGATATTTTAGTTTTCAGGTTTGCCATTTTTGCAATTTTTCCATTTTTTTTATTCGAAAAGTTGAAACATTAAAAAATCGAAAAATTAAAAATTGAAAAATATCAGAAACAACTGAAAAAGTGGAAAACCAAAAAATTGCAAATCGAAGAACTGAAGAAACTAAAAACTGAATCATTGAAAAACTAAAAATCGAGAAATTTAAAAATCAAATAAAATCGAAAAATTGGAAAGAAGGAAAAATAAATCAAATCGAACAATTAGAAAATCCAAAAATGTGAAACTGTAACATTGCAAGATCGAGGAATTGAAAATTAAATATCGAGAATTTTTTCGATTTGCAATTTTTCTATTTTACATTGCTCGATTTTCGATTTTGATTTTTCGGTTAGACTTTTTTAATTTTTCTAATTTTTTTGATTTTTTTGTTTCACGATTTTTCAACTTCTCATTTTTTGATATTTTAGATTTTAGGTTTCCTGTTTTTGCAATTTTTTGATTCGAAAAGTTGAAAAATTGAAAAACCCAAAAATCAAACAAAAATCGAAAAAATTGAAAAATTTGAAAAATGAGAAATTGTAGAATCGAAAGAGTGGAAAATATAAAAATTGCAAACCGAAGAATTGAAGGAACGAAAAACTGGAACACTGAAAAACTAAAAATCGGGAAATTAAAAAATACAAAAAAATCAATGAATTTAAAAATTGGAAACAAGGAAAAATGAATTAAATCGAAAATTAGGAAATCCAAAAATTGTGAAATCGAAAACTATAGAATCGTCAAAATTGTAAAGCCGAAAAACTGTAATATTGCAAGATCCAGAAATTGAAAATTAAATATCGAGGAATTTTTTCGACTTACAATTTTTCTATTTTACAGTTACACGTTTTTCGATTTTTGATTTTTCGGTTGGACTTTTTAATTTTTCCAAATTTTTTGATTTTGAATATGACGATTTCTCAACTTCCAATTTTTTGATATTTTGGATTTTGAGTTTCCTATTTTTGCAACTTTTTGATTCGAAAAGTTGAAAAATTGAAATATCGAAAATTTATAAATTGAAAAAAATCTGGAAAAAACGAAAAATTGGAAAAATGGAAACTTGCAAAATCGAAAACTGGAAAACCGAAAAAAAAGAACTGAAGAAACGAATAGTTGAAACATTCAAACCAAAAAATCGAAAACAATTGACGAGTCGAAAAATTGGAAAGAAAAAATGAATCAAATCGAAAAATTCGAAAACCCAAAAATTGTGAAATCAAAAAACTGTAGATTCGTCAAAATAGTAAATTTGAAAAACTGTAACATTGCAAGATCCACAAATTGAAAAACGAAGGAATTCTAAAATCATAAAATTGAAACTGAAATTTTAAAAATTAAAAATTGAAAAATTGCAAAATTATAATTTGGAAAATTGCAAATCGAAAAACTGACGAAACAAAAAAAAATGAAAAATTGAAGAATCGAATTGGTTTTAACTTATAGAGGTTATCAGAAAACAAAAATTTTTTTATAAGTTTTCAAACGGGAATTTGTAAAAAAAAACTGGCCCCGCCCACCCACCCCTTATTTTCTCAGAGGATATATCATTTGCCAAAATCAGTCTTATCTTACCAAGTACTGGCCCCGCCCACCCGCCCCCTATTTTATCAGAGGGTATGTTATTTGCCAAAATCAGTCTTATCTTACCAAGTACTAGGCCCGCCCACGCGCCCCTTATTTTCTCAGAGGATATTTCATTTGCCAAAATAAGTCTTATCTTAGCAAGTATTATCCCCACCCACAGGCCCTCTATTTTCTCAGAGGATAGGTCATTTGCCAAAATAAGACTTATCTTAGCAAGTACTACCCTCTGAGAAAATAAACAACATGTAGACAAGGCTAGTACTTGCTGACATAAGTCTTATTTTGGCAAATGACATATCCCCTGAGAAAATAGGGGGTAGGTGGGCGGGGCTAGTACATGATAAGATAAGAATGATTTTGGCAAATAACATATCTTCTGAGAAAATAGGGGGCGGGTGGGCGGGCCTAGTATTTGTTAAGATGCGACCGATTTCACACTTATTAATCTTGTAAAAATTTGTGAAATTTTTTTCATTTCTTCAGTTTTTCGAAAAAAACGAGTTACAAGTTATTTTAAGTGACTTACATTAGGAGTACTATCCAAAATTATTGAATAATAGATTGACTTTATGTTTTTTTTTATATCTCCAGCTCTGCACCAAAAAATTGTTGAAAGAAAACTATCTATTTAAAGAAAAAAAAAACAAAACAAATATTAAGCCCCACCCATCCGTCCCAATCTCAATTGTGATGAGTTTTTCATTCCTAATCAGATCGAAGGGCGGAGTTTAATTGTAACATCAATATTTCTATTAAAAATTCTACCCTTGTAAAAACATATTTCATATGGGAATTTCTTGTAGAGAAATGAGGATTTTGCAACTAAACTCCGCCCTTCAGATCACGATGAATAAAGCATTTATCACAATTGAGAAAGGGTGGGTGGGCGGGGCTTATATTTTGTCCAATTCATCTTAATATACGAAGTCTTCATTTCCCAACAAGAAACTGAAAACATGCTTAAACTTCCTGTTGTTGAAAGAAAACTCTACATATTAAAAAAAACAAAAATTAAGCCCCGCCCACCCGCCCAAGTCTCAATTGTGATGAATTTCATATGGTAATTTCTTGTAGAGAAATGAGAATTTTGCAAACTAAACTCCGCCCTTCAGCTCACGGTGAATAAAGCGTTCTTTCCAATTTAGAAGGGGTTGGTGGGCGGGGCTTATATTTTGTCAGTTTTGTCTTATTAGGTATACGAAGTTTTCTTTTCCCAACGAGAAACTGACAACATATTTATCTATCCTGTTGTTGAAAGAAAACTTTATATATATTCAAAAAAAAAACAAACAAAAATTAAGCCCCACCCACCCGCCCTGATCTCAATTGTGATGAATTTTTCATTCCTAATCAGACTGAAGGGAGGAGTTTAATTGTAACATAAATATTTCTATAAAAAAATCTATTATTTTAAAAACATATTTCACATAATAATTTCTTGTAGAGAAATGAGGATTTTGCAACTAAAAAACACCCTTCAGCTCACGATGAATAAAGCATTCATTACAATTGAGACGGGGTGGGTGGGCGGGGCTTATATTTTGCCCATTTTATCTTAATATACAAAGTTTTCTTTTCCCAACGAGAAACTGAAAACATGTCTAACTTTCCTGTTGTTGAAAGAAAACTCTATATAAAAAAAAACAAAGTTAACGTTATTATACCGTGCAAAAAGTACAATAAATCGAGCAAAAAAGCTTTGAAAGAGAGCAACTGATGGAAACCTGGAAGTCTTTTTTAGAGGAACAAATATAACAATTACATAATAAATATTATAAAATTTAAAAAAATGGGAATTCAGGTCTGATAATCAAAAGTAACAAAAAAAAATACTAATTAAGAAAAACTGTTTTTCTAATGGCACAGTCAAACAAATGATGAAGAGAAAAACGAATAAAACATGACAAAATAATAAAAAAAGAACGTTAAATTTTTAAGAAACAAGAAACTGAAAAAAAAAATAGAACACAAAAAAATACCAAAGAAAAGAAGGAACGAAATACACCAAATAATTTTTTTATCGCGTGTCTGACAAATCGTCAACCGACAGACACACGAAAACGGGAATCTAAACAATCGAGTTTCTCAGGAAGATCTTCACACTGGGTCACCGTGTTGCGGAAAATCGCGCCGATTTAGTTCACAGAGCATTTTGGCCGTCATTGAGGCAACTCATTCGCAATTTTGCGGCATGAGCGACATGACAATAACCTTTGAGAACCAGCTCGGCGTTGCCTAACCGATTGACGTCCACGGAAAATGCAAATTTTCTCTCTTGAAACAATCCCCGTGACGAAATTTGTCGCCCCAGTTTGGACAATGCGGTTGTATAATTGTATGTTCTGATGCATGTCGAAATATGCCAGAGATTTGCACCAGATTACAAGGATCTCGTTACGGATAGGAAATATCACTTTAATATATGGAATATGAGTAATTGCTCTTTAATTTATGTAATAGTTAAGGTAAGAGGACGGCCTTCGCTCGGCCACTTCTCTCGGTTTTATTTTAATTGATCTTCGGTCATGCTCAGTTGGGCAACGTCGACGTTTATTATTCCACCTCGTACATATTCTCTAAATTCGTATTCGCGGCAAATCGGCGTTGCGACACGGTGACATCACCCCGTAGATGTGGCAGGTGCGGCTTTCTCTCGATTGTTGCCAATTCTGCCAAACTCCAAAATTTTTTAATTCCACCGGGTCAAGGCTCGCTCAAATGGATAAATGGAATCTGGACAAAACCTCAACTATTTAACAAGAGTCGAGAAAAAAGCCAATTTCGCAAGTGACTTTTTCCGACGCCGATTACGGCTAATTGTTATTATTATTGACGTTAATAGGAACACGCCTTTTTCCTTTCAGTGAAACAACAAACTCTTGCATTATAACAAACGAGTATTTCATTTAAGGCCTATGGAGTGACCTCTATAGGATCTGGTTCGGTTTTCTCTAGGGTAAATTACGATGACTTTCCTTCGTGGTCGCTTTTTTCGACGCAAGGAACGAAAAACCGATCGAAAGCTCGAAGAAAGCGCGTTTTTAGAAGACGCGAGGTCGTTGTCTAGGTGTCGAGACAAATCGCCTGAAATTATCCGTTTGTTGGTTTGCCAAGCTGCTAATCTGGACATCTGCGTTTTGTAGGCGTGGATTTAAACCGCTAGGCTGTAATTGGATGACATAAATTAGCTTAAGCAAACATCTTACTTAAATGTTATCGGCTTGTAATTTGTAGAGACGAGCGGTGATTTGAATATGACTTAATTAAATCTTTCGCAACACGCGATGTTAATACTTTGCAAAAACATCGGTCGACAGTTATTCAGACGGAATTCCACCGTTCAGGCTGCTAGAAATCTTAGTATATTTTTAGAGAATGTAAAATAATTTTGGGGCTTTTTTTAAGAATTTAAGAAAATTTCAGGCTCTTTACGTTTTTTTTAAGAGAGAAATTTGAAAAAATCTCGGGACCCTTGGTGTCTTCTTTTTAAAGAATGTGAAAGTCAAATGAATAATCAATCAATAATAAAAAATTCAACGACTTTTTTTTATAATTACGCTCAAATATCAGGGCATTTTAAACAAGGCTAACTTCCTTTACTCTTTCAAGTTTGTCAACACATTGTTGCACGCATTTTTTCCATATTGACAATCACTTGTATATAAAGGAAGGAAGGAAAATATATTTTTACTTCCCGAGTGTAAGCTAAGGAAGTATAGTAATCGAGTCCATCGGACGAATTGCCACTTTTTTGTTTTCTCGACGTTTCATGACCCCTACAGTACGAAAAAGTAGTCTCCCTTTTCCGTCTCTCTGTCTGTCTGTATCCATTTTTATTAGCTACTGTTTTATTTTTCAAAGAATTTGAAAAAATTTCTGGAATCCCTGCTGTCTTCAATTCTTCATTGTGAATGGATTTTCAAAAATAATAGCTTCTAAAAGTCGAAATCTACAAGAAAAAATCTTCAGGCAATTTTTGAAGGGTGCTCGAGAAATGCTCAAAAATTCATACTTTTTCATCATGTTAAAAAATTAAGATTTTTGAAAAGTTGACTAAAAATCCTCAAAAAATTCTTGGACTTTTGTGCTTGCGGTGTTGCGGAGATAAACGTTATATGATTACAACGCACCGAGTATGCAAAAGGTTCCCAAAAATAAAATAAAATAAAAATTTCTTAATTTCGCAGTTTTTGGACGTTTCAGTGTTGGGATTTTTCAGTTTTTCTTTAATTTTTTGATTTTTTCAGTTTTGGGTTTTTTAATTTATTTATTATTCAATTTTTCGATTTCACAATTTCTGAATTTTTCAATTTCATGATTTTCAATTTTTCGATTTCACAATTTTCCGATGTTTCAATTTTACGTTTTTCCGTTTTCTCCTCTTCAATTTTACGATTTTTAAATATTCTTGCAATTTTTCAAATTTGACTTTTATAAACTCTTTAGTTTTTCGATTTTTCATTTCTTCAATTCTTCAATTTTTCAATTTTTTAGGTTTTTGATTTTTCAGTTTTTCAATTTTTTACGGTTTTGATTTTTCGACTTCACTTTTTTGACGTTTTGATTTTTCATTTTTTCAATTTTTTAATTTCTGTTTTTAGATATTTCAGTTTATTATTTATTATTAATTTTTCGATTTTACAATTTCTCAATTTTTCAATTTCTCGATTTTCAATTTTTGTCTTGAATTTTACGATTTTTAAATATTTGGATTTTTCAGTTTTTCGATTTTTAAATTAATTGATGTTTTGTTTTTCCCATTTCTTGACTTTTGACTGTTTCGACTTTCCAGTTCTTCAATTCTTCAATTTTTCGATTTTTCAGGTTTTTGATTTTTTCTATATTTTAAAATTTCTATTTTTCGACTTCATATTTTTGATCTTTCGATTTCTCAATTTTTCAATATTTTAATTTCTCAGTTTTTGGATATTTCAGTTATGAGATTTTTCAGTTTTTCCAGTCTTCAATTTTTCTATCATTTTTTAATTTTTCGAAATTCCAATTATAGAATTTTTTAGTTTATTCATTATTTAATTTTTCGATTTTACAATTTCTCAATTTTTCGATTTCTCAGTTTTCCGATGTTTACGTGCTTCCAATTTTTCTCCTCTTCAATTTTACAATTTTAAAATATTTGGTTTTTGCAATTTTTCAAATTTGATTTTTATAAACTCTGAGTTTTACAATTTTTCATTGCTTCAATTCTTCAATTTTTAAATTTTTTAGGTTTTTGATTTTTCAGTTTTTTAATTTTTTAAGGCTGTGATTTTTCGGCTTCACTTTTCTGACTTTCTGATTTATCATTTTTTCAATTTTTTAATTTCTCAGTTTTTTGATATTTCAGTTTTGAAATTTTTTCAATTCTTCAGCTTTTCTTTCGTTTTTCAATTTTTCTCTTCAATTTTACGACTTTGATATATTTCAATTTTTAATTTTTTTAATTTTTTACTTTTGTAAATTCTCACCGTTTCTATTTTTCAATTAATCGAAGCTTTGATTTTCCCATTTCTTGACTTTCGACTGTATCGATTTTCCAGTTCTTCAGTTTTTCTTTAATTTTTCAGTTTTTCAATATTTCAGTTTTGCGATTTTTCAATATTCCGGTCCTTCGACTTTTAGATTTTTGACTTCTGGACTTTTCGATGCGTCGATGTTCTCGATTTTTAAATTTTTTGATATTTTAATTTTTCAATTTTGAAAATTATATATATTTTTCGATTTCTCGACTTTTGATTTTCGTTCGATATTTCCCAAGTTTTCGAATTCCCGGTTTTAGATGTTCGGATTTTCAATTTTTCGTTTTTTCAAATCTTCGATTTTTTAATTTTTGATTTTTTAATTTTTGATTTTTTTATTTTTTCAATTTTTAGGTTTTTGACTTTTCAGTTTTTCAATTTTTTAAGGTTTTGAGTTTCGACTTCACTTTTTTGACAGATTATTTGTTATTCAATTTTTCGGTTTTACAATTTCTCAATTTTCAATTCCTCGATTTTCAATTTTTCTCTTCAATTTTACGATTATTAAATATTTCGAGTTTTCAATTTATCAATTTTTGAATGATCTAATTTCTCAATTTTCCGATGTTTCAATTTTAAGTTTTGAAGGTTTTCCAATCTTTCTCCTCTTCAATTTTACGATTTTTAAATATTTGGTTCTTGCAAATTTTCAATTTTCACTTATATAAACTCTCAGTTTTTCGGTTTTTCATTTATTCAATTCTTCAATTTTTAAATTTTTTAAGTTTTTGATTTTTCAGTTTTTAATTTTTTAAGGTTGTGATTTTTCGACTTCACTTTTTTGACTTTCTGTTTTCTCATTTTTTCAATTTTTTAATTTCCCAGTTTTGAGATTTTTTCAATTCTTCAGCTTTTCTTTCGTTTTTCAATTTTTCTCTTCAATTTTACGATTTTGATATATTTCAATTTTTCATTTTTTTAATAAAGACTTTTGTAAATTCTCAATGTTTCTATTTTTCAATTAATCGATGCTTTGATTTTCCGATTTCTTGACTTTCGACTGTTTCGATTTTCTTTCATTTTTCAGTTTTTCGATATTTCAGTTTTGGGATTTTTCAGTATTCCGATCCTTCGACTTTTCGATTTTTGACTTCTGGACTTTTCGATGTTCTCGATTTTTAAGTTTGAGATTTTCCAATTTTTTGATGTTTTAATTTTTCAATTTTTAAAATTATATATTTTTCGATTTCTCAATTTTTGATTTTCGTTCTTCGATATTTCTCAATTTTTCGACTTCCCGGTTGTAGATTTTCGGATTTTCAATTTTTCGTTTTTTCAATTTTCGATTTTTTAATTTTTAAGGCTTTGAGTTTCGACTTCACTTTTTTGACATTTTGATTTCTCAACTTCACTTTTTTGACATTTTGATTTCTCAATTTTTCAATTCTTAATTTTTCAGTTTTTGGATATTTTAGTTGTGATTTTTCAGTTTTTCTTTCATTTTTCAATTTTTAGGAATTTCAGCTTGGAAAATCAACACTTCGAAAAGTCGAAAAAAAAAATTGATGCAAAACCGAGAAGTCGAAAAATCTAGAATTCAAAAAATCGAAAAATTCAAACTGAAAACTCGAAAAGCTGGAAAATACAAAAATCGAGAAATCGAAGAAATAGAAAAGTCGGGAAGTCGAAAAATCGATAAATCAGACCAACATTCGAAATATCGAAGTGGAATCAAAATTCAAAAAATCTAAAAATTGAAAAATCGAATTTGAGAAATCGAAAAATTGAAACGGGGGAATTTAAAAAAAAATAAAAAAAAATCTAAAAAACGAAAAGTCGAGAAATCGAAAGAACGAAGACTAAAAAATCGAAAAATTGAAAAATCGTAAAGTAGAAAAATCGTGAAATCGAAAAGTCGTAAATCCAAATTTTGAAAAATTCAAATATCGAAAATCCAGAAATCGAAAAGTCGAAAAATTGGGAACTCAAAATTAGAGAAGTCGAAAAATCGAATAGTGGGAAGGCTCCAAAAATTGTGCAACCGAAAAGTCGAAAAATTGAAAAATCCAAAAATTGGAAAATTGAGGTCCAAAAATTCGATAAAAAAATCCAAAAATCGAGAAGTCTATAAATCGAAAAAAAAATTCGGGGAGTCGGAAAATACAGAAATCGAAAAGTTGAAAAATCGAAAATCTGAGAAATCGAAAATTCAAAAAATTGGAAAATCCAAAAATTGGAATTATCAAGAAATCAGATATTCGAAAAGTTGAACGGTTAAGAACCGAAAAGTTGAAAAACTGGAAAATTAAAAAATCCAAAAATTGAAAAGTGGAAAAATCAAAAAAATCCAAAAATCGAAAATTTGAAGAATCAAGAAAAGTCAGGAAATCGAAAATTCGATAAGTCGAGCGTGGGAAATATTGAAGTCGAAAAATTGAAGAATCAAAAAATCAAAAAATCTAAAAATTGAAAAATTGAAGTTGAGGAATCGAAAAATTGAGGTGAAAAATAAAAAAAATTAAAAAATCGAAAAATCGGGAAATCGAAAGAACGAAGAATAAAAAAATCGAAAAATTGAAAAATCAAAAGTCCAAAAATTGAGAAGTCAAAAAATCCAAAAATCGAAAAGTCGGAAAATCCAAAACCTGAGAATTCGAAAATTTGAAAAATCGGATAATCCAAAAACCGAAAAGGTAAAGAATCCAAAAATCGAAAAGTCGGAATTAAAATCCACACATCGAAAAATCGAGAAGTCGAAAAGTCGAAATGTCGGAAAATTGAGAAATCAAAAAGTCGAAAAATCGTAAAGTCAAAAGATGGAAAATTTGAACAATCGATCCAAAAATTCGGGAAATCGAAAAGATGAAAAATAGAAAAATGAAAAATCGAGAAATCAAAAATTCCAGAACTCAAAAGATCGAGAAATTGAAAAGTCAGAAAATCCAAAAATCGAGAAATTGAAGCCCAAAAAGACAAAAAATCAAAAAATCGATCAAAAAGTCGAGAAATCGAAAATTCAAAAAATGGATAATTCGAGAATTCGAACATTCAAAATATCAAAGTCGGAAAATCGAAGAATTAAAAAATTGAACATTCAAAAAATGAAAAAAACCAAACATTGAAAAATTTCAGTTGAGTAATAAAAAAGAATATAAAATGAAAAAAATGAAAAACCGGAAGTCCAAAAATGGAGAAATCAAAAATCGAAAATAAAATTTCGGGAAGTCGAAAAATCCAGAAATCATCGAAAAAATCCAAAATTTGAGAAATCAAAAAATTGAAAAATTGAAGTCGAGAAGTTGAAAAAATAGAAAAGTCGAAAAATCGAAAGGCCAAACATGGAGAAGTCAAAGAATCGAAAAATAAAAAATTTGGAAAGTCGAAATGTCCAGAAATCGATAAGTCGGAAAATGGAAAATCCAAAAATTGAATTGAACTTGGAAAGTTGAAAAATCGAAAAATTCAACAGTCAAAAAATCGAGAACTCTAAAACTTGGCAAATCCAAAAATTGAGAAATTATAAAGTCGAAAAATCCAAAAATAAAAAAGCAGATAGGTATTTGAAAAGTTGACCAATTGAAAGTCGAAAAGTCTAGAATTCGAAAAATTCAAATTTGAACCTCGAAAAGCTGGAAAAACCAAAAATCAAGAAATCTACGAGTCGAAAAATCCAAAAATCGAACAGTAGGAAAGTCGATGGAATTTTTCAGATTATATTTGTTATTAAATTTTTCGGTTTTACAATTTCTCAATTTTCAATTCCTCGATTTTCAATTTTTCTCTTCAATTTTACGATTATTAAATATTTCGAGTTTTTAATTTATCAATTTTTTAATTTTCTAATTTCTCAATTTTTCAATTTTTCGATTTCTCAATATTCCGATGTTTCATTTTTTAATTTTGAAGTTTTTCCAATTTTTCTCCTCTTCAATTTTACGATTTTTAAATATTTTGTTCTTGCAATTTTTCAAATTTTTCAGTTTTATAAACTCTCAAATACTAATGTTTCTATTTTTCAATTAATCGATGCTTTGATTTTTCCATTTCTTGACTTTCGACTGTTTCCATTTACCTGTTCTTTAGTTCTTCAATTTTTCGATTTTTCAGGTTTTTCATTTTTCAATTTTGCTGAAGGTTTTGATTTCTGAATTTTCATTTCAGTTCTTCGATAGTTCAGTTTCTCAAGTTTTCGAATTTTCCAAATGATTTCTTAATCTTTCCATCTTTCGACTTTCCGGTTTTAGATTATCCAGAATCTAACTATTAAAATGCGAGCGCAGTGAGCACATTCAGGTCGTTTAAGTCTGCAACTAATAAATAAAAAATTTACTAACTTTTTTCTTAGTAATTTAGTTTCTCAGATGAACTATTTTTAGTAACACCTGGACGAAATTTATTCTCGATACTATGGAGAAATCACTAAAATACGAGCGCAGCGAGCACTAGAAATCTTCCTATAGGATGTGAAAGTATCTTGGGGAGTTCTGCTGTCTTAATTTTGAAAAAAATCTGAAAAAAATCGGTGACTCCTGGTGTTCATTCATTTCTTGTCCACAGAGGCATAGTTTCATTGCTTTGGTGGTTGGCGGCGACCTTCCTCCACCAAATCAACCCAAATGTAGCCATCCAGTACACACCAGTCGACCTCGCCGGGAACGGCGACGGAGAGTGCGCGCTTCTTCTGAACGGACCAGCAAGAAGTAGCCAGTTTGACTACTCCCTAAACTTGTTACGCGGAACTCCCTTGTAAGTACTCAATCCTGTGCTAGTACCACCATTATCGCCCTCATTTCCAGAGAATACAACGGCCCTCACACTTGCATCACTTACGACGCCGTCAACGCGGCGTACCTCGACGCCAGAAAAAGAATCCGTAAGTCTGTAACTTAGTTCATCTTCTGATTCTAACAACAGTGTTGCAGACATCGCGCAACCACACGGCGACTGGAAACCCGAAGACGTGGCCACCGTCGGCGAACTCCTCCTCGACGTATCCGTAAATCTAGCGCGAACGTAAGTTTTTTTGAAAAATCTAGATCTGTTTTGACGTTTGTAAACTAGGTACGGTTTGAGCTATGAAGACATCGAGAAAGGGCTGCCTCTGATCGACACTAGTAAGACCCTAATTCGGGAAGTGTGCCCCCCGTACTTGTCCAACGTGGAGTGCAGGGCTGGGAAGTACCGTCGTTTCGACGGGTTGTGCACCAACCTGGAGCACCCGACCTGGGGCGCCGTTAACACTCCGTTTACAAGGTAAGTGACTTTAACAGATTTCGTAATTCGCTAATGGTACTCTAAGTGTGTCGAAGACGTGGCCTTGACAAAAAAAACTGTTTTCCTCTGAGTTATTAAGTTATCCAAAGAAAGGCTATTAAGACCAATTAAGTCAAAATTTCACCCATTCGGTATTAATTTATTCAAATAATCTAATCCGACCATCGTTCGACAATTTATTATCGCCTTTATCGGCGCGATTAATTTAAATGCGAATTTTGATTAAGTCTGGTAGAAATTTCGGACTATCGACTTTATGTTTTCCAGGAAGAACACGCATCCACTTGTTAATTGTTTCAGTAAAAGAAAGTTTCACTTAAACCCGCTAACGTAGAATTAGCACTTCACAAACTTGATTGATGGAAGATGCTGATATTGAAAGAAATCGTTTGTCCTTTGGCGAATTCGAACATTAATAATAGTGCTGTTCATAAACGTTTGTTGGCCATGACCCAAGTGTCGAAAAGATTTTGAGCAAATTATGCCGCTTTTAAAGATTATTATTTGCAAATGGTGTATTACTGGTTGCCTACTGAATTCATTATCACAGTAAAGAAGTAATTTAAAGGTTTCGGATCCAATCCAATGAGTATTTACGTTTTCTACTTCCGCAACAAAGTTGTAACCTTTAAAAAAAGTCAGTGACAGTGACAAACAACAATAAATATGAGTATTACTGGTTGCCTACCCAATCCATTATCTAAAAAAAGATAACTACGTCGACTGTGTTTATTTTCAATACATTGTATGATATTAACAAAGTCGAAAAATTGAAAAATACAAATATCGAAGAACTGAAAATCAAAAAATCAAAAAACAAAAATTTGAAAACCTTAAATTTAAAAAGCGAAAAACGAAAATTCACTTTTCAATTTCTCGATTATTCGATGTTTCAGTTTTTCAATTTTTGGATGTTTCGACTTTTTGATTTTTCGATTTTTCGACTTTTCGGCCTTTCAATTAATAGATTTTTCGATTTTTCAGTTCTTCAATTTTTCGATTTCCCAATTTTTGTCATTTCCGTTTTGGAATTTTTCACTTTATCCATTTTTTAGTTTTTTGACTCAATTTTCCATTTTTCAAATTTTGAATTTTTGGATTTCACGATTTTTCGGTTTTTTGATTTTCCAATTTTTAGTTTTCCCACTTTTTCGATATTTCGACTTTCTGAGTTTTCGATTTCTCAATTTTTCACTTTTTCGATTTCTGGATAATCTGCTTTTTCGATTTTTTGAGATTTCAATTTGTCGGTTTCGAACAATTTTTCTTAAAATTTTTAATTTTTTAGTTTTTCGATTTTTCAATATTTAGATTTCTCTTTTTATCGATATTTTTTGAATTTTAAAATTTTCACTTTTTTAGTTTTAAATTTTCAATGTTTCATTTTTTAACTTTCGAATTTTTCGATTTTAGGGTATTTCTATTTTTCGATATTTTCGACTTTTCGACTTTTCAATTTCCCGATTTCCCCAGTTTTTTCAAATTTTTGAATGTTTCGATTTCTTGGTTTCTCGCTTTTTTCGATTTTTTGATTTTCGGCTTGTCGATTATCAGGGTTTTCGATTCTTCAGTTTTCCAGTTTTCCAATTTCCAAATTTTTCGTCATTTCAGTGTTGGAATTCTTCAATTTATCGATTTTTTTAATTTAATTTTTTTTAATTTTTAATTTTCAACTTTTCGATTTTCCGATTTTTCGGCGCCTCCAATTTTCCATTTCTCAAGTTTTCACTTTTTCGATTTTTTTTTTTTTGATATTCCAATTTCCCGATTTTTCAGTCTTCAATTTTCCTATATTCTAATTTTTCAATTTTTGCAATTCTAGGTTTTTTGATTTCTCGATTTTTCAATTTTTCAGTTCTTGGGTATTTCTATTTCTTCATTTTTTTAATTTTTAAATGTCAGTTTTTTAATGTTTCGATTTTTCGACTTCACACCTTTTGATTTCTCGATTTTTAAAACTTTCGATTTCTGGATTTTTTACTTTTTCGATTTTTTGAGATTTCAATTTGTCGGTTTCTAACAATTTTTCTTAAAATTTTTAATTTTCCAGTTTTTCGATTTTTCAAGTTTTGGCTTTCTCTATTTATCGATATTTTTTAAATTTTACAATTTTCACTTTTTTAGTTTTAAAATTTTCAATTTTTCATTTTTTAACTTTCGGATTTTTCGATTTGAGGGTATTTCTATTTTTCGATATTTTCGACTTCTCGACTTTTCAATTTCTCGATTTCTCCAGTTTTTTCAAATTTTTGAATGTTGCGATTTCTTGGTTTCTCGCTTTTTTCGATTTTTCGATTTTCGGCTTGTCGATTACCAGAGTTTTCGATTCTTCAGTTTTCCAGTTTTCCAATTTTCCAATTTTTCGTCATTTCAGTTTTGGAATTCTTCAATTTATCCCGATTTTTCGACGCCTCGAATTTTCCATTTCTCAATTTTTCGATGTTTTAGTTTTTCAATTTTTTGATATTTCGATTTTTCAATTTCTTGATTTCCCAATTTTTCCTGATACAGTTTGGAACTTTTTAATTTCTCGATGTTTCAGTTTTTTGATTTTTCAATTTTCCAATTTTTAGATTTCTCAAATTTTTGATGTTTTAGTTTTGGATTTTTCAGTTTTTAGATTCTTCAGTTTTTCTCGATCTTCCAATTTTTCAATATTTCGACTTTTCAAGTTTTCACTTTTTCGATTTTTGAATCTACTGATTTTTCAATTTTTTTTGTTATTCCAATTTCCCGATTTTGCAATCTTCAATTTTCCTATATTCTAATTTTTCAATTTTTGCAATTCTAGGTTTTTTGATTTCTCGATTTTTCAATTTTTCAGGTCTTGAGTATTTCTATTTCTTTATTTTTTTAATTTTTAAATGTTTTTTCGACTTCACAGCTTTTGATTTCTCGGTTTTTAAAACTTTTCGATTTTTCACTTTTCCGATTTTTCAATTTTTAACTTTTGAATTTTTCAATTTTGGGATACTTCTGTTTTTCGATATTTTTCAACTTCCCAACTTTCCAATTTCTCGATTTCTCCACGTTTCAGTTTTTCAATTTTTGAATGTTTCGATTTTTTGATTATATATTCGCTTTTTCGGATTTTTTGATTTTGAAAATCTAAAATTTAAAAACCGAAAAACGAAGATCGAAAAATCAAACTCCAAAATTTAAAAAATCGAGAAATCGGAAAATCTAAAATTTAAAAATTGAAAAAGTAAAAAAATCGACACATCGAAAAATCCAGAAGTCAAAAATCGAAAAGTCAAAGAATCAAATTATTTGAAAAATGCCAAAACTGAAATATCGAAAAATTGAAAACTGAAAGAAAAAACTGAAGAATGGAAAAACTTAAAAATCCCAAAACTCAAAAACTGAAAAGTCGAAACAGTCGAAAGTCAAGAAATGGGAAAACCAAGACAGATTAATTGAAAAATCGAAAATTTGAGAGCTTATAAAAGTCAAAAATTGAAAAATCGCAATATTTAAAGATCGCAAAATTGAAAAATTGTAAAACCGAAAAATTGAATAATAAATAAAAAAACTGAAATTTCGAAAAATTGAAAAATGAAAGACAAACCGAAAAATTCCAAAAGTGAAATATCTAAAAACTGAGAAATTAAAAAACTGAAAAATTGACTAATCAAAAAATCAAAAAGTGAAGTCGAAAAATCTAAACCAGACAAATAGAAAAATTGAAAAATCAAAAACCTGAAAAATCGAAAAATCGAAGAATTTAAAAACTCAAAAATCGAAACAGTCGAATGTCAAGAAATAGGAAAATTGATTAACTCTTGAACGCTTAAAGTCGACATTGGCTTGAGTGCACTCTGATCTATAGATCAAACAAGTTCTCAGACAACGACTATATTTTACGTAATTTGGTCACGAAGTTGGTACTACCTTCCCTTCCAGATTAATCGGTCCCCTCTACGCCGACGGCATGACCGCCCCCCGCATCAGCGTAACCGGAAGACCTCTGCCCCTCTCCCGGATCGTTTCCCGGACCATGCACCCAGACGAAGGCTTCCACGACCACGCCGGTACTGTCATGGTCATCGCTTGGGGACAATTCATGGATCACGACTACACTTTGACGGCAACACCTCTGGGTACTCCCCCCATGTCCACTTTCCCCACACTAAACCAACCTTGTTACAGACCCATTGAACCGGAACGACCCTGAGGAGTGCTGCCATCGCCCTGCCCACCTTAAGCACCCTTACTGTAACGAGATCATCATCCCCGACGACGACTACTTCTACAGGTTGTTCAACGTGAAGTGTCTTGATTTCGTGCGAGGTTTCCCGGCGGCTAGACCTGGATGTAGATTAGGTACGACTTTGAGAATTTGAAGGTAGTACTGATGCTTAATACATTTTGTACAGGTTCCAGGGTGCCGTTCAATACCTTGACGGGAGTTCTGGATGGCAATACGGTTTATGGAGTGACGGAAAAGTTCGCACGGTGGGTACTTACTTTCACGGTTCGTGAATAGTACTGAAGTGTGTTGGTTTCAGGAAACTGAGGAGCGGTTATGGAGGGTTGTTGAGAATGAACCCGGCGTTTGAAGAATACGGGTTGAAGGATTTGTTACCGCTTAAGCTTGACATTCCAGACGAGGGGTGCACCAGACCCAATAGTACTATGTACTGTTTCGAAGCAGGGGAGATTCGTGTGAACGAGCAACTGGTACTCACTTGTATGCATACTTTGATGGCACGAGAACACAACAGAGTGGCTAAAGCTTTGGCACAAGTGAATCCACACTGGGACGACGAAACCCTCTTCCAAGTGAGTTGGTACTGAAGTCGTACTTTCAAAAATATCAACAATCGTGGTTTTGTAGGAAGCCCGTCGTGTTAACATCGCCATAATCCAACATATCACTTTTAACGAGTTTCTTCCGATTCTTCTGGGGAAAGACGTGATGCAGAAATTCGGGCTATTATTACAGAAAGATGGGTATTGGGATGGGTTCGACCCTAGTGTCAACCCCAACGTGATTGACGCTTTCGCTGCAGCAGCTTACAGATTCGGGCACTCTCTTCTACCCACTGCAGTAGAGAGGTGGAGCAAAGCCCACAAGTTCATCGGTACCAACTAAATTTTCTTTAATGAACACAGTTAAATTAAATATTTTTTAATTTAGCTTCCAAGCGACTTTCTGACTTGATCCGCCGCCCGTACGACCTCTACAGAGCCGGCATCTTCGACGAGTACCTCATGGGTCTAATGAATCAAGTAGCCCAAGCCATGGACGACTCGATCACTCAGGAAGTCACCAACCACCTATTCAAGAAAGCTGGTGCCCGATTTGGCATGGATTTAGTGAGCTTGAACATGCAAAGAGGTCGTGAATTTGGAATCCCCGGGTACATGGAGTTCCGAAAGTTCTGTGGACTTCCTGGTGCCAACAGCTTCGAGGAGTTGTTTGGGTCCATGCCTAACGAAACCGTACGAAAGTACTCAACCATCTTTGAGTAAGTATTGGGTTCTGAAAAACGAAGAGTTATAACTCGGGTTGTAGGCACCCCAGTGACGTTGATCTTTGGTCGGGTGGCGTTTCCGAGCGCCCACTTCCTGGTAGCATGTTGGGTCCCACTTTCGCCTGTATCATAGCCACCCAATTCAGTTACTCGAGACGCGGCGACCGATTCTGGTACGAACTACCCAACCAACCATCCTCCTTCACTCCAGAGCAACTCCAAGAGATTCGGAAGGCGAGGTTGGCCCGAATCATTTGTGACAACACGGATCTGATAGACACGATTCAACTGTACCCCATGGTACTACCCGACCACGAAATGTGAGTACCACAAATGTTCATCTGTCTCTACTGACCTTGAAATTTTGCTTGTAGCAACCCGAGAGTACCGTGTCGCAGCGGTGTGATCCCAGGTATGGATTTCAGCAAGTGGGCGGAGTTCCCGCAAACCAGAAGCAGCATGTTCTTCAGCAGCCACGCCTACGAGCCCCTAGTAGGAAAGAAATAATCTAGTTGTTAATTCTATGTACAGATGCCATCGTATTATTTATTGTAATGCCAAGAGATGATCGCACGAGCAAAACGCATCCGGGAAGATGCAAAAACGCATCTTGTCAGAACAGATTGTTTGCTTCTGCGATTGTCGTAGATAGATACATCAGAACATTAAATTTGTAAATAGTTAAGTCATATCTCATCTATGCATTTAAATGTGAACCATTGTATTTATGTTTTTTTTTTGTATTGATTACATGAGTATTTGAGTTTCTACCTCTGTAGAAATTTTTAGTCCGAGAGATGGATAGTGTGGAAAGTTAACCATAAAGATAGCCTTTAGATCTACTCAAAAATTTTATTTTGTATATATTGTTGTAATAATTTATTGAAAACTCATGTATAAATGTATACTTTATTATATATTTTTAAATAAACGTGTTTTATTGTTGAATGAATAAATCTATCCCACCGACTGCTCCATTTTCACTACCTCCATGGTCTACTAATGTCTACATTTTTTTTTTGTCTTACAAAATCTTCTAACTAAATTGTATTCAAAGTATTTATGCTGTGTTCTTCACAATATTTTGTTTTTCCTTTTTCTTCAATTTTACTTGATATCACAATCGTTTTTTAAACTTTAATTTTTCAGTTTTTCAATTTGCAATTTTTCGTTATTGAATTTTTAATTCTTTGATTTTTCAGTTTCTTAATTTTTAATTTTTCGATTTTTCACTTTTTTGTTTCCGCAAATTTTCACTTGATTTTTATTTTTCAATTTCTCAATTTTTTAATTTTCACTTTCTCCATTTTATATCATAATCTCGATTTTAGAATTTTTAAATTCTTCAATTTTGCAATATTTGAATTTCCCAATTATTCCTTTTTTTCCGATTTCTTTGATTTTCAATATTTCGTTTCTTCAATTTTTCAGGTTTTTGATTTTCAATTTTTTGATATCTCACAGTTTTTATTTGTAAATTTTCCTTTTTTTATTCGAAAAAACCGAAAAATTGCAAAAGGAAGAACTGAAACATCAAAAAACTAAAAATCGAGAAACTTAAAAATCGAAAAAAATAATGATTCGAAAAATTGCAAATCAGAGAATTGAGAAAACATTGAAAAACTAAAAATCAAAAATCATTGATGAATCGAAAAATTGGATAGAAAAAATGAATCGAATGGAAAATTTGAAAGGACTCGAAAAATTAAGAAATCGAAAATCACTGAACAACCGAAAAATCTATCATTTGAAAAAGTCGAAAAATCGAAAAATCGCAAAATTGAAAACTCGAGAAACTGAGAAATCGAAAAATCAAAAAGTGGAGAAGTCTAAAAATGGAGAAATTGAAAATTCTAAAAATTGTAAAATCGATTAATTGCGGAGTCAAAAAATGGATAAAATCGTATAAGCTGAAAAATTAACAATTTGGATCATCGAAACGTTGAAAAATGGAACAACTTAAAAATCCAAAATTCCAGAAATTGAAAAATCGGAAAGTGCAAAAAAGTCAAATTATTGAAAAATTTGAAACGCTGAGAAATTCAAAATCGAAACAATGGAAAATTGGGAAATCGAAAATTCTAAAAATTGAGAAATTGAAAAACTGTAAAATCGTAAAAAAACGAATGCAATCGAAAATTTAAAAGGAGTCGAATAATCGAGAAATCGAATTTTTAAAAATTGAGAAATCGGAAAATTGTAAAATCGATATATTGACAAACTGAGGAACGACAAATCTACAATACCAAACATCGAAAAATGGAAAACTGGGAAAACTAAAAAAAAATCTAGGAATTGAAAAAGTCGAAGAATCGTGAAATCGAAAAATTGTAGAGTCAAAAAATCAAATAATCGTAAAATGTAGAAATCGAGAAATCGAAAAGTTGAAATATTAACAATTTGAATCATCGAAAAGGCAAAAAATGGGAAAACTGAAAAATCTAAAATTTGAGAAATTGAAAAATCGAGAAGGTGAAAAATCTAATAGTCCGTAAATCGAGAACTGGAACGAAAAATCTAAAAGTCGAAAAATGGAGAATTCGAAAAGTTGAAAAATATAGAAATCGAGAAATCGAAAATATGAAAAATTGAAAAGTCTAAAAATTTGAAAAATCGCAAATCTATAGAATTGAAAAATCGAAATTTGGAAACATCCAACAGTCGAAAAATTGAAAAATCAAAAAATTAAAACATCCAAAACATTGAAATATGGAGAAACAGAAAAATAAAAAACCATAGAATTTTCTTGATTTCCAATTTTTAGGTTTTTCAAAGTTTTCATTTTATACTTCTTCGTTTTTTCATTTTTAATAGTTGAATTTTACAATTTTGCAATTTTTATTACATTTTCTTGATTCGAAAAACTGAAAAATCGAAAAATTAAAAACCGAACAACTGAAAAAACTAGAAAATGCAAAATCGAAAAATTGGATAGGAAAAACGAATGGAATCGAAAATTTGAAAAGTCGAAAAATAAAAAAAAATCAAAATTAAAAAATCCAGAAATTGAAAATTAAAAAATCGAAATGTCGAAAAACCGAGAAATTGAATATTTTAAAAATTGAGAAAGATGGTAAAATAAAAAAATATACAAATCGAGAAATCGGAAAATTGAAAAATGGAAAATTCGAGAAACTTAAAAATAAAAAGCCATGAAATTTTCTTTATTTCCAGTTTTTAGGTTCTTCAAAGTGTTCGTTTCATACATTTTCGTTTTTTTCATTATTTGATTTTTCAATTTTTACATTTTTTTATTCGAAAAGTTAAAAAATCGAAAAGCTGAAAAATCGAAAAAACGGAATATGAATGAATGAAAACTAAGGAAATCGGAAAGTCGAATAATTGAGAAATCCAAATTTAAAAGTTAGAAAAATCAAAAAATGAAAAATTGGAAAAACGGAAATAACGAAAAAATGAAAAATCGAAAAATGAAAAATCGGGGATTTGAAAAATTCGAAAGTCGACAAATCGCAAAATTGAAAACTCGAGAAATTGTGAAATCGAAAAATCAAAAAATCGAAAAATCTAAAAATGGAGAAATTGAAAACTCGGAAATTGAGAAATCGAAAAATTGTAAAATCGATAAATAGCGGAGTCAAAAATCGAAAAATATAGAAGTCGGAAAATGGAGTCGAAAATGGAAAAATCGAAAATTCGAAAATTCGAGAAATTGAAATATTGAGATGTTGAAAAAGTCGAAAAGTGGAAAAATCAAATTATCGAAAAATTTAAATACCGAGAAATTCAAAATCGAAACAAAGAAAAATTGGGAAATCGCGAATTGGAACGAAAAATCGGGAAATCGAAAAGTTGAAAAGTATAGAAATCGAGAAATCGGAGTCTAATAATTTGAAAAAACCCAAAACTAGAGAATTGAAAAATCGAAAATTTGAAACATCCAAAATATTGGAATATCGAAAAATCGAAGAATAAAAAAACATTAAATCTTCTTGATTTCCAATTTTTAGGTTTTTCAAAGTTTTATAAATTTTCGTTTTTTCAGTATTTGATTGTTCAATTTTACAATTTTGTAGTTTTTACATTTTTTTATTCGAAAAGTTGAAAAACCAAAAAACTGAAAAATCGAAAACTGAAAAAAAAGAAATTACAAAATCTAAAAAATTGAAAATCGAAAAATTACAAACTGAACTGAGGAAACGAAAAATTGAAACACTGAAAAACAAAACATCGATAAACTTAAAAATCGAAAAATTGGATAGGAAAAACCAATGAAATCGAAAATTTGGAGTCGCAAAATCGAAAAATCCCAAAATTGAAAAATCCAAAAATCGAAAATTAGAAACTCGAAATGTCGAAAAAATGGAAGAATAGAAATTGAATATTTATAAAATTGAGAAATCGAAAAATTGAAAAAACGAAAAATCGAGATATTGAGAACCCGAATAATCGGAAGATCGAAAAGTCGAAAAATCGAAAAACTGTAAAATCGAAAAATATAGAAATCGATAAATCAAAAAAATTGAAAAATTGACAATTTGAATCATCGGAAAGGCAAAAAATGAGAAAACCGAAAAATCTAAAATTTGAAAAATTGAAAAATCGAGAAGGTGAAAAATCGAATAGTCCGTAAATCGAGAACTGGAACGAAAAATCTAAAAGTCGAAAAATGGAGAATTCGAAAAGTTGAAAAATATAGAAATCGAGAAATCGAAAATATGAAAAATTGAAAAGTCTAAAAATTTCAAAAATCGCAAAACTACAGAATTGAAAAATCGAAATTTGGAAACATCCAACAGTCGAAAAATTGAAAAATCAAAAAATTAAAACATCCAAAACATTGAAATATGGAGAAACAGAAAAATAAAAAACCATAGAATTTTCTTGATTTCCAATTTTTAGGTTTTTCAAAGTTTTCATTTTATACTTCTTCGTTTTTTCATTTTTAATAGTTGAATTTTACAATTTTGCAATTTTTATTACATTTTCTTGATTCGAAAAACTGAAAAATCGAAAAATTAAAAACCGAACAACTGAAAAAACTAGAAAATGCAAAATCGAAAAATTGGATAGGAAAAACGAATGGAATCGAAAATTTGAAAGGTCGAAAAATAAAAAAAAATCAAAATTAAAAAATCCAGAAATTGAAAATTAAAAAATCGAAATGTCGAAAAACCGAGAAATTGAATATTTTAAAAATTGAGAAAGATGGTAAAATAAAAAAATATACAAATCGAGAACTCGGAAAATTGAAAAATGGAAAATTCGAGAAACTGAAAAATAAAAAGCCAGGAAATCTTCTTGATTTCCAATTTTTTTGGTTTTTTTAAGTTTTCTTTTAATATATTTTCGTTTTTTTCATTATTTGATTTTTCAATTTTTACATTTTTTTATTCGAAAAGTTAAAAAATCGAAAACTGAAAAATCGAAAAAACGTAATATGAATGAATGAAAACTAAGGAAATCGGAAAGTCGGATAATTGAGAAATCCAAATTTAAAAGTTTGAAAAATCAAAAATTGAAAATTTGAAGAACTGAATCGAAAAAATATAAAAACGAAACATTGAAAAAATGAAGGAACTGGAAAGACTTCAAATTGTAATTTAAAACCGAGAAAGTGAAAATTAAATTCGTGCCCCCGTTATTAATAATGAAATGATTTGTCTAATAACGATACCTTAAAACTAATTGATAATGTTGTATCCAATCGTGTGTCCAGCAAAATTTCGACACGAGGTCATCAAGTTAAAACGTCTCCAAAAGTTAAACCGAAAAATGTTACAGTTTGATTTGTTTTAATCAAAAAACTAAGCGGATTCATAAACCACAAGGCTACAACTGTTTTTTTTTTTTAATTTAATGAATTAAAATACGTACGACAAGCTAAACACAATATATTTCGTCGAAAATACGCTTACAACCTCTCTAATTCAAAGAAACCGACAGGTAGTCGATCGTAGCGTGACTGTCTTCCAAGACGTTAACGATTTCGATGCTCGGGAGCCCCTTCTCCTTCGGGGTATCCCCAAATCCCCAAAACCACTTGTTCTCCCTCGACAAGTGCATCCAAATGTTCGCCTTATTGATAAAGTCGTACCCCAGCACCGACACCTTGTACCTGATATCTTCAAAATACACAAACTGCACTTGAAACTTCTGCTTCTCGAGGATGATCTCCACATTAGCCACTTGCACTTTCTTGCTCTCGGACGACATGAAGTCGTTCACCGACGCCATGGTCTGTCTAAACGGGTACTTGACCTTCTTCAGGTGCCGAAACAGCTCCACGCTCATAATATTCACGTTGGAGGAGGTGTTCAAGAACGCAATTTCCCGCCGACCCACCACCTCGAACGCCACCCCCGGCCGCAGGTGCTTGATAGCGGCCTGCGACGCCGACACCTTGATGGCAGTCGGCGTCGGCGTCATCGTCGTCGTGTCCTGAGTGGACTTTTGCTTGACGGTCGTCTCCTGGACCCGGACCGCGCTGCTGTGCTTATTGTTGGGGCAGTCTTTGGTGGCGTGCCCGGATTTCTTGCAGATACTGCATCTGTTTTTGTTCTTCACGCTGGCATCGGCCTCCTTGGCGCGCTCGAGGAGCTCGTCGAAAGTCTTGATGGTGTTGCGGGGGTACCTGTCGCGGATGCGCCCGGGCAGGAAGGCGTACAGCATGTCTACTTCGGTGGGTTCGGTGAGGCGCGGGATGATCTGGGAGAGGAGGGTGCGTTTGTTGAGCAGCAGCTCTTCGAAAGCACCGTCTGGCTCGGAGAAGGTGTCGAAGACTTTCATGTAGATTTCGTAGTTTTCCATTGTGGGAGCCCGGGCATGGTGGCGTTTAAAAAGTGACTGACGTGGCGGAGTTTGACAGTCACGTCAAGGGAAAGAAGTGACAGGATGAAAAATGGTGGTTGGAGGGAGAGAAAGTGGAGCAGTCGGTAAGATTATTTTGTCGTTTGATTTGTTGGCATGTCATTTCGTAGCATAGTGACAAAAACAAACGGGAGTATTTGACTGATATTGCTAACCTCAAAAAGGCGTTGGATAACTAGCGCTATCTACTATAACATTTTTCGCCAGTTTTTCGAGTCTTCACGTTTAAATTTTTCAGTTTTTCGATTTTCTACTTTTTAATTTTTGAATTTTGCAATTTTTCTTTTCGGTTTTTCATTTTCTTTATTTTAACAATGTTTCGATTTTGAAATTTATTGTTTTTTCAGTTTTTCGATTATTCAGTGTTTTTCCGATTTTTTAGCTCTTCGATTTTTAATTTTATGATTTTTCAGGTTTTTGATTTTTCAAATTTTCGAAGAAAAAAAATTGCAAAATTGTAAAACTGAAAAATCAAATAATGAAAAAACGAAAAAGTATAAAACGAAAACTTTGAAAAGCCTAAAAATTGGAAATCAAGAACATTGCATGGTTTTTTATTTTTCGATTTCTGGATATTTCATTGTTTTCGATTTTTTCATTTTTCTGTTTTTCAATTTGTCAACTGTTAGATGTTTAAAATTTTCGATTTTTCAGGTCTTTTCCAATCTAAGTTGAAAGCTGGGCTACTGCTTGCTTATAAAGGATTCTGTAGAAAAAAGCCAAACTTGGCCCCGCCCACCCTCTACTTCAGAGATTTATTTCATCTAGTCCGAAAGAAAGATGGATCTAAATTGAAGATCGATAAAATCGTTAGAATGAGAACAGCGGGTATGGGCGGGGCTAGTAGCTGCTAAGATAAGACTGATTTTGACAAATGAGATACTCTCTAAGAAAATAAAGGGTGGGTGGGCGGGGCTATTGCTTGCTTAGATAAGTCTTATTTTGGTAAATGACATCCCCTAAGAAAAAAAAGGGTGGGTGGGCGGGGCTAAAACTAAGACTAAGACTGAACAATATTCAGAGTAGTCACTGGAACGAGGAAGGGGTGGGTGGGCGGGGATATTTTTTGATTATAGAAGATTCTGTAGGAAAGAGTTAAACTTAATTAATACCTCTCACCCACCCGTTCTATCATTTTTCTTCTTTAGAAATAAGAAACAAATGTTATATATAATATAATAGCAAATAAGTAGTATAACAACAAAAAAATACGACTAACGCTTTTTTTAACAGCCTGCGTTCTGACCTGACCTGACCTGACCCAACTTGATGCTTGAAAGCTGTTGAATCTTTGACATCGTCTATTTTTTTTTAATTATGTTGAATTTTTTACTTTATTATTTTTGAAAATTCTGAATTTGATAATTTGTCAATTATACAATCTTAGCATCAGAATGACCTTTAAAAATTGTTCTTAAATTCTAAATTGTAGAAAATCAGAAAATATAGAGTCTATTGAAAATTTGGAAGAGATACATCTCAGATTTAGGGAGAATCTAGAAAACTAGAAGCTATTGAATGTTTGATATCTTCTATTTTTTTTTTTAATTATGTTGAATTTTTTACTTTATTGTTTTTGAAAATTCTCGATTTGATAATTTGTCAATTATAAAATCTTAGCAACAGAAGGATCTTTAAAAATTGTTCTAAAATTCTAGATTTTGGAAAATCTGAAAATATAGTCTATTGACAATTTGGAACAGACATCGCAGATTTATGGAGAATCTAGAAAACTAGAATCTATTGAATGTTTGATATCTTCTATTTTTTTTTTTAAATTGTGCTGAATTTTTTATTTTACTATTTTTGAATATTCTCGATTTGATAGTTTGTCAATTATAAAACCTTAGCAACAGAAGGATCTTTAAAAATTGTTCTAAAATTATAAATTGTAGAAATTCAGAAAATATAGTCTATTGAAAATTTGGAAGAGATACATCTCAGATTTAGGGAGAATCTAGAAAACTAGAAGCTATTGAATGTTTGATATCTTCTATGTTTTTTAAATTATGTTGAATTTTTTACTTTACTATTTTTGAATATTCTCGATTTGATAATTTGTCAATTATAAAATTTTAGCAACAGAAGGATCTTTAAAAATTGTTCTAAAATTCTAAATTGTAGAAAATCAGAAAATATAGAGTCTATTGAAAATTTGGAACAGATACTTCTCAGATTTAGGGTGAATCTAGAAAACTAGAAGCTATTGAATGTTTGATATCTTCTATTTTCTTTTAAACTATGTGGAATTTTTTACTTTATTATTTTTGAAAATTCTCGATTTGATAATTTTTTCAATTATAAAATCTTAGCAACAGAAGGATCTTTAAAAATTGTTCTAAAATTCTAGATTTTGGAAAATCTGAAAATAGAGTCTATTGACAATTTGGAACAGACATTGCAGATTTATGGAGAATCTAGCAAAATACAATCTACTGAATGTTTGATATCTTCTATTTATTTTAAATTATGTTGAATTTTTTACTTTACTATTTCTGAATATTCTCGATTTGATAATTGGTCAATTATAAAATCTTAGCATCAGAATGACCTTTAAAAATTGTTCTAAAATTCTAAATTGTAGAAAATCAGAAAATATAGAGTCTATTGAAAATTTGGAACAGATACTTCTCAGATTTAGGGTGAATCTAGAAAACTAGAAGCTATTGAATGTTTGATATCTTCTATTTTCTTTTAAACTATATGGAATTTTTTACTTTATTATTTTTGAAAATTCTCGATTTGATAATTTGTCAATTATAAAATCTTAGCAACAGAAGGATCTTTAAAAATTGTTCTAAAATTCTAAATTGTAGAAAATCAGAAAATATAGAGTCTATTGAAAATTTGGAAGAGATACATCTCAGATTTAGGGAGAATGTAGAAAACTAGAAGCTATTGAATGTTTGATATCTTCTATTTTTTTAAATTATGTTGAATTTTTTACTTTACTATTTTTGAATATTCTCGATTTGATAATTGGTCAATTATAAAATCTTAGCATCAGAATGACCTTTAAAAATTGTTCTAAAATTCTAAATTGTAGAAAATCAGAAAATATAGTCTATTGAAAATTTGGAACAGATACTTCTCAGATTTAGGGTGAATCTAGAAAACTAGAAGCTATTGAATGTTTGATATTTTCTATTTTCTTTTAAATTATGTAGAATTTTTTACTTTATTATTTTTGAAAATTCTCGATTTGATAATTTGTCAATTATAAAATCTTAGCAACAGAATGATTTTTAAAAATTGGAAAGAATCTTGAAGATTCGTGATGTATAATTTTTTTATGTCCAAAATTCTCCAAAAATTCTTCAAAAAATGTCACCGGGAATCCCTAAAATCCTTTCAAATTTTTTTAAGAATAAGACAAGATTATTTCAAATTTCATCTAAAAAGGACGCCAGGGGCAAGAATTTTTAAATTTTCTTCAAATAAAAGACATCATGGGTCCAAGATTCTTCAAAATATGACACGGTGGGACATAAAAAAGGAAGAACAAAGAATAAAACACCAAGAATACTCAAAGTGCTTATAAATTTCTTCAAACAAAAGACACCTGAGTTTTCAAGACTCTTTCACATTTCTTCAAAGAATAAAATACTAGGGATCCCCAAAATTGTTCCAAATTTCTTCACAAATAAATCAGTATGGGTTTTTAATATTCGTATAAATTTCTTTACAAAATAGACGAGAGGGACCCCATAATTCTTCAAAATTTCTTCAAACCAAGGACTTCAGAAATCTTCAAGACAGCAAATTTTCTTCAAAAAATAAGACAAAATGGGTCACGATTCTTTAAAATTTCTTTAATAAAAATAGAAACCGGGGGTCTTCGAGTCATTAAAATTTCCTCAAATAAAAGAGGCCTAGAGTCTTCAAAACTCTTTAAAATTTCTTCAAAAAAATTAAATACTCGGAATTCCCAAAATTGTTCTAAATTTCTTCAACAAATAAAGCAGTTTGGGTTTTTAATATTCTTATAAATTTCTTCACAGAATAGACAAGAGAGACCCTATGATTCTTCAAACCAAGGACTTCAGATATCTTCAAGATTATTAAAAGTTTCTTCAAAAAATAAGACATCATCGGGGGTCTCCAAGAATAATTGCAAATTTCTTGAAAAAATAAAACAAAATGGGTCTTCAAGATACTTTCAAAATTCTTAAATGAAAATAGAAACGGAGGGTTTTCGAAAATTTTTAAAATTTCTTCAATTAAAAAACGCCTAAGGTCTTCAAAACTCTTTTAAATTTCTTCAAAGAATAAGACAAGAAGGGCCCCCATGGTTCTCTAAAGTTTCTGCAAAAAAGACAATAATGGTCTTCTATATTCTTCAAAATTTCTGCAAAAATTAAGACACCAGGGGTCCCCAAGTATGCTTACAAATTTCTTCAAACAATAAAATATTAGAGGGATTCCCAAGAGTTCTTAAAATTGCTTCAAAAAGATAAATGGAGCTTCTAAGATTCTTTGAAATTTCTCAAAGTAAAGAACACCAGAAGTCTTCAAGGCTCTCTCAAATTTCTTCTAAAAATACCACAATAGAGGATCTCAATATTCTTATAAATTTCTTGACGGAATAAGATAAGAAGGGTCCCTAAGATTCTTCAAAATTTCTTCAAAAAATAAAACACCAAGGGTCCCCAAAAATTTTCCAAACTCATCATATTTTGTACATTTTAGATAGGATTTATTCAGCAAAATTTTGGAGTGACGTCATCAATTTTTTAGGGGGGAAGAGCAAATACATTTTGATAAAAAATTTACCATGCTTATGATAACTTTAAAACATCTCCAAGATTGCAAAGCATTCGGTTCTGTAATTCCTGATTAAATGAATAAAATAAATTTACGCATTCATTAATTTTTTTGAGTCACCCTGTATATGCAAATCGAAAAAATTTGAATGGAATGATAAATCACAAGAAGAGAGTCACCATATTTTGTACATTTTAGATAGGATTTATTCAGCAAAATTTTGTGGTGACGTCATAAACTTTTTAGGGGGGGACGACCAAATACATTTTGATCAAAAATTTACCATGCTTATGATAAGTCACCTTGTGTATACAAATCCAAAAAATATGAATGGAGTGATATATCACAGGTACAGACGCATCATATTTTGTACATTTTAGATAGGATTTATTCGGCAAACTTTTGAGCTGACGTCATCAAGTTTTTGGAGGGGATAACCAAATATATTTTGACTAAAGATTTATGATGCTCTTTAGAGCCTTAAAACATCTGCAACATTTCAAAACATTCGGGTTAGCAGATTCAAAATTAAATTTCAAAATGTTGTTTTAATAATTTTGATTTTTTTTTCCAAAAATCTGGACGTTTCGGGTAAAAACTGAATTCGGAGTCGTAAACTACATGTGTAGGACTATGTTATTTTATACAATTTAAGACCCATTTACGGGAAGCATGATAAATCATTAATCAAGATTTATCCCTTTACGCCCTCCCCTAAAAATGATGACGTCTTCTTAGAATTCTGCCGAATAAATGTTATTCTAATTTTATAAAAAATATGATTTATAAATCCTTTTCGGGGCCCCTAGCTGTTTTTTTAAAGAAACTGGAACCTTTCGGGGGCACCAACTGTCCTTTTTTTAAGAAAATGAAACCTCTTTTTCTCTTACACTCTAACTAGTACTTTCTATATTGCTTTTGATACACAGAGGTTATTACAAATTTTGCAAAATCAAATTTTATAATTTTTCAAAGCAGGATCGTTGGAATTTAGATTTTTCAACTTTTCAAGTTCTTGAATTCCAATTTTTAGATTTTTTAAAGTTTTAATTTTCTACTTTTTCGTTTTTCATTTTTGATTTTTCAATTTTACAGTTTTGCAGATTCTTCCATATATTTTTTATTCGAAAAGTTGAAAATCGACAAATTGCAAATCGAATAATTGAAAAATTTAAAAATTGAAAAATTCCGTATTGAAAAACCGATGAATTTTAAAAATAAAGAAACAAAAAACCAAAAGTAAAAACTGGAAATTGAAAAATTGAAGAAATGAAAAATTGCATAATCTAAAAATCGAAAAATTTAAACGTTCAAAAGCGCCCGTTTTATGAAAATTTATGAATGGAGTTGAAACACCTTACTTATACCACCGTGCCACGGACTAAAAAACTAAAAAAACTTATCTATCTGTGCTTATCTAGGTCCGTGCTCGAAACGTTCAAAAGCTTTTTCAATCGAAGAACTGAACATTTTTAAAATAAAACTCGAAGAGTTGAGTATCGTGAAATTGAAGAAACAAAAAAATATGAAAAACTGAAAAATTGCAAATCGAAAAATTGAAAATATTGAAATTGAAAAAACAAAAAATTATAAAAAGAGGACATTTAAAAATCGAAAAATTGTAAAAATAAAGAATTAGTGATTTTGGTACTTTGAGAATTTGGTGATTTTGAGGATTCAGTAATTTTTGTGTTTTGAGGATATGGGAATTTTGATGTTCTGAGGATTTGGGGATTTTAATCTTTTGTAAAATTGAAAAATTGAAAAATCGACAAACTGAAAAATTTAACAGTTAAAAATTCGAAAAATTGAAAACCGAAAAATTACACATCAAAAAATTGAAAAATCCAAATATTGAAAAATTCCATAACGAGAAAAGAAAAATTAGAAAATCAGAAAAACCGAGACTGAAAACTCGTGAAATTCAGATCTAAAAATTAAAACATCCAAAATTCAAATAGCCTTCGACCAATTTTTGAAATACTAATTTGGCATCTCAGGAACACCGATGATTAATTTTAGTAACACCTGACCGTGCTCGCTGCGCTGGATTTTCCAATTTTTAAATTTTGCAGTACATATTTGAATTTCCAAATTATCCGATTTTTCAGATTTCTATCGTTTTCAATATTTCGTTGTTTCGATTTTTAAGTTTCTCAGTTTCAATTTTCCAATTTTTAAAAAAGCATATTTTCTCGTTTTGTCAATTTGATTTTTCAATTTTACAATTTTTCCTTTTTTTTATTCAAAAAATTGCAACTCGAAAAACAGAAGAAACGAAAAATTGAAAGATTGATGAATCGAAAAATTGGGAAATCGAAAAATTGGAAACCGCACAATTGCAAATCAGACAATTGAAAAATCGAAAAAATGAAAAATTTCACACTAAAAAACCGAAAAATTTCAAGAATAAATTGGAAAAACGGAAATAACGAGAAAATGAAAAATCCGGAAAAAGTCGAAAAATCGAGAAATCGCAAAATTGAAAATCCGAGAAACTGGGAAATTGAAAAATCAAAAAATCGAAGTCTAAAAATGGACAAACTGAAAATTCTGAAAGTTGAGAAATCGAAAAATTGGAAACCGCACAATTGCAAATCAGACAATTGAAAAATCGAAAAAATGAAAAATTTCACATTGAAAAACCGAAAAATTTCAAGAATAAATTGGAAAAACGGAAATAACGAGAAAATGAAAAATCCGGAAAAAGTCGAAAAATCGAGAAATCGCAAAATTGAAAATCCGAGAAACTGGGAAATTGAAAAATCAAAAAATCGAAGTCTAAAATTGGACAAATTGAAAATTCTGAAAGTTGGGAAATCGAAAAATTGGAAACCGCACAATTGCAAATCAGACAATTGAAAAATCGAAAAAATGAAAAATTTCACACTGAAAAACCGAAAAATTTCAAGAATAAATTGGAAAAACGGAAATAACGAGAAAATGAAAAATCCGGAAAAAGTCGAAAAATCGAGAAATCGCAAAATTGAAAATGCGAGAAACTGGGAAATTGGAAAATCAAAAAATCGAAGTCTAAAAATGGACAAATTGAAAATTCTGAAAGTTGAGAAATCGAAAAATTGGAAACCGCACAATTGCAAATCGGACAATTGAAAAATCGAAAAAATGAAAAATTTCACATTGAAAAACCGAAAAATTTCAAGAATAAATTGGAAAAACGGAAATAACGAGAAAATGAAAAATCCGGAAAAAGTCGAAAAATCGAAAAATTGAAAATCCGAGAAACTGGGAAATTGGAAAATCAAAAAATCAAAGTCTAAAAATGGACAAATTGAAAATTCTGAAAGTCGAGAAATCGAAAAATTGGAAACCGCACAATTGCAAATCGGACAATTGAAAAATCGAAAAAATGAAAAATTTCACATTGAAAAACCGAAAATTTTCAAGAATAAAAGAACAAAAAACCAAAAGTAAAAATTGAAGAAATGAAAAATTGCAATAAACTAAAAAACGAAAAATTAGAAAGTGAAAACTCATGAAACTGCAAGTTGAAAAATTTAAACTTCAAAAAGTTGGAAAATTGAAAAACTCAAAAATTTTAAAATAAAACTCGAAGAGTTGAATATCGTAAAATTGAAGTAACAAAAAAAACTGAAAAATTGTAAAAATAAAAAAATTAGTGATTTTGGTGTTTTGACGATCTTGATGTTTTGAATATTTTGGTGTTCTGAGGATTTGAAGATATTGTTATTTTGAGGATTTAACGATTTTGATGTTTTGTGGATTTGGTGATTTTGGTGTTTTGAGGATTTAGCGATTTTTGTGTTTTGACGATTTGGTGTTTCCAGGATTTGGAGATTTTGATGTTTTGAGGATTTGAGTGTTTTGGTGTTTTGCGGATTTGATGGTTTTGGTATTTTGAGGATTTGGGGATTTTGGTGTGGTGAGGATTTCGGGATTATTTTTTTTTTATTTTTATTTTATTTAATGGTATTTTGATTGAGGATTTTAATGTTTTGTAAAATTGAAAAAGTGAAAAATTTTGAAATAATCATACCTATGAGATATATATTTAAAATGAAAACTAGAAACACTACAAATCAAAAATTGAAAAAACGAAAAATTGAAAAATCGAGAAACTGAAAAATCTAACAGTCAAAAATTCGAAAAATTGAAGAATTGCACATCAAAAAAAAAAATTGGTCTAAAGAGTTTAGACAGTACTTCCCTCGCTGTCGGAAACGTGACGACTGCATGCCTATTAATTTTTTTTTTCGCAGTGGATTTCAAAGAATTCGGTTTTGTAGTTCCTGAGTAAATCAATAAAATAAATTTACGCATTCATTAATTTTTTTGAGTCACCCTGTATATGCAAATTAAAAAAAAAATCAATGGAGTGATAAATCACAAGTACAGACTCATCATATTTTGTACAGTTTAGATAGGATTTATTCGGCAAACTTTGGAGCTGACGTCATCAATTTTTTGCAGGGGATAAGCAAATGTATTTTGACTAAACATTTATTATGCTCTTTATAACCTTAAAACATCTGCAAGATTTCAAAGCATTCGGTTTTGCAGTTCATGATTAAAAAAAAGATAAATTTACGTATTCATTAATTTTTTTGAGTCACCCTGTATATGCAAATCCAAAAAATATGAATGGAGTGATAAATTACAAGTACAGACTCATCATATTTTGTACAGTTTAGATAGGATTTATTCGGCAAACTTTTGAGCTGACGTCATCAATTTTTTGGAGGAGGTAAGCAAATGTATTTTGACTAAACATTTATTATGCTCTTTATAACCTTAAAACATCTGCAAGATTTCAAAGCATTCGGTTTTGTAGTTTCTGAGTAAATCAGTAAAATAAATTTGCGCATTCATTAATTTTTTTGAGTCACCCTGTATATGCAAATCCAAAAAAATGAATGGAGTGATAGATCACAAGTACAGACTGATCATATTTTGTACATTTTAGATATGATTTATTCCACAAACTTTTCAGCTGACGTCATCAAGTTTTTGGAGGGGATAAGCAAATATTTTTTGACTAAAGATTTATGATGCTCTTTATAGCCTTAAAACATCTGCAAGATTTCAAAGCATTCTGGTTAGCAGATTAAAAATTAAATTTCAAAATGTTGTTTTATAATTTTGATTTTTTTTCCAAAAATCTGGACGTTTCGGGTGAAAAGTCGATTCGGAGTTGTAAACTACATGTGTAGGACTATGTTATTTTATACAATTTAAAACCCATTTACTGTGTACAATTTTGAAGTGACGTCATCGCATTAGTGGTGGGGATGATTAGACAAATTTTGGTTAGCGTTTTACCATCTACATGATATTCTTAATATAAGCACAAAATTTCACAACAATCGGTCGAGTACTTTCGGAGATTATCTGTCTAATAAAAGTCCGGGACGGCAGACGGACAGACGGACAGACAGACGGAAATGGGAGACCTATTTCTTCGTCTTCTAGGGGTCATGAAAGATCGAGAAAACGTAAAAGTAGAGAGTCGGCCGACGGACTCGATTACAATACTTCCTTTGCTTACGCTCGGGAAGTAAAAATCATAATGATAACAGAAAAATTAGAAAATCAGAACATTAAAAAACCGAAAAATTGAAAAAATAAAGAAAACAAAAAATTGCAAATTGAAGAAATCAAAAATTGAAAACTGGTGAAACTCGAATCTACAAATAAAAACATTCAAAATTCAAATAGCCTTCGATCAATTCTTTAAATAATAATAATTTGGCATCTCAGGGACGCTGATAATTAATTTTAATAACACCTGAACGTGCTCGCTGTGCTTGCATTTGGACTGTTCTTTGTAATAATTTGGTTTCCTGGGAGTGTTGACAAATGAAATACAAGCGAATTTATTTCGGTTTTATTTTAAGAAATTATTCCAGATACGTCCATGATGATAAATTATTTAATAATTGCAATAAAATACGTTTAGGAGTCCCAAAAACCTCTGTTAACATTTTGGAAGTTCATTTTATTTTCAATAACACCTGAATGTGCTCGCTGCGCTCACATTTTAAACATTCGTATGGCTTTGTGGTTTTTGAAAGATTGTAAATTTTATAATTTATAATTGAACCGAACTTGTTTTGAAGTTCTGTCTGGATAATTTTGGACACTTGGGGGCGACTGTAATACCCCGTCGTGACTTCACCGTTTATTAAAAATAAATCAATAAAACAAACAGGTACAAATATAAAACAGATCCTAATCCTCCGCCGCGATGGCCTCCGGAATCGTGTGCACGATCACCTTCCTCGCCGCGTCATACACGAAGTTGTTATTTTCAAATATCCTACTCATGTAGAAGGGCTTCAGGTCGTAGATGTCCAACTGCTTCGCCTACAAACACACTTTTCATAAACCACCCCTTCAACTCTAACCTTTCCTTACCTTATCCTTCAGGTCCTTCTCGTCGATTTCGATGACTAAAGAGTGCGATTCGTCCGTTCCCCGCAAAAACGCCAACTGGTCTTGCGATAACTGTCGCAAAATATAAAACAACAACTCGCTGTTGTCCTTTTTGAACAGCAAGTACTTCTGGAACACCTATTAACAAACGTCTGAAACCGCTCATTGTACCACGTTTCGAACATACTTGTCGCATCGTCTTCATCACGCTGTATTTCTGCGTCTCCACGAAACTCTCCAACATCATCCTAATGGCCATGTTGACGTCATCGGTTTGGACGTACTCACGCAGGTGCATCCGAGCGTGCGCTTCCGCCATGCGGATGATGCTCTCGATGTGGCGAACCGTGATTGGTAGACTCCCGGTGGCCTGTTCTTACACGTTACTCCACCTCCTCACTCTAAACTCATACTCACCAGAGACTCCTGTCGCAGTTGGCTGTAAATATTGGCGATTTTGTCTTGATCCATGTTTTGGAGTTTCGGGTGGACGTTTTCTCGGGCGTACACTAGATACTTGCGTAGCATCTCTTGAGGGATGGACAAATCGTCCGGCTCCTCCAGGACTTGAGATGTGTCGGCTTTGTTCGCCGGGTGGTGGCGGATGTGGGAGTTCACCACGAATCTAGACGAAGTCGTTCCGTATTGACGTCACTCACTCTAATCTTACTTACCGCGCCAAATGCTGGTCCTGGATGGGGTCGATTTCGTCCCTGACTACGCACATGACGTCGAACCGGGACAAGATGGGGTCCGACAGGTTGACGTTCTCGGCGAAGGTCATGCTGGCGTCGTAGCGGCCTCCGATGGGATTGGCCGCAGCTATTACTGAGCAGCGCGCCTGCAAGCTCGTCACGATTCCAGCTTTGGAGATGGAGATGGATTGTTGCTCCATGGCTTCGTGGATGGACGTACGGTCTTGGTCGTTCATCTGGAATTTACCATGACTCGGGTCCGTCAATTTAGCAATACCATAATTTACATTGGTAAATATTATTTCGGTAGTTTATGAATCCGTGTTGTTTTTTGGGTAACTTGCTCCTCCCCTCCCCCGACCCTTTATTATTTGACTACATTTAAATAAATAAATAAATAAGTAAATAGTTTTTTGTACTCAATAGGGCGCATCTAATTTAGGGGGATTTAGGGACTCAGGTATTTTGAGAATTTGAGGATTTTTAGGGATTTTGGTGTTTTGAAAAATTAAAAAACGAAAATTAAAAACATTAATAGGGGGAAACTGAACAATCGGACGGTTGAGAAACTGAAAATTACCAAATCTTTAACTAACAAATGTAACAACTCAAACATTTATAAATCTTAACATTGATAAATCAAAATTTGGAATATCGGAAAATTGTAACAAGAGAAATCGAAAAATAGAAAATGGGAAAATCAAAAAATTGAAAAATTAAAAATAGAAAATTAAAAACTTTAAAATCCAGAAATCGAAGAATCCGATGACTGTGAAACTGAAAATTACAACATCTTAAATAGAAAAATGTAAAAAGTGAAAAGTCAAAAATTGTAAAATCGAAAAATTGAAAACCGCGAAATTAAAAAATCAAAAAGAATTTGGGAAATTTTGGTTTGAGGATTTGGGGATTTTTGGGGTTTTAAGAATTTTTAGGGATTTTGGTGTTGAGAATTTTGGAATTTTGTTGTTTTGAGGAATTAGGGATTTTAGTGTTTAAGGATTTAGGGATTTTGGTGCTTTGAGAATTTGGTGATTTTAGTGTTACGAAAATTTCGGGATTTTTACGGATTTTGGTGTTTTGAGGGATTCTAGGGATTTTGATGATTTAGTTAGTAACTTTGGCGTTTTGAGGATTTGGCGATTTTGATGTTTTGAGTATTTGAGTATTTTGGCATTTTGAGGATTTGGTGATTTGTCTTTTAAGAATTTAGAGATTTTAGTGTTTCGAGAATTTGGGGAATTTGAAGATTTGAGTATTTTGGTGTTTTGAGGATTTTGACGTCTTGAGAAAAATTAAAGGGTCGGATAACTCAGAAATCGAAAAATTAAGAAATCGAGAAATTAAACAATTTTGAAATTGTAACAAGAGAAATCGAAAAATAAAAACTTTAAAATCCAGAAATCGAAGAATCCGATGACTGCGAAACTGAAAATTACCAAATCTTAAGGGTGGCGTCTGGTTCGATTTCGCCCAATACTAAATACATTGAAAACATCGTCGTAGTTTTCGGAATTGCATTTTTAAAATACTGAAATTTCCAACCAAGTCAGAATCTAAGTAAACCTGCATTTTGCTACCGCACCACAGCTAGTTTAATGCCGATTTCTCGTTTCAATAGATTTTGACTTTTCGCGAGTTATTTACCTCAGTCGTGGATTTTTTAATATTATAAATGGTATCAAAAGAAAGCTGACACTTTTCCCCAGGGGACCTCCTATTTCAGAATACAAAAAACTTCAGCACTTCGTCAAAAAATGCATCAATGTGCCGGTTAAAATGTGATGTAAAAGTTGTTCAACTTTATATTTTTTTTTTTGTAAAAACTGCATACTAGATATGAATATAAATATGGAGGTCCCCTGGACTGAAGTTTGTTAATTCGAAATATAATTTTTTTAAAGCGTTATATCTCATATTTTTAAAATGCAACTCCGGAAACTGCGACGATGTTTTCAATGTATTTAGTATAGGGCTAAACCGAACCAGACGCCAGCCTTAAATTGAAAAATATAGAAATTGAGACATGGAGAAAGTGAAAAGTCAAAAATTGTAAAATTGAAGATTTGACTATTTTGGAATTTTTATTTTTTGAGGATTTGGAAATTTTGGTGTTGAGAATTTGATAATTTTGTTGTTTTGACCATTTTGGTGTTTTGAGGAACTAGGGGTTTCGGCGTTTTGAGGATTTGGGGATTTTAATGTTTTGAGGATTTGGTGATTTTGGTGTTTTGGGGGTTTTGAGGATTTTGGTGTTTTGAGAATTTAGTAATGTTCGTGTTTTGCGGATTTGGAGACTTTATTGTTTTCAGTGTTTGTGTTTTGAAGATTTGGATGTTTGGAGGATTTTGGGGTTTCGGTGTTTTGACGATTTGGATGTTTGGAAGTTTTTTGGTGTTTGGAGGAGTTCGGTGTTGAGGATTTGGGAATTTTAATGTTTAGAGGATTTAGGGATTTTGGTGTTTTGAGGATTTGGGGATTTTGGTGTTTTGAAAAATTAAAAAACGAAAATTAAAAACATTAATATGGGGAAACTAAATAATCGGATGGATGAGAAACTGAAAATCACCAAATCTTTAATTAACAAATGTAGCAACTCAAACATGGCGAAAGTCGAATGTCAAAAATTGTAAATTCAAAACTTGAAAAATTTAAACATTGAAAAATCAAAATTTGGAATGTCGAAAAATTGAGAAAACTAAAAATTGTAACGTGGAAACCAGGAAAAATCGAGAATCAAAAAATAGGGAAATCGAAAAATTGAAAACCGCGAAATTTAAAAATCAAAAAGAATTAGGGGATTTTGGTGTTTTGAGAATTTTTGGGATTTTTGTACTTTGAGAATTTGGGGGGGTTTCGGTGTTTTGAAGATTTGGGGATTTTGGTGTTTTTAGGATTTTGTTATTTTGAGGATTTAGTAATGTTCGTGTTTTGCGAATTTGGAGACTAATGTTTTCAGTGTTTGTGTTTTGAAGATTTGGATGTTTGGAGGATTTTGGGGTTTCGGTGTTTTGAGGATTTGGATGTTTGGAAGTTTTTTGGTGTTTGGAGGAGTTCGGTGTCGAGGATTTGGGAATTTTAATGTTTAGAGGATTTAGGGATTTTGGTGTTTTGAGGATTTGGGGATTTCTAGGGATTTTGGTGTTTTGAAAAATTAAAAAACGAAAATTAAAAACATTAATATGGGGAAACTAAATAATCGGATGGATGAGAAACTGAAAATCACCAAATCTTTAATTAACAAATGTAGCAACTCAAACATGGCGAAAGTCGAATGTTAAAAATTGTAAATTCAAAAATTGAAAAATTTAAACATTGAAAAATCAAAATTTGGAATATCGGAAAATTGAGAAAACTAAAAATTGTAACGTAGAAACCACGAAAAACTCGAGAATCAAAAAATGGGGAAATCGAAAAATTGAAAACCGCGAAATTTAAAAATCAAAAAGAATTAGGGGATTTTGGTGTTTTGAGAACCTTTGGGATTTTGGTATTTTGAGAATTTGGGGGTTTCGGTGTTTTGAAGATTTGGGGATTTTGGTGTTTTTAAGATTTCGTTATTTTGAGGATTTTGGTGATTTGAGGATTTAGTAATGCTCGTGTTTTGCGGATTTGGGGACTTTGATGTTTGCAGTGTTTGTGATTTGAAGATTTGGATGTTTGGAGGATTTTGGGGTTTCGGTGTTTTGAGGATTTGAGGATTTTGGTGTGTTTTGAAAATTTGGGGATTTTTAGGGATTTTGGTGTTATGAGAATCTGGAGATTTTCAGTAATTTGTGTTTTGAGGATATGAAAACTTTGCTGTTTTGAGGATTTGAAGACTTTGGTGGTTTGAGGATTTGGGGATTTTTAGGGATTTTGGAGGATGTGAGAAATTTGATGTTTTGAGAAAAATTGAAAGATCGGATGACTGAGAAATCGAAAAATAAAAAATGGGAAAATCAAAAAATTGAAAAATTAAAAATCGAAAATAAAAAACTTTAAAATCCAGAAATTGAAGAAACCGATGACTGCGAAACTGAAAATTACCAAATTTTACATTAAAAAATGTAGAAATTGAGACATGTAGAAAGTGAAAAGTTAAAAATTATAAAATCGAAAAATTGAAAACCGTGAAATTAAAAAATCACAAAGAATTTGATAATTTTGGTGTTTTGATGATTTAAGGATTTTGGTATTGTAAGGATTTTGGGGTTTTATTAAGAATTTTTAGGGATTTTGGTGTTGAGAATCTGGGAATTTTGTTGTTATGAGGATTTAGTGATTTTGGTTTTTTGAGGATTTAAAGATTTTGGTGTTTTGGGGATGTGAGGAAATTAGTTTTTTGAGGCTTTGAGCGTTTTGGTGTTGAGGATTTGGGAATTTTGGTGTTTTGAGGAATTAGAGATTTCTATGGATTTTGATGATTTAGTAACTTTGGGAGTTTTGAGGATTTGTGATTTTGGTGTCTTGAGGATTTAGGAATTTTAGAGTTTTAAGGATTTATAGATTTGTGTTTCGAGACTTTGGAGATTTTGAAGATTTGAGGATTTTGACGTTTTGAGAACAATTGATGGATCGGATAATTGAGATTTCGGAAAATTACGAAGTCGGGAAATGAAACAATTTAGAAATTGTAACATGGAGAAATATGGGAAAATCAAAAAATTGAAAAATTAAAACTCGAAAATTAAAAACTTTAAAATCGATAAATTGAAGAATCTGATTGCTGAGAAACTTAAAATTACCAAATCTTAAATTGAAAAATGTAGAAAGTGAAGTCAAAAGTGTAAAATCGAAAAATTGTATACCATGAAATTAAAAAATCAAAAAGAATTTGGGAAATTTTAGAGATGTTGATGTTTTGAGGTTTTGAGGATTTGGAGATTTTGGTGTTTTGAGTATTTGGGAATTTTAGTCTTGTGAGGATTTGGAAATTTTGGCGTTTTATGGATTTTTAGGGATTTTTGTTGTTTTGATGTTTTAAGGATTTCGGGATTTAGGTATTTTGAGGATGAGAGGATTTTGGTATTTTGAGGATTTGGTGATTTTGAGGATTTTGCGATATTGATGTTTTGAGGATTTGAGTATTTTGGTGTTTTGAGGATTTGTTGATTTTGGTATTTTGAGGATTTATTGATTTTAGTGTTATGAGAATTTGGGGATTTTGGGGCTTTGAAGATTTTAGTATTTTGGTGTTTTGAGGATTTTGACGTTTTGAGAAAAATTGTAGGATCGGATGACTAAGAAATCGAAAAATTACGAAATCGGGAAATTAAATAATTTAGAAATTGTAACGTGAAGAAATCGAAAAATAAAAAAATGAGAAAATCAAAAAATTGAAAAAAAAAAATAATAGAAAATTAAAAACTTTAAAATCCAGAAATTGAGACATGGAGAAAGTGAAAAGTCAAAAATTGTAAAATCGAAAAATTGAAAACCGCGAAATTAAAAAATCAAAAAGAATTTGGGAAAATTTAGAGATTCTACTGTTTTGAGGATTTCGGGGGTTTTCGTGTTTTGATGTTTATTTTGTATTTTGAGGATTTTGCGATTTTGATGTTTTGAGTATTTTGGTGTTTTGAGGATTTGGTATTTTGAGGATTTATTGATTCTAGTGTTTTCAGAATTTGGGGATTTTGGGGTTTTGAAGATTTTGACGTTTTAAGAAAAATTGTAGGATCGGATGACTAAGAAATCCAAAAATTACGAAATCGGGAAAATAAACAATTTAGAAATTGTAACGTGGAGAAATCGAAAAATAAAAAAATGGGAAAATCAAAAAATAGAAAATTAAAAACTTTAAAATCCAGAAATTGAAGAATCCGATGACTGAGAACTGAAAATTACAAAATTTTAAATTGAAAAATGTATAAATTGAGACATGGGGAAAGTGAAAAGTCAAAAATTGTAAAATCGAAAAATTGAAAACCGCGAAATTAAAAAATCACAAAGAATTTGAGAATTTTGGTGTTTTGATGATTTAAGGATTTTGGTATTGTAAGGATTTTGGGATTTTCTGGGGTTTTATTAAGAATTTTTAGGGATTTCTAGAAATTGAAGAATCCGATGACTGCGAAACTGAAAATTACCAAATCCTAAATTCAAAAATGTAGAAATTGAGACATGGAGAAAGTGAAAAGTCAAAAATTGTAAAATTGAAGTTTTGACTATTTTGGAATTTTTATTTTTTGAGGATTTGGAAAATTTGGTGTTTTGAGGATTTCAGGATTTTGGTATTGTAAGAATTTGGGGATTTTTGGGGTTTTAAGAATTTTTAGGGATTTTGGTGTTGAGTATTTGGGAATTTTGTTGTTTTGAGGAATTACGGATTTTAGTGTTTTAAGGGTTTAGGGATTTTGGGGTTTTAAGGATTGAGGGATTTTGGTGTTTTGAGGATTTCGGTGCTTTGAGAATTTGGTGATTTTGAAGATTTTGAGTATTTTGGTGTTTTGAGGATTTTGACGTCTTGAGAAAAATTAAAGGATCGGATAACTGAGAAATCGAAAAATTAAGAAAACGAGAAATTAAACAATTTTGAAATTGTAACAAGAGAAATCGAAAACTAAAAACTTTAAAATCCAGAAATTGAGGAATCCGATGACTGCGAAACTGAAAATTACCAAATCTTAAATTGAAAAATGTAGAAATTGAGACATGGAGAATGTGAAAAGTCAAAAATTGTAAAATTGAAGATTTGACTATTTTGGAATTTTTATTTTTTGAGGATTTGGGGATTTTGTTGTTTTGAGATTTTGGGAATTTTTGTGTTGAGAATTTAATAATTTTGTTGTTTTGACGATTTTGGTGTTTTGAGGAACTAGGGATTTTGGTGTTTTAAGGAATTAGTGATTTAAGTGTTTTGAAGTTTTGGCGACTTTGGTGTTTTGGAGATTTAGGGATTTTTAAGGATTTTGGTGTTTTGGAGATTCGGTGATTTTGGGTTTTGAAGATTTGAGTATTTTGGTGTTTTGAGAAAAATTGAAAGATCGGTTGACTGAGAAATCGAAAAATTACGAAATCGAAAAATAAAAAAATGGGAAAATCGAAAAATTAAAAATCGAAAATTTAAAACTTTAAAATCAAGAAATTGAAGAATCCCATGACTGAGAAACTGAAAATGACCAAACCTTAAATTGAAAAATGTAGAAATTGAGACATGGAAAAAGTGAAAAGTTAAAATTGTAAAATCGAAAAATTGAAAACAGCGAAATTAAAAAACCAAAAAGAATTTAGGAAATTTTGGTTTGAGGATTTGACTATTTTGGAGTTTTGATGTTTTGCTGATTTGGGAATTTTGTTGTTTTGAGAAATTAAAGATTTCTGTGGATTTTGATGATTTTGATGTTTTGAGGATTTGAGTATTTTGGCATTTTGAGAATTTTGGGGTTTTGAGGATTTGGTGATTTTTGTATTTTGAGGATTTATTGATTTTAGTGTTTTGAGAATTTGGGGATTTTGACGTTTTGAGAAAAATTGTAAGATCGTATGACTAAGAAATCGAAAAATTACGAAATCGGGAAATTAAACAATTTAGAAATTGTAATGTGGAGAAATCGAAAAAAAAAAAAAATGGGAAAATCGAAAAATTGAAGAATCCGGTGACTGAGAATTGAAAATGACCAAATCTTTAATTAACAAATGTAGCAACTCAAACTTGGCGAAAGTGAAATGACAAAAATTGTAAATTCAAAAATTAAAAAATTTAAACATTGAAAAATCAAAATTTGCAATATCGGAAAATTGAGAAAACTAAAAATTGTAACGTGGAAAGCAGGAAAAACTCGAGAATCAAAAAATGGGGAAATCGAAAAATTGAAAACCGCGAAATTTAAAAATCAAAAAGAATTAGGGGATTTTGGTGTTTTGAGAATTTTTGAATTTTGGTGTTTTTAGGATTTTGTTATTTTGAGGATTTTGGTGTTTTGAGGATTTAGTAATGCTCGTGTTTTGCGGATTTGGGGACTTTTGGGGTTTCGGTGTTTTGAGGATTTGAGGATTTTTGTGTGTTGCAAATTTGGGGATTTTTAGGGATTTTGGTGTTTTGAGAATCTGGAGATTTTCAGTGATTTGTGCTTTGAGGATTTAGGGATTTTTAAGGATTTTGGTGTTTTGAGGATTTGAAGACTTTGCTGTTTTGGGGATTTGAAGACTTTGGTGGTTTGAGGATTTGGGGATATTTTGGGATTTTGGAGGATGTGAGAAATTTGATGTTTTGAGAAAAATTGAAAGATCGATGACTAAATCGAAAAATTACTAAATCGAAAAATTGAACAATTTAGAGAACATGGAGAAATCGAAAAATAAAAAAATGGGAAAATCAAAAAATTGAAAAATTAAAAATCGAAAATTAAAAACTTTAAAATCCAGAAATTAAAGAATCCGATGACTGCGAAACTGAAAATTACCAAATCTTAAATTGAAAAATGTAGAAATTGAGACATGTAGAAAGTGAAAACCGCGAAATTAAAAAATCAAAAAAAAATTGAGAATTTTGGTGTTTTGAGGATTTAAGGATTTTGGGATTTTTGGGGTTTTAAGAATTTTTAGGGATTTTGGTGTTTTAAGGATTTAGGGATTTTGGTTTTTTGATGATTTAAGGATTTTGGTTTTTTGATGATTTAAGGATTTTGGTGTTTTGAGGATTTTGGTGCTTTGAGAATCTGGTGATTTTGGTGTTTTGGGGATGTGAGTAAGTTAGTATTTTGAGGATTTGAGCATTTTGGAGTTTTGAGGATTTGGTGATTTTGGTGTCTTGAAGATTTAGGGATTTTAGTGTTTTAAGGATTTATAGATTTGTGTTTCGAGAATTTGGGGATTTTGAAGATTTGAAGATTTTGACGTTTTGAGAAAAATTGATGGATCGGATAATTAAGATTTCGGAAAATTACGAAGTCGGGAAATGAAACAATTTAGAAACTGTAACACGGAGAAATATGGGAAAATCAAAAAACTGAAAAATTAAAACTCGAAAATTAAAAACTTTAAAATCGATACATTGAAGAATCTGATGGCTGAGAAACTTACCAAATTACCAAATCTTAAATTGAAAAATGTAGAAAGTGAAGTCAAAAGTGTAAAATCGAAAAATTGAAAACCGTGAAATTAAAAAATCAAAAAGAATTTGGGAAATTTTAGAGATGTTGATGTTTTGAGGTTTTGAGGATTTGGAGATTTTGGTGTTTTGAGTATTTGGGGATTTTAGTCTTGTGAGGATTTGGAAATTTTGTCCTTTTATGGATTTTTAGGGATTTTGTTGTTTTGATGTTTTAAGGATTTCGGGATTTAGGTGTTTCGAGGATGAGAGGATTTTGGTATTTTGAGGATTTGGTGATTTTGAGGATTTTGCGATTTTGATGTTTTGAGGATTTGTTGATTTTGGTATTTTGAGAATTTATTGATTTTAGTGTTATGAGAATTTGGGGATTTTGGGGTTTTGAAGATTTTAGTATTTTGGTGTTTTGAGGATTTTGACGTTTTGAGAAAAATTGTAGGATCGGATGACTAAAAAATCGAAAAATTAGAAAATCGGGAAATTAAACAATTTAGAAATTGTAACGTGGAGAAATCGAAAAATAAAAAAATGGGAATACAAAAAAATTGAAAAATAAAAAATACAAAATTAAAAACTTTAAAATCCAGAAATTGAAGAATCCGATGACTGAGAACTGAAAATTACAAAATCTTAAATTGAAAAATGTAGAAAATGAGACGTGGAGAAAATGAAAAGTCAAAAATTGTAAGATCGAAAAATTGAAAACCGCGAAATTGAAAAATCAAAAAAAAATTGGGAAATTTTAGAGATTCTGCTGTTTTGAGGATTTGGGGGTTTTGGTGTTTTGATGTTTTATGGATTTCAGCATTTTCGTATTTTGAGGATTTGGTGATTTTGGTATTTTGAGGATTTATTGATTCCAGTGTTTTGAGAATTTGGGGATTTTGGGGTTTTGAAGATTTTGACGTTTTAAGAAAAATTGTAGGATCGGATGACTAAGAAATCGAAAAATTAAACAATTTAGAAATTGTAACGTGGAGAAATCGAAAAATAAAAAAAATGGGAAAATCAAAAAATTGAAAAATATAAAATTAAAAACTTTAAAATCCAGAAATTGAGACATGGAGAAAGTGAAAAGTCAAAAATTGTAAAATCGAAAAATTGAAAACGGCGAAATTGAAAAATCAAAAAGAATTTGGGAAAATTTAGAGATTCTGCTGTTTTGAGGATTTGGGGGTTTTGGTGTTTTGAGGATTTGGGGATTTTTAAGGATTTTGGTGTTTTGAAGGCTTTGGTGGTTTGAGGATTTGGGGATTTTTAGGGATTTTGGAGGATGTGACAAATTTGAAAGATCGGATGACTGAGAAATCGAAAAATTACGAAATCGGAAAATTGAACAATTTAGACATTGTAACATGGAGAAATCAAAAAATTGAAAAATTAAAAATCGAAAATTAAAAACTTTAAAATCCAGAAATTGAAGAATCCGATGACAGAACTGAAAATTACAAAATCTTAAACAGAAAAATGTAGAAAGTAAAAAGTCAAAAATTGTAAAATCGAAAAATTGAAAACCGCGAAACTAAAAAATGAAAAAGAATTTGGGACATTTTTGTTTGAGGTTTTGGGGATTTTGGTGTTTTGAGGATTTCAGGATTTTGGTATTGTAAGGATTTGGGGATTTTTGGGGTTTTAAGAATTTTTAGTGATTTTGGGGTTTTATGGATTTAGGGATTTTGGTGCTTTGAGGATTTTGGTGTTTTGAGGATTTGAGCATTTTGGTGTTTTGAGGAATTAGGGATTTCTAGGAATTTTGATGATTTAGTAACTTTGGCGTTTTGAGGATTTGGCGATTTTGATGTTTTGAGGATTTGAGTATTTTGGTATTTTGAGGATTTGGTGATTTTAGTGTTTTAAGAATTTAGAGATTTTAGTGTTTCGAGAATTTGGGGATTTTGAAGATTTGAGTATTTTGGTCTTTTGAGCATTTTGACGTCTTGAGAAAAATTAAAGGATCGGTTAACTGAGAAATCGAAAAATAAAAACTTTAAAATCCAAAAATTGAAGAATCCGATGACTGCGAAAATGAAAATTACCAAATCTTAAATTGAAAAACGTAGAAATTGAGACATGGAGAAAGTGAAGTCAAAAATTGTAAGATTGAAGATTTGACTATTTTGGAATTTTTGTGTTGAGAATTTAATCATTTTGTTGTTTTGACGATTTTGGTATTTTGAGGAACTAGGGATTTTGGTGTTTTAAAAAATTAGGGATTTTGGTGTTTTAAGGAATTAGAGATTTAAGTGTTTTGAAGATTTAGGGGTTTCGGCGTTTTGAGGATTTGGGTATTTTGATGTTTTGAGGATTTGGTGATTTTGGTGTTTTGAGGTTTTGAATATTTGGGGATTTTGGTGTTGAGAATTTGATAATTTTGTTGTTTTGACGATTTTGGTGTTTTGAGGAACTAGGGATTTTGGTGTTTTAAGGAATTAGCGATTTAAGTGTTTTGAGGATTTAGGGGTTTCGGCGTTTTGAGGATTTGGGTATTTTTAAGGATTTTGGTGTTTTGAGGATTTGAAGACTTTGGTGGTTTGAGGATTTGGGGATTTTTAGGGATTTTGGAGGATGTGAGAAATTTGAAAGATCGGATGACTGAGAAATCGAAAAATTACGAAATAGGATAATAAAAAAAATGGGAAAATCAAAAAATTGAAAAATTAAAAATAGAAAATTAAAAACTTTCAAATCCAGAAATTGAAGAATCCGATGACTGCAAAACTGAAAATTACCAAATCTTAAATTGAAAAATGTAGAAATTGAAACATGGAGAAAGTGAAAAACCAAAAATTGTAAAATCGAAAATTGAAAAATAGAAACATCGAAAAATCAAAATTTGGGATGTCGGAAAATTCAAAAAACTAAAAACTGTAACATGGAAACAACGAAAAACTCAAGAATTAAAATCTGGAAAATTCAAAAATTGAAAAGCCCAATATTTTTGGTCCAAACGTCGAAAAATTAAAAAACGAAAAAATGAAAAATCGGATGACTAAAAAACTGAAAAGTTACAAAAATGTAAAAATGAAACATCGCACACTTGAAGAATCGGAAACAATTAATCTGCTGATTTTTACCATTAAAAAAAAGTGGGGCTTGTGGATCTTACCTTGTCGAACTCGTCGATCAAGCACACCCCTTGGTCCGCCAAAACCAGAGCCCCCGCCTCCAGCGTCCACTCTCTATTAGCTGGGTTCCGCCTCACGTACGCCGTCAACCCCACAGCGCTGGCCCCTTGACCCGTAGCGAAAACCGCCCTCGGTGCGATCTTCTCCACGAACTTAAGAAACTGGCTCTTAGCCGTTCCGGGGTCACCACAAATCAGCACGTTGATGTCTCCACGAACCTTGTGCTTCTGACCTGGATTTTTAGCTTCGCCCCCAAACAGAGCGAGCGCTAGCGCTCGCTTAATGTAATCATGACCGAAAATCGAAGGCGCTATCGACGCGATGATCCTCTCCGAAATCCTGTGGTCTTTACTCATCTTGATGATGGCGTTGATGTCGTCATCCGTCAACGACTGCACAATCTGCTTACTATCCTTCACCACCATGTGGTTGGCGAAGATCACCGTCGAGAACACCGGGAACCCGTTGTCGATATTAAGCGAGCCGTCGTAGTTGTTGGAGTAGATTCCAGTGACGTCGACTTCGTCTCCAGGTTTGCACAAGTCACACAAGTCGGCGAGGAGGATGCAGTCTTTGGAACGGGGGACGCGGCCTGCCGGGATGTGACCCGGTGACTCTTGAAGGGTGATTTTTTGGTAGTTCCGGTAGATGGTTTGTTCCATGTTGATCATGAAAGGCCCGGTGCTCTGACACTCGGGACAAGCCCCTGGTTTCACTTCGCTGTGCTGCGACTGGACGAAAGGCCCCAGGACAAAGCCGCACTTGTTGCAGTCGAATTTCACGACGGAGAGCTGGGGGAGGACGCCGGTGGTGGCGGTCACGACGCCCACCGTGCGCACCAGCTGGTTGACGTGAAGCTTTCTAAAACGCAATGATTAGAAACGAATCCCACCGACTGCGCCACTTTCGAAACTCACCTGAAAGTTCTCAGTTCTTCAATCAAAGGCAAGTCGGAAATTCGTACGTGAATCTCGTTGGTGACGCGTTCGTAACTCGGGTATTTCGACAGCACGATTTCCTTGGCCACCTCGTCAAAAATCTCCAACATCTGGAACGGCGCCTCCGGGAGAAAATACGCCAAAACGTGCTCCTTGTTCGCCAAATAGGGAAACTCAACAGTGAAACTTGACTACAATGAAACCATTCAAACTACAACTCTATATTTTTTTTAATCTCGTTACTTTGTTGCTCTCGCACATCTTCCTAATTTTCTCCTGGTAGACGTACTGCCCCCGACTATTAATGTACGTTCTCAAGAAATTCTTAAACCTGTTGGCAATCTCAGTCCGGGGTCCAATCATGCAAACCCACTCCTTGACCGTGTGTCCTTTGGTGTCTTCGAGGTTCTCGATCGATTCGATCATTTCGGCTTCGTCGGTTTCGCCGGCGGCTGCCTTCTCCGCCATTCTCCTCTTCCGGCGAGGATCCTCTTCGTCGTCGCTTTCTTCGTAGAACAACTCGCGGTCGTCACGTCGAATAATTCCACGTTCTCGATCTCTGCGTCTGAGTTCTTCTTCGGCGGCCATCCGCTCGCCGACGGACATCGCTTCGTAGTCATCGTCGTCGATGTTGCCGGTTTCGTAGCGGTCGAGGTGGGGCATGGGGCGGTAGTCACTAGAGACAAAAATTAGTTTTTGATTTCGTAACAACTAGAGTACGAAAAAATAGGTCCCCTATTTCCGTCTATCCGTCTGTCTGTCGTCTGTCGATTTTTATTAGACAGATAATAGGACTGACTGTTGCCAAATTTTGTATGTCTATAAGTGATATCTCTAATTTACATACAAAATTTGACAACGAATTAAAGTGGTGAATATTATTCAAACTTATAAAATAACGTATTCCACTTGTTACGAATCGGTGTTAAGTTTTTACCTTTGGCATCCAGATTTTTGGAAAAACAAAGTTGTGACAATTCTTCGATATTTCAGTTTTTGGATTTTTAGTTTTTTTTGATACAATTTTTGAATTTTTTTTGTTCTTCGATTCTTCGAATTTTCAATTTTTGGCGCTCCTAGTTAGGTTTTCGATTTCTCGATCATTAGATTTTTCGACTTTTCATTCATCGATTTTTTTAATTTCCCCACTTCTCGATTTTTCAGTTTTTCAATTCTTCAGTTTTTTGATGTTTCAATTTTTCGATTTTCTGATGTTTGGATTTCTCGATTTTTCAATTCTGATTTTAAAAATTTTTGATTTTTCGAATTTTCAATTTTTCGGTTTCTCATTTTTAAATTTTTGTTTTGAGATTACATTGTTCAATTTACTGATTTTTCAATTTGTTTTATTTTTTCGATTTTGAGCTATATTAATTTCGCGATTTTTCAATTTTTAGACTTCCCACCAATTCATAGATTTTTTTGATTTGCCCATTTCTCGATTTCTCGATTTTTCAATTCCCCAATTTCCCGATATTTAAGTTTTGCTACTTTTCGATTTTTTGATTTCAATTCATCGACTTTTAAAATTTCCGATTTCTCGACTCTTCGGTGTTCAATTAATTTCTCCATTTCTCGATTTTTCAATTCCTTAATTTTTCGATGTTCCAATTTTTCCATATTTCGATTTCTCAGATTTGGTTTTTCAACTTTCAGGTTTTTAAATTTTCGATTTTTCGACTTCTGAATTTCCCTATTTTTCAATGTTTCAGTTTCAGGATTGTGCAAATTTTCGATTTCTCGATTTATCAACTTCGATATTTCAGTTTCGGGGTTTTTCAACACTTCGATTTTTAAAAGCTTGGATTTTTTTTATTAATATTTTTCGTTTTTATAAATTTTAGATTTTTTAGTCCTTCGATTTTTCTATTTGTCAATTTTTCCGATTTTTAAATACCAGATTTTTCAATGTTTTAATTTTTCAAATCTTTGATTTTTCAATTTTTCGGTTTCTAATTTTTTAATTTTTCAGTGTTTCGACGATTCCATTCAATTTGATGATTTTTCAGTTTTTCTATTTTCCGATTTTTTTAATTTCTCGATTTCTCGACTTTGGATGTTTGATTTCTCGATTTTTTAGTTTCTCAATTTTCCAATATTTGAGTTTTTCCTTTTTAGAATTTTTTGATTTTTAAAAATTTCAATTTTCCAAATTTTGGCGTTTTTGGATTTTCAATTTCTCGATTTTTCCGTTCTTCAATTTTTCGATGTTCCAATTTTCCATTTTTCGATTTCTCAGATTTGATTTTTCAACTTTCGAGTTTTTAAATTTTCGCTTTTTCGACTTCTGAATTTCCCTATTTTTCAATGTTTCAGTTTCGGGATTTTGCAAATTTTCGATTTCTCGATTTATCAATTTCGATATTTCAGTTTCGGGGTTTTTCAACATTTCGATTTTTCAAAGTTTGGATTTTTTTATTCAAAATTTTTCGTTTTTATAAATTTTAGATTTTTTAGTCCTTCGATTTTTCTATTTGTCAATTTTTCCGATTTTTAAATACCAGATTCTTCAATTTTTTAATTTTTAAAATCTTTGATTTTTCGATTTTTCAATTTTTCGGTTTCTAATTTTTAAATTTTTCAGTGTTTCCATCAATTTGACGATTTTTCGATTTTTCTATTTTCCGATTATTTTAATTTCTCGACTTCTCGATTTTTTAGTTTCTCAATTTTCCAATATTTGAGTTTTTCCTTTTTAGAATTTTTTGATTCCTCAATTTTTTGATTTTTAAAAATTTCAATTTTCTAAATTTTAGCGTTTTTGGATTTTCAATTTTTCGATTTTTCCATTCTTCAATTTTTCGATGTTCCAATTTTTCCATTTTTCGATTCCTCAGATTTGATTTTTCAACTGTCCGAGTTTTTAAATTTTCGATTTTTCGACTTCTGAATTTCCCTATTTTTTACTGATTTTTCGATTTCTTTTAATTTTTCGATTTTGAGTTATATTAATTTCTCGATTTTTCAATTTTTAGACTTCCCAATTCATAGATTTTTTTTATTTGCCCATTTCTCGATTTCTTGATTCTTCAATTTTTCAAATTTTGGTGTTTCTAGGTTTTCGATTTCTCCATTTTTAGACATTTCAATTCATCGATTTTCCGATTTCTCGACTCTTCGGTGTTCAATTAATTTCTCGATTTCTCGATTTTTCAATTCCTTAATTTTTCGATGTTCAAATTTTTCCATTTTTCGACTTCTGAATTTATCAATTTCGATATTTCAGTTTTGGGGTTTTTCAACACTTCGATTTTTAAAAGTTTGGATTTTTTTATTTAAAATTTTTCGTTTTTATAAATTTTAGATTTTTTAGTCCTTCGATTTTTCTATTTGTCAATTTTTCCGAGTTTTAAATACGATTTTTGAATTATTTAATTTTTAAAATCTTTGATTTTTCGATTTTTCTATTTTCCGATTTTTTTAATTTCTCGATTTCTCGACTTTGGATGTTTGATTTCCAGATTTTTTAGTTTCTCAATTTTCCAATATTTGAGTTTTTCCTTTTTAGAATTTTTTGATTCCTGAATGTTTTGATTTTGGAAAATTTCAATTTTCCAAATTTTGACGTTTTTGGATTTTCAATTTCTCGATTTTTCCTTTCTTCAATTTTTCGATGTTCCAATTTTTCCATTTTTCGATTCCTCAGATTTGATTTTTCAACTTTCGAGTTTTTAAATTTTCGATTTTTGAATTTTCATTTTTCAATGTTTCAGTTTCGGGATTTTTAAATTTTCGATTTCTCGATTTATCAAGTTTACGATATTTCAGTTTCGCGATTTTCAACATTTCGATTTTTAAAATTTTGGATTTTTTGATTTTAAAATTTTCGATTTCTAGATTTTTTAGCCCTTCGATTTTTCCATTTGTCAATTTTTCAGATTATTAAATTTTAGATTTGTCAATTTTTTGATGTGTCGAACTGTTTGATTTTTCGACTTCACTCAGTTTCAAACTTTTCAATTTTTTAATTTAAAAAATTTTTGGTTTTTCAAATTTTCAACTTTTCGGTTTCTAATTTTTTTAATTTTTCAGTGTTTCGTTTCGTCCATTCAATATGATAATTTTTCGATTTTAAGACTTTACAATTCATCGACTATTTGATTTTTCCATCTCTCGATTTGTCGATTTCTATACTTTTCGATTTTAAAATTCTTCTATATTATGTTCCAATTTTCAAATTTTTCGACGTTTTGATTTTCCAATTTTTCAATGTTTCAGTTTTAGGATTTTCCAAGTTTTCGATTTATCGATTAATCAGTTTATCGATATTTCAGTTTTGGAATTTTTCAATATGTCAATTTTTAAAATTTCGGATTTTTCGATTTCTGGATTCTAGAACGGAAACATCGATTTTTCTATTTGTTAATTTTTCCAATTTTTAAATTTTCAGTGTTTCGATTATTCCATCCAATTTCCTGATTTATCGATTATTTGATTTTTAAACTTTACAATTTATCGAATTTTTGATTTTCCCATTTCTCGATTTCTGTACTTTTCGATTTTTCAATCTTCAAATTTTGATGTTGCAAGTTTTCAATTTTTCGATATTTCAGTTTTGGAACTGTTCAATATTTTGATTTTTTAAATTTTAGATTTTTCGATTTCCAGATTTTTCCGTTCCTCAATTTTTCTGATTTTTAAATTTTAGATTTTTCAATTTGTTGATGTGTCGATCTTTTTGATTTTTCGACTTTTCGGTTTCAAATTTAAAATTTTTCAGTGTTTCGATTATTCATTCAATTTCCTCATTTTTCGATGTTCCTCTTTTCCGCTTTTTGGATGTTCGAACTTTTCAGTTCCTCAGTTTTATTTTCCGATATTTGAGTTTTGCTTTTTTTTAAATTTTCGACTTTCCAAATTTTGGAGTTTCTAGGTTATCGATTTCTCGATTTTTAGACATCATATATCAATTTTTTGATTTTCCCATTTCTCGATTTCTCTACTACTACTCGATTTTTCAATTCTGCAATTTTTCGATGATCTAATTTTCAATTTCTCACGTTTAATTTTTCAACTTTTCAAAATTTTCGATTTTTCGACTTCTCCATTTCCCAATTTTTCAGTTTTGGGATTTTTCAAATTTTCGATTTATCGATTTATCAATTTTTCGATAGGTACTTCAGTTTTGGGATTTTTCGATTATTTGAATTTTAGATTTATTTATTTATTTAAAATTTTAGATTTTTAGACTTTTCAATTCATCGATTTTTTGATTTTCCCATTTCTCGATTTCTCGACTTTTTGATGTTCAATTCCAGACTTCTTGACGTTCCAATTTTTCAATTTCTCAGGTTTGATTTTAAATTTTTCGGTTGTTCGATTTCTCAATTTTTTAATGTATCAGTTTTGGGATTTTTCAATACTTCGATTTTAAATTTAGCGATGTTTTAATTTTTTAATTTCAGATTTTTCGATTTCTAGATTTTTCAGTTCTATTTTTCTATTTGTCGCGTCCCGTAGAATTTGTGCCCCCTTGGTGCGGGGGCTGAGTGAGTGTTATTTACTTGATACAGGTTACCAGAAAACAAAAATTGCAAAAAAATTGTATACTTTTTCAAACAAGCGAAACTTCTTCGGAGCGAAGGGAGTTTCGTCGAAATACCCTTCAACTAATTTTTAATTTGTAACAATTGAATAAGCTTACTTTTCCATGTTATCACCGAACAACTCCTCCCCTTCTCCTTCCTCCTCAATGGGGGCGTCATCGTCGTCTCCGAAAAGAGCCCCTTCATCTTCGAACGGTTCCAAGTCTTGCGGGGGCGACGAAATGTTAGACTGGGGGGTGGGTTGGGGGCCATCGTCCGACTAAAAATCCAATTTTGGAAATTTATCCACCCTCACAAAAGTTACACTTACTCTCTGCGACATTGTTGTGTGGGGTTGTACTCTGACCTTGAAAGTAGTTCAGTCGTTTCAAAACGGCAACAAACGTGTTGTTTTCGGATTTGTGGGGGCTCAAACAACGAACAAACTTGCAAATAAATTGGCGCCAAATCGCCAGATTTAACCTCACATTTCTGGTTAGTTTTAGTTAGGTAATGATTACCAACTGACACCAGTTTTTGCACATAAGGGGTTATAAAATAAACGTGGCGTGTTATTATAATACAAAAAAAATCAATAAGGTCAAATTTTCACGTAAATTTTCGCTTTTGTTATGTTTTCGTTTTTTATTTAAAGTTTCGGTGTAAACCGTCAGCACCAAAATCCCCTAGACCTTTCAACATTCAACAACAACTTACAACCTAACCCAACTTCTGTGTTATTGTTTATTTCGTTAAAAATGGAGCCCACTGACGACTCCTTGTACGTGTACCTAGAATTCAACGACAAAATCCCCTCAAGCATCTTCGCCAACAAGATGTTCCTCCGAGTCGCCAATTTGCACAAACCTGAACCCGTCGTCCAAATCAACGATTTACTTTTCAAAGGTTAGTACCAAAATCACCTAAACCCGTTTAAAACCAATCTGCATAGGCTCCTACGACGAGTGCGTCGGCACCAACATCTTCTTCGAAGAAGTAGACAACCCCAAAGTCACTAACAACATCTTTGACAAAACCCGGCGAATCCACCTTAAACCCACCACAGCCCAAACCAAAGTCATCAAACTCAAACAGGTGAAGCTCCCCAGAGAAAACACGAGCGATACGAGCCTCAAAGAATCCGTCGTTTTAAACTTGGACCAAGATTACAATATAATCCTCGAACGACTGCAGCAGGGGGTGCTAAACTTGGAGGATCTCGCTCACAAAGACACGGAATACACCCCCGATGAACGAGAGCAGGCCCCGTTTGACGAAACCCCGCAAACACTGTCAGAGTCCGAGAGAGAAATCGAAACTTTGTTAGAAAACGTTGAACCTAAACCACAGACGTCGCCCCTTGATATCAAATATGAGAAACTAAAGCGGCTGGCCCGCAGGCCTGTACGTAGAATGAAGTCGCCGGAGAGGGTGCAGGAGTGTGAGCCCCAATTTCGCAACGCGTTTGAGTATCATAATCTAGAACGTCAGGTTTGTCAAAGCAGCGACTATTTTCGGTCGGTGTCGTGTCCAATTGTCGAGAAATCGTTCGTTGGTGGAGTGGATATTGACAGGTGCATTCTCCAGGGGTTGCTTCCGGCGGCTGCCGATGTTAACTACGTGTTAACTAAAGATGAACAAAAGAAAATTTTGAATGTGGATAATTTCGAGAATTTGTCTATTCCAGCACGGTATTTGGTTTTGAAGGAGTGTGTTTCACAGATTGAAGACTTGATTGAGAGTACGTCGGGCGAAGAATTGAAGGAGTGTGACGAAAACGGGAGGACCATTGTGGATATTTGTGCGACGTTTAGGAGACTGGTGAGGGCGCTGGAGGTCACTATGGGTGGAGAGGAGGGCGATGGGGACGGTGGAGGCGGCGCGAAAACCCGCATTGATGACGTAGAATACGTCAAATATAAATATCAAGGGGACGATTTTGTGGACGATATGTTCGGCAGCGACGAGTGGACGACGGACGAAGAAACCAATAAAGACAAAAGTGGTAGCGTTGTGGAGTCTGATGAAGGCGAAGACAGAAACGAGGACGAAAAAATGGAAATTCAAAGTGGCGAGGAGTCAGGAGACAGTTTAAATGATGATTCAGATAGATCAACAGATTCGTCATAATGTATTATTTAATAATTAATATACTTAATAATTCTAGTATTCTTCTGATACGTCTGGAAATGGTCGCATGTTGGGTGTCGTCAACTTGGCTTTTCTTAAGTATGGTACGGTTAAAAGCTGCTTAGCCGATTTTCGAACAAAAGGGTCATAAACTAACATCATCTACAACACCAATATTAATATATTTCAATTTTTAAATCATAGTCAAACCTTCATAAATTCTTCCTCTTCAGCGTCGTTAAAACTAACATGCAATTTTAAATCGCTCGGTTTCCACTGAGGAAACGAAACCTCGTACTGCGGTAACGTCCCCACCCCAGGCCACATCTCTTCATTCGGGGTCCCCAAAATTTTAAAAATTTTGAAGATTTGGTCGATCTCTGAGTCCCCAGGGAAAAGCGCGCGCTTGATCAACTAAAATTATTCGATTATGGCAAAATGATCCTTACGTAAAACGCACTAAGTACCATTTCGGCCATAACGCAACCCAAGCTCCATATATCCACTCCGTTCGTGTACAATTTTGACCCTAAAAGCAGCTCAGGCGCTCGGTACCACATGGTCACAACTTCATGGGTGTACGACTTCGTGGGGACCGAAAAACACCGAGATAGACCGAAGTCGGCGATTTTGATGTGACCCTCTTTGTCCACGAGGAGGTTCTGCGGTTTTATGTCGCGGTGGAGGATTCGGTGGGTGTGCAAGTAGGCCAGGCCTTCGCACAACTGTTTTAAGTAACTCTGGAAAAAAATTTTTGATCATCGTCTTCAAAAAATTGATGACGTCACTTGATAATAGATGGAAAAAACAATGCGATAACATCATTAGTATTAGATTGTACATATCAAAATGACCACATTACCTCCAGTACCAATATTAGACATGTAAGAGGGGTTTTTTAATAAAATAGTTGCACTTACATGAATTTTTTACTACTTAAATTGAGACAGGGCAAATTCTCAGTGAAACAGCCTGTATATAAAATGTAGTCACGGGTTTTTTTGTCAGATTCGTCAATAAAAATGGCAAATGCTTTTTTCAGACTAATAAGAGCGCACAATTACCTTCAGTGCAAAACCTACCCTAATTAACTCTTTATGCATTGGTTTCATGGTCCCATCTAGATACCTCTTCAAATCCAAATCTAAATACTCAAAAACCAAATATAGCTTGTCGGAGGTGTACATCACATCTTGTAGCTCGATGATCGCCGAGTGGCGCAGCCCCTTCAGAATGGAAATTTCGCGTATCGCGGTCGAAGGAACCCCTTCGGTCTGGTCATCCTTGCTAAATCTACAACCAACAAAGCCCGTTATCTCGCGCTCCTTCTTAAGCCCCGCTCCCCCATTTTAGTATACTTACGGATTAGTACATGTGATGATTGCTAGCTGAAGTATAAGCTGAATCATGTGGTGCTACGACCACCTCAACGTAAGCACCTCAAGATTCAGCTCAAAATTCTGCTAAATTAGTAGAGTTAGAAGCGCCCATCCCTAATGAAACAGCTCGAAGCACGAAACAGCGAAAAGTGGCAAAATATCAACGAAAATTCTCTACTACTTACTTTTCGAGTTTAATCCTTTTAAGGGCCACACTTTTCCCAGTCACTTTGTTCTTGGCTTTGTAGACGATGCCGTAGGTGCCTTCACCAGCCGTCCCCAGCTTGATGAATTTGTCCAGAGTGTTCATTTTTCGTTTTTTTTCGTCGTCTTGAACACACGGAGCCTCGGAAGGTATTTAGCGGGAAATTCACGTTGGGCATTTTGGAAGCCATTAGTGTTTATCATGGAGTGCGCATGCGCGAATTTGCGAAATTCGATAATTAGGTTGGTAATGTAATCAATAATAACCTTGGAGGGAAATTGGAGAAAAATCGCTTTTCTTGGCGTTTTCGTGCGGAATTTTCACCAGCGACCATCTTGTTTTTGCGTTTTTGACAAAAAGGGTGAATTTCGCTGCCAACTTGCACGGAGCGAGATCCGATTTGTTGTTGCTAGGTTGGTACGCGTCGCTACAAAAATTACAATTAAATTAAATTTTACAAAAGAAGACTAGTTTTCAAACAAAAACGAGCGACAAATTGTTAAATAAACCCAAACTTGGTGCACAAACGGTCGCCTCAAGTACCGATATTTAAATAAATCATAAAAACAAACAAACAAAAGAACTGTCAGCTTTCTAGATTCAATAATTACGACCAAATTAGTCGGAAAAAATGTTGCAGTGTTGAAAAAATGGCCTCCTTGTCCCGATCAGGAAACCCCAACATTTCACATTCCTTTACACGAATTTAATTCAAATCGCCCCGCACCCCACTCAAGCCAACATTTCCCATCCGCCAAGCAACAAATTAGCCCGATTTGGAGCAATCCCGTTTTTATTCTCCATGGTTTTTGTCGCACGTCGCCCCACCGATTGACAGCCGCACCCTCTCCCACCAATCGCGGAACCGGGTCTGGACCAATCAGATTCATCTAGCGCATGCGCACTTCGAAGGACGCTGCAACTCCCAGTGGAAGCTCTACAAGAAGTTCACACGAAATCTACGCGTCATTTTTTTCGTTAAAAGTTCTTTCCATTTTTTGTTAAATGTGGAAACCAGTGCAAAAACCTCCGGAGTAAACAAGGACGCGTTTTCATAAAGGTACGTTACGTATGTTTTTCTAAAACCGAGCTTTTGTCGTACAAGAACTCGCCGCCATGATGGCGTCCTTTGCCGACCACGAAAACCGAAAAATGCGATTTACGGTCACACTTTTTGTTCAGTTTTGAGTTTTTACCATGAGTGTTTGGTGTTTGCAGCCTTCGACCATGGCGTCGGAGCAGTTTTCGCTATGTTGGGACAACTTCCACAAGAACATGAGTTCGGGGATGAACTCGCTGTTGGAGAACGAAGATCTGGTAGACGTGACTTTGGCGGTCGAGGGAAAGTACCTCAAAGCTCACAAAATGGTGCTCTCGGTGTGTAGTCCGTATTTTCGGGAACTTTTTAAAATGAACCCGTGCAAACACCCGATCGTGTTTATGAAAGACGTTTCGTATATTGCCATGAGTGATCTGCTGCAGTTCATGTACCAAGGCGAGGTGCAAGTCAGCCAAGACAACCTCACAACCTTCATCAAGACTGCCGAGGCGCTGCAGATCAAGGGACTCACGGGAGACGGAAACGTAAGGATTTTCTCGATTTTGTATGTAGCGTTTATTAATTGTCGGTGTTCGTTCCAGGGCTCAGCTGAATGTGATAACGACCAAGACGAGCCGCGGCCCGCCGAAATCGAGCCCCCGAAAATGACCGCCCCGCCCCCGCGACCCAAGAAGGTCCACCAAACACCCACCCCTCCCGCGAAACGTCCAAGGTTAAGTGTTCCAGAACAAGCGAGTGCACAACAAACAATAGCAAAGACTGAACCCGCTGCTGTATCTAGTGCACCTAGTAACGAAAATCTAATACAATTTAAAATGGAACCGTATGACCAGGGTCAATCTACAGTTACAATACCTGATGATAACACTGACGAAACGTTTACGGACGATCCCTTGGACGAAACGAACGCGGATGACGGAAATGAGGACTATTCGATGATGGAGGGCGGGGACGAGGAGCCCCAGGCTGGGACCAGCGCTGACGGAACGGCCGGAGAAGGGCAAGGTATGTAGATGTTTCGATTTTGACGTTTTGGAGACTTGCTGGGGCATAACTGGGAGAGACGCACTGCTTAGAGGGTGAGGGGTGACTCAGAAACATTTTAACTATATTAAATTCTTGAGGCACATATTTAAAAACGGCGAATTAAGTTCGGTGGACGGTATCGGAATGCGCACTTTTTGCTTAGCAGTGAGTTTCTCAACACTTTGATAGTCACGTGGTTTTCAAACTTAAGCCAGTTATGCGCAGTAAGTGAGTGTTTACAAAATTTGATGCTCGTTTTCTCGTTGTTTGTAATTATACAAGAGTGAATTTTGTGGACACTCCACGATTATACATTTTGTGTACATTGTTTGCGATTCTACGGCATAGTAGGCAATATTGTTTCCAATTTGTTCTTGTTGTATTTTGTATCATGTTTGTCGTTTGAACGTTTATGTTTATAAACGTTTCTTTGTGTTGTTGTGACAGTGTGTGAAGTGTGCTTGCGGTTAAATTTTTAACTGCAATTTCGGCGCCGATTTTGTTAACTGGAAGATTTCTTCCAGTGAACGAACAGTGGATCAACTTGTTGGTAGGTGTTTGCGAACATTTTATGAATTTCTAAAAATAGAAATTCGCTTTTTTGGGTTTATATTTTGCGGTACACCCTACCATGGCGTAAAATCGCGCGTTTTCTTTTGAAATGACTGACGTGTTTTGTTATTATTAGATGGTAAAAGTGTTCCTGTGGAGTATACTCCGAGGTTTTTGAAGAGTGGCATTATTATTAATGGGTTTACGTATCATCAGAATACGGTAAAGAAAGATTCAAAGATGCGGTAAGTATTTACGCGGTAGATTTTGTGACGTAAAAATATCGAAGTGATTGTGAATCTAGGTGTTTATTTTTGGTTTAGTGCTGATTGATTGCTTATTTAAGAGGTGATGCTGATGCGTAGGTGGTAGGTAGTTCCCTTTCCCCACTCCCAAAGATCACAAAAATATTTAAAAGAAGCTAAAAATTAATCGAGGTAATGAGATATTTGGAAGCGAAACGAAAGCATAATTGGCGGCTAAAAGGTAAGTGAATTTGTTCTTAAACGAGAAATAATTGGCCCTCATACATGCGCTGTGTCAAAATATTGAATTGAAAATTTTATCGAGTGCATGTATGAGAGCCGAAATTCACACGTAAACAGATTTTTAGTAAAAAAAAAAAAGTCGAACCACGTGGAATGGAGTTCAAGTTTTAAGAGAAGTTTCCAGCTGATGAGTTGCTACATCGTACTCTATCAAATCTGGACCCGTTAGAAAGTCGTAAAAAAATAAATATATAGTATATTCGGGTCTAATCAATTCTATTTTCACTCCTCGAGCGTCAGTTTTTGGTTGTTGTAAAGATGGCAGTCATCCCCACTAAAAACTAGATGACGTCACTTCAAAATTTTTTTGAGTAAATTTCGTTAGAATTCACGCTTTTTTTTCGCACAGATCATTTCAAAAATTTAATTGATTCAATCAAAATGGGCTGATTTCGTAGTAAAACTAATGTTCTTTCAATGTTGCAATGTGTCTGTCAATTTCGATATATTTGCCCCCACTAAAAAGTTACTGACGTCACTGCTAAATTTGCTAAGATATTCTTATTAAAACCAAGCATAGGACGCTGTTTTTTTGAATTCATATTTGATGTGATGGTCGTAGAAGCAATGACTTCCTGGGTGTTACAAAGACCTTTGAAATAGGTAAAGTTAAAAATAAAATCATGTAATTCCAGCTTGGAAAGTTAGTAATGTTGAAGATTTAACTAGAACGGTTTTAAAACTAGAATTTCATAGGTTATGTCTACGCATGGCAATTATTGGCGCGGGAAATTCAAAAAATTAAATCGCTTGAACAAGTTTTGTTTTGAAACTTCAGAATTAAAATCTTTGAATAAAAAAGTAATCGCAGATGTAATAGTAAAGGATTCCTGCGTAAATTAACTTGGTTGCTCAATAACCGTTTCATAAGCTTGACAAACATGGAAATTGTTCAACGTCCAAGAATGTCAAGGTGAATGCATCTTGAAGCGGTCGATGACGCTGCGGGAGTTGTTTTAGGTACACAATGGCTAAAGAAAACTTGAAAATCACGATTTGTTTGTTTTTCTATCGCTTGTTACCCATTTAACCAATAAATACATTTACACTTCACGTTTATAACCTTAGTCGCAAATTCTTAAATCCGCGGACGTTCTTATTTGTAACAGAGTTGTATCCAGTTGTCACTGACCCGGTGTCTGTTTTTTCAGATGATTTTAAAGTCAAAAACACGCCGAAATCGCCAGGAAAAGACGAAAGCACCGAAAATTCTGGACAAAAGGTTCACAAACCGCTCATGATTAAAGGAAAAAAAGAGCTAGGTGCTGCGTTACCGATCCAATACTTCCCAGATTAATCCTTTGTGTTGATAGGTATCATAGACGATATGTCGCCTTCCAGTGGCTTCATAAATTTCATCGACAACTTGTCAATTCCTTCCGATAGCAAACTCAATTTTGGTACACTCTTTTCACACTATCGATTCAACCTGACGTGTTTCTTTTAAGAGAGTTCTCATTCCGTTGTCGACCAGCTTCGAATACTGACCCAACAAAACCGAGAAATGTTGAGTTTGTTGAAGCTGCAGGCTAGCTTGACTACGGATTTGTGTATAGAGCCGCCGGTGGGTTTGCCAGTCAAAACGAGCGACGATTTGACGGCTCTAGAGACGTATTTAATGGAGCCGGGTAATTTCTCGGACATGGTGGGTAGATTGGGCGTGGTTTCCTTATGTTGCGAGTCGGATTGCAGACGTTTTACTTGTCAAGACTGGGAGGATCGACCGTGACTTCGGTCACGAATAAAATCATGAAGCGCTGTTTAAGCGACGAGCTAGCGACGACTTACAATTTCTGCGGCCATCGAAACAAAAAAGCTTTCAATACGTTGTTATTGAGGAACGTGGTGGTCAGTAAGTATCTGGGTAAGGTGTCGCCTTTTCTAGAGCGTTTGTGGTAGGTGCCGTAAAACAAAGCAATTCGAAATACACCGAAAAAGAGGTCGAGGATTGCATTAAAGCCTGGCTCAAGTACGCCCCCTCGAGGATGAAAAAGCAAATCGAAACAGGATAAACTTGTAGATGTACAAATCGTATTTTCGGTATTTTTACGTCACAATAAAACGTACTTTAGAGTAGATTACTAATTTTCACTACATATTTCCTCGTTTCAAAATATTTTGTATTTATAGATACTTGATTTGCTCTGAGTATAAAAGACTTTCTTGTAAAGCGAGGGCGCAGATCCCGATCGGGGGTACGGTGAATGACGTCATTTTGCGCAGGGAGCACAACCACCCTCCGTTCAAAGATTCGGTGGTTAAAAACGACTTTTTGGCTGTTCTTAAAACGCACACGGATTGTCGGCCGACGGCGCCGTTGAAGCAGATTTACGAAGGCGCCGCCATACTGTAAGTTGTGAGTCGAACTAGCGATCGTTTGTGACCACTTCTTGTAGAAACCCGGAAGGCGCGGAGCTCTGTCCATACAGAAAAGTCGTGTCGTCGATGCGCAGGTGGAGGCAAATCGCTATGAGTATTTAACATGTGAATAGAAAAAAAGTTGTGTGTTTACTACTCAATAAAGTTTTTTAGTACGTCGGAGTTTGACTCGTACCAGTTCCGTTCATTTTTCTGTTTATGGTTGCATAAACGTTGCCTTCAGTTGCAGCTATCAAAGTCGTGAAAGTCGAAAGCGGGGTTTGCGCAAAGAGCGAAGAATGTGCAAGAGAGAGAAAGTTGCATATGCCTATCGTTGTTAAAACGGAAGAGCCTGGTGTGAACAAGTCGTTGTTAAATTTGCCTGTTCAAACGTTGCAAGATCTACAAGATTTCGAAAGATTTTTACAAAAGTCGCACAATTTTTCCAAATTGGTGAGTGGTTGCATGAGTTGAGGTAGCGTGTGCACGATATGTTTATAGGCGGAGTATTTGTCCACTGTGGAAGGTGAAAACTTGTATTACGTGGTAAACAATATCTTAAAGTTGTGCTTAGCTCCCGAATTGTCGTCTTATTTCACGTCCCGTAAAGCAGGCGATGGGAAATTTTCTTTCGATACGTTGCAACTGAACTCGTTGGTCATTTGTAAGTATTGGAAGGTGACGCTACTAACACTTATTGTAACACTTGGGACAGGTGCTGTGAAAATGAACAATCGGAAGTATACTGCGGCGGACACCAGACATTACATTCAGTACTGGCTACAGCAAGCACGCTTCACAACGTAAAACTTGCGATATTTCTTCTCTTGGAAAATTTATAACGATGTTATAAATTTCGTACAATAAATATACATATTTTGGCAACTCTGATGGTCTTGATTTAGTCCGACTTGTTTTTCTTATGACGTGACATCTTCAAATTGTTGCAGTCAATACTTTGTACGACTTTAGTTAGCCTCATGCCGTGAAATCGTTCTTTAACTTTACCAGTTTCTTCGTTTTAATCGTAATGCGATTCTTTTTAGAATTTTACAAAATTGAGTCGACTTACAACGTACCAGCGCCCAAAAAGCGGATTAATCGTATGAGGTTTGTCGTTGATGGATTCGTGTACCATAATAACGTTATTGCCGGTACACCACCTCTACGGTAAATATTAAACACTATATTAATATATCGCCACTTAATACTTTAATTTCACGAATTATTTTTCTGCACAATGCTAGTTATTTGGGTTGTGCCGAACATAAAAGATCCGGTTGTCGCGGCAGAGCTACCATCCCAGTCGGCGGCAACCTAAAAATGTTAAAAATGACCCAACCTCACAACCACCCTCCCGACGTCAACGCCGAGGAAAAAGACGCTTTTATAAGAGAACTGAAAGTCGCCGTTCGCTCCAATTCCATGGAAAAAGCCACCCTAAAGAAGGTCTACGAAACCGTGGCACAAGTGTAATTATTTCCGCCGGTACCACATTTAGTACTACTCATGTGTCCGTAGATACCCGAAAGCAGCCGAAGAAATTTCCTTCAAAAACGTCAGTTCGTCGCTGCATAGATGGCGCAGAAGCTCACAAATATAATACAGTGTAATTGTTCTCAATACACGTTTGAAAGTACTCGTCGTTTGATTCACTTACTTTTCACACTTACTTAGGTCAGTCCGCTTCACTCAAAATGTTACAGGTTTCCCCAGAAGACTCACAGGGAGGAATTGCATAGATGGTTATTTCTATGTGTTGGACAAAATTGTAGGAACCACGGGGTAACTCGGTTTTGGTTTCGTAAACAAAGATTTCAGTGGTACTTTGTAGGTACTTACGATGCTCGAAAGCTAGTACCCTCGGGTGTAAAACCAGAGGCAAATGCACGATTCTGCAAGATAAACAAATCGATAAAATTATCAGTTTCAACCAGCCTCACAACCACCCCGAAAGTTTCAGTGAACACGCGTGTTGGGAGTTCTTACAAAAGCTAAAGTCGATCACGAAAGTCAGCTGCAGGGTACCATCGAAGGAGATCTACGAAGAAGTGGCCAAAATGTATGCGAAAAGATCGGTGGAATCGTATTAGAATTATCTTGTTGTAGTTACCCCGAGGGGGCGAAACTGAGGCCCTACGATTCGGTTAAAGCGTCCATATGGAAGTGGAAGAGTGGCAAACGTTAAGTTGTGTCCTTTATTTAAATATACGCTTGAATTATTCGTGTGATCGATTTTAATTTTCGGGTCCTCATCGTTGGTATTTTTTTTAATTGGTGTAGAACCCCCACTATATAACTACCACAAGCTTCTTATAAGTGACGCCCCGTGACTTTCTGAGTTGTTCCAGATAAAAGTACCAAGAAGCGCAAACCCGGCCGCTTTTGTCTAAACGGTTACTTTTACCACTCGAGTTACATAAGCAGAAACAAAAGGTAGAGTTAAGTCGGCTTAAGTCACCAGTGTAGCTCGTTTCTTGTAGATATTTGCGATGCGTCAAGTCGCGCCTTGTGGGCTGTAAATCCCGAGCCGTCTTACCCTTGGGGTCGCCCCTAACCAAAGCAATCATTCTAAAAGGGCACAATCACCCCCTCGACGAAAACGAGTCAATCGTGGAGGCTTTCATGAAACAACTGAAAGTGGCATGCATCGGAATCAACCTACCAGTGACACAGATCTACGACAACGTAGCCAAAATGTAGGTGACCTTCGTGCCAAAAATTCCACTTAAACCACTTCGTTCCAGATTTCCTGAAGGTGCAGCTCTTAAAAGTTTCGGCGCAGTGAGATCATCGATGATCCGCTGGAAAAGGCAGAAGGTTTCCGTTTTAACAAATTTCAAACTGTAATCATTCCAAAACTTCATTAAAATTGTCTTCAGTGGACGTGTTTTTGTTAAAACTCCTCACAACTCGCCATGATTGTAAACCCCACACTAATGTATTTTTGCTTTAACGCAGATTCTGTCGAGTGTAAAACTAAAAGGAAAAGAAATATGCCTCGGTATATAGTTGATGGTTTTGTCTTTCATGTGAATATCACAAAGGGGAAACCGCCAATGATGTAAGTACGGTTTGGGTTAAGCTTCTGGGTAGTTACTCTTCCGTAGATATCTTCGTTGTTTGGAGTATAAGCGTCTGGGGTGTCACGCGCGCGCAGTCATGCCTTCGGAAGGGTCGATCCAAGACATTAAGTTGAACAAACCCCACAATCACCCGCCGGATTTTGCCGCCGAAGAGAAAATAATCTTCATGAGGGAGCTGAAGGAAGTGATGACCAAGCAGCCGAACGTGGCACCGAGGACCGTCTATGCGACGTTGAGCGAAATGTAGGTTTAATTTTTCTCGTGGACACTTAAAGAGAGAGCAGTTGCAGGTACCCGAACGCGGCGAGAGAAACCCCATTCGACTCCATCAGACACAAGCTGAACCGGTGGAGGAGACAGTGCGACTAGTGTTAATGTATATATTATTTATTCAATAAAGATTATTCGCCCGATCCGGTTTTTATTCTCGAGTAGAGTTGCTCGTCTCCCGTGGTTGCGCTTTTCTGATTTAGTTTCTTGTTGTTTAGGTATTTTTAAGTTTATACGGAATCCGTCGACGGGGGATCTGCTCATTACTCAAGAGCAGGTGTACCGATTCGTCCAAATCGTGAAGGAGAAGAAGTTGTGGAAGTGTTACAAAGCGGCGTGCGCGGCAAAGTGTTACACTAATAACGGGAAGGTTGTCCTTCGCATGGGTCTCCACAACCACGATATCCCCAGGAGGTACATCAACGAAAAACGCAAAGAAGGCAAAGTGTTTAAACAGAAACTCACGTAACTCCACTTTTGTTTGTTTTATAGACAATAAACTGGCTTTAGGAGAGTTGCGTTTTCATGTTCCCTTATCATCCTGTCGTAACCACCGTTACAGAAGACTCACTTTCAGGTGTAATCTACTTTGATCGAGCGCAGAAGTACCCCAAACTCATAATGAACTATTACGACTACACCATCGAGCGAGCCACCACGGAACGAACCATCTGGTGCTGCGGCAAAAAGAAAAGTTTGAAGTGTAAAGCGCGCCTGATCACGTACGGGTCCACCGTGAAAGTGATGAACGAGACCCACTTGCACGAGCCCAAGGAGTACGCCACGAAGGAGTGCCTCACCGCGCACGTCGTCAATATTGTGAAGTGTTGGAGATGTAAATAAACAGTCGAGTCAGACCAGTGTTTCACTAACGGCGCAGTCACGCGGATTACCCCCCACTTTGCTCACCCAGCGCTTGACACCGCTTACCTTTTCTAGGCACCATTTATTTCGAAGCCGGAATTAAGCACCCAAAAATCATCATCGACCACTACGACTACAAAATAAAAACGCGCTTGACCAACAAAACCGACTGGGTGTGCTCGTCGAGCTATAAGACCAAGTGTCGGGCGAGGGTGACGACCACGGGGAAGGTGGCCATCGTCAAGGGCGAACACAACCACGAACCCAACCCCAGCAGGAAGCACGAAGGAATGTTGTTTCACACTGTAACGATTATTAAACAATAAAGACTTAAGATGAAGAGGCTTTTTTTATAGCGGTGTTGAGGTTGTGCGACCACTAGTTGTTGCTTTGTTGTAGGGGTGATTTATTTTGACAACACGAGGCGGAACAACCCGAAGATTATCGTGGAGAATTACGGGTACAGGCTTCAGATGAAGAAGAAGAACAGCACGGTGTGGATTTGTTCGGCTTACACGACCACCAAGTGCGAGTCCAGGCTGATCACCACGGGGAAGACTGTGATAATTAAGGGCAAACACAACCACCCGAGTAAATCGTTGACGGATAAGAGTAGGCTGCCGTGTCATTCGGTCTTGATTGTAAGACAAAATTCGCACTAATTTTTAATAAATGGTTGAGGAAACTTGTGTTTTTCTTAATTGAATGAGATGCGAAGTAGTGGTGCGACTAACTCGATTCGTTAATGTTCATCTTTTTAGGTACCATATTTTTCGATGTAGGGAAGAAGTACCCGAAGATCATCCTCGAGAACTACGCCTACACGGTGCACAAGAAAATGCAGAATAAAACATTGTGGATATGTCCCGGGTACTACAAAACCAAGTGTAAATGCAAGATTACCACCACGGGACGAATGGTACAGATAAGTGGCGAACACAACCACGGTCCCAATAATGACGGTACCAAATTCAAGAACATGTTGTCTCAAGTGGTTTCCATCGTGCGAACGAACAAAACTTTTTTGTAATCGTGTTATTTCTGTCGATGTGTGTTTATTTGTACTTAAATCAATGCAATAAATTAAAGTTACGTCCATTCGTGTTTTAATGACGCGGTGACAGTAAGTATAGTCGGATGTATCAGTGTCCTTGACCCGAGTTTATACCCTTGTAACCCCGTTTTCTTTTCTAGGAGTTTTTCATTTGTCAAATTTTAATCCCACCGACTGCGCCACTTTCGCGACCTCCACCGAGAACCCGAGTAAGCTCCACGCCGTCATGTTTTTAGGTACGATTTTCTTCCTGCCCGGCCAAAAGCACCCCAAACTGATCGTGGACGGCCACATTTACATAATCAATAAGAAAAAAGCGCACAAAACCCTCTGGATGTGCACTTGCTACTCGAAAACCGGCTGCAAGTCTCGCATGCAGACCACCGGCCGCAAGGTCGTGATGAACCGAATTCCGCACAACCACGAGTCGAAGCTGACCCAAGCCGACTTGGAGAGGATGGTCGCGCAGACGGTGTACATTTCGAGAAAGTGAATGTATTTTTTGAATAAAGTGTTGAATTTTTTGTTGGTGTTTTTGTTGATTTTGGGAAGTGGCGACGTGCGTCTGAACTCTACTCTTATTTCAGGTGTGATTTATTTCATTCCCGGTAACAAACACCCAAAGCTGATTCTGAATCGCAATTATTATGTTATAAATAGGAGAATGCAGAGCAAGACGATGTGGAAGTGCGCGTCGTACGGGAAGACGAGCTGCAAGTCGCGGTTGCACACGACGGGGAGGAGAGTGCTGGTGAATAAGGTAGCGCACAACCACCTGCCGATCTTGAGGGAGGAGGACCTCACGGATATGATTTCTCAAGTTGTATACATCTCTCACATGTAGTTTTTTTTGGGGAAAATAAAGTTGCGTTTTTTGGTTGTCGTTGATTTTTGACCTTCCCGGTGTGAGTAAGACGTAGTCTTCAACGTGTCCGTCTTTCAGATATCATATTCTTTATTCCTGGCAACAAGAACCCGAAGCTGGTTCTGCATTGCTACGACTATATCATAAACAGGAAAAAACAGAACAAGACACTCTGGATTTGCGCGTCGTACGCCAAAACTAACTGCAAGTCGAGGATTCTGACCACCGGGAGACAAGTGTATGTGACGAACGCGGACCACAACCACGACCCTAAATTCCGGGACCAAGATATGAGCAACCAGCTGTCGCAAGTCGTTACTATCACGTACAAGAAGAGAGTCTAGTGTTAGGGTTTGACTTAGCAGTTTTAGAGCGTCTAAGTCAGTGCGTGATTTTGTGGACGCTTCGTTCGTAACGTCTGTGTTTTTCAGGTCTTATTTACTTTGACATGGGCACGAAGCACCCGAAAATCATAATGGAGGACTTCGAGTACCTGATGCTGCGCAAGAAAGTGGAAGAAACGGTGTGGATTTGCAAAAAGTACTTTCACCCGATCACCGAGCGGTGCAAGGTTAGAGTAGTGACGTCACAACGGATGGCGTACATCTACGGGTTGCACAACCATCTACCGTGCCTCAAGAGCCAGAGGCACAAGGACTTGCTGCCTCAGCTCGTCACTATCGTTAGACGCTCTTAAGTTAGTGTTAAGTTATCGTGTACCGTACTAACGCAATAAAGTGGAACTTGTAACCGTCTCGCTTATTTATTATGATTTCTTCTTTCTAACCGTTTTTGAGTTTGCAGCAAGAGGCGTTTAAACCCGATTTTTTAGAAGAGCGATGGTTGTTTGCTTAGTTGCTTTGACTTTTTGGGATTCTTTCTCACGTGGTGTTTCTTTCAGATATAATATACTTTGACGTTGCAACGAAAAACCCGAAGATCGTAATAGACGACCACGATTACTTGGTGTATAGGAAAGAGACGAATCGAACGATTTGGAAATGCAACCATTACTTTAACTCGAGGGAAAATAGATGCAAGTCGACCATTGTGACGAGCGGTCGCATTGTGAGGATCAACAACCACGCGCACAATCACGAGGCGAAGCCGAGAAAAGACCGAAAGTTTAGAAATCTCTTGTCGCAATATGTGACCATCCAGAGAGACCCATAAGACTAATCGCTGTTGATTTTTGTTGTTTTTGTTTATTTTGTTGGGTATTTTATAGAAGTGTGCTAACCTGTCAATAAATGTGTGGGATTGTACAGAGTATCTTTCTCCCTTTCCACCAGCGGCGGTAGGTATCGACGTGGAAAGTCCAAACTTGCCCCGGATCGTCGGACAAGTTTGACCTTTTCAATCTTAGTACACTATGTAGTGTTTGTGTGGTGATTTATTGATTATTTACGTTTCGTAAACGTCTTCTAGGTGTCATTTATTTCGGTGTCGGCGATAAGAACCCGAAAATTTTCTTAGACAATTACGATTATCTCCTGCTGAAGCAGTACCCGGATAGAACTACGTGGATGTGCTCGTCGTACTACGGAAGACTGAGGGAGAAAAACAATCGGTGTAGAAGTAGAATCGTGACTAGCGGGAAAATGGTGTACGTCAGCGGGGTACACAACCACGAGCCCAAAGTGAAAAATAGAAATAGGTACCGAGATATGCTGTCAGACATTGTCACTATCATTAGACAAGACTAGCGTGTACTAATTTATTAATAAAAATTGATACCTTGGTAAACTTTAGTTTGTTTTTTCTTGTCACGGACGCTCCAGGTTTTACTGTGTCTGTCTAGTAAGAGCTTGAATTTTTAGGTGTGATATACTTCGACGTGGCGGTGAAAAACCCGAAAATTATCCTCGAAGGGTACGACTATCTCATCTACCGGAAACTCCCCAACAAGACAGTGTGGACCTGCTCCCAGTACTACACCACGTTCAAGCAAAACCGGTGCAAAACCAAAGTCACCACGATCGGTAGACAAGCGCTGGTGGAAGGCATCCACAACCACGAACCCAAACTCATCCAGTACTCCGGAATGATGTCCCAAGTGGTAAACGTGCGCAAAATCTTCAAGTAACCCATCGGACTATTTAGTCTAGTTTAAAATAGTGTATTGTAACCATTTAGTCGGTACCAATAAATTCTTTCACCTGGTTTTGTCTTTCTATCGAGTGGTAAGTACCCAAAATAATGGTTCGTTTGACCGTGGAACAGCAACTGAAGCCGGATTTTTTTAGGTGTTATACACTTCATTAAAGGTCACAAATACCCGAAGCTCATCCTCGACAACAACGAGTTCATCGTCCACCAGAAAGGTAACTCGAGGACTCGGTGGCGCTGCGTCCACTGCAACAAAACCCGTTGCAAAGCGGCTCTGTTCACCTCGGGCAAAGTGGTCCGAGTCTTCTACGAGCACAACCACCCTCCCTCCATGGAAAACCGCAGCTTCGAAAGTCTCTTCACCCAGTCGGTTACCATCGTCAAAGGAAACTAACTCTGTAGTTGTCTCCATAAACCCTTATTTTCGACTGTGCGTTTCATTTATTATAATTATTATTATTATTAATAGTGGTAACTGGGTGTCATAATGACGCTTTTTTTCCAGGTGTCATTTACTTTACTCGAGGTCTTAAACACCCGAAGTTGATTCTGGACCGGTGCGAGTTCTTGGTGTATCAGCGTACTAGCACGTACACTAAGTGGCGCTGCGCACAGGCCAGATCTCGGTGTAAAGCGGCTTTGGTCACCTATGGAAAGGTCGTTCTTTGTATCAATGAGGAGCATAACCACGAGCCCGCGTTGGGGAGCGGACCCCTCGGGAGCATTTTTAGCCAGAGGGTCACAATTCTGCGGAAAAATCGTAGTTTTTAAAACTTGTATCTGAGTTCTCTAATATATTTTTTATTTCTAGTGTGTTAATTTACTTTGCGCTTTAAACGCTTTAAACGACAGTGTGTATTTGAAGGTGCTTTGATTTTCAGGAACCGTGTATTTTCGCCAAGGCACCAAATACCCAAAGTTAATCCTGGACAGGTACGTGTTCACTATACACTCGCTGTTCGAGAAAAAGACCAGATGGCGCTGTTCGCACAGTACCAAATCTCGCTGCAGCGCAAGACTGTACACTCATGGAAGAGTCGTAGAGTGTTCGGGTGGTCACAATCACGACCCGATCGTGAACGAACAAGAAGTGTCTAAACTAACCAGTCAACGAGTGACGATAATTAGAAAATAGTTACATTTTGTACTTAGTTGAATAAAAAATTGTTTTGTTTGTTTGGAGACTTATTTATTTGTGTTGTGTAAGTACTTGTGTGTCGATTTCGTCGTTCGGGTTTTAATCCAGTCGTTTTTAGGATTCATTCACATAATCCGTGGACACAAGAACCCGAAGATCGTCTTGGACAAACACGAGTTTTTGGTCAACCACAAGTTCAGCGACAAGACTCGCTGGAGGTGCACCTACTACTACAAAACCAAGTGCAAGTGCTTCCTGGTCACGTACGGCGGAATCGTCAACGTGTTCCACACCCACAACCACCAGGCGACTACAGACAACCACACCCAGAACCATTTCACCCAAAAAGTGTTCATTATACGTAAAACTTAGGTACTAAATAAACTACTTTGAATTCGACTTGGTGTTTTTCTTCCTCGCGCGGCTGCTACTCCTCGGGCTTATTTACCATTTTCTGTCCCGTAGGTACCGTGGTTCAGGTGATCCCCGGCCTCAAGAACCCCCTTCTGGTCATTAACGACTACATGTACAACTGCAATCGCAAAAGAACGAAAAAAACGTGGTGGAGGTGCTCGGCGTACCGAAGAAGTAAATGTCCAGCGGCTCTGGTTACCTATGGGAAAATCGTGGAGATGATGTACTCGCACAACCACGAACCCCAACCCCGACATAACAAAAACGCAGTTAACCAACACATGTTTATTGTGAGAAAGAAAGTGTACCCGTTGTAAATATAGCATACATTTGGAGCGTTCTTTTATTTCGTTGTTGTGGTACCCGGAGTACTTCCAAAGTTAATGGTGTTCCCTTCTAGGTGGCGTTATTCACGTAGTGGCTGGCACGAAGAACCCAATCTTGGTGGTCCGGAACTACCAGTACCTCCTCAACGTCAAAGGAAAATGTAAAACTTGGTGGAGGTGCTCTTTTAAATTTAAAACCAACTGTAGGGCGATCCTCATCACCTACGGGAAAGTGGTGGAGGTCATCGGGTGTCACAACCACAGACCCAACTTGGACACCCGCAACCAGCACCAGAAAGTATTCAGTCAGAGTGTTATTCTGAAAATTAGGGAATAAGGTAGAAATAATAAAGTGTTTAGAACTGGTTTTCAGTGTTTTTTTTTTTTTTAACTTTGTAATCATTTTAGTGTGGTGCACTAGGTACGTACTACATAAAAATACAAGTGTCTCGTTTCTAACTAAATTATTTTTAGGTGGTATAATCCACGTAGTTGCCGGCACCAAAAACCCGATTCTCGTGGTCCAAAACCACCAGTTCATAGTGAGCTACAAAGGTCGCAACAAAACCTGGTGGAGATGCTCCTCCAAGTACCGCACCAAGTGCACCGCCATCCTGTGCACCTACGGGAAAATCGTGGAAATCATCGGCGTCCACAACCACCGCCCCGAAAGCTACCACCAGAACCAACGAACTTTCAGCCAGCATGTCATCCTGAAAACGCGAAATTGAAATAAAGTGGACTTTTTAACCGAGTTGTTTATTTTCGCTCTAACCCGTTTCGCGAAAAGTCGGCCGTCCCTAACACTCGTCGTTTCTAGGTGGCGTGATCCAAGTGGTGGCCGGGTTCAAAAACCCGATTCTCTTGCTCGAAAACCACCGATTCACCCTCAACGACAAAGGAAAGTACAAAACGTGGTGGCGCTGCTCTTTTAAATCGAAAACGAGGTGTAGGGCGACGTTGTGCACCTACGGGAAGGTCGTGGAGATCATCGGCAGCCACAACCACAAAGCGAGCGCCGCGAGCACCGACCCGACTCAGAAGATCTTCAACCAAAACGTGATTTTTAAACGAAAAGAGAAAAAGAAAAAGTGACTGTGGGGGGGATATTTTTGACTAATAAAGAGTACCGCTTTTATGGGTGTTTTTGTCAATGCGTGACAGGTTTTCTTGGTGGTGGCACGCTGTAATATTAATTCGGGTGTATGTTTTAGATTGCGTTGTCTACGTCATCCCTGGGGTAAAAAACCCGAAACTGTTGCTTAACAATTACGACTTTCACTGCAAGAAGAAGTCGGCGAGGGGTACCCTGTGGTGGTGCAGCGCCAGGTACCGGACTCTGTGTAAAGCGAAATTGTACACCCACGGGACGGTGGTCGAGATCCACAACAACCACAACCACGAGCCCAAAGCCGACGGCTACGACCACAAGAGGGAGATCTTTAAGCACAAAATGACTTTCATTAAAAAGTAGTACAACAATCTTAAGTTTGTTTTTTGTCAATAAACGATTTTCGTTCCTTGCGTTTCACCACTTCTTCAATCGTATGTTCCGTGAGTGACCTCTTTGATTTTTTCCAGATTGTACCATTTACCTGGTTCCCGGCGTTCGCAATCCGCAGCTTCTGCTCGAAAAGAACATTTTTACGTGCAATCGCAAACGCAACAATAAAACATGGTGGCGGTGCTCCCACTACTACAAAAGCAAGTGCAGAGCCATGTTGATTACCTCCGGGAGAACTTTAGAGACCGTCCATAACCATAATCACGCTTCTCGGTCAAAGAAATTCGATTACAACAGCATGTTCTCTCACAATGTGAAACTGTTCAAACGAAAGGTCAAACCGAAGCAATAAAGACGTTTTTCTCACGTGGTGTATAATTTGCGCGCGTTGTTTCAGTTTGTCTAGTAGTAAGTGAATGACGCTGACGTCACGACGGATCGGACGCGTGGCGCCAAATTCAAACGATTTTGAATTTGAAAGTCTTGGTGGTGGTCATAGCTTGTCAGAATTCTATCTAACGGTGTTTTTTTTAGAGGCCATCTACATCGTCCCCGGGTCCACCCCCCAGTCCAAGCACCCGAAGCTCGTCTGCGGCAAGTACGAGTACTTCCTGCAGCGGAGCGTGGGAATGCCGGTGAAAAAGAGATGGCGCTGTAGTTTCTACTACAAGACGCGGTGCCAAGCAGCCGTCAGTACTTGTAACGGGGTACTGGAGAACATTAACATACACAACCACGTACCCAGAATCCACTTTGACCACTCGCTCGACTACAGCGAGTACATTCAGTATGTAACCATTGTAAACCGTGTGCCCAGACTTAAGTGGTAAAATAAATCTTTTTCCAAAAGCCGAGTTTTATTGCGTGGGTAAGTATGGACGATTTTCCAGTGTGCGCCACTTGGTGACCGTGCAGGTACTAATGCGTTGTTTTGCAGGAACGATTTATGTCGTGCCGGGATTTAAACACCCGAAGTTGATCCTAGACGACTTTGTGTTTCATTTTCAACACAACTTGGAGAACACGAGCACGAGGTGGCGCTGCACGTTTTACTACAGGACGAGGTGCAAGGCGGCTTTGATTGTGGATAAAAGCGCGGTGGAGGTGGTCAACGAGCACAATCATTTGCCGCAGAAGGTACAATTCAGGGACCACAATTCGGGCAAAGTGGAGGCGCGGAAGGTCACGATTGTACGAAGCACGAATTGTTAGACCCAAATACGTGTGAAAACGTTTATTAAACCATAAATTACACCACGAGTGGTAATGGCGGAGTAGGTAAACAATGATCCTGACGTCACTCTCGCCAATCACACTGAAGCATTCGAGCGCCAAATTCAAATCCACCTTGTAAAATTCACATTTTTGTAAAGGTTTTCAATAAAGCTGCTCAACCAAGCCGTTTTTCTTGTTTCTTGTTTCCGTTCGCTTCGCTTTTGGGTACAACAGGTGCTTTTTGTGTTCTGTTTCAGATTTGCGAAAGCTCGCCCTAAACTAGTGATGTTTTAGGTTCGATTTACGTTGTGGCAGCTACAAAAAACCCCAAAATAATTTTCGAAAAAAACATGTACACTATATGTATCAAATCGCTGGACAAGACGAGGTGGAGATGTACAGCCTATTTCAAAAGCAAGTGTCGAGCGAGCCTGCTGACGTACGGCAAGTACGTCAACGCGAAATATAGGCACAACCACCCGCCCACGGTGCAGAATCCGGAGATAATCGAGCACGCCATGCGTCAGAGGGTGTACATTTTGAGGACCGAGTAGTAACTGAGTGTAGCTTCCTGTAAATCCTTCCTTGTTATCAGTAGGTACTTAATACGAGTTACCAAAGAACGTGTGATTTGTTAGTCGATGTATGTGACACTGTTTGTTTTGTTCCAATAGTATTGTCGTTAAGGTGAATAAAACGTTTCCCATTTTTAGTGGTTTTTCATTTTTTGAAAAAAAAATTGAAGCTACTAGGTAGGTCGTACATAAAAAGTGTGTTAGTATTTTTCGACTAATTTTTCTTTTTTCAGGCCAGATTCAAGTGACCCGCGGCCACAAAAACCCCAAATTGATACTCAACAAGAACGAGTATTTTTACCACAAGCAGTGCAAAGATAAATCTAGGTGGCGCTGTACCGCCTACTACAAGACTAAGTGTAAAGCCGCTCTGTTCACGTACGGGCAGGTGGTAAGAATGTTCAAGGAACACAATCACGCTCCGTACATTCACAACCCGAATTACGAGAGCTTGGTCACCAAAACTGTGACCGTCATTCCGAGTACGCGGAACACTCTGGAGACTGAAATTGTTAAGAAGTGATTTATTAGTGCTCTTTTGTACATAAGCAATAAAGTCGACGATGTACAGTAGAGAGCAAAAAACGTGACTCATTTTGACGTTTTAAAATATGTTAATTGTGATTTTTCACCTGTATTTAAATAAACATTTTTTTTATTTATAGATTAAAACGGAAAGTGTGACTGTGGTAAGTACCTGTGTAGTGTAGAGTGCATGAAAAAAGTGATCAGGCTTAGCCAAGCACAATCGCATCAAGTGATTTTTTTTGGGACCTATAATAAAGTGTTAGCAACCCGTTTCTTTGCTTTTTTCTATAACCTTAAAATTTTAACGCGGTGTGGGGGACTCGAGGCTTCTGTGTGCTTTTGTTCATGTAAAAAAACAAAAAGTCACTAACAGTGTCACTTTTCAGAGGTAATTTTCGTTGTCCCCGGCACAAAAAACCCCAAACTCTGCGTCGACAACAACATTTTTACGGTGAACAGGAAAACCTTCGAAGGCACCTGCGATGTACATCCTATTTCAAAAGCAAGTGTCGTGCGACGCTGGTCACTTTTGCCAACACCATAAAAATAAACCACCAGCACAACCACCGTCCCATGCTCGAAAACAATGTCATAAGTGCAGATCGTGAAAATCTTGCGTTTACCAATAGTGTGAATTCTGAATAAATCCGTTTACATTTTTCTTTTGATTTTATTTTACTAACTGCCGGGAAAGGGCCAACCACGCCACCCTCCCCAAGCCGAGGCATATCTTTAGAATTTTTTGTAGTTTCAGGAGTTATCCACTTTCTCCAGGGCCGGAGCTACAAGCACCCGCTCATTTTGTTAAACGGGGACGAGTTTTTTTTACACCAGAAGCGGGCCAACTCGACGAGATGGCGCTGCAGGGCCTACCACAAAACTAAGTGTAGGTCGGCCCTGTGCACGTACGGGAAGGTGGTGAAAATTTTTAATGACCATAACCACGCACCCTGCGCCTTCCACCACGACACCGAGCAGCTGGTGGGCCAGAGCGTCATCATCACGTGGAAAAAATAAAATTGCTTGTAGACTTTTACGAATAAAATTTTATACGTACACTTTTTTTTCTTTCGTTGTGTGTTTCAAGTGCGCTGTGTTTCTATTTCGTGATCGTTTCTTTCCAGGGGTCATTTTCATTGCTAAGGCCACCAAGAACCCTAAGTTGATTCTTGACGGTAACGAGTTCGTGACTCACGTCATCGGGAAACGGAGGACGAGGTGGCGCTGCAACGCATACTTTCGCACTAGGTGTCTAGCGGCCCTTCAGACCAAAGGGAAAGTGGTCAAGGTCATGGGCACCCACAACCACGAGGCGTCCTTGAAAGACGTCGACTACCAAGCGTTAACAGCGCAAAATGTCTATTTCCAGAGGAGTTAATTAAAATAAAGTTTTAACAAGAATGCGTAGTTTTTTTCATACTTTCGGACACCGAAACCTTGAAAAACCCTTCAGTTCTGACGTATTGTGTTTTTAGGGTTAATCTTCATCGGTAAGGGCACCAAAAACCCCACACTCATCCTGGACGACTACACCTACGTGATTCACTGTAAGAGCTCGATGGAGAAAACCAGGTGGCGCTGCCAGACGTACTTTAAAACTAAGTGTGTAGCGGCGTTGACTACCCAAAAGGGCTTCGTCAAGGTATCGGGGAAGCACAACCACGACGTTCCAAGAATGAGCAGCTACCAACATTTACACAGCAAGAGGGTCAACATAGTTAGAGAATAAAACGATAGATGGCGCTCGAAAACGTGACGTTTAAAATTCCAGGAATGTTTACCTTCTAAGAAAATAAAAACTATTTTCGTATACATTTTTCGTACTTTGTTGGTGTATTCACCCCTGAATTTTCTTGCTTTCGGACACATGTGGCCCCATTTTGTAATGCATGCTCATTCCAGGTATAATATACGTCACGAAAGGAAAAAAGTACCCAAAAATAATCCTGGAAAACGACGAGTACCAAATTTACCAAAAAGATCACAACAGAACGAGGTGGAGATGCGCGCAATATTTTAAAACAAAGTGTAAATCTCGCCTCGTGACGTATGGACGCGTTGTCAAAATTAACGTCGAGGAGCACAACCACGTGCCGCAAGTGACGTACCACAAAGACATACAGTACTCGCCACAGCTAGTTAAAATTATCAGAGGCGCCCAGTAAGGTACGTCCGGAAGGCGCTTTGATCAGAACCACCTCGCGGACTCTTCTAATGCGCTTTCTTTTCAGTTCTGGCCACCTACATCAAGGGTCCGAGGAGCTTCCCCCAGCTCATCATCGACAACCACAGGTACGTGAAGCACCGGAGCTCGCAGAGGGTGTCGTACTGGAAGTGTTTGCTATACGACAAGGGAAACTGCAAGGCCAGGTGTACCATCAATGTCGACCAAAGCATCCGGCTGAGCGGACACCATGTTTGTCCACCGGTGACCTCCACGGCGGGGTTCGTGGTTCTTAGCCAGGAGTACTATAATATTAGGGCGCACTATTTTAAGACAGAGTACTAGGCTGTTGTGTGTTGGTGTTGTGTAATAAATATTTTTTAATTCGGACCTGATTCTTTGGGTTTTCTAAAGCCACCTGGCTAAGTTAGGTCAGGCCAATCAGGTGCGGTCAGGTCCAGTCAAGGCCAAGTAAAGTGCGCTCAGGCCAGGTTAGATCCGGTCTGGTCAAGCCAAGCATGACCAGGTCAGGTGAGGACCTGGGGTTCCACCGGGAAATTTACAAAGTGGGGCCCTGTGTTTTGCCGGCGACATTGACGTTTTGAAAAAAAAAGTGGTCGAAGGTTATTCGACAGAACTTCCCTCGCCTCTGTAGTACATACAACAAATCATATCCAGCTTTTTCGAAAAATTACAAAATTTTATTATTTTAAGTAACCTTAAATTTTTGTAATATAATTTATAACTGTGTATGTAAATATGTAAAATGATACAAATTGGTACTGTTATAAATATACAGGCTGTCCCAACCAAAACTCCGCGACTTATTATCTTGACAATTGATAGAGATATTGAAATTCTGTAAACACCATTGTTTTTAGCTTAAAGAGGGAGCTTGCAATTACCGTAATTTACAATACAGACATTTCATTTTCAGCCAATAAAAAAAAATAAAATTTATAAACATACAGAAAGAAGAAAGTTGAGTGAAATAAAAAACTACCACTATTTTACGGTAGATTGGACATGAAGTTAAGCGAAAAACAATGACATCTACAGAATTTCAATATCTCTATTCGTTCTGAAGATTTTAGGCCACGGAGTTTTAGCTGAGACACCCTATATATTTTAATAATCAACTGCATCTATTAAATTTGTTCACAAATAACTCGACAACATGAAGAAAATACACTGGAAAGTATAGGAAGGAAATGAAATTTGGTAGGACAAAAAATGTCATTAATCAAGCTACAATGGAGCAAAACGAGCCGAAAAAGGAGCATGCTGTCGTATGTTGCAAGTGAGTTTTTCCATAAGAATGATATAGCATATTTTAATTTTGTACTTCATTTAAATTTTTGATTTATTAATTTTTCAGAGCTTCGACTGTTCGATATTTCAGACTTCGTCCTTTAATTTTCGGTATTTTACTTTTGTGATTTGACAATTTCTCGATTTTCGATTTTTCAAATCTTCGATTACTCGATTTCCCGATTATGCATTTTTCGACTTTTCAAGTTTTCGATTTTTCAGTTTCAGAATTTTTCCATTATCGCTTTTTTGATTTTGTCAAATTTTAGACTTCGTTGTCTCAATTTTTTATACTTCGTTCTTTAATTTCAGATATTTTCGTTTTGTGATTTTTCAATTTTCCGATTTTTAGTTTTCCGAATTCTCGACTTATCGACTCTTCAATTTCTCGATTTTTCAATTTTTTAATTTTTTGTTTTTTCGATTGGAAGAAATCAGAAATCGAAAAGTCGAAAAATTGATAGATCGAGAAATCGAAAAGTCAAAAACTTGAGAATTCGAAAAATTGAAAAATCCAAAACTTCAAAAATCGAACAACTGACAAATCGAATAATCTAAAACTTCAGTAGTCGAAAAATTGAGTAATCGAAAAATCCAAAAGTCCAAAAATTGAAAAATCTAAATGTCAAAAGTCAAAAAATCGAATGATCGAGAAATCTAAAATTTGAATAAATTGAAAAAATGGGAAATTGAAAACCTAAAAATTCGAGATATCGTAAAGGCGCAAAATTGAAAAAAAATCGAAAAATCAAAATGTCGAAAAGTAAAAAAATAGAATGATCGAGAAATCTATAGGTCGAAAAATAGAGAAATGGAAAAATTAAAAAACCAAAACTCGAAAAAAAATCGAAAGACGAAGAACCAAAAATTGAAAAATCGAAAATTTGAATAAATTGAGAAAATGGGAAATCGAAGAACTAAAAAATAAAAAATAGAGAAATCGAAAAATCTAAATGTCGAAAAGTCAAATAATCGAATGATCGAGAAATCGAAAAATCAAAGTGCCGAAAAGTCAAAAAATCGAATGATCGAGAAATGCAAAGTCCAAAAATTGAAAAATCCAAAAATCAAAAAAATTAAATGTCGAAAAGTAAAAAAGTAGAATGATCGAGAAATCTATAGGTTGAAAAATAGAGAAATGGAAAAATTAAAAGACCAAAACTCGAAAAAAATATCGAAAGACGAAGAACCAAAAAATTGAAAAATCGAAAATTTGAATAAATTGAGAAAATGGGAAATCGAAGAACTGAAAAATGAAAAAATCGAGAAATCGAAACGTCGAAAAATCGAAAAATAAAAATATCGAAAAGACGAATAACCGAAAAATTGAAAAATCGAATGATCGAGAAATCTATAAGTCGAAAAATTAAAAACCCGAAACTCGAGAAAAATCGAGAAATCAAAATATTGAAAAATTGAAAATTTTCGAAAAGTCAAATAATTGAATGATCGAGAAATCGAAAAATCAAAGTGCCGAAAAGTCAAAAAATCGAATGATCGAGAAAAATTGAAAAATCCAAAAATCAAAAAAATTAAATGTCGAAAAGTAAAAAAATAGAATGATCGAGAAATCTATAGGTCGAAAGATAGAGAAATGGAAAAATTAAAAAACCAAAACTCGAAAAAAAAATCGAAAGACGAAGAACCAAAAAATCGAAAAATTGAAAATTTGAATAAATTGAGAAAATGGGAAATCGAAGAACTGAAAAATCAAAAAATCGAGAAATCGAAACGGCGAAAAATCGAAAAATCAAAATATCGAAAAGGCGAATAACCGAAAAATTTAAAAATCGAATGATCGAGAAATCTGTAAGTCGAAAAATACAGAAATCCAAAAATTAAAAAACCGAAACTAGAGAAAAATCGAGAAATCAAAATATTGAAAAATTGAAAATTTGAATAAATTGAAAAAATGGGAAATCGAAGAACTAAAAAAAAAATAGAGAAATCGAAACGGCGAAAAATTGAAAAACCAAAAAATCGAATGATCGACAAATTTATAAGACGAAAAATAGAGACATCGAAAAATGAAATACATTTCGAAAAATCGAGAAATCAAAATATCGAAGACAAAGAACCGAAAAATTGAAAAGTAGAAAATTTGAAAAAATGGAAAATCGAAAAACTGAAAAATCGAAAATTTGCATACATTGAAAGAACGGGAATTCGAAGAACTAAAAAATAAAAAATAGAGAAATCGAAAACGCGAAAAATCAAAAAATCGAAAAATCGGGTAGTGGAAAAATTGAACAATCGAAAAATCCAAAAATCGAAAAATTTAAATATCGAAAAGTCAAAAAATCAAATGATCGAGAAATCGTTTAAGTCTAAAAATAGAGAAATTAAAAACCCAAAATTCGAAAAATTGAGAAATCAAAATATCGAAGACGAAGAACCGAAAAAACGAAAAATTGAAAAATTTGAATGAATTGGAAAAATGAAAAATCGAAAATTGAAAAATCAAAAGATTGAAAAGGCGAAAAATTGAGAAATTTAAATGTCGAAAAATTGAGCAATCGAAAAAGCCAAAAATGGAAAAATTTAAATGTGGAAAAGTAAAAAAATTGAATGATCGACAAATCTATAAGTCGAAAAATGAAAAAACAATTCGAAAAATCGAGAAATCAAAATATCGAAGACAAAGAACCGAAAAATTGAAAAATCGAAAATTTGAAAAAATGGAAAATCGAAAAACTGAAAAATCGAAAATTTGGATACATTGAAAGAACGGGAACTCGAAGAACTTAAAAATAAAAAATAGAGAAATCGAAAACGCGAAAAATAAAAAAATCGAAAAATCGGGTAGTGGAAAAATTGAGCAATCGAAAAATCCAAAAATCGAAAAATTTAAATATCGAAAAGTCAAAAAATCAAATGATCGAGGAATCGTTTAAGTCTAAAAATAGAGAAATTAAAAACCCAAAATTCGAAAAATTGAGAAATCAAAATATCGAAGACGAAGAACCGAAATAACGAAAAATTGAAAAATAGATAATTTGAATGAATTGGAGAAATGAAAAATCGAAAATTGAAAAATCGAAAAATTGAAAAGGCGAAAAATTGAAAAATTTAAATGTCGAAAAATAAAAAATCGAATGATCGAGAAATCTATAAGTCTAAAAATAGAGAAATCGAGAAATTAAAAAACCAAAACTCGAAAAATCGGGAAATTAACAACTTGAAAAATCTAAATGTCGAAAATTCAAAAAATCGAATGATCGAGAAATCGAATAATTGAAAAATCGGGTAGTCGAAAAATTGAGCAATCAAAAAAGCCAAAAATGAAAAAGTCAAAAAATCGAATGATTGAGAAAAATAGAGAATTCAAGAAATTAAATAAAATCGAGACATCAAACTATCGAAAAGACGAAGAACCGAAAAATCGAAAAACTAAAAAATCAAAAAAATTGGGAAATCGAAAAATTGAAATCCAAAACTCGAAAAAATCGAAAAATTGAAAAGTAAAAATATCGAAAAGACGAAGAACCGAAAAATTGAATAAAATGGAAAACATGGAAAATCGAAAAACTAAATAATCAAAACATCGAAAAGTCGAAAAATAGAGAAATGGAAAAATTAAAAAACCCAAACTCGAAAAAATCGAAAAATTAAAAAACCAAAACTCGAAAAAATCGAAAAATAATATCGAAAAGACGAAGAACGAAAAAATCGAGAATTTGAATAAATTAAAAAAATGACAAATCGAAAAACTGAAAAATTAAAAAATCGAGAAATCGAAAAGGCGAAGAAAAATCGAAAACCCCAAAAAATCGAAAAATCTTAATGTCGAAAAGTCAAAAATCGAATGATCGAGAAATCGAATAATCGAAAAATCGGGTAGTCGAAAAATTGAGCAATCAAAAAAGCCAAAAATCGAAAAATTTAAATGTCGAAGAGTCAAAAAATCGAATGATTGAGAAAAATAGAGAAATTAAGAAATTAAAAAAAATCGAGACATCAAACTATCGAAAAGACGAAGAACCGAAAAATCGAAAAACTGAAAAATTAAAAAATTGAGAAATCGAAAAATTGAAATGCAAAATTCGAAAAAATCGAAAAATTGAGAAGTAAAAATATCGAAAAGACGAAGAACCGAAAAATTGATTAAATTGAAAACATGCGAAATCGAAAAACTAAATTATCAAAAAATCGAAAAGTCGAAAAATTGAGAAATGGGAAAATTAAAAAACGAAGAACCGAAAAATCGAAAATTTTAATAAATTTAAAAAATGAGAAATCGAAACGGAGACAAAATTTAATGTAGAAAAGTCAAAAAATCGAATGATCGAGAAATCTAATAATCGAAAAATCAGGTAGTCGAAAAATTGAGCAATCGAAAAAGCCAAAAATGGGAAAATTTAAAAATCGAATGATCGAGAAAAATATAAGTCGAAAATTAGAGAAATCAAGAAATTAAAAAACCAAAACTCGAAAAATCGAGACATTAAACTATCGAAAAGACGAAGAACCGAAAAATCGAAAAACTGAAAAATTAAAAAATTGAGAAATCGAAAAATTGAAATCCAAAACTCGAAAAAATCGAAAAATTGAGAAGTAAAAATATCGAAAAAACGAAGAACCGAAAAATTGAGAAAAGGGAAAATTAAAAAACCCAAATTCGAAAAAATCGAAAAATAAAAATATCGAAAAGACGAAGCACCGAAAAATCGAAAATTTGAATAAATTAAAAAAATGAGAAATCGAAACGGAGAAAAATTTTAATGTAGAAAAGTCAAAAAAATCGAAAAATTTAAATTTCCAAGTCAAAAAATTTTCGAGAAATGGAAAAATTAAAAACCAAAACTCAAAAAATTGAAAAACTGTGTTAATTTTTTTGCGAAAATTTCGCCATTCAGGGAAAAAACTGACACGTTATTAAGGCATTTCTTCTCAAAAAAAAAATCAAATTAGGTCACGTCAGCGTCCAGAACTTTCTCAATCACAATCCCTGGTATATAAATGTTGTATGTGACAAGGATCAGATGCTAACTCTTCTCTTTTTAGAATCCGTGGTGTACGCTTGGACCAAAAAAGGCTACCCCGTTTTGATGATGAACGGCTACAAATTTCTGACCAATCGACGCATGGACTCGAAAATCTTCTGGAAGTGTTCCGAATACCACAAGTGTGCTTGTAAAGCAAGATGCGTCACAGTCAACGGTAGATTGACGTTTTACAACCGCAAGGGCCACTCCCACGGCCCTTTGAACTTTTAATAGATAATAGTATCCGTTGTAACACTGTAAAACTTGTAATACATTTGCAAAAACCAACACCTTTAATAATAATTATTTCCCCGCCAATTTTTGCGTAATTTTGAATTATTTGTTAACTCGTGCTTGTATTATTATTTTTAGATTTACAAATGATGTTCACTCGAAGCTCCAGAGGCCGGCCGGTCCTAGTCTGTAACGGCTTTGGCTTCGGAAGGGACAAAATTACAGGTGGAGTGACCTACTGGTCTTGCACCGAATTCCGAAGACATGGTTGCCGCGCTAGGTGCATAACCCGCGACGGCAACCTCATCCTAACCCACACTGAACACACCCACGACGAAATTTACTAACTTTTGTGTTAACAGATAATAAATTTTCAAAAAAAAAACGACTTTTCTTTCACTGTGGTCGTATTGGATAAATATTCAAAGACTTTTTTCCAGAGGTGCACATGCTGATCACTCGGAGCAGACGAGGCTATCCAGCGTTAATTCTAAACGGGTTTAAATTCGAACGAGAGAAAATCAGAGGAAACGTGACTTTTTGGAGATGTGTGAATGTGCGACGAGGGTGTCGGGCCAGATGTATAACCCGAGGTGACAAACTTACCATGAGGACCATCATCCACTCCCATACCCCCCACTTGACTTACTAACTGTACTGTGTTAATAAATTTTTATAAATTGTGTGTTAATTATTTTCATTGGCCGGGTTTCTAGAGTGTCGTGGTAGTGTTGAACCTTCGTCCCCCTCCCTACCAAGCGAAGTAAGCCTTCACCCACACTCGGTGCTCATTCTAACACGTATCCTTTCAGAGCTCACCTTCGTCACCAACCAAAAAAAACAAACCACGCTTATTTTCGAGGACCACATTTTCTACCACAACAGTCGCTACGAAAACAAGACGTTCTGGCAATGTTCGGAGTACAAGCGACTTAAGTGTAAGTGCCGCTGCACCACCAGCACCGACGGCGGCTTCAAGAGGTCGAGGGTCGAGCACAACCACCCCCCAGACAAGAACAAGATCAAACACAGAATCTCCAGGATGGACTTTTGTAACACTTTTTACGCAAATTGTGACAGGTTCGATTAAATAAATCATAAACACTGAATAATTGTTTTAATCTTTGCCACCAGGTAGGTACTAATCTTGATTTTTTCCCAAATTAAGTCGCGGAGTCGCGCTGATCTTCGCCCTCTTTTTCAGATTTCTTCTTCCTGTCGAACCAAAAAGGCCAGACTTTTTTGATTTTCGAAGAAAACATTTTTTATCACAATAGTCGCTATGCCGACAAGACCTTCTGGAAGTGTTCGGAGTACAGGAAGCAGAAGTGTCGGTGTCGGTGTACGTACATGCTAGACGGGAAGCTGAAACGGTCGAAAGTGGGCCATAATCACCCCTCACATAAGTACAAAATCCAAGATAAAATGTTCAAACTCGAAATGGAGATGAAGTTCGTCAAGTTCTCTCAGTGCAATTATTAGAAGATGTTAATAAAGCTTAAATCGGGCGGAGGCTTTTATTTGAATTCTTTGAAAATTCTCTTCCAGGGTTAACCACTTTGTAGCCAACCATAACCCAAAACCTTGTCGATCTCTCTCTAACGTGTTCTTTTTCAGGCCGGCGCCCTCTCAAGCCTAAGAAGATCACCGAAATGCTAGGTAAGTCTGTCATTCACGTCCCCAAGCCTCTACACTCCGTTCCAGAGCACCTGGTGGCCCTCTCCAGCACCATCCTCCTCTACGTAAAATCCATGGACGCTCGACTACGCAGCCTGGAGACTAAAGACGTAAAACAAGCCGAGGATCTGGTCATGATCGAAAACCGACTACCAATTCGTAGCATCGAGGCTCTACAACAATTCGAAATCGAGTTGGCCTTCAACGAGGACTTCAAGTCGAAATTTGTAAGTCCCAACTGGTCACCAAACCCCACTGACTTCGGGTTTCAGGCTTCCTATATTAAAGTAATCGGGGGGCGGCATGGCAAAGACAACATCAATCGAATCCTCAAACGCGTCTACAGCAACGAACTCGGAGTCAAGTGCTCTTGGTTAGGCCAGCGCCAGAACTACAGAGTGTGCGATTTGCTCAACATCAAGCTCGTCAAAGGTTAGACTCAAGATTTATTTTCCCGGTTTTAATCGTAGTTTCGTTTCCAGACGAAGTCCTGAAAGTCCACGGTTTGAAGGAGCTGGACTTCGAGAGCTACGCCAGCGAGTGGTTCAGATTGAGCAAGCTGCGGCTTCAGCGGGAGGAAGGACCCAAGGAATAATATTGTCATTTTACTACTGATCAATAAACATACTTATTGTAATTGTTTTTGTTCCCTTTTGTGACCCACCCTTGCTTTTTTACTCAAGTCGTTTTCTTTTTCAGATTTGCCGGTTTTTTTTGCAACGAGGAAAGGCAAAGTGTGTATGGTTTTCCAGGACAATATGTTCTACATTAACAATAATAAGTGTCGGGGGCGCATTTTCTGGATTTGTGCTTGCTATTATCGCACCAAGTGTAAGGCGAGGGTGACGTCGGACTCCACCGGGAAGATTTTGAAGTCGAGTGTTATACACAACCACCCGCCTCCGACGGACAAGATCGTGTTCTATACGTGTAGTAACTCTCCTATGTATACTTTAACCGAAGAGATTTTACAGTCTAAATAATATATGTATTTATGTATATAGTGGATGATTTGTTTGCTTGAAATAGCCCTTTTTTATATCCTGAGCGGAAGCTAAGGAAGTATTGTAATCGAGTGCGTTGGACGACTGGCTGCTTTTATGTTTCGACGGTTCGTGACGCCTAGAGTACGAAAAAATAGGTCGCCCGTTTCCGTCTGCCTGTCTGCTGATAATCTTAAAAAATCTTATAAAGTTTGTTCGTTTATCCTATTCAGAACTGTTATTAGTGATATTACACTGCAAATGTTGATGGCATTACATACATATTTATATTTATTATAACTTATAAGGATTACCATAAAAAATTAAATTAGCAAAGTTAAACCGTATAATTTTTCTAAAAATCTGGATTTATTTACCTGCGACCAATTTTTTGATATTACAACCTTTCGGTTTTTTTTATTTTTTTTGTTTTCGCATTTTCAGTGGTTTAGTTTAATAATTTTTCGTTTTTCAACATTAATTTTTTTAATATTTCAATTTCTTGGCTTCCAAATTTTTCAATTTTTCGATTTGCAATTTTGGATATGTATTGCTCCTACAATTTTTCATTTATAGATTTTTCAGTTACCCAGTTTTTATTTTTTGATTTTTCAATTTTTCAAGTTTCTCGATTTTATGATTTTCCAAATTTTCAATTTTTGATTTTTCAATCCTTCGATTTTGCAATTTTTAAATTTTTTGCGACTTACAAATTGTTAAATTTTGCACTTTTTCGATTTTTCAGTTTCCCAATTTTTTATTTTTTGATTTTTTATTTTTCACGTTCTCTACTTCTATTTTTCATTTTCCCGATTTTTTAATTTTCATTTTCTCGATTTTATATCATAATTTTCCATTTTTTCATTTCCTTTATTTTCTTAATGGTTCTTGCCATTGTACAATTTCCCGTTTATTTTCAATCTTTTATTATTTAGTAATTCGATTTTACAATTTTTAAATTTTTCTATTTTCAGTGTTTCATTGTCATAATTTTTCGTTTTTCAACTTTAATTTTTTCAGTTTTTCAATTTCTAGACTTTCAAAAATTTCAGTTTTATGTTTCTTCATTTTCGAGTTGCAACTTTTCGAAACTAATTTTTCATTCTTGGATTTTTCGGTTTCCCAGGTTTTAATTTTTCGATTTTTCAATTTTTCAAGTGCTGGATTTTTATTTTTCATTTTCCCGATTTTTTAATTTTTCCATTTTTCCATGTTTCAGTTTCATAATTTTTCGTTTTTCAATTTCGCGACTTCCAGATTGTTCAATTTTTTTATTTGAAATTTTCCAATTTTTGGATATTACAGTTTCTCATTTTTCGATTTTTCAGTTTTCCAATTTTTTATTTTTCGATTTTTCAATTTTTCAAGTTGTTGATTTTTATTTTTCATATTCCTGATTTTTTAGTTTTTATTTTCTCGATCCTATATCACAATTTTTCGTTTTTTCATTTTCTTTATTTTTTCAATGTTTGTCATTTTATAATTTTTCATTTTTTCAATTTTTGATTTTTCAATCCTTCGATTTTACAGTTTTTACATTTTTCCTTTTTTCAATGTTTCCGGTTCATAATTTTTCGTTTTTCAACTTTAAATTTTTCGTTTTTTCATTTCTTTTATTTTTTCAGTGTTTCTTGCCATTTTCCAAGTTTTTTATCTTTGATTTTTCAATCTTTCGATTTTACACTTTTAAAATTTTTCAATTTTTAAATGTTTTAGTTTGATAATTTTTCGTTTTTCAACTTTAATGTTTTCAATTTTTCAATTTCTCGACTTCCAAATTTTTCAATTTTTCGCTATTACAGTATTTCATTTTTCGATTTTTCAATTTCTCAATTTTTTATTTTTCGTTTCCTTAGTTTTTCAAGTTCTTGATTTTTATTTTTGATTTTTCGATTTTTTAACTTTCATTTTTTCGGTTTTATATCACAATTTTTGGTTTTTTCATTTCCTTTATTTTTGCAATGTTTCTTGCCACTTATAATTTTTTTTTTCATTTTTCGGTTTCTCAGTTTTTAATTTTTCGATTTTTCAATCTTTGGTTTCCTCAATTTTTCAAGTTCTTGATTTTTATTTTTCATTTTCCCGATTTTTTTAATTTTCATTTTCTCGATTTTTTTATTTTTAATTTCTCGATTTTATATCACAATTTTTCGTTTTTTCATTTTCTTTATTTTTCCAATGTTTCTTGCAATTTTACAATTTTTCGTTAATTCAATTTTTCAAATTTTCAATCTTTGATTTTTCAGTCATTCGATTTTACAATTTTTAAATTTTTCCATTTTTCAATGTTTCAGTTTCATAATTTTTTGTTTTTCAATTTCGCGACTTCCAAATTGTTCAATTTTTTGTTTATTCAATTTTTTGATTTGAAATTTTCCAATATTTTGGATATTACAGTTTCTCATTTTTCGATTTTTCAGTTTTTCAATTTTTTATTTTTCGATTTTTCAAATTTCCAAGTTTTTGATTTTTATTTTTCATATTCCTGATTTTTAGTTCTTATTTTCTCGATCTTATATCACAATTTTTCGATTTTTCATTTTCTTTATTTTTTCAATGTTTGTCATTTTATAATTTTTCGTTTATTGATTTTTTCAAATTTTCAATTTTGATTTTTTTATCTTTCCATTTTACACTTTTAAAATTTTTCAATTTTTAAATGTTTCAGTTTGATAATTTTTCGTTTTTTGACTTTAATGTTTGCAATTTTTCAATTTCTCGACTTCCAAATTTTTCAATTTTTCATTTTTCGATTTTTCAATTTCTCAATTTTTTATTTTTCATTTCCTTAGTTTTTCAAGAGCTGAATTTTTATTTTTCATTTTCCCGATTTTTTAATTTTTAATTTATCGATTTTATATCGCAATTTTTCGTTTTTTCTTTTTCTTTATTTGTACAATGTTTCTTGCAATTTTACAATTTTTTGTTTATTCAATGTTTCAAATTTTCAATCTTTGATTTTTCAGTCATCCGATTTTACAATTTTTAAATTTCCCCATTTTTCAATGTTTCAGTTTCATAATTTTTCGTTTTTCAATTTCGCGACTTCCAAATTGTTCAATTTTTTGTTTATTCAATTTTTTGATTTGAAATTTTCCAATTTTTGGATATTACAGTTCCTCATTTTTCGATTTTTCAGTTTTCCAATTTTTTATTTTTCGATTTTTCAAATTTCCAAGTTTTTGATTTTTATTTTTCATGTTCCTGATTTTTTAGTTCTTATTTTCTCGATCTTATATCACAATTTTTCGATTTTTCATTTTCTTTATTTTTTCAATGTTTGTCATTTTATAATTTTTCGTTTATCGATTTTTTCAAATTTTCAATTTTTGATTTTTTAATCTTTCGATTTTACACTTTTAAAATTTTTCAATTTTTAAATGTTTCAGTTTGATAATTTTTCGTTTTTTAACTTTGGTGTTTTCAATTTTTCAATTTCTCGACTTCCAAATTTTTCACTTTTTCGCTATTACAATTTTTCATTTTTCGATTTTTCAATTTCTAAATTTTTTATTTTTCGTTTCCTTACCTTTTCAAGTTCTTGATTTTTATTTTTGATTTTTCGATTTTTTAATTTTCATTTTTTCGGTTTTATATCAATTTTTCGTTTTTTCATTTCCTTTATTTTTGCAATGTTTCTTGCAATTTTTTTTTCATTTTTCGGTTTCTCAGTTTTTAAATTTTCGATTTTTCAATCTTTGGTTTCCTCAATTTTTCAAATTCTTGATTTTTATTTTTCATTTTCCCGATTTTTTTAATTTTCATTTTCTCGATTTTATATCACAATTTTTCGTTTTTTCATTCCCTTTATTTTTTCAATGTTAGAAAAAAAAAAAACAAATCAAAGTTGAAATAACGAAAAATTGAAAAATTAAGAAACTGAAAAATGAAAAAGCCTGAAGTTGAAAAAATCGAAAAAAAACAACGAATAAATGGAAAAATTGGAAAACCCAAATTTTTCAGTTTTTCGCTATTACAGTTTTTCATTTTTCGATTTTTCAGTTTCCCAATTTTTTATTTTTCGTTTCCCTAGTTTTTCAAGTTCTTGATTTTTATTTTTGATTTTTAATGTTTTCAGTTTTTTTCAATTTCTCGACTTTCAAATTTTTCAATTTTTCGATGTTAATTTGCGATTTTTCGATTTTTCGGTTTATCAGTTTTTAATCTTGCGATTTTTCAATTTTTCCTTTGGTCAATTTTTCAAGTTCTTGACTTTTATTTTTAATTTTCCCGATTTTTTTAATTTTCATTTTCTCGATTTTATATGACAATTTTTCGTTTTTTCATTCCCTTTATTTTTTCAATATTTCTTGCCATTTTATAGTTTTCCAAATTTTCAATCCCTCGATTTTAGTTTTTAAATTTTTCCATTTTTCAATATTTTAGTTTAATAATTTTTTGTTTTTCAACTTTAATTTTCTCAAGTTTTCAATTTTTCAATTTGCAATTTTTCAGTTTCCCGATTTTTTAATTTTCATTTTCTTGATTTTATATCACATTTTTTCGTTTTTTTATTTCCTTTATTTTTTTTCAATGATTTTTCCCATTTTATAATTTTTCGTTTAATCAATGTTCCAAATTTTCAATCTCGATTTTTCAATTTCTCGATTTTCCAGTGTTTAAATTTTTTAATTCTAAAATTTTTGGATTTTGCTATTATTTCCAATATTTCGATTTTACGTTTCATTTTTCAGATTTTGCACTTTTTCGATTTTTAAGTTGCTCCATTTTTAATCTTTCGATTCATCAATTTTTTAAATTCTTGATTTCCAATTTTTAGATTTTTCTAACATTTCTCTTTATACTTCTTCGTTTTTTCATTTTTGATTTTACAATTTTGCAATTTTTCGATTTTTTTTTTATGCGAAAATTTGAAAAATCGAAAAAATGACAAAACTATAAATTGCAAAATTCAAAGACTAAGAAAATCAATCAATGAATGGAAAAATTGGAAAACCCAAAAATTATACAATCGAAAAATTGTAACATTGAAAGATCGAAAAATTGAAAAATTAAATATATCCAGAAATTCAAAAATTAAAAATCGCAAAATTGAACAACCGAAAAGAGTTTTAAAAATAATAGTAATAACAATAATAAATAATTGAAACATGGAAAAACTGAAAAATGGTAAAATTGAAAAAAGTGAACAAATTTTTAAATTATAAAATATTACATTTTTGAATTGAAAACTAGAAAAATTGCAAATCAAAGTTGAAATAACGAAAAATTGAAAAATTAAGAAACTGAAAAATATAAAATGAAAAATGAAAAAGGCTGAAGTTGAAAAATCGAAAAAAAAAACAACGAATAAATGGAAAAATTGGAAAACCCAAAAATTATAAAATCGAAAAATTAATAGCGTCAAAATTGTAAAGTCGAAAAATTCAAACATTGGAAGATCGAAAAATTGAAAAATTAAATATCCAGAAATTGAAAAATTAAAAATCGTAAAATTGAAAAGTCTAAAGTTGAAAAACCGAAAAATTGAAAAATGAATTTTCAATTTTTCAGTTTCCCAATTTTTAATTTTTCATTTTCCCGATTTTTTAATTTTTATTTTCTTGATTTTATATCACAGTTTTTCGTTTTTTCATTTGCTTTATTTTTTTCAATGATTTTTCCCATTTTATAATTTTTCGTTTAATCAATTTTCCAAGTTTTCAATCTCGATTTTCCAGTGTTTAAATTTTTTAATTCTAAAATTTTTGGATTATTATTATTATTTCCAATATTTCGATTTTACGTTTCGTTTTTCCGATTTTGCACTTTTTCGATTTTTAAGTTGCTCCATTTTTAATCTTTCGAATCATCAATTTTTTAAATTCTTGATTTACAATTTTTAGATTTTTCTAACATTTCTTTTTATACTTCTTCGTTTTTTCATTTTTGATTTTACAATTTTGCATTTTTTCCATTTTTTTTATGCGAAGTCGAAAAATCGAAAAAATGACAAAACGATAAATTGCAAAATTCAAAGACTAAGAAAATCCATCATTGAATGGAGAAATTGGAAAACCTAAAAATTATGCAATCGAAAAATTGTAACATTGAAAGATCGAAAAATTGAAAAATTAAATATATCCAGAAATTCAAAAATTAAAAATCGCAAAATTGAAAAACCGAATGAAAGACTTTTAAAAATAATAATAATAACAATAATAAATAATTGAAACATGGAAAAATTGAAAAATGGTAAAATTGAAAAAAGTGAAAAAAATTTTAAATTATAAAATATTACATATTTGAATTGAAAACTAGAAAAATTGCAAATCAAAATTGAAATAACGAAAAATTGAAAAATTAAGAAACTGAAAAATATAAAATGAAAAATGAAAAAGGCTGAAGTTGAAAAATCGAAAAAAAAAACAACGAATAAATGAAAAAATTGGAAAACTCAAAAATTATAAAATCGAAAAATTAATAGCGTCAAAATTGTAAAGTCAAAAAATTCAAACATTGGAAGGTCGAAAAATTGAAAAATTAAATATCCAGAAATTCAAAAATTAAAAATCGTAAAATTGAAAAGTCTAAAGTTGAAAAACCGAAAAATTGAAAAATGAATTTTCAATTTTCAATTTTTCAGTTTCCCAATTTTTTATTTTTCATTTTCCCTATCTTTTAATTTTCATTTTCTTGATTTTATATCACAGTTTTTCGTTTTTTCATTTCCTTTATTTTTTTCAATTATTTTTCCCATTTTATAATTTTTCGTTTAATCGATTTTCCAAATTTTCAATCTCGATTTTTCAATTCCTCGATTTTCCAGTGTTTAAATTTTTTAATTCTCAAATTTTTGGACTTTGCTATTATTTCCAATATTTCGATTTTACGTTTCGTTTTTCCGGTTTTGCACTTTTTCGATTTTTAAGTTGCTCCATTTTTAATCTTTCGATTCATCAATTTTTTAAATTCTTGATTTCCAATTTTTAGTTTTTTCTAACATATCTTTTTATTCTTCTTCGTTTTTTCATTTTTGATTTTACAATTTTGCAATTTTTCCATTTTTTTTAATGCAAAAAGTTGAAAAATCGAAAAAATGACAAAACTATAAATTGCAAAATTCAAAGACTAAGAAAATCAATCAATGAATGAAAAAATTGGAAAAACCAAAAATTATGAAATCGAAAAATTGTAACATTGAAAGATCGAAAAATTGAAAAATTAAATATATCCAGAAATTCAAAAATTAAAAATCGCAAAATTGAAAAACCGAATGAAAGACTTTTAAAAATAATAATAACAATAATAAATAATTGAAACATGGAAAAATTGAAAAATGGTAAAATTGAAAAAAGTGAAAAAATTTTTAAATTATAAAATATTACATATTTGAATTAAAAACTAGAAAAATTGCAAATCAAAGTTGAAATAACGAAAAATTGAAAAATTAAGAAACTGAAAAATATAAAATGAAAAATGAAAAAGCCTGAAGTTGAAAATCGAAAAAAAACAACGAATAAATGGAAAAATTGGAAAACCCAAATTTTTCAGTTTTTCGCTATTACAGTTTTTCATTTTTCGATTTTTCAGTTTCCCAATTTTTTATTTTTCGTTTCCCTAGTTTTTCAATTTCTCGACTTTCAAATTTTTCAATTTTTCGATGTTAATTTGGGATTTTTCGATTTTTCGGTTTATCAGTTGTTAATCTTTCGATTTTTCAATTTTTCCTTTCGTCAATTTTTCAAGTTCTTGTTTTTTATTTTTCATTTTCCCGATTTTTTTAATTTCCATTTTCTCGATTTTATATCACAATTTTTCGTTATTTCATTCCCTTTATTTTTTCAATATTTCTTGCCATTTTATAGTTTTCCAAATTTTCAATCTATGATTTTTCAATCCCTCGATTTTAGTTTTTAAATTTTTCCAGTTTTCAATATTTTTGTTTCATAATTTTTTGTTTTTCAACTTTCATTTTCTCAAGTTTTCAATTTGCAATTTTTCAGTTTCCCAATTTTTTATTTTTCATTTTCCCGATTTTTTAATTTTTATTTTCTTGATTTTATATCACAGTTTTTCGTTTTTTCATTTCCTTTATTTTTTTCAATGATTTTTTCCATTTTATAATTTTTCGTTTAATCAATTTTCCAAATTTTCAATCTCGATTTTTCAATTCCTCGATTTTCCATTTTTTAAATTCTTGATTTCCAATTTTTAGATTTTTCAAACATTTCTTTTTATACTTCTTCGTTTTTTCATTTTTGATTTTACAATTTTGCAAAATCGAAAAAATGATAAAACGATAAATTGGAAAATTCAAAGACTAAGAAAATCAATCAATGAATGGAAAAATTGAAAAACCCAAAAATTATTAAATCGAAAAATTGTAACATTGAAAAATCGAAAAACTGAAAAATTAAATAAATCCAGAAATTCAAAAATTAAAAATCGCAAAATTGAAAAACCGAATGAAAGAGTTTTAAAAATAATAATAATAACAATAATAAATAATTGAAACATGGAAAAATTGAAAAAAGTGAAAAAATTATAAAATATTACATATTTGAATTGAAAACTAGAAAAATTGCAAATCAAAGTTTAAAATAACGAAAAATTGAAAATTTAAGAAACTGAAAAATATAAAATGAAAAATTAAAAAGCCTGAAGTTGAAAATTCGACAAAAAATAACGAATAAATGGGAAAATTGGAAAACCCAAACATTATAAAACCGAAAAATTAATAGCGTCAAAATTGTAAAGTCGAAAAATTCAAACATTGGAAGATCGAAAAATTGAAAAATTAAATGTCCAGAAATTCAAAAATTAAAAATCGTAAAATTGAAAGTGAAAATTTTTTAAAATTATAATTGTTATTAGATACATATTTGAAATGAAAACTCGGAAAATTGCAAATCAAAGTTGAAATAACGAAAAATTGAAAAATTAAGAAACTGGAAAATATAAAACGGAAAAAACGAAAAATTGAAAAGTTTGAAGTTGAAAAACCGAAAAATTGAAGAATGAAGAAAATAAAAACCGAAACGAGAAACTGTTAATCGAAAAATTGAAAAATTAAAAACTCATGAAATCGCAAAATCTAAAAATTTAAACATCCAAAAGTTGGAAAATCGAAAAACTGGAAAATTTAACAATGAAAACTTGGGGAGTTTTATGTCGCAAATTGAAGAAACAAAAAAAAATGAAAAAATGAAAAATTGACAAAACGATAAATTGCAAAATTCAAAGACTAAGAAAATCAATCAATGAATGGAAAAATTGGAAAACCCAAAAATTATGAAATCGAAAAATTGTAACATTGAAAAATCGAAAAACTGAAAAATTAAATAAATCCAGAAATTCAATAATTAAAAATTGCAAAATTGAAAAACCGAATGAAAGAGTTTTAAAAATAATAATAAAAACATAACAATAATAAATAATTGAAACATGGAAAAATTGAAAAAAGTGAAAAAATTATAAAATATTACATATTTGAATTGAAAACTAGAAAAATTGCAAATCAAAGTTGAAATAACGAAAAATCGAAAAATTAAGAAACTGAAAAATATAAAATGAAAAATCCTGAAGTTGAAAATTCGAAAAAAAAAAACAACGAATAAATGGAAAAATTGGAAAACCCAAAAATTATAAAACTGAAAAATTAATAGCGTCAAAATTTTCCGATTTTGCACTTTTTCGATTTTTAAGTTGCTCCATTTTTAATTTTTCGATTCATCAATTTTTTAAATTCTTGATTCCCAATTTTTAGATTTTTCAAACATTTCTTTTTATACTTCTTCGTTTTTTCATTTTTGATTTTACAATTTTGCAATTTTTCCATTTTTTTTTTAATGCGAAAAGTTGAAAAATCGGAAAAATGACAAAACGATAAAATGGAAAAATTGGAAAACCCAAAAATTATGAAATCGAAAAATTGTAACATTGAAAAATCGGAAAACTGAAAAATTAAATAAATCCAGAAATTCAAAAATTAAAAATCGCAAAATTGAAAAACCGAATGAAATAGTTTTAAAAATAATAATAATAATAACATAACAATAATAAATAATTGAAACATGGAAAAATTGAAAAAAGTGAAAAAATTATAAAATATTACATATTTGAATTGAAAACTTGAAAAATTGCAAATCAAAGTTGAAATAACGAAAAATTGAAAAATTAAGAAACTGAAAAATATAAAATGAAAAATTAAAAAGCCTGAAGTTGAAAATTCGAAAAAAAACAACGCCTAAATGGGAAAATTGGAAAACCCAAACATTATAAAACCGAAAAATTAATGGCGTCAAAATTGTAAAGTAGAAAAATTCAAACATTGGAAGATCGAAAAATTGAAAAATTAAATGTCCAGAAATTCAAAAATTAAAAATCGTAAAATTGAAAAACCGAATGAAAAAATCCAATAATTGAAAAATGGAATTATTGAAAAACGGTAAAATTGAAAAAGTGAATTTTTTTTTAAATTATAATTATTATTAGATACAAAGTTGAAATAATGAAAAATTGAAAAATCAAGAAACTGAAAAATATAAAACGGAAAAAACGAAAAATTGAAAAGTCTGAAGTTGAAAAATTGAAAAATGAAGAAAATAAAAACCGAAACGAGAAACTGTTAATCGAAAGATTGAAAAATTAAAAACTCATGAAATTGCAAAATCTAAAAATTGAAACATCCAAAAGTTGGAAAATCGAAAAACTGGAAAATTTAACAATGATTGAAGAAACAAAAAAAAAATGAAAAATTGAAAAAATTAAAAATTATAAGATCGGAATATTGAAAAATCGAAAAATTGTAAAAATAAAGCAAATAAAAAAATGAAAAATTGAAAAGTGGAGTAAATGAGAATGTTTTAAAATCCGAAAATTGAAAATTCTAAAATCGTATAATTGGAAAATGAAAAATTGCAAATCAAAAATTGACGAAAGGAAAAATGGAAAAATTATGAAACTGAAAAATCTAAAAGTTTGAAAAAAATTAATAAAATACGAAAAATTGCAACGCAAAATTTGGAGAACTGAAAAATTAAAGGATCGAAAAATTTAAAATTCCAGAAATTCTAAATGGACAAATTGCAAAATCTAAAAATTCACAAATTCAAAAGTTGGAAAGCTGAACAACTGGCGAAAAAAAACAAATGAATGTTAGGATTAAGTGTTCTTGTTTTTTCGTTTGTTTGTTTTTCTTTTTAATATTTGTCTATTTATAAGTAATTTTAGGTATAAATCAATGTAAAGATATATTAACCGTTAATAAACATTATAGAGGTTATCAAAAAACAAAAGTCTCAAAACATTTTCTACTTTTTCAAAGAAGCGAGATTTGTAGATATGTATTTGGTCATGTAGATCTTGTGTTTATCTATATTGTAGTTCAATTAAAAACTGGATTTATTTCAGGGTTTCTGACCGAAGATGTTAAAATCGAAGATGAGGACAATATAGTTCCAGAGTCGGTTTCACAGGTATGCCAACTTTTACGCACAACACCATGTGGAAACTGTTCGCCTGACAGTCCAGACAGAGTGTTGTAGCGTCAAAATTAGTCAATGCACGACAACTAAATTTAAATTTAGTCGGGCGAATAGCTTCCACTTGGTAATTCCAATCTAGAATTCAAAACTTTGTAGACCCTCGACTACAACCTCGACCCAAAACTATTCGTCCGTAAACACCGCCCCGCCAACCGCCACTGGCTAAAAATCGCCGAATTCCCATCCCGAGACCAAGCCGAGCAGCGAATTCACGCCGACGGCTGCTGGAAACGCACCTCCTTAAAAAAGACCCTCGACGGCGACAAAGTCGTTTTTCGGTGCACTAAAGCCAAATACCGCAAAAAAGAGTGTCCGGCGGCCGTCTATCTCTTGTACCACGTGTCCAGCTCCAACGTCTCCATGTACTCCACCGAGTGCGAGCACGACAACCACGACACGGGTCAACGCGGCCTGAGCGACGAAACCAAAGCCATAGTGAAAAAGTTGTTTGACGAGGGGGTCCAAAAACCCAACGGGATCATCTACGCCATGCGAAAAAGAAACTTTATGGCACCGCCCAAGGCGAAACTCGTGCCGTTTCTAAAGCAGCTGCGCAAAAAAGTGCAGTAACTCTAGTGTTATAAATGACTTTAAGCTGTCGTGCATTGACTTGTTTTGGGGTTTGAGTTTTGTCGTCAAAGAATGTAATTTTAGCAAACAAAGGCGCGGAGGATGATGGCGAAAATTCGGGCCGAGAATAGGAAATTGAGGGCGCAGCTGAAGCAAAGGCGCCTGAAACGTAAATGCAGAAATTTTAAGCGTGCCAAAAATTTAGCGATTGGCCACAGAGGAGACAAAGAGGTGGTTTTTCGTACTCGTGGAAAAAAGTTTCAACATTTTTTCTAGGTTCATGTTGGACGAGGGGTTTTTCTCCCGATACCGATGTACGATACTATAGTCAGTCAGTCTAAGTCTGGTCAACAATTTGTTCGGAGTGTCTCTGCCGCCATATTTGGGTATGAAACTTTAGCCAAGTGTTCTGTTACCGGAAAGTTCTGTAATAGAACTAAAACGATAAAACCTCAGCTGGACCCCACAAAGCTGCGAGCTGTTAAAGGTGAGTAGTCTGACGAAATTTAGACGTGGTCATAGTAAAAGTGTTGCAGACATCTATAGACACTACTTGGAATCCAAAGGGATGCCACAGAACGACGTAGAATACGAACTGGAAAAAACCCACATGTACATAGCGCGAAAAATTGCAGACGTGTGTAAACAACAAAAGAAAACAGAAGAAAGCGACAAAACTTAGTCTTATGTACATTAATAAATTTTTACTCCCAACAGTCAGATTTATTGAAAAACCAAAATTTCATTCTAGTTGTTTTAAATTTAAACCAGATCTAACACGCTTTGCTTTGTAGATCTGCCCAGATTTTCCAAGACGCGCCGGGGCAGACGCTGCATGATATTCAAAGAGCACCTGTTTTACCAGAACCAGAGGGTCCCCACCCGGATTTTCTGGGTGTGCGCTTTCTACTACAAAAGCAAGTGTAGGGCGCGCTGCGTCACTGACCTGAACGGGAGGATCAACCGGACCAGCCTCCTCCACAACCATCCACCACCCACCGACAACTTCCACAAGTTCATCACCGAAAAGAAAGAGTCCCCCATCTTCTGTTAACCCAACAAATGTAAACTTCGTTACAATTTCAATAAACTATTTATTCAAACTACTGTAATACTCTTCTTCAAGGTCGTACAAATCCGCGGCCATGTCGTCCCTCAAAGACATCAGTTTTTGGTCACATTCAGCCTGCTTTGTCCTACAAATAATAATAATTGACTCAAACGCGGTTTCATTCTAGTTAAATTACCTGAAGAGCTTCGAGTTTTGCGTGATCGCTTCATTCACAGACGGGAAATCGTTCAAAATCAGGTACTGTTTGATGTCTGAGACTAGTTTCATTAAAGACTCCCCAGCTCGCACTATATTAGCCGCTCGAACGTGCATTTCGTAGGTGTCTTGCTCGCACTGGGTCATCCGAGACAGCTGTGTGTCGTGTTCACCTTTAGCGAGCTTAACAATCTCTAAAACGGGCTTTTCAAAAAAAAGGGGGCTCCAATTTGACATTACCTTCAAAGTTCTCCAACATGCTCTTAACATCGTCCTTCAGGCGCGTCCGGTAGGACTTGAGGAGCGCTTCTTTGCTTTGGGGCAAGGCTCTAGCTCCAGACATCGTGTACAACAAAAATATTTACCTTCTGCAAAAAGTGTGGTTATGTTTTGCCTCTATCACAGTAGCCCTCTGGTGGCCACAATTGTAACTACACTCAGGTTTCTTCTAACAAAATAAACTATTTTTGAATTGTAGAACTAGAAGCTCGTTTAGTTTTCTGCAATGGTGCTTTTTTCCAATTTAATTTGTTGCTAATTTTCGATTTTTGTTGTCGAACTGTCAAATAGTTGCTGTGACGTCACGAAAACAAAACGCGCTAAAAATTTTCAATCCAAGGTGTGAAAAAGTGGGTTGGTGGTGGCGAATATTACTCCTGTGATTCACACAACACGTTGTTGGGGGCGGGTCGCTACCTTGGTGGCGGCGGCGGTGCAATTTCAATCAGTGATGGCCCCCGTTAATTTCTGATTTTTATTTATCCAGATACCACCGCCGGCCCGTCGACCAATCAGATTGGACGCTCGTGACGTCACGAAAACATGCAGGCGGTAAAAATGTTCACATTAGATTTGTGAAAATTCCGTGGAAATTTGCTTTAAACTGAGAAAAAGTGGGTTAGTGGGTGGTAAACGGTGCTTCTTTAGCCAACAGAACATGTTTTTGGGGGCGGGGGCGGTACTTTAGTGGCGGCGGGTAATGGTTTTAGGTGGTGGCGGTGGCGGCAGCTTCGAGGTCCAAGGTAAGTCCATTAGTGGTAATTTTAGTTAAAAAGGACGTTTTTGTGTGCATAATGTGTTAATTTACGTAAATTTGGGTATTTGTGGTGTCTGAAGGGTGTTGGGGGACAGGGTCGTATTTGCGATTTTGGAAGCCCGGCAGTGTCGGATTGGGGACACGGGGGTCCATGGCGATATAGGCGTTTTAAAAAAATGATGTTATTTTGAAAAATTATAAAAGTAGACTCTGAGATTTTCGTTTTGTGATAACTGTTAACCTCCATAAAGTGGCGTAATTAACGTCACCGCAACCCCTGCGTTTTTAAATATGAAATATATTTAAAGCAGATAACTAACGGGAAAAATGTATACATTCTCAATTTCTTAGTATATGCTTAACTTCGAATGTTTATGTTTGTACTTCGACCGAATTCGACTACCAGCATAAACATCAGCGATTGGTTAATTTTGTGCCTTCAACGTAGAGGAAAGGACTGATTGATTAATTCATACTCTTCTTTAATCATTTGGAGTCATAAAACCATAAACGTTCGAAATAGATATTCTTAAACAGAATAAATTTGATAAAATAAACCGAAACAAAACAAAAAACAAGACTTATAAATAAACGAAATTTACATATAGATCAATAAATTAGAAAATACATGTCGAAAATAATATTGCGAAAAAATATATATCCTGAGGTACCTATATATTGTTTCGCAATATTATTTTTCAAAAAATTACGCACCAACTCAATGACATATGATTAAATTCGCAATCCTAAATTCGAGCAAAATCATAAAAAAAATTCTTTCGTCAATTTGACGTTCACTTACAAAAACATTGATTTAGACAGATTTAGAAAATTTACCCACTTTCGTCAAATTCATTCTAAACAATTTTAAAGTTTTTTTTGTGTTATAAAATGAGAGTCCAATCGATTTCTGATACCCAATACAAAGTAGTGAAATTTCGAAAAAAAAAAATGGGTGGAAACTAATAGAATCTAGGATTTAAAAAAAGTAAAAAAAGCGCTAATCGTAAGTTTTTTGTTATACTATTTGCTACTGGAACTGTAAAAATTGCTATATTTCAGTAGGCGATTTTGAAAGAACGACAGAAATTTTCGATGAAACCAAGTGGAAAATGTCAAAAGTGTAAGAATCAGTCATATCTTATAAAATGCTAGCCCCGCCCACCCGCCCTCTATTCTCTTGGCAGATATGTCATTTGCCAAATACAGTCTTATCTTATCAAGTAGTAGCCCCGCCCACCCGCCCTCTATTTTCTTGGAGAGTATGTCATTTGCCGAAATCAGTTTTATCTTAGCAAGTAGCTCCACCCATCCTCAGTCTTCTCATTCCAAGAACTAATTTTATTTCTGCTCGTATAAGATCATTCATTTTATTCAAATCGAATAAAATTAATCACCGAAATGAAGGCAGGGTGGGTGGGCGGATTTAATTATATTCTCCCATGTAGTGGTAGTGAAAATAATAGAATCTAGGATGTGAAAAAAGTAAAAAAGCGCCAATCGTAAATGTTTTGTTATAGTATTTGCTACCAGAACTGTAAAAATTGCTATAATTCAGTTGGCGATTTTGAAAGAACGACAGAAATTTTCAATGAAACGAAGTCGAAAATGACTTCTGGATGTTGAAATCTACCAGAAAGTGTCTAGCTAATTTTCAACAATAGTTGAAAAATGATCGAAAATGTCAAAAGTGTCAAAATTAGTCATATCTTATTAAATGCTAGCCCCGCCCACCCGCCCTGTATTCTCTTGGCAGATATGTCATTTGCCAAAAACAGTCTTATCTTATCAAGTACTAGCTCCGCCCATCCCCAGTCTTCTCATCCTAAGAACTAATTTTATTTCTGTTCAATATAAGGTCACTCCTTTTATTCAGACCGAATAAAATTAATCAGTGAAATGAAGGCAGGGTGGGTGGGCGGGGCTAATTATGTTCTTCTATGAAGTGGGAGTGGAAACTAATAGAATCTAGGATGTGAAAAAAATAAAAAAAACGCTAATTGTAGGTTTTTTGTTATACTATTTGCTACTGGAACTGTAGAAATTGCTACATTTCAATGGTCGATTTTGGAAGAACGACAGAAATTTTTGAAGAAGCATTGTCGGAAATGTCAAAAGTGTAAGAATCAGTCATATTTTATAAAATGGTAGCCCCCCCCACCCGCCCTCTATTTTCTTGGCAGATATGTCATTTGCCAAATACAGTCTTATCTTATCAAGTAGTAGCCCCGCCCACCCGCCCTCTATTTTCTTGGAGAGTATGTCATTTGCCAAAATCAGTTTTATCTTAGCAAGTAGCTCCACCCATCCTCAGTCTTCTCATTCTAAGAACTAATTTTATTTCTGCTCGTATAGAATCATTCATTTTATTCAAATCGAATAAAATTAATCACCGAAATGAAGGCAGGGTGGGTGGGCGGGGCTAACTATGTTCTCCTATGGAGTGGTAGTGGAAATTAATAGAATCTAGGATGTGAAAAAAATAAAAAAAAGGGCACCAATCGTAAATTTTTTGTTATTTAATTTGCTACTGGAACTGTAAAAACTGCTATATTTCAGTTGGCGATTTTCGACGAACGGTAGAAATTTTAGACGAAACGAAATCGAAAATGACTTCTAGATGTCGAAATCTACCAGCAAGTGTCTAGATAATTTTCATAAGTAGTTGAAAAATTGTCGAAAATGTCAAGTGTCAAAATCAGTCATATCTTATATAATGCTAGCCCCGCCCACCCGCCCTCTATTCTCTTGGCAGATATGTCATTTGCCAAAAACAGTCTTATCAAGTGCTAGCCCCGCCCATCTCCAGTCTTCTCATCCTAAGAACTAATTTTATTTCTGCTCAGTATAAGATCACTCCTTTTATTCAGACCGAATAAAATTAATCATTGAAATAAAGGCAGGGTGGGTGGGCGGGGCTAATTATGTTTTCTCTGGAGTGGGAGTGGAAACTAATAGAATCTAGGATGTAAAAAAAAATAAAAACAACCGCTAATCGTAGATTTTTTGTTATACTATTTGCTACTGGAACTGTTGAAATTGCTACATTTCAATTGTCGATTTTGGAAGAACGACAGAAATTTTCGAAGAAGCATAGTCGAAAATGACTTTTTCCAGTTATCGTCAAGAAAAACCAGAAAAATTGTTAGTTAACACCAGTGTCGTATTGAGGACATGAGGATCCACCGGGAAATTTACAGAATGGGGCCTTGTGGTATTGTATACAGAGGTTGTTTGGGTACTATTAATACTATTATTATTTTCAGTTTTGCTGGCGACAAAATGATGTTTTCGGAATTTTGATGACAGTATCAAGAAAAACAAAGCTAGTAAAAAAAAATTGTGGAAGGTTATTTTGACAGAACTTCCCTCGACTTTGAAATATGGTTCGAGAAATTCCTCGTCTTCCGTTTTGTGATAACTGTTGATCTCTACAAAGTGGCGTAATTAACATCATCGCAACCCCTACGTCTTTAAATATGAAATATATTTAAAGATGATAACTAACGGGAAAAAATGTAAACATTCTCAATTTTTTAGTATGTGCTTAACTTCGACTGTTTATGCAAACAAACACCAGCGATTAAAAGAAAATGAAATTTGGTTGATTTTTTGTCCCCAACGAAGACGAAAGGGTTGATCGATTAATTTGATTGATTCATTCTCAATTTTTTCTTCAAAAACACTCATAAATTTGAGGGCAGGGTGGGTGGGCGGGGCTAATTATTATCTCCTATTGAGTGGTAGTGGAAATTAATAAAATCTAGGATATGAAAAAAGTTTAAAAAAAGTTAATTGTAAATTTTTTGTCATACTACTTGCTACTGGAACTGTAAGAATTGCTATATTTCAATTGGTGATTTTCGAAAAACGGTAGAAATTTTAGACGAAACGAAGTCGAAAATTTTAGTTAAAAGGGACGTTTTTGTGGGTATAATGTGATCAATTCAGGTCAATTTCCTTATTTGTTGTGTCTAGATGGTGATAGAAAACAGGACCGCACTAGCTGTATTATGTGGTCGTTGCTTACTCAATTTGAAGTATTCAGTTGTTGGATAATTGTTTATGTGGTCATCGTCGTTACATAATCTCACTTTTTCAGTTCGAGAGTGAATGATTAAATTTATTAATATTAATTAAATGTAAATATAGAAACTTTTTACAAAATACGCATTATTTGTGTTATTGTGTGTGGTGTGTGAGCGGAAAATATATACAGAATATCATTATCCCTCCGAATTTTTTTATATAATACCAGCAAAATTTTCATTTTCGGCGCCTCAACCGTATCCAGTTCCCGTATTACAATTTCAATAAAGCAATATTTGCTCAAATCTCGCATTAATCTCCTGCTCCACGAACATGAGGAAGTGTAAGATATACATAATTAAATTTTCTTGAATCGAAAACTCGTAGCCTGCAGCAATTCGTAACCGAGATAATGATTTGGCTCAGTTCCGACTAGTGTAAAGCAGTTATCTCTCTATTGTTGGTGTCCTTAAGTTTTCGGACGAAAGAAAACACTATTATCCTCGAAACTGCGCAAGGCTTAGGACTGTATTTATAAATAGGACTTAGGAGTCGAATCGGGCTCTGCCCTAATGGCCGTCATTGTAACGAATGTGGCGAACTTGTAATGCCCGCAGAGATTTTATAGGTGGCCTAGGAAAACGGACGCAATTAGCTAATCTGCATTTATTTTGTCGCACTGTGTTCACAGACTTTTTTTGTGTTGATTTGGGGTGGGATCCATGCGGGTTGCTGATTGGAAACAAAAATCGGCTATAGCAGCAAATTATGAAACCAAGACGAGTTCAAGTCGATTCAGGTCGAAAATCCCCTTTTTGTGAGCGTGTTTTAAATTTGAATGGACACTTTTCAATGGTTGTCGCCCTTTAAAATCCCCCATGACGCGAAAAAATCACTTTTCTTACATTAACCCGCATTAGCTTCAATCCCATTGTTAGTTTCGACTCGAGTGATAAAAACCTAATTGGCTCCGTTTAAAATTGACGGAACCCGATTTAATTACGCTCAGTCCGGACTTGTAATGTCTTTATCAGGGAGGGTGGAAATTTTGAATCCGCTTTTGTCCACGTTCCCTATTCTGTTTCGTGTGTGCTAATTGCGAAATATCAAAGATAACGAAAAAGCGCAAAAATAATCGGATTTTTTCGCACTCCCCTGTTTTCGATCGACGAATTCCTCGTTTCCGATTTAAAACGAAATTATAACGGCACTGCACCGCCTTATTTTACTTTTAAATTGACGCATTAAGCAAATGATTTCCTTTTAAAGGTGCTTTATCTCGCAGAATACGCGAAATGCTGACACGGAGACCTTTTTTTGCGAAAATATCAACAGCGGCGATTAACTATTTAGCGCGAACGTCGACGAATATGGAATATAAATGAAAAATTAAGTGCGTAGACGCACTATTTTTCAACCGCTGAGAGGCCATAAATTTTCAATGAGATGGAAAAATGTTTTTCTTTGGAGTGGTCGCATTCAGGTGTGATAGGTTGGGGCGCTATTGTGGCCAGAATTGACAGGTGGTTAATATTTAGTGGGTCCCTGCGGGGCCAAAGCCAGAGAAATAACCACCTAATTCCACCCATAAATGTCAATTCTGGTCATTATTAAACTAAATAACCTAATAAACTTCCGATTGTTGCACACAGTCGTTAAAAACGAAACGAAAAGTCTTTGTGTGTTCAAATTAGTATCTCTTTGTGGAAGCGCGCGTTTGATGTTCTGTGATATGATAAAATGAAAACACTGCATTTGCATCCCCGCCAGATACGAGAGAAAAATAAATCCGACTTTCAACGTATTGATTGAAAGCCGTTCCAATAATTTTAAAAGCACGAAATGTGGCAACATTTTTTTGAGTTAACCCACTCCCATCCGTATGGTTGCTTGCGTGAAACAAACTCCATTTATCTCGCCAAAGTTTTATTGGAGACGGCCAGATATTGAAATTCGCTCCTTTGGGACCGCGCTGCAAGCAAACGTAGCGAAAAAATAAACCTTTCTTTACAATTGAAATTTATTTGGTTTCGGGATGGACGCAAGAAAACTATTTCCGTTTATTCCGCCTTGAAGGCTATCACTTTTGCAAAGTAATCGACGCTTAAGTGGGTTTCTAGATGTGAAAACTTAGCTGGAGGTGACATCCATTATTGATAAAAAGCATACAGACACGTTTAAAAATTCATTCCACTTTGCTTCCGCCCGGTCTGTTTCAGAGGGAGTGTAAGGTTTTATATTACGCCATAAATAAAGAGGGATGCATATGCGATATTTCCGAAACGAGGTTATTCGATGTGGAGCTAAAAACAGTGGCGTTCGCGATGTCGTGTTGACATTAACATACCCATTCAGTGGCGTAACAATCAAACTGCGGGCCTGTGTTCTACAACACTGTGGGGCCCCTAATGAACAGCGAAATAAAGATGTTTCAAAATACGAGTATAATGAGTAAAGTATGAGTAGATTGCAATTAGGGATTACGTTTTATTAAAATCATTCTACCTGAAACACTCAATTAAAAAATAAAATACAATAATCACCTGAATATATATAATTAAAATATACACAATTATACATATTAGAAACTAGCCGATCCGACAAACGTTGTTTTGGCATTTCTGGTGAATATTTTGCTAGTTAAATAAAAAATTAAATTAAAATAAATACATATAAATATAATTAAACTAGCTTTTCGCCCGCGGCTTCGCTCGCGTAGACGATTCGTTGTGTTGGGGAGCATTATTATCAACCTTCAAGTAAAAAATGTGTTTGAAGGACATTAATACAATTTCCAGTAAAAATAGACATAAAAATGTTTACTCACAAAAACTTTGTCACCCCCTTTCATCTTCTAAGGGGGAAATCTCGAAACAATCTGAAATACGTGTTTCATTATTTGTGTTGAAGAGTATTAATACCTAGTCCCCCGTAAAAATGTAAATTTACAGTAGAAATATTTTTCCCATACAAATTTCGCCACCACTTTTCACCCCCTTAGAGGTTGAATCTCGGAAAATAATTAAATACGTGCTTCATTATTTGTACTGAAGACCATTCATACCAAGTTTCACGTAGAAATTTAAATTTACAAATATTCTTCCCATACAATCTTAGCCAGCACTTTTCACCCCCTTGATGGTTGAATTTCGCAAAATGCTTAAATACGTGTTTCATTATTTGTGTTGCAGACAATTAATGCCAAGTTTCACGTAAAAATTTAAATTTACAATAGAAATATTCCCACACAAATCTAGCCATCATATTTCACCCCCTTAGGGGTTGAATCTGGAAAAATGCTTAAATACGTGTTTTATTATTAGTGCAGAAGAGCATTCATACCAAGTTTTAAGTAAACATCACCATAAACATATTTTTCTCATACAAACTTAGCCACACCTTTTTTTACCCCCTTAGGGGTTTAATCTCAGAAAATGTTTAAATATGTGTTTCATTATTTGTGTCGAAGAGCATTAATTTAATATCAAGTTTCACGCAAAAATTTAAATTTACAGTAGAAATACTTTTCCTATACAAACTTAACCAGTACTTTTCACCCCCTTAGGGGTTGAATTTCGGAAAATGCTTAATTACGTGTTCCACTATGCATTAATACTAAATTCCATGTCAAAAATTTACAATAGAAATAATTTTCCGATATAAAGTTAGCCACCACTTTTCACCCCCTTAGGGGTTGAATCTCGGAAAATGTTCAAATACGTGTTTCATTACTTGTGTTGAAGAGCATTATTACCAAGTTTCACGTAAAAATGTAAATATACGTACAATAGAAACATTTTCCCATACAAACTTAGCCTCCACATTTCACCCCCTTAGGGGTTGAATTTTAGAAAATGCTTAAACACCGGTTTCATTATTTATGTTGAAGAACATTAATACCAAGCTTCACGTAAAAATTTCAATTTATAGTAGAAATATTGTTCCTATACAAACTTAGACACCACTTTTCACCCTCTTTGGGGTCGAATCTCCGAAAATGCTTAAATACGTGTTTCGATTTTTGTGTTGAAGAGCATTAATACCAAGTTTTAAATAAACATCACCTCAAAATTTACAATAGAAATATTTTTCGGATACAAAATTAGCCACCACTTTTCACCCCCTTAGGGGTTGAATCTCGGAAAATGCTTAAATAGTGTTTCATTATTTGTGTTTAACAGCACTAATACCAAGTTTCACGTGAAAATTTAATTTTACAATGGAAACATTTTTTCCGCACAAAGTTAGCCAGTACTTTTCACACCCTTAGGGGTTGAATCCCGGAAAATGCTTAAATACGTGTTTCGTTATTTGTGTTGGAGACAATTAGTGCCAAGTTTCACGTAAAATTTTAAATTTACAATAGAAATATTCGCACACAAATCTAGCCACCATATTTCACCCTCTTAGGGGTTGAACTTTAGAAAATGCTTAAAGACGGGTTTCATTATTTGTGTTGAAGAACATTAATAGCAAGTTTCACGTAAAAATTTCAGTTTATAGTAGAAATATTGTTCCTATACTAACTTATCCGCCCAAACTTAGACACCACTTTTCACCCCCTTAAGGGTCGAATCTCCGAAAATGCTTAAATACGTATTTCCTTATTTGTATTGAAGAGAATTAAAATGTACCAGGTTTCACGTAACGATCTAAATTTACAGTAGATATATTGGTCCTATACAAATATTATCACCCCTTTTCAACCCCCTTAGGGGATGAATTTCGAGAAATCCCTTCTTAAACGATGTCTCCAGTATAAAATGAACATTCTCTCCAAATTTCAACTTTCTATAATTAGCGGTTTGGGCTGGGCGTTGATATGTCAGTCGGGACATTGCCTTTTATACAGGGTGTTATTGAAAGGTACGTACAACAAAATGGACAGTTCTTCGCGAAGTCTAAGAAGTCGGAAAAACTTATTTTGTGTTATCAAAGTTATAAGGGGAAAATTAACCCTTATCCAACCTTTTTAGACACTACTGAAGGATAAATAGGTACAATTAATTTATTTTAGTAAATCCTAGCAACTGTAACAATAAAACTTTTGTCAAAACTAAATGTTGCTATAGAAACGAAAGATGATCCTTTTATCAGAGGCGTACAACGAATTTGGACATAAATTTTAACAATTTTTGTCTCTAAAAGGAGAACACTTTTACCTGAACTTTTTTTAACTTTTAGCACCCATACTTCGAGACCAATTGCCGATTTTATTTTGTACGTAACTTTCAATAACAGGCTGTATATAAAGATTAAATTATAAAAATTTATCGTACGACAATGATTATATTCAATAGCAATCTTGCAACGCTATTGCGCATCTGTGGATGAAAGCAAAGATACTCATATCGTTATTAAAATGGGGGTTGGTGGTAGAAGGGTCAAAATTTAGAGTTATATGTATTTTTAATGCCAAATCTTAAAAAAATTAAAATAAAAAATGTTGTCTAAAAAATAAAATAAAAACTTGGTGGGCCACCTTTATCACTTAGGGGTATAAAAAATAATTTACTAGACCTACCGAATATACACAAAAAATTTCATAAAAATCGGTCAAGGTGTTTCGGAGGAGTTTGGTTACAAACAATATGACACCAGAATTTTATATTAGATTATTTTAGAACAAATTTCATTAACATATAAAAGGTTATACTGAGTCGACCTTAAAAGATAGACATATGCTGTCGAGGACTTTTTTTTAGAACTTTTAGCAAGGAACAATTCCATCATACAGGATTTTTATGTAACTTTAACCGTTTAAGCAGTGCAAGCAACGGAAGCTGTCGAAGGAGGAATAATTTTCCTGTTTTTCCGATATTTTTCATTGCTGCTCCGCTTCTATTAATGTTATATAGCCTATAACCTTCCTCGACAAATGGACTATCCAACACAAAAATATTTTTTTAATTCGCACTAGTAGTTTCTGAGATTAGCGCGTTCAACCAAACAAACTATTCAACTTTATAATATAAGTAAGTATAGAAGTATAGATAAAAATGCCCATTTTTTTTTTTAATCTCAAAATTGTTTTCTTCTTGCCTTCCAATGGGCACAAGTTGATACAAAATTTTACACATCTAAGCTTCTACCAATTTGATTTCCAATTGAGAGATTCAGTGAAAATAATCTGCATAGGCCCATTGTGTTTCTTAAAAAATTTTTAGTCATTTTTAATTTCCAAAAAGATCTTTCCGGTGAAGCCACCGAAAAAGGTATTGTAAGAAAAGTGAAACATGCTGTGATAATTTCAGTGAAACTAGTGCAGGTAGGTCATTCTGTAATAATTTCCCAGTCCAGTTTTTTTTCTACTTAAAAAATTAGTTGTAACATACATCAGATATATTTTATTATTCCAAAAGAGCACCACTAGTACAAAATTAAAATAGTTTTGAAAATACGAAAGTATTCATAAAACTCAACTGAAACTGAATTTTTTTTTACGTCTTGTTGCAGCATGAAGTTTCACTGTAGATCTGAGGACAAAATTTAAGTATTTTGTTGTCTTGCATCATAAATTAGTCATACTTTTGTCGGATAAAGATTGGTAATTTACTACATGGGGTGTTAGATTTGCCACAGTGGGATTGCGACACTGCGACAGGTTTATTAGAAACAGATGCTGATGCATTTTCGACCGCCGGTGCCGGTCGCTAAAACCCGAGTAAATAACAATGAACCATCGATCCTGGGATTACCGCACATTTTCGAATTTTTTATTTCAGGATGTAATTCGGGCAATAAAAAAAAAATCTAATAAAAAAAAATGTTCGTGTGACCGGACCGGGCCCCTTGAAGCAGCGGGCCCGTGTTCCGGCGAACACATGGAACACCGGTAGTTACGCCACTGTAACCCATTTTCGTGTTAAGACGTTGCAAGAAAACACCTAACGTCAAATTATAATTTCCACCCGAACAAGTAAAAACTAGAGTTTTTCCTGCCGCCTTCACGCAACTTGTTAGCCGCGATATTTTATCGACAACCAAGCCATCGCAACATGAAAGTATAAAATATTTACTCAATCAACTAAAAGAAAAAACGTAATATCCGACATTCTCGTTTTTGTGTTTGCTCTAAATCGATTTCCCTCCAACATTACCGTACGTAAATGCAACGTGACATTTATTTCCTGGATAGCTTGGACCGGAAACTGGATTAACGTTAACTGTAGCGCTTAACTCCTTGTTTTCCATCAACCGGTGCGCTCAAATTATTATCCAACATCTATGGAATTGCTTTTTCGACAATGGCTTCGTTTGATTCGATTCCGAACGGGTATTGTTTTTTAAAGCGGGTTTCATTTAAAAACGAAAAACGCCCGGATTAATTCGGAATTTTATTGATACGCCGAATCCATTAGAGAATTATGATGGTGGAGTTTTTTTCATAATTACGTCAGCCTCCTCCAGATCTGGTCACTATTTTAGTGTCGTGACCGCTCCCATTACCCCAGAAATCAGTTACCCGCGTAAACATCCATCAATTTCCCCATGCCCATCCATTAAAACCCAATTAAGACCCACGGAAAGCCCCCGCCGGCGCTACCGTGCAATTTATAGATTTAATCTGCTCTTCGATAATTATCAAAATTCAAACAACTGTTAATGGTGCTCTGCGGCTCCGCTATCATGCCACTCGCGAATTGTCCCATTGGGTCATAAATGCGAGATTTATGAGTGGTTTGTTGTAAAAACGGGCGCTCGAAGGGTCGAAGGACAGTTTTTGTGTAAAGGGTTCGACATTGCCGCAGCGTGTCTGTAGAAATTTGTAGATTAACTTCTTGACAAAGGAACGTAATTATTGGAAGAGGGTAGATCGGTTTAATTAAGGTGTCTGGCGTGTGTTGGCGTGTATGTAAAGAGGAGAGCGGTGGGAATTGTGCGCAGAAGGCGGCGGTTTGGCTTTTCAAGGTGGCGGCGGGATTAAAAAAGGATAAGGTTTCGGGGGAATCGAATTACGAAGGTCGTTAATGACCCGGGGGAATACGGGGGAGTGTGTGCGATTGGATAGAAGTTTGCGTATTGTCGATTAAGATAAAGATTTCTTCATCAAGATGCCGGGGTTGGTTTTTTAGAAACGTTTTAATAACAATTTTTTTTTAGATTTTAGGACGCGTCCGCAAGAGCTTACCACTTGAAGCTTTTAAAGTGCAACTCTAAAATGTGCAAAAGTAGGTCCGCCAGCTGTTTTTATTTTCTACATACTTTAAGAATATAATACAAACGCAGATTAACATTTATCTGATCATTCTCATCAAAATTACCGAGTAAATGCTATTAAAGATGTGCAAACTAGTGTTTTTAAACTTGTGTCTAGGTTTTTGGAAAAAATGTGTGTCAAAAAGTGGTACAATTTAATTTAGCAACTATGGAATCAATTACTCTGAAACTTTGCACCCATTCATACCTTCTAAAAACATGATGACGTCACCTCAAAATTTGTTATTGAACACTATATCAATACTTTTTACAGTCATTTGTACAGGATGTTCCAAAAAAATAATTAATGAAGTGATTCGTTTTATTAATTAAATAAAAGACCTAAGTTTCACGAAACTCTAGATATACAATGCTGTTGTAATTAGCATTGAATGGTGTGTGTCAAAATTGATATTTATCCCCGTCGAAAAGTTGATGACGTCACCGCAATATTTTACACGGTGCTATAATACTTATGTAATTATTCATCCATATTTTAAAAATCTGTTTAAATAACTACAGAGCTTTTTTTGCATAGAAAAAAACAAAAATACATATTGTGTTACGGTTAAAAAATGCAGTATAATAAGTAATTTTTTTTAGTCCCAAAAATTTTACAATTCATAGACACGTCAAAGAAGAATAGAAGATTTTTAAATTAAGAAACCTAAGTCAGGTCAATTGAAGTCAGGTCAATTCAAGTCAGTTCAGCTCAAGTCAGGTTAGTTCAAGTCAGCTCATGTCAAGTCAGGTCATGTCAGGTTTTTTCTCATGCAGATTCTGTTTGGCAATATTTTGATAGGAAAACTTAATTGGTTCCAAAAATTTTGGGAAATTAGGTAAACTTTTGCTGATTTAACTGACAAAATTAACAGATCCATTCATTAATTTTTCAAAAATCCTGTATAATAGAGTTGGAAATTAAATCCGCAGAGATGATGTTTTTTTTTAACATATTTAATGATTTTTTTTTATTAGAACCAATCAAAACACGGTAAAAGCATTTATCAGACAACGAAAAAAAAATTCACACCGTCTCCAAATATTAATTAAAGAAATTAAAAATTACTGGACCAGTATTATTACAATGCATATTTCAATATGGTCCAAAATAGCCAAAATTAGGGGAAAAGTGCCTAAAATGATCCCCTCAGGTCAAATGATCCCCATCAATTGTAAGAAAATTTGTGGCTCCATCTACCAAACATAACTGTCATTTGATTAAGCGCTCTGTAATTAGTACCTTCTGAAAGTTTGATGGCGTTCTGTGTATTCTGCACAGTTTTGTGCCAAAATATGTAAAATAAGCACCTCTGATCTAAGGTAAGATATACTTTAAAAGTCCATTACTTCCATTTGAAAGGTCTTATAGCGGTGGTAGTTGTTTTGACAGAATTAGATACATTTCAGTCATAGGTTAGTTATGATCTTTTTACCGCATGTAAAAATTGAAGGTTAGTTTACAATTTTTGAATGCGGATATGCTACCTAAGGCGAAATGATCCCTTTTTCTTGAGGCAAAATGATCCCGGATCATTGGGCGGGGCTAGTACCTGCTAAGATAAGACTGATTTTTGCAAATCATATACCCTCTAAGAAAAGAGAGGGTGGGTGGGCGGGGCTAGTACCTGCTAAGATAAGACTGATTTTTGCAGATAACATATCCTCTAACCCCGCCCACCTACTCTTTATTTTCTTTGAGGGAATACCATTTGCCAATATCAGTTTTATCTTAGCAAGTACTAACCCCACCCACCCGCCCCTTATTTTCTTAGAATGTATGTTATTTGCCAATATCAGCCTTATCTTGCCAAGCACTAGCTCGGCCCATCCGCCCTTTATCTTGTTAGAGGGCTAGTACCTAATAAGATAAGACTGACTTTCGCAAATGACATATCCTCCAAGAAAAGAGAGGGTGGGTGGGCGGGGCTACTACCTGCTAAGATAATACTGATTTTTGCAGATGACATATCCTCTAACCCCGCCCACCCACCCTTTAGTTTCTTCGAGGGAATACCATTTGCCAATACCAGTTTTATCTTAGCAGTTACTAGCCCCACCCACCTACTATCTGCTAAAATAAAACTGATTTGCGCAAATGAAATACCCTCTAAGAGAGGAGAGGGAGGGTGGGTGGAGCTAGTACCTCTTAAGACGGGGAAATTTAAATAATTTAAAAGAATTTTAGGGATTTTCGTGTTCTATTTTTGGGAAATTCTCAGTCTTAAGAGGTACTAATCCCAGTCACCCGGCGTCACTTTTCTTAAAGGGTATCTCATTTGCCAAAATCAGTTTTATATTAGCAAGTATTAGTCCCACCCACCCACCCTCTATTTTCTTAGAGGGTATATCATTTGCCAAATTCAGTTTTATCTTAGCAAGTAGTAGGCCCGCCCACCCGCCCTCTCTTTTCTTGGAGGGTATCCCATTTGGCAAAATTAGTCTTATCTTAGCACGTACTGATGACTAAAGTATTGTCTCAAACTCTTCCAGAAATTATACACCCCGTATTTTCGGTGCTTTTCAAACTTTTTTTGTTTATTTTTTTTAAGAATTAATTTTTTTGTTAATTTTTGAAATAAAATATTTATCAGTTATGTCATGATTTGATTTTTCTTGTTGATGCTGCCCCCTTATGGTCAAAATTCAAAGGGATCATTATGCCCATGCCGAGGGATCATTTTACCTATGGGGATGCCTAAAATGATCCTTTTGTAAGGTCCTGGAAAAACGTTAATAACCTTTTTATAATTATCGAATCACCAACTGGCTTATACTGTTACCTAGATAAATCAATGTTCTTACAAATAATGGTACAGTTTTACATGAATAATAATAATTTGTATTTTTTAAAGAATTTCTCCCTTAGGGGGATCATTTTAGGCACCTTTCCCCTAATTTGCATTAACAAAACTCATTACTCTAGAGTGATACATTTGAAACTGAAACACCAGGCTTAAATTTAGAAAAACGTAACATTTTTTATTCAATTTCTTTAGTAAAATTGAATTCGTTTCTATTATTATATATTAATGCAATGAAATAATACGAATGTTTTAAGTTTTATGTTGTGAAAAGAAGTCTAAACATTTTAAAACCAAACGGCAAAATGTAAGCCCGCCCACCCGCCCTATCTCAATTGTAATGATTTTTTTTATTCGCCTTGTGGACCAAGGGGGTGGAGCTTAACTGCAAAAACTTCATTCTTTACAAGAAATTAAAAATACGTTTTTGAGTATGGTGTTGTTCAAATAATACTACATATATATAGTAAGAAGAAAAGGCAAAATATAAACCCCACCCACCCGCTCCACTCAATTGTGATGATATTTTATTTCTTACAAACTGAAAACACGTTTAAAATGATAAATTTTTGTAGGGAAATATGGATTTTGCAATTAGGCTCCGCCCCTAATAGGTCTGGCAACGAATGAAAACTTCATTACTACATATTTAGGTCAGGGCGGGATAGGTGCGGCTTAAGCTTTGTCTTTAATTTTTCCACGATACTCAAAAACATGCTTTTAATATCTCGTATAGAAATAAGGGTTTTGCAGTTAAGTTCCGCCCTCTTGGCTCACGACGAATAAAAATAATTATCACAATTGAGATAGGGCGGGTGGGCGGGGTTTACATTTTACCCTTTTTTTCTTAATATGTGTAGACTTATATCGACAACAAGGAAACTTAAAAGTTGCCTAAAATGGTAGATTTTTCTAGTAATCAACTTAAATCCGTCACTTTTCCTCTACAATCCCTTTGTTCTTTAAAGACGATTTGACTTTGACCATTTTTAAAAATGGTACGAAATACTAGATGATAAACAATTTTTAAAATACTTTTACACTTTTCAAATTCACTTTACGAAAACCCAACACGAACTAATTGATACAGGAAGAGAACTCGAAAAGAAAGTTGTAGGAGGGCTTGGTGTAATTAACACATCAAAGTTCTCCTATATTATTAAAATTATTTAATCATAAGTAGTATACGTTGCAAAGAATTATGGGATGATCTTTCACCATTATTAAGTAAATTCCAACTGACGTGTATTTGAGTCTTGAACTGATCTGATCTGATCTGATCTGATCTGGCCTGATTTGTCTGTTCTGATTTGACTTACCCTGGCTTGACTTGACTGTTCTATCCTGTACTGACTTGTCTTATCCGGACTTGTCCTGTCCTGCTTGTCTTGTTTTGTCTCGTCCTAATTTGTCACTTTAAAACAGCGTGGTCAGGATAATTTTGTTCTCGACAGTGTTGACATTGATTGCTGTGTCCGACTTGTTCTGACCAAACTTGATTGACCTGATTTTCCTGACCTGACCTGGCTTGACCTGGTTTGACCTGACCTGGCCTGGCCTGACCTGACCTCTTCAGTTCATTTTTTTAAAATATCTTCTATCTATATTTTGAGGAGATTCATAATTTAGAAAGTCGCTGAAGTAATAAATTATTTTCTATACACAGATTCCGCAAAAAGTGTATCTTTCATTTTTGTTTTAATTCCACAAGTAGCAGAATTATATAAATAAAAAACTATCTTGTTTTTATTTCTAAAAAAACCGTATTTGTTTTTTTCGTTTGAAGCGTTTGTTTTCGTCCGAAAAGCTCTTATTCTCGTTCGTCGTCCTTCGACTTCGGGGCTTTTCTCGTGTCGGGCGCCCCCGCCAGCACAATTTGTTATTTGTTGCGTTTAATCCGTCTCCCGAGTCCATCGACGAGGCGGCGAATCTCTCCCGATTCAATCCGGCACTTGCCAAGTCAAAACCGGCAAAACTGCCATAAATAAAGCCCCCCGACGAAGAAAAAGATGAAAAATGGATCGTAGGTAACAGAGGCGTACCGGTAAATTTTTCATAACACAATAAGCGGGTCTTTGGCGTGCGCGGTCGCCTAGGCAGCCCCAAGCCGACCTAGACCTGGTGGGGGAAATCGGGACTTCATTGTTGCCATTTCCGCGGGCTGGAAAGCAAGTTTCCCTAGGAGCAGCTCGAGCGGAGAGATTGCACAGGTGAAACAGTGGGAAAGTGATCAATATAGACGGCATGGAGTGCGGTCGTAGGAGGCTCTGAACGCGGCATTCGAGTCGGAAAAGCGGAAAAGCGTACGTGTGCGATCGCGATGGACTGTGCCAGTGACGAGCTTTCCACACTCCCGGATCCTCCGGTCGCCTCGGGATAGCGACATGCTAGCGCTTCGAGGGAGGTGTGACCGGTTCGAGATCGACTTCCAAGTGCAAACGATGGATTTTTCACGGGGAATGACATGAATTTCGACGACGATTGCCAGGGACATTTTAGATTAATTTTGCGGTTCTACGATCGGGATTTATTTAAAATATGAAATAATGGTAAGTTCATCATGGATAAATCGATCACAGTTTTTATTTTATTATCGTATTTCTAAAATTGAACGATCCTCGAGTCGATGGTCACATTGTTGTTAGAAAAATTTTCGCCCCCTTGAGTGCTTTAAAGTCCCCAGAAAGTTGCACAAAGTGCTCGCTTTCAAGTTCCGAATTTTCCGTGCCCCTGCATGCCCAATTCTTCGATTTTGTGGTGTGGTTTGTTTAAAATATGAAATAGGTGTAACTGGAAGTGGCTTTGGCCGGAGTGTCGTTAAGTGGAAAATGGGAAATCAATGTGACGAATTAGTTTTTTGAGGGCAAACTTATAATAGCCGATACTTCACGTTGTAGGTATTAGCGATTGGAAAAGCACAACATTGGTTGTAGGTAATTGCCCGAAAAAAACCCTTAATGGTGTATTTTTATATTCAAAACATTACTCACCGTGTAATTCCATTATCACACAGATATTTACGAGAACGTTTTTAACGAAAAAAGCGTACTTTACGTTTTCGCCCACTTTTAAGAGTAAATAAATGCTTCGTTCTGTTCCGTTTTTAGCAAATATTGTTAATGACAAACAACTTCAAAAGAGTAAAAACTGTTTAAATCAAACATAAACAATTTATTGCTGTTTACAGTTTTTTCTTTGAATGTCTGTCGCTTCACTGGAAATTTAAATTTAGCCAGATTTGCCGCTCGCCTTCACTATATACATCACTACGCAGCTTAAAAAGACGTAGTCCGCTTGACAACCTCACTATATTTAAGTGAAATTTGAACAAGGCGGCAAAAGTCAACGCCCACTTCATATTATAATCATTATTGGAAGATGTATTCCAGTACCGTTATCCACGAAAGATAGGAAATTTTACTGGGTGAAAATGTAACACGTAGTAAAAATCAAATCTAAAAAATTTCGAGTAGTTCCTCGCCCCACAAATACCGAACGAGTCGATGCTAATCACGGAATTTTACGTTTTGCAGTTTTGAAATCCTTAGTGGCTTAAAGAATTTCAAGGAATGTTGGTTGAATTAATATTTTATTGATCAAATTAAGAATGGCCCACCCCATTTTTTCGACAATTTGTTTAATAAAACCTCGCTGCGCTCGCATTCTAAAGATTCTATTTTAAAATTTAGTCCGAGCAGTATCCAAGAAAGAGTCTTAGAGGAGTTGTTTGGATTTAATCGTAATAACAAATCTCTAGATATTAAGGAAATACGATTATTTTTAATAACACCTGCACTCAGAATCTCGGCGAAATTGTTTGGGTTTTGTTACTCTAAAAAAAGCAACTGCTAAAATGCGAGCGGAGCGAGCACGTTTAGGATGCTTCAGTAATTGTGTTCACGAACAATCTTTAAATTCACATTTTTAAATAACGACAAATTTTTTCTTAATAATTTAGCTGGTCAGGGACAGCAGTAAATGATTACTTAAATTACACCTGAACGTGCTCGCTGCGCTCGCATTTTACACTTTTTTTCGGCTTTATTCTCATAGAAATGTGCAGGAAATAGTCTCGGCGAAGTTGTTTGGGTTTGATTGCAATGAATAAATCTGTAGATTTTAAGAAAACACAGCCTTGCGAGCGCAGTGAGCATATCCAAGTTGGCAATCACAACTGGTTTAACATTCTAATTTTTTAAATTATTTTTTACTAATTAAACTTCTCATTTACTGCAGTGAATTATTTTTTACAATCATCCCCACCAACAATTTGATGACGTATTTTAAAATGAGTTGAATGTTATGTAGAAATACTTCCACGAACTTGTAGTATACAAATCCGCTTTCAGTTTTTTCGCTTAACATTCAAATCGTCGCAGAAACAATTGCACGGTATGATAACGTTATCTTTGTTTCTTTTTTAATATACAGAGTTCTCTTTCAATAACAGGAAAGTTAAACATGTTTTCAGTTTCTTGTTGGGAAAAGAAGACTTTGTATATTAAGAAAAATGGACAAAATATAAGCCCCGCCCACCCACCCCTTCTCAATTGTAATGAATGTTTTATTCATCATGAGCTGAAGGGCGGAGTTTAGTTTGCAAAATCCTCATTTGTGTACAAGAAATTACCATATGAAATATGTTTTTAAATAAGAATTTTGTAGAGAAATATTGATGTTACAATTAAACTCCGCCCTTCGGTCTGATTAGCAATGATAAATTCATCACAATTGAGATCGGGTGGGTGGGTGGGGCTTAATTTTTTTTGTTTTTTTTTACTATATAAAGTTTTCTTTCAACAACAGGATAGATAAATATGTTCTCAGTTTCTTGTTGGGAAAGGAAAACTTCGTATAATAAGACAAAATTGACAAAATATAAGCCCCGCCCACCCACCCCTTCTCAATTGTAATGAATGTTTTATTCATCATGAGCTGAAGGGCGGAGTTTAGTTTGCCAAATTCTCATTTCTGTACAAGAAATTACCATATGAAATATGTTTTTAAAGGGGTAGAATTTTTTAGAGAAATATTGATGTTACAATTAAACTCCGCCCTTCGGTCTGATTAGCAATGAAAAATTCATCACAATTGAGATCGGGTGGGTGGGTGGGGCTTAATTCTTTTGTGTTTTTTTTTAATATATAAAGTTTTCTTTCGACAACAGGATAGATAAATATGTTCTCAGTTTCTTGTTGGGAAAGGAAAACTTCGTATTATAAGACAAAATTGACAAAATATAAGCCCGCCCACCCACCCCTTCTCAATTGTAATGAATGTTTTATTCATCATGAGCTGAAGCGCGGAGTTTAGTTTGCAAAATTCTCATTTCTGTACAAGAAATTACCATATGAAATATGTTTTTAAAGGGGTAGAATTTTTTAGAGAAATATTGATGTTACAATTAAACTCCGCCCTTCGGTCTGATTAGCAATGATAAATTCATCACAATTGAGATCGGGTGGGTGGGTGGGGCTTAATTTTTTTTGTTTTTTTTTAATATATAAAGTTTTCTTTCAACAACAGAATAGATAAATATGTTCTCAGTTTCTTGTTTGAAAGGAAAACTTCGTATAATAAGACAAAATTGACAAAATATAAGCCCCGCCCACCCACCCCTTCTCAATTGTAATGAATGTTTTATTCATCATGAGCTGAAGGGCGGAGTTTAGTTTGCCAAATTCTCATTTCTGTACAAGAAATTACCATATGAAATATGTTTTTAAAGGGGTAGAATTTTTTAGAGAAATATTGATGTTACAATTAAACTCCGCCCTTCGGTCTGATTAGCAATGAAAAATTCATCACAAATGAGATCGGATGGGTGGGTGGGGCTTAATTTTGTTTGTTTTTTTTTTAATATATAAAGTTTTCTTTCAACAACAGAATAGATAAATATATTCTCAGTTTCTTATTGGGAAAGGAAAACTTCGTATAATAAGACAAAATTGACAAAATATAAGCCCCGCCCACCCACCCCTTCTCAATTGTAATGAATCTTTCATTCATCATGAGCTGAAGGGCGGAGTTTAGTTTGCAAAATCCTCATTTGTGTACAAGAAATTACCATATGAAATATGTTTTTAAATAAGAATTTTGTAGAGAAATATTGATGTTACAATTAAACTCCGCCCTTCGGTCTGATTAGCAATGATAAATTCATCACAATTGAGATCGGGTGGGTGGGTGGGGCTTAATTTTTTTTGTTTTTTTATACTATATAAAGTTTTCTTTCAACAACAGGATAGATAAATATGTTCTCAGTTTCTTGTTGGGAAAGGAAAACTTCGTATAATAAGACAAAATTGACAAAATATAAGCCCCGCCCACCCACCCCTTCTCAATTGTAATGAATGTTTTATTCGTCATGAGCTGAAGGGCGGAGTTTAGTTTGCCAAATTCTCATTTCTGTACAAGAAATTACCATATGAAATATGTTTTTAAAGGGGTAGAATTTTTTAGAGAAATATTGATGTTACAATTAAACTCCGCCCTTCGGTCTGATTAGCAATGAAAAATTCATCACAATTGAGATCGGGTGGGTGGGTGGGGCTTAATTCTTTTTTGTTTTTTTTTAATATATAAAGTTTTCTTTCAACAACAGGATAGATAAATATGTTCTCAGTTTCTTGTTGGGAAAGGAAAACTTCGTATAATAAGACAAAATTGACAAAACATAAGCCCCGCCCACCCACCCCTTCTCAATTGTAATGAATGTTTTATTCGTCATGAGCTGAAGGGCGGAGTTTAGTTTGCCAAATTCTCATTTCTGTACAAGAAATTACCATATGAAATATGTTTTTAAAGGGGTAGAATTTTTTAGAGAAATATTGATATTACAATTAAACTCCGCCCTTTGGTCTGATTAGCAATGAAAAATTCATCACAATTGAGATCGGGCGGGTGGGTGGGGCTTAATTTTTGTTTGTTTTTTTTTTAAATATATAAAGTTTTTTTTCAACAACAGGGCAGATAAATATGTTCTCAGTTTCTTGTTGGGAAAAGAAAACTTCGTATAATAAGACAAAATTGACAAAATATAAGCCCCGCCCACCCACCCCTTCTAAATTGGAAAGAACGCTTTATTCACCGTGAGCTGAAGGGCGGAGTTTAGTTTGCAAAATCCTCATTTCTCTTCAAGAAATTATCAAGTGAAATATGTTTTTAAAAGTGTAGAATTTTTTATAGAAATATTGATGTTACAATAACTAAGCGGAGAGAGAGTACGTAGTTTTCTTTCAACAATTTTTTGGCGCAAGGAATAAGATATATTACAAGAAAAAACATAAATATTCAATAATTGTGGACTGTGGCCCTAATGTAAATCACGTAGAATAACTTGTATTTTCTCGTTTTTTTTCGAAAAACTGAAGAAATGAAAAACTGAAAAATCTAAAAATCGAAAACTCGTGAAACTTCAAATCGAAAAACAGCCAAATCTAAAACTTTAATTAGTGACGATAGGAAAATTGAAGAAAGAAAACTTGAAAAATTACAAACCGAAAAATTAAAAAAAATTAAACTGAAAAAACAAAAAATTATAAAATCGGAACATTGAAAAATTGTAAAAATAAAGAAAATAAAAAGCTGAAACGAAAAATTGCACATAGAAAAATTAAAATTTGAAAACTTGAGAAACTCAAACCGAAAAATAGAAAAATTTAAACCTGAAAACTAGAAAAAATGAAGGGACAAAAAAAATTAAAAATCGAAGAAAAAAGGGAAATTCTGTTGAAATAACACTTGACCCATTTTTTTGACTAATTTAGTGTCAGAAAATCATTTATGAATGAACGTTCAACAAGGCTACTAGTGTCTATTATCATAATTGGCGAGATCTCCCTGTGAAGGTAAATTACTGTGAAAAAGTCAGCCTCCTCTAAATGCGAGCGCAGCGAGCACGTTCAGTTTGTCAGAATCTTCCCAACTGTAGTAATCACAATTATTTTTAAGAGCCACTTTTTTGTAAACGACAAATATTTTTTTATAATTAAATTCCTCAGGGCTAGCAGTGAATTATTTTTAATAAGCGCTCTTTTCTGCAGTTTAATCTCATAGAATTGATTAAGAAAAAATTTCAGCAAAGCTGTCTACGTTAAAAAAAAAACAAAATTTGAGCGCAGCGAGCACGTTCAAGTTGCTGAGGTCTGGCCGACTTTGATATTCACAAAAAATCATTGACTTTTTTTTGACACAAAAAATTCTCGCATGAATAAATGAATGATTTTTTAAAATACACCTGAACGTACTCGCTGCGCTCGCATTTTAACGTATTTATTCAGCGAAATTGTTTGCGTTCTGCTGTAAAAATAAATCTCTAGACTTTAACTTGTTACACCCTTAGAATGCGAGCACAGCGAGCACGTTTATATTGCTAGAGTCTCCCAACTTTTTTTAAGATTCAACTTTCTTAGACAGTAAAAATTCTCTTATTAATAAAATAGCTTCCCAGGAACACCGACGAACAACATCTGTCTTCAGAAGTTGATGACCTGACCTGACCTTAAAAATGCCAAAGAACCTCGGATGGCCCTGGTGTCTTTTTTTAACAAAAAAAATTTACTGCTAACGACAACAATTAAAAAACCTCATAGTTTTTAATGAGGAATGACGCTAGGCTTTGTTAAAATTTGTATAAATTTTATTCATGGTTTTAATATAAATTGCATTTATAATTTTGCTGGCATTTGTATTTATGGAAACCGAACATAACTTTAAAATTGTATGTTTATTTATATGTTTTGGAACCATTTTAATATTTAATGAAATATTTCATGTAATTAATGATTTACGAGTGTTTAAAAAAACCACCCCTGTTCGTAATAATCTGGAAGTCCCTCCGGCAGCCATAATTCAATTACGCAAAGGAATTAGCGTTGGATCTCGAACTCTATCTGTTTATTGATTGCGATGTTAATATTCGAACGTCTATTCGGCAAATTGAATGCGGATCAGAATTCGGAATGGAAGGAATGTCTTATTATCGATGTCGGGAAAGCCGTGTGAAGACAGAAGGCGTTAAAGGAGCATTCTTGTGTTTTCTTGTTTGTTCTCGCTTTGATTCCATATCGTTGCATTTTTCACACGTTCTTCACACGACTGTTCGTCGGTCTGTCTGTCGGTCTGTCTTGCGCAAGCAAATTATTTTTCGATTGATTCCCGTCGAAGAGAGTAAATAATGGCTCCTGCCGCTCCACGACATCGTCCATTATACTAAAACAAAAATAAATCGTAAATATTTATGACAGCTATCGACAACGGGGCATAAATTTCCCAAAGAAATGCCATTAATTAGGGGATGGCTCGGTAAGTTGTTCGATTTTAATTAAAAAACTATCGACGCAGAGTGTGTTCTAAGTGATCATTTTAATTTATTCATGGCGCGTAATTATGCATAACACGACAAGCGAAACGTATTGCTTTGAAACACAACCGAGCAGAAAATTAATATATTAAATTAAAATTTCCGCGGCGAAATAAGGTGAGGTTTGAAGACAAAACACTCGGAAATGGGAGGAACATGTGCTGTTTAATTGAAAGGAACAATGTGGGGTTGCCGCAAATTTCGACATTTTTCGGGCTTAATAAATAACGCTTTTCGTTTTCGTCCCGTAGTTGTGCGAATTTTTTTAATCCGTTTTTCAGTTTGAGTTCGAATCGTCCATAAATTAGTCGGCGAAATTTTCTTCCACAAAGAATTTCGCAAACATATTTGCGCCGTCTTTTTTGGTCACATATTCAATTTACCTCCGGGGGAATTCGACCCTTTGCCTCCGAAAAAATGTTTTAATTTACTCGGCAAAAACGAGGACGCGTTATCTCAACTTTTACAAGCTCACTTTTTTGCACGAAGTATCATTACATCACTTTTACGCCCCAAGTTTAAATTGGAACAAAAGAATCCCTGGGAACAGGTCTGAAGATCTAATTTGACTGCGTACAAACATGAAAATAAAAAAAAACCGTATTACGTCATACGGGGATTTGGGACGTCATACGTGTTTGATTAAAACTCGAAACGAAAACGCCTTGTGGATGATAAATTGATCGATACGTCAGCGAAAAGGAAAAATTGGCTGCGATGAAATAAAGGGAAGTATCAAACAAATTTTTTATGGAATATCAATAAAAGTGTTGTTTTTCAATCGTATTTTTCTTTTGTGATTGCGATATACGGAAGTTTTCCGATTCGTGAATATTTTATTTTATGAAAAGAGGGCGGAGAATGGGCTCACGTAGTGCTCAGCTGATTCGGGGAATTTATCGAAAACTGTTCAGGTTTTTCGCATTTTTATCGGATGTAGTGCCTTGCATTAAATATTGATACGCAATTTTGTTGCTAACATAAAAGTGGATTAAAGTCGGCCGGCAGTGCACGAGAGGAGGCTTGAACGGGGCTTGTGACGTAGCGAACGTGCTCGATGGAACGAATTTTTTGACAAAAAAAAATATTTATATGACAAGCTGCATTTCTTCTCTAGAATGGATCTGTAAGTTTTTAAAAAATAACGTGAAAGTAGTCCATGAACAGAAATTTTTTTAATGACTAGGTATGTAATTTTATGAAAAACGCAATAAATTTCCTCTAATTATTTCGAGGTGAAAAATTAATGTTGAATTTTCACTTTATATGATTTTCAAAATCACAATATGTATCACCTCGTTTTCAGAACTGTCAAAATATTTAGAACTTCTTTCATTAAGTGAAAGATTGTTCTAAAAGTAGTTTTGTAATCTGACAGTTTTGCAAAATGAACGTGAAAATATTCCAAGGACAGAAATGGCCTATGAAAATTTTGGGCTTCGCTGATTTTTTTTTTAAGAATGATTTCTATATGATTTTATAAAAAACTAATAAAAAATGCAATAAATTTTCCCGCTTATTTCCAAGTGGAAAAGCAATTTCGAATTTTCATTTTATATCATTTTCAAAGTCACAGTTTATAGCACCAAGTTTTGAGAAGTGAGAAAATATTTAGAATTTTGTTAATAAAGTGACAGATTTTTCTAAAAATAGTTGTGTAATTTGACTGTTTTGCAAAATGAACGTGAAATTATCCCATAAACAAAAAAAGCCTTTGCAAATTTTGGACTTCGCCGACTCATTTTTTTAAGAATGATTTCTATATGATTTTATAAAAAACTAATAAAAAAATGCAATAAATTTTCCCGCTTATTTCGAAGTGGAAAATCAATTTCGAATTTTCACTTTATATAATTTTCAAAGTCACAGTTATATAGCACCAAGTTTTGAGAAGTGAGAAAATTTTTAGGATTTTGTTAATAAAGTGACAGATTTTTCTAAAAATAGTTCTGTAATTTGACTCTTTTGCAAAATGAACGTGAAATTATCCCATGAACAAAAAAAGCCTTTGCAAATCTTGGACTTTGCCGACTCATTTTTTTAAGAATGATTTCTATATGATTTTATAAAAAACTAATAAAAAACGCAATAAATTTTCCCGCTTATTTCGAAGTGGAAAATCAATTTCGAATTTTCATTTTATATAATTTTCAAAGTCACAGTTTATAGCACCAAGTTTTGAGAAGTGAGAAAATTTTTAGAATTTTGTTAATAAAGTGACAGATTTTTCTAAAAATAGCTCTGTAATTTGACTGTTTTGCAAAATGAACGTGAAATTATCCCATGAACAAAAAAAGCCTTTGCAAATTTTGGACTTCGCCGACTCCTTTTTTTTAAGAATGATTTCTATATGATTTTATAAAAAACTAATAAAAAAATGCAATAAATTTTCCCGCTTATTTCGAAGTGGAAAATCAATTTCGAATTTTCACTTTATATAATTTTCAAAGTCACAGTTTATAGCACCAAGTTTTGAGAAGTGAGAAAATTTTTAGAATTTTGTTAATAAAGTGACAGATTTTTCTAAAAATGGTTCTGTAATTTGTCTGTTTTGCAAAATGAACGTGAAATTTACCCATGAACAAAAAAAGCCTTTGCAAATTTTGGACTTCACCGACTCTTTTTTTAAGAATGATTGCTATATGATTTTATAAAAAACTAATAAAGAAATGCAATAAATTTTCCCGCTTATTTCGAAGTGGAAAATCAATTTCGAATTTTCACTTTATATAATTTTCAAAGTCACAGTTTATAGCACCAAGTTTTGAGAAGTGAGAAAATTTTTAGAATTTTGTTAATAAAGTGACAGATTTTTCTAAAGATAGTTGTGTAATTTGACTGTTTTGCAAAATGAACGTGAAATTATCCCGTGAACACAAAAAGCCTTTGCAAATTTTGGACTTCGCCAAGTGATTTTTTTAAGAATGATTTCTATATGATTTTATAAAAAACTAATAAAAAAACGCAATAAATTTTCCCGCTTATTTCGAAGTGGAAAATCAATTTCGAATTTTCACTTTATATAATTTTCAAAGTCACAGTTTATAGCACCAAGTTTCGAGAAGTGAGAACATTTTTAGAATTTTGTTAATAAAGTGACAGATTTTTCTAAAAATAGTTCTGTAATTTGACTGTTTTGCAAAATGAACGTGAAATTATCCCATGAACAAAAAAAGCCTTTGCAAATTTTGGACTTCGCCGAGTCATTTTTTTAAGAATGATTTCTATATGATTTTATAAAAAACTAATAAAAAAATGCAATAAATTTTCCCGCTTATTTCGAAGTGGAAAATCAATTTCGAATTTTCACTTTATATAATTTTCAAAGTCACAGTTATATAGCACCAAGTTTTGAGAAGTGAGAAAATTTTTAGGATTTTGTTAATAAAGTGACAGATTTTTCTAAAAATAGCTCTGTAATTTGACTGTTTTGCAAAATGAACGTGAAATTATCCCATGAACAAAAAAAGCCTTTGCAAATTTTGGACTTCGCCGAGTCATTTTTTTAAGAATGATTTCTATATGATTTTATAAAAAACTAATAAAAAAATGCAATAAATTTTCCCGCTTATTTCGAAGTGGAAAATCAATTTCGAATTTTCACTTCATATAATTTTCAAAGTCACAGTTATATAGCACCAAGTTTTGAGAAGTGAGAAAATTTTTAGAATTTTGTTAATAAAGTGACAGATTTTTCTAAAAATAAGTTCTGCAATTTGACTGTTTTGCAAAATGAACGTGAAATTATCCCATGAACAATAAAAGCCTTTGCAATTTTTGGACTTCGCTGACTCTTTTTTTAAGAATGATTTCTATATGATTTTATAAAAAACTAATAAAAAAATGCAATAAATTTTCACCCTTATTTCGAAGTGGAAAATCAATTTCGAATTTTCACTTTATATAATTTTCAAAGTCACAGTTTATAGCACCAAGTTTTGAGAAGTGAGAAAATTTTTAGAATTTTGTTAATAAAGTGACAGATTTTTCTAAAAATAGTTCTGTAATTTGACTGTTTTGCACGTGAAATTATCCCATGAACAAAAAAAGCCTTTGCAAATTTTGGACTTCGCCGACTCTTTTTTTAAGAATGATTTCTATATGTTTTTATGAAAAACTAACAAAATCCGCAGAAAATTTTTCTCACTTCATATAATTTTCAAAATCTTATTTACAATTCTCATGTAAACTGTGACCTGTGAAAATATATACTTAGATTTTTATTCCTAAAATGGCAGATTGTTCAAAAAATAGTTCTGTAATCTGACAGTTTTGCAAAATGAACGAGAAAGTATCCAAAGAACAGAAAAAAGCCTTGCAAATTTTGGGCTTCGCCGACTTTTTTTTTAGAATGACTTCTATATGATTTTATTAAAAGTAACAAAAATCCCAATAAATTTTCATTTGATATAATTTTCAAAATTTCATTTATATCATCACTTTTTCAGAACTGTGAAAATATATAGATTTTTATTCAGACGGTCACAGATTATTCAAAAAATAATTGTACAATCTGGATGTGAAATTATCCAATGAACAGAAAAAACCTTTGCAAATTTTGGACTTCGCCGACTTTTTTTTTAAGAATGATTTCTATGTTTTTATAAAAAACTAACAAAAACCGCAATAGATTTTCCCTCTGATTTCGAGGTGGAAAATTAATTTTGTGTTTTCACTTAATATAATTTTCAAAATCTCATTTATATCATCACTTTTTCAGAACTGTGAAAATATAAATTTTTATTCAGGTGACAGATTGTTCAAGAAATAGTTTTATAATCTGACAGTTTTGCAAAATGAACGTGAAATTATTCCAAGAACTTTTTTTTAGCAATGATTTCTATCTGATTTAATTAAAATTAACAAAAAACGCAAACATTTTCCTTTTTATCTCGACGTGGAAAATTAATTTTAAATTTTCACTTAATATAATTTTCAAAATCTCATTTATATCATCACGTTTTCAGAACTGCGAAAATATATAGATTTTTATTCCTAATGTGACAGATTTTCCAAAAAATAGTCGTGTAATCTGACAGTTTTGCAAAATGACGTGAAATTATTCCATGAATGGAAGAAGCCTTTGCAAATTTTGGACTTCGTCGAATCATTTTTTTTTAAATGATTTCTATCTGATTTTATATAAAACTAACAAAAAAAAATGTAATCAATTTTGCCGCTTATTTCGAGGTTGAAAATCAATTTCGAATTTTGACTTGATACAATTTTCAAAATCTCATTTACATCATCACGTTTTCAGATCTGTCAAAGTATATAGATTTTTTTTCCTAGAGGACAGATTCTCCAAAGAAATTGTTCTGTAGTCTGACAGTTTTGCAAAATGAACGTGCAATTATTCCACGAACAGAAACCTTTTGCAAATTCTGGGTTTCGTCTAATACATTTTCCCTCTTATTTCGAAGTGGAAAATTAATTTTGACTTTTAACTCTACACAATTTTTAAAATCATACATTTTCAGAAGTTTCAAAATATTTACTATTTTATTTTTATTCATTAGGTGATAGATTTTTCTAAAAGTAGTTCTGTAATCTGACAGTTTTACAGAATGAATGTGATAGTATTTGAAGAATAAAAAAACCTTTGCAAATTTTGGACTTCGGCGACTATTCTTCGGCGTTTTTATGGAAAACTAATAGTAAACGAATTTTCCCTCTTATTTTGAGCTTTAAAATTAAATTTGAATTTTCAAAATCGCAGTTATATCACATGTTTTCAGAACTGTGAAAACACTTAGAATCCCATTCACAAAGTGGCAGATTATTCTAGAAGTAGTTCTGTAATCCGACAGTTCTGCAAAAGGAACATGAAAGTGCCCCTCAAACAGGAAAAACTCGAAATTTCCGTACTCCCTTGTTACGTCCGTCACTTTTCGCGCCACAATTCCGCCACTTATCTGCTGATTTACGTCAGCAGAATCAACCCCTTTGTCCTTATCAAACATTAACTAACCCCTTCGTGCTTAAAACAGATTTTATTTGTAAGGGTTTTCTCTGGAAACGGAGCCAGAAAAGTGGAGGGGCGTCGATCTTTATGAAAATGTACCGAAGGAAATGCTAACAGAGAAAATCCATTCCACTCCAAATATAAAATTTCCCTCTGCGTCGCTAATAAGGAAATTACGTATGGCACCGGATTTTAGACAAAAACTTGGAATCGGGCGAGATGGGGTTGAACCTCCTATTCTCCGGAGCAATTATAAATAAACGAATAGCTGTAAATCTGTGTCGCGGGGAGGCTTCAAGGGAGCGCTCCAGCTTTGGAATGATATATTTTTTACCCTCATCCGTGTTTCGCACCCAGGTAACTCCTCTTAAGGGCGGATCTGGCGTCTGATGTTATTCCGTCCACATACGAGCCGGAGATTTTGATGAAAATAATTACGCTTAGGTGGTAAAAGTTGGTAAAAGTTTGCGGCGATTACCAGGAGGCTCTCCGAAGGAATCGATGCAGCCGAGATGGTATTAAGCGGGCGCGCAAAAAGGGCTCAAAGAAGCCGCCGTAGGGTCGGTCTCGAAAAAAGCGTTTTTAAAAGTGACCGACCGGCTTTCGCCCACTCGGTCGGACGGAAAGAATAACAAAATATTCCTTCTTCGGTCGGTCGAGCGGCGTCGACGCCGAAAACACCTGCAGCGCATTACTCTGATTACGATCTAATTACTTTATCCATTCAGCTGCATCAAGCCTAGAAAAGTATAATCCTCCTGCCAATTAAAACATTTCGTGTCTGACGCAAACCAATTAGCTAATAACTCAATCAGCAAATTTCCCAAGAAGTCGATCCTATAAATCGTTCCGCAGCCAGGAAATTGTTGTTTGATGTGACGTCCAATTTAGACGATAGCTTCACTATAATCAAACAACATAAATAATTTCCATTTTCGAAGGCCGAAAATCGACGCCGCTTTATTAATTAAAAAGCGACGACGAGCGCAAAGCGACAACCCTGCGGATCCACAATTTTCCATTTTAATGAAAAGTTGTGATGTAAGATAACCGCTCTAATTACGATTCGCGTTTGGGAATTTTCTGCTCCTTTAAACTGTGCAACGCTCGATCTCAATTTTAGATTAGGTTTTTATTAAAGGGACCTTAAAGCAACAGTTTTATTATGTATGTTAATAAAAGGTGAGCGAGACCTGAATCGGACCGAATATGGATCGGGTGAATGTCGGTTAAGGACGACTTCGAGCGCATCCACCGGTTTTACAAATTTAGAAATAATTGGTGGGAAATTGCAGGAGTGCACGAGAGGTTTCAGTGGGCAGATTTCGAGCGGTGGAAATATTGTTTAGTTAAAGATTTTCTTCTTGATGCTCTAATACAGAAACAATTAGGATTTCTGGTGTAGAATTCTTGTAACAGAGTACTACGATCGATTCTCCTTTAATGAGTTTGAAAAGAAAGGATAAAGATAAAATGACACGCTTTAAGCCTGAGCTTTGAGCTTTGCTGAAAACTTTTATCATGGTAGAGACCGAAACATTTTCGACCATTTTTCGGCCACTATCGAAAATTATCTGAAGCAGTTTTGTGTTGATTATTTAGCACATCGAGATCCACATTGCAGAATTTTTTGAGAATATTTGGACTACTTTTCCAAAAGTTTTTTTTTTTAAATATGTGATTTTAAAATCGAATATTTCGTAAATATTGCCCCGTGACCATAAACACACTATATTGTTGGAATCAGCATTCCTAAGTTTTTTGACAATATTTAGACAACTTTTTCAAAAGTGAAAATTTTCCTTTTTCAAATTTCGACCCATTTTCGACCATTTTCGAAACTTAACCAAATACATTTTCTTGTAGAATTCGGACTCTGGAAGTTACTTCCGGCCCCATTTCTCCTCTAACTTCACCTACTTTTCAGAATCGTCCATTGAAATATCGCAGTCTTTGGAATTTTTAAAAAATGTGACTTTAAAACGAATATTTTGAGCTTCTTTCAAGTTCTCTAAGAAAAATTTAAATCTTGGGGATCTCGAAATTCTTTCGCCTTTTGGAAAAAATCACACCAGGATCCACCGAGATTCTTTCAACTTCTCCAAACAATTTTTTTTTCATTTTTTTGTTTTTGTTCCTTCATTTTTTCCATTTGCATTTTTGCTAATTTCAAGTTTAAATTTTTCAATTTTTCAATTCAGTTTCTAGCCCCACCCACCCGCCCTGATCTCAATTGTAATGAGTTTTTCATTCCTAATCAGACCGGAGGAAATATTGTAACATCAATGTTTCTATTAAGAATTCTACCCTTTTAAAAAACCCTAGTTTTTTTATTGGAAGTTGGGGATATTTTTGGATTCACTACGTTGCGTCGAGATTTAATATCTATTTTTTGTGGATGTTTGGACAACTTTTTCAAAAGTGAAATATCGCAATTCCTAGTTTTTTATTTTGTTTTTAAACTCAATTTTTTCGGAAATTTTTGTCCGGGACTCGGAATACGCCATATTTTTCGATTCAACAAGTCAAAATCTGCATTGTAGAACTTTGTGAGAATTTTTGGACAACTTTTATAAAAGTTCCATTATTAAAATTTTCCCCTTTTATGAAATTTTCGACCATTTTTCGACCACTATCGAAAATCACCTGAAGAAGTTTTGTGTTGATTATTTGTATTTTTGTTTTTTGTATTTTTCGAATTACCACATCGAGATGCACATTGAAGAATTTTTTGAAAATATTTGGACCACTTTTCCAAAAGCTTTTTTTTTTAAATGTGATTTTAAAATCGAATATTTTGAAAATATTGCCCCGTGACCATAAACTATATTGTTGGAATAAGCATTCCTAAATTTTTCGACAATATTTAGACAACTTTTTCAAAAGTGAAAATTTGCCGATTTTTCCCCCTTCTTCAAATTTCGACTCATTTTTACCATTTTCAAAACTTAACTAGATATATTTTCTTGTAGAAGTCACTTCCGGTCCCGTTTCTTTCATAACTCCAACCGTTTTTCCAGAATCGGCTGTTGAAAATCGAAATTTTTGAGATTTTTAAAAAACTTGATTTCAAAATGAACATAAACACGCTATATTTTTGGAATCAGCACGTCGAGATCTAAATATATCCCAGAATTTTTTGTAAATTTTTAGACAACTTTTTTAAAAATGAAATTCTTCCAATTTTCTTAATTCTTCAAATTTCGACCCGTTTTGATTATTTTTTAAACTTAACTAAACCCTATTTCTTGTAGATTTTCAACTCTAGAAGTCACCTTCGGCCTCGTTTCTTCGATAACTGCAACCGTTTTTCTGGAATCGCCCACTGAATTATCGCAATTTTTGGAATTTTTTAAAAATTTTATTTGAAAAGCGAATATTTCGAAAATTTTGTTGCATGACCATAAACACGCTATATTTTTGGAATCAACACGTCGAGATCTATATCCCAAAATTTTTTGCGGATTTTTAGACAACTTTTTCAAAAGTGAAAATTTTCCTTTTTCAAATTTCGACCCATTTTCGACCATTTTCGAAACTTAACCAAATACATTTTCTTGTAGAATTCGGACTCTGGAAGTTACTTCCGGCCCCATTTCTCCTCTAACTTCACCTACTTTTCAGAATCGTCCATTGAAATATCGCAGTTTTTGGAATTTTTAAAAAATTTGACTTTAAAACGAATATTTTGAGCTTCTTTCAAGTTCTCTAAGAAAAATTTAAATCTTGGGGATCTCGAAATTCTTTCGCCTTTTGGAAAAAAATCACACCAGGATCCACCGAGATTCTTTCAACTTCTCCAAACAATTTTTTTTTTCATTTTTTTGTTTTTGTTCCTTCATTTTTTCCATTTGCTTTTTTGCTAATTTCAAGTTTAAATTTTTCAATTTTTCAATTCAATTTCTAGCCCCACCCACCCGCCCTGATCTCAATTGTAATGAGTTTTTCATTCCTAATCAGACCGGAGGAAATATTGTAACATCAATATTTCTATTAAGAATTCTACCCTTTTAAAAAATCCTAGTTTTTTTTTTGAAGTTGGGGATATTTTTGGATTCACTACGTTGCGTCGAGATTTAATATGTATTTTTTGTGGATGTTTGGACAACTTTTTCAAAAGTGAATATCGCAATTCCTAGTTTTTTATTTTGTTTTTAAACTCAATTTTTTGGAAATTTTGGTCCGGGACTATGAATACGCCGTATTTTTCAACAAGTCAAAATCTGCATTGTAGACATTTTTGAGAAATTTTGGACAACTTTTATAAAAGTTCCATTATTAAAATTTTCCCCTTTCGTGAAATTTTCGACCATTTTTTGAACCATTTTTCGACCACTATCGAAAATCACCTGAAGCAGTTTTGTGTTGATTATTTAGCAGATCGAGATCCACATTGCAGAATTTTTTGAGAATATTTGGACTACTTTTCCAAAAGTTTTTTTTTTAAATATGTGATTTTAAAATCGAATATTTCGAAAATATTGCCCCGTGACCATAAACACACTATATTGTTGGAATCAGCATTCCTAAGTTTTTTGACAATATTTAGACAACTTTTTCAAAAGTGAAAATTTTCCGATTTTTTCCCCCTTCTTCAAATTTCGACCCATTTTTGACCATTTTCAAAACTTAACTAGATATATTTGCTTGTAGATTTCAGGGTGTAGAAGTCACTTCCGGTCCCGTTTCTTTCATAACTCCAACCGTTTTTCCGGAATCGCCCATTGAAATATCGCAATTTTTGGAATTTTTAAAAAATTTGACTTTAAAACGAATATTTTAAGTCTCCGAGATTCTTTCAAGTTCTCTAAGAAAAATTTAAATCTTAGGGATCTTGAAATTCTTTCGCCTTTTGGAAAAAAATAGCATCAGGATCCACCGAGATTCTTTCAACTTTTCCAAACAATTTTTTTTTCAACAAAAACAGTTCCTTCATTTTTTCCATTTTCATTTTTGCTACTTTCAAGTTTAAATTTTTCAATTTTTCAACTTTTCAATTCAATTTTTGTTACCTTCAATAGTTAACTTTAAAGTTTAGTTTAATTTGTATAGAGTACATATAGGATTTTTTTTTCCTCTACTCTGTAATTTCTCTGTTAAATAAAAAATTTCTAGCCCCACCCACCCGCCCTGATCTCAATTGTAATGAGTTTTTCAATTCTAATCAGACCGGAGTGCGGAGTTTAATTGTAACATCAATATTTCTATAAAGAATTCTACCCTTTTAAAAACCCTAGTTTTTTTTTTTGGAAGTTGGAAATATTTCTGGATTCACTACGTTGCGTCGAGATTTAATATCTATTTTCTGTGGATGTTTGGACGACTTTTTCAAAAGTGAAATATCGCAATTCCTAGTTTTTTTATTTCGTTTTCAAACTCAATTTTTTCGGAAATTTTGGACCGGGACTATGAGTACGCCATATTTTTCGATTCAACAAGTCAAAATCTGCATTGTAGAACTTTTTGAGAATTTTTGGACAACTTTTATAAAAGTTCCATTATTAAAATTTTCCCCTTTTATGAAATTTTCGACCATTTTTCGACCACTATCGAAAATCACCTGAAGAAGTTTTGTGTTGATTATTTGTATTTTTGTTTTTTGTATTTTTCGAATTAGCACATCGAGATCCACATTGCAGGATTTTTTGAGAATATTTGGACCATTTTTCCAAAAGCTTTTTTTTTAAATGTGATTTTAAAATCGAATATTTCGAAAATATTGCCCCGTGACCATAAACACATTATATTGTTGGAATAAGCATTCCTAAATTTTTTGACAATATTTAGACAACTTTTTCAAAAGTGAAAATTTGCCGATTTTTTCCCCCTTCTTCAAATTTCGACTCATTTTTACCATTTTCTAAACTTAACTAGATATATTTTCTTGTAGAAGTCATTTCCGGTTCCGTTTCTTTCATAAATCCAACCATTTTTCCAGAATCGGCTGTTGAAATATCGAAATTTTTGAGATTTTTAAAAAACTTGATTTCAAAAATGAACATAAACACGCTATATTTTTGGAATCAGCACGTCGAGATCTAAATATATCCCAGAATTTTTTGTAAATTTTTAGAAAATTTTTTTAAAAATGAAGTTCTTCCAATTTTCTAAATTCTTCAAATTTCGACCCATTTTGATTATTTTCTAAACTTAACTAAACACTATTTCTTGTAGATTTCCAACTCTAGAGGCCACTTTCGGCCTCGTTTCTTCGATAACTGTAACCGTTTTTCCGGAATCGCCCACTGAATTATCGCATTTTTGGAATTTTTTAAAAATTTGACTTGAAAAGCGAATATTTCGAAAATTTTGTTGCGTGACCATAAACACGCTATATTTTTGGAATCAACACGTCGAGATCTATATCCCAAAATTTTTTGCGGATTTTTAGGCAACTTTTTCAAAAGTGAAAATTTTCCGTTTTCAAATTTAAACCCATTTTCGAAACTTAACCAAATACATTTTATTGTAGAATTCGGACGCTGGAAGTTACTTCCGGCCCCATTTCTCCTCTAACTTCAACTGATTTTCAAAATCGCCCATTGAAATATCGCAGTTTTTGGCATTTTAAAAAAATTTGACTTTAAAACGAATATTTTGAGCCTCCAAGATTCTGTCAAGTTCTCTAAGAAAAATTTAAATCTTGGGGATCTCGAAATTCTGTCGCTTTTTGGAAAAAAATAACACCAGAATCCACCGAGATTGTTTCAACTAACTACTCCAAACAAGTTTTTTTTTTCATTTTTTTTTTTGTTTTTGTTCCTTCATTTTTTCCATTTGCATTTTTTCTAATTTCAAGTTTAAATTTTTCAATTTTTCAACTTTTCAATTCAATTTCTAGCCCCACCCACCCGCCCTGATCTCAATTGTGATGAGTTTTTCATTCCTAATCAGACCGGAGGGCGGAGTTTAATTGTAACATCTATATTTCTATAAAGAATTCTACCCTTTTAAAAAACCCTAGTTTTTTTTTGGAAGTTGGGAATATTTCTGGATTCACTACGTTGCGTCGAGATTTAATATCTATTTTTTATGGATGTTTGGACAACTTTTTCAAAAGTGAAATATCGCAATTCCTAGTTTTTTTATTTCGTTTTCAAACTCAATTTTTTCGGAAATTTTGGTCCGGGACTATGAATACGCCATATTTTTCAATTCAACAAGTCAAAATCTGCATTGTAGAACTTTTTGAGAATTTTTGGACAACTTTTATAAAAGTTCCATTATTAAAATTTTCAACTTTTATGAAATTTTCGACCATTTTTCGACCACTATCGAAAATCACCTGAAGAAGTTTTGTGTTGATTATTTGTATTTTTGTTTTTTGTATTTTTCGAATTAGCACATCGATATCCACATTGCGGAATTTTTTGAGAACATTTGGACCATTTTTCCAAAAGCTTTTTTTTTAAATGTGATTTTAAAATCGAATATTTCGAAAATATTGCCCCGTGACCATAAACACACTATATTGTTGGAATAAGCATTCTTAAATTTTTTGACAATATTTAGACAACTTTTTCAAATGTGAAAATTTTCCGATTTTTCCCCCTTCTTCAAATTTCGACTCATTTTTACCATTTTCAAAACTTAACTAGATATATTTTCTTGTAGAAGTCACTTCCGGTCCCGTTTCTTTCGTAACTCCAACCGTTTTTCCAGAATCGGCTGTTGAAATATCGAAATTTTTAAGATTTTTAAAAAACTTGATTTCAAAATGAACATAAACACGCTATATTTTTGGAATCAGCACGTCGAGATCTAAATATATCCCAGAATTTTTTGTAAATTTTTAGACAAATTTTTTAAAAATGAAGTTCTTCCAATTTTCTAAATTCTTCAAATTTCGACCCATTTTGATTATCTTCTAAACTTAACTAAACACTATTTCTTGTAGATTTCCAACTCTCGAAGTCACTTTCGGCCTCGTTTCTTCGATAACTGCAACCGTTTTTCCGGAATCGCCCACTGAATTATTGCAATTTTTGGAATTTTTTAAAAATTTGACTTGAAAAGCGAATATTTCGAAAATTTTGTTGCGTGACCATAAACACGCTATATTTTTGGAATCAGCACATCGAGATCTATATCCTAACATTTTTTGCGGATTTTTAGACAACTTTTTCAAAAGTGAAAATTTTCCTTTTTCAATTTTCGACCCATTTTCGACCACTTTCGAAACTTAACCAAATACATTTTCTTGTAGAATTCGGACTCTGGAAGTTACTTCTGGCCCCATTTCTCCTCTAACTTCAACTGCTTTTCAGAATCGCCCATTGAAATATCGCAATTTTTGGCATTTTTAAAAAATTTGACTTTAAAACGAATATTTTCATCCTCCGAGATTCTTTCAAGTTCTCTAAGAAAATTTTAAATCTTGGGGTTCTCGAAATTCTTTTGCCTTTTAGAAAAAAATAACACCAGGATCCACCGAGACCCCAAACAATTTTTTTTTCATTTTTTTTGTTTTTGTTCCTTTTGCATTTTTGCTAATTTCAAGTTAAAATTTTTCAATTTTTCAACTTATTAATTCGATTCCTATTTTTCAATTTTTTTTTTTTGGAATATTGGATATTGGTTATTTTTGGATTCACTACGTTGCGTCGAGATTTAATATCTCAGAATTTTTTGTGGATGTTTGGACAACTTTTTCAAAAGTGAAATATCGTAGTTCCTAGTTTTTTTATTTTGTTTTCAAACTCAATTTTTTGGAAAATTTTGGTCCGGGACTATGAATACGCCATATTTTTCGATTCAACAAGTCAGAATCTGCATTGTAGAAATTTTTGAGAATTTTTGGACATCTTTTCTAAAAGTTTCATTATTAAAATTTTCCCCTTTTATGAAATTTTCGACCATTTTTCGACCACTTTTGAAAGATAGCTAGACATTTTCTTGTAGATTTGGACATCCAGAGGTCATTCGAGTTCGTTTCTTCAAAAATTCGTGCTTTTTTTTCAAAAATTGCCAACTGAATATATATGTCAATTTTTAGGATTTTTAAAAAATCTTACTTCCAGACTGAATTTTTCTAAAAATCTTGTTCCCGGATTAAGAATACTTACGCCATATTTTTCGAACCAATTTTTTGAAAATTTTTTAACGCCTTTTCCAAAAACAAATTTTTTCAAGATTGTTGTTTCCAATTTTTTGAATGAGTTCGTTGAAAGTTCCCTGATCAACCCTTGTCCTAAAATGTTTGTTTTTGGCCCCTTTTTGTGGAAGCCATTGTATTCCGTTACTCCCAAGCTCGTTTATCGACACATTGTTCGAATCAAGATCCCTCAATCGCGCCACTTCCACGCGAAACAAAACCTCGCTGTCATTTCCTGCGAAACAGGAAATATCAAGATTCCCAACTGTCTCCTGCGTCGTTAAATTCGCGCAAAAATACGACCCGGAATCTGATTTAGTGAGTCGTCCAAACTTCACCGCGAATAACAACCCCTGATTTATTTGTTTTTAAAAAACTCGCAAACATTTTCCCCCAAATCCGGGCAAATAACCCTCGAACCCCCGAAAAACTCTTAATTGTCTGAATAAAGCGGCGCACGACGCACTCCTATCTGTTACAGTTGTGCCAAAGTGTCACAAGTAAATTTCCCTGATCCATCACGGCAGAAATTTTTGGCTAAAATAAAAGTCCCGATCGATCTGAATTATGCATGGAACTTTCCCGCCCGAGACACAAATATCACTTTCTTTACAAATTACTCTCGTGGTAAAAAATTACTTTGTTTTTCGGATGCGAACTCCGAATCGATACCGCGTCAAAAACAATTTGTTGCAGGTGCGATTTTTACGTAGCCGATTTTGAAAATTGGATCTAAAAAAAAAGAAATCTCGTGGAGTGGTTAGCAAATCGCCCTCGAACTTTTCAAACGTGTCTTTTTAGGCCCACAAAAGCCAATTTTAATCCAACCCGAGAGAACAAATACGACCGCACTCTTCGGCAAATATCACGTAAGCCATCCGTCTCAACAAAGTACTTAAACACTCCTCTGAAGTAAATTGTGACGGAACGAGTTCTCTTGCCTTAGTTGCACCGGAAAAGGGATCGCCTGAATCCCAATATGCTGTCGCAGCTTTAATATTCCACCCAGTTCCGGAGGTCAGAGTTGAGTGTTATTGAACAGACCATATATTTCGGTCACGCTCCGGTGTAAGGCAACCGTAAGACTGTACAACCCAACAACTATCTTTGGCAGATTATGTGTATAATAGTGAGGGTGGCGGCATGAATATTAAGCGAATGAGGAGCCGGTTTCATTATAGCGTCGAAATCGAGATATCTCTGAACATCGTACGTAGTCCAGCATCTGCGTTAAACACTCTATCCTTATTTTTAAATAAGTCTACACTAGTTTAGTTTTTTGTTGTTGTCTCGAATTTGTTTATCTGCCTCCTACGCCAGCTCCAACTATCATATATCTTTTTTTCATTATTTCCCCTTGATAAGGGTGCTTTGTCGAAGTCCGCAAGATTTACGAGTCGCTGTTTTAATGTTGCCCAGATTCCCCCCTGATTCACTTTTATGACCTAAATGTGCACAAAGAGAGAAACTCCGGCACCTCTTCGAGCCCCCATTTTTTAATTAGCTCCTCGCCCATAACATAATCGTTCGCAATATTTATAGGCGATATAATTCTCCCTTTTTTTTGTGTGACTTCATAAATAACGCCGTAATTTTTACCCTCGCACTGCTGTGGTTATCAGATTTGCTTCCCTTTTGTTGATTTATTTCGCGCCTCGAATCTACCCCATGTTTCGTAATTCTTAAAATGAAATCTTGCGAACACCCTAAGCGGATTTTCCCATGAAACGCGCCAATGTTTGGTTAATTACGCGGTGCGGATACCGGGTGACGTCACGCGTGTATTGTGGGTTGCGGCGTAAAATTCTCACCAATTAGAGAATACATTTTTTAGTGTGGTTCGATAATCAACACCTACTGTGCAAACGGAAAATGTCAGTTTAAACAGTGCATTTGTCCGACTATCAACTCGCCCACTCAAATCGGATTGATAGGGTTTCAATTAAAATTTATTGGGTTTCGGAAAAATTCCCCGATATGAGCATACATATTAATTGAGTCGGCTTTGTGTACGCGCTGTTAGGAAAGATGATTCCGTGATTACATCCGAAGGGCCCGATTTGACATTTATTTACGTCGAGGATTGGATTTATTTCAAAACAAAGGAAAAGTTTAATCTGAAAAGTTCGCCAGGACGTAAATCATTTTTCAGAACTATCAATAGATGGGGTGTTTTGGAAAATATCGCAGATGGATCAAATAAATCAAAGTGGAGACTTTAATGAAAAAGATTTTTTAATCCGAACTTGTTGCCACGTGATTAATTTTTTGTGCACTTTTTTCGAATCCCACCGACTGCGCCAAAAACGAGACGAAATCCGCTATTTTTGCGAAAACCGGTCTCGATACACTCACTTTATTACTTTTTCGACGTATTCTTTGTTGTCGATCCCTCCTATAACTGGGTCAGACTGATCCGTTTTATTTTATTTGTAAAATTCCCCGCCCTTGCGCCTCCATGCCACCGACGCAAATTAGAATTTACTCCGCTGTAAAATACCTACCCTCCGTTCGAAATTTATTCCGCCAGATCTAGGCTTTAAGCTTTTGATAGTGTTAAATGTCGCGTTCGAGGGTGAAGTGGTCAAGGTCTCAGCCTCGGCCAATAATATCTCGATCTCGAATTCCTGGCGAAACGGAAAACTATCCCTCCAATGCGGAAAAAACATGAAAGTAAAATATTTTCTTGCGGGGGAATAAAAACGCTATTATGGGGTTTTTCGAACGGGTCATCGTGGAACGATGATCGTTATCCGGTTTAAATAACTAGGGTATCGATTGACGGAGGGTCGGGAGACGCTATCACGTATCAGCAATTAAGGTGGATTACGGGCAAATGACAGTTTTCTACTTGTGGGTACTCGAAAACTAGCTCGTGTTCGTGTTGACGCAGTGAGAGAATTCGAGGGGGAAGTTATGCTTTCGTGGGGTCGGGGATGGGTTCGGTGAGAGCGCAGACGCACTAAACGTACGAAACAATTGGTTTAATGAACATTTTTCGACCGGTGACGATATCCTAGAGGTCTTTTTCGGGATTATCACAGCTCGGGATCAAAGACAGTGACCGTTTTTACACTTTAATGGGCACCACTTCCTGCAAATTAACCGTAAACTTCCAACCAGATTTATGAAGGTCACATTTTAATTATTTGCTCTAATTTATCTTTTTTCCTTGTCGAGGTGTTGTTTTGTTATATTGCACTTAAACAAGAGATCTCCATCGCGCCTATAAAACCGTTTGACCAAATTTAAACCCCGTTTCGTTCCGGCTATCGCGGATCTAATATGCGTAAATTACACTTGAATTACGATGACGCAATTAGTAACTTTTGCCACATTAAACTTTAAACTTTTTACATTACGGAGTTACGAAACCGCTTCATAAACCTTGAAGTAATTAAATAAAAAGCCGGCAAAGTTCGAGCATATGTCGATGTTTCTCTGTAAGATCTTGAAAAAATTCCTCCGGATGTGTTGAAACAAATTAAAACTTTTTGATATATTGAATCGGCGGTTCGTGCTTTGCATCAACTTGCTGGAATTTTTCGGGATTTAGGGTCGCTGCGGGTCATCAGATTTGCCTAAAATCGCTTACATATGGCGGAACTTTTCGAGTGGAGGTATTAAAAGAGAAATTACTGCTACGCTCGATTTTCAGAGGATTACCGGACACAATCGGTGCATCAAATCTACTTTTTTCTTTCAACGGAGAGGGCAACAATCGATCGGGTTAATCCTGTGAGGTCGGCGGCTGAAAGCGGGCCCGATCTACTCACTACGCGATTAATTTTTTTCTCGTTTTGCAAAAATACACCGACAGGAGAAGTTTTTGAAAGATTTAGCGACTGCGCCACTTTCGCGGCTCGTCCACGTGTGAGTCTTAAAAAGCGCACGCTTTCTTCGGCTCGTTAGCGCCACATCATCACTTTTTCCCACTCGAAAATGCCGCATTAGCGCTTCTTGTACGCAATAATTAACACTTAGTCCCCTATATTTCAGCATAATCACCCCATACGTTGGCGCAGAGCATGGTTTCGGGGTCGAACTTTTAATTAAGTCTCAGATTTCGGCACGCTCGGTCATTCTTAGGTGATTGGACGACTTTACCGCAATCGTTCCGGGAGAGCGGATTACAAATTTGATCTTAATTGCGCTCGAAGTTGTCGTTATACGAGTTTTCACAACGTGGTTTACGAACCGCCAACTTGGCGAGTTTTTCCCGTCGCTAAAATATGTTCGATAAGACCAACCTCCGACTCTTCATCCCAATATACTTCGAGCGAATATTAGACCCCGAGGCACACCATGGATAACAAAATTTCAATTTTATCCCTCTACCGCTTTAATCATGCTCAGCCCTCGAACCATTAGTTATGGAAATCTCTATTTTTCTAAGTTCATTTCAGACTGAATAGACCGAAATGAGATTCTCTCCGCTATCATATTTACCGATCTCCCTTTGATTCACAGACATGATTTATATCCCCGAAAGTCGGATGACCCCTTTTGCCTTCATTTATCGCCGTCTTCCCGCCGTGATCCTTGACCCCGCCGAACAGGTGATAATCCGAAAAGAGCAAGATGTAGCAAACAACACGCGACAAAACGCTCAAATTGCTTTCGTTGTTTGGATACCGGCGTGAGAGGGTGCATTATCGGCCCCAAACACGAACACTTCCCGGATTTCTTTCGGATGTATTTTACCCACTCGTTTCACGCTTCATTTCACGACAAATTCGAATTTTCGCGCCGACGCGACGCCACGGCATTGGCTCCCGCCGAAACGTCCATCCGGTCGAGTTCCACGATCACGACACGTCCCCACCTTCTGTCTTTTTTTCGGACCGCGAAATGGCCAACACCAGTGGCGTAACTACCGGTGTTCCATGTGTTCGCCGGAACACGGGCCCGTTGCTTCAACGGTCACACGAACATTTTTTTTTTATTAGATTTTTTATATTATTGCCCGAATTACATCCTGAAATAAAAAATTCGAAAATGTGCGGTAATCCCAGGATCGATGGTTCATTGTTATTTACGAATTTTGTCCTCAGATCTACAGTGAAACTTCATGCTGTAACAAGACGTAAAAAAAAATCAGTTTCAGTTGAGTTTTATGAACACTTTCGTATTTTCAAAACTATTCTAATTTTGTACTAGTGGTGCTCTTTTGGAATAATAAAATATATCTGATGTATGTTACAACTAATTTTTTAAGTAGAAAAAAAACTGGACTGGGAAATTATTACAGAATGACCTACCTGCACTAGTTTCACTGAAATTATCACAGCATGTTTCACGTTTCTTACAATACCTCTTTCGGTGGCTTCAGCGGAAAGATCTTTTTGGAAATTAAAAATGACTAAAAATTTTTTAAGAAACACAATGGGCCTATGCAGATTATCTTCACTGAATCTCTCAATTGGAAATCAAATTGGTAGAAGCTTAGATGTGTAAAATTTTGTATCAACTTGTGCCCATTGGAAAGCAAGAAGAAAGCAATTTTGAGATTAAAAAAAAATGGGCATTTTTATCTATACTTCTATACTTACTTATATTATAAAGTTGAACAGTTTGTTTGGTTGAACGCGCTAATCTCAGAAACTACTGGTGCGAATTAAAAAAATATTTTTGTGTTTGATAGTCCATTTGTCGAGGAAGGTTATAGGCTATATAACATTAATAGAAGCGGAGCAGCAATGAAAAATATCGGAAAAACAGGAAAATTATTCTTCTTTTGACAGTTTCCGTTGCTTACGCTGCTTAAACGGTTAAAGTTACATAAAAATCCTGTATGATGGAATTGTTCCCTGCTAAAAGTTCTAAAAAAAAGTCCGCGACAGCATATGTCTATCTTATAAGGTCGACTCAGTATAACCTTTTATATGTTAATGAAATTTGTTCTAAAATAATCTAATATAAAATTCTGGTGTCACATTGTTTGTAACCAAACTCCTCCGAAACACCTTGACCGATTTTTATGAAATTTTTTGTGTATATTCGGTAGGTCTAGTAAACTATTTTTTATACCCCTAAGTGATAAAGGTGGCCCACCAAGTTTTTTTTTTTTTTTAGACAACATTTTTTATTTTAATTTTTTTAAAATTTGGCATTAAAAATACATATAACTCTAAATTTTGACCCTTCTACCACCAACCCCCATTTTAATAACGATATGAGTATCTTTGCTTTCATCCACAGATGCGCAATAGTGTTGCAAGATGGCTATTGAATATAATCATTGTCGTACGATAAATTTTTATAATTTAATCTTTATATACAGCCTGTTATTGAAAGTTACGTACAAAATAAAATCGGCAATTGGTCTCGAAGTATGGGTGCTAAAAGTTAAAAGAAGTTCAGGTAAAAGTGTTCTCCTTTTAGAGATAAAAATTGTTAAAATTTATGTCCAAATTCGTTGTACGCCTCTGATAAAAAGATCATCTTTCGTTTCTATAGCAACATTTAGTTTTGACAAAAGTTTTATTGTTACAGTTGCTAGGATTTACTAAAATAAATTAATTTTACCTATTTATCCTTCAGTAGTGTCTAAAAAGGTTGGATAAAGGTTAATTTTCCCCTTATAAATTTGATAACACAAAATAAGTTTTTCCGACTTCTTAGACTTCGCGAAGAACTGTCCATTTTGTTGTACGTACCTTTCAATAACACCCTGTATAAAAGGCAATGTCCCGACAGACATATCAACGCCCAGCCCAAACCGCTAATGATAGAAAGTTGAAATTTGGAGAGAATGTTCATTTTATACTGGAGACATCGTTTAAGAAGGGATTTCTCGAAATTCATCCCCTAAGGGGGTTGAAAAGGGGTGATAATATTTGTATAGGACCAATATATCTACTGTAAATTTAGATCGTTACGTGAAACCTGGTACATTTTAATTCTCTTCAATACAAATAAGGAAATACTTATTTAAGCATTTTCGGAGATTCGACCCTTAAGGGGGTGAAAAGTGGTGTCTAAGTTTGGGCGGATAAGTTAGTATAGGAACAATATTTCTACTATAAACTGAAATTTTTACGTGAAACTTGCTATTAATGTTCTTCAACACAAATAATGAAACCCGTCTTTAAGCATTTTCTAAAGTTCAACCCCTAAGAGGGTGAAATATGGTGGCTAGATTTGTGTGGGAATATTTCTATTGTAAATTTAAATTTTTACGCGAAACTTGGCACTAATTGTCTCCAACACAAATAATGAAACACGTATTTAAGCATTTTCCGGGATTCAACCCCTAAGGGGGTGAAAAGTACTAACTTTGTGCGGAAAAAATATTTCCATGGTAAAATTAAATTTTCACGTGAATTTTCACGTGAAACTTGGTATTAGTGCTTTTCAACACAAATAATGAAACACTATTTAAGCATTTTTTGAGATTCAACCCCTAATGGAGTGAAAAGTGGTCGCTAATTTTGTATCCGAAAAATATTTCTATTGTAAATTTTGAGGTGATGTTTATTTAAAACTTGGTATTAATGCTCTTCAACACAAATAACGAAACACGTATTTAAGCATTTTCGGAGATTCGACCCCAAAGAGGGTGAAAAGTGGTGTCTAAGTTTGGGCGGCTAAGTTTGTATAGGAACAATATTTCTACTATAAATTGAAATTTTTACGTGAAACTTGGTATCAATGTTCTTCAACACAAATAATGAAACCCGTCTTTAAGCATTTTCTAAAATTCAACCCCTAAGAGGGTGAAATATGGTGGCTAGATTTGTGTGGGAATATTTCTATTGTAAATTTAAAATTTTACGTGAAACTTGGCATTAATTGTCTCCAACACAAATAACGAAACACGTATTTAAGCATTTTCCGGGATTCAACCCCTAAGGGGGTGAAAAGTACTGGCTAACTTTGTGCGGAAAAAATGTTTCCATTGTAAAATTAAATTTTCACGTGAAACTTGGTATTAGTGCTGTTAAACACAAATAATGAAACACTATTTAAGCATTTTCCGAGATTCAACCCCTAAGGGGGTGAAAAGTGGTGGCTAATTTTGTATCCGACAAATATTTCTATTGTAAATTTTGAGGTGATGTTTATTTAAAACTTCGTATTAATGCTCTTCAACACAAATAACGAAACACGTATTTAAGCATTTTCGGAGATTCGACCCCCAAGAGGGTGAAAAGTGGTGTCTAAGTTTGGGCGGCTAAGTTTGTATAGGAACAATATTTCTACTATAAATTGAAATTTTTACGTGAAGCTTGGTATTAATGTTCTTCAACATAAATAATGAAACCGGTGGTTAAGCATTTTCTAAAATTCTACCCCTAAGGGGGTGAAATGTGGAGGCTAAGTTTGTATGGGAAAATATTTCTATTGTACGTATATTTACATTTTTACGTGAAACTTGGTAATAATGCTCTTCAACACAAGTAATGAAACACGTATTTGAACATTTTCCGAGATTCAACCCCTAAGGGGGTGAAAAGTGGTGGCTAACTTTATATCGGAAAATTATTTCTATTGTAAATTTTTGACATGGAATTTAGTATTAGTGCATAGTGGAACACGTAATTAAGCATTTTCCGAAATTCAACCCCTAAGGGGGTGAAAAGTACTGGTTAAGTTTGTATAGGAAAAGTATTTCTACTGTAAATTTAAATTTTTTGCGTGAAACTTGATATTAAATTAATGCTCTTCGACACAAATAATGAAACACATATTTAAACATTTCCTGTGATTAAACCCCTAAGGGGGTAAAAAAAGGTGTGGCTAAGTTTGTATGAGAAAAATATGTTTATGGTGATGTTTACTTAAAACTTGGTATGAATACTCTTCTGCACTAATAATAAAACACGTATTTAAGCATTTTTCCAGATTCAACCCCTAAGGGGGTGAAATATGATGGCTAGATTTGTGTGGGAATATTTCTATTGTAAATTTAAATTTTTACGTGAAACTTGGCATTAATTGTCTCCAACACAAATAATGAAACACGTATTTAAGCATTTTGCGAAATTCTACCCTCAAGGAGGTGAAAAGTGGTGGCTAAGATTCTATGGGAAAAATATTTGTAAATTTAAATTTCTACGTGAAACTTGGTATGAATGGTCTTGAATACAAATAATGAAGCACGTATTTAATTATTTTCCGAGATTCAACCTCGAAGAGGGTGAAAAGTGGTGGCGAAATTTGTATGGGAAAAATATTTCTACTGTAAATTTAAATTTTTACGGGGGGCTAGGTATTAATACTCTTCAACACAAATAATGAAACACGTATTTCAGATTGTTTCGAGATTTCCCCCTTAGAAGATGAAAGGGGTTGACAAAGTTTTTGTGAGCAAACATTTTTTATGTCTATTTTTACTGGAAATTGTATTAATGTCCTTCAAACACATTTTTTACTTGAAGGTTGATAATAATGCTCCTCAACACAACGAATCGTCTACGCGAGCGAAGCCGCGGGCGAAAAGCTAGTTTAATTATATTTATATATATTTATTTTAATTTAATTTTTTATTTAACTAGCAAAATATTCACCAGAAATGCCAAAACAACGTTTGTCGGATCGGCTAGTTTCTAATAAGTATGTATAATTGTGTATATTTTAATTATATATATTCAGGTAATTATTGTATTTTATTTTTTAATTGAGTGTTTCAGGTAGAATGATTTTAATAAAACGTAATCCCCTAATTGCAATCTACTCATACTTTACTCATTATACTCGTATTTTGAAATATCTTTATTTCGCTGTTCATTAGGGGCCCCACAGCGTTGTAGAACACAGGCCCGCAGTTTGATTGTTACGCCACTGGCCAACACGGAGGAGTGGAACAAAGATGGACGAAAGATATTATTTGTGGCTGCGTTTTTGGCGCGGAAATTAAAAATCTGGCCAATTCAAGCCGTGTTAGTTAAAACTTTCGACACCATTAAGCAAATAAAAACCCCGTTAAAAGTTGCCAGCGCGTCGTAATTAAAACAAATGATTAAAATGAGCGCAAACACATCAAGTTGGTTCGGATGGAGGAAACAATGGATCCCCGGGCACGGCTTTTGTATCCCTTGTAAATTATCACGTGTTACTAACAGTTTTACATTGTCGGTTTTTATGTGGCGGATAAATCGGTTATTATTCGGTGCAGAATTAACAGCTCGAAGTCGGCGAAAGGAGATAGTGGGTTGTGATGAATGTTCTTACGTCGTAGGTGGCTTTCACTTTATATTTTGTTTGGTTCTAGCGGGTGTAGTTAACAAAACAGACGGACAGACAGAACGACGGACAGACAGACATACGTACTCTAAGGATCATGAAAGGTCGAGAAAATGTAAAAGTAGACGCTCGCGAAGTACCTTAAAAAAAAGCCAAAAAAGCTTCGAGACTATTATTTACGCTGCATTTCAAGGGCGAGGGAAGTGCTGTCGAAATAACCTTCGATCAATTTTTTATCAAAGAAAATAAGTGCAGAAATTGTCAAAATCTAAGAAATTTTGAATTTTACCAAAGCATTATTTCTCAAAAATTTTAAATTTTGCCACCAAAAATGGGCCAGAACCCGCACCACATAACCGCTAACTTTAACACGAAACAACTAAATTTGTATAAATTACTGTCGTTTTCATTAGAGATGCCGAAATGACAATAAAATTATTTTTACATTTGGGTTTTTCTTGCTTTATTATCTGGGACGATCGATCGGCCGCCGCGCGGCGGCCGGGAGCTGCAGAATTTGGCAAAGTTTGCTCGGAGGAGGGGCGGCTCGGGACGAGCCTACGGTTCTATCTTATTTTTTGAAACCGCGTTTTATTAGACGATTGATCCGAGAATTCGCTGATTTGTCCGGCGAAAGTTCAGGGTCTCGAAAAATCTCCACCCCTCGTGAATGGAGCCCTTCAAACCACTACTAGAGTAATTAACGAAATTAATTAAAGGGCGGCCTAACTGCGTCCACCCCCCGAGCAAATATTTTAATTATGGGACGTGTCCGTCGGCATTGTTTCACAACTTCTTCAAATGGATGAGTTGACGTCGACACGGCAATTGTTCGAGAATGCAACTTCCTTAATTTCGGGAGAACGAGTATCCGAGTGTGCACAATTTCGACAGCGAGACGGTCATTAGTCATGGACTAGAGTTTCAAAGTTGTCTCCGAGCAATTCGGGATAATAAACGGTTATGTTCTTGTTCTAGTTCACGAATACTAATATAACGTCTATAAATATTTGGAAACGCTGCAATAACAAAGAACGACGGCACGAAAGTGAAACCTAAAAAAACTTTTTTTGGAATTGTTGTTGTGTTTGAGACGCTCGCGCGCGCACTCGGACGACAAAGCGACCGAATAATGGATCACAGACCGCAGCAGATGGGCGCTCTTAAACTAACTCAATAATTAAAATCGAATTAATTAATTTGAAATTTATATTAGTCTGGTTCTGGCTTGAGTAATGAGTTCGGGCCGACCCGTTCGCGACCGAAAGAAAGAGGGTCAAACAGCAACTAGTGGATGAAGATGGCGATTTAATTATTGCCGTCGCTTCCAGAAAACACGGGGTCATTATAAATGTTCCTGCCAACAAATTCCGCTTTTTTGAAAATTTATACAAATTTTTTCCATTTTTGTTTGTGATAACCTGTATAACGTGTGGCGCAAATAACACTCCAGAAGCTTTTTTGACTTGAATTTTTCTATTCTCATTTTTTTTCAGTTTTTCGATTTTTCAAGTTTAAATTTTTCAGTTTTTCTACTTTCCAACGGCAGATTTTTTAATTTTGCCTAAGTTAGACTGATTTTGACAAATGACCTATTCTCTGAGAAAATAAAGGGTAGAGGGTATATCATTTGGCAAAATCAGTCTTATCTTGGCAACTACTAGCTCCGCCCACATTGCCTTATTTTCCTAGAGGCCTAGTACTTGCTAAGATATCTAAGACTTATTTTGCCAAATAATATACCCTCTAAAAAAAAGAGCGGGTGGGCGGGGTCAGTACTTGCAAAGATAAAACTGATATTACAAATAACATACCCTCGAAGATGTGTTTATTCCCGCCAAAAAGCTGATGACGTCATCTCAAAATTTTGACGAATAAATTCTACCCAAAATGTGCAATATATGATGAGTTTTCATATTTTTTAGATTTGCTGAAACAGGTGGCTTAAAAAAAATTAGTCTATTTATTTTTTAGTTTTTGGATTTTCCAACTTTTGGATGTTTCAGTTTCGAGAGTTTTCAATTTTTAATTTACAGTTTTTCAATTTTTGATATCTTCAATTATTCAATTTGCAATTTTTCATTTTGGTTTTTTATTTTTTTTTTCACTTTGCCTAGTTTTCATTTGAAATATACATGTAATAATAATTTTAAAAATTATTCACATTTTCAATTTTGCGACTTTAGGATTTTTTAACTTTTCTGTTGTTGGAATTTAAAATTTTTTCATTTTTGGATATTTCAGTTATTATTTTTTTAATTTTTCGACTCTTCAATTTTTCGATTTCCAATTTTTCATTTTTTTTGGTGTCTTCAATTTTACGACACGCAACTCTTCGAGTTTTCCTTAATTTTTCAATTTTTCATTTCTTCAATTTTTGGACTTTTTAATTCTTTTTGAAACTTTCTGGTTTTCAATTTTTCGATTTTTCGACTTTTAGATTTTTTAATATTTTGTTTTTTTCACTGTTATGTTTTTCAGAATTCTCAATTTTTTTTGATTTGCAATTTTTCACTTTTTCAGTTTTACGATTTCAGAATTTTTCCATTTTTCAATTATGTATTAGATTTTAAAGCTTTTCATTTATTCGATTTTTTAACATTTCTATTTCTAATTTTTTAATTCTTCAATTATTTGAATTGTTACAGTTTTTCGACTTTCAATTTTGACAATTCTGTAATTTTTAGATTCGATAAGTTTTTTTCTTAAAAATTCAAATTTCGAATCATACATTTTTTCGAATTTTTAGTTTCTCAATTTTTAGTTTTTTAATATTCGCTTTTTCAGTTCCTCGTTTCCATTTTTTTTTTCCTTTCAGTTTTTCGATTTTTCAATTTTTTAGCCGATTTTTTAGTGTTTCTTTTTTGATTCTCCGATTTTTCAATTTTTCGATTTTCTTTTCGAATAAAAAAATTGAAAAATTGCACAATTGTAAAACTGAAAAATCAAAAATGCAAAATCGAACAAGTATTAAATGAAAACTTAAAAAAACCTAAAAATTGGAGAACAAGAACTTGAAATTGAAGCAACGAAATTGCAGAATCGAAGAATTGAAAAAAAAAGATAAAACAATGGAAAATTATAAAATGGCAAAAGCGTTGAAAAAATAGAGGAAATGAAAAAACGAAAAATTTTGATAAAATGAAAATAAAAAAAATGAAAAACTTGAAAAATTGAGGAAACAGAAAATTGTAAAATCGAAAAATTAAAGATTTAGACTCTGCAAAATCGAAAAATGAAAAATCATAATACTGAAAAATTGCAAAAATGGAAAATTGCAAATGGAAAAGTTGAACAAATGAAAAATTGGTAAATTTGGAAGTCGAGAAATTGAAAATTTGAAAAAAATTTGAAGTTGAAAACACCAAAAATATAAACCGAAACATTGAAAAATGGGAAAATTGAAAAATTAAAGAATTTTTCGATTTTCTTTTCGAAAAAAAAAATAGATAATAATAATTATTGTAAAATTGAAAAATCAAAAGTTCAAAAACGAAAAAGTATAAAATGAAAACTTTGAAAAATCTAAAAACTAGAGATCAAGAACTTGAAAAATTGAAGCACCGAAAAATTGAAAAAATGAAAGATCGAGAGTTTTCAATTTTTAATTTACAGTTTTTCAATTTTTGATGTCTTCAATTTTTCAATTTTTCGTTTTGGTTTTTTATTTTATTTTTTTTCACTTTGTCTAGTTTTCATTTGAAATATGTAATACTCCTAATAATTTTAAAAATTAGTCACGTTTTCAATTTTGCGACTTTAGAATTTTTTAATTTTTCTATTGTTGGAATTTAAAACTTTTTCATTTATTCGTTGTTTCAATTTTTATTTTTTTAATTTTTCGATTTCCAATTTTTTTTTGATGTCTTCAATTTTACGACATGTAGCTCTTCGAGTTTTTATTTTTAATTTTTCAATTTTTCATGTCTTCAATTTTTGGATTTTTCAATAATTTTTGAAATTTTCTGGTTTTCAATTTTTCGATTTTTTAATATTTTGTTTTTTTTCAGTGTTATGTTTTTCAGAATTTTCAACTTTTTTTGATTTTCAATTTTCCATTTTTTCAGTTTTACGATTTCAGAATTTTTTCATTTTTCAATTATGTAAGTATTGGATTTTAAAACTTTGCATTTATTCGATTTTTTAACATTTCTATTTTTAATTTTTTAATTTTTCGATTTTTAATTTTCAATGTTACAGTTTTTCGACTTTCAATTTTGACAATTCTGTAATTTTTCGGTTTTACAATTTTTGAGTTTTCCGTTTTTTCGATTCAATAAGTTTTTTTCTTAAAAATTCAAATTTCGAAACACATCTTTTCGAATTTTCAGTTTCTCAAGTTTTAGTTTTTTAATATTTCAGTTTTTCGTTATTTCACTTCCTCGTTTCCAATTTTGCTTCCTTTCAGTTTTTCGATTTTTCATTTTTTTTCAGACTTTTTAGTTTTTCTTTTTTGATTCTTCGACTTTTCAATTTTTCGATTTTCTTTTCGAATAAAAAAATTGAAAAATGCAAAATTGTAAAATCGAAAAATCAAAAATGCAAAAACTTAAAAATTGGAGAACAAGAACTGAAAAAAAAAGATAGAACATTTAAAAAATTGAATAAATGGAAAATTATAAAATGGCAAAAACTGAGAAAATACAGGAAATGAAAAAACGGAAAACTGTGATAAAATGAAAATAAAAAAAAGAATTTGAAAAATTATGGAAACAGAAAATTGTAAAATGAAAAATCGTAATATTGAAAAATTGCAAAACTGGAAAATTGCAAATGGAAAAGTTGAACAAATGAAAGATTGGGAAATTTGGGAGTCGAGAAACTGAAAAATTGAAAAAAATTTGAAGTTGAAAAAAACAAAAATTATGAAACCGAAACATTGAAAAATGGGAAAATTGAAAAATTAAAGAATTTTTCGATTTTCTTTTCGAATAAAAAAATAGATAATAATAATTGTGAAATTATAAAATTGAAAAAATCAAAAATTCGAAAACGAAAAAGTATAAAATAAGATTTTTGAAAAATCTAAAAACTAGAAATCAAGTTCTTGAAAAATTGAGGCTCCGAAAAATTGAAAAAATGCAAGATCAAAAATTGAGAAACTTAAAAATCGAAAAAGTGGGAAATTGAAAAAACGAAATATGTATTGTAAAATCGAAATATTGAAAATGAAAGAAATCGGAAAATCTGATACCTAATTGAGAAATCCAAAAATAGCGAAATTGAAAAATTCAAAAATTGGAAGTTCGAAGAATTGAAAAATCAAAGATAGAACATTTAAAAAATTCGTTAAACGGAAAATTATAAAATGGTAAGAAACATTGAAGAAATAATGGAAATAAAAAACCGAAAATTCTATTGAAATGAAAATTAAAAAGTCCAGAAAATGAAAACAAAAATGAAGAACTTGAAAAATTGAAAAAACAGAAAAATAGATTGTGCAAAATCGAAAAATAATGACAATAATAAATAGAGTTTATTTTCCAACAGACAATGAAAATGTCAATAGTGAATACATATTACAAAATCACATACCTAATACAACAAAAAATAAAAATTGTATCGAAAAATTTTAGTAATTCTAAAAACTATGAATCCGTTGATAAACCACAAGTAGGTATACAGTTTTATATTTTGTATATTTCCTTCGGCACAATTTTGAGATGACGCTATCAATTTTCTGGGAGAGAATAAACGAATAAATTTTGTTTAACGATTAACCATGATTCCGATAACTTTAAAAACTTTTGTCAAATATCAGAGCATTCGGTTTTTCAGTTTCGAATCTTGCGCCCGGGAAGTAAAAAGCAAGAAACTTCCAATGTAGAAATAATTTTATTGTCGTGAAAGTCAAAAAAAGTCGCGATTTAATGAAAACGCCTTCGCCTTTTTGTCGCGACTCGTCCGAAATTAGTTTCTCATTTCGGATACGTTTCCATCGCGTTCGTTCTCGCTTTGATTTAGAGGATTATTTTTCGAAGGCCGCTGCCGAGCTCTGTCTGTGGCAATTAGCGCGAAATACCTGACATCGGCAGGGGGATGCCCGAAGGGCGGATTTAATTAATGGAAAATGAAAATTTTCTTTGAAGTCGGGCGGGGGGCTTTTTTCGGTGTTCGTTTCTTCGCGGCCGCTTTGTTCCCGCCGAAAATCGCAAAAATTCGCAAAACAATTAGTTTTTGCGTGTGTCTAAGCCGGGGTGAGCGTTCGCCGCCGAAAGAATCAAGTTGTCAGTCCGGGCGCCGCCGTCACACGTCCCCGCCACAATCGGACCTGACTCTTCAAATCCCTTACCGCAGCCCTTTATTATTTTACAACACATTTCCAGCCAACCGTCGGAAAGTCCTTAAGTAATTAGTTTTTCCGCATTTCCTCCCATTATCCCATCACGGGAGAAAAAGGTCGCGCCGACATCCACACCCGATGTCCTACTAGAAATATTCCGGATTCCCCCTCCCAGCCGACAACTCCGGGACCGTGTCCCGAATGTGTGCACGGAATATGACGCGGAAAAACGTACGGATTTCGTTTGGGTTGGCGGACGTGCAACGAAAGAAAAGCGCCTTTTTCCCGTTAATTAACGCCGTGTTTATTGATTGGCGGCCGGAATTTTCATAACGGGCTCGCTTTTTCCGACTTGACGCTTTATGAATTAGTTAAGTCACAATGAAAGTGCGATTCGGGAGGGTGGAAACATATTTGCATAAGGGGAGCGGTTGGGGCTGCCTGCATGCGATGTGTCTGTGCGTCGTTGTCGTCGGAACAGCGCCCTCTGGAGATGCAACGGTTTAAAAAATTGATTACGGCGGTCACGTGACGGGAGAGCGGGGCACGGGGCGGGGGTGGACCGGGAAGTAAAGATCAGCGTGGATCATGCGAAATTTTTACGCCAGGTCTCATGAAATAAATCTAAATAAAGTGGTTGTGTTTAAGTTGTTCTTGTTGTCCCGGCGCCTCCACCATTTTTGAAAGATTTTTTCGCTGTAAGCCTAAAACGAACCGTTTCTGTTATAATAATCAGCTTTATTTTTCTAACAAGTCATAGACTCAATTACAGGAAAATTCATGAAGAAAATTGTTTATGTTTAAACTGTATATATACACATAATTGAAATTAGAGACAATAATTAATTTGACGAAAAGATTTTTACACTCTCTGTATATGAAGCCATAAATCTTAAGTGCTATACTAAAATTTATCATATTTCATTTTTGCGATAATGAAAAATACAAAAATCACTTTTGGTAATTTCTGAAGGTCAAAAATTTCATATTGAATTGATTTTGAAAAATTGAGTTTTGCCGAAGTTGTCCCAAATTCCGCAAAAAATTTAGACTGTAAATCCAAACGAGCTGAATTGAAAAACAGTGTGTTGATATCCTCAACTAAAATTCTTAAAATATTGGATTTTAAAGTAAGTTTTTTGGAATATCTTAAAATTTGGCATATTTCATTTTCTCGAGTATGGAAAAATGGTAAGAATTTTCGAACAAATGACGGTCTTACGACAAAAATTAATATGGCGACGTCTGATACGGACGTACCTACCAGTGATCCGACAATTTTATTACAGTTAAAGTGTGAAAGATGCAAGAAAGTTGTCACAAATGCGTGCACTCGTTGTGTAAAATGTGGTGTAACGTATCACCGTAGTTGTGCCTTTACTAAAAATGAAAGATCTAAGTGTTTTCATTTTCTTAGTGAAAATGAAATGCAGTGTATTCACCACCAAGTTGATGATCAAGTTGATACAGTTGATGTCTTAACTTTAAATGAAGATGAACCAATGTCACAAGCCATTATTGACTTTCTAAGTAGCAACAAATTTTCGGGAATTCTACGTGATGCAATTGTTGCAGCTACTGCTCCGTTGCAAAATACTATTGAAGGACTTAAGCAAGAACTCTCAGATCTGAAGTCTACTAATATCGATATGATACGATTATTTAATAACTGGCCAGAGAAGAATTTAATAAAATCATCGGATAAGGAGGTTGGTGCTTTATCTGACTTTTTTTTAGACGGTGATAGTAAAACTTTTAGCAACGGAGGTCATCGAACTCAGCCGATTAAAACCCAAAAAACAACGACTGAAAGAACTATAAACACCAACTTGATTTCGGATGTCCCGTCAAATTCTAATTCAATACAATTCAAAACAAATAGTAGCTATCTACAAGTTCCGAAAATTATTAGTAATGATGATGGTTCACCGAATTTTAATCTCGAACCAATTATGCCAACGACAAAAACACAGAGTCAAGGGAGCATCTATAACAAAAACACAACATCCTACAACAACAGCGTTCTAGTTGATGCAGATGGGTTTCAAACAAAAATGTCTACGAGGAATAAACGTAAAATTGTTAGAGGGAATGCTACTTTACAAAATATGTCACTCAAGGCTGCGAAGCGTCTCAGTACTGTCTATGTTGGCAATTTACAACCAAATACAGTGGAAAATGATGTTAATGAATTTTTAAGATCTAAATTTCCAAACTTTGAATTTCTAGTGGACAAACTACCTAGAAGAATTAATGCCAAAAGTGTTTCCTTTAAGGTAACGGTTGATCCAACTATTTACAACGATTTTTTCAAAGAAGAGTTATGGCCGGAAGGTGTTATAATTAAGAAATTTTATTTTTTAAAGAAAAAAGAAGGGGAGGCATCTCAAAATGTAAGGAAGCCCTCAGAAGCACACAATTAGGTCACGTCTTAATGTCAGGTGGGGGCAAAGATCTTGATAGTTTACAGAATCTTGATAGTTTACAGATTTACTATCAAAATGTCCGAGGACTTAGAACAAAGCTAAACGAATTGTGCCATTCAATCCTCAGTGAGTGTTACCCAATAATAGTAATTTCTGAAACGTGGCTGTGTGATGGCATTTTTAATAATGAATTTATTGATAAAAGATACTGTGTATTTAGGAAAGACAGATCATCTCAAACAAGCATCAAGTCTCGAGGGGGTGGAGTGCTCATTGCCATACAGTCCCATTACAGTTCCAGTGAACTTGATGTTAACACATCAAATAGGGAAGAAATTTGGATAAAACTAGTAGTTGGTAAAACTAATATAATTCTCGGGGCTTGCTACATTCCACCAGGATCAGCTCGTCAACTTTATAGTGATCATATTGAATTGGTTAATTGTATTGTGTCACGCTATCCTAATCACATTGTATGCATAGTAGGTGATTACAATTTGCCTGATATTAAGTGGAATGCAGCATCTACAGAAAGCATGTCGGAAGGACTGTATCCATCGAATGTTAGCTGTGACACTGAACGTATCATCTGCGATGGTATGGCTTTTGCCGGCTTGGCACAACACAATTCCGTACAAAATGTTAACTTTGTAACTCTAGATTTAATTTTTTCTAACCACACCACATTGGTCAATGAATGCTTACCTCTTTTGAAATGTGATAAATACCATCCAGCTGTGATTGCAAACATCTGTGATATTAATACTCTTATTTTGAAATCTAACGAACCGTGTTTTTATCGTGATTTTGGAAATGCCCCCTATGAACTAATTGATAATTACCTATCAAATGTAAACTGGAATTTCTTAAACAATTTCTTTGATATTAATCAATGTGTAAGTGCTTTCTATAGTATAATCAATTATGTAATCGAAACATTCATTCCGTTAAAAAAATGTCAAAATAATAATAAATTTCCCAGTTGGATAGATAATTCTACTAAATCTTTAATTATACAGAAGAAAATAGCTCATAAGGATTATAAAAAATCTAATTCACATTATGATTACGTGAGATTTGCTCAATTAAGATACGAATGTAAAGAGGCTATTCACAATTGTAGACAATTATATATTGATAAGGTGGAAAATAATATAATATCTAATTCAAAAATGTTTTGGAACTATGTAAAAGCCAATAAACAGAACAGTGGCTTTCCTAAAACAATGTATTATAATGACGTGGAAGCTCATTCTTCATTTGACATAGCTGACTTGTTTGCATCATATTTTCAATCTGTATTTAGTCATCCTGATCCCGATGTTAATTTCTGTGATACTTATTACTGTGATACTGCTTTAGATTTAAATTTTATTCATATCACCTACGATGATATCTTGAAAAAAGTGCAATCTTTTAATAACTCTAGTCACCCAGGACCAGATGGTGTTCCTGCGATCTTTGTTAAAAAATGTCTGCTTTCTCTGATTAATCCACTTCAAATAATGTTCAATAAATCATTATCTTTATCTGTATTTCCAGATTTTTGGAAAAAATCCTTTGTCTTGCCAATATTTAAAAGTGGCTCAAGAAATATTATTAGTAATTATCGCGGTGTCTGTAAATTACCATTTATTCCTAAGATCTTTGATGCAATTGTTGCAGATATTTTATTTGCTAGTGTGAAAGAAACTATTATTACTGAGCAACATGGTTTTTTCAGTGGGAGATCAACTACCACCAATTTATTTCTTTTCACGGAATTTGTTACTAATATGAATGAACTGGGATCGAAAGTGGATTGTATTTTTACCGATATTAGCAAAGCATTCGATTCAGTCAACATTAAACATTTGCTGAATAAATTAAAACATTTTGGGATATTTGATCCTTTGCTTGGCTGGATAGAATGCTACTTAACAAATCGTAAGTCGCACGTTGAATTTAATGGCATATTATCTAAATCAATTGATGCATGTTCTGGTGTTCCGCAAGGTTCCCACTTGGGACCTATTCTGTTCTTATTATATGTCAACGATGTAAAATATGTATTTCAAAACAGTCTTTTTCTATTATACGCTGATGACTTGAAATTGTTTCGAGCTATCAATTCTCCCTTTGATTGTATTTTACTTCAAAATGACCTAGATAAGTTTAAAATGTGGTGTTCAGATAATAGTCTTAAGCTTAACATACACAAATGTAAATCTATGAGATTCTCTAAAAAAATTGTTAAAGTACCTGAATTCAACTATAATATTTCGGATGTAGTTGTAGAACAAGTAGCATATTTTTGTGACTTGGGTGTAATGTTTGATCCAAAATTAGCCTTTACTCTACATGTTGATAAAATTGTCAATAAAATTAATAAAACCTTGGGATTTGTTCTAAGACAATGTCAGGAGTTTACTAGCCTTCGTGTCTTTTGCATTTTATATAATTCATATGTTCGCTCATTATTAGAGTACTGCTGTATAATTTGGTCACCTTACTATCAGCTCTATATATCTAGACTTGAAAAAATTCAAAGAAAGTTCATTAAATTTGTATGTTTTAAACTAAATGTTATATTTGATAGGAATAATTACGAACTCATAGTTAAATATTTCGGGCTTAGTTTATTAATAAGTCGTCGCCATTACTTTGATTTGTGCTTTGTTTTTAATGTGTTAAATAACCGTGTAAATTGTTCCGACATTCTTAATCTGTTTTCTTTACATGTACCTAATCGCGCCACAAGAGGTTCTCATTTGCTCCAAGTCCCTTTCCATCGCACACTATATGCTCAAAAATCTCCGTTATGCCGCATGGCTAAACTGGCGATGGAGTATAATGATCTGAACTTTTGTGGTGTGTCAATTAATGTTTTTAAGAGGGAGCTGAAGAATGCTTTAAATATATAAAGTGTAACTATTGTTATGATTTGTAATGGTATATTCCGTAAATAAACTATTATTATTATTATTATTTCTTTCTGGAAAACGTACATGCCCCTTGCGACGCCCCCCGAAGAGCCTCCCCTTTCATCCCCACTTAACGGCTTATTATTTTTTACAGCCCGCTAAAACGCGACCCCTCGCGCTTCCTCGACGTTACCTTCAACCCCTCCGGTCGATAGAATCGTGGATTAATAGATTCCAGCCGTCACGATCGATCATCGGCAACACTCGCAACCAAGAAAATAAATAATTCCGGATTAAATATGCAAATCCCTTCCGGAGTCGAGCAAAAATCTCGATCGATTCCGGTGTTTAACTAGGAACGTATAGTTAGCTCGACGCGCTTTTTTGCCCAAACACTCCCGTCGCTTCCATCGGGAAACCAATTTGTCTTTCTTAACTGTTCCCTGCTCGGGCAAATCCACAAACTTTGGAATATCCGTGTGCACGTGATTGTTAACACAGTAAGCAGTTTTATGCCGGGGAACCGCATCGGTTTACATAATAAGATTAAAATCTTGATTTACGAGAGGTGGTAAAAAACGGGAAGGAGCGACAGGGGGCGAGTCGCCGTTTCGCGTCTTCGGAATTTTTATTCAGGGGTGAATTTTTAACGAAAAGGACTCTTTGTACGTCTTGTAGGTAATTGTCACCTTTCGTGCCTCTGTAATAACAACTTTTTGCTAATTTAAATGTTGCATGTCCGCATTTGTTGACAAATCTCGGCGCCGCCGCTACAAAACTCCTCGTTAGAGCTGTTATCGGTTAATTCCGACATCATAAGCAATTAATTCCGAGGATATCCGATAAGAAGCTCATCCTTCGTAATAAACTAGCTCCATTGCGAATTCCGGAAGGAAATTCGTCCATTAAACTCTCTCGAATTTCTTAAAGCAACCTGTTTTGACGAGGTTAGAATCATTGAAGAGATCAACATTCAGAGCGCTCGTCGTAATGAAATTTGAAGAATTAGGGCCGGTTTCCTCGGGGTGCGCCTAAATATAGCAGGAGGCGAGGATCTCGAGGGTATCGTTTTAAGAATGGCGAGGAACACGTTTCGCTTATCTTAGTTTGGGAAATTTCGACTCTTCTATGAATAGGAAGTGCGTGTATAATTGGGGTAATTTTCTTTTCGGGCTTAATTTAATTAAGGAATGTCGCTGGCGGAGAACGCGATTATTCATGAATTGGGGAAGGACCTGAAAACGGCGACGTCTCCGCTATTCCACCTCTGGACGCGCTAATTATTAAAGCGGCGCGTTTTTAACACTCCTGTAAAAAGAAAATATAAAGGGTTCATAAATGTTGGCCATCAAAGCGATTCTGAAAAAGAGTGAAATTTTGCCACCTTGTTGCGATATTTTATCACTGTCACTGTCAACTGTCATATCTGGACGACCTACTTTGTCTAACGAGTAAAGCTCGGAATTATATGCAGAAAAAAGCTTGTAAATAATATCCGCATACATATAAACAAAATAAATACAACTTGTTGGGTTTTCCCTGACTTGCAAAAAAAATTAAAAAGAATTTGTTATTGCGATAAACAGTGTCAAAATTTTCAAAAAACTCATCGCTGAAACTTTAAAAATATTTAAAAAAAGACACCAAGTTTTAGGAACCAGTTAAGGTAAGAACCTGTAAATTATACACCCATACGCCGCTCCGGTACGACGCCTATGGCTCGTCGAGGATTTTCTCGTATGTACGCCAATGATGACTCATCGATGACGTGGTAAATTTGAGTTACTAAGAAAGAAATTGTTGAGTTTAACCCACGCCGATTTTAATCACCCCTCCATCGTAACAATATTTTTGCGCTAGCTTGTCTTATTTTTATTTCTTGTTTTTTTTGTCTAACGTTTTTAACTGAAATATAATCAAACACTACTGATTCTAACAAATTTTATTGTACTAGTATTTTTAAATTTCTAATAAAAAAAAACTTTCTTTGCTACTTGCAAAAAAAGTGTATTGAAATTTTCAACGGGCGTTTTTTAAGCTTTTAAAGTCGAGCAGCGTCAAGGTTGTAGAATATGAGGAAACGTTGTTTCGAAAAATCGAAAAACGGAATATCGATGATATAAAAATCGAAAACTTGAAAAATCGAGAATTCGAAAAACTGAAATATCGAAAAATCTAAAATTTGAAAAACCGAAAGACTGAAATACATATTTCAAAAATTAAAATCGGGAAAACGAAATATCAAAATCGAAAAACTGAAAACAAAAAAACTAAAAATCAAGAAACTGAAAGCTAAAATTCGGAGAAGTCGAAAAATCGAAAAATTTAGAAATCGAAATAGCCCAAAATCGTGAAATTCGAAATTGAAACCGATCAATCGACGAAAAATCGAAAACATGAAAAATCGAAACCTCAAAATCTGGATGTATCGAGAAATCAAGACATCAATAAATCGATAAAAAAGTAAAATCGAAGATCTAAAATTTAAAGAGTTGAAAAATCGAAACAACAAATAATTAAACAATATAAAATTTAAAAAACCAAAAAATGAAAATATCGAAAAACTGAAATATTGAAAAATCTAAAATTTGAAAAAACCGAAAGACTGAAATAAATATTAAAAAAAATTAAATCGCGAAAACGAAACATCAAAACCGAAAAACTAAAAACAAAAAAACTAGAAATCAAGAAAGTGAAAAAGCTAAAATTCTGAGAAGTCGCACAATTGAAAATTTGAAAAAATTGAAAAATCCCAAAACTGAAACATCGAAAAATTGGGAAAGTCGAAAAATCAAAAAGAGAAGTCAAAGAGTCGAAAAATCGAAAAATTTAGAAAATGAAATAGCCCAAAACAGAACAATCCTAAGATTTGAAATTGAAACCGAGCAATCGAAAAATCGAAAAAATGAAAAATCGAAACATCGAATTCTGGATATATCGAGAAATCAAGACATCAATAAATTGAAAAATCGTAAAATCGAAGATCTAAAATGTAAAGAGTTGACAAATTTTGAAAACAAACAAAAATTCGAAAAATCGAAGAACTGAAAAAGTGAAATATCGAGAATTCGAAACAACCGAGAAACTAAAACATCGGAATATTGATGAATTAAAAAATCGAAGAACCAAAATTGAAAAATCGAAATATTGAAAAATCGAAAAATCTAAATCAGAAAAGTCAAAAAATCGAAACAACAAATAATTAAACAATATAAAATTTAAAAAATCGAAAAATGAAAATATCGAAAAACTGAAATATTGAAAAATCTAAAATTTGAAAAACCGAAAGAGTGAAATAAATATTTAAAAAATTTAAATCGGGTAAACGAAACATCAAAACAAAAAAACTAGAAATCAAGAAAGTGAAAAAGCTAAAATTCTGAGAAGTCGCACAATTGAAAATTCGAAAAAATTGAAAAATCCCAAAACTGAAACATCGAAAAATTGAGAAAGTCAAAAAATCGAAAAGGGAAGTCAAGAAGTCGAAAAATCGAAAATTTTTTAAAATGAAATAGCCCAAAACAGAACAATCCTAAAATCTGAAATTGAAATCGAGCAATCGAAAAATCGAAAACATGAAAAATCGTAAAATCGAAGATCTAAAATTAAAAAAAATTGAAAAATTAAAAAAAAAAATGACAAATTGAAAAGTTAAACAATCGGAGTCGAAAAATTAAAAGATCGAGAAATGGAAAATTCGGAAAATCAAAAAGTCGATTAATCGTAAAATTGGGAAAGTCGAAAAATCGAAAAGACAAGTCAAGAAGTCGAAAAATCGAAAAATTTTGAAAATGAAATAGCCCAAAATAGAACAATCCTAAAATTTGAAATTGAAACCGAGCAGTCGAAAAATCGAAAACATGAAAAATCGAAACATCGAATTCTGGATATGTCGAGAAATCAAGACATCAATAAAAATCGTAAAATCGAAGATCTAAAATGTAGAGTTGACAAATTTTGAAAAAAAACAAAAATTCGAAAAATCGAAGAACTGAAAAATTGAAATATCGAGAAATCGAACAACCGAGAAACTAAAACATCGGAATATTGATGAATTAAAAAATCGAAGAACCAAAAATTGAAAAATCGAAAAGTCTAAATCAGAAAAGTCAAAAAATCGAAACAACAAGTAATTAAACAATATAAAATTTAAAAAATCGAAAAATGAAAATATCGAAAAACTGAAATATTCAAAAACCTAAAATTTGAAAAACCGAAAGACTGAAATAAATATTTAAAAAATTTAAATCGGGAAAACGAAACATCAAAACAAAAAACCTAGAAATCAAGAAAGTGAAAAAGCTAAAATTCTGAGAAGTCGCACAATTGAAAATTCGAAAAAATTGAAAAATCCCAAAACTGAAACATCGAAAAATTGGGTAAGTCAAAAAATCGAAAAGGGAAGTCAAGAAGTCGAAAAATCGAAAAATTTTGAAAATGAAATAGCCCAAAACAGAACAATCCTAAAATTTGAAATTGAAACCGGGCAATCGAAAAATCGAAAACATGAAAAATCGAAACATCGAATTCTGGATATATCGAGAAATCAAGACATCAATAAATTGAAAAATCGTAAAATCGAAGATCTAAAATGTAAAGAGTTGATAAATTTTGAAAAAAAACAAAAATTCGAAAAATCGAAGAACTGAAAAATTGAAATATCGAGAAATCGAACAACCGAGACATTAAAACATCGGAATATTGATGAATTAAAAAATCGAAGAACCAAAAATTGAAAAATCGAAATATTGAAAAATCGAAAAATCTAAATCAGAAAAGTCAAAAAATCGAAACAACAAATAAATAATTAAACAATATAGAATTTAAAAAATCGAAAAATGAAAATATCGAAAGACTGAAATATCGAAAAATCTAAAATTTGAAAAACCGAAAGACTGAAATAAATATTTAAAATTTTAAAATCGGGAAAACGAAACATCAAAAACCGAAAAACTAAAAACAAAAAAACTAGAAATCAAGAAAGTGAAAAAGCTAAAATTCTGAGAAGTCGCACAATTGAAAATTCGAAAAATTGAAAAAATCCCAAAACTGAAACATCGATAAATTGGGAAAGTCGAAAAATCGAAAAGAGAAGGCAAGAAGTCGAAAAATCGAAAAATTTAGAAAATGAAATAGCCTAAAACAAAACAATTTTGATATTTGAAATTGAAACCGAGCAATCGAAAATTCGAAAACATGAAAAATCGTAAAATCGAAGATTTAAAATTTAAAAAGTTGAAAAATTAAAAAAAAATGAAAAATTCGAAAAATTGAAAATAGAAAAATCGGAAAGTGGAAAAATAAAAAAATCGAGAAATGGAAAATTCTAAAAATAAAAAAGTCGATTAATCGTAAAATTGAGAAATCGAAAAATCGAAAATTTAGAAACGCCAAAATTTTAAATATTAAAAAATTTAAGAATCGAAAAAGTGAAGAAATTAAAAATCGTTGAAATGAAACATAGGAAAATTGAGAAATCAAAAAATTGGGAAAGTCGACAAATGAAAAAGTCGAAGAATCAAAAACCGAAAAATTAGCAAAGTCGAAAAATCGAAAGACCGAAAAATTAGGAAAGTTGAAAAATCGAAAAGCCGAAAAGTTAGGAAAATCGAGAAATCGAAAATCCAAAAATTAGGAAAGTCGAAAAATCGGAAAACCGAGAAATCGAGAAGTCGAAAATACGAAATAAATGTTGAAAAATCAAAATGGCCCAAAATTGAAAAATTGTGAACTCGAAGAAATTAAAATTTTAAGTATCAAAAATTTTGAAAAATCGAAACAGAAAATCAAAAAATCGAAATACACATTTAAAAATTCCAAAACTGAAGCATCGAAAACTTGAGAAGTCAAATATTCGAAAAATAAAAAATTGATTTCTCCTAAAACTAAAAATCGAAAAAGTAAAGAATGAAAAATTGAAGAATCTAAAATTCTAAAAATTCAAAAATTTTGAAAAATCAAAAAGTCGGAAAATCGAAACATCGAAACACATTGAAAAGTACTATAATTGAAAAATCCCAAAATTTCATCGAAAATTTGAGAAATCGAAGTCAGAAAGTCAAAAAATCGATTAATCGTAAACTGGTATATCCAAAAATTGAAAATGTAGCAACGCCAAAATTTGAAAAATTGAAAAATCGCGAAACTGCATTATCGGAAATTTGGGAATGTCGAAAATTCGAAAAATTGAGAAATCGAAATAGTTCAAAATCAAAAAATCGGAAAACCGAAAATCTAAAAATTAAAAATCCGAAAAAATGAAACCTCGAAAAATCAAAAATTTTAAAAATCGAAAAATCTGAAAGCAAGAAATCGAACAATCGAAAAATCGAAACACCAAAAAAGTGAATCTAAAATTTAAAATCAGAAAAAAACGAAGAATCGAAAAATCAAAAAATGAGAAATCGAAATACCTAAAATTTAAAAAATCGAAAAATTCAAAGATCGAAAACTTGAAAAATCGAGAAATTAAGACATCATAAAATCTAAAATTGTACAATCGAAGAATATTAAATTGGAAATATCGAAAACTTTTGAAAAATTGAAATAGTAAAAAATAAAAAAATCGAAATATTGATAAATCCGAAAACTGAAACATCGAAAACTAGAGAAATCAAAAAGTCGAATAATCAAAAAATCTATTAGTCGTAAAATTGAGAAATCCGATAATCGAAAATTTGTAAACGCCAAGATGATGAAATTGACAAATTTAAAAATCGAAAAACTGAATGATCGAATAGTTGAAAATGGTGCAACTGAATTATTGGAAAATTGAGTAATCGAAAAATTGGGAAAGTCGAAAAATTGAAAAATCATGAAATTGAATAATCGAAAAATTGGGAAAATGTTTTTACAACAAAACTTCTACCGTTGACTATTATTATTATAGAAGTTTGTTATTTTAAGTACGTTATTTCTAAATTTTGCATCACTTTTTAAAATCGGCCAAATTTGTTCAAAATCTTTTTGACACTTGGGTCATGGCCACCTTGAAGGAGTAACATTTATGAACAGCCGGTATAAACTGGCTCGGAGGACGCGGTGGTGATGGAACGGCGTACGACGCGCGTATGTCGTCGGAAAGATTCCAATAAAATCGCGCTTCGAAGAGTCTTGTAAACCCGACCTAGGCGAAGCTGGAAATTTGGAGGTGCCACACAATCCCTCATCCTTTTTTATCGCCAGAAAACACTCGGAATACCGTTATCGGATATCTCGCTTTAGGTTCTTTATAAATGAGGCGCATTCATGCAAAATTCAACAAGTCCGTTTTCGGCTGATTTAGTGGAAAAGTGGAAATAATTGCTTTCATAAATTAATCCGCTCTTTTTGATTGCATTTTTCGCCAACTCCTTTCGCGTACTCCCGAATCGGAAATCATCAATATCCACGTGTTAATTTTTGGCTGGCAATTTCCGAGCCCGCACGAGCATGTAGCAGGAAATTCTAAATGTGTATTCCTGCTCGCGCTGCTATATTCCTGCCCTTCCTGCTGCTAGCCGGAAGTCGGGAACATCAATCCTTGTCAAGATACGGTCTAGGCTGATTTTTACTCACTGTTGGTTTGTGTTAGAAAGGATTTTTCTTTATTACGCTACAAGGTGCCGACGGAACGGAACGCTCCTTTGTGACACGGAATACGATTTAATTATCACAGAAAAAAAAATACAAAAAATAATAATATTCATTAAACGCCGGATTAATTCTAAGCAGCGCGGTTCCGACATTCCGCCGAAATTTAGTTCGCGGCGTTTATCACGAATTTGATCAAATTCAGACAAGTGCAAGACGTTCTGAGCGGGTAATTTAGCCTGGCTTATCTGTCGAGAATGACATTTACCGGCGCTCTGAAACTTTCATCGTCGTGTGTCCTTCAAAGAATTCGTTATCAGCCCTCTACTATATCCGACATCCTCAATTATTAACAAAGATTATTTTTAGTCGCCGAAATGGAGCTTAATAAAACGGGCGGCGTGACGCCCAAAAAGAAAAAGCGAGCACTGAGAATACTAAGCTGAAAAATGCGGAGAGGGAGGCGATTTGTTCTATAGTGGTGACGTCAGGCGACGGACGGACTTGTCGCGTGGCGCGGAGGAGGGGAATCGCCAAGTTTTTGCTTTTTTTTAGCGTTATTAATATTCACGGGATTCGTCGTTGCGTAGCTCGACAAAAAGATGAGCCGCAGATCGACATGATTTTAAAGAAAATTATAGACGTACAAACAGAAAATGCTTATATTCTCCCCGTCAGTTCTTCGGACTTCCCGAAGCGTTCCCCTTTCGCGACTAATTAAGTCCCAACTTCCAAAAAACTCTCTTCCAATCGATATCCTCAACTTTCGACTTGACGTAATTTAGCTCCGAACGTTATTTATCCTTCTGTTTGTCGGCTCCCCCACAAACCTTTTGATACCTCGAAAATACACTTTTTCTTTTCTTTGCGATGTTGGATTACGTATAATATGTAAATTTACATTCCGGTTCGGCGGGAGATGACACAAACAGTCTCAGACGGTGATAGAATTCGAACCTGTGCTTTATTGACACAGCTTTCAGTGCATCGGCGCCATTAAGTTCCCGCTTCCGGACAATTTATGCAAGCACTTTGATCGGATCACCGTGTTTGCGATTTGAATTTGGCGCGCGATGACGTCAGCGCCATTTCTAAGCTACTGCGGATCCGCGTGTCGGGCTCGCAATTAAGCAAGCGCTGGCGATAGCATCTACAATGGTCGTTCCGTTCGTTCGGTACTTAATTTCCTGTTCCATCCGAGCGGTTAATAACTGAATATCGCCGCCGACGAGCGGAAACGTGCGATTAGCGGAGATTCGATGATTACTAGTTCATTATTCGAGCGTGTAGATAAAATCGGGAAATAAGCCACGTGGAACGCAAGCCCGCTCGCCCTTTTTTATCATTTCGCTCCGAAGTTATTGGAACAATTAGACTGATGGTCGGGGCTCTCTTAAATCACGTCTGGGAAACGGCCGATCGGAGAGGGATGATTACAAGATTCTACTTTACGGTTGGGGTTGTAAGCGGCTTGCCACAAAAAACAATCAAGTGTATAGCTTTGTCTGCGCGATCTTCGGCGGCTCGAAACTGGCGCTTTTTCGGCGAGTGCAAGACGGATTCTTTTATCTTAGGCCCTCGGCGCTTCTCACAATAGAGAATCGCATAAATATTCCACTCACAAAAGACGTGCGCAGTGTCTTAGAGTTTTGTCCTCTTGACTTAAAAACTCCGATAAAAGAAACCTATTGTTCGGGGTTTTCGCGAGACAATGCATGTCGGCCAAACACACGACCTGATAATTCGGTAACGGTTTGATAATATCATCAGTACTGTAGTTAACAGCTTCAGTGCGGCAGCGAAAAGGGCTTGGATATATGTTGGTAGGACTCGGGCGGATACCACGCCTCAGCAAGTGAATAATTATCTAACAAACAAATATGACGGTTACGAGTTTATTGTGGAGGCTCTTCCCAAAAGAGAGGATGCCAGTAGCATATCCTTTAAGGTAGGAGCCGATATAACATTGCTAAATGATCTTTATAAGCCGGAAAATTGGCCTAAAGACGTATTAATAAAAAAGTTCGAATTTTTTCGACACAAAAAGCAACGACAATTTAACAACTAATGTCAAAATTATTCCGGAGCAAAACGTGATAACGTCGGTTCAAAATTTACAGCCACACGTTAATAATTAGGTATGTCTCCACTATTACACAAGGTAATCAGCTACATGACAACAGTGCGAACGTTCCAAGATGTACTGAAGCTCTAGTTTTTCACCAAAATGTCCAGTGCCTTTCCAACTGTAAACATAACTTTTAGACATAGTTCTAGAAGAAATAAATAATCCTGATATCGTCGTCCTTTCAGAACATTGGCAAACCGAAGATAGTATCCGTGCATACAATCTTCAAAACTATAAGTTGATTACGTCATTTTGTAGATCAAAGACCACATCGCATGGTGGTGTCGCCATTTATGCATCTATGAAAAATAAATCATTAATTAGTAGTGCACGCGTACGCCGAGAAATTAATTGTTTCATCGAAGAATTCATTTTTGAATGTTCTTGTGCTGAGTTTACTATAAAAGGTGAATTATTTGTAATTGTAGCAATATATAAACCTCCCAAGACGAATTTAGACATCTATATGAGGAAATTAGAAAATATTATCGAGCTTCTTACTTCTTCTTCAAAAAATAAACAAATAATTATAACCGGTGATATTAATGTGGATATGTTAGACAAACAAAACAAGGAGAAAATTACGAACTTGTTAAATTGCTACAACATGTGCGCATTAATAAAAGATCCTACTAGAGTTACAAGTAAATCAGCAACTTGTCTTGACAATATTTATGTATACAAAGATTCAAACTTTCAAGGAAAAGTTATTAATGCCCACATTTCTGATCATCTAGGTCAAATATTGCTGTATCCAAAAGAAAAAACATCTAAGGTTAGTTTTGAATATGGTCGTGAGTTCAAATATCAAAATTATCAAACTTTCTTTACTTTGTTAGAAAATGAAAACTGGGTGTGTGTATATAAAGCCCTTACAGTGGATAATCAGTATGATAATTTTATACAAACAATTTTAACTTATTACAATCAAAGTTTTCCCATTGTTAAAAAACGTAAACAAAGCGCCAATAAGCATTGCTGGATGGATGAAGAGTTGTCACATATAAAAAACACAGTCTCTTTTTTGGCAGATTGTTGTTCTATAAATGGATCATTTAAACCTGTTTACAATGAATACAAAAAGTATTACTCAAAGCTTTTATTAGAAAAAAAGAAACTTCTTAATGACCAACTCATAAACAGTTCCAAAAATAAATCAAAAACTATGTGGAATATAATTAACACTAATATAAAAGATAAAAAAGACACTCACGAATTTACAAAACTTGTCACTGATAATAATGAAACTATAAAAGATCCTCAACTAGCGGCTGAAATTTTTAATAACTATTTTTTATCGATAGGAAGCAATGTAAATATTTCGAACGACTATCCATTAAAAATCAGAAGAATACCTGAATCCCTTTTATTATTGCCTGTCACAGAAGCCGAAGTCGAGATAGCAATTCGAAATTTAAAGCCGAAATATTCGTCCGGATATGATCAAATTTCAAGTGTAACAATTAAAAAAATTGCGCATTTTATTATAGATCCACTAAAGTATATAATAAATAGGTCATTTGAACAAGGTATTTTTCCAAGCAAATTAAAAATCTCTGTCATTAAGCCCCTTTATAAAAAAGGCTGCCATTTTTCAGTGGAAAGTTATAGACCAATTTGTTTGATCAGTTCTTTTGCGAAAATTTTTGAGAAAATTATCTATGAGAGGCTTATATCTTTCTTTAGTGCAAAAAATATTTTGTCAAATAGTCAGCATGGATTTAGGACAAAGCTTTCTACTATCACAGCAATTTTTCAATTCATAACAAATGTATACGGCATTATTGACACAAGTAACGTTGGTTTAGGTGTTTTTTTGGACTTATCAAAAGCTTTTGATAATGTCAACCATAAACTGTTATTAAACAAATTGGAAAACTACGGTGTAAGAGGTAATGTACACAACTTACTGGATTCGTATTTAAGAGATAGAATACAAAAAGTTAATATTGCAAAAAACGGACATGAATACTTATCTAATGAAAAAAAGATTGCTTGTGGTGTTCCGCAGGGAAGTATACTCGGTCCGTTATTATTTCTCGTATACATCAATGACCTATCGTATAATATTAAAAAAACTGATTCACATTTAATAAATTATGCAGATGACACTAGTGTACTAATACAAGGACAAAATTTAAAAGATCTATCCGAAAAACTAAATTTCATACTTCCAGAATTTCGAACTTGGTTTCACACAAATGGTCTAAAACTTAACGAAAATAAAACACATTTAATGCTGTTCCATCACATTAATAACAACAATAATTATGTCAAAAAGGTAGTACTTGACAAGACCACGCTAAATCTCGAGCCACACGTAAATTTTCTAGGGGTCGAAATTGACGAAAATTTAACATGGAACTATCATTTTGAGAGTATAACAAAAAAACTTACTACTGTGTGTTACATGCTTAGGGAACTGAAAAAAGTAGCCAACCTCGAAACTCTATTAAGTTGTTATTACGGTCATTTCTTTTCTATCCTTAAGTATGGTATCATGTTCTAGGGAAATTCTGATAACAATCAAGTGTTTGTTATGCAAAAAAGAGCGATGAGAATAATAGCAGGTTTAAAAATGACGGATTCGTGTAGGGGTATTTTCAAAAAATACAATATATTAACGAAAACCGGGTTATATATTTACGAATGTCTATGTTTTCATCAACAACATAAAAACTATTTTCAAAAAGCTTTAATCAGCGAAAGTTGCACAAGAAAAACGGAGATCTACCGTTATCCACGTCATAGAACAACACTGTTTGAAAACAGCTGTTACTACCAATCCCTCAAATTATATAATTCGTTACCTCAGAACTATAGAGCAATGCAGTTAAGTGTTTTCAAAAAGCAAGTAAAAGTTAAATTGGTAAAAGCTGAATTATACACATTAAAAGAATTCTCACGAATCATATTCATTTGAAATATTAGTTTATATGTATATGTGTATCATGTAGTTACTGTGTTCTATAATTTTTGTATTTGTGACTAGATTATATAAATTTTATCAAATTTTATTGTACATGTCTCCACTTTTCAATGACGAATATCAAACACGTTTGTATGTCCCTGATATTAATAAATATTATTATTATTATTATTATATTTCGTGGTCGATTTAAAGCCGTTTCACGACCCAGTTGAGTTAATATCGTCGAATTGAATCACGGAATCTTTTTCTTGGCATCAGTGTTACCCTAAATGGAATCGGGGCTCATTTTCCATGATAAATTCTTTTCCATTGAGCGCAGCGTTGCAAATTGTAATCTCTTGATTTATTTGCCGAGCTCGTTTCGTATTTCGTGGAAAACCCTTCCAGAACTTCCCAACTCGTTTAGATACACACGAGCACTTGCAGGATGTATCGGGCTCGAACTTTTCCACTCGAAACTTGGTTTTTATACGTGTCAGCAGCGTCAAATTTAGCTCGCTCAGCACTGTCCGGTGGTTCAACGACATGCAGCCGATTTGGAGCTTCGCGCTTTGCGGAATTCGTCGTCGCACTAATCAATATTCAAGTAAAAGGCTGCTGAGTCGGCACAATGCGAGATCCCTCATATCAAATTTGTCCTAAGCGTCTTCTCGTAGTTATAGACGGCGATTCCCACAAATGAAATCGATGAAAGTCGGCCGAATCGTAAATCCGGAAAGTTGAGATTTCTCAAGTAATAAAGTCCCAAGAGTTAAATTTTTCGTCTCTTGGCAGAAGGAATCAATGTGTTCCATTTGGAGCGGGATTGCGTGTATGTGGCCGGCCGTTGAAGCCTCTCTAACTTAGTAACTAACTTCCTTTATTAAATAAAGTTTTTTTTTTAAACTAAAAGCTAGTCGAAATAAATGCGATCAGGACTTTCTCGGACTTTGCTCTTAACGGCGCTCATTTCGAATCGACTGATAGCACGATAGCACGTTATGAAACGGAATTAGACGTGTCGGTCCTCGCTTCTCGCCCTGATTGTGAAATTACGTTTCGTTCGAACGCTAACAAGAAGTGACACCCTGCGCGAATATCGACGAGGGATTTTCTTCGACGAAATTAAATTGAAATTTATTCGTAATGGACATTTTTATGCATTATTCCGACAGGGAGTACCAATTTGGAGCGACGCAAATCTGCCAATCGACTAGCACCTACGTCGAACGCGGGACTATCGATAGGACGTTACTTTTTATTTGGGGAGATAGAGGGCTCGTTAAACGGCTCGAGCTGCTGCATTTTTCAGACGACTGCTAGATTGAAGATAACGTAAAAAACAACGAGAGCGGACAGATATTGCTGCATAAATACATAACAATGGGCCCGGAGAACGCCTTGTTTTGCTCGGCGTAATTGGACCGACAGATTTACCGCTTTGTTATCGTCGAAGTGGGCTAATTCGCGTTCAGCCGGCTCGGGGGGGTCAAGTTGCGCCAGCTCAGCCGACTCAAACGTCGCCGACTCAGTCGCTCAGCGAAACTCGCCGCTTTCCGTCGGCGTTGGTTAACAATCATTGTAAATAAATTTGAAACTTAAACACCCTCCGGTTGCGGATTTTTCCCAACTACAAGTTTAATCGAGCCTGTTTGCATATAGTCTTGGCGGTAATTTGCTTAATAAACATATTGTTGCAGCCTGCGAACAATATAAATTTAATTAACTTGTGGGTTTTATATCGGCGGAAGTTTGCTAAAAGCCGCTTCTTGCTCGGAATACATATTCAAATGGGAGAGATATTTTAAGTGAAAAGTAATTTAGTTAGAGTTTGGGATGTTTAGTGCACTACATGCACTTCGTGGGAGTCTCTGTGGGGCAACTGTCTGCCGGCTGGCAGGCGAACCTCCTGTGAATAGAGTCCGCCTTGAATAAGCGCATTTGCGTGTCAGACGGGCGGTTCTGTACGTGGAAAGTTGAGAAGTTTTTGAAATATGAATATCAAGTCTCATTTGGAAGAGGGCGGAGTTTGCCGGACTAGAAACTGCTCCATTTTTGCGGATTAGGGTAACTCAGCACCCCCAAAATAATCCGACTCAGCCAAAACTTTATTACAACAATGACTGCTTTCTAATACCTCGTTATACGGCAAGCGGCGTATAATTGAACGCTCCATAGCGATGCACTTCGTGTGTTTAATGTTTACTGTAGACTCTAAACCGTAAATAAAATCATACGAGATTAATAAACCGAGTTATGTTGCCATAAACCCGGCAAATCCCAGAACCCGACTCAACACACACCAAACTCCAAACAGCGCCCCATTTCGACCTTCCTTTTTTAATTCTCGCCATAAACAACGCAGGAACTGCAGCACCGCGAAACATAAATACGTCAAACCTAAAGTGAAAAACTCGATTTGAACTTTCCGATATAACACAGAACTGTACTCTCCATAGAGGCAATAAAGCAAAATCGTGTTAATCCGGTGTTTCAACATCGCCGCATGGAAGTTATTGCAGCCATTTTCCGCGGAAAGCGTTCGACTGAGCCCGTCCGATCCGAAGAAGAGCAGAAATTAGTTCCGCTGACGTTTGAGCAGTGGCGTAACAATCAAACTGCGGGCCTGTGTTCTACAACACTGTGGGGCCCCTAATGAACAGCGAAATAAAGATATTTCGAAATACGAGTATAATGAGTAAAGTATGAGTAGATTGCAATTAGGGGATTACGTTTTATTAAAATCATTCTACCTGAAACACTTTTGGCATTTCTGGTGAATATTTTGGTAGTTAAATAAAAAATTAAAATAAAATAAATACATATAAATATAATTAAACTAGCTTTTCGTCCGCGGCTTCGCTCGCGTAGACGATTCGTTGTGTTGAGGAGCATTATTATCAACCTTCAAGTAAAAAATGTGTTTGAAGGACATTAATACAATTTCCAGTAAAAATAGACATAAAAAATGTTTGCTCACAAAAACTTTGTCAACCCCTTTCATCTTCTAAGGGGGAAATCTCGAAACAATCTGAAATACGTGTTTCATTATTTGTGTTGAAGAGTATTAATACCTAGCCCCCCGTAAAAATTTAAATTTACAGTAGAAATATTTTTCCCATACAAACTTCGTCACCACTTTTCACCCCCTTAGAGGTTGAATCTCGGAAAATAATTAAATACGTGCTTCATTATTTGTGTTGGAGACAATTAATGCCAACTTTCACGTAGAAATTTAAATTTACAAATATTCTTCCCATACAATCTTAGCCAGCACTTTTCACCCCCTTGATGGTTGAATTTCGTAAAATGCTTAAATACGTGTTTCATTATTTGTGTTGGAGACAATGAATGCCAAGTTTCACGTAAAAATTTAAATTTACAATAGAAATATTCCCACACAAATCTAGCCATCATATTTCACCCCCTTAGGGGTTGAATCTGGAAAAATGCTTAATTACGTGTTTTATTATTAGTGCTGAAGAGCATTCATACCAAGTTTTAAGTAAACATCACCATAAAAATATTTTTCTCATACAAACTTAGCCACACTTTTTTTACCCCCTTAGGCCCGTTATTTCAATTCATAGTTAACTTATGGTTAACAGTTAACCTATAGTTAAATACAAAGTTCCTTATTTCAATTGATGGTTATACTCAAACCTGAAGTTTACTCATAGTTAACTTTACCAGCACATGTAGTATGAGTTAACTGATGTCATATTTAATTTTAAAAATGAACGACTACGAAGTAAATGCCTTCAGTGACGATTAGGAACTACCTCTGAGGAAAAGAAGAGTGGTTCAGAAAAGGGTAGGTAAACCATTTTTAAAAATGGGAGGAAAAGCATTTTTCAGCGTTTTCGCATATTGAAGTGAACAGTAGAAAATTTAATAGAAGAACAACGTTATAAGACATCCTACGGAGAGGTATGCAGGTCCTGACGTTAATTTTCTTTAAATTAATGATTTTCTTAATTAATAATTCAAATGTTTCTCTGGCAGACCAAGTACTTGGTTCTGCGGGTATCGACCTTATTATTATCATAGTTATAAAAGATAACTAAATACATCACTATCAAAAAGTGGTGTTGAGCCAGAAATCACTTCTCCCAATAGTCCTTTGATCGCATTACCAACGTCAGAAATTTCCTGAAATTCTGCTTTACCTCCACCAGTTTTTCTTTTTAATTATGTGAAAACTTGGCTTTCATCCCTTTTTTTAAGTTCTTACATTTTTGTTTTAAGATTTCAAAAGTACGAAAATTTGTAGATGTATTCCTAGAATTAAATTCCGTTTCTATTTCTTGCCACGCCACAGGACAGCTCCGGTTCACTTATTTTCAGTTACGTTCTTTTTTTCGATTAAACTCACTAATAAATTGCTCCTCTGTTCATGCAAAGTTTGGTGTTTGATTATTTGATGTCTTTTGTGACAATTCTGACGTAGAAATTGCAGCGTTGCCTTTCCAACTTTTAGTAAAGTCATGGTAACTAAACTAACAGTAACGTTTTCATTGAAATCGCGATTTGTTTTTTAACTATTAGTTAACTTGTGGTTAGAATTAACTAGTAGTTTTCAAAACTAGAGGTTAACAAGCGATTGAAATAACGGGCCTTTAGGGGTTGAATCTCAGAAAATGCTTAAATATGTGTTTCATTATTTGTGTCGAAGAGCATTAATTTAATATCAAGTTTCACGCAAAAATTTAAATTTACAGTAGAAATACTTTTCCTATACAAACTTAACCAGTACTTTTCACCCCCTTAGGGGTTGAATTTCGGAAAATGCTTAATTACGTGTTCCACTATGCATTAATACTAAATTCCATGTCAAAAATTTACAATAGAAATAATTTTCCGATATAAAGTTAGCCACCACTTTTCACCCCCTTAGGGGTTGAATCTCGGAAAATGTTCAAATACGTGTTTCATTACTTGAATTGAAGAGCACTATTACCAAATTTCCCGTAAAAATGTAAATATACGTACAACAGAAATATTTTCCCATACAAACTTAGCCTCCACAATTCACCCCCTTAGGGGTTGAATTTTAGAAAATGCTTAAACACAGGTTTCATTATTTATGTTGAAGAACATTAATACCAAGCTTCACGTAAAAATTTCAATTTATAGTAGAAATATTGTTCCTATACAAACTTAGCCGCCCAAACTTAGACACCACTTTTCACCCTCTTTGGGGTCGATCCCCGAAAATGCTTAAATACGTGTTTCGTTATTTGTGTTGAAGAGCATTAATACCAAGTTTTAAAGAAACATCACCTCAAAATTTACAATAGAAATATTTTTCGGATACAAAATTAACCACCACTTTTCACCCCCTTAGGGGCTGAATCTCGGAAAATGCTTAAATAGTGTTTCATTATTTGTGTTTAACAGCACTAATACCAAGTTTCACGTGAAAATTTAATTTTACAATGGAAACATTTTTTCCGCACAAAGTCAGCCAGAACTTTTCACCCCCTTAGGGGTTGAATCCCGGAAAATGCTTAAATACGTGTTTCGTTATTTGTGTTGGAGACAATTAGTGCCAAGTTTCACGTAAAATTTTAGATTTACAATAGAAATATTCCCACACAAATCTAGCCACCATATTTCACCCTCTTAGGGGTTGGATTTTAGAAAATGCTTAAAGACGGGTTTCATTATTTGTGTTGAAGAACATTAATACCAAGTTTCACGTAAAAATTTCAATTTATAGTAGAAATATTGTTCCTATACAAACTTAGCCGCCCAAACTTAGACACCACTTTTCACCCTCTTTGGGGTCGAATCCCCGAAAATGCTTAAATACGTGTTTCGTTATTTGTGTTGAAGAGCATTAATACCAAGTTTTAAAGAAACATCACCTCAAAATTTACAATAGAAATATTTTTCGGATACAAAATTAGCGACCACTTTTCACTCCATTAGGGGTTGAATCTCAAAAAATGCTTAAATAGTGTTTCATTATTTGTGTTTAAAAGCACTAATACCAAGTTTCACGTGAAAATTCACGTGAAAATTTAATTTTACCATGGAAATATTTTTTCCGCACAAAGTTAGCCAGTACTTTTCACCCCCTTAGGGGTTGAATCCCGGAAAATGCTTAAATACGTGTTTCATTATTTGTGTTGGAGACAATTAGTGCCAAGTTTCAAGTAAAAATTTAAATTTACAATAGAAATATTCCCACACAAATCTAGCCACCACTTTTCACCCCCTTAAAGGTCGAATCTCCGAAAATGCTTAAATACGTATTTCCTTATTTGTATTGAAGAGAATTAAAATGTACCAGGTTTCACGTAACGATCTAAATTTACAGTAGATATATTGGTCCTATACAAATATTATCACCCCTTTTCAACCCCCTTAGGGGACGAATTTCGAGAAATCCCTTCTTAAACCATGTCTCCAGTATAAAATGAACATTCTCTCCAAATTTCAACTTTCTATCATTAGCGGTTTGGGCTGGGCGTTGATATGTCAGTCGGGACATTGCCTTTTATACAGGGTGTTATTGAAAGGTACGTACAACAAAATGGACAGTTCTTCGCGAAGTCTAAGAAGTCGGAAAAACTTATTTTGTGTTATCAAATTTATAAGGGGAAAATTAACCCTTATCCAACCTTTTTAGACACTACTGAAGGATAAATAGGTAAAATTAATTTATTTTAGTAAATCCTAGCAACTGTAACAATAAAACTTTTGTCAAAACTAAATGTTGCTATAGAAACGAAAGATGATCTTTTTATCAGAGGCGTACAACGAATTTGGACATAAATTTTAACAATTTTTATATCTAAAAGGAGAACACTTTTACCTGAACTTCTTTTAACTTTTAGCACCCATACTTCGAGACCAATTGCCGATTTTATTTTGTACGTACCTTTCAATAACAGGCTGTATATAAAGATTAAATTATAAAAATTTATCGTACGATAATGATTATATTCAATAGCCATCTTGCAACCCTATTGCGCATCTGTGGATGAAAGCAAAGATACTCATATCGTTATTAAAAAATGGGGGTTGGTGGTAGAAGGGTCAAAATTTAGAGTTATATGTATTTTTAATGCCAAATCTTAAAAAAATTAAAATAAAAAATGTTGTCTAAAAAATAAAAAAAAAACTTGGTGGGCCACCCTTATCACTTTGGGGTATAAAAAATAGTTTACTAGACCTACCGAATATACACAAAAAATTTCATAAAAATCGGTCAAGGTGTTTCGGAGGAGTTTGGTTACAAACAATGTGACACCAGAATTTTATATTAGATTATTTTAGAACTAATTTCATTAACATATAAAAGGTTATACTGAGTGGACCTTAAAAGATAGACATATGCTGTCGCGGACTTTTTTTTAGAACTTTTAGCAGGGAACAGTTCCATCATACAGGATTTTTATGTAACTTTAACCGTTTAAGCAGCGTAAGCAACGGAAACTGTCAAAGGAGGAATAATTTTCCTGTTTTTCCGATATTTTTCATTGCTGCTCCGCTTCTATTAATGTTATATAGCCTATGACCTTCCTCGACAAATGGACTATCCAACACAAAAATATTTTTTTTAATTCGCACCAGTAGTTTCTGAGATTAGCGCGTTCAACCAAACAAACTGTTCAACTTTATAATATAAGTAAGTATAGAAGTATAGATGAAAATGCCCATTTTTTTTTATCTCAAAATTGTTTTCTTCTTGCTTTCCAATGGGCACAAGTTGATACAAAATTTGACACATCTAAGCTTCTACCAATTTGATTTCCAATTGAGAGATTCAGTGAAGATAATCTGCATAGGCCCATTGTGTTTATTAAAAAATTTTTAGTCATTTTTAATTTCCAAAAAGATCTTTCCGGTGAAGCCACCGAAAGAGGTATTGTAAGAAAAGTGATAATTTCAGTGAAACTAGTGCAGGTAGGTCATTCTGTAATAATTTTCCAGTCCAGTTTTTTTTCTACTTAAAAAATTAGTTGTAACATACATCAGATATATTTTATTATTCCAAAAGAGCACCACTAGTACAAAATTAAAATAGTTTTGAAAATACGAAAGTGTTCATAAAACTCAACTGAAACTGAATTTTTTTTACGTCTTGTTACAGCATGAAGTTTCACTGTAGATCTGAGGACAAAATTTAAGTATTTTGGTGTCTTGCATCATAAATTAGTCATACTTTTGTCGGATAAAGATTGGTAATTTACTACATGGGGTGTTAGATTTGTAAATAACAATGAACCATCGATCCTGGGATTACCGCACATTTTCGAATTTTTTATTTCAGGATGTAATTCGGGCAATAATATAAAAAATCTAATAAAAAACAATGTTCGTGTGACCGGACCGGGCCCCTTGAAGCAGCGGGCCCGTGTTCCGGCGAGCACATGGAACACCGGTAGTTACGCCACTGCGTTTGAGAGCCGCAATAACTCAAAAAGAAAGCTGTAGGGGTTTAATAACCTGGAATTTTTTTGATTGTGTGCCGAAATTTGTGTTATTGCTGGAAATTGTATCGCCGGAAGGGTAATAAACTCGGCCTTTGTTTGTTTGATTCTGGTTAATTATTGATAAATGGCGCAAATTGGATTGATATTTGCGCTCGCCGGATTACTTTTCATCGAGTACGATGAAAGTGGCACGAATTAGCCGAATTTTTTACGTTACGCTGAGTCAGCGGGGTCAAACTATGACGCCGTCAAAGTTTGCGTTTTATAATTCGAACGTTTGTGTTTTTTTACTGCGGGAATGTGTCCTCGAGCCGGACGTATCTGGTGCGAGTGCAAACGAATTAGCCATTCAGCGGCGCCTTAATCACCCATAAAGCCTACTCCCGTGGGAAATCCAGGAAAGCGCCACCGCGTGTTAACCTAATGAAATTTTTCCTCCGATGGACTGTAAATGAAATTTCAGGAAGTTATCAACCTCCCATTACGCATCCTTTTGTTCGGCTCCAGCACGTGTAATTAGCGACCCCCGAAGGGCAGCAAAGTGCGCTCCGCTATTAAGCTGAATATTTACAAGGCAGCAAATCAAAAATCGATGCGGCCGCGCACTAGGTGAATGAAGTGGCGGATGGCCCGTATCCGATGCCCTCAAACTTAATAATTGAATAGAATTTCGTACGAGTGGGACTGTCGATACCTCCGGGGATTCTATTTTTGGCGTTTGTTGGTTGTTTCGTCTTCACAAAGTCGCCCGATTTTATAAAATAAAGATGAAATTTGATTTCGAGGGATGCGAGGAGAAAGACAATCATTCGGAGGGTCGATGCCGGCAGGGTGCAATCACTAAAATTGACCTTTGAGATAATATCCGCTTTGGCGGGCATCGAGTTATCGACGTGACGGGCTCAGGCCGGAGGCAGACGGCTTAATTGGTAGGTGCGAGGTCGCGGACGGGACGCCGACTCAGCGAACTCAAGTTACGCCGATCCAGCACAATACGGTTTTGTCAGATCGTTTAAACGACATTTTTCCTACTTAGAACGCAGCGTCTTGTTTAATTTAAACCTCGTTATCCAAAAATAGGAGAATAATTACCACTCGTTTTCCCAATTACCTCGTTAATTACTTCGGACCGTCTTTGCTAACGAAGGATTTTATAATTTACCGAAGAAACAGCAATCTCGAACGCGACTTAATTGGAAAAAACAATTTTGCGCGGCTCTGATTGGATTATTTTACTCGAGCCGAAAAAATAAGTGCGGCTTTCCCGAAGTTGTTATCATCGCGGTCCGAGCTCGCAGCGATTTACACATAAATCATACATGTTTAAAACTCTACACCTCGCTCAGGTTCGTTCTACAATGAAAGAGAAATCCGGCTACCTGGGGCTATCGCTCTGATAGTATACGACTTAATTAATTTTAATTAAAACGGAACTGGGTAAAATCCAGGTAGCGCCGGGCTATTTTTAGATTGGTCGTATTTCGTCACGTGACGTTAATCGCGCCATTTTCGAACGCCCAAATCTAGCCAAACACTAAACGAGAGGTAACTTTTATAGAAAAGCTTCGCGCTTTCGGCCGGTCGGGCCATTCTTGGGGCTTTTTTATTTTGTTTTTACGACGGTGACAAATTTATAATAAAAATTTTATGGCGATTAAATTGCGACGGGCGGCGGTTCTCCCATAAACAAACAGATTAAAGGGAAATTTTGTAGTGACGGGATTTTTCGAACTACAAATAAAGTCGAGGGCATGTATCCAAGTTAATGGGGAATGGATGCGAGCTCTAGGGACGTCGGAATTATAGTGTATGGAGGTAATTTGGTTATGCATATTTGAAGCGAACGGGAAATAAAATGCGACCGGATTTGGTTCGAATTTAGCGTGGATTTAGGGGGCATTATTTTCCACTTTTGGGGAACCCCGGGCCGACACTCTCACCAAACCTCACAATTTCATCTCAACAGAACTCAAAATTCCTTGCGAAGTCGATATATTTTTTTAAGTTTGCTTGCCAAATTGTGGTAGCGTTTTAGCATATGGGGGCTAGTAAATAAATCAATGATCGCCGTTTCGAACAAGGTAAGCATGTAACAATGCTTGTATCGAACGCAACACCAACAATAATTTCCTACGAAATTCAATTAGGACAATATCGGTGCGGTTTTCCCGTTCCAACTTTTGAAACAACAAATGAATTTCTAACTTTCTCGGAGTATAATAGTGTGATCAAATTTCATTAATTGGAACACAGTTCTGCACGAGTTTACGTACCTACGTACAATTGGCGCATTCCGTACTCTCTCCATAATCAAGATAACTCGGGATCGATCGGAGTCATACCCAGGTGTCGTTAAATTTCAACGACTCTTCTTTAGAATCGCTAACTCGCCTAAATAGTTAATGTCCCTCCTTACATTATTTCCAACTACTGTTTTTGCCGCTTCCTGTTTCGCGTAAAGTGCTCGACTGCAGCACCTAGGGGATATCAGAGACACTTGTGTCGGGATTCGGGACGACTCAGAGGTCATTATCACGTCATGTCGAGGTCCGAACTTGTTCGTTACGCATAGAAAAATTTCATGAGATCGCTAATTTTTTCCCGCAGGTAAGACAAAGGGTCGAGCTCAAGCCGCCCTCGTTTCTCCCCTCGTGCTATTTTATAAAGCGGTTGATGTGGACACAAGCTGAAATTTTATACTTTCGTTCTCTCCGATGAATTCCATCCATTTGGTATGACTGGTCGCATTTTTGTTTTTATTGTTTGACTTGCGAGGATATATTGATGGTATTTGGGTCTCGGGGGTGACGTGGGTTTCGTTCGTGCGTTGGCAACGGCGAATTTCGAGTTTTACGTGGCGTATTTGCTTTTTTTGCGGCCTGGGAAATGTCAAGTGGGCTGTGGGCTTGGATAAATATGCCTTAATTTCGTACTGATACGTCTGGGACCGAAATATATTTTGTCGTTTGGTTTTTAGGTCGATGGAATCGAATTGCGCCGACTCAGCGGGATCAAAATGCGCCGAATCAGCGCACTCAAATTTAGATGTGTCATTTTGTTCCACCTAAAATATAACAGACGCATAAAAAACGATATATATAAATGTTAAATAAAAGCATGGCTTTATTTTCAGAGCGTAAACTCAGTGCGAAATAATAGGTCGCCCGTTTCCGTCTGTCCGAACTTTTTTATTAGATAATCTCCGAAACTACTGAACCAGTCATCTCCAATCCATACAGTAGTATATATTATTTATATTTTTTATATTTTATAAAATAAGATAGTCTTGCACATGTGCTTTATGAACCCCTATTGAATTTTTACCTAGACATCCAGATTTTTCGAGACCTGAAATTTTGAAAACGTTTTAAGGTTATCGTAAGCATGTCAAATTGTTAATCAAATTTTTTTCGTTTATGCTCCTTTAAAACAATAATAGTAGTACATACTTGATAAGATCAGACTGTTCTTGGCAAATGACACATCTTCCAAGAAAATAGAGGGCGGATGAGCGACGCTAGTATTTTGACATTTTCGATCATTTTTTAACCATTTTCGAAACATCCAGAAATCCTTTTCGACTTCGTTTTGTCTAAAATTTCTACCGTTTTTCCAAAATCGCCAATTGAAATATAGCAATTCTTACAGTTCCATTAGCAAGTAGTATAACAAAAAATTTACAACTAACGTTTTTTGTTACTTTTTTCATATCCTAGATTTTATTAATTTCCACTACCACTCCATAGGAGATAATAATTAGCCCCGCCCACCCACCCTGCCTTCAAATTTATGAGTCTTTTTGAAGAAAAAATTCATTGGGGACAAAAAATCAACCAAATTTCATTTTCTTTTAATCACTGGTGTTTGTGCTAGTAGTCAAATTCGCTCGAAACATAAACATATGATTTTTCGTTTTTCAATTTTTCGATTTCCCAATTTTTCTACATTTCAGTTTTGGTTTTATTCAATTTTATATTTTTCGATTTTTTAGTTTTTACTTCCCGAGCGTAAGCAAAGGAAGTATTGTAATCGAGTCCGTCGGCCGACTCTCTACTTTTACGTTTTCTCGATCTTTCATGACCCCTAGAAGACGAAGAAATAGGTCTCCCATTTCCGTCTGTCTGTCCGTCTGTCCGTCTGTCCGTCTGTCCGTCTGTCCGTCTGTCCGTCTGTCCGTCTGTTGTCCCGGATTTTTATTAGACAGATAATCTCCGAAAGTACTCGACCGATTGTTGTGAAATTTTGTACTTATATTAAGAATATCATGTAGATGGTAAAACGCTAACCAAAATTTGTCTAATCATCCCCACCACTAAAGCGATGACGTCACTTCAAAATTGTACATAGTAAATGGGTTTTCAATTGTATAAAATAACATAGTCCTACACATGTAGTTTACAACTCCGAATCGACTTTTCACCCGAAACGTCCAGATTTTTGGAAAAAAAATCAAAATTATAAAACAACATTTTGAAATTTAATTTTTAATCTGCTAACCAGAATGCTTTGAAATGTTGCAGATGTTTTAAGGCTATAAAGAGCATCATAAATCTTCAGTCAAAAAATATTTGCTTATCCCCTCCAAAAACTTGATGACGTCAGCTCAAAAGTTTGTGGAATAAATCATATCTAAAATGTACAAAATATGATGAGTCTGTACTTGTGATCTATCACTCCATTCATATTTTTTGGATTTGCATATACAGGGTGACTCAAAAAAATTAATGAATGCGTAAATATATTTTATTGATTTAATCAGGAACTACAAAACCGAATGCTCTGAAATCTTGCAGATGTTTTAAGGTCATAAAGAGCATAATAAATGTTTAGTCAAAATATATTTGCTTATCCCCTCCAAAAACTTGATGACGTCAGCTCGAAAGTTTGCCGAATAAATCATATCTAAAATGTAGAAAATATGATGAGTCTGTACTTGTCATTTATCACTCCATTCAAATTGTTTGGATTTGCATATACAGAGTGACTCAAAAAAATTAATGAATGCGTAAATATATTTTATTGATTTAATCAGGAACTACAAAACGGAATGCTATGACATCTTGCAGATGTTTTAAGGTTATAAAGAGCATAATAAATGTTTAGTCAAAATATATTTGCTTATCCCCTCCAAAAACTTGATGACGTCAGCTCGAAAATTTGCCGAATAAATCATATCTAAAATGTACAAAATATGATCAGTCTGTACTTGTGATCTATCACTCCATTCATATTTTTTGGATTTGCATATACAGGGTGATTCAAGAAAATAAATGAAAGCGTAAATTTATTTTACTGATTTCCTCAGGAACTACAAAACCGAATGCTTCGAAATCTTGACGATATTTTAAAATTATCATAAGCATGGTAAATTTTGGATCAAAATGTATTTGGTCGTCCCCCCTAAAAAATTTATGACGTCACCACAAAATTTTGCTGAATAAATCCTATCTAAAATGTACAAAATATGGTGAGTCTCTTCTTGTGATTTATCATTCCATTCAAATATTTTCGATTTGCATATACAGGGTGACTCAAAAAAATTAATGAATGCGTAAATTTATTTTATTGATTTAATCAGGAACTACAAAACCGAATGCTTTGAAATCTTGCAGATGTTTTAAGGTTATAAAGAGCATAATAAATTTTTAGTCAAAATATATTTGGTTATCTTCTACAAAAAACTGATGACGTCAGCTCAAAAGTTTGCTGAATAAATCCTATCTAAAATGTACAAAATATGGTGAGTCTCTTCTTGTGATTTATCATTCCATTCAAATATTTTCGATTTGCATATACAGGGTGACTCAAAAAAATTAATGAATGCGTAAATTTATTTTATTGATTTAATCAGGAACTACAAAACCGAATGCTTTGAAATCTTGCAGATGTTTTAAGGTTATAAAGAGCATAATAAATTTTTAGTCAAAATATATTTGGTTATCTTCTACAAAAAACTGATGACGTCAGCTCAAAAGTTTGCCGAATAAATCGTATCTAAAATGTACAAAATATGATGAGTCTGTACTTGTGATTTATCATTCCATTCATATTTTTGGATTTGCATATGCAGGGTGACTCAAAAAAATTAATGAAGGCGTGAATTTATTTTATCGATTTAATCAGGAATTACAAAACCGAATGCTTTGAAATCTTGGGAATATTTTAAAGTTATTATAAGCATGGTAAACTTTTGTTCAAAATGTATTTGTTCATCCCTCCTAAAAAAATTGATGACGTCACCCTTAAATTTTGCTGAATAAATCCTATCTAAAATGCAAAAAATATGATGAGTTTGTACTTGTGATTTATCATTCCATTCATATTTTTTAGATTTTCTTAAGAGGTGGTTCAAAAAAATTAATGAAGTCAATTTATTTTATTGATTAAATTAAAGGCAACACTTATTATTAGTATTACACCCCAACCAACCCAATTTGGTAGACACAAAATTTGTTAAAGGAAAAACTCGGTTGAAACATAAGGGTAGCACGCTTATTTACATCGACTTTAACATTACAGACCTGCATTTGTTTTATGCGCTCACTTGATTCCGCGAATGTGAAATAGACATGTTTATAATCAACCAATTGTGAATTTCACCGTCAAGAATTAAAATAAAACCCAATGTTTTATATAATAAGCAGAAGTCGAAGCAATAAAACCGATGGTCGTTTTGTTTACAGTTTCTCTGTTTGACTCTCACGTATGCTGTTACGCTTGTCATCTTAAATTGAGAATGTTTATACATAAACGATTTTCAGTTGCCTTTCATATTAGTCTAGACAGCGGATTTTTGTCGGGCTACGTCACGATTATAGGTGGGGACGCGCTGGATCGCCGGGACTCAGTAGCGGCTGAATTTAATCGGTACTTATTCCATAAATATAATTAACGATTTATTAATCAAACGGCTAAGTAAATGAGAACGGGAATTAACAGCAGAGTGCAACGAAACAGCGTTATTCTAATCTCAAATAAACGAAGTGCAGTCCGCAACCGCAATGAATTCGCATCCCGTACGAGCCGTACCGAGTTTGGCCTTGCCTAGCCCGACAGAAATCCGCTCTCTAGATATTACACACCGGCGTCGTATACGTGAGTAAATTGTTTCGTTATTTTATTGATTATAAGAAATCAATATTCAAAACGACCCAATTCATTTTCCCGAAAATTTGGGAATACAATAATTTTATTCTTAGTATTACACTACATCTATCCCAACTGATATACGTGTCCTTGCAAAAATGTTGATGACGTCATCACAATTTTTTTTTAAATTCCCACTACAAAAATGTAATGAGAAAAAAAAACACAATAGGCATGCAGTCGTCAAGTTTCCGACAGCGAGGGAAGTACTGTCTAAACTCTTTAGACCAATTTTTTAACTTTTCGATTTCTCTTTTCTGATATTTCGACTTTTCAGTTTTTGTTTTTCAATTTTTAAAGTTTGTCTGTCTGTCCGTCTGTCCATCTGTCCGTCTATCCGTCTGACCGTCCGTCTGCCGGCCCGGATTTTTATTAGGCAGATAATCTCCAAAAGTATTGGGCCGATTGTTGTCAAAACACCAGATTCCTTTAAATTTATCCGAAAATAAAACACCTCTTTGTCTAAAAAGAAGTTCTGTCGAATAGGTTTTTCGATTTCTCGATTTTTCGAGTGATCTACTTAATTTAACTGTTCGATTCTTTTGACTTTGCCAGTTTTTCGATTTTTCTATTTATATCGACATTTTGATATTTCAATTTTTTGATTAATTCAGTTTCCCAATTTTGCGATTCTTATGTTTTCGATGTTGGGCTATTTTGATTTCTCGATTTTCCGACCCCTCGATTTTTCAATTTATCGAGTGATCAATTTTTCGATTTTTGACTTTTGAAATTTTTCACTGTTTCGATTCTTCAATTTTTCGATTTTTTAAATTTCACATATTCCGAATTTTTAAATTTTAGACATTTAGATTTCTGGATTTCTCGTTTTTTGATGTTTCCAGTGTTTCAATTTTTCAATTTTTTGTTTTTTAAGTTATACATTTTTGGATTTTTCAGTTTTTCGGTTTTTAAATTTTTCGATTTTTCAGTTGTTCAATTTTTCTATTTCACTCTTTATACCCGTCTCTCGAGATTTTGTTCCTTAGATTTTTTGATGTTTCGTTTCCTCGAAGTCCCCAATTTTTTAATTTTTCGGTGTTTCGATTATTCCTTTTCTTGAACTCTCGGTTTTTCGGTTTTTCGACTTTTAGATTTTTCGATTTTCGAATTTTTCGATATTTGGTATTTCAATTTTCTTACATTTCAATTTTGGTAGTTTTCAGTTTTCAATTTTCTATTGATCGATTTTTCGATATTTGGGGTTTTTCAATTTCCCGATTCTTCAATTTTTTGATATTTTAATTCATTGATTTTTTAAATTTTAGATTTTTCGATTTCTCGAATTCTCGTTTTTTTATTTTTCGGTTTTTCGATGTTTTGATTCATCGATTTTTTTTCAATTCAAATTTTTCAAGTCTTAATTTTTGATTTTTTGATTTTTAGAAATCTCGATTCTTCGATTTCTCGATTACTCGATCTTCTACTGTTTCGATTTCTTCATGTTTCAGTTTTTCAATTTTTCCATGTTTCGTTTATTCGATCTCACGGTTTTTCGATTTTTCTACTTTTCGATTTTCAAACTGTTGATTTTTCGTTTTTCAATTTTTCGATTTCCCAATTTTTCTACATTTCAGTTTTAGTATTATTCATTTTTCTGTTTTTAAATTTTATATTTTTCTATTTTTTAGTTTTTTAACGTTTCGAGATCTCGGTTTATCGAAATTTTGATGTTTCGACTTTTCAATTTTTCTGTTTTTCAATTTTAAGTTTTAAATCTTTCGATATCTCGATTTTTCATTTTTTCTTTGATTTTTCAGTTTTTAGATTTCCCAATTTTCTCATTTTTTTAGTTTTATATGTTTCGATTTCTCAATTTTGTTTTTCCGATTTCTCATTTGTTTAATATGGTAATTTTTCGATTATTATCAGTCTTCAAAATTTTTAGATTTTTTGTATTTCCCGATTTTTCAAGTTCTTTTACTTTAGAGCCTAGAGAAGTTCTGTCGACATAACCTTCGACCAATTTTTTACTTTTAGATTTTCTCGACCTTTCATGACTCCTAGAGTACGAAGAAATAGGTCCTCCGTTTCCGCCTATTAATCGATTAATAAAATAGGTTTTTCGATTTCTCGATTTTTCGAGTGATCTACTGAATTTAATTGTTCGATTTTTTTGACTTTTCCAGTTTTTCGATTTTTCTATTTATATCGACATTTTGATATTTCAATTTTTTGATTAATTCAGTTTCCCAATTTTTCGATTTTTATGTTTATTGATGTTGGGCTATTTTGATTTCTCGATTTTCCGACCTCTCGATTTTTCAATTTTTCGATTTTTTAAATTTCATATATTCCGAATTTTTAAATTTTAGACTTTTGGATTTCTGGATTTCTCGTTTTTTGATGTTTCCAGTGTTTCGATTTTTCAATTTTTTGTTTTTTAAGTTATACATTTTTGGATTTTTCAATTTTTCGGTTTTTAAATTTTTCGATTTTTCAGTTGTTCAATTTTTCTATTTCTCTCTTCATATCCGTATATTTGGATTATTCGATTTCTCGAACTCTCGGTTTTTCGATTTTTCGACTTTCAGATTTTTCGATTTTCGAATTTTTCGATATTTGGTATTTCAATTTTCCTATATTTCAATTTTGGTAGTTTTCAGTTTTCGATTTTCTATTGATCGATTTTTCGATATTTGAGTTTTGGGATTTTTCAATTCTTCGATTCTTCACTTTTTACTTCCCGAGCGTAAGCAATTACTTCCCGAGCGTAAGCAAAGGAAGTATTGTAATCGAGTCCGTCGGCCGACTCTCTACTTTTACGTTTTCTCGATCTTTCATGACCCCTAGAAGACGAAGAAATAGGTCTCCCATTTCCGTCTGTCTGTCCGTCTGTCCGTCTGTCCGTCTGTCCGTCTGTCCGTCTGTCCGTCTGTCCGTCTGTTGTCACGGATTTTTATTAGACAGATAATCTCCGAAAGTACTCGACCGATTGTTGTGAAATTTTGTACTTATATTAAGAATATCATGTAGATGGTAAAACGCTAACCAAAATTTGTCGAATCATCCCCACCACTAAAGCGATGACGTCACTTCAAAATTGTACATAGTAAATGGGTTTTCAATTGTATAAAATAACATAGTCTTACACATGTAGTTTACAACTCTGAATCGACTTTTCACCCGAAACGTCCAGATTTTTGGAAAAAAAATCAAAATTATAAAACAACATTTTGAAATTTAATTTTTAATCTGCTAACCAGAATGCTTTGAAATGTTGCAGATGTTTTAAGGCTATAAAGAGCATCATAAATCTTTAGTCAAAAAATATTTGCTTATCCCCTCCAAAAACTTGATGACGTCAGCTCAAAAGTTTGTGGAATAAATCATATCTAAAATGTACAAAATATGATGAGTCTGTACTTGTGAACTATCACTCCATTAATATTTTTTGGATTTGCATATACAGGGTGACTCAAAAAAATTAATGAATGCGTAAATATATTTTATTGATTTAATCAGGAACTACAAAACCGAATGCTCTGAAATCTTGCAGATGTTTTAAGGTCATAAAGAGCATAATAAATGTTTAGTCAAAATATATTTGCTTATCCCCTCCAAAAACTTGATGACGTCAGCTCGAAAGTTTGCCGAATAAATCATATCTAAAATGTACAAAATATGATGAGCCTGTACTTGTCATTTATCACTCCATTCATATTTTTTGGATTTGCATATACAGAGTGACTCAAAAAAATTAATGAATGCGTAAATTTATTTTATTGATTTAATCAGGAACTACAAAACCGAATGCTTTGAAATCTTGCAGATGTTTTAAGGTTATAAAGAGCATAATAAATTTTTAGTCAAAATATATTTGGTTATCTTCTACAAAAAACTGATGACGTCAGCTCAAAAGTTTTCCGAATAAATCGCATCTAAAATGTACAAAATATGATGAGTCTGTACTTGTGATTTATCATTCCATTCATATTTTTGGATTTGCATATGCAGGGTGACTGAAAAAAATTAATGAAGGCGTGAATTTATTTTATCGATTTAATCAGGAATTACAAAACCGAATGCTTTGAAATCTTGGGAATATTTTAAAGTTATTATAAGCATGGTAAACTTTTGTTCAAAATGTATTTGTTCATCCCTCCTAAAAAAATTGATGACGTCACCCTTAAATTTTGCTGAATAAATCCTATCTAAAATGCAAAAAATATGATGAGTTTGTACTTGTGATTTATCATTCCATTCATATTTTTTAGATTTTCTTAAGAGGTGGTTCAAAAAAATTAATGAAGTCAATTTATTTTATTGATTAAATTAAAGGCAACACTTATTATTAGTATTACACCCCAACCAACCCAATTTGGTAGACACAAAATTTGTTAAAGGAAAAACTCGGTTGAAACATAAGGGTAGCACGCTTATTTACATCGACTTTAACATTACAGACCTGCATTTGTTTTATGCGTTCACTTGATTCCGCGAATGTGAAATAGACATGTTTATAATCAACCAATTGTGAATTTCACCGTCAAGAATTAAAATAAAACCCAATGTTTTATATAATAAGCGGAAGTCGAAGCAATAAAACCGACGGTCGTTTTGTTTACAGTTTCTGTGTTTGGCTCTCACGTATGCTGTTACGCCTGTCATCTTAAATTAACAATGTTTATACATACACGATTTTCAGTTGCCTCTGATACGTAGGTATACGTGAGTAAATTGTTTCGTTATTTTATTGATTATTACAAATCAATATTCAAACGACCCAATTCATTTTCCCGAAAATTTGAGAATATAATAATTTTATTCTTAGTATTACACTACATCTATCCCAACTGATATACGTGTCCTTGCAAAAATGTTGATGACGTCATCGCAATTTTTTTTTAAATTCCCACTACAAAAATGTAATGAGAAAAAAAACAGAATAGGCATGCAGTCGTCAAGTTTCCGACAGCGAGGGAAGTACTGTCTAAACTCTTTAGACCAATTTTTTGATATTTTAATTCATTGATTTTTTAAATTTTAGATTTAATTATAGCAATTCTTACGTTCCAGTAGCAAGTAGTACAACAAAAAATTTACAATTAACATTTTTTTTTACTTTTTTCATATCCTAGATTTTATTAATTTCCACTAGCACTCCATAGAAGATAATAATTAGCCACGCCCACCCACCCTGCCTTCAAATTTATGGGTCTTTTTGAAGAAAAAATTCGTTGGGGACAAAAAATCAACCCAATTTCATTTTCTTTTAATCGCTAGTGTTTGTGCTAGTAGTCGAATTCGCTCGAAGCATAAACATAAACAGCCGAAGTTAGGCACATACTAAAAAAACGAAAATCGCAGAATCTAGTTTTATAATTTTTTAAAGACACGGAATTTCTCGAACCATATTTCAAATTCAAGGGAAGTCCTGTCAAAATAACCTTCCACAATTTTTTTACTAGCTTTGTGTTTCTTGATACTATCATCAAAATTCCAAAAACATCATTTTGTCGCCAGCAACTGAAAATAATAATAGTATTAATAATACCCAAACAACCTCTGTATACAATACCACAAGGCCCCACTCTGTAAATTTCCCGGTGGATCCTCATGTCCTCAGTACGATACTGGTGTTAACTAACAATTTTTCTGGTTTTTCTTGACGATAACTGGAAAAAATAGTCGTCTTTTGTAAACGTTGGCGCGTTGTAACAAACGATCTCCGATTATTCTTCGTCGTCTCTTCGAACGCACTAGAAGCTAACAAATTATAACTTTTTCAACTGTTACTATCCCCCCATTTTCCTACCCAATAAACAGCCAAACAAATTTCCATCTTCGCAAACATCCAACTTATAACTTGACACAGATAACTCAGAAATAAATATTCTCTCGACGAAACTTCCCGAACTCAAATGATACCTCATTAATATTGGACACCCCAAAATTGAACGTAATTCCGTGCGTTTCTGACGTCACGAAATTATAGATTTGTTAATTTTTATCTCAGCCTTCGGCCTAATTTGAATTTGAAATATCTTACGCCTTTGCCCACTTGTAATTAAAAATCGCTCGATTAAAAAGCCCGAGGGCGATTTAAATTTTTACATCGCTTAATTTTATTCATATTTGTACGGATACGGGGGCTCAAAATTAGATTTCGGACTCAATTTTATCAGCTTAAATCGAGACTTGTCGAGCGGAAATAGGAAAAATCCGATTTGGTTTTTTGTGCGCACCGGAGCGAAAAGCTGCTGTTTAACTAACTTCTTAATTTATCGAGTTGGCTGGGAATGTTTGCATATTTATGCTTCGCGACGTTAGCTTAAAATGAAATGTGTGACTCGGCGGGGTCAAGTTGCGCCGACTCAGCGGTATCAAATTTAGCCGTCTTCGAGCCATGAGTTCTCTAGGGAATTTCAGGTTATAATAAATAGATTTTTGGAAGGTCTCGTCCTCTGCCAGAACAAGACGCCCCGCAGCAAACCGTTCTCGTTATAATGTCAGAGAATGCCTCTCAAGTAAATTACATGTGCCTCCGTAATTCCTGTCATTTCCTAACCAAATTTCTTGCTAAATTTATTTTTAAATTAAGCCCTGCGAAAAACAGCGCCCATAATTGAAATCCGTTGATTAAAATTTCTCCTCTCATTATTATTTTAATTGAAAATTTTTGAAAGGGAAATCGTAAGATGTTTATAAAGTCAATTTGATTTCGGCTTTTAATCCGCCGAAGTCTCGGCCAAGTATTTGCTTTACATAGAAATAATGGCGGGCCGGAGGTGCCCGGAGGAGTGTTCCGCGTGCAATAAATTTTAGATTCGACGATGTTTGCTTAATCGTACGTGGAACATGAATTGCTTGAGATGAGTGCTTGTTTGTTTTCGCCGTTATCGGCGTAGTCGGGTTATGCTGCCGGTGTGAGCTTAATCATTTTTCAGGATTTTGGGAGGAAATCCAGTTTTAAGTTGTCGGACGGTCGGAAAGAGCTTAAGGAATTGGGGGCTTTTAGGGTGCTTATTTAATAAAGACGCTCGCTGCGTTTTAAATATTTAGCAGTTTTATAATGGCAGGCCGCTGTATTATACATGTGCGCTGACCGGCCCTCTGCGTACAATCGAAAGAAAAAGACACGGTCCGCGAAAATTTCTAAAAAATGTGTAAGCGCCGCCCCTCAATTAGATCGCATCCCAGATAATCTGATTAAATAGACTGCGACGTAGAATTCGCAGTGAGTGGGGTCGAATTTAATTATAATTGGATCGGACATATTTTGCACGTTTACCCACTATCCATCTAACTGATCCGACCAGCTTTAACCTGCACGTGGTGAATCCGAAATTAAATTTTAATGGTCTGAATGGAGTTAAGGCAGGTCGTTGGGGATTTTCGTTCTTCCAAGTTTATTAATAAGGATTTAGCACTTAAGCAAAGCTTTGACAAACGGATGTCTGGTGAGTTTTTTGCCCCCGTAATGGCTGTCTATTAGTGTGATAAATCGTGTTGTTGAATGGGGGGCGTCCGATTAGCCCAATTAATTTCGTCCGCTGGGGGCGGCGCGCTAATAAATGAATTCTGCCGGTTTCGGGGAGGACAGGTGGACGCGATCCCGACATTGATGGATACAACATTTGATTCGAAATTCAATGTTTTGATTAGGTCGAGTCCAGTGGCGTAACAATCAAACTGCGGGCCTGTGTTCTACAACACTGTGGGGCCCCTAATGAACAGCGAAATAAAGATATTTCAAAATACGAGTATAATGAGTAAAGTATGAGTATAGATTGCAATTAGGGATTACGTTTTATTAAAATCATTCTACCTGAAACACTTTTGGCATTTCTGGTGAATATTTTGGTAGTTAAATAAAAAATTAAAATAAAATAAATACATATAAATATAATTAAACTAGCTTTTCGCCCGCGGCTTCGCTCGCGTAGACGATTCGTTGTGTTGAGGAGCATTATTATCAACCTTCAAGTAAAAAATGTGTTTGAAGGACATTAATACAATTTCCAGTAAAAATAGACATAAAAAATGTTTGCTCACAAAAACTTTGTCACCCCCTTTCATCTTCTAAGGGGGAAATCTCGAAACAATCTGAAATACGTGTTTCATTATTTGTGTTGAAGAGTATTAATACCTAGCCCCCCGTAAAAATTTAAATTTACAGTAGAAATATTTTTCCCATACAAATTTCGCCACCACTTTTCACCCCCTTAGAGGTTGAATCTCGCAAAATAATTAAATACGTGCTTCATTATTTGTATTCAAGACCATTCATACCAAGTTTCACGTAGAAATTTAAATTTACAAATATTTGTCCCATACAATCTTAGCCAGCACTTTTCACCTCCTTGAGGGTTGAATTTCGCAAAATGCTTAAATACGTGTTTCATTATTTGTGTTGGAGACAATTAATGCCAAGTTTCACGTAAAAATTTAAATTTACAATAGAAATATTCCCACACAAATCTAGCCATCATATTTCACCCCCTTAGGGGTTGAATCTGGAAAAATGCTTAAATACGTGTTTTATTATTAGTGCAGAAGAGCATTCATATCAAGTTTTAAGTAAACATCACCATAAACATATTTTTCTCATACAAACTTAGAATCACCTTTTTTTACCCCCTTTGGGGTTTAATCTCAGAAAATGTTTAAATATGTGTTTCATTATTTGTGTCGAAGAGCATTAATTTAATATCAAGTTTCACGCAAAAATTTAAATTTACAGTAGAAATACTTTTCCTATACAAACTTAACCAGTACTTTTCACCCCCTTAGGGGTTGAATTTCGGAAAATGCTTAATTACGTGTTCCACTATGCATTAATACTAAATTCATGTCAAAAATTTACAATAGAAATAATTTTCCGATATAAAGTTAGCTACCACTTTTCGCCCCCTTAGGGGTTGAATCTCGGAAAATGTTCAAATATGTGTTTCATTACTTGTGTTGAAGAGCATTATTACCAAGTTTCACGTAAAAATGTAAATATACTGTTACGAAATACACCCTTACGCCGCCCCAGTACGACGCCTATGGCGGTCGAGAGCCTTCTGGACGTACGCACGGCGCTGATGGGTGAATCATCGCTGTTGACGGCCGAGAGGCGGGCGCATAAAGACAGGTCTGGAGCGTCTCGAAGCGGCGTCCAGGGGAGTCTCGAAGCGGAGTCGCGATGGATGTTCGTGAAGGATCTCGATCAGAGACTATGGGTTTAAATAGAGGCGACCGTAGGTAATGGATTCATTCATCCAGTGAAGACAGTCGAGAGCGCCGGAATAATTTCTGTACATATTCGTTGCAATAGATAGTGTTGTAATTCGACCTGAAGAAATAAATTTTTTGAGTTTTACCAACGCCCGATTTATTATTCGTCCGTCAATCGTAACACTGGTGTCAGGAGTGGGATTAATTGTGAAATAAATCGGGATTCGAATTTGGTTGGTGCTACTAGGGGAGACCGGAACAAAGTGAACTTTCGAGAAAATTCTCTCCCGGGGTAAGAGTGGAATAACGGAATTAGACTTTCATCACCTGACATTGGCTTCGAGAATTGACATCTGTCAAGGCTCTAGAAGTTTCTAGAAGAAAATTTTATGCCGACTACCACAAGAGCGCAAACAGCCAACATGGAGGAACAACTGACAAAAATGATGAAAATGTTGAGCGAAAATCAAAGAATAATGGAAGAAAGTAGAAAAGAAGATCGAAGAATAATGGAAGAAAATAGAAAAGAAGATCGCAGAATAATGGAAGAAAATCAAAGAATAATGGAAGAAAATTTAAAAGCTATGCAAACTACACTTTTGAACAGCCGAAGCGAAATCCTCCAAGTCGTGCGAAATGAAGTGGACGAGGTGAGAAATGAAATGGAAAACAAGATCAAGGAGCTCGAAGAAAGGTTGCAAACACCACGACCTACAATTGCGACCCCTGCAGAATTCAGTCCGGTGAGAGTTCAACCCCCTATTTTCGATGGGCAGACGTCGTGGACTACTTATAAGAAGCAATTTGAAGCTGCGGCCTTGTCGAATAGCTGGAATGACCAACAGAAAGCGACCGCTTTGGTAGTAGCACTACGAGGTGCGGCCCTGGAGATTCTACAGACATTATCAGAAGAGAACCAGAAGGACTATACCGCTTTGACGACCGCCCTCGAACTCAGATTTGGAGATGAACACCTCCGGCAAGTTTTCGTAGCGCAGCTTAAATCTAGGATTCAGAAGAGTAGTGAATCTCTTCAGGAGTTTGCGGCTGATGTTAAACGTTTGGTACACCTCGCCTATCCTGAAGCTCCGCAAGACTTCCAAGACAGACTGGCAGCAGAAACCTTCGTAAACGGCGTAAGAGATAGTGAGGTAAGAAGAGTCCTGCAAATCTCCGGGTTCAAGAAACCATCCGAGGCGCTGATTCGAGCGTTAGAAGTGGACGCCGCATACAACAGCTCACCTCGTTCCAACGTTAAGATACGAGGCATTGGGGTTGAGGGCGAAGTAAACCCTATTCAAGAGAGTCTCGACAAAATGAGCGAGAACTTTGAGAAACTCGCCCGCGAAATAATTGCCGAAATCAAGACGGGCAGTTCTAGACAACATGGAGGGCGCCTAGAATGTTACAGGTGTGGGCGTCAAGGGCATGTTAGGAGGGATTGCCGTGTTAGATCGCCAGCGCCGATGAGGAGATCGCAGCCGCGACCTCCTCTACATCAGGAGCAGGAAAACTAAAGGCAGTCGGTACCTCGGGGCGCGTACTGGCTGCTAAAAGAGAAGCCCCAACAACTGTAATGGTTAGAAGTATCGCGGGGAGCGTCGATAGTCCGACAATCAGCGGAAAAATCAATGGACGGGAATCGAAGATCATCATCGACACAGGAGCCGAAGTGTCCCTTGCACGCAGATCCAGGTTACAAAATTGTCAGATTAAATCAATATGTACCGCCACGAATGTGAAGACGGTCACGGGAGAAACAACACCGGTTCTGGGTACAGCGGTGGTGAATGTAGAACTCGGTCGACTCCGAATAAGGTATGAAGTTCTGGTGGCGGAAATCGCTGACGATTTCATTCTGGGTATGGACCTAATCAGCCGGTATGGTTTAATGATCGACCCAGAACAGAAAATTCTGCGTTTCGGAGCCGAAGAATTTGTGTTGGGACGTCCGAATGTGGAAGCTGCAACAGTCAGACTAGTGGTCTGTCAGACAACGAAGGTAGATGGTAATGCAGAAGTCATCGTTCCCGCCAGAGTAGAGACAAACCCCGGATACAGTTTGGGGATGGTGCAGCCGGCAAGTGACTCGACCCACAAGCTCCTGATCGCGAGCACCCTAGTCAAAACCGATCGTGACATACCCTTACGTGTGGCAAACGTGTTTCCCAATGCAGTCAATATTAGAAAAGGGGAGATTATCGGAATGTGTGAGCCAGTGACCCGAGTATTGAACTGCGAGGAAGAAGACGTTGAGAATGAGTCTAAGGAAGGGGATACCAAAGGCTTGGAGGTCAACTGGGACCATCTGTCTGCTCGTGAGAGAAAACTGGCCAAAGGACTCATTCGTAGGCACCGTAATGTCTTCGCCTCAGAGGAGGAACCATTCGGGAAGACCAACATCGTAGAACACCGAATAAACACTGGTGACACGCAACCGATCCGTCAGGCTCCTCGAAGACTACCCCTAGCCAAACAAGAAGAAGCTACAAGACTCGTGGACAACATGTTGAGAGATGGGGTAATCGAAGAATCCAACAGCGCGTGGTCATCTCCAGTAGTCTTGGTCACCAAGAAGGACGGGACTACCCGATTTTGCGTCGATTACAGGAAACTGAACGACGTCACGAAGAAAGACAGTTACCCCCTTCCTCGAATAGACGATACCTTGACGACCTTATCCGGCTCGGCGTGGTTTTCGACCTTGGACTTGAAGAGTGGCTACTGGCAAGTAGGCTTGCACCCGGACGACAAAGAAAAGACTGCGTTCTCCACCGGAAGTGGCCTCTATCACTTCACCGTTATGCCCTTCGGATTATGTAATGCGCCAGCAACATTCGAGCGGCTGATGGAGATGGTGCTGAAAGGATTGACATGGAAGACCTGTCTGGTATACCTCGACGACGTCATGATTATGGGCAAAACGTTTGACGACCATCTGAAGAATCTCGAGGAGGTGCTAGAACGAATGGAAAAGGCTCGTTTGAAACTAAATCCCAAGAAATGCTCGCTCTTCCAGAAAAGAGTCGAATTCCTGGGCCATATCGTGTCGGAGAAAGGAATAGAAACCAACCCGACGAAAGTTCTTGCTATCCGGGATTGGCCCATACCAAGAGACAAGCATGAACTACGAAGCTTCTTGGGACTCTGCACATATTACCGACGATTTGTAGAAGGGTATGCCGACATCGCAGCACCGTTACACCAACTGACGGAGCAGAAGGCGACTTTCAAGTGGAGCAGTACATGTGAGATGGCCTTTAAGAGACTGAAGACGGCTTTGTGCACCAGCCCCATTTTGGCTTACCCCAGGGACAAAGGAATGTTCGTCCTCGATACCGATGCGAGTAACTCGGGAATTGGGGCCGTATTGTCGCAGATACAAGATGGGGAGGAAAGGGTTATCGAATATTTTAGCAAATTACATTCCAAACCAGAGAGAAATTACTGTGCCACAAGGAAGGAACTACTAGCCATTGTCAAAGCCGTCAACCACTTCCACAAGTATCTATACGGACAGGAGTTTCTGATCAGGACCGACCACGCTGCCCTCTCGTGGCTACTGCAGATAAAGAATCCCGAGGGCCAAGTAGCGCGTTGGCTGGAACGACTACAGCAGTACCACTTTAGGATCAAACACCGAGCGGGTCGACTTCACAACAACGCTGACGCTTTGTCAAGGCGTCCGTGTGGAGAGTGCAAGCACTGCGACAGGATCGACGCGGAAGAAGGGAACCTGCCCGTTCGTCGGACGATTTTTGAGCAAGATGAAGAATGGACAACGGCGCGGTTAAAGCGTGAGCAAGAAGCAGACGACATAATCGGACCAATACTAAAGTGGAAGGAGGAAGGAGTCGAACGACCCGGCTGGGCAGAATTGTCCGACCAATCCCCCAGTTTGAAGGCATTATGGGCCCAATGGGATTCCTTGGTCATGGAAAATGGGCTCTTGAAGCGAAAGTGGGAGAGTCCTGATGGGCGTACCTCTAAGACGATGCTGGTCCTCCCCAAGGTAAAGGTTTCCAAGGTCTTAGAGGAAGTTCATGCCGGAACATCTGGAGCCCACTTCGGAGTGAACAAAACTTTGTCGAAAATCCGGGAGAGGTTTTATTGGGTAGGTCATCGTGACGATGTCGAAAGTTGGTGTCGCAAGTGTACGACGTGTGCGGCCAGCCAAGGTCCTCATACCAGGGCGAGGGGAAAGATGAAGAAATATAATGTTGGGGCACCTTTCGAAAGAATCGCCATCGATGTGGCCGGTCCGTTCCCTGTAACAAACAACGGCAACAAGTTTATCCTGGTGGCTAGCGACTACTTCAGCAAGTGGCCAGATGCCTATGCCATTCCAAATCAGGAAGCCGTCACGGTCGCGAAAGTCCTGGTTGACAATTGGATCAGTAGGTTTGGCGTCCCCTTGGAACTTCACTCAGACCAGGGACGCAATTTCGAATCCAACGTCTTCCAAAGAGTGATGCAGCTACTGGGAATACGTAAGACAAGGACAACGCCACTACACCCACAGTCCGACGGCATGGTGGAAAGGTTCAATCGGACTATGGAGCAACACCTTTCGAAAGTGGTAGAAGAGCACCAAAGGGATTGGGACCAGCACCTTCCACTATTCCTGCTGGCCTACCGCGCAGCTATCCACGACACCACGGGCCAAACACCTGCTCACGTTGTATTTGGGAAGGAACTGCGGCTGCCCTGTGACCTAGTCTTTGGATTGCCATCCGAAGAACCAATGGAAGTACGTGACTACGTGGACGAACTGAAAGAGAAGTTGGTCAACGTGCATGAACTAGTGAGGGGCCGGATCAAGATTGCCAGTGACCGAATGAAGACCCGTTATGATGTGAAGGCCAACTGTGGCGGATTCCAGGAAGAAGACTTAGTGTGGCTGTATAACCCCCGACGGAAGAAGGGACGTTGCCCAAAACTGGCTCCTGACTGGGAAGGTCCATACACTATCGTCACTAGAATAAATGACGTAGTTTATCGGATCCAACGTGGACCAAAGACGAAGATGAAGATCGTTCATCTCGATCGACTAAAACGGTACGAAGGAAACAACGAAGACGCTTCCGATCGGGACGATCGGATTTGAAGAGGGGGGCAGTGTTACGAAATACACCCTTACGCCGCCCCAGTACGACGCCTATGGCGGTCGAGAGCCTTCTGGACGTACGCACGGCGCTGATGGGTGAATCATCGCTGTTGACGGCCGAGAGGCGGGCGCATAAAGACAGGTCTGGAGCGTCTCGAAGCGGCGTCCAGGGGAGTCTCGAAGCGGAGTCGCGATGGATGTTCGTGAAGGATCTCGATCAGAGACTATGGGTTTAAATAGAGGCGACCGTAGGTAATGGATTCATTCATCCAGTGAAGACAGTCGAGAGCGCCGGAATAATTTCTGTACATATTCGTTGCAATAGATAGTGTTGTAATTCGACCTGAAGAAATAAATTTTTTGAGTTTTACCAACGCCCGATTTATTATTCGTCCGTCAATCGTAACAATACGTACAATAGAAATATTTTCCCACACAAATTTAGCCTCCACATTTCACCCCCTTAGGGGTAGAATTTTAGAAAATGCTTAAACACCGGTTTCATTATTTATGTTGAAGAACATTAATACCAAGCTTCACGTAAAAATTTCAATTTATAGTAGAAATATTGTTCCTATACAAACTTAGCAGCCCAAACTTAGACACCACTTTTCACCCTCTTTGGGCTCGAATCTCCGAAAATGCTTAAATACGTGTTTCGTTATTTGTGTTGAAGAGCATTAATACCAAGTTTTAAATAAACATCACCTCAAAATTTACAATAGAAATATTTTTCGGATACAAAATTAGCCACCACTTTTCACCCCATTAGGGGTTGAATCTCAAAAAATGCTTAAATAGTGTTTCATTATTTGTGTTTAAAAGCACTAATACCAAGTTTCACGTGAAAATTCACGTGAAAATTTAATTTTACAATGGAAATATTTTTTCCGCACAAAGTTAGCCAGTACTTTTCACCCCCTTAGGGGTTGAATCCCGGAAAATGCTTAAATACGTGTTTCATTATTTGTGTTGGAGACAATTAGTGCCAAGTTTCACGTAAAAATTTAAATTTACAATAGAAATATTCCCACACAAATCTAGCCACCATATTTCACTCTCTTAGGGGTTGAACTTTAGAAAATACTTAAAGACGGGTTTCATTATTTGTGTTGAAGAACATTAATAGCAAGTTTCACGTAAAAATTTCAGTTTATAGTAGAAATATTGTTCCTATATTAACTTATCCGCCCAAACTAAGACACCACTTTTCACCCCCTTAAGGCTCGAATCTCCGAAAATGCTTAAATACGTATTCCCTTATTTGTATTGAAGAGAATTAAAATGTACCAGGTTTCACGTAACGATCTAAATTTACAGTAGATATATTGGTCCTATACAAATAGTATCACCCCTTTTCAACCCCCTTAGGGGATGAATTTCGAGAAATCCCTTCTTAAACGATGTCTCCAGTATAAAATGAACATTCTCTCCAAATTTCAACTTTCTATCATTAGCGGTTTGGGCTGGGCGTTGATATGTCAGTCGGGACATTGCCTTTTATACAGGGTGTTATTGAAAGGTACGTACAACAAAATGGACAGTTCTTCGCGAAGTCTAAGAAGTCGGAAAAACTTATTTTGTGTTATCAAATTTATAAGGGGAAAATTAACCCTTATCCAACCTTTTTAGACACTACTGAAGGGTTAATAGGTAAAATTAATTTATTTTAGTAAATCCTAGCAACTGTAACAATAAAACTGTAGTCAAAACTAAATGTTGCTATAGAAACGAAAGATGATCTTTTTATCAGAGGCGTACAACGAATTTGCACATAAATTTTAACAATTTTTACCTCTAAAAGGAGAACACTTTTACCTGAACTTCTTTTAACTTTTAGTACCCATACTTCGAGACCAATTGCCGATTTTATTTTGTACGTACCTTTCAATAACAGGCTGTATATAAAGATTAAATTATAAAAATTTATCGTACGACAATGATTATATTCAATAGCAATCTTGCAACGCTATTGCGCATCTGTGGATGAAAGCAAAGATACTCATATCGTTATTAAAATTTGGGTTGGTGGTAGAAGGGTCAAAATTTAGAGTTATATGTATTTTTAATGCCAAATCTTAAAAAAATTAAAATAAAAAATGTTGTCTAAAAAATAAAAAAAAAACTTGGTGGGCCACCTTTATCACTTAGGGGTATAAAAAATAGTTTACTAGACCTACCGAATATACACAAAAAATTTCATAAAAATCGGTCAAGGTGTTTCGGAGGAGTTTGGTTACAAACAATGTGACACCGGAATTTTATATTAGATTATTTTAGAACAAATTTCATTAACATATAAAAGGTTATACTGAGTCGACCTTAAAAGATAGACAGATGCTGTCGCGGACTTTTTTTTAGAACTTTTAGCAGGGAACAATTCCATCATACAGGATTTTTTTGTAACTTTAACCGTTTAAGCAGCGTAAGCAACGGAAACTGTCAAAGGAGGAATAATTTTCCTGTTTTTCCGATATTTTTTATTGCTGCTCCGCTTCTATTAATGTTACATAGCCTATAACCTTCCTCGACAAATGGACTATCAAACACAAAAATATTTTTTTTAATTCGCACCAGTAGTTTCTGAGATTAGCGCGTTCAATCAAACAAACTGTTCAACTTTATAATATAAGTAAGTATAGAAGTATAGATAAAAATGCCCATTTTTTTTTAATCTCAAAATTGTTTTCTTCTTGCTTTCCAATGGGCACAAGTTGATACAAAATTTGACACATCTAAGCAGGGCCGGCTCTAAGGGACCAGGCGCCCCGATGCAACTTACTATTCAACGCCCTCTAAAAAATTTTTGTAAAAAAAAACAAATAAAATTTTGTAATCACATATTTTTTAGAGCGATATTTTTATTAACAAACATACATAAAATTATGATGAATCAATCTTAATATATACAGTATGTCCCCGGTATGAGTTCACAAGAGGAAAAAAAACTGTATTTTCTATTTTACAAAAAAATGACATAGGAATAACATATTTTGCTTAATTCAAAACGAATAAATCTGCAATTAAAACTTCAATATTCTTGGTCTGTACTTTTAAAATAATTTTTTTCATATTTCTAAGTTCTTCGTTACTTTTAGTTTTTTTTTAAGGACACAGCCTGATAATATTGCAGATTTATTCGTTTTGAATTAAGCTAAAAATGTTATTCCTCTGTTATTTTTTGTAAAATAGAAAATACAGTTTTTTTTCCTCTTGTGAACTCAATCCGGGGACATACTGTATATAAAAGTATTTGTCCTGACTGACAGACTGACTGATTTATCAACGCAAAGCCTAAATTACTGAAGCTACAAACATGAAATTTGGACAGTAGGTAGGTACATTTTGTGTTATAAGCACCCATTAAGAAAGAATTTTTTGAAATTCCGCCCCTACCGGGGACAAAAATTTGTGTTTTTATGTTAGACGGGTTCATTAAGGAGGGGGGAGTGAACGGGATGAAAAATGATTTGTGAATTCCACGCAAGCGGAGCTGCGGGCAACAACTTTTCTACATAGAATAAGTATAAAAATATTTATATTACAAAAATGTTTCAATTTTTAATATTGTAAAACTGAAACGATTTCAAAGTTATTTTTAATTTAGAGTTACCTCAATGTTATTCCAAATTTAAATTTAAAATTAATGATGACAAAGAGCCACAAAATGATACAACAAAACCAAATTCGGTTACAAACAGGAACAGTGAAAAATATAACAAAACTGTTGAACAATCAGCACAACCAACCGACTAGACTTGGAAAATAAAATTTTTAAGTATGTGCCGACATGGAGTTTTATGGTAAAAACAAACGTGACAAATGTTAGGAAAAACATCTGGTTTTGGTCATACCGCTGTTTCGTCAAATTGTTACCCAGATAATGCAATCATAAATCTTGTATTTTTTGTCAGTATTGGTCTAAAGGTCCAATCACTCAACCCAAAGGTGCATTGTTTTTCAATTATTACAGTCAGAAAGTGACTTCTTATGATCTGTTTTTGTGAACCAGTCCCCATAGTGGGATATTAAACTGTAGCTTCTATTGCTATAATATTTTGTACGTAGTGATTCAATGTTTATTTTTATAGAGTTAATATAAAAGCATAGGCGGTGCCCGCCGCCCGGCGCCCCTTGCCATGGGCGCCCCGATGCGGTGCATCTTTCGCTTACCGTGTTGAGCCGGCCCTGCATCTAAGCTTCTACCAATTTGATTTCCAATTGAGAGATTCAGTGAAGATAATCTGCATAGGCCCATTGTGTTTCTTAAAAAATTTTTAGTCATTTTTAATTTCCAAAAAGATCTTTCCGGTGAACCACCGAAAGAGGTATTATAAGAAAAGTGAAACATGCTTTGATAATTTCAGTGAAACTAGTGCAGGTAGGTCATTCTGTAATAATTTCCCAGTCCAGTTTTTTTTCTACTTAAAAAATTAGTTGTAACATACATCAGATATATTTTATTATTCCAAAAGAGCACCACTAGTACAAAATTAAAATAGTTTTGAAAATACGAAAGTGTTCATAAAACTCAACTGAAACTGAATATTTTTTTTACGTCTTGTTACAGTATGAAGTTTCACTGTAGATCTGAGGACAAAATTTAACTATTTTGTTGTCTTGCATCATAAATTAGTCATACTTTTGTCGGATAAAGATTGGTAATTAACTACATGGGGTGTTAGATTTGGCACAATGGGATTGCGACACTGTGGCAGGTTTATTAGAAACAGATGCTGATGCATTTTCGACCGCCGGTGCCGGTCGCTAAAACCCGAGTTTATCGAGTCTATGATATTGAGATCCAGCCCTTTGCAGCAAAAAATTCGTAAATAACAATGAACCATCGATCCTGGGATTACCGCACATTTTCCAATTTTTTATTTCAGGATGTAATTCGGGCAATAATATATAAAATCTAATAAAAAAAAATGTTCGTGTGACCGGACCGGGCCCCTTGAAGCAGCGGGCCCGTGTTCCGGCGAACACATGGAACACCGCTAGTTACCCCACTGGTCGAGTCAGCGGAGCAAATTGCGCCGACTCAGCAAATTCAGAGAAAAAAATGCCAGAAATTCAAATCAAAATAATTCCTTTCCGATCCCACAAACACCTCATAAACTTCCATAAAATTCGGTGGAATTCTTCGTCGGAAATATTTCTCGTTTGGCTCGGCGTTCAATGTGAGGTTAAAACATTATTGAGTTTTTTAACGGGAACTTCCAGCTGGAATTCATCCTGAACGATCGAACGGCGGTTGGAGAAATCAACGTTTTTGTCGACACGGAAAACGAGAATTCTTTGCTCTGAATGTCTTGATAAAATGTTTGTCGTTTCTATGAAGGGGCGCTGTTTTGTTTAAAGTTTCACCGATCCATTACGGGGTTGTTTGACCTAGATGGGGAGGTAATTCGGGGCGAGCATTATAGACGTAATATACTAAATGAGGAGAAATAATGTATCTTTTTGCTGACAGGCAACAAGATTTATTTCGTTTGACTGCGTAATATATATCACTGTATATTTTCTTTGAGTCGTCGTGACGTACAATCGCACGCAAATGTTTTGAGCCTATGGGCGGTTCATTTTTGCCGGTCGTCACCGAAGGAGGCGATCCAAATCGTCCAAGGGCAGAATTTGTAGGTAGGCTCAAACTACAACGAAATTTACTTGTTGGCCAAATTCTTACTCTGAATTAGTTTTAATTTTATAAACACTCTATCTAAAATGTTCAGAATATGATGAGTCTATACTTGTGATTTACCATTCCATTTATATTTTTTGGATTTGTTTATACATACAGGGTGACTCAAAAAAAATAATGACTGAGTAAATTTATTTTATTGAAGAAATCAAGAATTGCAAAACTGAATACTTTGAAATCTTGTCAATTAGTTGGAACCTGAGCCCAATTTTTTTTGCAATATCTGTGATGTGCTATTAGTTTTCGTAACTTATAAAATTAGAAAAAAAAACCTATTCTGCTCTAATAAAATCGAGAATATGCTCAAAATCACACTAATATTAGGTCTAATTGTGCCAACCATAGTTATAAAATTCACATTAAATTAAGTCACGGACATTTTTTGAAGTGTACTACATTTCAAAAAACAAAAAAAATGTTCAGTTTATAAACTTCATAATTTTGGTTTAAAGTTTATCATATTTGACGCTTTATTTTATCCGTTCCATTTGTTATCCTTTACTGCTGTCTCTCTTGGGTCGAGGTGTAACACCGCACCGAACGTTCTTCGACCGATAGGATAATTTATTACTTCCGACATCTTTTCGGTGACAAATTTAATCTTCGCATACTTCGGCGTAGTTAGTGAACTCGTTGTGACCACTGAAATATACAAAGAGTAAATTTTGAAATGGAACGAAAGTCGAAGAATACTTTCAAAGCCACGATCAAAATGTATTTGCTTATCTTCGCCAAAAAGTGCATTACGTCATGGCAAAATTTGATATGATGAGTCAGTACCTGTGATTTATCATTGCAGTAATAGTTTTTAGATTTACTTATACAGGCTGTCTCAAAAAAAGATCACTTCGATTTTCGATTTTTCGTTTTTTCGACCAACCGTTTCATCTAATTTGATTTTTCAGTTTCCATTTTTCTATCAACTTTTCGATTTTTTTACTTTCCCATTTTCTGATTTTTCAAATTTGCAGTATTTTGAATTTTCGAGTTTTCGGTTTTTCCGTTTTTCGATTTATTGATTTTTCTGTTGGTCAGTTTTTAAACTTTGCTGCAATTTTTTTGCATTTTTCGATTATATTTTACTTTCCGATTTTTTTGATTTTTGAATTTTCGATTTTACGTTTTTAATTCTTCGATTTCCGATTTTTCAATTTTCCGGTTTTTTAATTCTTCTATTCTCGATTTTTCGGTTTTTTTATTTTTCGACCTTTGATTTTTCAATTTTCGAGTATTCGATTTTCGTTTTTCCGATTTTGTGATTTTTCGATTTTTCTGTTTGTTTCAGTTTTTATGGTTCTGCGATTTGTTTTATTTTTTCATTTTTCGATTATTTTACTTTCCGATAGTTTGATTTTTGAATTTTTGGTTTTTCCATTTTTCGATTTGGGATTTTTCAATTTTTCGGTTTTTTAATTTTTCGAGTCTCGATATTTCGATTTTCGATTTTTCAGATTTGTGGATTTGTGTCCGTTTTTTCGATTTTTAGAATATTGATTAATCGAATTTTCGATTTTTGAGCATTTCGATTTTTCCATTTTTAGATATTTTTCGATTTTTTTTAATTTTTCGATTTTTTTGTTCGTCAGTTTTAGACTTTGCAATTTTTACTTTTCCACTTTTCTATTATTTTAGTTTCGGATTATTCGATTTTTGAATTTTCGTTTTTTTTCATTTTTAGATTTCCGATTTTTTAATTTTTCGATTTTTCGGTTTTTTAATTTGTCGATTCTCGATATTTCGATTTTCCAATCTCAGATTTTTCAATTTCCAGTTTTCGATTTTTCTGTTCATCACTTTTTAGGCTGTGAAATTTGTTTACTTTTCGATTTTTGAATTGTCGACTTTTAGAGTTTTCAATATTATAAATTTTCGGTTTTCCTATTTTTCGATTTTTGAAATTTCCATTTTTCGGTTTTTTGACTTTTCAATTTTCGGTTTTTCGATCGACCTACGTATTATATTCATTGAATTTTCGATTTTCGGTTTTTCCATTTTTAGATTTTCGACTTTTCAGTTTTGTATTTTCAGATTTTCTGTTTTTCGCATATCTGATTCATCAAATTTTCGATTTTTCGGCTTTTCGATTTTTCGATATTTGATTTTCGAATTTTCGATTGTTCAGTTTTCCAATCTTCAGCTTTTTTTACTTTTCGATTTTCCGAATTTTCGAGTTTCAATTTTCAGATTTTTGATTTTTCGATTTTCCTTTTTAAATCTTTGAACTTTTCGGTTTTGATTTTTCGAATTTTTGATTTTTAATTTTTCCATTCTTCGGTTTTTAGACTTCAATTTTCTTTCTTTTAAATTTTTCGATATTCTATTTTCCGCTTTCCAGAATTTTCGATTTTCAGTTTTCAGACTTTCGACCACTAGAATTTTGGATATTTCGGTTTTATGATTTTTAGATTTTTAGAAAATTTGAGTAGTCGAATTTTCGATTTTTCAATTCATCGATTTTTCTATGTTCAATTTTTCAATTTAAATTTTGCGATTTTCAATTTGTCCATTGTCGATTTTTAGAATTTTAGGTTTTTCAATTTTTCCATTCTCATCTTTTAGACTTCAATTTTGTTTCTTTCCGATTTTTTGGTTTTCGATTTTCCAATTTTCAGAATTTCCAAGTTTCTTTATTCAGATTTTCGATTTTCCACTTTTGCGATTTTAGATTTTTCGAATTTTTGTTTTTCCAATTTTTTGCTTTTTCGATTTTTCTGTTCGTTTCAGTTTTTAGGCTTTGCAATTTTTTCTACATTATATATTTTGATTATTTTAATTTCCGATTTTTTAAAATTTTTGTTTTTGATTTTTTTAATTTTCAGTATTACAAATTTTTGACTTTTCGATTTTTTGGTTTTTCCGTTATTCAATACATATTCGATTTTTCGATTTTTGGGGTTTGTGAATTTCCACTTTTCGATCGGCCTCGGTATTTGATTCATTGAATTTTCGATTTTTTGGTTATCCATTTTTAGATTTTCGATTTTTACGATTTGTATTTTTCAATTTTCTGTGTTTTGCATTAGTGAATTTCAGTTTTTCCGATTTTCGATTTGCCGCATATTTGATTAATCAAATTTTCAAAAAAGTTACCATGCTTACAAAAACTTTAAAACATCTATAATATTTCAAAGTATTCAGTTTTGCTATTCTTGATTTCTTCAATAAAACAAATTGACTCAGTCATTAACTTTTTTGAGACACCCTGAATAACCAAATCTAAAAAAATATTAATGCAGTGATAAATCACAAGTATAAAAACTCATCATATTTTATACATTTAAGATAGGATTTATTCTGCAAAATTTTGAAGTGACGTCATACATTTTTTAGAGGGGATAAGCAAATATATTTTAATAAAAAATGTATCATGTTTATCATGACTTTAAAACATCTGCAAGATTTCAAAGTATTTGATTTTGCAAATTCAAAATTAAATTGCAAAATATTGTTTTATAATTTTGATTTTTTTTCCAAAAATCTGGACGTTTCGGATAAAAATTCAACACGGAATCATAAACTACATGTGTAGGACTATGTTACTGTATACAATTTAAAACCCATTTACTATGCATAAATTTGAAGTGACGTCATCACATTATTGGTGGGGATGATTAGACAAATTTAATAATTTTGCGACATTTATGAAAAAAATATCAGTTAACAAAAATTGCACGTTTTTATTATTATGTAACTCAACGACAATATCGTTTTTTTTTTTATTTATTTATTATGAACATTTAAAAGTATTTTATTTGAAAAAGTGATGAAATTTTTTATACGGAACAATTGGTCGAAAGATGTTTGTATTGATGAGGCTGATACGTGTTTAAACTCCATATTAATTTTAATAATAATGAAAAAACTTTCAGAGTTTAAAAAATATATATTTGTAGTCACTGCTACACGTGTTTCGGTACACAGTACCGTCTTCAGGCAGAAGAGAACAGTTTCTCTTCTGCCTGAAGACGGTACTGTGTACCGAAACACGTGTAGCAGTGACTACAAATATATATTTTTTAAACTCTGAAAGTTTTTTCATTATTATTAAAATTGGTCGAAAGATGTTGGAAAGCAAAATAATTCCTGTCCGGACCATCGTTACTCACGAACGAAAGTGACCATTATTTTATGGGAACAACCACCTGCTAAATCTTCTCCGACAAATTCGAGAGAACTGGTGTGAGCCATAAATATTTCTTACCAAATGTAATAACTACTGTCCGTCCCGTTATTGTCAATAAAATTTTATGGAGTAAAATGTAAATTTCGTTGTAGTTTGAGCCTACCTACAAATTCTGCCCTTGAAGGATTTGGACCGCCTTCTTCGGTGAGGGCAGGCAAAAACGATCCGCCCATAGGCTCAAAACATTTGCGTGCGATTGTACATGGACCTGTCGCTCGCTTAATTACGAAGAATTTAAGCTTCTTGAAATATTGCTCGATGAAAGGTCGACGTTCGAATTTCGTCCGCAATTTTCGCTAATTTCCCTCGGCTAGTAAGAACCCTCCTAAAATTAAACACCCAAACATCTCGTTTTATTCGTTACCAAACCCTAATTTTCCTCTAATCACCCAACCGTTTCAAACACATCAAATCCCTTTCAGACGTAGATACGGCGTAAAACCTCCGAGAAAAGTGGTTTATAATAACCCAACATTAATATTCATCGACAGTAACGGCTCCTTATTAATTCAATATTTTGTTTATGTACCTCCGGGCTGAACTCGAGTCGCTCGTTTTGGATTTAATTATCTCAGAAGAGAATGAGCGTTTGGGAATTTTATTATGCAAATATTTCGTGTTGTAAACATATTACAGAAAAAGATGTGTTTTATACTTTAATCAAATTCCGGATTCATCGCCGGGAAATTATTAGCTCGAGTTATTCGAATTGCGTCACGGCTCCCTTTTTTATTCTCGGGCTCGCAGACGTTCGGTGACGTCTGGCGTCGCGACGAAATTCAATTGCACAAGCTGAGTCGGCGAAACTTGACGCTGCTGAGTAAGACAAATAATGCGCGGTAATTCAATACAAACTTCCCAAATTCCCAGCAACAGGTTTAAGTTTTAAATCAAACGGCTCGCCTTTGTGAAATATTTTCGGCGGGTCTTTGGATTAATTGTTTCAAACTCGGCGGAATTATTTCGTGGGGAAAATTACAAAGACCGTGGTAGCGCGAGTTTGATTTTTAAATGAAATCCTGCTCTAGTTTCGGGCGATCCGACAGTCGTTGCGGAAAATAACAACATCGTTCTCTCCCGGATGCCGCTTGTAACCCGGAAAGGGGATTGAACCCAAGTTTAAACATATTCTTGTATGGTTAAACCCCCCCGATAGTTTGAGCAAAGTTTTGTAACAATGTTGCGAAAGATCCCGCTGTGTATTGCACACAATACGATAATTCCTGCCGAGCTCTATCCAAGTATTAATTGAGAAGTTGGCCGGGGTGGTTTTTTGCGGGTTGAGGCGAAACGGCGGGGGTGGACAACACGCCGGATTTTTTTGAGGTGTTGTATTTCGAGGTAGGTAACCGGGGGAGGTTGTTAGTTTGTTCTCTTTTGTCGAAACTTTCGGTTTAATTATTTAGAGGTTTGGTTTATGATGTGCTCGTTTGCGAAATTCATGCGAAAGGGTCTGCTATTGTTGAGTGTTGTTGCGCTGTATCTAACAAGAGTTTTGTTACGTGAATTATGGACGAACTTGAATTTTCTTTCGGGGTATTATAACGCAGTGTGTGTGGGAATATTAATTCGGCATTAAGCTTTGGTGATTGCTTTCAAATTGATCTGTGAATAATTGCTCGCTTGTTCCAATAAGATTATAGACGTAAGTATTGAATTATTAAATCCCATCAAACTACCATCTCTAGACACCCAGCGGCGATAATAGAAATCTCAGGTTTCGGGCTAACGCCGCCTAAATATTTAAACAATTGTCAGAAATTCTGTACGAGATCCACTCGCTTCAGGTTTAATTGCCCGAAAGCTATGATAAATCATGGAGAAACGAAAATAGACGTCGAAAGACATAAAACCTTAATTATCTCGGATTGCTTCCCCGATACGTTACAAAGCGGTTTCAATTTTCTCGCAGAGATCTTGTCCGCTTTAATACAGATCAATTTATCTGCGATCGCTTAAAATTAGTCGCCCCGGATTATCGGCGTTGTTTCGCCGAAAAATCCCCCCGATCCACTTAATAGAGCAGTTTTCTACTTTATCGACTCGCATAAAAAGGGGTTTCGCCCCAAAAAAGCAACTTTCATGTAAACAAGATAGACGCGGTGTTTTTGTCCGGAAAGTTTGCAGCGAACTTTTTGCGCCAATAAATTCGGCTTTTTCGGGAATCTTCGGTTCGGGGGTGCCTTCACCTTTTCCTAATTAATTAATTAAAGTGTTCATTAACACGAATATTGCGCTCGGTTTTAGTTGCGAGCGATGACGCTTTTAATGGGATTTAACTAATTAAAGGTAAACAGTGCGCAATAAAATGGCGCTCGATTTTTGTTTCCAGAATCCGGTCTAATGCGTGTTTTGAATGGCCGACTTCGGTTTTCGGTTTTGTTTGAGTTTTGAAACGGTAAATATTGAGTTTTTAAAAATTTCGCGGATTTGTGCCCACGGGCGAAATCGAGAGCTCTAAATAATTTCGGCAGTTTATTCCACGACGTACTCTCCAGGCTTGCCAACTTCGAAAGAATACTTCGCGCATAAACAACTAAGGTAAAGAGGAAAACTTAGAAACTTTGCATTTTATACAAGATCCTAACAAGGGCTAATGGCTGCTAATGATCTTGACGGAACTATATTACGAAACTTGATAATTAGTCTTATAGGCACTTTATTTTGGCTGCTACACCTACAAGGTAGAAAACTTCCGACGAATTTCGCGCGTTACTTCGTTAATTAAACTTGGACGGCCGATTTCACCGGAGAGTGATCATATTTATTATGATCCGGAGGTGAACTAAGTTAAATTGTGTTCGAGAGACGAGAAACAGGTAAAAGGGAAAAAGATGTATCGGCGAAATGCCAATTGCAGGTGCTTTCAAATGTCGGAGTCAAATGGAATTGATTGATAACGCGGCCGAAGATAAATTGTTGACAGAAAACGAGTCGAAAAAATCGACGAAACTCGAGAAAACGACAATTTTGAAATAATTGTAATTGTGTTGGAAGAATTACCTGTCTAAGGTTGAAACCAATTCACACTAAAGCTGAACAATAACATAGTTTTCATTACTTTTTATCGTATAATGAACATGCAGTTTTTTGTTTATGGTTACTGCCGGTGGTAATTACTAATAAAAAGCAACTATGAATAGTCACCGTCGCCATGGAAGCATAACATTAAGCAATTGTTTAATGGTCATAAAAATTAGAACAACGATAAAATTTATCGCCGGAATAGCGATAAGAGGCTGCCGAACATAGAGATCTCAGACTGGAGAGACGTTAGAGAGAGAGGGTACGGTGACCATTTGAGAGGTCCGAATCGGTAGGCAAAACACAGCGACTTCCAGTTAAAATTTACTTTTAATTATTCGCTTCCCAGTGTGTGTGGCGTGTCTGTGCAGTTCTAAAGTGCTTGTTTTCTTACAATCGCAATAATAACAATCATATTCACGATGGTTACATCTTGTTGTGCATTTGGATGCGAGGAGCGGCATCACAAAGGCTGTAATATTTCATTTCATCGGTGAGATATCTGCGGAATAATGTTTTCTTACAATCTTTATTTCATTTAATTTCAGTTTTCCGACTAATCTGTTGCTAAGAAAGCAATGGATTGTTGCACTTAAACGAGATAAATTTGTTCCGACGTCTGCATCAAGAGTGTGTAGCAAACATTTTAAAAATGAGGACTTTCGGCAGTTAACAAATTCTGTTAATCCCACACAACAACTGAGAATTTTAAAAAAGGACGCAGTACCATCCATTTTCAATTTTCCAAAACATTTAAAAAAAAATGAAACAAGACCTAGAAAACTGATTAAGAGAAATTTAACCACGAGCGACTCTTGCACAAGGTATAAAAAATGAAGAAAAAAATTACAAAAAATATTCTCATAAATCATTTACTAATTTCAATTTAATTTATTAGAACTTTCACGTCTGAACCGAAACCCACCCAAAATGAGAACGCTACTCCATCCACTTCACGGTAGTAATAGAATCTTTTTTTTAATTTGTAGTAGTAATAAGACTGTTATGATAGATCTGATAAATTGAAGCAAAGGAGAAGAGAACCAGCGCGTTTAGGAGATTTTCGAGAATCTGATCTGAAATTACAGTCAAAGCAAAAATTGTACTGGCATGTTTCGCATAAACTTATTAAAAAACAAAGGGCTATGATCAAATATCTGCGTAATCAAAGTTATAGATTGAAGAAAACAATTAATACCATGAGAGATGTGATAGACCATTTAAAACACTCGAACAAAATATCGGACAACTGTTTTTCGGCTTTACAGGTTTTTATTTATTGAATTTTGCTAGTTAGTTGGTAGAGAAGTATAGATTTAAAACACACCTGCTATTTTTAGTGTTTGTTGGGTAAAATTCATAGATAGGTAATGTAGAGAATGGAAAGTAGCCATGCTTGCATTTTTTAGAAGAAACATTATTTTCAGATTTACGCTATAATTTTATTGTTTGCTGGAACAACTTTTGAATTTCTATCTTTTTTTTAGGATTGCTTACCTACTAGCCAACATCAAATGCTCCTAAAACAATTGAAGTTATCGTCCACTCGACAATTTCCAGAAGAACTGCGTATTTTTGCACTAACTTTAAACTTTTATTCCAGTTCCGCATATAATTATGTGCGGAATATTTTTGCCAAGTCTTTACCACATCCTAAAACTTTGCAAAAGTGGTATCGCGCCGTAGATGGTTCACCAGGTTATACGCAAGAATCGTTACGAGCTATTACACTTAAAGTAGATGAAATGGCTAAAGAAAATAAAAAACTTTTAGTCGGTCTTATTATGGACGAAATGGCAATTAAAAAACATGTTCAGTGGAATGGTCAGCGTCAAGTCGGCTACGTGGATTTGGGTATTCAATCATCTAATATCGATACTGATTCTCTACCGGAAGCCAAAGATGCTTTGGTATTTTTGTTAGTGGCCATTAACAGTAGGTGGAAAATTCCGATTGCGTACTTCTTAATCAATGGTTTGTCGGGAAAAGAAAAGTCCAATATGGTTAATAAAAGTATAGAAATAGTACATGGCACTGGAGCTGTCGTGGTTTCATAACGTTCGATGGTGCTGCGGCTAATATGACAATGTCAAAAGAATTAGGTGCAAATCTGTCACGAAATAATTTGAAATCCTACTTTCAGAATCCTGTAACACATGATCCCATATTCGTTTTTATTGATATGTGCCACGTCATAAAGCTCCTTAGAAATGCACTTGGTGACTGGGGTTATTTTTTAGATGACAACAATAATTACATAAAATGGAGTTTTTTCAAAAGTTTAGTAGCGTTCCAAGAAAGTTCTGGTTTACATGCTGGCACAAAATTAAGGCAAGAACATATAAATTATTCCAAAAATATCATGAAAGTAAAACTAGCTGTCCAAACATTTAGTAACAGCGTGGCAGATGCTTTGGACTATTGTAATAAAGGACTGAAGTTGCCGGAGTTTTATGATTCCGAACATACGTCCAAATTCTGTCGAATAATTAACAATTTATTTGATATTCTTAATGTTAGAAATGCTTTGAGCAAACAGAATTATAAGAAACCACTTTCAAAAAGCAACGCAGAATTTGTCTTTAACTTTTTCGAAGAAGCAAGACAATACATCTCAACCATAAAAACAGCGAATGATTGCTTAATGTTGGATAGTCGAAGAAAAACGGGATTTATTGGACTGTTAGTCAACATGCAAAGTACCGAGGGAATACTTAATTATCATGTACAAAACAAAACAAATTTAGAATATTTCTTAACTTATAAAGTAAGCCAAGACCACTTGGAATTATTTTTTTCCAATATACGTTCAAGAGGTGGATTTACAAACAATCCTACAGCCATTCAGTTCCAAGCAGCTTACAAGAAACTTTTAGTTCACACTGAATTAAAAAGCTCCGAGGCAGCAAATTGCCTAGCTCAGGACGACACTAGCATTCTAAAAATTACTAGTGCCTCAAAAAAAGTTGAACTAGAAAATGTTATAGACGGAATACTGAACGAGAATGATATCCATGAAGTTGATGAGCAAGAACCATTCCTAAATTTTTCCTTCTCTTCATACATAACTGATGTTGTGGAATATATAGCTGGCTTCGTCGTACGAAGATTATTACGAGCATTGGATTGTAAAATTTGTTCATCTGCTTTGACTAATAATGAGTCCTTTTCGGCACTGCTAAATTTAAAAAATAGAGGTGGACTTACAAAGCCATCAGTTGATGTTGTCAAAGTTTGTAAGATAGCTGAAACCACTTTCAGAACTATGAAATATAATATTTCAGGGAATGTTATTAATATTCTTATAATTAAAACCATTAGATTACTAAATTTCAGAAATATGTTTAATGTCTTAAATGACCACATTTTAGATCAAGATCCACTTAACAATCATGTAGTGCAGTTGGTTTATGTAATTTTACGTACTTTTTTTATTATTAGACTGAATTATGAAAACAGCAGAAATAATCAAGTTCCTAATAAAATCAGGCAGGTATACACAAAATTAATTTTGTTCAAAAATCAATAAATGGTGTGTTTATATTCATTTTGTATTGTATGTATTACAGTTTCCTACAAAATAAAAAAAAACGACAATAAAGTTGAATTTTAAAATTATTTTTACATGATCTCCTATTTAACTCAACGGCACCGAAGCTCGTTCTTGCCTACCGATGCGTGTTGGCCTTGTCTAACAACACTCACTGTAGATATGTTTATTTCTCTCTCTAGTTGTCACCGCATGCGAGCGGTATTACGCGCCTCAACATTCCATCCATTAGTTCTTAGATCATTGCTGCCGAATGACCACGTATTAAGCATCTCTTTCCTGCGTAAAAAGATTTCAATTAAAGATTATTATTTCACTAGGAATTAACATACCAGAAGCCTAAGCGATCGGTTCGCTAGTTCGAAAATTCTCTACTGAAAAACTTAGTACACTTCAGACACGGACCTCTAAATAGCGACAACTTGCATTTCCGTGTTCAACGAGCAACGAGCCGCCTTACAAACATAAAATCTTTATGTCGTGAAAATCAATTTCAAACCGAACATTCTTATTACTAATAAAGATGGTAATAAAGAGAAACATTAACGTTCGATTTGTCATTCAATGAGCATTTTGGCGATAAAAGGTGCCTATAAAAGGCACCAGGTCGATTAAAAACCAAGAATAAGAAATGGCACTGAAAGAAGTGGTGGTAGTTTTGTTTTTCGTTTCATTGGTAAGTAGATTCCGTTGTTGTTTTTTCTTCAACTGAAAATTCCGAAGGTGTCGGATTTGCCTTCATGGTCGGCCGGTGAAGACACAGATCCGAAGGTTGCTGATCCACCAGAAGAGGAAAACAACACTGAAAAACCAGAGTCGGAAGAACCATCGAACCCAGACGAAGAACCGGCGAAAATTAGTCCTGAAGCTTCGGATGATGGAAGTGTAGAAACAACGACAATTATTAAAAAAGGGAGTAAAAATTCACTGTGGACATTTGTTGCTAATTTGATTGGATCCATTTTATAAAAAATGTGAATAAAGTAAAGGAAACGGTCATAATTGTAGTTTGATGGTTTTAAGGCAAAATTGCGCAAAATTTTCCAGGAATTTCCGACGCAAACTAACAAAAGTACGTTTTCATGATTCACAAGTGATAATAAATACGAATTATTAGTTTTGTGGCATAAACAATATGTAAATGTCAAAAAATAGCAAATAAAAGTGCATTAATATTAGTGAATTATGCGTCCTTCAGTCCACGGTTAGCCGATAAAGGCGAGTATAAAAACCACCCAAGGTACACAAAAATCAAACCAAGAGTAGCCATGGCATTGCGAATAGCGGCGATTTTGTTGTTGGTTGTGGTAAGTAATTAAATTTTCTGTCATTTTGATTTATTTTCTAAATTGAACTTTCGCGAGGTGTGGGATTTGGGTTTGAGTTCAGCACAAGAATCTACCACAGAAAAAGACGAAACAACGACCACAACTACCACTGAACAGCCTGATCCAGAGTCTACAACGACCACTGGAAATGAAGAAACCACAGCACCAACAGTGAAAACTACCACACCAGATTTTTTCCATAAAATATTTGGGTGAGCAAGAGCTTAAAGATTCCAAGGAAGCAGCAGCTAAAAGAGCTAGTGTCGATATATTCACCTGTATATTATTTAATTGGAATTTAATTTTTCTTTGGAGTAATATATTTTGCGGTTAACGTTTGCTAAAAAGCAAAGGTGTAAATTTAGCATCTCATTTCCTAAACTTATATTATGCGTATCCATGAAGTAATCGACCATCAAAGAAGAAGTAGCAGTATTATTGTTGGATTACTCCAATTAGCAGAAGATTCCAAACAGTGTTATAAATGACAAGAATCACACCGCTGCCACCAATCTGATTTTAATACTGAAAATTTAAAAATGTTTCTATTCGGTAAACTTGGTGTCGTCGATCCCAAAAGTCACTAAGAAGTGATTCTAAAGTTTCTACATTCTATGAAATATTAAAAAAAAACTCAAAAATTTAAATCAATATAAAAATTCTATATTGTCGGACAAAACACTTAACTAATTAGAAAAACACAAATCCCTAAAAAAACAACTTTCTAAATACACAATTAAATAACAGATAATCAAATTTTAAATTTTTGTATATTAAAGGAATCTGCAAAATTTTCAAAACTATCCAGAAAAATGATTAAAATTAGAACAATCGATCGAAAATTGAAAATTAAAATATTATTTCAAGATTTAAACAAAAATCCAAAAAATCGACTGAAAATTTATGTCAAATTATAGGTAATCTTTCGCCAGTTACAAAGCTGAAATCGCCTTCACGATATCCATTCCAATAAACACGAAAAGTGAATTAAAAATTTTCAAACATTTTTCAAAAAATTGGTTCTGATTTATTCAATCGACTGAAAATTGGTGTCGGATTGTAGATAATTTTCTGCCAACTATAAATCTGCAATCGTCTTCACGGTCTATTGAAATAAAAGTAAAATATGATTCGAACATTTTCAAAAAATTTTTTAATAAAATGGTTCAAATTGGTTCAATCGACCGAAAATTGGTGTCAAATTCTAGATAATCTTCCACCAGTTATAAATCTGAAATCGCCTTCACGATATCTGTTGCAATAAACAGGAAAAGTGAATTCAAAATTTTCAAAAATTGTCATTGTTTGCTTATAAAAGACTCCCTAGGAAAAAGTTAAACTTAGCCCCGCCCACCCACCCTTTCTCTCATTTATTTCATGTGAAATGAGAAATAAATCTTATAGCAGATAGTATAACAAAAAAGTTACGAATAGCAAAAATATATGATTCCAAAATTTTTAAAAATTGTGCAAAAAAATGGGTAAAATTGGTTCAAGTGACTAAAAATTGGTGTCAAATTGTAGATAATCGTTCGCCAATTATAAATCTGAAATCGCCTTCACGGTATCTATTGAAATAAAAGTAAAATATGATTCCAAAATTTTCAAAAATTTTCCAAAATAAAATAGTTATAATTGGTTCAAGGGATTGAAAATTGGTGCGAAATTGTAGATAATATTCCGCCAGTTATAAATCTGAAATTGCCTTCACCACATTTATTGAAATACAAGTAAAATATGATTCGAAAATTGTCCAAAATTTAAAAAAAAATGGTTAAAATTGGTTCAACCGACTGAAAATTGATGTCAAATTGTTGATAATCTTCCGCCAGTTATAAACCTGAAATCGCCTTTACGATATCTATTAAAATAAAAGTAAAATATGATTATAAAATTTTCAAAAATTATCCAAAAAAGTGATTAAAATTTGTTCAATCGACCGAAAATTGGTGTCAAATTGTAGAAAATCTTCCGACAGTTATTATAAATTTGAAATCGCCTTCACGACGCCTATTGATATAAAAGTAAAATATTATTTCAAGATTTAAACAAAAATCCAAAAAATCGACTGAAAATTTGTGTCAAATTATAGATAATCTTTCGCCAGTTACAAAGCTGAAATCGCCTCACGATATCCATTCCAATAAACACGAAAACTGAATTAAAAATTTTCAAACATTTTTCAAAAAAATGGTTCTGATTTATTCAATCGACTGAAAATTGGTGTCGGATTGTTGATAATCTTCTGCCAACTATAAATCTGAAATCGTCTTCACGGTGTCTATTGAAATAAAAGTAAAATATGATTCGAACATTTTCAATTTTTTTTTTTTAAATAAAATGGTTCAAATTGGTTCAATCGACCGAAAATTGGTGTCAAATTGTAGATAATCTTCCACCAGTTAGAAATCTGAAATCTCCGTCACGATATCCGTTCCAATAAGCACGAAAATTGAATTCAAAATTTTCAAAAAAATTTACAAAAAATGGTTAAAATCGGTTCAATCGGCCGAAAATTGGTGTCAAATTGTAGATCATCTTCCATCAGTTACAAATCTGAAATCGCCATTGCTTGCTGATAAAAGATTCTGTATGAAAAAGTTAAACTTAGTCCTGCCCACCCACCCGTTCTCTCATTTATTTCATGTGAAATGAGAAATAATATCTTATAACAAATAGTATAACAAAAAACTTACGATTAGCAAAAATATTTGATTCCAAAATTTTTAAAAATTGTGCAAAAAAATGGGTAAAATTGGTTCAATCGACTAAAAATTGATGTCAAATTGTAGATAATCGTGCGCCAATTATAAATCTGAAATCACCTTCACGGTGCCTATTGAAATAAAAGTAAACCATGATTCCAAAATTTTCAAAAATTTTCCAAAATAAAATGGTTATACTCGTAATTGGTTCAAGGGATTAAAAATTGGTGTGAAATTGTAGATAATATTCCACCAGTTATAGATCTAAAATTGCCTGCACCACATCTATTGAAATACAAGTAAAATATGATTCGAAAATTGTCCAAAGTTTTCCAAAAAAATGATTAAAATTGGTTCAATCGACTGAAAATTGGTGTCAAATTGTTGATAATCTTCCGCCAGTTATAAACCTGAAATCGCCTTCACGATATCTATTAAAATAAGAGTAAAATATGATTATTAAATTTTCAAAAATTATCCAAAAAAGTGATTAAAATTTGTTCAATCGACCGAAAATTGGTTTCAAATTGCAAATAATCTTCCGACATTTATTATAAATCTGAAATCGCCTTCACGATATCTATTGATATAAAAGTAAAATATTATTTCAAAATTAAAAAAAAAATCCAAAAAAAAGGTTAAAATTGGTTCAATCGACTGAAAATTTGTGTCAAACTCTCGATCTTTCGCCAGTTACAAAGCTGAAATCGCCTTCACAATATCCATTCCAATAAACACGAAAACTGAATTAAAAATTTTCAAACACTTTTCAAAAAAATGGTTCTAATTTATTCAATCGACTGAAAATTGGTGTCGGATTGTAGATAATCTTCTGCCAACTATAAATCTGAAATCGTCTTCACGGTGTCTATTGAAATAAAAGTAAAATATGATTCGAACACTTTCAATTTTTTTTTTTTTTTTTTGAATAAAATGGTTCAAATTGGTTCAATCGACCGAAAATTGGTGTCAAATTGTAGATAATCTTCCACCAGTTAGAAATCTGAAATCGCCGTCACGATATCTATTCCAATAAACACGAAAATTGAATTCAAAATTATCAAAAAATGTTCCAAAAAATGGGTAAAATTGGTTCAAGTGACTAAAAATTGGTGTCAAATTGTAGATAATCGTCCGCTAATTATAAATCTGAAATCGCCTTCACGGTATCTATTGAAATAAAAGTAAAATATGATTCCAAAATGTTCAAAAATTTTCCAAAATAAAATGGTTATACTCGTAATTGGTTCAAGGGATTAAAAATTGGTGTGAAATTGTAGATAATATTCCGCCACTTATAAATCTAAAATTGCCTTCACCACATCTATTGAAATACAAGTAAAATATTATTCGAAAATTGTCCAAAATTTTCCAAAAAAATTATTAAAATAGGTTCAATCGACTGAAAATTGGTGTCAAATTGTCGATAATCTTCCGCCAGTTATAAATCTGAAATCGCCTTCACGATATCTATTAAAATAAAAGTAAAATATGATTATAAAATTTTCAAAAATTATCCAAAAAAGTGATTAAAATTTGTTCAATCGACCGAAAATTGGTGTCAAATTGTAGATAATCTTCTACCAGTTAGAAATCTGAAATCGCCGTCACGATATCTATTCCAATAAACACGAAAATTGAATCAAAATTTTCAAAAAATGTTCCAAAAAATGGATAAAATTGGTTCAAGTGACTAAAAATTTGAGTCAAATTGTAGATAATCGTCCGCTAATTATAAATCTGAAATCGCCTTCACGGTATCTATTGACATAAAAGTAAAATAAGATTCCAAAATTTTCAAAAATTTTCCAAAATTAAATGGTTATAATTGGTTCAAAGGACTGAAAATTTGTGTGAAATTGTAGATAATATTCCGCCAGTTATAAATCTGAATTGCCTTCACCACATCTAAAAATCTAAAATATGATTCGAAAATTGTCCAAAATGTTCCAAAAAAAAATGGTTAAAATTGGTTCAACCGACTGAAAATTGATGTCAAATTGTTGATAATCTTCTGCCAGTTATAAAGCTGAAATCGCTTTTGCGATATCTATTCAAATAAAAGAAAAATATGATTATAAAATTTTCAAAAATTATCGAAAAAAGTGCTTAAAATTGGTTCAATCGACCGAAAATTGGTGTCAAATTGTAAATAATCTTCCGACAGTTATTATAAATTTGAAATCGCATTCACGATATCTATTGATATAAAAGTAAAATATTATTTCAAAATTAAAAAAAATATCCAAAAAAAAAGGGTAAAATTGGTTCAATCGACTGAAAATTTGTGTCAAACTCTAGATCTTTCGCCAGTTACAAAGCTGAAATCGCCTTCACAATATCCATTCCGATAAACACGAAAACTAAATAAAAAATTTTCAAACACTTTTCAAAAAAATTATTCTAATTTATTCAATCGACTGAAAATTGGTGTCGGATTGTAGATAATCTTCTGCCAACTATAAATCTGAAATCGTCTTCACGGTGTCTATTGAAATAAAAGTAAAATATGATTCGAACACTTTCAATTTTTTTTTTTTAATAAAATGGTTCAAATTGGTTCAATCGACCGAAAATTGGTGTCAAATTGTAGATAATCTTCCACCAGGTAGAAATCTGAAATCACCATCACGATATCTATTCCAATAAACAGGACAATTGAATTCAAAATTTTCAAAAAATGTTCCAAAAACTCGGTAAAATTGGTTCAAGTGACTAAAAATTGGTGTCAAATTGTAGATAATCGTCCGCTAATTATAAATCTGAAATCGCTTTCACGGTATCTATTGACATAAAAGTAAAATATGATTCTAAAATTTTCAAAAATTTTCCAAAATTAAATGGTTATAATTGGTTCAAAGGATTGAAAATTTGTGTGAAATTGTAGATAATATTCCGCCAGTTATAAATCTGAAATTGCCTTCACCACATCTATTGAAATACAAGTAAAATATGATTCGAAAATTGTCCAAAAATTTCAAAAAAAAATTGTTAAAATTGGTTCAACCGACTGGAAATTGTTGTCAGATTGTTGATAATCTTCCGCTAGTTATAAACCTGAAATCGTTTTTACGATATCTATTCAAATAAAAGTAAAATATGATTATAAAATTTTCAAAAATTATCGAAAAAAGTGATTAGAATTGGTTCAATCGACCGAAAATTAATGTCAAATTGTAGATAATCTTTCCCCAGTTACAAAGCAGAAATCGCCTCCACGATATCCATTCCAATAAACAGGAAACGTGAATTAAAAATTTTCAAACATTTTTCAAAAAAATGGTTCTAATTTATTCAATCGACTGAAAATTGGTGTCGGATTGTAGATAGTCTTTTGCCAACTATAAATCTGCAATCGTCTACACGGTCTATTGAAATAAAAGTAAAATATGATTCGAACATTTTCAAACATTTTTTTAATAAAATGGTTCAAACTGGTTCAATCGACCGGCAATTGGTGTCAAATTGTAGATAGTCTTCCGCCAGTTAGAAATCTGGAATCTCCGTCACGATATACGTTCCAATAAACACGAAAATTGAATTCAAAATTTTCAAAAAATTTTACAAAAAATGGTTAAAATCGGTTCAATCGGCCGAAAATTGGTGTCAAATTGTAGATCATCTTCCATCAGTTACAAATCTGAAATCGCCATTGCTTGCTGATAAAAGATTCTGTATGAAAAACTTAAACTTAGCCCCGCCCACCCACCCGTTCTCTCATTTATTTCATGTGAAATGAGAAATAAATCTTATAGCAGATAGTATAACAAAAAAGTTAAAAATAGCAAAAATATATGATTCCAAAATTTTTAAAAATTGTGCAAAAAATGGGTAAAATTGGTTCAATCGACTAAAAATTAGTGTCAAATTGTAGATAATCGTCCACCAATCGTAAATCTGAAATCGCCCTCACGGTATCTATTGAAATAAACGTAAAATATGATTCCAAAATTTTCAAAAATTTTCCAAAATAAAATGGTTCTAATTGGTTCAAGGGATTGAAAATTGGTGTGAAATTGTAGAGAATATTCCGCCAGTTATAAATCTGAAATTGCCTTCACCACATCTATTGAAATACAAGTAAAATATGATTCGAAAATTGTCCAAAATTTTCCAAAAAAATGGTTAAAATTGGTTCAATCGACTGAAAATTGGTGTCAAATTGTGGATAATCTTCCGCCAGTTAGAAATCTGAAATCTCCATCACGATATCTGTTCCAATAAACACGAAAATTGAATTCAAAATTTTCAAAAAATTTTACAAAAAATGGTTAAAATCGGTTCAATCAGCCGAAAATTGGTGTCAAATTGCAGATAATCTTCCGCCAATTATAAATCTGAAATCGTCGTCACGATATCTGTTCCTACAAACACGAAAAGTGAATTCAAAATTCTCAACAATTTTCCAAAAAACTGGTTAGAATTGGTTTAATCGAACGAAAATTGCTGTCATTCTTATACAGAAATTATAAAAATTTTCGTTCTACAGTAACATTTTGTCTTTAGTGTTCACTAATTAAAAGTAGATATCAATATGGTGTATAATATCTAAGTACTTAGTATTTAGTATTTTTAATAAATGGGGTTTATTATCAACAAGGATGCGATTATAATTTGCTGTTACTTAGGTTTAGTTCCATTTGTTTAAATAAGTATTCGTCGTATTTTTAATCTAATTAATTTTTTAATTAAGCGTTTGAATAACAAAATTGACTGTATTCAACTTTCTGCTTCAAATTAACTTCACCATTCCACGATTAAACTCTCGCACATTTTTAACTTTTTTTTGTACAATATAAATATCAAAAATCGTGATATTACTCCATAAAAAACATATTTATCTCTCACATCTTAGAAAATTTATTATTTTTAGTTATAAATACTTACTACTATGTTATTTTCTTGTAATTGTTAATTAGTTGTTGACTGCACGCATTTTGTTACACTTTTCCCTGTAATTCAGTCCAACTTGTTGGAAAATAAAGGTTATTACTGTTATTATTATAATTACCGCAAGCTCCTTGCCAAAACCACAAACACCTGTCCACCTCCCAATCGACCTAATTAATTTCCAGACGACCTCCAAGGTGCATTTCCTCCTCATCCAGGTAAAATTTGCCGGTCCGGCGATCAAGAGCCTACTCTCGAAAATCTCTCCTCGTCGGCAAATAGACCCTCGCCGATATCCGAACGCGGATTGTCAATCAGTTGAAAAATGTCATGTGGTTGAATGGAATTCCTTTGAAATGCGTATCAAAGCAAAGGTTTGCTGTTTGAATTTCACAAGACTTGCAAATAACTTCTCGTCGACTTCTCATAATCGATAGCGCGAGGGCGCTTTTTAAACCGCTCCTGGCCGACGGGAATGGATTCTTTCCCTCGGCTGCCTTTCTTTTAACTTCCGCGGATCTAAGTGGTTATATTGTATAAAGTATTCAAGAACTAATATCGTAGAGGAGCCTTTGAAGGGGAAAACATGCGTGAATTCGGCCGGCCGGGAGCCGTACTTACAAAGGAGGGATTATTATTATTTGTTTTCGTTAAGGAACGGTATTATTTTAATAACTGGTGTGACTAAAAACCGCAAGCTGAAAGCTGACGGAAAAACGCCCCAAAGCCGGTGTTTGCGGTCCTCGTTTAGCTCGGCACATGATAAGATCGCCGTCAGATTCCCAATTATATTCCGAGCTTACAACACGTAACACTATTAAGCCTGCACCAGATCTTCCCATCGTCATATAATTACATGTTGGTCGCACTAAAGCTGACTTAATATAATCCCGACGTTGATTCACAGAGCACGCCGAAATTAGCGTCTATCAACCAGATCGACTCCGACCAATCCATCATTCGATCCTAATTGCGAAATCCACCCCGAACGGCGCAGTCGGTGGGATTCCGATAACACGAAAACATCATCTTCGTGACAGTTAGTGCAAAACCCCCACCCGAAAACGCCACTTTTTGCCGCCTCCTTATGCCGAATTGATTTTTATTCGAATGGGAACAATAGAACGACGCGTGCAATAAAAATAACCGTAAGAGGGTGAACGTGTCGGAAGTTTGTGCATAGGGTAATTTTTTCCCGAGCCCGAGAGTAATTCTCCAAGTTTTTGCCACGATCGACCAAACTTTCCCGAAATGAGACTGCCGACGTTATTTTTCCCGTGAAAACATCAATAATTCCAATTGGATGGTCTCTCCGGGTGGACGCGGGCCGATACTCCAGAAGCACTCCCAGGACGTGCGCTAAAAATTTTATGGAGAATAATGAATTTTTCACGGGAATTCTCGATAGCGCGCAGGAACGCCGCCGTTAACGTGCATCGAGGAGCTGTGGACAATTATTCAGTCGCACTTTTTGGATTGGAAGCCCGTTAATCCCGTAATTCGGAACGGGAATATTCAACAGGTTCGCTGGATGGTGCGCGCGGAAACGGGGAAGTTCGCTGCACCCTGGAGGAATATCGTACTTGTGTATAATGATCTGCGGTTTATTTGTTCAACGCGAGCTTCGGTTCCGGTTTTCTGTACGAGTGTTGCATAAATGGCGCAGTCGGTGGGATGGAAATCGACGCGATTCGTCTATCCCGGACTCTTTATCTGATTAACCAGCCATCTTCGGGGCTTTTATCCCGTCGCTATTCACGGGATTAATTAAGACGTTAGGTAAAAAATCGTCTGTCGAGATTAGTTTTAGTATAAAATGGCCACTTACGTAATAAGGATGCCCCGGAGTCGAGTAGAATGGCGCAATTTCGGGATCTCTAGCTCAGCACTACTAGAATATTCATAGCAAAGTGAATTAGTAAATCGAATAAGATTTGCAAGTCTACAAGAGATTATAAAGTTGGGCTATTACGAGGATAATATCAGTGGCTTCATTAATTAGCTGTCAAAGTGCTAGAAATTCGTCGCCGTTTGACTGTATTTATGACAAGTTAATGCTGTCGGAGTGGCGTTTTTACGTTTGCACTCGCAACCGGCACAAATCAAGGGAATTGCTCAAATAAAGATTTCCTCGGCAAGTGGATGTTTGTTATCTGAGTCGTAAATCGATTGCCGGCAATCAAACCACGAAAAGGTTTAATACCGACTGCACGAATCCATTGTCATCCGAAGAATGACAAGCGCCCCCGAGTATCTGCCGTACCTGCATCCATAAAAGGCAGCCCCTCCCCGACTTCCTCTCACTACGTAGTAAAGTAAACGTAAAGTGCATGACGTCAGTCATAAATTGCCAAAACGGCCATTAGATAGCTAGTTGATCACTTTTATGGCCCCTCCAGCATGCGGCAATTTTGTCGTTGTCTGTTCGAGGCGCTCCTAAAACCCCCTTTGTACGTATTAATTTCCGAGCGGCATTTCCTGCGATATTGTTATGAAAATATTTGTGTGTAATTTAGCTGTAGCGTTTCAACGAGCTCTTGTTGTTCTAGTACTGGCCACAATGGATCGGCGCGGCAATAGTTTTCCACGTGTGTTTGAGCGTGTCACTCCCGTCCGACGATAGCAATGTCCTGCACATCGGCGGCATCTTTCCCATCAACGGCAAGGGCGGATGGCAGGGGGGGCAGGCCTGCATGCCCGCCGCCAACCTCGCCCTGGAGGACGTCAACAGGAGGAAGGACCTCCTGCCCGGATACTTGCTCAAATTACACAGCAACGACAGCGAGGTGAGATACATAGTCGTCAAACGGTGAACAAGGCCGCGGTGCCAAAAAATTCTAGGAAAATAGTTATGGGCACAATATGAAAGCTTACGATTGCCATGTTTCAAAAATTGGTCGAAATTATAAAAAAATTTGAGATTTTTGTTTTCTTATAACCTCTATAAAGTAAAAACCAGTCGCAGAATTTTTTAATTGAACTTTTCAAATCTTCTGTTTTTCATTTGTTTTTCGTTAGTTTTTCGATTTGCAATTTTTCGTTTCTGTTCTTTTTAAAATATTTCAGGATTTTCAACTTTTGGATGTTTCAGTTTTTAGATTCTGCAATTTTTTGGCTTGCAATTTTTCATGTCTTCAATTTTTCGATTTGAAATTTGTGGGTTTTCATTTTTCGATTTTTCAACTTTTGGATTTTTTAATTTTTTGTTTTTTCAGTTTTTCATTTCTTCAATTTTTGATTTGCAATTATTTTTTCAATTTTACGATCTTAGAATTTCTTTAGATATTCGATTTTTGAGGGTTCTGATTCTATAATTTCTTCTTTTTCCTTCAATTTCAATTTCTCGTTTCTTTAATTTTTCGATTTGCAATTTTACAGGTTTTGATTTTTTTTGTTTCTTCAATTTTACGACAGGTTTTCATTTTTTAATTTTTCACTCTTGGATGTTCCAATTTTTAGATTTTGGAATTTTCGATTTGCAATTTGTTGTTCCTCCCTTATTTCTTCATTTTTTCAAATACAACAAATTTTTCAGGTTTTCAATTTTACCATTTTTGAATTTTTCTATTTTTCAATTATTACATTTTAAAACTTTCAAATTTGAGTTTTCAATTTTCCGATTTGTAATTTTTCTATTTTTAATTTTTTAAATGCTGGTTTTTAATTTTTCAATTTTTGAAATTTTCAATATTACGGTTTTTTGACTTTACAATTTTGACGATTCTATAATTTTTCGATTATACAATTTTTGAGATTTAAACTTTTCCGATTTTGCAGTTTTTCATTTTTTCAGTTTTTCAATTTCTTCCGAATTTTGAGTGTTTTGATTCTTCAACTTTTCGAATAAAAAAATGGAAACATTCCAAAACTATGAAATCAAAAATGAAAAAACGAAAAAGTATAAAATGAAAAATTGAAGAACTGAAAAATTCAAGCAAAAACAGGCAAATTTTTCAGTTCTTCAATTTTTAATTTTTTTTTATTCTTCAGATTTTCGATTTGCAACTTTTCGATTCGTTTGTAATTTTCATAATTTTTTTAATTACTCATTTGTTTTTTTGATGTTTCGATTTTAGTATTTTTTATTTTTTCAATTTTTGTTTTTCAATTCTTTGGTTTGCAATTTTTGAATTTTTCATTTTTCCTGTTTCTTCAATTTTTCGATTTGAAATTTCTCAAGTTTTCAATTTTTAATCTTCCGTTTTTCGTTTCTTTAAATTCTCGATTTACCACTTTTCGTTTTGGTGTTTTATTTTCTCTATTTTTACAATTTTTCGATTTTCAATGTTTCCATTTTATAATTTTTTATTTTTCAGTTTCAGTTTTTTCAATTTTTCAATTTGCAATTTTTCAATCTTTCATTTTTTTTGTTTCTCAACTCTTCGATGCAACTTTTGGATGTTTCACTTTTTAGACTTGCAATTTTTCATGTCTTCAATTTTTCGATTTGAGATTTGTAGATTTTCATTTTTTCGATTTTTCAACTTTTGGATTTTTTAATTATTTTGTTTTTTCAGCTTTAGATTTTTCAGTTTCATGATTTTTCAGTTTTTCGTTTCTTGAATTTTTTATTTGCAATTTATTATTTAGTTTTATTTTATATGCGATAATAATAATTTATTTTTTTTTATTTTTTCGACTTTACGATCTTAGAATTTCTTCAGATCTTCGCTTTTTGAGGGTTCTGATTTTATAATTTCTTCTTTTTCCTTCAATTTCAATTTCTCCAATTTCTCGTTTCTTTAATTTTTCGATTTGCAATTTTACAGGTTTTGATTTTTTTTTGTTTCTTCAATTTTACGACATGGGGTTTTCAGTTTTTCGATTAGCCAACTCTTGGATGTTTCAATTTTTAGATTTTGGAATTTTCGATTTGCAATTTGTTGTTCCTCCCTTATTTCTTAAATTTTTCAAATACAATAAATTTTTCAGGTTTTCAATTTTACCATCTTAGAATTTTTCTATTTTTCAATTATTACATTTTAAAAATTTTAATTTTGAGTTTTCAATTTTTCGATTTGTAATTTTCTGTTTTTAACTTTTCAAATGCTGGTTATTTAATTTTTCAATTTTTGAAAATTTCAATATTACGATTTTTTGACTTTACAACTTTAACGATTATACAATTTTTGAGATTTCCAATTTTTCGTGTCTTCGATTTGCAGTTTTCGATTTTCCACTTTTCCGATTTTGAAGTTTTTCATTTTTTCAGTTTTTCAATTTTTTCCGAATTTTTAGTGTTTTGATTCTTCAACTTTTCGAATAAAAAAAATGGAAACATTCCAAAACTATGAAAGTGTAAAAATCAAAAATGAAAAAACGAAAAAGTATAAAATGATAAATTGAAGAACTGAAAAATTCAAGTAAAAAAAGGCAAATTTTTCAGTCCTTCAATTTTTTATTTTTTTTTTTATTCTTCAGATTTTCGATTTGCAAATTTTCGAGTTTTCAGTTGTTCGATTTGCAACTTTTCGATTCGTTTGTAATTTTCATAATTTTTTTAATTACTCAATTGTTTTTTCGATGTTTCGATTTTTGAATTTTTCATTTTTCTTGTTTCTTCAATTTTTAATTTTTCAATTTTTCGCTTCTTTCATTAATCATTTCTTCAAATTCTCGATTTGCAACTTTTGATTTCGGCTTTTTATTTTCATTAGTTTTTTAATTACTCACTGCATTTTGGAATTTTTCATTTTTCCTGTTTCTTCAATTTTTCGATTTGAAATTTGTCAAGTTTTCGATTTTTAATTTTCCGTTTTTCCTTTCTTCAAATTCTCGATTTACAACTTTTCGTTCTTGTGGTATTTTCTTTATTTTTACAATTTTTCGATATTCAATGTTCCCACTTTATAATTTTTTATTTTTCAATTTCAGTTTTTTCGATTTGCAATTTTTCAATCTTTCATTTTTTCTTTGTTTCTCAACTCTTCTATGCAACTTTTGGATGTTTCAATTTTTAGACTTGCAATTTTTCATGTCTTCAATTTTTCGATTTGAAATTTTTGGGTTTTCAATTTTTCGATTTTTTAACACTTAGATTTTTTGTTTTTCAGTTTGATGATTTTTCAGTTTTTCGTTTCTTCAATGTTTGATTTGTAATTTTTCTAGCTTTCATAAATATGTAATAATAATTTTTTTTTCAATTTTACGATCTTAGAATTTCTTCAGATTTTCGATTTTTGGACGTTCTGATTTTATAATTTCTTGTTTTTCTTTGAATTTAATTTTTTTTCAATTTCTGGGTTCTTTAATTTTTCGATTTACTATTTTTCAATTTTTGATTTCTTTTTTCTTTCTTCAATTTTACGACATGCAACTTTTCGAGTTATCACTTTTAAATTTTTCATTTTTTCGATTTTCCAACTCGGCATTCTCAGTTTTTATGTTTTGAAGTTTTCGATTTGCAATTTTATGAGTTTTCAATTTTTCATTTCTTCATGTTTTCGATCTGCATTTTTAATTTTTCGATTTGTAATTCTTCTATTTTTAAATTTTCAATTTCTCGTTATTTAATTCTTCAATTTTTCGATTTTTCAATGTTACAGTTTTTCGACTTTACAATTTTGACGAATTCATCACCATTTTTGCAAAGACTCGAATGTCAATTTGAAGACATGCAGTGTAATACTAATAATAACAATGCCCTATTCCCATATTTTCGGGAAAATGGAGTGAGTCGTTTTTGATTTAATCAATACAATAAACTGCTTCGTTCATTAATTTTTTGAGTCACCCTGTATAAGTAATTCTAAAAACTATGAGTGCACTGATATTAAGCAAGATTGTGAGATGAAGACATACATTTTTTGGGAGAGGATAAACAAAAAAAATTACCCTTAACACGTTTGTAAGATTTTGGAACAAAATTTTGATCTTTTTTTCCAAAAATCTGAATGGTGAAAACTTAACACGGATTCATAGATCACACGTGCATGAGTATCTTATTGTAGCTCATAGCTGACGCTTTACCAGGGAGTTTTTCGAGCATTGTCAGCGCCGACTATAGGCCGCAAAATTTTATTAGTATGCAAAACAGTCTAGTTCTCGGCGTATAAATTCTTAATTGTGGAAACAGCTGGCTCCTGCGCCAGACGGCGCTTCGGTCCACTTTATTGTTTTTATTTCGATCTTGACGAAGACGAATGCGATTTTCCCTCTTTCGTTTTATGATCTCTGGAAACTGCACATGCAGCAGAATCTATTTTTAGTGCGCCCCTCTTACCGACAGGGTTGTTTGTCTGCCCCGAACTTCCCTCGCGCGATTTATACGACGACGGTCTTAGGAAAAAACAAGCAGGTGGAGGTAATAGCCGAGAATATCAACTTCAAAGAACGACTTTTATTTGTAGCGATGTAACTAAACACGAAGCGAGGAGTTTCGGACCGGACCGCAATTTATTATTTGTTTTCGAGAAAGTTTATCTTGGCGCTCTCGGTAGTGCCAGGAGGGCAATTATTGAAAAACACACTCCGATAATGACTTTTATTTTGTCGTTATGTTTTTACGCAATTCGCTCGGACGTATTTTATGGAGCTGCCGGGAAGTCGATTAAATATTATTACGGTGGGTGGAGAAGCTGAAATTACGCAACGATTCCATCATCACGGAGACACATATAGTGTAATACCCCGAACTCCGGTTCAAATTTCGAACACGATTAACATTCCATATGGTTGTAGAAGTTTTCAGTTGGGGTGCACGAGGGCGCATTATCATCCCCTCTGCGAATCGCTAAATACCAACAATAAACCGATATCGTCCGTTGTCCCATCCGCCGTATTTATAGTTCGAAACCCTCTTTCATAACACCATCAGCAGACAGGATGCTGACGAGGGTTCACGTGTTAATTTAGCCCTGAATACCCGTCACGATGAGGTTATTTATATCGCGGCAGCTAAATGGGCCGTTTAAAGGTCCTTATTTCCCAAACACGAGCAAAGGTGTCTAGATAATAATTCCAGCGAAAAAAGAACATCCCCGAGACACTAAATCGTGCGTGATCTCTCGATGCCACAAAGCCGGACCGATTCAGATCAATAAAAAATTTAATGTTTCCTCTCGTATCGGTCGCGGTAATCCTATTTCTTGTTTTCGCGAAAAGTTCGTCGGGAGATTAAGTTCGTGTCATTTTTTCCCTCGCCGGAATCCCGGATTTCGGAGGCGCTCTATATTTTTGCATCGAGGTAAAGGTTTTGTTGTAAAAGTTTTTAGTGCTGCAGTCGCTAAGCCATAAACTTATTTATGTGTGATATGAGAAACGGTTTATTTTTGCTGGGGAGGAATCGATGGGTGTTTAACCGTGACCCACTTACGGTTCAATGGGAGGGCTGGCAGATAGTCGATATGCATTTTTAACAGCGTAACCAGACACTGGAAGCACTTCTTCATCAAATCCGGCACGAATGACGTGCGATTGACTCGAGGGTGTCGTCGGGGGGCAGCAAAATCGCGAATGCCGTATCGATACACTTGTAGCGCCTCTAGGATGTCGTCGGGGGCTCGACTTTTGGCGTTTCGACTCGAAAAAGTGTTAAATAATGCCTGTTGCGAGTGTCGTCTACGGCTAATGCGATCCCGGAATCCATTAGCGTTGAAAGAGTGGGCACGGATCCATTTCGAAATCTCGAATAAGAACCCCTCTAAATATCCGTAAGCCTTCTTACTCCTCCGTTCCAAAAATAATATTTTCTTGCGCATTATTATCGAGCTTGTTGAGATTTCGCGTAAGGATTCCTTTCATCGCAGGACGAAATTGAATAGAAATATGGAAAATCTGAGATAAGCAAACCGAATATTTTTTAATGGGAAGCAGATTCAAGAACGTATTTATATTCATACGTATTGTCGACCCTACTAGGATGAAAAGGATTGCTCGCAAACTCCCCGAATTCCGTAATTTCTCCCTCAACATAAATCACGCCAAAACGGGCCGTCGCTTTATATGTGCCACAGTTTTTGAAGAAGTCGTAAAAGAACAGACAGGACACTAACCGAACGTTATGTAAAGCAACACGGGATAATAAATTTCGTTCGGACGAGATTTTTGCGTTTTGATTATTCATGCAAGAGTGCGAATAAAATTCGGCTCGCGTCATGATGAGATTAGTTTCTTTATGGACATCACAACGCACGATGAAAAGCTAAATCCCGCCGTACAAAAAGTTTCGGCTCAAACAAAAGCTGATTGCGCCTAACTTTGTTATTTATAAAAAAAAATGAACGAACGCGTGGGAATTTTTTTCGTCGCGGATGCGAACAGAGAATTTCATTTGCTTTTAGTGTGCTATATTAAAAATGTTTTAATTTGGCTCGGCCCGGCTTACACTTTTCGCCGGAGATGTCGGTTCGTGGGGGGAAACTTTAATTTATGCCAGGACCTCGTAAAATATGCATGTGTGGCTCTAGTTTCATCATATTTCGGTATCGATTGGGTTTTAAAGTCGGACCGAAATAGCTGACATTTCTTCAAATAATTACTGGGTTAAGAGTCGGTCGTTATTGTATTAGTGGTGTCCACAATATGAAACCCTATGATGGTCATTTTATTTTTTTTATGATTAAGAGCTAACAATCGGTCATTGTTGTATTAGTGGGGTCTGGACAATGTAAAAAAGTTCAAACAGGCGCGTTTCGCTAAATGGCCGATAACGATTAAGGAACGCACTCACTCGGATTAATTATTCACTGGTTTAGAAACCATTCGCCAAGATAACTCGACACAATATCTACACACACCCGAAAATCATGCATTATTCAAAGCCCTTTTGATCAAAAGAGCGCGTAATTTCGTTTCAACGTACACACCAAAAAGTTCAATGAGAATTTTCAATTGTAACTGACTCGACAAACACGTTTCCCACGTTTATATGGAAAGTTGCGATGAATCCGAATAATTTGGCTGCAGTTAAACGCGTTTTGTTCCGAGGAAAAGCCGCCGCCGGCCACGTAATGGAAATAAAAGACAGTGCGCCCAAAAAAGAGCGTTATTTAATGCACCGCACGATTTTTTCACCGCTCGGTTTTGAAAGATGGATCTATAAATTTTCTTGGCGTCGGGACGTCAGTCATTCTTTAGTTTGTCGAGGATTTATCGCGCATTTTTCGGTGTAATAAGTCGGCGTACGAAATGTAAGAAAGTCAAAAGGAACGTACGTCAGCGGTGCGGGATGAATAATGGGAATATTGGTTGCGTTTTGATGTTTATGCTAAGTTTACACAAACAAGAATATTTATTGGATTTGCGTTGCTCCGGCGATGGGTCTGTGATAAAGCGGGCTTTCAATGGAACGGCGAGGCATACGGGTTGGGAATGTTAATTACGGGTGCAGGATCTAGATTCAATTTAATAGTTTGAGTATAATGCGAGATAAGCCACCGATAGATTTTTTCGAAACAGAACGTAGTGGCGGTTCTAACTCAGTTCAAACGAGGTCAGAGTGAACCAGAACCCTCACTACATAACAGCTCCGATGCTTGCGAATAATCTCTAAAAAACCCAATCCGGCGTCAAGGCCCCCGTAAATTTTTTATCGCCGCCAGCCACTCCCCCATATTTGCGCTTAACTCCTCTAAATTCCGCTGATATTCCGATGGCGCGCTTGAAATATGTGCTATGATTCGGTGGTTTCATTTTTAAAATGCCATTTATCGTCGGCGTCGCGACGAGTTTTCTCAAATTATTTCTGAACGGGTGGATATTACAAAGAGCGAACACGTACAAAGACGTATTGTTTTTTTTTTGGGCGTCGGCATCTAGGTGGGAAATAAATTTTTATTAGGATGATGTATCTGTTAACGTCTGTTTCTTATGGACGCCATTTTGGGTCCTCGTGAAATTTATCGCCAATAACTTTTTTTATTATGGTGATATGATGGCGACGTACACTGTATTATAAAGTATCGTAAAAGGAGATTTTTTAAACGGGCTAATAAAAAAATGGAGTTCGGGCGCGTGAATGTTTGATGTTTTGCTTGGGGGAGAGGTCAACGGAGGGTTTGTTACCGGCTTGTAGAACCCTTGTTTGTGTGGTGATTCTTTCTTAAGGTTAAAAATTAATGCGGCGGTAACTTGGCTTGACACTTTTCGCTTCCAATTTGCGGGAGGACGGAGGTTGAGGATGATATTGATTGAAAAGATAGAGAGCGGGGACGGTAAATATATATAAATTTAGCCGAGTAGTATGTAATAATCACCAATTTCTCAATTGGATTTCAAATTGGGTCGTTATTTCATTCGTTCTTCCGTTTCGCTGAATAATGATCCAATTAGATACCCAACAAGGAAAGACTACACTACAATCGATGGATTTAATGTTTTTAATTTCAAAATTTTCGTGTTTTTCGACGTTACAAGCTTGCGCGATTTCGAACGTCAAAAATTAAACTTTTCTTCTGGGAGCAGAATTGGCAGGATTTACATAACTAAAACAGCAAACAATTCCCGGTGTTTTCAGACTCTTGAAAAGAGTCGATTTTCAGGAAACTCCTGTAGTAAAAGCTTATTATTCCACTTCCGTTATCCGATCGATGCTCGAACCGACTCCAACAGATCCCACTTTTACAATTATATTTTTTCTACGTTTTCAGAGCAGCTTTTCAAACAGCAATATATTCAGAATTTTAGTCGTCAGGTGCTTCGGAAACCCTTTGAAAATTTTTCGGGTTGATAAATTCGTAATCATTTGCACCCTTTTTTACTTCCCGAGTGTAGAAAAAGAAGTGTTGTAATCGAGTCTATAAGGTGACTGACGACTTTCATTTTCCTAGACGTTTCATGACCCCTAGAGTACGAAAAATCAGGTGCTCTTTCTCGTCTGTTTGTTGTTTGGACCGATTGTTGTCAAATTTTGTATGTATGTTGTAGTTTATAAATCAGTATTGAGTTTTTACCTTAGGTATCCAGATTTTTGGAAAAAAATCAAATGCTTTGAAATCTTGCAAACGTTTTAAAGTTATCTAAAGTATGATGAGTCGTTAATCAAAATTTATCCGTTCATGCCTCCCTCCCCAGGAATTGATGATGTTGTCTTCGAGTTTTGTAGAATAAATGTTATCAAATGTTAAAAAGTAACATAGTCCTGAACTTGTGGTCTATGAATCTATGTTGAATTTGTATCGTAGACATCAAGAATTTTGGTAAAAGAATAAAAATTGTATTTATATACCTTCCAAATTTTTGTTTTTTAAATCTTCGATTTTTAGAAATTTCAGTTTTTCAATTTTTTCGATTTTCTGATATTTGGATTTCTCAATTGTTCAACTTTTCGATTCTGTCATTTTTTTTCGATTCTAAATTTTTTTGGTATTTCAGTTCTGAAATTTTTTAATCTCTTAATTTTTTACTTTTACGGTTTTTAAATTTTAGATTTTACAATTTTTCGAATTTTGGATATTCCGATTTCTCGATTCTTCCATTTTTTGATATTTTTATTTTTCAATTGTTCGGTTTTTAAATTTTTGGATTTTTCAAATTTTTGATTCTTCATATTTTGACTTTCCTAAACTTTCGATTTTTCGATTTCTCAATTTCTTGTTTAATCAACTTTTTGTGTTTTGACCTCTCGATTTCTAGGGTTTTCGATTTTTCAGTTTGTGGACTTCTTCAATTTTCAGATTTTCCAGGCTTTTTTAAGCTTCGACTTTCCTTATTTTTCGATTGTTCAATATTTCTTTGATTTTTCAATCTTTCAATATGTCAATTTTTGGGATTTTTCAATAAACTATCTCTTCGATTTTTTGACTTTTTAATTTCCCAATTTTTTACTTTTTAATTTTTGGATTTTAGATTTTTCAATTTTTTGATTTTCTGAGGTTTAGATTTCTCGATTTTTAAATTTTTTGATTCTTCAATTTTTCGATATTTTAGTTTTGGAATTTTTCAGTATTTCTATCCTTCAATTTTTCGATTTCCCGATTTTTTGCTTTTTCGGTTTTTCAATTTTTCGATGTTTCGATTTCAGTTTTTCAATTTTTCGATTTTTCAATTTTTCGATTTTTCAATTTTTCTTCGGTTTTTCCATTTTCGATTTCTTTGTTCTCTGGATTTTTTCTTTTTCGATTTTTCAATATTTTAATTTTTCAGTTTTTAAATTTAAATTTTTTGGTATTTCAATTTTTCTTGCTTTAAGTTTTTGGATTTTGCAGTTTTTCGATTTTTCTATTGCTCAATTTATTGAGATTTCCATGTTTCAACTTTTCGATTTTTTTTTATTTTGAATTTCAATTTTTCGGATTTTCGACTTTACGGTTTATTCAGATTCGATGTTTCGATTTTTCATTTGTTTGGTTTCTAGATTTTTCAGTTTTTCGATTTCTCGATTTACCTTTTTTTAATTATTAAATTTTTTAATTTTATAATTTTTGATCTTCTAAGTTTTCGATTTCTCAATTTCCTGTTTAAGATTTTTTAATAGTTCTTTTGATTTTTCAATCTTCGATGTATCAGTTTTTGAATTTTTCAATATTTCAGTTCTTGGATTTTTCAATTTTTCTATACTTCAGTTTTGGAATTTTTCAGTATCTCGGTTCTTCAATTTTTCGATTTCCCAATTTTTTGCTTTTTGGATTTAACAATTTTTCGATTTCCTGATTTTTAAATTTTTCTATTTCTTGATTTTTGGATTTGGCGATTTTTCAATATTTCGATTCTTCAATTTTTCTTCGATTTTTCAATTTTTTGGTATTTCAGTCTTGGGATTTTTCAATATTTCAATTGTTTGATTTTTGTTCTCTCGATTTTTAGGTGCTAGATTTTTCAACTTTTTAAATTTTTCGAATTTTCAATATTTTAATTTTTCAGTTTATAAAATTTCAAATTTTTGATTTCCTAGCTCTCCAAAATTTGTATTTTTCAATTTCTCGAATTTTTAAATTTTAGATTTTTCGGTATTTCAATTTTTCGATCTTTTAAAATGTTTGTTTTTTAAATTTTTCAATTTTTCAATCTTAAAGTTTTTAGATTGAAGTTTTTCGATTTTTCGATTTTTCGATTTTTCTATTTCTCGCTTGATCGAGATATCGATGTTTCGACTTATTTTTTAGTTTTAATTTTTTCAATTTTTTAATTTTCAACTTTTTATATTTTGGGCTATTTGGATTACTCAATTTTTCGTTTAATGGATTTTTTGGTTTTTCGTCCTTTGGATTTGTCGAATTCTCGATTTTTGAATTTTTCGATGTTTCAGTTACTTTACTTCTTCAATTTTTAAAATTTCCAGGTTTTTGATTTTTTAATTTTTCGATGTTAAAATTTTGAGATTTTTTAATTTTTCTGTTCTTTTGGAATTCTTCAATATTTCAATTCTTCGATTTTTGAAGTTTTCTATTTTCGGATTATTGATTTTTCAATTTTTTGATTTTTTGATGTTTCGACTTCTGGATTATTAAATTTTTCGATTCTTCAATTTCTCTTCGATTTTTCAATTTTTCTATATTCAGTTTTGGATTTTTCAGTATTTCGGTTCTTCAGTTTTTAGAATTCACAATTTTTTGATTTTTCAATTTTTAGATTTTTTGTTCTCTCGATTTTTTCTTTTTCGATTTTTAAATTTTAGATTTTTCAATTTTTAGATTTTGCGAAATTTTAATTTTTCTGTTCCTACAATTTAAAATTTTTGGTTTTCTCGATTTTTCAGTTCTTCGGAAATTCTACTTTTCAATTCTGTGGAATTTTTAATTTCGATTTTTCTATTTCTGTATTTATATGTCGACTTTTTGATTGTTCAATTTCTGGATATTTCAATTTCTCGAATTTCGACTTATCGATTTTTTATTTTGAATTTTTCAGTTTTTCAATTTTCAAATTTTCGGTTTTTATATTTTTCAGTTTTTGAACATTTCAACTTCTCGATTTATGGAGTTTTGATGTTTTGATTTTTCGATTGTTTAGTTTCTCGTTTTTTAATTCTTAACTTATCAAATTCTTGAATTTTCAATTTCTCGATCTTTTGATGTTTCGTTTCTGGGTTTTTCAATTTTTCAACATTTCAGTTATGGGAATTTTTAAATTTTTGAGTTTTTCAGATTTTTGAAATTTCAATATTTCGATATTTTTTATGTTTCGATTGCTTAGTCTTTCGATTTTTCGACTTTTTTAATTTCGATTTTTCAATTATTCAATTTTTTAATTTTTTTGACTTCTCATTTTCTCGATCTATCAATATTCCGATGTTTCAATTTTTCCATTGTTCGAATTCTCGATATTTCAATTTTTGAGATTTTCGAAAAGCTTTTTTCCCCGTTGGTTGTCTCCTTTTTCATATTATCTGCATTTGTGCGAACCGCGTCCCCGTGGAATTTGGAATATTATTTGCGCCATTTCATTTCGGTGACGTTTACACGGAAAGACGCATAAGAGTGATATGAAGTTGATTTTTAACGTGAATTCAGCTCAGCGCACAATATGAAACCCTGCGATTGCCATATTTTAAAAATTAACCATATTTCTAGAACTCCGAACATAAACTTTTCTTTTACATTTTACGAGCATTCCTGCAGCTTGTATGTACGTAGCCCGAGCTTTCAGCTTTGCCGAGCTTCGTTTGGATTTTCGGCGGTGGAAATTTCCGAATTTCGCTCCTGATCAAGTACATGTAAACTTCGCGCAACTACAACGCCAAACAACTTCCGTCGTTGTCAAACTCTTGAAAGCAGCGATTTTCGGGAAACTCCCCTTGTAAAAGCTCATTATTCCATTTCCGTTATCCGATCGAAGCTCCCGACGGCTCCGCGAGGTCCCGCACTCGCAATTACACTTTTTGCACCTGTTTAAAATTTCATTAAAACCCCTTAGATCGATCACGTTTCCATTTCCGTTGATAAACCGCCATTATTCCCTCCTGGGTGTTTTACAAATTGTTATTTTTAACCGTAATTTATGGACGCGAAAAATGCAACCGACTAAAAATAACCAGAAATTTATTCGTGCGAAAGCACGCAACCCCTTTGCACCCTTAATGAAAGCCACCTCGTCCTCAAAATGGCGACCATCGATTATTGGCCGACTTAATTCGGGCGCGCTTCCGCAGGACCTTGTTAACGCCGAATTCGTTCGCTCCTGATTGACAAATTATCCTCGGAGCCTAATTGTGATCCTCGGCGCTCGACGGACAAACACTTTTATGGAAATTCAAATAAAAGAGCAAGGAAATGCGTGCTCAGCCGGTATAATCTCGCACTATAAACACCCTAATCGTTATTTTAATTCTGTGGAGTCGACGGAATTCGCGGCTTCGTGTGCTCCGACATGCCTGGTTAAAAATTAAAAACTGTCGCATCCACCAAAAGTGGATACTCAATGATTTAAAATCGGATGTTCCGATGGTTCCGGGCTCCTTGGGGCGTTAACGTCGGGGTTAAATCGTATGTTTGTTTTCGGAGGCAGTTAGCGACGCGGAGACCGCCGTAGCAACAACTACTCCCGAAGTGATTAAACTTAATTTAACGGTAAACCAGCATCTGCTCGAAATGCATCACGTGGAGTAGTTCGCTTCGTCCTCAAAGCCGCAGTGTGGTCGCTATGATAAACCGGAATAATTGGTCGAAGGCTATTTTGACAGAATCTAGACACAGTAGCGTGATAACCGCCACGTGCCACGCGATAAGTCGTGCTCCAATGACCGCCGCCGCCTCCCCAGGCTCCGAAGTAGCTCCATCCAGCGACCTTAACCGGCTTCAAGTTCTTTTCGTTTGCCGAAAGCTCGTCTTTAATCTAGAAGAAACTAGAAGAAGATGTGGAAAAATTTGAATGAATCTAAGAACATTTACAGGAGTGTGAGAGAATCTAAGAAAATCTAAGAGATTTCGGAAGAATCTGGAAGAAACTGAGAGAATTTGAGGCAGTTTTGTAAGAATCTGAGAGAATCTGGAAGAATATATCAAAATCTAGAAGAATCTAGAGAAATCTGGAAGAATTTGGAAAAATCTGCAGACATCCAAAAGGATTTGTAAGGATTTCAAACAATCTGAACAGAACTCAAAATTTTTAAAGAATCTCGAAGATTTCGCTTCAAAAGAAAAAAATTTGAAAAAATTTGAAAGAATCTGAACCAGTTTGCAGGAATCTGAAGGGATGTGGAAAAATTTGAAAGAATCTGGATGGCTCTGAAACGATTTGAAAGGTGAAAAATTGTTGAGAATGTGAGAGAATCGGAAAAAATATGAAGGAATCTGAAAAACTCTGGTAGAATCTATGAGAATGTGAGAAAATCTAGAGTATCTGCGGGAATCTGAGAGAACGTGTGAGAATCTGGACGAAATTTGAGGAATTTCGGAGAATTTAGAAGAATCTAAGATAATCTACAAAAACTGGAAGAATTTTGAAGAATGTGCAGGGATCTGAAAGGATCTGTAAGAATCTGAAATGATCTGAGTAGAATTGAAAAATTTGAAAAAATCTGGAGGATTTCTGACGGTGTCTTTGAAAGCATCTGAAAAAATTCGGAAAAATCTTAAACAATCTGGAAGCATCGAAAAGCATCCGGAATAATCCGAAAGAATACAAAAAATCGAAAGAATCTGAAAGAGAGAATCAGAAAAAAATTAAACAATCTGAAAGCGTCTGAAAGAATCTGGAGGAATCTAAGGAAATATGAAAAAATTTAAGAAAATTAGGGAAATTTGGAAAGAATTGGAAGGAATATGAAGAAACTTGTGATAACCTGGGCGAATTTTGAGGAATTTCTAAGAGTTTAGAAAAATCTAAGAGAACCTAAAAAAACTGGAAGAATTTGAAAGAATTTTGAAGAATGTGCAGGGATCTGAAAGGATCTGTAAGAATCTGAAATGATCTGAGTAGAACTGAAAAATTTGAAACAATCTTGAGGATTCCTGACGGTGTCTGAAAACATCTAAAAAAATTCGAAAGAATCTGAAACAATCGGGAAGCATCGAAAATCATCCGGAATAATCTGGAAGAATAAAAAAATATTGAAGGAATCTGAAAAACAGAATCAGCAAGAAAATGAAAAAACCTGAAAGCATCTGGAGGAATTTGAGAGAATTTGAGCGAAATTGGTAGATTCGGAAGAAATCTACAGGAATATAAGAGAATCTGAAAGAATCTGAGGGAATCTAAAAGAAATTGGGACATTCGAAAAGAATTGGAAAAAATTTGAGGGAACTTGTGAGAATCTGAGCGAATTTTGAGGAATTTCTAAAAATTTAGAAAATTCCAAAAGAATCTCAAAAAACTGGTAGAATTTTGAAGAATCTGCAGGGATCTGAAAGGATCTGTAAGGATCTGAAATAATCTGAGTAGAACTGAAAAATTTGAAAGAATCTTGAGGATTCCTGACGGTGTCTTTGAAAGTATCTGAAAAAATTCGAAGAATCTGAAGCAATCTGGAAGCTTCGAAAATCAGCCGGAATAATCCGAAAGAATAAAAAGATCGAAGGAATCTGAAAAAAATTCAGCAAGAAAATGAAATCATCTGAAAGCACCTGAAAGAATCTAGAGGAATTTAAAGGAATCTGAAAGAAATTGGGAAATTCGAAAAGAATTGGAAAGAATATGAAGGAACTTGAGAGAATCTGGGCGAATTTTAAGGAATTTCGAAGGATTTAGAAAAATCTAAGAAAATCTAAAAAAACTGGAAGAATTTGGAAGAATTTTGAAGAATCTACAGGGATCTGAAAGGATTTGTAAGGATCTGAAATGAACTGAGTAGAACTGAAAGATTTGAAAGAATCTTTAGGATTTCTGACGGTATCTTTGAAAGAATCTGAAAAAATTCGAAGAATCTGAAGCAATCTGGAAGCTTCGAAAATCATCCGGAATAATCCGAAAGAATAAAAAAAAATCGAAGGAATCTGAAAAAAAATCAGCAAGAAAATGAAATCATCTGAAAGCACCTGAAAGAATCTCGAGGAATTTGAAGGAATCTGAAAGAAATTGGGAGATTCGAAAAGAATTGGAAAGAATATGAAGGAACTTGAGAGAATCTGGGCGAATTTTAAGGAATTTCGAAGGATTTAGAAAAATCTAAGAAAATCTAAAAAAACTGGAAGAATTTGGAAGAATTTTGAAGAAACTACAAGGATCTGAAAGCACCTGAAAGAATCTCGAGGAATTTGAGAGAATCTGAAAGAAATTGGGAGATTCGAAAAGAATTGGAACGAATCTGAGGGAACTTGTGAGAATCTGAGCGAATTTTGAGGAATTTCGAAGAATTTAAAAAATTCCAGGGGTACCTATCTGAAAAAACTGGAAGAATTTGGAACAAATTTGAAGAACCTGTAGGGATGTGAAAGGATATTCTATTAAGATCTGAAATGATCTGAGTGGAACCGAAAAATTTTAAAGAATCTTGAGGATTCCTGACAGTGTTTTTGAAAGCATCTGAAAAAAATTGAAAGAATCTGAAGCGAGCTTCGAAAATCATCCGGAATAATCCGAAAGAATAAAAAAAATCAGAAAGAAAATGAACGCATCTGAAAGCACCTGAAAGAATCTCGAGGAATTTGAGGGAATCTGAAAGAAATTGGGAGATTCGAAAAGAATTGGAAGTAAAATGAAGGAACTTGTGAGAATCTGGGCGAATTTTGAGGAATTTCGGAGAATTTAGAGAAATCTAAGATAATATAAAAACAAAATGGAAGAATTTTGAGGAATCTGCAGCGATCTGAAATGATCTGTAAGGATCTGAAATGATCTGGGTAGAACTCAAAAATTTGAAGAAATCTTGAGGATTTCTGACGGTGTCTTTGAAAGAATCTGAAAAAATTCGAAAGAATCTGAAAAAATTCGAAAGAATCTGAAACAAGTTGCAAGCATCGAAAAGCAACCGGAATAATCCGAAATAACAAAAAAATCGAAGGAATCTGAAAAATAGAATCAGCAAAAAAATGAAAGAATTTGGAGGAATTTGAGAGAATTTGAGCGAAATTCGGACATTCGGAAAGAATCTACATTAATATAAGGAAATCTGAAGGAATTTTGAGGAGTTTCGAAGGATTTAGAAAAATCTAAGAGAATATAAAAAACTGGAAGAATTTGGAAGAATTTTGTAGAATGCGCAGCGATCTGAAAGGATCTATAAGGATCTGAAATGATCTGGGTAGAACTCAAAAATTTGAAAAAATCTTGAGGATCTCTGATGGTGTCTTTGAAAGAATCTGAAAAAATTCGAAAGAATCTGAAACAATCTGGAAGCATGGAAAAGCATCCGGAATAATCCGAAAGATTAAATAAAAATCGAAAGAATCTGAAAAAGAGAATCAGAGAAAAAATTAAACAATCTGAAAGCGTCTGAAAGAATCTCGATGAATTTGAGGGAATATGAGAAAATTTAAGAAATTTGGGAGATTGGGAAAGAATTGAAAGAAATATGAAGGATCTTGTGAGAATCTGGGCGTATTTTGAGGAATTTCGAAGAATTTAGAAAAATTGGTCTAAAGAGTTTAGACAGTACTTCCCTCGCTGTCGGAAACGTGACGACTGCATATCTATTATGTTTTTTTTTCGCAGTGGATTTCAAAGAATTCGGTTTTGTAGTTCCTGAGTAAATCAATAAAATAAATTTACGCATTCATTAATTTTTTTGAGTCACCCTGTATATGCAAATCCAAAAAAAATCAATGGAGTGATAAATCACAAGTACAGACTCATCATATTTTGTACAGTTTAGATAGGATTTATTCGGCAAACTTTCGAGCTGACGTCATCAATTTTTTGGAGGGGATAAGCAAATGTATTTTGACTAAACATTTATTATGCTCTTTATAACCTTAAAACATCTGCAAGATTTCAAAGCATTCGGTTTTGCAGTTCATGATTAAATCAAAAAAATAAATTTACGCATTCATTAATTTTTTTGAGTCACCCTGTATATGCAAATCCAAAAAATATGAATGGAGTGATAAATTACAAGTACAGACTCATCATATTTTTACAGTTTAGATAGGATTTATTCGGCAAACTTTCGAGCTGACGTCATTAATTTTTTGGAGGGGATAAGCAAATATATTTTGACTAAACATTTATTATGCTCTTTATAACCTTAAAACATCTGCAAGATTTCAAAGCATTCGGTTTTGTAGTTCCTGATTAAATCAATAAAATATATTTACGCATTCATTAATTTTTTTGAGTCACCCTGTATATGCAAATCCAAAAAATATGAATGGAGTGATAGATCACAAGTACAGACTCATCATATTTTGTACATTTTAGATATGATTTATTCCACAAACTTTTGAGCTGACGTCATCAAGTTTTTGGAGGGGATAAGCAAATATTTTTTGACTAAAGATTTATGATGCTCTTTATAGCCTTAAAACATCTGCAACATTTCAAAGTATTCTGGTTAGCAGATTAAAAATTAAATTTCAAAATGTTGTTTTATAATTTTGATTTTTTTTCCAAAAATCTGGACGTTTCGGGTGAAAAGTCGATTCAGAGTTGTAAACTACATGTGTAGGACTATGTTATTTTATACAATTGAAAACCCATTTACTATGTACAATTTTGAAGTGACGTCATCGCATTAGTGGTGGTGATGATTAGACAAATTTTTGTTAGCGTTTTACCATCTACATGATATTCTTAATATAAGTACAAAATTTCACAACAATCGGTCGAGTACTTTCGGAGATTATCTGTCTAATAAAATCCGGGACAACAGACGGACAGACGGACGGACAGACGGACGGACAGACGGACGGACAGACGGACGGACAGACGGACGGACAGACGGACGGACAGACGGACGGACAGACGGACGGACAGACGGACGGACAGACGGACGGACAGACAGACGGAAATGGGAGACCTATTTCTTCGTCTTCTAGGGGTCATAAAAGATCGAGAAAACGTAAAAGTAGAGAGTCGGCCGACGGACTCGATTACAATACTTCCTTTGCTTACGCTCGGGAAGTAAAAATCTAAGATAATTTAAAAAAAAACTGGAAGAATTTGGAAGAATTTTGCGGAATCTGCAGCGATCTGAAAGAATCTGTAAGGATCTGAAATGATCTGAGTAGAACTGAAAAATTTGAAAGAATCTTGAGGATTCCCGACGCTGTCTTTGAAAGCATCTGAAAAAATTCGGAAGAATCTGAAACAATCTGGAAGCATCGAAAAGCATCCGGAATAATCCGAAAGAATACAAAAGTTGGGAGATTCGGAAAGAATCGGAAGGAATTTGTGACAATCTAGAAGAATCTAAAAAAACGGGAAGAATCTGGAACAATCTGCAGGGATCTGAAACGATTTAAATGTAAAAATTTGATAAGATCTGAAACGATTTGTAAGGAAAAATTATGAGGGAATCTGAGGGAATCTTCATAGATTTTTGAGCATAGAAAAATTACACATTTTTGACGTGCTTAATGTTTCTAAAATTTCATTTTTGAAACTATTAAATCATCTAATTTACGAAACAACTTTAATAATTTAGGCTTGACATTGCAACTGTCATTTTACGTGAAAACGCACTAGGATTTGTTGTTAAACCCATTGGGAGCCTCTTCATTTGAAATTGTCCTTGACTTGTTGTAAATGCTGTGAAGGGTCTACCATCTGTATCTAGTTTTACTAGATAACTAGGTAGGTCAGTCACGAGACCACTGGAGAACCCTTTCTCCGGCTAGAGTACCCCAGGTAGTCGGAGAGCGAGCTGGCGCCTGAGCAACCAGCCCCTTGGAAGGCGCTAACCCCGTAGCGTGAAAGTTACTTTTGACAAATTCTGCTATCAGGAACATCTTCGTTCATTGGTTTTCGCCATAATTCTAATTTCCCTGGAAACTTTCGTCGTCACTTCTTTTTAATCTCGATGGAATTCATCATAACCGTAATACCACTTTTGTCACGCCTTGACGCTTTTCCCATTTCCTCGAGCCCACTAACAACTCTTCTATTATTTTACGAATGCCACAAGATTTATATTATTTCACTATTTTACTACACGTTGCACGAGTCCGACGTGCAAATACGCCCATAAATCTAAACCGCGGCGTCCATAATTTATTGAGAGTTATTATGTGTGCGAGTTTTTTCGATTCGCTGAATTTCACCGAATACGAATTGATTAAAAGAACAGCTGCGTATTTATCAAAACATAAATATTGAATGTTTACAAACCATTGGACATTCAAAGCCCCTCGCACATGTACCTACCATAATTCGATCTTCAAAGGGTATAAACCGTACGCCCGAATAGTCGTTGTAAATTTTTTCGCCCATCACATTTCAAATTTGACAGTTCTTTGTGACTCCCTCCGTCCTCGTCTGCGACTTGGCTTTTCCGGCCAATTTGCGCCCGCCCGCCCACCCGAATCTGTGCTTAACATGTCCACTAATCGCAAATGTATTGACCCTTCTCTTAATTCACTTTGTAAAGTCCGCCTCCGGCTAATCGAACGCAAACACCGATAGTTGCGTTTGTTAATTAAGGAGGGCGAACGAAGTTCGGGACTTTTTCAAACGAAATCATCACAATCGCCAACTTTTAATTAAGCTTTGCTATTAATAAGGTGAAGCTGCAAACTGTCACAGAGAGGAGTTTTCTGGAATTGCTTCACATAAAACTTCAGAGAGGATTGCGACGGCGTAAGCTCTATCCCTTTGTTTTGTCGGCGTTTTTGTGTTTTTCTGCTTGTGAATTATAAATAAAATTTACGCGGTGGCGAAAACAGCCGATAGGGGTTTAGGGCTCTGGGAGAGACTTTGAGTTATTATAACTTTAATTATCTTGTTCCGTGGGATTTCTCTTCATGGGAATTCCTAAGTAGGTTTGGAGCGATTTGCTAGCTTGTTTATTACATCCCCACCACCAATGGGATAATGTCAACTCAAAAATTTACAATATTGTATTTTCAATTTTACAAAATAAAAGACTTCTGCAGTTCTAAATTAGGCAATTTATTGTATTGATTAATCAAGAATGATAGAGTTAGTACTGTTATTATTAGTATCACACTGCATCTATCATGAAAATTTAAAACCCGAAAAATTAAAAAACTTGGAAAATTGCAAATCAAAAAATTCAAGAACTGAAAAATTCAAAATTGAATACACGAAAAATTAGCGTTGTGTCTCTTTGACTTTGTGGGCGTGAAAAGACAACACCATACGTCATCATGCATACCTATTTACCCAGTGGCGTAACAATCAAACTGCGGGCCTGTGTTCTACAACACTGTGGGGCCCCTAATGAACAGCGAAATAAAGATATTTCAAAATACGAGTATAATGAGTAAAGTATGAGTAGATTGCAATTAGGGATTACGTTTTATTAAAATCATTCTACCTGAAACACTGAATTAAAAAATAAAATACAATAATTACCTGAATATATATAATTAAAATATACACAATTATACATATTAGAAACTAGCCGATCCGACAAACGTTGTTTTGGCATTTCTGGTGAATATTTTGGTAGTTAAATAAAAAATTAAATTAAAATAAATACATATAAATATAATTAAACTAGCTTTTCGCTCGCGTAGACGATTTGTTGTGTTGAGGAGCATTATTATCAACCTTCAAGTAAAAAATGTGTTTGAAGGACATTAATACAATTTCCAGTAAAAATAGACATAAAAAATGTTTGCTCACAAAAACTTTGTCACCCCCTTTCATCTTCTAAGGGGGAAATCTCGAAACAATCTGAAATACGCGTTTCATTATTTGTGTTGAAGAGTATTAATACCTAGTCCCCCGTAAAAATTTAAATTTACAGTAGAAATATTTTTCCCATACAAATTTCGCCACCACTTTTCACCCCCTTAGAGGTTGAATCTCGGAAAATAATTAAATACGTGCTTCATTATTTGTATTGAAGACCATTCATACCAATTTTCACGTAGAAATTTAAATTTACAAATATTTTTCCCATACAATCTTAGCCAGCACTTTTCACCTCCTTGAGGGTTGAATTTCGCAAAATGCTTAAATACGTGTTTCATTATTTGTGTTGGAGACAATTAATGCCAAGTTTCACGTAAAAATTTAAATTTACAATAGAAATATTCCCACACAAATCTAGCCATCATATTTCACCCCCTTAGGGGTTGAATCTGGAAAAAATGCTTAATTACGTGTTTTATTATTAGTGCAGAAGAGCATTCATACCAAGTTTTAAGTAAACATCACCATAAACATATTTTTCTCGTACAAACTTAGCCACACCTTTTTTACCCCCTTAGGGGTTGAATCTCAGAAAATGTTTAAATATGTGTTTCATTATTTGTGTCGAAGAGCATTAATTTAATATCAAGTTTCACGCAAAAATTTAAATTTACAGTAGAAATACTTTTCACTTTTCCTATACAAACTTAACCAATACTTTTCACCCCCTTTGGGGTTGAATTTCGGAAAATGCTTAATTACGTGTTCCACTATGCATTAATACTAAATTCCATGTCAAAAATTTACAATAGAAATAATTTTCCGATATAAAGTTAGCCACCACTTTTCACCCCCTTAGGGGTTGAATCTCGGAAAATGTTTAAATACGTGTTTCATTACTTGTGTTGAAGAGCATTATTACCAAGTTTCACGTAAAAATGTAAATATACGTACAATAGAAATATTTTCCCATACAAACTTAGCCTCCACATTTCACCCCCTTAGAGGTTGAATTTTAGAAAATGCTTAAACACCGGTTTCATTATTTATGTTGAAGAACATTAATACCAAGCTTCACGTAAAAATTTCAATTTATAGTAGAAATATTGTTCCTATACAAACTTAGCCGCCCAAACTTAGACACCACTTTTCACCCTCTTTGGGGTCGAATCTCCGAAAATGCTTAAATACGTGTTTCGTTATTTGTGTTGAAGAGCATTAATACCAAGTTTTAAATAAACATCACCTCAAAATTTACAATAGAAATATTTTTCGGATACAAAATTAGCCACCACTTTTCACACCCTTAGGGGTTGAATCTCGGAAAATGCTTAAATAGTGTTTCATTATTTGTGTTTAACAGCACTAATACCAAGTTTCACGTGAAAATTTAATTTTACAATGGAAACATTTTTTCCGCACAAAGTTAGCCAGTACTTTTCACCCCCTTAGGGGTTGAATCCCGGAAAATGCTTAAATACGTGTTTCGTTATTTGTGTTGGCGACAATTAGTGCCAAGTTTCACGTAAAATTTTAAATTTGCAATAGAAATATTCCCACACAAATCTAGCCACCATATTTCACCCTCTTAGGGGTTGAATTTTAGAAAATGTTTAAAGACGGGTTTCATTATTTGTGTTGAAGAACATTAATAGCAAGTTTCACGTAAAAATTTCAGTTTATAGTAGAAATATTGTTCCTATACTAACTTATCCGCCCAAACTTAGACACCACTTTTCACCCCCTTAAGGGTCGAATCTCCGAAAATGCTTAAATACGTATTTCCTTATTTGTATTGAAGAGAATTAAAATGTACCAGGTTTCACGTAACAATCTAAATTTACAGTAGATATATTGGTCCTATACAAATATTATCACCTCTTTTCAACCCCCTTAGGGGATGAATTTCGAGAAATCCCTTCTTAAACGATGTCTCCAGTATAAAATGAACATTCTCTCCAAATTTCAACTTTCTATCGTTAGCGGTTTGGGCTGGGCGTTGATATGTCAGTCGGGACATTGCCTTTTATACAGGGTGTTATTGAAAGGTACGTACAACAAAATGGACAGTTCTTCGCGAAGTCTAAGAAGTCGCAACAACTTATTTTGTGTTATCAAATTTATAAGGGGAAAATTAACCCTTATCCAACCTTTTTAGACACTACTGAAGGATAAATAGGTAAAATTAATTTATTTTAGTAAATCCTAGCAACTGTAACAATAAAACTTTTGTCAAAACTAAATGTTGCTATAGAAACGAAAGATGATCTTTTTATCAGAGGCGTACAACGAATTTGGACATAAATTTTAACAATTTTTATCTCTAAAAGGTGAACACTTTTACCTGAAGTTCTTTTAACTTTTAGCACCCATACTTCGAGACCAATTGCCGATTTTATTTTGTACGTACCTTTCAATAACAGGCTGTATATAAAGATTAAATTATAAAAATTTATCGTACGACAATGATTATATTCAATAGCAATCTTGCAACGCTATTGCACATCTGTGGATGAAAGCAAAGATACCCATATCGTTATTAAAAAATGGGGGTTGGTGGTAGAAGGGTCAAAATTTAGAGTTATATGTATTTTTAATGCCAAATCTTAAAAAAATTAAAATAAAAAATGTTGTCTAAAAAATAAAAAAAAACTTGGTGGGCCACCTTTATCACTTAGGGGTATAAAAAATAGTTTACTAGACCTACCGAATATACACAAAAAATTTCATAAAAATCGGTCAAGGTGTTTCGGAGGAGTTTGATTACAAATAATGTGACACCAGAATTTTATATTAGATTACACTAGTTTACAAATTTAAACTTTTTTTCGTATCCAAAAATAAAAAAAATATTTTTTACTTCTAAATTACTTACTGATAACAAATCCAAAAACGGATAATCCTTATCACGTCAGGTTTTCTCATAAATCCAAAATAATGAACTTTGCTTTACCTTCACGTTTGTGTTAAACTGATTCATGTTAATGCACAATTGTCGCATAAAAAATGTCTTCGAGATCGTGGAAAGTAAGTGCAAATCAGTTTTGTTACATTTGTGGTAAAATTATAGTACCTAAAGCGAGAAGACCTGTTCAAATATGCTTAAAATGAATGTATAAAGGTTTTTGGGACGAAAATGTGTTACTGTTGGTCTATTATAAGGGAAAAAGACAGTACTGCCAATAAAAGAACGTCAGTGTTAACCATTTTTAATTTTCAGTCATAATGTTTATAATATATACTGGGTGGTGCTTTTATTTGATACAACCCCTGTAACTTCTTTATTCTTATAGATAAACCTGTATTTCTTTGAGCTAATTTGTATCATTTTAAAAGATCTTTGTGAGGTCAACCTCACATTTTTATTATCACTTCCCGTAGATAAGTCAAAAGCAACCAATTATTCTAAAATCAATACTTGAAAAATTTTAAATAACACATTGATGACAATCTAGTAGCTTGAAAAATTGACACTCATGTTATTTATTTACCTAAATGGTCTTTTAAAATGATACAAATTTGCTTAAAGAACTATATGTTCATATATATTTAAAAATAAAAAAGTTATAAGAGTTGTATAAAAGAAAAAAAATCCGGGGTATGTTTATATAAATATCTCAAAAACCTGACGTGATGGATTTTTTCTGTTTTCAGATTTGAATTTCCCGAACCCAAATCCTTTAGATTAAACTATTTTTGTCTTTGGATATAAAACCTTATAAACTAGTGTTATTTTAGAACAAATTTCATTAACATATAAAAGGTTATACTGAGTCGACCTTAAAAGATAGACATATGCTGTCGCGGACTTTTTTTTTAGAACTTTTAGCAGGGAACAATTCCATCATACAGGATTTTTATGTAACTTTAACTGTTTAAGCAGCGTAAGCAACGGAAGCTGTCAAAGGAGGAATAATTTTCCTGTTTTTCCGATATTTTTCATTGCTGCTCCGCTTCTATTAATGTTATATAGCCTATAACCTTCCTCGACAAATGGACTATCCAACACAAAAATATTTTTTTTTTAATCTCAAAATTGTTTTCTTCTTGCTTTCCAATGGGCACAAGTTGATACAAAATTTTACACATCCAAGCTTCTACCAATTTGATTTCCAATTGAGAGATTCAGTGAAGATAATCTGGATAGGCCCATTGTGTTTCTTAAAAAAATTTTAGTCATTTTTAATTTCCAAAAAGATCTTTCCGGTGAAAAAACCGAAAGAGGTATTGTAAGAAAAGTGAAACATGCTGTGATAATTTCAGTGAAACTAGTGCAGGTAGGTCATTCTGTAATAATTTCCCAGTCCAGTTTTTTTTCTACTTAAAAAATTAGTTGTAGCATACATCAGAAATATTTTATTATTCCAAAAGAGCACCACTAGTACAAAATTAAAATAGTTTTTTCACTAGCAGCCTGGACGCATGCAAATGTCGACTCATTTAGTGGTAGCAAATTCAACTTTTGCTACCACCGGTTCAAAAAGAAAAATTGAGGTTATGTACGCAATGTTTGATGTGATTATTTCTTAAAAAATGAACAAATGTGTGCTACAAACATTACTTGAGTATACGCATGGTAGTTGGTAGATGGTACAAGATAAAATGATTAACTCAGCGACAAATATAAACGGTTTTCTTTGTGTTGAAGATTTAGATTAAGTTTGATTAGAAATCAAAACAAAATCATGTTGTGTCAAAAAATTGAACGTTTATTTTTCAGTTTATTGTCTTATGGTTTCTACTAGTGAAAAAAATAGTATATTAACCACGGTTGCAAAGCCACTTCTAGACCTCGCACTTAGAGCCCTCGACGCTGCGCGTCTCGGGTTCTAATTTGCGCTCGGTCTAGAATGCTTGGCTCTGCAACCTTGGCTAATAATATACTATTTGAAAATACGAAAGTGTTCATAAAACTCAACTGAAACTGAATTTTTTTTTACGTCTTGTTACAGCATGAAGTTTCACTGTAGATCTGAGGACAAAATTTAAGTATTTTATTGTCTTGCATCATAAATTAGTCATACTTTTGTCGGATAAAGATTGGTAATTTACTACATGGGGTGTTAGATTTGCCACAATGGGATTGCGACACTGTGGCAGGTTTATTAGAAACAGATGCTGATGCATTTTCGACCGCCGGTGCCGGTCGCTAAAACCCGAGTAAATAACAATGAACCATCGATCCTGGGATTACCACACATTTTCAAATTTTTTATTTCAGGATGTAATTCGGGCAATAATATAAAAAATCTAATAAAAAAAAAATGTTCGTGTGACCGGACCGGGCCCCTTGAAGCAGCGGGCCCGTGTTCCGGCGAACACATGGAACACCGGTAGTTACGCCACTGTATTTACCTAGCAAGTATAACAACCCTACTCAAACAAACATCTCGAAAAATATGCTAATTGCCTCCGCATACGCACGAATCGAAAATAAACTCCCCTCGCTCGAACCGGTAGCAAAAATGTTTATCTCTCGTTGCCTCCACGAAAGAAGCACGCAATTAATTAGCTAATTAATTTATTCCAGTTAGCTGGGAGACAAGCAACGAATGCCAACGTCGAAAATGGAAACAAACAAAAAGTAATGCTCATCCAATATTCGTTAATTAACGGGCATTCGTCATCGCATCGAATTCTTGTGACGGGAGGAAAAGCGCCCTTTTGCCACGGCCTGACCGCATGAAAGTCGAATGCGATCGGCGCGGTCGTGTCTTTGTTGATTTTTTCATGCTTTGCATACGGGATCGGTGTCGAAGGGCCGCCTCTAATGTATGTAAATTTTCAGTGTGAACCCGGCCTGGGCGCCAGCGTCATGTATAATCTGCTTTACAACCAGCCCCAGAAGCTGATGCTACTTGCCGGCTGCAGCACCGTCTGCACCACCGTGGCCGAGGCCGCCAAAATGTGGAACCTGATTGTGGTAAGTGTGGAGTGAGGGCCGGATTTTAGTGGTCGAAGGTTATTGCGACGGAATTTCACTCCTTGGAATATAATCCAACAAATCCCGCTTCTGTATGTTTAAAGTAGATAGTCCAAGGGAGAGAATGTACTCTCAGCACTAATAACAAGCTTAAGTTCAAGTGTTTATGTTTAAACATCGAAAGAATGTCACGTAGAAATTAGTTTCATTTGAATGAATTTGCCTCTTCAAAATGGGACTAAGATGATTATTAATTAAGTCACAATCGAACAAAATATTCTGAATATTGGGTAACCTGTTCTTAAAATTGGTCGAAGGAAGAATTTTTTTCGATTTTTGTTTTCTGATAACCTCTATATTGTATTTGTCTTTTTTTTTTTGTTTGATCAGTTTTTCGATTTGGAATTTTGCAAGTTTTCTAGTTTAAATTTCTTGGTTTTTCAATTTTCCACCTTTTAAATTTTTTTATTTTTTGATTTTGCAATGTTTGGCTTTGAGTTTCCCGAATTTACAATTTTTAATGTTTCAATTATTCGATTACTCAATGTTTCCATTTTAAAATTGTTTTTCAGTTTTGTATTAGCAATTTTTCGTTTCGGTTCTTTCTTTTCTTTATTTTTCCAATTTTTTGATTTTTTAATTTTTCGATTCGCAATTTTTCAATAATTTTACATTTTTTTAGTTTGTTTATTCAGTCTTAAGATCGAGTTTTCATTTTTAAATTTTTAAATTTTTCGAATTTCCAACTTTTCGGAGTTTTAACTTTCAGATTTTGCAATTTTTCGGTTTTAAATTTTTCAATTATAGATTTTTCAGTTCCTCGATTTTTCAATTTTGTGTTTCTTCACTTTTTATTTTGAAATTTTTCTAGTTTTCATTTTAAATATGTAAGAATAATTTAAATTTCTAGAATTTTTGTATTTTTCAGTGATTGGTTTTTACTATTTTTCATCAATTTATTCCACTTTTCCATTTTTTGATTTTTAATTTTTCAATTTATCGCTTTTCATTTTTTCATTTCTCCAATTTTTCGTCAAGGTTTTTTTTTTTCTTTATTTTTACAATTTTTTGGTTTTTCGATAGTCCTATTTTGGAATTTTTTGTTTTTCAGATTTTTCTTTTTTCTATTTTTTGATTTGCAATTCTTCAATTTTTAACGTTTTTTCTTTTGTTTAGTCAATTATTCGATTTGTAATTTCACTAGTTTTCGGTTTTTAATTTTTCAATTTTTGGATGTTATTCCAGTTTTCATTTTCTATTTTTAATTTTTCAATTTCTCCATATTTAATTTCTCAATTTTTCGACTTCACAATTTTGACAATTTTATCATTTTTCGATTTGATTCGTTTTTTCTTCCTTCCAATGTTTTGATTCATACATTTTTTCGATTTTGTAATTTTTGGTTTTTCAGTTTTTCGATTTTTAATTCTTCGATTTTTTAATTTTTGGAATTAGAAAAAATGGAAAAATTGCAAATTGAAGAACGGAAAAAATTAAGAACTGAAACATGAAAAAACTAAAATTCGAGAAAGATAAAATTAGACAACTATTCGACTTTTCAATTTTTAAATTTTTTCAATGAAAAAGTATTTGTCTTTTTTTTTTGTTTGATCAGTTTTTCGATTTGGAATTTTGCAAGTTTTCTAGTTTAAATTTCTTGGGTTTTCAATTTTCCAGTTTTTAATTTTTTTTATTTTTTGATTTTGCAATGTTTGGGTTTGAGTTTCCCGAATTTACAATTTTTAATGTTTCAATTATTCGATTACTCAATGTTTCCATTTTAAAATTGTTTTTCAGTTTTGTATTAGCAATTTTTCGTTTCGGTTCTTTGTTTTCTTTATTTTTCCAATTTTTTGATTTTTTAATTTTTCGATTCGCAATTTTTCAATAATTTTTCATTTTTTTTAGTTTGTTTATTCAGTCTTAAGATCGAGTTTTCATTTTTAAATTTTTAAATTTTTCGAATTTCCAACTTTTCGGGGTTTTAACTTTCAGATTTTGCAATTTTTCGGTTTTAAATTTTTCAATTATAGATTTTTCAGTTTCTCGATTTTTCAATTTTGTGTTTCTTCACTTTTTGTTTTGAAATTTTTCTAGTTTTCATTTTAAATATGTAAGAATAATTATAATTTCTAGAATTTTTGTATTTTTCAGTGATTGGTTTTTACTATTTTTCATCAATTTATTCCACTTTTCCATTTTTTGATTTTTAATTTTTCAATTTATCGCTTTTCATTTTTTCATTTCTCCAATTTTTCGTCAAGGTTTTTTTTTTCTTTATTTTTACAATTTTTTGGTTTTTCGATAGTCCTATTTTGGAATTTTTTGTTTTTCAGATTTTTCTTTTTTCAATTTTTTGATTTGCAATTCTTCAATTTTTAACGTTTTTTCTTTTGTTTAGTCAATTATTCGATTTGTAATTTCACTAGTTTTCGGTTTTTAATTTTTCAATTTTTGGATGTTATTCCAGTTTTCATTTTCTATTTTTAATTTTTCAATTTCTCCATATTTAATTTCTCAATTTTTCGACTTCACAATTTTGACAATTTTATCATTTTTCGATTTGATTCGTTTTTTCTTCCTTCCAATGTTTTGATTCATACATTTTTTCGATTTTGTAATTTTTGGTTTTTCAGTTTTTCGATTTTTAATTATTCGATTTTTTAATTTTTGGAATTAGAAAAAATGGAAAAATTGCAAATTGAAGAACGGAAAAAATTAAGAACTGAAACATGAAAAAACTAAAATTCGAGAAACATAAAATTAGACAACTATTCGACTTTTCAATTTTTAAATTTTTTCAATGAAAAAGTATTTGTCTTTTTTTTTTGTTTGATCAGTTTTTCGATTTGGAATTTTGCAAGTTTTCTAGTTTAAATTTCTTGGTTTTTCAATTTTCCAACTTTTAAATTTTTTTATTTTTTGATTTTGCAATGTTTGGGTTTGAGTTTCCCGAATTTACAATTTTTAATGTTTCAATTATTCGATCATTCAATGTTTCCATTTTAAAATTGTTTTTCAGTTTTTTGTATCCGCAATTTTTCGTTTCGGTTCTTTGTTTTCTTTATTTTTCCAATTTTTTGATTTTTTAATTTTTCGATTCGCAATTTTTCAATAATTTTTCATTTTTTTTAATTTGTTTATTCAGTCTTAAGATCGAGTTTTCATTTTTAAATTTTTAAATTTTTCGAATTTCCAACTTTTCGGGGTTTTAACTTTCAGATTTTGCAATTTTTCGGTTTTAAATTTTTCAATTATAGATTTTTCAGTTTCTCGATTTTTCAATTTTGTGTTTCTTCACTTTTTGTTTTGAAATTTTTCTAGTTTTCATTTTAAATATGTAAGAATAATTATAATTTCTAGAATTTTTGTATTTTTCAGTGATTGGTTTTTACTATTTTTCATCAATTTATTCCACTTTTCCATTTTTTGATTTTTAATTTTTCAATTTATCGCTTTTCATTTTTTCATTTCTCCAATTTTTCGTCAAGGTTTTTTTTTTCTTTATTTTTACAATTTTTTGGTTTTTCGATAGTCCTATTTTGGAATTTTTTGTTTTTCAGATTTTTCTTTTTTCAATTTTTTGATTTGCAATTCTTCAATTTTTAACGTTTTTTCTTTTGTTTAGTCAATTATTCGATTTGTAATTTCACTAGTTTTCGGTTTTTAATTTTTCAATTTTTGGATGTTATTCCAGTTTTCATTTTCTATTTTTAATTTTTCAATTTCTCCATATTTAATTTCTCAATTTTTCGACTTCACAATTTTGACAATTTTATCATTTTTCGATTTGATTCGTTTTTTCTTCCTTCCAATGTTTTGATTCATACATTTTTTCGATTTTGTAATTTTTGGTTTTTCAGTTTTTCGATTTTTAATTATTCGATTTTTTAATTTTTGGAATTAGAAAAAATGGAAAAATTGCAAATTGAAGAACGGAAAAAATTAAGAACTGAAACATGAAAAAACTAAAATTCGAGAAAGATAAAATTAGACAACTATTCGACTTTTCAATTTTAAAATTTTTTCAATGAAAAAGTATTTGTCTTTTTTTTTTGTTTGATCAGTTTTTCGATTTGGAATTTTGCAAGTTTTCTAGTTTAAATTTCTTGGGTTTTCAATTTTCCAGTTTTTAATTTTTTTTATTTTTTGATTTTGCAATGTTTGGGTTTGAGTTTCCCGAATTTACAATTTTTAATGTTTCAATTATTCGATTACTCAATGTTTCCATTTTAAAATTGTTTTTCAGTTTTGTATTAGCAATTTTTCGTTTCGGTTCTTTGTTTTCTTTATTTTTCCAATTTTTTGATTTTTTAATTTTTCGATTCGCAATTTTTCAATAATTTTTCATTTTTTTTAATTTGTTTATTCAGTCTTAAGATCGAGTTTTCATTTTTAAATTTTTAAATTTTTCGAATTTCCAACTTTTCGGGGTTTTAACTTTCAGATTTTGCAATTTTTCGGTTTTAAATTTTTCAATTATAGATTTTTCAGTTTCTCGATTTTTCAATTTTGTGTTTCTTCACTTTTTGTTTTGAAATTTTTCTAGTTTTCATTTTAAATATGTAAGAATAATTATAATTTCTAGAATTTTTGTATTTTTCAGTGATTGGTTTTTACTATTTTTCATCAATTTATTCCACTTTTCCATTTTTTGATTTTTAATTTTTCAATTTATCGCTTTTCATTTTTTCATTTCTCCAATTTTTCGTCAAGGTTTTTTTTTTCTTTATTTTTACAATTTTTTGGTTTTTCGATAGTCCTATTTTGGAATTTTTTGTTTTTCAGATTTTTCTTTTTTCAATTTTTTGATTTGCAATTCTTCAATTTTTAACGTTTTTTCTTTTGTTTAGTCAATTATTCGATTTGTAATTTCACTAGTTTTCGGTTTTTAATTTTTCAATTTTTGGATGTTATTCCAGTTTTCATTTTCTATTTTTAATTTTTCAATTTCTCCATATTTAATTTCTCAATTTTTCGACTTCACAATTTTGACAATTTTATCATTTTTCGATTTGATTCGTTTTTTCTTCCTTCCAATGTTTTGATTCATACATTTTTTCGATTTTGTAATTTTTGGTTTTTCAGTTTTTCGATTTTTAATTATTCGATTTTTTAATTTTTGGAATTAGAAAAAATGGAAAAATTGCAAATTGAAGAACGGAAAAAATTAAGAACTGAAACATGAAAAAACTAAAATTCGAGAAAGATAAAATTAGACAACTATTCGACTTTTCAATTTTTAAATTTTTTCAATGAAAAAGTATTTGTCTTTTTTTTTTGTTTGATCAGTTTTTCGATTTGGAATTTTGCAAGTTTTCTAGTTTAAATTTCTTGGTTTTTCAATTTTCCAGCTTTTAAATTTTTTTATTTTTTGATTTTGCAATGTTTGGGTTTGAGTTTCCCGAATTTACAATTTTTAATGTTTCAATTATTCGATCATTCAATGTTTCCATTTTAAAATTGTTTTTCAGTTTTTTGTATCCGCAATTTTTCGTTTCGGTTCTTTGTTTTCTTTATTTTTCCAATTTTTTGATTTTTTAATTTTTCGATTCGCAATTTTTCAATAATTTTTAATTTTTTTCGTTTGTTTATTCAGTTTTAAGATCGAGTTTTCATTTTTTAATTTTTTAATTTTTCGAATTTCCAACTTTTCGGAGTTTCAACTTTCAGATTTTGCAATTTTTCGATTTGCTCAATTATAGATTTTTCAGTTTCTCGATTTTTCAATTTTTTATTTTTTCACTTTTTGATTTGAAATTTTTCTAGTTTTCATTTCAAATATGCAAGAATAATTATAATTTCTAGAATTTTCGATTTTTCAGTTATTGGTTTTTACTATTTTTCATCAATTTATTCCACTTTTCAATTTTTTGATTTTTAATTTTTCAATTTATCGCTTTTCATTTTTTCATTTCTCCAATTTTTCGATTTGCAATTTTTAATGAAGGTTTTTTTTTCTTTATTTTTACAATTTTTTGGTTTTTCAATAGTCCTATTTTTGAATTTTTTGATTTTTCGATTTTTCTTTTTTCAATTTTTTGATTTGCAATTCTTCATTTTTTAATTTTTTTCTTTTGTTTAGTCAATTTTTCGATTTGTAATTTCACGAGTTTTCAAATTTTAATTTTTCAATTTTTGGATGTTATTCCAGTTTTCATTTTCTATTTTTAATTTTTCAATTTCTCCATATTTAATTTCTCAATTTTGACGATTTTATTATTTTTCGATATGATTCGTTTATTCTTCCTTCCAATGTTTTGATTCATACGTTTTTTCGATTTTGTAATTTTTGGTTTTTTCAGTTTTTCGATTTTTCTTTCAGATTTTCTAGTTTTTCGATTTTTCAATTTTTGAAATTAAAAAATGGAAAAATTGCAAATTGAAGAACTGAAAAACTTAAAAATTGAAACATGGAAAAACTAAAAATTGAAATCGATTTTTTCAATGAAAAAGTATATTTAAAATGAAAACTGGAAAAATTTCAAGTCAAAAATTGAAAAATCTAAAATTGAAAAATCGAAAGATTGAAAACCGAAAAAAAGAGCATCGAAGAATCAAAAAATTGAAAAACCCAAAAACTGCAAAGTTTCACATTGAAAAAGAGAAAATTTTCTGAAAATCCGGAAAATTGAAAAAACTATGAAAATGAAAAACTGAAACGAAAAATGGCAGACAGAAAAACTGAAATTGAAAATTTAAAAATAGGAAACTCGTAAAATCGCAAATCAAAAATACCAAAATCTAAAAACTGAAACTCCCAGAAGTTGGAAAATCGAAAAACTGATCAATTTAAAAATGAAAACTCGAAAAATTACATATCGTAAAATTAAAAATAAACTAAAGAAAAAAAAAATAAAAATTAAAAATGGCCAATCGAAAAATTGGAAAAACAAAAAATTTTAAAATAGGACTAAATGAAAAATAAAGAAAATAAAAAATGCAAATCCAAAATTTGAAGAAATAAAAAACTGAAGAATCGAAAAACTGGATAAGTAATTAAAAATAATAAATGGAAAAGTTTTAAAATCCAACAACTGAAAAATTAAAAAGTTTCACATTGAAACAGGAAAATTATAAAATCAGAGCATCAAAGAATCGAAAAATTGAAAAAATAAGGAAAATAAAAAACCAAAAGAAAAATTGCAAAACGAAAATTTGAAGAAATGAAAAAGCGATCAATTGAAAAATTGAGAATCGAAAAATTGAAAAGTGGCATAAACGAAAAATATTAAAATCTAATTATTACATATTTAAAATGAAAATTGGAAAATCTATCTATATTAATAAAAATGAATCGCCGAAATATATGTACACTCATAACTTCAGAACGGCTGCACCGAATTGGACGATTCTTTTTTTTACGTGTACCTTATTGTCAGGACAAGGTTTATATGTAAGAAAATTTATAAAAAATAAGACGGCTAAAAGATAAAAAAAATTTAAAAATTTTGCATGGGAATCGCCACTTCGAATGAATTTGAATAGTTGGCGTTCCCGACAGACCTGTCGTCTGACTGACGTGTCATACAAAACTAATTCTTCCGTGCGATTGTGAAAAGTATATTGCATTTCAAGTCGTTCTTTGTTTTTTCGTAAAAAAAACGTCGTTTATTTTAAGAAAAGTCTTGGTTAAAGTGAATTTAGTTACACATTGCGAAAGTTTCTTATTAATTTTGATCTGCCATTCTATTTACCTATATTCACTTTGTTGGTTTCGACAAAACCTCAACCTTTACCGTTTTTCGAGGATTTAATTTGAAGTTTTCAATATTTTAAAATTCTCAAGACAAAATTTACAGATTTGATTGACTGTGAAAATAATTCTGTATCGTTTTATGAAGTTCATTACAATACCGAGAAGACGACAAGCTGACATAGGTCCACGAAGTCAATCCGCAATGATTTATTTCATGGGTAATTCGGATATGGAAGTTGATCAGCGTTGTGCTCATAATCAACATAATCAAACATTGAAGCGAGACATTGGGTGTATGAATAAAACTGAGTAGATACTCATATTCGAAGTACGAAGTACCCACTCTTATATACCTGAGTATCTAGTCTATGTACTGAGTACCTGCTTGGAAACACTGTATCTCCCCGGACACAAATCGAACATCTACGCGTTTTGTGAGCATTTAATCTAAAAATGAGCATCGGTGTGGCAAATGACTATTTGTCCTTATAAATAATAAATTAAATGTAATATATTTTTGATTCCTTAGGAATATAAAGTTAACAAAGTTAGTTGAGTTACAAAATTCTCTTTTGCTCCACGTTGGCCACCAACGAGCGATTTTCATGATTTTTTTGAAACTTTGCTGGTTTTGAATTTGAATTTTCTGTCCTCGATAGTTGATGCTCAGCAAGAACCACGGGAAGGTCTGGAGCAGATCTCGCTAGGAAAGGAGAGGGCTAGGATTTGTTAATGAGGGATAGAACGTTATACAGTACAATACAACAGAAATAAAATACAAGTACCTACAATCTAACTACAATACAGAATACACTACAGATACAGATACAATACAAAGTTAGTACCCAATACACCACCGGAAGAAATTGCACCAAAAATTGAGAATGTTGCAAAATGAAAACCCAAGCAAGTACACCGATGGAACTCGGAACGAAATCTATTGGTCGCAGCGCTCACACGCCCAAGGGAGAACTCAGCCGCATAAATCCAAGGCCGACTGACCTCATCCTTATAGGATGATGCGACCCAGCGTCTAAGGGCCAACCGAACCCCCCCAGGCCAAAGCGTCTGACGACATGGAGAATTCAGACTCTGAACCAAAGAATGCACCGTTGCAAAATTAATACCCAAGCAAGCACACCGATGGAACTCGGAACGAAATCTATTGGTCGCAGCGCTCACACGACCAAGGGAGAATGCAGCCGCATAGATACAGGGCCGACTGACCTCATCCGTTTAGGATGATGAACCTCATCCGTTTAGGATGATGACCCAGCGTCTAAGGGCCAACAGAACCCCCCCAGGCCAGAGCGTCTGACGACATGGAGAATTCAGACTCTGAACCAAAGAATGCACTGTTGCAAAATTAATACCCAAGCAAGCACACCGATGGAACTCGGAACGAAATCTATTGGTCGCAGCGCTCACACGCCCAAGGGAGAACTCAGCCGCATAAATCCAAGGCCGACTGACCTCATCCTTATAGGATGATGCGACCCAGCGTCTAAGGGCCAACCGAACCCCCCCAGGCCAAAGCGTCTGACGACATGGAGAATTCAGACTCTGAACCAAAGAATGCACCGTTGCAAAATTAATACCCAAGCAAGCACACCGATGGAACTCGGAACGAAATCTATTGGTCGCAGCGCTCACACGACCAAGGGAGAATGCAGCCGCATAGATACAGGGCCGACTGACCTCATCCGTTTAGGATGATGAACCTCATCCGTTTAGGATGATGACCCAGCGTCTAAGGGCCAACAGAACCCCCCCAGGCCAGAGCGTCTGACGACATGGAGAATTCAGACTCTGAACCAAAGAATGCACTGTTGCAAAATTAAAACCCAAGCAAGTGCACCGTGAAAACAAAGCATTTGCACCACAGGAGCTAAATTGGCAAGACCCAAGTTAAGTTAGTAACACATAAAATATACAGTACAAAATGCTTCAATTACAAAAGTTACAATATACAAATTTCTCCACGTTTGCCAACAAAGAGCGATGACTTTGCTCGCTCGTTGCTGTTGCCCAGCAAGAACCAAACAATACGAGGAGGTCTGGAGTGCGTCTTGCCATTAAAAGAGAGGACTAGGGTTTGATAGCATGGGTGAAGGACACCGTATCTTGTAAATTTGGACGCCGTACTTTCAAAAAGATGCATACGGTATTTTGTGAATTATGAACGCAGTACTATGTATATTCTAAAGCCGTACTTTATCACGAACGAACGCATGTTATTAACAACAAATTTCAAAAAAAATCGGGCATTTTTGGAAAAATATCCACTTTCCTTCATGTTCACAGCACTTAACACAAAACATTTTCGCAAATATTTATTAACAATAAATTAGAAATTCGCGAACACGTACTACTTTTAACCCAAAACGGAGCTCCAGTGTTGTTGCTACCAGACCGGAATCAAAACTAAACACAGAGGACGGAAACATGGACCTTTTAACAGGGAGCTCACGTGACAGTTAGCTCAGAAATTGTACATTTTCGGGGTTAATTTAAGAATGTTTAAACAAACTAATTTGTTTTTGCTAACCTCGTGTTCTTCGGGAAATGGTTTTCGGTTTAATTATCATATTAATAGTTATCATTTTTAAACATTATGAATTATATTAATTATCTTTAAATTTTATTTAATTATATCGCGAAAATGTCTAGCTTTGACCCACCAACTTCAATCATTTCGAAAATTTTTCCAAAATTTAAACATTGTCGAATAAACGAATCACGGAATCCGATAAATTAAAACTGAAGTCGTACTTAGCCTGTTTTCGGTCCTATTCGGAAAAATATCCACTTTCGTTCGTGTTCATAGCACTGACACAACATATTTTCCGTAATATGTATTAATAATAAACTAGAAATTCGGTAAAACGCTCCACTTTTACGCCAAAATAACGCGACAATCTTGCCGCCATCAAACATAAATTAATACTGAACACAAAGGACCGAGAAACGTGACCTTCGGACAGGTAGCTCACGTGACAGTGACGTCATCATACGTCACGATGAGATTGCGAAAATTATTTTTCATATTTTGGCCGGGAAAATGCACATTTTCGGGGATAATTTAACACTGTTTAAACAAACTAATTTGTTTTTGCTAACCTCGTGTTCTTAGGAAAATAGATTTCGGTTTAATTATCATATATTGATAGTTATCAGATTTTAACATTATGAATTGTATTAATTATGTTTAAATTTTATTTAATTATATCGCGAAAATGTATAGCTTTGACCCACCAACTTCAATCGTTTCGAAAATTTTTCCAAAATTTAAACATTGTCGAATAAACGAATCATGGAATCCGATAAATTAAAACTGAACTCGTACTTACCCTGTTTTCGGTCCTATTCGGAAAAATATCCATTTTCGCTCGTGTTCACAGCACTAACAACATATTTTCGGTAATATGTATTAATAATAAACTAGAAATTCGCTAAAACGCTCCACTTTTACGCCAAAATGACGCGACAATTTTGCCGCCATCAAACAGAAATTAATACTGAACACAAAGGACCGAAAAGCGTGACCTTTATACAGGTAGCTCACGTGACATTGACGTCATCGTACGTCACGATGAGACTGCAAAAATTAGTTTTCATATTTTAGCCGGGAAAATGCCCATTTTCGGCGATAATTTAACATTGTTTAAACAAATTGATCTGTTTTTAATAATTGCGGGTTTGTAGGAAAACGAGTTTCGGTTTAATTATCATATATTGATGCTTATCATATTTAAACATTATAAATGATATTAATTATGTTTAAAATTTATTTATTTATATCGCGAAAATGTATAGCTTTGATCAACCAACTTCAATCGTTTCGAAAATCTTCCCAAAAGTTAAACATTGTCGAGTAAACAAATCACGGAACCCAATAAATTAAAACTCAAATCATACCATGATTTTCGGCCTTTTCGGAAAAATATCCACTATCCTTCGTCTTCACAGCACTTAACACAAAACATTTTCGCTAATATTTATTAACAATAAATTAGAAATTCGCGAACACGTGCTACTTTTAACCCAAAATGGAGCTCCAGTGTTGTTGCTACCAGACGGGAATCAAAACTAAACACAGAGGACGGAAAAATGGACCTTTTAACAGGGAGCTCACGTGACAGTGACGTCATCGTACGCCATGATGAGATTGCAAAAATTATTTTTCATATTTTAGCTCAGAAATTGTACATTTTCGGGGTTAATTTAAGAATGTTTAAACAAACTAATTTGTTTTTGCTAACCTCGTGTTCTTCGGGAAATGGTTTTCGGTTTAATTATCATATATTAATAGTTATCATATTTAAACATTATGAATTATATTAATTATGTTTAAATTTTATTTAATTATATCGCGAAAATGTATAGCTTTGACCCACCAACTTCAATCGTTTCGAAAATTTATCCAAAATGTAAACATTGTCGACCAAACGAATCACGGAATCCGATAAATTAAAACTGAAGTCGTACTTACCCTGTTTTCGGTCCTTTTCGGAAAAATATCCATCTTCGTTCACAGTACTAATGCAACACATTTTCACTAATATTTATTAATAATAAATTAGAAATTCGTGAAAAGAGCCCTACTTTTAAGCCAAAACGGACTCTGATGTTGCTGCCACCAAACCGAAATCAAAACTAAACACAGAGGACCGAAAAATGTGACCTTTTATCAGGTAGCTCACGTGACAGTGACGTCATCGTACGTCACGATGAGATTGCAAAAATTATTTTTCATATTTTCGCTCAGAAATTGTTCGGGGTTAATTTAACAATGTTTAAACAAACTAATTTGTTTTTGCGAACCTCGTGTTCTTAGGAAAATGGTTTTCGGTTTAATTACCACATATTAATAGTTATCATATTTAAACACTATGAATTATATTAATTATGTCATTTCTGCAACTCTTGAGTTATTCTCTAAAATAAATTGACTGATCCATACATTTTTTTGAGTCAGTGTAAAAGCAAATCTAAAAAATATGAATGCAATGGTAATTACACCATGTCAAACAGTAACTTCAAAACGTCTGCAATATTTCAAAATTCAGTTTTGCAATTCTTGATTCAATCAATAAAATAAATTGACTAGGTGATTAATTTTTTTGAGACACCCCCTATAAGCAATACTAAAAATATGAATGGAATGATAAATCACAAGTATAGTCTCATCCTATTTTGGATATTTTAGATAGGATTCATTTGGCAAAATTTTGGGCTGACGTGATCAATTTTTTGGAGGAGATGAGTAAATATATTTTGATAAAAATGTATTATGCTTATCATATGGTTAAAATATCTGGAAGATTTCAAAGCATTCGGTTTTGCAGATTCAAAATTAAATTGTAGGTGAAACGAAGTTCACGGGGTCAGCTAGTTTGAGATAAAAAACTCAAAAAACAAAAAACTGAAAAATCGAGAAAATGAAAAATCTAAAATTGAAAAATCGAAAAATTGAAAATTAAAAAATTCACATTGAAAAAGAGAAAAATTACAAAATAAGTGCATTGAAAATCCGAAAAAATGAAAAAGCGATAACTTGAAAAATTAAAAATATTAAAATCCAATAAATAGAAAAATTCTATAAATTATAATAATTTTTACATATTTGAAATGAAAATTTGAAAAATTTCAAACCAAAAAGTGAAAAATCGAAAAATTCAAAACTGAAAAATTGCAAATTGAAAAAGTGAACAAATGAAAAATTGAAAATTGAAAACTCGTGAAATTGCAAATCGAAAAATTGCAAAATCTAAAAATTGAAACATCGAAGAGTTATAAAATCGAAAGACTGATAAATTCAAGTATGAAAACTGAAAGAGTCTCATGTTCTAAAAAAAATTTCAAAATTGTGAAACTGAAAAATCAAAAATTGAAAAAATGAAAAAGTATAAAACGAAAACTTTCAAAAATCTAAAAACTGTAAATTAAGAACTTGAAAAGTTGAAAATACGAAAAATTCAAAAATCGAAATATTAAAAAAGTTGAAAAAGTACAAATTCGAAAAAACAAAATATGTACGGTATAAAAAAGGATTGGAAATTGTAGAAAACGGAAAATCGCATAACTGCAAATCCAAAAATTGCAAAATTGAAAAATTGGAAAATCGAGGAATTGGAAGAATGATTTTTTTTCTTTTTGTTTGTTTATTTTTTTTTAATATTTGTATTTTTGTAAATAATTTTAGGTATATATAAATATATGTAAAGATATATTAATCGTTTACAAACATTTCATTACATCAAAGATTGAAAATTTGAAAAACTGAATGAACGAAAATTTATAAAATCGAAAGAAACATCAAAAAAATAAAAGAAAGGCAAAATCGAGAAAATGAAAATTAAAAAATCGGAAATGAAAACTAGAAACCGGGAAGTTCAAAAATTGAGAAAACCAAAAATTGAAAAATTGGGAAGCCGAGAAATTGAAAAATTGTAAAAACTAAAGTTGAAAGAACGAAAAATTTTAAAACCGAAATATTGAAAAATGAAAAAATTGAAAAATGAAAGACAAGAACAAAAGATTGTGATACTAAAATAAGTTACTAAATAAGTAAATCCAGATTTTTCGGGAAAAATCAGTGAGTTGTTCTTGATCTAGTCAATACTATAATAAACTGCCTCATTAATTAATTTTTGTGTGTCAACCTATATATATAACTCTAAAAACTATGGGTGCATTGATATACTACAAGTATGGAGTCAAAATATTTTGCATAATTCAGAGAGGATTTATTAGACAAAATTTTGAGATGACGTCATTAGATTTTTGGAAGGGGATAGGCATTATATTTCTAATATAAGTACATAATTTGACAACAATAAATAAATAATAAAAATCGCCACAGACGCCAACCAGACAGACAGACAGAAACGGAAGATCACTTTTTTCCTACTCTCTGGGTAATGAAACGTCTGGAAAACATTAAACTGGGAGTCGCCCTATGGACTCCACTACTAGACTTCCTTAGCTTACGCTCGAAGTAAAAATCCTCGTCGTCTAGGTTGTGGAAGGCAGCGTTTTTCACCTGTCGTTACTCGGTCGCATTTTCAATGTCGTCGCTTGATTGCAAGAACGAATTTAATACCATCGTGAATATGCAAATACGGACGAGTCACGACATGTAAGAACTACGTTGCCTTGTTTAACTTACACAGAGATACGCTAAGACAAATAAGCTCCGAACGGCCTGAAAACTGAATAATGTTAAAGGTCACGTCTTTGAAACCGTCTTCTTCATTAACCGCTAAACTTGCATGGAATAGTTGATTATTCGGATGTCTCGGAGTAATTGGAGGGACAACTCCGAAACTCTTCTAATTGCGACAATTCTCCCCCGTGATTTACGAGCGGGGCTTTAATGAAAGAAGGAGGCGCGACTTTGGGGACCTCGGACGAAAATTCTGACTCGGAAAACCGCCTAGCACTAGTGTCGTATCGATTTTCGCTTGCTCTCGAGATTCATAACGCCACAATTCCATCCTCGGTTCATTACTTCGACGGATTATCTGCACACCTCTCCAAAAGCTCTAGTCAAGTGTGCTCGGCGAGGGTGTCGGGTTCGACTGAACCAATAAGGGCGTGCTGCGGAGAACGTAACAAATTCGAGTGCGGAGGATCAAAACTATAGGGTTTAAGGAGGAGGGGGTGGACGTGCCGAATTGGCGCACTTTCACGCCTGAAGACGGGCCTGGCGGATCCACGCACACGCACAAATTGGGACCGACTTCCGGAGAGAACGATTTCGGTTTTTCGTTTCTTTCATTCATGGACTTGCAATTTTTCTGTTTTACGGTAGTTGAATTTTTCGATTTTTCAAGGTTTGTCGAAAATGTGAAAAACTGAAAACGTCGACAAATTTTAAGTCTAAAGATTGACTTCAAAAATCAAAATTATTGATTGATAAAAGTTTATTCCAGTTTTCATTTTCTATTTTTAATTTTTGAATTTCTCCAATTTTAATTTCTCAATTTTTCGACTTCACAATTTTGACGATTTTATCATTTTTCGATTTGATTCGTTTTTTCTTCCTTCCAATGTTTTGATTCATACATTTTTTCGATTTTGTAATTTTTGGTTTTGCAGTTTTTCGATTTTTCTTTCAGGTTTTCTAGTTTTTCGGTTTTTAACTATTCCATTTTTCAATTTTTGGAATTAAAAAAAATGGAAAAATTGCAAATTGGAGAACTGAAAAAATTAATAATTGAAACATGGAAAAACTAAAAATTGAGAAACATAAAAATAGGCAAAAAATCGAAAAATTGAAAAGTCGATTATATATTTAAAATGAAAACTGAAAAAGTTTCAAATGAAAAATTGAAAAATCAAGAAACTGAAAAATCTAAAATTGAAAAATCGAAAGATTGAAACCCGAAAAAAAGAGCATCGAAGAATCGAAAAATTGAAAAATCCAAAAATTGCAAAGTTTCACGTTGAAAAAGAGAAAAATTTCTGAAAACCCGGAAAATTTAAAAAATTATGAAAATAAAAAACTGAAACGAAAAATGGCAAACAGAAAGCTGCATAAATGAAAAACTGAAATATCCAAAAATTGAAACTATTAAAATAGAAAACTCGTAAAATCGCAAATCAAAAATTACAAAATCTTAAAAACTGAAAAATTTAAAAATGAAAACTCGAAGAGTCATATCGTAAAATTAAACATACTAAAGAAAAAAAAATGAAAAATTAAAAATGGCCAATCAAAAAATTGGAAAAACAAAAATTTTTAAAGTAGGACTATATGGAAAAATGAAAAATTGAAAAATAAAGAAAATAAAGAACCAAAACGAAAAAATGCAAATCCAAAATTTGAAGAAACGGAAAAATGAAGAATCGAAAAACTGCATAAGTAATTAAAAATAATCAATGAAAAAGTTTTAAAAGCCAACAACTGAACAATTAAAAAGTTTCACATTGAAACAGAGGAAAATTATAAAATCAGAGCATCGAAAAACCGAAAAATTGAAAAAATAATGAAAATAAAAAACCAAAAGAAAAATTGCAAAACGAATAATTGAAGAAATGAAAAAATGAAAAAGCGATAAATTGAAAAATTGAAAATCGAAAAATTAAAAAGTGGCATAAATGAAACATATTAAAATCTAATTATTTAAAAATTTAAAATTTGAATTTGAGGAAAACATGAATTGAATAAAAGAAAAATTAAAAATTGACATCTTGAAATATTAAAAATTAAAAAAAAAAATCGAATAACTGAAAAATCGAAAAATTGAGAAACGAAAAGTTAAAATATCTAAATTTTGAATAAACAAAAAATTAAAATTTAATAAAATTGAAAAATTGAAAAAAGCAAATATTAAAATATCTTTCAAATGGATGTATTCAAAAGCTAGAAGCTTCAAAAATTGAAAAAACTAAATATTGAAACATCAAAAAATTGGGAAATTCAAAAGTTGAGAAATCGAATAACTTTTTTCCACCAAGTGTCTTTTTTTTGAAAAATTGGAAGATCACAGGTATTTGAGTGTTATTTTTTGACAGAATTAAAAAAATTTGGAGACTGCTGCTAGTATTATGTTTTTGACAAAATTTGAAAAAACGACTTGTTTCTTAACACCTCTAATTTATTTTTGTTTTTCCTAAAAAAGGAGATTTTTTGTTGTTTGACAGGATCTCAGGTTTCCGAACACTTTTTTGTTTATAAAAAATGACTTTATTTAAATTTTAAAACATTTTGGTTTTCCAAAAAAAAAGAATCTCGAGATTCCGAGTGGTTTAAAAAAATTGGAATTTTATTTTGGAAAAAAAATTAAAGAAATCTCAAGTTTTCGATCTTTTTTTTTTTTAAAGCTGTGTTTTTATTTAAGAACGTCATTTTCTACTCAAAAAAATCTAGAGTTTGTAGGTGTTGTTTCTTTTTTTAGTTAAAGAAAATCTCAAATTTCCACTATGTCTTTTTTTTTAAATTGGAAGATCGCAGGTTTTTGAGTGTTATTTTTTGACAGAATTAAAAAAATTTGGAAACTGCTGCTAGTATTTTGTTTTTGAAAAAAATTTGAAAAAACGACTTGTTTTGTAACATCTCTCGTTTATTTTTGTTTTTTCTAAAAAAAAAGTAGATTTTTGTTGTTGTTTTTTTTTGCAAAATTTGACAGGATCTCAGGTTTCCGAATAAATCAGTTTATTTAAATTTTAACCCATTTTGAGTGTCACTGGTTTTCCAAAAAAAAAAGAATCTCGCGATTCCGAGTGGTTTAAAAAAAATTGAAGTTTTATTTTGGAAAAAAAATTGAAAAAATCTCAAGTTTCCGCGATTTTTTTTTTAATAAAAAAAATCTCTGTTTTCATTTAAGAACGTCATTTTCTACTCAAAAAAAACTAGAGTTTCTAAGTGTTGTTTCTTATTTTAGTTAAAGAAAATCTCAAATTTCCACCGTCTTTTTTTTTTGAAAAATTGGAAGTTCATAGGTTTTTGAGTGTTATTTTTGACAGAATTAAAAAAATTTTGGAAACTGCTGCTAGTATTTTGTTTTTGACAAAATTTGAAAAAACGACTTGTTTTTTTAACATCTCTCGTTTATTTTTGTTTTTTCTAAAAAAAGTAGATTTTTTGTTGTTTGACTGGATCTCAGGTTTCCGAACACTTTTTTATTTATAAAAAACACTTTATTTAAATTTTAAAACATTTTGACTGTCACTGGTTTTCCAAAAAAAAAGAATCTCGAGATTCCGAGTGGTTTGAAAAAATTGGAATTTTATTAATGGAAAAAAAAATTGAAAAAATCTCAAGTTTCCGAGTTTTTTTTTATAAAAAAATCTCTGTTTTTATTTAAGAACGTCATTATCTACTAAAAAAAATGTAGAGTTTCTAAGCCTTGTTTCTTTTTTTTGTTAAAGAAAATCTCAAACTTCCACTAAGTGTCTTTTTTTTTGAAAAATTGGAAGATCACAGGTTTTTGAGTGTTATTTTTTGACAGAATTAAAAAAAGTTTGGAAACTGTAGCTAGTAATTTGTTTTTGACAAAATTTGAAAAAACGACTTGTTTTTTAACATCTCTCGTTTATTTTTGTTTTTCAAAAAAAGTAGATTTTTTGTCGTTTTTTTTTTTGTAAAAAATTGACAGTATATAAGGTTTCCGAATACTTTTTTCTTTATAAAAAAACACTTTATTTAAATTTTAACACATTTTGAGTGTCACTGGTTTTCCGAAAAAAAAAAGAATCTCGAGATTCCGAGTGGTTTGAAAAAATTGGAATTTTATTGTGGGAAAAAAATTAAAAAATATCTCAAATTTCCGAGTTTTTTTTTTTTTTATAAAAAAAATCTCTGTTTTTATTTAAGAACGTCATTTTCTACTCAAAAAAATCTAGAGTTTGTAGGTGTTGTTTCTTTTTTTAGTTAAAGAAAATCTCAAATTCCCAAGTGTTTTTTTTTTTCAAAAATTGGAAGAAGTTCTGGAAAATCGAAAAACTGATATATTTAAAAATGAAAACTCGAAGAGTCGTATCGTAAAATTAAACATACTAAAGAAAAAAAAATGAAAAATTAAAAATGGCCAATCGCAAAATTGGAAAAACAAAAATTTTTAAAGTAGGACTATATGGAAAAATGAAAAATTGAAAAATAAAGAAAATAAAGAACCAAAACGAAAAAATGCAAATCCAAAATTTGAAGAAACGAAAAAATGAGGAATCGAAAAACTGCATAAGTAATTAAAAATAATAAATGAAAAAGTTTTAAAAGCCAACAACTGAAAAATTAAAGTTTCACATTGAAACAGAGGAAAATTATAAAATCGGAGCATCGAAAAACCGAAAAATTGAAAAAATAATGAAAATAAAAAAACCAAAAGAAAAATTGCAAAACGAATAATTGAAGAAATGAAAAAATGAAAAAGCGATAAATTGAAAAATTGAAAATCGAAAAATTAAAAAGTGGCATCAATGAAAAATATTAAAATCTAATTATTTAAAAATTTAAAATTTGAATTTGAGGAAAACATGAATTGAATAAAAGAAAAATTAAAAATTGACATCTTGAAATATCAAAAATTAAAAAAAAAAATAAAATTCGAATAACTGAAAAATCGAAAAATTGAGAAACGAAAAGTTAAAATATCTAAATTTTGAATAAACGAAAAATTAAAATTTAATTTAATTTAATAAAATTGAAAAAACCAAATGTTAAAATATCTTTAAAATGGATGTATTCAAACGCTAGAAACTTCAAAAATTGAAAAAACTAAATATTGAAACATCAATAAATTGGGAAATTCAAAAGTTGAGAAATCGAATAACTTTTTTCCACCAAGTGTCTTTTTTTTTGAAAAATTGGAAGATCACAGGTATTTGAGTGTTATTTTTTGACAGAATTAAAAAAATTTGGAGACTGCTGCTAGTATTTTGTTTTTGACAAAATTTGAAAAAACGACTTGTTTCTTAACACCTCTAATTTATTTTTGTTTTTTCTAAAAAAGGAGATTTTTTGTTGTTTGACTGGATCTCAGGTTTCCGAACACTTTTTTATTTATAAAAAATCACTTTATTTAAATTTTAAAACATTTTGACTGTCACTGGTTTTCCAAAAAAAAAGAATCTTGAGATTCCGAGTGGTTTGAAAAAATTGGAATTTTATTAATGGAAAAAAAAATTTTAAAAATCTCAAGTTTCCGAGTTTTTTTTTTATAAAAAAATTTCTGTTTTTATTTAAGAACGTCATTTTCTACTTAAAAAAATGTAGAGTTTCTAAGCCTTGTTTCTTTTTTTTGTTAAAGAAAATCTCAAACTTCCACTAAGTGTCTTTTTTTTTTTGAAAAATTGGAAGATCACAGGTTTTTGAGTGTTATTTTTTGACAGAATTAAAAAAATTTTGGAAACTGCTGCTAGTAATTTGTTTTTGACAAAATTTGAAAAAACGACTTGTTTTTTAACATATTTCGTTAATTTTTGTTTTTCAAAAAAAAAAGTAGATTTTTTGTCGGTTTTTTTTGTAAAAAATTGACAGTAGGTATATCAGGTTTCCGAATACTCTTTTCTTTATAAAAAAAACACTTTATTTAAATTTTAACACATTTTGAGTGTCACTGGCTTTCCAAAAAAAAAAGAATCTCGAGACTCCGAGTGGTTTGAAAAAATTGGAATTTTATTATGGGAAAAAAATTAAAAATATCTCAAGTTTCCGAGTTTTTAATCTCTGTTTTTATTTAAGAACGTCATTTTCTACTCAAAAAAATCTAGAGTTTGTAGGTGTTGTTTCTTTTTTTAGTTTAAGAAAATCTCAAATTCCCAAGTGTTTTTTTTTCAAAAATTGGAAGAAGCTCAGGAAAATCGAAAAACTGATAAATTTAAAAATGAAAACTCGAAGAGTCATATCGTAAAATTAAACATACTAAAGAAAAAAAAATGAAAAATTAAAAATGGCCAATCGAAAAATTTGAAAAACAAAAATTTTTAAAATAGGACTATATGAAAAATTAAAAATTGGAAAATAAAGAAAATGAAGAACCAAAACGAAAAAATGCAAATCCAAAATTTGAAGAAATGAAAAAATGAAGAATCGAAAAACTGCACAAGTAATTAAAAATAATAAATGAAAAAGTTTTAAAAGCCAACAACTGAAAAATTAAAAAGTTTCACATTGAAACAGAGGAAAATTATAAAATCGAAAAACCGAAAAATTAAAAAAATAATGAAAATAAAAAACCAAAAGAAAAATTGCAAAACGAATAATTGAAGAAATGAAAAAATGAAAAAGCGATAAATTGAAAAATCGAAAATCGAAAAATTAAAAAGTGGCATAAATGAAAAATATTAAAATCTAATTATTTAAAAATTTAAAATTTGAATAATCAAAACTTTGAGGAAAACATGAATTGAATAAAAGAAAAATTAAAAATTGACATCTTGAAATATCAAAAATTACAAAAAAAAAATAAAATTCGAATAACTGAAAAATCGAAAAATTGGGAAACGAAAAGTTAAAATATCTAAATTTTGAATAAACGAAAAATTAAAATTTAATAAAATTGAAAAATTGAAAAAACCAAATATTAAAATATCTTTAAAATGGATGTATTCAAATGCTAGAAGCTTCAAAAATTGAAAAAATTAAATATTGATACATCAAAAAATTGGGAAATTCAAAAGTTGAGAAATCGAATAACTTTCAATCCAAAATTCGAAAAATTCTAGAATTTTGAAAAATCGAAAAATGGAAAATGTGAAAAATGAAATATTAAAATATCTAAAAACACGTACCAAAGCGTTAATTATGCAACCAGTTATAGATTTCCGGCAACAAAATTTAAAATCAGACGGTCTTTTTTACTACTGGATTAAAGAATCGCAGATCACCGTGTTTTTCGTTAATATAAAACTGCGCTCTTGAAATTTTGTTTTAAAAGATTAAAATCCACCTTAACGTTGGCGTAATTTGATGACGCTCAGTCAATGTAATTTGACGTCGCTGAGTTAGCTCAATTTTACAATCACTACAAAGCACGCTTTTTGCATTTTTAAACATTCTTCAATTTCATGTACCTCAAGGGCGCTTGAGCGAAACGATCGAATGTCCTGGAAAGGCCGTCCGGAGCTGGAATTTCCGCGAGGACGAAAAACGGTGTTTATTCGTCCGCTTTTTCTGTAAACTCGCTCCCCGATCTTGATCGGGGGCAACTACCGAGTCGAGGCCCGCGCTAGATAGGTCCCCTCGATAAACGAAGAATGTTGTAGTCCGATATCAGCGAAAGAATTCCAGTTATTGATTTCATACAACCGCCCCAGGTTATCGGTGACGAAGCGAAAAGCGGGAGGAGACAACCGACGAACTTTACTATTACGGCATCTTTATCACGAAATTTAATTTAGAGATAAAAAGGAAAACAGAAAACGTTTTATGTAGTACTTTTTACAAACGAATTCGATTCCCTCGCACTGCTTCCACGTTTACAGGTTTCTTTATGCAAAGTTTGCGCGGAAGTTTTTGTTGCTTTGAGTGAAAAATGGGGCGGATCGTCGCTAAGTTGTTTATTGCAAAGTTTGAGTCGGATTCGGATCAAAACAACATGAATAAGTCATAAATTTATGGAAAAAATCTTAAGTTTTCCAGTGAAATTTGTATGCTTTTGTCGCGTCCGCGTGCCAATGCCCATTTGCTTACCGAAGGGTGAAATTTCGTTCCTGCACCCCTTAGCGAACAAACAATGCAGGAATCGGAAAAACGTCGGCTCGCGTCGGATGTTTCTGATACGTGTCGTGTTTTTTCGATATATTCGACGGAGTCGTAAGAAATGTGACTCTATCGAGGGGGCAATCTTTCCAAACGGCCCGCATTTCAATGAATTAAAGGAAATTGTTTTAGAGGCGCTCTAAAGTTCTTCTAATGTACCCTTCCAGCTTTATGAGACTCCAAAGAGGTCAGACCTTAATGCAATTTGGAAAGCTTTCAGCAGAATCAATAACTCGATCAAATCTACTTCTCGATGCATACAAATCACATTCAGAGCTCTCGTTTTGAAAGGGCAATAACCGCTTTTAAGGCCCGCAGTCTCTAAAGAAATTAGCGAGTGGGTCCTCGGCAAAGGTGCCATCTAAATCAATTTCCTTCCCGCCACTCACGAACGACGAGTTTTCGGACCACCCTCTGCGTTTTTCGTCTCGATTTCACCTCATCCAGAGCAAACCAAACGTTCGTTCGTTTAATATTCTCCTCAAACAGCTAAATATAGAGATCAAAGATTTTCCCTGTGCAAACATTTTAGTCGTGGGCTCATTTCATAAAACTTCCGTTGGCTTCGACAATGGATCCTCTTTCGATCCAATCTCGGTATTTCGGCATCTTATTACATGTTTGTCGTCCAAACAGTATTAATAACGCCATTTTTTCATTCCACAAAAAGCCTCCTCACTCCCGTTATGCAAATTAATTCGAGTATCAATTTGCATCGAAACGTTTTATTGTTTGCGGAAAAATATAAAATACGAAATTACATGAATATCTTACCGTTCGAGAAGAACCCAAAAGAAACGTCTGCCGGGTAATTTCAAATTAAATTTATTGGACTGCGGAGGAAAGCCACTTTTTTCATCTTTGAATGTTTCTTATTGTGGAAGAGCAACTGTATTCCGTTCCCCGAGGAGTAAAGTGAAAAGGGAGGAATTATTATTAACAGCAAGACCTGTCTGTGCATGCTTTTTTATTTTTTTTTTGAGAGCGCGCTACGAACGCGGAGAGCATAATTTATGGCCGGCTCTGCAGAGCTTCGATCGAAAACGGTGGCCCGATATTGACGAACGGTTTGTTTTTAAATTGACAAGACAACGTTTTTGTTTATAATAATAATTATTGTTAATAATTAATAATAATTAGCTTGGCACGGGTAGCAGACATATGCAACCCGGAGTCTGCATATTTGTTTGTTGTGTTGCATATAGAACACAGGAAGTTTCGTTTTTTATAATTTTTTTTTACACAATTTACACGAAACCTTCCTCACGAATCACTCTATCTATTGGTGAAAACCGCATGAAAATCCGTACAGTAGTTTTTGAGTTATTGCATACAGAGGCTTCGTCAGTGACTTTATTTTACGTATGGGGAGAGTTGCCTAATTTGGACCGTTTGCACAAAATCTGCATTATAATTGTCATTTTTTATTAAATAAAGGTAACAAAAAATATATAGAGTCTCTTCTTCATGAGCCCTCTCCACTACGTGACCTTTTGTAAGGCGTCGCCTGAGAACTTGTTTGATCCACAGACCGGAGCGCGCTCAGGCCAATGTCGACTCTAAGCGTTCAGAATTTTTTAGTCACAATTTTGGTAGTTATTTTTTACTTTTATTTTTAGCAATAACGCAATAAAAAGCTCTCAGTGATCGAAAAACCGAAAAATTGAATTATCGAAGAATAGAAAATTTTAAAAATCGAAAAATTAAAAAAAAACAGAAATTCGAGAGTTTCCAAAACTGATAGTGTTGAAAAAATTGAGAAATCGGAAACTTGAAAAATCGAGGAATCTAAAAATCGGTAAATTTTAAAAATTGAAAACATTGAAAAATTCAAATATCGAAAAATTGGAAAATCGAAAATTTAAAAATTTGGAAAATGGAAAAACTGAAAACTCGAAAAATCGAAAAACCTAAAATTTTAAAACCTGAAAAGTTAAAATATCGAAAAGTTGAAAAATTGAGAAATCGAAGTATAAAATAGTCAGAAAATTGAAAAACGTAAACTTTAAAAAACGGAAAGTTGTAAATCCAAAAAGTAAAAAGCCGAGAAAGTTGAAATACTAAAAAACTCCAAAACTCAAATATCCAAAATTGGGAAATTAAAAAATTGAAAAATCAAAAACCTGAAAAATTGAACTGAAAAATCGAAACTTTGGGAAGGCGAGAAATGGGAAAATCAAAAAATAGATTAATTGAGAAATCGGAAAACTGAAAATTCAACGTCAAAAGTTGAAAAATCTAAAATTTAAAACATAGAATACCCACCCGTCTCGATTTCAGTGATTAATTTTATCTGCTCTAAGTGAAAAATGGATCTTATGCAGAAATAAAATTAGTCGCTAGAATAAAAAGAGGGGGGGTGGGCGGAGCTAGTACTTGGTAAGATAAGAATGATTTTGGCAAATGACATGTCCTGTAAGAAAACTGAGGGTGGGTGGGCGGGGCTAGTACTCGCAACGATAAGACTGAACAATATTAAGAATAATAACCGGAATGAAATGGGGGAGTGTGGGCGGGGCTATTGCTTGTCTATAAAAGATTCTATGAGAAAGTTATACTTGGCCCCACCCACCGACCCCTCCTCTCATTTTTTTTTCTTCTGAAATAAGAAATACATCTTATGACAAATAATTCAACAATAAAAAAATTACTTAGCGCTAATTTCGATTAATTCCCACTCCCACTCTACAAAAGAACAATTACCTAAACCCCGCCCACCCACTCGCCTCCATTTCGGTGATTAATTTTATTTGCTCTGAATGAAAGGTGGATCTTATGCAGAAATAAAATTAGTCGCTAGAATGAGAAGAGGGGGGGTGGGCGGGGCTAGTATTTGTTAAGATAAGACTGATTTTGGCAAGTAATATACTCTCCAAAAACATAAAGGGCGGGTGGGTGGGGCTAGTATCTACGACGATAAGACTGAACAATAGTAAGAGTAGTAACTGAAATGAAATGGGTGAGGGTGGGCGGGGCTTTAAAAGACTCTAGGAAGAAGTTAACCTTAGCCCCACCCACCCGTTCTTCTATTTTTTTTCTTCTGAAATAAGAAACAAATCTTATGACAAATAATACAACAATAAAAAAATTACTTAGCGCTAATTTCGATTATTTCCCACTCCTACTCTACAAAAGAACATATACCTAAACCCCGCCCACCCACCCGCCTCCATTTCTGTGATTAATTTTATCTACTCTGAATGAAAGGTGGATCTTATGTAAAAATAAAACTAGTCGTGAGAACGAGAAAAGGAGGGGTGGGCGGGGCTGGTACATGTTAAGATAAGATTGATTTTGACAAGTAATATACTCTGTAAGAAAATAGAGGGAGGGTGGGCGGGGCTAGTACTTGCAACGATAAGACTGAACAATATTAAGAGTAGTAACTGGAATGAAGAAGGGGTGGGTGGGCGGGGATATTGTTTGTCTATGAAAGACTCTATGAAAACAAAAATCTAGAAATCGAAACTCGATAATTTAAAAAATTGGAAAATTGAAAAATCGGATAATTCAAAAATCGAAACATCAATTGAGAAATCGAAAAACCAAAAAAGCAAAATCCAAGAATTGAAGAACTGAAAAATCGAAACTTGGAGAAGTCGAGAAATAGGAAAATAGATTAATTGAGAAATCGGAAAACTGAAAATTTTAGCAACGTCAAAATTTGAAAAATTGAAAAATAGAAATACTGAAGAACTGAAAAATTTAAAAAGCAACGTGAAAATTTGAAAAATTGAAAAATTGAAATACTGAAAAATTTAAAAATCTTAAATTTGAAACATTAAACAATGAAAATATCAGAAAATTGAAAAATCGAGAAATCCAAACGTCAAAAAATAAAAAAAATAAAAATTTAGTTTTCTTTGTATAACACGATTGCTTAAGAACATATTTCACATGGTAATTTCTCGTATAAAATAAGGATTTTACAATTAAGCTCTGCCTCTCGGCTTACGACGAATAAAAAAGTCAACAGAATTAAGATTGAGCGGGTGGGCGTGGATTATATTTTACCTTTATTTTTTTCACAACAAAAACTTAGAACTTGATTGTTAAATTTTCCATTTTAAATATGTTTTAAGATTCATGTTGTGAAAACAAGTCTATAAATATTAAAACAAAAAGGCTAAATGTAACCAAGGGAGCGGATTTTAACTACAAAATACTTATTTCTTTACAAAAAATTAAAAATATGTTTTTGAGTATCGTGTTGTTCAAAGAATGCTATCTATATTTTAAAAAATTGGTCTAAAGAGTTTAGACAGTACTTCCCTCGCTGTCGAAAACGTGACGACTGCATGTCTATTATTTTTTTTTCGCAGTAGATTTCATTATTTTTTGTGAGTCACCCGGTATATGCAAATTCAAAAAATATGAATGGAATGATAAATTACAAGTACAATTTTTGGTTAGCGTTTTATCATCTACATGATATTCCTAATATAACTACAAAATTTCACAACAATCGGCCCAGTACTTTCGGAGATTATCTGTCTAATAAAAATCCGGGACGGCAGACAGACGGACAGACGGACGGACAGACGGACAGACGGACAGACAGACGGAAATGGGGGACCTATTTCTTCGTCTTCTAGGGGTCATGAAAGATCGAGAAAACGTAAAAGTAGAGAGTCGACCGACGGACTCGATTACAATACTTCCTTTGCTTACGCTCGGGAAGTAATAAAAATTGGAAAATCGAAAATTTAAAAATTCGGAAAATAGAAAAGTTAAAATATCGAAAAGTTTAAAAATTGAGAAATCGAAGTATAAAACAGTCGAAAAATTGAACAATGTAAACTTTAAAAACCGGAAAGTTGTAAATCCAAAAAGTAAAAAGCCGAGAAAGTCGAAATACTAAAAAATTCCAAAACTCAAATATCCAAAAATAGGGAAATTAAAAAATTGAAAAATCAAAAACCTGAAAAATTGAACTGAAAAACAAAGATCGAAACTTTGGGAAGGCGAGAAATGGGAAAATAAAAAAATAGATTAATTGAGAAATCGGAAAACTGAAAATTCAACATCAAAAGCCGAAAAATTAAAAAATATTGAAGAACTGAAAGATCGAAAAGTCGAAAAATCTAACATTTAAAACATTGAAAAAATCGAGAAATCGAAACTTGATAATTAAAAAAATTGGAAAATTGAAAAATCGGATAATTCAAAAATCGAAACATTAACTGAGAAATCGAAAAACCAAAAAAGCAAAATCGAAAAATCGAAACTTTCAGAAGTCGAGAAATAGGAAAATAGATTAATTGAGAAATCGGAAAACTGAAAACTTAGCAACGTCAAAATTTGAAAAATTGAAAAATAGAAACACTGAAGAACTGAAAAATTTAAAAATCTTAAATTTAAAACATTGAACAATTAAAATATCACAAAACTTAAAAATCGAGAAATCCAAACGTCAAAAAATAAAAAAAATAAAAATTTAGTTTTCTTTGTATAACACGATTGCTTAAGAACATATTTCACATGGTAATTTCTCGTATAAAATAAGGATTTTACAATTAAGCTCTGCCTCTCGGCTTACAACGAATAAAAAAAGTCAACAGAATTAAGATAGGGCGGGTGGGCGGGGATTATATTTTACCTTTTTTTAATATACATAGCCATTTTTTTTCACAACAAAAACTTAGAACTTGATTGTTAAATTTTCCATTTTAAATATGTTGTAAAAACAAGTCTATAAATATTAAAACAAAAAGGGAAAATGTAACCAAGGGGGCGGATTTTAACTGCAAAATACTTATTTCTTTACAAGAAATTAAAAATATGTTTTTGAGTATCGTGTTGTTCAAAGAATGCTATCAATATTAAAAAAAAGGCAAAGTTTAAACCCCGCCCACCCACCCTATCTCAATTGTGATGATTTTTTCTATTCTTAGAAACTTAAAACACGTTTAAAATGGTACATTTTTGTAAGAAAATATGGATTTTGCAATAGGGCTCCGCCCCTAGGTCTGCCAACGAATGATAAATTCGTTACTATATATTTAGATCAAGGCAGGAAGGAATTGGGTTTGGTCTTTGGCTTTAATTTTTTCTTAATATGTATAGTATTCTTTGATTACCGCCCCTTTGCCTCTCTAAGATTAAAAAAAAATCAAAAATAGATTAGTTGAAAAATCGGAAAACTGAAAATTTAACAACGTCAAAATTTGAAAAATGGAAAAATAGAAATACTGAAGAACTGAAAAATCAAAAAATCGAGAAATCGAAAATTCTAAAATTTAAAACATTGAACAATTAAAATATCGCAAAATTGAAAAATCGAGAAATCTAAACATCAAAAATAAAAATTCGGAAATCTAAAATTTGAAAATCGAAAAACTGTAAATCGGCAAATCGAAACTCCAGAATTTAAAAAATTGAAAAATTGGAAAATCGAAAAATTGAAAAGCCCAGAGGATCGAGAAATCGAGGAGTCGAAAGCCAAGAAGAAAAGTTAAAAATTGAAGAATTAATAAATCGAGAAATTGAAAAATCGGAAAAATTGCAAAAAGAAAAATTGGAAAATCGAAAATTTAAAAATTCGGAAAATCGAAAAATTGAAATATAGAAGAACTGGAAATTCGAGAAATCGAAAAACCTGGAATTTTAAAAATTGAAAAATTAAAACATCATTTTACAAAAATGCAGACAGTATTCTTCCGTTTTACTAATTTAATAGTTGACTTACAACTAAAGCTTTCATTCCATACCAACAGATGTCACTTTTATGCCCAATTAGCTAAAATGATTCCAATCCAAATTAGGACGCGGTTCAAATTACGCAACTCTCCCCTATATAGTATGTATAGATGTGAAAGCTTCTTGGGAGTCGCAAGTCTTTTGACCCCGAATTGTCTTTTTTTATTAAAGAATATGAAATCTTCTGGAGTCCCCAACTGACTTTTTTTTAAGATGATGAAACCTTCTCGGTCACCCCAACTTAGGGTGATCATCCGTCCGGATTTTTTCCGGACATGTTCGGAATTTGAGGTACAAAATTATTTCGTATTTTTATTTTACATCAAAAAGTATACATTGAGAATCCGGCGCACCGATTAATTTTAAAGACGTTTTATTCCTATTTAATGAAAAATGAAAAATTACTCAAAAAAAAATTACAGTGTGGTAAAGTATAAGAAATAGCACTCTGTATATTGTAAATTGTACATAAGACTACAAAATATTCTATAATCTAATATAGTGATGTTATTTAGATGTTTAGAATTTTTTATTTTATTCTCGTATATAATAACTACATATTTAAAAAAAAAAATGTGTACTTTCAAATATTTTATTTCATTGTAAAACAAGACGACTTTTATCCCCTCCCCCTCGCCTCTTCCTCAACCCCATCAATACTACATCCGGAAATGGTTTGAAGCAAATATAGTCACCCTACCCCAACTGTCTTTTTTTTTAAGAAGATGAAACTTTCTCGGGGGCCCCAACTGTAATTTTTTATGAAAGAATATTAAACCTTCTCAGAGACCCCAACTGTCTGCTTTTTAAGATGATGAAACCTTCTCGGTGACCCCAACTGTCTTTTTACTTCCCGAGCGTAAGCAAAGGAAGTATTGTAATCGAGTCCGTCGGCCGACTCTCTACTTTTACGTTTTCTCGATCTTTCATGACCCCTAGAAGACGAAGAAATAGGTCTCCCATTTCCGTCTGTCTGTCCGTCTGTCCGTCCGTCTGTCCGTCTGTCCGTCTGTCCGTCTGTCCGTCTGTCCGTCTGCCGTCCCGGATTTTTATTAGAAAGATAATCTCCGAAAGTACTTGACCGATTGTTGTGAAATTTTGTACTTATATTAAGAATATCATGTAGATGGTAAAACGCTAACCAAAATTTGTCTAATCATCCCCACCACTAATGCGATGACGTCACTTCAAAATTGTACATAGTAAATAGGTTTTAAATTGTATAAAATAACATAGTCCTACACATGTAGTTTACAACTCCCAATTGACTTTTCACCCGAAACGTCCAGATTTTTGGAAAAAAAATCAAAATTATAAAACAACATTTTGAAATTTAATTTTTAATCTGCTAACCAGAATGCTTTGAAATGTTGCAGATGTTTTAAGGCTATAAAGAGCATCATAAATCTTTAGTCAAAAAATATTTGCTTATCCCCTCCAAAAACTTGATGACGTCAGCTCAAAAGTTTGTGGAATAAATCATATCTAAAATGTACAAAATATGATGAGTCTGTACTTGTGATCTATCACTGCATTCATATTTTTTGGATTTGCATATACAGGGTGACTCAAAAAAATTAATGAATGCGTAAATTTATTTTACTGATTTACTCAGAAACTACAAAACCGAATGCTTTGAAATCTTGCAGATGTTTTAAGGTTATAAAGAGCATAATAAATTTTTAGTCAAAATATATTTGGTTATCTTCTACAAAAAACTGATGACGTCAGCTCAAAAGTTTGCCGAATAAATCGAATCTAAAATGTACAAAATATGATGTGTCTGTACTTGTGATTTATCATTCCATTCATATTTTTGGATTTGCATATGCAGGGTGACTCAAAAAAATTAATGAATGCGTGAATTTATTTTATCGATTTAAGCAGGAATTACAAAACCGAATGCTTTGAAATCTTGGAGATATTTTAAAGTTATTATAGGCATGGTAAGCTTTTGTTCAAAATGTATTTGTTCATCCCTCCTAAAAAAATTGATGACGTCACCCTTAAATTTTGCTGAATAAATCCCATCTAAAATGCAAAAAATATGATGGGTTTGTACTTGTGATTTATCATTCCATTCATATTTTTTAGATTTTCTTAAGAGGTGGTTCAAAAAAATTAATGAAGTCAATTTATTTTATTGATTAAATTAAAGGCAACACTTATTATTAGTATTACACCCCAACCAACCCAATTTGGTAGACACAAAATTTGTTAAAGGAAAAACTCGGTTGAAACATAAGGGTAGCACGCTTATTTACATCGACTTTAACATTACAGACCTGCATTTGTTTTATGCGCTCACTTCGTTCCGCGAATGTGGAATAGACATGTTTATAATCAACCAATTGTGAATTTCACCGTCAAGAATTAAAATAAAACCCAATGTTTTATATAATAAGCGGAAGCCGAAACGATAAAACCGATGGTCGTTTTGTTTACAGTTTCTCTGTTTGACTCTCACGTATGTTGTTACGCTTGTCATCTTAAATTAAGAATGTTTATACATAAACGATTTTCAGTTGCCTCTCATATTACTAGACAGCGGATTTCTGTCGGGCTACGTCATGATTATAGGTGGGGACGCGCTGGATCGCCGGGACTCAGTAGTGGGTGATAGATAATCACTGAATTTAATCGGTACTAATTCCATAAATATAATTAACGATTTATTAATCAAACGGCTAAGTAAATGAGAACGGGAATTAACAGCAGAGTGCAACGAAACAGCGTTATTCTAATCTCAAATAAACGAAGTGCAGTCCGTAACCGCAATGAATTCGCATCCCGTACGAGCCGTACCGAGTTTGGCCTTGCCTAGCCCGACAGAAATCCGCTCTCTACATATTACACACCGGCGCCGTATACGTGAGCAAATTGTTTCGTTATTTTATTGATTATAACAAATCAATATTCAAAACGACCCAATTCATTTTCCCGAAAATTTGGGAATACAATAATTTTATTCTTAGTATTACACTACATCTATCCAAACTGATATACGTGCCCTTGCAAAAATGTTGATGACGTCATCGCAATTTTTTTTTTAATTCCCACTACAAAAATGTAATGAGAAAAAAAAACACAATAGGCATGCAGTCGTCAAGTTTCCGACAGCGAGGGAAGTACTGTCTAAACTCTTTAGACCAATTTTTTTATTAAAGAATATGAAACCTTCACGGAGACCCCAACTGACTTATTTATAAGATGATGAAACTTCCCGGTCGCCCAAAGTCTCTTTTTTTAAGAAAATGAAACCTTCTCGAGAGGCCCAATTGTCTTTTTTTTAATGAGGTAACGTTCTCGGGGGTCCAACTGTGTTTTTTTAAGAAAACGAAACCCTCCCGGGGGCCCAAACTCTTTTTTTTGGTAAAGAATGTGAAACCTCGAGAGACCCCAACTGCCTTTTCTTCAAAATAAAACTTTCTCTGCAGCCCAACTGTGTTCTTTAAGAAGACGAAACCTTCTCAAGGGTGCCAACTGTCATTTTTATTAAAGAATATGAAACCTTCTCGATGGTCCCAACTATCTTTTTTAGTAAAGAATGTGAAACCTTCTCGGGAGACCTCCAACTGTCTTTTTTCATAAGAAGACGAAACCTTCTCGGGAACCCTTAGTGTCTTTTTTTTAAGAAGATGAAATATTCTCGGAGACCCCCAAATGTCTTTTTTTAATTAAAGAGGGAACCCAACTGTCTTTTTTAGAAGATGAAACCTTCTCGAGGGGCATCAACTTTCTTTTTTTAGAAGATGAAAACTTTGGGGGGGGGGGCAACTGTCTTTTTTTTAAGATGAAACCTCTGGGGTCTCTAACTGCCTTTTTTAAGAAGACGATTTTAGTGCCGAAAAACGAATTGCACCACGATAATAAGCAAATTTAGCATTGTAAGTCGATATAAACCCAGAAAACCATGTAAACTAATTAGAATACAAACGAGTTTTATTTTCGTTAAGTGTATAATTGGTTGCATAATCAACGCATTCCATTGATTTGATCTTTTAAACTAAAACGTTCTGACTTCAAAGAGGTCGATTTGCGACTCCTAACCCACTAACCTCTAACGGTTTTCGCCGCATCGCTATAATGATCATCAATTACCTGTTTGTACACTAATTATTCAGGACGTCTTAATGATTCATCGCGCTGAAAGCCCTCCAGATTGTAACCATTCAGCTATTAATCTCCGATAAAACATCCGCGACAGTGCGGAACTAGGAAATCGTCAAAGCCGCTATCGACCAACCAACACGGCACAAGTTAAAGATAACCCCACTCTATAATTTCTCAGCCTAATTGCGCCCGATCTCTCATCCACCCTCCCCGTGCTTATCCGCTTTTTCCTCGCTTCGACATTGTCACATAAAACTGGCGCAGTCGGTAGGATACAATGAATGATCTCTTCCAGCTGTGCTACGGGGCGAGTTCGCCGGCCCTCTCCGACCGAAACCGCTTTCCCACGCTTTTCCGCACCCATCCGTCGGCCACCGTTCACAACCCGACGCGCATCAAGCTAATGAAGAAGTTCGGCTGGTCGAGGGTGGCCATCCTGCAGCAGGCGGAGGAAGTCTTCATTTCGACGGTGGAGGATCTGGAGACTCGTTGCATGGAGGCCAACATCGAGATCGTGACGAGGCAGTCGTTCCTGAGCGACCCCACCGACGCGGTGAGGAACCTGCGGCGGCAGGACGCGAGGGTCATCGTGGGGCTGTTCTACGTGGTGGCGGCGAGGAGGGTGCTGTGCGAGATGTACAAGCAGAAGCTGTACGGGAAGTCGTACACCTGGTTCTTTATCGGTGAGTCTTCGATTTTTAATGTTTGCGCCGTCTTCGTGGAGTAATTGCCGAAAGCGGATCGACGCAGGAGGGCGATAAAACGCTCTTTAATCCAATCAATGCAATTTACTGATAAGTAGGTATCGTTTTCTCAATCACATTACGGCAGACGTTCGAGTTGCGCCTTTGTGTTGTTTTTTTGTGTGTTGGTTCTTTTTTATTTTATTTCGTTTAGATAAATACTTGTTGATTATTTAGAGAGTTCGCGAACGTCGTAAATTTTATTGGAAGTTCAGGTGAAGAGCTCTGGAGACAATATCGAAAAGAGACAAATTTATTGCCTATTATGCGGCAGGCACTTACGGTTACGACGAAAACAACATAACAAGAAAAGTATTTTATAATCTAGAGAAGTTAATCCATAAACCCCCCACGGGTACAGTCATTATATTAATTGGATCGTATCTGATGGGCAGCTGCGTTTTCTTCCCGACAGACAGACAGTAGTTGAGGATGACGTATGCTATTCCAACTTTGATTTGGAGGACGCCGAATCGTTTACCTAAACACACGAAAAAAAATTGCATTAAAATACATAATATACACAAAACTTCACAAAAAAATTCAATTTCCTTGAGAAATAAGCAAATTAGATTTTGCGAATTTTACTTTATTTTTAAATAAATATGTGTGGATTGTTACTAAACTGCGGGTAAAAAGCATACCATGCGTATGTTTAAAATGAGTTTTTCATAGTATTAAAAAAAATGGGTCAAATGTGGACCAAAAAAGGCCTAATTTTACTTCATTTTCTGGGACCCCTTTTGTTTTTAAAGTGGTTTGAAAAAATCTTAGCGACATTTTTGCTTTTTTTTAAGCACTTTGAAAGAGTTCTGTTTTTAAAGTAGTTTGAAAGAGTCTTGGGGATGCCGTCTCTTGTTTTTGAAGTAGTTTGAAAGAATCTCCGGGACCCGTTGTACCTGATTCTTGAAGTAATTTGAAAGAATCTCTTGAACACCTTTTGTCTCGTTTTTGAAGTAGTTTGAAAGCTTCTCGGGGAGCTCTTGCGTTTCGTTTTTGGAGTACTTTTTGAAAGAATCTCAGGAACACCTTCGATTTATTTTTGAAGTAGTTTGAAAGAATTTGTGCTTTTTTTCGCCCTCAAATAGTGGAGAAAACTGGTCATTTAACCAGAGGTCTCCACTATTTTTTGTAAAAATGTAAAACTTGCTAAATCAGTCCGAAATTGAACCGAAAACAAGTCTATCTGTTGTGAAAATGCATGTATCTTATGGGAAAGTTTCTCAGAATCACGATTTTATGCTTACTTTCGTCGTGGGTCCTCAAATAGTGGAGAAAATGGCTTATCAAACGAGACACCTCCAATATTTTTTCTAAAAATATTAAACTTGCTAAATCAGTTCGCAATTGGTCCGAAAAAAAGTCTATCTGTTCCGAAAATGCAATTATCTTACGGGATATTTCTCGGAAACCCCTTTCATTTTTTTATTGAAGTAGTTTAAAAGAATCTTGGAGACTCCTTGTCTTGATTTTGAAGTAATTTGAAATAATTTAGGGGACTTCTTGCGTCTCCTTTTTGAAATAGTTTGAAATAATCTTGGGGATCCCTAGTGTTTTATGTTTGAAGTGGTTTAGAAAGAATTTCGGAGATCTCTTATGCTTGCTTTTTGAAGTAATTTGAAAGAATCATGGGGACTTTTGTGTTTTATTTTTGAAGTAATTTAAAAGAATCTGGTTTTTGAAGTAGTTTGAAAGAATTTCGGAGATCCCTTTCATTTTGATTTTGAAGTGGTTTGAAAACATGTCGAGGATCCCTTGCGTCTGATATTTGAAATACTCTGAAAGAGTCCTTTGTTTTGTTTTTTAAGTAGTTTGAAAGAATCTTGGGTATCCCTAGTGTTTTATGTTAGAAGTGGTTTAGAAAGAATTTCGGAGATCCCTTATGCTTGGTTTTTGAAGTAATTTGAAAGAATCATGGGGAAATTTTGTTTTATTTTTGAAGTAATTTAAAAGAATCTGGTTTTTGAAGTAGTTGGAAAGAATTTCGGAGATCCCTTATGCCTAGTTTTTGAAGTAATTTGAAAGAATCTGGTTTTTGAAGTAGTTTGAAAGAATTTCGGAGATCCCTTATGCCTAGTTTTTGAAGTAATTTGAAAGAATCACGGGGATATTTTGTTTTATTTTTGAAGTAATTTAAAAGACTCTGGTTTTTGAAGTAGTTTGAAAGAATTTCGGAGATCCCTTTCGTTTTGATTTTGAAGTGGTTTGAAAACATGTCGGGGATCCCTTGCGTCTGATATTTGAAGTAGTCTGAAAGAGTCCTTTGTTTTGTTTTTTAAGTTGTTTGAAAGAATCTTTTGTATCTCTAGTGTTTTATGTTTGAAGTGGTTTAGAAAGAATTTCGGAGATCCCTTATGCCTGGTTTTTGAAGTAATTTGAAAGAATCACGGGGACATTTTGTTTTATTTTTGAAGTAATTTAAAAGAATCTGGTTTTTGAAGTAGTTTGAAAGAATTTCGGAGATCCCTTATGCCTAGTTTTTGAAGTAATTTGAAAGAATCACGGGGACATTTTGTTTTATTTTTGAAGTAATTTAAAAGAATCTGGTTTTTGAAGTAGTTTGAAAGAATTTCAGAGATCCCTTTCGTTTTGATTTTGAAGTGGTTTGAAAACATGTCGGGGATCCCTTGCGTCTGATATTTGAAATACTCTGAAAGAGTCCTTTGTTTTGTTTTTTAAGTAGTTTGAAAGAATCTTGGGTATCCCTAGTGTTTTATGTTTGAAGTGGTTTAGAAAGAATTTCGGAGATCCCTTATGCCTGGTTTTTGAAGTAATTTGAAAGAATCATGGGGAAATTTTGTTTTATTTTTGAAGTAATTTAAAAGAATCTGGTTTTTGAAGTAGTTTGAAAGAATTTCGGAGATCCCTTATGCCTGGTTTTTGAAGTAATTTGAAAGAATCATATGGACATTTTGTTTTATTTTTGAAGTTATTTAAAAGAATCTGGTTTTTGAAGTAGTTTGAAAGAATTTCCGAGATCCCTTATGCCTGGTTTTTGAAGTAATTTGAAAGAATCATGGGGAAATTTTGTTTTATTTTTGAAGTAATTTAAAAGAATCTGGTTTTTGAAGTACTTTGAAAGAATTTCGGAGATCCCTTATGCCTGGTTTTTGAAGTAACTTGAAAGAATCATGGGGACATTTTGTTTTATTTTTGAAGTATTTAAAAGAATCTGGTTTTTGAAGTAATTTGAAAGAATTTCGGAGATCCCTTTCGTTTTGTTTTTGAAGTGGTTTGAAAAAATGTCGGGATCCCTTGCGTCTGATACTTGAAGTAGTCTGAAAGAGTCCTTTGTTTTGTTTTTTAAGTAGTTTGAAAGAATCTTGGGTATCTCTAGTGTTTTATGTTTGAAGTGGTTTAGAAAGAATTTCGGAGATCCCTTATGCCTGGTTTTTGTAGTAATTTGAAAGAATCATGGGGAAATTTTGTTTTATGTTTGAAGTAATTTAAAAGAATCTGGTTTTTGAAGTAGTTTGAAAGAATCTTGGGGATCTCTAGTGTTTTATGTTTGAAGTGGTTTAGAAAGAATTTCGAAGATCCCTTATGCCTGGTTTTTGAAGTAATTTGAAAGAATCATGGGGAAATTTTGTTTTATTTTTGAAGTAATTTAAAAGAATCTGGTTTTTGAAGTAGTTGGAAAGAATTTCGGAGATCCCTTATGCCTGGTTTTTGAAGTAATTTGAAAGAATCATGGGGACATTTTGTTTTATTTTTGAAGTAATTTAAAAGAATCTGGTTTTTGAAGTAATTTGAAAGAATTTCGGAGATCCCTTATGCCTAGTTTTTGAAGTAATTTGAAAGAATCACGGGGACATTTTGTTTTATGTTTGAAGTAATTTAAAAGAACCTGGTTTTTGAAGTAGTTTGAAAGAATCTTGGGGATCTCTAGTGTTTTATGTTTGAAGTGGTTTAGAAAGAATTTCGAAGATCCCTTATGCCTGGTTTTTGAAGTAATTTGAAAGAATCATGGGGAAATTTTGTTTTATTTTTGAAGTAATTTAAAAGAATCTGGTTTTTGAAGTAGTTGGAAAGAATTTCGGAGATCCCTTATGCCTGGTTTTTGAAGTAATTTGAAAGAATCATGGGGACATTTTGTTTTATTTTTGAAGTAATTTAAAAGAATCTGGTTTTTGAAGTAATTTGAAAGAATTTCGGAGATCCCTTTCGTTTTATTTTTGAAGTGGTTTGAAAAAATGTCGGGATACCTTGCGTCTGATATTTGAAGTAGTCTGAAAGAGTCCTTTGTTTTTTTTTTTAAGTAGTTTGGAAGAATCTTGGGATCCCTTGACATGTTTTTAAAGTAATTTGAAAGAATTTCGGTGACCCCTTGCGTATGGTTTTTGGAGTAGTTTGAAAGAATCTAAGGAACACCTTTAATTTATTTTTGGAGTCGTGTGAAAGAATCTTGGGGATCCCTAGTGTTTTATGTTTGATCTAGTTTAAAAAGGAATTCGGACACCCCTTATGCTTGGTTTTTGAAGTAGTTTGAAAGAATCTTGGGGAAATTTTGTGTTTTATTTTTGAAGTAATTTGAAGAAACTTCAAGGACCCCTTTCGTCTGGTTTTTTGAGTAGATTGAAAGAATCTTAGGAACACCTTTGATTTATTTTTGAAGTCTTTTGAAAAAATCTTGGGGATCCCTAGTGTTTTATGTTTGAAGTAGTTTAGAAAGAATTTCGGAGATCCCTTATGCTTGGTTTTTGAAGTAGTTTCAAAGAATCATGGGGAAATATTGTGTTTTGTTTTTGATGCAATTTAAAAGAATCTGGTTTTTGTAGTAGTTTGAAAGAATTTCGGATATCCCTTTCGTTTTTATTTTGAAGTAGTTTGAAAGAATGTCAGCGATCCTTTGCGTCTGATTTTTTAAGTAGTCTGAAAGAATCTCAGGAACACCATTGATTTATCTTTGAAGTCGTGTGAAAGAATCTTGGGGATCCCTTGGTTTTTGAAGTAGTTTGAAAGCATCTTGGGGAAATTTTGTGTTTTATTTTTGAAGTAGTTTGAAAAAATGTCGGAGATCCCTTTTGTTTTGTTTTTGAAGTAATTTTAAGAATCTCGGGAACCCCTTGTGTCTGATTCTTGAAGTAATTTGAAATAATCTCGGGAATACCTTTTTTTTTAAGTAGTTTGAAAGAATCTCGGGAACACTTTTTGTTTTGTTTTTGAAGTCGTTTGAAAGAATCTCGGAGACTCCTTTTGTTTTGTTTTTGAAGTAGTTTGAAAGAGTCTCGGGAGTACCTTTTGTTTGTTTTTGAAGTAGTTTGAAAGAATCTCGGGGACTTGTTTTGTTTTGTTTTGGAATTTGTTGAAAGAATCTCAGAGACTCCGATTGTTTTTTTTAAGTAGTTTGAAAGAATCTCGGAAACACTTTTGGTTTTGTTTTTGAAGTCGTTTGAAAGCATCCCGGGGACTCCTTTTGTTTTATTTTGGAATTTGTTGAAAGAATCTCAGAGACTCTGATTGTTTTTTTTTTAAGTAGTTTGAAAGAATTTTGGGGATTCCTGGCCTTGTTTTTGAAGTAGTTTGAAAGAATCGTGGGGATCCCTTATCTTGTTTTTGAAGTAGTTTGAAAGAATCTTGGGGACTCCTTTTGATTTATTTTTGAAGCAGTTTGTAAGAATCTCGGGGACCCATTTCGTTTTGTTTTTGAAGTAGTTTGAAAGAATCTGGGGAACATCTTTTGTTTGTTTTTGAAGTAATTTGAAAGAATCTCGCGGACCCCTTTCGTTTTGTTTTTGTGCCTAATTCTTGAAATAATTTGAAAAAATCTCGGGAACACCAATTTAAAAGAATTGTGGAGATTTTTTTTAAAGGAATTCTTTTAAAAGCCACTGGATAATCCTCACCTAAACATATCCTCGGTCCTTCTCCGAAAGGAATAAACGTATACTTCGTCAGTTTCTCTTTATTTTCTCCAACGAACCGCTCAGGTTTGAACACTTTCGGATCCTCATAGTACTTAGGGTCGTGATGGAGTCCATACACCGGTAGAATAATCGGAGTACCTTTCTCAATAGTGACCTGTTTGCCATTCCTTAAACCGTAATTAAAATCCTCGGTACAGATTTTCTGAAGCGAAAACATCGGCGGATGAATACGAAGGGTTTCTACAACCAAAATCTGGAACATCGAGTAAGCACGAAAATTCCAACTTACCGTTAATCACACCATCCAAATACGGCAAAGCCTGCAGTGTTTCGTACGGCAACTCGTTACCGTTCTCTTCATATACTCTTCTCACTTCCTCTCTCAATTTTTCTTGCACGTCTAAGTTAGCCGCGAGCTCGAACAAAACAAAACTCATCAAAATCGAGCTCGTTTCGTAGCCTTCGCCGAAGAAACCGGCTGCATGAGCCGTCACATCTTCATCAGTGAATTTAAAATCTTCAGTTTGCTTCAGTTGACTCACGACGTGTAGATAATCGTTTCTGACTACGTTGTTCTCTTCTCTGTACTGTAACACTTGTCGGACGATCTGGATGAATTTTTTCTCCATTTCTTTCTTGATGAAGCTGTGGACGAAACGTGTTTGACGACACGAACGAGAATGTCTTCGTTTTTACCTGACTGATAACAATTTCGATAAAGGTGGTGATACAGTCATGAGAAAGAAACCGGTAGCTGGAGAGAAAAAGTCTTTGGCGAGTTGTCGAAACTCGCTGTTTTCTTCTTCGAGGCATTTGCCTTCGAGACCGAAGGCGCAGCTGGCGACGTTGTTCAAAGTGAATCGTCTACAGATGTCTTTGGCATCGGTGTTTTCGGTGCAATTTTGGATAAATGTTGCCAAATTTTTGCTATTTTCTACTAGGTATGGGTACAACCATTTCATCTGGAATTTTTTAGTGGTACTAAAGTGGTAAAGAAGGTGGTTGTGGTTACTTTTCCGCTTGTGAAGCCAGGGGTTAGTTGTGACCTAACCACTTTCCATTCTTCCCCTTTTAGCACGAAGGGGTTTCTTCCAAAAATCGGGTCGTGCTTTTTGCTGACTTCGTAGTCGTTTTCCCGGAAGCTGTTGAAAGATTTCACTGTTACTTCTCGGACGAGGGCGGGGTCGCGCACGAGGAGGATGGGGGTGGTGGCGCGGAACATCCCCACCATTTCGGCGTCACCATATTGGCTAAATAAAAATTGATAAATAAATAAAAACAAACTAAGTATGAAAAATTTTACTTATAGACGTCGGCAAAAATTTCTCCAGGTGAAGCTTTCAGGATGAAGCTTTTCCCCAAATTACCCACAAGGAAGTTAGGTTTAGGCCCCACGACTCCTCTTTTCTCCCAATATCGATAATTCAGCTTGAGAAAGTAGTAAACGGCGACGACCGCCAAAACCACGAGAAGCACGAACATTTTTGGATAATTGTTCGAAAACAACTAAATCTACCAGAAAAATATCTTTATAAATAATATTGGGAAAGAAAAATATTTTGAACGTTCGGAAAAGTACCACCCAAAAAGTTAGGTATCAGCGAAGACCTGACCTCATCGGTTACGACACTGTTTGTTAAACTCGACGAAAAAAGTCGTATCTTGCATCCTGTTTTTACAACAATTGTGTAAAAGAGGACGAAGTTTGCGTCGACGAGTGTACGTAAAATCAAACGAAAGTATCGACTTGCATCCGTGTGGGTTTGTTTTATCACAAACAAATAAAAATTCCATCACAACCGAGTTCGTGATTTTAGGAAATCGAGCTGGGTCCAAAAGTGACATTTTAATTTGAACTTGGGTTTTAATTTTGATGTATGTAGTTTGAATTTCATTGTGCGATAATTGTATCCATATATAATTTTATTAAGTGATTAAATACAGTAGTTGGGTCTCGACGACCCGAAAGTTAACTAACAAATAAGGTCAAATTGGTGCCCATTTATTTGAGATGATAATAATAATCGTTTAATATTCAAAACAAGCATGAGTGAGCAGTTTGAAGCGGTTGCCTATTCATCATGTTTATCCCGCTGTGAAGTAGCAGAAATTTTATTTGGCTTGTATTCACGTCATGTATACATTTATCTAGAGCCGTAGTTTGTGAAAAATGATTTATTTTTGGAGAGAAATGATTGCGTAATTTTTTTTTTTCGATTGTTGACAAGTTTAATTCTATTAATAAATCTAAAAATAAAAGAAGACATCGTTTCAAGGTATAATGTTCCTCTATGTTTACATAAAATTATAGCTGGAATCTTGTAATTTTGTTAACTTAGTTTTGTATTTGAGTGTCACATTCAAACCACTAATCTTGTAAAAAATATGCAACACTTCTACTTGATTTTTTTAAAGTCAAGCCACAATCCCCCAACCGGAGCTGTCATGGCATTGGTTATTGAATATTTCAAAGGCAACTGCGTCTTCCCATTGACCGAAATCTCGTAATTCCGTATAATGTAGGCAATTCCTGCCTTAACCTGTAGCATCCCAAACTTCTGTCCTAAAACCAGAAACATACATCGTTACTTTTTGTTTCCAAAGTACCGAAGTAGTACCCAAGCAAGCCCTTGGTCCTTCCCCGAACGGCAAAAACGTGTACTTCGTCAGATTCTCCCTACTACCAGGCAGAAACCTTTCCGGTTTAAAAACGGCCGGTTTTTCGTAGTACTTTCCATCGGTATGCAACCCATACACCGGCAAAATAACCGCAGTACCTTTCTCTATCACCAAATGTTTGTAACTAAAGTCCTTGGTACACCTCTTTTGCAAGAAGAAGAGCGCTGGATGTAACCTCAACCCCTCTGAAACCCAAATACATTTCACCATTCAAAATCACCAAAAACTTACCACAAATCGCAGCCTCCAGGTACGCCAAAGACGTCAACGCTTCGTACGAAATCTTGTCATTTTCGAAACTCGCCTCCAGCTCTTCTCGTAACCTACTCTGACACTCGGGGTTCGCCGCCAACTCAAAAAGAGTAAAACTCATTACGATACTACTAGTTTCATAGCCGTCCCCGAAAAACCCAGCGGCATGAGCCGTCACATCTTCATTGGTAAAGTCGTACTCTTTGCAAGTCTTCTTCAGTTGAGCCATAATGTGGAGAAAGTCGTTCCGGACTATATTATTCTGTTCACGGTACTTCAAAGTGTCGCATACTAATCTCATGAGTTTTTCCTCCAGGGGTTTTGAAACGAATCTATCAAGGAGTGTAGTACCCGAAGTGCGGTACTTACCTCATAGACAGTATCCTCGAAATAGGTGGATAAACCATCATTATGAAGAACCAGAGCACGCTCCAACTATCCGTGGAGAAAAATTCGCGTGCGAGTTGTCTGAAGGTACTATTTTCTTTCTCGAAACACTTGCCTTGGAGGCCGAAGGCACAACTAGCGACGTTGTTGAGGGTGTACCTCATGCTTAGTTCTTTGGCTTCGAAGCCTTTACCGTTGGTGGTGTCCGGGTGTTGGTCGATGAATTTTACCAACTCTGTACAGACTTCCTCCATCAATGGAAAAAGCCACTTCATCTAGAAATGGGTGTTAAATATAACCCAGTAAAGAGGAGTACTACCTTGCCGCTCGTAAACCCGGGTGTTAGCTGACCTCGTACCACTTTCCACTCTTCACCCTTCAACGCAAAAGGATTTCTTCCAAAAATAGGGTCGTTTTCCTTCAATATGTCGACGTCGTTGTCGTGGAAGCTACTAAAAGATTTCGTGGTGACTTCTTTGATGAGTTCTGGGTCCCGTAGCAACAAAACCGGACTGGTACCTCTATATATCCCGACCATTTCTTCATCGGGGTAGTCACTATTGACACCACTATAGAAACATTCAAACCAAAGCAAAAACTTACTTGTAGATTTTCGTGTAAGTGTCTCCAGCGGACATCCTCAGAGTGAAGACTTTCCCTAAATTACCAACCAGAAAAGAGGGTTTAGGTCCCGGTACCTTCCTCTTCTCCCAATATTGATAATTAAGTTTGATCAAATAGTACGTAATGGTCGTTAAAATTATCAAAATTACGAACAACATTGTCGTTTGGTACTCTCGACGAAGAAGCGACGAATGAGGACCAAGGTCGTACTAATGTACTAACGTTCAACTACATAATTTGAATTAAATTGGTGAACAGATAGACAGGGTGATGAGCATACATTTATTTAAGTGCATTGTAAATATAGATACAACAATCAAGGGTCAATTTTCTTGAAATCCAACCACAACCCTCCTTCGGCTAGAGTGAGGGCCGCGTTCATGTATCTAATGGGACGCTGGGTCTTCTGGTTCACTGATAACTCGAAATTGCGGATTATGTGTGCAACGCCGACCTTGACCTGTAGGACTCCGAATCGTTTACCTAAAACCGTCAAATCAAAAGGGTTTTTTTAAGTACCACTGAGTACCTAAACAAGCTCTTGGTCCTTCTCCGAACGCCAAAAACGTATACTTGTTTAAATTGTTCCTATTGACCTCGAGGAACCTTTCTGGTTTGAAGGAATCAGGGTCCTCGTAGTACTTTGGGTCGCGCTGCATCCCCAAAACTGGTAGAATAATCGGAGTACCTTTCTCTATGGTGAAGGTTTTGTTGCCGTTCTTCGGTACGTACTTGAAGTCTTGAGTGCAGACCTTTTGCAATGAGGATATCGGTGGGTGCAGACGCAAGGCCTCTACAAATTAAATTAAACGTTGTGGTACCCAGACGGTGCTAGTAGTAGTTACCGTTGATAGCGGCATCCAGGTACTCCAAACCTTGAAGAACTTCATAACTTAAAGTTCGACTGTTGTTATCAAAAGCGGCATTAATTTCCTCCCGGAGTTTGTTCTGAACATCTAAATTCGCCGCGAGTTCGTACAAGGTGAAACTCATCACCACAGAACTGGTTTCAGAACCGTCCCCGAAGAACCCAGCGGCTTGAGCCGTCACATCCAAATCCGTAAACTCGTATTCTTTACAAGTCTTCTTCGACTGGATCATCACGTGGAGGAAATCGTTGCGGATGATGCTATTCTCTTCACGGTACTTCAACGTTTCGGTGACCATTTTCAAGAGTTTGTGTTCGACTTTCTTGGTCACAAGTCTGCGCGAATTAGTACTTTAAATCACACACTTTGAGTACTCACCGCAGAGGCAGTACTTTGGAAATCGAGGGGAGTAAAGTCATGAGGAAGAAACCAAAGTTGGTCCAGCCATCTGGTGAGAAAAACTCGCGCGAGATTTTTCTAAACTCGCTTTCTTCCTCTTCGAAGCATTTGCCTTCGATTCCGAAGGCACAACTAGCGACGTTGTTCAAAGTGAATTTCACACTCAACTCCTTGGCTTCGTAGCCTTCGCCGTTGGTGGTTTCGGGGTGGTTTTGGATGAATTTCACCAGGTTAGTACTGATGTCTTCTAGGAGAGGGTACATCCACTTCATCTGAAAATTTCGCTAAGTACTAGTCGTAACTGTGGTAGTAGTACCTTTCCGCTCGTGAAACCTGGAGTCAACTGGGCTCTCACAATCTTCCATTCTTCGCCTTTTAGCATGAAGGGATTTCGTCCGATAATCGGGTCGTTATCTTTATTGACGTGGAAGTCGTTGTCGTGGAAGTAATTGAAAGATTTGGCCACCACTTCTTTGATCAGGTCGGGGTCTCGGAGGAGTAGTACCGGGGTGGTACCCCTGTATAGTCCCACGCATTCTTCGTCGCGGTACTGACTGAAGAAACTGTGTTAGGAACGAAGTTGTGTGGACGATACTTACTTGTAAATTCTGGTGTAGATGGTACCCACTTGTTCCTGCAAAGTCACGCTTTTGGCTACATTTCCCACGAAAATCGTGGGTTTTGGACCCTTCACTCCTTTTTTCTCCCAGTACTGGTTGTTCACTTTGAGGAAGTAGTACGCGATTGTTGTTATTAAAATTAGGAGTGCTAGTGCGAACATTTTGCCAACTACTAATCGGATGTTTATTTTGATCCGTTATATAATTAGTTACAAATTAGTGTTGACGTGTTTTGATGGTGTTATCGGGGATTAAGTACGCATCGTGCTCGTAAATAGTATCTTTTTATTTACGCATTCGAGTGACAAAATTTATAAACAAATCAAGCGATCTTCTTAAAATCAATCCACAGTCCGCCGATCGGGGCGACCAAAACATTGGCAGGGTCAAACTTCAAGGGTACTTGTGTCTTCTTGTTGAGACGGAGCTCGAAATTCTTGATGAGATAGCTCACACCGACTTTTACTTGCAAGGCACCAAATCTTTGCCCTAAAACGACACTCACAACTGCGTTTTTTACGTATTAATAGTGGTACCTAGGCAAGCTCTTGGTCCCTCTCCAAATGGCATGAAAGTACACTTCTTAACACGTTCCTTATTTTCCGCCAAGAATCTCTCGGGTTTGAAACTTTCCGGATCCTCGAAGTACTGCGGGTCGGTTTGAAGCCCATAAATGGGTAACACGATGGGTGTACCCTTTTCGATGAGTACCGACTTGTTATCTTTGGAAACGTAGGAAAAGTCTTCGGTACACATTTTCTGGAGGAAGAAAACTGGCGGGGTTAGCCTTAAGGTTTCTACAATGACAGTGCTAGATTAAGTTTGTTGGTACTAAAGTCGTACCATTGAAAACCCCATCCATGTACGTTAAAGTTTGCAGTACCTCGTACGGTAGTCGTTCTCTTCCATCAAACGCTTTATTAATTTCGTTACGAAGCTTCATTTGGACGTCTTCGTTCGCAGCTAGATGGTAAAGCACAAAACTCATCACCTGAGAACTCGTTTCGTACCCATCACCGAAAAACCCAGCGGCGTGAGCCGTCACATCCAAGTCCGTAAACTCGTAATCTTTACTAGTTTTCTTCAGTTCACGTATGATTTGAAGAAAGTCGTTTCTGACAATATTGTTGTCTTCGCGGTACTGCAAAGTCTGGGACACTATTTGGGTGAGTTTTTTCTCGACGGATTTGGGGCAAAACCTAAAAATTGAAGTTTCGATGGGTTGGTGACCCTCGGGACTCACCTGATCGGCAAGATCTTCATAACGAAAGGAAAAATATTTGCTATGAGGATGGTAATGATGGTCCAGCTGCCCGGCGTGAAGAAATCTTTCGCCAATTGTCGGAATTCGCTGTTGTCTTCGTCAAAACATTTTGCGTCGATTCCGAAGACCGAATCGCCGACGTTGTTCAAAGTGAAACGGGTGCAGAGCTCTTTGGCTTCGTAGCCGTTTCCGTTGGTGGCGTCGGGGCGTTGTTCCAGGAATTGTACCATTTTGGAGCTGTTGTTTTCCCAGGATGGGTACAACCACTTCATCTATTGTTTTGTTTGTGTGTATGTTAAAAGTGAGGATCTAGTTTGGGTTAATTACCTTCCCGCTCGTAAATGCTGGTGTTAATTGGGCCCTAACCACCTTCCACTCTTCACCCTTCAAAACGAAAGGGTTGCGTCCAAAAATAGGGTCCACTTTTTTATCAACCTCGACGTCGTTGTCCCGAAAGTGGCTGAACGATTTTATGGTGATTTCTTTGATGAGGTCGGGATCGCGGATTATTAAGAAAGGAGTGAAGGACTTAAAAGCACCAACGATGGTTTCGTTGTTGTATTTTCTGGAAGACAACATAATCGGTGACGAGTTTTGTGAAAATTTTTCTACCTGTAAATGTCGGTGAAGATTTCGCCCGGTTGGAGTTGCAAAAGTAGCGACCTTCCCATATTCCCGGCCAGAAAAACCGGTTTGGGGCCATTTATCCCTCGTTTCTTCCAGTGCTGATGATTTAGATGCACCAGGTAGTAAATGACGGCGATTAAGAAGATGACGAAAGTTATTGTTATCATTGTGGAGCACGGGTTTTAAATGAGCGCTATGAGGGTCGAGGACGCCGAGGTCAAAGTAATAGAGTGCTAATGGGTCGTTTGTGTTCGGATATAAATTATTTTTGGGGGGAGCCCGTCCGGGTTAAATTTAAAAACGGTGTCGAATAATATCCAATTCAAGCAAGAGAATTGTGTTCGTTGAACTTTGGTCCGAGTTAGATAATTCAGTCCTAATTTGTCTAGCACGATGATAACAGCGATTTTTGTTGTTGTTTTGGTTACGGTTGTTTACTACCTGGTGAAACTGAACCACCAGTATTGGAAAAAAAGGGGGGTGGTTGGTCCCAAGCCCAAATTCTTGGTGGGCAATATAGGAAAAACGTTCCTCCTGAAAGCCCAACCTGGAGAAATCTACGCCGACATTTATAGGTAGTATGATCAAAATGACGACAAAATCGAACTTAGTTTGTCTTAGGGAATACGAACAACACAGTGTCGTTGGGATTTTTCAATCCTTCACACCTGTTCTCCTAATCCGTGACCCCGACCTCATTAAAGAAGTCACAATCAAATCGTTCAGTCACTTCCACGATAACGACATCAGTGTTGATAAGAACGCCGACCCGATCTTCGGACGGAACCCTTTTAGTCTGAAAGGAGAAGAATGGAAGATTGTAAGGGCACACCTGACCCCCGGATTCACCAGCGGAAAAGTAAGACCCAAATAGATTTTCTCGTTCCCATACCAGCTGGTTGTAGATGAAATGGGTGTACCCATACATGGAAACCAACAGCCAGAAAATGGTCAAATTTATCCAGGAACAACCAAACGCGATGAACGGGAAAGGCTACGAAGCGAAAGAGTTGTGTACCAGGTTTACTTTAAACAACGTCGGGGATTCGGTTTTCGGGGTCGAAGCCAAATGTTTCGAGGAAGAGAATAGCGAATTTAGACAACTCGCTAAAGATTTTTTGTCACCGGGAGGATGGGCCGTTTTGGCTTTATTCGTAACGATAGTTTTTCGCTTCGCTCGGATTCTTCCAATCCGGTAGGTTTTCGGAGAGGTGGGTTTGGTACAATGGTGAGTTTTAGGTTCGTTCCGAAGAAGGTTGAAGAAAAGCTAACTGATATAGTGACTCAGGCTTTGAGACATCGCGAACGTAATAATATCGTACGAAACGATTTTCTTCACATTATTAGTCAGTTGAAGACGACTTGCAAAGACTACGAGTTTACGGACCTGGATGTGACAGCCCATGCCGCTGGGTTCTTCGGTGATGGGTACGAAACCAGTGCGATAGTGATGAGTTTCACCCTCTTCCAGCTAGCTGCGAATGTTGAAGCTCAAGCGAAACTAAGACAGGAGGTGACGGCGGCTTTCCACGGAAATGATAATAAATTACCATATGAGATTCTTCAATCGTTGCCATACCTAGATGCCGTCATCAACGGTACGCCACAACCCCACCTAAACCTAACCTAAAGTCGCGTTTTAGAAACCTTGAGAAGTCTCCCACCGATTTACGCCTTGCAGAAAGTCTGTACCGAAGATTTCACTTTTACCATCAAGGAAACGAATAAGCCGCTAGTTGTCGAAAAGGGTACCCCCATCGCGTTGCCCATTTATGCGTTGCATTCAGATCCGGAGCATTTCGAGGAGCCTGAGGTCTTCAAACCGGAGAGATTTGTGGGAGCGAATAGGGATAAGATCAAAAAGTGCACTTTTATACCTTTCGGAGAAGGACCAAGGGCTTGCCTAGGTAAAAAATCGGTCGAAAGTTATTTTAACAGAACTTATCTCGTTCGTGAAGTGTAGTTCAAGATATTCCGCTTTTTTTCATTTTTTTGTTTCTTCAATTTCTAGATTTTGCAAATTTTGATTTAAAATTTCTGGAGTTCTCAATTTTAGATTTTTCAGTTTTTCGATTTGCAAGTTTTCGTTTCGGTTTTTTATTTTCTTTTTTCGAGTTTCTAATAATAATAATTTTTAATTTTTTTTCATTTATTGGATTTAAAACTTTTTCATTTATTTTCAACTTTTCGTTTCTTTAGTTTTTAATTTGCAATTTTTCCAGTTTTCATTTTAAATATGTAATAATAATATTTTTTTAAATATTTCACTTTTTCAATTTTACGATTTTAGATTTTTTCCATTTTTCAATTATTGCATTTTAAAATTTATTATTCGACTTTTTAAATTTTCAATGTCTTCAAATTTTCGACTTGCAATTTTAGATTTCCATATTTTATTTTCAATTTTTAATTTTAGATTTTGCAAATTTCGGTTTAAAATTTCTCGAGTTTTCATTTTTTCGATTCTTCAGTTTTTCGATTTGCAATTTTTCGTTTCGGTTTTTTGTTTTCTTTGTTTTTTCTAGTTTCTAATAATAATTTTTAAACTATTCCCATTTTCAATTTTACGATTTTAATATTTTCCATTTTTCAATTTATTGGATTTTAAAACTTTTTCAGTTATTCGACTTTTCAATTTTTCAACTCTTCAATTTTTTATTTCTTAAAATTTTCGATTTGCAATTTTTCGATGTTTTTTTTAATTGTATAATTTTTCGTTTTTTCAATGTGAAATTTTTCAATTTTTCGATTTACAATTTTTCGGATTCCAATGTTGTCATTTTATAACTTTTTGTTTTTTCAATTTTGATTTTTTCATTTTATCGTTTTTTTTTCAATGTTTATATTCTGCAAATTTCGATTTAAAATTTCTGGAGTTTTCAATTTTTGATTTTTCAGTTTTTCGATTTGCAATTTTTCGTTTCGCTTTTTTATTTTCTTTATTTTTTTCCATTTTCTAATAATAATTTTTAAGTATTTCCATTTTCTATTTTACGATTTTAATATTTTTTCATTTTTCAATTTATTGGATTTTAAAACTTTTTCAGTTATTCGACTTTTCAATTCTTCGGCTCTTCAATTTTTCTATATTCTAATTTTATATTTTTTTATTTTTTCGATATGAAATCTTTCAGTTTTGGATTTTTCAATTTTTCGATTTGCAGTTTTTCAGATTCCAATGTTTCCATTTTATAACTTTTTGTTTTTTCAATAGGAAATTTTTCAGTTTTGGATTTTTCAATTTTTCGTTTTGCGATTTTTCAGTTGTTAATTTTTTTTGTTTCTCTAATTTTTAGGTTTTTCGAATTTCGATTTAAAACTTCTCGATTTTTCAATTTTAGACTTCTCTGTTTCATTATTTTTCAATTTTTCGTTTCTTCAGTTTTTGACCTGAAAATTTTCCAGTTTTCATTATAAATATGTAATAATATTTTTTAAAATACTTCACTTTTTCAATTTTACGATTTTAGAGTTTTTCCATTTTTCAGTTATTGTTTTTTAAATCTTTTTCATTTATTTGCCTTTTCAAATTTTCTATTCTTGAATTTTCCGTATCTTCAAATTTTCAATTTGCAATTTTCATGATTTTTTGTTTTTTCAATATCAGTTTTTTTTTCAGTTTTTTTTGAGATTGATAATCTCACGAGCTTTCAATTTTTAATTTGTCAATTTTTCAATTTTTTAGTTTTTAATTTTTTCAGTTTTTGAGTAATTGCAATTTTTCGTTAAGGATTTTTATTTTCTTCATTTTTCAAGTTTTGAAATGTTCAGTTTTTAATTTTCAGTTTTTATTTCCAAATTAGGATTTTTTCATTTTTCATTTTTTCAATTTTACATTTTTCAGTTTCTGAATTATTCAATTTTTCGTTTCTTCAATTTTTAACATGCAATTTTTGTAGTAAGTTTTCATTTTAAATATATATTAATCATTATAACGTTTAAAATTTTTTACTTTTTCGATTTTACGATTTTTTAATTTTTCCATTTTTCAATTATTGGATTTTAAAACTTTTTCATGTATTCGATATTTCAATTTTTCTATTTTTAGATTCGATCCGTTTTTTCTTCTTTCCAATTTTGAAGATTCTTTTTTTTCAGTTTTTAAGTTTCTCGGTTTTTAATTTTTCAATATTTCAATTTTTCGATTCAGTTTTTTATCTTTTGTTTTTTCAGTTGTTCGATTTTTCAATGTTTTGATTTTATAATATTTTGTTTTCCAATTTTAATTTTTCAGTTTCTCTTTTCTTCAATTTTTCGATTTTGCAAAATTTCAATTTTTGATTTTTCAGTTTTCGATTTGCATTTTTTCGGTTCAGTTTTTTATTTTCTTTATTTTTTTCTTTCTAGTTTCTAATGATAGTTTTTAAAATGTTCCCATTTTCAATTTCACAACTTTCCGATTTTTCAATTATTGGATTTTAAAACTTTTTCAGTAATGAGACTTTTCAATTTTTCATTTCTTCAAATTTTCGATCTTTAAATTTTGGATTTTTTATTTGCATTATTTTTACAATTTTTCAATTTTTCTATGTTCTAATTTTATAATTTTTCGTTTTTTCAATGTGAAATTTTTCAGTTTTGGATTTTTCAATTTTTCGATTTGCAATTTTTCGTTTCTTCAAATTTTCGATTTGCAATTTCTCGTTTCGATTTTTGTTTTCTTTTTTTTCTACAATTTTCCGGTTTTTCAATGTTCCGATTTTATCATTTTTTGTTTTTTCAAGTTTTCGTTTTTTCAATTTTTAGATTTTTTAGTTTTTCATTTTTTCAATTTTTCGTTTCGGTTTTTTATTTTCTTCACTTTTCAATTTTTGAGATATTCAATGTTTAGGTTTTCAGTTGTTTATTTTCAAAGTTAGATTTTTTAATTTTTCATTTTTCAGTTTCTCGATTTTTCAGTTTTTTGTTTCTTCAATTTTTAATATGAAATTTTTCTAGTAAGTTTTCATTTTAAATGTGTATTAATCATTATAATTTTTAAAATTAGTCGCTTTTTCAATTCTACGATCTTAGAATTTTTCCATTTTTCAGTTATTTTACAAGTTTTTCATGTACCTATTCGATTTTTTAATTTTTCAATTTCTGGATACTTAATTTTCCAATTTTTTGTTTCATTATTATTTTTCGATTTTTAAGTTTCTCGATTCTTAGTTTTTCAATGTTTCAATTTTTCATTTTTTCAGGTTTTTTTCGTTTTTTTAAATTGAAAAATTGTAAAATTGAAAAATCAAAAATGAAAAAACGAAAAACTATAAAATGAAAAAAAATCGAAAGATTAAAATTGAAAAACTTAAAAATCGAAAAATTGCAAAACCAAAATATTGAAAATTTAAAAACTGGAAAATGGAGGAATTGAAAAGTCATAGATTGCAAGTTTGATAAATTGATAAAGAAAAAATGATACAATCGAAAGAAACATCGAAAACATAAAGGAAATGAAAAATAAAAATCAAGAACTTCAAAATTTTAGGCAACGAAAAATTGAAAAATCGAAAAATCAAAAATCGAAATATCAAGAAATTGGTCGAAGGTAAATAAATCCAGATTTTTCAAAACATTATAAGATCTGATTTTACAAATTTTATTTTTTTAATGCCAACCTTTATAAGTTAAAAGAATTTATTTAGCAAAATTAATTGGGGGGGGATAAACGAATAAATTTACTTATGAATTCGCTAGAAGAAAATCCCACAGAACGAGATAATTAAAGATATAATAACTCAAACTAATTAACTCAAAATAAAACGAATTGTTTTGACTTTGATTTTTAGGGCAGCGTTTCGGTGTCTTGCAAGTCAAGGTCGGGGTGAGCTACATCGTCAAGAACTACGAAATGACGGTCAACAAGAAGACGCAGTTGCCTTTGAAGTTTGACCCGACAAACATCCTCATGACCCCCATTGGGGGATTATGGCTTGATTTTAAGAAGATCGATTAGACTAACCTTATGTAAAAGCTACTCTTGAAATAAACGCTTGTTAGAATGTCTCCTAGATGACGAAAATCGAGCTAATAATTTAAAATTCGGCGCGTGCACCCCGCGTACGATAAACGATCCCCTCGTCAGCGACCCTCCTTAAATAAATCGTTTTCGCCGGCTCTACTTTTTCGTCGGATAGGTGTAAGAAATTGCTATTACTATCAGATAGTCTAAGTCGTTACACACACGATTCGGCAAGAAAAATTGGATCAGGTATCTCTAATCTAAACGCTTGCGTGTCGAAGAGGCGGAAAATTTACACAGAAAAGAGGGATAAATGATTTAATGCGGTGTCTAGTTGGTGGTGAAAAATCGCGAGTAAATATAGAGCAAGAGTTTGGCGCGTCGTCAGCTTCGATCTCCCGACTTTTCGCAAATACCTGACATTCTCGCTATGTAAATACATCCACTATTATTAAATCACAGTGATCGAACTTCACGTCAACATAAACACCATTTCCGAACTGACAAAATTGGAAATCCAGGCCCAGATTGAAGCTAAATTGAAAAGTGTTTACTCTAGATAGAAAAACTAGGGGCTTTTGAGGCCGGCGAATAGGCACGTCGGTTAAACGTGACGGAAGCGAGACGCTTTAATTTTCTATTAGCGAGCTAAACGCGCCCGAAATGACCGCCGAATTTAACAACGGTGCAGCTAATCCCAGAAACCGCATCTAGAATAACGCAAATGTTTGATGGAAATTCATTCCGCGTTTGCACCGAATAATACATTACATTTTTTCGATAAATTGCGGACGTTAAACGGCGAAATTTACGATCCCGGGCCCCGGTTAAATATGACACACTTAATAATTTATGCCCTGCTCGGGTCCGCGCTATTGATAAAATCAGCACTACCTTACTTACCCTTTCTCTTAATTAAATTTTATAACGCCCACGTATGGAAAGACATTCGTTCCGGATGGGTATTAAAATCAGCGCGAAATAATGCCGAGAATTTATGTAAAAATTACTTTCGCGGAAACGAAGCCAATTCGAAAGGAGGAAAGAGGAAGTGAAAAAAATAATCCATTTCTTTTGGTTTTAGTGGAGTTGCTTCGACTCGGATAATAAAAATTGTTGGGGGAAGTGCTTCAATTTGGATAATAGTTGCGTGGCATCGAGAGTGTTTTGGTTTGCGTTGTGGATGTTTGTCGTCGATAGTCACTCGAAACACTTAAGGCCTTGCCACATAGGCTGTGCTATGCTATGCTCATATTAAAACGTTATGTCTATGCTATGTAAAAAATACATTCACATAGCATGAACATGACATACAGTCACAGATGGTGTTCACAACAGCCATGCCATAGAATAGTAGCAATTGGTAGCATAGCATAGTAGATGTGTGTTTATAAATAGTTATTAGTAAAAGCAGTGGTGAGTAAAAGTGGTCGTTCATTTTGAAACTTGTTGGTGTAGCTGACAATCTTAAATAAAAAAATTCACGAAGAGAACCTGATCGAATTACTTAAACTTTATTATTATTATGTGCAATATGCAGTGCAATATAGAAATACAACTTATAAAAGAAGAAAATTGAGAAGGCTTAGGTTAGAATTTTGAATTTTCTCTAGACGCGCATGAGCCAACAACCAAACATTACACAGAAGTAGGATTCCATTCTACTTTCATGCTATGTCGGATTATTTCGAACTGTGTAATGTCTATGCTAGTTCTGTGTAAAAAGTACATAAAGCATAACATAATGGCTATGTGAACACTCTCATTTAAATGTATTGTGTCTACTTCTATGTTTTTCATTAACATAGCATAGCACAGCCTATGTGGCGAGGCCTTTACGCTGAATTGTTGCATGTCGATATTCCGAAACTGGGAAAACATACGCTTGATACAACGATGATAATAAATATTATTCGTCATTGGGGTGGGATTTTGTTTCTTGATCGAAGTGATAAATTATCACTTGCGATAAATATCATTGCGTAGCTTTTAAATGCAAAGTTGCATTTATTCTTTGCATATAAGCTTATTAAATGCTCAAAAGTTTACAATTACCTTAATTTTAAGAACTTATAACTCAGAATTACGATTTTGAACTTCTATTTTGACATAAATTTCGAGGTTATGTCTCAAAAATTTATCACTTCATTCAGAGCTATCGAGAAAATATCACTCCATGAAGACTTGATTTCGTGACAGAATCGAGAAATGTGACAGAAATGTCTTACCAACTCAGCCTCTCAACCAATCAGCAAACGAGATTTTATCGCTATCGAGTTTTTTTCGATCGAGAAACAAAATCGCACTTGCTCAGATAAGACTGATTTTGGCAAACGTTTCATCCCACATTTTCTTTTTTCATTTATTTAAGCTTTTATTGACTGTTTTTCATCTATTTTAAGGCACTTTATCGTGTTTTTAAGCAAACAGGCCAATTTTGACGTTGAAGATTTTATTGCTTTTTTTATAAAAAAAGAGAGGGTGGATGGGCGGGGCTGGTAGCTGTCAAGATAAGACTGATTTTGGCAGATGAGATACCCTCTAACAAAAGAGAGGGTGGGTGGGTGGGGCTAGTACTTGTTAAGATAAGAGTAATTTTGGCAGATGATATACCCTCTAAGAAAAGAGAGGGTGGGTGGGCGGGGCTAGTACCTGTTAAGATAAGAATGATTTTGGCAGATGAGATACTGTGATAACTCAAACATCCCGCCTTAAATTGACATGTGAAAAGTGGCTGATAAAATGGAACCCTACGCCCTGTTTGTTTTTTGTTTGTGTTGGAATGCCCAAGGTTGGAAAAGTGCCGCAAAATAAAACACAAAATATATGGGGGACACAAAATTATTTATACCTCTAAGTTACGCAGGTTGAAGATCCTTCATAGTGCTCAGCTACAAAAAAAAACTTTCCAAATTTTGAATGAAATCAAATTAAACGTTTTGAATTAATGCAAATATTTGAATATAGAGCAGAGCAAATACCCATAGGGGGCGTTGTAGCAGGAGCGGAGTTTGGGGCTCCTGGTCGTGGCTGTTCTCCTACCCACGACGGTATCCTATCGGCAAGCACATGCCGCTCCGCACCCCTCTGTCTAACGAAGAAACGTGCCTCGCTAACAGGCCGTTACGAACGCAAACTCGTGGTTAGAAATCACGGCTATAATTAAGTTGACAGGGTCACGTTATCCCGACCGTTCCTCTGACTTCTATTTTAAATCTGACAGCTCGCCAAGGAACCGCGCACTCCGCTTCCGCCACGTGTTAGTGTGTTATTTACCTCAATTCCATCAATGTTCAATTTCCAGTATATACCTCTGATATTAAACTACAATCAACAAGTGTTAAAGTTTCAAAAGAGTAATAAACGACATTTAAATTCGGCATACACTCTCGTGAAATTTTTAAACAGCAAAGAATTCATATCTGAGATTAAGATTGGACATCAGACAATTTATACGATGAAAGCATTAATCAACAATATATTATATAGCAGAGAATCTAGAGGTCCAAACCGGCGTCGGACGAATGCGTCGTTCCAAAAAAATATGCGTCAATGCGATCAATCCTGTGGCGTTATGCAAATAATGGTCTAATTCAAAGGAATAAAAAGTACGTCCTACATGACCCACAATGTTGTTAATTTGTTCAATAAAATTTTACAGTTCAAACATGTGCTCGGTTTGAAAATACGCCTTCAACATGGCCGCTGCTAGAACAAAGAATTTACCTGATGTTAAATTATGCCACACTTTATCAACGATTCAAACAAAGAATTTACATTATGTTAAATAATTATGCCACACTTTATCAATGATTCAAACAAAGAATTTACATTATGCTAAATGATGCTTTGATCCAAGTGATTGGTTACTTAAAACCTATGAGAGTTTATTTCGTGGACTATCCCCAACATATTGCAAACAAAACACATGATAAATAAACAACACAAAATGTATCCGACGTTGCGAGAAAAATATCTCGATGATGTGAAGATATGATGATAATAACTGCCTAAAGGGAGAAATCCTCTTGATAATCTCCCGACTATTAAATTGTATTAGAACCAGTTAACAATTAAAATCCTAACATGAACTGTTGAAAATTAATTCATTTTCGCTTGGAAAAACCGCAAGAATTAGATACGGGTGTTAGGGAAAACTGTGGTTCGATTAATTGTCGTTAAACAAAGGCTTCCTCTCTTTTATTAACTACCAAACCAACTAAACTTAACCTAGCTTCCTTACCGCATACTGCATTCACAACAAACACACCAAAAATGACGTGTCTTGCCTCCCCCTACAAAGCGAGCATCTTCTACCTAAAATTCCCTAGCAGAACTACCCACTACCAGAAAGAAGTAAACGTGCACATGGTTGCCTACGTTTAACGATTTTCATAGTTGAATTTTTTTCAGCGCGAAATTTTAATTGAAATCTGGTCAACACAGTACGTTGTAAGAAAAGAGAGGGTGGGTGGAGTGGGAGGGCTGCTAGCTGCTAAGGTAAAACTGGTTTTAGTAGATACTAGCCCCGCCCACCCACCTCTTTTTTCTTAGGGGTTATCTCATTTGCCAAAATTAGTTTTATCTTAGAGAGTATTTCATTAGCCAATATCAGTCTTATCCGAGCAGCTATTAGCCCCGCCCACCCACCCTCTCTTTTTTTCGAGGCATCTCATCTGCCAAAATCGGTCTTATCTTAGCAGGTTATAGCGGTGGATTTCAGTCACCATCGTTACTAGCAAATAAGAAAGTAATAAGTCTCAGGTATTCACGCGTTAGGTACAGTGTTGCCAATACGTACACGAGGATTTTTGTTATTAAAGTAAAGTGGGTCCTGTTTTGTTAAAGAAAAGGTGTTTATCTTTGTCAATTAAAGACGATTCTACATCTTAGCAGGAAGTTGTTGTAGTTTATTTTAGGAAATGTGGCAAAAATGAGATAGACCTGGATAAGAATTTATTATTAAAATATTTTTTTCGAGAATTCTTCAGAAATTTCTATGTGAAATAACTTATTTCAGAAAGACTGATCATTTCGTGACATTCCGTTTGTTTCTCCTCTTTGCTTTTTCTCTTATTCTGTCTTTCTCCTCCTGCTTGTTTTCCTATATTTGTTCCACTCTCTTTTTCCTCGATTAAATCTCTCTCTCTCTCTCTCTCTCTCTCTCTCTCTCTCTCCTCTCTCTCTCTGCTTCTCTTGCCCCTGTCTCTACATATGTGTCGCTCCACGCTGTTGCCCCTATCACACACACTTTCTCTCTCTTTGGCTATTTTTCGGTTCGGTTTTTTATTTGCTTTATTTTTACAATTTTTCTATGTTCTAATTTTATAATTTTTCGTTTTTTATTTTTCAATGTGAAATTTCTCAAGTTTGCGTTTCTTCAATTAAATAAAATTTCCCGATTTTTCAGTTTTACATTTTTCAGTTTCATGATTTTTCAATTTTTCGTTTCTTCAGTTTTTGATTTGATTTTTTTCTAGTTTTCATTTTAAATGAGAATAATAATTTTTTAAATATTTCACTTTTTCAATTTTCCGGTTTTTGAATTTTTCCATTTTTCAATTATTGTATTTTAGAACTCTTTCATTGATTTTTCAAATTTTCGGTTCCTCAATTTTCCATATCTTCAAATTTTCGATTTGCAATTTTTCGTTTAGATTTTTTTTTTCTTTCCTTCCGCGGAAAGCGACTTTGTTTTATAATATGTAGTGATTATAAATTTTAAAATGATTCTCTTTTTCATTTCTACGATCTTAGAATTTTTCCAATTTTCAGTTATTTTAGAAGTTTTTCATGTATTCGATTATTCAATTTTTAATTTTTCAATTTCTCGATATTTAATTTTCCAATTTTTCGATCTTCGCAATTTTGAAGATTAGATCCGTTTTTTTTTCTTTCCAATTTTTTGATGCATTAATATTTTTCGATTTTTAAGTTTCTCAGTGTTTCAATTTTTTTTCCTTTTTTCAATTTTTCCGATTTTTTGGTTTTTCGAATTAAAAAAAATGGACAAATTGTAAAATTGAAATATTAAAAATGAAAAAACGAAAAAGTATAAAATGAAAAAAAATCGAAAGATTAAAATTGGAAAACTTAAAAATCGAAAAACTGCAAAACCAAAATATTGAAAATTAAAAAACTGGAAAGTGGAGGAATTGAAAAGTCATAGATTGCAAAGGAAAAATTATAAAATGGAAAGTCATCTTCTCTCTCTCTCTATCTCTTGCTGCACTCTCTCCCTTCCCTCTTTCTCTTGGTCCCTTCTTTCTCTCTCCTTCTTTCTGTTTGTGTTCTCTTACCCTCTCTCATTTCTCCACCTCTCTGTTTTTCTTACTCCTCTGTCGCCCCTCGCTATTGCCTCCCTCTTTTCTCTCTTTCACTCTCCCTTTCTTTCACCCCTCGTTATTACCCCTCTCTCTTTGGCCCGCGTTATTACGCCTCTCTCTTACCTCTAGCTGTTCCCCACGCTCTCCTATTGCCCCTTACTTTTGAACCTTTCATTGTTGCCCCACTTTAGCTATCCCTCTCAATTCTTTCTTGGCGTTCGTCTCTCAATCTTGCCTCTCTTTTTCTTGTCCCTCTCTCTCTCTATCTCTCGCTCCTCGTGGTTGCTCTCTTTCTCACTCTCTGTCTTCCCTTGCTGTTGCTTCTTTTTCTTGCTGCTCGCTGTGATCCACTCGGTCTCTTTTGCCCCTCACTTTCTCTCTCTCACTCGCACTGTTATCCCCCTCTCCTACCCCAATCACCCAATCTCATCATCCCACCTATTTTTGTGTGTAGATTCTCTCTTTAACCTTCTCTCATTCTTGCCTCTTACTCTTTCGCCCGTCCCTCTTTCGATCTCCTCTCACTCCTGCTTCTTGTACTTCGTTTCTCTTTTTTGCTCCTAACTCTTGCTCTTGCCCTTCTCGCTCATTTTTTCTTGGCTCTTTATCTCTTTTGCCCTTTTTTCTCTCTTTTTTCGCACTTCTGTGTTGCCTCTCCCTGTTAATTAACCCCTCTGTCTCTCGAGTCCATCGCTGTTGCTCCTTTCTCTTACTTTTCGCTGTTTCGGTCTGACTCTTCCTACCCCTCTCATTCTTGCTTCTCACACTCTTACCCCTTTGTTTCCTCTCTCGCGCCTTTCGCTGTTACCACCTCTGTTTCTCGTGCCTGTTCCTGTTGCCCTCTCTCTTTCTAGCCCCTCATTCTTCCGGGACTCATTCTTGTCTCTGTTTCTTGCCCCCTCTCTTCCTTCCCTCTCTCTCTTGCTCTCTTCTCTCTTCTCTCTCTCTCTCTCTCTCTCTCTCTCTCTCTCTGTGTGTGTGTGTGTGTGTTCTTACCCTCGCTCACTGCTCCCCCTCTCTGTTTCTCTTATCCCTGGCTCTATATGTGTGTCGCCCCTCGCTGTTGGCTCTTTCACACACACTTTCTCTCTCTTACCTCGTTATTACCCCCTCCTTTACTTCTTGCTGTTGCCCACTCTCTTTCTTGCCCTTCCCTGTTGCTCTTCACTCTTGACCCCCTCATTGTTACCCTTCTTTCTGGCTCCTCTTTCTATCTATCTCTCCCTCGCTCTGTCTTCCCTTGCTGTTGCTCCTTTCTCGATCTCTCTTACCCCCTCAGTTGCTATCTGCCTCTCTCAGTCATCTTCTCTCTCTCTCACACTGTTACTCCCGTCTTCTACCCTAATCTCATCATTTCGCCTATTTTATTTATTCCTAAATGATCAAATCTGAAATATTAAAAATCCTTACATTAATTTGTTACATAATTATTTATACCTGACCTGACCTGACCCGACATGACCTGAAAAAATCGAGTTGTATGCGTGCTATTATTACGAGTTTGAAATTTAATTCAATCCATAGGAATATCCACTTTCCAAACTAGTTGCGACCTAATTTCTAAGTTAGTTTATATTATTTTATGACCACCCCCTCGAAGTTCCGTGTTTGCGAAAGTTGTCGCTCTTTAAAAGCCTCGCAACCCTTCCTCGAAATCGTTCCGTTTTCTTTTCTCCTGAATAATGCAGTCGATAACCCCTCGGTCCCAATCCGGACTAAACCCCGTTTGTCCGCAGGCTGGTACGAGGACAACTGGTTCGAGGTGAACCTGGAGGAGGAGGACATCGAGTGTTCGGTCGACGAGATGAAGGAGGCCGCCGAAGGCCATCTCACGACGGAAGCCCTCATGTGGAATCAGAACCTTAACGAACGCACCATCTCTGGAATGACCTCGGAGGACTTCCGGCTGCGGCTGAATCAAGTTTTGCGGAAAGAAGGGTACAAGATCGATAACCAGCGTTTCCCCGAAGGATATCAGGAAGCGCCTCTGGCCTACGATGCTGTCTGGTCCGTCGCTCTAGGTACTGTGGGAGATCCCGATTTTGATCGATGCCCGAGTTATCTGGTAATTTTTTGTTCGCAGCTTTCAACAAGACGATGGACCGCCTCCACAAGTACGGGAAGAGCCTGAAGGAGTTTAATTACAACAATAAGGAAATCGCCGACGACATTTATTCGGCCATCAACTCCACTCAATTCTTAGGAATATCGGTGAGTTTTAAAAGCTGTGAGCGAGAATTCTGCCGGCGTTTCGAGTTCGTTTGATGCAATAATGCAACGCTTTCGTTCCTAATAAAACAATAAAGAATTCACAAAGCGTCCGATAAGAGATGAGTGCTTACGTTTCAGACGCTTTCAGATTAGAGTCATGAAATAAAAGCGAGCCGAAGAAATCTCCGAATGCGAAATACTTTGTTTATTTATCGTTCGATTTTCGGCGTAATTTCGTCCACACGCGACTAATTTCATCGAGATCCGTCCATATTCCCGCATAAACACGTCTCTTTGAGCGATTCCGCGATTCCGCAAACAATACAAATCGCCCGGATTTTTGTTGATTTATTTGTTCCGGGGCACGTTTTGTGGATTTGTCGCCGCCTTTTTTTGTACAACGCAAACAGATTTGTCCGTTTTATTTAATTCCGAAGAATCGAACGCACTTCGGGGACTCGGAATCTCTTAGGTTGGTAATAGTGTGTGACGAGTGGGGTTAAGTTTACCCGAGCGTGCCGTACCTGAGAGGGGCAAATTGGAAAGGTCGAAGAGATTGTTTAATTAAAGGGAGTAGAGAGGCGAATTTATTCCCGGTACAAATTGGAATTATGGGACGAGGATGTGCTAGTGACTGCGCCATTTTTGGATACCTGTACGCGCGGTCCGTCCGAAATACGGGCTAATCCTCGCCCGCCGATATGAACCCCCATTATTTACCGAACTCCCGGCGCCGCCTTCCTAAATCATGCACTCGTAATAATCCGCAAAAACTTTGTCGATTTCCGAAACACCAACCGGATTTATTGTTCGCAGGGTTACGTAGCTTTCAGTTCCCAGGGAGATCGGATCGCCCTCACCCAGATCGAGCAAATAATAAATGGTAACTACGTTGTACTGGGCTATTACGACACTCAAGCGGATAATCTCACTTGGTTCGATAGAGAAGTTTGGCATGGTAAGTAAGTGAAAGCGTATTTTTAGAAATGTCGACGCCGACACTTTATTCATTCCGCCAATTTACGGCGAACTTGGTAGTTGCGAAGGCGGTTATTGAATCGCAAACTTTGTTACAGGCCCGAACTTAATCGTTTAAGAGCCAATTAACATAATTTCGAGTTTCCAATTTTGATGCAACCGGGTAAATTACGGTTTCCCATTGATAATCGCACGATAACCTAATTGAAAAGTGAAGAGATTGGAGGTTAATTTACAGACCTTGGGAGTTGGAGAAGTTGGCTCGTTGATTAGGGGGCGCGGCGCGAGGCCGCAGACGAGCCAGAAGTAAATTTAATTTATGGCCGGGAAATTGTCCCAGAGAAAAATGACGTTTTTACAGTGAAACGCCACGAGCAAACAGCCATTTTCTCCCCATTCCCTCTACTTGCCCATTCTATTTATTTCTGTCTTTTCCTACTGTATATATTTTTGCTTTTCTGTAGCTCTTCTCCTCTGTATTTCCTTGCTTGTCTTTCTCCTCCTCTGTCTTTTTCTATATCTTTTTTTCCCATTTGCCTTTCGCTTCCTTTTTTGTGTTCCTTTCTGGGAGTCTTTACTTCCCGAGCGTAAGCTAAAGCAATAAAAGGATTCCTTCATTTGAAAAATTTACATTAGTAAATGTTACTTAAATGTTAAACAGTAACATAATCCTGAACTTTTCGTATTCTCAATTTGTCAGTTTTTCGATGGATTTTCCAACCTTCAATTTTTGGAATTTTTTAGTTTCTTGAATTTCAAATTTTTCGACTCTTCAATTTCTCAATATTTCAAATTTTTGGTTTCTCGATTTTTATATTTTTCGATGTTTCAGTTTTGGGATTTTTCAATTATTCCATATTTTGATTTTCCCGTTTCCGATTTTATTTTTTAGATTTTATATACATATTTTATATATCTCGGTTTTTCGATGTTTTAATTTTGGGATTTTTCAATTTTTCGATTTTTGGTTTTTTTTTTTTTGATTTTTCAATTGTTCGTTTTCTCATTTTTTCGATTTTTCAGTTTTTCAGCTTTTTGTTTCGATTTCTCGAACTTTTAAGTTTCGACTTCTCAATTTATCCATTTTTCGTTTCTTCGATTTTCCGATTTTCAATTTTTGGAATTTTTTAGTTTCTTGAATTTCAAATTTTTCGACTCTTCAATTTCTCAATATTTCAAATTTTTGGTTTCTCGATTTTTATACTTTTCGATGTTCCAGTTTTGGGATTTTTCAATTTTTCTTGGATTCTTCAATTTTTGATTTTTTAATTTTTAGATGTTTTTCGACTTTGACCTTTGGATTTGTCAATTATTCCATATTTTGATTTTCCCGTTTCCGATTTTATTTTTTTAGATTTTATGTATTTTATATATCTCGGTTTTTCGATGTTTTAGTTTTGGGATTTTTCAATTTTTCGATTCTTCAATCTTGTAATATTTTCTTTTTTTTTTTTGATTTCTGAAACTTTAAATTTTTCGATTTTCCGTTTTTTTTTATTTTTCAATTCTTTGTTTTGTCATTTTTTCGAATTTTCAATTTTTCAGCTTTTTGTTTCGATTTCTCGAACTTTTAAGTTTCGACTTCCCAATTTAGTCCGTTTTTCGTTTCTTCGATTTTCCGATTTTCAATTTTTCTATTTCTCAATTTTTCAATGCGTATTTCAGTTTTACGATTTTTCAAATTTTCGATTCTTTAATTTTTGATTTTTAAGTTTTTTGAGTTTTCAAGATTTTAATTTTTGGGGTTTGTAAATTTTCGATTTTTTGACTTTTTAATTTATCAATTTTTCAATCCCTTGATTTTGCAATTTTTCAACTTTTGGATTACTCAGTTTGTCAATAAGTATGTATTTCATTTTTACGATTTTTCAATTTTTCGATTTTTGAGTTTCCGGATTTTTCAAATTTTTGATTTTTCGATTTTTTTTATTTTTGGATTCTTGAATTTTTCGGTTTTTTAATATTTAAATTTTTAGCGTTTCTAAATCTAAACTGTCGATTTTTCTATTGGATTTTTGATTTTTCTATTTCTCGATTTGTCAACTTTTTGACCTTTGGATTTTTCGATTTTTCAGTTTTTGTGGTTTTTGAATTTTAGATTTTTCGATTTCTCGATTTTTCGACTTCGCGACTGTTTTCTAAATTTTCCATTTTTTGATTTCTCAGTTTTCCCAATTTTTTGATTTATGGAGACTTGGATGTTTACGATTTTTAATTTTTCAGCTTTTGTTTCGGTTTCTCGAACTTTCAAGTTTCGACTTCTCAATTTATCCATTTGTCGTTTCTTCGGTTTTCCGATTTTCAATTTTTCTATTTCTCAATTTTTCAATATGTATTTCAGTTTTACGATTTTTCAAATTTTCGATTCTTTAGTTTTTTCATTTTTAACTTTTTCGAGTTTTCAAGATTTTAATTTTTGGGGTTTGTAAATTTTCGATTTTTCGACTTGGGGATTTTTAGATTTTTTCGGTTTCTCGATATTTTGGTTTTCCCATTTCTCAATTTTTTATTTTCAGGTTTTCGTTTTCTTCAGTTGGTCGATTTTTCAGATTTTTGACTTTTTAATTTATCAATTTTTCAATTCCTTGATTTTGCAATTTTTTAACTTTTGGATTACTCAGTTTTTCAATAAGTATTTCATTTTTACGATTTTTCAATTTTTCGATTCTTGAGTTTCCGGATTTTTCAATTTTTGATTTTTCGATTTTTTTTATTTTGGATTTCTGTATTTTCCGATATCTATTTCAGTTTTTCGACTTTTCAATTTTTGGATTCTTGAATTTTTCGATTTTTCGTTTTTTTTTTTTGATTTTTCAATTCTTCGTTTTCTCATTTTTTCGAATTTTAAATTTTTCAGCTTTTTGTTTCGATTTCTCGAACTTTCAAGTTTCGACTTCTCAATTTATCCATTTTTCGTTTCTTCCATTTTACGATTTTTCAAATTTTCGATCTTTAATTTTTTGATTTTTAAGTTTTTCGAGTTTTCAAGAATTTAATTTTTGGGGTTTGTAAATTTTCGATTTTTCGACTTCGGGACTTTTAGATTTTTTCGGTTTCTCGATATTTTGGTTTTCCCATTTCTCGATTTTTTATTTTCAGATTTTCGTTTTCTTCATATTTGGTCTATTTTTCAGATTTTTGACGTTTTAATTTATCAATTTTTTAATTCCTTGATTTTGCAATTTTTCAACTTTTGGATTACTCGTTTTTCGATAAGTATTTCATTTTTACGATTTTTCAATTTTTCGATTCTTGAGTTTCCGGATTTTTCAAATTTTTGATTTTTCGATTTTTTTAATTTTTGGATTCTTGAATTTTTCGGTTTTTCAATATTTAAATTTTTAGCATTTCTAAATCTAAACTGTCGATTTTTCTATTAATGGATTTTTAATTTTTCTATTTCTCGATTTGTCAACTTTTTGACCTTTGGATTTTTCGATTTTTCAGTTTTTGTGGTTTTTAAATTTTAGATTTTTCGATTTTTCGACTTCGCGACTGTTTTCTAAATGTTACATTTTTTGATTTTTCAGTTTTTCCAATTTTTTGATTTATCGAGATTTCGATGTTTACGATTTTTCAATTTTTCGGTTCTTGAGTTTCCGGATTTTTCAAATTTTTGATTTTTCGATTTTTTTAATTTTGGATTCTTGAATTTTTCGGTGTTTCAATATTTAAATTTTTAGCATTTCTAAATCTAAACTGTCGATTTTTCTATTAATGGATTTTTAATTTTTCTATTTCTCGATTTGCCAACTTTTTGACCTTTGGATTTTTCGATTTTTCAGTTTTTGTGGTTTTTAAATTTTATTGCATTTTTTCTATATTTCGATTCTTGGATTTTTCGATTTTCCGAATTCTCGATGTGCGAGAATTTTCTGGAACTTTCGTTTCTGTTCGATATTCGAATTTTCAATTTGTTTCCTTTTCGATTTCTCAATTTTTCAAATATCCCATTTTTGATTTTTCAATTTTTCCATTCTGCAGTTTTAAGATTTTTTAAGTTTTTTACTTTTCCATATCTCAAATTTTTATTTCCATTCTTCAGTTTTCAATTTTTCATTACCTATTTTTTTTGACTTTTTAATTTCTGGAGTTTTCAATTTTTAGATTTTTCAATTTTCGACTTTTTGGAGAAAAATTACCAATTTTTACTTCCCGAGTGTAAGCGAATAATATATAATAATTTATCCATTTTTCGTTTCTTCGATTTTTCGATTTTCAATTTTTCAATATGTATTTCAGTTTTACGATTTTTCAAATTTTCGATTCTTTATTTTTTTGGATTTTATATATTTTATATATCTCGGTTTTTCGATGTTTTAGTTTTGGGATTTTTCAGTTTTTCGATTAGTCGATTGATTAGTTTTTCAATATTTGAGTTTTGGGATTTTTCAATTTTTCGATTCTTCAATCTTTTAATATTTTAATTTTTTTGATTTCTGAAACTTTAAATTTTTCGATTTTTCGTTTTTTTTGTCTGTTAATTCTTCGTTTTCCCATTTTTTCGAATTTTCAGTTTTTCAGCTTTTTATTTCGGTTTCTCGAACTTTCAAGTTTCAGCTTCTCAATTTATCCATTTTTCGTGTCTTCGATTTTTCGATTTTCAATTTTTCTTCTTCTTTAATTTTTTGATTTTGAAGTTTTTCGAGTTTTTAAGATTTTAATTTTTGGGGTTTGTAAATTTTCGATTTTTCGAGACTTTTAGATTTTTTCGGTTTTTCGATATTTTGGTTTTCCCATTTCTGGATTTTTTAATTTCTGATTTTTGTTTTCTTCAGTTGGTCGATTTTTCAGATTTTTGACTTTTTAATTTATCAATTTTTCAATTCCTTGATTTTACAATTTTGCAACTTTTGGATTACTCAATTTTTCAGTATTTCATTTTACGTTTTTTTTGTATTTTCGATTTTTCTATTTTCGGATATCTATTTCAGTTTTACTACTTTTCAATTTTTGGATTCTTCAATTTTTCGGTTTTTCAATATTTAAATTTTTAGCGTTTCTAAATCTAAACTGTCGATTTTCCTATAAATGGATTTTTCATTTTTCTATTTCTCGATTTGTCAACTTTCTGACCTTTGGATTTTTCGATTTTACAATTTTTCAGTTTTTGTGGTTTTTAAATTTTAGATTTTTCGATTTCTCGATTTTTCGACTTCGCGACTGTTTTCTAAATTTTACATTTTTTGATTTTTCAGTTTTTCCAATTTTTTGATTTATCGAGATTTCGATGTTTACGATTTTCCAATTTTTCGACTTTTTCAACTTAAAATTTTCAATTTTTCAAATTTTAATTTTTGGATTTTTCGATTTTGGTCTATTTCAGTTTCTCGATTTTTATATTTCTCGTCTTTTTAACTTCTCAACCTTTTGATATTTCGATTTCTCGATTTCTCGGTATTTCAATCCCTCAGTTTTCAGAATTTCGATTTCTCGGTGTTCAATTTTAGAAATTTTTCCAGTTCTGGATTTTTCAGTTTTTCAGTATTTTAATTATGGATTTTTCAGATTGTCGATTTTTCGATTTCTCGATCTTTTGATGTCTCGATTTCTCGATGTTTCAATTTTTCATGTTTTCATTAATATTATTTTGAACTTGATTTCAGTTTCTTTTATGAAAAGAAAATTACTTATACTAAAAAAAATCATCACAATTGAGGTAAGGTGGGTGGGCGGGGCTTGCATTTTGTTCTGTTTTTCCTACTGTACGTAGTTTTCTTTTCACAACCAAAGACGTTTCAAAATGATATTTTTTTAAGCAAATATGGATTTTGCAATTACGCTCCGCCCTCGGTCTGACAAGGAATGAAAAATTATTCGGAATTGAGATGAGGGCGGGTGAGCGGGCCTTATATTTTCCCTTTTTTTAAATATATTTCTTTACGAAAATTTACCATTTTGACCATGTTTTAAGTTTCCTGTTGTAGAAAGAAGATTACGAATATTAAGAAAGAAAGAAAAATCAAAAGATAAGCCCCGCCCACCCACCCCATCTCAATTGTGATGGTTTTTTTATTAATCGTGAGCCTGGGGGCGGACCTTAATTGTAAAATCAGTATTTTCCTACAAAATTTTACCATTTTGAACTTGTTTTCAGTTTCTTTTATGAAAAGAAAATTCCATATACTAAAAAAAAATCATCACAATTGAGGTAGGGTGGGTGGGCGGGGCTTGCATTTTGTTCTGTTTTTCCTACTGTACGTAGTTTTCTTTTCACAACCAAAGACTTTATCAAAATGATATTTTTTAAGCAAATATGGATTTTGCAATTACGCTCCGCCCCTCGGTCTGACAAGGAATGAAACATTAATCGGAATTGAGACGAGGGCAGGTGGGCGGGCCTTATATTTTCCCTTTTTTTTAAATATATTTCTTTACGAAAATTTGCCATTTTGACCATGTTTTAAGTTTCTTGTTGTAGAAAGAAGATTACGAATATTAAGAAAGAAACAAAAATCAAAAGATAAGCCCCGCCCGTGATGATTTTTTTTATTAGTCATGAGCCTGGAGGCGGACCTTAATTGCAAAATCAGCATTTTCCCACAAAATTTTACCATTTTGAACTTGTTTTCAGTTTCTTTTATGAAAAGAAAATTACATATACTAAAAAAAAATCATCACAATTGAGGTAGGGTGGGTGGGCGGGGCTTGCATTTTGTTCTGTTTTTCCTACTGTGCGTAGTTTTCTTTTCACAACCAAAGACTTTATCAAAATGATATTTTTTTAAGCAAATATGGATTTTGCAATTACTCTCCGCCCCGCGATCTGACAAAGAATGAAACATTAATCGGAATTGAGACGAGGGCAGGTGGGCGGGCCTTATATTTTCCCTTTTTTTTAAATATATTTCTTTACGAAAATTTGCCATTTTGACCATGTTTTAAGTTTCTTGTTGTAGAAAGAAGATTACGAATATTCAGAAAGAAACAAAAGTCAAAATATCTTAAGTGTGCAAAATATGAGGAATCTGGTGATCAATATTTTTTTGATAAATTCTACCCAAAAAGTGCAAAATATGATGAGTTTTTACTTGTGATTTATTATTGCATTCAGCTCTCCTCCCTCCATTTATCTGCGTGTCTTTCTCCCTCTCTGGTTTTTACCCCTTCTGTCTTTCACCCCCTCCATTTTTTCCTTCCGTATCTTTTCGTGGCTCAAGAATGTCCTCCTGACGTCATCCCGGAGACGAGAAAAACAATTTGTTCGAATAAGACGTTAGCTGTTTGTACTGGCTTGCGTGACACAGCACATAAAGCGTTTGTTTCCACCGAATACAGCAATATAAAGGCAAAGGGTTGAGTAAAGATTTACTTCACTTCACCACTACTTCACTGACAGCTTTATATCTATGACCATCATTCAAGATAAAGTTTTGCTAGCATGTTCACAATGGGCGTACGTTAGTCGTATTGTGTTTTATTACCGTCTATTATGCCTTTAATATTTTATCACCGTCTGATTTATGGAAACGGTAATCGTGATTTTAGTCGGAGTCAGGAGAGAGTGGCAAATTTTCGGGAACACGTGCCCTCCATCCTGCAGGAGTTCGCGTATGCCGGGTTGCGTTTAAAGGCGAAGTCAGTCGTCGAATCAATTAACTTTTTCAAAAGGACAAATAAAGAGTAAAAATGGAAGCTATTAAGTTTATAAAAGAAAATCTTTTTAAGCTTTGAGTAGTCCTGATGAAGTATCGAAAGAAAAAGCATAGAAGTAATGAAAATGCGCTTGATTGATCACCTCGAGGTCGTTAGGGCAATTTTTCAGCTTAATTTAATATTGTGTCGTCGTAAAGACGAACGAGTCAGAGATCGTTCGGAATTAAGACGACGTGAGAAAAAAAATTAAAATTCGGATGTTTGTTTCGTTTTCTGGAGGAGCTCATCTCGAAGCAGGAATTTTTCGGTTTTTCTTCCGACTTCTCCGATTAATATACATCGCACACGTCGTCATTTTCCGGCCGAACGACCCTCTAAATGTCTCATACGAATTCTCGGCACAGGCTGACCCTTCACTCTTCATCTCGGTTTACTTCCTAGACACAACAAATGGAGTAGAACCGTTGTTTGCGAAGCGCCTAAATGCAAATTAGTTCAATTAAATCATCCAGAAGTAAAATAATGTAACGTCGACGCAACTAAATAACACCCATATCATTAATAAATATTCATAGTGTGTAAGCAAGACACAATTCCGTAAACAAAGTTAGCCGATTCCGCCACAAAATGGATGTTGCAATATTTAACGTGTAACCCGACGCCCACATTCTCACTTAATGTAAGTTTCCTCCTAGGTATTTTTCTTTTGTAACTTTAAAAGTATTTACCGTAATTGTTTCCATTAGGTCGGCTTCGCCTCTTTCGCGACTTTATGACCTTTCCTCCTAATTTTCGTCTACGGAGAACGATGTCACATTGAGTGGAAGTCGCTTTCAAAGGAAAGCAGCGACGATGAAAGATTTATACCGGCTTTGAAGTCGAAACACAGGTATCGTTAGTTTTTTTTAATTATCGCGACGCACAAAAGGCGCCTACTTTTAGTTGGGGCGTTTATTAAATCGGACGAGATTCCAAAGACTTTTTAATTAATTCACAAGGAGATACTCCTTTCTGTTTCTATTGTTCCGTCTTTCTTTTCTCTGTTGCCCTCTTTGTCTTCCCACTCGTGGTTACCCCTCTAACTTCTTCTTCTGTGTATGTCCTCTTCTTGCCTCCCCATCTGTCATTCACCTCTTGGCTTATCTCCAAATTTGTCTTTCTGTTGTGTCGTCGTTTTTTGCTCCCTCTCTGTCTTTCATCTTTCTGTTTATATTTTCTTATCTGTCTATCACGCACTGTTTTTCTTCCCGAGTCTCCTCCTCTCCCTTTGTCTAACTCCTCTCGTGTCTTTCTCCCGCTCTATTTTTCTCCACCCAGTCTTTTCCCATACACTCCTATGTCTTTTTTCTCGTTTCATTTGCATTCTTAAGCCTTCTCTCTGTTTCTCGCGGCATTTTTCTCCTCATCTGTCATTCTTTCTCGTTGTTTTTCTCCCGTTTGGTCATATTTCTATCATCCTCCTCTGTCTTTATCATCATGTTGAATTGAGTTGAAAACTCGAAAAATTTCAAATCGAAATATTGAAGAAACGATAAAGTGAAACAAAAATTGAAATTTTTAAAATTGAAAAATCAAAACACTAAAAATACAGAAGCTGACGGATCGAAAAAAAATTTCAAAAGGTGAAAAATCAAAAAAACAAAACTTTTCCAAATAAAAACTTAAAAAAAATGCAAATTCAAACATAAATCGAGAAATTAAAAAGTGGAAAATTGGAAACTCGAAAATTTGAAAAAACGAAAAGTCAAAGCATCCAAAAGTTGAAAAATCTAAAAATTCTAAAGTTAAAAAGTTGAAAAATCCAAAAAAATAAAAATCGAGAATCTGAAAAAGCGAAAATAATTCAAAAGATTTCAACTTTTTAAGCGAAAAAATTGAAGTCTTTCAAAACGCAAGCTAAATCGAAAAATTAAAATTCAAGAACTGAAAAATCGACGAAAAATTTGAAAATTAAGAATTAAAAAAATAAATAAATTGGAAATCAGACAAATGACAAATCGAAAAATTGACGAAATGAAAAACTGCACGTTCGAAAATTTGACTAATTCGAAAGTAAAAAAATCAAAGAATTTATGATTTTTGAATAAGAAAAATTAAAAAATTGAGAGTTGAAAATTAGAAAAATTGTAAATTTTTATATTTTTGAAAAGCTGGAATATTGTAAAATAACAGCTAAAAAACTAAAAAATCGAAAAACAATCAATCGCAAGAGTTATTTAAAAACTGAAAAATTAAAAATTGAGAAATTGAAAAATTCAGAAGTTGAAAATTCGGAAATTTGGATATGATTTGAATTCAAAGTCAGAAATTCAAAAAAATTGAAAAATTTTCAAATTCATAAGTCCAAAAAATGCAAAATAAAAATTTGAAAAATTGTAGATCGAAAAATTGGAAAGTAAGAAAATCAAAAAATTCAATTTTTTCTTCAATTGAAAAATTAAAAAAAGGGAAAGTTGAAAATTCAAAAAATTGCAAATTCTTAATAGTGAGGAACGGAAAACTTGCAGACTGAAAAATCAAAAAATTAAAAATTGAGAAACTGAAGAATCGAAAAAAAATTTCAAAAGGCGAAATTTTTTGAATAAGAAAAATTAAAAAATTGAGAGTTGAAAATTCGAAAAATTCTAAATTTTTATATTTTTGAAAAGCTCGAATATTGCAAAATAACAGCCAAAAAACTAAAACATCGAAAAATAATCAATCCGAAGTGTTATTTAAAAACTGAAAAATTAAAAATTGAAAAATTCAGAAGTTAAAAATTTGGAAATTTGGATATGTTTTGAATTCAAAGTCGGAAATTCAAAAAAATTGAAAAATTTTCAAATTCCCAAGTCCAAAAAATGCAAAATAAAAGCTGAAAAATTGGAAAATAAGAAAATCAAAAAATTCTATTTTTTCTTAAATTGAAAAATTAAAAAAAAAACGAAAATTGAAAATTCAGAAAATGCAAATTCTTAATATTGAGGACTGGAAAATTTGCAGACTGAAAAATCAAAAAATTAAGAATCGAGAAACTGAAAAATAGAGAAGCTGAAGGATCGAAAAAAAATTTTAAAAGGTGAAGAGTCAAAAAAACAAAACTGTTCAAAATAAAAACTTAAAAAAAATGCAAATTCAAACCTAAATCGGGAAATTGAAAAGTGGAAAAAATTGGCAATTCGAAAATTGAAAAATCGAAAATTGGAAACTCGAAAATTTGAAAAAACGAAGTCAAAGCATCCAAAAGTTGAAAAATCTAAAAATTCTAAAACTAAAAATTGAAAAATTCGGAAGTTGAAAAATCCAAAAAAATAAAAATCGAGAATCTGAAAAAGCGAAAATAATTCAAAAGATTTCAACTTTTTAAGCGAAAAAATTGAAGTTTTTGAAAACGAAAACTAAATCGAAAAATTAAACTTCAGTAACTGAAAAATCGACGAAAAATTTCAAAAATTCAGAATTAAAAAAATTGACGAAATGAAAAACTGGAAGTTCCAAAATTTGAATAATTCCAAAGTAAAAAAAATCAAAGAAACTTGAAAAATCCAAAAAATTAAACATCGAGGAACTGAACACTGTAAAAAATAAAACATTCAAATCGAAAATCAAAAAATTAAAAGTCGAGAAACGGAAAAATCTAAAATAATTTCTAAGATTATTTCAACTTTTGAAGTGAAAAATTCATTTTTTTAATGAACACTAGAAAAATTGGAAGTTGAAAAATCGAAAAAATTGCAAATTCAAAAAGAAATCGTTAAACTGAAAAATGGGAAAAAATAAAAGTTGAAAAATCCAAAAATTCTAAAATTAAAAACGAAAAATTTCTCGTTTGAAAAACCTAAAACATTAAAAATCGAGAAGCTGAATGAAGACTGGAAAAAATTTTAAAAAATCGAAACTTGAAAATTAAACTCGAAGAAATGAAAAATCGACAAAAAATGTGAAAATTCAGAATTAAAAAAAAACTTAAATTGGAAACTAGACAAATTGTAAAGCGAGAAATTGAAAACTCAAAAAATTGAACAGAAAATGAAGTTTTCGAAAAATTAAAAAAATTGCAAACCGAAAAATTGAAGAAATAAAAAACTGGAAGATCGAAGAATTGAATAATTCGAATGTTGAAAAATCAAAGAATATATTATTTTTTAATATGAAAAATTAAATAATTAAAAGTTGAAAATTCGGAAAATTGCAATTTTTTTTTAATTATAAGCTGGAAATGTTGCAAAAACAGCTGAAAAGTAAAAAATAAAAAAATAAGAAACACCAAATGTCTAAAAATTGAAAAATTAAAAATTGTGAAATAGAAAATTGAAAACTCGAGAAATTGCAAATGGAAAAATTTAAACAATGACATAATTGAAACGTTGAAAAATTGAAAAATTCGGAAGTTGACAAATCAAAAAATTAAAAAACTTCAAATTGAAAATTCGGAAAAGTACGAAATAGGAAATGAAAAACTAAAATATCGAAGGAACTGAAGACTGGAAAAAAATTTAAAAATTCAAAAGTAGAGAACCAAAATATGAAAAATTAAAAAATCGAAAGTTGAAAATCCGAAAAATTGCAACTTTTTGAAATTCAAAGATCGAAATATTGCAAAATAACATCTGAAAAACGAAAAAATCGAAAAATAAAAAAACAAGAGTTAAAATATCTAAAAATTGAGAACTCGAGAAAGTAGAATAAAATGTGAAAAACTAAAAAATCGAAAAATTAAAATATGTAAAATTTGAAAAACCTAAAAAATTAAAAATCCAGGAACTCAAGACTGGTACAAAAAAATAAAAAATTCTAAAGTTGAAAATCCAAAAATTAAAAATCGAGAAACTGAAAAATCGGAAAAAATTTCAGAAGGTGAAAAATCAAAATCTGAAACTTTTCAAAATAAAAATTTTAAAAATTGTAAATTCAAAAATAAATCGGGAAACTGAAAAATGGAAAAAAAATCTGGATTCAGAAGGTGAAAAATTGAAAATTGGAAACTCGAAAATTTGAAAAAACGAAAACTATAAAAGTTGAAAAATTTAAAAATTCTAAAATTAAAAATTGAAAAATTTATAAGTTTAAAGACAAGAAACATTAAAAATCGAGGAACTGAAGACTGGAAAAAATTTTAAAAATTCGAAAGTAGTAAAATTGAAGAAATGAAACTTTTATTATTTTTGAATATGAAAAATTAAATAATTGAAAGTTGAAAATTCGAAAGCTGAAAACTAAAAAATCGAAAAATAAAAAACACCAATAGTTAAAATGTCTAAAAATTGAAAAATTAAAAATTGTGAAATTGAAAATAGAAAACTCGAGAAATTGCAAATGGAAAAATTTAAACAATGACATAATTGAAACGTCGAAAAATTGAAAAATTCGGAAGTGGACAAATCAAAAAATTTAAAAAACTTTAAATTGAAAATTCGAAAAAGTACAAAATAGGAGGTGAAAAACTAAAATATCGAAAAATTAAAAGATGTAAAATTTGAAAAACCCAAAAAATTAAAAATCCAGGAACTCAAGACTGGAAACAAACAAATAAAATCTTCTAAAGTTGAAAATCAAAAAATTAAAAATCGAGAAACTGAAAAATCGAAAATAATTTCTAAGATTTCAACCCTTAAAGTGAAAAATTCAGTTTTTTTTTAATTAACGCTAGAAAAATTGCAAGTTGAAAAATTAAATTAAAAATCGAGAAACTGAAAAATCGGAAACAATTTCAGAAGGTGAAAAGTTAAAATCCGAAAATTTTCAAAATACAAATTTTAAAAATTGTAAATTCAAAAATAAATCGGGAAACTAAAAAATGGAATCAGAAGGTGAAAAATTGAAAATTGGAAACTCGAAAATTTGAAAAAACGAAAACTATAAACGTTGAAATATCTAAAAATTCTAAAATTAAAATTGAAAAATTTGTAAGTTCAAAAACAAGAAACATTAAAAATCGAGGAACTGAAGACTGGAAAAAATTTAAAAATTCGAAAGTAGAGAATAAAAAAAAAGAAAAATATTTCAACTTTTCTATTAAAAAAAATCAAGTTTTTTTAAAATGAAAACTAGAAAAATGTCAATTGAAAAATCGAAAATTAAACTCGAGGAAATGAAAAATCAACAACAAATTTGAAAATTCAGAATTAAAAGAATTAAATTGGAAACTAGACTAATTGCAAATCGGGAAATTGAAAACTCAAAAAATTTAACAGAAAATTAAATTTTCCAAAAATTGAGAAATTGCAAATCGAAAAATTGAAGAAATGAAACTTTTATTATTTTTGAATATGAAAAATTAAATAATTGAAAGTTGAAAATTCGAAAAATTGCAATTTTTTTAAATTATGAGCTAGAAATGTTGCAAAAACAGCTGAAAACTAAAAAATCGAAAAATAAAAAACACCAGGAGTTAAAATGTCTAAAAATTGAAAAATTAAAAATTGTGAAATTGGAAATAAAACTCGAGAAATTGCAAATGGAAAATTTGAAACAATGACATAATTGAAACGTCGAAAAATTGAAAAATTCGGAAGTGGACAAATCAAAAAATTTAAAAAACTTTAAATTGAAAATTCGAAAAAGTACAAAATAGGAGGTGAAAAACTAAAATATCGAAAAATTAAAAGATGTAAAATTTGAAAAACCCAAAAAATTAAAAATCCAGGAACTCAAGAGTGGAAACAAAAAAATAAAATATTCTAAAGTTGAAAATCAAAAAATTAAAAATCGAGAAACTGAAAAATCGAAAATAATTTCTAAGATTTCAACTCTTAAAGTGAAAAATTCAGTTTTTTTTTTTTAAATTAACACTAGAAAAACTGGAAGTTGAAAAATCGAAAAATTAAGAATTGAGAAACTGACAAATGGGAAAAAACTTCAGAAGGTGGAAAGTCAAAATCTGAAACTTTTCAAAGTAATAATTTAAAAAATTGTAAATCGAAAAATAAATCGGGAAACTGAAAAATTGAAAATAGGAAACTCGAAAATTTGAAAAAACGAAAACTATATATGTTGAAAAATCAAAAAATTCTAAAATTAAAAATTGAAAAATTTATAAGTTCAAAAACAAGAAACATTAAAAATCGAGGAACTGAAGACTGGAAAAAATTCGAAAGTAGAGAATCAAAAAATCGAGAAATATTTCAACTTTTCTAGTAAAAAAATTCAAGTTTTTTTAAAATGAAAACTAAAAAAATTTCAATTGAAAAATCGAAAATTAAACTCGAGGAAATGAAAAATCAACAACAAATTTGAAAATTCAGAATTAAAAAGAATTAAATTGGAAACTATACTAATTGCAAATCGGGAAATTGAAAACTCAAAAAATTTAACAGAAAATTAAATTTTCAAAAAATTGAAAAATTGCAAATCGAAAAATTGAAGAAATGAAACTTTTATTATTTTTGAATATGAAAAATTAAAAAATCGAAAGTTGAAAATCAGAAAAATTGCAAATTTTTGAAATTCAAAGATCGAAATATTGCAAAATAACATCTGAAAAACTAAAAAATCGAAAAATAAAAAAACAAGAGTTAAAAAATCGAAAAATTAAAATATCTAGTATTTTAAAAATTGTAAAACGAAAAATCGAAGGAATAAAAACTTAAAGATCAAAAAATTCGAAAATAGAAAATCAAACAATTTAGTATTTTTAAACTGAAAAATTAAAAAAAACAAAAATTACTCTTATCGGTTTCTCCCCCCCTCTTACCCTTCTTTGTTCAGTATTCGCGAACTTTTTAATTAATTCACACGAACGCCATCCTCGCCGTGCATGAAACTGAATAGAGAAATTTTTCTATTGTTCTCGCGTTATTTAAATTCGCCCGTAGTCGATTTCGTCGGTATCAAAAAAAAGCACATCAGACATGCGAACCGTGAATAAATAATGCACAAGTGCTCCTCTCGTCCGTACTCCCTCCTCCAGAGAACGAAACGACACAAACACAAACAAACTTCGCCTCCTTCTACCGTCGACGACAATACGTTCGAGACGACGTAAGTAACGTAACCTACATCTCTCCTGACCTTTCTGGAGACACCAGGGAATTGTGTTGATCAATTCAACGGCCCGACTTCTCCACAGTAATAAAATCAATTTCGCGATTTTTCTACACGACTGGAACGGAATAGATTCGAAAGAAGTCAGCGGCGAACGTCTTATCAGCGGACCGCACGGGTAGTCGTAAATCTGAAACTATGCTATATGTATACAGAAAGTTCGTCGAAGGTTTAGGAAGCCCGAATTTGATTCTTCGCTGGTTTAATAATGAGGTGGTCGTTTCCAGGCGGAAAAGTGCCTCAAGACAGAACAATCATCCGACGAGTATTGCGTACCGTCTCCTTGCCGCTCTTCATTTGCATGTGCGTCATCTCCAGCGTGGGAATCCTGCTGGCCATCGCCCTGGTCGTATTCAACGTGTGGAACAACCACCGAAGGTGACCCTCCGGAATACTGTCTCGACCGCTCACAAATCCGATTTGTTTCCAGAGTAATCCAGTCTTCGCATCCCGTATGCAATACCATAATGCTCTTCGGAATCGTAGTATGCTTAACGGCCGTTTTCCTTCTCGGTTTAGATGGTAGATTTGTATCCCCAGGTGCCTATCCAGCCATTTGTCAAACAAGGGCGTGGTTGTTATCCACCGGATTCACCCTGTCCTTCGGCGCGATGTTCAGCAAAGTGTGGCGGGTGCATCGACTAACCACCAAGGCCAAGAGCGACCCGAAGGTCAGAATGGTAAGCGGCCTGGAGCCCGTTTTTCGACTTAAATGTTCGCGCGTTATTCACGTACATTGATTAAATACATATAGATCGACCCATGCTATAGTTTGGAGCGAACAGGCCAAACGCCGGCGAACAAGAGATGGCGTACCAACATTCGGCCGTCAAACGCCGGCGAAAAGCTTGGACACCAATCACGCGCATATGCAACCCAAATCACAGCAACAATACATTTAATAAATCTACCACTCGATAGAGGGCGACGAAAAAAATTTGTAAAAATCTCATAGTAAGCATTTAGATAATTGACAACGTTGCCAGATGAGTCTAACTTTGCCGTTATTTCTATTCGATTAGATTTTATTTCGTTTAAAAGTTTCTGGCAAATAAATGGAATTATTATAATGAATAAACAATACAAACAAATTATTACTTGTTATTTTAAATACTTGTTAGTGTTGATGAAAACATAAATAGTTATTAAAGTTATTCTAAATAGCTCAAATTTTACAGTACGGGTAGGATGTTTCAGGACGAGTGGGTAGCCGAGTCTTTAATTTCGAAACGAGTACTGCGAAAAGAGTTACCGGACGTATGTTATGTATTTTATTTCATACTGTCAACATATTTTTTTATTCAATAAAATAATTATTATTTTGTGAAAAAATCCAAATCGAGTCACTTTTTCTGACATCGTTAGCAACCGCTCTTTGGTAAATGTTTTAATTTGTTTATTCGTGCAAATCAGCATCATATGTTTAAACACATAGTACTTATAACACTTTACAGGACTTATTGTTTTGTATAATCCGACTCGATGGACGAATGTTTTGTGCAATCCGTCTCGAAGGACCAATGTTTGTGCAACTCGGCTCGTCCTACCAGTGTTTTTTGTAATCTGGTTGATACGTCAATGTGATACCGAATTATACTTTGATATTGCTTTTTTGTGTGCGAAATAATAGACAGCGTTCGGTTTCGATGTTTAATACAGGACGGTTACAGAAATACTAAATTTACATTTGTATTTACAATAACAGGTAAAGCAAAAGAGACCCAAAAGGGTCAGTGGCCGCTTCCGGAAATGGAACACTTGTCCTTTTTGGCTCAATTTTATCGGACTTGTCCGTTTTTTTGATTTTTCCGGACTCGTTCGAATCCAGTAAAACGTTAAACTTGACATAGTATGAAGTAAAATAATAGTTATTTATGTATTAAGGGCATAATCAGGGAGATCGACAATTATGCAATGTTCATAATAAATAAATAAAAAAAAAACGATATTGTCGTTGAGTGACATAATAATAAAAACGTGCCATTTTTGTTAACTGATATTTTTTTCATAAATGTCGCAAAATTATTAAATTTGTCTAATCATCCCAACCAATAAAGTGATGACGTCACTTCAAATTTATGCATAGTAAATGGGTTTTAAATTGTATACAGTAACATAGTCCTACACATGTAGTTTATGATTCCGTGTTGAATTTTTATCCGGAACGTCCAGATTTTTGGAAAAAAAATCAAAATTATAAAACAATATTTTGCAATTTAATTTTGAATTTGCAAAATCAAATACTTTGAAATCTTGCAGATGTTTTAAAGTCATGATAAACATGATACATTTTTTATTAAAATATATTTGCTTATCCCCTCTAAAAAAATTATGACGTCACTTCAAAATTTTGCAGAATAAATCCTATCTTAAATGTATAAAATATGATGAGTTTTTATACTTGTGATTTATCACTGCATTAATATTTTTTTAGATTTGGTTATACAGGGTGTCTCAAAAAAGTTAATGACTGAGTCAATTTGTTTTATTGAAGAAATCAAGAATAGCAAAACTGAATACTTTGAAATATTGTAGATGTTTTAAAGTTTTTGTAAGCATGGTAACTTTTTCGAAAATTTGATTAATCAAATATGCGGCAAATCGAAAATCGGAAAAACTGAAATTCACTAATGCAAAAAACAGAAAATCGAAAAATACAAATCGTAAAAATCGAAAATCTAAAAATGGATAACCAAAAAATCGAAAATTCAATGAATCAAATACCGAGGTCGATCGAAAAGTGGAAATTCACAAACCCCAAAAATCGAAAAATCGAAAATTGAAAAACGGAAAAACCAAAAAATCGAAAAGTCAAAAATTTGTAATGCTGAAAATTAAAAAAATCAAAAACAAAAATTTTAAAAAATCGGAAATTAAAATAATCAAAATATATATATATATAAAGTAGAAAAAATTGCAAAGCCTAAAAACTGAAACGAACAGAAAAATCGAAAAAGCAAAAAATTGGAAAAACAAAAATTCGAAAAATCTAAAATCGCAAAAGTGGAAAATCGAAAATCTGAATAAAGAAACTTGGAAAATCGAAAACCAAAAAATCGGAAAGAAACAAAATTGAAGTCTAAAAGGTGAGAATGGAAAAATTGAAAAACCGAAAATTCTAAAAATCGACAATGGACAAATTGAAAATCGCAAAATTTAAATTGAAAAATTGAACATAGAAAAATCGATGAATTGAAAAATCGAAAATTCGACTACTCAAATTTTCTAAAAATCTAAAAATCATGAAACCGAAATATCCAAAATTCTAGTGGTCGAAAGTCTGAAAACTGAAAATCGAAAATTCTGGAAAGCGGAAAATAGAATATCGAAAAATTTAAAAGAAAGAAAATTGAAGTCTAAAAACCGAAGAATGGAAAAATTAAAAATCAAAAATTCGAAAAATCAAAACCGAAAAGTTCAAAGATTTAAAAAGGAAAATCGAAAAATCAAAAATCTGAAAATTGAAACTCGAAAATTCGGAAAATCGAAAAGTAAAAAAATTGAAGTCTAAAAGCTGAAGAATGGAAAACTGAACAATCGAAAATTCGAAAATCAAATATCGAAAAATCGAAAAGCCGAAAAATCGAAAATTTGATGAATCAGATATGCGAAAAACAGAAAATCTGAAAATACAAAACTGAAAAATCGAAAATCTAAAAATGGAAAAACCGAAAATCGAAAATTCAATGAATATAATACGTAGGTCGATCGAAAAACCGGAAATTGACAAATCTGAAAAATCGGAAATTTGCAAGATTGAAAAACCGAAAATGGAAATTTCAAAAACCGAAAAATAGGAAAACCGAAAATTCATAATATTGAAAACTCTAAAAGTCGACAATTCAAAAATCGAAAAGTAAACAAATTTCACAGCCTAAAAAGTGACGGACAGAAAAATCGAAAACTGGAAACTGAAAAATCGGAGATTGGAAAATCGAAATATCGAGAATCGACGAATTAAAAAACCGAAAAATCGAAAAATTAAAAAATCGGAAATCGAAAAATGAAAAAAAACGAAAATTCAAAAATCGAATAATCCGAAACTAAAATAATAGAAAAGTGGAAAAGTAAAAATTGCAAAGTCTAAAACTGACGAACAAAAAAATCGAAAAATTAAAAAAAATCGAAAAATATCTAAAAATGGAAAAATCGAAATGCTCAAAAATCGAAAATTCGATTAATCAATATTCTAAAAATCGAAAAAACGGACACAAATCCACAAATCTGAAAAATCGAAAATCGAAATATCGAGACTCGAAAAATTAAAAAACCGAAAAATTGAAAAATCGGAAATCGAAGAATTAAAAACGTAAAATCGAAAATTCAAAAATCAAAAAAATCGGAAAGTATAAATAATCGAAAAATGCAAAACAATTGCAGCAAAGTTTAAAAACTGACCAACAGAAAAATCAACAAATCGAAAAACGGAAAAACCGAAAACTCGAAAATTCAAAATACCGCAAATTTGAAAAATCAGAAAATGGGAAAGTAAAAAAATCGAAAAGTTGATCGAAAAATGGAAACTGAAAAATCTAATTAGATGAAACGGTTGGTCGAAAAAACGAAAAATCGAAAATCGAAGTGATCGTTTTTTGAGACAGCCTGTATAAGTAAATCTAAAAACTATTACTGCAATGATAAATCACAGGTACTGACTCATCATATCAAATTTTGCCATGACGTCATGCATTTTTTGGCGAAGATAAGCAAATACATTTTGATCGTGGCTTTGAAAGTATTCTTCGACTTTCGTTCCATTTCAAAATTTACTCTTTGTATATTTCAGTGGTCACAACGAGTTCACTAACTACGCTGAAGTATGCGAAGATTAAATTTGTCACCGAAAATATGTCGGAAGTAATAAATTATCCTAATAAAAATCGAAAAACTGGGAAACCAAAAACCTGAAAAATCGAAAAATTGAAAAATCTCAAGATTGAAAAATCGAAAATTTGGGAAATTGAAAAATGAAAAACCAAAAAAATCGAAAGTTGAAAAAAATGATAAATTGGAAATCGAAAACTCGAAAAATTGAAAAATCTCAAAACTGAAAAATGCAGAAGTTGGGAAATCGAGAAATGAAAAACCAAAAAATCATAAGTTTAACAATGAAAAATCGGAAATCAAAAACCTTTAAAATGGAAAAACAGGGAAGTCGAAAAATTGAAGAATTGAAAAACTGAGAAATCGAAAACTCGAAAAATCGAGAAATCTAAAAATCGACAAAGGGAGATCGTCAAGATATCGAAACATCAAAAAATCCCAAAATTGAAAAATGTAAAATTTAAAAAATCAAAAATGAGAAATCCCAAAACTAAAACATAGAAAAATTGAGAAATGGAAGAAAAATTGAAAAATCTCAAAACTGAAAAATCGAAAGTTTAAAAAATGAAAAATTGAATTAAAATATTGAAAAGTCGGGAAATCGAGAAAATGGAAAATCAAAAAAGTGATTAATGGAGAAACTGAGAAATCGAAAAATTAAAACATTGAAAAATCGAGAAATTGAATAATCGAAAAATTGTCTATTTATAAAATGTGAAAGAAAATGTCTTATTTTTGACTTTATGCGGCATATGTTTTCCGTTTTTTAAGATATATTATATGAATGCATATGTTTTGTCTTTAGTATATATCTGCCCGTCTCTAGTCTAATAAATTTTCTAAAAAAATATACATAGTAAGTTTTGAGAGAACGCATTTAAAAGCATTTTGCTTTGTATTATTAGTAACAAAAGCGAGCACACGAAAGCGTAGAAAAAATTTCAAATGTGTTATCTACATTTATTTTACTTCATACTGTGTCAAATTTGACGTTTTACTGGATTCGAAGGAGTCCGGTAAAATAAAAAAAACGGACAAGTCCTGTAAAGTGTTACTATGTGTAACATTTTTGATGCTGATTTGCACGAATAAACAAATTAAAACATTTACCAAACAGCGGTTACTAACGATGTCAGAAAAAGTGACTAATTTGGATTTTTTCTCAAAATAATAATTAATTTTAAAAATATGTCGACAGTATGAAATAAAATACATAACATTAACAACATACGTCCGGTAACTCTTTTCGCATTCTCGTTTCGAAATTAAAGACTTGGCTACCTACTCGTCCTGAAACATCCCACTCGTACTGTAAAATTTGAGCTATTTAGAATAACTTTAATAACTATTTATGTTTTCATCAACACTAACAAGTGTTTAAAATAACAAGTAATAATTTGTTTGTATTGTTTATTCATTATAATAATTCAATTTATTTACCAGAAACTTTTAAACGAAATAAAATCTAATCGACTAGAAATAACGGCAAAGTTGTGTTAGGCTCATCTGGCAACGCTGTAAATTATCTAAATGCTTACTATGAGATTTTTACACATTTTTTTTCGTCGCCCTCTATCGAGTGGTAGATTTATTAAATGTATTGTTGCTGTAATTTGTGTTGCATAAGCGCGTGATTGGTGTCCAAGCTTTTCGCCGAACAATAGCATGGGTCTATCTATATGTTTTTAATCAATGTCACATACAAACAGCGGGCGAACATGGCACACTCCCCCCGACTAAATCTATTAATTGTTTTATATTTATCGTAGAAAAAGGTGGAGCCGTGGAAGCTCTACTCCATGGTATCGGGACTCCTCGTCGTCGACTTCGTGGTGATGGTGGCCTGGCAGCTGCACGACCCCCTGCAGCGCCGCATCGAGCAGTTCCCCCTAGAAGACCCCGAGTCGTCCAACGACGACTCCAAGATCAGACCGGAGCTCGAGCACTGCGAAAGTCACAACAACAACGTCTGGCTGGCCGTCATCTACGCCTACAAAGGGCTCGTTCTGGTAATCCCGCAACCGCAAACTCGCCTGCGCCTCACGTTCTTTTCCTAGATCTTCGGACTGTTCCTCGCCTACGAGACCCGCTCGGTCAAAGTCAAACAAATCAACGACTCGAGATACGTAGGAATGAGCATATACAACGTGGTCATCCTGTGCTTGATCACCGCCCCCGTCACCATGGTGATAGCCAGCCAGCAGGACGCCAGTTTCGCTTTCGTGGCTCTCGCCATCGTGTTCTGTTGTTTCCTCAGCATGGCGCTCATTTTCGTGCCTAAGGTATTCGAGCTCTTACAGTCGCCCCCGAGTGTCTAACCAACCCCACTAACGTCTAGGTTATCGAAGTCATCCGACACCCGAGGGATAAGGCTGAAAGCAAGTACAACCCGGACGCCGGAATCTCGAAAGAGGACGAGGAGCGCTACCAGAAGCTGCTGAACGAGAACGAGGACCTGCAGCGGCTCATCTCTCAGGTACGGTGCTCGAAATCGAGTCGGGTTTGTATCAAAGTTGCGGTTTTGCAGAAGGAGGAGAAGATAAAGCTGCTGAAAGACAGGCTGGCGGAGAAGGAGGCCGGGAAAGGGGGGCTGACTCCGTCGACGCTCACCCAAGGTAAGGACACGCTTATTGTGGCCGACTTTATTACCGACGCCGGGACCTCGGATTCGGCGTTCGGGGGTGGACTTTCGATCTATACAAGGTCGTCGAGGTGCAGCCAATCAGATATCGAATTTAGCGAGAGTTACCTCTAGGCGCCACCCTTTGCGTGGTGTAAGCCACGCCCACGACCGGCGTGGCTTATATTAACAAAATTCCATTAATAACTTCCCCACTTTGCGTTTTTTCTGTTAACTATTTTATATAGATCAACGATCTTCTTAAATAACGACGTGCCTACCTTCTATTTTTTAAGAAATGAGTATATTTTTCCTACATACAAATTTCGAGCTTTAATTTTCAACCCGAGTTTTATTTTTTTTATTGTTATTAAAACAAACAAAACGTTTGTGTTTTTTTGCTGCATCTAGATTTGCATGTTCGTGGTATACGGACGCCATCGAATTTTACAAAAATTACAATCAATTCTTGAGTAGGTGGTTAAAAATAAAAACGTTCGTCGCTTTTCAGTTCAGGTTGTCAAAAGCGTTTTTAATATAATTTGCCGCTTACTCGAGATGGATTGCAATATATCACCCTGGAAAAGCTTGAAATGTATTAGGTTATGGTGACAGGTGACGAGTAATCATTAGTCATCACAACGAAGCGGCAAATTTCAGGAAGTTTCAGAGCCAACTTGATGTACGATCTTTTAAGCTTAAAAGGAAAACACTAGAGATTCTTTCAAATTCTTAGAAAAAAACTAGATTTGACCAAATCCTTTCAAACGTAAGACGCCAGGTAGGTATTCCCAGATTTTTTTTTCGAACTCACATTTAAAAAAAAATTGTATTAAGTTGTTCAGGAGGAACATTCCGGATAAATTTTGGTCTTTTTTAAGGATTTAAATGAATCGAAAAATTGAAAAATCGTAAAATTGAAGAAACGAAAAATTTGACATTTTTAAAATGAAAACCAAAAATTGCAACTTGAACAAGAGAAAATTTTTTAAATTGAAAGCCCGAAAAATTTAAAAATCTTTTTAAAATTGAGGTCTCGAAGTTGGAACTGAAAAATCAAAAAATTAAAAATTGAGAAACTGAAAAATCGAAAAAATTATCAAAGAGTGAAAAGTCATAAAACTGAAATTTTTCTAAATGAAAACTAAAAAATCGCAAATTCAAAACTAAATCGAGAAACTGAAAAATTGAAAATACGAAAAATTAAAGTATCAAAACGTTGAAACATCTAAAAATTATTTCAATGAATTTCTGAAAAATCGGAACAATGAAAAATTCAAAAATTTAATAATTGAAAGATTAAAAGACTGAAAAATTAAAAAAATATCGTTATTGAAAATCGAAAAGTTGCAAAATAAAAAATTGATGAAACGAATTAATTTTTCAAAATGAAAACTAGAAAAATTACAAATCGAAAAATTGAAAAATCAAAAAATGACAAAAATTTAAAATTTTAAAAATGTAAACAAGACAAATTGTAAAATTGAAAAATCGTAAAATTGAAGAAACGAAAAATTTGACATTTTTAAATTGAAAACCCAAAAAATTTAAAAATCATTCATCATAAATCGAGTAACTGATGAAATGAAAAACTGAAACATTTTAAAATTGAGGTCTCAAAGTTGGAACTGAAAAATCAAAAAATTAAAAATTGAGAAACTGAAAAATCGAAAAAATTATCAAAGAGTGAAGTCAAAAAACTGAAATTTTTCAAAATGAAAACTAAAAAAATCGCAAATTCAAAAGTAAATCGAGAAACTGAAAAATTGAAAAAACGAAAAATTAAAGTATAAAAAAGTTGAAAAATCTAAAAATTATTTGACTGAATTTCTGAAAAATCGGAACAATGAAAAATTCAAAAATTTAATAATTGAAAGATCGAAAAACTGAAAAATTAAAAAAATGTCGTTATTGAAAATCGAAAAATTGCAAAATAAAAAATTGATGAAACGAATTAATTTTTCAAAATGAAAACTAAAAAATCGCAAATTCAAAAGTAAATCGAGAAACTGAAAAATTGAAAAAACGAAAAATTAAAGTTTAAAAAAGTTGAAAAATCTAAAAATTATTTGAATGAATTTCTGAAAAATCGGAACAATGAAAAACTCAAAAATTTAATAATTGAAAGATCGAAAAACTGAAAAATTAAAAAAATGTCGTTATTGAAAATCGAATAATTGCAAAATAAAAAATTGATGAAACGAATTAATTTTTCAAAATGAAAACTAGAAAAATTGCAAATCGAAAAATTGAAAAATCAAAAAATGACAAAAATTTAAAATTTTAAAAATGTAAACAAGAAAAATTGTAAAATTGAAAAATCGTAAAATTGAAGAAACGAAAAATTTGACATTTTTAAAATGAAAACCAAAAATTGCAACTTGAACAAGAGAAAAATTTTTAAATTGAAAACCCGAAAAATTTAAAAATCATTCATCATAAATCGAGTAACTGAAGAAATGAAAAACTGAAACATTTTAAAATTGAGGTCTCAAAGTTGGAACTGAAAAATCAAAAAATAAAAAATTGAGAAACTGAAAAATCGAAAAAATTATCAAAGAGTGAAAAGTCAAAAAACTGAAATTTTTCAAAATGAAAACTAAAAAAATCGCAAATTCAAAACTAAATCGAGAAACTGAAAAACTGAAAAAACGGAAAATTAAAGTATCAAAAAGTTGAAAAATCTAAAAATTATTAGAATGAATTTCTGAAAAATCGGAACAATGAAAAATTCAAAAATTTAAAAATTGATAGATCGAAAAATTGAAAAATTAAAAAAATGTCGTTATTGAAAATCGGAAAATTGCAAAATTAAAAATTGATGAAACGAATTAATTTTTTAAAATGAAAACTAGAAAAACTGCAAATTGAAAAATTGAAAAATCAAAAAATTACAAAAATTTAAAATTTTAAAAATGTAAAAAGAAAAATTGTAAAATTGAAAAATCGTAAAATTGAAGAAACGAAAAATTTGACATTTTTAAATTGAAAACCCGAAAAATTTAAAAATCATTCATCATAAATCGAGTAACTGAAGAAATGAAAAACTGAAACATTTTAAAATTGAGGTCTCAAAGTTGGAACTGAAAAATCAACAAATTAAAAATTGAGAAACTGAAAAATCGAAAAAATTATCAAAGAGTGAAGTCAAAAAACTGAAATTTTTCAAAATGAAAACTAAAAAAATCGCAAATTCAAAAGTAAATCGAGAAACTGAAAAATTGAAAAAACGAAAAATTAAAGTATCAAAAAGTTGAAAAAACTAAAAATTATTTGAATGAATTTCTGAAAAATCGAACCAATGAAAAATTCAAAAATTTAAAAATTGAAAGATCGAAAAACTGAAAAATTAAAATAATGTCGTTATTGAAAATCGAAAAATTGCAAAATAAAAAATTGATGAAACGAATTAATTTTTCAAAATGAAAACTAGAAAAATTGCAAATCGAAAAATTGAAAAATCAAAAAATTTTAAAAAATGAAACAAGAAAAATTGTAAAATTGAAAAATCGTAAGACTAAAAATCGAGAAATTAAAAATTCCAAAAAGTCAACTTAAAAAATTGGAATTTTTTAAAATGAAAACCAAAAATTGCAACTTGACCATGAGAAAATTTTTAAAATTGAAAAAGCGAGAAGTTGAAAAAAAAATCAAGAAACTGGAAAATCGAAAATAATTTAAAAGATGTCAGCTTTTCAAGTCAAAAAACTGAAATTTTTGAAAAATTACAGATTGAAAAATCGAAAAATTAAACTGGAGGGACTGAAAATTAAAAAAAAATAAAATTCAGGAATTAAAAAAAAATCATTTATTAGACAAATTGCAAATCCAGAAATTGAAAATTAGAAAAATTGAAAACACAAAAAATAAAATTTTCTAAACATTGAACATTTGAAAAAAGAAAAATTAAAAATCGAAAAACTGAAGGCGGCAAAAAATTAAGGAATTCAAAAGTGAAACAAGAAAAATTGCAATTGAAAAATTTCGAAAGACTAAAAATCCAGAAATTAGAAGTTGCAAAAAGTCAAGTTAACAAAATGGAATTTTTTAAAATGAAAACCAAAAATTGCAATTTGAACAAGAGAAAATTTTTAAAATTGAAAACTCGGAAAATTGAAAAAACGAAAAAGTGTAAAATTGAAAACTTGAAAAATTGAAGAAACGAAAGTACTTAAAGATAGGAAAACTGAAACTTTTTAAAATTGAGGTCTCGAAAAGTCAAAAACCTGAAATTTTTCAAATGAAAACAAGAAAAATTGAAAATTTCAAAAAATAAAAAATCAAGAAACTGGAAAATCGAAAATAATTTAAAAGATTTCAGCTTTTCAAGTCAAAAAACTGAAATTTTTGAAAAATTACAGATTGAAAAATCGAAAAATTAAACTGGAGGGACTGAAAATTAAAAAAAAATTAAAATTCAGAAATTAAAAAAGAATTAATTCAATAGTAGACAAATTGCAAATCCAGAAATTGAAAATTCGAAAAATTGAAAACGCAAAAAATTAAATTTTCTGAACATTGAAAATTGCAAATCGAGAGACTGAAAGAAATAAACCCTAAAATCCAAAAATTCGAAAATTGAAAAATCAAAGAATTCAAGCTTTTTTAAATTGAAAAATTAAAATAATGGAAAGTTAAAATTCGAAAAATTGTAAAATAGAAGCTGAAAAACTAAAAAATCTAGAAATAAATAACACCAAGATTGAGTCAAAATATCTAAAAATTGAATAATTAAAATTCGAGAAATTGAAAATTGAAAAATTCCGAAGTCGAAAAATCGAAAAATTGAGGTTTTTTTTAAATTGAAAACTCGAAAAATTGGAGCAACATAAAAACCAAAAGATGGAAAAACTTGGAAGTTGAAAATTAAAAGAATTAAAAAAATATATAAATTGAAAGAGATGTCCAAAATAAAAGCTAAAAAACTAAAAAATCGGAAAATAAAAAAGACTAATAATTAAAATAAGTCAAAATAGAAAAATTAAAAAATGGGCTATAGGAAACTGAAAACTGGAACAAAATTTACCAATCGAAAAATTGAAAAATTAACAAAATTTAAAGATTGAAAAATTGGAAAATTCGGAAATTGAAAAATCGAAAAATTTAACATTTTCTGAATTCGAAACTCGGAAAATTGAAGCAACAAAAAACTTGAATTTTTTTAAATTCGCTCGAAAAATTGCAAAATAAAAGTTGAAAAATCGAGAAATTAAAATATATGAAAGTTGAAAAATCCACATATTGAAGAATTTTTAAATTAAACGATTAAAAAAAATCGGAAGGTGCAAATTCAAAAAATTCAAAATTTTTGAAATTGCAAACTCGGAAAATTGAAAAAACGAAAAAGTGTAAAATTGAAAACTTGAAAAATTGAAGAAACGAAAGTACTTAAAGATAGGAAAACTGAAACTTTTTAAAATTGAGGTCTCGAAAAGTCAAAAACCTGAAATTTTTCAAATGAAAACAAGAAAAATTGAAAATTTCAAAAAATTGAAAATCAAGAAACTGGAAAATCGAAAATAATTTAAAAGATTTCAGCTTTTCAAGTCAAAAAACTGAAATTTTTGAAAAATTGCAGATTGAAAAATAGAAAAATTAAACTGGAGGGACTGAAACTTAAAAAAAAAATTAAAAATCAGAAATTAAAAAAAATTTAATTCAGTAGTAGACAAATTGCAAATTAAGAAATTGAAAATTCGAAAGATTGAAAATTTTCTAAACATTGATAATTGCAAATCGAGAAACTGAAAGAAATAAACCGTAAAATCCAAAAATTCGAAAATTAAAAATCAAACAATTCAAGCTTTTTTAAATTGAAAAATTAAAATAATGGAAAGTGAAAATTCGAAAAATTGTAAAATAAAAGCTGAAAAATTAAAAAATCGAAAAATAAATAACACCAAGATTGAGTCGAAATATCTAAAAATTGATAATTAAAATTCGAGAAATTGAAAACTGAAAAATTCCGAAGTTGAAAAATCGAAAAATTGAGGTTTTTTTAAATTGAAAACTCGAAAAATTGAAGCAACTAAAAGACGGAAAAACTTGGAAGTTGAAAATTAAAAGAATTAAAAAAAATGTAAATTGAAAGAGATGTCCAAAATAAAAGCTAAAAAACTAAAAAATCGGAAAATAAAAAAGACTAATAATTAAAATAAGTAAAAATAGAAAAATTAAAAAATGGGCTATAGAAAACTGAAAACTGGATCAATTACAAATCGAAAAATTGAAAAATTAACAAAATTTAAAGATTGAAAAATTGAAAAATCGAAAAATTTAACATTTTCTGAATTCGAAACTCGGAAAATTCAAGCAACAAAAAACTTCGAATTGCAAAATAAAAGTTGAAAAATCGAGAAATTAAAATATATGAAAGTGAAAAATCCACATATTGAAGAATTTTTAAATTAAACAATTAAAAAAAAACGGAAGGTAATTCAAAAAATTCAAAATTTTTGAAATTGGAAACTTGAAAAACTAAAATCGAAAAATAAAAACCACGAAAAATTAAGATATCTAAAAGTTGAATAATCGAAAAATTACAAATCAAGAGATTGAAAAATTAACAAATACTGGAAAATCGAAAAATTGAGGCAATAAAAACTGGAAAATGGAAAATTTTGAACAACGAAAAGTGGAAAAATGAAGAAACTAAAAAATAGAAAAATTCAGACGTTGAAAAATTGAAGATTTTTAAAACTGTAAAACTGCAAATCGAGAAATTAAACGAACAAATAACTGAAATATCGAAAAATGCAAAAACTAAAAACTGAAGAACCAAAAAAATTTGAAAGAACCTCTTGGTCCCGTGGTGTTTTTTATGATAATCTAGGTTAGATCAAAAAGCCGTGAACGTGCATTTTTAATAAAATTTGGCGATGACCTTATTTAATACATACAGGGTGGTTATAAAATATCGTGCATTAAGTCGGCTTTTGAAAAATCTGTGACTGCATTTTTAATATTACTTGAAAATTGCGTGACAATATGAACCGAGAAGCGACAAACGTCTCGTTTTTGTGTTTTAATTTTTCTCGGACGCTGACGACATCTCGTGGACAATCTACCTAGGTTAGGACCAAGTACTTATTACCGAAATATATACGCACACTCTCCCCTTACGTATAACCGAGTCAATTATCTACCTGCATGCTGCGGCACCTTAAATCTAGCTTGAAATGTCTAAAGTTCCGTTTTGACGTTTTCAAGAGCTCCGCCGTTTCGTTTCGTCTCCTGAAATTTTAATCAACCCAACGCGAGATTAAGGTTGTTTACAAAACAGGAATCTTAATAGAATTAACACCGTCTGTGTTGGCTGCACGCTTGCGTAGTGTTTGGTTGTAAGTAGTTCAATCTCGTTATAACATAAAAACTCGAAGAAAAATCTCTTTTTCTCCCAAAATATCAAGTTTATGTTGTAACGAGATCGTAGAGATGTCTGTCGAGATTTTGGGAGTGAGATATTTTTCTTTTTGGCAGATACGAAAGACGAGCGCATTTAGTCTTCGACCGAAGAGATTGAGGTCGTAGGTAGGTATAAATCGGAGGATTTTACGCAAAAGTATCGCATCGAACCCGGTACGACGAGGACGATCTGGTTCTGACTGTAACATTCTCCCAGTGTTTATTTTCGTTATTGTTGCGACAATATGGAGTGTGTGATACACAGTGTCTGTGTTTTTAAGTCAATTCAACACGAATATTTAGTCAGGGATTTTTTTGTCGTAGGGATTTTCGTTTCGTAGGGTTGATTTGGTGTATTCGGTTGCCGTTTTCGACAAGATTGTGAGCTAAGAGTTCTTAGCGTTGTTACCTTATAGTGAGAAAATCGCTCAATGTGTTTAGTGATATACGTTTTTAGGGTTTTTGGTTTTCGTCGTCGTCGCGGTCGGTTGGTGGACGTGCGAGCAGTCGCACGCTGCCAACCGTCCTTTTACGTTGGCACTTCTGAAGCTCATGGCGGCGTTTTCCAAGCGTCCGCTTTTTATAAGACGGACGGGACGATCAATTCTAAATGTTGTGATAGCGCTAGTGATAAGATGCGGTGCTTGGAAGCGTCGCGTCTGTGTCTACTTCGTAGTCTAAACACGCCCCGGTGTTTACAAGTGGGATAATAATAGTTGAAATGTTAGACTTTCGTAGTTTAATGTTATAACGAGATGAACATCGTTTGGAGAATTTTTTTCTTGTTTGACTAAAGATATTCTAAATTCACGTTTATACAATAACGCGGTTGTACTGATATTAAACAATGAATATGTGTTACATTTTCTATAAGTGTTACCTGGTGTTACGTTTGGTGGTTGCAGCGTTCGCAACATATCAGTTCTGTCAAACGATCACAAAGAACGGAGCGCTGGAACCGCCAAAGCCCCCTTTCGTTTGCGGAGCTCTCATTTGCAATAGGATTGTTAAACTAGTTGTCCCCTATATTAATGTCTAGCAATATTATTACGTGTTAGTTGTTAAAAGCTCTAAATATGTTATTTGCTATTGATTTTATTACACGTTGTTTTTTTCGCGCGGAGATTCGTTAAAACAACTTCCACTCTTCACACTCTAGGCTAGATCCACTCTACACAGATACAATAATGTTCACTTTTGAAAGTTGTTTTAATGACACGTCGGGCGCACCGAAGGTGCGTCGCGGTGCTGGAAGGAGAATTAAGAGAAAAAAAAAACATACACAGAGAGAGGACATGTAAAAACCGGTCGTACCCCATTACGGCTCAAAATGAGGTACGACTGAGATAGCATAAGTACACTTTATGTTAGTTTATGACAAACTGTTTATTGATACTATTATGTAAGTACATAAGATGAATAAGTATTGATAGTACCTATACATTGCAGTTTTACTGTCAAAATATGTGTTCAAAAACCCAATCAGCTACCTAATCTTATGTCAAATTAAAATTTAAGTGTACAGTGTGCTGTTTTCTTTACCAGTCCCTGGGTAGTGCGAGAGGTGAAGTTTTTTGGTGCGTCGAAATCCGACCACAACGAAGTGTTTTGAGTGGTATTGGTTGCATAATCAGAGAAGTATTGTTGGTTGCATAATATAATCGATTTATTAGATTTTAAATCATAGTAGTTATTATTTGTATTGTATGCTATCAGCATTGTTTAAGTATATTATAGTTGGACAACCTAATACAAATTTTACTTCGCCTAAAGCTTAGCTATTTATTACCATTCAGAGAACATATCACACCTAACTATTTCAAACTAGCCATTTTAAAAATTGAAGAAAGATTTAATTTGATATACATAAGGGCCGTATATAGCATAATCAAAAAGGGAGAACCAGTGTATTTAATAAAATGTCTAAGAAGGAGAGAAGATATACACCAGCGCAATCTTAGAAATAAAGAGCCCTATGATATTCCTAAACACGCTACAGAAAAATTTAAAGCTTCATTTTCATATATTTGTACAAAAATTTTAAATGAATACGGTGACAAAATTGTAAGTAGTAATAGTTTTATTTCTTTAAAAACTCAAATTGTTGCATATTTTCTATCGAAATATTTAAGTTAAAATAAAATAACATATTTGTTTTAAGTTTATTTAGGCTTTAGAGGGGATGCTGAAAAACGCACAAAGTGCGATGCATCATCCTTTTAGAATACAATCCTGTATTGTTTCTAATAAATATTATTATTATTATTATTATTAAAGAGTGAGCTTTTGGACAAGGAATCCAGGGGGCGTGGGACAAATTTTTCGTCAACGCGCATTTTCACTACAGTGAGCCAACGTATTAGATTTATTTTACTCTACATCAGATGGCGCCATCAAACATTAGCAAAGACAAACACCCTTCATTCTGCTCTTATACGAGGAGTTATCTATAAATCCACAATTAACATTGTTCCGTAAACAGTAATGTGTATAAACATATATGTACAAAATATGAAAATATACTTGACATAAAAAATATGAAGCAACGCGTTGTAACGTGATAAGAATTGAATTTTAATGAATTTGAAGCATATTTTTATTTGAGTATATCTGAAGACTGACAGAAACTTTCCAAGGGTTTTTAAACTGGTATAATTGTTTAGTTTTACAAGATTTAGTAAAATTTAGATTCGTGGTGTTACAAAAATATTCACACAAAATGAAAATATATATTCAAAGTAAATAACAGAATGACATAAACTTTGGGCGTTGACATTACAAATAATTACAAGACAGAAGAAAACGCATTAAGAACTTAAGAGGCATGTTTGTAATATCGAGTTGTTAAAGGCTGCTTTGAAGACTGTTTGTTTCTATGAAAAACAATTGCTATTATCCGACATTTTGGTAGATTTTGTTCCAAAAATACGAGATAACTAATTGTTTCTTGAACTAGTTTCCGTAACTTCTAAAATTTAAAAAGAATACGCAGTTCTGCTGTAATAAAATCTAGAATAATGTCAAAATCAGACTAATATTACATCTGATTTTGTCAACCAGATGAATATAATTTACATTAAAATAAGTTACAGACATTGTTTGAAATGTTTATTATATTTCGAAAACAAGATAAAATAAATAAATAAATAAAATGTGCAGGTTATAAACTTCAGAATTTTAGTATAAAAATAATCATGTTTGAAGCTTTATTTTGTCTGTTCCATTTTATTGGGTGTACTTGTACTTGTAATATTTGTCAGCGTTTCCAAAATTTTCTTCTTTGCACAGGTCAATTAATTTTTCGTAAACCGCATTTTAAAATTTTTGTTATTGTATTTTTTACTTTTTAATTTTCTAAGACATGAAAAAATTCCAAACTGAGACGTTTTTGAATTTTTCGATGTTTCGATTTTTGGATTTCTCGGTTTTTCGATTTTTTCTTTTGAGCTTTTCAATTTCTGGATTTTTGGATTTTCCAATTTTTCAATGTCCCGATTTTTCAATTTTTTAATTTTTTAAATTGAATTGGATTTCTCGATTCTTCAGTTTTGCGATATTTTAATTGTTCAATGTTTTAAATTTTAGGTTTTTCGATTTCTCGATTTTTTGACTTTTCAGTTCTTCAGTATTTAAATTTTTCAATTTTTCAAATTTTTGCGTTAAATTTTCAGTTTTCTGATTATTCAAAGAAGCTATTTTTGATTTTTCCACTTCCCTCGATTTTTCAGTTCTTCAATTCTTCGATTTTTCGACTTCGTTTTATTGGTTTTTCGATTCCTCAATTTTTGGACATTTATTTCAGTTGTGATATTATTCAATACTTCGATTCTTTGACTTTTCAGTTTTTCATTTTTTCTACTTTCGATTTTTCAATTTTTCGATTGTTTTATATTTGAATTTCTCAATTTTTCAACTTTTCCATATTTTAATTTTTAAATTTCTGGATTTTTCGGTTTCTCGAGTTTCCAGTTGTATATTTTAATATTTCAAATTTCCGAATTTTTAAATTTTTTGAGATCTCAATTTATTGAGATTCGGATGTTTCTATGTTTTGATTGTTCAATCTCTCGCTTTATCAATTTTTTCATGTTTTGGCCTATTTCGGTTTCCCAATTTTTCAATTTTTCCACTCCTAGAATTTTTGGTCTTTTGATTTTTCGATTTCTCGATGTCTCAATTTTTGAATTTTACGATGTTTCGATTTTTCGATTTGTTGGTTTTTCGATTTTTTGCTTTTCGGTTTCTCGATTTTTCGATGTTTCGATTTTTGTTTTATCCGATTTTTCTATTTTCAAATTTTTTAAATTTTCGACTTTTCGATTCGTTGATTTTTCAGTTTTTCGATTATTAAATTTTAGATTTTCGAATTTTTATTTTTTTGATTTTTTGATGTTTGGATTTCTCCATTTTTCAGTTTTAGGATATTTTAACTTTTCAATGTTTTAAATTTTAGATTTTTCGATTTCTCGATTTTTTGACTTTTCAGTTCTTCAGTATTTAAATTTTTCTATTTTTGAATTTCCCACTTCTCTCGATTTTTCAGTTCTTCAATTCTTCGATTTTTCGGCTTCGCTTTAGTAGTTTTTCGATTTCTCAATTTTTGGATTTTCTTTCAGTTTTGATACTTTTCAATACTTCGATTCTTTGATTTTCGACTTCTAGATTTTGGATTTTTTATTTTTGGATTTTCAGTTTTTCATTTTTTATACTTTCGATTTTTCAATTTTTCGATTGTTTTACATTTCAATTTCTCGAGATTCCAGTTCTATATTTTAATTTTTCAAATTTCCGAATTTTTAAATTTTTTGAGATCTCAATTTATTGAGATTCGGATGTTTCGATGTTTTGATTGTTCAATCTCTCGCTTTATCAATTTTTCCATATATTTGGCCTATTTCGGTTTCCCAATTTTTCGATTTTTTCACTCCTCGATTTTTTTTGTCTTTTGATTTTTCGATTTCTTGATGTCTCAATTTTTGAATTTTACGATGTTTCCATTTTTCGATTTGTTGGTTTTTCGATCTTTTGCTTTTCGGTTTCTCGATTTTTCGATGTTTCGATTTTTGATTTATCCGCTTTTTCAATTTTCCAATTTTTTAAATTTTCGACTTCTCGATTCGTTGATTTTTCAGTTTTTCGATTTTTAAATTTTAGATTTTCGAATTTTTTAGTTTTCGGATTTCTCCATTAATCTTATTTTTTTATACTCCCATTTCTCCATTTCCCAAAGTTTCGATTTTTCAGTTCTTCAGTTCTTCAATTTTTCGATTATTCAGGTTTTTGATTTTTCAATTTTTCGATTTTTTAAGTTTGCGATTTTTCGACTCTGCTTTTTTGACTTTTCTGTTTCTCAATTTTTTAATTTCCTAATTTTTGGATATTTCGTTCGATTTTGTGATTTTTCAGTTTTTCGATTTCTCAATTTTAACTTTTCAATTTTGAAATTATTAGTTTTTTTCGATATTTTGAGTTTTTAGTTCTCCTATATTTCAATTTTTCAATTTTCGGAATTTTTAAATTTTCGATTGTCCAATTTTTTTTATTTTTCGATTTTCCATCGAAAAATCGAGAAACCCAAAGGCAAAAAATCGAAAAACCAACAAATCGAAAAATCGAAACATTGTAAAATTCAAAAATTGAGACATCGAGAAATCGAAAAATCAAAAGACAAAAAAATCGAGGAGTCGAAAAATTGAGAAGTCGAAAAATCAAAAAATTGAGAAACCGAAATAGGCCAAAATCGAAAAATCGAAAACTTAAATATGGAAAAATTGATAAAGCGAAAGATTGAATAATCAAAACATCGAAACATCCGAATCTCAGTGAATTGAGATTTAATTGAGATTTAAAAATTAAAATATGAAAAAGTTGAAAAATTGAGAAATTGAAATAAAAAACAAAAAACTGAAAATCCAAAATTAAAAAATAGAAAAATCTAGAAGTCGAAAAATGAAAGAATCGAAGTATTGAAAAATATCAAAACTGAAAGAAAAATCCAAAAATTGAGAAATCGAAAAACCAATAAAGCGAAGTCGAAAAATCGAAGAATTGAAGAACTGAAAAATCGAAACTTTGCGAAGTGGGAAAATCAAAAATAGATTAATTGAGAAATCAGAAAACTGAAAATTTAACGCAAAAATTTGAAAAATTGAAAAATTTAAATATTGAAGAACTGAAAACTCAAAAAATCGAGAAATCGGAAAAACTAAAATTTAAAACAATGAATAATTGAAATATCGCAAAATTAAAGAATCGAGAAATCCAATTCAATTTGAAAAGTTGAAAAATCGGGGCATTGAAAAATTGGAAAATCCAGAAATTGAAAAGCTCAAAAGAAAAAAATCGAAAAACCGAGAAATCCAAAAATCGAAACATCGAAAAATTCAAAAACTGAGACTTCGAGAAATCGAAAAATCGGAGGATCGAGAAATTGAGGAGTCGGAAGCCGAAAAGGAAAGTTGAAAATTGAAAAATTGAGAAATTGAACAATCAAAACAACGAAACATCTGAATTCGATAAATTGAGAAATTAAAAAATTGAATAATGGAAAAATTTTAAAAAAGAAAAACTGGAAAATCAAAAATTAAAATTCAAAAAATCGAAAAATTGAAAAATTGAAATATGTATAGAAAAACTGAAAACTCGAGATATCGAAAAACCTAGAATTTTAAAAAATGAAATATTAAAACATCGAAAAGTTTAAAAATTGAGAAATCGAAGCACTAAACAGTCGCAGAATTGAAAAATCTAAAGTTTACAATAAAAAAAGGAAAAAAGCGAGACATCAAAAAAAATCCATCAATTCAAAAATCGAAAAGTCGAAAAATTGAAATATTGAAAAATCTCATAACTGAAAGAAATATTCAAAAAATTGAGAAATTAAAAAATTGGAAAATTGAGAAATCGAAAATCTAAAAAAGCAAAATTGAAAAATCGTAATCTTAAAAAATCGAAAAATTGAGGAATTGAAGATGTGAAAAATCGAAACTTTAGGAAATCCAGAAATGGACAAATAAAAAAAATACTTTAGAATCGGCAAACTGAAAATTTAGAAACGTGAAAATTTGAAAAATTGAAAAATCGAAATATTTAAAAACCGTAAAATTGAAGAGGACAAAAATTGAGAAATCGTATCATTGAAACATCGAAAGATTGAGAAATCGAAAAATAAAAAAATCGAGAAATAGAAAATTTAAAGAATGGAGGAATCGGAAAAGCCCAAAATTGAAATATTGAAAAATTGAGACATTTAAAGTTGAAAAATCAAGAAATCGACAAGCCGAAAAATCCCAATAGCGTATTTAGGTATAAATCACAAGATCAGGACTATTCTACTTTTTAAAATTTAAATAACATTATAAATTGGAAAATGTTGATTTTTTTTTCAAAAATCTTGACGTCTAAGGTGAAAACTCGACACGGATGTATAAACCGTAAACGGGGAGGAACTTCAATTTTACTATTGTAAAATTTGGAGATTGCATCATTTCATTGTTCGTGACAAATTTTGGAGAGTGTAATTTGATAATACAATTTGAAATGTAAATTTTGTCATTCGGGAACATTATGTATTAAATCGTTAAGATGTTCAAGAACTTTGTTCACTTATTCGTTGTAAATGGTAATGTAAAATGGTCGAAATGGGTTAGTTCTTCGTAGTGGATGTGTATCAGATCAACTCTAACGAATATCGGTTTATAAATAAATCGCTTAAAGCCGATATTGGCCTGAGTGTGCTTTGGTCTGTAGATCAAACAAGTTCTCAGGCGACGAAAAATTGCATGTGAAGGGAGACTTCGGATTACAAGTCGTGCCAAGAAAGACATATTTGGGAGAGATTTAGCCTTTAACATCTCGATATTACAAACATGCCTCGTAAGTTCTTAATGCGTTTTTTTCTCTCTTTTTTTCTTTATTTGTAATGTTAACGCCGAAAGTTTATGTCATTCTGTTATTTACTTTGAACATATATTTTCATTTTGTGTTAATATTTTTGTAACACCACGAATCTAAATTTTACTTAAAATTTTGTTTTACTTTAATCTTGTAAAACTAAACAATTATACCAGTTTAAAAACCCTTGGAAAGTTTCTGTCAGTCTTCAGATATAGTCAAATAAAAATATGCTTCAAATTCATTAAAATTCAATTCTTATCACGTTACAACGCGTTGCTTCATATTTTTTATGTCAAGTATATTTTCATATTTTGTACATATATGTTTATACACATTACTGTTTACGGAACAATGTTAATTATGGATTTATGGATAACTCCTCGTATAAGAGCAGAGTGAAGGGTGTGTGCCTTTGCTAATGTTTGATGGCGCCATCTGATGTAGAGTAAAATAAACCTAATACGTTGGCTCACTGTAGTGAAAATGCGCGTTGACGAAAAATTTGTCCCACGCCCCCTGGATTCCTTGTCCTAAAGCTCACTATTTAGGCGAAGTAAAATTTGTATTAGGTTGTCCAACTATAATATACTTATTAAACAATGCTATCAGTATCGGATCGTGATTTTTTTTTATAAAATTATTTACATTTAATTTAGTAAATATTCCTAAAAATATAACAGGCGCCTAAAGTAAAATAAGAGCGCATCTTTTTACTTTCTCAGCGTAAACTCAGTACGAAACAATAGGTGGCCCGTTTCCGTCTGTTTGTCTGCCGTCTATCCGGATTTTTATTAAACAGATAATCTCCGAAACTAAACCAGTTGTCAAGTTTTATATGTGTTTTACGAATATCGTGTACATTATGATCAAAATCTGGCTAATCATCCCTACCAACATTTATTGACAATACTTGCGGCTTTCTAACGACGCTACCGTGCTGTAAATTTGTTTTATTGTTTGTTAATTCACAGTTCAGGTTAGGATTTTAATCGTTAACTGCTTCTAACACAATGTAACAGACATTTACTAGGAGATTGATGAAATTCACCTAGTCAGGATAACACCCTTTGTTTAAATGTTATGAATGAGGTTTCTGGAGGCTAATACGTTAGTGTTACATTATAACAGTTCTTAATTTTCACGCAAAATCGCTAATAGTTTAAATTAACAAAATTCATTATATCGTGAACTAGCGGAGGGTTAAAATAATTTCTTCCCTTAGGCAGTTATCATCGTTATCATCATTACATGACCGAGGCATTTCCTCGCAACGCTAAAAATTACATCACCGAGACGCTTTTACCTCGCAACGATGACTGGATATTTTTGTGTTTATTTATTATGTTCCTTGTTGGGGTAACCAGTCACTCGGATCAAGACATAATTTAAAATAATGTAAATTCTACGTTTGAATCGTTGATAAAGTGTGGTAAATATATATTAACCTCATGTAAATTTTGTTAGCTTTACAATTTTTCGCCTCATACAATATTTCTCTATTTCACAATTTTAACCTCAGTAAATTTCTTAGTTGTATAATTTTAACTGAAAGTAAATTTTCATGCTAGTTTCTAACCTCACGTAATATTTTACCTGCACAAGTTTATTTCACACCAGATCCTTTGTTTTTATAAATCTTTGCTGGTTTTTTGTTCAGTAAATGTTTTGTTGATGAATGTTTCCATCATATAAATTATCTGATGTCCAATTTTAATCTCAAATAATAATTATTTGTTGTTTAAAATTTCACAAGATTGTATGGCGAATTTAAATGTTGTTTATTGCTCTTTTTGAAACTTTGACACTTGTTCAGTTGTCGTTAATATCAGAGTCATAAGAATTGAACATTTAAATAGAATTGAGGTAAAAACACAATAACATGTAGCAGAAGCGGAGGGCGCGGTTCCTAGTCGAGCCAACGGGAATTATCGCACCATCTGCACTAAGGATGCAGGTTAGAATAAAATTCAGGGGAGGTCGAGATATTGTAACGCTGTCGATTTGGTCCAATAGTCGAGACTCAAGACAGTATTTCATTTGCCAAAATCAGTCTTATCTTATCAGGTACTAGCCCCGCCCACCCACCCTCTCTTTTCTTACAGGGTATCTCATCTGCCAAAATCAGTCCTACCTTAGCAAGTGCTAGCCCCACCCACCAGCTCTCTATTTTCTTAGCGAATATGTCATTAGCCAAAATCAGTCTTATCTTAGCAGGTACTAGCCCTCTAAGAAAATAAAGAGCGGGTGGGTGGGGCTACTGCTTGCCAAGATAAGATTGATATTACCAAATAACGTACCCTCTAAGAAAATAAAGGGCGGGTGGGTGGGGCTAGTACTTGCCAAAATTTTGCAAGTTTACGACGAATAAAAAAGTCATCAGAATTGAAACAGGGTGGGTGGGCGGGGCTTATATTTTGCCTTTATTTTCTTAATATACATAGCCATCTTTTCACAATAAGAAACTTAAAACATGATTATGCTACATTTTTGCAAGGAAATATGGATTTTGGAATTATGGGGCGGAGCCTAATTGTAAAATCGATATTTCCTTATACAAATTTTCCATTTTAAACATTTTTTAAGTTTCATATTGTGAAAAGAAGTCTACACATATTAAAACAAAAAGACAAAATCTAGCCCCGCCCACCCGCCCTATCTCAATTGTGATGATTTTTTTATTCGCCGTAAACCAAGGGGACGGAGCTTAACTACAAAATACTTATTTCTCTACAAGAAATAAAAAACATGTTTTTGAGTATTGTGTTGAATACGATGTACATTACAACGAATGAAAACTACAATTTAGATCAGTGTAGGTATGTGTGGGGCTTAATCTTTGGCTTTAATTTTTTCTTAAGTATTCTTTGAATAACACGATATTCAAAAAATGCCTTACATGGTAATTTCCTATAGAGAAATAATAAGAATTTTGCATTGAAGTTCCGCTCCTTTGGTTCTCGACGATTAAAAAAAAAATCTTCGGAATTGAGAGAGGGTGGGTGGGCGGGGCTACATTTTGCCTTTTTTCCTTAGTATGTGTAGACTTATTTCGACAACAAGAAAATTAAAACACGCCTAAAATGGTAAATTTTAGTAGTAATCAACTTAAATCCTCCACTTTTCTTCTACAACCCCTTTAAATAAGGAAAAATGTTGGTCATCAAAATGTTTAAACTGAAAATTTAAAAAAAAATCAAAATACTCAGTTTTTTCTGGACAAATCCGGACCACCGACTTCCGCGTCGAATTCAGCGGGCCCGAATCTTCTAGCTTTGATCAGGACAGCAGGAAGTCGAGATCTTCAGACCAACTAAAATTCGATGCGAGCGCCATCTATGAGGTAGAAGTTTAACACGAGTAGGTTGTTCCAGAAATCGACATAATCCTAACTTTTAATAAATAAAAATCAGTTTATAGATGAGGGAAATGGCGACATTCCTCTAAAGTCTTCTGCTATCCTGGTCAAGAGACGAATGCTCGGGCTCGTCAAAAATTTGAAATCGACAGACAACTTTTATCACCACATTTATTATTTACATATAAACAATTAATTAAAGCTGTTCCAATGAAAATTGAAAAAACCTTAACTACTAAATGGCCTTTTGGATTTTTTTTGCAAATTTTAAGGTTTTTCGCTTTGAATGTCTTTGATATTGTGTATAAAATTAATAAAGTAAATTTTAAATAATCTGTAAGTAGGCAACCAAAAATACGCATGGTTCTGATGCGCAGTGATCGTCAATTTCTTTGACATTATTATTTGCTAATTTCCACTTCATTTTCACTGTTGTAAAAATTATGTATTATTAAATACTATAATATTTACATATTTTAATTTTAAAAACACAATGATAGAAACAAAATAAATAATTTATTATGAAGGGTATAAGAACGGCTCGGGCGGTCTCACAGTCCTATTGGTCGAGGGGCGAAACGCCCTTGAAGCGGACTCTCACGCAATTGGCTGTGCCTCATGATCCGCCTATCACATTACCAACGAACCAATAAAAATACAATCTGAAGTATTCCTAGCTTGAAGATTTTTTTATAACTTTTTTTAATTTTTAAAAAAATTTAAATTATGGTCAAATCGACCACAACTTTTTGTGGATGTTTGCGCAAATGCTCAATTTTTTCGTGCAAAATTTTTTTCCTTCACAAATATTAACATAAGCAAAAATAAACAAAAAAATATTCATTACATAGTTGTTTTTCTGGTTGAAATGCAATAAAAAATGACTCGCAATTTACACCAAATCCCTTAAAGAAATGTCAAAATCAGCAAGCCCGGATCTTCAACTTCTGAACAGGATAACAGATTAACGAGGAGATATAAAGATAATTGTTATCTTTTAATTATTGAACTTTTTCAACAACCTGTTATCCTGTTCAGAGGTCGACGATCCAGCTTCGTCAACCTAGGTTGCTCATTATAGTGTCGAAAATAAAATAATAAATAAAAAAATTATAATCTAAAATAGGAATCACCTTATTTACGTCCACAGCCCATTCTCTTAAAATTAATATTCTGGAGGAAACTGGAAAAATTCAGGCATTAAAAAAATATCCATTATAAAAATCATTTTTCTCTAAAACGTTACAATCGATTTCTAATACTTAAAAATAAATCAACAAAACAAAACCAATAACTTATAATATGAATAAAATAGAGCTACTCTACACTTGTGTCCCATTTCCACCCACACTTCACAAAGTGGCCAAAATCCGCGTGAATCCCATCGACGCCATCACAATGGTCTGTCCGCACCCCCAGAACAGCGCATACAGAGGGTTCATGGGCAAACTCGAGGCCCGATACACAAACGCGATCGCCGCACTGCTCACGATTCCCGTGACCGCCGGGGCCACGATCCCTATCAACAATATCGCCAACGGGAAAAACTTCCCAAACTTGTGTTTCCTCAGGGTGAGGAACGCAATCAAACCCGCCAAAGTGTGCACCACCAACGAGGAAAAAAACGACCAAAGGAAAACGTGGTACCACATCTTGATGAACGTGTTGAGCGAGTCGGCCTTCTGGAACCAGAACACGGTCCCTATGGAGTCCAGTTCCATGCTCTTCATGGTTGTTCCTGGATGTGTGGGGCCGTGGGGGTTGTGCACGGGTGCGTCCTAGTGGGGGGGAAAGGCGTCATCGGAGGGCTTCTGGGGGCTGGATGCTGACAAATTACCTAAAAAACGGCGGTTACGTCGGCCCCTGGGGCTCATCTTTGCTGTCTTGTTGTTTTTGTTTTGACATTTAAGAAGTGTCTATGGGGAGCCATGTTGGAAAGGCGGTAACCCACAAACATGAAGAAGTGAAAATCCCCAAAAAACGAATGCGATTTGAGGTTAGAAAATTAAAGTAGATTTTTTTCGCTTAAAATACGTTGACAGTAATTGTAGATTAAGTCGTCGTGTTTTAGAACAGCCAGAACACGTTTTTGTGTGGTCAAAGATTTATATTTGGGTTTTTGTATCGTAGCAAAACCTAACCTCACTTTTTCCCCAGAAATCTCCAGTCCGAAACCATTAATTTATGGATTTAGGGACAATTTTACCTGACTTTTTCGAATGTTCCCGTGACATTAAACCTTTTCAGTGTGTGGACTGTCAAAATTTTCAAACTCACTACCTAGTCAATTTGAAACACCATCAAAGAACCCACCACCTTCAGTGCACCCGTTGCCCCTTCAAAACCCGACGAAAACAAGACCTGGAAGACCACTCCACCATCAAGCACCTATCCGACAACCAAATCAAATGGTTACAATGCACCCATTGCCCATCAAAATTCAAAATCCGAAAATACCTCCAAAAACACATCAAGTGGCTCCACACTAACCCCGAAGACATCCAGTGGTTCCACTGCGACAAGTGCCCCTCAAAATTCAAACAAAAAATCCAACTCCGCAGACACGTCATTCGTACCCATTTTCACGAGTCGGAAATCCGGTGGTTCCACTGCAAAAAATGCGCAGCTAAATTCAAGTATAACTCGGTATTGAAGAGACACGTGTTGGTGAAACATTTAACCGAAGCCGAAATTCAATGGTTCCAATGTGAACAGTGCACTGCTAGATTTAAGGAAGAGAACAAACTCCGGAATCACGTGGAAATGACGCACCTACCGGAAGATGAGATTCCGTGGTTGCGGTGCGACCAATGCGCCACTAAAGTCCGGAATAAGCAAACCCTGAAGAGGCACATCATCGCGAAACACCTACCAGACGACAAAATCCAGTGGCACGAATGCGACCAGTGCCCACAAAGATTCAAGTTTAAGAAGATTTTAAACAAACACGTGAAAGTGAAGCATGTTGGGGAAACCCAGATTGAGTGTAAAATGTGTTCATTTAAATGTAAAGACGAGCGAAATTTGGCGCTCCATTTAAAATATTGTCAGTCTGACGATTTAAAACAAATTAAGTGCGAGTTATGTGGTTTGGGGTTTAAGAACAAGAGGTGTTTGAAGTATCACGTGACGATGGAGCATGTACCAGATGGATTTGTTTGGTTTGAGTGTGACCACTGCAAGGCCAGGTTCAAACAAAAGTCGCATTTGAGGAGTCACGTTATTTCCAAGCATTTACCAGAGAATGAAATCGAGTGGTTTGAGTGTAAATATTGTAGGAAGAACTTTAAGTTCAAGAATATCTTGAACAGGCATCTGAAAATCCACGAAAAATAATTTCAAGTATTGTGGGTTGCATAAGATGTAGGTGTATTGTGGGTTGCATACGTGCTTAATTTTTGAATCGGATTTTTTGGCTTAAAATACCCACATTGTAATTATCGTGACTATTAGTTTCAATTCTAGAACAGCCGCAACGAGATTTTTCGTCCTCGAAAGTTGATATTGGGTTTTTTGATTTCGTAGAGCAACCTAACCTCACTTTTCCCCAGAAATGTCATCCGAAATTGACACAATTTTATTTATTTATTAGCCACAAAGTCACTTTTGTTGCTTTTGGAATCTGTTATACTCCTTCAGACGTATGGCCTGGATGTTGATGAACCCAGTGGCGTCGCTTGGGGAGAAATCTGAATGTTTATCCATGGACACCAGGTCTTCATTGTACAACGAAACGGGAGACCAGCGCCCCAAAACGGTCACTACAAAACAAAACAATAAAAAATGACCAAGTGAACCCCTAAACTGGCTTTGTTTTTACCATTCCCTTTATAAATCTCTAGGTTGACTTTCCCATTCACCGTCTCCTCAGCCAGAGCAATACAGTCAAACACAAACCGCCCCTCTGGCGAAAACCAGAACCCATTATAAACATAGTCCGATAAGCGATCTCGCAGACTTTGCTTCACCCTGTAGACTTCCTTATCCAGACAAAACACTTCCAAATCCGTGTGAGCTACGTACAGAATATAACCCCCAGGAGTTTCATACACCCCACGCGACTTCAACCCTATGAACCTATTTTCCACAATGTCAATCCTGCCCACCCCATACTTGCCCCCAATTTTATTCAAAAACGTGAAAATCTCCAGCGCGTCGTTGAACACTTGGGCGTCTTGAGTGATCACTTTGACCGGGACACCCTTAGAGAACTCGATGGATAGTTTAAAGGAGTCGGTGGGGGCCTTCTTCGGATCCACCGTCATTTGAAATAGGTCGTGAGGGGCTTCGTTGTTCGGGTTCTCCAGAATTCCGGACTCGTAACTGATGTGCATGAGGTTGGCGTCCATGCTCCAGGGGGACTTGGGGGTGGCCGAAACCGGGATGTTGTTGTCGGAGGCGTACTTGATGAGGTCCGACCTACCTTGGAAGCGTTCTGTGAACTCTTCGATTCTCCAAGGGGCGATGATCTACGTACATTTACGTACATTGTATGTTTAATAATACTAATAAAAGTTGAGTGAAAATTAAATTAATTACTTACTTTTACGTCTGGCCAGAGCGAATAACACGATAATTCGAAGCGCACTTGGTCGTTTCCCTTCCCGGTGGCGCCGTGTGCGATGAACTGGGCGTCGTTGTCGAGGGCCGCTTTCACCAACCCCACGGATATGCAAGGTCGCGCTAAGGAGGTGCCTAGGAGGTAGCGCGATTCGTAGATGAGGCCTGCTCTGATGGCTGGCCACACGTAGTCGTTGACGAAGGAGTGGCGGACGTCGTCCACGATGACCTAGGGTTGATTATAAAAGAGTGGTGGGTGGGTTTAGGTTTACCTTGGAAGCGCCGATTTTAGTGGCTTTGGTGGTGGCTGCGTCGAAGTCTTCATCTTGGCCGATGTTCGCCATGTAGCAGATGACGTCGTAGTTTTGGTCTAGGAGCCATCGCAGGATGCAGCTGGTATCTAGGCCTCCGGAGTAGGCAAGGACGACCTTTCCAAGGCTCATTTTTAGTAATAGTGATGATAGTTGTTTGTGAGAAAAATGCAATGAGTGTGAGCTGTGGGGTCAGGGTGACGAGATAAAGGACAATTGTGCGATAACTTCTTTGTTTATTTCATTTGAGATGATTAGACCCCGTGTGGTATTATAAAAGAAGTTGACGATAAGTTGAATATTGTTTTTTTTAAGACTGAAAGAATCACGGGGTCATGATTATCTTTTTCCTTTAATTTAAAGAATTTCGAGTGCCCTGAGTGTTTTTTGCTTAGTTCCACAAGAATCACGGGAGCTCTGAGTGCCTTTTGCTTCGTTGCTTAAGAACCTCGGAAGCTCTGAGTGTCTTTTGCTTAGTTGCACAAGAATCTCGGGAACCCTGAGTGTCTTTTGCTTAGTTGCATAAGAATCTCGGGAGCTCCGAGTGTCTTTTGCTTAGTTGCATTAGAATCTCCGGAGCTCTGAGTGTCTTTCGCTTAGTTGTATAAGAATCTCGGGAACCCTGAGTGTCTTTTGCTTAGTTGCACAAGAATCTCGGGAACACTGAGTGTCTTTTGCTTTTATACAACTAAGCAAAAAACAGTCGGAGCTCCAGAGATTGTAATGCAACTAAGCTGAAGACACTCAGGGCTCCGGAGATTCTAATGCAACTAAGCAAAAGACACTCGGAGCTCCCGAGATTCTTGTGCAACTAAGCAAAAGACACTCAGGGTTCCCGAGATTTTTAGATTTTTCGATTTCTCGATCTCTTGATGTTTCGATTTTCCGCATTTTTCAATTTTTTATTTTTCGATTTTCCAATTTTTCGATGTTCCGATTGCTCAATTTTTTGATTTTTTAATATTTCAGTTTTCCGATTTTTCAAATTTTTGATTCTCGACATCTCAGTTTTTCGGTTTTTAAAATTTTTTGTACTTCTCGGTTTTAGATTTTTCAATTTTTCAACTTTTTGATTTTTTACAAATTTTTCAATTTTGAGCTATTTTGATTTATCGGTTTTTCGATTTTTTAGTTTTTCAACGTTTCAGTTTTGGGATTTTTCAATTTCTTAATTTTTCAGTTTTCCATTCCTCAATTTTTTGATTTTTGAAAGTAACCTTGGACCAATGTTTTGACTTCTGAATTTTTCGATTTTTTATATTCTAGATTTTTCGATTTCTCGTTTTTTTTTTATTTTTCAATTTTGTCACTTCTCGGTGTTCGGATTTCCTAATTTTTGAATTTTTTTGACTTTTCAATTTTTCGATTTCTCAATATTTCGGCTCTTTGACTTCCAAAATTTTTCGAATTTTCGACTTTTGGGTTTTTCGATTTTAAAAAGTTTTAATTTTCCATTTTTCAATCTTCCGGCTTTTAAATTTTTCGATTTTTCTATTTTTCGATTGTTTAATTTCTTTATTTTTCAATTTTTACATTTAAATTTTCTTAATTTTTCGATTTTGGGTTACTTTGATTTCTCCATTTTTCGATTTCTCAATCTCTTGATGTTTCGATTTTATCGATGTTTCAATTTTTCAATGTTTGATTTTTTGTTTTCCCAAGTTTTTCCATTTCTTGTTTTTTTAAATTTTCAGTTTTACTATTTTTCCTTTTTAAAATTTTTAATTTTTCCATTTTTAGGTTTTTTATTTTTGTACATTATTTTTTCAATTTCAATTTTTCGATTTTTCAGTTTTTGAATTTTTCAATTTTTCGATTTCCCTATTTTTGGACATTTCAGTTTTGGAATTTTTCAATTTCCTGAGTTTTAAGTTTTTCGATTTCTCTTTTTTATATTATTTTTTCAATTTCAATTTTTCAGTTTTTCGATTTCTCGCTTTTTTTATTTTCAGTTTTACTATTTTTCCCTTTTAAAATTTTTAATTTTTCAATTTTTAAAATTTCCAATTTTTTAAATTAATTTTTCAATTTCAATTACAATTTTTCGGTTTTTCAGTTTTTCGATTTACCGAGATTCAATGCTTCGATTTTTCGATTTCCTGACTTTTCGATTCCTCACTTTTTTGTTTTTTTTTTTCGATTTTTAAATTTCATATTTTTCGACTTCTCGTTTTTTTTATTTTTCAATATTACTATTTCCTGATTTTTTGTTTTTTTTAAATTTCAATTTTTCGACTCTTAATATTTGTATTTTTCAATCTTCCGGTCTTTAAATTTGTCGATTTTTATGGTTTTCGACTATTTATTTTTTCGATTTCACGATTTATCTACATTTCGATGTTTCCATTTTTTGATTGTTCAACTTAACTATTTTTCGATTTTTTACATTTAAATTTTTCGATTTTCGAATTGTAGATTTTCGATGCTCCGATTTTTAAACTTTTTCGATTTTTCAGTTTCTTAATTTTTCAGTTTTCGATTCTTCAATTTTTTGGTTTTTCAATTTTTCAATTTTTTACCGAAATTCAATGTTTCGACTTTTCGATTGTTCAATTTCTCGATTTTTCGATTTCCTGACTTTTCTATTCCCGGATTTTTCGATTCCTCAATTCTTTGATTTTTTTTTTCGATTTTTAAATTTTACAATTTTAGATTTCTCGTTTTTTTTTTATTTTTCAATTTTACTATTTCCTGATTTTTTTTATTTTAATTTTTCGACTCTTAATATCTGCATTTTTCAATCTTCCGGTCTTTAAATTTGTTGATTTTTATCATCATTTAAATTTTCTTAATTTTTCGATTTTCGAATTGTAGATTTTCGATGCTCCGATTTTTAAACTTTTTCGATTTTTCAGTTTCTTAATTTTTCAGTTTTCTATTGTTCAATTTTTTGATTTTTCAATTTTTCCATTTTTTAAGTTTTAGATTTTTCTATTTCTCGTTTTTTGATTTTTCAGTTTTACTATTTTTCGATGTTCCGATTTCCTGATTTTTAAATTTTTCAAAATTTAAATATTTTCGACTGCGCTTATTGGCATCTCGATTTTCGCAATTTAAAAATTTTTCACTTTCTCGGTTTTTAAAATTTTTAATTTTTTGATTTTTCAATTTTTCCATTTTTCAATTTTTCGACATTTTAATTTTGGAATTTTTCAATTTCTTAATTTTTTAGTTTTTCATTTCTTATATTTTCGTTTTTTTTTTAATTTCAAATTTCTTGATTTGTTGTTTTTTCTTTTATTTTCAGTTTTACTATTTGTTGATATTTCGTTTTCTCGATTTTATAATTTTTTAATACATATTTCAATTTTTCGAATTTTTGATTTCTCGAAATCACGATTTTTCTACTTTTCTACTTTACGGTTTTAGATTTTTCAGTTTTACTATTTTTCAAATTTTCTACTTTCCATATTTTTTACGTTTTAAATTTTTTAGTTTTTCATATTTTCTTCTTTCGATATTTTTACGTTTTACATTTTTCAATTTTTAATTTCTCGATTTTCCAAATTTTCGATGTTCGTATTTTTCGACATCTGAGTTTTGAGATTTTTCAAATTCTTGTTTTTTCAGTTTTTCGATTTCTGTTTTTTTTTAATTTTCAGTTTTACTATTTTTTGATGTTCCGATTTCTGGATTTTTAATTTTTTAAATAAGTATTGTAATTTTTCGACTTTTCGACTTCTCGGTTTTAGATTTTTCAGTGTTTCAAGTTTTTGATTTTAAAAATTTTTGATTTTTCGATTTTCCAATTTTTCAATGTTACGATGTCCCAATTTTTCCACTTTTCAATTCAGTTTTACTATTTTTTAATGTTACGTTTTCCCGATTTTTACACGTTTTTAACAGTTTTTAAAAAGAATCGACTTTCCGATTTCTCAATATTTCAAGTTTTCAATTTCTCAGTTTTTCAAAAGCTTTTCGAAAAGCTTATAAATATATTTTTATTTGCGATTTCGAATTCGTAATTATAGTATTTATTTATTTACTTATTTCTTTTGCTTAGTTCCATAACAATCTCGGGAACCCTGAGTGTCTTTTGCTTAGTTGCATAAGAATCTCGGGAACCCTGAGTGTCTTTTGCTTAGTTGCACAAGAATCTCGGGAACCCTGAGTGCCTTTCGCTTAGTTGCATAAGAATCTCGGGAGCCCTGAGTGTCTTTTGCTTAGTTGCATTAGAATCTCGGGAGCCCTGAGTGTCTTTTGCTTAGCTGCATTATAGAATCTCGGGAGTGGCGAGTGGTTTTTGCTTAGTTGCATAACAATCTTGGAAACCCTGAGTGTCTTACTTAGCTGCATTAGAATCTCGGGAGCTCCGAGTGTCTTTTGCTTAGTTGCATAAGAACCTCGGGAGCCCTGAGTGTCTTTTGCTTAGTTGTTTAAGAATCTCGGGAACCCTGAGTGTCTTTTGCTTAGTTGTTTAAGAATCTCGGGAGTCCTGAGCGTCTTTAGCTTAGTTGCTTAAGAATCTCGGGAATCTTGAGTGTCTTTTGCTTAGTTGTTTAAGAATCTCGCGAACCCTGATGAGTGTCTTTGCTTAGTTGCATTAGAATCTCGGGGGCCCCAATTGTCTTTTGCTTAGTTGCATACAAATCTCAGGAATCCGAAATGTCTTTTGCTTAATTGAATTAGTATCTCAGGAGCCCAAGGTGCTTTTGCTTTATTGTATAAGAATCTCGGGAACCCTGAGTGTCTTTTGCTTAGTTGCACAAGAATCTCGGGAACCCTGAGTGCCTTTCGCTTAGTTGCATAAGAATCTCGGGAGCCCTGAGTGTCTTTTGCTTAGTTGCATTAGAATCTCGGGAGCCCTGAGTGTCTTTTGCTTAGCTGCATTATAGAATCTCGGGAGTGGCGATTGGTTTTTGCTTAGTTGCATAACAATCTTGGAAACCCTGAGTGTCTTACTTAGCTGCATTAGAATCTCGGGAGCTCCGAGTGTCTTTTGCTTAGTTGCATAAGAACCTCGGGAGCCCTGAGTGTCTTTTGCTTAGTTGTTTCAGAATCTCGGGAACCCTGAGTGTCTTTTGCTTAGTTGTTTAAGAATCTCGGGAGTCCTGAGCGTCTTTAGCTTAGTTGCTTAAGAATCTCGGGAATCTTGAGTGTCTTTTGCTTAGTTGTTTAAGAATCTCGCGAACCCTGATGAGTGTCTTTGCTTAGTTGCATTAGAATCTCGGGAGCCCCAATTGTCTTTTGCTTAGTTGCATACAAATCTCAGGAATCCGAAATGTCTTTTGCTTAATTGAATTAGTATCTCAGGAGCCCAAGGTGCTTTTGCTTTATTGTATAAGAATCTCGGGAACCCTGAGTGTCTTTTGCTTAGTTGCAAGTATCGCGGGAGCCCTGAGTGTTTTTTGCTTAGCTACATAAGTATCTCTGGAACCAGAGTGTCTATTATTTAATTGCAAAGACATCCCAAGAACACTGAGTGTTTGTTTTAGTTGCAGAAGAAATTTCTGTAGCTGTAAGTATTTTTTCCTTAATTGCAAAAGAATTACGGGTCCGTGTGTGTACGTTTTTCTGAAAAATTTAATTAAACTCAGGAATTTTTAGCAAATATTTTTTAAATAATATGCAAGAGTCTCGGGAGCTCCAAGTATCCTTTTTTTTTTTAAAGAACTGAAAAATTCTCAGAAAACCAGTAGTACTTTTTTTTTGAAGAATGCGAAAAAATTTCGGGAGTTCTGAGTGCCTTTTGCTTAGATGCATTAGAATCTCGGGAGGTCTGAGTGTCTTTTACTTAGTTGCTTAAGAATCTCGGGATTCCCGAGTGTATTTTGCTTAGTTGCATAAAAATCTCAGGAATCTTGAGAGTCGTTTACTTAGTTGCAAGAATCTCGGGAGCCCTGAGTGTATTTTGCTTATTTATTTAAGAATCTCGGGAACCCTGAGTGTCTTTAGCTTAGTTGCTTAAGAATCTCGAGAATTCTGACTGTCTTTTGCTTAGTTGTTTAAGAATCTCGGGAGCCCTGAGTGTCTTTTGCTTAGTTGTTTAAGAATCTCGGGAGTTCTGAGCGTCTTTTGCTTAGTTGTTTAAGAATCTCGGGAAACCTGATGAGTGTCTTTGCTTAGTTGCATTAGAATCTCGGGAGCCCCAATTGTCTTTTGCTTAGTTGCATACAAATCTCAGGAATCCTGAGTGTCCTGCAAGAATCTCGGGAGCCCTAAGTGTGTTTAGCTTAGTTGTTTAAAAATCTCAGGAATCCGAAATGTCTTTTGCTTAATTGAATTAGTATCTCAGGAGCCCTGAGTGTCTTTTGCTTATTTGTTTAAGAATCTCGGGAACCCTGAGTGTCTTTAGCTGAGTTGCTTAAGAATCTCGAGAATTCTGAGTGTCTTTAAGTTAGTTGCTTAAGAATCTCGGGAGCCCTGATTGTCTTTTGCTTAGTTGTTTAAAAATCTCAGGAGCCCTGAGTGTCTTTTGCTTAGTTGCTTAAGAATCTCGGGAGCCCTGAGTGTCTTCTGCTTAGCTGCATTAGAATCTCGGGAGCTCCTAGTGTCTTTTGCTTAGTTGCATTAGAATCTCAGGAGCTCCGAGTGTCTTTTGCTTAGTTCCAAAACAATCTCGGGAACCCTGAGTGTCTTTTGCTTAGTTGCTTAAGAATCTCGGGAGCTCTGAGTATCTTTTGCTGAGTTGAATAAGGGTCATGTGTAAGATTCTCGGGGGCTTTGTTTTTTTCTTTTTCAAGGGTGGTAAAGAATTTCCTAAGTTCTAGTCCCTTTTTTTAGGAATTTCAACACTGAAAGACAGTTGTTTGGAAGAAAGCCGCGATAAGTGTGACCCGTGGGTTCAGGGTGACTAGATAAGCAAAAATAGCTCAAACTGCTATGTTTATTTAAATTGACATGATTAGATCTTTAGTGGTAATACAAGAAGTTGGCGATAACCTAACTTACGTTACATAAAGTTGAATATTGTCACTAATTTTAATTCAAATCTACTCTAGTGTACCTGATTAAAATAACGTATTGCTTTATAGTAGTAAGATAGTACACTTTCGGTTTTGGAAGCGAGATATAACTAAGCCGTTTAGTCTGAGTTAATTATAGTACAGCCTTCACTTCAACTTACCTAAAAACACCCAGTGTGTCTACTACATCGAGATATTCTTACAAATCACGATCGTCCTAAGCATGATATTAAAATCGATCTGAGATCAACAATAGATATTTAAACACACCACGAACTTTAAAATTTCTTCACATTTCAACTGTATTCAAATTTTAACGTGCAAATACTCACAATCGTCCTAACGTAACCATAACAAGCACAATATAATAAACTCTACACTAGGCTAACAATCATGGAAAAAATTAACCAAACAACATCGACACGACACGAAGCGATCAGACATCAGGTATATTAAAGGTAACTTTTTTAGCTGAATTCTAGCCCGACAACCCCGTCAAGTGACTCAGAAAACTCTCAGGCGTCAATATATGCGACGACCCGATGATCACCTCCCAATTCTTCACGGCATTCGTGACCTCGTAAGCACACCGGATCTCCGAGAAGCACATCCCCCCGACGATGAACACCAAAAGCCGAGGCACGTTCTTCACCGCCTGCTGGGTCTTGTCCTTGTGCCAGTGGCCGTACCTTGCACTACAACAAACCCATCACACTCTGGAATCACTCATCCGGCCAATACTCACCTCGTGGGAGCGTGATAAGCGCTGGTTTGGGCGCGCCCCGCTAAGAACGGGAAGTGCTTCTGGTCCAACTTGTCCTCGATGCAGTCCTCCATGATGTCCTTGATCACCGGCGTCCACCGCGACATCTGGTAGGTCTGCTCGGTGATGCGCTCTTTACGGGGGACGCTGTACGGTTTCTTGCGGTTGCCCCCCTACAAAAAATAAACTAGATGCGCGTCTGAGAAGGACCCATCACTTACGTCACTGATGACGTTCACACCCAGCAGCTGCAAGTTCGCGATGGTCTCTTTTTCTTTGATTTGCGCATGCGTCGCCAACTTGGACAGGTTCTCCTCGGTGATGCCGTTCTTCGTCATGGCGTACAGTGCGATAATGCGCATTTTATCGAACTCGTTGGTGATTTTCGGGTCGAGCAGGATGGGGACGATGTTCCTCATGTGATCCTTGATCTTCTCGCCTTCGGCGTCGGTGCCCATGGCCAAGTCCTACAACAATATTATTATTATCATCATCATCAGACGATGTTAAAAAACAGAGTTTTCAAATACACACTGGGATTAAATTTAGATCATTTACTATTTTAATCCAATTTATTGCCCTACGTTTCGAACGTTCTTCAGGGCCGGTTAGGTCAGGTTAGGTTAGATTAGGTCAGGTCAGGAAAAGGTCAAGAAAAGGTCAGGTCGAGTCAGAAAAACGTAGTCAAGTCAGGGCAGGAAAAAGTAAAGTCACATCAGGCCAGAAGGTTCCATATTATTAAAGAAAAAATACAATAGGGGGCCCCAAGATTCATTGTTGAAAAAAAATCCATATTCCTATTAACAAAAAGGCAGAGGGCCTTCCGAAATGGGTTCATATTCTTAAAAAAAACAGTTGGGGCCCCCGAGAAGGTTTTACATTGAAAGAAAAAGACAGAAGGGGTCCCTGATAAGTTTGCACATTGTTAAAAAAATTGGTCGAATGTTATTTCAACAGAACTTCCCTCGCCACTGAAGTGCCGCCAAATAAATCCCACTTCTCCACCCTTTAGCTCATGATGAATAAAATATTTATCACAATTCACAAAGGGTGGGTGGGCGGGGCACATATTTTGTTCATTTTTTCTTAATACACGAAGTCTTCTTTTCCCAACAAGAAACTGACACCATGTTTAACTGTTGTTGAAAGAAAACTCAATAGATTAAAAAAAGAAAAACAAAAATTAAATCCCACCCACCCGCCCCGATCTCAATTGTGATGAGTTTTTCATTCCCAATCAGACCGAAGGGTGGAGTTTAATCGTAACATCAAAATTTCTCTAAAAAATTCTACCCTTTTAAAAACATATTTCATATAGTAATTGTTGTAAAGAAATGGGTATTTTGCAAACTAAACTCCGCCCTTTAGCTCATGATGAATAAAATATTCGTCAGAATTGAGACAGGGTGGGTGGGCGGGGCTTATATTTTGTCCCCTTTTCTCAATATACGTAGTCTTCTTTTCCCAACAAGGAACTGAAAACATGTTTAACTGTCCTGGTGTTGAGAAAAAATTCTATACATTAAAAAAAACGAAGATTAAGCCCCACCCACCCACTCCAATTTCAATTGTGATGAGTTTCATATAATAATTTCTTGTAGAGAAACGAGGATTTTGCAACTAAACTCCGCCCTTCAGCTCACGATGAATAAAACATTCATCACAATTGAGAAGGAGTGGGTGGGTGGGGCTTATATTTGGTCCATTTTTTCTTAATATATGAAGTTTTCTTTTCCCAACAAGAAACTAAAAACATGTTTAACTTTCCTGTTGTTGAAAGAAAACTCTATATATTTATATATATAAAAAAAAAATAAAAAAATACCATGCAATTGTTTTTGAGAAAATTTGAACGTTAAGCGAAAATGACCCAAAAAATGTATAAATTCTAGAGATAGAACATTCATCCGTCATCACAATTGAGAAGGGGTGGGTGGGCGGGGCTTATATTTTGTCCAATTTTTTTTTTAATAATGTAAAATCTTCTCGGGGCCCCGTTCTGATTTTTTTTAATAAAGTGAAACCTTTTCAGAGGTCTCTTCTGATTATTTTCTTTCAATGTAAAACCTTCTCGGGGCCTCCTACTGTCTTTTTCTTTTAATATGAAATCTTCTCGGAGCTCCCTGTCTTTTTTTTTAAGAAAGTGTAACTTTCTTGGGGGCCTCTTCTGTCTTTTTCTTTTAATGTGAAATCTTCTTTGGACCCCTCATCTTTTTTTTAAGAAAGTGAAACCTTCTCGGGGGTCCCTTCTAATTTTTTTTCTTTTAATGTAAAACCTTCTCAGGGGTCTCTTCTGATTTTTTCTCTTAATATAAAACCTTCTCGGGGCCTCTACTCTTTTTTTTTTAAGAAAAGTGAAACCTTCACGGGGGTCTCTTCTAATTTTTTTCTTTTAATGTAAAACCTTCTCGGGGGTCTCTTCTGAATTTTTCTTTTAATGTAAAACCTTCTCGGGGGTCTCTTCTGATTTTTTCTTTTAATGTAAAACCTTCTCGGGGGTCTCTTCTGATTTTTTCTTTTAATGTAAAATCTTCTCGGGGGTTTCTACTGATTTTTTCTTTTAATGTAAAACCTTCTCAGGGGTCTCTTCTGATTTTTTCTCTTAATGTAAAACCTTCTCGGGGCCTCTACTCTTTTTTTTTTAAGAAAAGTGAAACCTTCACGGGGGTCTCTTCTAATTTTTTTCTTTTAATGTAAAACCTTCTCGGGGGTCTCTTCTGTCTTTTTCTTTTAATGTGAAATCTTCGTTGGGCCCCTCATCTTTTCTTTAAGAAAGTAAAACCTTCACGGGGGTCTCTTCTGAATTTTTCTTTTAATGTAAAATCTTCTCGGGGGTTTCTTCTGATTTTTTCTTTTAATGTAAAACCTTCTCAGGGGTCTCTTCTGATTTTTTCTCTTAATGTAAAACTTTCTCGGGGCCCCTACTCTTTTTTTTTAAGGAAGGTGAAACCTTCACGGGGGTCTCTTCTAATTTTTTTCTTTTAATGTAAAACCTTCTCGGGGGTCTCTTCTGTCTTTTTTTTTAATGTGAAATCTTCGTTGGGCCCCTCATCTTTTCTTTAAGAAAGTAAAACCTTCTCGGGGGTCTCTTCTGAATTTTTCTTTTAATGTAAAACCTTCTCGGGGGTCTCTTCTGATTTTTTCTTTTAATGTAAAATCTTCTCGGGGGTTTCTTCTGATTTTTTCTTTTAATGTAAAACCTTCTCAGGGGTCTCTTCTGATTTTTTCTCTTAATGTAAAACCTTCTCGGGGCCCCTACTCTTTTTTTTTAAGGAAGGTGAAACCTTCACGGGGGTCTCTTCTAATTTTTTTCTTTTAATGTAAAACCTTCTCGGGGGTCTCTTCTGTCTTTTTTTTTAATGTGAAATCTTCGTTGGGCCCCTCATCTTTTCTTTAAGAAAGTAAAACCTTCTCGGGGGTCTCTTCTGATTTTTTCTTTTAATGTAAAACCTTCTCGGGGATCTCTTCTGATTTTTTTCTTTTAATGTAAAACCTTCTCGGGGGTCTCCTCTGATTTTTTTCTTTTAATGTAAAACCTTCTCGGGGGTCTCTTCTGACTTTTTCTTTTAATGTAAAACCTTCTCGGGGGTCTCTTCTGATTTTTTCTTTTAATGTAAAATCTTCTCGGGGGTTTCTTCTGATTTTTTCTTTTAATGTAAAACCTTCTCAGGGGTCTCTTCTGATTTTTTCTCTTAATGTAAAACCTTCTCGGGGCCCCTACTCTTTTTTTTTAAGGAAGGTGAAACCTTCACGGGGGTCTCTTCTAATTTTTTTCTTTTAATGTAAAACCTTCTCGGGGGTCTCTTCTGTCTTTTTTTTTAATGTGAAATCTTCGTTGGGCCCCTCATCTTTTCTTTAAGAAAGTAAAACCTTCTCGGGAGTCTCTTCTGATTTTTTCTTTTAATATGAAATATTCTCGAGGCCCCGTAGTGTCTTTTTTTAAAGAAAGTGAAACCTTCTCGGGGGTCTCTTTGGATTTTTTCTTTTAATGTAAAACCTTCTCGGGGGTTTCTTCTGATTTTTTCTTTTAATGTAAAACCTTCTCGGGGGTCTCTTCTGATTTTTTTCCTTTAATGTAAAACCTTCTCGGGGGTCTCTTTGGATTTTTTCTTTTAATGTAAAACCTTCTCGGGGGTTTCTTCTGATTTTTTTCTTTTAATGTAAAACCTTCTCGGGGGTCTCTTCTGATTTTTTCTTTTAATGTAAAACCTTCTGTCTTTTTTTTTTAAGGACGTGAAACCTTCTCGGGGGTTTCTTCTGATTTTTTCTTTTAACATGAAATCTTCTTGAGCCCCCCTACTGTCTTTTTTTTTAATGTGAAACCTTCTTGGGGGTTTCTTCTGAATTTTTCTTTTAATGTGAAATCTTCTCGGGGTCTTTTTTTAAAGAAAGTGAAACCTTCTCTGGGGTCTCTTCTGATTTTTTCTTTTAATTTAAAATCTTCTCAGAGTCCCCGGCTGTCTTTGTTTTTTTTTTATTAGACCGAAACCGTCAAACCAACCAAAAAACGCCTTAACGTTGCCAACCTAATTTTTTAATTTTCACCAAACCTACACTCACCTGCTCCACTTTACACAACTTATCCACATAACCCTGGTACGCCTTCATACAATCCTCCGCCAAATGCAAGTGCGTCGCATACTTGGACAACTCCTTTTGATACTGCGGCATCTTCTTAATCATCTGCGACAAATCCTTCATCGACTGCTTATCGCTCTGCGTCATCCGCTTCGAGTCCGTGAACTTCTTCAAGTTCTTGGTGACGCTCTGCGACACAATAGCGATATGCTGGTGACGCAACTCCACCCACAATTCGTCGTTCTCGTCCAAAAGCACCTCCTTCTTGGCCCCATCGCCCGACGAAGCGTCGTATCTGTAGACGTCGTTGTTGATGTCGAGCAAGTCGTACGCCATAGCCTGGAATGTCAACTCGTGGAGGAGCGGCGAGACGCAGTCGAACCCGCGGTCGAGGATGAGGAGCTGGGAGCGCGTTTTCTCGGGCCCTTCGCCCATCGTGGGCTCGTCGGCTTTATAAGCGTCCAGTTTTTGCTGAATAAGTTGCGCGAGCTCGACGTTTCGGTCCCAATCGCTAGAAAAATTGTCTCAAAGTCTGGAAATCAGTACCGTGATGGTTACCTTCTGTATCTGACCGATGGGTATTCGCCCAAGGTGGCACACAACGTGGCGATTTGTTCAGCCATTCGTTCCATGTTGGCGTTACGGGCGTGGGCCCAACTCGGGCTGTAGCTACATTGGAACGTTTCAGGGGAGTCCAAAGAGAACACCTACAAGAATAAACGAGTAATGGTTGCTTTTACACCAGTGGGACGAAAATGAAGAAAAAGACATGCGGGAATCGCTAGGTTTTAACTTGTTGATTAAAAAAAAACTGAACAATTAATTAAAACAACACGAAACCAATACTCAAGCACAAAACCCATGCACATGTTAATAGCAAACAACACACCTGTGACTCATACGGCAAGAAGGCAATGTTGATCTCTTTTAAAGTTTTTATTTTCTTGGCTGCACAAGACTTGCACAGCTCATTGAACAGTTCTTCTGGGCAGACTGTCGCAGAAGACAACAAATTTTTAATAAATCGTTCGACAAAAGTCGCTTCTCTACTGCCGAAATTGTGACAATTTTGACAATAGAGAAGACTTTTGGTGATCTGGGTGATCAACACGTGTTAGTCGGTGTAACCCACACTTTTCAAGGATTGTTAGAAGCACAAGCTACCATATAATTAAAGGTTGAATACCTGTTGTTCGCATGGAATAAAAGCCACGTTAATCTCTTTTAAAGTTTTAATAGATTTGGCTACCCGATGCTTGCACAACTCGCTAAATAGGGTATCTGGACATGCTGTTGGAAATTATCAACAATAAATATGGATCCTGTCCTGATACGAGCCACCTTGTAAGATATGCCGGGTCACGAAACACAAAACCGGCGCCTGTAAATAGGCAACTCGTAGTACACGTGTGTATTGTGGGTTGCATATCTCACAAAGTTACACCATCTTCAATCTTTACTTGATTTTAAAATCGGGATTATTTATTTACCTTCTGTGAAGAATACGTGTGCGGCTTTATACATGGGCCTGGACCCATCAAAGTCGGCGATCAAAAAATGCACAGACTTCTCTGACGGGGTTATAAGGTAGACTGCTTCCATAGTAGCCAGAGGTTCCCTTTTCTTCTGTATATCTTCCACAACTACGACAAACACGTGAACACCTTCCTTTAATATCGCGTAACTTACGTGTGATCCCCTCGGCTGAAATATCGTGCATTTTGCAGCACGCCGATACCATTCTCATGGCAAGTTGGTCCACGACTAAAACGCGCCACTCGAGCCCGTGCCCCCCTGCCGGACCGTTCTTCTTCAAAGCTTTTAGCTTGACCACTTCGTTCATGATTTCTAAAATTCATTGTACAAAATGTAGAAATACTTGGGGTAGGTTTGACACTTAATATTGACGTTTGTGACGTCACTCGCACCCCACTAGATTGCGGCATCGAATCGATAAAAACGAAAAATTAACAAAAAAAAACGAACTCACAATCCAGTGGGGTGTCACAAACGCGTTACAAAAAATGGGGCGAAGCCCTGACACACAATTTGCGGAACTGTGCCACTTGACAACTGTCAAAGTCGGTTTCGGTGGTTTTAACCACGGACAAGCTTAAAAAATCACTTACTTATTCCAACTTGCGCTTTTAAAGCCATTTTGACTCGAATAGGGTTGAATCACTGCTACAACACTTCGAAAATGGGTGATAAATTTTTTAAAAAACCACTGCGCTTGACACTAGCCAACTGTGACTCACAAACGCCATGGGGGTGCCGCTATCATGCGTAAGTGTCAAACCCGCTTATAGTGTAAACACACAGAGGGCGCTTTGGCCGATATTACAGATCTCTGTTTTTTGACAAATCATTGACAGATTTTTTGAAAATGAGTTTTCGTCCCCTTACTCAAGATTACATCGATGCGGTTACTCTTCCAGCCAACATCGGTACCCCATTCTTTTTCTTCTTTCTTCAACTCGTCTATTTCTTCTTCTAGCTCCAGTCTCTTCACCATCTGCCGCCATCCAGAGGCTCCTATCCAAGCGCGAAAAGAGCCACAATGCCGTAGTTAGTTTCATCAAAGACGAATTCCGCAGACACGATCTCGAACTGGAGGAAGAAATGAGGAAAGAGAGTGTGCGTCTTCTGGAAACTCTGGAAAAGATCAAGAATGAAGTGAAGAATGAGACGAAGGTTTTCAATTACGAGAAAGAAGAATTGGTTGGTCTGGACCCAAGCATTTTCCGGACTTTGCCGCTACGGGTTCATGAGTTCGACGAGAAGAGGTTTAAGATTATTGATGAGCACTACGAGAAATTGAAGGCGTTGGAGATGGAGAGGTCGAAACGTTTCAAGGGGGTATTGAATGAGGCGTATCGGAAGATGGAGAAGATTTGCCACTTGTTGCCTTACGATTTGATGCAGTATTTCGAAAATGAAATTGTGGTAAGTTTTTATGATGTTAAGTGAAGTAATCGAGTCGGTAGTTTCGGGCGTTTTAAGATCGCAAATAAAAATATATTTATAAGCTTTTCGAAAAGTTTAAAAACTGAAAAATCGAAATATGTATCGAGAAATTGAAAGTTCGGAATGTCACTAATTCAAAAAATTGAGAAAGCAAAATATTTTAAAATTCGAAAAACTGAAAAATTGAAAACTCAAGAATTTTTAAAACCGAAAAAATATCGAATGACCGATCAATCGTAACATCAAAAAATCGAAAAATCTAACATTTAAAAAATCGAAGAATTAAACTATCGAAATATTGAAAAATTGCTAAAATTGAAATGTTGAATAGTTAAGAAATTAAAAACTTGAAAAACTGAGAAATTGAAAACTTGAAATATTGAGAAATCGGAAAGTCGAAATTTTTTAAAAACTGTTAAAACATGTAAAAATCGGGAAAACGGAACATTAAAAAATAGTAAAACTGAAAAATTAACAAAACGAAAAATCCCAAAATTCAAAAATCTAAAAATTGAGGAATCGAAAAACTGAAAAAACAAGAAATTGAAAAATCTCAGATGACGAAAAATACGAACATCGAAAAATTGGAAATTCGAAAAATTGAAAATCCAAAAATTAAAAATTGAAAAATGTAAAACGTAAAAAATATCGAAAATAGAAGATTTGAAAAATTGAAAAATCTAAAACCGGGAAGTAGAAAAGTAGAAAAATCGTGATTTCGAGAAATCAAAAATTCGAAAAATTGAAATATGTATTAAAAAATTATAAAATCGAGAAAACGAAATAGTAAAACTGAAAATAAAAGAAAAAACAACAAATCAAGAAATTTAAAATTAAAAAAAAAAAACGAAAATATAAGTTAAAAAATTGAAAAATCTCAAAATTGAAAATTTTAAAAACCGAGAAAGTGAAAAATTTTTAAATTGCGAAAATCGAGATGCCAATAATCGCAGTCGAAAATATTTAAATTTTGAAAAATTTAAAAATCAGGAAATCGGAACATCGAAAAATAGTAAAACTGAAAAATCAAAAAACGAGAAATCGAAAAATCTAAAACTTAAAAAATGGAAAAATTGAAAAATCAAAATATTGAACAATAGAAAACTGAAAAATTAAGAAACTGAAAAATCGAAAAAGTTTAAAAATCGGAGCATCGAAAATCTACAATTCGAAAATCGAAAAATTAAGAAAATTTAAATGTAAAAAATCGAAAAATAGGGCAGATGAACAATCGAAAAATGGAAACATCGAAATGTAGATAAATCGTGAAATCGAAAAAATAAATAGTCGAAAATTATAAAAATCGACAAATTTAAAGACCGGAAGATTAAAAAATGCAAATATTAATAATAGTCGAAAAATTGAAATTTAAAAAAAATAAAAAATCAGGAAATAGTAAAACTGAAAAAAAAAACAGAAATCGAAAAATATAAAATTTAAAAATCGAAAAAAAATCAAAAAATTGAGGAATCGAAAAATCGAGAAATTGAACAATCGAAAAGTCGAAACATTGAATCTCGGTAAACAGAAAAACTGAAAAACCGAAAAATTTAAAAACCAAAAAATTGTAATTGAAACTGAAAAATCAAAAATTTAAAAAATTGATAAATTGAAAAATCAAAAAATTGAAGAATCAAAAACTGAAAAATTAAGAAACTGAAAAATCTACAATTCGAAAATGGAAAAATTAAGAAAATTTAAATGTAAAAAATCGAAAAATATGGAAGTTGAACAATCGAAAAATGGAAACATCGAAATGTAGATAAATCGTGAAATCGAAAAATTAAATAATCTAAAACCATAAAAATCGACAAATTTAAAGACCGGAAGATTGAAAAATCGAAATATTGAAAGAGTCGAAAAATTGAAATTTAAAAAAAATAAAAAATCAAGAAATAGTAAAATTGAAAAATCAAAAAAAAAACGAGAAATCGAAAAATATAATATTTAAAAATCGAAAAAAAAATCAAAAAATTAAACAATCCAAAAGTCGAAACATTGAATCTCGGTAAACAGAAAAACTGAAAAACCGAAAAATTTAAAAACCGAAAAATTGTAATTGAAATTGAAAAATTAATTTAAAAAATTAGAAATTTTAAAAAACGAAAAATTAAAAATTTTAAAAGGGAAAAATAGTAAAACTGAAAATAAAAATAGCGAGAAATCGAAAAACTGAAAAATCCCAAAACTGAATGGTCAAAAAATTGGAAAATCGAAAAATTGAAAAATCGGAACATCGAAAAATTGGAAAAACGAAAAATCCAAAATTGAAAAATGCGGAAAATCGAAACATCAAGAAATCGAGAAATCGAAAAATCTAAAAATTTAAAAATTGAAAAATCGAAGAAATAATGTATAAAAATAAAAAATCTAAAAATGGAAAAATTAAAAATTTTAAAAAGGAAAAATAGTAAAACTGAAAAATAAACAAAAACGAGAAATCTAAAAACTTGGGAAAACAAAAAATCAAACACTGAAAATTTGAAAAATTGAAACATAGAGAAAATCGAAACATCAAGAGATCGAGAAATCGAAAAAACGAGAAACCGAAAAATGAAGAAATCAAAATAACCTAAAATCGAAAAATTAAGAAAATTTAAATGTAAAAATCGAAAAATAGGGAAATTAAACATTCCAAAAACATAAAAATCGAAAAATTTAAAAGCCGAAAGATTGAAAAATGGAAAAATTAAAACTTTTTAAAATCAAAAAACCCAAAAGTCGAAAAGCCGAAAAATTTTGGAAGTCAAAGAACCGAAATGTCGAGAAATCGAAAATTTGAAAAGTCAAAAAAATTAAAATTTTTAAAATTCAAAAATTGGGAAATCCGAACACCGAGAAGTGGCAAAATTGAAAAATAAAAAAAACGAGAAATCGAAAAATCTAGAATATAAAAAATCGAAAAATTCAAAAGTCAAAAAATTGGTCCAAGGTTACTTTCAAAAATCAAAAAATTGAGAAATGGAAAACTGAAAAATCCCAAAACTGAAACGTTAAAAAACTGAAAAATCGAAAAACCGATAAATCAAAATAGCTCATAATTGAAAAATTTGTAAAAAATCAAAAAGTTGAAAAATTGAAAAATCTAAAACCGAGAAGTACAAAAAATTTTAAAAACTGAAAAACTGAGATGTCGAGAATCAAAAATTTGAAAAATCGGAAAATTGAAATATTAAAAAATTAAAAAATTGAGCAATCGGAACATCGAAAAATTGGAAAATCGAAAAATCAAAAATTGAAAAATGCGGAAAATTGAAACATCTAGAGATCGAGAAATCGAAAAATATAAAAATTTAATAACTGAAAAACTGAAATTGAAGAAATAATACAAAAAATTAAAAATTTTATAAATCGAAAAATTATAAATTTCAAAAAAGAGAAATAGTAAAACTGAAAAATAAAAAAAAACGAGAAATCGAAAAAGTTAAAACTCAAGAAATTGAAAAATTCCAAAACTGAAATGTCCAAAAATAGGGAAATCGAAAAATTGAAAATTAAAAGATTTAAAATGCAAAAATCGTGCAACTGAACAATCGAAAAGTCGAAACATCGAAATCTTGGTAAATCGTTAAACTAAAAATTGAAAAATTGAAAAACTGAAAATTCGAAGAAATAATATATAAAAATAAAAAATCTAAAAATGGAAAAATTAAAAATTTTAAAAAGGAAAAATAGTAAAACTGAAAAATAAACAAAAACTAGAAATCGAGAAACTTTGGAGAACAAAAAATCAAACACGGAATATTGAAAAATTGGAACATAGAGAAAATAGAAACATCAAGAGATCGAGAAATCGAAAAAGCGAGAAACCGAAAAATGAAGAAATCAAAATAACCTAAAATCGAAAAATTAAGAAAATTTAAATGTAAAAATCGAAAAATAGGGAAATTAAACATTCGAAAAACAAAAAAAAATCGAAAAATTTAAAAGCCGGAAGATTGAAAAATGGAAAAATTAAAACTTTTTAAAATCAAAAAACCCAAAAGTCGAAAAACCGAAAAATTTTGGAAGTCAAAGAATGGAAATGTCGAGAAATCGAAACCTTGAAAAGTCAAAAAAATTCAAAAATCAGGAAATCCGAACATCGAGAAGTAGCAAAATTGAAAAATAAATAAAAAACGAGAAATCGAAAAATCTAGAATATAAAAAAATCGAAAAATTCAAAAGTCAAAAAATTGGTTCAAGGTTACTTTCAAAAATCAAAAAATTGAGGAATGGAAAACTGAAAAATTAAGAAATTGAAAAATCCCAAAACTAAAACGTTGAAAAACTGAAAAATCGAGAAACCGATAAATCAAAATAACTCAAAATTTTAAAAAGGAAAAATAGTAAAACTGAAAAATAAAAATAAAACGAGAAATTGAAAAACTTGGGAAAACAAAAAATCAAACACTGAAAAATTGAAAAATTGAAACAGAGAAAATCGAAACATCAAGAGATCGAGAAATCGAAAAAGCGAGAAACCGAAAAATGGAGAAATCAAAATAATCCAAAATCGAAAAATCAAGAAAATTTAAATGTAAAAATCGAAAAATAGGGAAACTAAACAATCGAAAAACAGAAAAATCGAAAAATTTAAAAGCCGGAAGATTGAAAAATGGAAAAAATAAAACTCTTTAAAATCGAAAAACCCAAAAGTTGAAAAGTCGAAAAATTTTGGAAGTCAAAGAACCGAAATGTCGAAAAATGGAAAATTTGAAAAGTCAAAAAATTGGCCCAAGGTTACTTATTGAGGAATGGAAAACTCAAAAATTAAGAAATTGAAAAATCAAAAAACCGATAAATCAAAATAGCTCAAAATTGAAAAATTAAGAGGTAAAAAATCAAAAAGTTGAAAAATTGAAAAATTGAAAAATCTAAAATCGAGAAGTACAAAAAATTTTAAAAATCGAAAAACTGAGATGTCGAGAATCAAAAATTTGAAAAATCGGAAAATTGAAATATTAAAAAATTAAAAAATCAACATCGAAACATTGAAAAATTGAATCATCGAGAAATCGAAATAGCCCAAAATCGGAAAATCGCAAAGTTTGAAATTGGCAAAATTGTAAAACTACAACAAAGCGAATTTCTAATTTTCAAAATTTTTCCAAAAAATGGTTACAACTGTTTCATTCAACTAACAATCAGATATTATTTTTCCAGAAACTGAACGAAATTACGATGAACAACTACCGCTACTACTCGAAGATCCAGTCAGACCTCAAGCTACAAATTCAGGAAGACTCCCGCACCTTCCACCTGGAACTAACCGTAGCCAAAGAGCGCCACAGGAGAGCCCTGAAATGGATAAAAGTGAAAGGAGTTGTGTGAGTATCCCCACATTTCACAATCTTCCTTAAATTTTTTAAAACAACCCCAGAGGTTTCTATAAACCCGGCCACTTGACCGGCATGGCAGTGGAAGATCTCAACGAACCTTCTTTCGCCACGGGCTTGCCACTCACCGCCGACGATGTAGGAATATGGTCGAAACACATCCAGAAAACTCTAGACGAACTAGACTCCAACTCCAGGAAACTCATAAATATGTACAAAGCGGCCGTAATTCACAGTTTCAACCGCTTGTTTGAACAGATGAAGAACGTGATGAACGTACTTTTGGAAGATGAACCCGCGAGCACGATTCTAAGTGACACAACATATTTGAAGGACGATATGTACAAAGACATCGCCAATGATATAGCACAAACGTATCAGTGTGATATGGCAGACTTGAAGGTTTATTTTTCCAAATGTCACTTTTTTTTTTTAATTTGAACCACAAATCGTCTAGGATTTATGGAACACCGTGACGATCTACATGGAATCCAACATCCAGAACACTTACTTCTTCCTCAACGGCACCTCCCACCTCTGGGACCCCCACTTCGCCCGAGTCCAGGAGTTCACCCAGCTGGTATTCCAAGACTTGAGGCTAGTGATAGAAAAGCACGACCAAGCCGCCTGCAGCTTCGACAAGAAGATCAACACCACGTTAGACAAGCTCCGGGAGGACTCCACCATCGAAAAACTCAACGAGCATCTCCGAGAAGCCAACAAATTCACGGATTCCATCGGGAAATTGTACTATTCGCAGTGCGACGCCGAAATCCAAGTTCTACAGAAGTACCAGAAGTTCATGGACCAAGAAATCGACTTCTTGATAAGCGAAATCGACAGGTTTTTGAGTGAGAGTGGGAAGAATACCAACATTCGGGAAAAAAGGAGCTCGAGGTTAGAGGATCTGAAGGACGAGTCGAACGAAGAAGTGCCCGTGGAGAATCCCCAGGATGAACTGATCCCGCACCAGATGAAAGCGTGTCAGTTCCAGGTGGAAGCTGTTAATAACTGGATGTTTGGGTAGGAGTGTGGGATTAGTAGATCTAGAATGACGGTGAACAATAACAGGTTATGGGAGGCGATTCGTCGCTATATGGAGACTTGTCGCAAAGAATTAACCTCTCAAACGAATTATTGGGTGGAAACGACGTCAGTGAAGCTGAAGAAACGACGGGAGGTGAGACAGGCGTCCCATGAACCTCGCTACCATAGAATAAAGACCGCGATTTATGACGCCAGGTTGAAGGAAATCAATGAGCACCAAGAAGGTCTAAACAGAGTGGAGGAGGTTTTTTTTAAATCACTGTGACTTAGTTATTTTACCGATTTTTTCCAGAGGATCAAAAAATACCTAGTGGATTCGTCTAGTTTCACCTACCTCTGCGAAGAAAATCGCGTTCAAATAATTCAAGAGTACGAACGGTTCCTCAGAGGGATCGAGGAAAAGCTGCAACGAGCCAAAAAGAGCTACGAAGTTGCTGCCTGCATCGAACAGACGAAACACGTGGGTGATGAGGTCATAAAGAAGATTGAAGGAACTTTTACTGAGAATTTTAAAGTGTTGGAGGAGAATAGGAAGAAGATTGATAAGGTTATTTGTCGTTTTAACGCCTCCATCAAGTGAGTTGGTTCGGTTCTTGTTGGGGTTTGAGTGAAAATTCTTTCTAGGTTGTTTGCAGAAGGTGGTGACTATAGTCGGGATGAGGCGAAGTTGTTTAACAAGAGGATTCTGAAGATAAAGAAGACGGTGCCGAAGAAGTATAAGAAAATTATGGCGGAGTATAACGCTATGAAGAATGATACGACGCAGAAATTTATTAAGTCACAAGCTGCCATTTTGGCTAGGTAAGAATTTTCAAAAGGACGTATTTTTATTACCTTCTTGGGGAACCCGCTGTCATTAAAAAAAAACAACCAAAAATTTAAGAAAATTAAAAATTGGATATCGAGAAAAAATGAAAAATTGAACGATTGAAATCCAAAAATCACAAATTTATTATAAAAAAAAAAAATCGCAAAATCAAATTTCATATCATCATTTTGAGGGAAGTTCTGTCGAAATAACCTTCTACCATTTTTCTTTTAATAGTGTGAAACAATCTCAAAATCGCAAATTGGAAAATTGAAGTGAAAAATTAAAAACTTCAAAAAAATAAAAAAATACAAAAATCGTAAAATTAAAAACTGCAAGTAGAAAAACTGAATCGAAAAATTGCAAGCTCAAACAATGGTGAAATGTAAAAAATGCAGTGGAAGAAACAAAGATCGAAACTTTTCAAAAGTTGAAAAATCGAAAAATCCAAAATTTTTGAAAAGGAAAACTGTAAAAATCGTAAAAAGTAAATTTATAAACTGAAGAAATAAAAAATGAAAATGAAATGAAATTGAGAAATTTCAAATCGAAGAATTGAATGGTAGAATAAAAAAATTGCAAATTCAACAAACAAAATCCTGAAAGGTCGAAATTTTCGAAAGTTGAAAAATCGAAAAATGGAACATTTTTAAAATTAAAACCTCTAAAAATTGCGGAAAGAAAGTTGAAAAATTGACATCCAAAAATTGAAAAAAAAAAGAAATGAAAATTAAAACCTTGAGAAATGTCACATTCAAAAATTGAATGGCAAAATGTAAAAATTGCAAATTGAGCGAACAAAGAAACTGAAAAATCGAAAATCTTTAAAATCTATAAATTGAAAATGAAAGTTAAAAAATTGAAAAACTGAAAATCGAGAAACTAAAATTTGAAAAAACTAAGAAAAAATAAAAATCGAAAAGTTAGAAAATCAGAAAATTGCAAATACAAAAAGTGAAGCGAAAAACTGAAAAATTTAAAATTCAAACCTCCAAAAATCCAAGATTAGGCAATGGTCAAATATAAAAATCGTAAATTACGCAATAAAATATGAAAAAACTGAAAAATTTAGACTTGAAAACCCAAAAAATCACAAAATTAAAAATTGCAAATTGAAGTATCGAAACTTTCGAAAATCGAAAAATCTCAAACTGAAAGTCAAAAAATTAAAAAAAAAAAAACAAAAAGACAAAAAGTGAGACACAGTTTCAATTTGACAGACTGAAATCGAAAAACTGAAGAAACAATAAACTGAAAGATAAAAAATTCGAAAAATAAAGAAAGAAAAACTCTAGAAATTGAAAATCGAAAAATTGGACTTATAGGAAGGAGTTAGCGTAAAAAATAAATTCACAGAACAATATTTTATACATTTTGGAAAATTTTGGATAAGTTGTATTCTACTTGAAGGACAAGGAAAGTTCTGTCTACCAATTTTTTTATGTGAAACAATTACTCTTGTCTTTTTTTAAAGAATCTGACCTTCTCAGGGCCCATTCGGGGGTCTCTACTGTCTTGTTTATGATCATTTGGAACCTTCTCGGAGACCCCTTCTATCTTCTTTTTGATTATTCGAAACCTTCTCGAAGACCCTTTCTGTCTTGTTTTCAACAATTTGAAACCTTCTCAGTACTCCTTCTGTATTGTTTTTGATAATTTGAAACCTTCTCGGGGATCCCTTCTGCCTTGTTTTTGATAATGTGAAACCTTCTCGGGTTTTAATAATTTGAAACCTTCTCGGAGACCCCTTCTGTTTTCTTTTTGATCATTTGAAACCTTCTCGAGGACCATTTTTCTCTTGTTTTCAACAATTTGAAACCTTCTCAGTACCCCTTCTGTATTGTTTTTGATAATTTGAAACATTCTCGGTACCCCTTCTGTCTTGTTTTTGATCATGTGAAACCTTCTCGGGATTTTAATAATTTGAAACCTTCTTGGGAACCCGTTCTGTCTTGTTTTTATTAGTTTTAAACCTTTTCGCTATACCTTTTGTCTTGTTTTTGATAACTTGAAACCTTCTCGGGGAGCCCTTCTCTCTTATTTTCAATAATTTTAAACCTTCTCGGTACCCCTTCTGTGTTATTTTTAATAATTTGAAACCTTCTCGAGGACCCTTTCTCTCTTGTTTTCAACAATTTGAAACCTTCTCAATTCCACTTCTGTATTGTTTTTGATAATTTGAAACCTTCTCGGGGATCTCTTCTGTCTTGTTTTTGATAATGTGAAACATCGGGTTTTTAATAATTTGAAACCTTCTTGGGAACCTCTTCTGTCTTGTTTTTATTAATTTTAAACCTTCTCGGTACCTTTTTTGTCTTATTGTTAAAAATTTGAAACCTTCTCGGGCATCTCTTCTCTTTTGTCTTCAATAATTTGAAACCTTCTCGGTAACCCTTCTGTATTGCTTTTGATAATTTAAAACCTTCTCGGGCACCTCTTCTGTCTTGTTTTTGATAACGCGAAACTTTCTTGAGTACTCCTTTTGTATTGTTTTTAGTAATTTGAAACCTTCTTGGGGACCCCTTCTTTCTTGTTTTCAACAGTTTGAAACCGCCTCAGTACCCCGTTTGTATTGTTTTGATAATTTGAAACCTTGTCAAGGATCCCTTCGGTCTTATTTTTGATAATGTGAAACTTTCTCGGGTTTTTGATAATGTGAAACCTTCTCGGGTTTTTAATAATTTGAAATCATCGTGGTGACCCCTACTGTCTTCTTTTTGATCATTTGAAACCTTCTCGGGGACCGTTTCTCTCTTATTTTCAATAATTTTAAACCTTCTCGGTACCACTTCTGTTTTGTTTTTAATAATGTGAAACCTTTTCAAGTGCCCCTTTTGTATTATTTTTAATAATTTGAAACCTTCTCGAAGACCCTTTCTGTCTTGTTTTCAACAATTTGAAACCTTCTCAGTACCCCTTCTGTATTGTTTTTGCTAATTTGAAACCTTCTCGGGGATTCCTTCTGTTTTGTTTTTGATAATGTGAAACCTTCTCGGGAAACTCTTCTGTCTTGTTTTTATTAATTTTAAACCTTCTCGGTACCTTTTTTGTTTTATTTTTGAAAATTTGAAACGTTCTCGGGGACCCCTTCTCTCTTGTTTTCAATAATTTGAAACTTTCTCGATACCCATTCTGTATTGTTTTTGATAATTTAAAATCTTCTCGGGCACCCCTTCTGGTTTGTTTTTGATAACGTGAAACTTTCTTGGGTACCCCTTTTGTCTTGTTTTTAGTGATTTGAAACCTTCCCGTGGTACCCCTTTTGCCTTGTTTTTAATAATTTGAAAACTTCTCGAGGACCCCTTCTCTCTTGTTTTCAACAGTTTGAGACCGTCTCAGTACCCCTTTTGTATTATTTTGATAATTTGAAACCTTGTAGGGATCCCTTCTGTCTTATTTTTGATAATGTGAAACCTTCTCGGGTTTTTGATAATGTGAAACCTTCTCGGGTTTTTAATAATTTGAAACCTTCTCGGAGACCCCCTCTGTCTGCTTTTTGATCATTTGAAACCTTCTCGAGGACCCTTTCTCTCTTTGTTTTCAACAATTTGAAACCTTCTCAGTACCCCTTCTGCATTGTTTTTGATAATTTGAAACCTTCTCGGAGATCTCTTCTGTCTTGTTTTTGAAAATTTGAAACCTTCTCGGGTTTTTAATAATTTGAAACCTTCTCGGGGACCCCTTCTCTACTGTTTTCAATAATTTGAAACCTTCTCGCTACCCCTTCTGCATTGTTTTTGATAATTTAAAACCTTCTCGGGAACTCCTTTTGTATTGTTTTTGATAATGTAAAACCTTCTTGGGTACCCCTTTTGTCTTGTTTTTAATAATTTGAAACCTTCTCGAGGACCCCTTCTCTCTTGTTTTCAACAGTTTGAAACCGTCTCAGTACCCCTTTTGTATTGTTTTGATAAGTTGAAACCTTGTCGAGATCCCTTCTGTCTAGTTTTTGATAATGTGAAACTTTCTCGGGTTTTTAATAATTTGAAATCTTTTTGGGAACTCCTTCTGTCTTGTTTTTATTAATTTTGAACCTTCTCGGTATCCCTTCTGTCTTGTTTTTGATAACTTGAAACCTTCTCGGGGACCCTTTCTCTCTTATTTTCAATAATTTTAAAACTTCTGGGAACCGCTTCTGTTTTGTTTTTGATAATGTGAAACCTTTTTAGGTGCCCCTTTTGTCTTGTTTTTAGTAATTTGAAACCTTCCCGTGGTACCCCTTTTGTCTCATTTTCAATAATTTGAAACCTTCTCGAGGACCCTTTCTCTCGTTTTCAACAATTTGAAACTTTATCGGTACCCCTTCTGTATTGTTTTTGATAATTTGTAAGTCTCTCGGGGATCCTTTCTGTCTTGTTTTTGATAATGTGAAACCTTCTCGGGTTTTTAATAATTTGAAACCTTCTCGGGTTTTTAATAATTTGAAACCTTCTTGGGAACCTCTTCTGTCGTGTTTTTATTAATTTTAAACCTTCTCGGTACCTTTTTTGTCTAATTTTTGAAAATTTGAAACCTTCTCGGGGACCTCTTCTCTCTTATTTTCAACAATTTGAAACTTTCTCGGGCACCCCTTCTGGCTTGTTTTTGATAATGTGAAACTTTCTTTGTCTTGTTTTTAGTAATTTGAAACCTTCCTGTGGTACCCCTTTTGCCTTGTTTTTAGTAATTTGAAACCTTCTCGAGGAGCCCTTCTTTCGTTTTCAACAATTTGAAACCTTCTCAGTACTCCTTCTATATTGTTTGTGATCATTTGAAACCTTCTCGGAGGGCCCTTCTGTTTTTTTTTTGATCATTTGAAACCTTCTCGGGGATCCCATCTGTTTTGTTTTTGATAATGTGAAACCTTCTCGGGTTTTTAATAATTTGAAACCTTTTTGGTACCCCTTCTGTCTTGTTTTTATTAATTTGAAAACTTTTCGGTACCCCTTTTGTACAGTTTTTGATCATTTAAAACCTTCTCGGGCACTCTTTTGTATTGTTTTTGATAATGTAAAACCTTGGGTATCCCATTTGTCTTCTTTTTAGTAATTTGAAACCTTCTTGAAGACCCCTTTCAACAATTTGAAACCTTCTCGGTACCCCTTCTGTATTAGATATTAAAATTTATATCTAATGCTTACTAAGGTTGGACCACTCCAAGGTGGAATTCGAGCACAACGAAAAAATCTGTGAAAAAATCAAACTCCTACAAAACAAAATCCGCAGAGCCGCCTACGACACAAAATTCAAACTCCACAGAATAGACGCCTGCATCGACTACTACTCAGAAGTATCAAGATTCGAGATCTGGAAACGCAAACACTTCGAACTCATGAAGGACGCAATTCAAGAGTGTCTGCAGAAAATCGAAGAAATGACGAACATTTTAATCAACGCAAAAAATCGTGATAGTGGTGAATATTTAAATCAACTCAACGATCTGATTATGGACTCGTTTAGAGAAATATATAGAATATCCAAAGTGAGTACTACGACCCATATATTTTTTTTCAAAATTGGACTTAACGCTACCAACACACAAAGACAACGGTACTCATGGTAGTAATTCTAAATCTGCCCGCACACTTGTGGGCTCAATTTCGCCGGTTCTTTGTACCACTCCGGGTCTCTCTTTACCCCTCTTCTTCTGTAGAATGACTTTCTTATGACTTGTTGCCTCGCAAACGGACTCCCTCCCGTCTTTCTATCCATATCCCACATGTTCCATCCATATTGGAAATTCGTCGTCTCTGGGAAATAGTACCGCAGTTCGGGTATTACCTGGTATCTCTCCTTTAAGTACATCATCCTCCCGTCTTTCATGGTACCTAAAACACCCTCAATACTCACTTTATAACACCCTAGACCACCTACTCGAGTACAACAAATCCTTCACTTCCTTCGGGACGGGCCTCATGATGTTGGTGAGCGCCGAATCCTCCACAATCGGCGGCTCCTCCTCCTTCACAACCGTGTGCTTCTGCTCCACGTTTTTTAAGCAATTCATCGTCCTCTGCTTCATTTCGTCTCTCACTTCCTCAGGAACTTGTCTCAAAAATACCTTGTTTGCAATCTCGTCCAGGCGACTTTCGTTCTTTTTGAACCATTTGAGGCGAAGTTTGTCTTCTTTCTGGATGGTGTAGGCCCACAGGCGCTGTTGACCCAGAGGGACTCCACGGGGTTCGGGCACTTTGTGATCCATTTTCACGAAAATTTTGACAGGAATCTGACAACTACAATGTCTTTTTGTAGAATTTCTACGGATCGCATGGTCCCGTTATCAACAGAGACAGGATCCATGATAACGTCACTAGTTTCATGGATGAAGTAAAGAGGAATTTTGATGGGTTTCGCACCCAAGTCGAAATCCACTGTTTGGATTGTGTTCAAGAATTGATCAGTTTTGTGGTGAAATTGTTAAATGTTAATGACGAGGTGTACCGTTACTTGTTGAAAAAAATACCGGGTTTGAGTAAGGTTGAAGAAAGTGAAGAAGAAAGCGGCGAAGTGAGTAGGCAGTTGAGTGAAGAATCTGTGGTGATTGAAGAAAAGAAGAAGTTTTTGCAAGTGAGACTGTTATAGTCGAATTATAGATATAAAAGCGACTTTTGGTTGTCAGGGTGAAGCGTTCGACCCTGCTGTGAAAGAGGTTATCCTGAAGAATAGAGGAAGAGTGCGAATTCTGCACGTCACGATGATGAAGTTGCGAAATATCATTGAAGACAAGGTGGCGCTGATGGAAGAAATGGTGCTCGAAGAATCAGAAGAGTTAGAGTTTTCAAGCCCCCAATAAATATGTATAAATTAATGATAGTTTTTCATTCCGCCTCTGTGCTCTCACGTGACTTCAACGCCACCTGTCATTGGCTATCACCCCTTCGCTGTCATTTCCACCCAACGTAACCTCACTTTTTCGCAAAAGCGGTGTTTGTGACTTAAAATGGGTAGCTGGCGGCTCGAAATTGGCAAAATGGCCCTTTATATCACCTTCCCGGTGGCGCTCTTCCACTACTTCAACCAACCCGAGCTCTTCGAAGAGTGGGTGGTCAAAACCAAACGGGAGTTGTACCCCCCGGAAGACACCACCCAGCAGCGCCAATTCCTCGAGTCCATTCAAAAAATCAAAGCGAAACAAGAAGCGGATCGAATAAAAGCACTAGAGAAAAGTTTATAATTTATTGTGATTTAGTTGTAAATAAAGTTATTGAAGTTTGCGCTTTCTTTGTGAGTAGGCGAGAGTCGTGGCGAAGGCTAGGGGTACCGTGCACAACAACATGCAGGTTTCGGCGCCCCACGTGTCGGAGACAAGCCCCGAGAACAAGGGGGCTGTAAGCCCTGAAAGAGCAAGCGTGGTGTCGAAGGTCCCCATTATAGTACCTTTCTCTTGAGGGGCGGCTCTCGCTAGAATGACTTCGATGAAAGTGCTTTCTAAAAGTACCCGACTGATTGAAGTGGGTATTAGAAAGATATAAAACGTAGCGAATGACGCGCTTAAACCTAACCCCAAAAATGCGACAACGAATAAAATGCAGCCATGGAGGAGTCGCTTCAGGCCTGATTTATCATCCGAGTAAAAATACTGCTTCAACTTTGACATTGTTAAAGTGACGAGGATTGAAGTCACACTAATTGAAGCGAAAACGTAACCGTAGGCTTTTCCAGTGATACCGAAACGTCTAAGCAACATTTCAGTTAAGTTGAAGTGGAACACCATGAAGACGAAGTCCGTCAGGAGTTTAATGGTGAAAAGGTCCCAATACTTTGGCCAGTCGACTTTCGTTAGGTTGGCAGTGGCTTTTTTCACGACTTCAAGCACGTTGAAGCCCTGTTTGGGTTTATCCTTGGTTTTAGTTACTTTAGGGTGGGTGTTGGGGATTATGGACATCAAAACTAGAAAAAAAAATTAGTGTGATTTAGGGTGATTTGTGTCCAAATGCGGCACCTAAATTTACGAAGAATACGGCGCTGATGAGATAAAATATGTATTTGAAGCCGTTTTCGAGTTCGCTCATATATCCACTGACTAGAGAGGCGAAAATGAAGCAGGCCCCTCCCAAAGCTTGCATTCGATTAATAGCGGCCATTTTGGCCTCTTCTGTTTGTATATTGTCATCTACTAGGGCTTTAAGGAGGGTTGCGATTTGGACACCGAATGCTAAAATTTAAACTGTTTTGGTGTTTAGGGCGGATTTTGGTTTTACTTGTCACTATTCGGGAAATGAAGAAGAGGTGAAGGGATGACGTGGCGGCTGTCATGATGTTGCCCACTAAACATATCAAGAGGCATTGCAGGAGGACGGTTTTGCGGCCGAGAGTGTCACTCAGACTACCCTGAAACGTAGAAAGCGACTTGAAAGTGTTAACTTTAAAAATAAAATAATTGCTTACCACAATGGGGTTCCAAATTAGGTTAATAAAGGAAGAAACTGAGCTCAAGACGCCCAAATAGAATTGGGTGCCCCCTAACGAGTAAACATACGGATTTACGGCAGTAATAACTAACACAAAACAAAAAGCATCCTAGAATTAAGTAAAAGTAAAAATAAAAAATTGAAAAAAAATGGATGTTTACCAAAGTGCTAACTATGTAAAGAATTGGCAGAATCATGTTCACACAATTTGTATTCCAGCCACAGTTGATTCTATAAAGCTAACTAACAACTCTGATAAATAGTTTTCATACAATTCAGCCATAATGATAACGTTGATAAGAAAACCATGAACATGACTCTACAAATTACCGTCATTTTACAAGTACATTATTACATACAGGGCTTAGTAAAAAAAAAAAGAAACACCTGAAAAACTTTATCACCACTTGACTATGACAAAATCATACAAAAATAAATAAATTAGCTAAAACCAGTCTAGTCATTGCATTATAAACTTCGTGTGTGACCCTTTCACCAACACGTCGCCATTACTTTTGTTCTTAATCACTACATCAAGAAACGCCAGCGTTTTCCCCTTTTTAATCACATTAGCATCGACTAGAATCTCGTCACCAATCTTGGCCCCCTTGAGATAACTAGAACAAAATTTTTGACACCGTATTCCAACCACCACGTAGTCGTACCTCATGTGAATGTCCACGGACACATTGGGGGCCGCCACTTGCGTCATGAGGGCGTACGTGGAAATACAATCAACTAGCGTGGCGGAAAATCCACCGTGCAAGCCCCCCATGGGGTTCGTGTGGCTCTCGTCCACTTTGACTTCCGCGGAGCACTTGCCATCGCTAAGAGCGAGGATCGTTACCTGAAGGAATGGGGTTAGTTTGGCACTAGTGGACCAAGTTGGACTCACCTTTTCGAGAACTTTATCAAAATTTCGGCAACTTCGCAGAAATTGCATTAAACCTGCAGCGTCGGCGCCCCTGAAAGCCATCGTGTGGTCTTTTGCAACAGTTGTGTTGTTATTACGTAAGTGGGCAGAGTGCGGGTTTTGGGTGACCTAACCTCAAAAAGTCAGATCGAATATTTGATACTAACGAGGTTTTTTGCAATTATTGTATGTTTGTAAGTGCGAATTTTCCCATTTTATTAACTTTTTTAGTGTTTGGGGTTATTATTATTGTGTAGGAAAATATACCGACGCCTATGATTGATTTGACAGTTCATGCAAAAGTCCATAATTTTCGGTGTTCGTGTTGTTATTATTCGCAAAACCCCTTTTTTTATCAATTTTCGGTATAATTTATTTGTTTTTTATAGTTTTTGTTCAATTTAGTGACTAATTTTTGTTCGATTGTTGTTGTAAGGTAAAACGAACCAGTGGCGTATCATTTGAACGAAATGAACGAAAAATAAAATTGTCGTTCTTAACCTCACTTTTATTTCAAATTATAACCCCAATGTTTTCAAGCTACAACAAACTTTTTTTTAATAAGCACATCTCCAGTGGCTTTATGTTTTATTTCGGTCTCCAAAAACGTTTAACTTCTCGGAGTTTTTTTTTTTTTTTTTTTAAAGTAAAACCCTTTCTCCGGGGTCCCTACTGTCTTCTTTAAGAATGCGAAAGCTTCTCGGGGGCCCCATTGTTTTGTTTTTAAATAATGTGAAACCTTCTCGGGGGCCCCCTCTGCCATTTTTTTAAGAATTCGAAACCTTCCCGGGGGCCCTTTCTGTCTTTTTTACAAATGTGAAACCTTCTTGGGGTTCCCACAGTATATTTTTTAAATAGTAATAAACCTTCTCGGGGACCCCTGACTGTCTTTTTTTAAATGTGAAATCTTCTCGGGGGTCCCTTCTCCCATTTGTACGAGTGTGAAACCTTCTTGGGGCTCTCACAGTATTTTTTTTTTAATAATAATAAACCTTCTCCGGGGCTTTTTTAAATGTGAAACCTTCTCGGGGGGCCCTTTTGTCATTTTTTTACGAACACAATACTTCCCGGGGGCCCCTTGTCTTTTTTCCTACAAATGTGAAATCTTCTTGGGCTCCTACAATAATTTTTTTTAATAATATGAAACCTTCTCGGGTGCCCCTCATAGTGTTTTTTTTTTTTAATGTGAAACCTTCTCGGGGCCCCTTCTGTCTTAATTTTTTTAAAAATGTGAAACCTCGGGGGCCCGCTCTGCCATTTTTTTTTTTTTGGAATTCGAAAGCTTCCCGGGGGTCCCTTACTGTCTTTTTTAAATGCCTAACCTCAAAGAATCAGACTGTTAATTAGTGGATTTTCACTTCCAACAAGAGTTTTTTACGATTATTGCGTATTTATAACTCTTATTTTCTTTACTGTTATTGGTGTCTAGCGTTGTATTATTATTGTTTGTGGAAAAAAAAAACGCCGACGCCTATGACTAAATTGATAGTTCATGCAAAAATGCACATTTTCGGTTTTTGTATTGTTATAATCCGTAAAAACCGTAAGTTTTAATCAACTTTCTGTCTAGTTTGCTCGTTTTTCACTGTTTTTAGTTAATTTGGGTAATTTTTGTTGTAAAGTAAACAATCCAGTGGCGTGTCATTCGGGTCAATGTCAATAAATAAAAAATAAAATTGTTGCTCCTAACCTAACTTTTATTTAACTGAAGACCCAAAATTTCATGCTGCTACAAACTTGGTGTGTAATCCTTTCACTAGAACCTCTCCAGTGGCTTTGTGTTTTATTTCCGCCTCCACAAACGCTAAAGTCTTGCCAACTTTTTCGACCCTACCTTCAACTACCACAACATCATCAAGTCGGGCTCCTTTCAAGTACCTAAAGCCAAAAAACGTAGAAAATAGTCACAATGTTTAAGTGCAAGCAGACGTTAAGTGAATGTCCACGGAAACTCCAGGGACGCCCGTTTGAGACATGAGGGCATAGGTGGAAATACAATCCACCAAAGTGGCTGAAACGCCACCATGTAGTCCACCTAGGGGGTTCAGGAAGCTCTTGTCAACCTTTAGTTCAGCTATACATTTGCCGTCGCCAAGTTCCTGAACTACCATCTACAATAATATCAAGAATGATAACAATAGAGGAAAAGTTGTCACACCTTGTCCTTGAAAATCTTCTCAAGCCCTTCACACTTGTCCAAAAAGCCGGTAAGAGCCGCAAGATCTAGTTTCTTTTGAGCCATGTTTATACTCACTGATAACAAAGTAAGGTTAGATTGTACCATGAATACTATAGTCACTGTGTAGGGGAGACCAGAGACATGAAATTAAATTGGGACACCAATTCTGAATATTATATTTGGCTATTTAATACTATTTTAACACAGATTGATTATATAATACTTATAAGTCGTTAGAAAAGGGATACTTTTCGAACCTCCCCGCCAACTCCATGTCGTTCCGCACCCCCTCCCTACTAACCACAATCAACATGGAGGTGCACCTCGACGCCATTATATACGCCTTCTTCCTATCCTCCGCATCCTTAAAATCAAAATCGTCTTCATCGATCGCCATAATCACCACCTTGAACTCCAACCCCTTCACTCTCAACGCCCACGCAATCAAAAAATTGTTAATCTCTCTGTACTTCAAGAAGTGCTCCACGTCTCTAACAGCATTCGGACGAAAACTATTCTCCACGAACTCCTCATCAATGTACTTATTTATACTCTCAGGAACCAACTTCTCATTGACTAGAAACGGAATGACACACAAATCGTGGGGTTTGAAACCCTTAGAGGTACACAAATCAATGATGACCTTAGCCACGACTTTGTCTATATTGTGTTGCGAGTCCACCCAGTAGATGGGTGGTCCGAACACGTGGTGCCCGATGGTAATTTCCGGGATGTGCATGCTGTCTTGGATTTTCTTAGGGAGGAGAGGCATGGGGACGCTGTAGAATTGTTTAAACACGGTGAAGATGTAGCCTGTGGAGCGCATGACTTTAGTGAGGAGGATGGAGGGGGTTTTGAGGAGTTTGGGGGAGTGCTTGGGGAGGAAAAGCGACGCTTGGTTGATGTCTACCATGAACCACAACGCTCCCCAGGTGGCTGTTCCTTGATGACGGTTTAGCTTGTCGGTGATGTTTTCCACTGGGAGCAGTTCGCCTTCGTTGCACCCACAACGAGTGCAGTTTCCATCGTGGTACTTCTTGTAGATCGTCGCCAAAGTGTTTTTGATGATTCGATCATCCAAAGCGAGACATAGTGCTTCAGCTTCATCCATGAAGACGTGCTTGTACACGTTTTTGTTGTTCTTGAGGAAGTCGGGTATCGAGATGTAAAATCTCGCCGTGTCCACGAACTCCCTAATCCCCAAAGCTTCCATCTTCAACTCCAACTCATACCTAATTCCCGGCCAGTAGCAAATATACAAGGCTCGGTTGTCTTCATTGAGACGACCAGCTCGGTGCAGCAACTCGAGTTTCCGTAAAACCAGAAGCGTCTTACCGGTACCGGCTGCCCCATGGACCACCAGAGCCTTGGATTGTTGGCACGTGTTGGAATGGAGGAGGTCGAGTTGTTCTTGGGTCAAGAGCGCCATCAACCCCCGGTCGATCTCGTCGACGAAGACGCCACAGCTCAAAATAACGAATCTAGGAAAAATCGTCGTTTGAAACACCTGGAGTCGTCTTCGGACTTACCGGTTCAAAAGGACGTCGAAGATGGCCTCGGGCACGTTCGTGCCCGCGAGTACCGTCTCCAACAGCCACCCGTCGAACTTCTCCTGGACTTCAATCGTGTCTTCAAACACGTGCAAATTCTTGTCTTCTTTCCACCGCTTCACGGTTTGTTGTTTGGGGTCTTTGGTGTTGGCACCCAGAAAAGGCCACATGATGTAGCTTTGTACCCCGTTCTCTTGCGGGTTGCCGCCGAGCACTCCTTCGAGGACCTCCAGGTGGTCCCTGAGCTGGTGCTGCGCCGACCGCTTGTTGTTTTTGATCACTTTAGCATCACTCACCTTCTCCAGGTTGTTTTTATTGGAGTTCTGGTCATTGGTGGATTTAACTTCCACTAGAGCTACAAAGTGGCTACCTAAAACTGTTTGTAGTAACCTCCAGATTTCACTCGAGCGGTCTTACCTCTATAAGTGATAAACAAAACGAAATCGTGCTCTCGTATCATTAGTTTGCCGACTCTTTGGTTGCGGAAGGAGTGGCCTCCGTAGCTCGCGCTGTGAAAAAAGGTCATCCACAGCCCCATGTTGCCCCCACGGTCCACCCCCTTGAGCTTTTCGAAGACTTCTTGTTCGGCCAAACTCGCCTGTTTTTCCCCGCTTTTTTGGAACATTTTTGGGACGCTGTATACTGCAGACGCGCCATTTTTGGGGTGGGGGAACTCGCGTTTGATGTATCTGTCAAAAATTATAGTTACACAATGCAAAAGAGGCGGAACGAAATCCACTGGATGCACGATCATTTACAGGTGGTGAATTTCGAAAAAACTTATCGTTGCAGCGAAGCAGCGTAATTGCAGGCGACGTAATTATTGCCGAGATCCTGTTTGGCCGCTTTGCACTAATCAAAAAGTGGTAGCCGGTCTTATTTTTGTATTTTTACTTTCAGCGAGTTCGCGAGAGAGCATATTTATGCAAATGGCCGGCTGGGAGAAAATGAAATGCTTGCCGTGACAAATAAATAATGACGGGGTTATTAACTTGATCACCCTGTATAGTTTATTTTTGAGACGGGTTGATTTCGTTTCGAAAAAAAATCAGCGGTGGCACTCTAGTGTTGATAAGTCTGTGGTGTGTGTTTGCCATTGTGTTTTAAATATTCGTAGAAGGTGGATTTGTCGATTCCGCTTTGTTCCACGTTATAATTTGACAATAAACATTAGAAGGAAGTTGGCCATGAAACGGGTCATTATATCATAAGAAAATGTATCAAGCGATTAATTCCAATACCACACTGACGTTCTCTATTTGTTTTTCTGTTACCTGTTGAGGTATACCCTGGTGTCCACCCCTTTGTCCTGCGACGGCAGATAGATCCCCTGTTTCGGTTCTTCATCATCAAGATTCATTTCTCCATCACCTATCACTACCATTTTTTCTTCTCAGACCATCACTGCGATAGCGCCGAGAGAACTATCAGCTTATCTATCGGTCGACAAACAATTCGCACAATTAATTAGAGCACTATCTATATCCTGTACGTTGTCAACGAAATAGATAGGAAAATTAAAAACAAAAACGTTGCGACAAGTGTTTGTTTTTATTTTTTGCGATTTGCTTATCTTGTTTGGTTTGCAATTAAGGGACGGAGGAGCGGAAGTTTGCGTTATTCTGGCGAAATTTCCAATATATTGCAATTAAAAATTTCCATAAATCACCCATTTGTATGGTCGACGGCTACAGCTGCTATAATTAATGGGTTTGTTAATTTCCCAAATTAGTTGTAAACGACCATATGGTAGGATCAAGGTCCCGAGAGTTTTCTTGCTTCGGCGCTAATGTCAATGCGGCGTCCATTTATCAAACCAATGTCTTCCTGTTTATCGGCTTTTTACTGATGAGCGAACAAAATGTTTTTGGAGAAGTTTGAAAGAATCTTTGAATCTTTTTTTCTTTCAAAGATTTTTTTAGAAGTTAAAAGAATTTTGTCTTTTTTTTTTTTAAATTGAAAGAAACTCCATAAATTATAATGTCTTTTTGTGAAAGAAATTCGGGAATCCCAAGTGTGTTTTTGTTTCTAGTTGCTTAAGAATCTCAAGAACCTTGAGTGTCTTCTGTTTAGTTGCTTAATAATCCTGGGAGGTCTGAGTGTCTTTTGCTAAGTTGCATTAGAGTTTCGGGAACCCTGAGTGTCTTTTGCATAGTTGCTTAAGAATCTCGGGAGCAATAAGTGTTTTTTGCTTAGTTGTTTAAGAATCTCGGGAGCCCTGAGTGTTTTTTTGCTTAGTTGCTTAAGAATCTCGGGAGGCGTGAGGGTCTTTTGCTTAATTGCATTAGAATCTCGGGAGCCCTGAGTGTCTTTAGCTTAGTTGCATTAGAATCTCAGGAGCCCTGAGTGTCCTTTGCTTAGTTGCATAAGAATCTCGGGAACCCTGAGTGTCTTTTGCTTAGTTGCATTAGAATCTCGGGAACCCTGAGTGTCTTTAGCTTAGTTGCATTAGAATCTCAGGAGCCCTGAGTGTCTTTAGCTTAGTTGCATTAGAATCTCAGGAGACCTGAGTATCTTTAGCTTAGTTGCATTAGAATCTCGGGAACCCTGAGTGTCTTTTGCTTAGTTGCTTAAGAATCTCGGGAACCCTGAGTGTCTTTTGCTTAGTTGCATAAGAATCTCGGGAACCCTGAGTGTCTTTTGCTTAGTTGCTTAAGAATCTCGGGAACCCTGAGTGTCTTTTGCTTAGTTGCATAAGAATCTCGGGAACCCTGAGTGTCTTTTGCTTAGTTGCTTAAGAATCTCGGGAACCGTGAGTGTCTTTTGCTTAGTTGCATTAGAATCTCGGGAACCCTGAGTGTCTTTAGCTTAGTTGCATTAGAATCTCGGGGGCCCTGAGTGTCTTTAGCTTAGTTGCATTAGAATCTCAGGAGTCCTGAGTGTCTTTTGCTTAGTTGCATAAGAATCTCGGGAACCCTGAGTGTCTTTTGTTTAGTTGCATTAGAATCTCAGGAGCCCAAGGTGCCTTTTGCTTTATTGTATAAGAATCTCGGGAACCCTGAGTGTCTTTTGCTTAGTTGCATTAGAATCTCGGGGGGCCTGAGTGTCTTTAGCTTAGTTGCATTAGAATCTCAGGAGCCCTGAGTGTCTTTAGCTTAGTTGCATTAGAATCTCAGGAGTCCTGAGTGTCTTTTGCTTAGTTGCATAAGAATCTCGGGAACCCTGAGTGTCTTTTGTTTAGTTGCATTAGAATCTCAGGAGCCCAAGGTGCCTTTTGCTTTATTGTATAAGAATCTCGGGAACCCTGAGTGTCTTTTGCTTAGTTGCATTAGAATCTCGGGGGGCCTGAGTGTCTTTAGCTTAGTTGCATTAGAATCTCAGGAGCCCTGAGTGTCTTTTGCTTAGTTGCATTAGAATCTCAGGAGTCCTGAGTGTCTTTTGCTTAGTTGCATAAGAATCTCGGGAACCCTGAGTGTCTTTTGTTTAGTTGCATTAGAATCTCAGGAGCCCAAGGTGCCTTTTGCTTTATTGTATAAGAATCTCGGGAACCCTGAGTGTCTTTTGCTTAGTTGCATTAGAATCTCGGGGGGCCTGAGTGTCTTTAGCTTAGTTGCATTAGAATCTCAGGAGCCCTGAGTGTCTTTTGCTTAGTTGCATTAGAATCTCGGGGGCCCTGAGTGTCTTTAGCTTAGTTGCATTAGAATCTCGGGGGCCCTGAGTGTCTTTAGCTTAGTTGCATTAGAATCTCAGGAGCCCTGAGTGTCTTTTGCTTAGTTGCATTAGAATCTCGGGAACCCTGAGTGTCTTTAGCTTAGTTGCATTAGAATCTCGGGGGGCCTGAGTGTCTTTAGCTTAGTTGCATTAGAATCTCAGGAGCCCTGAGTGTCTTTTGCTTAGTTGCATTAGAATCTCGGGAGCCCTGAGTGTCTTTAGCTTAGTTGCATTAGAATCTCGGGGGGCCTGAGTGTCTTTAGCTTAGTTGCATTAGAATCTCAGGAGCCCTGAGTGTCTTTTGCTTAGTTGCATTAGAATCTCGGGAGCCCTGAGTGTCTTTAGCTTAGTTGCATTAGAATCTCAGGAGCCCTGAGTGTCTTTAGCTTAGCTGCATTAGAATCTCAGGAGCCCTGAGTGTCTTTTGCTTAGTTGCATAAGAATCTCGAGAACCCTGAGTGTCTTTAGCTTAGTTGCATTAGAATCTCGGGAATCCCGAGTGTCTTTTGCTTAGTTCAAGAATCGCGGGAGCCCTGAGTGTTTTTTGCTTAGCTACCTAAGTATCTCTGGAGCCAGAGTGTCTATTATTTAATTGCAAAGACATCCCAGGAACACTGAGTGTTTGTTTTAGTTGCAGAAGAATTTCTGTAGCTGTAAGTGTTTTTTCTTTAATTGCAAAAGAATTACGGGTCCGTGTGTACGTGAAAAATTTATTTAAACTCAGGAATCTTTAGCATATATTTTTTAAAGAATATGCAAGAGTCTCGGGAGCTCCAAGTATCCTTTTTTTTTTAAAAGAACTGAAAAATTCTCAGAAAAATAGTAGTAATTTTTTTTTGAAGAATGCGAAAAAATTTCGGGAGTTCTGAGTGTCTTTTGCTTAGATGCATAAGAATCTCGGGAGATCTGAGTGTCTTTTACTTAGTTGCTTAAGAATCTCGGGATTCCCGAGTGTATTTTGCTTAGTTGCATAAACATCTCAGGAATCTTGAGAGTCGAGAATCTCGAGAATTCCGAGTGTCTTTAGGTTAGTTGCTTAAGAATCTCGGGAACCCTGACTGTCTTTTGCTTAGTTGTTTAAGAATCTCGGGAGCCCTGAGTGTCTTTTGCTTAGTTGTTTAAGAATTTCGGGAGTCCTGAGGGTCTTTAGCTTAGGGAACCCTGAGTGTCTTTAGCTTAGTTGCATTAGAATCTTGGGAGCCCTGAGTGTCTTTTGCTTAGTTGTTTAAGAATTTCGGGAGTCCTGAGGGTCTTTAGCTTAGTTGCTTAAGAATCTCGGGACCCCTAAGTGTGTTTAGCTTAGTTGTTTAAAAATCTCAGGAATCCGAAATGTCTTTTGCTTAATTGAATTAGTATCTCACGAGCCCTGAGTGTCTTTTGCTTAGTTGCATAAAAAGCTCAGGAGCCCTGAGTGTTTTTTGCTTAGCTACATAAGTATCTCTGGAGCCCGAGTGTCTATTATTTTATTGAAAAAAATCCTTGGAACGCTGAGTGTTGGTTTCAGTTGCAGAAGAATTTCTGGAACCCTGAGTTTCCTTTCAATTCCAGAAGAAGTACGGGTCCCTCTTTTTTTTTGAAAAATTTAAATAAACTCAGGAATCCCTAGCATATTTTGTTTTAAAGAACTGAACAATTTTCAGGAAACCCGTAGTATCTTTTTTTTTGAAGAATGCGAAAAAATTTCAGGATTTTTTTATTCGGAAACCCCGAGTCTTTTTTGAAGAATGTGTAGAATCCCGGAGGGTCCTAGCGCCTTTTTGGAGTTCCTAGCGTTTTGTTTTTGAAAAAATCTCAGAGGCCCCAGATTTTTTTTTAAGAATTTAGAAGAGTTTCGGAGGTGCCTGGGTTTTGTTTTTGAAAAATTTGGAAATAATTTTGAAGCTCCTACTGTTATTACTTCTAGAACTATAATAGTAAAAAATTCAAATTCCTAAATTTAAAAGAACAGATTACGCCCGAAAACCCCCACATTTTTCGCATACTCCCTAGCTGCGAAACCTCTTGCACGTTTGCCGCTGTCCGGCTAATCCTCCCCGACAAAAACTTACCTGTCCGGCATCTGAAGAACTACAGCGAGGTTAAGGAACTCCTCAACCGCTGGCAGTACAACACACGCCAACGGTGGTGGAGTTACCACTCCTCACAATACGTTAAAAATCGTGTCTTGTAAATCCGGCTCGGCCGAAATGTCACTATCAATGTTACCAACTTAGATGAATAGAGATTTCTCAATTTATCGCAGACTGGTCAATAGCAGGAGTCAAGGTTAAAGGCCATTAGCCCTCATTGCACAAAGAAGAGCGATCACGCGATCGATCCATATTGCACACGTTTACACTGCTACCAAACTAAGAAAAGAGAAAAATTAAATACCCATCGGGGGCTGCGGTGGTGAAACACTGACCAACACGCACTTGACTCTGGAATTCCGTGAATCACCTTCTTGTGATTCTTTATCGGGTTTTAGTTATTGATAGCAGTGTGAGTTGGCGAATTTTTTCGTCGTTAGGTAGAAGTGCAATTACGTCGTTGTTTGAACAGAACGAGTTATGCGATTTTTCCGTTAGGTTTGATTTAGCACCATGAAGACTTTAATGTTTCCTTGCAGAAGACACCGCTTGTGGTCTTTTCGTACCTACCAACCCCCGGAAAAAATCCCTATTTTTTAATTGTTGTTAGAGTGCTTCCAGGCAATGAACCGACAGCCGCCAACGCTCTGCTGGTTGAACATGAACTTGATGCCATTTACCTCGGCCATGAAATGAAATCTGAAGGCCGTTCCCCTCTACTCCTTTCTAATAGTGGAAATATACACAGTGTTGCGCTGGAATACTCCAATCGGAGTTTTCGGCTTTTCGCCCCAAAATGTACACAGCTCGACCCAAAAAAGTACTCTGCAGTCGTGACTTAAGCCACATGACAATCGAACTTACTGTACTTAATCCGGATGACAACTGTTAAATGTACGTTGGCAAAACCAGTCCGATCTATTTTTAGACCGACTTTAAATTTAACTTAAAGAAAGCGATTTTGAGCCAAATTTTGACAACTCTTTCTAGTGTTCCAATCTTTCCTTTCCTACACTTCGTTCCCCTTCCACCTACACTTCATTTATCTCCCTTTATCGTGTAATACGGGCCACATGGCGCACTGAACCGTTTCGCCGCCCGCATTACACGATAAACTTCCTCAGCCATTTTCGAATCAAGTAGTCGCTTTTTTTCCCGATTGTGATTAACTGTGTCGAAACCATAATTGTCGCTCCAACCTTCCTCGCTTTGAGTGACATCCTCGACGAAAAAAAGACCTTGGTTACGTGTAGTGAAAAAATCGAATTCGAATCGTGGCGCGAAAATCCAAATTTATACGAACTCGTGCGAGAAATTATTTCGTCATCTCTTCGCGTCCTTGACAACAGCATTCAGCTTCTGATAGGTCAATGTATTTTGGCATTCCGGAGGCGAGCGGCAGACGCCGAAAATGAGGTTTTTGATTATGTTGAAAAAAAATATGGCGATTACGTGGAGGCATAACGAGCTGATAAGGAACGTGTGTCGGTGATGGGTTGCGGAGATATTGTTTATTTTTCAGCCATATTGTTTATTTATGTTGCATTTTAATTAGATGGGTGGTGGGTGGAGCATGGGTGATTACCAATTCAAAGTAATTGTTTGAAAATGGCGGCGGCGAAGCCATTTTTTTCGAGTGACAGATGGGCCGGATTTGCACGTTTGGGTTGAAGGAAAGAGTTATCTAAATCTGGATGAATGACGGGCTATTTTGATGGAATTTTCGAGATTAGAGGGATCATTTAGGCAAACATATGTTGGCAGTTTTGTTATTATTATTATTATTAGTGGTTTATCGAGTGGCTTTTTTAGTATTATATGATAACGGCCTATGTACTCAACAAACACAATTAATACAAAAATGTTGGACGAAAAAAAATCTTGAGGAAAAAACATTAAAGAGTTAAAAAATGAAGGGAGAATTTTTATAAGCGAATTCAGATGACCCTTCACATAAAAAAAATCGTTATTTTAAAAAAGAAAAATAAGTTACAATTAGCGACAATTTCGGATGAGATTTTAAGCGAAACCTGAAGATTTTCAAAAAATACCAAAGTTTTCCGAAAAGCGTTTAAGAACTTGAGAAGAACGAAAAACACGAAAACGCCACAAATCAAGAAAAAAATTCACAATATTCTTTCGGAGAATTACGTCAAAATTCTGAATACAATCTTTCGTTGGAAATACACAGAGGCAGCTTTTGGATTTTCAAAAATCATAATCAAAATTTTTCGAATAAACCTCGAAAATTTAAGAGAAAATTTCAAACGTTAAAAATACAAGAAAAAAGAATATAAATATTTTCGAACAAAATAAATTTTTAAAAACACAATTTCAGAAAAAAATTTAGAATATTTTGAAAGTCATGTCAAATATTTTACTATTTTTCAGATAAAAACATTATTTAATACAAAAAAGGATAAGTCAAAATTAAGGAAAATATTCGTGTCTTTGAAAAAACAAAGTTCTTGAGATTTTAAGAGAAACCTCAAGATTTCCAAAAAATAAGTCTTCCGAACAAAGCTTTTACGATCTTCGGGTTGGACGAAAAAACACGAAAATGCTACAAATTTGGAAAAAAAATTTCACTTTTTTCACGTGAAATGTACGCAATTTTTGAAAGTATCTCGATTTTCAAAAATAAAAAAAGACAAAATTTCAAGGATTAAAAATACCAAAAAAACTTAAATAAAATAAAAATATTTTTGAATAAAATAAATTTTAAAAACAACCAAAAATCTAAATTCTTCAGAATTATTCAAAATCGTAGGATAACATTTTGAAAAAACGTTTAAAAAAACAACATTGGAGTATAAAGCAAATATTTTGAGAAACAATTCAAAACTCAAAAATTTGAAAATTACGTTTTTCTCGCAGCTTTCAAAAGTGTATGAATTTTTAAATAATTTACGGTTTTGTTACTAAAAATCGTTTTGCTAAAAAGAAAAATACGTTAGAATTAGTGCCAATTTTGGAATACTGAAAAAACAAAATCCTTAAAATTTTTAGCGAAACCTGAAGATTTTCAAAAAATACCAAGTTTTCCGAAAAACGTTTAAGAGCTTGAGAAGAACGAAAGAACACGAAAACGCCCCAAATTAAGAACAACATTTTCAATAATTCTTCGGATAGAATTTTGAAAAGTGCAAATTTTGAACATTATACGTCAAAATTTTGATTTTTTTGCGGAAAATACAGAGGCGCAATTTTTGAAGCAGTGTCTGGATTTTCAGAATTAAATTTTTTTTATTATTAAATCTTGAAGATTTGAGAGAAAATTTCAAGCGTTAAAAATTTAAAAAAGTCCTTAGTAAAATCAAAATATTTCCATTGAAACACATTTTAAAAATGCAATTCACAATCTCATCGAAGTTTTAAAACTTTGAACAAAAGCTAAATTCTTCAGAATTATTCAAAATCGTAAGATAAAATTTCGAAAAAATGTTTTGAGAAAAAAAAATTGAAATATAAAGCAAATATTTCGAGAAACGTCAAATAATTTGCGGTTTTGTTACTAAAAATCGTTTTGCTAAAATGAAAAATAAGTTAGAATTAGCGTCAATTTTGGAATATTGAAGAAAACCAAAATCCTTAAGATCTTAAGCGAAACCTGAAGATTTTCAAAAAATACCAAAGTTTTCCGAAAAACGTTTAAGAGCTTGAGAAGAACAAAAAAACACGAAAACGCCACAAATTAAGAAACACATTGTCAATATTCCTTCGGATCGAATTTTGAAAAATCCAAATTTTCAACACTACCTACATCAAAATTTTGTTTTTTTTGCGGAAAATACATAGGCGCAGTTTTTGAAGCAGTGTCTGGATTATCAGAATTAAAAATTTGTTTTATTATTAAATCTTGAAGATTTGAGAGAAAATTTCAAGCCTTTAAAATTTAAAAAAAGTCCTTAATAAAATAAAAATATTTTTGATTGAAATATATTTTAAAAACACAATTCACAATTTCATGGAAGCTTTAAAACTTTGAACAAAAGCTAAATTCTTCAGAATTATTCAAAATCATAAGATACCATTTTGAAAAGCGAATATTTTGAGAAACGTCAAAACCAAAATCTTTAAGATTTTAAGCGAAACCTGGGCTTTTTGCAAAATTGCTTAAAAATGCACAAACAAATCTGTAATATAAATTTCGACAGGCCAAATCGAAAAACAACCTGTCGTTGGCTAAGACCAAGATTTTCGAAATTTTCATTTTTCAAATCGGTTTTTTAAAATATACCAAAATCATGGTGACAATTTTGGAAAAGTGGTTGGAATTGTCATAAAATGTTGTGGAAAATGATTTCTACAAATCAAAATCAACAAAAAATGCCTTTGGTTAATTTTCGAAAGTGCTTAGGAAAAGGTCAAAAACTTCATATTGAAAATTTTGGACTTTTTGCAAAATTGCTTAAAAATCCACAAAAAAATCTGTAAGTAATATAAATTTCGACAGGCCAAATCTAAAAACAACCTGCCGATGGCTAAGACCAAGATTTTCTAAAATTTCTTTTTTCAAATCGGTTTTTTAAAATATTCCAAAATCATCTTGACTTCTACAAATCAAAATCAACAAAAAACGTTTTTGGGTAATTTTCGAAAGTGCTTAGGAAAAGGTCAAAAACTTCATATCCAAATTTGAACTTTTTGTAAAGTTTTCTGAAAATATACAAACAATTCAGAGAAATATATCTAAAAGAACTAATTCGAAAAACATGGCCATTTGGTGGACTCAGAGTAAGACTTTCGAAATTTTCAGTATCAAAATCAAATTTTTATAATATTCCGAAAATTGCCATATTTTATCTTGGCAGTTTCGGAAAATTTTTAGAATTTTCATAAAACGTAATCGAAAATGACTTCTAAAATTCGAAATTAACAAATGTTTGTGTAATTTTCGAAAAAGATAAAAGAAAGTAAAAAAAATCATCTTGAATACCAAAAATTTTCCGAAAAACGTCTGAGAGCTTGAGACGAACGAAAAAACAATTTCAAAAATAAAAATCAAAATGTCTCGAATAAATCTTGAAAATTTGAGAGCAAATTTGTAGCGTTAAAAATATAACAAAAATCTAATCTAATTAAAATATAATTTTTTTTTGAACGAAATAATAAAAAAAAAACAATCTAAAATCGCATGGAAGTGTTCAAACCTCGAACAAATGCCAAATGATTCAGAATTTTTTTAAATCATATAGAAAAAATTTAAAATGGCGAATATTTTGAAGGACATGTTTAATATTTTACTATTGTTGTGACAAAAAACATTATTTAATACAAAAAAGAATCAGTGAAAATTAGGGAAAACATTGGTGTCTTGAGATTTTAAGAGAAAGCTGAGGATTTTTAGTAAATAAGTTTTCCGATTTTGCAGAAGAAAACAGCAAACAGAAAATTTGAGGGTTAAAAAATAAGAAAAAACTGAATAAAATACAAATATTTTTGAACAAAATCAATTTTAAAAACATAATCCAAAATCTCATGGTAGTGTTAAAACCTTGAACAGAAGCTGAACGCTACAGAATTTTTCAAAAACATAATTATGACAAAATATTGCATATAAAGCGAATATTTTGAAAAACAGAATTAGCGAAAACCAAAATCTTGAGTTTTCAAGCGAAATCTGAAGATTTGCAAAAATAAAAAATTTGAAAGCTTTTGATTAAATCTTAATGACTTTAGAGAAAATTTCAAGAGTTAAAAAAATTAAACAAAAAAATTAAACGGACTTAAAATCCGACAAAAATTGAAATTAAAATAAATAGAGAAAGAAAACGAAGAAAAAGTAGTGGTTTATGGAGGACAACAAAAACTAATTGTGTAATCCCATATTATACGAAGTGGTACCACCCCGAAATATCCAACATTTTAAATAAAAAAAAAAAAATTTTCAACCACGAAACAGTGCTATTATTCGTTCAACGAAAACACCAACCGGCGATGTAGTACCACAAGCGGATAAAATTGGTACTTAAATTACAAAAGAACGTTAATTTAGTACATAAAAATCACGAAAAGAACTACTGGTACTTCAATCAGAAAAACCCGAAAATCGTACCTTTACGATTTGAAGCCAAGCACTCTGATTCCTCCATTTTCGAAATAAAACTCAGACCGGTACGCTTTCGAGTGGTACGATTCCCTAAATAAAACAAAAATGTCGCCGCCTTTCCAAACCCAGCCACAATACTGGCTTGTCCGAGCATTTCAAGCATTCGAATTAAAAACCCCGACCTCGGTCGGTAGTACCGTCAAAAATACCGACCTGGACCCTCCGTGGGGCAGCCGTACCCTCGCCAATGACCCCTCGCAGCCCGCCATCGAAATTTCACTCGTCCATCCTCCGTCCTTGGGCCTCGCCTAGGTCAACGCATTCCGGCGTCCGGCCGGCGGCGCGCCGCCGCCCCCACAGCCCCGACTTACCCTCGTCCAGGTCCCGTGGCACTCACACCGTCCGTCCGTCCGTCGGTCCGTCGGTCCGTCCCATCGTGGCACGTCCACCGTCCACACCCGGCGCGACTGTGGCACCGCCGCGGTACGACTCTCGCGTCCGACTGATGGTCGCGGGGAGGGGCCGCCAAGAATGAAATAAAAGAAGCTCACGGTAAAAAGTCAGGCGGGCTCAACAGACCGGTTTCTTGCTTGCTTTTGCTCGCTTTGTCGACTGGCCTCGGCGCTGCCGATCATAGTTTATTGTAATTACCGTACCTAGTCGTACATCCACTCATGCACTTGATTTTTATTGTGAGAGGCGCGTCCACAGCCAGACCGGCCACAGACCGGTTGCTATGCTCCCGAGAAAAAATTCCGAGAGCCGACCCGATCGGAGGGAGACTTGGACGCGGCGGCCGGAGGCCTTGGGCAGGTGCAGGGGTGGGATGTGGGTCACAGGGGATTTAAACGCCGGCGCGACGGCGGCCGGGGCCGGGGGAGGTGACGCAGCCGCCTCTACCACTTACTTTTCAAACAAACAAAAAAATTATTGTACAATTGTCGGTTTCCGAATTCTGCGACATTTTTCGCTGATAAAGTTATAGGTGCTTCGGTTTTATATAGGGTTTTGTCTGAAAGGTTCTTTCTTGAGTGTGAATCGTGAACAAAAAAGTGTACCTTTACCCACGCTTGCTTGATTTTCAGTTACGCGTTATTTCGATATTAATAAAAGCTTTAAATATTCCAAGATAATGTTGGAAGCGTGGAACGAACGAAGGGAAGTGACTTCAACGGGAGACTTCGATGATGGGCGAGACGCGAAACCTTGGCCAGGTGCTGGTTTTGCGATTTTAAGCTATTAAGTTACTTACAATCCGTATCCAGTTTTTTAGAAAAATCAGAAAATTTTATTTTTCGATTTATATTTCTATTGTTGTTTTTTTTTTTTAATTACAAGTTATAAATATAATGTGGAAATTGTTAATCAAAGAAGCTTATGGGACATCCGAGATTCTTAAAAAAAAAAACAGTGGGGACCTTGAGATTCTTCACTAAAAAAAACACTACGAAAAAGACACTGGACTCTCGAAATTCATCAAATTAAATAAAGACACTTTTCGAATTTTTCAAATTCAGCATACAACTCTGTTGAATTCTAACAAAAGACGAGGGATTCTCAAAAGTTTGTAGCATTCTTAAAAAAGGCACTAAAGATCTTGTAGAATTTTTTAAAAAAGATACAAAGGGCCACCACAATTCCGTAGAATTCTTCAAAAGACGCTAAAGGCCACCGAAATTCCACAGAATTCTTTAAAAATACTAGTAGTTCCCCCCAAATTCTCTAGAATTATTTAAAGGCACTAAGGGTCACTGAAATTCCGCAGAATTCTTTAAAATATCTACACTACGTCCTCCAAATTTTGTTGAATTCTTACAAAACACATTAAAGATCCTTCAGGTTGTGTAGAATTCTTAAATAAAAGACAACCCCCTCCCCGAAATTCTGCTGAATTCCTTAACAAAACACTGGTCCCCAATTCTGTAGAATTCTTTCTAAAAGCCATTAGCCTACCCCCACCCCAAATTTTGTAGAATCCTTAAAAAAGGCATTAGCTCCGCTCTCTCAAATTCTGTGGAAAAAACACCTAGGGCCAGCAAAAATCTGCAATTTTTTTAAAAAGACACGAGTACCTCCCTAAATTATGTAGAATTCTTTAAAAAGGGACATTAGGGGCCACTAATATTGTCTAGCATTCTTCAAAAAATACTAGATCACCTTCAATTTCTGTAGAATTCTTTAAAAAAGACGTTAGGGGCTCTAGAAATTGCGAAGAATTATTAAAAAAAGACAAAAATGGCCGCTGAAATTTTGTAGGATTATTAAAAGGGCACCATGGGCCACAGAAGCTCTGTATAGTTCTTAAAAAATACACTAGATGCCCCGGAAATTCTGTACAATTCTTTAAAAAAGATACTAAAGGCCAGTAAAATTAAAAAAGTCACTAAAGTCTCCCGAAATTCTGTAGAATCCCTAAAAATTCACTGGATCCTTCGAAATTCTGTGCAATTCGTTAAAAAAGACACTAGGGGCTCTCAAGATTTTATAAAATTCTTAAAAAAAGACACTAGCCCCTCCCCATCTATCAAATACCGTAAAATTCTTAAAAAAAGTCACCAAGAGCGGCCGAAATTCTGTAAACTTGTTTAAAAACACTAGTTTCCTCCAAATTCTGTAGATTTCTCAAAAAGACACTCGAGATTCTGTAGAATTGTTACAAAAGTGCACTAACGCCTCCCCTCTCAAATGCCGTAGAATTGAAAAAAACACTAAATGCCACTGAAATTCTGTAGAGTTCTTAAAAAAACACTAAAGACCAACGAAATTCCGTAGAATTCTTTAAAAATACACTAGTTCCCCTTAAAATTCGTAGAATTCTTTAAACAAGGCACCAAGGGCCACCGAAATTTTGTAAAATTCTGTAAAACCGACACTAGGAACCCTAGAGATTGCGTAGAATTATTAAAAAAGACAAAAAAACGGCAGCCCGAATTCTTAAAAAGGCACCATCGGTCACCGAAACTATGTAGAGTTCTTTAAAAAAGAAACTAGGAACCACCGAGAGTCTGAAACTTTCTTAAAAAAGACACTAGGGGCCAGTGAAATAAAAAAAGTCACTATAGTCCCTCGAAATTCTGTAGAAACCCTAAAAACACAATTCTGTACAATTCGTTAAAAAAGATCTTGTAGAATTCTTAAAGAAAGACACCAGCCCCTCCCCTCTTAAATTTTGTATATTTTTAAAGACACCGAGGGTCACCCAGAATCTGCAGAATTTTTAAAAAAAGACGCTAGGGCCCTTAGAGATTGCGCAAAATTATTAAAAAAGTCAAAAACAGCCGCAGAAATTCTGTAGAATTCTTTAAAAAGGAAACTAGGGACCACCGAAATTCTATATAATTTTTAAAAATGCGACTAGGAGCTAGTGGAATTAAAAAAGTTACTTAGGTCCCTCGAAATTCTGTAGAATTTTTAAAAATTCACTGGATCCTTCGAAGTTCTGTAGAACTCGTTAAAAAAGACACTAGGGGCCCTCGAGATTTTGTATAATTTTTTAAAAGACACTAGGGGCCTTGAAAAATTCTGTAGAATCTCTAAAAATTCACTGGATCCTTCGAAATTCTGTAAAATTCTTTAAAAGCACTAGTTCCCTCCAAATTCTGTAGATTTCTCAAAAAGACACTCGAGATTTTGTAGAATTCTTACAAAAGTGCACTAACGCCTCCCCTCTCAAATGCCGTAGAATTAAAAAAAAGCGCTAAATGCCACTGAAATTCTGTAGAGTTCTTAAAAAAGGGACATTAAGGGCCACTAATCTTGTCTAGAATTCTTAAAAAAAGACGCTAGATGCCCTCGAAATTCCATAAAATTCTTTAAAGACACTAGTTTCCCCTAAATTCTGTAGAATTCTTAAAAAGACACTCGAGATTCTATAGACTTTAAAAAAAAGTACCCTAGCCCCTCCCCTCTCAAATGCTGTAGAATTCAAAAAGCACTAAAGGCCACCGAAATTCTGTACAATTCTTAAAAAAGACACTAAAGGCCAACAAAATTCCGCAGAATTCTTTAAAAATACACTAGTTTCCCTAAAATCCGTAGAATTCTTTAAAAAAAGAAACTATGGGCCACCGAAATTCTGTAGAATTGTTAAAAAAAGACACTAGATCACCCTCAATTTCTGTAGAATTCTTTAAAAAAGACGTTAGGGGCCCTATAGATTGCGCAGAATTATTAAAAAAGAGAAAAACGGCCGCTGAAATTTTGTAGGATTGTTAAAAGGGCACCATGGGTCACCGAAGCTCTGTATAGTTCTTAAAAAAGGCACTAGGTGCCTCGGAAATTCTGTACAATTCTTTCAAAATGATACTAAAGACCACTAAAATTAAAAAAGTCACTAAAGTCTCTCGAAATTCTGTAGAATCCCTAAAAATTCACTGCATCCTTCGAAAATCTGTAAAATTCTTTAAAAACACTAGTTCCCTCCAAATTCTGTAGGTTTCTCAAAAAGACACTCGAGATTCTGTAGAATTCTTACAAAAGTGCACTAACGCCTCCCCTCTCAAATGCCGTAGAATTAAAAAAGCACTAAATGCCACTGAAATTCTGTAGAGTTATTAAAAAAGACACTAAACACCAACGAAATTCCGCAGAATTCTTTAAAAATACACTAGTTCCCCTTAAAACACGTAGAATTCTTTAAACAAGGCAACAAGGGCCACCGAAATTTTGTAGAATTCTTTAAAAACGACACTAGGGGCCTTAGAGATTGCGTAGAATTCTTTAAAAAAGAAACTAGGAACCACCGAAATTCTGAAAATTTCTTAAAAACGATACTAGGGGCCAGTGAAATTAAAAAAGTCAGTAAAGTCCCTCGAAATTCTGAAGAAACCCTAAAAACAAAATTCTGTACAATTCATTAAAAAAGATTTTGTAGAATTCTTAAAGAAAGGCACCAGCCCCTCCCCTCTTAAATTTTGTACATTTTTAAAGACACTGAGGGTCACCCAGAATCTGCAGAATTTTTTAAAAAAGACACTGGGAGCCCTAGAGATTGCGCAAAATTATTAAAAAAGTCAAAAACAGCCGCAGAAATTCTGTAGAATTCTTTAAAAAGGAAACTAGGGACCACCGAAATTCTGTATAATTCTTAAAAATGCCACTAGGAGCTAGTGGAATTAAAAAAGTTACTTAGGTCCCTCGAAATTCTGTAGAATCTTTAAAAACTCACTGGATCCTTCGAAATTCTGTAGAATTCGTTAAAAAAGATACTAGGGGCCTTCGAGATTTTGTATAATTTTTTAAGAGACACTAAGGAAAATTCTGTAGAATCCCTAAAAATTCACAGGATCCTTCGAAATTCTGTAAAATTCTTTAAAGCACTAGTTCCCTTCAAATTTTGTAGATTTCTCAAAAAGACACTCGACATTCTGTAGAATTCTTACAAAAGTGCACTAACGCCTCCCCTCTCAAATGCCGTAGAATTAAAAAAAGCACTAAATGCCACTGAAATTCTGTAGAGTTCTTAAAAAAGGGACATTAAGGGCCACTAATATTGTCTAGCGAAATTCCGTAAAATCCTTTAAAGACACTAATTTCCCTAAATTCTGTAGAATTCTTTAAAAAAGTTACTTGTGGGCCCCGAAATTATGTAGAATTCTTAAAAAGACACTCGAGATTCCATAGACTTTAAAAATAGTACCGTAGCCCCTCTCCTCTCAAATGCTGCAGAATTAAAAAAGCACTAAAGGCCACCGAAATTCTGTACAATTCTTTAAAAAGACACTAAAGGCCAACAAAATTCCGCAGAATTCTTTAAAAATACACTAGTTACCCTAAAATCCGTTGAATTCTTTAAAAAAAGAAACTAGGAGCCACAAAATTCTGTAGAATTCTTCAAAAAATACACTAGATCACCCTCAATTTCTGTATAATTCTTTAAGAAAGACGTTAGGGTACCTAGAGATTGCGCAGAATTATTAAAAAAGACAAAAACGACCGCTGAAATTTTGTAGGATTGTTAAAAAAGACCCTAGGTGCCCCGGAAATTCTGTACAATTCTTTAAAAAAATACTAAACGCCAGTAAAATTAAACAAGTCACTAAAATCTCTCGAAGTTCTGTAGCATCCCTAAAAATTCACTGGGTCCTTCGAAATTCTGTAAAATTCTTTAAAAACACCAGTTCCCTCCAAATTCTGTAGATTCCTCAAAAAGACACTCGAGATTCTGTAAAATTCTTACAAAAGTGCACTAACGCCTCCCCTCTCAAATGCCGTAGAATTAAAAAAAGCACTAAATGCCACTGAAATTCTGTAGAGTTCTTAAAAAAGACACTAAACACCAACGAAATTCCGCAGAATTCTTTAAAAATACACTAGTTCCCCTTAAAACACGTAGAATTCTTTAAACAAGGCACCAATCGCCACCGAAATTTTGTAGAATTTTTAAAAACGACACTAGGGGCCTTAGAGATTGCGTAGAATTCTTTAAAAAAGAAACTAGGAACCACCGAAATTCTGAAAATTTCTTAAAAACGACACTAAGGGCCAGTGAAATTAAAAAAAGTCACTAAAGTCCCTCGAAATTCTATAGAAACCCTAGAAACAAAATTCTGTACAATTCGCTAAAAAAGATTTTGTAGAATTCTTAAAGAAAGGCACCAGCCCCTCCCCTCTTAAATTTTGTGTATTTTTAAAGACACCGAGGGTCACCCAGAATCTGCAGAATTTTTTAAAAAAGACACTGCCCTAGAGATTGCACAAAATTATTAAAAAAGTCAAAAACAACCGCAGAAATTCTGTAGAATTCTTTAAAAAGGAAACTAGCGACCACCGAAATTCTGTATAATTCTTAAAAATGCCACTAGGAGACAGTGGAATTAAAAAAGTTACTTAGGTCCCTCGAAATTCTGTAGAATCTTTAAAAACTCACTGGATCCTTCAAAATTCTGTAGAATTCGTTAAAAAAGACACTAGGGGCCTTCGAGATTTTGTATAATTTTTTAAAAGACACTAGAGGCCCTGGAAAATTCTGTAAAATCCTTAAAAATTCGCTGGATCCTTCGAAATTCTGTAGAATTCATTAAAAAGGACAGTAGGAACCCTTGAGAATTTGTAGGATTCTTAAAAAAAGACACTAGCCCCCCCCCCATCTCTCAAATCCTGTAGAATTCTTAAAAAAACTTACTATGGGCCACCGAAATTCTGTGAAATTCTTTAGAGACGTTAGTTCCCTCCAAATTCTGTATAATTCTGAAAAAACATTAAAGCTACCGAAATTCTGTGGGATTCTTTTAAAGAAAGGTACTAAGGGTCACCGAAATTCTTCAAAATTATTTAAAAATATACTTGTTTGGGAGGAGAATTCTGTACAATTGTTAGAAAAAGATAGTAGGGTTCACCAAAATTCAGTAGAAAACTTAAAAAAAGACACTAGCCTCTACCGTTTCAAATTTTGTAAATTTTTAAAATGACGCCAAGGACCTTCGAAAATCTGTAGAATTTTTTAAAAATTATGAGATCCCCAAAATCTGTAAAATTCTTAGAAAAAGTTAAGAAGAGCTAACGAAATTCTGTAGAATTCTTAAAAAAATCTAGGGGCTGTGGAAATTCTGTACAATTATTAAAAAAAAGGCTAGGAGCCTCTGAAATTGTGTAGAATTCTTTAAAAATCTATTAGATCCCCCGAAATTCTGTAGGATTCATTAAAAGCGCCATTACGGGCCCTCTAGATTTTGTAGAATTATTAAGAAGGGATACTAGACCTTTCCCTCTCAAATTCTGTAGAATTCTTAAAAAAAGGCACCAAGAGCCACCAAAATTCTGTAGATTTCTCAAAAACAGGTACTCGACATTCTGTAGAATTCTTAAAAAAAGTACACTAGCCCCTTCCCTGTTAAATTCTTTAAAAAAGATACGAGGTGCTACCGAAATTTTGTAAAAAAGGACCCTAGGGATCACGGAAAATCCTCAGATTTCTTTAAAAATACACCAGTTGTCCCCCAAAATTCTGTATAATTCTTAAAAAAGACACTAGGGCTCAGTGAAATTAAAAAAGTTACTAAAGTCCCTCGAAATTCTGTAGAATCCCTAAAAACTCAGTGGATCCTTCGAAATTCTGTAGAATTCGTTAAAAAAGGCACTATAGGGTCCCTCAAGATTTTGTAAGACTCTGTAGAATGTCTTAAAAACCAGTACATTCTTGGAAAAAGACAAGAAGGGCTACCGAAATTCTGTGGAATTCTTAAAAAAATCTAGGGGCTGTGGAAATTCTGTACGATTATTAAAAAAGAGACTAGGAGCCTCTGAAATTGTGTAGAATTCTTTAAAAATGTACTAGATCCCCCGAAATTCTGTAGGATTCATTAAAAGCGCCATTACGGGCCCTCTAAATTTTGTAGAATTCTGAAAAAGGGATACTAGACCCTTCACTCTCAAATTCTGTAGAATTCTTAAAAAAAAGATACCAAGAGCCACCAAAATTCTGTAGATTTCTCAAAAACAGACATTCGACAATCTATAGACACTAGCCCCTACGAGGGGCTACCGAAATTTTGTAAAAAAGGACCCAAAAGGCCACGGAAAATCCTCAGATTTCTTTAAAAATACATCAGTTGTCCCCCAAAATTCTGTAGAATTCTTGAAAAGACACTCCTTTATAATTAAAAAGACACTCAGTCTTAAAAAAGACACCCCGAGGCCCTAAATCTTAAAACTTGAGAGAAAATTTCTAGTGTTTAAAAAAAACGTAGTTAACAAATCTAAAGAAACAGAAGTTTTAATAAAAATATTTGAAATCTCATGAGTGTTAAACCGCAGACAAGAGCTCAACGCTTTGTTGAAAAAAAATATATTGAAGTATAAAGTGAATATTTTGAGAAATTTGTCGGAATATTTTACCATTTTATGCAAAAAGTTATTGTTTTAAAAAAGATGAATAAGTTATATCTAGCGAAAAGCTTGATAGTTTGAAAATCCATATTTTTTGAAATTTCAAGATAAGAGTTTCAAAATTAAATCTTTTGAATAAAGATTAAGATTTTTTTGTAGGGAAAAAAGAAATTTAAAACTGGAGAAAATCTTGCTATCTTGAAACAACCAAAATTCTCGATATTTTAAGAGAAACTTGAGTATTTTCAAAAATTTGCTTTTGCGATTTTTTTTCTCACTTTAGGTACGATTTATTTAGCAAAATTTTACGATTACGTCATCAAGTTTTTGGAAGGGGTAGAAAAACAAATTTTGATAATCGATTTTCAGTAATTTCGGCTAATAAAATCGCCATCAAACCACGAACAATAGACAAACAGAAACGAGGACCCTACTTTTTCACACTCGAGCCGTCATGAAACGCCAAATATGCCCCAAGTTCAAGCCGCCTGAGACACACCTCAAGCGTTCACCTTCCCATCATCCGCAAAAAATCGCCTATTATTCACCCGCTCTCAATCTCTCAAATCCCCGCTAAACAATCAGTCAAAACCAGTCGGAATCGTTGAACCTCCGCTTTTCCGTCTTTACGGTAACCCCGAACCACTAAACAAATGTTTGTCCAGCATGTGCAAATCGAAAGCACCGTTCGAAAATCGCCTTTATCCGTCTAATGAATGTTGCATCGAGCCGGTCCGGCTCTAACGAGTCGTCGAGAATGGCAAACGCACATACATATAATTTTATATCTCATCCGTAGAAGAAGTGAGCGATGACATAAAAGTCTAGGCAAGTTTTTGCGCCGCTTTAAGCTATGCAGTCCTGCTGCCAATCACCTCGAGATCGCGGGCTTCTGCTGAAACAATTAACGACTTCGATGCGTGAGAAAGAAACGAGCTTTTCCGGAATTTTTGACAGGGCGGGAAATGAAGGCCGCAAAATGGCGCCACGATTTATATTTAGCATCTAATTTGTGGAAGGTCGTTGATCTTACGAGTTTTGCGCTAACCGGTAATTTGCGTTGGGAGTGGAGGGGGGTGCTAAAGACGCAGACAATGGAGGAGTCTTTTAAAATCAAGATCTTTTATTAGAAAAAAATACTTTGACTTCGCAGTGATTAATTTAAACACTTTTACATTTTATTTGTGGAACTTAAGTCCAATAAAAAACGTTCCGGTGAGCATCATGAGTGGCCATCACGTGCTAGAAAAAACATTTACTTATTATTCAAGGTTTCAATTATCTAATATACAATAATTCTGACCATAAATAAGTACAAATCTTTCCACAAATATGCAAAACGAACAGAAATAATTCGTAAATGGATGAGTATTTTTTCGAAATATTTATTAATAACGCACAAATTAATATTCTGAAAGTGCTAAAATCCAAGATTCGTTGAACTCGAGACAAATATTTAAAAACGGGAAAAAATTACAACTAAAATTAGCATCGTGTAGGCAACCAATAATACACCAAAAAACGAAACCAACATTACCCTCACCAATAACCAGTTGTCTTATCTGAATTTAAAGCACAGCTGCCAAAATTAATTTGTTTGCGTTATTACGTACCATACCTTCAATACTCGAGCAACCCTAGGGCCCCCTAAAACAACAAACTTAAATGAGTTCCTTAAAACCACTAATTGTTTTTGAGTTAATAAAACCTCGATTTCGTCCGAACACACCAAAAAAGTCACTTTTTCACTAATTTAAAACCTGGGGCAACCTTTTTTCATTCCATTTTTGAAAAATATTAACACAATTTACAACAAAAAAGTAAGGTTATGTTGATAGGATGCACGGACCAATCAGAAACAAACATCAGCGGGGACACCAACATGACTCATTTTAACTCCCCAGAAGAAATAAAATTATAAAGTGAGGTTATACCTATTTATTTACGTTTCTTGCAAGCAAACGGGTGTAAAAAAGCACAAAAACACATTTCCACATCAATCGTAACAACTTGTAAGCACAACTCGCTCTTTGTGACTTTTTTTAAATAACCCCATTTTTTAGAAGACGCAATGGACGCAGAAGACACGGAAGCCCCAAAAGACGAAAAGAAGGAGTCGCCGTTCAAAAAACCAATGCTAGTGGGTAAAATCGGAAAGTTGCCCAAGAAACTGAAAACTCCGGCGCCCCCTTTGACGATTCCTGAGCCCGTGGAAGCCCCCCCTGATATCACCATAGTGGAACCAGACACCCCAAAGCCACCAGAAAACAGATCGTTGCCCTATGAAGAGCCCCCGTGGTCCGCATTACCACAGGCGTCTCACGAATATAATTTAGAAGTTTTAAAAAGTGGCGCCATTATAGAGACTATAAATGTAATGGAAAAAGCATTTTGGGTGTTCGGACGTTTAACCAATTGCGATGTTTGTATGCAACACCCAACGATATCAAGGTACCATGCGGTGTTACAATACCGGAAAGCCGAAACTGCTGATAAAACAGGTTTCTACATTTATGATTTAGAGAGCACACATGGTACGTTTTTGAACAAGAGGCGGATTAAACCCAGGAGTTACGTCAGAATGAACGTACGTCCTATTTTAATATTTTTTCTTATTGAGTGTAAGTGTCCATTGGACGATTGGCTACTTTTATGTTTTGTCGACGTTTCATGACCCCAAGAGTACGTGAAATAGGTCCTCGGTTTCCGTTTGTCTGTCTGTTTGGAATTCTTGCTATCACAGTTTTTCATTTTCTTTAGTTTTTTAATGTTTCCATTTTTTGTAGTTTTGGTTTCTGAATTTTTCATTTTTTCAACTTCTCGATTTTAAATTTTTTCAATTTTTGGTTTATTCAATTTTTCAAATTTTCAGTCTTTGATTTTTCCAGTTTTTAAAATTTTCAATTTGCAAATTTTTGGATTTCCAGTTATTTCCTATTACTTAATTTTCAGTTTTTCGATTTTACAATGTATATTTCGTTTTTTTTTTCGATTGTACAATATATAATGTATATTTCGTTTTTTAATTTTGCAAATTTTTGTTTCATCAAGTTTTCGATTTCCAGTTTTTAGATTTCCCAAAGTTTTCTTTTATAATTTTTCGTTTTTTAATTTTTGATTGTTCAGTTTTACAATTTTAGAAAACAAAAATTGAAACATTAAAAAACTAAAAATCGACAAACAAAAATTAATGAATAAAAAAAATTGGAAACAAGAAAAAACGAATCGAATCGAGAAATTGGAAAACCCAAAAATTGAAAATTCCGAAATTTGTAAAAATCAAGGAACAAAAGACAAATGGAAAACTGAAAAATTGCGAATCGAAAAACTGAAATTGAAAAATAAAAAATTATAAAATTGAAAAATTGTAAAAATGAAGGAAAAAAAAACGAAACGAAAAATTGCAATTCGAAAATTTGAACAAATGAAAAATTGAAGAACTGGAAAATTGAAAAAGTGATTTTTTTAAATTATTATTACAGATTTAAAATGAAAACTAAAAAAAACGAAAAATTGAAAACCAAAACATTCCAAATTGAAAAATTCAAAAATTGAAAAATTTTACATTGAGAAAAAGAAAAATTAAAAATTGAAAAACTAGAAATCGAAAAATTGAAAAAACGAAAAACTGAGAATTCGAAGAATTGGAAAATCAAAAAATTGTAAATCGAAGAACTGAAGAATGAAAAATTGAAACATTGAAAAATGAATCGACAAACTTAAAAATCGAAAAAAATTTATGAATCAAAAAATTGGAAACAAGAAAAAAAAGGAATCGAATCTAAAAATTGGAAAACCCAAAAATTGTGAAATCGAAAAATTATAGAATCGTCAAAGCTGTAAAGTTGAGAAACTGTAACATTGAAAGAAAAATAGAAAAATTTAAAAATAAAGAAAATTAAAAACCAAAACGAAAAATTGCAAGATTTAAAAATTGAAACATCCAGATGTTGGAAAATCGAAAAACTGGAAAATTTAAGAATGAAAAAAAAAACAAAACAAAAAAATGGAAAAATCAAAAAAATTCAAGAAAAAAAAATGAACATGAAAAATCAAAAATTATAAAATTTAAAATGAAAACTAGAAAAATTACAAAGCAGACATTGAAAAAACGAAAAATTGAAAACCAAAACATTGCAAATTGAAAAATCTAAAAATTGAAATATTTTACATTGAAAGAAAAAAAAAAAATTATAAAATCAATTTGAAAACCGAAAAATTTAAAAATAAAGAAAATAAAAATACGAAATGAAAATTTGCAAAACGAAACACTGAAGCAATAAAAAATTCAAAAATCGAAAAATTGCAAAATCAAAAAATTGAAAAATTCAAAAGTTGAAAAATGTAGAAACTGAAAAATTTAAAAATGAAAAATCGAGGAATTGGATGTCGTAAAATTGAAAAAATAAAAAAACTGAAAAATTGCAAATCGAATAATTAAAGAAATGAAAAACTGAACTTAAAAAATCAAAAAATTATAAAATCGGAACGTTGAAAAATGGAAAAATTGTAAAAGTGGAAATAAAAAAACGAAACCAAAAATTGCAATTCGAAAATTTGAAGAAATGAAAAATTGAACTGACAAATTAAAAAATCGTAAAATGGAAAAAGTGAAAAATTTTAAAAATTATCGTTATTACATATTTATTTATAATGAAAATTAGAAAAATTGCAAAGCAAACATTGAAAAAACGAAAAATTGAAAATCAAAACATTACAAATTGAAAAATTAAAAAAATTGAAAAAATTCACATCATTGAAAAAAAAAGGTTATAAAATCAAATGAGTGCTTAAAGGATATGTATATCCCCCACTCAGTAATTTTCATTTAAATAAATAAATAAAAATAAAAAATGATCTATTATAGAGTACGAAAAAATAGGTCTCCCGTTTCTGTCTGTCTATCTACCGTCTGTCCGGATTTCTGTTGGACAAAAATAATCTTTTTGGTATCACAATTTTTTATTATTTCAATTTTTTCATTTTTCAAAGTTTCGGTTTCATAATTTCTCGTTTTTTCAACTTCCAAATTTTTCAATTTTTTGTTACTTCAATTTTCATTTGCAATTTTTCGACATTAAATTTTTAATTTTTAGATTTTTCAATTTTTTGTTTTCTCAGTTTTTCAAGTTTTTGATTTTTATTTGTTTTGTATTTTTCCGATTTTTTAATTTTCATTTCCTCGGTTTTATATCACAATTTTTGGTTTTTTCATTTCCGTTGTTCTTTCAATGTTTCTTTCGAATTTATCATTTTTTGTTTATTCAATTTTTCAAATTTTCAATTCCTCATTTTCTAATTTTTAAATTTTTAAATTTTTGGATTTTCAATTATCCGATTTTCAATTATCCGATTTTCCTATTACTCTAATTTTCGATTGCACTTATTCGATTTTTAAGTTTCTCAATTTCAATCTTTCGATTTTTCAATTTTTCATTTCTTGATTTTTTTTCGAACTTCTCGATTTCCAGTTTTTAGATTTTCCAAAGTTTTCATTTATAGTTTTTCGCTTTTTCATTTTTGATTTTTCAATTTTGCAAATTTTCCATTTTTTTGATTCGAAAAGTTATAAAATTGGAACGTTGAAAAATCGGAAAATTGTAAAGATGAAAAAAATAAAAAACGGATCGAAAAATTGCAATTCGAAAATTTGAAGAAATGAAAATTGAAGAACTGAAAAATTTACATTATTGAAAAAAAGAAAAATTATAAAATCAATGAGAGCATTGAAAAACTAAAAAGTTTAAAAATAAAGAAAATAACAAACCGAAACGAAAAATTGAGATAAAAATTGAAAAATCGAAAAATTGCAAAATTTAAAAATTGGAACACCCAAAAGTTGGAAAATCGAAAAACAGAAAAATTTAAAAATGAAAAATCGAAGAGTTGCATGTCGTAAAATTGAAGAAATAAAAAATAAATGAAAAATTGTAAATCGAAAAATTAAATAAACGGGAAATCGAACGTGAAAAATAAAAAAATTATAAAATCGGAATGTTGAAAAATCGGAAATTTGTAAAAATGAAAATAAAAAACGAAATCGAAACTTTGAAGAAATGAAAAATTGAAGAACTGAAAAATTGAAAAATCGAAAACTGAAAGATTTAAAAATGAAAATAAAAAAAACAAACCAAAAATTGCATTTCGAAAATTTGAAGAAATGAAAAATTGAAGAACTGAAAAATTGAAACATCGAATAAATAAAAATTTGTTTAAACCCAATAATTGAAAAATGAAAAAATTCAAAAATCGTACAATTGAAAAAATCAAAAATTTTAAAATTTATCTTTATTACATATTTAAAATGAGAACTAGAAAAATTGCATAGCGACATTGCAAAAAAGAAAAAGTATAAAACCAATCAGGGCATTGAAAATCCGAAAAATATATAAACAGAAAATAAAAAACCGAAACGAAAAATGAAAAGTTGAAAAATCGAAGAACTGAAACATTTAAAAGTGAAAAATTAAACGAGTTGCATGTAAATTTGAAGAAACAAAAAAAAAAATAAAAAAACTGATAAAATTGGAAATCGAAAAAATTGAAAAAACAAGAAAAAAAATTCAAAAACAAAAAATTATAAAACCAAAAAAAATATTTTTTTAAGGTTGGCCACATGCTAAAACTCGGCTGCAGCACCCGCACCTACATTCTCACCGGCCCCGACGAAGACACCGAAGAAGAATCCCCACTAACAGTCACCGAACTAAAACAAAAACGAGAGCAAGAACTGCTGCAGCGCCAACTCGACAAAGCAAAAGAAGAAGAACGACGAAAAAGAGACGAAGACAGAGGAATCGACTGGGGATTGGGTAAGCGCTAGAATTCAAATCGCGCGCCAAATTCAATCAAAATTAAACCAATCTTCAGGCGAAGACGCCGACGAGGAGACCGACTTGACCGAAAACCCCTTCGCCCAAACCAACAACGAAGACCTCTACCTCGAGAACCCGAAGAAGGCGTTGCGCGGTTTCTTCGAGAGGGAGGGGTTGGAGCTCGAGTACGACTGCACGGAGCAGGGGATTGGTCAGTTCGTTTGTAAGGTGGAGCTTCCGGTGGACGACGAAGTGGGGCGACCGATCTTCGCGGAGGTGTTTCACAAGGGGAAGAAGAAAGAGGCGGTGATTCAGTGTGCGTTGGAGGCGTGCCGAATTCTGGATAGGCACGGATTGCTGCGGCAAGCCACTCATGGTGAGTGGGGGTGGGTATTGGGGTGGTTTTCGTGGTACAATCGCACGCAAATGTTTTGAGCCTATGGGCGGATCATTTTTGCCGATCGTCACCGAAGGAGGCGGTCCAAATCGTCCAAGGGCGGAATTTGTAGGTAGGCTCAAACTACAACGAAATTTACGTGTTGACCAAATTCTTATTCTGAATTAGTTTTAATTTTATAAATACCCTATCTAAAATGTTCAGAATATGATGAGTCTATACTTGTGATTTACCATTCCATTAATATTTTTCGGATTTGTTTATACATACAGGGTGACTCAAAAAAAATAATGACTGAGTCAATTTATTTTATTGAAGAAATCAAGAATTGCAAAACTGAATACTTTGAAATCTTGTCAATTAGTTAGAAAAAAAAAACCTGTCCTGCTCTAATAACATCGAGAATATGCTCAAAATCACACTAATTTTAGGTACTTCAGCGTAGTTAGTGAACTCGTTGTGACCACTGAAATATACAAAGAGTAAATTTTGAAATGGAACGAAAGTCGAAGAATACTTTCAAAGCCACGATCAAAATATATTTGCTTATCTTCGCCAAAAAATGCGTGACGTCATCGTAAAATTTGATATGATGAGTCTATACCTGTGATTTATCATTGCAGTAATATTTTTTAGATTTACTTATACAGGCTGTCTCAAAAAAAGATCACTTCGATTTTCGATTTTTCGTTTTTTCGACCAACCATTTCATCGAATTAGATTTTTCAGTTTCAATTTTTCTATCAACTTTTCGATTTTATTACTTTCCAATTTTCTGATTGTTCAAATTTGCGGTATTTAGAATTTTCGAGTTTTTAGATTTTTCGTTTTTCGATTTTTTAATTTTTCGTTTTTTGATTTTTCGATGTTTCGATTTTTTGATTTGCCATTCTTTCAATTTTCGATTTTTTGTCTTTCCATTTTTAGATTTCTGGATTTTTCTGTTCGTCAGTTTTTAGATTTTGCAATTTTTTTGCATTTTTCGATTATATTTTACTTTCCGATTTTTTTGATTTTTCAATTCTCGATTTTACGTTTTTAATTCTTCTATTCTCGATTTTTCGATTTTCCATTAATCATTAAATTTTTGGATATTTCGGTTGTTTTATTTCTCGACCATCGATTTTTCAACTTTCGATTATTCGATTTTCCATTTTCTGATTTTACGATTTTTCGATTTTCGTTTTTCCGCTTTTGTGGTTTTTCGATTTTTCTGTTTGTTTCAGTTTTCATGGTTCTGCAATTTGTTTTATTTTTCCATTTTTCGATTATTTTACTTTCCGATAGTTTGATTTTTGAATTTTCGGTTTTTCCATTTTTCGATTTGGGATTTTTCAATTTTTCGGTTTTTTAATTTTTCGTATTTTGATTTTCGATTTTTCAGATTTGTGGATTTGTGTCCGTTTTTCCGATTTTCCACTTTTCAATTTTTTTATTTTTTTTCGATCGTCGTTTTTTCGATTTTCATTTTTCCGATTTTTTTGATTTTTCAATTTTTAGGCCTTGCAATTTTTTTACTTTTCGTTTTTTCGAGTATTTGTTTAATCGAATTTTCGATTTTTCGAGTTTTCGATTTTCGATTTTTCGGTTTTTCCATTTTCCGATTTTCGATTTTTCGATTTTCCATTTTTAGATATTTTTCGATTTTTCTGTTCCTCAGTTTTGAGACTTTGCAATTTTTACTTTTCCACTTTTCTATTATTTTAGTTTCGGATTATTCGATTTTTGAATTTTCGTTTTTTTTTCATTTTTCGATTTCCGATTTTTTAATTTTTTAATTTGTCGATTCTCGATATTCCGATTTTCGATTTTTCGATTTTCCAATCTTCGATTTTTCAATTTCCAGTTTTCGATTTTCCAGTTTTTGATTTTACGATTTTTCGATTTTTCTGTTCGTCAGTTTTTAGGCTTTGCAATTTGTTTACTCTTCGATTTTTCGATTATTTTACTTTCCAATTTTTTGATTTTTGAATTGTCGACTTTTAGAGTTTTCAATATTATGAATTTTCGAATTTTCGGTTTTCCTATTTTTCGATTTTTGATTTTTCCATTTTTCGGTTTTTTGATTTTTCAATTCTCGGTTTTTCAATCTTGCAAATTTTCGATTTTTCAGATTTGTGAATTTCCAGTTTTTCGATCGACCTACGCATTAGATTCAATGAATTTTCGATTGTTCAGTTTTCCATTTTTCAGCTTTTAGACTTCAATTTTTTTACTTTTCGATTTTTCATATTTTCGAGTTTCAATTTTCAGATTTTTGATTTTTCGATTTTCTTTTTAAATCTTTGAATTCTTCGGTTTTGATTTTTCGAATTTTTGATTTTTAATTTTTCCATTCTTCGGTTTTTAGACTTCAATTTTCTTTCTTTTAAATTTTTCGATATTCTATTTTCCGCTTTTCAGAATTTTCGATTTTCAGTTTTCAGACTTTCGATCATTAGAATTTTGGATTTTTCAGTTTTATGATTTTTCGATTTTTAGAAAATTTGAGTAGTCGAATTTTCGATTTTTCAATCCATCGATTTTTCTATGTTCAATTGTTCAACATTTTGCGATTTTCAATTTGTCCATTGTCGATTTTTAGAATTTTCGGTTTTTCAGTTTTTCTATTCTCAACTGTTGGACTTCAATTTTGTTACTTCCCGATTTTTTGGTTTTCGATTTTCCAATTTTCAGAATTTCCAAGTTTCTTTATTCAGATTTTCGATTTTCCACTTTTTCGATTTTAGATTTTTCGAATTTTTGTTTTTCCAATTTTTTGCTTTTTAGATTTTCTGTTCGTTTCAGTTTTTAGGCTTTGCAATTTTTTTCTACTTTATATATTTTGATTATTTTAATTTCCGATTTTTTTTATTTTTGTTTTTGATTTTTTTAATTTTCAATACTACAAATTTTTGACTCTTCGATTTTTTGGTTTTCCCGTTTTTCAATTTTCGTTTGTGAATTTCCACTTTTCGATCGACCTAGGTATTTGATTCATTGAATTTTCGATTGTTTGATTAGCCATTTTTAGATTTTCGATTTTTACGATTTGTATGTTTCGATTTTCTGTTTTTTGCATTAGTGAATTTCAGTTTTTCTGATTTTTGATTTTGCGCATATTTGATTAATCAAAAAAGTTACCATGCTTACAAAAACTTCAAAACATCTGCAATATTTCAAAGTATTCAGTTTTGCTATTCTTGATTTCTTCAATAAAATAAATTGACTCAGTCATTAACTTTTTTGAGACACCCTATATAACCAAATCTAAAAAATATTAATGCAGTGATAAATCACAAGTATAAAAACTCATCATATTTTATACATTTAAGATAGGATTTATTCTGCAAAATTTTGAGGTGACGTCATAAATTTTTTAGAGGGGATAAGCAAATATATTTTAATTAAATCATGTCTATCATGACTTGAAAACATCGGCAAGATTTCAAATTATTCGATTTTGCAAATTCAAAATTAAATTGCAAAATATTGTTTCATAATTTTGATTTTTTTTCCAAAACATAATAAAAACTCAACACGGAGTCATAAACTACATGTGTAGGACTATGTTACTGTATACAATTTAAAACCCATTTCCTATGTATAAATCTGAATTGACGTCATCACATTATTGGTGGGGATGATTAGACAAATTTAATAAATTTGCGACATTTATGAAAAAAATATCAGTTAACAAAAATGGCACGTTTTTATTATTATGCCAGTTACATGCCACTCAACGACAATATCGTTTTTTTTTAAGAGTATTTTATTTGAAAAAGCGATGAAATTTTTTATACGGAACAATTGGTCGAAAGATGTTATAAAGCAAAATAATTCTTGTCCGGACCATCGTTACTCACGAACGAAAGTGACCATTATTTTATGGGAACAACTACCTGCTAAATCTTCTCCGACAAATTCGAGAGAACTGGTGTGAGCCATAAATATTTCTTACCAAATGTAAATTTCGTTGTAGTTTGAGCCTACCTACAAATTCTGCTTCGGTGAGGGCAGGCAAAAACGATCCGCCCATAGGCTCAAAACATTTGCGTGCGATTGTACATGGGTGGTTTCAGAGTCGAAGAAGCGGAAGCCGAAGAATTGGGAAGAAAACGACTTTTATGACAGCGACGACGACACGTTTCTGGATCGGACTGGAACTGTAGAAAAGAAGAGGGAGAAGAGGATGAGTGCGAAAGTGCCGCAAAAGGCGGAGACTTACGAGAGTTTGGTACGTAGTTTTGTAAAGTAAATTTCTTTGACGACGTCGTCGTTGTTACAGATGGAAAAAGAGAAGAGTATAAGTTCGGGGATCAGGAAACTCGAAGCGGAGATTGCCGATTCGCAACGAAAGTTAGCTTCTTTGGATGCGTCGTCTTCTGCTGAAGTCGATCCTCTGGATTCGTTCATGATGGAGCTGAAGCAGTCCAAACCGAGCAAACAAACCGTGAATAAACTTAAAGCCGATCTGGTGAAGCTTAAGCAAGAACATGCCAATGTTATTAAGTTGGTGAATATTGCAAGGCCTGCGTCTTTACCGCCTCTGGTGGCTGAATACGCAACTACCAGTGTTAAGAGTCTCCAGGTGGAAAATAAGGCATTACCGGTGTTCGGCAAACGCAAGAAAATTAAAGTTCAATTGTCTGTCAATAAACAAAGCGTGGAAGAACAGCACGCAAACAACGAAGACGAGGAAGAAGAAGAAGAAGAAGAGGAAGAAGTAGAGACTAAAAAAGAAACACTGCCGACGAAAATGGTAACGCAAGAGGAAAAAGAAGCTCGCGAGACGAAAGACGAAACTGAAGCCATCGCGAAGCGACGAAGGAAGAATCAAAGGAGGATACAACAGAAGCAAGAGCGGGCTGAAAGTGAGAAAAGAAAAGGCTACGAGGAAGATGCCAGTAAAGAAGACTACAACATGTGGGTGCCCCCTACTGGTCAAACGGGCGACGGAAGAACAGCCCTGAACGAAAAATATGGATACTAACTCAAAAATAAACCCTTTTATTAAATTTAAAAAACTTTATTGATAAAACGTGAAAAGTTGAACACAATCAGACGCTCAAACACAGCCACTTACCACGAAAAAAGGTACATTGGTACTTTGTACTTATCAAACCCTATCTCTAAAAACCATAGCCGTTTTCCCTTTCGGGGCTAAAATAAACTCGTACTGGATCTCGAGCTCCTTTTGAGCCACAAACTCAAAACTACTGACGGTGTGCTGGAGCAGTACCGGCAAAATGTGCTCGATGAGTCGTTTTCCAGGGCACACTCTGCGACCGACGCCGAACGGAATCAACAAAAACGGAGCGTTGTGATTGGTTTCTTCCCCCAGCCACCGTTCTGGCTTAAAAGTGGCTGCGTCTTTGAAATTTCGTTCGTCGCGGCAGGCGATGCCGAAATGACAGACGACGGGAGTCCCGGCCGGCACCCGATACCCCCCGAGCTCCATTTCTTCATCTAGAATCCGAGCTAGACAGTTGGCAGTGGGGCACAGCCGGAAACACTCAGTCATGCAAGCCTTGGAGTATCTCGGGTCATCCATGATCCTCCTCTGCAAGTCCGAATCCCTCCCCACCAAATACAACAAAAACAACAAACTATTCTTCAGGGTGTGAATCCCCGCCGACATAAAATCTATAATAGCAGCAGTCTTCTCTTTCTCGTCGAGATCAGCCTTGAGGATGGCTTGAAAGACCTCACTGTCTTTGGTACTGTCATTCGCGGACTTGATGAGTTCCATCGCCAGGTCGTAGATGGCCTCTTCGCTCTTGACCAGCCGGTTGTAGCACGAGGTCGGTAAAACCCTCCAGAACGGGATCCCGTAGTGGGTGTCTCTGGTGGCGATGAAGTGCTGGCGCACGGCCTCGGCCAGGTTTCTACCCACGTCGGATTCGCCGCCCGGCAGCAGGAAGCCCATTCGGCGGCCGAGGATCAAAGCGCACGTGATTTCGAGGCCTAGGCGGTCGGCGATGTCGTCTAGGTTGGAGACCAGGCCGGAGCTGTCGCGGGATTGCTTGAGCAGGTTGCACCAGTCGTCGGCGATCTCGCGCACGGACGGCAGGAAGGAGGAGATGGTTTTGGGGCTGGTGAAGACGGGGGTGAGGGTGGTGCGGAGGTGGTGCCAGGCTTCGCCTGAAAAAACAGTAGTTTTACGCACAAAAATAATTATTCGATGTGAGGGTTTTAGTAAACTTCCACGTTTTAATTGTGTTTTTGTCATAAACATGCACTGTCTGACGAGACTCAAGAAAATAAACATCACCTCAACACTTCTGTGTTTCTAATCCAGACACGTCGGTTTTCTCAAGGTGAATCATTCACCTTGCGTGGTATATACGGGGTGATTGTAAACATCGTGTATTAAGTTGCCTTTGGAACATCTGTCACTGCATTTTTTGTCTTTCAAATTCTTAAAAAAGAGGGGCTTTTGGATCCCCTGAGATTCGTTTTTCAGTTAAAAAAAGTTGCACTCGAGACCCCCGAGATTTTTTAACATTTAAAAAAATGACACCACGGTTCCCCGAGATTGTTTGGGATTTAAAAAATGTCACACTAGGAGCCCTCGAGATTTTTTGGGCATTTAAAAAAAACACTCCCGGCCCCCGAGATTCTTTGACATTTAAAATAAATCATACTTGAGTTCCCAGAGATTCTCTGCCATTTAAAAAACGTCACACTCCATGATTCTTTTATAGTTAAAAATAATCACACTAGGAGCTCCTGACTTTTTTTGTCATAAAAAAAAAAAATCAGACTTGGGGTCCCCGAGATTCTTTTGCATTTAAAATAAATCACACTTGGACTCCCGAGATTCTTTGGCATTTAAGGAAACATCCTAGATTTCCCCGAGATTCTTTGGCATTTATAAAGTCGCATTTGGGGCCCCGGAGAATTTTTAGCACAAAAGAAAACACTCGGGGCTTCTGAGATTCTTTGGCATTTAAAAAAATCACACTTGGGTTCCCGGAGATTCTTTGGTATTAAAAAAACACACTTAGGTCTCCGACATTCTTTGCCATTTAAAAAATGTTACACTAGGAGCCCCCGATATTCCTCGACATTTAAAAGATAATCATACTTGGGGACTCCCAGATACTTTGGCAATTAAAAAAATCACACTTGGGTCCCCCGAGATTCTTTCCCATAAAAAAATGTCACACTAGGAGCCCTTGAGATTGTTTGGCATTAAAAAAAAAACACACACTTGGGTCCTGCGAGATTCTTGTTTCATTAAAAAAAAATACACTCGAGGCCCCCGAGATTTTTTCCTCTTTTAAAAATAATCACACTTGGGGACTCCCAGACTCTTTGGCATCTAAATAAATCACTCTAAGGTTTCCCGATATTCTTTGGCATTTAAAAAATGTAACAAATGGAGCCCCCAAGATTTTTTGATATTAAAAAAAAAATACAATTGGGGCGTCCGAGACATTTAAAAAACCACACTCGTAGTTTCTGAGATTTTTTGGTATTTAAATAAATCACACTAGGATCCAACTAGATCCTTTGGTATTAAAAAAAAATGCAGTCAGGTCCCCCGACATTCTTTGACATTTAAAAAAATTATCACACTTTGGGAACTCCGAGATTCTTTCCCATTTAAAAATGTCACACTAGGAGCCCTTGAGATTATTTGGCATTAAAAAAACACACTTGGCTCGTGCGAGATTCTTGCTTCATTAAAAAAAAAAATACACTCGAGGCCCCCGAGATCCTTTGTTTTTTAAAAATAATCACACTTGGGGACTCCCAGATTCTTTGGCATCTAAAAAAATCACTCTAAGGTTTCCCGATATTCTTTGGCATTTAAAAACTGTCACACTAGGAAGCCCCGAGCTTTTTTGGCATTCAAAAAAATGTAACAAATGGAGCCCCCAAGATTTTTTGATATTAAAAAAAAATACAATTGGGGCGCCCGAGATTCTTTGGCATTTAAAAAACTACACTCGGAGTTTCTGAGATTTTTTGGCATTTAAATAAATCACACTAGGGTCCAAATAGATCCTTTGGCATTGAAAAAAAATGCAGTCAGGTCCCCCGAGATTCTTTGACATTAAAAAAATAGTCACACTTGGGAACTCCGAGATTCTTTGGCATTTAAAAAAATCACACTTGGGTCTCCCGAAATTCTTTTTTCACTTAAGTAAAATAATTTTGCGCTCTAGACCTCCGAGATAATTTGACATTTAAAAGAAAATCACACTTGGGGAGCTCGAGATTCTTTGGCATTTAAAAAAATCACCCTTGGGTTCCCCAAGATTCTTTGTCATCTAAAATTCTCACACTAGAAGCCCTTGAGATTCTTTGACTTAAAAAAAACACCCTGGGTTATCGAGACTGTTGAGCATTTAAAATAAATACACTTGGGCCCTTCGAGATTCTTTTTCATAAAAAAAAATGCACTCGAGGCCCCCGAGATTCTTTGACATTTAAAAAAATAATAACACTTGGGAACTCCGAGATTCTTTGACATTTAAAAAAATAATAACACTTGGGAACTCCGAGATTCTTTGGCATTTAAAAAAATCACACTAGGGTTCATTGAGCATTTAAAAAACAGACTTGGGTCCCCCGAAATTCGTTGGCATTTAAAAAAAATCACACTTGGGGACCCCGGGATACTTTGGCAATTAAAAAAGTCACACTTGGGTCCCCCGAGATTCTTTCCCATTCAAAAATGTCACACTAGAACCCTTGACATTCTTTGGCATTAAAAAAAAACACTCTGGATCATCGAGACTCTTGGGCATTTAAAAAAAAACACACTTGGGTCCTACGAGATTCTTGTTTCATTAAAAAAAAATGCACTCGACGCCCCCGAGATTCTTTGTTTTTTAAAAATAATCACACTTGGGAACTCCGAGATTCTTTGGCATTAAAAAAATCACACTTGGGTTCTCCGAGATTCTTTGACATTTAAAAGAAAATCACACTTGCAAAGCCCTTGAGATTCTTTGACTTAAAAAAAACACCCGGGGTTATGGAGACTTGAGCATTTAAAAAAAAATACACCTGGGCCCTCCGAGATTCTTTTTTCATAAAAAAAAATGCACTCGAGGCCCCCGAGATTCTTTGACATTTACAAAAATAATCACACTTGCGAACTCCGAGATTCTTTGGCATTTAAAAAAATCACATTAGGGTTCCTTAGGCATTTAAAAAACACACTTGGGTCCCCCGAGATTCTTTGACATTTAAAAAAAATCACACTAGGAGCCCCAGAGATTCTTTACCATTTAAAAAATGTTACACTAGGGGCCCCCGAGATTCTTTTACATTTAGAAGGAAATTACACTTAGGGCCCCCGAGATTCTTTGGCATTTAAAAAAATTACACTTGGGTTCTCCGAGATTCTTTGACATTTAAAATTCCCACACTAGAAGCCCTTGAGATTTTTTGGCATTTAAAAAAAACACTCTGGGTTATGGAGACTGTTCAGCATTTAAAAAAAAATACACCTGGGCCCTCCGAGATTCTTTTTTCATAAAAAAAAATGCACTCGAGGCCCCCGAGATTCTTTGACATTTACAAAAATAATCACAATTGGGAACTCCGAGATTCTTTGGCATTTAAAAAAATCACATTAGGGTTCCTTGGGCATTTAAAAAACACACTTGGGTCCCCCGAGATTCTTTGACATTTAAAAAAAATCACACTAGGAGCCCCAGAGATTCTTTACCATTTAAAAAAATGTTACACTAGGGGCCCCCGAGATTATTTTACATTTAGAAGCAAATTACACTTAGGGCCCCCGAGATTCTTTGGCATTTAAAAAAATTACACTTGGGTTCTCCGAGATTCTTTGACATTTAAAACTTCGACACTAGAAGCCCTTGAGATTTTTTGGCATTTAAAAAAAACACTCTGGGTTATGGAGACTGTTCAGCATTTAAAAAAAAAAATACACCTGGACCCTCCGAGATTCTTTTTTTCATAAAAAAATGCACTCGAGGCCCCCGAGATTCTTTGACATTTAAAAAAAATCACACTAGGAGCCCCAGAGATTCTTTACCATTTAAAAAATGTTACACTAAGGGCCCCCGAGATTCTTTTACATTTAGAAGGAAATTACACTTAGGGCCCCCGAGATTCTTTTACATTTAGAAGGAAATTACACTTAAGGCCCCCGAGATTCTTTGGCATTTAAAAAAATTACACTTGGGTTCTCCGAGATTCTTTGACATTTAAAATTCCCACACAAGAAGCCCTTGAGATTTTTTGGCATTTAAAAAAACACTACACTCTGGGTTAGGGAGACTGTTCAGCATTTAAAAAAAATACACCTGGGCCCTCCGAGATTCTTTTTTCATAAAAAAATGCACTCGAGGCCCCCGAGATTCTTTGACATTTACAAAAATAATCACACTTGGGAACTCCGAGATTCTTTGGCATTTAAAAAAATCACACTAGGGTTACTTGGGCATTTAAAAAACACACTTGGGTCCCCCGAGATTCTTTGACATTTAAACAAAATCACACTAGGAGCCCCAGAGATTCTTTACCATTGAAAAAATGCCATACTAGGGGCCCCCGAGATTTCTTGACATTAAAAAAAAGGACATTTAGAGACCCTGAGATTCTTTAGCTTTTAAAAAAATCACACTTGGGCTCCCCGAGATTCTTTTTTCACTTAAGTAAAATAATTTTGCGCTCTAGACCCCCGAGATTCTTTGACATTTAAAAAAATCACACTTAGGTTCTCCGAGATTCTTTGACATTTAAAAGAAAATTACACTTGGGGAACTCGAGATTCTTTGGAATTTAAAAAAAATAGACTTGGGTTCCCCGAGATTCTTTGCCATTTAAAATTCTCACACTAGAAGCCCTTGAGATTTTTTGGCATTTAAAAAAAAAACACTCTGGGTTATGGAGACTGTTGAGCATTTAAAAAAAATACACCTGGGCCCTTTGAGATTCTTTTTTCATAAAAAAAAAAATGCACTCAAAGCCTCCGAGCTTCTTTGACATTTAAAAAAATCACACTTGGCTCCCCCGAAATTCTTTTTTCATTTAAAATAATTTTGCACTCTAAGCCCCCGAGATTCTTTGACATTTAAAAAAATAATCACACTTGGGAACTCCTAGATTCTTTGGCATTTAAAAAAAAACACACTTGGATTCCTTGGACATTCAAAAAACACACTTGGGTCCCTCGAAATTCTTTTTTCATTTAAAATAATTTTGCATTCTAAGCCCCCGAGATTTTTTGACATTTAAAAAAAAATCACACTTGGGGGCCCCCGAGATTATTTACCATTTAAAAAATGTCACACTAGGAGCCCCCGAGATTTCTTGTCAAAAAAAGGACATTTGGGACCCTGCGATTCTTTAGCTTTTAAAAAAATCACACTTGGGTTCCCCGAGATACTTTACCTTTTAAAAATGTCACACTAGGTGCCCTGAGATTCTTTGACATTTAAAAAAAACACACTTGGGACTCCGAGATTCTCTGGCAATAAAAAAAAAAATTGCAATTGGATTCCCCGAGATTCTTTGCCATTTAAAATATGTCACACTAGAAGCTTCCAAGATTCTTTGATATTAAAAAAAACACACTTGGGGTCCCACAGATTCTTTGGCATTGAAAAAACACAATAGAAGGTTTTGAAATCCTTTAGCATAAAAAAAATACACCCTCTAGACTTCTGGACATTTAAAAAAATCACACTTGGGGACCCCGAGATTCTTGGCATATAAAAAAATGTCACACTAGGAGCTCCCAAGATTTTTTGACATAAAAAAAACACACTAAGGCTCTTCAGGATTTTTTGCCATTTAAAAAAAATGCACTTTGGGCCTCCGAAATTCTTTGGCATTTAAAAAAAAATCACGCTTGAGTTGCCCGGGATTCCGTGCCATTTAAAAATTGTTATACTAGGGGCCTCCATGATTCATTTATATTTAAAAATAATTACACTTGGTGAGCCCGAAATTCTTGCGCATTAAAAAAAAATCACACTAGGGTCCCCCGAAATTCGTTGGCATTTAAAAAAAATCACATTTGGGACCCCGAGATTCTTTGGCATTTAAAAAAAACATACTTGAGTTCCCCGAGATTCTGTGCCATTTAAAAAATATCACACTAGGAGCCTCGAGATTATTTGGCATTTAAAAAAGATACTCCGGGCTCCTGAAACTCTGGCATTTAAAAAAAATCACACTAGGGTCCCCCGAAATTATGTGCCATTTAAAAAATATCACACTACGGGCCATAATTCTTTTATATGTATTTGTAAATAATTACACTTGGAGTCCCCGAGATTCTTGGCAATTAAAAAAATTACTTGGGACCCTCGAGATTATTTGGAATTTAAAAAAATCACACTTGGGCCCTCCGAGCTTCTGTGGCATTAAAAAAACCACATGGGGCTCATAAGGTTATTAGGCATTAAAAAAATACTAGGGGACCTCGAGATTTTGTGGCACTCTTAAAAAAACTATTAGGGTGTTAATTTTTTTTCATATTCTTAAAAAATAAAACATGATCCCCAATATTCAAGCTTAGACAGAACTTCCCTCTCCTATGACGCACAATCAAACGAAAAAGTGACGTTACGATTGACATTTGTGACAAGCCTTGTGATACACTCTAACTTAGAAGCTTAAACTAAATCACCTTGTTCGTTAACAAGCCCCGTACTGGTGTACCTATCGGGCCTGCTTTTCCTATAGTACGCCACTGCCTGCACCGGCGGCCTCAACGGGTACTTGCTGCCGTTTTTCAGGACCTTGACGATATCCCTCTTCTCAAAAAGATTTATAATGGGGATGTTGCACCAGTACTCCTCCTTCATAATGGGGCCGTACTTCTTATACATGTCTTGGTAGTACTCGTGGAGGCGACTGACGGCCTTTATTCCCGGGAACAGCATCCAAGTGGTACCCACTATGGGGAGAGCCAGGGGACCGGGGATGCCTTTTTTGCAGTCGGGGTTGGCACGGTACCACCATGGCGGGCGGTACTCCAGGAACAGGAAGAAGATGAGGATGATCAGGAGACTCGTGAGATCTAGATGGAGGAAGGTTTCGAACATCTGAAAAAAAAAAAGTAGTTTTACGTGCTTATACTTTAATCGTCCTTCAACTTGTGTTCGGTATAACAACAAAAGATGATTTATGGTGTGATAAGTTGGCTTTGAATTTTGAGATTTTGGAGGAGTCAAGTCCGATTTGTCACGTGACACTGATGTGATTATTTATGAATTTTGTAAATTCGAGGTATATATTTTTACGCAGCGGAGATAGAAATGTAGCCACTTTAAGGTAACCCTGATATGGATTAAATGTGACAATGGTTCAAGGTTCGTACAAAAAATCAAGGCCCAGTAGCAACACCACAGGATGCTCACAGCCATAAAAAATCAGATCGACCTCGCCGTCCCAATCGACTTGTAGAAGGCTGCGAAAAACGCCTTAGAAAAACTCGATAATTTCACCGCAGCCGTGCAAAAAGCTGCAACTTTTCGCACTCTCTCCCCTTTCTCTCACCTGAAACCGCCAAGCCGTCACTTTTCCCAAAAAGCACTTTCCAACTCCACGCCACGAAGAATTCCACGCACTCTGACCCGCACTATCACAATTCCCAAATAATCTCCGATTATTCTCCGTTTTAGGCTCAAGTAGTGCGTGTTGCCTCTTTTGTGTACGGTCTTCAAATGCTAGTTCAACAGCCGCTTCTCGGCATTCCAGACTCTTTCTTAACGGAAGTGTGTCTGAGCGCTCATCTCGTGTCATATTAATAACAGGAATTTGAAAAACGCGCCCGTAGGGGTGGGGGTGTTGCGTAGGTCAAGGCCGAGGCGAGGTCGTGCTCCTGGATCGTTCGCATGTGTGCAATTAATACGTGAAAGTGGAACGGTGGACGAGGAAAGTTATCACTTTTGAAAAAATTCACGAATATAAATAGAATAAGAATAACAAGTTGTTGTCGGGTTGCGCGATGGATGAAATTTATGGAGATGATAAAGGTCTTTGAACTCGGCGGCGATGCTGCAGTGGGTCAAGTATCGGTTTCGTTTTTGTGGGGTTTCGCCTGAAGAGGGTTCCGGTAGTGCTGAAACTTTTTTTAAAGCGAGTTCTTTGAACTGTGTGCACGAGCGCAGCGAGTCGATTAGCTATTTCAAAAGGAGAACTAGTAACTAGTTACAGTTTATTGACTCGGTGCACTTTTTTTATAGCTAAATTGCTTGAGTTGAGTTTTCTCAAACAATTCGGAGTTAATTTGGAAGTATCTTTGACTTGAAACGAGCAGGTAGGAGTGTGAAGGTCATCAAGGTAGAATTCCAGGTAAATGGGGTGGTTGTTGGGTATATTTAGATGGTGAATACCCTTCAAACAAAAAAACGCTTGTGGATTCGAGCTGAATCACAATACTAAGAAAATAAATAATAACTTCATTCGTGGTGGGTACTCACCTCGAAGCTGCGAACACTGACAACACAAATTTAAATACTTTCCATGATTTTTGCTTTTTTATATATGCCCGAATTTTATCCACACTATTTACCTTTCATTAAACTTGTTGCAACAACAATGGAAAATAAACACAACTTATGCCGATAAAGTCCTACTACAAATATGTTACGTGTTGCGATTTCTAGAATTTCTCGAGGACTTCCTAATCCTGAAAAATGACGGAACCAAAGGTAAAAAGTAATTAAAACTGACTTGCATTTGAACTGAGACGGTTTTTGGTGCAAGATGACAATTGCTTTCGACAAACTCAAATGATACAAAAAATCATCGTCAGAAATAGGAGTTTGACGAGCCCGGAACTTGAATGGTCTAACAGGAGTGCAGATGCTGGAGGAGTTACCAGAAAATACCAGAAACGTCCCATTCGATTTTCAGTAGCAGCGCCCTCTGTTTAAGAAACGTGTAACCCAGCTTGACGGTGGCGCAGAAACCTGTAATACCACAATTACACAGATTCACGTAATCGCAGGTCCAGTGTAATTCGTTAATCGATTTTATTAATAAAGAATAATCATCACAAGATTGTGTTTTATTTACAAAAATAAATACTCAAAAATTCTGCAATGGTTGGGATCGAGTCGTTCGATGTTTGTCGTGCTTCCGAGGCGGGGGACTACCCAATTTTTTTTTAATTTGATTTTTACAGCTACAGCCGCTAGAGGACCCCAAGATTTTTTAAGTTTCGTAATACAAAATAAATCGATTTCTTCATACTTTTTCAATTTCCCGATTTTTGATTTCTTGACTATTTGATTATTCGATTTCCCGAATTACGCGATTTAGTTTTGCTTTGTCTTGATTATGCCAACGTGGTTGGCGATACGCGTCGGTAAATATTTTGTAATTTTTTAATCTTATTTAATGTTTCAAATTTTAGTTTTTTCAAGTTGTCGATTTTTTATTTTTCGATTTCTAGATTTTTCGATTTTTCGATTTCTTGATTTTTGGATGTTTCAATTTTTTCATTCTTCAGTTTTTCAATTTTTCGATTTTTCGGCGTTCCAAATTTCGGATTTTTCAATTTGCAGACTTCAATTTTTCGATTTTTCGATTTCTGGACTTTTCAATTTCTCGATTTTTTATTCCATTTCTCGATTTAACCATTTTTCGATATTTTAGTTTTTTGATTTAACGTTTTTTTTTACTTTTCTTCGAATTTTCGACTTTTTTTTCCATTTTTTGACTTTTCGATGTTTTAAACTCAAATTTTTAATTTGTTCGGGTCCTCAGTTTTTCGAATTTTCGACTTTTCAACTTCTTGATTTTTCAGTTTCCAGATTTTTCGTTATCTCGGTTTTTCTGGATTTTTAAATTTTTCGATTCATTAGTTTTCCGGTTTTTCAATTTTTAGATTGGTCGATTTTTCGATTTCCCGATTTCTCAGTTTTTTTTTTAATTTTCGGATTTTCGATTTCTTGATTTTTCGATTTTTCTATTTTCGATTTTTCAATGTTTCGATTTTTCAGTTTTTTCCAATTTTTCATACTTCGAGTTTTCATGTTTCAAATTGTTGATTTTTCAATACATATTTGATTCCTCAACTTTTCGATCATTCGATATTCCGAGTTTTTCATTTCTCGATATTTTGATTTTCCAGTTTTTCATTTTTCGAATTTTCAAATTCCTCAGTTTATCGATTTTTTGATTTTTCAATTACTCGATTTTTCGACTTTCCGATCTTTCGAGTGTTCTATTTTTAATTCTTCGATTTTCCGATTTTTTAGTTTTCCGACTTTTCGATTTCTCGAATTTTCAATTTTTCTTAGATTTTTCGATTTATACAGTTTTCATCTACTCGACCTATCGATTTCTCAGTTTTTCGATGTTAGTTCTATGATTTGTCAATATTTCGATTATTCAATTTTTCGTCTTTTTGGTTTGCCGAATTTTCAAACTTTCAGTTTTTCGATTTTTACATGTTTTGATTTTTCGATGTTTAAAATTCAAATTTTTCAACTGTTCGATTCCTCAGTTTTTCGATTTTTCGACTTTTCAACTTGCCGATTTTTCAATTTTTCGATTTTTCGATCTTTTAATTCTTCAATTCCTTAGTTTTTCGATTTTTCAATTTTTTGATTGCTTGATTTTGCGATTTCTCGATGTTGATTGTTGATTTTTCAATTTTTCGATTCCTTAGGTTTTTTGATTTTTCAACTTTTTGATACTCCGATTTGAATTTTTTCGTTTTTCGACTTCTCTATTTTTCGATTTTTCGATTTGCCGATTTCTTGAGATTTCTCAACTTTTCCAATTTTCGATTACTTGATTTTGCAACTTTTCCACCTTTCGATTTTTCGACTTTCAAGTATTGGATTTCTCCATTTTTCGATCTTCGGATATTTCAAATATATAATGTTTCAATTTTTCGATGTTTCAATTCAGAATTTTTCAGTTTTTCGATTTTTTGTTAACTTGATTTTGGGACTTTTGGGTTTTTTACAATTCATCGAATCTTCGATTTTTTAATTTGTACATTTTTCGACTTTTCGATTACTTAAATTGTTGATTTTTCAATTTTTCGATATTTCAGTTTTACAGTTTTCGATTTTTCGACTTATTGATGTTTCAATATTTCAATTTCTCATTTGTCGATTTTTCGACTTTTCGATTTTACAATTTTGTGACTCTTCTAGGTATATTTCAAATTTTGGATATTTCAATTTCTCTATTATTCAATTTAACGATTCTTCAGATTCTCATTTTTTCAATTTTTCCATTTCTCGATTTCTATATTTTTTAGTTTTTTGATTTTGTAATTTCCTGATTTTTCGACTCTTCGATTTTTAGACTTTTCATTTAATTTTTCGATTTATAGATTTCACAATTTTTCGATTTCTCTATTTTTCAATTTTACGATTTCTTGAATTTTCGACTTTTCCTTTCAGTTTACATATTTCAAAAACAAAACACCAGAATACCTCGAGATTCTTTCAATCTCGATTTATCCAGTTTTCAATTATTCGACTTTTAGATTTCTCAATTTTTCTATGTTAGTTTTGCAATTTTTTTATTTTTGACTCTTCTATTTTTTGATTCGTCAATTTTTCAATTTTTCACATTTCAATTTCTCGATTTCCCATTTTTTCCAATTTTCGATTTGATAAATTTTTCGATTTTTCCAAATTTTCGATTTTACGATTTTGCAGTTTCGCTATTTCCAGATTTTTCAATTTTTCAAGTTTTCGCCTTTTCGATTTTTTGACGTCGCGAATTTTCAAATTTTCATTTTTTTCACTTTTCGATGTTTTAAATTTAAATTTTTCAATTTTTCGGTTACTTAGTTTTTTGATTTTTAGATTTTTCAATTTTTAGAGTCTTGATTATTTCAAATTTTCGTTTTTCAGTTTGCAGATTTTTCAATTTTTCGACTCTTTAGTTTTTCGATTTTTCAAATTTTTCGACTTTTCAATTCTTAGGATTTCCATATTTTATTTTTTGACTTTTAGATTTTTCAAATTATTTTACGATTTACCGATTATTCGATTTTTCGATTTTTTAATTTTAAATTTCTCAATTTTTCGATGTTTTAGATTCTAGATTTTTTACTTGTTGGAGTTCTGATTATCTCGAATTTTCATTTTTTCAATTTTTCGTTTCCTGTTTTCGATTTCTCGATTTTTCAATGTTTAGGATTTTTCGATTTTTCAATTTTTCAGTTCGTAGACTTTTCGCTTTTTCAACTCTTTCGCGTTTCTTCAAATTTTTCGAATTTTCAATTCCTCATGATTTGATTTTCCAGTTTTTCGATTTCCCGATTTCTATTTTTTCAGTTCTCCGGTTTCTCGATTTTTCGACTTTTAGATTTTTTATTCCAGTTTACGATTTACCGATTATTCGATTTTTCAATTTCTTGAATTTTGGATTTTCCAATTTTTTGATGTTTCAATTTTGAATTTCTCCCTTTTTCGACTTTATGCCTTTTTCAATTTCCGGAATTTTCGATTTTTTAATTTATACTACATTTTTCGACTTTTCGATGATTCAAGTTGTTGACTTTTCAATTTTTCGATAATTAAAGTTTTACAGTTTTTTGATTTTTCGATTTTTTGATTTTCGACTTTTACATCTTGTCGATTTTTATGTTTTTCAATTTTTCAATTTATCGAATTTTGGATTTTTCAGTTTTCGATTTTTCTATTTTACGACTTTTCGATATTTCAAATTTTCGTTGTTTCAATTTTTCGATTCTTCAGATTGCCACTTTTTCAATTTTTCAATTTTTTCGATTCCTCAGTTTCCTACTTTTCGATTTTTCGACTCCTGAAATTTTGAAATTTGCTATTTTTCAGCTCGTAAATTTGATTGAAAAATCAAATCATGAAGAACTGATTTTTCAAATTTTCGATTTTTCGATTTCCCCGTTTCTGTTTTTTCAGTTTTCCGATTTTTCGACTTTAAAATTTTTCATTCCATTTTACGATTTACCAATTTTGTTTTTTGTTTATACTTTTTTCGACTTTTCGATAATTCAAACTGTTGATTTTTCAATTTTTCGATATTCGAGTTTCACAGTTTTTGATTTTTCGATTTTTTAATGTTCAATGTTTCAATTTCTCAGTTTGTAGATTTTTCGACTTTTTGATTTTGCTATTTTTCGACTCTTCCATATTTCAAATTTTCGATATTACAATTTTTCGATTGCGCAGATTACCACTTATTCAATTTTTCCATTTCTATATTTTTCAGTTTTTCGATTTTTCATTCAATTTTTCGATTTTCCAATTTTTCAAATTCCCAATTTTAAAATTTTTCAATTTCTTGATTTTTCGATTCTTCAAGTTCTCGATTTTTCGACTTTTCAGTTTTTCAGTTTTTCAATTTTTCAAGTTTTCGACTTTTCCATTTTTCGATTTTTTGAGATCGTGAATTTTCAATTTGTCCGTTTGATTTTTCCATTTTTTGATTTTCCATTTGTTCGTTTCTCAGTTTTTCGATTTTTCGACTTCTCAAATTCTCGATTTTTCAATTTCCGAATTTTTCAAGATTTCGGTTTTTCGATTTTTCCAACTTCTCGATTTTTCAGTTTTTCGAATCTTCAGATTTCACTTTTTTAACTTTTGATTTCTCGATTTCTATATTTGCCAGTTTTTCGATATTACAACTTTTCAATTTCTCAATTTTTAGATTTCTTAATTCCTTGATTTTTCGATTCTTCTTTCAATTTTTGGACTTCCATTTTTTTTCCAAATTTTCGGTTATTCAAGTTCTCGATTTTTCGACTTTTCATGTTCTCCATTTCCATATTTTTCAATTTTTCAAGTTTTCGACTTCCCGATTTTTCGATTTTTTGAGATCGCAAATTTTCAATTTTTCAGTTTTTCTATTTTTCCATTTTTGACTGTTCGATGTTCTAAATTAAAATTTTTCAATTGTTCGATTATTCAATTTCTCGATTTTTCAATTTTTGGATTGCTCGATTTTTCGATTTCTCGATTTTTCAGATTATATAATGGGGGGGGGGGGATATGGTGTACCTAGACAAGTCTTAGTTCTCGGAACCGGAATCAATAATTATCAATTAATTATATGAGCTTTAAGTGATTTAAAAATTAGGAGCTTGTGAAATGTAATTGATAATTCATTCATGTTTTTATTCATTATTTTGTTCATTAATTAATAAAGCCAACGTTAAAATTTCTATCCTTTTCCACCTAAGTCTTTACCTCCTCTATCCTTCCCCAGCATTCACACCTCAGTGCGCTGATTACGTATCCGCTATTATCCAACAGAACAAGTTTACAATTTCTTCGCCAGAAAAAATCAGCAAGGTTATCCAATTATACTTCCGCCGCCCACACCACCATCTTCGCACCAAACCCATAAATAAACCCATCAAAATCGTGTCGTCTCCCCATCCATTCCCCATCCCAGCACCCGCGAACTGCCCACCGACCCATGGACTCAGTCAAACAACGCAATCTTTGCAAACCGCACGCCTTTCTTCACTCCTCCAGCACCCATTCAAGACCAAGAAATGAAAACTCTCCTCGCTCTGATCTTCATAACCGGTGAGTTTTCTTCGCTTTTCTCCAATTTTCCAATTCCTCCAACTCGCTTCAGGTTGCTCCTGCCAGTTCAAGTGTCCAGACAGGACGGGCTTTTTCCCGGATCCGGTCCAATGTGACCTTTACTACGTCTGCTCTAAGGGCGAGTTCGAGGAGAAACTGTGCCCAGATGGGCTGGTTTTCGACGCCAGGGACCCCAATCACGAGAGGTGCGATATCCCAGCGAACGTGGATTGCGATGAGCGAACCGAATTACGTAAGTGACATTTGCATGGGTTGGTTTTGATTTTGATGGGTTATGTAAGGGAAGATGGGCTTTCTTCTTTTTTTGTGGAGAAAAAGCGGTTTGGATGACCTTTATGGTTGATGGGTTTTTTTGAAGATGGGTGCCGTGGGAACTTATTGATTGGTTAATGGTTACGTCATGTGGGTTGAAGTGAGGGTGTTCTCAATTGCGGGATTTTGAAAGTAGTTTGGTCAAAAATTGTGACGAGTGCTAGATTTTTAATTATCACTACTGTCATTACATTTTTTATTAACTATAACTGGAAAATTCTTAGCTATGATTTAGCTGTTATTTTTCAGAGGAACCCCAACCCAGCCCCGGGTGCCCCCGCGCCAATGGTTATTACCGCCACTCCGATCCCCTAGCTTGTGATAAATTCTTTAACTGCGTCAATGGGGTACCCCACGAACTCCCCTGTCCCCCCGGCCTCATCTACGACGACACCTCCAGCACGTGCGCGTGGGCCGACAACAGTAAAAGACAAGACTGCAAAAAAGCTAAACGAGGTTTGCAAAAATAACTAACTAATAAAACTCTTAACTAATTAAAAACCATCCATAAGCGCCAATTTTTCACCAGTGAGTTAATTTTTATCCACTGAAGAGAAAAATACAAGCTAAACGTAACCATCTAACTAATAAAAACTCCTAACTAATAGTTACGTTTTTTACAGACAAGCTAGATGATGGTTTTTCGTGTCCCGAAGAAGAGACTTTGGGTCCCAATGGTCGCAAGTTACCCCACCCCACTTTCGCCCATCCGGAAGACTGCAGCAAATTCTACATCTGTAGAAACGGGGTAATGCCCCAAAAGGGGTCGTGTACCAAGGGGTTGGTCTACAACGAAGAGACTTTTTCGTGTGACGACCCCAAAGATGTCCCTGGATGGTAACTTTGGTCCGATTTTAAATCGTTAATTATTTCTTTGTTGTTACAGTGAGGACTTCTACGAAAAGGCAGAGAAGTCGAAGACGAAGAAAGCTTGAAGAATGAAGTAGTTTTAATTTTTTTTACATTGTGTGTATTTTTTTTATTTTGTATTAGCGAACAAAGTGTGACCTGCTTTTTGCAGCACGCTGTACGCCAATTTCTTTTTTAGGAATGTATTCAAATGAAAAAAAAAAGACAAGTTATCAAACAACTTTCTCGTTTTAATTCTAGTCTGATAATTCACATTTCACATTTTAGCACCTTTTTATGTTAATGTTATTTATTATTTATCATTATTGTTGTTTTATTAACTAGCCTTCAAATGGTAGTTGTATGAAATTTAATTAATGGGTGACATTTTGGTACCGGTTTGGCAACCGGTTCCAAATTTGAGCCGAATTAATTCGCGTTTTATTTTTCGGTGGATAATTTGAGGTGCGAAATTTTAAGCTAAATTGGTAGCTATAATTGGGTAAATAAGTAACTAATAGGTCTTAAAAGTTATCGTTCTTAACTATAATTAGATTTATTAACGTCTGGAATTTCGATTTTTTCATTTCTCGACTTTTCGACTCTTTGGTTGTCCGATTTATGATTTTTTTTTGACTTTTCAATTTTTTATTTTCTCAATTTTTCGGTTATTCGAATTTTCGGTTTTTCGATTGTTACATTTTTCACTTTTCCGTCTTTTCGACTTTTCGATTTCTTAGTTTTTTATTGGTATTTTCGGACTTTCCAATTTTTGATTTTTCGATTTTTTGATTTTTCAGTTTTTCTCTTTTGCGATTTTTCGATTTCTTGACTTTGTGATTTTACAATTTTGAGAAAAAGAATCGAAGAATCGAAAAATCCAAAAGTCGAAAATTTGAAAAATTTGAAAATCGAAAAATCGAAAATTTGGAAAATTCAAAATTCTAAAAATTGAAAAATTTGAAAAGTCGAAATTTTAGAAATCGAAAAATCGGTAAAAGTGGGACAGTTGAAATAATTCGAAAATTTAGAACCAGGGTAATTGAAAAATCAAAAAGTCGAAAAATTGAGAAAATAGAAAATCGAAAAACTTGAAGCTTGAAATATCGAAAAACCGAGAAGTTGGAACATCAAAAAATCGAATAAATCAAAATATGGATAGAAAAGTCGAAAAACTAAGAAATCCGAAACTGGGAAATTGAAAAATTGAAAAATTAGGAAAATGTTGAAAAGTCGAAAAAACCAAATAACTCGAAAAATTGAAATATAAAAAAATCCAAAATTTGGAAAATTGAGAAATCTAAAAATTAAAACCTATGAAAAACCGAAAATGGGTAAAAATCGAACAGTTGGGAAATTGAAAAATTGAAAAATTCAAAACTGAAAACTGGAAAAATCGAGAAATTAAAATAATCAGAGTCGAAAAGCCGACAAATCAAGAAATCGAAAATTTACAAATTGAGAACTTGAAAAATAGAGAAATTAAAAATTGAGAACTTTAAAACTTGAAATATCGAAAAACTGAGACGTTGAAAAATCAAAAAATCGATATAGAAAAGTTGAAAAATCGGAAAGTCGAAAATGTGAAAAATCCAAAACTGAGAAATCCAAAAATTTCTCAGAGAATTGAAAAATCAAGATATACATTGAAAAAACGAAAAAATGAAAATATCGGAAAACTGAAAAATCGAAAATTTGTTGAATAATCGCAAAACTGTGAAATCAAAAATTCGAAAAATCGAAAATTGAAAAATCCAGAGATCTAAAAGTCGAAAAATAGAAAAGTCGGAAATTCAAAAAATCGAGGAATTCAAAGTATCGAATTCGTAAAACCCGAAGGTCGAAAAATTCAAACATCCGAAACTGAGAAATTAAAAAATCAAAATATCGGGAAATCAAAATATTGAAGAAACGAAAATTTAAATATATAATCGAAAAATTAGGAAATCGAAAAATTGATAAATTGAAAAAGCGAAAAGTCAGAAATCAGAAAATAATAATAAATAAATTGAAAAACTTGAAAATTCAGAAAATCAAGGAAATCAAAATATCAATCAAAAAATTGAAAAATGCAAAACCGAGATATCGGAAAATCGAAAAATTGAGAAATTAAAATATTGAAAAGACGAAAAATCGAAAAACTGAAAAATCGGAAAGTCGAAAAATTGAAAAATCCAAAACTGAGAAATCGAACAATCAAAAATTTGAAAAATCAAGATATTGGAAAGTTGAAGAAACGAATAATCGAAACATTGAAGAATCAAAAATTTGGTTTATCGAAAAATTGTGAAATCGAAATATTTACGTCGTAAAACGGGAAAGTCGAAAAATTAAAACATTCAAAACTGAGAAATCGAAAAATCAATATATTTAATAGTCGAAAAATTGAAAAATCAAAAAATTGAACTATCGAAAATTTGAAAAGTCAAAAAATCAAGAAATCGAAAATTCAGAAATTAGAAAATTGAAAAACTGAAAATTCTAAAAGTAAAAAATCGAGAAATCTATAAAGGTCGAAACACCGAAAAGTCGAAAAATCAGAAAATCAAGGAAATCAAAATAGCAGTCAAAAAACCAGAGACACAAAAATTGAAAAATTCGAAACCAAGAAATCTGAAACTTGGAAATCGAAAAATCCAAAAAATTAATAAATCAAAAAGTTGAAAAGTCAAAAAATTGGTAAATTAAAATGTTGAAAATTCGAAAAACCGAAAAATTGAAATATAGAAATCGAAAATTTGGAAAATTGAAAAATCTAAAATTGAAGAAATCAAAATATAAAGAAGTCGAAAAATCGGAAAGTCGAAAATTTGAAAAATCCAAAACTGAGAAATCGAACAATAAAAAACTTGAAAAATCAAGATACTGAAAAGTCGAAGAACTGAAAAATCGAAAAATTGAAGAATCGAAAATTTGAATAATCGAAAAGTCGAAAAATCAAGGAATCAAAAATTCAGAAATGAGAAAATTGAAAAACCGAAAAATCAAAAATCGAGAAATCTAAAAGTTGAAACATCGAAAAGTCGAAAGATCAGAAAATCGGGGAAATCAAAATATCAGTTCAAAAACTGGGGGCCCAAAAATTAAAAAAATCAAAACCGTGAAATCGAAACATCGAAAAATTGAAAAATCCAAAACCGAGAAATAAAAATACTGAAAAGCCAAAAAACGAAATACTCGAAAAACTCAAAAATCCGAAACTGGGAAACCGAAAAATGGAAAAATTAAAAAGTGGAAATGTTGAAAATTTGAAAAACCGATAGTCGCAAAATTGAAATATAGAAATTGAAAATTCGGAAACTGGAAAAATCGAGAAATCGAAAATTTAGAAATTGGGAACTTGAAAAATCGAAAAGTCGAAAAATCAAAAATCGGGAAACGGAGGTCGAAAAATTGAGAAATTAAAAAAACTAGAAAATCAAAATTTCAGTGAAGAAAATAACTCGAAAAATTAAAATATTCGAAACCTAAAAATTGGAAAATCAGAACATTGGGAAGTCGAATAAGTCGAAAATGTAAAAAAATTGGGAAATCAAAATACTGACAGCCGAAAAACGGAAAATGGTGAAAAGTCGAAAATTTGATAAAGTTGAAAAATGGGAAATATAAAATTCGGAAAGTTGGGAAATCAAGAAATCCAAAAATTCAGAAATTGGGAAAAACCGAAAAATCTAAAAGTCGAAAAGCTGAAAAATACAAAACTGAAATGTGAAAAGAAAAATTGCAATTCAGAAATCGGCAAAGTGAAAAAATCGAAAAGTGGAAAAATCAAAAATTGAGAAATCGAAAAAGCGGAATCGAAACATTGAAAAATCAAAGTATCTATTAAAAAAATCTAACTGAAAAATAAAAAGCACCAGTTTGAAAATAACAAAATCCAAAAATCAAAAATCGTGAACAGAAAAATTGTAAAATCGAAAAATTAAAATAATCTAATCTTAAAATATGCATCTAAAAAGCAAAAATTGAAAAATCGAAGAATTGTTAAATCGAAACATTGAAAAATCAAAAAGTCTAAAAATTGAGAAATCAAAAATCGAAAAATAATAATAATTAAAACTGAAATACAAAAAAAAAATTGAGACATTGAAAATCTAAAAATTAATTGAAAAGTAAAAACTATTATTTATTTATGAACTTGGTAATTACGTGTTAACTGGTTCAAAATAGGTGCGTTTTTATGGTTATACCTTACGTAACTGTCATTGTACCATTTATTTAGTTATCAAACCGTCTCGCTAAACCTCCCATTGTTTAAAAATTTGTCCCACGGATTTTATTATCTGTTTTGAAATTTTTGGGCTACCCTCATGTTTAAAATGAACCATTTATAGTTATAGAATTATAGCTATTTTTTTTATTTTCCTTTTGTGTTTAAATGGTTTCAAGCTCACTTTTTTGTGGCAAACCGCTCAATATTGCCGCTCGGTTCTCCCGAGCTAATGACCTCGAAAGACTTAAAAGTACCCAAGTATGAAACAACTTAACAGTTTTAAGTAACTTTCACTGCTCTGGTTCACATATTACACAATAACTAAATTACTGCGTACAATAACGACTAAAACAAATAGTACGGAAGTAGCCAACACCCTATATATGGTACCACTAAATACAGTTAGTGCACGTCTGGAGGAAGTACAGTCTAAGCAAAATCCCGTGACCTTGACAAGGTACTACTATTATATGTCTGCAAAACCAAAAAAAAAAAAGATAGCGTGGCCCAATTAGTTCTTATTGTCTCATTAATATATCACCAACCCGAGCGAAATACCACGAGTGAGTGGTACTATGTGCAGCACAAACCACACATTTTTGTAGTATAGAAAGTGTTGTTGGTGCGACTTGGCCGCTGTTAGTACCAGTTATCAAGGATAAGGCAACATGAGAGTATTTCTGCTGGTTACTCTTTCCGTCCTCTCGACAGGTAAGTACCATATTGTGGTTTTTTTGGAAAAATTGTGGAACATCTTTCGGTACTGTTCTACATTTTCGAGTACTATTCGAGTGAAAGTGATCCGATTAGTGTCACACTTTAAACTAACACACATTCTTCAAGTTTTTAGATAATACGCATACTAGATTTTTCAATTTTGGCAAACTGACTAACCTATGACATTTCTATTCATGTACACGCGTCTGAATTATTACGCGAACGCTTCCGCACCTCCATTGCAAACAGTACCAGAAAGTACGACCTACTTGACATTCCTCAAGTTTACTTTTATGGTTTTGTTAAAACCGCTGTTTAATTACCATAAATAATTGCTTCTCCGTAGGTAGTACTTTCGTTTAGAAACGAAAATCTGTAAAAATTTGCATGTTCGAGAAGTTTCTAGTGGTCGTTCCACATCTGGCCGCGTTTTTGCGCCAGAATATGGAATTTGGTAGTACCGTTCCACTACAATTGTGATTTCAGTCAACGCTGGAGTCCTGCTCCAAGATGCCCCCAGCTGCCCGGAGCAACACGGAGTCCAAGCGTACGCCCACCCCGAGTCCTGCAACCTGTTCTTCTTGTGTACCAATGGTACTCTCACGGTGGAACAGTGCGAAAATGGCCTACTCTTCGACGGGAAAGGAGCTGCGCACCACCACTGCAACTACCACTGGGCCGTGGACTGCGGAAATCGCAAAGCTGACCGTAATTTTTTAGTACCACGATATTCTTGTCGTGGTGACAATAAGATAAAACAATAAATCTAACTTTCTTTTTTAAGTGACCCCGATCAGTAGCCCTGGTTGCGAGTACCAATTCGGAATATACCCGGAGAGTGAGGCTTGCAGTACCAACTACATCAAGTGTGCCCACGGAGAACCTTTGCCCCAGCAATGCGAGCCTGGATTGGTCTACGACGACCGTATCCACGGGTGCAACTGGCCAGATCTCCTTCTGGAGGTGTGCAATCCGGAAGGTACTACTTTCTTATTTATGGACGGATTTTTGTCAAATTTTGAGGGTGTTTGTTTCAGCTGTGGTGGGTTTCAAGTGTCCCACCAAGGTCCCGTCTAATACCCCCGCCGCCAAGTTCTGGCCCTACCCCAGGTTCGCCGTCCCCGGAGACTGCAGCCGCCTCATCACGTGTGTCAACGGATTCCCGCGTCTGATTTCCTGCGGTGACGGAAAAGCCTTCGACCAGAACTCTCTCACCTGTGAAGAACCAGAACTGGTTCCACACTGTGCCAACCACCTTAGAAAATAAGTTTCAACAATAAAAAAAAATTTTATTTGTCTTTTTCATCCTCTTGTTTCGGAATTTAATTTACTCTGTTGGTTCTTGATGTTTGTACATATGGTTTTAATAAATTAAAACTGGAATTTTTACTGGTTTAGTTTTAATCACAGAAGTACGAAACCTGGATTGATTTTCCCATAAACATGAAACGACTAGAGATGGCTGTTTATTTAATCAGTGATAACTGATAATTAATCAAATCAACCATAAAGTCAAAGAAAGAGTCATAGAACTGAAAAAAAGATGTCAGAAGTGCGTCACGCACGAACGACACGATTACCGACCCAAAAAGCGCATTTTCCTTGGCACTTTCATCGAAATTACTAGCAATCAAAGCGAAAAAAGTGACAGTTGTTAAATTATATAGACAATAATTAGAGTTTTCACCGATCGGAAATTTAACAGCGATGTGAGAGAAGATTCCGAATTGAATGTCTTCTCTCTGATATATAAGTTGGTTCACTGACCTAATTGTTCAGTTTACTGAGTGTGTTTTGACTGCAGTGGCCGACTTAAGTGTGTCTTCTTCATACATGAGCTTGTAGCAAACTCTTCGATTTTCCGAAATGAAGGTAAGTTGAAAACTGATTTAAGCGCTTTATTGTACAAAAAGAAACACGCTTTTTTAAATTTTAGTCAAAATTGGCGATTTTATTTAATCAAGTGTGGGGTTTTTGGAGATCATTGAAATTTAGTAATTTTGGAAAATAAAAAAATTTTTTTTTTTGCTAATCAGAATATTTGTTTTCTTGACACACGGAATGTAGAGTACAGGTTTTGGCCAAAGTGAGAGTCCGTTGACCCACTATGCACTACATTCGAATATAAAAATAATTGTTAAAAAAATAATAAATTTTACCGGAAGGAAAAACCTGTCGATAGATATTGACCTAGATTTTTTTTCTAATAGATTTCTCCATTTTGCACTAGTAAACCTACACGAGCTTCTAAAACAGTGCTACTTGTAATATCCAGGTCACTGAATACCTGCATGTTGCATACTATAAGATGACCTACAGAGGACTTCCTTGTCCACAAAATGCGTTAATTCCGGCCCTGTTACATTCTGATTAGTCACCACCACAAAACCGAACAACCATTTAGTAAAACATCATCCAAAAACACGCATTATTGGTTGCATAACTCACACCCCAATTTCCAGCTATTAAAAATCAAAACTGCATCTAAGTAGTTGTTTTTTTTTAAGTTAAAACAACTATTTTGAAAATCACAAACCCATACATTAATTTAAGCACACGAATAATTGTTTTTCAGAAATTAGTGTATTGTTGGTTGCATAAATCACACTTTTGTTCCAGCCTTTCGTCTTCGCCCTCCTAGTCGCCCTGCTCCCTCTCGCCCTGTCCGAGTACCCTCGCATGAAATTCCGCAACCCCGCCCACTACCCCAAGCCCCCGCCCTACCAGCAACCCATCAAGAAGTGGCAGCAGCAGCCCCCGCGCCCTGCCCCATCGCGCCAGCGCCCCCCCATCCGCCCCCCGATCCCCGTGCGCATGCCCCCCCACCACAAAATCCAAATGGGGGCGGCGGCCTCCGTCAACCGCCCCGTCGCCGTTCCGGTGCGCAGCTTCTGGAAGAACACCCAAACGACCTTCCGGTCCACCCCCACCGAGCAGTATTTCGTGACTTCCGCCCCCGTTTTACCCAAGAAGACGTTCCAGTCGTCGCCGGCAATTTTAGCCCAAGAGTACGACTTCCAGATCCAGAGTAACAACGTCTTGAATAATATCCAGACGATCAAGCAGATTGGGGAGAAGGGGCCCATACATACTATTCCTGCCCCGAATTTGAGCTTGGCGGATAGGCCAGTGGGGCAGAAGGTGGAGCCAGGGGCGGAGAAAGTAAGTCACTAGATACTAATTCAACTATTTTATAATCTGACACGACTTGTTTAGTTCCAGATGCAGAGATACCCAGAAGTAGCTACCTATGTCCAAATTCAAAAAGCGCATCAGTACCAAGTGACCGAAGCTCCCGATTTTGCTAAGCAGACGGTGTTCAAGACCTACTACGAAACTCACACTCTTCCCAATGACCTTTATCAGTACCATCTGGTTAACCCGTCGACGATTACCCTTCCACTACTCCCGAATTACCTCCAACAAACCCAGCAGAACTATGTGGAGCCTGCACCTGAACAATTCGCCATGGATAAGAGTGGCCACGACGAACCCACACGAAGAGACCCATCGTCTCTGGTCACCGCCACTTATAATCTCGAGCCTGAAGCCTCTGAATCCATCATACAGTCACAGTACGTCCAGAACTACTTCGATACCAGAGATAATGGTAACAGTGTCCCGGATGCTAAACCCAGCGAGAAGAATGTTACTGAGGGTTACTACATCACGTTACCAAATAAAGAGGCCGGGGATGCCTTAGCGAGTTTACAAGCAGCCGGGCAGTTGAATAGTAGTTTACAAAAGAAGAATGAGGTACCTGTTTCGATCTACGTTCCCGAAGACGGAGAAGATATACGGGATGATAGTGGTCAATTGGACGACGGGGAGGAGCTTTACGACGACTACTCCCAAGAGGATTTGATTACAGAGGAGATGAGGAGGGGTGGGGATGAGGCGTTTGGCCATAGAGTGAAGACGAAGTGAGATAACAATATTTATTTATTTATTTATATTATGAGCTCTCATAGAGTGTATTTATGTTGCTATTTAAATAAAAACAACTTAGTTTGAGTGTTTTTTTTATTGTCGTTATGTAGATCTAGGTTAGAACCGAAGATCTAGTGGGTTAACACCAGAGGACATTCTTTTAATTACGAAAATATACAAAATAGACAGAAAATTACACAGGTGGACTAGTACTATCCGGCCTCAACTGACTCGTATGCATGTCGTCGTAAGCTATCGTAAACACGCTCTTCTTCTGTGCTTTTGGAAGCCTGGCCAACGCAATCCCCGAATCTGTATCTTTATCTTCATCAGGTTTCTTCGTTTTGGGATACTGAACCTCGAAACGGTGCTCCGAGTGCTGAAGAAGCGGGTGCTCAGGCCCTGGTACGTTCTTCTTGGGTTCAACTTTCTTCCTAGAGCTAGATTCGGTGTCCTGCAACAACCGACTCGACACTTTCTTCGCACTTTCTTTAACCTCCTTTTCTTTCGACGTTTTCCTAATCTTCCCCTTCGAACTCTTCGTGTCGTCACTCTTACTCCCTTTCGGTTGCTTTTTGTACCACTCCATGTACCTCGAAGTCCGCTTCGATTTCTTCTTCTGGGGTTTGTCTTCACGAAGATCGGTTTGACTCTGCGACGTAACTTCTTTCCGTGGAGTGGGAGACGGTAGTCGAAGATCTGACTCAGAGTGGTACTTGAGTCTACTCGAATCCGTCGTCTTCTCAGATCGCGGACTGATTTCTTCTAAACTATCTTCAGAAAAGTACGCCTCTTTTCGATCTTCGTCGGAGTTGCTGTACTCCAACGACGCCGAAATCTCTCTTAGAACTTCCTTCTTGATGTTTCTGGTGTTAGCGGATGCTTTCTTCTGCCTGAGTTCGCTAGTTTTGGTGTGTCGAACATTAACGCGCTTCGCGCTAGTTTTGGTTGGTTTTTCTTCCACTTCTGATTCTTCCTGGATTGGGGTCTTCAGTTTCCTCAAGTGTGGTCTTCTTCGTCTTGCTCTTGCCCGAATTAGAGCGACTTCGTCGTCGCTCCCGTCACTCGCGTCATTGTCAGAACGGACTTTTCGTCGTAAGAAGAGAGGTTCGGTTTGGGTTTCTTGGTCTTGGTCCGTTTGAGTACCTGCGGGTAGTGACTGCGTCTCCAATCTTAAGTCTCTTTCTCTTTCTTGCAGAATTTGTCTCAAGAGGGCGTTCTGTTGTCTTAAAGACGCCTCCAAGAGTTCGTGCTCTGTCTGCAGACGACTCACCGCATTTGGTAGATTCACGCTTCTGGTTTCTTGTTGCTGATCTATGAATCGTTTCATTAGGATGTCTTTGCCGCTGTCTGTGACGTAGTAGGCGTTGTCGTTTCCTCGCGTGATCAATCTAAGAATATCGGCGTTCCCTTCACGGATGTACAACTGGTCCCTGGATACTTCTCTTTCCAATTTTCTTCTAGCTTCTGTTCTGTCGGAACCTCGTTCTTGCTCGTGTCTGCGCAAAGACTCGGCTTCGTTGTCTACCATGACGTGCTCAGGAGTCCAGGCTTCTCTTCGTCCGAACCATTCAGCCACTTGGACGCTTTTGCTCTCTTTGCCTAGTCCCTCTCCTTGGACTACCTTTTTGATTTCCGCTGACACCACTTTGCGACGTTTGGGGGGGACGTACAAAGGACAACCTTGACAAATACAGCACAAGATCAGAATAAGAGCTAACAAAAGAGCTAGTACTATCAGAAGAATCAAGAGCCACCAGAGGTTGCCCGTGGTTTTAGAAGCTTTCTGGATTTGGGTGGTGTGTTTTTCGTCGAAAACCTGGCGAACTGTGTTGACATCGATGATATCGTCGGAGTAGGTAGCGGTGACCACGACGACGCTTCTGTCGGTGCCAGAGCCACTACCGACTTCTTTGGCTCCGGGTTCGTCCCCCACGTACGGTCTCACTTCCTCAATGGTGATCCTAGCACCCGTCAACACACTCAATTGTTTTCTTAAAGCGTCCAAGTCTGGGTGCTTTCCGGGAACTATGAAGACCATCCGTCTGGATTGACCATCAGGGGGGTAGATGCGAATTTCGCACTCAGTTGATAATCGAGGTACTCCCAAGTCCCACGCTCTGGCAACAGTACTAACAACCCGGTTCTTAGACCAAGTTCGGGTCACCACTAATTCGCCGCTTCTTTCGTCTAGTCGTACCCCGTCCAAGTCCTTGATAAGTTCGTACCGAACTTCGTTGTTCGGGGACGAAATATCCTTGTCAATCGCTTTGACGAAAGCTCGAGTAGTGAAGGCACTCTTATCTTGGTTCAGAATAAACTCGTAGACGTTTTTCTCAAATTGGGGTTTTTCATCGTTTAGGTCGATCAGAGTGACCGTGACGATGGTACTGCTGGTGGTACCACGACCATCTTCGTCGGCCGCTTCAGCCGTGAAAGTAATCACTGGGGTGGCTTCAGCGTCCAGACCCAGTGGGTTTAGTACGGTGATAACCCCACTCGACGGGTCCAAGTCGAAGAAGGTACTACCCGTACCCGACAGACGGGTGTAGCGAATTTTGTTCCCTGGGGGTCTATCAACATCTGTAGCCTCCACCCTAACCACGACCGTTCCAGCCACCGCGTTCTCCGGAATTGACGCTCTGTACTCTGTCTGGGTAAAAACAGGCCCGTTGTCGTTAACGTCATTGAGTAGTACTTCCAATCGAGCTCGCGTAGTGAAATTGCCCCCGATTTCTTTAGCCACGATGTAACACTGAACCGAGTGCCACTTTTCGTAGTCGAGGAGAGTCGGATCCCGTACTTTAATTTCAAACTTCCCGTCGTTTTCCACTACTGTGGGTACCACGTCGAAGGTACCATTGTTGCCACTCAGACTCAACGACACGTGGTTACCTTGAGCCACGATTTCGCTCTGAGGCAAGTCCAAGACGGTACCAGGTGGAGAGTTTTCGTCTAGAAGGGTACTATATTCCGTGGCGCCAAAAATCGGGCTACCTATCATACTAATTTAGTAAAAAAAAAAAGTAAAGTTAGATGATACGGACCTGTGCGAACTCCTGGGGGTATCAAAGCTAGAGTGACCGTGGAGGCCTGCGCCGGTGGTTCGTTCGGGTTAGTCCGCACCTCTTCGGCTATCACCGTCAACAAGAACGGCTGCCCGCTGTGTGAAATTGAGGTTATGTCGCTTAAAGGTCGCACCAGTCGGAGCTCGCCCGTCTGCTCCGAGATGTTGAAGAAGGGGGTGAACGGATTGCCTTCTGGTACTAGTCCGTACCTGATGTCGCGCGGGTTTCCCCGGTCACCGTCTTCGGCGTGCACGCGCAGCACCGGGTCACCTGGTAACAAGGCGGGGCTTAGAGTGGTCGTGGGTGGAGCCAGAGTGAAGACTGGGGGCGTGTCTTGTACGTCGATAACAGCGACGAGGAAGGGCCACGACGCGATATTTCGCGTGTCCTCAGACGAAATTGTCCATGGGTCCTACGAACAATCAAGTCACCTAGAGTACTACCATCAAACAGCCCCGTAGCTAGAAAACTTATTCAGGGGGGGCAAGTTTGTCGACAGAGGGGGCTTCATGTAAATATTTATATTTTAATAATACACTCAGATAACTACTTTATTTTTTTTGAGTTTTTATATTTGAAAGAACATTAAAATAATTGGAAACGCCGATTTTTTACGCTAAATTTTCGTAAAAACCTGTCGAAGTCCAAAAAATTAGTACGGTACTTGGTTAAAATGCTGGTTAAAACAGAGAATGTAGATTCACAAACAGCTGTCATATAGGTAACATCCAATTTGTTTGAGTTTATTTTTTTGCATGTTTAGTACATATTTTAAAAATCCGACTTCGAAACCAAATATTTCGAAAATTTTGGTACGAACCATGAACTCGTCATGTTTTTTTAAACTCGTCGAAATGTGCATTTCAGAATTTTTTGTCAACTTTAACAAAAGCTCAATTTTTGGAAACCCATATAAAATTTTTGACTTTTCCCAAGCATTTTCGAAAATTACCAAAAGAATTCCTTTGTTCATCTCGATTTCTTCCAAAAATCGTTTTGGATTCAATTTTTTTGAAAATTCTTACATTTTTTGCAGAATCGACGGAAGAAAAATGGCAATTTTTGAGAACCTGTATCAAATTTTTGACTTTTTTCAAGCACGTTCGAAATTACCAAAAGGGATTCTTTTATTGATTTCGATCTCCAGATGTTGTTTTTTCGAAAATTCGTACAATTTTTCCATAATCGCCAAAAGAAATATGGTAATTTTTGAGAAATTTTGAAAATTCCAGCTCGAAACCGAGTATTTCGAAAATTTTGATCCGGAACCTTGAACCTGTCATGTTTTTTTAAGCTCGTCGAAATCAATATTTCAGAATTTTTTGTGAACTTTTACGAAAGTTCAATTTTTGAAAACCCATATAAAATTTTTGGCTTTTCCCAAGCATTTTCGAAAATTACCAAAAGAGATTCCTTTGTTCATCTCGATTTCCAGAAATCGTTTTGGATTCAATTTTTTTTAAAATTCTAATTTTTTTTCAGAATCGACGGGAGAAATATGGCAATTTTTGAGAACCTGTGTCAAATTTTTGACTTTTTTTCAAGCACGTTCGAGATTACCAAAAGGGATTCCTTTATTGATTTCGATCTCCAGATGTTGTTTTTGGTTATTTTTTCGAAAATTCGTACAATTTTGTCACAATCGCCAAAAGAAATATGGTAATTTTTGAGAAATTTTGAAAATTCGAGCTCGAAACCGAGTATTTCGAAAATTTTGATCCGGAGCCATGAACCTGTCATGTTTTTTTAAGCTCGTCCAAATCTATATTTCAGAATTTTTTGTCAACTTTTACGAAAGTTCAATTTTTGAAAACCCATATAAAATTTTTGACTTTTCCCAAGCATTTTTAAAAATTATCAAAAGAGACTCCTTTGTTCATCTCGATTTCCAAAAATCGTTTTGGATTCAATTTTTTTGAAAATTCTTACAATTTTTCCAGAATCGACGGAAGAAATATGGCAATTTTTGAGAACCTGTATCAAATTTTTGACTTTACGGGCTCGGAAAGTGCAACGAAACCATCAAATTTTAGCTAGAAACTGTATTTTTGTCGAATTTTATTGAATTTGAACTATATTTCAACGTTTTTTGATGGTTCTGAGCCACCAAACACACTTAAAGCATGCAGAATCGACTCAGAATAGGAAAAGGAGACGTTTAGGTCAATTTTATGCATTCTGGCGTTCGTAGATACAAGAAAACTGTTAAAATTCTTCAGAAACGTCACTTTTGAAGTGTTTTCTTGTACTTTTAAGCCACTCAGATAAGGGATTCCTTTATTGATTTCGATCTCCAGATGTTGTTTTTGGTTTTATTTGGTTGAAAATTCGTAAAATTTTTCAGCAATCGCCAAACGAAATGTAATTTTTGAACTTTGAAACCGAATGTTTCGAAAATCTTGATCTGGGACCATCTACACCTTGTGTTTTTTGACTGAGCTCGTCGAGATCAACATTTCAGATTTTTTTGTGGATTTTTAGTCAACTTCAACAAAAGCTAAATTTTTGAAAATCCATAAAATGTTTTTGACTTTTCCCAACCGTTTTCGAAAATTAGCAAAAGGGATCTCTTTATCGATTTCGATCTCCAAATGTTGTTTTTGGTTTTATTTTCTCGAAAATTTGTACAATTTTTCCAAAGCCGCCAAAAGAAATGTAATTTTTGAGAAATTTTGAAATGTCGACTTTGAAACCGAATTTTTCGAAAATCTTGGTCTGGGACCATCAAGACCTTATGTTTTTGGATTAAGCTCATCGAGATCTACATCTCGGAATTTTTTGTTGATTTTTTGTTAATTTCAACAAAAGCTCAATTTATGAAAATCCATATACATTTTTTGACTTTTCCCAAGCATCTTCGAAAATTAGCAAAAGGGATCTCTTTATTGATTTCGATCTACAGATGTTATTTTTGGTTTTATTTTTTTGATATTTCGTCGAATTTTTCCACAATCGCATAAAGAAATAACTTTTTTTTAAGTCACTTTTGAGATTTTTTAGAAATTTTAGGTAGAACCCAATATTTCGTAAATTTTGCTCCGGGAGCATGAACATGTTTTTCGATTAAGCTCATCGAGATCTATATTTCAGAATTTTTTGTCAACTCTAACAAAAGCTCAATTTTTGAAAACTAAATAAATTTTGACTTTTCTTAGCATTTCCAAAAATTACCGAAAGTCATTCTTTTATTTATTTCAATCTTCAGATGTTGTTTTTGGTTTTATTTGATCGAAAATTTGTAAAATTTTTCTAGAATCGTCAAAAGAAATAGGAGTATAATTTTTGAGAAATTTTAAAAATTCGACTTGGAAACCGAATAGCAGCAAGACCTTATGTTTTTTGACTAAACTCGTCGAGATCTACATCTCAGAATTTTTTGTAGATTTTCAGCCAATTTCAACAAAAGCTCAATTTTTGAAAATCTATAAAAAAAAATTGACTTTTCCCACGCATTTTCTAAAACTAGCAGAAGGGATCTTTTTATTGATTTCGATCTCCAAATGTTTTTTTTTTGGTTTTATTTTTTCGAAAATTCGTACAATTTTTCCAGAGCCGCCAAAAGAAATGTAATTTTTCAGAAATCTTGAAATGTCGACTTTGGAACCGAATTTTTGAAAAATCTTGGTCTGGGACCATCAAGACCTTATGTTTTTTGATTAAGCTCATCGAGATCTACATCTCAGAATTTTTTGTCGATTTTTTCAATAAAAGCTCAATTTTTAGAAAATCCATATAATATTTTTGACTTTTCTCAAGTACCTACATAGTAGGCTATGGAATAAAATGTGACATGTTCATTTTTTTATACGGTCAACATCAACGGTAAGGTGATATTGCCAAATAATATACCCTGTACGAAAATAAAGGTGGGGCGGGTGGGGCCAGTTAATATGCTTCGGCAATCGGCATTATATTGAAATTTTATTACTAATTTGAAATTTATAATGTATAAGTTTTCCAGGGGGGGCAACCACAACTGCTAGGGGGGGCTCAGCCCCCTCTTGCCCCCCCGTAGCTACGGGGCTGCCATCAAATCACTTACGTTGGCCAAGATGGTTAGATGGTGTACGGTGGTCGTTTCGTAGTCCAGCGTCCCTAAAAGTACCACGGTGGCTTGGGCGTCTCTACTGTTGATTAGTTTCTGGTGGAGCCCGAATTGTGTTCCCCCCCAGAGCTCCATCACCACGCCGTCTCTCTTGTCGGGGTGACCCTTCGCCGTGATGCTCCCCAACTCCGTGTTTCGGCGCGCATCTTCAGACACCATCAGGAGCGTGGGGGCTCCAGGAAAAATGTCGCTAATGGGAGTAGTGGCGTTGGTGGCTCTGAACGAACAATTAAGTCTGGCTGAGTCGCCCCTCTGGTTCTGGACTGCCACGGTGAAGTCGTAGAAGCGTCCAGGTTCCAACTTCTTCCGTAGTACCACGTTTGCGTGACAAATGGAGTTCAAGTGGGTGCAGTTCAGGCTGTCGAGGGAGACGGTACGTGGGTCGTTCTCCATGGTGAAGACCAGCGGGTACTCGATGGTGGGGTCGTAGGCGCGGAGGCGGTAGATAACGGAGTTGAGGGCGGCATCGGCGGGGATGAGGACTTGCTGGAGGAGGGCGCTTCGGTCGAATTCGGGGAGGGAAAGGGTGGCGGTGAGGAGGGACAGCCATAGGAGGGCGTGGGGAGGATGCATTGGCGAATCACCTGCAACTTATAAAAAATAGAATCATTGCGAACCATTGAAGTATGAAAAATAGATGAAAGTGATTTTTTGTGACTGATTGAATCCGCTTTCACTGTCAAGGTCTTATTGCTTCGACACAACGTTATTATTTATTTATTAATCGTTTTTATTCTCGTTCGGTTTAAATATTCATAGGCCAGAATTAATATGCTAATTTAAATAGCTTCAACACGTGATAAGAATTTTTCTTCGCGTGTTATTTTTTGAACACTTGCTATTTATTATTGGATATGCAAAACTCTGGCCTAGTTTTCCTAATGTATGCAAGCTTGTGGAAAATATAGACTGGGAAGACGGACAATACACAAATAAACAAATTCAACCAGACGACCATGTTTATAATTCATTAGTATTATCGAGAATGGCTACTGCCAATCAATACTTTAATAATTCGAAATCAATTATTGTATGTAGATGAGCACGTGTGGGGGCATTTGTGGAAATATGTGACAGCTCATTGTTTTTTTATGCTTCCAAGAAATACGGTGTGCATTCAATGCAAGAAAAACATTTTTTTTTATAATTGTATGTTGCAGATGTGCAACTAAATTTCGCCAAAGCAATTTTAGCACTGACTTTGATTTTTTGTTTACTTATTTATTTGTCGCCTACCTTTTTAAAATATTCCAGCTAGCAAAAATTCATATCACAAAACTACACCACCTCACTTCACACAGCCTTAAATAGAATCACAGCATTTCGTCGAGCGCGTTTCTTAAAGTAGGGTAGTTCGCCCTTACTTTCGTGACGCCAGTTAATGTATGGGTATGGTAATAAAGGTATTGGTCACTCTGGTCATAGCCGGTCGCCTGGAGACCCCTACACATACAACAGAGATCGATTCCGTGCTGGACTACTTCTTGAGAACACTGTTCCGCTAATAAATGCACGGAAAGATAAAATCTCGGAATAGTAAATTGGCGCCATCATTTTTTGAAGATTTCACGCGAGGATGTTTGACGGTCGAAATTGTAGGTTTTTCTAAGTCCGTGAGGGAAGAAGAGGGGAATCGGTGCGAAAAGTGGCAAGCGTGACGGTTTTGGCAGTCGTGGTGCGAAATATAGGGGAAAAAACAGAGAGTGGTTTTATTAATTTAAATAGCAGCGCGTCCGATATGTTATTGCGTGCTTTGTTAAACATAACTCGAATTAGCTGGAACAAGTTGGCACGTTATCATCATAATGAGATTTTTTTGTAACGAATGAAGTCATAATTTTTGCGCTAATAATAGCTGCGATAAGAAGTAATTCACGAAGTACTGTATATTTTTATAAATTCGTTCATGTGTTTTACTTTTATTACTTCGGATTAATAATAAATCTCTAGATTAAAAAAAAAACACGTTTAGAATGCGAGCGCAGAGAGTACGTTAATATTTACACACATTTTCAAGTCAGGTCAGGTCAATCAAGGTTCTGTTATCGCAATGGAACATCGTAAACGAAGAGTCCGTGTATTCTGTTACCGCTTTTAAGCAAGAATATCTGACCAAATACCGTGATTTAATAATTCAAGAAACATCGTTAGAGTTCCACATTAGAGATGTAATCAACAGATTTGTTCGAACTGGCATTGTCAACAAAGGAAAATCTCCTGGAAGACCTTCAGCATCAGAGGAGTTCCTGTTGTAACATAAAATTGAACAATAGATATTTAATATTTAAATTAATGTATTAGTTTTATTTTTGAATAAGATATGAAGCACTTAGGCAACCAGTTGTACAGATGCGTGTGGTATTTGTCGTGTGCTTTGGGTATTTAGTAAAGTCCACAACTGAGGGGCGGCACGTTTTTATAACTTACTTCGACCCTATCATCATTTATAGAAATTCCGTATAACAGACGCATAAAAAACTATATGTGTAAATATTAAATAAGAGCATCAAATAAACAAAAATTGGTCGAATGTTATTTCAACAGAACCTCCCGCGCCCCGGAAGTGCAGCCAAATAAATCCCGCAGCTTACTTGACTTGTAATTTTTTTTAATTTTTTTGTTCCTTCATTTTTTCGATTTGCATTTTTTCTAGTTTTCAAGTTTAAATTTTTCAATTTTTCAACTTTTCAATTCAATTTCTAGATTTTGCAATTTTCCGATTTGAGTTTCTCGAGTTTTCAGTTTTAAATTTTTCCATGTGCAATTTTTCGTTTTTTATTTTCTTTATTTTTACAATTTTTCAGTATTCCGATTTTGTAATTTTTTGTTTTTTCAATTTCAATTTTTTCAATTTGTCGGTTTGCAATTTTTCAAGTTTTTCTTCTTTCTTCCATTTAACTATATGTAATTCATTAAATTTTTAGATTTTGCACTTTTTTGATTTGAAATATCACGAGTTTTCAATTTTTAATTTTCAATTTTTTATTATATCTCTCGTATAAAAAAAAGATTAAGCCCCACCCACCCACCTTCATCTCATTCTCAGTTTTTCATTCCTAATAAGACGGGGGGCGGAGGAGAATATTTCTCTAAAAAATTCTATCCTTTTAAAAACATATTTCATATGATAATTTCTTGTAGAGAAATGAGAATTTTGCAGCCAAACTCCGCCCTTCAGCCCAACAATGGATAAAGCATTCATGACAATTGAGAATGGGCGGGTGGGCGGGGCTTATATTTTGTCCCTTTTTTCTTGATATACGAAGTCTTCTTGCCCCAACAAAAAACTGAAACCATGTTTAACTTTCCTGATATTTAAAAAAAAAATAAATTAAGCCCCACCTATCCGCCCCGATCTCAGTTGTGATGAGTGTTTCTTCATTCGTAATCAGACGAGGGGCGGAGTTTAATTGTAACATCAATATTTCTCTAGAAAATTCAACCCTTCTAAAAACATATTTCATATGATAATTTCTTGTAGAGAAATGAGGATTTTGCAGCCAAACTCCGCCCTTCAGCTCAAGATGAATAAAGCATTGGTCACAATCGAGACGGGTTGGGTGGGCGGGGTTTATATTTTGTCCACTTTTTCTTAATATACGAAGTCTTCTTTTCCCAACAAGAAACTGAAAATATGTTTAACTTTCCTGTTGTTGACAGAAAACTCTATACCGGGTCCATTTTTCGAAAAATCTGGATTTATTTACCTTGGACCAATTTTTTGAAATCACAATTTCAATTTTTTTCAATTTTGTAAATTTTTGATGTTAGAATTTTTAATTTTGTCATTTTTAAATTTTACGATTTGGCAAATTTTTCACTTTTTCGATTCGAAGAGTTAAAAAACCGAAAAACTGAAAAATCTGAAAAAAATTGAAAAATCGAAAAACCCAAAAACAAGACATTCCAAAATTGAAAAATTGGAACTTCGAAAAAATGAATCATGTTAAATTCTTCTTGGAAACTGTAAGCTTGATTTTCCAAAGGTCCTAACTACTTTATGTCAAGATCAATTTTTACAATTGCTCAACTTTTAATTTTGGAATTTTTTGATTTATTTAGTTTTCAATTTTCTAATTCACATTTTCCCGTCTTTTGCATTTTTCGGTTTTTCAATTTTTCAATTTTTCGATATTACATGAAAAAAATGTAGCAAAATCAAATCTTATATTATGATTTTTCAAAAAATCTGGATTTACCACTGACCATTTTTTTGATATCACAATTTTTCGTTTTTCATTTTCTTTGTGTTTTCAGTATTCCATTTTTTATTTCAGCTTTCTAATTTTTCCGGTTTTCAACTTTATTTTTTTCAATTGATCAATTTCTCGACTCAAAAATTCTTCAAATTTTCGATTTTTCAGCTTTACGGTTGGAAGTTTTTCAATTTTACAATTTTTCGATTTCATAATTTCAATTTTTCGACTCCCAAACTCTTCAATTTTTCTATTTGAAGTTTTTCAATTTTGGAATTTTTTGATGTCACAATTTTTTCATTTTTAGATTTTTTTACCAAAAAGTAGAATTAGCTAAATCAAATCTCATATTTTTTCGAAAAATGTGGATTTATTTATCTTCAACAAATTTTTTGATACCACAATTTTTAATTTTTTTTGTGTTTTTTTTTTATTCTTCTATGTTTCGGTTTCACAATTTTGGTTTTTCAACTTTAATTTTTCGATTTTTTTAATTTTTAGACTTGCAAATTCTTCAAATTTGTGTTTCATTTTTCGATTTTTCAATTTTTTGCTTTCCTCAATTTTTCAAGTTATTGATTTTTATTTATCATTTCTTTTATTTTATTAATGTTTTTTCGATTTGATGAATTTTCAAATCCTCTTCTTGCTTTCCGATTTTTAGATTTTTCAACGTTTTTTCGATTCGAAAATTTGAAAAATTGAAAAATTAAAAAATCCGAAAAAATTGTAAAAGAAACGAGAAATTGTCATAGTAAATCGAAGAACTGAAGAAGCGAAAATTTGAAACAGTGAAAACCCAAAAACGGGAAACTTGAAAATGGATAAAAATTAATGAATGGCATTAAATTTTTCTTGGAAATTGTCAATGTCAAGATTTGAAGTTTTCTTTAGGTTTTTGAATTTTTCGGTTTTTCAATTTTACCATTTGGCACTTTTTGGATTTCTTATTGATCCTATTTTTCAATGTTTCCTTTTTGGATTTTCTAATGTTACAATTTTTCCATTTTTAATTTTTCAGTTGTTTTACTTTTAATTTCTTTTTTTTATGGTTCAATATTACGGGTTTTTCGATCTTCCAATTTTTCAGTATTTCGAATTTTCAATTGTACAATTTTTTGATTGTACCATTTTTGCTGTTTCGATAACTTTTGATTTTTTAATTTTTTTCAAATCTTTGGATTTTTTTAATTTCACGATTTTTCAACTTCCAACTTTGTGATATTTTAGTTTTCAGGTTTCCCATTTTTGCATTTTTTCTATTTTTTATTCGAAAAGTTGAAACACTGAAAAATCGAAAAATTAAAAATTGAAAAATATCAGAAACAATTGAAAAAGTGGAAAACATAAATTAAGCCCCACCCATCCGCCCCGCCTTCAATTGTGATGACTTTTTCATTCGTAATCAGACGAGGGGCGGAGTTTAATTAGAACATCAATATTTCTCTAAAAACTTCTACTCTTTTAAAAACATATTTCATATGATCATTTGTTGTAGAGAAATGAGGATTTTGCAGCTAAACTCCGCCCTTCAGCTCACGATGAATAAAGCATTAATCACAATTGAGAAGGGGTGGGTGGGCGGGGCTTATATTTGGTCCCTTTTTTCTTAATATACGAAATCTTCTTTTCCCAACAAGAAACTGAAAATATGTTTAACTTTCCTGTTGTTGAAAGAAAACTTGATATATTAAAATAAAAACATAACTTAAGCCCCACCCACCCGCCCCGATTTCAATTGTGATGAGTTTTTCATTCGTAATCAGACGAGGGTCGGAGTTTAATTGTATCATCAATATTTCTCTAAAAAATTCTACCCTTCTAAAAACATATTTCATATGATAATTTCTTGTAGAGAAATGAGAATTTTGCAGCTAAACTCTGCCCTTCAGCTCAACAATGGATAAAGCATTTATGACAATTGAGAATGGGTGGGTGGGAGGGGCTTATATTTTGTCCAGTTTTTCTTAATATACGAAGTCTTCTTTTCCAACAAGAAACTGAAAACATGTTTAACTTTCCTGTTGTTGAAGGAAAACTCTATATATTAAAAAAAAAAAACATAAATTAAGCCCCACCCACCCGCCCCGATCTCAATTGTGACGAGTTTTTCATTCGTAATCAGACGAGGGGCGGAGTTTAATTATAACATCAATATTTCTCTAAAAAATTCTACCCTTCTAATCACATATTTCATATGATAATTTCTTGTAGAGAAATGAGGATTTTGCAGCTAAACCCCGCCCTTCAGCTCACTATGAATAAAGCATTCATCACAATTGAGAAAGGGTGGGTGGGCGGGGCTTATATTTTGTCCATTTTTTCTTAATATACGAAGTCTTCTTTTCCCAACAAGAAACTGAAAACATGTTTAACTTTCCTGTTGTTGAAAGAAAACTCTATATCGGGTGTCTGTAAAATGGCGGATTAACTCTCCGCTACGCTCTTAACTGATGAGTCTGGGAAAAATAGTAAAAAAAAAATCTTGCTAGTAAAAGAAAATGAAATTTGGTTGATTTTGTGCCCTCAACGCAAAGAAGAGGACTGATTGATTAATTCATATTTGTTTTTCCCAAAGACATTCATAAATTTGAAGAAATTCGGCAAAAATGTAAGATGACGGATAAATGTTGACTAACGGTTTACCTTGTTTCAAAGAATCTTAAAATATTTGCTCGATTTTACAGCATTCGGTTTTTGTTATTTCAAAGTTAAATTGTAAAAAATGGATATACAATGTTGATTTTTTTTGCAAAAATCTGGATGCCAATGGTGAACGCTCAACACGGATTCTAAATTACACATTTATGGAGTATGTAGTTCTATAAAATTTAAGAAACATTAGTTATACAAAACTATAAAATGACGTCATCATTTTTTAGGAGGACATAACCGAAAATATTTTGATTAAGGATTCACCATGCTTGCGGTAATCTTAAAAAAGTTGTAATTTTTTAAAACAGTCAAACATGTTGTCAGTTTCTTGTTGGGAAAAGAAAACTTCGTATACTAAGAAAAAAAATGGACAAAATATAAGCCCCGCCCACCCACCCCTTCTCACTTGTGATGAATGTTCTATCTCTAGAATTAAAAAAAATACATTTTTTGGGTCATTTTCGGATTACTAAACAAGTAAAGTGTTACGGAAAACTACGACAAATTGAATTGTTCTGGAAACTCATCATCAATCTAACAACGTATTCGATCGATATTTTTTATTTCACATACATTTTTAACAACCTGTCATGTTTTGTTCGAAGAATATTTACTGACCTACAATAAAAAATAATAAACACACGACGAAAAAATTTCATGTTTCTAATCAAAAATACGTCTGACCGTCACCTTTTCCACTTGACTGAATTAAAATAATTTGGAGATAAAACTGATAAAGATTGTAAAGTGGAACAATCAATAACGTATTTATACCATTTAAAGTGGAAAGTTCATTGTTCCAGATCTTGGTTTTCCCACCCATAAATAATAAATTCATCCTGTAACTTCCTCAATTTAATAATTAACCACTCGTCCAACAAGTATCTAGACCACGATCTATAAATATTCCCCCGTAATTAGTGGAAAATCAAACCCAATTTTATAGAAAAGTAGGAAAGATTTATTACAACTTAATAAATAGATAACAGTCAACGAAACAACAACAAATGTAACAAAGATACTCAATTATGCTGATCACTGGTACTCCCCGGGCGCCACGAAGCCCCACTTGTAGCCGCCGCCGCCGCCGCCCCCACCCAGCGAACTGCCCCCGTCGCTGGCACTGAGAATATCAGAGTAGTGGGGGCTTCCGAACGTGATCAAGCCAGCGCCGCCACCTCCGCCGCCGCCGTAGGAATCCCCGTCGGCTACTTTATGAGCGACGCCGCTGTGCCCTTCGTACTTAGCCGAAGCGACGAAGGTGCCGCCGAAGGTTCCCGTGTGGCCGCCGCCCGCTATATACCAAAAACAAAAAATAAATAAGGTCACTCTAAATAACGAAGTTTTGATGTTTACCGTGATTGGTCAGATCAAAACTGGCGCTATGGCCATCTCCTCCCGTCCCTACGATGCTCACTCCGTGGTGGTAGTCGCCACCGTTGCCGCCTCCAGACGAGCCCCCGTGGTCACCCCCCACTTCGTAGCTGCTGGGGCCGCTGTAGCTTCCACCGCCGCCACCTCCCCCTCCGCCCCCGAGACTAATAATCTCGCCGTGGCCGCCCCCACCCCCTCCCCCTAGACTTATCTCGGCGTGGCCGCCGCCGATGGAGCCTCCGAGGCCGCCTCCGTAGCCGCCGCCGTAGCCACCACCGCCGAACCCGCCCAAGTCGTGGCCGATGTCGCCGCCGCCGCCGCCGCCGCCGTATCCACCGCCGTCGCTATATACTGAAAAAAAAAACGATTTTACTTTCACGGAAAGTGAACTTGAACTTTCGCTCGTGAGTGTTAATTGGTGATTTGGTGAAAGGATTTGTGTGTTGTGAACATGGTTGTGTTCTAACCTCACTTTGAGGTTTTTTTTTTAGTCTACTTACTGCCAGCTAGTGTGGATGTGGCGAGGGCCAGGGTTGTAGCGATCACAAACATCTAAATAATAAACAGTTTTTTATTAATAATAATAATTATTATAATAATAGAGTTTCAAAATATGTTATGACCTTAAAGTAATTTCAAATTCGTGCTGGATTTTTTTAGTCGTGATGCAAGGTCATGGTAATGACATTTGATTGTCATTTTTGACACATCTGGACTAAGGCCGCTTCACACAGCCGAATTTTTTGTACTCACCGAATACATTGTTGCACACGGCTTGAGAACAATACGAAACACAGTTGAAAGTGAACTGTTAGCTTAAACTGGAAATGGGATGGTTTTATACTTCGCTCCACCACCATGGAATGGACTGTAGAAAGTCTTTCGTCTTTCTCTATGTATGTGTGCGATGAGAGGAATCTTATTAACAAAATACGGTCTACTTTCCGTTTCTTGAACCAATTAGATTTTTTTTTTTTATATACAATCACATCCACAGATCTGGTACTTTCGTCAAAAAATGACACGAGACAATTTCTCCTGGGAGGAGCGTAAATTAATAAGCACTTTCGATGGGTTTTGGTAGGACAATGAAAAATAGAACGAAAAAATTGTTTATTTGTATTTAGTATCAAAGTCGGAACTAATTTCAGACACAATTTATTGCCAAACTCAACAATAACATCTAATAAAAAAATTGATTTTTACTTCCTGAGCGTAAGCTAAGAAAGTATTGTAATCGAGTCCATTAGACGACTGGCTATTTTTATATTTTCTCGACGTTTCATGACCCGTACGAGAAAATAGGTCCTGGGTTTCCGTCTGTCTGTCTGTCTGTCTGTCTGTCTGTCTGCCGTCTGTCCAAATGTTTTCAGTTTGATAAAATAAGACAGTTTTTTACAGACTTACTGTTTAAGACAGTGGTTAATGAGTCCGTGTTTAGTTTTTACTCTAGACATCTAGATTTTTGGGAAAAAAATCAAAATTGTGAAACATTTTGTCATTTTTTAAGTTTGAAACTGTAAAACTCGAACGCTTTGAAATTTTGTAATGTAATCATTTTAAAGTTAAAAAATTATTTATACAGAGTGATTCAAATTCATAAAAAATAAAATGCGCAAAATCAAATATTATGCTTTTTCGAAAAATTTGGATTTACTTACCTTTGACCAATTTTTTGTTGTGACAATTTTTGTTTTATTCGTTTTTTGTATTTTTTCAATATTCTTCAATTTTTCGATGTTGAATCTTTTAATTTTTCCATTTTTTTTTGACAAAAATAAAATTCTCAAAATCAACCCTTATCCTTTTTGAAAAATCTGGATTTGATATTGGACTAATTTTTTGATATGACAATTTTTCGTTTTTCCATTTTATTCCATTTTTTAATTTTTACATTTTTCCGTGTTTCGGTTTCATAATAATTTTTCGTTTTTCCAACTTTAATTGTTTGAATTTTTCAATTTCTCGATTTCCAAATTTCTCAATTTTTCATTTCTTGAATTTTGCGTTTCTTAGAGTGTTCAATTTTGCAATTTTTCGATGTCACAGTTGTTGATTTTTCGATTTTTTTGTCATAAAAAATAAAATTCGCAAAATCAACTGCTATCATTTTTTGAAAAATCTGGATTTATTTACCTTGGACCAATTTTTTGATATCACAATTTTTTATTTTTTATTTTTTTTTATTTTTTCAATATTCGATTTTTCTGTTTCGGATTAATAATTTTTCGTTTATTCAACTTTAAATTCTTCAATTTTGAGATTTCCCGACTTCCAAATTTTTCAGTTTTTTGTTTCTTCAATTTTGCAATTTTTTATTGTTGCAGTTTTTAAATTTTCGATTTTTTTGTCATAAAAAATAAAATTCGCAGAACCAACCCTTATCATTTTTCGAAAAATCTGGATTTATTTACCGTCTACCAATTTTTTGATATCACAATTTTAATTTTTTTTCACTTTTGCAATTTTTCCATATTAGAATTTTTAATTTTGTGATTTTTAAATTTTACGATTTTGCAATTTTTCCATTTTTTCGATTCGAAGAGTTAAAAAACCGAAAAACTGAAAAATCCGAAAAAAATCGAAAAATCCAAAAACGAGAAATTCCAAAATTGAAAGACTGGAAAATCAAAAAACTTAATCGTGTTAAATTTTTCTTGGAAACTGTAAGCTTAACTGATTTCCTAATTTTTGGATTTTGGGATATTTCGAATTCACATTTTCCCATCTTTTGAACTTTTCGGTTTTTCAATTTTTCAATTTTGCAATTTTGCGATATTACATACATATATGAAAAAAAAATTAGCAAAATCAAATCTTATATTGTGATTTTTCAAAAAGCTTGGATTTATTTACTATTGAGCATTTTTTTTTTGATATCACAATTTTTCGTTTTTTCATTTCCATTGTGTTTTCAGTATTCTATTTTTAATTTCGGCTTTATAATTTTTCCGGTTTTTGACTTTATTTTTTTCAATTGATCAATTTCTCGACTCAAAAATTCTTCAATTTTTCGTTTTTTAGCTTTACAATTTTTCGATTTCATAATTTAAATTTTTCGACTCCCAAACTCTTTTTCTATTTGAAGTTTTTCAATTTTGCAATTTTTTGATGTCACAATTTTTTCATTTTTCGATTTTTTTATCAAAAAATAGAATTAACAAAATATTTTTTCGAAAAATGTGGATTTATTTATCTTCAACAAATTTTTTGATACCACAATTTTTAATTTTTTTCTTTTGTGTGTTTTTCATTTTTTCTGTTTAGGTTTTAAAATTTTTGTTTTTCAACTTTAATTTTTTGGTTCTTTCAATTTTTAGAGTTCCAAATTATTCAATTTTGTGTTTCATTTTTCGATTTTTCAATTTTTCTTTCCTCAATTTTTCCAGTTGTTGATTTTTATGTTTCAGTTCTTTTATTTTTTAATGTTTTTTTCGATTTGATAACTTTTTAAACTATGCTCTTGCTTTCCGATTTTTAGATTTTTCAACGTTTTTCCGATTCGAAAATTTGAAAAATTGAAAAACTTAAAAATCCGAAAAAATTGTAAAAAAAAACGAGGAATTGTAATTGTAAATCGAAGAACTGAAGAAGCGAAAATTTGAAACAGTGAAAACCCAAAAACGAGAAACTTGAAAATTGAAAAAAATTAATGAATGGCATTAAATTTTTTTTGGAAATTGTATGTAATTACTGTCAAGATTAGGAGTGTTTTTTAGGTTTTTGAATTTTTCGGTTTTTCAATTTTACCATTTTGCAATTTTTGGATTTCTTATTGATCCTATTTTTCAATTTTTCCTTTTTGGATTTTCTAATTTTACAATTTTTCCATTTTTAATTTTTCAGTTTCACTATTAATTTCTTTTTTTTTTGTGGTTCAATATTACGGGTTTTTCGATCTTCCAATTTTTCGATTTTTTAATTTTTGGTCAGTGTTTCGAGTTTTCAATTGTACAATTTTTTTGATTGTCCCATTTTTGCTATTTCGATAACTTTTGATTTTTTAAATTTTTTCAAATTTTTTGATTTTTATAATTTCACGATTTTTCAACTTTCAACTTTGTGATATTTTAGTTTTCAGGTTTCCCATTTTTGCAATTTTTCCATTTTTTTGATTCGAAAAGTTGAAACATTGAAAAATCGAAAAATTGAAAATTGAAAAATATCAGAAATAACTGAAAAAGTAGAAAACCGAAAAATGCAAAATCGAAGAACTGAAGAAACTAAAAACTGAATCATTGAAAAACTAAAAAGCTAGAAATTTAAAAATCAAATACAATCGAAAAATTGGAATGAAGGAAAAATAAATCAAATCGAAAAATTAGAAAATCCAAAAATGTGAAACTGTAACATTGCAAGATCGAGGAATTGAAAATTAAATATCGAGAATTTTTTTCGATTTGCAATTTTCCTATTCTACATTTGCTCGATTTTCGATTTCAATTTTTCGGTTACACTTTTTTAATTTTTCTAATTTTTTTGGTTTTTTATTTCACGATTTTTCAACTTCCCATTTTAGGTTTCCTGTTTTTGCAATTTTTTTATTCGAAAAGTTGAAAAATTGAAAAACCGAAAATCAAACAAAAATCGGAAAAATTGAAAAATTTGAAAAATGAGAAATTATAGAATCGAAAGAGTGGAAAATATAAAAATTGCAAACCCAAGAATTGAAGGAACGAAAAACTGGAACACCGAAAAACTAAAAATCGGGAAATTAAAAAATACAAAATAATTAATGAATCTAAAAATTGGAAAGAAGGAAAAATGAATTAAATCGAAAATTAGGAAATCCAAAAATTGTGAAATTGAAAACATAGAATCGTCAAAATTGTAAAGTCGAAAAACTGTAATATTGCAAGATCCAGAAATTGAAAATTAAATATCGAGAATTTTTTTCGATATGTAATTTTTAAATTTTACATATATTAGCTCAATTTTCGATTTTTTATTTTTTCTGTTTTTTTAATTTTTTAATTTCACGATTTTTCGACTTCCCATTTTTTGATAATTTTTTTGTTTTTAGGTTTCCTGTTTTTGCAATTTTTTGATTCGAAAAGGTGAAAAATTGAAAAATCGATAAATTAAAAATCGAAAAAAATCGGAAAAAATTGAAAAATTTGAAAAATGAGAAGTTGCAAATCGAGAAAGTGGAAAACTGAAAAATTGCAAATCGTATGACTGAAGAAAGGAAAAACTGAAACTTTGAAAAACTAAAAATCGGTAAACTTATAACACGAAAAATTGGAAAGTAGAAAAAATGAATCCAATCGAAACATTAGGAAATACAAAAATTGTGAAATCGAAAAACTGTAGAATTGTCAGAATTGTAAAGTCGAAAAACTGTAATATTACAAGATCGAGACATTGAAAATTAAATATCAAGAATTTTTTTCGATATGTAATTTTTTTAAATTTTACATATTTCTATTTTCTCTATTTTCGATTTTTGATTTTTCCTGTTTTTTTTTGATTTTTTAATTTCACGATTTTTCGACTTCCCATTTTTTGATTATTTTTTTTATTTTTAGGTTTCCTGTTTTTGCAATTTTTTGATTCGAAAAGGTGAAAAATTGAAAAATCGAAAAATTAAAAATCGAAAAAAATCGGAAAAAAATGAAAAATTTGAAAAATGAGAAATTGCACAATCGAAAAAGTGGAAAATAGAAAAATTGCAAATCGAGGAATTGAAGAAACGAAAAACTGGAACACTGAAAAACTAAAAATCGGGAAATTAAAAAATACAAAAAAATGAACGAATCTAAAAATTGAAAAGAAAAAAAAATGAATCCAATCGAAACATTAGGAAATACAAAAATTGTGAAATCGAAAAACTGTAGAATTGTCAGAATTGTAAAGTCGAAAAACTGTAATATTACAAGATCGAGAAATTGAAAATTAAATATCAAGAATTTTTTTCGATATGTAATTTTTTTAAATTTTACATATATTAGCTCAATTTTCGATTTTTGATTTTTCCTGTTTTTTTTGATTTTTTAATTTCACGATTTTTCGACTTCCCATTTTTTGATAATTTTTTGTGTTTTTAGGTATCCTGTTTTTGCAATTTTTTGATTCGAAAAGGTGAAACATTGAAAAATCGATAAATTAAAAATCGAAAAAAATCGGAAAAAATTGAAAAATTTGAAAAATGAGAAGTTGCAAATCGAGAAAGTGGAAAACTGAAAAATTGCAAATCGTATGACTGAAGAAAGGAAAAACTGAAACTTTGAAAATCTAAAAATCGGTAAACTTAAAACACGAAAAATTGGAAAGTAGAAAAAATGAATCCAATCGAAACATTAGAATATCCAAAATTGTGAAATCGAAAAACTATAGAATGGTCAAAATTGTAAAGTCGAAAAACTGTAACATTGCAAGATCGAGAAATTGAAAATTAATTATCGGGAATTTTTTTCGATATGTAATTTTTAAATTTTGTTAGCTCAATTTTCGATTTTTGATTTTTCTGTTAAATTTTTGCAAGATCAAGAAATTGAAATTTAAAATCGAATAAAGGAAAAATCAAATAAATGAAAAATTAAAATTCCAGTAAAATTCAAAATTTGGAAAAGTGAAAAACTAAAAAATTTGAACTTAAGATCTTGAAAACTCGAAAAATTGCAAATCAAAAGACTGACGAGAATTAAAGAATCGAATGGTTTTAACTTTATAGAGCTTATCAGAAAACAAAAATCGCAATTCTGAAAGTTTTAAAAATAACGTTCGACAATTTTTTTGTGAAATCTTTATTCATCGATTTTTCGTTACAAGTCCCGCCGGACTTTTAGCCAGCCCTCCTTGCCCATCCTGCAGGATCCTCAGCGGGACAAACCCTAACTCCGACTTCGGAATCCCGTACTGCTGCAGCTTATCCTCATAAGTATCCAAAAGGTCATCGTGTGCTTTACACACTCGAGCCAGCTCGTACTGCAGATCATGAATAATCCCATTTTTCTTCGCTAAAAGTTTCTATTCCCCAATAAATACAAAAAATAAAGCCGAAATTTCTCCCCATACCTCGAGATTGGTATTAGTGGTAGCGTCGGTCTCAATCCCCGTCATCAGCCTCATCTCCCCAATGATAACATCCCTGAACTCCGCAACTTTCGTCAAAGTCTGCAGCCGTTTCTGCAAAAGAATATTCTTCTGCCCCGTTTTTTGTTGAACCTCGAGAACCGCGTCGACGAACCGCGAGCTCAACTCATCCTTCTCCGCTTCCAACTACGAACACAAAAACGTTTCGTCCTCGAAAACTCAGTTCAGAAATTACGTACTTTTTCGAACCGTAGCTGCAGAGCGTCATTCGCCCACTTCAAATCGTCCAGTTCCTGCTTCGTGGCCCCCAACTTGGCTTTCGTATTCTGGAATTAACGAACCTTAAAACTCCTTTCTAATTTTTGAATCCATTACCGCCAATGCTAATTTATCCTTCTCGTAATGCTCTAGTTGCCTCTTGTACTCGGTGACGTCTTGCAAGGCCTGGTGCAGCGGCTCCTTCAGCTTCTTGTTCTCCGCCGTGATGTCCGACACCTGCTTGCTCATCCGCTCGTTCTGCTTCCGAAGTACCTCCATCTGATCCTATAATTAACGTCACAGTTTTAATGTAATGCTGAGATAATGACGGCTTTTACTTTCAAACTGCTTATTAGTGCCAAATTATTCAAAGTGATGTCGTTGTAATAGTTTTTCATTTCGTTGAAGACTTTCTCGTGGTGTTTGGTGAGGTCGGTGATTTGGTCGTTCTTGCGCTCCTCGAGTTCGGACATTTCCATGCTGAAGACGGGCCTGTATTGTCGAAATTAACAACTCAGTTACTTACGTGTGTTTCGTGTTGAGCTCTTGTTTCAAATCGGCGAACTTTTTTTCGTATTTGAGTTCGAGCTCTTTCTCTTTTTGCTCGAACTGGGTGCGAATGTTGCTGATTTCTTCGCTGTGTTGCTGCAAAATAAGTCCGTGAAAGAAAATATTCGGAACTTAGTTGACGAAAAAACGATTTCTGGAGCAGACAACACTTTAAAATAAAAAAAAATCAGAAGGAGCTTAGGATTCCTAGAGTGTTTCACATCCATAAAGAAGAAATGACGAGTATTGAAAAAATGTCAAAATTGTAAAATCAAAACTTGAAAAATCAAAAGATTGGAATTAAAAATGCTAAATTGTCAAACAATTTATCAAATGAAATATTCAAAAATTAAAAAATCTAAAAACTAACAAAAATGAAAACTGGAATTTCGAATTCGATTTTATGAGATTTGTTTTTTTTTTCAATTTTTCGATATTTCAGTTTTTGATTCTCCGATGAAACAGTTGTATAATTTTCCGATTTCTCATTTATCCAATTTTTCAATTTGTCATTTTTTGATTTCTGAGATTTTTTATTTTTAGCAAGTACTAACCCCGCCCACCTTCCCTTATTTTCTTGAAAGATATGTAATTTGCCAAAATCAGTCTTATCTTGACAAGCACTAGCCCCGCCCACCCACCCTTGATTTCCTTAGAAGAATGGGTTATCTGCCAAAATCAGTCTTCAACTTGACAAGTACTAGCCCCGCCCACCCACCCGTATTTTCTTAGGAAATATGTCATTTGCAAAAATCAGTCGTATACTTGCCAAGATATGATTGATTTTGGTAGATGACCTATTCTTCTAAGAAAATAAAGGGTGGGTGGGCGGGGCTAGAACTTGTCAAGATAAGACTGATTTTGGCAGATGATCTATTCTTTATTTTCTTAGAAGAGTAGGACATTGGCCAAAATGAGTCTTATTTTGGCAAATACTACCCCAGCCCCCCCGCTTTTTATTTTCTTGGAGGGTAGGTTATTTGGCAAGTGCTAGCCCCACGCACCCGCCTTTTGTTTTGTTAGAGAGTAGATCATTTGCCAAAATCAGTCTTATCGTAGCGAGTACTACTAAATTTTTCAGTTTTTGGATTTTTCAACTTTCGAATTTTTCAAATTCTCGCTTTTTAAATTTTCAACTTTTTGATTTGTCTTTCGATTTTTGATTTCCCTGGGAATGTGAAAAAAACTTTCGATTTTTTAATTTTACTATTTTGGCAGTTTTTTGATTTCTCAATTATTTGATTTTTAAAAAGATCGGGAAAATAGACGTTTATTTTTTTTTTATTTTTGATTTTTTATTTTTTGTCACCGAGTTTTTGGAAGCGAGTAAAAAGTAATTTTGATCAGCGATTGCCAAGTTTACTGTACTTAAAAACATCTGAAAATTTTGTTTCTAATTTTCAACTTTAGGATTTTTCGATTTTTCAAAATTTCGGTTTGAATAAATTTGTTCTTGAAAACTTGAAAAATTAAAAATGAAAAAATGTCAAAATTGTAAAATTAAAACTTGAAAAATCAAAAGATTTGAATTAAAATTACTAAATTGTCAAACCATTTATCAAATGAAATATTCAAAAGTTGAAAAATCTAAAAACTAAAAAAAATGAAAACTGGAATTTCGAATTCGATTTTATGAGACTTGTTTTTTTTTTCAATTTTTCGATATTTCAGTTTTTGATTTTCCGATTAAACAGTTGTACAATTTTCCCATTTCTCATTTATCCAATTTTTCAATTTGTCACTTTTTGATTTTTGAGTTTTTTTATTTTTAGCAAGTAGTAGCCCCGCCCACCTTCCCTTATTTTCTTGAAGGATATGTCATTTGCCAAAATCAGTCTTATCTGGAGAAGTACTAGCCCCGCCCACCCACCCGTATTTTTTTAGGAGATATGTCATTTGCAAAAATCAGTCGTATACTTGCCAAGATATGATTGATTTTGGCAGATGACTTACTCTTCTAAGAAAATAAAGGGTGGGTGGGCGGGGCTAGTACTTGTCAAGATAAGACTGATTTTAGCAGATGATCTATTTTTTATTTTCTTAGAAGAGTAGATCATTGGCCAAAATGAGTCTTATTTTGGCAAATACTACCCCAGCCCCCCGCTTTTTATTTTCTTGGAGGGTAGATTATTTGGCAAGTGCTAGCCCCACCCACCCGCCTTTTGTTTCGTTAGAGAGTAGATCATTTGCCAAAATCAGTCTTATCGTAGCGAGTACTACTAAATTTTTCAGTTTTTCGATTTTTCAACTTTCGAATTTTTCAACTTCTCGCTTTTTAAATTTTCAACTTTTTGATTTGTCTTTCGATTTTTAATTTCCCTGGGAATGTGAAAAAAACTTTCGATTTTTTAATTTTACAATTTTTGCAGTTTTTCGATTTCTCAATTATTTGATTTTTAAAAATATCGAGAAAATAGATGTTTATTTCTTTAAATTTTTGATTTTTTATTTTTTGTGACCGAGTTTTTGGAAGCAAGTAAAAAGTAATTTTGACCAGCGATTGCCATGTTTACCGCAAATTTAAAACATCTGAAAATTTTGTTTCTAATTTTCAATTTTTGAATTTTTAGATTTTTCAAAATTTCGGTTCGAATAAATTTGTTCTTTTAGTTAAAAAACCGGAAAATGACAAACTGTGAAAAGGAAAAGTTTTAACTTGAGAATTTGAAAAATTAAAAATCAAAAAATGTCAAAATTGTAAAATCAAAACTTGAAAAATCAAAAGATTGGAATTAAAAATGCTAAATTGCCAAACAATTTATCAAATGAAATATTCAAAAGTTAAAAAATCTAAAAACTAAAAAAAATGAAAACTGGAATTTCGAATTCGATTTTATGAGACTTGTTTTTTTTTTCAATTTTTCGATATTTCAGTTTTTGATTTTCCGATTAAACAGTTGTACAATTTTCCCAATTCTCATTTATACAATTTTTCAATTTGTCACTTTTTGATTTTTGAGTTTTTTTATTTTTAGCAAGAACTAGCTCCGCCCACCTTCCCTTATTTTCTTGAAGGATATGTTATTTGCCAAAATCAGTTTTATCTTGACAACCACTAGTAACGCGCACCCACCCTTTATTTTCTTAGAAGAATGGGTCATCTGCCAAAATCAGTCTTAACTTGACAAGTACTAGCCCCGCCCACCCACCCGTATTTTCTAAGGAGATATGTCATTTGCAAAAATCAGTCGTATACTTGCCAAGATATAATTGATTTTGGCAGATGATCTATTCTTCTAAGAAAATAAAGGGTGGGTGGGCGGGGCTAGTACTTGTCAAGATAAGACTGATTTTAGCAGATGATCTATTCTTTATTTTCTGAGAAGAGTAGGTCATTGGCCAAAATGAGTTTCTAGCCCCACCCACCCGCCTTTTGTTTTGTTAGAGAGTAGTTCATTTGCCAAAATCAGTCTTATCGTAGCGAGGACTACTAAATTTTTCAGTTTTTCGATTTTTCAACTTTCGAAATTTTCAGCTTCTCGGTTTTTAAATTTTCAACTTTTTGATTTGTCTTTCGATTTTTGATTTCCCTCGGAAAGTGAAAAAACTTTCGATTTTTTAATTTTACTATTTTGGCAGTTTTTTGATTTCTCAATTATTTGATTTTTAAAACGAACGGCAAAATAGACGTTTATTTTTTTTTTAATTTTTGTTTTTTTATTTTTTGTCACCGAGTTTTGGAAGCGAGTAAAAAGTAATTTTGATCAGCGATTGCCATGTTTACCGTAACTTAAAAACATCTGAAAATTTTGTTTCTAATATTCAATTTTTGGATTTTTCGATTTTTCAAAATTTCGGTTCGAATAAATTTGTTCTTTTAGTTAAAAAACCGAAAAATGACAAATTGTGAAAAGGGAAAGTTTTAACTTCAGAACTTGAAAAATTAAAAATCAAAAAATGTCAAAATTGTAAAATCAAAACTTGAAAAATCAAAAGATTGGAATTAAAAATGCTAAATTGTCAAACAATTTATCAAATGAAATATTCAAAAGTTAAAAAATCTAAAAACTAAAAAAAAAATGAAAACTGGAATTTCGAATTCGATTTTATGAGATTTGTTTTTTTTTCAATTTTTCGATATATCAGTTTTTGATTTTCCGATGAAACAGTTGTATAATTTTCCGATTTCTCATTTATCCAATTTATCAATTTATCATTTTTTGATTTTTGAGTTTTTTAATTTTTAGCAAGTACTAGCCCCGCCCACCCTCCTTATTTTCTTAGAGGATATGTCATTTGCCAAAATCAGTTTTATCTTGACAAGTACTAGCCCCGCCCACCCACCCTTTATTTTCTTTGAAGAATGGGTTATTTGCCAAAATCAGTCTTAACTTGACAAGTACTAGCCCCGCCCACCCACCCGTATTTTCTTAGGAGATATGTCATTTGCAAAAATCAGTCGTATACTTGCCAAGATATGATTGATTTTGGCAGATGACCTATTCTTCTAAGAAAATAAAGGGTGGGTGGGCGGGGCTGGCACTTCTCAAGATAAGACTGATTTTGGCAGATGATCTATTCTTTATTTTCTTAGAAGAGTAGGTCATTGACCACAATGAGTCTTATTTTGACAAATACTACCCCAGCCCCCCCGCTTTTTATTTTCTTGGAGGGTAGATTATTTGACAAGTGCTAGCCCCACCCACCCGCCTTTTGTTTCGTTAGAGAGTAGATCATTTGCCAAAATCAGTCTTATCGTAGCGAGTACTACTAAATTTTTCGGTTTTTCGATTTTTCAACTTTCGAATATTTCAACTTCTCGCTTTTTAAATTTTCAACTTTTTGATTTGTCTTTCGATTTTTGATTTCCCTGGGAATGTGAAAAAAACTTTCGATTTTTTAATTTTACTATTTTGGCAGTTTTTTGATTTGTCAATTATTTGATTTTTAAAAAGATTGGGAAAATAGACGTTTATTTTTTTTTAATGTTTGATTTTTTATTTTTTGTCACCGAGTTTTTGGAAGCGAGTAAATAGTAATTTTGATCAGCGATTGCCATGTTTACTGTAACTTAAAAACATCTGAAAATTTTGTTTCTAATTTTCAATTTTAGGATTTTTCGATTTTTCAAAATTTCGGTTTGAATAAATTTGTTCTTGAAAACTTGAAAAATTAAAAATGAAAAAATGTCAAAATTGTAAAATCAAAACTTGAAAAATCAAAAGATTGGAATTAAAAATGCTAAATTGTCAAACAATTTATCAAATGAAATATTCAAAAGTTGAAAAATCTAAAAACTAAAAAAAATGAAAACTGGAATTTCGAATTCGATTTTGAGACTTGTTTTTTTTTCAATTTTTCGATATTTCAGTTTTTGATTTTCCGATTAAACAGTTGTACAATTTTCCCATTTCTCATTTATCCAATTTTTCAATTTGTCACTTTTTGATTTTTGAGTTTTTTTATTTTTAGCAAGAACTAGCTCCGCCCACCTTCCCTTATTTTCTTGAAGCATATGTTATTTGCCAAAATCAGTCTTATCTTGACAACTACTAGCCCCGCCCACCCACCCTTTATTTTCTTAGAAGAATGGGTCATCTGCCAAAATCAGTCTTAACTTGACAAGTACTAGCCCCGCCCACCCACCCGTATTTTCTAAGGAGATATGTCATTTGCAAAAATCAGTCGTATACTTGCCAAGATATGATTGATTTTGGCAGATGACCTATTCTTTTAAGAAAATAAAGGGTGGGTGGGCGGGGCTAGTACTTGTCAAGATAAGACTGATTTTGGCAGATGATCTATTCTTTATTTTCTTAGAAGAGTAGGACATTGGCCAAAATGAGTCTTATTTTGGCAAATACTACCCCAGCCCCCCCGCTTTTTATTTTCTTGGAGGGTAGGTTATTTGGCAAGTGCTAGCCCCACCCACCCGCCTTTTGTTTTGTTAGAGAGTAGATTATTTGCCAAAATCAGTCTTATCGTAGCGAGTACTACTAAATTTTTCAGTTTTTCGATTTTTCAACTTTCGAATTTTTCAACTTCTCGCTTTTTAAATTTTCAACTTTTTGATTTGTCTTTCGATTTTTGATTTCCCTGGGAATGTGAAAAAAACTTTCGATTTTTTAATTTTACTATTTTGGCAGTTTTTTGATTTCTCAATTATTTGCTTTTTAAAAAGATCGGGAAAATAGACGTTTATTTTTTTATAATTTTTGATTTTTTATTTTTTGTCACCGAGTTTTTGGAAGCGAATAAAAAGTAATTTTGATCAGCGATTGCCATGTTTACCCTAACTTAAAAACATCTGAAAATTTTGTTTCTAATTTTCAATTTTAGGATTTTTCGATATTTCAAAATTTCGGTTTGAATAAATTTGTTCTTGAAAACTTGAAAAATCAAAAGATTGGAATTAAAAACTGCTAAATTGTCAAACAAATTATCAAATGAAATATTCAAAAGTTGAAAAATCTAAAAACTAAAAAAAATTAAAACTGGAATTTCCAATTCTATTTTATATTTGTTTTTTTTTCGATTTTTCGATTTTTCGATATTTCAGTCTTTAATTTTCCGATTAAACAGTTGTACAATTTTCCGATTTCTCATTTATCCAATTTTTCAATTTGTCATTTTTTGATTTTTATATTTTTTATAGTTTTAGCAAGTACTAGCCCCGCCCACCCTCCTTATTTTCTTAGAGGATATGTCATTGGCCAAAATCAGTCTTATCTTGACAAGTACTAGCCCCGCCTACCCACCCTTGATTTTCTTAGAAGAATGGGTTGTCTGCCAAAATCAGTCTTATCTTGACAGAAGGTACTCCTAAGAATGTTGCACATCCATAAAGAAGAGAAAATGGGCTCCTGAGATTATTTCACATCAATAGAAAAACAGAAGTGCTTCGAGATCCCGAGAGTGTTTCACATCCATAAAAAACCGGAACTAGCCCCAAGGTAGTTTCACATCTATGAAAAATATATCGAATGTGCCCCCGAGATAGTCCCAGATCGACAAAAAAAGACTGAATCCCCACCGAGATTGTTTCACATTTATAAAAAGATAGAAGTGGTTAACGAGATTGTTTCACATTTATAAAAATATAGAAGTGGTTAACGAGATTGTTTCACATTTACAAAAAAGACATAAGGTGCCCCGAGAATATTTAACATCCATACAAAGTCAGAATGGGCTTCGGAACAGCGTTTCACATCAACAAAGAAAAGAAGGTGCCCCAAGAATGTTTCACATCCATAAAAAGACGAGAAGACTCCCGAAGGGTCTCACATCCATAAAAAGACAGAAGGGGCCCCCGAGATTGTTTCACATCCATATAGAAGAAAAAATGGGCTGTCGATATCCCATCTATCAAAAAAAGACAGAAGGTATTCCCAAAAATATTTCACATCTATGAAACGACAGAAAAGCCTCCCGAGATTGTTTCACATCTACAAAAAGACAGAAGTGGTTCGAGATTCCGAGAGTGTTTCACATCCATAAAAATCGGAAGGAGCCCCAAGATAGTTTCATATCTATGAAAAATATATAATAATATACAGAAGTTTCCTTCGAGATTGTTTTGTATGTTTCATATTTATAATGTTTCATGGTTATACAAAAAAGACAGGAACGGACTCCGAAATTGTTTCATATCTACAAAAAGACAGAAGGGGTGCCAGAGAGAATGTTTCACACCTTAAAAAAATACAGAAATTGCCCTCAGAATGTCATATATACATAAAAAAAGACAAAACCATTAAAACAACACAATAGGAAACCCCGAGATTTTTTCACAACATAAGAAAAAAACACAAAGTCGGGAATTATTTCACTTAAATTCAGACAGTAGGGTTCCCCGAGACACTTGAGATGACTTGAACTGGCCTAACCTGACCTGGCATGACTTCACTTGCTCTGACCTGACCTGACTTGTCCTGAGATAAATATTTTACATCCATAAAAACACTCAAAGACATTCTTTCACAATAAAAAAGCTTTTAGTTGACTTTGAAATTCCTTCACATTCTGAAAAAAAGACCAAAAACCGTAGAAACCCCAGATATGGTTCCACTTAAAAACATATTAGTCCAAAGTCTGTTTAAAATAAAATACTGATAACATCAATAAATAAAACAAAATAGAACTTGGTTGTTCCAAACAGAGAAAAAAAATTGAATCAGAAAAAACCAGAGATTGTACCAGTTTCAGCGACTTAGTTTGGTCCTGATGCGTCATCTCCTGCTCCCTAATCTGCGCCTTCAAATCCCTCTTATCCTTCAACAGCTCCCTCTCCTGCTCCGTATGGTCATCTTGCGCCATCTTCAGCGACACCAGCGCCTCCGCCTTACATTCCGTCAAACTATTCTGGTGTTCGTACTGCAAATGCTTCACTTTCTGCTTATAGAACTTCAACTCGTCTTCATTCTTCTCGGCGGCTTCTTCAATCTGCCGATCTTTATTCCTGCAATTTGTGTGTGAAGCACAAATCTTTCCACACAAAACTTGTTCTACCTCAATTTCGCCCTCGCCTCCTCCAGCTCGTTCTTCGTGATTTCCCAGAAAGTGCGCAGTTTGTCCCTTTCCAACTGGAAGAAGTTCCTTTCTTCTCTTTCGCGTTCATTCTCTTCCTTGATTCGGTGGCAGAAAACCTCGAGCTGCTCTCGGGTCATGGAGGTGGTGTCGACGCCATCGATGATGTTGCCGACACCCCCTTTACCTTTACCCTTTTTCTTGGGGGGCTAAAACACGTGGGGTAAGTGGATGGTGAAAAAAAGACACACTTACCATGCTGAGCTTTTCCGGAGATTTAAACTCGAAATGGAGGTTTGACGTTGGGGGTTGTCTGAGTGATGGTTGCTAAGGGGTGATGGTTCGATCAGAGGGTGTGTTTGATTTTGACTGAACAAATTTGATTAATTACATCGCGGTGTTGTGGCAACTTTATATACACTGGGGTATAGTGGGTTGCCTAACTCACCAATGTTATTAATTAAATTATTATTTAATTATTCTTTTAAATAACTAATTTAATTGTGACTTGCATAATAAGTACCACGTCACGAAAAATGCACGAAAATTGGAAACGTACCGGTGTGAATTGAATGTTGATTTTGGTTGTTTGTGGGCGTTTATCGCTCTTAACTGTAAGATAAAAGTAGTAAATTCCAACAATAAGCCTAATGTTTTGCATTACATTTTACATTAATACAATTATCGGCTTCGCAACAATTAAATTAGCACTTCCATGGTGGTAAATATCCAGGCAATTTGCTCAGCGATAATAATAAAAACAATAATTCTGCGTTAAATGAAAAAAATTAATCTCTTTATTTGCAGAAAGCGTGGACAGTGATTGATTTACCACGGAAAACAATAAAAGAATCTTGAGGAGATAAAGCAAAGCAAATAGTAAAATTGTTTTTGTAGTTGCGTTTGGAGCATCTGAACAATCCATTTTGCAATAAATTAATATTACCAAGGTTGCGGAGATGTAGGTTTTAATTAAAATAGGTCAGATATGAATGTGGTTATCGCTAATTATTTGTTATTACTTGTAGTGTGTACCATCTTATTTGCCAGGTGTAACACGTTGGTATTAAATCGCGTATTCATATCGTAATGATAGTTATTACACATATTCGATCGAATTATTATGCAAACGCCATTTTCATAACAATTACCCAAAGTCTTTTATGTGCTCAATGTGTTAGAAGCTATTGAAAACATTCTCAGACGCAAAATATTAACACGATGATTAACACGTTGTTATTGTAATTACAATTAATTGGGCAACTTTGCCGAAATGCTCATTCGAATGTGTGCTTTTTTAATCACTGACTAGTTTTGGCCGTTTCGTTGCAGCTAAATTTAAAAGCACTTAATTTTGGCGAATTTTCAGTTTTCGCCACGAATTCACACTTCTTTTTTTGGCAGTCGTTTCCTGCACCCAAAAATCCGACCACTTTTTACCAATTAAAAACCTGATAATCGAATTTGTGAAAACAATTATCGGAAAATCACTAACAAAACGACGAGACGCAAATCCAACTAGTTTGAGTTTCCTGTTTTGGCGGATTTTTGTTTTGTTTTAGAACTAGTTAGAGTGGAATCAGGATTCGGTTTTTTTCCAGGAGAAGCCTCGAACTTGTGAATTAAAAAATAATGCGTTTGTTTTATTCCGAGCACGATTTTCGTTCCACAACAATGTCGGAATCTTTGAAAAATCTCCATTTCGCAACCTTGGTGAAGATTATGCCTCGAATATGTAATGAAATTTGCAAAAAATCGCTATCAAGCGATGAGAGGCAATTAAGCTGTAAAATTAAACAGTAGTTAGCGTATCTTTATTGCTTGTAAACGATACGATTTCTGTCATAAAGCGTTAAAAAATTGCGTGTTACGACAGAACGATTACTCTTTTCTAAAGCATTTTTCGGACTCGGTATTAAGATGAGACTTGCTCTTGTTACATAATTTCCGTTCTGAAAAGCCATTGAGCAATTTGTGAATTTAATGTACGCTGGAACTGTCAACCGCATGCAATACGCTCTATAAAAAAATTTACGAAATTTATGGACGAGAAGTGTGCTGGAGGTGTGGTCGAAAGAAAAAATTAAGCGGGGCTTGGGGAAATTTGCGCTTTCTGGGCGGCTTCTTCGTCGAAGAGGATGAGCGTGCTCGAATTATGGAACTGAAGTATCACGTGTGAGTCGATCAATCGTATTTCAAGAATCATAATCATAAGTTTCTTAGTTTCTGTTTTTTGCTGCAGCGGTGACGTCAATCGAGCGTGGGTAAAAACCGGAGGTAGTTTTGAGAAGACAATTGGATGAGATTGAATCAGTGTTATTAAATTGGTTGCCAATGAGAGGATAGATATTTAATAGTGGAAGAATTATCAAAGAAAAAAGATGGAAAACAGGATAAAGAAAATTTCCAGTACTAGTCGTATAATAGCTTTTAATAAAAGTAGGAGTCACTGACAGTTTTTCTTTTAAAAAAAGGCCCTAGGAGTCCCCGAAATGTTAAAAAAAAACACAGCAGAGAGCCCCGATATTCTTTCACAACTTAAAAAATAAACCCCATAGGGAGCCCCAAGATTCTTTCACAAATTAAAAACAAAAATCCAGTAGAGAGTAGGGAGGATTCTTTCACAAACTTAAATAAAAGACGCAATCAGAAGCTCCGAGATTCTTTCACAACTTAAAAAAAGACACAAACCGGGAGTCTCGAGATTTTTTCAGAACCTTAAAAAAGACACAGTCCGAGGTTGTTACACAATCTAAAAAAATATGACAGAGATTCTTATATAATCTGAAAAAAAACACGATAGAGAGCCCCGTGATTCTTTCAAAACCTTAAAAAAAGACACGATAAAGAGCCCCGAGATTCTATCACATCTTAAAAAAAACACAATAAGGAACCCCGTGATTCTTATACAACCTTAAAAACATGACACAAAAGGAAGCCCAGAGATTCTTGCATAACCTGAAAAAAAAGACACAATAGAGTCCCGTGATTCTTTTACAACCTTAAAAAAAGACACGATAGGGAGTAATGAGATTCTAACACAATCTTAAAAAAAATGACACAAAATTCATTCACAACTTTAAAAAAAGACACAAAAGGGAGTCCCTAGTTTCTTTCACAACCTTTAAAAAAAGACACAATAATGCCCCATGATTCTTACACAACCTTAAAAAATGACATAAAATAGAGCCCAGAAATTCCTTTATAACCTGAAAAAAAGACACAATGGGAAACTTGGTGATTCTTTCACAACCTTACAAAAAACACAGGGTAGGGAGCCCCGGGGATTCCTACACAACCTTAAAAAAACAATCACACAAAAAGCCACCTCGAGATTCTTTCACAACATTTAAAAAAGACATTAAGAGTCCCCGAGAATCTTTCACAACCTCAAAAAAGGCACAATAGGGAGCCCAGAGATTTTTTCATATCTTGAAAAAAAAAACACAATGGGGTTCTCCATGATTCTTTCACAACCTTACAAAAAACACACAATAGGGAGCCTCAAGATTTTTTCACAACGTTAAAAAAGATATAATAAGTAACCCCGAGATTCTTTCACAAGCTTAAAAAAAAACACAATAAGGAACCCAGTGATTCTTACACAACCTTAAAAACATGACACAAAAGGGAGCCCAGAGATTCTTGCATAACCTGAAAAAAAAGACACAATAGAGTTCCGTGATTCTTTAATAACCCCAAAAAAATAACACGATAGGGAGCCCTGAGATTCTAACACAATCTTAAAAAAAATGACACAAAGTTCATTCACAATTTTAAAAAAAGACACAACAGGTAGTCCCTAGTTTCTTTCACAACCTTTAAAAAAAGACACAATAATGCCCCATGATTCTTACACAACCTTAAAAAATGACATAAAAGAGAGCCCAGAAATTCCTTTATAACCTGAAAAAAAGACACAATGGGAAACTCGGTGATTCTTTCACAACCTTACAAAAAACACAGGGTGGGGAGCCCCGGGGATTCCTACACAACCTTAAAAAACAATCAGACAAAAAGCCACCTCGAGATTCTTTCACAACATTTAAAAAAGACATTAAGAGTCCCCGAGAATCTTTCACAACTTCAAAAAAGGCACAATAGGGAGCCCAGAGATTTTTTCATATCTTGAAAAAAAAAACACAATGGGGTTCTCCATGATTCTTTCACAACCTTACAAAAAACACACAATAGGGAGCCTCAAGATTTTTTCACAACGTTAAAAAAGATATAATAATTAACCCCGAAATTCTTTCACAAGCTTAAAAAAATTACATAAAAGAGAGCCTGGAGATTCTTTCACAATTTCAAAAAAAAGGCACACTAGGAAGCATCGAAATTTTCACAGTCCCTGAGAATCTTTCACAACCTCAAAATAAGGCACAACATGAAACCCCGAAATTCATTCACAACTTAAAATAAAAATACAGCAGGCAACCCCGGAATTCTTTCACAACCTTAAAAAAGACATAATTGAGGGCCCAAGATTCTCTCACAACTTTAAAAAAAGACACAATGGGGAGCCCCGAGATTCTTACACAACCTTAAAAAAATGACACAAAAGGGAGCTTTCAGATTTTTTCACAATCTTTAAAAAATTAATTAAGAATCCCCGAGGATTTTTCACAATCTCAAAAAAAGCACATTAAGGAGTTTTACAATCTTAAAAAACGACAGTCAATAGTTAAGCTTATGATCTTTTCACAACTTAAAAAAAGACACAATAGGGAGCCAAGAGATTCTTTCATAATCTGCAAAAAAAGGCACAAGAGAGAGCTCCGTGATTCTTTCAAAACATTAAAAAAAAAAGATATGATGGACGGGCCAATATTCTTTCACAACCTTAAAAAAAAGACACAAAAGAACCCTGGAGATTTTTTCACAACCTTTAAAACGACATTAAGAGTCCCCGAGAATCTTTCACAACCTCAAAAACGGCACAACAGGGACTCCCATGATTCTTAACATCGTTCAGGAAAAGACACAATAATTAACTCCGAGATTCTTTCACAAACTTAAATAAAATTACACTAAAGGGAGCCCGGAGACTCTTTCACAACTTCAAAAAAAGGCACACTATGAAACATCGAGAATTTTCACAACCTTAAAATAAGGCACAACCTTGAGCCCCGAGATTCATTCACAACTTCAAACAAAAAAACAGCAGGAAGCTCAAGATTCTTTCACAACCTTAAAAAAATATTACACAAAAGAAAACCCGGAGATTTTTTCACAATTTCAAAAATAGTCACACTAGAGAGCATCGAAATTCTTTTTTTAAAAAAGACATTAACAATCCCCGAGAATTTTTCACAACCTCAAAATAAGTCACAACATGGAGACTTGATTCTCACAACTTAAAACAAAAACGCAGCAGGGCACCCTGGATTCTTTCACAACCTTAAAAAAGATATGATAGGAAGCCCATGATTCTTTCACAACCTTAAAAAAGACACAATAGAGAGCCCCGAAATTCTTACACAACCTTAAAAAAATTACACAAGGAGGAGCTTCCAGATTCCTCCACAACCTGTAAAAAATACATTAAGAATCCCCGAGAATCTTTCACAACCTCAAAAAAGGCACAACAGGGACTCCCATGATTCTTAACACCGTTCAGGAAAAGACACAATAATTAATCCCGAGTTTCTTTCACAAACTTAAATAAAATTACACTAAAGGGAGCTCGGAGACTCTTTCACAACTTCAAAAAAAGGCACACTAGGGAGCATCGAGAATTTTCACAACCTTAAAATAAGGCACAACCTTGAGCCCCGAGATTCATTCACAACTTCAAACAAAAAAACAGCAGGAAGCCCAAGATTCTTTCACAATCTTAAAAAAATATTACACAAAAGGAAAACCCGGAGATTCTTTCACAACTTCAAAAAAAGTTATAATAGAAAGCCCATGATTGTTTCACAACCTTAAAAAAGACACAATAGAGAGCCCCCCGATTCTTACACAACCTTAATAAAAATGACACAAAGAGGAGCATCCAGATTCCTTCACAACCTGTAAAAGATACATTAAGAATCCCTGAGAATCTTTCACAACCTAAAAAAAGTACAACAGGAAGCCCCATGATTCTTGCACAACTTAAAACAAAAAACAGCAGGGAGCCCAAGATTCTTTCACAAACTTAAAAAAAATTTACACAAAAGGAAACCCAGAGATTCTTTCACAACTTCAAAAAAAGGCACTCTTGGCAACATCGAAATTTTTTCTTAAAAAAAAACATTAAAAATCCCCGAGAATCTTTCACAAACTCAAAATAAGGCACAACATGGAGCCCCGATAGTCAATCACAAACTTAAAACGAAAACACAGCAGGAAACCCTGGGATTATTTCACAACCTTAAAAAAAATGACATAAAGGAGAGCTTCCAGATTCTTTCACAACCTTTTAAAAATATTTTAAGAATCCCCGAGACACAAGAGTTAACCCCGAGATTCTTTCACAAACTTAAATAAAATTACACCAGAAGGAGCCCGCAGATTCTTTCACAACTTCAAAAAAAGGCACACTAGAGAGCATCGAAATTCTTTTTTTAAAAAGACATTAACAGTCCCCGAGAATCTTTCACAAACTCAAAATAAGACACAACATGGAGCCCCGATATTCAATCACAAACTTAAACGAAAACGCAGCAGGGAACCCTGGGATTATTTCGCAACCTTAAAAAAAGAAATGATAGGGGAAACAAGATTCTTTCACAACCTTAAAAAAGCTACACTGGGGAGCCCCGAGATTCTTACACAACCTTAAAAAAATGACACAAAGGGGAGCTTCCAGATTCATTCACAATCTTTTAAAAATATTTTAAGAATCCCCGAGACACAAGAATTAACCCCGAGATTCTTTCACAAACTTAAATAAAATTACACCAAAGGGAACCCGGAGATTCTTTCACAAATTCAAAAAATGGCACAGTAGAGACCATCGAAATTCTTTTTTTAAAAGAAAACATCAACAATCCCCGAGAATCTTTCACAAACTCAAAATAAGGCACAACATGAAGTCCCGATGTTCAATCACAAATTTAAAACGAAAACGCAGCAGGGAACCCCGGGATTCTTTTGCAACCTTAAAAGAAGAAATGATAGGGGGCGCAAGATTCTTTCACAACCTTAAAAAAATATATACAGGGAAGCCCTAAGATTCTTACACAACCTTAAAAAAATTACACAAAGAAGAGCTTCCAGATTCTTTTACAACCTTTTAAAAATATTTTAAGAATCCCCGAGACACAAGATTAACCCCGAAATTCTTTCACAACTTTGAAAAAACATGCTAGGGATCCCGAGATTCCTTCACAACCTTAATAAAAGACACAATATGGAGCCTCGTGATTCTTTCACAACCTTAAAAAATGACACCAAAGGGATCGTCGAGATTCTTTCACAAGCTTTCAAAAACACATTAAGGGTCCCACATCACAGGAATCTATCACAACCTCAAAAAAGGCACATTAGGGACCCCCAAGATCCTTTTACAACCTTAAAAAACACTCAATAGTTAGCCACGTGATCCTTTCACAACTTAAAAAAAGACACAATAGGTAGGTCAGAGATTCTTTCATAACCTTACAAAAAATACACGATAGGAGCCACAAGATTCTTTCACAACATTCAAAAAAAGACACAAAAATTAAGCCTGAGATTCTTTAATAACCTTAAAAAAAGACACAAAAGAGAGCCCGGAGATTTCTTCACAATTTCAAAAAAAAGAAGTCCTAGGAAGCATCGAAATTCTTTCTTTAAAAACGACATTAAAAGTCCCCGAAAATCTTTCACGACCTGAAAATAAGGCACAATATGGAGCCCCAAGATTCATTCACTACTTAAAAAAACACAAGAGTTCCTCTCACAACTTAAGATAGACACAATGGGAGCCCAGAGATTTTTTCATAACCTGAAAAAAACACAATAATTAACCCCAAGATTTTTTCACAACCTTAAAAAAAGGACACAAAAGGAAACCCCGTGATTCTTACACAACCTTAAAAAAATGACACTAAGGGAGACTCGAGATTCTTTCACAACTCCAAAAAAAAGACTTCAAATCCTTCGGATATCTTACCGTTTTCCAGAATCTCCAACTGAAATGTTGCAATTTTTACGATTTAAAAAAAAAACACGTAGTGATCTAGGTCCCATAATTTCATCATTCCTTCCAAAACACAATTTTTACTGTTTTTAAAAAATCCCTCGAGATGGTTATTCGATAACGATGTGTCTGAACATCAATTTCTCTAATAAGTTCGCTGTAGTTTTCATTTTTTAACCTTTCCCAAACTTGCTGACAAGCTAATTGCTCTTTCTCTTTTCCGTTCACTACTACGATTATTTCTTTTTGTACCCTTCTAGTAACATAATTTGATATTTTATCACTTGGAATATCATATTTTCCGTCATCGAAATCTGATATTCTACGATTCCACACATTTTTAACGTTTTTAAGATAAGATTTTTTCTTGAAGTTTTCCAAAAATCCGTATCAACAACCCGAAAAAAAACAAACATTCCATTCATACCCGGCGCCTTGATCCGTCACCAACATCAAACAACAAAGCACCAAGTACATATTTGCATTCTTCGAGACAAAACTTCTAATAAATTATTACCTATTTGTTTTTAATGTTGTAACGCTTTATTGAACTTGTGTATTGTCTCCCTAATAATAAATATTTAACTAGAATTAAAAGAAACGCGACCTTGCCCGAATTGCACACATTTTGAGAATTCTTCCGATAAATAATTTATGCAAATACAAGCGCATTTTTAGTCTTTTTTTATTTACATGATGTAAGCATTTAACACCCGACTTATTGGAAATTTATCCAACCGTTGCATGCTTATTATTAGGACAAATATGGAGGCTGCAAATATTTAAATTAGAAATATGATGACGAGTGCTGGCTTGATTTACTCCTTGTTTGGAAAAAAGCTGGTGATTTACGAGCATCAAAAGGAAAAACGGATTTTGCATCGAGACGTGAAAGTCACACTTTAATTTCCACATCCTTCAAAACAGGATTCGGTGGAGCGTGACAAGGAAGATGACTGTGTTTCCTGTTGTCGCATAAGTTAACTTAAGATTTAAATTTCTTCTTGTTTTGTTGATATTATGTCAAGATATTCGCCCCATATTTTAAACCAGGAGCTTATCGCTGTATACAAATATGTAACAAATACAGCGAAAGAATAAATGCTGATGTCGGACGAATCTTATCAGTTGTGCTAATTTTTTCGTAAGAGAAGCTTCTGCAATTTTTTAACTCAGTCGAAATGGGTGAGTTTGTTCTATTTTTTTTTTCTTTGTTGACTAGAGTCACTCAAACACTTAGGTACTTACATAACAAACCGTAATTAAACTTCAATTACCGGTCTTCATTCTATTAATAAACAAATTGTTATGACTGGTTAATTTAGGAAGGAACGTGCAAATGGGAAAAATCCTGCTTGCAATAGTAATTAGGTAATTAGGCGATTGGATCTCATCATGTTTATGTAACGACCTACGTCACACCTTGGCTGCACAAAATGAGAAAAAAATGGTAATTCCACGGTTCTCATGACTTTGGTACTTTTAATTTTGAGGCGCAAATCGCAATCAGTGATTCAGACTCCATTTTTGCGGTTTTATTCACTAATGGTTAATCATTTCGGTGGAATTTTTTGTTCTCGAAGTAATTAATCAATGCGATTTTAATAACGACTGCGTTTTATGGTGTGTCGTAGGTTGGGTCCGGAAAATGTGAGCTTGCAGGTGTTCCGCTAATTTGTGTCGATGATCGTATTTGTTTCTAATGAGTATTGTCTCATCGCGATATATAGACTTATTTATCTATGTTGGCGTTTATTTGTCTGATTTTTTCCTGAGAAATTTATGGATAATTTTTTATAAATTGTGTTTTTGGGTGAGCGTTTCCCCTCGTCTGCACTAATCGGACCTAATAAATAAACACACATATGTACCTGCTTTTTTTTTTGAAGAATGATTGTTGTATATTTGAGTCATAAAGTTGGTTTTGATTAATTATAACAATAGTTTGAGAAGAATTCTCCTTTTTCTGACGGATATATATTTTTTTGTAATAAAAGTAATTATAACCGATTATTTTCAAAAATCTACATCGATTCTACTTGACTCGGACGTTTATAAATTTGAGTGGCAGGATTTGTTTTAATTATTTCCGTTTTGACAATATTTTGAGAAAAATTCATAACTTTTTTCTGAAGAACAATTTTTTTTTTAGTAATATTTGTCGATTTTTTTGTCTTTTCAGATTGGCGTGTTTTGTTAGAATTAATTTTAAGTGAAAAAGCATTTTAATAAATACAACAAAATTATTTTCCGTTTCAAAATTCGCGGGTATTTTCAAAAATCTATATCGATTCCCCTCATCTTCTACGAATAGCAAAAAAATGTCAACGTCTTTGTCGTATAATGTATGGTCTCTATCAAATATTACGCCTAAAAAGTCGAGTGGAAAGATTGGTTTGAAATATTTCGATTATATATATTTTGAGATCAGTTGATAAAGTTTCCTTTAGAAATATATATATTTTTTTAGAAATTAATGTCAAGGTTTTATAAACAGTATTTTCGAACAAACATGCATTATTGGAAATCATTTAAAGGTAAACAGCATTTGGGTTAAATAAAAGAACTAATACATCGATTTGAAAATTATTCTTTTTTTTCGAAAATCTACATCGATTTATGTTTATAATTTATAAATCTCTTATTAAATGTTTTTGATTAATAACTATTGGTTGTTATTGTCCTAAAAAAATTAAAAGGTGGATTTCAGTCATCATCGTTACTAAGAAATCAGGAAGTAAGCCGAAGGTAGATTATGGAAAAAACCTAATTTTATAAAAGTAAAATTGGCAACATTGCACGTATCTAATGCGTCAATACCCCCTAAGGAAAGAGAGGGTGGGTGGGCGGGGTTAGTACCTTCTAAGAAACGACGGATTTTGGCAAATGACGTTTCCTCTCAGAAATTTAATTAAATTATTATCAAAAAAGACACTAGAGACTCCAAAGCACTTTCAAATTCATTCCCCACACGAATACCTAGAACATCATAAAACGGAGTCCCAAAATTAACTCAAAAACAGGTCAGGTCAGAATTTTTCAAAAATACTGATAATACCAAACTGCCCCAAAATTATTTTAAATATGTCATTTACCAAAATCGGTCTTGTTTTAGCAGGTACTAGTCCCGTTTACCCACTCTCTCCTTTCTTAGAGGGTATTTCATCTGCCAAAATCATTTTTATTTTAAAAGGTATTAGCCCCGCCCACCCACCCTCTTTTATCTTAGAAGGTATGTCATTTGCCAAAATCACTCTTATCTTAGCAAGTACTATCCCCGCCCACCCACCCTCTCTTTTCTTAGAAGGTATATCATCTGCCAAAATCACTTTTATCTTAGCAGGTACTAGCCCCGTCTACCCACCCTCTCTTTTCTAAGAGGTTATCTCATTTGCCAAAGTCAGTTTAATCTTAGCAGAGGAGGGTGGGCGGGGCTAGAACCTGCTAAGATAAGAGTGATTTTGGCAAATAACATACCTTCTAAGAAAAGAGAGGGTGGGTGGGCGGAGCCAGTACCTACTAAGATAAGACGGATTTTAGCAAATGACGTATCTTCTAAGAAATTTAATTAAATTATTATAAAAAAAGACACTAGAAACTCCAAAACACTCTCAAATTCTTTCCCCACAGGAATACCTAGAACATAAAAAAACGAAGTCCAAAAATTAATTCAAAACCAGGTCAGGTCAGAATTTTCCAAAAATATTTAGAACTCCAAACTGCCCCAAAATTCTTTTAAATACGTTATTTGCCAAAATCGGTCTTGTTTTAGCAAGTACTAGCCCCGTTTACCCACTCTCTCTTCTCTTAGAGAATATCTCATCTGCCAAAATCACTTTTACCTTAGTAGGTACTAGCCCCGCCCACCCACCCTCTCTTTTCTTAGAAGGTATATCATTTGCCAAAGTCAGTTTTATCTTAGCAGGGAAGGGTGGGCGGGGTTAGTACTTGATAAGATAAGACTGATTTTGGCAAATAACATACCCTCTAAGAAAAGAGAGGGTGGGTGGGCGGGGCTAACACCTGCTAAGATAAGAGTGATTTTGGCAAATAACATACCTTCTAAGAAAAGAGAGGGTGGGTGGGCGGGGCTAGTACCTGCTAAGATAAGACAAATTTTAACAAATGACGTATCTTCTAAGAAATTTAATTAAATTATTATAAAAAAAGACACTAGAGACTCCAAAGCTTTTTCAAATTCTTTCCTCACAGGAATACCTAGAACATAAAAAAACGGGGTTCCAAAATTAACTCAAAAACAGCTCAAGTCAGAATTTTCCAAAAATACTTAGAACACCAAACTGCCCCAAAATTATTTTAAATATGTCATTTGCCAAAATCACTCTTATCTTATCAGGTACTAACCTCGCCCACCCACCCTCTCTTTTCTTAGAAATGATTTCATTTGCCAAAGTCAGTTTTACCTTAGCAGGGGAGGGTGGGCGGGGCTAGTACTTGATAAGATAAGACTGATTTTGGCAAATAACATACCTTCTAAGAAAAGAGAGGGTGGGTGGGCGGGGCTAACACCTGCTAAGATAAGAGTGATTTTGGCAAATAACATACCTTCTAAGAAAAGAGAGGGTGGGTGGGCGGGGCTAGTACCTACTAATATAACACGGATTTTAGCAAATGACGTATCTTCTAAGAAATTTAATTAAATTATTATAAAAAAAGATACTAGAGACTCCAAAGCTTTTTCAAATTCTTTCCCCACAGGAATACCTAGAACATAAAAAAGCGGGGTCTCAAAATTAACTCAAAAAACAGGTCAGGTCAGAATTTTCCAAAAATACTGATAACACCAAACTGCCCCAAAATTATTTTAAATATGTCATTTACCAAAATCGGTCTTGTTTTAGCAGGTACTAGTCCCGTTTACCCACTCTCTCTTTTCTTAGAGGGTATTTCATCTGCCAAAATCACTTTTATTTTAGCAGGTACTAGCCCCGCCCACCCACCCTCTCTTATCTTAGAAGATATATCAATTGCCAAAATCACTCTTATCTTAGCAAGTACTAGCCCCGCCCGCCCACCCTCTTTTTTCTTGGAAGGTATGTCATTTGCCAAAATCAGTTTTATCTTAGCAGGGGGGGGGGGGTGGGCGGGGCTAATACCTGCTAAGATAAGAGTGATTTTAGCAAATAAGATACCTTCTAAGAAAAGGGAGGGCGGATGGGCGGGGCTAGTACCTGCTAAGATAAGACGGATTGTAACAAATGACGTATCTTCTAAGAAATTTAATTACATTATTATAAAAAAGACACTAGAAACTCAAACACTCTCAAATTCTTTCCCCACAGGAATACCTAGAATACAAAAAAAACGGGGTCCCAAAATTAACTCAAAAACAGGTCTGGTCAGAATTTTCCAAAAATACTTTGAACACCAAACTGCCTCAAAATTATTTTAAATATGTCATTTGCCAAAATCATTCTCATCTTAGCAGGTACTAGCCCCGCCCACCCACCCTCTCTTTTCTTAGAAATGATTTCATTTGCCAAAGTCAGTTTTACCTTAGCAGGGGAGGGTGGGCGGGGCTAGTACTTGATAAGATAAGACTGATTTTGGTAAATAACATACCTTCTAAGAAAAGAGAGGGTGGGTGGGCGGGGCTAATACCTGCTAAGATAAGAGTGATTTTGGCAAATAACATACCTTCTAAGAAAAGAGAGGGTGGGTGGGCGGGGCTGGTACCTGCTAAGATAAGACGGATTTTAACAAATGGCGTATCTTCTAAGAAATTTAATTAAATTATTATAAAAAAAGGCACTAGAGATTCCAAAGCTGTTTCAAATTCTTTCCCCACAGGAATACCTAGAACATAAAGAAACGGGGTCCCAAAATTAACTCAAAAACAGGTCAAGTCAGAATTTTTCAAAAATACTGAGAACCCCAAACTGCCCAAAAATTATTTTTAATATGTCATTTGCCAAAATCGGTCTTGTTTTAGCAGGTACTAGGCCCGCCCACTCACCATCTCTTTTCTTAGAAGGTATATCACTTGCCAAAATCACTCTTATCTTAGCAGGTACTAGGCCTGCCCATCCGCCCTCCCTTTTCTTAGAAGGTATCTTATTTGCTAAAATCACTCTTATCTTAGCAGGTACTAGGCCTGCCCACCCACCCTCTTAATAACTTTTTAGAAGTTATCTCATTTGCCAAAATCAGTTTTATCTTAGCAGTGGAGGGTGGGCGGGGCTAGTATTTAATGAAATAAGACTGATTTTGGCAAACAAAAGATCATCTAAGAAAACAGAGGGTGGGTGGGTGGGGCTAATACCTGCTAAGATAAGAGTGACTGGCAAATGACATACCTTCTAACAAAAGAGAGGGTGGGTGGGCGGGGCTAGTATCTGCTAAGATAAGAGTGATTTCGGCAAATGAAATATCTTCTAGGAAAATAGGGGACGGGTGGGCGGGTCTAGTATTTGTTAAGATAAATTTTTAATGTGTGACTACGTAATCAATGAAACTGAAACTGAAACAAGGGACATCGATAGAATGTTAAGTGAAAAATTAGATGCTGTTGTGACAACTATGCAACTGAAAATTGAAAATCTGCACGAAGAAGTGAAGGAAATTAAAAGCTTATTAACATGTAAGAATGCGACCCATGATGATATGAAGTGCCTGCAAGTTGATAACAAAACGACAAAAACTGACGACCTCAAACAAAAGAAAAAGATCTGTATAAAATTATTTTATGTGGAGACATTAATGTAGACCCCATAAAAAGCAAAAATGACTGTAATAATTTAAGAAATATTTTAAATAGGTATAACATATCACAAAAAATATGTCAACCAACTAGAGTAACCCGCACAACGTCATCAATAGTTGATAATGTATTTGTCAATTTTACAGAGTGTGACTGCTCCGTAGTTAACTTTGAACTGTCTGACCACTATGGTCAAATTATAAATATTACTACCTCTGAAATTAAATCCCAACAAAAAACCATAACCTATAAATGGATTATTTCTATTGATAAGTTAACCATGTATCGAGAGGAATTACAAAAAGTTGATTGGTCATACGTATACGTAGAATCTAATCCAAATACTGCAAATAACATTTTTTATAACATTATTTATTCCCTTTTTAATTGCATATTTCCAGTTAAACGTCTAGCAACAAAATCAAACAATACAAATAGTTGGATAACAAATGGTATAAAAAAGTAATGTTAAAGAAAACGTGAACTGCGTCATTTAAAACTTCAAGGCTTTATCGATAAGGATTATTATAACTATGGCTGCAGTGTTGAAAAATGTCATAGTGGATGCAAAAAGAATGAGTAACGCAGCGATGATTAAAAACTCTAGAAATAAAAGTAAAACTATATATACTCAAAAACATGTCTTGGATTGTAATTTTTTGTAGAGAAATAATAAGGATTTTGCAATTAAATTCCGTTTATTTGACTCTTGACGATTAAAAAAAGGTCATCACAATTGAGAGAGGGCGGGCAGGGGGGGCTTATATTTTGCCTTTTTTTTAATATACATAGTCGTTTTTTCAGAACAAGAAACTCAAAACATGTTTAAAATGGTAAATTCTTCTAGATAAATATGGATCTTCTTGCAATTAAGCCCCGCCCCTCGATCTGACAACAAATGAAAAATTCATCACAATTGAGAATTGAGATCGGGGCGGGTATGGATAGAGCCTCATCTTTGGCTTTATTTTTCTTAACATACATAGTATTCTTTGGACAACATGATACTCAAAACATGTTTTTAATTTATCGTAGAGAAATAAGGATTTTGCAGTTAAACTCCGCCTTCTTGGCTTGCGACGAATAAAAAAATCATCACAATTGAGATGAGGCGGGTGGGCGGGGCTACATTTTGCCTTTTTTTCTTAATATGTGTAGACTTATTTCGACAACAAGAAAATTAAAACATGTCTAAAATGATAAATTTTTCTAGTATTCAACTTAAATCCGCCACTTTGTATAACACGAATACTTAAGAACATGTTTCACATGGTAATATTGTCTCGTAGAAAAATAAAAATTTCACAATTAAGCTCCACTCCTCGGCTTACGACGAATAAAAAAAATCATCAGAATTGAAATAGGGTGGGTTTGCGGGGCTTATATTTTGTTTTTTTTTCTTAATATCATAGCCATATATAAAATATTATGTAGTTAAAATAGTATATTTTTTTGAAAAAATATGGATTTTGCAATTATAGGGCGAAGCCTAATTGCAAAATCGATATTTTCTTATACAAATTTTCCATTTTAAACATGTTTTAAGTTTCGGGTTGTAAAAAAAAGTCTACAGATATTAAAACAAAAAAACATAATACAAATATCTGCCTCGATTTATGTTTATAATTTATAAATCTCTTATTAAATGTTTTTGATTAATAACTACTGGTTGTTATTGCCCTAAAAAAAATTAAAAGGTGGATTTCAGTCACAATCGTTACTAAGAAATCAGGAAATAAGCCGGAGGTAGATAGTGGAAAAAAACCTAATTTTATAAGAGTAAAATTGGTAACATTGCACGTATCTAATGCGTGAATACCTCCAGCTAGTAGACATTAATCGTGATAAGATAAAACTGATTTTGGCAAATGATACATCCTTTAAGAAACGAGAGGGTGGGTGGGCGGGGCTACTACCTGCTAAGATAAAAGTGATTTTGGCAGATGAGATATCCTCTAAGAAAAGAGAGGGTGGGTGGGAGGGGCTGTTACCTGCTAAGATAAGACGGATTTCAGCAAATGACGTATCCTCTAAGAAATTTAATTAAATTATTATAAAAAAAAGATACTAGAGACTCCAAAGCACTTTCAAATTCTTTCCCCATAGGAATACCTAGAACATAAAAAAACGGAGTCCCAAAATTAACTCAAAAACAGGTCAGGTCCGAATTTTCCAAAAATACTTAGAAAACCAAACTGCCCCAAAATTCTTTTAAATATGTCATTTGCCAAAATCGGTCTTGTTTCAGCAGGTACTAGCCCCGCCCACCCACCCTCTCTTTTCTTAGAAGGTATGTCATTTACCAAAAACAGCTTTGTCTTAGCAAGTACTAGTCCCGCCCACCCATCCTCTCTTTTCTTAGAAGGTATCTCATCTGCCAAAATCACTGTTATCTTAGCAGATATTAGCCCCGCCCACCCACCCTCTCTTTTCTTAGAGGTTATCTCATTTGCAAAAGTTAGTTTTATCGTAGCAGGGGAAGGTGGGCGGGGCTAGTATTTGGTAAGAAAAGGCGGATTTTGGCAAATGACATATCTTCCAAGAAAACAGAGGGTGGGTGGGCGGGGCTAATACCTGCTAAGATAAGAGTGATTTTGGCAAATAACATACCTTCTAAGAAAAGAGAGGGTGGGTGGGCGGTGCTAAGATAAGACGGATTTTAGCAAATGACGTATCCTCTAAGAAATTTAATTAAAGCATTATTAAAAAGACACTAGAGACTCCAAAGCACTTTCAAATTCTTTCCCCACAGGAATACCTAGAACATAAAAAAACGGTGTCCCAAAATTAACTCAAAGACAGGTCAGGGTAGAATTTTCCAAAAATACTTAAATCACCAAACTGCCCCAAAATTCTTTTAAATATGTTATTTGCCAAAATCGATCTTGTCTTGGCAGGTACTAGCCCCGCCCACCCACCCTCTCTTTTCTTAGAAGGTATGTTATTTGCCAAAAACAGCTTTGTCTTAGCAAGTACTAGCCCCGCCCACCCACCCTCTCTTTTCTTAGAAGGTATATCATTTGCCAAAATCACTCTTATCTTAGGAGATACTAGCACCGCCCACCCACCCTCTCTTTTCTTAGAAGGTATATCATTTGCCAAAATCACTCTTATCTTAGCAAGTACTAGCCCCGCCCACCCGCCCTCTCTTTTTTTAGGGGTTATCCCATTTGCCAAAGTTAGTTTTATCGTAGCAGGGGAAGGTGGGCGGGGCTAGTATTTGGTAAGAAAAGACGGATTTTGGCAAATGACATATCTTCCAAGAAAACAGAGGGTGGGTGGGCGGGGCTAATACCTCCTAAGATAAGACTGATTTTAGCAAATGACGTATCCTCTAAGAAATTTAATTAAATTATTATAAAAAAAGACACTAGAGACTCCAAAGCACTTTCAAATTCTTTCCCCACAGGAATACCTAGAACATAAAAAAACGGAGTCCCAAAATTAACTCAAAGACAGGTCAGGTTAGAATTTTCCAAAAATACTAAGAACACCAAACTACCCCAAAATTATTTTAAATATGTCATTTGCCAAAATCGGTCTTGTTTTAGCAAGTACTAGCCCCGTTTACCCACTATCCCTTTTCTTAAAGGATATCTCATCTACCAAAATCACTTTTATCTTAGCAGGTACTAGCCCCGCCCACCCACCCTCTCTTTTCTTAGAGGGTATCTCATCTGCCAAAATCAGTTTTATCTTAGGAGGTAGTAGCAACGCCCACCCACCCTCTATTTTCTTAGAAGTTATTTCATTTGTCAACGTCAGTTTTATCTTAGCAGTGGAGGGTGGGCGGGGCTAGTACTTGATGAGTTACGACTGATTTTGGCAAATAACATATCATCTAAGAAAAGAGAGGGTGGGTGGGCGGGGCTAATACCTGCCAAGATAATAGTGATTTTGGCAAATGACATATCCTCTAGGAAAATAGGGGGCGGGTGGGCGGTTCTAGTATTTGTTAAGATAAAACTGATTTTGCCCCTACCATTCTTGTAAAAACTTGTGAAATTTAAAAGTGTTAAATTACAAACTTCTATAGTAACGAGTTAAATTTTGAAATCTACGGGAAATGGGCAAAATACTTTTCCTCGACTCGGACATAGCAAAAAAATGTCTGCATTACGTTATAACAGATATATTTGAATAAAAAGATTGGTGGTAATTACTTCGATTTTGACAATATTTTGAGAAAAAATCATTAGTCTTCTTTGAAGAACTTTTTTTTAATAATATTTTTCTATTTTTTATAGACTGCATTTTCAGAAAAGCTTATATTGTTAGAATTAATTTCAAGTGAAATAGGATTTTGATAAACACAATAAAATTATTATCCGTTTCAAAATTCAGTCATTGCAAAAAAAATCTCAACGTCTTCGTCACGTTATGTAGGGACTCTGTCAAAAAATTCCTGAGTGATCGTCATACTATTAGATCCAACAGATAACGCATTATTTATAAATTTGAGTAGAATAATAACTTTGAAGAACATGATTTTTTTGTTTATTTTTTTGGACTGTATTTTCAGATAGCATGTTTTGTTAGAATTAATTTCATTTAAAAAACGACAAAATTATTATCTTTTTGAAAATTCGTATTTATTTTCGAAAATCTGCATCGATTCCCCTCTACTTCTCCTATGGACATACCAAAAACACTCAGCCTTTTCGTCGCATTATTACCTCCATCAGGTAAAACCCAATTGCAGTTGAGCAACAAAATTACTTTAATTATATATTTCTATCATAACGATATTTTCCGACAAATCCATAACTTCCTTTGCGGCATATTTGTTTATTATTTTTTTTAACCAACGGTATTTTCTGATAAGCGTGGAATGTCGACATTCATTTTAACAAAAACACCAACTGGCGCCAATTTTCGAACCCCTGCACCGATTCCCCTCTTCTTCCCAACCAAGTACCAAAACCCCAAATCATCTTCGTCACTTTATCACCCCAGATAACACCCATAAACTTGAGCAAACACCGCCCGAAAACCTCGCCACACCTCCGTCCCGATTCGAGCCCGCGCGAAAATCTACACCATTTTCAAAATCCCTCCTCTCAAAGTGCGTATTGTTGTCGGCGCTTTTATTTAAGTGTCCCGAGCCAGCCGCCTCGATTCATTCAGTTCCACTCCTGACCGACATTCAAATCTCCCAGAGATTTTGTTTGATTGACACTGCACTCGCAAACTAGTTTACTTGTACTGTGTCGTCGATTCGTTACACATATTGTGAACAGTGTAGAAAAACTCGGTGCTCTCGTTTCAAAACCGCTGCAATGGCGAGCAAGGAGGCGAAAGGTAAGGGATTTGTGCGTTTTGTCGGGATGAGGGGAATCGCCACAAAGGCGAAACGACACCCTTAACAAATTTTTTTTTTATTATTAGTAAGTCGAAGTAAAATTGGACGTTGGTAGAACATTTACGTATTTCGATACGTTATCGCTAAATTCCAGGGCCTGTAGCACTTAAACTGTTAATTATTCGGATGTAATTGATTGGGTGATAATCGTGATAAGTGAATTATGCGACAAAAAAACGGGCTTTTTTCGTGTTCGCTTTAATGATAATTGAGTGATACATGATGTACACTTAAGGTGGCACTCGACGGGACATTTTTAGAACAATTTGTTTGATATCACTGGAATTGTTTTATTAGGGATGTTAACACCGTTTTTTCTACGAACGTGATTATTTAATCCGCACGGTTTGTTTAGTTTGCCGGTTTTACTTTTTCTATTTATTGCCCCAAATCTGAGTTAAGTCGACTCGTTATCTGCGTAATTATTTTTAACTTTCGGATGCACTAATTAAGTATATAAAAACAACAACAATAAAAACAATAAGTGATGACGTCGTCCAAGAGATTGTTTTTTCGTTTCTTATTTCCATGATCTGACACGCATCGAGATAAAGTCGAGATTTAGTGCTCCTCGAATTACGGAATTATTATTTTTATGACAAAGTAACAATTGTTGACGCACACTACTTAAAATCGTGTCAATCTGTCCTTGATCTCATCAAATCGATAATCACATAATACTTACTTAAGATAAAATTTTTTATTAGTAACTACCGTATTTGTGACACTAGATAAAGCGAATCCTCTCACAATTCCAGCGATAAGCTGAAAGTAGTTTAAAGGAAAAAACAAACAACAAGTGAAATGAGAAATGCGAAAGAGAGCGTGAAGAAAATAAAAGAAACTTGAAAGCTTTCATCGCGATTGTTCCGATCAATGAAGCGTTCGTACGCCTGTAATCTCGACACAATTTGCATTAATTAGGGTTTCCATACCTATTGTACTTTCTAAGAGAAATGTAATTAATTTAGCGGATTAAACTTGAAATGTAACAAGTCCTTGTGCAAGAGATTGGCACCGATTTCATTCACCGATAATTCATTATGTAAATAAACCTCGTGTTGTGGTTTTTCAGGGAGCGAAGGCATCTTGGGACTGTCCGAAATCACCGAAAACAAGTCAATATGGCGGATGTTGCTAGCCGAGTTCCTCGGGACGTTTCTTCTAGTCTGCGTGGGCTGTGGTTCTATAGTGCTAGGGGACTTCAGCGTCGTCCGAATCGGACTGACTTTCGGAATCACAGTGGCCACGCTAGCGCAAGTGAGTGATGCGGCAGTGAACTTGATTATTAAATTATTTTCAAAATTGCGATTTATATCTGCTAGGAAAGCGATCTAGAGCACCGGCTTGCGAAACCGACCGGAGTGATTGTGTGGACCGCTTTTCTCGCCAAGCGGCTAGTCCGTGCGAGAAAAAGAGGGAACTCGCTACGGATAAATTTTAGTTTTTGTAGCGATTCCCCTCTTCTCACCTACACTAATCTAATAATAGCTCTTTGACAACAATACACGTAACAATATTGAAGAATCGTAATTTATAGCTGTATTCAAATGTCAGGTCAGTGCAGATCAAGGCTGCTCTTTCCCAAAGAATGTAACAATTACTCATTTTTGCCAAGACGCAATAAAATCATCCTTATCTGGTCTATTTACAAAAGTGACATTAATTCGGCATGTCGTGAATTTTTATTCGGGTTTGTGACGACCACAACAGTGAAATCATCAACCATGACCTCTCTTAAATCTAAACTTGTCACTGCACAAAAACGTCTACACCTATTATCCGCTACACAAAAAATTAAATCTGACATTTACAGGTTTTAATAATGGGGTCGTCGTTGCACGCTTTATGAAATGTTATAGATAATATTCTCGATATACTATAATGGGTGGGCTGAACAAACACGGTAATTGAAAACTGTGGCCAGAATTTTAATTGAGTCAAGTCGTCGGAGTGCGCTACAACTACTTTGTTTCATGATTTGCGCTTTTCGGACCTTTTGCACTATTGTGTTTGTTTTGTTGATGTCATTTGATAGGCAAATATTGCGAAAGGTCACTGGACCACAGCTCCCAAAATCGATAACTGATCCGTGTAGACAATTATCTGATAACGCTTTAAATATCAAGTCCCGTTGCCGAGAAGAGGGGAGTCGCTGCAGCGAGTCCCCTCTGCCGCACTAATCGAATGTAGATAAATTTGCGCTGCGCCTTTAGAATAATGCTTTAATTGTTGTAATGTGGACTCATAACTCATTGATCTCCCTGTAGTGGGACGGGTCCAAGGTAAAAAGTTTCATAACGTTATGGCACAGATTCGGGTAGAGTAGGTGTCTCGGGTTTGGCCGGGGGCTAGTGCGAATAAGACAGACATTCGGGCACCAGAAGAAAGCACGATAGGTAAAATTTTAAAATCACTTAAGCCCGATTTTGCAACTCCGCTGCAATTTTTTCCCATTTAAGGGTATGCCCGTTTTAATTATTACTTACATCGAGAATTATTACTTTCCATTTCCACATCCTCATTACGACTACGTATCTAACGTGCAAAATCTATTAATGTGCTAAGTATCGCATATGACCGAATTTATAAAGTTGAAGGCCATGAGAACTTAAATTAAATCGTGCGTGTTAGCTGTCAAACGAATTGTAATTAACTTTAGGGTATATAGGTAATGGTTTCATCACTGCTGAGTGGCGGATGTGATGCAAATGATCTTCGATGACGGAAAAAACTAAGTACGTGAAAATATAGCTAAGTTCGGAAGAGGGGACTCGCCGAAATTTGTGGCGATTCCCTTCTATTTTTTTGCACCGACATAGCGATCGACGAAAATTGGGTATAAATAAACTAGTAGCGTCTGTTTTGTAACGCTGCGCAACGACTTGTTCATGAAACGGTAAAAGGATGCCGCGAAGAATACAGTGTGCTTGAGGCGCTTGTTTGCGGACGTTCACATTCAAGAATCACCAGAGGCGATATAGTATATGTTCCATTTTTTAATAACCGATTTTCGACGAAATTAACGATGTTGCAAAAGTACCGAAAGTTGTAATTAATGGAATGGAGGATGACGTCGGTTTGTGGATACAGTGCACATGATCTGTTATCTGCGTTATCACTGCACCTAATTAAACAGTAATTGTATAATATAAAATCTCCTTGTATTGTTCTTGATAAATATTATTTAATTAGGTATTTAATTTTTGCTTCTCGAACGTAAGCTAAAAAGTGTTGTAATCGACTGGTTACTTTTTGCTTTTACGACGTTTCATGACCCTTAGAGTTCGAAAAAATAGGTCTCCCGTTAAACGTCATTACCAAAATTTACATCAGTATATATTATTTCAATTTAATCAAAATTTATTCGTTTATCCTCTTACAAAAAATGATGACGTCATTTAAAAAGTTTGCCTAATAAATTTTCTCTGAAATATGCAAAATATTATTACACTAAATTTGCGGTTTTTCGAAAAATCTGGATTTTTTTGATACAATAATTTTTTGTTTTTCCTTTTTCTTGCAATTTTTCGACATTGCAAGCTTTGTTTTTCTTATTTTCTTTCATGTTTCAATTTTTCTATTTTTCGATGTTTCGGTTTCATGATTTTTCGTTTATCCGATTTAATTTCTTCAGTTGTGCGATTTTTGGATTTTACAATATTCCATTTATACGATGTTGCAATTTTTCGGTTATTAATCTTTAGATTTTTCTTTATTTCTTCAATTTTTGAGTTTTTAGATTGTTCAAAGTTTTTTTTATAATTTCATTTTTGATTTCCCGGTTTTACAGTTTTGCAATGTTTCCATTTTTTTGATTCAAAAAGCTGAAAAATCGAACAACTAAAAAATCAGGAAAAATTGAAAAACTGAAATAACGAGAAATTGCAAAATTAAAAAATTGCAATTCGAAGAACTGAAGAATCGAAAAATTGATACATATATAGAAAAACTAAAAATTGAGGAACTTAAAAAAAGAAAAAATTCAATTTTTCCAAGATTGATTTTCCAAAGAGTTTTCTATTTTATGTCAAGACTAAGAGTTTCTTTTTACAATCCACGTTTCCTTTAAATTTCCAAAAATTTTTCAATTTCTGGACTTTTAATTTTCTAAGTTTTTGATGTTTCAATTTTATTTTCAATTTCTTAATTTCTCAAATTTTTGATTTTGTAATATTTTGATTTCACAATTTCCCGTTTTTAGGATTTTTCGAAATTTCAATTTTCCAATTTTGAAATTTCTCTTTTCTCATTCATCCTAAATTTCAATTTTTCGATTTTTCAGTTTTTCTATTTAACGATTTCAATTCTCGACTTTTACTTTTTAATTTTTTTGTGTTTCAATTTTTTTTTAATTTTATTTTTTGTACTTTTTCTATTTCTCATGTAACCTACTTTTCAATTTTTCGATTTTTCAATTTTTACAATTGTTCGACTTCTAATTAATGTTGGAGTTTTTCTATTTTCAAAATTTTGCAATTTTTCAACCATTCGACTTCAATTTTTTGATAGTTCGCTGTTTTTTCAAAGTTTCGATTTAACAATTTTTCGTTTTTAATTTTGGATTTTCAATTTCTTAATATTTTTTAGAATTTTTTGGTTTCTTTTCTTGTTTTTTCGATATTTATTTTTTTTTCATTTTTAGATTCTTCAATTTTCTATTTTTTTCAATATTTTGATTACTCAGTTTATAGATTTTGTAATTTTACGCTTTCTTAATCTTGAAATTGTTCGACTTGCAGTTTTTCAAATTTTTCGATTTTTATATTGTTTACTTTTTCGATTTGTTAATTAATTTTACATTTTTTTTTTAAATTCCGATTTTATAATTTTCCGTTTTTCAATTTTTGTTTTTCCAATTTTCTGTTTTTCGATTTTTCAATTTTACAATTTTGCGAATTTCAATTTGTCGGTTATCCGATTTTTCGATTCTTAACAATAGAATTTTTCAGTTTTCGATTTTACAATTTTTCGATTATTCAATTTTTGGTTTTCCACTCGGTGTTTCAAGGTTTCAATTGTACAATTTTTGAGTTGTCCCATTTTTTGCTTTTTGAGTTTTCGGTTAGATTTTTTAAAATTTTCCAAAGTTTTTGATTATTTAATTTCACGATTTATGAGAAATTGCAAAATCGAAAAAGGGGAAAATCGGTAATGAAATACAAAGCAAAAAACTGAAGAAACAAAAATTTAAAACATTGACAACTTAAAAAATTAGATTTCGAGAAAGTGAAAAAATTGAAGAATTTAAAGAAAACGTAGATCGCAAATAAATCCTAATCTTGACATAAAAACTAAAAATCGAAAAAAATTAATGAATCGAAAAATTTGAAAACCCAAATTTTCGAATTTTGAATTTTTAGTTTCCTCAACTGTTCGAGTTACAATTGTTCAATTTTACAATTCTTTGATTTTTTAGCTTTTCCATTTCTCAACTTTTGAATTTTTCAATTTTCCGTTTATTCAAATTTACAATTTTTTTTTTTTTATTTTATATGTAGATATTTGAGTTTTAGTTTCTTTTTAATTCTATGATGTTGTTTAGATTTTTCAATTTTCCTATGTTTAATTATTCAGTTCTGTGATTTTTGCAATTTTTCGTTTTTTCGATTCCTCGATTTACCAATTTTTCAATTTTTAGAATTTTCGGTTTTTTGATTTTTCGGTTCTTTTGGTTCCCTCAACTATTAAATTTTTAGACTTTTTGTTTTTTAATTTTTTTAATTTTTCTAATCTCGACATTTCGAGTTATAGATTTTTCGATTTTTTACTTTTCGACGTTTCGGTTTCTCGATTTTTTGAAGTTCCGATTTTCTATTTTTCGACATTCCGATTTCTCGATTTTTCGACTTTTCAGTCTTTCGATTTTATTGACTTTACAATTTTTCGACTTTTCGGTACCCAATTTTTAAATTTTTCGATTTTTCAACTTCCTGGATTTTCGAATTTTCTATTTCTTAATTTTTCAAGTGCTTAATTTTTCGATTTTTTGACTTTTCGATTTCTTAGTTTATAAATCGAAAAACTGAAAAAACGAGAAATTGGAAAATCCAAAAATTTCAAAAAGAGGAACTGAAGAAACCAAACATTGATAAAAATTGGAAAAGCCAATTTTTAGTCTCTTCTTTCAACTTTTCCACTTTTCAACTTTTCAATTTTTCACTTTTTCGTTTCTTCAACTTTACTATCTTTCTTTTTTTTTTATTTTATGTAGCTTAAATTTTTCAATTCTCCTATGTTTAATTATTAACTTTTCGACGTTTTAAATTAAAAACAATTTTTAATTTTTTATTTCTTATTAATTTTTTGGTATTTGGATTTTTCGATGTTTCTATTTCCAGATTTTTAAATTTTTCGAATCTTTTGGTTCCCTCAAAACTATTCGGTTTTTGGACCTTTCGATTTTTCAATTTTTCGACATTTCGATTTCTCGATTTTTTGACTTTTCGGTATTTCGATTTTTTCGATTTTTTGACTTTACGATTTTTGGATTTTTCAACGTCCCGGATTTTCGACTTTCCGGTTTCTGAATTTTTCCAAAATTAACTAAGTAAACTAAAAATCAAAAAACTGAAAAAAGAGGAATTGGAAAATCGAAAAATTTTAAATAGAAGAACTGAAGAAACGAAACACTGAAAAACCAAAAATCGAAAAATTTAAAATTTGAAAAAACTAATGAATTGAAAAATTGGAAACAAAAGAAAACGAATCAAATAAAAAAATATGAAAACCAAAAAATGGTAAAATCGAAAAACTATAAAATCGTCAAAATTGTAAAATCGAAAAATTGTTACATGCAAGATAGAAAAATTGAAAATTAAATATGGAGAAATTGAAAATTTAAAAATCAAACAATTGAAAAATCGAATAAACAAAAGGATTTTAAGTCCTGTAATCGAAAAATGTTAAATTTTAAAATCGTAAAACTGAAAAACCGAAAAATTGGAAAATTTAAGCTGAAAACTTGAAAAATCGAAGCAACGAAGATCTGAAGGGTCAAATATTTTTATGAAGAAATGAAAAAATTATACAATAAAAAACACAAAATTCAAAAAATCGAAAATTTCAACACGAAATTGCGAAGAATTGAAGAAATAAAAACTGAAAAATCGAAAATTTTGTAAAATCGGAAAATTAAAGAAATGAAAAATTACAAAAATCACAATTTTCAAAAATTGAAAAATGATGTTCTTTTGAAATTGAAATTAGAAAAATTGTAAATCTAAAAATTAAGAAACAATGCTGAAATCCAGAAAATACAAAAAAATTAAACTGAATTTGAAAAAATTTGAAGTAGAAAACCAGAAAGAATGTAAATCGAAAAATTAAAGAAAAGATACAAAAATTTAAATATCAGAACATTCAAAAGTTGGAAAGTCGAAAAATTTAAAAATTCAAACCTGAAAACTCGAAAAATTAAAGAAATCAAAAGTTTAAAAAGTTGAAGAATCTAAAAATTGTAAAATTTAAACCAGTAACTCGAGAAATTGAATAATCTGAAAATTGAAAAATCAAAAATCAAATAATTAAAAAATTAAACCGAAAACTCAAAAAATGGAAGAAATAAAATACTAAAAGATCGAAAAATTGAAAAATCTGAATGAAGAAATGAACAATTAAAAGATGGAAATATTCAAAAGTTAAAAAATCCAAAAACGGAAACATTTAAACTAGAAAACTCAAAAAATTGGAGAAGTGAAAAATTATGAAACTTGAAAATTTGCAGAAAGTATAAAAAAATGAAGAAATAAAAACTGAAGAATGCAAAATGTCAAAAGCTGAAAAATCGAACAACTGAATAATTGAAAAACTAAAAAATCAGAAAAAATTGAAAAATCGAAAAACTGAAATAACGAGAAATTGGAAAATCGAAAAATTGCAATTCGAAGAATTGAAGAAACGAAAAATTGATACATATATAGAAAAACTAAAAATTGAGGAACTTAAAAAAAGAAAAAAATTAAATTTTTCCTGGAAATTGTAAGCTTCAATCAATCAATCAATCAATCAATCAATCAATCAAGCTTGATTTTCCATTTTTTTCTATTTTATGTCAAGACTAAGTGTTTTTTTTACAATCCACGTTTCCTTTAAATTCTTAAAATTTTCCCGTTTTTTGGATTTTTCGAAATTTCACTTTTCCAATTTTGCAATTTTTCTATTTCTCATTTATCCTATTTTTCAATGTTTCGATGTTTCCATTTATCCATTTTCCATTTTTACAATTTTTCCATTTTTGCAATTTTTCCATTCTTAATTTCTCAATTGCTCAAATTTTATTTTTTTTATTTTTTGCTGTTTTAGTTTTTTTTCAATTTCTTCATTTCTCAAATTTTTATTTCCTAAAATTCCGATTTCTCACTTTCCCGTTTTTTGAATTTTTTGATTTATCAATTTTCCGATTTGGCTATTTCTCAATTTCATATTTATCCTTATTTTCAATGTTTCCGTTTTAATTTTTCAATTGTTCGACATTTAATCTTTTAATTTTTTGATGTTTCAATTTTTTTTTCAATTTCTTGATTTCTCAAATTTTTTATTTTGTAATATTCCGATTTCACAATTTCTCGTCTTTTGAATTTCTCTCGAAACTCGAAAAATTAAAGAAATCGAAAGATTAAAAAGTTGAAAAATCTAAAAATTGAAGAACTTAAATCAGTAACTAGAAAAATTCAATAATCTGAAAACTGAAAAATCGAAAATCAAATTAAAAAATTAAACCGGAAACTCAAAAATTGAAGAAATAAAATACTAAAAGATCGAAAAATTGAAAAATCTGAATGAAACAATGAAAAATTAAAAGATCAAAATATTCAAAAGTTAAAAAATCAAAAAACTGAAACATTTAAACTAGAAAACTCAAAAAATTGGAGAAATGAAAAATTATGAAACTTGAAAATTTGCAGAAAGTATAGAAAAATGAAGAAATAAAAACTGAAGAATGCAAAATGTCAAAAGTTGAAAAATAGAAGAATTTGGAATTGAAGACTCAAAAATTTTTAAATCAAAAGATCGAATAATCGGAAAATTTTAAAAATCAAGAATTCAAAAGTTAATAAATCGAAAACTTGAAAATTGAAGAAACAACAAAAAGATCGAAGATATTAAAACAATCTTCGATCTGTTTGTTGTTTCTTCAATTTTTCTGGATGTCTAATGTGAAAACTCAACACAGATTCATAAATTACAAGTACAGGAGTATCTTATTTTATAAAATTTGAACATCATTTATTACTGTAAAAATCGGCCAAAATTTGTTCAGCTAATTTTTTTTTTTTTTTAGAGCATCGGTCACGTGAGCGGCTGCCACATCAACCCCGCCGTGACGCTGAGCCTCTTCGTCACCGGGGACATCAAGCTGCTCCGAGCCCTCCTCTTCGTGGCGGTCCAGATGATCGGGGCCATCGGAGGAGCCGGAGTTCTGCGGGTACGGATTGAAATAATGCTCACGTCTCAGCCATTGAACTTGGTGGTCACCGGAATGGAACAGCACCGTTGAGGCCGTGCTATTCGTAACCGATATGCGTGACTAACCTTAGCGGTCAACACTTGCATTGTATTATGCAGTGGACGTTAACTCGAGCTGACCTTAGCCTCTTCGTTATTGAAAAACTTTTATGGGATAAATTATGTAATGAGAGAACGGGAAGTCCTGTTAAGGGGAGACGGACTTGAAGACGTCCGGTTGAAAATTATATAATGATAAGGATAACGATAACATTGATGATGATGATGGTGATGGTAAAATGGGTGGCGTGGTATGTTAGATGGGTTTGCATGACGGAACGTGCCTATCACGGTCGTTTGACATTTACTGGCGTGTGTTAAGTAGCTGGTGTGTGGATTGTAAATAGTGTTTGTAGCTCACACAAGAGGTTAAAAGCTTCTGCCTACGCGGCTAAATTTTTACCATTTTTGTTTGAGTGGTTCTTAAATTTTTCGTGGAAATTGTCACGTCGGTTTTTTATAATCTTGACTATTTGATAGCAAGATTAGGGTCCTTTGATGATCTCTGGGTTTCTTAAGGTATTTTCTTTACGATTGTAAAAGTGTTTTTGCTGCATTAATTAAAAAAAAGCTCAATTTTTTAGTTTTTGATTTTTCAGTTATTTTTTTTTTTTCAAATTTACAATCTTTAGATTTGTTTTTTTTTTCAACTATTTTGTTTTTCATTTTGTAAATTTTCCATTTTCGTTTTTATAATTTCACAATTTTGTAATTTTCCAATTTTAATTGCCCACTTGTTCGACTTTTAATTTTCCAACATTTTGGTGTATTTCTCTATCAGATTTTAAAATTTTTTATTTCTTCTATTTTCCAATTTGCAGTTACCCAATTATTATTTTTTTCAATTTTTAACTTTTCAAGGTTCCGATTTTATAATTTTTTGTTTTCTCGATTTTCCTATTTTTGATTCTTCAAAATCTCGATTTTCCTTTTTCAGTTTTGGATTTGTCAATTATTTAGTTTCTCTATTTTCCAACTTCCTTCGATTTTTTTATTATTCAATTTTACAATTCTTGGATATTTCAATTTCTAAATGTTGTAATTTTTATTAATTTTTCGATTTTTCAGTTTTACGATTTTACATCGTTCGTTTTAAAATTTTAGATTTTTCAATTTTTCGGTTTCTCATTTTCTCCATTTTTCAATTTTTTTATTTTTGAACTTTACGATTTTTCAAAGTTCCGATTTTACAATGAGAGTCAATTTCTCGGTTTCTCGATTTTCCAATTTCTCAGTTTTTTTATTCTTCGAGTTCTCTGATTTTTGATTTTCCAATTTTATGACCTCTCAAAGTATGGTTCGTTTTAAATTTTACGTTTTCAAATTTTTCATTTTTCAATTTTTTTACTTTTTAATTTTTCAATTTCTCAATTTTTCGTTTTTATAATTGGACGATTTTTCAAAGGACGAATTTAACAATGTTTTGCTTTTAATTTTTCGGTTGTTAATTTCTTGGTTTTTCAATACTACAATTTTTTCAAGTTTTTCGATATTTTAAATTTACGATTTTTCACAGGTTCGATTTTATAATTTTTCTATTTATTTTCTACTAATTTCAATACTATGATTTCTCAGTTTTTCGATTTTTCAAATTTTGATTTTTTAATTTTTCACCTTGTTAATCTTGAATTTTTCGACATGCAAGTGTTCCAATTTTTAAGTCTTCCACTTTTATATATATTTTTTAATTTTTAATTTCCAAATTATTCGATTTTTCCATTTTTATATTTTATATTTTTGACTGTCATATCTATTTTTTCATCTATTTGTCAATTGTTTGATTTTTCAATTTCATTTCTTCTATTTTCAATTTGCAGTTTTACAATTGTTCATTTTTTTCAATTTTTAATTTTTAGAGTGTTCGGTTTTATAATTTACCAATTTTTCAATATTATGATTTCCCAGTTTTCCTCTTTTTCAATTTTTCGATTTCTCAATTTTTGAATTTTGCAAGTTTTCGATCTGGCAGTTATTTAGTTTCTCAATTTTTTTATTATTCAATTTTACAATCCTTGGATGTTTCAATTTCTAAATGTTTTAATTTTTATTAAATTTCGATTTTTTAGTTTTACGATTTTACATCGTTCGATTTGAAATGTTAGATTTTTCAGTTTTTCGATTTCTCATTTTTTCCATTTCTCAGTTTTTCTATTTTTGAATTTTACGATTTTTCAAAGTTCCGATTTTACAATGAGTTTCGATTTCTCGGTTTCTCGATTTTCCAATTTCTCAATTTTTTTTTTCGAATTCTCTGATTTTTGATTTTCCAATTTTATGACCTCTTAAAGTATGGTCGTTTTCAATTTTACGTTTTCAAATTTTTCATTTTTCAATTTTTTTACTTTTTAATTTTTCAATTTCTCAATTTTTCGTTTTTATAATTTGACGATTGTTCGAAGGACGAATTTAACAATGTTTTGCTTTTAATTTTTCGGTTGTTAACTTTTTGGTTTTTCAATATTACAATTTTTTCAAGTTTTTCGATATTTTAAATTGACGACTTTTCACAGGTTCGATTTTATAATTTTTCTATTTATTTATTTTCTATTAATTTCAATACTATGGTTTCTCAGTTTTTCGATTTTTCAAATTTTGATTTTTTAATTTTTCGCCTTGTTAATCTTGAATTTTTCGACATACAATTTTTCTAATTTTTAAGTCTTCCACTTTTATATATATTTTTTAATTTTTAATTTCCAAATTATTCGATTTTTCCATTTTTATATTTTATATTTTTGATTTTTATATGTATTTTTTTATCTATTTGGCAACTGTTTGATTTTTCAATTTCATTTCTTCTATTTTCAATTTGCAGTTTTACAATTGTTCATTTTTTTTCAATTTTTAATTTTTAGAGTGTTCAGTTTTATAATTTACCAATTTTTCAATATTATGATTTCCCAGTTTTCCTGTTTTTCGATTTTTCGATTTCTCAATTTTTGAATTTTGCAAGTTTTCGATCTGTCAATTATTTAGTTTCTCAATTTTTCGATTTCCTTCGATTTTTTTTAATTCAATTTTATAATTTTTCAATATTTCAATTTCTAAATGTTTTAATTTTTCTATTTTTGAATTTTACGATTTATCAGAGTTTCGATTTTACAATTTTCTGATTTTTAAATTTTTTATTTTTCAAATTTTCTATTAAGTATTTCAACTTTTCCGTTTTTTGATTTTTCTATTTATCACTTTTTCGTTTTGAATTTTTCGTTTTTAAATTTTCAATTTTGCCATTTTACTTTCTTGCGTTTTTTCAATTTTTCAATTTTTTAATTTTTGAATTTTCAACGACCCGATATTTCAGCTTTTCTGTTTTTCGATTTTTCAGTACACGATTTTTAGAGGTTTCGATTTTACAGTTTTTCGTTTATTTCATTTTTACGTTTTTCCTATTTTTGATTTTCCGAAGTCTCGGTTTATATTTCTTTAAATTTATTCACGGTTTCTCCGTTATTTAATTTTACAATTTTTCGATGTTACAATTTTCAAATAACTTAGTTTCTAGATTTTTATTTTAGTTAATTAATTAATCTTTCACATTTTCTAGTTTTTCAATTTTTACATTTCTCAATTTTTCAACTTTTTCCTTTTTTGATTTTTCAATTTTACAGTTATTCGTTTTCAATTTTTCGATTTTGTATTTTTGAATTTTTCAGTTTTCAACCTCTAGAATTCATCGATTTCTCAATCTTTCGATTATGCAATTTTTCGTTTTTTCGATTTTCCTATTTTTGATTTTTCAAGATTTAATTTTTTCACTTTTTGAATTTTGCAAGTTTTCGATCTGTCAATTATTTAGTTTCTCAATTTTATAATTTTGCAATGTTTCAATTTCTAAATGTTTTGATTTTTCTTAATTTTTCTATTTTTGAATTTTACGATTTATCAAAGTTTCGATTTTACAATTTCTTGATTTTTCAATTTTTTATTTTTCAAATTTTTCGACTTTTCAACTTTACGAATTTTCAAAGTTCTGATTCCAATGAGTTTCAATTTCTCGGTTTCTCGATTTTTCAATTTTTCGATTTCTGCGTTTTTTGATTTTTCAATTTTATGATTTTTCAAACTATGGATTTTACAATCTTCCGTTTTCAATTTTTTATTATTGACTTTTTCATTTTTCAAGGGACCAATTTAACAATTTTTAGCTTTCAATCGGTTGTTGACTCTTTGGTTATTCAATATTTAAATTTTTTCAAGTTTTTTATTTCTCAGTTTTTTGATTTTTCAATTTATCAATTTTTTCCATTTATTAGACTTAGAATTTTATATAAATTTTATTTTTGAATTTCCAAATTTTTCGATTTTTCTGTTTATAGATTTTCTATTTTCAATTTTTGTATGTATTTTTATCTATTTGTTATTTGTTTGATTTTTCAATTTTATCATTTTAGCATCTCGCGTTTTTTCAATTTTTCAATTTTTTAATTTTTTAATTTTCAAGGACCCGGTATTTCAGTTTTTCTGTTTTTCGATTTTTCTGTACACGATTTTTAGAGATTTCGATTTTACAGTTTTTTCATTTTTACGTTTTTCCTATTTTTGATTTTTCGAAGTCACGGTTTATGTTTTTTCAAATTTATTTCTCAAATTTTCGATTTTACGATGTTTTTCTTCACTTTCACGGTTTCTCGGTTTTTTAATTTTACAATTTTCTAATATCTTAGTTTATAGATTTCTTATTTTAGTTAATTTTTCAATTTTTAAATTTCTGATCTTTCAATTTTTCTAGTTTTTTAATTTTTACATTTCTCAATTTTTCAACTTTTTCGTTTTTTGATTTTTCGATTTTATAGTTTTTCGTTTTCAATTTTTCGATTTTGTATTTTTGAATTTTTCAGTTTTTCAACTTCCATAATTCTTCGATTTCTCAATTTTTCGTTTTACAATTTTACGATTTTTCAAGGAACCAATTTTACGGTTTTTCATTGTCAGTTTTTCGGTTTTGAATTTTTGTTTTTCACTGTTTCCATTTTCTCAGTTTTTCGATTGTTCAATTTTTCTATTCTTTCCATTTTTTTTAGATTTATTCGTTGTTTCTATTTTTTCAATATTTTGATTTCTCAATTTTTCGATTTTTCAAATTTTGATTTTTTAATTGTTCACTTTGTTAATCGTGAATTTTGCCATATGCAATTTTTCCAATTTTTAGTCTTCAAGTTTTATATTTTATTTAATTTTTGAATATCCAACTTTTTCGATTTTTCCATTTTTATGTTTTATATATATTTTTTATTTATTTGTCAATTTTTCAATTTTACGATTTTTCAAAGTTTCGATTTTATAATTTTTCAAATTTTTGATTTCTCAGTTTAACGATTTTTCGTTCCAATTTTTTAATTATTTTTATTTTTGAATTTTCAACGACCCGATAATTTCAGTTTTCCTGTTTTTTTTTCGTTTTTTTAATGTTTCGATTTCCCCTGTTTTGATTTATCGAAATCTCTGTTTTCCATTTTTCAGTTTTCGAATATTGCAAATTTTCAATTTGTCAACTACCAAATTTTTTATTTTTTTATTTATAGTTTTTCAACTTTTGATGTCCTATTTTTTCTGTTTTTCAATATTTCGATTTTACATTTTTTTACCTTTTCATTTTTTTTCAACTTCACGAAGTTCCGATTTTACGATTTTTAATTTTACAAAATTTCGATTTTACAATCTTTTAATATCTGAGTTTTTAGATTTTTATTTTTGTTAATTTTTCAAGTTTTTGTTCTTTCATTTTTTCTAGCTTTTCAGTGTTTACATTTCTCAATTTTTCAACTTTTCCGTTTTTTGATTTTTCAATTTAACACTTTTTCGTTTTCAATTTTTCGTTTTTGAATTTTTCAGTTTTTCAACTTTTCAACAATTTTATGGTTTTTCAATTTCAATTTTTCGGTTTTGAATTTTGTTTTTCAGTGTTTATATGTTTTCAATTTTTCTGTTTCTTAGTTTTTCGATTGCTGAGTTTTAAGATTTTTGAAAGTTTCGATTTTATAATTTTTCGTTTCCAATTATTGTTGATGTTTCAATTTTTCTATTTTTTCCATTTTTAGATTTTTTCAATTATTTATATTTTTCAATGTTTTGATTTCTCAATCTTGAATTTTTCGATATTTTGGTTTTCAAATTTTATATACATTTTTTCAATTTTTTGAATTCCTAAATTTTCAGATTTTCTTATTTTATATTTTTGATTTTTATATATATTTTTTCTATTTGTCAATTTAATAAAGATACGATTTTTTTCTTTTTCGTTTTTTCAATGTTTCAGTTTTTTAATTTTTGATTTTTAGTTTTACAATTTGGCAATTTTCGGTTTGCCAATTATCTGATTTTTCGATTCTTAACAACTGAATTTTTCAGTTTTCGATTTTAAAATTTTTCATTTTTTCAATTTTTTTATTTTACAACTTTTCGATTTTTCAGTTTTATTATTTTCGAGTTTTTAGCTCTTTTTTTACATTTTCTGTTTTTCGATTTTTCAATTTAAGAATTCTTAAATTTGTTAATTTTTGAATACTTCGATTTTACCAACTCTGCATTTTTCAATTTTACAAATTTTCAATTTTTTGTAATTTGAGACTTTTTCAAGTTCTCAGTTTTTCAGTGATTCGATTTATCAGTTTTTTATTTAGGTTGCAATTTAACAATCTAAGTTAATAAAAAATCGAAAAATTAAAAACTGAAAACTCGAAAAATCCCAAAAAATTTGAAAAATGTCAAAAATCTTAACCTCAAAATTAACATGTTTATTTTCAGTTAATCGTCCCCGAGAATAAAGAAGGCGGCTTGGGAATAACCAACCTCGGCAACGACCTGACCGACGTGCAAGGCTTCCTCATGGAAATCGTCCTGACTTTCGTCCTGGTTTTCATAGTCCACTCTGTATGCGACCCCCGTCGTAAGGACATCAAAGGCTCCGCTCCCTTAGCAATAGGTCTGGCAGTGACCGCTTGCCATCTTTCGGGCGTAAGAAACCGAAAACCCCGAAACTGTGACCTTTAAATTACAATTATAACAACAATTCCAGATCCCGTACTCCGGATCCAGCATCAACCCTGCTCGCAGTTTCGGTCCTGCCGTCATCATGGATCTGTGGGAGAATCACTGGGTATACATATTTGTTTTCTCGCTCATAGTCATATAAAGCCTGAGATTGATGTAAGTGTGTCGACTTTAATTTACTGTTCTTTTTTCGGTTTCAGGTCTACTGGGCAGGACCACTACTCGGCGGAGTGTTGGCCGGATTAATCTATAAGTATTTATTCAAGGTGACGAAGAGCGAAGCGGAGTCCTACGATTTTTAACTATGGCATTTATATCATTGTCGAAATCATCCACCACTAACCCCCATCGTACCTAGGTACTAATTTATGGTCATTTTTTTACGCTATCATGTGTAGTGTGACTTATTTTAATAACGTTAAATAAATTATTGTCACTGCAATCTTCATTGCCACGTAGAGGCTTTATGTACATATAGTTTTAATTTCACTGTGACGAAGAACGATTGAAATAAAGATTTTAAGTGTTGGATGGTGTTTTATTGGGTGAAATGGAGACAGTTGTATAGGCAACCCTTTATACATATAAAGCATAAATTAATACGTGTCGAGTGAAATAAATAAAAAAATTACATTAACGTGAAAATAGAAATCCGTCAGGAAATTGGAGATCCTGAATTTAAATCATCGAACTTACTCATAGTTCAAAGGTTTTGGATTAATTTTTGGTTTTTCAATTTTATAGTTGTTAGATATGTTGATTTTTCAATTTTTTTAAAGATTTCGACTTCTCAATATTTGATATTTCAGTGGTGTGTGTGTGTCGAATTTCACACAAAGTATCCAGAATTTTTGGAAAAAATTCAAAACTTAATAACAATATTTTGCAATAAAACTTTGAAACTGCAAAACCGATTGCTGTGAAATCTTGTAAATATTTTAAGGTTATCGTAATCATGGTAAATCGTTAAGCAATATTTATTCGTTTATCCCTACCAAAAAAATTGATGACTGCATTTATATTTTTTAGAATTAGTTACACCGAAAATTTGAGAATACAATCTTGTTATTATTAAAAAAATAGATAAATTTGCACTTTCTCGAAAAACCAGGATTTGTTTTACTGTATTCTACGGGCGAGGGAAGTTCTGTCGAAATAACTTTCGAACAATTTTTTGATTTTTAAATTTTGTTCATTTTTCAATATTGCGATTTTATAACTACAGGATTTTTCAATTTTTCATGTCTCGAATTTGCAGTTTTTCAGTTATGCATACTTAGGATGCTAATATTTTTCAGTTTTCAATTTTTTAATATTTCTATTTTTCATTTTTCAGTAGATTTTTCAAAATTTTTACTTTTTTAAATTTTTCGAATTTTTAATGTATCAATTTTTGTATTTTTTGATTTCGCCATTTTTTGTCTTTTTAATTTTACTATTTTTCAAAAGATCAATTTTACAATTTTTCGTTCTCAGTTTTTCCGTTGATGAATTTTTAATTTCTCATTGTCTCTATTTTTTTAACTTTTCTTTTTCTCATTTTTTCGATTTTTCCATTTTACGATTTTTCAAGGTTTAGATTTTATAATTTTTCGTTTTCAATTTTTGATTTTTCAATGCATATTTCTATCTTTTTCAATGTTTCGATTTCTCAGTTTCTCGATTGCTCAATTTTACGGTTTTTCAAAGTTTGGATTTCAGAATTTTTCGATTTTTTAATTTTTGAAATTTTATATATAATTTTTTTTATTTTTTCATTTCTAAATTTTTCGGTTTTCTGTGTTTATATTTTATATTTTCGGTTTAAATTTTTTTACTTTTTCTATTCTATATTCTTTTGGTTTCAATTTCTGATTTCAATTCGCTCCATTTTTCGATTTTTGAATTTTTTAATTTCTCAATTCTTCATTTTTCTATTTTTCGATTTTGCAATTTTCAATTTGACAATTTAATTTTTGATTCCAAACAATTGGATTTTTGTATTTTTCAGTTTTCCGATTTCCGGTTTTTTTCAATTTTTGAATGTCTATTCTGATTTATCAATTTTACAGTTTTCGATTTTTTATTTTTTTGATCTCCCAATTTTTGTTTAATGCAATTTTTCTATTTTTGAACTTAAATTGTTTTAAACTTTTTTATTTTAAGTTTTGCGATTTTGCAATTATGCATTCGATTTTTCAATTTTACAATTTTTACATTTCTTAATTTCCCAATATTGAATGAATGATTTTTCTTCGTATTTTTCAATTTTTGGATTTTTCAGTTTACCAATTTTTTGATTTTATAATTTTTAGATATGTTAATTTTTAAGTTTTTAGATATCAGTTTTTGCTTTCTTAAGTTTTTCGTTTACCAATTTTCATCAATTTCAATTTTCTGGAATTTCAAATTTTGATGTTTTTTATTTTTCAATTCTTCATTTTTTCGATTTTTCAACTTTCGAAATTTTTCATTTTTGGGTTTCTAGATTTATATTTTCCCGATTTTTCATCTTTTTTGTGTTTTTTGTCGAGCATTATGTTCCTTTATGGACAATTTGTCTTTTGGAAGAATAAATCATTATAATTATTACTATTATTATTATTTTGCAATTCTTAGATTTTTCAATTTCCCAATATTGAATTTTTCGATTTCTCATTTTTTATTCATTATTTTTATTTTTACGATTTTTTGATTTTTTAATATTTTTGATTTTTCAGCTTGTAGATTTTGTAATACATCGTTTTTTTATTTATGAGTTTTTCGACAATTTACAAGCTTTAAATTTCATGATTTTTCAATTTTACAATTTTGAGGTTCGTAAATATTTGACTTTTGCAATTTTTCAATACTTTGATTATTTTCAAATTCTGAATTTTTTTATTTTTTGATTTTTAATTTTTCAATTTTTCCAATTTTGAAACTTTCGATTTTCAAATTTCCGAATTTTTAATTATTTTATTGCAATTTTTCTGCCTTTGATTTAAAATTTTTCAGTTTTTCAATTTTCCGAATTTGAATTCTCCAATTTTTTCATTTTTTAACTTTTTTCTTCCAAAGTTTTGTGATTTTTGAATTTTTCGATTTTTACAACTCTTGAGTTTCTATATTTTTAATTTTCAATTCCCTGATTTTGATTTTTTCGTTTCTACAGTATTTAATTTTTCAAATCTACCATTTTCAATTTAATTTTTCAATTTTCTATTTGCAATTTTTGAATTTGTGTACTTCAGTTTCTAAATTCCTTAATTCTTTCTTTTTTTATTTTTTAAATTTCGAATTAATTTTATAATTTTTTTGTTTTTTTAATATTTCTTCAATTTTTCAATGTTTTAATTTCTGTATTTCTCGATATTAAGGTTTCTGGAATTTTAACTTTTCGACTTTTTAATTACATACTCAATTTTTCTACTTTCGAATTTAAAATTGTCTAATTTTTAAATTTTTCGATCTCTGGTTTTTTTTTTAATTTCAATTTTTCAAATTTTGAATTTTTTTCATTTTTTAATCTTTATTTTTTCAATTCCTCAGTTTTACCATTTGAGTTTCTCGATTTTTAAATTTCCGTGTTTTAATTATTTTATTTTTCTGCTTTTGAATTTAAAATTTTTCAATTTTTCAATTTCCCGATTTTGAAAATTTTCGCTTTCTTATTCTTGAATAATTCGACTTGAGATTTTTCAATTTTTTTATTTTCAAATTTTATATATATATACTTTTTATTTTTAAATTTCTGAATTTTTCGATGTTTCTGTATTTATACTTTCATATTTTTTTCCTTTTTCTATTTGTCAATTGTTCGATTTTTAAATTTACGATTTTGCAAAGTTTCAACATTTTACAAGCTTTAAATTTCATGATTTTTCAATTTTACAATTTTGAGGTTAGTAAATATTTCAAATTTTCAGTAGGTATTCTTCAATTTGTCGATTTAACAATTTTTGAAATTTTAAAAATATTTCAAATTCTCATTTTTTTAAATTTTTTGATTTTTAATTTTTCAGTGTTTCAATTTTTCCAGTTTTGAGATTCTCGATTTTTAAATTTCCGATTTTTAATTTTCAATTTTCTGATTTTGAATTTTTTGCTTTTCGTCTTGCAATTTTTCGTTTCTACAGGAATTAATTTTTCAAATTTACAATTTTCAGTTTATTCGCTTTTTCAATTTTTTATTCGCAGTTTTCCTAGTTATCCATTTTAACTTTTTAATTTTTTAATTTTTTATTTCTTCAATTTTTCGTTGTTTTAACTTCTGAATTTTTCGATTTTAGAATTTCTCGAGTTTTTGATTTTTAAATGATTTCATTGCAATTTTTCTACTTCCGAATTTAAAATTGTCTAGTTTTTAGGTTTTTCAAGTCAGGTCAGACCGAAGTCAGGACCAAGTCAGGCCCGATTTAACAAATTTTTGAAAGCTTATGATTTTTCAATGTTTCGATCTCTCGAGTTTTGTTTTCTTCAATTTCAAATTCTTGCAATTTTTAAATTTTGATTTTTTGTCATTTTTTAATTTTTAATGTACCAATTTTTGTATTTTTTGATTTCGCCATTTTGTGTCTTTTTAATTTTACTATTTTTCAAAAGATCAATTTTACAATTTTTCGTTCTCAGTTTTTTCGTTGATGAATTTTTAATTTCTCATTGTCTCTATTTTTTTAACTTTTCTTTTTCTCATTTTTTCGATTTTTCCATTTTACGATTTTTCAAGGTTTGGATTTTATAATTTTTCGTTTTCAATTTTTGATTTTTCAATGCATATTTCTATCTTTTTCAATGTTTCGATTTCTCAGTTTCTCGATTGCTCAATTTTACGGTTTTTCAAAGTTTGGATTTCAGAATTTTTCGATTTTTTAATTTTTAAAATTTTATATATAATTTTTTTATTTTTTCATTTCTAAATTTTTCGGTTTTCTGTGTTTATATTTTATATTTTCGGTTTAAATTTTTTTACTTTTTCTATTCTATATTCTTTTGGTTTCAATTTCTGATTTCAATTCGCTCCATTTTTCGATTTTTGAATTTTTTAATTTCTCAATTTTTCATTTTTCTATTTTTCGATTTTGCAATTTTCAATTTGACAATTTAATTTTTGATTCCAAACAATTGGATTTATGTATTTTTCAGTTTTCCGATTTCCGGTTTTTTTCAATTTTTGAATGTCTATTCTGATTTATCAATTTTACAGTTTTCGATTTTATATTTTTTTGATCTCCCAATTTTTGTTTAATGCAATTTTTCTATTTTTGAACTTAAAATTGTTTTAAACTTTTTTATTTTAAGTTTTGCGATTTTGTAATTATGCATTCGATTTTTCAATTTTACAATTTTTAGATTTCTTAATTTCCCAATATTGAATGAATGATTTTTCTTCATATTTTTCAATTTTTGGATTTTTCAGTTTACCAATTTTTTGATTTTATAATTTTTAGATATGTTAATTTTTAAGTTTTTAGATATCAGTTTTTGCTTTCTTAAGTTTTTCGTTTACCAATTTTCATCAATTTCAATTTTCTGGAATTTCAAATTCTGATGTTTTTTATTTTTCAATTCTTCATTTTTTCGATTTTTCAACATTCGAAATTTTTCATTTTTGGGTTTCTCGATTTATAATTTCCCGATTTTTCGTCTTTTTTTGTGTTTTTTGTCGAGCATTATGTTCCATTATGGACAATTTGTCTTTTGGAAGAATAAATCATTATAATTATTACTATTATTATTATTTTGCAATTCTTAGATTTTTCAATTTCCCAATATTGAATTTTTCGATTTCTCATTTTTTATTCATTATTTTTATTTTTACGATTTTTCGATTTTTTAATTTTTTTGATTTTTCAGTTTGTAGATTTTGTAATACATCGATTTTTTGTTTATGAGTTTTTCGACAATTTACAAGCTTTAAATTTCATGATTTTTCAATGTTACAATTTTGAGGGTCGTAAATATTTACTTTTGCAATTTTTCAATACTTTGATTATCTTCAAATTCTGAATTTTTTTTTCCAATTTTGAAACTTTCGATTTTTAAATTTTCGAATTTTTAATTATTTTATTGCATTTTTTCTGCCTTTGATTTAAAATTTTTCAATTTTTCAATTTTCCGAATTTGAATTCTCCAATTTTTTCATTTTTTAACTTTTTCTACAGTATTTAATTTTTCAATTTTCCATTTTCAATTAAAGTTTTCAATTTTTCTATTTGCAATTTTTGAATTTGTGTACTTCAGTTTCTAAATTCCTTAATTTTTTCTTTTTTTATTTTTTAAATTTCGAATTAATTTTATAGTTTTTTTGTTTTTTTAATATTTCTTCAATTTTTCAATGTTTTAATTTCTGTATTTCTCGATATTAAGGTTTCTGGAATTTGAACTTTTCGACTTTTTAATTACATATTCAATTTTTCTACTTTCGAATTTAAAATTGTCCAATTTTTAAATTTTTCGATCTCTCGGTTTTTTTCTTTAATTTCGATTTTTCAAATTTTGGCATTTTTTTCATTTTTTAATCTTTAATTTTTCAATTCCTCAGTTTTACCATTTGAGTTTCTCGATTTTTAAATTTCCGTGTTTTTAATTATTTTATTTTTCTGCTTTTGAAGTTAAAATTTTTCAAATTTTCAATTTCCCGATTTTGAAAATTTTCGCTTTCTTATTCTTGAATATTTCGACTTGAAATTTTTCGCTTTTTTTATTTTCAAATTTTATATATTGTTACCTTAAAACGTCGTCTCTGCTATAAAAGCGAGGGAAGATACACTTGCCCGTGCTCACTTCCGGGAGAGCCGGTAGGTGGATCCGAGGTTTTAATTCAGAATGAAAGGCTAATTATTTTGGCGAGCTGTATAATAATTAAAATATTTAGGGCTTTTAGTACAAAAAAAAATATTATCTAGGTTAGTAAAAGGTAACAAAACTACAACTAATGTCAGTAACGAATTACCACAACAAATGAACTGACGAACTACTACGCAACAACGGTCTACTAGCTAGTTACAGGAAATGCTGACTATTTCACAAATAAAAAAAATTGGGCGCCATCAAATTTATGCGGGTACGTGAAAATTTGAAAAAACGTTGAAAAGCATGTAAAGAGTGAAAGAGAGAGACGCAGAAAAAAACGGTTTGGTCTGGCGACAAACGATAAGAAAATTTCCGATCGCGATAAGGCGTGTTCTTTTACTCGTAGCTCAAAAAAACAGGAGTCTTCCCACAGGACGACGGCGACGCGCTGACCAAGTCCTGCCGCGGCCTGGATCCCCCGATGTTCAACTCACCAGGTCCGCGTCTTCGACGTCGCGATCATCCAAAAACTCCGGGTCTCCTAGCTGGCGCTACGCCCAGCAAATTTCCCTCGTTTCGCTGCCCTCTACGTCGCCTCTGTACGGCTCCGAAACTTCGCCCCTGGCGTGGACCCTACAGGTGGAGCAATAAGCCTACATGCGGCAAAAGGCACGAAATTTACCTTATACAAGGGATACGCCTCACTATCAATCTATGGAACTGAGTACTCTCAAAAAAAGAAAGGAAACCATCAGGTCAAACCTCGCCAAACTCAAATCACCTCTTCTCGGCACCAACTCTCACTCTTCTCTCACTTTGCACCCCCACCTCTCGCTTGGCCGTCTCCGTCCCCGCCAGTACTACTTCGTAGAGGCAAAAAAAACTCAAAATTTGGCGGAGCTGCCGGCGACAATCCGCAATAAAAAAAGAGGTCGAGATCGGTGACAGGCGTTCGCTACGACCGATTAAAACCATCGAGCGAGACTTCGTCTAAGCCCCTTTCACCCTCGACTCCAAAAAAAAATCGTAACAATATGTACTTTTTATTTTTAAATTTCTGAATTTTTCGATGTTTCTATGTTTATACATTCATATTTTTTCCTTTTTCTATTTGTCAATTGTCCGATTTTTGAATTTACGATTTTGCAAAGTTTCGACATTTTAGAAGCTTTAAATTTCATGATTTTTAATTTTTCAGTGTTTCAATTTTCCAGTTTTGAGATCCTCAATTTTTAAATTTCCGATTTTTAATTTTCAATTTTCTGATTTTGAATTGTTTGCTTTTCGTTTTGCAATTTTTCGTTTCTACAGGACTTAATTTTTCAAATTTACAATTTTCACTTTATTCGGTTTTCCAATTTTTTATTCGCAGTTTTCCTAGTTATCAATTTTAACTTTTTAATATTTTAATTTTTTATTTATTCAATTTTTCGATGTTTTAACTTCTGAATTTTTCGATTTTCGAATTTCTCGAGTTTTTGATTTTTAAATTATTTCATTGCAATTTTTCTACTTCCGAATTTAAAATTGTCCAATTTCTAGGTTTTTCAAGTCAGGTCAAGTCAGGTCAGACCGAAGTCAGGACCAAGTCAGGCCCGATTTAACAAATTTTTGAAATCTTATAATTTTGTTAAATAATGTTTCGATTTCTCGGGTTTTGTTTCCTTCAATTTCAAATTCTTGCATTTTTTAAATTTTGGTTTTTTTAATTTTTTAATTTTTAAGTTTTACCATTTCAGTTTCTCGATTTTTAAATTTCCGGATTTTTAATTATATTTGTTTCTGCTTTTGGATTTAATAAAAATTTTTCAATTTTTCAATTTCCCGATTATGAGTTCTTCAATTTTCCCTTCCAAAGTTTTGCGACTTTGCAATTTTTTTATTTTTCCCATAAAAAAATTCTTTATTTCTAATTTTCAATAATTTTCAATTTCTTGATTTTTTTTTCGTTTCTTCAGTATTCAGTTTTATTTTCCAATTCTACTATTTTCAGTTTATTCACTTATTAATTTTTCTATTTACAATTTTTGTGTTTTTCAATTTTAGATTCTTCAGTGTTTCGATCTCCCAGTTTTTGATTTCTTCAATTTGTAATTTTCATAATTGTCTATTTTAACTTTTTCCAACACCTTGAAACTATTGGACTAATTGTTGTCAAATTTTGTATGTACATTAGGAATATCATGTAGATGGTGAAACGCTCACCAAAATTTGGCTAATCATCCCCACCACCAATGGGATGATGTCATTTCTAAAATTTATATTCATATGTATATATATATTTTTTTTTTTCATAAAATAAGATACTCTTCCAATTGTGATGTATGAATCCGTGTTGACTTTTTACCCTAGACATCCAGATTTTTGGAAAAAATTCAAAATTGTATAACATTTTACAATTCAACTTTGAAATTATAAAACCGAAAGCTTCGAAATCTTGGAAACGTTTTAAGGTTATCGTAATGATGGTAAATCATTAATCAAAATTTATTCGTTTATCCCCTCCTAAAGAATTTATGACGTCGTCTCAAAATTTTGTCAAATAAATCCCATCGAAAAGCTGGATGTACTTCAGGGGCGAGGAAAGTTCTGTCGAAATAACATTCGATTAGTTGTTTAATGTTTCATTTCTTCAATTCTTAGAAGTTTTACTTTCAATTTTTCGATTTTTCAAAGTGAAAATTTCATTTTCCAAGTTTTTTTAACTTTTGCAATTTAATTTTCCGATTTTACCATTTTTACCTTTTCCAATTTTACAATTTTCAGATTAATTTACAAAGTTGGGAAATGTCAGTTTGAATTTACATTTGATTTTTTTAAATATAGGCAACTCTTTATACACCTAAACTACTACACGTTATAGTGGAGTCGGAATGTTGGTTGGGTGAGAATGAAGGAGAGTCCCAAGTATATTATTATTTATTCACAATTTTCATTAAAAAATGGGCATTTAAGCGATGTTAATATAATTAACACTAATGCAAATTCTTCACTGATGGATAAATACATAAATATTTAATAACATAATTACGAAAAAGATATAAATTTATTTATACATACTCCAACGGACTTCAAAAATGCTGCTGCTATTCGGCTTAATCTAGAGATAAATAATTATTCGCCTAAGTATGTGTATAACAAGATAATACTTTATTTTAATTTATTAACAGATTGTACAGCATCATTTTTGAAATGTTAACAGATTAGCATGTATTAACAGATATTTCTAGAATTAGATTCTTTTTTTTTTTGTTCAATATACCTATATTATGTACAGATGCTGGATATAAAACTTGGACTTTTTCAATTCAATGTAATAAAACAGACGAAGAACAGCATCTCGGAAATGTCTGTGAATACAAACAAACGGCTCATTTTTGCCTTGCGAAGCCACACATAAAAGACACGCTCACATTCTCAACGCTCGTTCAGACTAAGCTACTTATTCTAGAGAATTTAAATCAGTTACGAGACCCGCATTTTGTTCAATTGGCAGAGATATTACAATTAATTTTAATGATAAAAAACAGGCAAACGAGATTTTGTCGACGACAATACTTGATGTTATGTGATAACACGTGGACTTTTTTCTTGTCTCTTAAAAAATTCCTATGGACCAGCACACTTTGGTACGATGGGAAACTGCGAATTTTACTTTTTTGGCCATTGAATCACGAACTCAAAAACACAAACGTACGAAAAATAGACGTCACTGTTTCTCCGCGTAGATTTTTTAGTTATAAGGCATCATTTTTAATAAACTAAGCGGGCTAATGCCCTTCTTTAACACTAGAAATTTGCGTAGTAGGGTTTGGGAGGTCTTTACAACTAAAAGTGAAAGTCCAGAGCACTGAAACCACTAACACATCGCGAGTGCTCTTATCACAGAAATAATTTACAACTAATCACATGAAAAAATCAACGAAAACATTCACATTTTATTGATGTAACAAGTATGTTTCGTAAATTTAGTGTTTAAAGCACTTTAGGGAAGAATTATAATTATTTATCAGAATAAAATGGTTGGTATAAATTACATTTATGTAAATTTCAGAACTACCAATCATCATTATTACTTTAATTATATACATGTATACGAAACTTCAACTCGTACATCACTATGCGTAACGCCTGCGGGGGCGGCGGGCACCGCCACGACTCTCGCCGACGCGCCGCCCCCGCGCCCCCGCAAGCTCCAAATACAAGGGCGATAAGTTTAAAATTGTTATTGGCAGTAGTTACAAAATTCAAAAATATCCTAGTCCAGTGACAGCCGAGTTCACCACTGCAGAATGACACCAACACAACATCAACTTGTTATTCAATTCCTGAAAGGCCAGAGACTTATTGTGAATAACAGTTATGTCAATTTTGTAGCGTTCCAGTTTGTGATCGTCCGTCAATTTAACACTAGTCGGTTTAATCCTAACTAACGAAAGAATGTGAACTCATTTACTGAGTGTTCTCCGTGTGTTAGCACCAGTCGTCGTCGTCAGAGTCCGAGTGTCGTGACGACCGAGTCGGTTTCGGCTTGTAGCCGTTAGGCACCGGACTGGGCAGCATTCGGCCGCCGCGACCCAGAGCCACCGCCTGCTCGAAGCTGAGGGGGGCGGCGTTGGAGGCGACGGCGATGGCGGAAGCGCCGCCGCCGCCGCCACCGCCGCCGGTCGCCGCTATCTCCCTGAGGGGCTCGCGCTCGCGGTGCTGGTAGTTGTGGTGGGGGACGACGTGGGGGGTGGCGTGAGCGGAGTGGGACTGCAACTGAAACAGATAACGTTGAATAGGCAACCCTTTATACGGAGAGACTGCTCTACATACATTTCTACGTCGCTGGAAATAAAGGCTGGTTTAGAACATGACATGAACGATTAATAAACTAAAGTGTCCAGTAAACATAACATAAAAACTCACTCAATTACTTCTAAGTTAGATACGAAAATAGAAAAAATTTAGTTAGGTCAGATCAGCACCAAGTCAGGTCAGCTCAAAGTTAGATACAAAAAAAAGATTAAATTAAAGTCAGGTCAGGACCAGGTCAATTTAGTGATTTTTCAATTTCTAGGTTTGTATAATTTTGCAATTTTTGGATTCCTATTTCAGCTTTTGCTTTTTCACTTTTTTATTTTAAAATTTTTCGTTTCAATATTTAGATTTTCAATTGTCCAATTTTTCAATTTTTTTGTTTGTTTTTCAGTTGTTTTCAATTTTTTTTGTTTTCAAATTACACAATTTTTTAGATGTCAATTTTAACATTTTTCCATTTTTTAATTTTTCTATTTCTCATTTTTCAAATTTTTGATTTTTCAGTTTAGATTTTACAATTTATCGATTCCTCATTTTTCAATTTCTCGGCATTTCGATTTTTTAGTTTGACAATTTTTCGATTTTTCGTTAGTTTTTCAAAATTTTCATTTTTTTACATTTTTTAGATTAATCATTCAACAATTTTTCAAATTATTAAGAACTCAATTTTTCGATTTTACAACTTTTGTATTTTTCAATTTATCGTTTCTCCAATTTTCCGATTTGCAATTTGAAAATTTTTTAGTTGATTAAAATTGCGATTTTCAATTTTTTTATTTTAAAAGTGTTATTTTTGGATTTATCTGTTTTGTAGTTATTAGATTTTTCAAGCTGTCAGTGTTCCGTAAAAAACTTGAATTTGAATATTTCGATCTCTCATTTTCGCTTTCATAATGAATTTTTTCAAAATGTGTTTTAATATTTTCTGTTTTTTAAGATTTTCCTTTCGTAAGTTTTGTGATTTTGCAAACATTTTACAATTTTTAAATTTTTTAATTTTTTTAATTTTCAATTTTTCGATCTCTCAGTTTTTGCTTTCTTCAATTTTTTGAATTTTTTCATTCTTGAGTTTTTCATTTTTAATTTTTCGATTTCTCAAAATTAATTTTTCTGTTTTCCGATTTTTTAAACTTTCCGTAAGTTATGCTATTTTACAATTATGTATTATATTTTTCAATTTAACAATTTTTAAAATTTTTAGTCTCTCAATTTTGTACTTGTTGATTTTTCTGATGTTTCAATTTCTCGATTTCTTAATTGCGACTTTTTCAAGTTTTTGATTTTCATTTGATTTACAATTTTTAAACTTTTGATTTTTTAAATTTTTAGAATTTTCAGATTTTGAATTATTCCACGTTTGACTTTCTAGATTTTTAATTTTTCAATTTTTCTATTATTTTATTCCAATTTTTCTGCTCTCGAATTTAAATTTTGCTAAATTTTCAACTTTTCAAAACGAATTTTGTTATTTCTCGATTTTTAAAATTTGCCTTCCTTGCGATTTTTGCAAATATTAGAATTTTCAATTTTACAATTTTAATTTTTTCAGTTTCTCAATTTAAACTACGCGATTTTTCTGTTTTTTCAATTTTTCGGTTTTTAAATGTTCTATTTTTGATTTTTAATTTTACATTTTTTAGATTTCTCAATTTTTCAATTTTTGATTTTACAGTATTTTAGATTTCTTAATTTTTTTTCTATTATTTGCAACTTTGCTAGTTATCAATACCAATTTTGATTTTTTCAATGTTTCGATTTTCTTTGAACTCTGAGTTTCTGGATTGAAAATGTTTCGATTTTTCAGTTATTTTGTTGTGATTTTTCTAATTTTCTCTTTTTAAATGTTGTAATTTTAAAATTTTTAGACTTTTCAATTTCCCGATTTTGAATCTTACTGTTTTTAGTTTTTCGATTTTGATTTTCCATCTTTTCCTTTGAAGAATTTTTAAGTTTTTTAAGTTTACCATTTTTACCACGCATTTTTTGCTTTTTCTAATTTTGACTTTCCTGTTTTTCGATTTACAATTTTTTTGTCTTACAATTTTTCGATTTTTTAATTTTGCAGTTTTTAGAATATGTAAAGATTGGTTAATTTTTCACTTTTTCGATTTTACAACTTTTACATTTTTCAATTTTTCTCAATTTTCTTATTTGTAATGTTTGAATTTTACGATTTATCTGTTTTATAGTTTTTAGATTTGTCAGTTTTCAATTTTTGCGAATTTACAATTTTAGATTTTGCAATTTTTCAAATTTTAGATTTCTAAATATTATGATCATTCCTTTTTACTTCCCGAGCGTAAGCAAAGGAAGTATTGTAATCGAGTCCGTCGGCCGACTCTCTACTTTTACGTTTTCTCGATCTTTTATGACCCCTAGAAGACGAAGAAATAGGTCTCCCATTTCCGTCTGTCTGTCCGTCCGTCTGTCCGTCCGTCTGTCCGTCCGTCTGTCCGTCTGTTGTCCCGGATTTTATTAGACAGATAATCTCCGAAAGTACTCGACCGATTGTTGTGAAATTTTGTACTTATATTAAGAATATCATGTAGATGGTAAAACGCTAACAAAAATTTGTCTAATCATCCCCACCACTAATGCGATGACGTCACTTCAAAATTGTACATAGTAAATGGGTTTTCAATTGTATAAAATAACATAGTCCTACACATGTAGTTTACAACTCTGAATCGACTTTTCACCCGAAACGTCCAGATTTTTGGAAAAAAAATCAAAATTATAAAACAACATTTTGAAATTTAATTTTTAATCTGCTAACCAGAATACTTTGAAATGTTGCAGATGTTTTAAGGCTATAAAGAGCATCATAAATCTTTAGTCAAAAAATATTTGCTTATCCCCTCCAAAAACTTGATGACGTCAGCTCAAAAGTTTGTGGAATAAATCATATCTAAAATGTACAAAATATGATGAGTCTGTACTTGTGATCTATCACTCCATTCATATTTTTTGGAATTGCATATACAGGGTGACTCAAAAAAATTAATGAATGCGTAAATATATTTTATTGATTTAATCAGGAACTACAAAACCGAATGCTTTGAAATCTTGCAGATGTTTTAAGGTTATAAAGAGCATAATAAATGTTTAGTCAAAATATATTTGCTTATCCCCTCCAAAAAATTAATGACGTCAGCTCGAAAGTTTGCCGAATAAATCCTATCTAAACTGTAAAAATATGATGAGTCTGTACTTGTAATTTATCACTCCATTCATATTTTTTGGATTTGCATATACAGGGTGACTCAAAAAAATTAATGAATGCGTACATTTATTTTTTTGATTTAATCATGAACTGCAAAACCGAATGCTTTGAAATCTTGCAGATGTTTTAAGGTTATAAAGAGCATAATAAATGTTTAGTCAAAATACATTTGCTTATCCCCTCCAAAAAATTGATGACGTCAGCTCGAAAGTTTGCCGAATAAATCCTATCTAAACTGTACAAAATATGATGAGTCTGTACTTGTGATTTATCACTCCATTGATTTTTTTTGGATTTGCATATACAGGGTGACTCAAAAAAATTAATGAATGCGTAAATTTATTTTATTGATTTACTCAGGAACTACAAAACCGAATTCTTTGAAATCCACTGCGAAAAAAAAACATAATAGATATGCAGTCGTCACGTTTCCGACAGCGAGGGAAGTACTGTCTAAACTCTTTAGACCAATTTTTTTCTTTCATAATGAAATTTTTAAATTCTTCAAGTTTGGAATTTTTTGATTATTTAATTTTTTAATTTTTTCAAGTTTCAATTTTTTCCATTTTTGACTTTTTACGATGTTTTAAGCTTTTTGAATTTTACTTTTTATCGATTTTTTAAATTTTTTGATTTTTCAGTTTTTCGAATTGCAATTTTTGAATTTTTTCTTTTATTAGCAATTTTTTACATTTCTTCAAATTTAAAATTTTAACATTTTTCCATTTTTTAAAATTTATATCTCTCATTTTTCAAATTTTTGATTTTTCACTTTAGATTTTTCAATTTTTGAGTTCCTTGATTTTTAATTTATCGAATTCAAAATTTAAATTTTACAGTTTATCGATTTCTCATTTTTCAATTTCTCGGCATTTCGATTTTTTAGTTTGACAATTTTGAAATTTTTAATTTGCTTTTATAGCTTTTGAATTTTTCCATTTTTTTTTTCAGTTTTTCGAATGTACGGTTTTAGAAACGTTAATTTTTCGTTTTTTAATACTTCGATTTTCCATTTTTTCATTTTTTACTTTGGGATTTTTCGTTAGTTTTTCAAAATTTTCACTTTTTTACATTTTTTAGAGTAATCATTCAACAATTTTTCAAATTATTATAAACTCAATTTTTCGATTTTACAACTTTTGTATTTTTCAATTTTTCGTTTCTCCAATTTTCCGACTTGCAATTTGAAAATTTTTCAGTTGGTTAAAATTGCGATTTTCATTTTTTTTTATTTTAAAATTTTTCTGTTATTTTTGGATTTATCTGTTTTGTAGTTTTTAGATTTTTCAAGCTGTCAGTTTTCCGAATTTACAATTTTAGTTCGGATATTTCGATCACTCATTTTTGCTTTCATAATGAATTTTTTAGATTTAGAAGTTTGGAATTTTCTGGTTTTTTAATTTTTCATTTTTTCAATTTTTCAACTTTCAACTTTTTCCATTTTTGACTTCCCTGATTTTTCAGTTACATATTTAACTGCAATTTTCTAGTATTAAATTAAAAATTGTTACATTTTTTAAAATTAAATTTTTCCATTTTCTGATTTTTTAACTTTTCCCATATCAAATTTTGCGATTTTGCAATTTTTAGATTTTTCAATTTCGCAGATTTGAAAATTTTTTATTTTTCGAAGTCATTTAGCAATTTTTCGATTTTTAATTTTTCTATTTTTCAAAATGAATTTTTCTGTTTTCTGATTTTTTAAATTTTCCGTACGTTTGGCAATTTTACAATTATTATACATATTTTTCAATTTAACAACTTTTAGATTTTTGAATTTCTCAATTTTGCTCTTCTTGATTTTTCTGATGTTTCAATTTTAAGATTTTTGATTGCGACTTTTTCAATTTTTTGATTTCCATTTGATTTTCAAGTTTTGAATTTTACAATTTTTCGTTTTTAGCCTTTAGTTTTTTAAGTATTTTGATTTCGTTAATTTTTGAGTTTCACGATTTTTAATTATTTTTCAATTTTATTGCAATTTTCCTGGTCTTGAATTTAAATTTTGCTAAATTTTCGACTTTTCAAAATGTATTTTACTATTTGCTGTTTTTTAAGATTTTCCTTTCGTAAGTTTTGTGATTTTGCAAACATTTTACAATTTTAAAATTTTTCAATTAGTACTTAACATTAAACTAAAATGTTTGAAATTTCGATTTTTCAATTTTTTGATTATACAATCTTTTAAATTTCTTCAGTGTTACAATTTTTATATTATTTGTAAATATTAAAATTTTTTAATATTTTTAATTTTCAATTTTTCGATCTCTCAGTTTTTGTTTCTTCAATTTTTTGAATTTTTTCATTCTTGAGTTTCTCATTTTTAATTTTTCGATTTTTCAGTTATTAGATTTTTCAATCTTTCCATTTTCAGAATTTTGCAAATTTTAAATATTTCAAATTTTAAGTTTATTGATTTTTTAAATTTTTAGAATTTTCAGATTTTGAATTATTCCACGTTTGAGTTTCTAGATTTTTAATTTTTAAATTTTTCTATTATTTTATTCCAATTTTTCTGCTCTCGAATTTAAATTTTGCTAAATTTTCGACTTTTCAAAACGAATTTTGTTATTTTTCGATTTTTAAAATTTCCCTTTCTTAAGTATTGTGATTTTCAACTTTACAATTATATTTTTTTTCAGTTTCTCAATTTAAACTAGGCGATTTTTCCGTTTTTCCAATTTTTTGGTTTTTAAATTTTCAATTTTTGATTTTTAATTTTACATTTTTTAGATTTTTCAATTTTTCAATTTTTGGTTTTACAGTATTTTAAATTTCTTCATTTTTTTTTATTTCCAACTTTGCTAGTTATCAATACCAATTTTGATTTTTTCAATGTTTCGATTTTCTTTGAACTCTGAGTTTCTCGATTGAAAATTTTTTTATTTTTCAGTTATTTCGTTGTGATTTTTCTAATTTTCTCTTTTTAAGTTTTGTAATTTTGAAATTTTTAGACTTTTCAATTTCCCGATTTTGAATCTTACGGTTTTTAGTTTTTCGATTTAATTTTACCATTTTTACCATGCATTTTTTGCTTTTTCTAATTTCGACTTTTCTATTTTTCGATTTGCCTTACAATTTTTCGATTTTTTAATTTTGCAGTTTTTAGAATGTGTAAAGATTGGTTAATTTTTCACTTTTTCGATTTTACAACTTTTACATTTTTCAATTTTTCAAATTTTTGATATCTATTTTTTTTTTATCATTCCTTTTTTTCTTTCATAATGATATTTTTAGATTTTTCAAGTTCGGAATTTTTTGATTTTTTAATTTTTTCAAGTTTCAATTTTTTACATTTTTGACTTTCCCGATTTTTCACTTATTAAACAGCAATTTTATCCTATTGAATTCAAAATTTTACGATGTTTTAAGTTTTTTGAATTTTACTTTTTATCGATTTTTTGATTTTCAGTTTTTCGAATTGCAATTTTTGAACTTTTTTCTTTTATTAGCAATTTTTTACATTTCTTTAAATTTGAGTTTTTCAATGTTTCGACTTTTTTTAACTTTTGAATTTTTCCATTTGAGTTTCTCGATTTAAAATTTTTCGATTTTTCAGTCGTTTTATTGCAGTTTTTCTATTTTTCTCTTTTTAAGTTCCGTATTTTTGAAATTTTTAGATTTTTTTTAATTTCCCGATTTTGAATCTTACGATTTTTTCGACTCTTCAATTTTCCATCCTTCCCTTTGAAAAATTTCTAAATTTTTCAATTTTACCATATTTTAGCTTTTTCTATTTTTGACATTTTCTTTTTTCGATTTGCAACTTTTTTTCCCTTCCAATTTTTAGATTTTTCAATTTTTTGATTATACAATATTTTAAATTTCTTCAGTGTTACAATTTTTATATTATTTGTAAATTTTTAAATTTTTTAATATTTTTAATTTTCAATTTTGCGATTTCGTAATTTTTCGATCTCTCAGTGTTTGCTTTCTTCAATTTTTTGAATTTTTTCATTCATGAGTTTCTCATTTTTAATTTTTCGATTTTACAAAATTAATTTTTCTTTTTTCCGATTTTTTAAACTTCCGTGAGTTATGCAATTTCACAATTATGTATTACATTTTTCAATTTAACAATTTTTTAAATTTTTAGTTTCTCAATTTTGTACTCCTTGATTTTTCTGATGTTTCAATTTCTCGATTTCTAAATTGCGACGTTTTCAAGTTTTTGATTTTCATTTGATTTATAATTTTTAAATTTTACAATTTTTCGTTTTTCAGTTATTAGATTTTTCAATCTTTCCATTTTCAGAATTTGAAAATTTTAAATATTTCAGATTTGAAGTTTATTGATTTTTTAAATTTTTAGAATTTTCCGATTTTGAATTATTCCACGTTTCAGTTTCTCGATTTTTAAGTTTTCAATTTTTCTATTATTTTATTCCAATTTTTTTGCTCTCGAATTTAAATTCTGCTAAATTTTCGACTTTTCAAAATGAATTTTGTTATTTTTCGATTTTTAAAATTTCCCTTTCTAAGTATTGTGATTTTCAATTTTACAATTATAATTTTTTCAGTTTCTCAATTTAAAATACGCGATTTTTCCGTTTTTCCAATTTTTTGGTTTTTAAATTTTCAATTTTTGATTTTTAATTTTACATTTTTTAGATTTCTCAATTTTTCAATTTTTGATTTTACAGTATTTTAAATTTCTTCATTTTTTTTCCTGTTATTTGCAACTTTGCTAGTTACCAATACCAAATGTTAATTTTTTCAATGTTTCGATTCTCTTTGAACTGAGTTTCTCGATTGAAAATTTTTTGATTTTTCAGTTATTTTGTTATGTTTTTCTAATTTTCTTTTTTTAAGTTTTTTAATTTTACCATTTTTACCATGCATTTTTTACTTTTTCTAATTTTGACTTTTCTATTTTTCAATTTGCAATTTTTTTTGTCTTACAATTTTTCGATTTTACTTACAACTTTTACATTTATCAATTTTTCTCAATTTTCTTATTTGTAATGTTTGAATTTTACGATTTATCTGTTTTATAGTTTGTAGATTTCTCAGTTTTCATTTTTTGCGAATTTACAATTTTAGATTTTGCAATTTTTCAAATTTTAGATTTCTAAATATTTTGATCATTCCTTTTTTTCTTTCATAATGAAATTTTTAGATTTTTCAAGTTTGGAATTTTTTGATTTTTTAATTTTTTCAAGTTACAATTTTTTCCATTTTTGACTTTCCCGATTTTTCAGTTATTAAACACCAATTTTCTCCTATTGAATTCAAAATTTTATGATGTTTTAAGTTTTTTGAATTTTACTTTTTACCGATTTTTTGATTTTTCAGTTTTTCGAATTGCAATTTTTGAATTTGTCAATATTCCGATATTTTAAGTTCTCAATTTTATAATTTTTACCGGTACATTTATAAATTTATCGATTTTTCAATGTTTTAATATCTTTTTTTTCATTTTGTCGATTTTACAATTTTTCAAACTTTGAATTTTTTGATTTTTAAGTAATTCATTTCTTTAAATTTCGAGTTTTCTAGTTTTGAATTTAAAATGTTTCTATTTACGATTTTTCAAAATGAAATTTTCTATTTTTCAAAATTTACGACTTTTAGAAATTTTTTAAATTTTCGATTTTTTCGATTTTTCAATTTTGCGATTTTGCAATTTTTCGATCTCTCAATTTTTGCTTTCTTCAATTTTTTGAATTTTTTCATTCTTGAGTTTCTCATTTTTAATTTTTCGATTTTTCAAAATTAATTTTTCTATTTTCCGATTTTTACTTCCCGAGCGTAAGCAAAGGAAGTATTGTAATCGAGTCCGTCGGCCGACTCTCTACTTTTACGTTTTCTCGATCTTTCATGACCCCTAGAAGACGAAGAAATAGGTCTCCCATTTCCGTCTGTCTGTCCGTCTGTCCGTCTGTCCGTCTGTCCGTCTGTCCGTCTGTCCATCCGTCTGTCCGTCTGTCCGTCCGTCTGTCCGTCTGTCCGTCTGTTGTCCCGGATTTTTATTAGACAGATAATCTCCGAAAGTACTCGAGCGATTGTTGTGAAATTTTGTACTTATATTAAGAATATCATGTAGATGGTAAAACGCTAACCAAAATTTGTCTAATCATCCCCACCACTAATGCGATGACGTCACTTCAAAATTGTACATAGTAAATGGGTTTTCAATTGTATCAAATAACATAGTCCTATACATGTAGTTTACAACTCCGAATCGACTTTTCACCCGAAACGTCCAGATTTTTGGAAAAAAAATCAAAATTATAAAACAACATTTTGAAATTTAATTTTTAATCTGCTAACCAGAATGCTTTGAAATGTTGCAGATGTTTTAAGGCTATAAAGAGCATCATAAATCTTTAGTCAAAAAATATTTGCTTATCCCCTCCAAAAACTTGATGACGTCAGCTCAAAAGTTTGTGGAATAAATCATATCTAAAATGTACAAAATATGATGAGTCTGTACTTGTGATCTATCACTCCATTCATATTTTTTGGATTTGCATATACAGGGTGACTCAAAAAAATTAATGAATGCGTAAATTTATTTTACTGATTTACTCAGAAACTACAAAACCGAATGCTTTGAAATCTTGCAGATGTTTTAAGGTTCTAAAGAGCATAATAAATGTTTAGTCAAAATATATTTGCTTATCCCCTCCAAAAAATTGATGACGTCAGCTCGAAAGTTTGCCGAATAAATCCTATCTAAACTGTAAAAATATGATGAGTCTGTACTTGTAATTTATCACTCCATTCATATTTTTTGGATTTGCATATACAGGGTGACTCAAAAAAATTAATGAATGCGTAAATATATTTTATTGATTTAATCAGGAACTACAAAACCGAATGCTCTGAAATCTTGCAGATGTTTTAAGGTCATAAAGAGCATAATAAATGTCTAGTCAAAATATATTTGCTTATCCCCTCCAAAAACTTGATGACGTCAGCTCGAAAGTTTGCCGAATAAATCATATCTAAAATGTACAAAATATGATGAGTCTGTACTTGTCATTTATCACTCCATTTATATTTTTTGGATTTGCATATACAGAGTGACTCAAAAAAATTAATGAATGCGTAAATATATTTTATTGATTTAATCAGGAACTACAGAACCGAATTCTTTGAAATCCACTGCGAAAAAAAAAACATAATAGGCATGCAGTCGTCACGTTTCCGACAGCGAGGGAAGTACTGTCTAAACTCTTTAGACCAATTTTTTAAACTTTCCGTAGGTTATGCAATTTTACAATTATGTATTACATTTTTCAATTTAACAATTTTTCAGTCTCTCAGTTTTGTACTTCTTGATTTTTCTGATGTTTCAATTTCTCGATTTCTTAATTGCGACTTTTTCAAGTTTTTGATTTTACAGTATTTTAAATTTCTTCATTTTTTTTTTCTATTATTTGCAATTTTGGTAGTTATCAATACCAATTTTGATTTTTTCAATGTTTCTTGCGGTTTTTAGTTTTCCGATTTTGATTTTCCATCTTTTCCTTTGAAGAATTTCTAAGTTTTTTAATTTTATCATTTTTACCACGCATTTTTTGCTTTTTCTAATTTTGACTTTCCTATTTTTCGATTTGCATTTTTTTTTGTCTTACAATTTTTCGATTTTACAACTTTTACATTTTTCAGTTTTTCTCAATTTTCTTATTTGTAATGTTTGAAGTTTACGATTTATCTGTTTTATAGTTTTTAGATTTTTCAGTTTTCAATTTTTGTGAATTTACAATTTTAGATTTCTAAATATTTCGATCATTCCTTTTTTTCTTTCATAATGAAATTTTTAGATTTTTCAAGTTTGGAATTTTTTGACTTTCCCGATTTTTCAGCTATTAAACAGCAATTTTCATCTATTGAATTCAAAATTGTACAATGTTTTAAGTTTTTTGAATTTTACCTTTTATCGATTTTTTAATTTTTTTGATTTTTCAGTTTTTCGAATTGCAATTTTTGAATTTTTTTCTTTTATTAACAATTTTTTACATTTTTTCAAATTTGATGTTTTCAATGTTTCGATTCTTTTTAACTTTTGAATTTTTCTATTTTTCTCTTTTTAAGTTTCGTATTTTTGAAATTTTTAGATTTTTTTAATTTCCCGATTTTGAATCTTACGATTTTTTCGACTCTTCAATTTTCCATCCTTCCCTTTGACGAATTTCAAAATTTTTCAATTTTACCATTTTTAGCTTTTTCTATTTTTGACATTTTCATTTTTCGATTTGCAATTTTTTTGTCTTACCATTTTCTGATTTACAATTTTTGATTATTTTACGATTTATCTGTTTTATAGTTTTTAGATTTTCCAGTCTTTCAGTTTTCCGAATTTACAATTTTAGATTTTGCAATGTTACAAATTTTGAATTTTTGAATATTTTGATCACTCAGTTTTTGCTTTCATAATGAATTTTTCAATTGTACAATTTCTTAACTATTTCCTTTTTAAATTTAGCGATTTTGCAGTTCCCCAATTTTTCAAATTTTCAATTTGTAGATATTTTTCAATTTCCTAATTTTGCATTTTTCGATTTTTCCAATTTTTCAATTTTTCAGTTTTGAATTTTTTTAATTTTCCCATTTTCTAATTAATCAATCCACTTTCCAATTTTTAGCTTTTTCAAATTTTTCGATTTGCTAAAAAATTGCAATTTTTCAATTTTTTAATTTTTCAGTTTTAGATTTTTCAATTTTACAATTTCAAGATTTGATAATTTTTCGTTTCTTACAAAATCAAGGCCAGGTCAAGTCAGGTCAGGTCAATATTTGGGTATAATCTGAATTTAGAAAAAGAAACTTAGTAGAAAAATAAATCAATTGGAGAATTATACGTAGAACAAAATTAAATTAAAAAAAAGAGATGTTGTATAGGCAACCAATCATACACAAACAGCGCTAACCTAAAACAGTACACATCTGTAATAAATAAACAAATCTAGTCTAAGTTAAACTCAACCGTCATTCAGTGAACAACCCCATACCTCATTCGCCACATAATAATAATAATAATAATAATGATAATAATAACTCACATGCGTCGGAGAGGCGTTGAGTTTGGGAAAGTTGATCGGTCCCGGGCGCAGCTGGAGGGTGGATGGCTTCGAGGGCGTCGGCGGCAGGCGCCGCCCCTGGCCGCGCCGCCCGCCCAGCATCGGGTGGCTGTGCTGGACGCTGCTCTGGTGGGCCGCCGACTGTTGCATCGGGATACCTACCACAGCACCGGCTGTGAAACCGTCACCTGGCTCGTTTAGTCTCTACGTTCGTCGACACCTACACTTACCGATTATGGGTGGACCTTGGGGGTGAGGGATGGGGTGTGTGGGACTGGGCGAGCGCGAGCGCTGGCACAGGCTCGTCGTGCCGTAGCCGCCGCCACGACGAGACGAACGCAGGGGGCCGTAGCCGGAGTTGTGGCGGACGCCCGCGTGCGTGGGGGAGGGAGACCGGGCGGGGCTGGTCGACGCGGACCAAGAACCTGGAGAAAACGGGACTAGAGCGGGAAGTCGAGAGAGAGCTGATGCGGCTAGTTACCTCTGATGCGGGTGTGGTGAGAGGAGGACTTGTGGTGTTCGTGCTTGACGATCTCCACCACGTTGGACACGGTGTCCGAGAAGCCGATGTCGTGGTGGAGGTGCGGGGGGTACTTGCGGCGGGGGGAGGGGCTTCTTTGCATCGAAGGCGAGTTGCGTCTGAAAAGGGGTTTTGTTAAAAGGAATGTCGAAAAGAAGTTTGGGGGTTCCGAGCTTTTTTTTATTAAAAAAGAATTTTGGGCAAATATTGAAAGAATCTCGGGTTTCCAAATGTGTTTTTATTGTTAAAAGCCTTCTCAGGTTTCTATATCGGATTAATGTTTGTAAATGATTTGGTGTTTTTTTAACATTTTGAGGATCACTGTTTTTTCGTTAAAAAAAGTCTAGAGTTTTGACGGTCACTGGTTTTTATAAAAAATCTACGGTTTCTAGGTGTTGTTTCTTTTTAAATTAAAGAAAATCTCAGATTTATTAGTGTTTTTTTTTTTGGAAAAAAAATTAGGAACCGCTGGTATTTTGTTAAAAAAAACAAAACTGAAAAAAATCAGGTTTCCGAGTCTATTTTTTTTTGAAGATTTTTTTTGCAAAAAAATAGTTTTTGGTATGATAATATCAGATTTCCAAGTTTTGTTTTTCCAAAAAATTTAAATAATCTGGAGTTTGTCAGTGTTACCTTTTGACAGATTTAAAAATATCTTTTTTTTAGAACCTCTAGTTATCTTTTTTTTAATTTAAGAACGTTTTTAGAAAAATGTAGTTTCAGGTATTGTTTTTTTGTTTAAATAAAGATAATCTCAGATTTCTAGGCTTTGTTTTTCCAAAAATTGAATCTCGGGTTGCAAAGAGTCTGTTGTTTTAGAAAAAAAAAATAGTTTAGTTTTTTTGTAAAATATCTCTCGCTAATTTTTTAATTAGTTTTTTCAATTAAAGAGAATCTCAGCTTTCCAACGTTTTTTTTTTTGGAAAAAAAGAAAAAAATCTGACGTTTCGGAGTGTTTTTTTAAGAAAAAAAATCACCTTATTTAAATTTTAAAACAATTATTTGAGTGTCACTAGGTTTTCCCAAAACGAAAAGAATCTGGGGTCTTCCAGTGGTTTAAAAAATTTGAGGACCGCTGGTATTTTATTTTGGAAAAAAAATGTGAAAAAATCTCAAGTTTCCGATTCATTTTTATAAAAAATCTCAGGTTAACTTGTTTTATTTTAAGAACGTTTTGAGAAGCAGTGGTTTTTTGTTTATTTAGATGTTGTTTTTTAAATTAAAGAGAACATCAGATTTCCAAATTTCCAGTTTCTTGTGGTATTTTTTGACAGACTAAAAAATTTTGGGGACCGCTCGTAATTTGTTTAAAAAAAAAGAAAAAATCACAGGTTTCCCAGTGTTTTTTATAAAAAGAATCTCTGGTTATTTTATTTATTTATTTAAAACGTGGTTTTCTACTCAAAAAAAAATATTTTTTCTAAGTTAAAGAAAATCTCGGTTTCCAAGTTTATTTTTTGAAAAAAAAAAAAACACTTATGAATTTCAGATTTTCTTTAACTAAAAAAAGAAACTCTAGATTTTGTTGAGTAGAAAATGACGTTCTTAAATAAAAACAGATTTTTTTTATATAAAAAAAAACCTGGAAACCCAGTGACACTCAAAATGTATTAAAATGTAAATAAATTGATTTTTTATAAAGAAAACAGTATTCGGAAACCTGAGATCCTGTCAATTTTTTACAAAAAAAAACAACAAAAATATATTAAAAAAAAAACAAAAATAAACGAGAGATGTTAAAAAAACAAGTCGTTTTTTAAAATTTTTTCAAAAACAAAATACTAGCAGCAGTTTCCAAATTCGGTCAATAAATAACACTCAAAAAATGTGATCTATCAATTTTTCAAAAAAGAAGACACTTAGTGGAAATTTGAGATTTTCTTTAACCAAAAAAAGAAACAACACTTCTAAACTAGATTTTTTTGTGTAGAAAATCACGTTCTTAAATAAAAAACAGAGTTTTTTTTTTATAAAAAATACCGGGAAACCTGTGATTTGCTCTTTTTTTTTTCAACAAATACCAGCCGTCCCCAAGATTTTTTTGTCTGTCAAAAAATACCACAGAGATTGGAAATTTTTTCCTTAATTAAGAAAACGACACCTAAATAAACAAAAAACCAGTGATTCTCAAAACGTTTTTAAAATAAGAAAAGTTAACCTGAGATTTTTTATAAAAAAGACTCGGACACTTGAGATTTTTTTATTTTTTTTTTCCAAAATAAAACACCAGCGGTTCCCAATTTTTTAAACCACTCGGAATCTCGAGATTCTTTTTTTTTAAACCAGCGGCACTCAAAATGTTTCAAAATTTAAATAAGTAATTTTATATAAAGACAAAACTATTCGGAAACCTGAGGTTCTTTCATTTTTTTACGAAAAGGAAACACTTGGAAATCTGAGATTCTGTTAAAAAAAAACTACAAAAACCTACATTTTTTAGAAAAAACAAATAATAAACTCGATAAAAAAAGTAAACAAGAGATATTTAAGAAAACAAATCGTTTTTTCAATTTTTCGAAAACTGGTATTTTGTTTTTGACAAAATTTGAAAAAACCACTTGTTGTTTAAACATCTCTCGTTTATTTTTGTTTTTTCAAAAAAAAGTAGATTTTTTGTTGTTTTTTTTTTTTGTAAAAAATTGACAGGACATCAGGTTTCAGAATACTTTTTTCTTTATAAAATTTCACTTTATTTAAATGTTAGCACATTTTAAGTGTCACTGGTTTTCAAAAAAAAGAAAAGAATCTCGAGATTCCGAGTGGTTTAAAAAAATTGGAATTTTATTTTGGAAAAAAAATGTGAAAAAATCTCAAGTTTCCGATTTATTTTTATAAAAAATCTCAGCTTGTTTTCGAAAAAAAAAGAAAAAATTTCAGGTTCTCCAGTGTTTTTTATAAAAAGAACTTCTGGTTATATATATATTTTTATTTATTTAAGAACATGGTTTTCTACTCAAAAAAAATCTAGAGTTTGTAGGTGTTGTTTCTTTTTTTAGTTAAAGAAAATCTCAGATTTACAAGTGGTTTTTTTTTTCGAAAAAATGGAAGAATATCGGGTTTTTGAGCGCAATTTTTTTACAGAATTAAAAAAATTTGGAAACCACTAATATCTTATTATTGAAAAATTTTTAAAAAACGACTTGTTTTTTCTTAAATATCTCTCGTTTAATTTTTTATCGAGTTTTTTTATTTATGTTTTTTCTAAAAAATGTAGATTTTTTGTAGTTTTTTTTTTTTAATTAAACAGAATCTCAGATTTTCAGGTGTTTCTTTTTTGTAAAAAACTGAAAGAACCTCAAGTTTCCGAATACTTTTTTCTCTATAAAAATCACTTTGTTTAAATTTTAAAACATTTTGAGTGTCACTGGTTTTCCAAAAAAGAATCTCGAGATTCCGAATGGTTTAAAAAAATTAGGAACCGCTGGTACTTTATTTTGGAAAAAAAAATTGAAAAAACCTTAAGGTTCGAGTCTTTTTTTATAAAAAATCTCAGGTTAACTTTTCTTATTTTCAACACGTTTTGAGAATCACTGGTTTTTTATTTATTTAGGTGTTGTTTTTTTTTAATTAAGGAGAAAATTAGATTTCCAAAATTTCCAGTTTCTCTGTGGTATTTTTTTACAGACAAAAAAATCTTGGGGACCGCTGGTAATTTGTTGAAAAAAAACGAGAAAATCACAGATTTCCCGGTATTTTTTGTAAAAAAACTCTGGTTTTTATTGAAGAACGTGATTTTCTACTCAAAAAAATTTAGAAAAGTGTTTTCTTTTTTTTTTAAAGAAAATCTCAAATTTCCACCAAGTGTCTTTTTTTTGAAAAATTGGAAGATCACAGGTTTTTGAGTGTTATTTTTTGACAAAATTAAAAAAAAAATGGACACTGCTACTAGTATTTTGTTTTTGACAAAATTTGAAAAAACGACTTGTTTTTTTAACATCTCTCGTTTATTTTTGTTTCTTCTAAAAAAAAAGTTGATTTTTTGTTGTTTGACAGGATCTCAGGTTTCCGAATACTTTTTGAGTGTTACTGGGTTTCCAAAAAAAAGAATGTCGAGATTCCGAGTGGTTTAAAAAATTGGAATTTTATTCTGGAAAAAAATTTAAAAAATCTCAAGTTTCCGAGTTTTTTTTTTATAAAAAAATCTCTGTTTTTATTTAAGAACGTCTTTTCTACTCAAAAAAAAACTAGAGTTTGTAGGTGTTGTTTCTTTTTTTAGTTAAAGAAAATCTCAAGTTCCCAAGTGTTTTTTTTTTTAAATTGGAAGAAGCTCGGGTTTTTGAGTGTTATTTTTTAATAGATTTAAAACAAAAATGAAACTGCTAGTATTTTGGTTTTGAAAAAAAAGTTTTTGGTTCTTTTTTTACTTAAAATTTAAAAGTTTTGGCTGCCTCATTATTTGATGCTTGAAAAAATCTCACGTTTCCGAGTGCTTTTTTATATTTTTATTTTCTTTCAAAATGTTATTCTAGTTTTTGAAAAGAAACAGTCTTGAATTCCTGAGTGTTTTTTTAATAAAAAAAATCTTGGCAGCCTCTGATGTTTCGTTCTTTGAAATAATAATAATAATAATAATAATGAATCTCGGATTGCCGAGTATTTTGCTCAGAAAAGAAAATTTGTAGAAAAAATGTTCATACCGAAGGCTAGACGTTCTGCGATGCGTATTGCCGAAACTCGCCGGATGTAAATGCTGATCTACAATGCTATCACAGGAAGGTCGCCTCGAGCCCATTCCCTCTTGTATTTCCATCACCTAAACATCAAACCACACATAAACATTCCGCCTAAAATAGCCGCTTCAAGTCGTCGAAGAGTCGATACGAATATAAAAGCGAAAAGTGTCCCATTCATACCAGGTCCTGTCCCAAGAAGAACAATACAAGTCATGCAAAAAACATGCACTGTATTCCACAATTATACAAGATAAATAAGATCTAAAAACTAGAACTACCTCCGCCCTAAAGTGTAACTGACGAACTAGGTATAGCTGTCGAAGACTGACACAGTGCTACGGGCAACGCTAGAACTACTCTTCTACCGACAACCACGAACAAGTTAGCTAAAAAACAGTGACGCCAAAATTGTGGTTCCATTTTCTTTCGCTGCGGTTTTCGTCTTTCGGTCATGCAGATTGACTCCATTACGCTAATCTAAAACTGCTTCGACACCGAATCGTCGGGTCTAACTTCTAAGTACCTTCTAATCTCGTGACTAACTTACAACAAAACGTCTTTATCTGCAGCTGTAAACGAACATCCAGCAATTACCTATGGCTGCCGATTGTCACACTAACATTTTAACCTAAACATGTTTGACCTAATACTAATTTATCGCCAAATTTCTTATTTTCACCTTTTTATTCCTGAAAAAGAGACAAGAGTGAGAGTTTGTTCTCGATCGATCAGCGACATACCTCATGGATCGATTTCTCTTGGTGTTTCTCCGCGCGAGAGTGGCTAAGGAGCTCTCTTCGTGGGCATGGGAATCAGTGACCTCCTGGCCCCCCATGAGAGGGGCTCCCTCTAAACTCATTGAGCCTGTGCGACTTCCGCCCAAGTGACCCGCCATATCCAACAGGCAGTCAAAAAACGACGCTTTCTGTCATTCAACAAACTTTTACTTTAACCAGCTCTATTCTAACAGTCTCACAGTTCCTTTATTTATTACTTTTTTATTATCTTCATGGTAAAGTCAAAACAAGCGATAATGAACGCTACACTAGTGCTAGAGTAAAATGTTTGCTAGTCGTTTGTAAGTACAAAATGTGGCCAGAACCGGCGCTGGAGAATCAGACGCATTTCGCCGGTCGTAGAGAAAATGTCGAGCGAATCGAGGCGCGAAAGCGGCGCCTGGTTCTCCCGCGCCGCCATCGAACGACGAACTGTCGGTACGATGTGTTGTAAAACACACTAAATGCAAAAACATGCAAGATCCAAACAATACTTCAACGTTACCTCAGTACTCTATAGTGTTTACACAGTTATAATACAAAGATCGCTAGTTTTGTCAAAGCACACGAAAATGTCTAAGTTTGAAAAAAATCTCTGGAATAAAAAGCGGTTGGAGCATGAGCGAACCGCTGATTCGGCAATTTTTGGCGAACCAGAGGGCACTGCTTGGGGCTTGCTATAATACTTACTCGTGTTCGAAATTTTTGCGATTTTTGAAAATGTTTGTTTGGTGAAATGAATGAAAGAATCTCGGTTCTTGAGTGGTTTTTTAGATTTAAAAGAATCTTGAGGGCCCCTGGTGGTTGTTTTTTGAAAAAAAATTAAAAATTCTCGGTCGGGTTTCCGAGTGTTTTTTTTTCAGAAAGAGAAATTTTTTCGAACTTCGAAAATGTCAAGAAATCTCGTATTTCCGAGTTTTTTTTAACAAAATTAAAAAGTATGTTAAGTTAATAAGGTTTTTTTATTAAAAAGAATCGATGGTTTATCCGTGCAGAATTTTGAGAACCTCTGGTGTTTTGTTTTTAGAAAAAGTTTGAAAGGATTTCGACTTCTCGAGTGTTGTTTTGAAAAATTCTGATTCCGAAGAGTGTTTATTTGAGCGTTTTTTTTTTTGAAGAATCAAACAGGATTTTGTGGGCCTCTTCTGGAATTCTGTAAAAAAAAAATGAAAAAAAAATCTCAGATTCCGGAGCGTTTTTTTAATAAAAAGAATTTTGAGAACCTCTGGTGTTTTGTTTTTCTAAAATTTAAAGGAGTTTCGGGTCTACGAGTATTTTATTTTATTATTTTTTTAAATCAAAAAGAATCTTGAGAGCCTCTGGTATTCTGTTAAAAAAGAAGAACCAGAATCTCGGTTCCTGGACTATTTTTTTTAATTAAAGGAGTTTTGAGAACCACTGGTGTTGGGTTTTTGAAAAAAAAAAAAAAATCTGTGCTTCCTGGGTGTTTTTCTTTTAAATTTAAAAAATTTTGGATTTCCTATTGTTTTTTTGTTTGAAGAATCAAAAATAAATTTGTGGACCTCTGGCATTCTGTTCAAAAAAAAAAAAAACAAAAATAAGAAAGAATCTCGGATTCCGGAGCGTTTTCTTTTTTAATTAAAAAGAATTTTGAAAGACCCTAATGTTTTGTTTTTTGAAAAAATGTTAAAGAATTTTGGGTTTACAAGTGTTTTTTTTTTATTTGAAAGAATTTTGCTTTCTGGGGTGGATTTTTAATTTAACAGAGTTCCGAGCTTTTTTCTTGAAAAAATCCGACAGAATTTTGAGTTTCCGTTCCCGAGGGTTATTTTTCATTTGAAAGAATTTCCAATTTCCGAATATTTTTTTAATTAATTTTTTTTTTAAGAATTTTGAGAACTCTTAGTGCTTTGTTTTTGAAAAAAACTAAAGGAGTTTCAGGTTCCTGAGCGTTTTTTTTTTAATTTGAAAGAATTTCGGGTTTTGAGCGTTTTTTTTTTATTTGAAAGAATTTCGTGTTCCAGAGTTTTCTTTAATTTGAAAGAAGTCCCTATTCCCGTGTGTTTTCCTTTGAAAAAAAGTAAAGAAATTTCAGGTTCCCGAGTGGTTTATTTTTAACAATCAAAATGAATCTTGATGGCCTCTGGTGTTCTATTAAAAAAAAAATATGAGAAAGAATCTCGGATTCCGGAGCGTTTTCTTTTTTAATTAAAAAGAATTTTGAAAGACCCTAATGTTTTGTTTTTTGAAAAAATGTTAAATAATTTTGGGTTTACAAGGGTTTTTTTTTAATTTGAAAGAATTCCGGGTCCACGAGATTTTATTTTTTTTTTTTTAAATCAAAAATCTTGACGGCCTCTGGTATTCTGTTAAAAAAAAGAATCTCGGTTCCTGGAGCATTTTTTTTTTAATTAAAAGAAGTTTTGAGAACCCCTGGTGTTGGGTTTCTGAAAAAAAATTAAAGAATCAATGTTTCTTGGGTGTTTTTTTTTTTAATTTGAAAGAATTTTGGATTCTGGGGTGTATTTTTAATTTAAAAGAGTTCCGAGCTTGTTTCTTGAAAAAATCCGACAGAATTTTGAGTTTCCGTTCGCGAGTGTTATTTTTCATTTGAAAGAATCGCCTATTCCCGAATATTTTTTTTTAATGTAAAAGAATATCGGATTCCGTAGTGGTTTTTTTAAGAATTTTGAGTACTCTTGGGGCTTTGTTTTTGAAAAAAATTAAAAGAATTTCAGGTTCCCGAGCGTTTTTTCTTGATGTGAAAGAAATTCGAGTTTCTGAGTGTTTGTTTAGAAAATTCGGCTTCCCGAGTGTTTTTTTTTTAATCAGAATTTTGTAGGCCTCTGGCATTCTGTAAAAAAAAGAATCTCGGATTCCAATGCGTTTTCTTTTTTAATAAAAAGAATTTGAAAACTCCTGGTGATTGGTTTTTGAAAAAAATTAAAAGAATTTCGGGTTCTTGAACGTTTTTTTCCCGAGTTCCCGAGTGCGTTTTTTTTAATTTGAAAGAATTTTGTGTTCTGGTGTTTTCTTTAATTTGAAAGGATTCACTATTCCCGTGTGTTTTCTTTTGAAAAAAAGTAAACAAAAAATCGGGTTCCCAGTGTTTTTTTTTTTTGAACAATCAAAAATAATCTTGATGGCCTCTGGTGTTCTATTAAAAGAGAAAAGAGAAAAAAATCTCAGATTCCGGAGTGTTGTTTTTTTTAATTAAAAAGAACTTTGAGAGACCCCCATGTCTCGTTTTTTAAAAAAAAATGAAAGAATTTTGGGTTTCCAAGTGTTTATTTTTTAATTTGAAAGAATTCCGGGTGCACGGGTGTTTTTTTTTTGAAGAATCAAAAAGAATCTTAAGAGCCTCTGGTATTCTATTAAAAAAAAAAACAGAATCTCAGATTGTTGGGTTGGTGTTTGGTTTTTGAAAAAAAAAAGGGAATTTAGGTTTCTTGAGTGTTTTTTTTTTAATTTGAAACAATTTCGGAATTTCCAGTGGTTTATTAATTTGAAAGAATCCGAGTTTCTTTTTCTTAAAAAAATCTGAAAGGATTTTGAGTTTCCATTCCCGAGTATTTTTTTTTTTTTTGAAGAATCGAAAAGAATCTTGAGGGCCTTTGGTGTTCTAATTAAAAAAAGAGAACATAAACTTGGATTCCGGAGTGTTTTTTTTTTTTTTTATTAAAAAAGCACTTTGAGAGACCTTGATGTTCTGTTTTTTGAAAAAATTTTGAAGAATTTTAGGTTCTCAAGTAATTTTTTTTAATTTGAAAAAATTCCGGGTCCACGAGGATTCTGGAGAATTTTTTTAAATAATTTTTGAGAATTCTTGGTGTTTGGTTTTTGGAAAAAAATAAAAAAAGAACTTAGGTTTTCGAGCTTTGAAAGAATTTCCGAATATATTTTTTTAATTTAAAAGAATTTAGTTTTTTTTTGTTTTGAAGAAAAGAATGTTGTGGCCCTCTGGTATTTTGTTAAAAATAAGAAAGAATCTCGGATTCCAGAGCGTTTTTTTTTTATAAAAATAATTTTGAGAACCCTTGGTGTTTTGTTTTTGAAAAAAATGAAAAGAATTTCCGGTTCCCGAGGGTTTTTTTCTGAAAAATTTCAAGTTCCCGAGTGTTTTTTTTTTAATTTGAAAGGGTTTACGGTTTTTTTTTTTGAAAAATCATATAGAATCTTGAGAGCCTCTAGTATTCTGTTAAAAAAAGAACCAGAATCTTGGAGCATTTTTTCTTTAAAAATAGTTTTGAGAACCCCTGGTGTTTTGTTTAGAAAAAAATTAAAGAATTTAGGTTTCCTGGGTGTTTTTTTTTTAATCTGAAAGCAGTTCCGATTCCGGAGTGCTTTTTTTAAAATTTGAAAGAATTTCGATTTTCCGAGTGTTTATTTCGAAAAAATTTGAAATAATTTCCTAATCCCGTGACGAATCAAAAATAATCTGGAGGGCCTCTGGTGTACTGTCAAAAAAAAATGCAAAAAATCCCGGAGTCCGGAATGTTTTTTTTTAATAAAAAAGAATTTTGAGAAACCATGATGTATTGTTTTTTGAAAAAAATTGAAAGAATTTCGGGTTTCCGGGTGTTTTGTTTTAAGTTTGTAAGAATTTCTGGTTCCAGACAGGTTTTTTTTCAGTTTGGAAAGAATTTCGTGTTCCTGAGCGTTTTTTTTTAAGAATCAAAAAGAGTCTGTGTATAATTAAAAAAAATTTGAGAACCTCTGGTACTTTTTTCTGAAAAAATTTCAAAGAACTTAGGGTTCCCAAGTGCTTTTTTTATGAATCTAAAATGATTTTGGGGTTTCTGTACTTCCGTTAAAAAAAGAAAAAAATCCCGAAGTACCAAGTGTATTTTTTAGCATTAAGTAAATATTGAGCGAGAGTCTCTGACATTTTTCTTTTATTTTTTGAGGACCCATGGCGTAATGTTTTTTGAAAAAAATTGAAAAACTCTCGTTTTCCCGGGTGTTTATTTTTTGAAAAATCAAAAAAAATTTAGTATTCTATTTGAAAAAAAAAAGGGAAAGTATCTCGGGTAAGGGAGAATTTTTTTTAATTCAAAAGAATCTTTACAAATGGTTTCTGGTGATTTTTTTAATTGAAGGAATCTCGGATTTCCACCTTTTTTTTTTAATAAAATGAAACTTTAGAATCCTTGGTGTTTTGTTTTTCGAAAAAATTTGAAATAATTTCCTTTTCCCGTGAAGAATCAAAAATAATCTGGAGGGCCTCTGGGGTACTGTCAAAAAAAAAATGCGAAAAATCCCCGAGTCCAGAATGTTTTTTTTTTAATAAAAAAGGATTTTGAGAAACCATGGTGTATTGTTTTTTGAAAAAAATTGAAAGAATTTCGGGTTTCCGAGTGTTTTTTTTTAAGTTTGTAAGAATTTCTGGTTTCAGTTTTTTTTAGTTTGGAAAGAATTTCGTGTTCCTGAGCGTTTTTTTTTTAAGAATTAAAAAGAGTCTTTGTTTAATTAAAAAAAAATTGAGAACCTCTGGTACATTTTTCTAAAAAAATTTCAAAGAACTTAGGGTTCCCAAGTGCTTTTTTTATGAATCTAAAAGGATTTTGGGGTTTCTGTACTTCCGTTAAAAAAAGAAAAAAATCCCGAAGTACCAAGTGTATTTTTTAACATTAAATAAATATTGAGCGAGGGTCCCTGATATTTTTCTTTTATTTTTTGAGGACCCTTGGCGTAATGTTTTTTGATAAAAATTGAAAAAAATCTCGTTTTCCCGGCTGTTTATTTTTTGAAGAATCAAAAAATTTTTAGTATTCTATTCGAAAAAAAAAATGGAAAGTATCTCGGGTTAGGGAGATTTTTTTTTAATTCAAAAGAATCTTTACAAATGGCTTCTGGTGATTTTTTTAATTGAAGGAATCTCGGATTTCCACCTGTTTTTTCTTTTAATAAAATGAATCTTTAGAATCTTTGGTGTTTTGTTTTTCGAAAAAAATTGAAATAATTTCCTATTCCCGTGAAGAATCAAAAATAATCTGGAGGGCCTCTGGTGTACTGTCAAAAAAAAATGCGAAAAATCCCCGAGTCCGGAATGTTTTTTTTTTTTTTTAATAAAAAGGAATTTTGAGAAACCATGATGTATTGTTTTTTGAAAAAAATTGAAAGAATTTCGGGTTTCCGAGTGTTTTGTTTTAAGTTTGTAAGAATTTCTGGTTCCAGACAGGTTTTTTTTTCAGTTTGGAAAGAATTTCGTGTTCCTGAGCGTTTTTTTTTAAAGAATCAAAAAAGTCTTTGATTAAAAAAAATTTGAGAACCTCTGGTACTTTTTTCTGAAAAAAATTCAAAGAACTGAGGGTTCCCAAGTGCTTTTTTTTATGAATCTAAAAGGATTTTGGGGTTTCTGTACTTCCGTTAAAAAAAGAAAAAAAATCCCAAAGTACCAAGTGTATTTCTTAGCACTGAATAAATATTGAGTGAGGGTCTCTGACATTTTTCTTTTATTTTTTGAGGACCCTTGGCGTAATGTTTTTTGAAAAAAATTGAAAAAAATCTCATTTTCTCGGGTGTTTATTTTTTGAGGAATCGAATGTTCTATTTGAAAAAAATGGGAAAGTATCTCTTTTTTAATTCATAAGAATCTTTACAAATGGTTTGTGCTGATTTTTTTAATTGAAGGAATCTCGGAGTTCCACCTGTTTTTTTAATAAAATGAATCTTTAGACCCCTTGGTGTTTTGCTTTTTGAAAAGATTTGAAAGAATTTCGGAAAACAATTGGGGTATCCCGTACTTTATTAAAAAAAATCTGAAGGTCCTTAGTAAACTGTTTTTTTGAAAAAAACTGTATGAAGTTTAGGCGCTCCTGGTGTTTGTTTCTCAAAAAAAAATAAATAAAATTAAGACAATCTTCCGGATCGCTGGCGATCTGTTTTTTGAAAATTTCTAACAATACTTATTACTCATATTCGAAGTTCGAAAATGCAAAGATAATGAAATCCTGGATACCCGACCGTTTTTTGTTAAAGAATTAAAAACTTTCTTGGGGCCCCTGATGTTTTGCTGTTTCGCATTCGAAACGTATGTTTCACCAATTTTGATTCGTTTCGAGTTTACAATTGAAAGTAAACGGCATGTCAGTTATTTTGAATAAAAGATTAGTGAAAACATGCGAAATAGTCTGAAAAACCTCGAAAACGTAGTGAGAAATGGTTAAATAAAACATGCAGAAAATGTTAGTACCTACGAATAGACAAAATACAGACAGATATTAAACTTGCAGGACAGATAAATGCACTTTCAATTATAGAACGCAACCAAAGTGCAATAAACAGGCACATTATGCTAACGAGAATGTAAAAATAGAAAATATGTACCAAATTACTACTACAGGACTGTACTATGAATGAGAATTCGTATTGTACAAGTCTAAGAAAAATATATAAAATGAAAAAGGGATAATTAATATACTACCGCGTGATTTGCTGAGGGACTATTTCCAAAACCCTGAAATAAATATACAACAGTTATAGGGCTACTACTTCTGAACTAAATTGGTTTTGTAGTGTGTGTAGTTTTCTCATTTATAATACAAAAATTAAAAATGTATTATAAATAAAATCGGGGGGGTTCTACGTTCTGTGTCATTTAGGGTCCATTTACTACTAGTCACAACCATGTGCCTACGACTTCTGACTCTTAACACATACTAAACACCTAAACTATGCTTTTCGCATTCTAATAAAATTTTCGCAAAGTCGCTAGTCCGACCCTTGTTTTGTCTAGTGATAATTCGTTTCTCGTTACGCCCGGCTGATCTTCTTTTGATTCAGGTTGATCGAAATCAACGAAATTTAGCAAACACTATCACAGATTTGAACCATTGTTAGTTTGACTGTTGGCCACAATAACTCAAACATCTATCTCTATGTACCCGAACACCGACCGCACTCACCGGAATTCCGGTGGGCTCCACTTGCCCGAACCTGGTGCTCCTCCAACTCTCCAAAATTAACAGTCCGGCGTACAATTTCCCCACCGTCAATTTCCCGTTGTTCAAATGGTCGGTGGGAGGCACCAGCAAATCGACCATGTTCTTCGCCTGCAGCGGCCAGATGTTCTTGATTGTCTCCCTCAACTCGTCATCGGCTTGATCCATTTCATCCGCTACCAAGAACACCAGTCAAATTTCCCCAAAACTTCAAACTTCCCCCAACACTTACCCGACCTCATTTTTATGTTCAAGTTTTCCCGGATCAAAGCGAACAGGGTGCTGGTGAAGTTCACCTTGCCTTCTTCGTCCACGGGCATGTTCATCCGAATCAACTTCTTGTACGCCAGGCGATTCGGACACTTGTTGCCGAAACCGAGGGGCGGGTCCATGTTTTTCAGCATATCGTACATCTCCACGTAGTGGATCTTCCCGCTGGAACAATGGAGCGTGAGTGGGCGTGGTTGGGGGGCGGGGCGACTTACGTGGCGTTCGGGTCGTACTCCGCCCAGATTCGCACGAATTCGTCCAGGTGGTGGGCGCCCAGGATGGAGGAGTCGCGGGTTAGGTAGTCGAAGTTGTCCATGATGACGGCCACGAACAGGTTCAACATCTGGGGAGTTTTTGTTAGTTTGGGGGGTTGGTGGGGTGCGGACTCACCAGGAAGGAGCAGAAGAAGATGAATGAGACGAAGTAGGCGTAGGCGATGTTGGAGCCGCAACTGTTGGCAGGTTTTTTGGCTTCTTGGTCGCATGGTTGGCCCTTGATGCACGAAAGCATGATGTTAGGCCAGGCTTCGCCGGTGGCGCATCTGTTAACAAAGACAAGTTTAGTGAAAGCTGTGAAATGCGCAAACGCAAAAACTAAGTCAGGTCAGGTTTTTTTCAATTTCAATGAAACATAACTTCAAAACGGCTTGAGCTTCTGGATTGCGGTTTGAAGCACCGGATTCCCCGAGACTTTCTATTTCTATGAACAAATTTTCAAGGCAGAGATTCGATTAGTTTAGTTTGTAGAAACGAATATTTGGACAGTGTCATTTTTGGTTCTTTTTCCAAATATAAAGGGATATAACTTCAAAACGGTTCGACTTTTCGCATTGTGGTTTGAAAAATTCGATTTCCTGAAGCTTTATGGTTTCGTAACACAATTTTTAGATTGATAACACAGTCCGTTCAGTTTATAGAGAGGAAAATACAAAAGGGTGTCGTCTTTGGCTTGAAATAAGGTTCTCTTCAATTTCAACGAGACCTAACTTCAAAACGATACGAAATTCCGCATTGCGGTTTAAACCACTCGATTTCTTAAAGTTTTCTGGTCTCGTGAGGCAATTTTCAGACTGAAAACCCGATCTGTTTATTTTGGAGAAACGGAAATAAATGAAGGTGTCATTTTTGCCTTAAAAAGTTTCATACCAAATTTCAACGAGACCTAACCTCAAAATGACAAAAGATGTCGCATTGAGGTTTGAAGCAGTTAATTCCTTGGAGCTTCCTGCTCCCGTGGTCCGATCTTCAAGCTAAAGACTTGATGTGTTTAGATTGGAGAGAGAAAAATATAAGAAGGTGTCATTTTCAGAAAAAAAAAAGTTTCTTTTTCAAATTCAACGATACCTAATTTCAAAACGACACGAGATTTCGTGTTGCAGCTTCAAACGTTCGATTTCCTGAAGCTTTATAGTCCTGTAGACCGATCTTCAGACCGAAAGTTCACCCCCTTTAGTTTGGAGGAACGAAAAATATAAAGGTGTCATTTTTGATCCAAGAAAGGGTTTTTTTCAAATTTAACGAGAGCTAACTTCAGAACGGTACGAGATTTCGCATTGTGGTTTGAAGCACTCGATTCCTTGAAATTTTCCGGTTCTCTGAATGAATGTACGAATCAAATTCTAGATTAGTTTAGTTTGGAGAGACGAATTTTTAGACAGTGTCATCTTTGGCTCTTTTTTCAATTTCAACGAGACGTAACTTCAATACGGCAAGATGTTGCTCATTGCGGTTTGAACTGTTAGATTCCTTCAGACTTTCTATTTCTATGAAATAATTTTCAGGGTGGAGACTCGATTAGTTTAGTTTGGAGGGACGATTTTTGAATGGTGTCATTTTCGGCCCATTTTTCAAATTCAACGGGACCTAACTTCAAAGTGGTACGAGATTTTGTATTGTGGTTTAAAGAATTCGATTCCTTGAGACTTTCTGCTTCAGTGCATTAATTTTCAGAGCAAGATACTAGATCAGTTTAATTTGGAGAGACGAATTTCTGGACGGTGTCATTTTTCGCTTTTCTTTCATTTTCAACGAGAGCTAATTTCAAAACGGCAAGAGATTCAGAATTACGGTTTGAAGCACTAAATTCCTTGTGATTTTATAGTCTTGCGAGCAAATTGTTAAACAGGGGGCTCGATCCGTTTAGTGTGGAGAAACGAATTTTTGGACGATGTCATTTTTTGCTCTTTTTCCAAAATCAACGAGCCCTAACTTCAAAACTACAGGAAATTTCAAATTGCGGTCCATAGTATTCGATACATTGAAGCTTCCTTGTTCCATAGACCAAATTTTAGACTGAATACTCGTTGCGTTTAGTTTAAAGAAACGAAAGTATAATCCCTTTTAGACTAAAAATTTTTTTTTGAAAATTCAAAAAGACCAAACTTTAAAACACCACGAGATTCTGCATTGCGATTCGAAGCGTTCGATTCCTTGATGCTTTCCGGTCCTGTGAGATAATTTTCAAACTAGAAACTCGATACGTTTAGTTTGGAGGGCCGAAAATATAAAAAGGGTGTCATTTTTGGTTTAAAAAAGGGTTTTCTTCAATTTCGACGATACCTAACTTCAAAACGGCACCAGACTTCGCATTGTGGTTTGAAACATTCGATTTCCTGAAGCTTTATGGTTTCGTAACACAATTTTTTGATTGATAACACAGTCCGTTCAGTTTATAGAGAGGAAAATACAAAAGGGTGTCATCTTTGGCTTGAAATAAGGTTCTTTTCAATTTCAACGAGACCTAACTTCAAAACGATACGAAATTCCGCATTGCGGTTTAAACCACTCGATTTCTTGAAGTTTTCTGGTCTCGTGAGACAATTTTTAGACTGAAAACCCGATCTGTTTATTTTGGAGAAACGGAAATATATGAAGGTGTCACTTTTGGCTTAAAAAATTTCATACCAAATTTCAACGAGACGTAACTTCAAAATGACAAAATATTTCGCATTGAGGTTTGAAGCAGTTAATTCCTTGGAGCTTTCTGCTCCCGTGGTCCGATCTTCAAGCTAAAGACTTGATGTGTTTAGATTGGAGAGAGAAAAATATAAGAAGGTGTCATTTTCAGAAAAAAAAAATTCTTTTTCAAATTCAACGATACCTAATTTCAAAACGACACGAGATTTCGTGTTGCAGCTTAAAACGTTCGATTTCCTGAAGCTTTATAGTCCTGTAGACCGATCTTCAGACCGAAAGTTCACCTCCTTTGGTTTGGAGGAACGAAAAATAAAAAGGTGTCATTTTTGGTTCAAGAAAGGGTTTATTTCAAATTTAACGAGAGCTAACTTCAGAACGGTACGAGATTTCGTATTGTAGTTTTAAGCACTCGATTCCTTGAAATTTTCCGGTTCTCTGAATGAATGTACGAATCAAATTCTAGATTAGTTTAGTTTGGAGAGACGAATTTTTAGACAGTGTCATCTTTGGCTCTTTTTTCAATTTCAACGAGACGTAACTTCAATACGGCAAGATGTTGCTCATTGCGGTTTGAACTATTAGATTCCGTCAGACTTTCTATTTCTATGAAATAATTTTCAGGGTGGAGACTCGACTAGTTTAGTTTGGAGGGACGAATTTTTGAATGTTGTCATTTTCGGCCCATTTTTCAAATTCAACGGGACCTAACTTCAAAGTGGTACGAGATTTTGTATTGTGGTTTAAAGAATTCGATTCCTTGAGACTTTCTGCTTCAGTGCATTAATTTTCAGAGCAAGATACTAGATCAGTTTAATTTGGAGAGACGAATTTCTGGACGGTGTCATTTTTCGCTTTTCTTTCATTTTCAACGAGAGCTAATTTCAAAACGGCAAGAGATTCAGAATTACGGTTTGAAGCACTAAATTCCTTGTGATTTTATAGTCTTGCGAGCAAATTGTTAAACAGGGGGCTCGATCCGTTTAGTGTGGAGAAACGAATTTTTGGACGATGTCATTTTTTGCTCTTTTTCCAAAATCAACGAGCCCTAACTTCAAAACTACAGGAAATTTCAAATTGCGGTCCATAGTATTCGATACATTGAAGCTTCCTTGTTCCATAGACCAAATTTTAGACTGAATACTCGTTGCGTTTAGTTTAAAGAAACGAAAGTATAATCCCTTTTAGACTAAAAATTTTTTTTTGAAAATTCAAAAAGACCAAACTTTAAAACACCACGAGATTCTGCATTGCGATTCGAAGCGTTCGATTCCTTGATGCTTTCCGGTCCTGTGAGATAATTTTCAAACTAGAAACTCGATACGTTTAGTTTGGAGGGCCGAAAATATAAAAAGGGTGTCATTTTTGGTTTAAAAAAGGGTTTTCTTCAATTTCGACGATACCTAACTTCAAAACGGCACCAGACTTCGCATTGTGGTTTGAAACATTCGATTTCCTGAAGCTTTATGGTTTCGTAACACAATTTTTTGATTGATAACACAGTCCGTTCAGTTTATAGAGAGGAAAATACAAAAGGGTGTCATCTTTGGCTTGAAATAAGGTTCTTTTCAATTTCAACGAGACCTAACTTCAAAACGATACGAAATTCCGCATTGCGGTTTAAACCACTCGATTTCTTGAAGTTTTCTGGTCTCGTGAGACAATTTTTAGACTGAAAACCCGATCTGTTTATTTTGGAGAAACGGAAATATATGAAGGTGTCACTTTTGGCTTAAAAAATTTCATACCAAATTTCAACGAGACGTAACTTCAAAATGACAAAATATTTCGCATTGAGGTTTGAAGCAGTTAATTCCTTGGAGCTTTCTGCTCCCGTGGTCCGATCTTCAAGCTAAAGACTTGATGTGTTTAGATTGGAGAGAGAAAAATATAAGAAGGTGTCATTTTCAGAAAAAAAAAATTCTTTTTCAAATTCAACGATACCTAATTTCAAAACGACACGAGATTTCGTGTTGCAGCTTAAAACGTTCGATTTCCTGAAGCTTTATAGTCCTGTAGACCGATCTTCAGACCGAAAGTTCACCTCCTTTGGTTTGGAGGAACGAAAAATAAAAAGGTGTCATTTTTGGTTCAAGAAAGGGTTTATTTCAAATTTAACGAGAGCTAACTTCAGAACGGTACGAGATTTCGTATTGTAGTTTTAAGCACTCGATTCCTTGAAATTTTCCGGTTCTCTGAATGAATGTACGAATCAAATTCTAGATTAGTTTAGTTTGGAGAGACGAATTTTTAGACAGTGTCATCTTTGGCTCTTTTTTCAATTTCAACGAGACGTAACTTCAATACGGCAAGATGTTGCTCATTGCGGTTTGAACTATTAGATTCCGTCAGACTTTCTATTTCTATGAAATAATTTTCAGGGTGGAGACTCGACTAGTTTAGTTTGGAGGGACGAATTTTTGAATGTTGTCATTTTCGGCCCATTTTTCAAATTCAACGGGACCTAACTTCAAAGTGGTACGAGATTTTGTATTGTGGTTTAAAGAATTCGATTCCTTGAGACTTTCTGCTTCAGTGCATTAATTTTCAGAGCAAGATACTAGATCAGTTTAATTTGGAGAGACGAATTTCTGGACGGTGTCATTTTTCGCTTTTCTTTCATTTTCAACGAGAGCTAATTTCAAAACGGCAAGAGATTCAGAATTACGGTTTGAAGCACTAAATTCCTTGTGATTTTATAGTCTTGCGAGCAAATTGTTAAACAGGGGGCTCGATCCGTTTAGTGTGGAGAAACGAATTTTTGGACGATGTCATTTTTTGCTCTTTTTCCAAAATCAACGAGCCCTAACTTCAAAACTACAGGAAATTTCAAATTGCGGTCCATAGTATTCGATACATTGAAGCTTCCTTGTTCCATAGACCAAATTTTAGACTGAATACTCGTTGCGTTTAGTTTAAAGAAACGAAAGTATAATCCCTTTTAGACTAAAAATTTTTTTTTGCAAATTCAAAAAGACCCAACTTTAAAACAGCACGAGATTCTGCATTGCGATTCGAAGCGTTCGATTCCTTGATGCTTTCCGGTCCTGTGAGCTAATTTTCAAACTAGAAACTCGATTCGTTTAGTTTGGAGAGCCGAAAATATAAGAAAGTGTCATTTTTGGATTTTTTTTTCAATTTCAAAAAATGTTTGCACTGCGGTTTCAAGCATTGGATTTCTTGAGACTTTTTAGTTCTACGAGGTGATTTTCAAACCGAAGACTCGATCCATTTAGTTTGGAGAGACGAAATTCTGGACAGTGTCATAGGGTTTTTTTCAATTTCAGCGAGACCTAACGTCAAAACGACGCTAGATTCCGCATTTCGGTTTGAAGTATTCGATTCTTTGAGGTTTTCTCGTCTCGTTAGCCAATTTCCAAACCGGAAGCTCGATCTGTTTAATTTGGAGACACGAAAATACATGGGGGTGGCATTTTTGGCTTAAAAAATTTAATTCCAAAGGTCAACGAGACCTAAATTTAAAACGACAAAAGATTTGGCATTGCGGTTCGAAGCAGTTAATTCCTTGAATTAAGAAAGAGTTTTTTTCAAATTTAACAAGAGCTAACTTCAGAACGGGACTAAATTACAAATTGCGGTTTGAAACATTCGATTTCCTGAAGTCTCGTCGTCCCGCAAATCAATCTTCAGACAGATAACTTAATCCGTTTAGTTTGGAGAGACGAAATTATACAAGGTGTTATTTTTGAATAAAACTTTTTTTTCAATTTCAACGACATCAAATTTCAAAACGACACGAGATTTGGCACTGCGAAACCAAATAGTAGACACTTTGTAGTGCTACAGGAGATTTTCAGACTATAGACTTGATCCAATTAGTTTGGAGAGACGAAATTTTCGATAGTGTCATCTCCGGTTTGAAACTGGGTTTTTTCAATTTCAACAAGACCTAACTTCGAAACAGTCCAACATTCTGCATTGCGCTTTAAAGCATTCGATTCCTCGAAGTTTTGTCGTCTTGTGGGATAATTGTCAGGTCGTAATCTCGATCTGTTTAGTTTAGAGACACGCAAATAAGTGGAGGTGTCATTTTTGGCTTAAAAAGTTTGATTCTAAATTTCAACGCGACCTAACTTCAAAACGATAAAAGTTTGCTCATTATGGTTTAAAGCACTCGATTCGTTGAAGCTTTTTGATACGGTGAAGCAATTTTGATGCCGGATAGTCGATCCGTTTAGTTTGGAGTGACGAAAATATGAAAAAGTGTAATTTTTAATTTAAGAAAGATTTTTTTTCAAATTTAACAAGAGCTAACTTCAAAACGGTACGAAGTACCGCATTGCAGTTGGAAACATTCGATTCTCTTAAGCTTTGTAGTTCTGTAAACCAATGTTCATACCGACAGCTTAATCAGTTTAGGTTGCAGAGACGACAATATGAAAAAGTGTTATTTTTTGATAATTTTTTTTCAATTTCAAGGAGACCTAACTTCAAAACGATACGAGATTTTAGACTGCGGTTTCAAGCATTAGATCCCTTGAGGATTTTCAGTTCGAAGAAAAGATTTTCAAACCGAAGACTAGATACACTTAGTTTGGAGAGACGAAATTCTGGACAGTGTCATCTTCGGTTTGAAATAGGGTTTTTTCAATTTCAGCGAGACCTAACGTCAAAACAACGCTAGATTTCACATTTCGGTTTGAAGCACTCGATTCCTTGAGGTTTTCTCGTCTCGTGAACCAATTTTCAGCCCGGAAACTCGATCTGTTTAGTTTGGGGACACGAAACTATATGGGGGTGGCATTTTTGTCTTAAAAATTTAATTCCAAACTTCAAAGAGACCTAAGTTCAAAATGACAAAAGATTTGGCATTGCAGTTTGAAGCAGTTAATTCCCTAGAGGTTTCTACACCCGTGAACCAATCTTCAAATCAAAGACTTGATTCGTTTAGTTTGGAGAGACGAAAATATAAAAAAATACCATTTTTAGTTTAAGAAAGAGTTCTTTTCAAATTTAACAAGAGCCAACTTCAGAACGGTACGAAATTAAAAATTGCGGTTTGAAGCATTCGATTTCCTAAAGTTTCGTCGTCCTGCAAACCAATTTTCAGACAGATAACTTAATCCGTTTAGTTTGGAGAAACGAAATTATACAAAGTTGCCATTTTTAAATGAAACTTTTTTTTCAATTTCAACGAGATCTAACTTCAAAACGACACGAGATTTGGCACTGCCGATCGAAATATTCGAATCCTTGACCCTTTCTAGTTCTACGAGAAGATTTTCAGACCAAAGACTCGATTTAATTAGTTTGGAGAGACGAAATTTTCGACATTGTCATCTCCGGTTTGAAACAGGGTTTTTTTCAATTTCAACAAAACCTAACTTCAAAACAATCCAACATTCCGCATTGCGGTTGACAGCATTCGATTCGTCGAAGTTTTGTCGTCTTGTGGGAAAATTTTCAGGTCGTAATCTCGATCTGTTTAGTTTAGAGGCACGCAAATAAGTGGAGGTGTCATTTTTGGCTTAAAAAGTTTGATTCTAAATTTCAACGAGACCTAACTTCAAAACGATAAAAGTTTGCTCATTATGGTTTGAAGCACTCGATTCGTTGAAGCTTTTTAATTCGGTGAAGCAATTTTGATGCCGGATAGTCGATCAGTTTAGTCTGGAGTGACGAAAATATGAAAAAGTGTAATTTTTAGTTTAAGAAAGATTTTTTTTCAAATTTAACAAGAGCTAACTTCAGAACGGTACGAAGTACTGCATTGCAGTTTGAAACATTCGATTCTCTTAAGCTTTGTAGTCCTGTAAACCAATCTTCACACCGACAGCTTAATCACTTTAGGTTGGAGAGACGAAATTATGAAAAAGTGCTATTTTTGAATAATTTTTTTTCAATTTCAACGACACCTAACTTCAAAACGATACGAGATTTAAGACTGCAGTTTCAAGCATTAGATCCCTTGAGGATTTTCAATTCGACGAGAAGATTTTCAAACCGAAAACTCAATCCACTTAGTTTGGAGAGACCAAATTCTTCACAGTGTCATCTTTGATTTGAAATAGGGTTTTTTTCAATTTCAGCGAGACCTAGCGTCAAAACGACGCGAGATTCCGCATTTCGGATTGAAGCATTCGATTCCTTGAGGTCTTCTTGTCTCGTGAGGCAATTTTTAGACCGAAAACTCGATCTGTTTAGTTTGGAGACACGAAAATATATGGAGGTGTCATTTTAGGTTTAAAAAATTTAATTCCAAACTTTAACGAAACCTAACTTCAAAATGACAAAAAACTTCGCATTGCGGTTTGAAGCAGTTAATTCCTTGGAGCTTTTTGCCTACGAAAGCCAATCTTCAAGCCAAAGCCTTGATTCGTTTAGTTTGGAGAGACGAAAATATAAAAAAGTGACATTTTTAGATTAAAAGTTTTTTTTTTAATTTCAACGATATCTGACTTCAAAACGACAAAAGATTTCGTGTTTTGCTTAAATCACTCGATTTCCTAAGGATTTATAATCCTGCAGGCCAATTTTCAGACCGAAAGCTCAATCCGTTTGGTTCGGAGAGCAGAAAATATAAGAAAGTGTCATTTTTGGTTTAAGAAAGTTTTTTTTTCAAATTTAAAAAGAGCTAACTTCAAAACGGTACGAGATACCGCATTGCAGTTTGAAGCATTTGATTCCGTTAAACTTTGTGGTTCCGCGAATCATTGTTCATACTGATAGCTTAATCAGTTTAGGTTGGTGAGACGAAAATATGAAAAAGTGTTATTTTTTGATAATTTTTTTTCAACTTCAACAAGACCTAACTTCAAAACGATACGAGATTTTAGACTGCGGTTTCAAGCATTAGATCCCTTGAGGATTTTCAGTTCGACGAGAAGATTTTGAAACCGAAGACTCGATCCACTTAGTTTGGAGAGACCAAATTCTTGACAGTGTCATCTTTGGTTTGAAATGGGTTTTTTTTCAATTTCAGCGAGACCTAACGTCAAAACGACGTGAGATTCCGCATTTTGGTTTGAAGCATTCAATTCCTGGAGGCCTGCTCGTCCCGTGAGGCAATTTTTACACCGAAAGCTCGTTCTGTTTAGTTTGGGGACACGAAAACATATGGGGGTGTCACTTTTGGCTAAAAAAATTTCATTCCAAATTTCAACAAGACCTAACTTCAAAACGACAAAAGATTTGGAATTGCGGTTTGAAGCAGGTAATTCCTTGGAGCTTTCTGCACCCCTGAGCCAATCTTCAAACCAAAGACTTGATTCGTTTAGTTTGGAGAGACGAAATTATACAAGGTGTCATTTTTAAACAAAACTTTTTTTTCAATTTCAACGAGATCTAACTTCAAAACGACTCGAGACTTGGCACTGCGAATCCAAATATTCGATCCCTTGACACTTTCTAGTTCTACGAGAAGATTTTGATACCAAAGACTCGATTCAATTAGTTTGGAGAGACGAAATTTTCGACATTGTCATCTCCGGTTTGAAACAGGGTTTTTTTCAATTTCAACAAAACCTAACTTCAAAACAATCCAACATTCCGCATTGCGGTTGACAGCATTCGATTCGTCGAAGTTTTGTCGTCTTGTGGGAAAATTTTCAGGTCGTAATCTCGATCTGTTTAGTTTAGAGACACGCAAATAAGTGGAGGTGTCATTTTTGGCTTAAAAAGTTTGATTCTAAATTTCAACGAGACCTAACTTCAAAACGATAAAAGTTTGCTCATTATGGTTTGAAGCACTCGATTCGTTGAAGCTTTTTAATTCGGTGAAGCAATTTTGATGCCGGATAGTCGATCAGTTTAGTCTGGAGTGACGAAAATATGAAAAAGTGTAATTTTTAGTTTAAGAAAGATTTTTTTTCAAATTTAACAAGAGCTAACTTCAGAACGGTACGAAGTACTGCATTGCAGTTTGAAACATTCGATTCTCTTAAGCTTTGTAGTCCTGTAAACCAATCTTCACACCGACAGCTTAATCACTTTAGGTTGGAGAGACGAAATTATGAAAAAGTGCTATTTTTGAATAATTTTTTTTCAATTTCAACGACACCTAACTTCAAAACGATACGAGATTTAAGACTGCAGTTTCAAGCATTAGATCCCTTGAGGATTTTCAATTCGACGAGAAGATTTTCAAACCGAAAACTCAATCCACTTAGTTTGGAGAGACCAAATTCTTCACAGTGTCATCTTTGATTTGAAATAGGGTTTTTTTCAATTTCAGCGAGACCTAGCGTCAAAACGACGCGAGATTCCGCATTTCGGATTGAAGCATTCGATTCCTTGAGGTCTTCTTGTCTCGTGAGGCAATTTTTAGACCGAAAACTCGATCTGTTTAGTTTGGAGACACGAAAATATATGGAGGTGTCATTTTAGGTTTAAAAAATTTAATTCCAAACTTTAACGAAACCTAACTTCAAAATGACAAAAAACTTCGCATTTGAAGCAGTTAATTCCTTGGAGCTTTTTGCCTACGAAAGCCAATCTTCAAGCCAAAGCCTTGATTCGTTTAGTTTGGAGAGACGAAAATATAAAAAAGTGACATTTTTAGATTAAAAGTTTTTTTTTTAATTTCAACGATATCTGACTTCAAAACGACAAAAGATTTCGTGTTTTGCTTAAATCACTCGATTTCCTAAGGATTTATAATCCTGCAGGCCAATTTTCAGACCGAAAGCTCAATCCGTTTGGTTCGGAGAGCAGAAAATATAAGAAAGTGTCATTTTTGGTTTAAGAAAGTTTTTTTTTCAAATTTAAAAAGAGCTAACTTCAAAACGGGACGAGATACCGCATTGCAGTTTGAAGCATTTGATTCCGTTAAACTTTGTGGTTCCGCGAATCATTGTTCATACTGATAGCTTAATCAGTTTAGGTTGGTGAGACGAAAATATGAAAAAGTGTTATTTTTTGATAATTTTTTTTCAACTTCAACAAGACCTAACTTCAAAACGATACGAGATTTTAGACTGCGGTTTCAAGCATTAGATCCCTTGAGGATTTTCAGTTCGACGAGAAGATTTTGAAACCGAAGACTCGATCCACTTAGTTTGGAGAGACCAAATTCTTGACAGTGTCATCTTTGGTTTGAAATAGGGTTTTTTTCAATTTCAGCGAGACCTAGCGTCAAAACGACGCGAGATTCCGCATTTCGGTTTGAAGCATTCAATTCCTGGAGGTCTGCTCGTCCCGTGAGGCAATTTTTACACCGAAAGCTCGTTCTGTTTAGTTTGGGGACGCGAAAACATATGGGGGTGTCACTTTTGGTTTAAAAAATTTCATTCCAAATTTCAACAAGACCTAACTTCAAAACGACAAAAGATTTGGAATTGCGGTTTGAAGCAGGTAATTCCTTGGAGCTTTCTGCACCCCTGAGCCAATCTTCAAACCAAAGACTTGATTGGTTTAGTTTGGAGAGACGAAATTATACAAGGTGTCATTTTTAAACAAAACTTTTTTTTCAATTTCAACGAGATCTAACTTCAAAACGACTCGAGACTTGGCACTGCGAATCCAAATATTCGATCCCTTGACACTTTCTAGTTCTACGAGAAGATTTTGATACCAAAGACTCGAATGAATTAGTTTGGAGAGACGAAATTTTCGACATTGTCATCTCCGGTTTGAAACAGGGTTTTTTTCAATTTCAACAAAACCTAACTTCAAAACAATCCAACATTCCGCATTGCGGTTGACAGCATTCGATTCGTCGAAGTTTTGTCGTCTTGTGGGAAAATTTTCAGGTCGTAATCTCGATCTGTTTAGTTTAGAGACACGCAAATAAGTGGAGGTGTCATTTTTGGCTTAAAAAGTTTGATTCTAAATTTCAACGAGACCTAACTTCAAAACGATAAAAGTTTGCTCATTATGGTTTAAAGCACTCGATTCGTTGAAGCTTTTTGATACGGTGAAGCAATTTTGATGCCGGATAGTCGATCCGTTTAGTTTGGAGTGACGAAAATATGAAAAAGTGTCATTTTTAGTCTAAGAAAGAGATTTTTTCAAATTTAACAAGAGCTAACTTCAGAACGGTACGAAGTACTGCATTGCAGTTTGAAACATTCGATTCTCTTAAGCTTTGTAGTTCTGTAAACCAATGTTCATACCGATAGCTTAATCAGTTTAGGTTGCAGAGACGAAAATATGAAAAGGTGTTATTTTATGATAATTTTTTTTTCAATTTCAACGAGACCTAACTTCAAAACGATACGAGATTTTAGACTGCGGTTTCAAGCATTAGATCCCTTGAGGATTTTCAGTTCGACGAGAAGATTTTCAAACCGAAGACTCGATCCACTTAGTTTGGAGAGACGAAATTCTGTACAGTGTCATCTTCGGTTTGAAATGGGGTTTTTTGAAATTCAGCGAGACCTAACTTCAAAACGACGCGAGATTCCGCATTTCGGTTTGAAGCATTCGATTCCTTGAGCTCTTCTCGTCTCGTGAACCAATTTTTAGACGGGAAACTCGATCTGTTTAGTTTGGAGACACGAAAATATATGGAGGTGTCATTTTTGGTTTAAGAAGTTTAATTCCAAACTTCAACGAGATCTAACTTCAAAATGACAAAAGATTTCGAATTGCGGTTTGAAGTAGTTAATTCCTTGGAGCTTTTTGCCTTCGGAAGCCAATCTTCAAGCCAAAATCTTGATTCGTTTAATTTGGAGCGACGAAAATATAAAAAAGTGCCATTTTTAGTTTAAGAAAGTTTTTTTCAAATTTAACAAGAGCTAACTTCAGAACAGTACTAAATTACAAATTGCGGTTTGAAACATTCGATTTCCTGAAGTCCCGTCATCCCGCAAATCAATCTTCAGACAGATAACTTAATCCGTTTAGTTTGGAGAGACGAAATTATACAAAGGTGTCATTTTTAAACAAAACTTTTGTTTCAATTTCAATGAGATCTGACTTCAAAACGACACGAGATTTGGCACTGCCAATCCAAATATTAGATCCCTTGACACTTTCTAGTTCTACGAGAAGATTTTGATACCAAAGACTCGATCCAATTAGTTTGGAGAGACGAAATTTTCGACATTGTCATCTCCGGTTTGAAACAGGGTTTTTTTCAATTTCAACAAAACCTAACTTCAAAACAATCCAACATTCCGCATTGCGGTTGACAGCATTCGATTCGTCGAAGTTTTGTCGTCTTGTGGGAAAATTTTCAGGTCGTAATCTCGATCTGTTTAGTTTAGAGACACGCAAATAAGTGGAGGTGTCATTTTTGGCTTAAAAAGTTTGATTCTAAATTTCAACGAGACCTAACTTCAAAACGATAAAAGTTTGCTCATTATGGTTTTAAGCACTCGATTCGTTGAAGCTTTTTGATTCGGTGAAGCACTTTTGATACCGGATAGTCGATCCGTTTAGTTTGGAGTGACGAAAATATGAAAAAGTGTAATTTTTAGTTTAAGAAAGAGATTTTTTTCAAATTTAACAAGAGCTAACTTCAAAACGGTACGAAGTACCGCATTGCAGTTTGAAACATTCGATTCTCTTAAGCTTTGTAGTCCTGTAAACCAATCTTCACACCGACAGCTTAATCACTTTAGGTTGGAGAGACGAAATTATGAAAAAGTGCTATTTTTGGATAATTTTTTTTTCAATTTCAACGATACCTAACTTCAAAACGATAGGAGATTTAAGACTGCGGTTTGAAGCATTCGATTTCTTGAAGCTTTCTGGTCGCATGGACCAATCTTCAAACCATAAACCCGATTCGTTTAGTTTGGAGAGACGAAAATATTGGAAGGTGTAATTTTTAGGTTAACACTTTTTTTTTCAATTGGGGTGAAAATTACCTGAATAGCAGCATCAGCCCCTGGATGAACGTCCTGAAGTTGTTATGGCGAGTGATGGCCTCGCTGGGTATTTCCGCAATATTTCCAAACACCTTCAAAAATCATCAGTAAACAACTCTTCATTAAAAAAAAATAATAAAAAATACCTGCATCCCGATGATTGCGTAGATAAAAAACAGCATGGCGATAAGAAGACAGACGTAAGGAAGAGCTTTAAAACTCTGGACGAACGTCCAAAGCAGGATTCGTATGGTATATCCCTGACGTAACAGTTTGATCAGACGAGCGGCTCGAAATAATCGCAAGAATCCGACGTTGATGAAGTTTTCCTGAAATGCGACACGAATTAAAATCGGGCTTGTTTTTCCGAGAGGACGATGATTCGGTTTTTAGTTTGAGTACGCTACGACACTACTCTGAGCATTAAACTAATCTAACTACTAAGTTCTACGGAATGTTATGTAGTGGAAACGTAATATGTAGTTTGTTTGTGTTTGTTTTTGTTATGTCGTGTGTTATACTTACCGAAATCAACACTAATTTATCTTCTTAATTTAATCTAGTGACTAGTGAGAATACAAGAAACTACATCTTACTGATGCCAGAAAACATGCATGGTGAAGGTGCTCAGAACAACGTACAAAAATTTAGAGATTTTAATAAGTTGGGGGTTTGAGTCTTATTAAAATCTTCAAATGTATACCTGGATCCACTTTACGATGCTATCAAAGGTACCTAACTTTGCTCCAGATTTTCGAGACTACAAAAAGGAATAGGTTAAAGCAAATCTAGTGAAACGACTAAATTATCATTAATCTAACCTTCGTTATATTGCAAGGATTGTGGTCACAACAGCCCGACTATTTTAATTCTTTCATTAAAAAAAAAAAAAAAAAAACAAAAAAAATCGGACTGTCGTGCCCGTGCATAATAAGATATTCTAAAACTCGTCTTTACAATCTATCAATTTAGTCTAACACCCTAGCGTTACAATCTCTTCTAAACATTTATCTTAATTATCTCATCAAAATATAAAAAATGCACACGCACGTACCCTCTCTTTCGCTATTTTGGCTGCCCTTTCCTTGAATTGAAGAAAAACATTTTAGTATATGGTTAAATCATGTGCAAAAACACATTCAGTGCAAAAGTGCATAAATCGGAATGTTCTCTATACCTTTGACGAAGACTGAGGTGTGTAAACTGTGTAAACTGTTTGTCAAGTTTGTTAATTTTGTTCATTTTGATAATTTTTAGGGTGAGTTAAACCTGAACTTACGCCAAATTCCACCACCATGGCGTCCACGATGCTCCCGATCACAGTTATGAAGTCGAACGTGTTCCATGGGTCCTTGAAGAAGTTCTAGGAAAGACAGAGGGTTAGTAAGTTTGAAGTGGTGGGGTAGGGCCACGTCTTGGTGAGATGTGGCTCTGTTGATGAAGTAAATCAAAAAGAACGAGGTTGAAGAAGAAAATTTGGGGTTGTTTACTGTGCGCACGTTGGTTGGTATAGGGTGATTGGAGACGATTGAATTTTGAGCTGGTTTTGAAAATTTTGGTTGCTAGTTTATAAATAGGGTATTGTTGGTTGCCTACTCATTAAACACTTTTTATGATTTTATTTCTGTAAATTTGAATATTGTTGTTTTAATTAATTTTATTTGTATTGCATGATTGAGCTTATTTTATCAGCACGGATTTTTGAATTTTTAAAGATTCAAACATTTTTTCCAATTTTAAATTATTGGATTTTTCAACTTTGGTTTTTTAATTTTTTTGTTTTCGTTTCTTCAGTTACCGATTTTTTTTTCGTTTGAATTCTTGATTTTTTTTAATTTCTTCAGTTTTTCGAGTTTCTTCAATGTCTTGAGTTTTCAAGATTCAGTTTTTCGAATTTTTACCTTCTGAATTTTTAATTTCGTGAAATTTTTAAAATTTTGATTTTTCAAAATTTAATTTTTTTATTTTTTGATTTCTTCAATTTTCAAATTTTTCAATTTTTCGAGTTTTCTGGCTTAAATTTTTCGATTTTTCAACTTTTCTTTTTTCTAATTACAAATTTTCTGGTTTTCAATTTCAAATTTTTAGATTTTCAATTTTTACATTTTGTTTCTTTGATTTTGACCTTTTGAATGTTTTGATTTTTAAATTTTTGGATCTGTTTTTAATTTTTCGATTTTTGAATTTTTTCTAGATTTCAGTTTCAAATTTTTAGATTTTCAATTTTTGAAGATTTAAATTTTTTCATTTGTTTCTTCAATTTCTAAATTTTTAATTTTTGTATTATTCAGCATTTTTAGAATTAAAATTTTTCTAGATTTCAGTTCCATTTTTTTTAATTTTTGAATATTTTGATTTTGCAGTTTTCATTTCTTTTTCGATCTTTTACTTTAGGTTTCTTCAAATTTTCGAGTTTTCAAGTGTAAATTTTTCAGTTTTTTGATTTTTCAGTTTTTGAATTTTTTTATTTCTTAATTTTTCATTTCTTCAATTTTCAGAATTTTCGATTTTTCTTTTTTTCAACTTTTGAATATTTTTTTTATTTTTATTTTTCAGTTTTCTTTAATTGTTCGATTTACAATTTTTCCAGTTTTCAATTTCAAATTTTTCTACTTTTCAACTTTGAATTTTTTGATTTTTTATATTTCGATTCTACAGTTTTTCGAGTTTTTTCGATTTCTTCAGTTTTCAAGTTTAAATTTTTCAATTTTTCGAATTTTTAACTTTTGAATGTTTTGATCTTTTAATTTATATTTTTTTCGGTCCAATTTTTCAATTTTTCCATATTTTAGTTTTCTTTTTCTTCAATTCTTCGATTTTCCGGTTTAAATTTTTAAATTTTTTGATTTCGCAACTTTTCATTTTTAATTTTTTTTATTTCTTTAAATTTCTGATTTTTCAATTTTTCGAAGTTCCTATTTTTCGTTTCTTCGTTGAATTTTCTTATTCTTTAATTTTTCATTTCTTCAATTTTCAGATTTTTCGATTTTTCTTTTTTTCACTTTATACTTTCTTCAATTTTTCAATTTTCCAACTTTCGAATATTTTCATTTCTTATTCCTTTTATTTTTCAGTTTTTTGTAATTGTTCGATTTACAATTTTTCCAGTTAACAAATTTCAATTTTTTAAATTTTCGGGGTTTGAACTTTTGGATTTTTAGTTTCTCGTTTATCATTTTTTTGATTTTTCAGTTTTTTGGATCTTTCGATTTATTATTTCTATGATTTTTAGATTTACAATTTTTCTAGATATCAGTGCCAAGATTTTGTATTTTTCAACTATTGAATATTTCGATTTTCCAACTTTTGTTTTTGATTTTTTAATTTTTGATTTTTCACTTTTTGATTTTTGAATTTTTAAATTTTCATTTTCCACTTTGTTTCTTCAATTTTTCAATTTTACAACTTTTGAATGTTTTTATTTTTCAATTTTTTTATTTTCCAGTTTTTTTCCAATTTACAATTTTTCCAGTCATCAATCAATTTTTTTAATTTTTCATTTTTTCAATTTTTCGATTTTTCACTTTTTTGTGGCTTCAATTTTTCGAGTTTTGAAGTTAAAATTTTTTTCAATTTTAATTCTTTTAATCATTAAAATGTTAAATTTTCCGACTTACAAGATCAAATTTTTTAATATTTTGATTCTTCAACTTTCAAATTTTTTTGTTTTTTATTTTTCCTCAATTTTCAGTTTTTTTGACTTTTCGATTTTTCACTCTCTTGTTTCTTCAGTTTACGTTTTCCAACTTTTAAATGTTTTGACTTTTTAATTTTTGAATCTTTCGTCTCTTTGTTTCTTTAATTTTTGTATCAACAATTTTTCTGGTTCTTCAGTTTAAAAATCTTGTACTTTAAAATTTTTTGAATATTGAATTTCCAAATTTTTATTTTTCAAATTCGATTCTTCAATTTTTGTTTATTTTTTTTTTTCTTCAATTTTTTGTTTTTCAGATTTTAAATTTTTCAGTTTTTAGTTTTTTCAGTTTGCCGATTTGCAATTTTTCGAGTTTTCATTTTTAATTTTTTGATCTTTCAAATTTTAAAATTTTCGACTTTTCAAGATCAAATTTTTTAAATTGATTTTTTAATTTTAATTTTTGGATCTTTGTTTTCAGTTCTTTGTTTGTTTAATATTTTTAGATTTACAATTTTTCTAGAATTCAGTTTTTAAATATTTTGATTTTGCAATTCTTCATTTCTTCTGTTTTCAGGTTTTTCAAATTTTCGAGTTTCAAGTATTGTTTTTTTAATTTTTTGATTTTTCAGTTTTTGAATTTTTGAATTTTGAATTTTTCATTTCTTCAATTTTCAAATTTTTCAATTTTTCAGTTTTTTTGTTCGATTTACAATGTTTCCAATTTTCAATTTAATTTTTTAAATTTTCCGATTTTGAACTTCTGGATTTTCAAAATTTTTCGTTTCTTAATTTTTAAAATTTTTCAATTTCTTGTTTCTTTAATTTTTAGATTTACAATAGGTTTCAGTTCCAAAATTTGGTATTTTCAATTATTGAATATTTTAATTTTATAATTTTTCATTTTTTCAATTTTCAAATGTTCGATTTTTCAACTTTCGTTTGCTTGATTTTTTAATTTTTCGTCTCTTTAGTTTTTCGATTTTTCAGTTTCTTGTGCTTCAATTTTTCGAATTTTGAAGTTAAAATTTTTCTATTTTTCTATTCTTGAATTTTTAAATAACGAATTTTTTCAACATTGTATATTTTTGATTTTTTATTTTTCGATTCTTCAGTTTGCAATTATTCGAGTTTTCAATTTTAGTTTTTTTAAACTTACAAAGTTTCAATTTATCTAGAATTCAGTTCCAAAATTTTGTATTTTGAAATTTTTGATTATTTTGATTTTGTAAATTTTCTTCACTTTTCAAATTTTAAAATGTTCGATTTTTCAGTTGTTTTTCTTCAATTTTCGAGATTGCAAGTTTAAATTCTCGATTTTCCAACTTCTGTTTTTGATTTTTAATTTTTTGTTTCTTCAATTTTTCGATGATCTTCCAGTTTTTTGTTTCTTCAAATTTTCGAGTTTTCAAGTGCTTATTTTTTTTGAATTTTATTTTTTAATTTTTCGTTTCTTCAATTTTCAAATTTTTCAATTCTCCAAGATTTGAATGCTTTTATTTTTTAATTTTTGTTTTTCAGTTTTTTTTATTGTTCGATTTACAATTTTTCCAGTTTTCAATTTCATTTTTTTAATTTTCAGATTTTGAACTTTTGGCTTATTTAAATTTTCGATTCTTCATTTTTTAGATTTTTCAATTGTTTTAGATCTTTCTTGCTTCTTTAATTGTTAGATTTACAATTTTTATAGATTTCAGTTCCAAAATTTTGTATCTTTGAAATTTTGTTTTCTTGATTTTTAATTTTCGTTTCTTCAATTTTTCGATTTATCAGTTTCTTCTTACTTCAATTTACTAATTTACAATTTTTTCAACTTTCAAATTTGTTAATTTTATACTTCTTCAATTTTCAAATTTTTTTTACTTTTCGATTTTTGTTTTTTTTTTATTTTTCAGTTCTTAGTTACTTCAGTTGATCGGTTTTCAATTTTAATTTTTTGGTCTTTCAGATTTTAAATTTTTTAGTTTCCTTAAGTTTTAAGATTTTTCAATTTTTCAGATGTTCGATTTTTCTTCGTTTCTTGAATTTTTCGATCTTTCCAGTTTCAAAGTTTTCAGTTTTACAATTTTTTAATTTCTCAATTTCACAATAATTTGATTTCAATTTAAATTACTAGATTTAAAATTTTCAATTTTTCAAATTTTGCTTTTTCAAAAATGTAAGTTAAAATTGAAAATTCCAAAAAACAAAATTGAAAACTTCGAAATCGTGAAACCAAAAACTGAACACCTCAAAAATTAAAAAATCGGTGACTTGTTATTAAAAATTAAGAAAAATCAACAATATTCGAATTTGCTCGTTTAAATTTACCGCCGATATTCTTTCTTATGATTGGCCGACACAACTTAATAGTAAAATGCGTGCGCACAGTAAACAAAAACCAAAATGTTGATTAAAAATTTCATCTGTCTAATCTATAGTTCACGTTGCGATTACAAACCAGAATTGAAACCGTTATAAGCAAATCGTAATACCAACGTGCGAGTGTAAAATTAACTAGCACTTTTTATCTAGTAATTATAGGTTTTAATCTACTCTGTTTCGGTAGAGGTGGGAGTAGGAAAGTCTAAAAGAATCTAGAACCTACACAGAATGGATTCTCGTTTAAAAAGTATTTTTGGTTAATAATTGGAAAATTGGAACAAAGTAAATATTGTTTTGTAAAATTAAAAAAAAATCTAAAAGATGTGTGCAACTTCTAACTAATTTTGATACTAGAAATTTGTACTAAAAAAACTAGAAACTAAAGTGGTTGTGGGGATGATCTGGAGTAGGAGAGGACGGTTTTTGAATGACCTCGGACCATGCTTCTAGTATTTTAAGCAAATGACTGATTTCTCGTCTATGGGAAATAGTGTTTCGAAAAAATCTACGCTTCTAACTACTTCTGGCCCAAACTACCTACATCTGGAGGTATAAAAAGTGCACAAATTCGAATAGTCCTAAGCTACCCAACTCTACGTGCCAATAGTAAGTAAATCCAACCCAACGTATACCTAAAATCGTGATCGTAGAAAAAAAGTGAAAAAGATTACCTTGATGCCGAAAGCGATGAGCTTGAGAACAGTCTCACAAAGGAAGAGGAAGGTAAATAGAATATTCATTGCTGCCAGGATGTCGGACAACAAGGGCGGTGACTCGTGGTACTACAACAACTTACAAAATGTAGCAGCTACTCTACAAGCAAAACGCCTACCTGTAGTACAGGTTAAAAGTCGGCAGAGCGATTTATCTCTCCTCTAAACCACAAAATTTAAACCCCGGTCAGACCCCGACTCATCGAAATCTGACCGAGCCGTGCTTCGAATTAGAATTTCGTCGCCATCGGGATCTTCTCCTTCGTGTAGTGTGTATCTCGTGTGACCTGCATGCAGCTAAGACAGACGGACATGCAGACGAACGGCAAGCAGTGAGTGTCAGCAGCAGGGAGCGATCGGGAAGGAGGAGGACTTGTTCCGTTATTTTTTTTTTAATTTCGTTTGTTCTTAGACAGAGAAAAAGAAAAAGCCGGCTCTTAGAGGCTATTTCTTACCCGGACGCCGTAGGCAAGGATCTTGAGGATGCACTCCACCGTGAACATGCCCGTAAAGCCCCAATTGAGGTACTTAAGCGTTTTCGTGTGGAGTTCGCTTTGCTGGTCAAACTGTTAAAACATATACGACACGTGGACAGACTTTGCAGAAAAGAAATCTACAGCTACGGGTATTAAGTATCTAGGTTAGTTTTAGGAAGGCTCGGCTGGTTTTGGTTGAACCGAAACTTCCTAAGACTTTTGTTGGTAGTTTGAGGCTCCTAGAAGTGAGCTCAGTACGTGTAAACACCAAACACCACATCAAATATGTACACCGGTTTTCTACACCTCGGGCGACTAAGAAGGTCCAAAGAAAGCGCCGAAGGGCGCTTTGTTTGGGTCGGTTTAGAATGACGTCGGATGGGGACTGGTTGGGCGCGTGGACCGGGTAGGGTGCGAGGGATTCTCGCCTCTAGTGTTGTATGGAGGTTGATCAATGTTTTGCTTTTTTCCTTCTTGAGGGAGGGTTTGGAAAGAAATCGCATTTAACAAATTTCTGGTAAACCTTTTCAATAAAATTTATATTAATTTGGTGAAAAAGTAGAGCCTACTATTATAGTTAAATCCGTACCTGATACAAGTTAAGCTTAAACCGTGTTTATGTATTATTGGTTGCCTACACAACATTGTTGTCGGGTCAGGTAGATTCTAAAAATGTTTGTTTTGAATTTTTGAGTTTTCAACTTTTGAAAATTTTGTTTTTATAATTTGCTGTTTTTTTGGTTTTTTGATTTTTCGATTTTGGGATCATCAGGTTTTCTACTTTTCAACTTTTGAATTTTTAGATTTTTAAATTTTCTGTTTCTTCAATGTTTGCAGTTTCAAGTATCAATGTTCAATATTTGAGTTTTTGGTTTTTTTTAATTTTATCATTTCTTAAATTTTCAGTTTTTTAACTTTACTGTTTTTCAGTTTTTATTTATTGTTTCTTAAACTTTTCAAATTTTCAGGTTAAAATTTTTCAATTTTTTGATTTTTCCACTTTTGATTTTTTTTCTTTTTTCAATTATTAAAATTCAATTTTTAGATCCTTGATTTTTTGTTTCTTCAGTTTTTCGAATTTCAATTTCGAATGTTTCTGTTTTTCGACTTTTGAATTTTTAAATTTTTCCTTCGTCAATTTCTAATGTTTCTTTAGTTTTTTAAGGTTTCAAGTAAAATTTTTTCATTTTTCAATTTTTAATTGCCTGAGTTTTCGTTCCTTTTTCGTTTCTTCAATTTTTGGAGTCGTCAGTTTCATTTTTTTTTAAACCTTGGATTTTTTGATATTTGTTTCGCGTTTATACAATTTTTTATACTCTTTTTTTTATTTTTTTGCTTCGATTAATAATTTTAGTTGATTCTAGTTTTCAATTTGAAATGTTTTGATTTTTCCATTAAACTATTCAATTTTTCGGTTTTCCAACTTTTGGATTTTTTGATTTCGTACTTTTTCTTTCCAATTTTCAGATTTTCCAATTTTTCGTTTTTCAATTTTTGGATGTGTTAGTTTTGTGTTTCAATTATTATAAGTTTACAGCTTTAAACTTTTAATTTTTTCAGTTTTTCGTTTTTTTTTAATTTCCCGATTTGAAATTATTTGAGTTTTTAATTTAAATTTTTCCAATTTTCAATTTCATTTTTTTTTTAATTTTTTAATTTTCGTTTCTTCAGATTTTAGAGTTTCATTTTTTCGATTTTTCAAGTTCAGATTTTTCAATTCTTCGATTTTCAACTTTAGAGTTCTTTGATTTTTTAATTTTTCTTTCTTCAGATTTTAGAGTATCTTCAAATTTCAATGTTTGAAGTTTACATTTTTATTATTTTTTTATTTTTCAAGTTTTTAATTTTTTTATTTTTTAATTTGTCATTTCTTCAGTTTTCAAATTTTTAAATTTTTTGTTTCTTCAATTTTTCGAGATTTCAGATTTAAATTTCACAATTTTTCGATTTTTCAAATTTTTAATTTTTATTTAAATTTTTTAATTTTTCAATTTTCAGATTTTTCAGTTTTTTGTTTCAATTATTCGAATTTGTGTCTAGTTTTTCGAGTTTAAATTTTTTCAATTCTCAACTTTAGAATTCGTTGATTTTTTAATTTTCCTTTCTTCAGATTTTAGAATCTCTTTAGTTTTCGGAATTTCCATGTACAAATTTTTAATTTTTTGACTTTTCAATTTCAATTTTTCTACTTTTCAACTTTCAAGTTTTCTGATTTGGTATTTTCGTTTCTTCAGATTTTTGAATATCTTTAATTTTCAAGTTTACAATTTTAAATTTTTTATTTTTCTAGTTTTCAATTTTTGTTTTTTAATTTGTTGTTCGTTCACTTTTAAAATTATTAGATTTTTCGAAATTTTACTTTTTTGTTTTTTCAATTTTAGAAATTTCAGGTTCAAGTTTATGAATTTTTGGATTTTTCGAGTTTAAAATTTTCAATTCTTCGATTTTTCAATTTTTGAATTTTTGTTATTTTCATTTTTAGTTTCTTAATTTTCAGATTTTTCAATTTTTCAAACTTACAGTTTTTTGTTTCAATTATTCGAGTTTTCGGCTATAAATTTTCTATTTTTTAGTTTTTCAGGTTTTGAATATTTCGATTTTATAATTTTTCATTTTTTCACTTTTTAAATTTTTCAATTTTTGATCATCTAATTTTCAATTTTTCAATTTTCAAATTTTTCCATTTTTCGATATTTCAGGTTATTGGTTTTTGAATATTTCGATTTTATAATTCTTCATTTCTTCACTTTTTTAGATTTTTCAATTTTTGAATCTTTCAGTTTTTGTGTCTTTCAGTTTTTGTGTCTTTCATTTTTCGAGTTTTTAGTTTATTACAATTTTCCAATTTTCAACTTTAGAATTTTTTGAATTTTTAATTTTCCTTTCTTCAAATTTTAGAGTTGTTTCAGTTTTTCGAAATTCCAAGTACAAATTTTTAATTTTTTGATTTTTCAATGTAAATTTTTCCAGTTTTCAACTTTCGAGTTTGATTACTTATTTACATTTAAAATTTTTTTATTGTTCAAGTTTTTAATTTTTTGATTCTTTAATTTGTCGTTTCTTCAGTTTTAAAATTTTTCAATTTTTCGAAATTTGATATTTTTGTTTCTTCAATTGTTAGAGATTTCAGATTTAAATTTCTCAGTTTTTCGATCTTTCAAGTTCAAATTTTTTAATTCTTCGATTTTTCAAGTTTTGAATTTTTCTTATTTTAATTTTTAATTTCTTCAATTTTCAGACTTTTCAGTTTTTCAAACTTTCAGTTTTTGGTTTCAATTATTCGAGTCTTCGGGTTTAAGTTTTCAATTTTTATAATTTTTCATTTCTTCACTTTTTAGATTTTTCAATTTTTGGATCTTTTTATGTTTTCGTATCTTTAATTTTTCGATTTACAATTTTTCGAGCTTTCAGTTTCCATTTTTTCAACTTTGGAATTTTATTTTCGTTTCTTCAGATTTTAGAGTTTTTCGAGTTTATTGAATTTTCAAATACAAATTTTTAATTTTTTTAATTTCCAATTTCAATTTTTCCAGTTTTCAACTTTTGAGATTTTAGATTTTTTTATTTTTCAGATTTTTGAGTATTTTTTTAATTTTTCAAAGTTTCAATTTGTTAATTCTTCAGTTTTAAAATTTTTCAATTTTTCAAAATTTAATTTTTTGTTTCTACTTCAATTTATAGAGATTTCAGATTTAAATTTCTCAACTTTTAGATTTTCAACTTTTAAATTTTTGTTATTATAATTTTTAATTTCTTCAATTTTCAGACTTTTCAGTTTTTCAAACTATCAGTTTTTGTGTCTGTAATTTTTCGATTTACAATTTTTAGAGCTTTAGTTTCCATTTTTCCAATTTTCAACTTTAGAATTTTATTTTTTAATTTTCGTTGCTTCAGATTTTAGTTTCTTTCCGAGTATTTTTTTTATTTTTCAAGTTTTTAATTTGTCATTTCTTCAGTACTCAAATTTTTCAATTTTTGCTTTCAATTGATGTTTTTTTTTAATTTTTCGAATTTTCAGATTTAAATATTTCATTTTCCCGACTTTTATATTTTTCAATATTATTAGACCTTTCAGTCTTTTGATTTTTTAATTTTTCGAGTCTTCAGATTTGAATATTTATTTTTTTCAATTTTTAGATTTTTCAAGTCTTTCGTTTTTTTTTAATTTTTCGATTTACAACTTATCGAGTTTTAAATTTCATTTTTCCAGTTTTCAATTTAGGAATTTTTTTTATTTTTAATTTTCGTTTCTTCAAAGTTTCGAGTTTCAGGTTTAAATTTTTCAATTTTTTTGGTTCTACTTGAATTTTTAGAGATTTCAGATTTAAATTTCTCAAATTTTTCGAATTTTCAAGTTCAAATATTTCAATTTTTCGATTTTCAACTTCTGAATTTTTGTTATTTTAATTTTTAATTTCTTCAATTTTCAGACTTTTCAGTTTTTTGTTTCCATTATTCGAGTTTTCGGCTTTGAATTTTCAATTTTCATAATTTTTCATTTCTTCGCTTTTTAGATTTTTCAGTTTTTGTGTCTCTAATTTTTCGATTTACAATTTTTAGAGCTTTAGTTTCCATTTTTCCAATTTCCAACTTTATAATTTTATTTTTTAATTTTCGTTGCTTCAGATCTTAGAGTTTCTTGAGTTTTTTGAATTTTCAAACACAAATTTTTAATTTTTCGATTTCCAAGTTACAATTTTTCGGGTTTTTTGATTTTTTTATTTTCGTTTCCACAGATTTTCGAGTATTTTTTTTATTTTTCAAGTTTTTAATTTGTCATTTCTTCAGCACTCAATTTTTTCATTTTTTGCTTTCAATCGATGTTTTTTTAATGTTTCGAATTTTCAGATTTAAATATTTCATTTTCTCGACTTTTAGATTTTTCAATTATTAGATCTTTGAGTCTTTCGATTTTATAATTTTTAATTTTTTCACTTTTTAAATTTTTCAATTTTTGGATCTTTTAATTTTTGTGTCTTTAATTTTTCAATTTACAATTTTCCGACATTTCAATTACAATTTTTCCATTTTTCAACTTTTGAATGTTTGATTTTCAAACTTCTGAACTTTTCAATTTTTGATCATCTATTTTCATTGTTTCAATTTTCAAATTTTTCCATTTTTCGATATTTCAGGTTATTGGTTTTTGAATATTTTTATTTTATAATTTTTCATTTCTTCACTTTTTAGATTTTTCAATTTTTGAATCTTTCAGTTTTTGTGTCTTTAATTTTTCGATTTACAATTTTTCGAGCTTTTAATTTCCACTTTTACAATTTTCAACTTTGGAATTTTATTTTCGTTTCTTCAGATTTTTGAGTATTTTTTTAATTTTTCAAAATTTCATTTTTTTGTTTCTACTTCAATTTTTAGAGATTTCAGATTTAAATTTCTCAATTTTTCGATTTTTCAAGTTCAAATATTTCAATTCTTCGATTTTCAACTTTTGAATTTTTGTTATTTTAATTTTTAGTTTCTTCAATTTTCAGACTTTTCAGTTTTTTGTTTCAATTATTCGAGTTTTCGGCTTTGAATTTTCAATTTTTGTAATTTTTCATTTCTTTACTTTTTAGATTTTTCAGTTTTTGTGTCTCTAATTTTTCGATTTACAATTTTTGAAGCTTTTAGTTTCCATTTTTCCAATTTCCAACTTTAGAATTTTATTTTTTAATTTTTGTTGCTTCAGATTTTAGTTTCTTTTCGAGTATTTTTTTTATTTTTCAAGTTTTAAATTTGTCATTTCGTCAGTACTCAAATTTTTCAATTTTTGCTTTCAATCGATGTTTTTTTTTTAATTTATCGAATTTTCAGATTTAAATATTTCATTTTCTCGATTTTTATATTTTTCAATTATTAGATCTTTCAGTCTTTTGATTTTTTAATTTTTCGAGTCTTTCGTTTTTTTTTTAATTTTTCGATTTACAACTTTTCGAGTTCTAATTTCATTTTTCCAGTTTTCAATTTAGGAATTTTTTTATTTTTAATTATCGTTTCTTCAAATTTTCGAGTTTCAGGTTTAAATTTTTCTATTTTTTTGTTTCTACTTGAATTTTAGAGATTTCAGATTTAAATTTCTCAAATTTTTCGAATTTTCAAGTTCAAATATTTCAATTCTTCGATTTTCAACATGTGAATTTTTGTTATTTTAATTTTTATTTTCTTCCATTTTCAAAGTTTTCAGTTTTTTGTTTCAATTATTCGAGTTTTCGGCTTTGAATTTTCAATTTTTATAGTTTTTCACTTCTTTACTTTTTAGATTTTTCAGTTTTTGTGTCTCTAATTTTTCGATTTACAATTTTTAGAGCTTTCAGTTTCCATTTTTCCATTTTCCAACTTTAGAATTTTATTTTTTAATTTTCGTTGCTTCAGATTTTAGTTTCTTTCCGAGTTCAAGTTTTTAATTTGTCATTTCTTCAGTACTCAAATTTTTCAATTTTTGCTTTCAATTGATGTTTTTTTTTAATTTTTCGAATTTTCAGATTTAAATATTTCATTTTCTCGATTTTTATATTTTTCAATTATTCGGTCTTTCAGTCTTTTGGTTTTTTAATTTTTCGAGTCTTCAGATTTAAATATTTATTTTTTTCAATTTTTAGATTTTTCAAGTCTTTCGTTTTTTTTTTAATTTTTCGATTTACAACTTTTCGAGTTTTAAATTTCATTTTTCCAGTTTTCAATTTAGGAATTTTTTTTATTTTTAATTTTCGTTTCTTCAAATTTTCGAGTTTCAGGTTTCACTTTTTCAATTTTTTTGTTTCTACTTGAATTTTTAGAGAGTTCAGATTTAAATTTCTCAAATTTTTCGAATTTTCAAGTTCAAATATTTCACTTCTTCGATTTCAATTTTAGAATTTTTGTTATTTTAATTTTTAATTTCTTCAATTTTCAGACTTTTCAGTTTTTTGTTTCAATTATTCGAGTTTTCGGCTTTGAATTTTCAATTTTTATAATTTTTGATTTCTTCACTTTTTAGATTTTTCAGTTTTTGTGTCTCTAATTTTTCGATTTACAATTTTTAGAGCTTTTAGTTTCCATTTTTCCAATTTCCAACTTTAGAATTTTATTTTTTAATTTTCGTTGCTTCAGATTTTAGAGTTTCTTGAGTTTTGTGTATTTTCAACTACAAATTTTTAATTTTTCGATTTCCAAGTTACAGTTTTTCGAGTTTTTTGATTTTTTTATTTTCGTTCCCACAGATTTTCGAGTAATTTTTTTATTTTTCAAGCTTTTAATTTGTCATTTCTTCAGTATTCAAATTTTCCAATTTTTGCTTTCAATCGATGTTTTTTTAATTTTTCGAGTTTTCAGATTTAAACATTTAATTTTTTCTATTTTTAGATTTTTCAGTTATTGGATCTTCCAGTCTTTGGTTTTTTTAATTTTTCGATTTACAATTTTTCGAGTTTTAAATTTCATTTCTGCAGTTTTCAATTTTGGGATTTTTTTATTTTTAATTTTCGTTCACTCAATTTTTTGATTTTTTAAATTTAATTCCTTCAGATTTTAGAGTTTCTTTTTGATGTTCTAATTTTTCATTTGTTCAATTTTTCGAGATTCCAGGTTTCAATTTTTCGATTTTCAAATTTTGACCTTTTTCATTTTGTTTTAAATTTTCCACCTTTCGATCTTCCAATTTTTTGTTTCGTCAGTTTTTTGAGTTTTCAAATTAAAATTTTCCATTTTTTCGTTTTTAAAATTTTTCAGTTTTTGGATCTTTGGGTTTTTTATTTTTGTTTATTTTTCGATTTACAACTTTTCAAGTTTTCACAGGAAATTTTTCAGGTTTTCAACTTGTGAATTTTTAGAACTTTCAGTTTCAAATATTTCTATTTTTCAACTTGTCAATTTTTTGATTTTTTAATTTCCGTTACTTCATTTTTTCCAGTTTAGAGTCATAGAAGTGATTAAGAAAAAATCTTAGTGAAGTTGTTTAGATTGTAATAATAAATCTGTAGGCAAAAGAAACTGACCTGATCCGCCTTGACCTCGCAAGCATCAAATCACCACTCTCAGTGAAAAAATAAATTTTTATTTTATTTAAAATTTAGATTTAATTCGAAACCCCCGCCCTAAAGGAAAATTTAATCTCTCACCCCCCATAATGCCCCCCGCGCCCTACCATCCCCCACCCGCTCAAACAACACATCAAGAACAACGTGATGGGAAAAGGTTCGATTGTGGATGTCAGTCTATAGAAGAACTACGGGAGTCGTGTAGTGCACTGCAGCCAGAGCAATGCAAGACAGTCTTTGAACTCGTCATGTTCTAGGATGAACAGCCCAGACCCCAAATACATTCACAATAGTGCCATCCGAGTCGTTGTTACTGAGGTTTCAACATTTACACACAAATCATGCCAAGTGTATGCAATGTCTTAAAGTAGAAACTCCAAACATGATAACGAACTTGCGCAGAGCTCGTTCGACCGTTGCAACAACGAAGAACTTCGAGCAAGTTTGTGGGAACCTCGCGCGAAAATCGGGCCCCTGGAGTCCGCGCTCTCCCGTTTCGAGCGCACCCAGCGCCCGATTTTCGCGGCGCGAGTCCGTACAGCGGTAGCAGTCACAGAACATGCTAGAATAAATTTAGCACGACACTAAGAGTCACTCTAGTAGCCAATACGACGGTCGAGAACACCAACTAGAACTATTCTCGTTTCTGTCTAATTTTGACTAACACAGATTCTCGGTGTGTTCGGTTGTTCTGTAAGCGACTTGAAATGGAGTTCTTACGAAACACAATGCTTGGCCCATCCAGTCTATGCTTTGAACGTGTGCAAATTGCAGAAATCGTGTGTTGTTGTTGGCTTTCTAAACCTACGCTGCCGACTTTTGTGTTTAGGGCGAAAACTATGGCGGGTACCATGGTTTTCGGCGGGCGCGAGTCGTACGAAACGGGGAATACCTACCTTCATCATCAGCAACAACGTGTTAAATACAATCAGCATCATTATAAAATACTCGAAAGGGGTGGATACCACGATCCTCCAGATTTTGTATTTGAAGCTGTTCCGCTTGTTCGGCATGTACCTCTCTAAAGGACGAGCTTGTATCGTGAAATCTATACAAGATTTCTGAAACGGGAGTGTTACTGGAGGGTGACGGAAAACCCGGCTGGCTTACTTGATTTTTGTCTATTTCACCACTTTGTAGTTCCGCTTCACCCTGTTCTTGAAACGTGATGATGATCAAGGCTACGAATATATTTACAAAGAAGAATGGAAATACTACAAAATATACAATGTAGAAAATGGACATTTCTATTCGAAAGTTTTGTATAGGGCCTTGATCTTCGTATGTGGCAGACATCGAGTGTTGGAGAACCCTTAAAACAGAAACAATAAGTGGTGAAAGTTTTCGGCAGTGTCGGATGTGGCATGGTCCACCGGGAAATTTAGTATTTTTAGGAAAAATGGATTCTCAATGCTTAACTTCGACTGTTTATGTTTGTACTTGGACCGAATTCGACTAAGCAATTTGGAATTTTTTGGTTTTGCAACTTACGAATTTTTTGATTTTTTAATTTTCATTCCTTCATATTGAGTTTCTTCAATTTTTCGACTTTTCAAGTTGAAAGTTTTCGATTTTTCGACTTTTGAATTTTTTGATGTTCGATTTTTTTATTTCTTCAATTCTCGAATTTTTCATTTTTTCGATCTTTCAATTTTTTTGTTTCTTCAAATTGTCAAGATTTTAGGTTTAAAATTTCCAATTTTCCGATTTTTTTAAGTCAATTTTTTTATTTTTAACTTTTGGATTTTTTATTTTCAATTTTCAAGTTTGAAGTTTCAATTTTTCAATTTGTCGATTTCGCCCTTTGAATTTTTTGGTTTCTTAATTTTTCATTTCTTTAATTTTTAGAGATTTCAGGTTAAAATTTGTCAATTTTTCGTGCTTTGTATTTCTTAATTTTTCAATTCTTCCATATTTCGATCTTCCCATTTTTCGTTTCTTCGATTTTTGGAGTTTTCAGATTTAGTTTTTTAATTTTTTGGTTCTTTAATTGTTCGATTTACAATTTTTCGAAGCTTCATCTTCAATGTTTCCATTTAATCTCAAAATTGATAACTGAAAAATTTTAAATCGAAAACTAGATTAAAAGAACAAAAACTGAAAAATCGAGAAACTCAAAATCGCACAATTAAAAACGAAAAACTAAGACAACTAAAACCTGAAAAATCGAAAAATTCAAAATAGAACAAAAACACGACTCGGAAAATTGAAAAAAAAAGAAAATATTTAAAAGTTGAAAAGTTAAAAATCAAAAGATCTAAAAATTTCAAACTGAAAAATCGAAAAATTAAACAAACAATTTAAAAAATAGAAAAATAAAAAATTTCAGAATGCAAATTGAAAAATTGAAGAAACGAAAAATTAAAATCGGAAAATTGAAAAATTAAAAAATGCAAGATTGAAAAAAAACATTTAAAAATGGAAAAATCGAAAAATTACAATTTGAAAAACTTAAAAATCAAAAACAAGCATTGAAAAATTCTAAAGTCAAAAATCGATAAATTGAGGAAATGAAAATTGTTTTTTAAAGCCTGAAGATTGAAACAAACTAATAAAATACATATATCAAATTTAAAACAAAAAATTTGCAAATCGAAACAAAAAACCGATAATCGAGAATTTGAAAAATTGATTTTTCATATTTGTGTCTTAATTTTTGATGTTGCAAATTTTCATTTCCTCAGTTTTCAAATTTCTTCATTTTTCGATATTTCAGTTTTTTGTTACTTCAATTTTTCGAAACTTATGGTTTAAATTTGTCATTTTTTTGCCTTTTCAAGTTTCGAATTTTTTGATTGTATAGTTTTTCGTTGTAATTTTCAGATATTTCAACTTTTTGATCTTTTAATTCTTTGAGTTTTCAGGTTTAAATTTTTCAATTTTTTGGTTTCGTAACTTATACTATATTTTTTTATTGCCATTCCTCAGATTTTCGATTATTCTACTTTAAAATTCTTTATGTTCTAATTTTTCAATTCGTCAGTTCTCAACTTTTTTCGGTTTCGCTGTTTTAGGTAACTCTTTCAATTTTTTGTTTCGTAAGTTTTTCACATTTTAATTTTTTGAGGTTTCAACTACAAATTTTTCAATTTTTCTATTTTTCAGATTTTTGTTTCAATTACTCGAGTTTTCAACTTTTTTTTGATTTTATATTTTTTAATTTCTCGAATTTTTCGAATTTCAGCTTTAAATTCTTCAATTTTTTGGTTTTGCACCTTATGAATTTTGTGATTTTTTAATTTTCGGGCTTTTGTTCAATTTTTCGAGATTTCGGATTTTTCAACTTTTAAATCGTTCAATTTTTTATTTCATCAGTTTTTTGAGTTTCAAAATTTAAATTTTTCACTTTAAAAATTTTACAGTTTTTAGATCTTTCAGTTTTTGGTTTTTGTTTATTTTGCAATTTACAATTTTTCAAGTTTTTAATTTAAATTTCTCTAATTTTCAACTTCGGAATTTTTTATTTTTAATTTTCGTTTCTTCAATTTCAGTTTTTCAATTTTTTGGTTTTGCACCTTATGAATTTTGTGATTTTTTTTTTGGTTTTTGTTCAATTGTTCGAAATTTCGGATTTTTCAACTCAGTTTTTTGAGTTTTAAAATTTAAATTTTTCATTTTAAAAATTTTCCAGTTTTTAGATCTTTCGGTTTTCAAGTTTTTAATTTAAATTTGTCTGATTTTCAACTTCTGAATTTTCGTTTTTTCATATTTTAAAATTTCTTCAATTTTTCGAGGTTGCAAGTTCAAATTTTTCAATTTTTTTAATTTTTAGCTTTTTGTTTCAATTATTCGAGATTACAGCTCTATTTTTTTGTTTTTTTGGTCTTTTCACTTTTGAATATTTTGATTTTATTTGTTCATTTCTCCAAGTTTTATGTTTTTCAATTATTGGATTTTCTAGTTTCGTTTTTTTTAATTTTTCTTTTAGAATTTTTCGAGTCTTGACTTTCAGTTTTTCCACTTTTGTTCTTCAGATTTTAGAATTTCTTCAATTTTTCGAGTTTTTAAGTTCAGTTGTTTTTAATTTGTTATAAGGTGCTTTACCATTTTTTTTGAGAGAAACACGAAAATCAAGCATCGAAAAATTCAAAATTAAAAGAATTCGAAAATTTTAAGAAACCAAGAAAACACTAAAAAATCAAAAAAATATGAAATTTAAACATCGAAAAATTGAAAAATTGAAATTTTAAAACTCGAAAAATTAAACAAACAAAAATCTGAAAGTTTAAAAAATTGAAAAATCCAAAAAATCAAACTTTTTAAATTCAAAAATACAAAAATTTCAATTAAACATTGAAATATTGGGAAACTCAAAAATCAAAAAATTAAACGTCGACAAATCGAAAAATTGACGAAAAATTAAAAAATTAAAAAAATTTAAAAATAGAAAATCTAAAGTTTTGAAATTGAATATTAGCAAAATGACAAATCGGAAAATTGGACAAATCAGAAAAAAATGAGAGATGGAAAAATTCTAAAATTTGAGAAACTTAAAAAATTAAAAATTTGGAAAATTGCTTGACTGGAAATTTTGAAAAAAACGATAACTGAGAAAAGTTAAAAAAAGGAAAAAAATTGCAAAACAAAAATCGAAAAACTAACAAATTGGTAAATGGATCAATAAAAAAATCTGAAAAATCGAAAAAATGAAAATCGGAAATTTGAAAATTTAAAATTCGGGAAACTGAAAAATCGTAAAACTGAAGGATCAGAAAGTTAAAAAATCGAAAAATTGAAAAATACTTATTGGAAAAAATCGAAAAGATGCATTGAAAAGTTCAATGTAGAAAAATTGACGAAATGATTTAAAAAATCAAAAATATTCAAAAGTTGAAAAATGCAAAATTTCGAAATTGAAAACTGGAGAAATTGCAAAAGACAAATTCACAAACTACGCAAAAGTAGAAATGTGAATAACGAAAAATTGAAAAATTTAAACTTGAAAACACGTAAAAATGGAAAAAACAAAATTTGGAAAATAAAAAATTTGAACTGAGACTAGAAAATTGAAAAATTGTGAAATCGAAAATTTCCAAATAGAAAAATAAAAATGAAAGAATTCAAAATAGAAAAATCAAAGTATCTAAAAATCGTAGAAGCGAAAAATTACAAAATGAAAATCGAAAAACTGTCAGATTGGAAAATGGATTATTAAAAAAATCGGGAACATCGAAAAATTGAAAATCGGAAATTTGAGAAATTGTAAATCTGGAAATTGAAAAATTCTTTTTGAAACAAATCGAAAAGAAGCATCGAAAAGTTCAAAACTTGAAAAATTGATGAAATGAAGAATTAAAAAATCAAAAATATTCATAAACTGAAAAATGAAAAATTTAGAAACCGAAAACCGGAAAAATTACAAAAAAATTGAAAAACTACACAAAATAAAAAATTAAAACTTGAAAACAGGTAAAATTGAAGAAATAAAATTTGAAAAATCAAAAATTTCAAACTGAGAACTAGAAAAGTTGGAAACCAAATTGAAACTATTTTCAATTTTTCTATAAAAATTAAAAATTGAAGAATTCAAAAAAGAATAATAGGTGTATCGTAAACTAAAAATCGCGGAAAAGAAACATCAAAAATTTGGAAAAATTGAAAAATGGAACAGTGTTTTTTTAAATTTTCTATCTAGAATTTTTCGAGTCTTGACTTTCAGTTTTTCCACTTTTATTTGTTGTTCAGATTTTAGAATTTTTCGAGTTTTTAAGTTCAGTAGTTGTTTTTAATTTGTTATAAGGTGCTTTACTATTTTTTTTTTTTAGAAAAAAGCCAATTTTGAAGTGTTTTTTATTCAAAAATAAAACTGAAGAAACTGAAAGTTAACATTGAAAAATTCTAAAATTCATTTTGAAAAAGCGAAAAATTTTAGATTCAAAATTAGAAAAATTACAGCCAAAAATTTAAGATTCCAAAAATTAAAAATCGAGAAACTCGAAAATCAAGCATCGAAAAATGCAAAAGTTAAAAAATCTAAAAATTGGCGACATAAAAAATTAAAAATTAAGAGTTCAGAAATATTAAGAAACCAAGAAAACAATAAAAAATGAAAAAATATGAATTTTAAACATCGAAAAATTGAAATTTTAAAACTCGAAAAATTAAACAAACAAAAATTTGAAAGTTTAAAAAATTAGGAAACTCAAAAATCAAAAAATTAATCGTTGACAAATCGAAAAATTGACGAAAAATTAAAAAATCAAAAAAATTGAAAAATAGAAAATCTAAGATTTTGAAATTGAACACTAGCAAATTACAAATCGAAAAATTGAACAAATCAGAAACTGAGAGATCGAAAAAATCTAAAATTTGAGAAACTAAAAAAAAATAAAAAATTTGGAAAATTGAAAACTGGAAAAATTGCAAAAGAAAAATTCAAAAACTACACAAAATAAAAAAATTAGAAATGTGAATATCGAAAAACTGAAAAATTCAAACTTGAAAACACGTAAAATGGAAAAACAAAATTTGGAAAATCAAAAATTTGAAACAGACTAGAAAAATTGAAAAATTGTGAAATCGAAAATTTCCAAATAGAAAAATAAAAATTCAAAAATTCAAAATAGAAAAATCAAAGTATCTAAAAATCGTAGGAGCGAAAAATTGCAAAATGAAAATCGAAAAACTGTCAGATTGGAAAATGGATTATTCAAAAAATCGGGATCATCGAAGAATTGAAAATCGGAAATTTGAGAATTTGTAAATCTGGAAATTGAAAATTTCTTTATGAAACAAATCGAAAAGAAGCATCGAAAAGTTCAAAACTTGAAAAATTGACGAAATGAATTAAAAAATCAAAAATATTTAAAAACTGAAAAATGAAAAATTTAGAAACCGAAAACCGGAAAAATTGCAAAAAAATTGAAAAACTACACAAAATAAAAAATTAAAAAATTAAAACTTGAAAACAGGTAAAATTGAAGAAACAAAATTTGAAAAATCAAAAATTTCAAACTCAGAACTAGAAAAGTTGGAAACCAAATTGAAAATAGAAAAATTAAAAATTGAAGAATTCAAAAAAGAGTAATCGGAGTATCGTAATCGCGGAAAAGAAACATCAAAAATTTGAAAAAAATGAAAGATGGAAAAGTGTCATATTTTATAAAATTTAAATGACTACTACTGTAAATTTTGGAGATGACGTCAACTTTTAGATTTTTCAATTATTGGATTTTTTCCATTTTCAACTTCGCAATTTTTTATTTTTAATTTTCGTTTCTTCAATTTTTCAATTTTTTGATTTTTTTGCTTTTTGTTTCAATTATTCGAGATTACCACTCTAATTTTTTTGTTTTTTTGGTTGTTTCCCTTTTGAATATTTTGATTTTATTTGTTCATTTTTCCATGTTTTAAATTTTTCAATTATTGGATTTTTTAGTTTCGTGTCTTGACTTTCAGTTTTTCCATTTTTGTTCTTCAGATTTTAGAATTTCTTCAATTTTTCGAGTTTTTAAGTTCAGTTGTTGTTTTTAATTTGTTATAAAGTGCTTTACAATTTTTTTTTAGAAAACAAGCCAATTTTGAAGTGTTTTTTATTCAAAAAGTAAAACTGAAGAAACTAGAAGTTAACATTGCAAAATTCTAAAATTCATTCTGAAAAAGCGAAAAATTAGAACATTTTAAATTCAAAATTCGAAAAATTACAACCACAAATTTAAGATTCGAAAAATTAAAAATCGAGAAAGACGAAAATCAAGCATCGAAAAATTCAAAATTAAAAGAATTCAAAAATTTTAAGAAACCATGAAAACAAAAAATCAAAAAAGTATGAATTTTAAACATCGAAAAATTGAAAAATTCAAATTTTAAAACCGAAAAATTAAACAAACATCCAAAAAATCAAACTTTTTAAATTCAAAAATTAAAAAATCAAAAAAATTGAAAAATAGAAAATCTAAAGTTTTGAAATTCAATATTAGCAAGATTACAAATGGAAAAATTGAACAAATCAGAAAAAAATTAAAGATCGAAAAATTCTAAAATTTGAGAAACTAAAAAAATTAAAAATTTGGAAAATTGCTTGACTTGAAATTTTGAAAAAAAAAGTTGAAATCTAGAACCAGAAAAATTGTAAATTCGAGAAACGAAGTCACAAAATTCAAAATTCGAAAAATTAAATAACAAAAAAATGAAAATTTACAAATCGAAAAATGAAGTATTGAAAAATTCAAAAAAGAAAAAGTAATATGTCTAAAAATTTTCTTGAAACAAAAAACTGCAAAATGGAAAAGTTCCAAATCGAAAAATTGAAAATTTTAAAAGTCGAAAAAGTGTAAAATTGTAAAATTCGATAACTGAGAAACGAAAAGTTAAAAAAAGGGAAAAATTGCAAAACAAATGGAAAACTACATTAAATAAAAAAATAAGAAAAAATAAGAAAAATTAAAAAAAACAAAAACCTGAAAGTTTGAAAAATTGAAAATCTAAAAACCGAAGAAACGAAAAATAAAAATCAAAAAATTTTATATTGAGAAAAACTAGAAAAAATAAAAACCAAAAAATTACAAAACAAAAATCGGAAATTTGAAAATTTAAAAATCGGGAAATTCAAAAATCGAAAAATTGCAAATTCGTAAAACTGAAGGATCAGAAAGTTAAAAAATCGAAAAATTGAAAAATACTTATTGGAACAAATCGAAAAGACTCATTGAAAAGTTCAATGTAGAAAAATTGACGAAATGAATTAAAAAATCAAAAATATTCAAAAGTTGAAATAGCAAAATTTCGAAATTAAAACTGGAAAAATTGCAAAAGAAAAATTCAAAAACTAAACAAAATAAAAAATTAGAAATGTGAATACCGAAAAACTGAAAAATTTAAACTAGAAAAAATTGAAAAATTGTGAAGTCAAAAATTTCCAAATAGAAAATAAAAATTCAAAAATTCAAAATAGAAAAATCAAAGTACCTAGAAATCGTAGAAACCAAAAATTGCAAAATGAAAATCGAAAAACTGAAAATCAGAAATTTGAAAATTTGTAAATCTGGAAATTGAAAAATCGAAAAATTAATTTTGAAGCAAATCGAAAAGAAGCATCGAAAAGTTCAAAACTTGAAAAATTGAGGAAATGAAGAAATAAAAAATCAAAAATATTCAAAAGATTGAAAAATGCAAAATTTCGAAATTGAAAACTAGAAAAATTGCAAAAGAAAAATTGAAAAACTACATAAAATAACAAATTAAAAAATCTAAAAATTAAAAGAATTCAAACATTTTAAGAAACCAAGGAAACAATAAAAAATAAAAAAAATATGAATTTTAAACATCGAAAAATTTAAAAATTGAAATATTAAAACACGAAAATTTAAACAAATAAAAATCTGAAAGTTTAAAAAATTGAAATTTTCTAAATTCAAAAATACAAAAATTTCAATTAAATATTGAAAAATTGGGAAACTCAAAAATCAAAAAATTAAACATCGGCGTCGACAAATCGAAAAATTGACGAAAAATTAAAAAATCAAAAAAATTGACAAATAGAAAATCTAAAATTTCGAAATTGAACACTAGCAAAATTACAAATCGAAAAATTGAACAAATCAGAAACCGAGAGATCGAAAAAATCTAAAATTTGAGAAACTAAAAAAAATTAAAAATTTGGAAAATTGCTTGACTTGAAATTTTGGAAAAAAAAGTTGAAATCTAGAACCAGAAAAATTGTAAATTCGAGAAACGAAGTCGCAAAATTGAAAAGAAGCATCGAAAGTTGAAAAAACTGGAAAAATTGCAAAAAAAATGGAAAACTACATTGAATAAAAAAAAAATTAAAAATAAAAATTAAAAAACAAAAACCTAAAAATTTGAAAAATTGAAAAATCTAAAAACTGAACAACGAAAATTAAAAATCAAAAAATTGGATATTAAGAACTAGAAAAAATAAAAATCGAAAAATTAAAAATTGAAGCATTCAAGAAAGAAAAATCAAAGTATCTAAAAATTGTAGAAGCGAAACATTGCAAAACGAAAATCGAAATTTGAAAATTTAAAAATCAGGAAATTGAAAAATACTTATTGGAAAAAATCGAAAAGACGCATTAAAAAGTTCAATGCAGAAAAGTTGAAAAATGTAAAATTTCGAAATTGAAAACTGTAAAAATTGCAAAAGAAAAATTCAAAAACTACGTAAAATAAAAAATTAGAAATGTGAATAACGAAAAATTGAAAAATTTCAACTTGAAAACACGTAAAAATGGAAAAAACAAAATTTGGAAATTCAAAAAGTTGAAACTGAGACTAAAAAAATTGAAAAATTGTGAAATCGAAAATTTCCAAATAGAAAAATAAAAATTAAAAAATTCAGAATAGAAAAATCAAAATATCGAAAAATCGTAGAAGCGAAAAATTGCAAAATGAAAATCGAAAAACTGGCAGATTGGAAAATGGATTGTTCAAAAATTCGGGAACATCGAAAAATTTAAAATTTGTTAATCCGGAAATTGAAAAATCGAAAAATTGAAAAATTCTTTTTTAAACAAATCGAAAAGAAGCTTCGAAAAGTTCAAAGCTTGAAAAATTGACGAAATGAAGAATTAAAAAATCAAAAATAATCAAAAAATGAAAAATTTAGAAACCGAAAACCGGAAAAATTGCAAAAAAATTGAAAAACTACACAAAATAAAAAATTTAAAAAAAAATTGAAAAATGAATATCAAAAAATTGAAAAATTTAAACTTGAAAACAGGTAAAATTGAAAAAATTTGAAACTAAGAACTAGAAAAATTGAAAACCAAATTGAAAATAGAAAAATTAAAAATTGAAGAATTCAAAAAAGGATAATCGGAGTATTTAAAAATCGCGGAAAAGAAACATCAAAAATTTGAAAAAATTGAAAAATGAAAATGTCATATTTTATAAAATTTAAATGCTATTTGCCACTGTAAATTTTGGAGATGACGTCAACAAATTATTGGTAGGGATGATTAGCCAAATTATTGGTTTAGTAGTCCCAGAGATTATTTGCATAATAAAAAGACAGACAGACGTACTGAGTTTACACATAACGTTTTTCATGCGTCTGTTAGAATTTTAGGAATACTTATTGCAAAAAAAAAGTAATAGACTAGAAATTTCCCGGTGTTCCGGCGGCCCAATCCAACACTGATTTCCAGGTAGCGATTGGTCAAAAATACTCACTGAGGCCATCCCTCTCCGGTCTGAACGGCAAACAGCGTCAACATCGCCATCGCTACATTATCATAGTGAAAACTCTGCAATTTCCAGTCGCGTTTTTCTACTCGAGGCACATCGCTGTCTTCATCAAAAATAAAATACTGACCCCTAGAGAACAAAGAACCATGAAAGAGTGACCCCGGCCACCCCCCTCCATACTCACTGGCACGTGGCTTCTGTAAATTTACTTGCATCAGTACAGTGTCGAAATTTTCCGTTGAACAACTGAACGGCGATCACAGCAAATATAAACTGGAATAATATATACACTATAAGAATGTTTATCACATTTTTTAACGAGTTTACTAAACAGTCGAACACTGCTTTTAATTTGGGCACTCGTTTAATTGTTTTTAACGGTCTTAACACTCGGAGCACCCGCAGCGACTTGATCGTCGACAAATTCGCACCCGCTTTGTTTTGCCTGCAACGAAACGGTGACGTCACACTCAATTCGGCCAATCAGCGACGAGTACTCACGCCACGTCGAACCCCATGGAGACGAGCGCGCAGATCACCACCGCGGCGTCCATGATGTTCCAGAACTCCCTCAAGTAGGACCCCGGATGCAATATAATCCCGAGGTCGACGATTTTCAGGAGCATCTCCACGGCGAACACTCCAGTGAAAGCGTAGTCTAATCTGTCCAGGATCAAGTTCCAGCTCGAGTCCTCGTTCACCGGGTCCTCGGCAGCCAGCGCCATCGAACTGAGGCAGATTACGATCATTATAAAAAAATCAAAGTAACGCAGGTTTACGATCCCGTGGGCGAATCTTCTCACACTAAAAGAACACACTTAAGTCGTTAGAAGCAACGAAATTGGCGAAGTCGTACGGATTTGTGGGTGATAGTATAAACATGCTAGAGTATGGCAGCATAGGCTTGGGACCGACGATTTCCTCCTCCTCATCGGGCGGCTTCTCCTCCTTCTTCTTGCGGCCTTTGACGGGGCTGGGCGGACAGACCTCGACGCGGGGGTTGGAGCCTGCCTCGATCTGTAAGGCTTCCATTTCCTTTTGGAGTTCTAGTTCTTGCTTCTCTTTGTTCTCTTCGGCTTGTTCTTCCTCGGCAGCCGTCAGTTCTTGGGCGTTGGCTAAGTTGTCGACGGCGATGGCCAAGAATACGTTGAGCAAAGTGTAGTTGCCGAAGAGCATGAGGATGATGAAGTATAGGGAGTAGACCATGCCGCCGTTCTCGTGGCCCCCCAAGGCTTCGATTCCGTAGTACATGACCTCGTTCCAGTCTTCGCCGGTTAATATCTGGGGAGAAGGGGTGAGATTGTGGGGTGAAAGTGGTGGGTGAGCAGAGAGTGAGGGATTTTCGCCTCTATGATGATTAAATGACAGATATTCTTCTACAAAAATAAATCAATAAAACTTTTATTCAATGTATTTTTTGTTTCATTTTTCAAATATTTAATTATTTAAGTTCCATTTTTTTGTTTATTAAATTTTTCGAATCGTTGAGTTAAATTTTTTTTCCACCTTGGATTTTTTGAATTATTTATTTGGCGTTCCTTCAAATTTCATTTTCTTCAAATTTTCTATTTTCATTTTTTTTTTTGTTTCGAATAACAGTTTTAGTTGATTCTAGTTTTCAATTTCAAATGGTTTGATTTCCCAATTTTATTTTTTGACTTTTTAGTTTCTTCAAATTTTAGATTTTTCAATTTTTCTTTCTTTCTATTTTGCTTTCTTCAATTTTTACAGTTTTCGATTTCCAATTTTATTTTTTAATTTTTCATTGTTAGAATTTTCGATTTTGCAATTTTTGGATTTTTCCGATTTCAATTAATCCGTTTTCTAATTTTTCAGTTTTTCGATTTTCAACCTTTTTTTCAGTTCTCAGATTTTTCAGTTTTTGGAAGTTTCAATTTTATTATTTTTCATTTTTGGTTTCCTCAAATTTTGGATTTTTCAATGTTTCGATCTCTCAATTTCCGCTTTCTTCAATTTTTCTAGTTTTCAATTTCAAAATTTTTGATTTTTCAGTTTTTGAATTTTACAATTTAGTAATTTTTCATTTCGTCCAGTTTTCCATTACTCAATTTTAAAATGTTTGCGTTTCCCAATTTTAAAATTTTCAATTTTCCGATTTTCGGCTTTTCGATTCATGCGTTTCCAACTTCGTCAGTTTTTTTATTTCCATTTTGCAATTTTCCGTTTCTACGATTTTTAGATATTTTGATTCTTCTTTTTTGAATTCTTCAATTTTTAGTTTTTGCATTTGGAAGTTTTCGGTTTCGGTTTGGTTTTAATTTGTATTGTTCTGAATTTCATTTTTTTTGATTTTTCAAATTTTGTTTTTCATTTTTCGTTTCTTCAGTTTTTAAGAATTTGACAATTTTTCGATTTTTGAATTTTAGTTTTTTCGATTTTTCAATTTCTTAATTTTTCTACTTTCGAATTTAAAATGTTTCAATTTTCCGATTTTTCAAAAGAAATTTTAATATTTTCAGATTTTTTTTCGAGTTTTCAAGTTTAATTTTTTCAAATTTTTAATTTTCTCATTTTTTGGATTTCTCAAATTTTAGATTTTCTCTCTGAATTTTTTGGATCTTTAAATTTTTCGTTAATTTTTCAATTTCTCAACGATAAATTTTTCGACTTTTCAGATTTTTAATTTTTTATTTCATTTAGTTCTTCAAATTTCAGATTTTTCAATTTTTCTTTTGCACTTTTTCCACTCTTCAATCTCAAAATTTTCAATTTTTGAAATTTTTTATTTTCAAAATTTTTAATTTTTTTTTTTGAATTTTTAGGTATGTATTTCATTTTTTGATTTATAAATTTTCAAATATCAGGTTTTTAATTTTTTCATTTTTCAATTTTGTGATTTTTTATTTCTCGAATTTGCAATTTTTCTAGTTCTCAATTTCAAATTTTTAATTTTTTCAAATATTCAGGTCTTTGTTTCATCAATTTTTCGAGTTTCCAAATTCAAACTTTTTTATTTTTCAAATTTTCAGGTTTTTGTTTCATTAATTTTTCGAATTTTCAAGTTGAAATTTCTCATATTTTTAAATTTTAATTTTTTTAGTTTTTCAAATTTTAGATTTTTCCATTTTTCGATATCTCAGTTTCTGATTTCTCCAATTTTTCGATTTGTAATTTTTTTATTTTTTAATTTCAAAAATTTAAAATTTTCAATTTTCGAATTTTTTGGATGATCTAATTTTTCATAATTTTTCAGTTTTTCAAGTTAAATAATAATAATAATAATTGCATTTATTAACGCCAATAAAGCTATTACAGAGTAAAATAAAGAAAAAACTACTAAATGTTTCAGTTTTTCAAATTTTTGATTTCCTATTTTATTTAGTTCCTCAAATTTCAGATCTTTCAATTTACCTTTTGCACTTTTCCAGTTTCCAATTTCAAAATTTTCAATTTTTGAGATTTTTGATTTTTTAATTCTGTATTTTGTCAGTTTTTCAACTTCTGAATTTTTCAATGCTTCTTTTCTATTTTTAAATATTGCCATTTTTAATTTTGTGATTTTTATGAATTTTTCGAATTTTTCAAAATCAGTTTTTCAAATTTTTGTTTCTCAGTTTTAGAACTTCAGAATTTTTCAGTTTTTTAATTCTATTTTTTTTTATTTTTTAAATCTTCAGGTCCTTGTTTTCAATTTTTGGAGTTTTCAAGTTCAAATTTATAAATTTTTAATTTTTCAATTTTTTATTTCCCACATCTCAGGTTTTGATTGCTTCAATTTTTGGATTTGTAATTTTTCCAGTTTTAAATTTCAAAATTTTAGATTTTTTAATTTTTGAATTTTTTTGACGTTTTACTTTTTCGTCAATTTTACGATTTTTCAAAATTTAAATTTTTCGATTTTTGAATTTCTCAATTTTTCAATTTTTGGTTGAAATTTTGTTATTTTTGTATTTAAAAAGTTTCATTTTTTAGATTTTTCGAACACTCAAGTTTTTGTTTCTTCAATTTTTCGAGTTTTTAAACTTCAAGTTTTCAATTTTTCGATATTTTAAATTTAATATTGTTTAATACTTTATTTTTTCTAGTTTCTTCAATTTTTCGATTTGCAATTTTTCTAATTTTCAGTTTCAAAATTTTAGATTTTTCAGTTTTTGAATTTTTCATTTCGTCAATTTTTCTATTTTTCAACTTTTAAATTTTTTATGTGTCTTTACTACGTTTGAGTTTCTCGATTTTAATTTTTTTGATTTTTTCCAATTTTTCGTTTCTACCATTTTTAAATATTTTGATTTTTCTTTTTGAATTCTGGATTTGAAAATTTTCGATTTCACATTCTTGGTTCTTAATTTTTGTGGTTCACAATTTCAAATTTTTCAAATTTTCACATTTTTTTTTTATTATTTTACGTATTTATTTTTTATTATTTTACGTATTTATTTTCCCAAATTTCAGATTTTTCAATTTTTCTTTCGCACTTCTACCAGTTCTCAATTCCAAAATTTTCATTTTTTGAAATTTTTGATTTTTTAATTCTTCATTTGGTCAATTTTTCAACTTTTGAATTTTTCGATGCTTGTTTTCGATTTTTGGTTTCTCCATTTTTAATTTAGCGATTTTTATAATTTTTTTTTGATTTTCCAAAATCAGTTTTTCTGTTTTTCGTTTTTCAGTTTTAGAATTTTACAACTTTTCGATTTTTCAAGTTTACAGTTTTTCGTTTTTTCGATTTTTTAATTTAAAATGTTTCAATTTTCCCAAAGGTATTTGACAATTTTTCGATTTTTAAAATTTTCAATTTTCTGACTTGGAATTTTTCGATTTTTCCGAATTTTCAATTCATTCTCCGATTTCTTCCATTTTGCAATTTTCCTTTCTACAATTTTTACATATTTATTTTTTTCTAATTTTTCGATTTTACAATTTTCCAATTTCTTGGTATTTTAATTTTTAGATTTTTCAATTTTGCGATTTTTCGTTTCTCGAATTTGCAATTTTTTTAGTTCTCAAGTTAACATTTTTTGATTCTTTAATTCTTTTTTTTGTTTCATCAATTTTTCGAGTTTTCAAGTTTAAATTTTTCAAATTTCTATTTTTTTAATTTGTTTTAGCTTCTTCAAATTTTAGAATTCTCAAATTTTTCGATTTGTGTTTTTCTAGTTTTCAATTTTTCAATTTTTTTCGTTTTTTTACGTTTAAATTTTTCAATTTTTGAGTTTCTCAATTATTCAGTTTTTGGTTGAAATTTTTCTGCTTTTGAATTTAAAATGTTTCATTTTTTATGTTTACAAATTTTCAAACTTTTAGGTTTTTGTTTCATGAATTTTTCAAGTTCAATGTCTCAAATTTATAATTTTTTGTTTTTTATTGTTTTTTAGTTTCTTCAAATTTCAGATTTTTTAATTTTTCGATCTCTGTTTCTACACTCTTCAATTTTTCGGTTTGCAATTTTTCCAGTTTTCAATTTCAAAATTTTAAGTTTTGAATTCTTTGATTTATTTACTTTGTATAGAGTCAAATTTTCGTTTCTTTAATTTTTCAATTTGTAATTTTTCTGGTTTTCAATTTCAGTTTTTTAATAATTTTTCGTTTAATTTCAAATTTTTCAACATTTCAATCGTTCTTTTTTGTTTCTTCAATTTTTGGGGCTTCCAAGTTTTTTTTCATTTTTCGTTCCATCAATTTTTAATTTTTCAGGTTTTCGATCATTTCAATTTTTGTTTCTTTAATTGTTCGAAGTGCAGTTTTTCAGGATCTCGATTTAAAATTTTTCGACTCTTCGACTTTTGGATTTTTTTTTATTTTGTTATATTAAATTTTTTTATTTTTTTCATTTTCAGTATATTCAATTTTAGATTTTCAGTTCTTTGTGGTTATTTATATTTTTCTGTTTTAAAAATTTTAGATTTTTCAAATGTTCGATCTCTTAGTTTCGGTTTTCTTTAATTTTTCGATTTGCAATTTTTCTAATTTTCAGTTTCAAAATTTTAGATTTTTCAGTTTTTGAATTTTTCATTTCGCCAATTTTTCTATTTTTCAACTTTTAAATTTTTTATGTTTCTTTACTTCGTTTGAGTTTCTCGATTTTAAATTTTTTGAATTTTCAGTTTTCCATTTTGCAATTTTTCGTTTCTACGATTTTTAAATATTTTGATTTTTCTTTTTGAGTTCCGGATTTAAAAATTTTCGGTTTCACATTCTAGGTTCTTAATTTTTGTGGTTCAAATTTTTACTTTTTTTTATTTTACATATTTAGTTTCCCAAATTTCACATTTTTCAATTTTCTTTTGGCGCTTTTACCAGTTGTCAATTTCAAAATTTTCATTTTTTGAAATTTTTAATTCTTTAATTCTTCATTTCGTCAATTCTTCAACTTTTGAGTTTGCCGATGCTTGTTTTCGATTTTTGGTTTCTCAATTTTTAATTTAGCGATTTTTATCAATTTTTTTTATTTTCCAAAATCAGGTTTTCTATTTTTCGTTTTTCAGTTCTAGAATTTCACATTTCCGATTTTTCAGTCGTTTTCAATTTTCTGACATGGAATTTTTCGATTTTTCCGAATTTTCAATTCATTCTTCGATTTCTATTTTGCAATTTTCCTTTCTACAATTTTTAGATATTTATTTTTGTTAATTCTTAGATTTGTAAATTTTCGATTTTACAATTTTCCAATTTCTTGGTATTTTTTTTTTGACTTTTCAATTTTGCGATTTTTCGTTTCTCGAATTTATATTTTTTTTTCCTAAGTTAAAATTTTTTGATTCTTCAATTCTTCTTTTTTTTTGTTTCATCAATTTTTTGAGTTTGCAAGTTTAAATTTTTCAAATTTCTATTTTTTTAATTTGTTTTAGCTTCTTCAAGTTTTCAGTCTTTCAATTTTCTTCGTCAATTTTGCGTTTTTTGCAACGTTTAAATTTTTCGATTTTTGAGTTTCTCAATTTTTCAATTTCTGGTTGAAATTTTTCTGCTTTTGAATTTGAAATGTTTCATTTTTGATGTTTACAAGTTTTCAAACTTTTAGGTCATCAATTTTTCAAGTTTTCAAGTTCAATGTCTCAAATTTATAACTTTTTGTTTTTTTATTGTTTTTTAGTTTCTTCAAATTTCAGATTTTTTAATTTTTCGATCTCTCTCTTTCTACACTCTTCAATTTTTCGGTTTGCAATTTTTCTACTTTTCAATTTCAAAATTTTAAGTTTTGAATTCTTTGATTTATTTTTTATTGTGTCAAATTTTCGTTTCTTTAATTTTTCAGTTTGTAATTTTTCTGGTTTTCAATTTCAGTTTTTTAATAATTTTTCGTTTAATTTTAAATTTTTCAACATTTCAATCGTTCTTTTTTTGTTTCTTCAATTGTTGGGGCTTCCAAGTTTTTTTTCATTTTTCCTTCCATCAATTTTTAGATTTTTCAGGTTTTCGATCATTTAAATTTTTGTTTCTTTAACTGTTCGAAGTGTAGTTTTTCTGAATCTCGATTTAAAATTTTTCGACTCTTCCACTTTTGGATTTTTTTTTTATTTTGTTTTATTAAATTTTTTTATTTTTTTCATTTTCAGTATATTCAGTTTTAGATTTTTCAGTTTTTCGATCTTTCAGTTCTTTGTGGTTATTTGTATTTTTCAGTTTTTAAAATTTTAGATTTTTCAAATGTTCGATCTTAGTTTCGGTTTTCTTTAATTTTTCGATTTGCAATTTTTCTAATTTTCAGTTTCAAAATTTTAGATTTTCAGTTTTTGAATTTCTCATATCGTCAATTTTTCTATTTTTCAACTTTTAAATTTTTTGTTTCTTTACTACGTTTGAGTTTGTCGATTTTAAATTTTTTGATTTTTCAGTTCGATTTTGTAATTTTTCGTTTCTACGATTTTAAATATTTTGATTTTTCTTTTTGAGTTCTGGATTTCAAAAATTTTCGGTTTCACATTCTAGGTTCTTAATTTTGTGGTTCAAATTTTTCGAATTTTCAAATTTTTACTTTTTTTTATTTTACACATTTAGTTTACCAAATTTCAGATTTTTCAATTTTCTTTTGGCGCTTTTACCAGTTGTCAATTTCAAAATTTTCATTTTTTGGAATTTTTGATTTTTTAATTCTTCATTTCGTCAATTCTTCAACTTTTGAGTTTGTCGATGCTTGTTTTCGATTTTTGGTTTCTCAATTTTTAATTTAGCGATTTTTACCAATTTTTTTTTATTTTCCAAAATCAGGTTTTCTATTTTTCGTTTTTCAGTTCTGGAATTTCACATTTCCGATTTTTCACAGTCGTTTTCAATTTTCTGACATGGAATTTTTCGATTTTTCCGAATTTTCAATTCATTCTCCGATTTCTATTTTGCAAATTTCCTTTCTACAATTTTTAGATATTTATTTTTGTTAATTTTTAGATTTATAAATTTTCGATTTTTACAATTTTCCGATTTCTTGGTATTTCAATTTTTTGATTTTTCAATTTTGCGATTTTTCGTTTCTCGAATTTGCAATTTTTTGAGTTCTCAAGTTAAAATTTTTTGATTCTTCAATTCTTCTTTTTTTTTTGTTTCATCAATTTTTTGAGTTTTCAAGTTTAAATTTTTCAAATTTCTATTTTTTTAATTTGTTTTAGCTTCTTCAAATTTTAGAATTTTAAAATTTTTCGGTTTTTGATTTTCCTAGTTTTCAGTCTTTCAATTTTCTTCGTCAATTTTTCGTTTTTTGCAACGTTTAAATTTTTCGATTTTTGAGTTTCTCAATTTTTCAATTTTTGGTTGAAATTTTTCTGCTTTGGATTTAAAATGTTTCATTTTTTATGTTTACAAATTTTCAAACTTTTAGGTTTTTGTTTCATCAATTTTTCAAGTTTTCAAGTTCAATGTCTCAAATTTATAATTTTTTTGTTTTTTTAGTTTCTTCAAATTTCAGATTTTTTAATTTTTCGATCTCTGTTTCTACACTCTTCAATTTTTCGGTTTGCAATTTTTCTAGTTTTCAATTTCAAAATTTTAAGTTCTTAATTCTTTGATTTGTTTATTTTTTATTGAGTCAAATTTTCGTTTCTTTAATTTTTCAATTTGTAATTTTTCTGGTTTTCAATTTCAGTTTTTTAATAATTTTTCGTTTAATTTTTCAAATTTTTCAACATTTCAATCGTTTTTTTTTTGTTTCTTTAATTTTTGAGCTTCCAAGTTTTTTTTCATTTTTCGTTCCATCAATTTTTAGATTTTTCAGGTTTTCGATCCTTTAAATTTTTGTTTCTTTAATTGTTCGAAGTACAGTTTTTCTGGATCTCGATTAAAAATTTTTCGACTCTTCCACTTTTGGATTATTTTTTTTTTAATTATGTTTTATTAAATTTTTAGATTCTCTTTTTGAACTTTAAATTTTTTGATTTTTTTCATTTTCAGTATATTCAATTTTAGATTGTTCAGTTTTTCGATCTTTCAGTTCTTTGTGGTTATTTATATTTTTCAGTTTTTAAAATTTTAGATTTTTCAAATGTTCGATCTCTTAGTTTCGACTTTCTTCAATTTTTCGATCTGCAATTTTTCTAATTTTCAGTTTCAAAATTTTAGATTTTTCAGTTTTTGAATTTTTCTTTCGTCAATTTTTCTATTTATCAACTTTCAAATTTTTTATGTTTCTTTACTTCGTTTGAGTTTCTCGATTTTAAATTTTTTGAATTTTCAGTTTTCCATTTTGCAATTTTTCCTTTCTATGATTTTTAAATATTTTGATTTTTCTTTTTGAGTTCTGGATTTGAAAATTTTCGGTTTCACATTCTAGGTTCTTAATTTTTGTGATTCAAATTTTTCGAATTTTCAAAGTTTTACTTTTTTTATTTTACATATTTACTTATTTAGTTTCCCAAATTTCAGATTTTTCTTTTGGCACTTTTACCAGTTCTAATTTTCATTTTTTGAAATTTTTCCGAATTTTCAATTAAATCTCCGATTTCTATTTTGCAATTTTCCTTTCTACAATTTTTAGATATTTATTTTTGTTAATTCTTAGATTTGTAAATTTTCGATTTTACAATTTTCCAATTTCTTAGTATTTTAATTTTTCGATTTTTCAATTTTTCGTTTCTCGAATTTACAGTTTTTTTAGTTCTCAAGTTAAAATTTTTTGATTCTTCAATTCTTCTTTTTTTTCATCAATTTTTCGAGTTTTGAAGTTTAAATTTTTCAAATTTAAATTTTTTTAATTTGTTTTAGCTTCTTCAGATTTTAGAATTTTCAAATTTTTCATTTTTTATGATTACAAATTTTCAAACTTGTAGGTTTTTGTTTCATCAATTTTTCGAGTTTTCAAGTTCAATGTTTCAAATTTATAATTTTTGATTTTTTTATTGTTTTTTTTTTAGTTTCTTCAAATTTCAGATTTTTTAATTTTTCTATCTCTGTTTCTGTACTCTTCAATTTTTCGGTTTGCAATATCTCGAGTTTTCAATTTCAAAATTTTAGGTTTTGAATTCTTTGATTGATTTATTTTTTATTAAGCCAAATTTTTGTTTCTTTAATTGTTCGAAGTACAGTTTTTCTGGATATCGATTTAAAATTTTTCGACTCTTCCACTTTTGGATTATTTTTTTTTATTTTGTTTTATTAAATTTTTAAATTCTCTTTTTCAACTTTACATTTTTTTATTTTTTTAATTTTCAGTATATTCAATTTTAAATTTTTCAGTTCTTTGTGGTTATTTATATTTTTCAGTTTTTAAATTCTTCGATTTTTCAAATGTAAGACTTTTAAATAATTTCGATATTAAAATTTTTCGTTTTTTCCATTTCTTGATATTAATTTTAAGTAACAATTTTTGGTTTTTACAACTTTTCGTCTTCCCGCTTTTTATTTTTTAATTTTTCAAAATTACAGTTTTGCAGTTTTTAAGTTTAAACTAAAATAGATGTTGTGTAGGCAACCCTTGGTACACAACACCGCTACAGTAAGAAAAATGAAAATTTTTATTAGAGGCGAAAATCCCCCGCCCACTCTCTGGCCTGCGCGTCGCCCCAGTCCCCAAGCCTCGCTCATACTCACTTGAAATACTGTTAAAAGTGCGATCGGAAACGTGTTGAAGTTCGTCGGTGGCGTTTCATTCTCGAAGTTGAACTGGCCGCCGAAGAGCTGCATGCCGAGCAGCGCGAAAATCAGAATGAACAAGAAAAGGAGGAATAGTAAGGAAATGATGGACCTCATGGAATTGAGCAGCGAAATGACGAGATTTCTCAGCGAGGACCAGTACTTGGTTACTTTGAAGATGCGCAAGAGTCTTAGGGCTCTGAGCACCGACAGCCCGAACGAGCCCCCTTTCACGGCCGACCAGATCACCTCGAAGATCGAGCCCGTGATCACCACGCAGTCGAAGCGGTTGAACGCCGACTCGAAGTAGATCCGGGGGCCCAACGCGTACATCTTGATGAACATCTCCGACATGAACAGACCCAGAAAAACGTACTCGGCGTAGTCTAAAACACGACTTGTATAGAGGCGAAAATCGCACTCGACACTAAACTTACACAAGAACTTGCTCAGCCAGTCGGGTTGACCGTGGAATTCGACGGCCACGCAAAACGTATTAAAAAAAACCAGCACGATGACGGACCAATAGAACCATTGGGTTTTCACCATGTGGCGAATCCCGAAACGGAAACGCTTCTCGGCCCTCCAGAAACTGGCGCATCCTCCGGGACCCTGCGCTCGGGATTTCATGTACGACGTTCTGCCAAAGCCTGTTAAAAATACTAACTTCAACATGCGACAATGCCGTCAGGGGACTTGGGGGGTTAGAAGCGGCGGACAAATTCCGACCCCTGGGGTTCGTAAAGCGGGGTTTGAGCGACCCCGGCGCGGATTTTGTCCGCCACTGAGGCACGGTCATCGGTCAGACGAAACAATGAGACAAATTCCTACGTTTCAAACTATCTACAGCGACTAGCACCAATCAACGCCACTAGATCACCTAAATACTAAAAAAATCTACTTTTGGGGTCGAGTCCGCTAAAGTCTGCACAATGCTGAGGCGCTTCAGCCAAAAGCTGACCTGTGAAGCTTTTTATCGAATATATTATTATATCAAGTAGATTGAGATAATTTTCTAACGATTGGTTTCTACGTGGAACAAATTTTTCTTTAATATTAATAATACTTAATTAATTAGAAAATTACCTACGGTGTTACGAATCCCTCGTGATGTTAGTTAAACTTACATGATGGCTTGGGTGTTTGTTAAGTAGAACAAAATTTATACACAAATTAAAACGTTGTGGAATGACGTGACTGCAATGATTAAAAAAATGGAAAAGGAGCAACACAGGTCTAAAAGAATTGAAAAGAAGGGTAAACACTTGAAGCGCACTCAAATCTAAGCGGAAAACTAACGAGGTCAACTGCGGTTAATTTTGGATTTTTACGACGTTTCATGATGTCTAGAGTGTGAAAAAGTGGGTCTCCCGTTTCCGTTTGTGTTGGCGGTTTTAGCACTAAAATTTTTGGTTGCCTTAGAAGCTACTAATGTACAGCCGTTAGAAAAAATATGTACAATGATTCAATTTTATTTTGTTCAATTTTTAAAGAACTTGGAAATAAAAAAAAATAAATAAAGTGAAATCTCCTGTTGGATTTTTGAATTTTTAAATGTTCGATTTTTTTCCGATTTTATTTTTTTTTTAATTCCTCAGGTTTTAATTTTTCACTTTTTCAATTTTAGCACTTCTTAATTTCAATTTTTGATTTTTTAATTAATTATTATTTTCAATTTTTCGACTTGCAATTTTTCCAGGTCTTAATTTTTATTTTTTTCAATTTATGGATTTTTAGTTCCCCGATTTTTAATTTTTACATTTTTCGTTTCTTCAATTTTTCCACTTCTTAATTTCATAACTTTTTCAATTTTTTCATATCTGAAAGTAAGTATCAGTGTTATAATTTTTCCAATTTAATTTTCCCATGTCATACATTTTTTCGTTTTTCCCCTATTTCGATTTTTCAATTTTTCGATGTTTCAATGTTGCATATTTTCATTTCCCCAATTTTTCGATTGTTTTTTTTATGTTTTCAGCACTCAATTTTAGATTTTTCGATTTTTGTGATTATTCAATTTTTTGATTGCTTAAATTTTCAGTTTTTGTTTTCACAATTTCCAGCTATTTTAAATTTAATTTTTGAAATTTCGATTTTTATATTTCCTGATTTTTTCAGTTTTTCGTGTCTTCAATTTGACGTCTTTCTAGTTTTGATTTTGAAAATTAACTTTCGACTTACTTTTTTGGATTTAATTTTGAAATTTTGTGAGTTTTTCGAATTTTCAGTTATTCAATTTTTCAAATTTTTAATTTTTCGGACATTATTTTTTAGCTTTTGTATAGGCTTCGATTATTTCACTTTTTCAAATTTTCCAATTTTGTATTTTTGAATTTCAATGTTTCGATTTTCCGATTGAGATTTTTCATTTTCGTGTCTTCAATTTTTCGTTTTGCAGTTTTTCAAGTTCTTAATTTTTAATTTCATTTTCTCAGTTCTTGATTTTTCAATTTCTCCAATTTACTATTTTTCGTGTTTTCAGTTTTCCAATCTCTCAATTATTCCATTTTTTATTTTTTAAATTTTCGATCCTTATTTTGCAATTTTCATGTTTTTACAGTTTCCAGATATTTTAAATTTAATTTTTTAATTTTTCGTTTCATCAATTTTTAGAATTCTTAATTTTATAATTTTGTAATTTTCAGATTTTCTCTACGTTTCATGTGTTACAATTATTCGATTTTTCAATGTTTTGATTTTTGAATTTTTAATTTCAATTTTCCGATTTTTCGGTTTCTCGTGTCTTCAATTTTTCGATTTGAAATATTTCTAGTTTTGATTTTAAAAATTTTAACTTTCCAATTTTTCGATTTAATTTTGAAATTTTGTGATTTCTTTCGAATTTTCAGTTATTCAATTTTTCGAATTTTTAATTTTTCGGACATTATTTTTTAGTTTTTGTCTAGGCTTCGATTATTTCACTGTTTCAAGTTTTCCAATTTTGTTCCATTTTTTTATTTTTTAATTTTTTTCATTTTTTTATTTTTTAAATTTTCGATCCTTATTTTGCAATTTTTGTTTTTACAGTTTCCAGATATTTTAAATTTAATTTTTTAATTTTTCCTTTTATCAATTTTTAGAAATCTTAATTTTATAATTTTGCAATGTTCAGATTTTCTCGATGTTTCATGTGTTACAATTATTCGATTTTTCAATGTTTTGATTTTTGAATTTTTAATTTCAATTTCCCGATTTTTCGGTTTCTCGTTCTTCAATTTTTCAATTTGAAATTTTTTTAGTTTTGATTTTAAAATTTTTAACTTTCCAATGTTTCGATTTAATTTTGAAATTTTGTGATTTTTTCGAATTTTCAGTTATTCAATTTTTCGAATTTTTAATTTTTCGGACATTATTTTTTAGTTTTTGTCTAGGCTTCGGTTATTTCACTTTTTCAAGTTTTCCAATTTTGTATTTTTGAATTTCAATGTTTCGATTTTTCGATTACGATTTTTTATTTTTCGTGTCTTCAATTTTTCGTTTTGCAATTTTTCAAGTTCTCAGTTTTTAATTTCATTTTCTCAGTTCTTGATTTTTCAGTTTCCTCAACTTTTAATTTTTCGTGTTTTCAATTTTTCAATCTCTCAATTAATCCATTTTTTATTTTTTAAATTTTCGATCCTTATTTTGCAATTTTTTGTTTTATCAATTTTTAGAAATCTTAATTTTATAATTTTGCAATTTTCAGATTTTCTCGATGTTTCATGTGTTACAATTATTCCATTTTTCAATGTTTTGATTTTTGAATTTTTAATTTCAATTTCCCGATTTTTCGGTTTTTCGTGTCTTCAATTTTTCAATTTGAAATTGTTCTAGTTTTGATTTTAAAATTTTTAATTTTTCAATTTTACGATTTTTAATTTTGAAATTTTGTGAGTTTTTCGAATTTTTACTTATTCAATTTTTTGATTTTTTAATTTCTCAAGCATTATTTTGATTTTTCAACCAAATTCTAGACAAAAAAAACAAAATAATGATTTTTTTGTCTAGAATTTGGTTGATTCAATTTGTCGTGTTTTCCATTTTTGTAATTTTGAACTGCGAGATTTTCAACATTTCGATTTTTCAATTTTAAAATTTTTCGTTTGAGATTTTTCATTTTTTCGTGTCAATTTTTCGATTTGCAAATTTTTCCTCAGTTTTTGATTTTTCAATTTCTCCAATTTTTCAATTTTTAATTTTGGAATTTTTCGAGTTTCTCGATTTTTTTAATTATCCCATGTTTCGATTTTGATTTTAAATTTTTTGTTTGTGGATGTTTTAATTCCTGACTGTTTCAACTTTTCAGTTTTCAATTTTTAGTTCCCGAATTTATAATTTTTCGTTGTTTAAATGTTTTGATTTACACTGTTTTTAGTTTCCAATTAAAAAAAAAATTATTCCTCGATTTTTCCAACCTTTTAGTTTTTCGACATTTATTTCATGTTTAAAACTGGTGAGAATCCTTGGTATATTTTTTAAAGGATTTAAAAGATTCTTGGGGTCCTGTGATATCCTTTTTTCTTGAGAATTGAAAGGAATCCAGAAGGCTTCGGATGTCTTTTTTCCAAGATTTTAAAAAGACTTTGGGAATTTTTGGTGTCTTTTCCTCAAGAGTTTACGGCGGAAATCCCTGTTATCTGTTTTAGAAAAACTTAAAAGATTCTTGAAGTTCTCTCATGGCTTTTTTAAAAGAATCTTGGGGCACTTGTTGTCTTTCTCAAGAGTTTAAAAAGATCTTATGAATCCTTGGCGTCCTTTTTGAGGAATTTAAAAGAATCTTGCGATTCTCTGGTTTTCTTTTAATAATTTTAAAAGAATCTGAAGGTTCAAAAATTTAAAAATATCTTGGGGATCCCTGGGGTCTTTTTTTCAAGAATTTAAAAGAATCTTAAGAGTTCCTGGTGTCTTTTTTTTTCAAGAATTTTAAAGAATATTGGGAGTCCCTTTCAGGAATTAAAAAAAAATGTTGTCGGCTATTGGTGTCTTTTTCCGAAGTGTTTTAAAAGACCTTGGGAATCCATGGGCTCTTTTTTTAAAGAATTTAAAAGATTCTTGGGATCCTCTGATATAGTTTTTTTCTTAAGAATAGAAAAGAATCCAGAAGGCTCCTGATGTCTTTTTCTCCACAGTTTAAAAAACTTTGGGAAACCTTGTTATCTTAAAAAAAAAAAATAAAAATCTTGGAGTCCTCTCATGTCTTTTTTTAAGAATTTGAAAGAATCTTGAGAGCTCTTGGTGTCTTTCTCAAAAGTTTAAAAAGATCTTATGTCTGCTATTCTTTTTGAGGAATTTAAACGAATCTTGCGATTCTCTGGTCATATTTTTGAGAATTTAAAAGAATCAGAAGGCTCTTCGTGTCTTTTCCTCAAAAGATTAAAAATGAACTTTCAGGAATTAAAAAAACATTGTGCACTCTGGGTGTCTTTTTCTGAAGAGTTTAAAAAGACCCTGGGCTCTTTTCAAGAATTTAAAAAATTCTTGGATCCTCTGATATTCTGTTTTTCTTAAGAATTGAAAAAATCCAGAAGACTCCTGGTGTCTTTTTCTCAAGATTTTAAAAAGATCTTTGGAATCTTAGGTGTCTTTTTCTCAAAAGTTTAAAAATATCTTTGGGGTCCCTGGTGTCTTATTTTTCAAGAATTTTAAAGGATCTGATGAGTCCCTTTCAGGAATTTAAAAAAATGTTGTGCGCTCTTTTTGTCTTTTTCTGAAGAGTTTAAAAAGACCTTGGGACTCCCTTTGATCTTTTTTAAATAATTTAAAAGATTCTTGGGATCCTCTGATATTCTTTTTTCTTAAGAACTGAAAACATCCAGAAGGCTCTTGGTGTCTTTTTCTTAAGATTTTAAAGAGATATTTGGAATCTTTGGTGTCTTTTTCTCAAGAGTTTAAAAAGACTTTGGGAAACCCTGTTATCTTTTTTAAAGGATTCTTGGAGTCCTCTCGTGTCTCTTTTTAAGAATTTGAAAGAATCTTTGGGGCTCTTGGGGTCTTTCTCAAGAGTTTAAAAAGATTGTATGAATCCCTGGTGTTCTTTTTGAGGAATTTAAAAGAATTTTCAGGGCTTCTGGTGCCTTTTTTTCAAAAATTCTTTATTTGAAAGATTTAAAAGAACTTAGGAGGCCTCTGGGATTTCGTAGGAAATGTGTTAGTTATGTTTAAAACCGTACAGTGTTAATAAAAAAAAAAAACAAAATACTAAAGTGTTTATCTTTGAAAAAGTCCCGTGAAAAATCTAGAAAAAAAAGACAAATAATAAACAAACACATGACACCTGATGTTTACCCTTCCAGAGAAAGAAGAACCCGCAGTATAAGCACTACAGAGGTTGTTAGAATCAGCTAAACAAATCAAGTCTAACGATTGTATTTTACACAATTTTCCGTCAGTTTGGCATACCTTTGAAGTTTTTCTTAGACTCTGTAAGAAATACTGTGGATTAAAACAGAATATCAGTACAAGTAAACAGAGAAATTTAATGAAAATGGCTGATGTAAATGACGTTTAATCGTAAACTCGTTAATATAATGCGAAACTCATGCAAGAATCAGTCTCCTAGTAAAAGATCTACCGTACGTTGCCCTATCAAGTCCATTTTTTCTATTTTTGAACTGTCGAGTAGTAAGTTAAAGACTATCTCGCTAGTGTCGAGGTGGTTAATAGAACGTCTCTTACCATCATCACCCACTTCTTCCTCTTGTTCTTCCTCCTCCGTGTCGGTGCTCTTGCTTTTACCCATTTTCTTCAGTTTCTTCTTTTTTGCGGCTCGCCGCCTCGCCTCCATTATGTGCATCTTTTCTTCTTCGGTCGTTCTCTCTTCCGCCAGGATCACTTCCTCTGTAATACAGGAATAGAACGTACGGTTGTACATACGGGAGGTAAAGCCAAGAACTAAGCACCAACCTGCTTTGCATATCCACTGTACATAGCCATTGAGTTCTCTTTCTAGCTGCGCCTGTCTCCGTAACTTTAAAAACTCTTGCCTATTTTCTACTTTTTCTCTTTCTTTGGCAAATTCACTACAGGAGAAAGCGATAATGAATTAATCTAGCATGTCTACATTTGTTTTGTGGGGTCGCACTCACTCTACCAAGCGATATTTTATGATTTAATTCATTTAAGTAGATTAATTAATTTTAATTATTTAGTTTTGACGCATTTTTTTTTTGTTTGGAATGAAAATAAAGTCGCAGGTAGAACTTGGTGACAAATTGGGGCAAACAAAATTTAGTATAATTATCAAAATAAAACAAACAAAATAAGTACACTTTGTCAAAAAAAAGAACAAACATCGTTTACTATTAAAAATAATTACTTTCCTTTTCATTTGTTATGAAATAAAACCAGTGTATTAATATTGATTTAATTTTTCAATTTCTCGATGTTTCAGTTTTTAGTTCCCTCAGTTTTGCATTTTATGACGATATAATTTTTCAAGGCTTCGATTTTCGAGTTTTCGTTTTGTAATTTTTTGTTTTCGGAATTTTAAATATTTTATTTTATCAATTCTCCAATTTTTTGATTTTTGATTATTAATTTGTCAATTTTATAATTTTTCAAATTTTAGATAATTAATTTTCGTTTTCTTAATTTTTTCAGTTTTTCGATTTGCAGTTTTTCTAGTTCAATTTTAAATTTTTGGATTGTTCGATTTATGAATTTTTCAATTTTTCAATTCTTTAATTCTCAATTTTTCGGTTTGCAATTTTTCAATTTTTAGAGTTGAATTTTTGGATTTTTTGATTTTTAAATTTTTAAAATTTTTCAATTATCGAATTTCTCGATCATTAATTTTTCAATGTTTGGGTGTTTTTTCAATGTTCCATTTTCAGAATTTTTCGATTTTTCAGTTTGAATTTTTGCTTTGCAATTTATATATTGAGAGAATTTCAAAAACCGAAATGTAAGACTTTTCAAGTTCTCGGTTTTTAATTTTCCAATTTTTTTCTCTTTGGTTTTCAGATTTTTCAAATTTTCGTTTCTTCAATATTTTGATTTTTAGTTTCTCGGTCCTTATTTTTTGTTTTATTCAATTTTTTGATTTTAAAATATTTCATTTTTTTTTAATTTCAGTGATTTTAATTTTTTGTTTTTCTAATTTTTTTGACTTTTCAATAGAGGTTTTTCGTTTCTCGATCTTTAATTTTTAAATTTTTGAATTTTTGACTTTCGATTTACAATTATTCTAGTTTTCAATGTTAAATTTCTCGATTTTTTGATTTTTTTAATTTGGAACTTTTAAATTTCTCGATTTTTCAGTCTTCAAATTTTTCATTTTTTCGTTTCTTTCAATATAAAAGTTTGAAATTTTCTAATTGTCTGATTTTTCTTGAATAATTTAATTTTTTAATTCAATTTAAAATTCTTAGTTTTCGATATTACAATTTTTGCACTTTTTTATTATTTTTTTAATTCTTTGATTTTTACTTTCTCAATTTTCTTCGGTTTATTCAATTTTTCAATTTATAGATGTTTAATTTTTTCAGTTTTTCGATTAGCAATTTCTATTCGATTTTTTGATTTTTGGATTGTTCGATTTTAAAATTTTCCATTTTGTCAATTTTTAAACATTTAAATTTTTCGTTTCTTTACCGTTTTCCACTTTTCATTTTCTCAATATTTAATTTTTTGATTTTTTAATTTGTGATTTTTTGAATTAAAATCGTTTTAGTTTTCAATCCTAAATTATTGGATTTTTGATTTGTTTAATTTTGGAATTTTTAAATTTGTCGATTTTTCATCTTCAAATTTTTCATTTTTTCATTTCTTTCATTATAAAAGTTTTCAATTTTTCCAACATAAAATTTATTAATTTTTTGATTTTTCAGTTTCCCGATTTTTGATTTTTGAATTCTTTGATTTTTAGTTCGTAGACTATTAATTTCCAGATTTTTCTATTTTTCATTTCTTCAATAATTTAATTTTTCAAATTAATTTACAATTATTAGTTTTCGATATGAAATTTTTTTTTATTTTCTCATTTTTCTGTGATTTATTCAGTTTATCAATTTTTTGATGTTTAGATTTTTCAGTTTTTTTTTCCATTTGCAATTTTTCTAGTTTTTATTCTTAAATTTTTTGCTTTTACAGTTTTTCGATTAATTTTTGTTTTTTTTTCAGTTTTATTCTCATTTTTTGATTTTTTAAACTTGGATTTTTAATTTGCAATTTTTCTAGTTTTCAATTTCCAGTTTCTGGATTTTTCGATTTTTTAATTTTGGAATTTTTCAATTTTTCGATTTTTCAATTTCCTGATTTTTGATTTCTTGATTGTTAGTTTATCGGTTTTCTTTGATTTATTCAATTTTTCAATTTTTAGATGTTTAAAATTTTAAGTTCTTTCAATTTGCAATTTTTCTTGTTTTCAATCTTTGGGTTTTTAATTTTTCGTTTTGCAGTTTTAATCTCATTTTTTGATTTTATAAATGTGGATTTTTATTTTCCAAGGTTTCTAGTTAATCAATTTTTATGTTTTTCATTTTATGGGTTTTGAATTTTCAATTTATCTGACTTTTAATTTCATTTTTTCAATATTCGAGATTTTTGAATTCTTTCAATTTTGGTTTCTCGATTTTTTATTTTTCGTTTTTTTCAATATTTTGATTTTTTAATTTAATTTACAATTTTAAGTTTTCGGTATTAGATACAGTTTTTCATTTTTTTGATAATATTTTTATTTTTTCAAATCTTTGATTTTTCAATTTTGAGATTTTTAATTATGTTTTTGATTTTTCAATTTTGATTTCTTCGATTTTTCAATTTCTCGATTTTGAATGTTCAATTTCAAAACCATTAATTTAATTTTTTGTTTTTTAAATTTTCGATTTTTATTTAGCAAATTTTTCAATTTTCAATTTCAAATGTTTGGATTTTTCGATTTTTAATTTCGGAAATTTTCCATTTTTCGGTTTTTCAATTTTTCGATTTTTAATTTTCTGATTTTCCCATTTTCATTCATTTTTTAATGTAAATTACAACTTTAAGTTTTCGATACTGATATCAATTTTAAGTATGTTTTTTCAATTGTTTGATTTTTCAATTTTGAGATTTTTAATTATTTGATTTTTCAATTTTTGATTTCTTCAATTAGTTTATAGTTTTCAATCATAAATTTTGGATTTTTCGAGTTTTCAGTCTGTAAGTTTTCAGTTTTTCGTTTCTTTCAATATAAAATTTTTCAAGTTTGGGATTGTTAATTTATCGTTTTTTTTTCAGTTTTAATCTCATTTTTTGGTTTTTTAAATATCCGATTTTTTTTGCAATTTTTCGAGTTCACAATTTTAAATTTTTGGATATTTCGGTTTTTAAGTTTGGAGTTTTTCAATTTTTCTTGGTTTCTTAATTTTTCAAATTTTCTAATTTTTAATCTCATTTTTTGATTTTTTTGAATGCTCGATTTTTTGCAATTTTAAAATTTCCAATTTTCTTGCTTTTTGAATTTTTCCATTAGTTTTTGCATTTTTTTAACTTTTCAATTATGTAAAATCTAGGTATTTACAAATTTTTTAATTTTGAGTTTTAAATTTTTCAATCTTTGATTTTTTAATTCTTAGATTTTTTTTTTATTTTTTTAGTTTTGAATTTAAAATTTTAGAATTTTCCGATTTTCGAATTATTCCATTTTTCGATTTTTTGGTATTCGGAATTTTGTTTTGCGATTTTTCAATTCTAAATTTTTCAATTTTCTTGATTTTTCGATTTCTCTAGGTTTCAAGTTAAAATTTTTCGGTTTTCAGATTTTTGAATTTTTCACTTGTTTATTTTTTTCATTTCTTCAAATGTACGATTCTGCATTTTTTATTTATTGTGAGATTTTTTTTTAATTTTTCAAATTTTGTCTGTTTTAGTTTTTCAATTTTTTGACTTTTCAATTGTGATATTTTTTTCAACATTTCTATTTTACAATTTTTCGTTACTTCAGTTTTTTATTTTCCAATTTTTTATTTTTTAGATTATTGAATTTTTTCTTTCTTCAATTTTTCTTTTTGGAATTTTTCTAGTTTTCAATGTTGAATTTTTCGTTTTTTTAAACTTCGAATTTTGGAATGTTTGGATTTTTAAAATAATCTTTCCTTCAGTTTTATGATTTTGCAATTTTTTTGTTCCTCGTTTCTTTGATGACATAATTTGCTACATTTTAATTTTTAATTTATGTATTAGATTTTTTCATTTTCCAATCTTTTCATTTTTTTATTTTGAGTTTTAAATTTTTCAGTTATTGATTTTTCAATCCCTGGATTTTTCAATAATTGTTTTAATTTTCAATTTAAAATTTTAGAACTTCTGTATTTTTGATTTTTCAACTTTTCGATTTTTAATTTTTCGATTTTTTAGTTTTCGGAATTTTATTTCCCGATTTTTCAATTCCAAATTCTTCAATTTTCTTGATTCTTCGGTTTCTCTAGGTTTCAATTAAAATTTTTCGGTTTTCAGATTTTTCAACTTTTGAAATTTTCACTTTAGATTTTTTTTTCACATTTTCAGTTGTACGGTTCTGCATTTTTTTATTTATTGTGTGATTTTTCAGTTTTTGATTTCTCAAGTTCTAGATTTTTCAAATTTTGTATGTTTGAATTTTTCCGATTTTTCAATTTTTCCGTTTTTCAAGTTTTGAGATTTTTTGCTCCTCGATTATTCAATTTTTCGTTCTGCAAATTTTTCTATTTTTCAATGTAAAATTTTTCGCTCTTCTTAACATTTGAATTTTGGAATTTTTGAATTTTTAAAATTTTCTTTTATTCAATCATGATTTTGCAATTTTTTCATTTTCTAATTTTTCAATTTTTGAATTCTGCGACTTTTCAATTTCCCGATCTTTAATTTTTCAATTATTCCATTTTTCGATTTTTGAGATTTCTTGCTTCTCAATTATTCAGTTTTCAATTTAAAATTTTATAACTTAACGATTTTTGATTTTTCAACTTCTCGATTTTTAATTTTTCGATTTTTTAGTTTTCGGAATTTTATTTTCCGATTTTTCAATTCCAAATTCTTCAATTTTCTTGATTCTTCGGTTTCTCTAGGTTTCAATTAAAATTTTTCGGTTTTCATATTTTTCAACTTTTGAAATTTTCACTTTAGATTTTTTTTTCACTTTTTCAGTTGTACGGTTCTGCATTTTTTTATTTAATGTGTGATTTTTCAGTTTTTGATTTCTCAAGTTCTAGATTTTTCAAATTTTGTATGTTTGAATTTTTCCGATTTTTCAATTTTTCCATTTTTCAAGTTTTGAGATTTTTTACTCCTCGATTATTCAATTTTTCGTTTCTGCAAATTTTTCTATTTTTCAATGTAAAATTTTTCGCTCTTCTTAACATTTGAATTTTGGAATTTTCGGATTTTTAAAATTTTGTTTTATTCGATCATGATTTTGCAATTTTTTCATTTTCTAATTTTTCGATTTTTGAATTGACTTTTCAATTTCCCGATCTTTAATTTTTCAATTATTCCATTTTTCGATTTTTGAGATTTCTTGCTTCTCAATTATTCAATTTTCTTTTGGCAATTTTTCTAGTTTTCAATGTTAAATTTTTCGTTTTTTTCAACCTTTGAATTTTGAGATTTCTGGATTTTTAAAATTGTCTTTCCTTCAATTTTATGGTTTTAACAATTTTTGGATTTCTGAATTGTGCGACATTTCAATTTCTCGATTTTTAATTTTTCAATTGTAAGATTTTTCTATTTTACAATTTTTCGTTATTTCAATTTTTTTGGAATTTAGATTTTTCAATAATTTTTTTAGTTTTCAATTTAAAATTTTATAACTTCCCGATTTTTGATTTTTCAACTTCTCGATTTTTAATTTTTCGATTTTTCCGATTTTCGAAATATTTCATTTTTCGATTTTTGAGTTTTCGGAATTTTATTTTACGATTTTTCAATTCCAAATTCTTCAATTATCTTGATTCTTCGGTTTCTCTAGGTTTCAACTAAAATTTTTCGGTTTTCAGATTTTTCAACTTTTGAAATTTTAACTTTAGATTTTTTTTTCATTTTTTCAATTGTACCGTTCTGCATTTTTTTATTTATTGTGAGATTTTTCAGTTTTTGATTTCTCAAGTTCTAGATTTTTCAAATTTTGTATGTATGAATTTTTCCGATTTTTCAATTATTCCATTTTTCAAGTTTTGAGATTTTTTGCGCCTCGATTATTCAATTTTTCGTTTCTGCAATTTTTCTATTTTTCAATGTAAAATTTTTCGTTCTTCTTAACATTTGAATTTTGGGATTATTGGATTTTTAAAATTTTCTTTTATTCAATCATGATTTTGCAATTTTTTCATTTTCTAATTTTTAGATTTTGAATTCTGCGACTTTTCAATCCCTCGATTTTTAATTTTTCAATTATTCCATTTTTCGATTGTTGAGATTTCTTGCTTCTCAATTATTCAATTTTCTTTTGGCAATTTTTGTAGTTTTCAATGTTAAATTTTTCGTTTTTTTCAATCTTTGAATTTTGAGATTTTTGGATTTTTAAAATTGTCTTTCCTTCAGGTTTATGGTTTTAACAATTTTTGGATTTTTGAATTGTGCGATTTTTCAATTTCTCGATTTTTAATTTTTCAATTGTAAGATTTTTCTATTTTACAATTTTTCGTTATTTCAATTTTTTTGGATTTCTTCTAGTTTTCAGTGTTGAATTTTTCGTTCTTTTAAACTTCGAATTTTGGAATTTTTGGATTTTCAAAATAATTTTTCCTTCAGTTTTATAATTTTGCAATTTTTTTGTTCCTCGTTTCTTCGATGACATAATTTGCTACTTTTTAATTTTTAATTTATGTATTAGATTTTTTCATTTTCCAATTTTTTCATTTTCCAATTTTTTCATTTTTTTATTTTGAGTTTTAAATGTTTCAGTTTTTGAATTTTCAATCCTTAAATTTTTCAATAATTTTTTTAATTTTCTATTTAAAATTTTAGAACTTCTGGATTTTTGATTTTTCAACTTCTCGATTTTTAATTTTTCCATTTTTCCGATTTTCGAAATATTTCATTTTTCGATTTTTTAGTTTTCGAAATTTTATTGTGCGATTTTGCAATTCCAAATTCTTCAATTTTCTTGATTCTTCGGTTTCTCTAGGTTTCAATTAAAATTTTTCGGTTTTCAGATTTTTCAACTTTTGAAATTTTCACTTTAGACTTTTTTCACTTTTTCAGTTGTACGGTTCTGCATTTTTTCAATTTCCCGATCTTTAATTTTTCAATTATTCCATTTTTCAATTTTTGAAATTTTTTTCTAGATTTTTCAAATTTTGTCTGTTTTTAATTTTTCAATTTTTTGACTTTCAATTGTGAGATTTTTTCAACATTTCTATTTTACAATTTTTCGTTATTTCAGCTTTTTATTTTCCAATTTTTTATTTTTTAGACTATTGAATTTTTCATTTCTTCAATTTTTCCTTTTGAAATTTTTCCTTTTTTTTAAACTTCAAATTTTGAAATTTTTAGATTCTCGAAATATTTCATTTTTCGATTTTTGTGTTTTCGGAATTTAATTTTACGATTTTTCAATTCCAAATTCTTCAATTTTCTTGATTCTTCGGTTTCTCTAGGTTTCAACTAAAATTTTTCGGTTTTCAGATTTTTCAACTTGTGAAATTTTCACTTTACATTTTTTTTTTCACTTTTTCAATTTTGAGATTTTTAATTATTTGATTTCTTCAATTAGTTTATAGTTTTCAATCCTAAATTTTTGGATTTTTCGATTCAATCTTCAATCTTCAAGTTTTCAGTTTTTCGTTTCTTTCAATATAAAATTTTTCAAGTTTGGGATTATTAATTTTTCGATTTTTTTTCAGTTTTAATCTCATTTTTTCAATTTTAAATTTTTGGATTTTTCGATTTATTAATTTAGTAATGTTTATTTTTTAGTTTTTTCAAATTTTTGTTTCTTTAATTTTTTTGGTTCCAAATTTTTCAATTTTACAATTTTGCCATTTTCGTTTTCTTTGAAATTTTTTTATTTTTTCATTTTTGAATTTTTCAATTTAAAGTTTTCTCATTTTTCAAGCTCTAAATTTAAAGTGACCAAGTTCAGCCTGCGACTTAAGCCCACCTAGCGCCAAAATTACAAAATCATAGCTTAATAAACCTGCTTGCGTAATCCACTGAAGATACCGTCCGAAACTTTCCACGAACAAATTCTTAGACCTCGTTCGATAAAACTTGGCCCTCCGTTCAACCCTCAACCTCTCGTTAGAAAACTCGCTAAGACACCCTTAATTCACTCAAATCATCACAACCACAAAATTCTTACCCGCTAAGTACACCGAGAACCAGATTCAACATGAAAAACGAACCCAACACGATTAACGGAACGAAATACATCCAATTGAAGGTGCTCCCGACGGCGTCGTTCATCTGAAGACCAAAGAAAAAAATTAGTATGAAGGCGGTACTTAAAACTAGAACATACCCAGTACAAGATCGCCGTCCACCCTTCCATGGTGATGCACTGGAACACCGTGAGCATGGCGAACCCGATGTTGTCGAACGACGTGATCCCGTTGTTCGGCCCCTCCCACCTCTCCAGACAGACCGAGTTGCCGTCCCGGCACCAGTTGCTCCCCTGGGACCTCGCCTGCGTCTCGTTGTCCGTGTTGCATGGCACTTCGGCGTCCCCCTCCTTCGCGATCTCATCTGAAACGCGATTGGTGATAGTGCGGCTCTTGGTCGCCGAACATCCACGCACCTATGTCGTAGAGGCTGTAGCAGGTCCGGTGCAGCGCCCCCGAGTAGAACTCCAGGCCGATGATCGCGAAGATGACGATGGCGAAGAGCACCAGCAGCCCGATCTGGAGCAGCGGCGCCATGGCCTTGATGATCGACTTGAGCACGACCTGCAGGCCTGCCACACACACAAGCATCAGTACCCGGCTCGACTCGACTCGGCTGCGTGTGTTGGAAGTGTCGTTTGTCGCCAAATCAAACGTATAGAGAAGGAATAGACAGAAGAAGCGCCAGATCTTAAGCACTAAGTTCGACTACGCTGCATCACCTATGCGACAGTCTACAGGGCTCAGGAGCGGCGGGAGCGGAGGGGGGCGGGGCGCGGCCGCGCCCCGCCTCCCTCCGCCCCCTCCCGAAGAGTCTGCGGAAGACGTCTACGTTTCATCTACTTACTAGGGATGCCAGAGACTAGCTTGAGAGGTCTTAGCACTCGAATAGCCCGCAACGTGCGCAGATCCACTGTTACGAAATCTTGAAGGAACAACGTCAGACACCTGCAAAACACTAGCCTCTAGCCATTCATCTACTTCAAAATACGACTATGCTATGTACTATGTGTTAAATACGAGTACACTAAATGTAAACGTACTAAAACTGATGCGACCTGAAAACAAAACAACACCACACAGCAAAATCAGGAAAAAATCGACTGACCAGCGATCGGTTTGCTCTGGCCGGTTACTGTTTTTGCGGGACGTCGGCGGAATGTACTGATGTGTGTAATCAAAATCCAGTCCGCTACAGACACGATAAACAATGCTCGAAACTAACACATTCAAGGTCAGGTAGTATAACAGACATTTACATTCATTAGTAGAAATTTCGAGGTCGCTGGACTTCATCTGCAAGAATTACGGAGCGAGGGGCGTTTTCGGGCGCGACGGACCGCTGGAGGGGCGGGGTCGGGAAGAGCAGGCTTGGTACGGGGGGCGGGGCGCGCACGAGCGGAGACCAATGGGGCGGGGCAAGAGGCGGCTGCTTAAAACTGGCGAATGGGAATGCCGTTGCTTTGGTGGCGCCGATTTTTGAATTTTTAAGGGCTAGAAAGTTTTACACTTTGGCGTTTCTAGATTTTTTGATCTTTATTTTTCGTATCATCAGTCCTTTCCATTTGCAACTTTTCTAATTTTCAAATGAAAATTTTTATGTTTCTCGACGTTTTAATTTCAAAATTTTTTCTTCTTTTTACTTCTAAAATTTTACGTGACATTTTTTTGATGTTTCTATTTTAGGATTTCCTACATTTTTCATTTTTCGGTTTTTCAGTTTCGAATTTGTTTTTCAATTATTTTATTTGTCGATTTTTCAGTTTTTCAACATTTTTTTTTGCGATTTTTCATTTCAATTTTCCAATTTTCAATTTTTTGATTTCACGATAATCACATTTTTTAATTTTCAACTTCTCAAATTCTGGATGTTTGTTTTTCAGTTTTTCAATTTTCGATTTTTCAATATCAAGATTTTCAGTTTGAACTTTTTTTCGTTTCATCACTCAATTCAATTTTCCATTTGCAACTTTTGTTCATTTTCAAACCAATTTTTTTTAATTTTCCGATTTCCCAATTTTCAACTTTTCGATTTTTCAAATTTTTCAATTATTCCATTTTTCAATTTTAAATTTCTCGATTTTGCGATGTTTTAATTTTTTTAATTTTTCGATGTTTTAAATTTTCGTTTCACGATTTAGCAGTTTTTCGAATTGTTAATTAATAGTTGCTTAATTTTTCAATTTTTCGACTTATGAATGTCTCGATTAATTTCTCAGTTTCTCAATGTTTTAATTTCAAAAAGTGTATTTTTTTTACTTCTAAAATTTCACGTGTTTCTTTTAATTTTCGAATCTTAGTTTTTGAATTTTTCGTTGTTTCAACGTTACATTTCATCGATTTTTCAATTTTCAAATTTATCAATTTTAAATTTTTTGACTTTCCAGTTTTTGATTTTTGAATTTCTTGATTTTTCAGTTTTTCGATTTTTAATTTCCCGTTTCTGAATGTTACAATTTTGCAATTTTTTTATTTTTCAATTATTACTAGATTTTTAATTTTCCAATTTTTCAATTTTGCAATGTTTGAACGTTTTTTTTTATGATTTTCTAATTTCCAAAATTTTCAATTTTTCAATTTTCCAGTTTTTGATTTTTCAAACTGTAGATTTCTCAATTTTTAGATTTTTCTATTTTTCTTATCAATTTGACTTTTTATTTTTCCATATTTCAGCTTTTGCATTTTATTTTAGCGAATTTTCATTTCTCCATTATCCAAATTTCTTCCTTTTTGAATTTTTCCATTATTTTTTGGTTTCCAATTTAAAATTTTTCAGTTTTCCAATTTTTACTTATTAATTTTTCCATTTCGGATTTTTTTATTTTTCGTTTCTTCAATTTTACGATTTCGTTAGATTTTGATTTTTCAATTAGGTTTTTGTGTTTTCGGTTTTCAAAATTTTTCAATTCCGAGATTTTTCAATTTTTTAAGTTCCCAGTTTTTGATTTTTCAATTTCTTAATTTCTCATTTTTCTTATCGATTCGAATTTTAATTTTTCCATATTTCAATTTTTGGATTTTATTTTATCGAATTTTCAATTCTACATTATACAATTTTCTTGCTTCTTGAATTTTTTCATTTGCAGGTTTTCTAGTTTTCCAATTCAAAATTTTTCAATTTTTTAATTTCTCGTTTTTTCAGTATTATAATTTTACCACATCTTGATTTTTCAATTATGTATTCGATTTTTGATTTTCAATTTCCAAAATTTTTGAATTCTAATATTTTTCAATTTTTAAGTTCCCAATTGTTGATTTAGCAATTTTTTAATTTCTGATTTCTTCAATATTATAATTTTGCAAAATTTTTAATTTTCTAATTTTTCCATTTTCTATTTTGCGATGGTTTAACGTTGATTTTTTAATTTCCGAAAGTTTCGATTTCTCAATTTTTCAGTTTTTGGTTTTTCAATTTTTCCTCTCAATTTTTCAATATTTCAGTTTTTGGATTTTATTTCAATTCTCTATTATTCAATTTTTTTGCTTCTTTAGTTTTTCCATTTTTAATTTTCTTTTTAATTCTTCTATTTCCGATTTTTAATTTTTAGTTTCTTCAGTTTTAGGATTTAGCTATATTTTGATTTTTTAAATATTAAATTTGTGGTTTTTCTTGATTTTTCGGTTCCTCTAGGTTTCAAGTTAAAATTTTTGGGTTTTCAGACTTTTCAACTTTTGAATTTTTCACTTATCTATTTTTTTTTCATTTCTTCAAATGTACCATTCTGCATTTTTTTTTATTTATTGTGAGATTTTTTCTAGATTTTTCAAATTTTGTCTGTTTTTCGTTATTTCAGTTTTTTATTTTCTAATTTTTTATTTTTTTGATTAATGAATTTTTCCTTTCTTTAATTTTTTTTGGAATTTTTCTAGTTTTCAATGTTGAATTTTTCGTTTTTTTTAAACTTCCATTTTTGGAATTTTTGGATTTTTAAAATAATCTTTCCTTCAGTTTTATGATTTTGCAATTTTTAGTTTCTCGTTTCTTCAATGCTATAATTTGCTACTTTTTAATTTTTAATTTATGTATTAGATTTTTTCATTTTCCAATTTTTTCATTTTTTTATTTTGAGTTTTAAATTTTTCAGTTTTTGATTTTTCAATCCCTGGATTTTTCAATAATTTTTTTAGTTTTCAATCTAAAATTTTAAAACTTTTGGATTTTTGATTTTTCAACTTCTCGATTTTTAATTTTTCGATTCTTCCGATTTTCGAAATATTTCATTTTTCGATTTTTTAGTTTTCGGAATTTTATTTTGCGATTTTTCAATCCCAAATTCTTCAATTCTCTTGATTCTTCGGGTTCTCTCGGTTTCAATTAAATTTTTTCGGTTTTCAGATTTTTCAACTTTTGAAATTTTCACTTTCGATGTTTTTTCATTTTTTCAATTGTACGGTTCTGCATTTTTATTTATTGTGAGATTTTTCAGTTCTTGATTTCACAAGTTCTAGATTTTTCAAATTTTGTATGTTTGAATTTTTCCGATTTTTCAATTATTCCATTTTTCAAGTTTTGAGATTTCTTCCGTCTCAATTATTCAATTTTCTTTTGGCAATTTTTCTAGTTTTCAATGTTAAATTTTTCGTTTTTTTCAACCTTTGAACTTTGATATTTTTGGATTTTTAAAATTGTCTTAATTAATTTTTCAATTTTTCGACTTATGAATGTCTCAGTTTCTCAATGTTTTAATTTCAAAAATTTTCTTTTTTTTACTTCTAAAATTTTACGTGAATTTATCAATCAATTTTCGATTTTTTGACTTTCCAGTTTTTGATTTTTGAATTTCTAGATTTTTCAATTTTTCGATTTTTAATTTCTCGTTTCTGAATTTTACAATTTTGCAATTTTTTTATTTTTCAATTATTACTAGATTTTTAATTTTCCAATTTTTCAATTTTGCAATGTTTGAACGTTGCACTTTTTTGATTTTTTAATTTCCAAAATTTTCTGTTTTTGATTTTTCAATTTATAGATTTCTCAGTTTTTAGATTTTTCAATTTTTCTTATCAATTTGATTTTCAATTTTTCAACATTTCAGTGTTTGGATTTTATTTTAGCGAACTTTCATTTCTTCATTATTCAGTTTTCTTGCTTTTTGAATTTTTCCATTATTTTTTGCATTTTTTTAATTTTTCAATTATGTATTAGATTTTTAATTTTCCAATTTTTTAATTTTTTGATTTTGAGTTTTAAATTTTTCAATCTTTGACTTTTTAATTATTAGATTTTTTTATAATTTTTTTAGTTTTGAATATAAAATTTTAGAATTTTCCGATTTTCGATTTTTTAGTTTTCGGAATTTTATTTTGCGATTTTTCAATTCTACATTTTTCAATTTTTCTTGATTTTTCGGTTTCTCTAGGTTTCAAGTTAAAATGTTTCGGTTTTCAGATTTTTCAACTTTTGAAGTTTTCACTTTTCTATTTTTTTTTCATTTTTTCAAATGTACGATTTTGCAATTTTTTTATTTATTGTGAGATTATTTTCTAGATTTTTCAAATTTTGTCTGTTTCAATTTTTTTCTTATTATCAGTTCTTCCTTTTTCATTTCTCGATTTTTAATTTTTCATTTTTTTGAATTTTCATTTGTGAGATTTTTTTCAACATTTCTATTTTACAATTTTTCGTTATTTCAGCTTTTTATTTTCCAATTTTTTATTTTTTAGGTTATTGAATTTTTCTTTTTGGAATTTTTCTAGTTTTCAATGTTGAATTTTTCGTTTTTTTCAACCTTTGAATTTTGAAATTTTTGGATTGTGAAAATAATCTTTCCTTCAGTTTTACGATTTTGCAATTTTTTTGTTCCTCGTTTCTTCGATGACATAATTTGCTACTTTTTAATTTTTAATTTATGTATTAGATTTTTTTATTTTCCAATTTTTTCATTTTTTTATTTTGAGTTTTAAATGTTTCAGTTTTTGAATTTTCAATCCTTAGATTTTTCAATAATTTTTTTAGTTCTCAATTTAAAATTTTAGAACTTCTGGATTTTTGATTTTTCAACTTCTCGATTTTTAATTTTTTGATTTTTCCGATTTTCGAAATATTCCATTTTTCGATTTTTTAGTTTTCGGAATTTTATTTTGCGATTTTTCAATTCCAAATTCTTGATTCTTCGATTTCTTTAGGTTTGAATTAAAATTTTTCGGTTTTCAGATTTTTCAACTTTTGAAATTTCCACTTTGGACTTTTTTTTTAACTTTTTCAGTTGTACGGTTCTGCATTTTTTTATTTATTGTGAAATTTTTCAGTATTTGATTTCTCAAGTTCTAGATTTTTCAAATTTTGTATGTTTGAATTTTTCCGATTTTTCAATAATTCCATTTTTCAAGTTTTGAGATTTTTTGCTCCTCGATTATTCAATTTTTCGTTTCTCCAATTTTTCTAGTTTTCAATGTTAAATTTTTCGCTCTTCTTAACCTTTGAATTTTGGAATTTTTGGGTTTTTAAAATTTTCTTTTATTCAATCATGATTTTGCAATTTTTCCATTTTCTAATTTTTCGATTTTTGAATTCTGCGACTTTTCAATCTTTCGATTTTTAATTTGTCAATTATTCCATTTTTCGATTTTTGAGATTTTTTGCTTCTGAATTATTCAATTTTCTTTTGGCAATTTTTCTAGTTTTCAATGTTAAATTTTTCGTTTTTTTCAACCTTTGAATTTTGAGATTTTTGGATTTTTAAAATTGTCTTTCCTTCAGTTTTATGGTTTTAGCAATTTTTCGATTTTTGAATTCTGCGACTTTTCAATTTCTCGATTTTTAATTTTTCAATTGCAAGATTTTTCTATTTTACAATTTTTCGTTATTTCAATTTTTCGGTTTTCCATTTTATTTTATTTTTTTTAGATTACTGAATTTTTCCTTTCCTCAATTTTTCTTTTTGGAATTTTTCGTTTTTTAAACTTCGAATTTTGGAATTTTTGGATTTTTAAAATAATCTTTCCTTCAGTTTTATGATTTTGCAATTTTTTTGTTCCTCGTTTCTTCGATGACATAATTTGCTACTTTTTAATTTTTAATTTATGTATTAGATTTTTTTATTTTCCAATTTTTTCATTTTTTTATTTTGAGTTTTAAATGTTTCAGTTTTTGAATTTTCAATCCTTAGATTTTTCAATAATTTTTTTAGTTCTCAATTTAAAATTTTAGAACTTCTGGATTTTTTATTTTTCAACTTCTCGATTTTTAATTTTTTGATTTTTCCGATTTTCGAAATATTCCATTTTTCGATTTTTTAGTTTTCGGAATTTTATTTTGCGATTTTTCAATTCCAAATTCTTGATTCTTCGATTTCTTTAGGTTTGAATTAAAATTTTTCGGTTTTCAGATTTTTCAACTTTTGAAATTTCCACTTTGGATTTTTTTTTAACTTTTTCAGTTGTACGGTTCTGCATTTTTTTATTTATTGTGAAATTTTTCAGTATTTGATTTCTCAAGTTCTAGATTTTTCAAATTTTGTATGTTTGAATTTTTCCGATTTTTCAATAATTCCATTTTTCAAGTTTTGAGATTTTTTGCTCCTCGATTATTCAATTTTTCGTTTCTCCAATTTTTCTAGTTTTCAATGTTAAATTTTTCGCTCTTCTTAACCTTTGAATTTTGGAATTTTTGGGTTTTTAAAATTTTCTTTTATTCAATCATGATTTTGCAATATTTTCATTTTCTAATTTTTCGATTTTTGAATTCTGCGACTTTTCAATCTTTCGATTTTTAATTTGTCAATTATTCCATTTTTCGATTTTTGAGATTTTTTGCTTCTGAATTATTCAATTTTCTTTTGGCAATTTTTCTAGTTTTCAATGTTAAATTTTTCGTTTTTTTCAACCTTTGAATTTTGAGATATTTGGATTTTTAAAATTGTCTTTCCTTCAGTTTTATGGTTTTAGCAATTTTTCGATTTTTGAATTCTGCGACTTTTCAATTTCTCGATTTTTAATTTTTCTATTGTAAGATTTTTCTATTTTAAAATTTTTCGTTATTTCAATTTTTCGATTTTCCATTTTATTTTATTTTTTTTTAGATTACTGAATTTTTCCTTTCCTCAATTTTTCTTTTTGGAATTTTTCGTTTTTTAAACTTCGAATTTTGGAATTTTTGGATTTTTAAAATAATCTTTCCTTCAGTTTTATGATTTTGCAATTTTTTTGTTCCTCGTTTCTTCGATGACATAATTTGCTACTTTTTAATTTTTAATTTATGTATTAGATTTTTTTATTTTCCAATTTTTTCATTTTTTTATTTTGAGTTTTAAATGTTTCAGTTTTTGAAATTTCAATCCTTAGATTTTTCAATAATTTTTTTTAGTTTTCAATTTAAAATTTTAGAACTTCTGGATTTTTGATTTTTCAACTTCTCGATTTTTAATTTTTCCATTTTTCCGATTTTCGAAATATTTCATTTTTCGATTTTTTAGTTTTCGGAATTTTATTTTCCAATTTTTCGATTCCAAATTCTTCAATTTTCGGTTTTCAGATTTTTCAACTTTTGAAATTTTCACTTTAGATTTTTTTTTCATTTTTTCAATTGTACGGTTCTGAATTTTAATTATTGTGAGATTTTTCAGTTTTTGATTTCTCAAGTTCTAGATTTTTCAAATTTTGTATGTTTGAATTTTTCCGATTTTTCAATTATTTCATTTTTCAAGTTTTGAGATTTTTTGCTCCTCGATTATTCAATTTTTCGTTTCTGCAATTTTTCTATTTTTCAGTGTAAAATTTTTCGCTCTTCTTAACATTTGAATTTTGGAATTTTTGGATTTTTAAAATTTTCTTTTATTCAATCATGATTTTGCAATTTTTTCATTTTCTAATTTTTCGATTTTTGAATTCTGCGACTTTTCAATTTCCCGATCTTTAATTTTTCAATTATTCCATTTTTCGATTTTTGAGGTTTTTTGCTTCTCAATTATTCAATTTTCTTTTGGCAATTTTTCTAGTTTTCAATGTTAAATTTTTCGTTTTTTTCAACCTTTGAATTTTGAGATTTTTGGATTTTTAAAATTGTCTTTCCTTGAGTTTTATGGTTTTAGCAATTTTTTGATTTTTGAATTGTGCGACTTTTCAATTTCTCGATTTTTAATTTTCAATTGTAAGATTTTTCTATTTTACAATTTTTCGTTATTTCAATTTTTTTGGAATTTTTCTAGTTTTCAATGTTGAATTTTTCGTTTTTTTAAACTTCGAATTTTGGAATTTTTGGATTTTTAAAATAAACTTTCCTTCAGTTTTATGATTTTGCAATTTCTTTGTTCCTCATTTCTTCGATGACATAATTTCCTACTTTTTAATTTTTAATTTATGTATTCAAATTTTTCATTTTCCAATTTTTTCATTTTTTTATTTTGAGTTTTAAATTTTTCAGTTTTTGATTTTCCAATCCTTGGATCTTTCAATAATTTTTTTAGTTTTCTATTTAAAATTTTACAACTTCTGTATTTTTGATTTTTCAACTTCTCGATTTTTAATTTTTACATTTTTCCGATTTTCGAAATATTTCATTTTTCGATTTTTTAGTTTTCGAAATTTTATTTTGCGATTTTTCAATCCCAAATTCTTGAATTTTCTTGATTCTTAGGTTTCAAGTTAAAATTTTTCGGTTTTCAGATTTTTCAAATTTTGAATTTTTCACTTTTCAATTTTTTTTCATTTCTTCAAATGTACGATTCTGCATTTTTTTTTATTTATTGTGAGATTTTTTCTAGATTTTTCAAATTTTGTCTGTTTTTAATTTTTCAATTTTTTGACTTTTCAATTGTGAGATTTTTTTCAACATTTCTATTTTACAATTTTTCGTTATTTCAGCTTTTTATTTTCCAATTTTTTATTTTTTAGACTATTGAATTTTTCATTTCTTCAATTTTTCCTTTTGAAATTTTTCCTTTTTTTTAAACTTCAAATTTTGAAATTTTTAGATTTTTAAAATAATCTTTCCCTCAGTTTTATGATTTTGCAATTTTTTAGTTTCTCGTTTCTTCAATGCTATAATTTGCTACTTTTTAATTTTTAATTTATGTATTAGATTTTTTCATTTTCCAAATTTTTAATTTTTTTATTTTGAGTTTTAAATTTTTCAGTTTTTGATTTTCCAATCCTTAGATCTTTCAATAATTTTTTGAGTTTTCTATTTAAAATTTTAGAACTTCTGGATTTTTGATTTTTCAACTTCTCGATTTTTAATTTTTCCATTTTTCCGATTTTCGAAATATTCCATTTTTCGATTTTTTAGTTTTCGGAATTTTATTTTGAGATTTTTCAATTCCAAATTCTTCAATTTTTTTTATTCTTCGATTTCTTTAGGTTTGAATTAAAATTTTTCGGTTTTCAGATTTTTCAACTTTTGAAATTTCCACTTTAGATTTTTTTTTTCATTTTTTCAATTGTACGGTTTTGCATTTTCTTATTTATTGTAAGATTTTTCAGTTTTTGATTTCTCAAGTTCTAGATTTTTCAAATTTTTCCAATTTTTCAATTATTCCATTTTTCAAGTTTTGAGATTTTTTTGCTTCTCAATTATTCAATTTTCTTTTTGCAATTTTTCTAGTTTTCAATGTTAAATTTTTCGCCTTTTTCAACCTTTGAATTTTGAGATTTTTGGATTTTGTCTTTCCTTCAGTTTTTTGATTTTTAAATTCTGTGACTTTTCAATTTCTCGATTTTTAATTTTTCAATTGTAAGATTTTTCTATTTTACAATTTTTCGTTATTTCAATTTTTCGATTTTCCATTTATTTTGTTTTTTAGATTGTTGAATTTTTTCTTTCTTCAGGTTTTGACTTGAAATTTGTTTAATTTTCATTTCAAATTTTCCATTTTCTAGATTTTTAGTTTTTACAACTTTGCAATTTTTATTTTGTAATTTTTCGCTTTAACAAATTTAAGACAAGTTCGATTTTGAGCTTCTCGATTTTTAAATCAAAATAGAAGAAAATTGAAAAATCGAAAAGTGCAAAAAAATCAAAATTTATTATATATATATATATATATAACTCAACACTAAAGGCGATAAGTTTGAATTTGCCGCCGCCCACGTGCCTCGCCGTGATTGGTCGCCACAACTGCGGAAATACACGCATGCTCACTTCGAGTTTTTTTAAACAAAAAATTCTAGTTCTTCGTGTAGATTAAGAGGTGGGCGTGGCCCATGCGAGCGCGCAGGGTACACTCCACAGCCAAAGATAAGTTACACAGTTAGGTTTCTGGTGAGAAATAATCGGTTTGATCATTTTCAAGGTAAATGGGGTGCTTGGGCGTACACCTGTCCGTGCTCTTATGCACCTCGTCTCTCGATAAATCAATACGCAATAAATATAACTCGGAGACAGCCGACAGGTGAATAGTGAATGAGCAAGGTCTGTCCGTTTTAACGATCGCGTCAACCGAAAACGTGGACGTATTCTTCCAAATGAAGCATTCAGTGATACCACTAGCTATAAATCTACAAATAAAACTGAAATAGGTATAGGGGAAGGGGGCCTAAAGCGGGCATAGAGCCTAAAGCGGGCACTCTCTTTAGTTTTGGCGTTTCAAAAGATGGTGCGCCCTAACCGCGCGGACATAGTGCATCCCCCCCCGCATACTTCACATCAGTCGTCCGGGTCTCCTGCGAGTACCCAATTATGTGCTGTAATAAATAAATAATTTTCACATGGTTTTGAAAAATATTGCAAAGTGTGTCACATCTGTTTTTTCTATGTTTGTGATTTTTAAGCTAAAAATGAAATTCGTTAGTCAATTTGTGTTTATTCGGCTACCATAAGGTAGCAGTTAACTGCCACTTGTCGCATCATTTTGAGTTTAGATGTTGTTTGCAATTTTAATTGTCGAAATGGGCAAAGCGGGCAGGGCAAAGCGGGCACTTGTCCGGTTTGTCCTTCTAGTGTATTTACTAAATATCTATAGTTGTTTCGAAAAGAAAAACAAAGGCAATGTGGAGTCTGTGAAACAAATTATAAAAGAAGAACTTGCTGAAGATAAAACGAAGTCTAAGAAGTGAAAAAACCAAAAAGAAAAATACGAGATATATCGCTTTAAAAAAATTATATTTCGAATTACCAAACTTCAGTCCAGGGGACCTTCATATTTATATTCATATCTAGTCTACAGTTTTTACAAAAAAAAATATATAAAGTTGAGCAACTTTTACATCACACTTTAATTGGCACATTGATGCATTTTTTGACGAAGTGCTGAAGAGGTTTGCATTTTGAGATAGAAGGTCCTCTGGGGAAATGTGTCAGCTTTCTTTTGATACCATTTATAATCCTAAAAAAATCCATGACTGAGGTAAATAACTCTCGAAAAGTCAAAATCTATTAAAATGAGCTTACTTAACTTCTGGTTTGGTTGCAGACTTCAGTATTTCTAAAATGCAATTCCGGAAACCCCGACAATGTTTTCAATGTATTTAGTATAGAGCGAAACCGAACCAGACGCCAACCTTAACCATTGCCTGGTTTGCCCTAGCTGAATGCCCGCTTTAGGCCTCCCCGTAGGGCAAAGCGGGCAGTTGTAAAGATTTAGTTATCTGCTTCTAACTTTTTTTTTGATAAACTTTCTTCAATTTTAATTATGCATCATTGAAAAGGGTTAAATCAAGCATTATAATATAAAAATTTAAAGGATCTAGATTATCCATAAACTACTTTTTTTAATATTTTTCCTTATGGTGCCCGCTTTGGGCCCTCTTCCCCTAATATATGCATCGAGCACTGTCTACCTACGTTATACAGACATGCACACCGCGCGCAATCATGAGAGTAATGGCTGAGAAACGAAGACATCGACAGTACCCAAAAAACTCCTATCCTACCGTAATACTCAATAATAATTGTAATAACAGTATATAAGGTGGTGTAGTGGTCTAAATCTATAACTGCTATGGTCTAAAACCGTCTAAATAGTCTAGTCTGGTCTACAGCCCGAACTAGACAGTTAGAGTGGTGGTCTGAATTCTTTTTCGGCCCTTACTTGGGATCCTGGACACCAACTTGAGCGGTCGCAACACGCGGAAAGACCGTAACATCCGCAGATCAACGTCAACGTTCGCTTCGGCAAAAACTGTCATAGACCTGACAAGATTACACATACAGTACATAAACAAAACATCGAATGCAATCGTTGCCTGAAATCATCTCATTCTCCACGTCCAGGATGACGCAAACCCACCGACTGCGCCACTTACGCGACACCGACTCTTCCGTCATCCTGGACAAGAAATGGCAAACGGGTACGAGAACACCACTTACCCCGTAAGCACCACAAAAAAATCCATTATGTTCCAAATGTTACGGAGGTAAGAGCCTCGGTGTAGAACGAAACCTAACGCTAAAATCTTTAACGAAGCCTCAACACAAAATATTCCTAGAAAGTAAACTTCGGTTGCTTCCTGAAAAATACAAACAAACAACGTTACAAATTACTAATAAATCACACTACGACTCGTTACTTACTAGTTTTTGTGCTAATAAAGTCTTGTCGTGATTGGGCAGGTGCTCCTCCAGTGCCAGCACCACACAGTTGGCTATGATTGTCAAAAGCACGGCATACTCAAACGGAGTAAGTCGGAATTAAGGAAAACAACTATAACCCACCTGTGAAAAGAAAAAATTTCGCGTGCAACGAGTGCGTAAAAGGATATGGCCACTCGATGATGAAGCGCGTATGTCTACGAATTATGTTCTCTTCAGAGAACAGGAACAAAGAGCTGGGCCCCTGCCCCCCTGCCGCGCTGGCGCCCCCCATTGTATCAGCTGCGCCCGCCCCCGTCTGCTGCTGCACCGCCTGTGCCGCCGCCTCCTGCGCTGCAGCCAACCTGGAACAACGTCACAAATTGTACACTTTCGAAAACTAGCCGAAATTTCTACCTAAATGATTCCGCCAACATTTCCGATCCGTCACGAGCATTTATTTATCCGCAAATCTCGGAAACATCAACGTTCTGGAAACTAATACAAGTTTTCGAATTTGTCACGACCCATGTGAAAATCTGTGTTAGACTGTCGTCGAGCTTGGCAAGTCTGTAAAACTGGCATCATCAGCCAGCATCCAGACGGCGCCCGGCGTTTATTTAAAAGTCGCCGCCGCCAACGCGGAGCCGCCGACTGGATATGGGTTACCAAACCGGCCGCCGTACATCAATAATTACAACATCTGGACGATTGGGGGATGGACGATTAGCCGGTAATAACCAGAAGTTGTTGGTGGTGGTAGAAAAAAAAATCGATGCAGCGCGGCTGATAAACGGATTAGTTTTGTCGTGTCAACGTGAATGCAATTGTTCGGTTTTTCTTCCAAGAATTATGGATTTTTGGTTCTGGAAAAGCGGTCCGGCGCCTAATCGAGCGCTTTGTGTATGGCTTGGCACAGGTCCGGTTTTCTGGACGGGAAATCGTTGGCTTTTTTCTACGATTGTTACGTGTTTTATGGACGCTGGAGATGAATCGAATGGGGGTTCAGACAAATTAACACGAGGGGACTCCGAGATCCTTTTTTGGATTTTTAGATTTTTAAATTTGAATTTTTCCTTTTTTTGAAATTTTGTAATTAAAAAAATCAGTTAATCCAGAACTTGAGAAATCGAAAATTTAGGAAAAGTTTTCGACTTCTGTATTTTAAGATTTTTCGGTGTTCCAATCTTAAAAATTTTGGTTTTTGATTTTTTTTAATCTTTCGGTGTTTAAATTTTTCAATTTCGCGAATTTAAATTTTTCGATTACTCAATTTTTCAATATTTCTCTGATGGGATTTTTTTCTATTTCTCAATTTTCCGACGTTTCAGTTTTTTTAGATTTTCGAATCTTCATTTCTATTCTTAAATTTTTCGATTTTTCAATTTTTCAGTTTTTGACTCGAAAAATCGTCAGATCAAGAAATCGAAACGTCAAAAAACTGAAAAATCTAAAATTTTTAAAATCACAAAACTGAAATATCAAAAAATTTAGAAAAGTCGAGAAAAATTACTTAGTTAAAAAATTGGAAAATCCCAAAACTGAAACATCGAAAAATTTAAAAATCGAAGAAAATTTCATACTTAAAAAGTCGGAAAATCGAAAAATTAAAGAATTAAAAACCTGAAAAATCGAGAAGTCGAGAAATCAAAACATTAAAAAGTCGATAAATACAGAAATGAGAAAATAAAAAAATCGAAAAGTGGAAACGTCGAAAAATCGAGAAACTGTTAAGTCGAAAAATCAAAAAAATTAGTTAATCCAGAAATTGGGAAATCGAAAATTTAGGAAAAGTTTTCGGCTTCTGGATTTTAAGATTTTTCGGTGTTTCAATCTTAAAAATTTTGGTTTTTCGATTTTTTTTTAATCTTTCGGTGTTTAAATTTTTCAATTTCGCGAATTTAAATTTTTCGGTTACTCAATATTTCAATAATTCTCTGATGGGATTTTTTTTTCTATTTCTCAATTTTCCGATATTACAGTTTTTTTAGTTTTTCGAATCTTCATTTCTTTTCTTAAATTTTTCGATTTTTCAAATTTTCAATTTTTGACTCGAAAAATCGTCAGATCAAGAAATCGAAACGTCAAAAAACTGCAAAACCTAAAATTTAAAAATCACAAAACTGAAATATCAAAAAATTAAGAAAAGTCGAGGAAAATTACTTCCTTAAAAAATTGGAAAATCCCAAAATTGAAAGATCGAAAAATTTAAAAATCGAAGGAAATTTCATACTTAAAAAGTTGGAAAATCGCAAAATTGAAGAATTAAAAAACTAAAAAATCGAGAATTCGAGAAATCAAAACATTAAAAAGTTAATTCGAAGTTCGAAGCGTCGAAAAATCGAGAAACCGTTAAGTCAAAAAATAAAAAAAAATCAGTTAATCCAGAACTTGAGAAATCGAAAATTTAGGAAAAGTTTTCGACTTTTGGATTTTAACAGAACTGAAATATCAAAAAATTTTGAAAAATCGAGGAAAATTGCTTACTTAAAAAATTGGAAAATCCCAAAATTGAAAAATCTAAAATTTAAAAATCGAAGAAAATTTCATACTTAAAAAGTCGAAAAATCGCAAAATTGAAGAATTAAAAAACTAAAAAATCGAGAAGTTGAGAAATCAAAACATGAAAAAGTCGATAAATCCAGAAATGGGAAAATCAAAAATTCGAAAAGTCGAAACGTCGAAAAATCGAGAAACCGTTAAATCGAAAAATCAAAAAAATCAGTTAATCCAGAAATTGGGAAATCGAAAATTTAGGAAAAGTTCTCGACTTCTGGCTTTTAAGATTTTTCGGTGTTTCAATCATAAAAATTTTGGTTTTTCGATTTTTTTTTATCTTTCAGTGTCTAAATTTTTCAATTTCGAGATTTAAATTTTTCGTTTAATCAATCTTTCAATATTTCTCTGAAGGGATTTTTTTTTCTATTTCTCAATTTTCCGACGTTTCAGTTTTTTTAGTTTTTCGAATCTTCATTTCTATTGTTAAATTTTTCGATTTTTCAATTTTTCAATTTTTGACTCGAAAAATCGTCGGATCAAGAAATCGAAACGTCAAAAAACTGAAAAATCTAAAATTTAAAAATCACAAAACTGAGACACCTATCAAAAAATTTAGAAAAGTCGAGGAAAATTACTTATTTAAAAAATTGGATAATCCCAAAATTAAAAACACTGAAAAATCGAGAAGTCGAGAAATCAAAACATTAAAAAGTCGATAAATCCAAAAATGGGAAAATCAAAAAACCCAAAAATTCGAAGCGTCGAAAAATCAAAAAAATTAGTTAATCCAGAAATTGAGAAATCGAAAATTTAGGAAAAGTTTTCGACTTCTGGATTTTAAGATTTTTCGGTTTTTCAATCATAAAAATTTTGGTTTTTCGATTTTTTTTTTATCTTTCGATGTTTAAATTTTTCAATTTCGCGAATTTAAATTTTTCGGGTACTCAATCTTTCAATATTTCTCTGATGGGATTGTTTTTCTATTTCTTAACTTTCCGACGTTTCAGTTTTTTTAGTTTTTCGAATCTTCATTTCTATTCTTAAATTTTTCGATTTTTCAATTTTTCAATTTTTGACTCGAAAAATCGTCAGATCAAGAAATCGAAACGTCAAAAAACTGAAAAATCTAAAATTTAAAAATCACAAAACTGAAATATTAAAAAATTTAGAAAAGTCGAGGAAAATTACATACTTAAAAAATTGGAAAATCCCAAAATTGAAAGATCGAAAAATTTTAAAATCGAAGAAAATTTCATACTTAAAAAAGTTGGAAAATCAAAAATTGAAGAATTAAAAAACTGAAAAATCGAGAATTCGAGAAATCAAAACATTAAAATGTCGATAAATCCAAAAATGGGAAAATCAAAAAATTAAAAAATTCGAAGAGTCGAAAAATCGAGAAACCGTTAAGTCGAAAAATCAAAAAAATCAGTTAATCCAGAACTTGAGAAATCGAAAATTTAGGAAAAGTTTTTCAACTTCTAGATTTTAAGATTTTTCGGTGTTTCAATCTTAAAAACTTTGGTTTTTCGATTTTTTTTAATCTTTCGGTGTTTAAATTTTTCAATTTCGCGAATTTAAATTTTTCGGTTACTCAATTTTTCCATATTTCTCTGCTGGGATTTTTTTTCTATTTCTCGATTTTCCGACGTTTCAGTTTTTTTAGATTTTCGAATCTTCATTTCTATTCTTAAATTTTTCGATTTTTCAATTTTTCAGTTTTTGACTCGAAAAATCGTCAGATCAAGAAATCGAAACGTCAAAAAACTGAAAAATCTAAAATTTTTAAAATCACAAAACTGAAATATCAAAAAATTTAGAAAAGTCGAGAAAAATTACTTAGTTAAAAAATTGGAAAATCCCAAAACTGAAACATCGAAAAATTTAAAAATCGAAGAAAATTTCATACTTAAAAAGTCGGAAAATCGAAAAATTAAAGAATTAAAAACCTGAAAAATCGAGAAGTCGAGAAATCAAAACATTAAAAAGTCGATAAATACAGAAATGAGAAAATAAAAAAATCGAAAAGTGGAAACGTCGAAAAATCGAGAAACTGTTAAGTCGAAAAATCAAAAAAATTAGTTAATCCAGAAATTGGGAAATCGAAAATTTAGGAAAAGTTTTCGGCTTCTGGATTTTAAGATTTTTCGGTGTTTCAATCTTAAAAATTTTGGTTTTTCGATTTTTTTTTAATCTTTCGGTGTTTAAATTTTTCAATTTCGCGAATTTAAATTTTTCGGTTACTCAATATTTCAATAATTCTCTGATGGGATTTTTTTTTCTATTTCTCAATTTTCCGATATTACAGTTTTTTTAGTTTTTCGAATCTTCATTTCTTTTCTTAAATTTTTCGATTTTTCAAATTTTCAATTTTTGACTCGAAAAATCGTCAGATCAAGAAATCGAAACGTCAAAAAACTGCAAAACCTAAAATTTAAAAATCACAAAACTGAAATATCAAAAAATTTAGAAAGGTCGAGGAAAATTACTTATTTAAAACATTGGAAAATCCCAAAATTGAAATATCGAAAAATTTAAAAATCGAAGAAAATTTCATACTTAAAAAGTCGAAAAATCGAAAAATTGAAGAATTAAAAAACTGAAAAATCGAGAACTCGAGAAATCAAAACATTAAAAAGTCGATAAATCCAGAAATGGGAAAATCAAAAAATCGAAAAGTCGAAACGTCGAAACATCGAGAAGCCGTAAAGTCGAAAAATCAAAAAAATTAGTTAATCAGAAACTGAGAAATCGAAAATTTAGGAAAAGTTTTCGACTTCTGAATTTTAAGATTTTTCGGTTTTTCAATCTTAAAAATTTTGATTTTGCGATTTTTTTTTGTATTTTGGTGTTTAAATTTTTCAATTTCCCGAATTTAAATTTTTCGGTTACTCAATCTTTCAATATTTCTCTGATGGGATTTTTTTCTATTTCTCAATTTTTCGACGTTTCAGTTTTTTTACTTTTTCGAATCTTCATTTCTGTTCTTAAATTTTTCGATTTTTCAATTTTTCAGTTTTTGACTCGAAAAATCGTCAGATCAAGAAATCGAAACGTCGAAAAACTGAAAAATCTAAAATTTAAAAATCACAAAACTGAAATATCAAAAAATTTAGAAAAGTCGAGGAAAATTACTTACTTAAAAAATTGGAAAATCCCAAAGTTGAAAGATCGAAAACTTTAAAAATCGAAGAAAATTTCATACTTAAAAAGTCAGAAAATCGAAAAATTGAAGAATTAAGAAACTAAAAAATCGAGAAGTCGAGATATCAAAACATTAAAAAGTCGATAAATCCAGAAATGGGAAAATCAAAAAATCGAAAAGTCGAAACGTCGAAAAATCGAGAAACCGTAAAGTCGAAAAATCAAAAAAATCAGTTAATCCAGAACTTGAGAAATCGAAAATTTAGGAAAAGTTTTCGACTTATGGATTTTAAGATTTTTCGGTTTTTCAATCTTAAAAATTTTGATTTTTCGATTTTTTTTTTAGTTTTTCGTTGTTTAAAATTTTCAATTTCGCGAATTTAAATTTTTCGATGACTCAATCTTTCAATATTTCTCTGATGGGATTTTTTTTCTATTTCTCAATTTTCCGACGTTTCAGTTTTTTTTAGTTTTTCGAATCTTCATTTCTATTCTTAAATTTTTCGATTTTCCAATTTTTCAATTTTTGACTCGAAAAATCGTCAGATCAAGAAATCGAAATGTCAAAAAACTTAAAAATCTAAAATTTAAAAATCACAAAACTGAAATATCAAAAAATTTAGAAAATTCGAGGAAAATTACTTAAAAAATTGGAAAATCCCAAAATTGAAAGATCGAAAAATTTAAAAATCGAAGAAAATTTCATAGTTAAAAAGTTGGAAAATTGCAAAATTGAAGAATTGAAAAAATAAAAAATCGAGAAATCGAGAAATCAAAACATTAAAAAGTTAATTCGAAGTTCGAAGCGTCGAAAAATCGAGAAACCGTAAAGTCAAAAAATCAAAAAAATCAGTTAATCCAGAACTTGAGACATCGAAAATTTAGGAAAAGTTTTCGCCCTCTGGATTTTAACAGAACTGAAATATCAAAAAATTTAGAAAAGTCGAGGAAAATTACTTACTTATGAAATTGGAAAATCCCAAAATTGAAAGATCGAAAAATTAAAAAATCGAAGAAAATTTCATACTTAAAAAGTCGGAAAATCGAAAAATTGAGGAATTAAAAAACTGAAAAATCGAGAAGTCGGGGGATCAAAACATTAAAAAGTCGATAAATGGTCCAAAAATGGGAAAATCAAAAAATCCAAAAATTCGAAGTCGAAAAATCAAAAAAATCAGTTAATTCAGAACTTGAGAAATCGAAAATTTAGGAAAAGTTTTCGACTTCTGGATTTTAAGGTTTATCGGTGTTTCAATTTTAAAAATTTTGGTTTTTCGATTTTTTTTAATCTTTCGGTGTTTAAATTTTTCAATTTCGCGAATTTAAATTTTTCGGTTACTCAATCTTTCAATATTTCTCTGATGGGATTTTTTTTCTGTTTCTCAATTTTCCGACGTTTCAGTTTTTTTAGTTTTTCGAATTTTCATTTCTATTCTTAAATTTTTCGATTTTTCAATTTTTCAATGTTTGACTCGAAAAATCGTCAGATCAAGAAATCGAAACGTCAAAAAACTGAAAAATCTAAAATTTAAAAATCACAAAACTGAAATATCAAAAAATTTAGAAAAGTCGAGGAAAATTACTTATTTAAAAAATTGGAAAATCCCAAAATTGAAAGATCGAAGAAAATTTCATACTTAAAAAGTTGGAAAATCGAAAAATTGAAGGATTACAAAACTGAAAAATCGAGAAGTCGAGAAATCAAAACATTAAAAAGTCGATAAATCCAGAAATGAGAAAATCAAAAAATCGGAATGTCGAAACGTCAAAAAATCGAGAAACCGTAAAGTCGAAAAATCAAAAAAATTACTTAATCCAGAAATTGAGAAATCGAAAATTTAGGAAAAGTTTTCGACTTCTGGATTTTAAGATTTTTCGGTTGTTCAATCTTAAAAATTTTGGTTTTTCAATTTTTTTTAATCTTTCGGTGTTTAAATTTTTCAATTTCGCGAATTTAAATTTTTCGGTGACTCAATCTTTCAATATTTCTCTGATGGGATTTTTTTTCTATTTCTCAATTTTCCGACGTTTCAGTTTTTTTGGTTTTTCGAATCTTCATTTCTATTCTTAAATTTTTGGATTTTTCAATTTTTCAATTTTTGCCGCGAAAAATCGTCAGATCAAGAAATCGAAACGTCAAAAACTGAAAAATCTAAAATTTAAAAATCACAAAACTGAAATATCAAAAATTTTAGAAAAATGGAGGAAAATTGCTTACTTAAAAAATTGAAAAATCCCAAAACTGAAAGATCTAAAAATTTAAAAATCGAAGAAAATTTCATACTTAAAAATCGAAAAATCGAAAAATTGAAGAACTAAAAAACTGAAAAATCGAGAAGTCGAGAAATCAAAACATTAAAAAGTCGATAAATCCAAAAATGGGAAAATCAAAAAATCCAGAAATTCGAAGCGTCGAAAAATCGAGAAACCGTTAAGTCGAAAAATCAAAAAAAAATCAGTTAATCCAGAACTTGAGAAATCGAAAATTTAGGAAAAGTTTTCGACTTCTGGATTTTAAGATTTTTCGGTTTTTCAATCTTAAAAATTTTGATATTTCGATTTTTTTTAGTTTTTCGGTGTTTAAATTTTTCAGTTTCGCGAATTTAAATTTTTCGGTTACTCAATCTTTCAATATTTCTCTGATGGGATTTTTTTTCTATTTCTCAATTTTCCGACGTTTCAGTTTTTTTAGTTTTTCGAATCTTCATTTCTATTCTTAAATTTTTCGATTTTCAATTTTTCAATTTTCAATTTTTCAATTTTTGACTCGAAAAATCGTCAGATCAAGCAATCGAAACGTCAAAAAACTGAAAAATCTAAAATTTAAAAATCACAAAACTGAAATATGAAACAATTTAGAAAAGTCCAGGAAAATTACGTACTTAAAAAATTGGAAAATCCCAAAATTGGAAGATCGAAACATTTAAAAATCGAAGAAAATTTCATACTTAAGAAGTCGGAAAATCGAAAAATTGAAGAATTAAAAAACTGAAAAATCGAGAAGTCGAGAAATCAAAACATTAAAAAGTCGATCAATCCAGAAATGAGAAAATCAAAAAATCGGAAAGTCGAAATGTCGAAAAATCGAGAAAACGTTATGTCGAAAAATCAAAAAAATCAGTTAATCCAGAACTTGAGAAATCGGAAATTTAGGAAAAGTTTTCGACTTCTGGATTTTAAAATTTTCCGGTGTTTCAATCTTAAAAATTTTGGTTTTTCGATTTTTTTTTATTTTTCGATGTCAATATTTTAATTTCGCGAATTTAAATTTTTCGGTTACTCAATCTTTCAATATTTCTGTGATGGGTTTTTTTTCTATTTCTCAATTTTCCGACGTTTCAGTTTTTTTAGATTTGGAATCTTCATTTCTATTCTTAAATTTTTCGATTTTTCAATTTTTCAGTTTTTGACTCGAAAAATCGTCAGATCAAGAAATCGAAACGTCAAAAAACTGAAAAATCTAAAATTTAAAAATCACAAAACTGAAATATGAAACAATTTAGAAAAGTCCAGGAAAATTACGTACTTAAAAAATTGGAAAATCCCAAAATTGGAAGATCGAAACATTTAAAAATCGAAGAAAATTTCATACTTAAGAAGTCGGAAAATCGAAAAATTGAAGAATTAAAAAACTGAAAAATCGAGAAGTCGAGAAATCAAAACATTAAAAAGTCGATCAATCCAGAAATGAGAAAATCAAAAAATCGGAAAGTCGAAATGTCGAAAAATCGAGAAAACGTTATGTCGAAAAATCAAAAAAATCAGTTAATCCAGAACTTGAGAAATCGGAAATTTAGGAAAAGTTTTCGACTTCTGGATTTTAAAATTTTCCGGTGTTTCAATCTTAAAAATTTTGGTTTTTCGATTTTTTTTTATTTTTCGATGTCAATATTTTAATTTCGCGAATTTAAATTTTTCGGTTACTCAATCTTTCAATATTTCTGTGATGGGTTTTTTTTCTATTTCTCAATTTTCCGACGTTTCAGTTTTTTTAGATTTGGAATCTTCATTTCTATTCTTAAATTTTTCGATTTTTCAATTTTTCAGTTTTTGACTCGAAAAATCGTCAGATCAAGAAATCGAAACGTCAAAAAACTGAAAAATCTAAAATTTAAAAATCACAAAACTGAAATATCAAAAAATTTAGAAAAGTCGAGGAAAATTGCTTACTTAAAAAATTGGAAAATCCCAGAACTGAAAGATCTAAAAATTTAAAAATGGAAGAAAATTTCATACTTAAAAAGTCGAAAAATCGCAAAATTGAAGAATAAAAAAACTGAAAAATCGAGAAGACGTGAAATCAAACATTAAAAAGTCGATAAATCCAGAAATGAGAAAATCAAAAAATCCAAAAATTCGAATCGAGAAACCGTTAAGTCGAAAAATCACAAAAATCATTTAATCCAGAAATTGGGAAATCGAAAATTTAGGAAAAGTTTTCGAATTCTGGATTTAAGATTTTTCGGTTTTTCAATCTTAAAAATTTTGATTTTTAATTTTTTTTAGTTTTTCGGTGTTTAAATTTTTCAATTTCGCGAATTTAAATTTTTCGGTGACTCAATCTTTCAATATTTCTTTGATGGGATTTTTTTTCTATTTCTCAATTTTCCGACGTTTCAGTTTTTTTAGTTCTTCGAATCTTCATTTCTATTTTTAAATTTTTCGATTTTTTAATTTTTCAATTTTTGACTCGAAAAATCGTCAGATCAAGAAATCGAAACGTCAAAAAACTGAAAAATGTAAAATTTAAAAATCACAAAACTGAAATATCAAAAAATTTAGAAAAGTCGAGGAAATTTACTTACTTAAATAATTGGAAAATCCCAAAATTGAAAGATCGAAGAAAATTTCACACTTAAAAAGTTGGCAATTAAAAAATTGAAGGATTAAAAAACTGAAAAATCGAGAAGTCGAGAAATCAAAACATTAAAACGTCGATAAATCCAGAAATGGGAAAATCAAAAAATCGAAAAGTCGAAACGTCGAAAAATCGAGAAACCGTTAAGGCGAAAAATCAAAAAACTGAGTTAATCCAGAAATTGGGAAATCGAAAATTTAGGAAAAGTTTTCGACTTCTGGATTTTAAGATTTTTCGGTGTTTCAATCTTAAAAATTTTGGTTCTTCGATTTTTTTTAATCTTTCGGTGTTTAAATTTTTCAATTTCGCGAATTTAAATTTTTCGGTTACTCAATCTTTCAATATTTCTCTGATGGGATTTTTTTTCTATTTCTCAATTTTCCGACGTTTCAGTTTTTTTAGTTTTTCGAATCTTCATTGCTATTCTTAAATTTTTCGATTTTTCAATTTTTGAATTTTTGACTCGAAAAATCGTCAGATCAAGAAATCGAAACGTCAAAAAACTGAAAAACCCAAAATTTAAAAATCACAAAACTGAAATATCAAAAAATTTAGAAAAGTCGAGGAAAATTACTTACTTAAAAAATTGGAAAATCCCAAAATTGAAAGATCGAAAAATTTAAAAGTCGAAGAAAATTTCATACCTAAAAAGTCGGAAACTCGAAAAATTGAAGAATTAAAAAACTGAAAAATCGAGAAGTCGAGAAATCAAAACATTAAAAAGTCGATAAATCCCGAAAAGGGAAAATAAAAAATCGAAAAGTCGAAACGTCGAAAAATCGAGAAACCGTTAAGTCAAAAATAAAAAAAATCAGTTAATCCAGAAATTGGGATTTCAGACAAATTAACACGAGGGGACTCCGAGATCCTTTTTTGGATTTTTAGATGTTTAAATTTGAATTTTTCCTTTTTTTAAATTTTGTGATTACACAATTTTTCAATTTTTAGAACTTTTAAAAATGTATTTAGATTTTTCAATATTCCATGTTTCGATTCTTGATTTTTTTATTTTTATTTTCAGTTTTCTAGTTTTTTCCATTGCAATTTTTTGATTTGCAATTATTAGAATTTTCCCTGTTCCAACTTTTCAATTTTCAAACTTTCGATGTCTGAGTTGATTTCTCAATTTTTTGATTTTTCAATTTTACGATTTTGCAATTTTTAATTAGTAGAATTTTGGTTTCCCAATTGTTTGATATTTCAATTTTTAAACTTCTTTAACCAAGAAGATAGAAACTTATGAACTCCGAGATTCCTTCACCGTTTAGAAAAATAACACTAGGAGGTCCCGATATTCATTAAGTTTCTCTAAAAATACAACACGCTAGGGGACCCCAAGATTGTTTCACATTTTAGGAAAAACACTAGGGAACCCGAGATTAACACTCAGGATCACCTTTTTAAAAACCGAACACTCGGAATCCTCGAGATTCTTTCACATTTTTAGGAAAAGATACTAGCGGACCTCAAGACTCCTAAGCCTTTCTTAAAAAACCCATACTAGGGAACCCCAGATTTCTTGACATTAAAAAAAAAAAAACAAACGATGGAGATCTTATAGATTCTTTCACATTTTTAGGAAAAAAAATACTAGGGGACCACGAGACGAGATTCCTTGGCAGCTTAAAAAAAAACACACTAGGGGACTCCGAGATTCTTTCACATTTTTGAAAAACCAAACACTCAGAATCTCCAGATTCTTTCATATTTTAAGAAAAAAAACACTAGACCTCGAGAATAACACTCGGGATATCCGAGATTCTTTCTTTTAGGAAAAGATACTAGGGGACCCCAAGACTCCTTAGCCTTTATTAAAAAACACACAAAGGGACTTCGAAATTCTTTCACATTTTAGAAAAAAAAAAAAGGAATCCAGAAATTCCTTAGTCTCTCTTAGAAAAAAACATACTAGGAGACTCCGAGATTCTTCCAGCGTCTTAAAATAAAGACACTAGGGGACACCGAAATTCTTTAAGTTTCTCGAAAACAAAGACTCTAGAGGACCCGGAGATTCCTTAAACTTCTGTAAAAAAGGTCACCCGGAGATTATTTAAATTATTCTAAAAAAATAACACTAGGGGACCCCGATATTCTTTAAGCTGCTCTAAAAGAAAGATACTATGGGACCCCGAGATTCTTTAAGCTTGTTTAGAAAATGACATAGGGGGACCTGAGATTAATTAAAAATTTCTTAAAAAAAAAAATTAAGGGACTCCAAGGTTCTTTAAGTTTCTAAAAAAAAAAAAACAACACGCTAGGGGACCCCGAAATTCTTTCACATTTTAGGGAAAAACACTAGGGGATCCCGAAATTAACACTCGGGAACTCTGAGATTCTTTCACATTTTAGAAAAACCAAATACTCGGACTTTTAAGCTTTTCGAATACAAATATATAAGGACGCCTAAGCTTTTCTAGTAGAAGATACCAGGGAAACCGGATTTTTTTTAAATTTCTCTAAAAAAAGACACTGGGGGACTTTTCTAAAAAATGATGGCAAGGGCTTTCAGCTTCTCTAGAAAAAGACACTTGGAGACCCCGAAAATCTTTAAGCTTTTCGATTAGAAAAATACTAGGGGAATACAAGATTCTTTCCGTTTCTCTAGTAGAAAACACTTGGGGACCCCGAGGTACTTTCAATTTTTCTAGAAAAAGACACTAAAGAATGCCGAGTCTCTAAGCTTCTTAGAAATAAAGACACTACGGGCCCCCTTAATTCTTTTAGGTTCTCTAGAAAAAGAAACTAGGAGACCCAGAAATTCTTTAAGCTTGCTTAGAAAAAGACACTAAGGGGCCCCGAAATTATTTCAATTTCTCTAAAAAAAAGATACTAGGGGACTTTTCTAAAAAACGACGCTAAGGAATTCCCCAATTCTTTCAGCTCTTCTAGAAAAAGACACTAGGAGATCCTAAAATTCCTTCACCATTTTTTCAAAAACACAGACATTCTTTAAACTTCTCGGAAATAAAAATACTAAAGGACCCCGAAATCTTTAAGCTTGTTTAGAAAAAGACACTGGAGATTAATTAACATTCTTTAAAAAAGACGAACTAGGGGAACCCAAGATTCTTTAAACTTTTCTAAAAAAAAAAAAATAGAGTAATAGAACACCCGAGATTATTTCAGCTTCTCTAGAAATAGACACTTGAGGAACTCGAAATTCTTTAAACTTCCTGAAAAAAAAAGCATTAAGGGATCCCGAGATTGTTTAAATTTCTCTAAAAAAAGCCACTAGGAGATTTTTCTAAAAAATGACGCTAAGGAATCCTCTAATTCTTTCTGCTTCTCTAGAAAAAGACACTAGGAGATCCTAAAATTCCTTCACAATTTTTTTAAAAAGACAGAAATTCTTTAAACTTCTCGAAAATAAAATACTATGGGACCCCGAAATCTTTAAGCTTGTTTAGAAAAAGACACTGGAGGGACTAGAGATTAATTCAAATTCTCTAAAAAAAAAGGAACTAGGGAACCCCAAGATTCTTTAAAATTTTCTAAAAAAAAAAAATAGAGTAATAGAAGACCCGAGATTATTTCAGCTTCTCTAGAAATAGACACTTGAGGAACTCAAGATTCTTTAAACTTCCTGAAAAAAAAAGCATTAAGGGACCCCGAGATTTTTTAAATTTCTATAAAAAAAGACACTAGGAGGTTTTTCTAAAAAATGACGCTAAGGAATCCTCTAATTCTTTCAGCTTCTCTAGAAAAAGACACTAGGAGATCCTAAAATTCCTTCACATTTTTTTTAAAAAGACAGAAATTCTTTAAACTTCTCGAAAATAAAATACTAGGGGACCCCGAAATCTTTAAGCTTGTTTAGAAAAAGACATTGGAGGGACTAGAGATTAATTAACATTCTTTAAAAAAAAAAACTTACTAGGGGACCCCAAGATTCTTTAAACTTTTCTAAAAAAGAAAAATAGAGCAATAGAACACCCGAGATTATTTCAGCTTCTCTTGAAATAGACACTTGAGGAACTCGAAATTCTTTAAACTTCCTGAAAAAAAAAAGCGTTAAGGAACCCCGACATTGTTTAAATTTCTCTAAAAAAAGACACTAGGAGATTTTTCTAACAAATGACGCCAAGGAATCCTCTAATTCTTTCAGCTTCTCTACAAAAAGACACAAGGACATTCTAAAATTCCTTCACCATTTTTTGAAAAAGACATAGACATTCTTTAAACTTCTCGAAAATAAAATACTAGAGGACCCCGAAATCTTTAAGCTTGTTTAGAAAAAGACACTGGAGGGACTAGAGATTAATTAATATTCTTTAAAAAAGACGAACTAGGGGACCCCAAGATTCTTTAAACTTTTCTAAAAAGAAAAATAAAGTAATAGAACACCCTAGATTATTTCAGCTTCTCTAGAAATAGACACTTGAGGAACTCGAAATTCTTTAAACTTCCTGAAAAAAAAAAGCATTAAGGAACCCGAGATTGTTTAAATTTCTCTAAAAAAAGACACTAGGAGATTTTTCTAAAAAATGACGCTAAGGAATCCTCTAATTCTTTCAGCTTCTCTAGAAAAAGACACAAGGAGATTCTAAAATTCCTTCACAATTTTTTTAAAAAGACAGACATTCTTTAAACTTCTCGAAAATAAAATACTAGGGGACCCCGAAATCTTTAAGCTTGTTTAGAAAAAGACACTGGAGGGACTAGAGATTAATTAACATTCTTTAAAAAAGACAAACTAGGGGACCCCAAGATTCTTTAAACTTTTCCAAAAAAAAAAAAATAGAGTAATAGAACACCCGAGATTATTTCAGCTTCTCTAGAAATAGACACTTGAGGAACTCGTAATTCTTTAAACTTCCTGAAAAAAAAGCATTAAACGACCCCGAGATTGTTTAAATTTCTCTAAAAAAAGACACTAGGGGATTTTTCTAAAAAATGACGCTAAGGAATCTTCCAATTCTTTCAGCTTCTCTAGAAAAAGACACTAGGAGATCCTAAAATTCCTTCACAATTTTTGAAAAAGACATAGACATTCTTTAAACTTTTCGAAACTAAAATACTAGGAGACCCCGAAATCTTTAAGCTGGCTTAGAAAAATACACTGGAGGGACTAGAGATTAATTAATATTCTTTAAAAAAGACGAACTAGGGGACCCCAAGATTCTTTAAACTTTTCTACAAAAAAAAAATAGAGTAATAGAACACCCGAGATTATTTCAGCTTCTCTAGAAATAGACACTTGAGGAACTCGAAATTCTTTAAACTTCCTGAAAAAAAAGCATTAAACGACCCCGAGATTGTTTAAATTTCTCTAAAAAAAGACACTAGGGAATTTTTCTAAAAAATGACGCTAAGGAATCTTCCAATTCTTTCAGCTTCTCTAGAAAAAGACACTAGGAGATCCTAAAATTCCTTCACAATTTTTGAAAAAGACATAGACATTCTTTAAACTTTTCGAAACTAAAATACTAGGAGACCCCGAAATCTTTAAGCTGGCTTAGAAAAAGACACTGGAGGGACTAGAGATTAATTAATATTCTTTAAAAAAGACGAACTAGGGGACCCCAAGATTCTTTAAACTTTTCTACAAAAAAAAAATAGAGTAATAGAACACCCGAGATTATTTCAGCTTCTCTAGAAGTAGACACTTGAGGAACTCGAAATTTTTTAAACTTCCTGGAAAAAAAAAGCATTAAGGGACCCCGAGATTGTTTAAATTTCTCTAAAAAAAGACACTAGGAGATTTTTCTAAAAAATGACGCTAAGGAATCCTCTAATTCTTTCAGATTCTCTAGAAAAAGACACTAGGAGATTCTAAAATTCCTTCACCATTTTTTGAAAAAGACAGACATTCTTTAAACTTCTCGAAAATAAAATACTAGGGGACCTCGAAATCTTTAAGCTTGTTTAGAAAAAGATACTGGAGGGACTAGAGATTAATTAACATTCTTTAAAAAAGACGAACTAGGGGACCCCAAGATTCTTTAAACTTTTCTACAAAAAAAAATAGAGTAATAGAACACCTGAGATTATTTCAGCTTCTCTAGAAGTAGACACTTGAAGAACTCGAAATTCTTTAAACTTTCTGAAAAAACAGCATTAAGGAACCCCGAGATTGTTTAAATTTCTCTAGAAAAAGACACTAGGAGACCCCCGAAATTGTTTAAGCTACGAAATTCTTTCAGTTTCTCTAGAAAAAAACACTTGGGCACCCCGAAATTCGTTCAGCTTTTTCTGAAAAGACATTAGGGGACCCGATATTCTTTGAACTTCTCGAATATAAAGATACTAGGGAATGCCGAGATTCTTTGAGCTTGCTTAGAAAAAGACACTAGGGGACCCCCATATTCTTAAGCTTTTCTAGAAAAAGACAGTAGGGGACTTCGAAGTTCTCTAAGCTTCTCTTTAAAAAAGACACTAGGCGATCCCGAGACGCCCTATGTTCAATTTTTCAATTTTTAAATAATTCGATTTTGACATTTATTCACTGTTTTTATTTTCCAGTTTCCGAATTTTCCATTATTTCATTTTCCGATTTTTATTTTGCGATTTTTTTCTTTTTCAGACTTTCTATTTCTCGTTCCTTCATATATTCGATTTCCTATTTTTCTATTTCTGATTTTTCGGGTTTTAAAAATTAGAATTTTTCACTTTTTCGATTTCTTCTATTTTAAGGCTTCTCAATGTTTTGATTTTTCGATTATTAGATATTTTGATTACAAACACTTAACAGTTTCCGATTTTTCTACTTTTTTATTCGCTCTTTTTTAGATTTTAAATTTTGAATTTGTCGATTTTCCGATTTCTTACAATCAAAATATTTTTAATTTCCCGATGTTGATTCATATTTTTATTTGCAATTTTTTTAGTTTCTTCTGAATTTTTAAACAGAACTCTCCTTGCATGTGAATTTTATTAAAGTTACAGTATTCTGTAAACATGATTCACTTAGCACAGTTTTAGATAACGTCATCAAAGTTTTGGTGGGGATGGATAGATAAATTAATAATAATAATTAATAAAATAAAAGCAAAATTTCGCAGTGATTAGCACGACTCCTTCGACATTTGTGGTGCTTCCGAGGCGAGAAACAATTCCAATTTTTTTTTAATCGAAGTTCACCGAGTCACATTTTCACCGCATAAAATCCGCTTGTATTCATTGCGAATCCACAAAATTAAAAATTTTGAAATGACGTCATCAACTTAATAACCCCCCCCACTACCACCGCTAAAATACCCCATTTCTCTCTTTTTTTTAATACGTGCGAGCGAGAACCGAAAACCATGAGACACTTGTGTAGGTTGTAAAAGCACGTGTTTCAGATGAACCAGAAAGCTGCAAAGTGACGTCACAACCGCCATGATAACACGTGACGTCAGCCGCCTAAGATCGATAACTAACTGCAGTACCGGGATATTTCGTGATGAACTAATTGAATCCTTATCAGATTGTTTTCAATAAATCTCGCGTTCTTCGCTAGCGATAACCGTACGCGAGATATTGATTATTGCTATTATTGGCGGTCATTCCGGAGACTCTAAGCCAAGACTCCGAACGGGCTATTTTCGCACGGAAAATTCACCGAAAAATTGTTACCTTGTAGCCGTTGTTGTTGCAAAATTTCTCTAACCGGGTAAAGTCACTCACAAAGAAAATGTGAGTTGGCGTTATCTCGGGCATTTCTTGTACTAGACAAAAAATTGTAGCTGGCGACGTGTAAATAATGAATAAATTTGATTGAAGTGTGCACTTGGAGGGGTCAGAGGTCACAATCATCGAATTAAGTGAATTAGAAAATGAGGATAACAAGCGGTTGGATTTGATGATTCGTAGAGGTGACGTCATCGGTGTTTGGTGGGGGGAGCACGTCGTTGGTTTGGTGTCTAGAGCTACGTTTTCGGGGAAATTTGATTAGTGTTGTCTAAATAATCGATAAAATGGGTGAATTATTCAAGAAAGGATTTAAATAAGGATACACCGATTGAAATAGATCTAAATAAAAAAAATATAATGTCGAAGGCTAAATATATATGAACTTTAATGTGTACATTGTGACACTAATTTCGTGATGGCCCGAATACGTCCCTGTGCAGCTGCACTGGTTGACAAAGCCGCCAAAAGCGCTAAAATTAGTCAAATTTCCGCTCGATTTTTTCAGTGTCAAAAAAAAAATAAAAAAAGACGCGCTTCGGTGGCATTCGAACCCCTGCCCCTGTCGATCTAAACGAATTGCAGGTAAAAACGCCAACCCTATCCCTCCTGGTCGGCCGATATATGGGTCAGGAGAATCAATGCACCGTCTAAGAAATGCCAGTGGTAGCCGCGGCAGTGTTGACGGTGGCGGCGGCGGCGGTGGCGTTGTCGTCGTCGCCGCCACGATGTCACCGGCCCTTTCAATCCATCCGCGGCCGCTGCCGCAGCCTCTCCACGTCCTCGCCGCCTTCCCCATCTAGCACCGCCGCCGCCGCCGCCACCCTCGCGCCGCCAACTAACCTGATTTGTCAGAGTGGGCCTACAGCAGCATGCCTCCATCTTGTGTTACTGTGTGGTCGGGTAGAGAGTGAAGCAGCAGCCCTGGCCGCGTCCGGTGGCCGCCGTCATCGTCCCCAGCACTTCCACACGGCCCACAAACAAGTCGAGACGGCTCGCCTACGGCCCGCAGCACCTCATTTTCACTTAATTTCACCTTTTTCACGGCGTTTCTTGCGTCGGTCCGCACCCGTACTTTCTGGGTTAAGAGTGTTCGGCAACGATCGAGCTTTGATCGCGCACTCGACGAAGCTCGCGTCGGCCTGCGCGCTCCGGACTCCGGACTACTCCGGGCATCCCATTCATGACGGCTTACGCGACGAGGCGCAGCCACCAGAAGTCGGAATTTCGGAATTCTGCGGAGGAGGCCCGAGGGCAGGGGCGGACTCAGGTTCCGGGACGAGGTGGCGCACGTGATCGGTTCGTGTTGTTATTTGCGCGAACACCGATATTTAAAAGCTTTTTTTCTATTTGTCTGTGTTCATCTTCTACAAGGACGTCCTCATTAAGCACTTTTTCTTAGATAAAAATAAATCTGATTCTGCGAATTATTCGCTTATTCATTTTCTTTGCTTGTCGTTACCTTTTCACCGCCTTTTTCGCCTTTTTTTAATTTTCTGTAGCTTTCTTGTCCTCTTTTTTGACGGCTTTTTTTGACTCTATTTTTTTCTGGTATTTTTTGTAGCCTTTTTTTTCATATTTATTTTCGCTTTTTCATTTTTTGTCCTCTTTTGTCTCTTCTTTGTCCTCTTTTTATGGTCTCTTTTGAACGTAGGTCTTTTTTTGGATACATTTTTCGTTTCCTTTTATCGCCCTTTTGTAATTACCGTTTTTTTTAGAGTTTTTTGAAGCCCTCTTTTAGCGTTTTTTTGGTTGTATTTTTTTGCCTCCTCTTGGTCAATATATTTTAGTTGCTTTTTTATCGTTTTCTTGTAGTGACCCATTGTGGAGCTTTTTTTGTCCTTCGTTTTTTTTTTGGTCCTTTTTGTGATTTTTTTTATGGCTTTTTCCGCCTTTGTTTTGTCATTTTTTTTGTCTTCGTCTTCTTGTTGTGGTTGTTATCGGTTTTTTGTTTTTTTTTTCGTTATTCATTATCCCCCTGTTTATTGTTCTTTTTCTCGATTTTTCCGCCAATTTTTCGACTTTTGTGTCTTTTTTGTCGGTTTTTTTCGCTTTTTGCCATTTTCTTTCTTTTTGTCCTTTTGTTGTCCTTTTTTTCTATCACTTCTTACCATTGTTTATCATTCTTTTGTCGTTTTTATTGCCAATTTACTCACTTTTGCCTTCTTTTTGTCATTTTTATCGCTTTTCGTCTTTTTTTTTAACCTTTTCCCCCATTTTTTCCTTACGTCTCTCTTTACACAGTTTTGTGATACCTATTTTTCCTTTTTTGTCATTTTTCGCCTTTTTTTGTCGTTTTTCCTCTCTTTTGTCTTTTTTTTTGTCTAATTTTGTGGTCTCATCGTCTTTTTATCAGACTTCCGTCGTGTTTTTTGTATTTTTTTATTAGTTTTTCCCACCGTTTTTGTATATCTTTTTGAGCGTTCCTTTCTCCTTTTTCCCATTTTTTTTTGTTCTCCTTTGGCGTTTCTCTTATCTTGTTCTTTGTGGTTATTATCGTCTTTTTTGGTACTTTTTTGTTTCTCTTTTCGTCCTTTTTTATTGTCACTTTTTACAGTTGTTTATCACTTTTTTTCACTTGTATCGCCCTTTTACTCACTTTTGCTGTCTTTTTTTGTGATTTTTATCGGTTTTTTTCTTTTTCTTTCTCCTTTTTTTGACGCTTTTTCCCCCATTTTTTCTAACGTCCTTTTTTTTGTTGATTATTTCGTCCTTTTTATCTATCCTTTTTTTCTATCTCATTTTGTCGTTGTTTATTATTCTCCTGATCGTTTTTTATCGCCTTTTTAGTCACTTTTGCCTTCTTTTCTTGTGATTCTTATCAATTTTTGTCTTTTTTCTTCTTCTTTTTTTGTGTCTTTGTTCCCCATTTTTTTTTTATCTTTTTGGTCAGACTTTCATCGTCTTTTTTATACTTCTTAATTCTTTTTCCCATTGTTTTTGTTTCTCTTTTTTGGTGTCTTTTTTCTAGGTTTTTTTATGTTTTTTGTCCGCTTTTATCGCTTCATTCGTGGTTTTTTTTGCTTTTTTTCTTTTCTTTTTTTGTTCTCTTTTGGGGTTTCTCTTATCTTCTTCTTTGTGGTTGTTATCGTCTTATTTGGTACATTTTTGTCCTCCTTTTTCGTCCCTTTTTCCTGTCACTTTTTACCGTTGTTTATCGTTCTTTTCTTTTGATCATTTTTATCGCCTTTTTGCTCACTTTTTCCTTCTTTTTTGTGGTTTTCACCGTCTTTTTGGGCCCTTTTATTGTCTTTTTCTTTTTTTTCCTTTCATCCCCATTTTTTGATGTTCTTTTTTTTAACAACCTTTTTGATTCAATTTGTCTCCTTTTTTGTCAATTTTGCTGCGTTTTTGTCGTTTTTTTGTATATTTTGTCCTTGTTTTGTCTGATTTCTGTGCTCTTATCGTTTTTTTACCGACCTTTCGTCGACTTTTTTTGTACTTTTTTAATGTCGTCCTATTTTTTCTCGTTTTTGGGTTTTTTTCCCCTTTTTTTTGGTTTCCACCAGTTTTTTTGGGCGCCTTTTTATCATTTTTTCGTCTTTTTTGTCCCTTTTTGTTGCTGTTTTTTGACTCTTCCCAATTTTATCTTTTTGTCTTCTTTTGGTGTTTTTATTACCTTCTTTTTGTGGTTGTTGTCTTTTTTTCGTCTTCATTATTTGTCCTTTTTTTACCGTTGTTTGTCCTTCTTTTATCGTTTTTATCGCCTTTTTAGTCTTTGATCTCCTTTTTTGTGAGTTATATCGGTTTTCGTCTTTTTCTATCCTCTTTTTTTCCATTTTCTTAATGTCGTCCTTTATTCCATCGTTTTTATTTGTCTTTTTTTGGCATTTTTTCTCCTTTTTGTGATTTTCACGGTCTTATTTGTCTCGTTATTTTTGTTTTATGTCGCTGTTTTTTTCAGTTTTTTTTTCCATTTTCTTTCCTTTCTTATCGCCTTCTATTTCTCAGGTCCTTTTTTCTCGCCGTTTTTCTCTCTCCTTTTGTTCTTTTTTCACTTTGTTAGCGTTGTCGTCACGTTTTTTGTGTTTTTTGTCTTCTTTTTTGGGGTTTTTGTCGTATTTTTGTCTCTATTTCGTCACTTTTTATACCTCTTTTTCCGCCGTTTTTATCGTGGTTTTTTCGTCTTCGTTTTTAAAATTTAAAAATCGAAAAATTAAAAATTAAAAATAGAAAATACGATAATTGAAAAAAATTAAAATTTGCAAACCGAAATATTGAAAAATTCAGACGAATTTAAGAAAAAATCGAAAAATGAAAAAGGAAAAAATGCAAACCGAAAATTTGAAAAAATTTAAATTCGATAATCGAGTAACTGAAAAATATGAAAGAAATGGAAAAACGAATATGTAACATACCTGAGAATTTGAAAAGTCGAAAATATTTAAAATCAAAAATTGGAAAAATTCAAGAAATTGTAATTTTTTTTTCCGAATGTCTTTGACTTGCCGACTCAGTGACTTAGTTACTTCATGACCTCAAGACTTCTAACCTTTTCGGGAAACCGAGTTAACCAAAAATTGAAAAATCAGGAAATCGAAAAGTTGAAAAATCGGAAAATTGAGAAACAGAAAAATCGAAAAATTGAAAAATCAAAATGGAGAAACCGAAAAGTCCAAAAATCGGAAAATCTTAACGTCGAAATATAGAAATATCGAAAAATGGAGTTGACAAAAAATTTAAAAATTGAAAATTCGAGAAACAGAGAAGTCAAACGCCGAAAAATCGGAAAATTGAAAAAGCGAAAAGTCGAAAAATCGAGAAACAAAATAACGAAAAATCGAAGTCAAAAAATCGATCAAACGGAAAATCGAGAAAACAATATGTAAACCAAAATTTCGAAAAATTGAAGTTCGGAAAATTTAAAATAAAATTAAAATTAATAAAAACAGAAAAATCTAAAAATTGCAAATCAAAAAACTGAGACAATAGTAACTTTTCGAAAAATAGAAGAATTAAACATCGAAAAATTGAAAAATCGAAAAATCGAGCAACAGAAATGCCGAAATATTGAAAAATCATTATAATTGAGAAACGAGGAAAACGAAAAGTTGAAAACTCGAAAAATCAAAACGACAAGGGCGAAAAATCGAAAAACTCAAAAACCAAAAATACGAAAAATTGAAAAATCGATAAATCGAGAAATCGATAAATGAAAAAATCGAGAAATCAAAAAATGTTAATAATAAATCGAAAAATTGAAAAACCGACAATTCGGGCTATCGAAAAAATATAGAAACCAAAAAATCAAAAAGTCGAAAAATCGAAAAATTAAAAATCTATAACCTGTAAAAGAAAAAAATGCAAATCCAAAAATTGGAAAAATTAAAATTCGAAAATCTAGTAACTGAAAAATGAAAGAAACACAGAATTCAAATATGTAACATAACACAACTGAGAATTTGAAAAATTCAAAAATTTGAAAATTGAGAAATAAAAAAATCGAAAAATCGAGAAATCTGAACGTCGAAATATCGAAAAATGGAGTTGATAAAGAATCTAAAAATTGAAAATTCGAGAAACAGAGAAGTCAAACGCCGAAAAATCGAAAAACTGAAAAACCGAAAAGTCGAAAAATCGATTAAACGGAAAATCGAGAAAACAATAAATCGAAATTTTGAAAAACCGAAAGTCGAAAAATTTAAAATAAAATTAAAAAACTGAAACCATAGTAACTTTTCAAAAAATAGAAGAAACGAAAAATTGACAAATCGAAGAATTTGGAAAACCGAATACATATTTCTAAAGTTGAAACATTAAAAATCGAGAAATCGAAAAATAAAGAAACCAAAAAAAAAGAAGTCGAGAAGTCGAAAAATGCAAATCCAAAAATTGAAAAACTTAAAATTCGAAAATCGAGTAACTGAAAATTAAAAGAAACGAAAAAACTGAGAATTTGAAAAATTGAAAAATTTGAAAATTGAGAAATAAAAAAATCGAAAAATCGAGAAATCTGAACGTCGAAATATCGAAAAATGGAGTTGATAAAGAATCTAAAAATTGAAGGTTCGAGAAACAGAGAAGTCAAATGGCGAAAAATCGAAAAACTGAAAAACCGAAAAGTCGAAAAATCGATTAAACGGAAAATCGAGAAAACAATAAATCGAAATTTTGAAAAACCAAAAGTCGAAAAATTTCAAATAAAATTAAAAAACTGAAACAATAGTAACTTTTCAAAAAATAGAAGAAACGCAAAATTGAAAAATCGAAGAATTTGGAAAACCGGATACATATTTCTAAAGTTGAAACATTGAAAAATTGAAAAATTAAAAATCGAGAAATCGAAAAATAAAGAAACCAAAAAAAAGAAGTCGAGAAGTCGAAAAATGCAAATCCAAAAATTGAAAAATTAAAATTCGAAAATCGAGTAACTGAAAAATGAAAGAAACGAAAAACCTGAGAATTTGAAAAATTGAAAAATTTAAAAATTGAGAAATAAAAAAATCGAAAAATCGAGAAATCTGAACCTCGAAATATCGAAAAATGGAGTTGATAAAGAATCTAAAAATTGAAAATTCGAAAAACAGAGAAGTCAAACGCCGAAAAATCGAAAAACTGAAAAACCGAAAAGTCGAAAAATCGATTAAACGGAAAATCGAGAAAACAATAAATCGAAATTTTGAAAAATCGAAAGTCGAAAAATTTCAAATAAAATTAAAAAACTGAAACAATAGTAACTTTTCAAAAAATAGAAGAAACGAAAAGTTGACAAATCGAAGAATTTGGAAAACCGACAACATATTTCTAAATTTGAAACATTGAAAAATTGAAACATTAAAAATCGAGAAATCGAAAAATAGAGAAACCAAAAAAAAGAAGTCGAGAAGTCGAAAAATGCAAATCCAAAAATTGTAAAAAGTAAAATTCGAAAATCGAGTAACCGAAAAAACGAACAATTCAAATATGTAATTGTACATAACTCAGAATTTGAGAAATTAAAAAATCGAAAGTATTTAAAATCAAAAGTAGAAAAAACCAAAAATTGCAAATCGAAAAATTAAAGAATTGAAAAAATCAACAAAAATTGAAAAAAGTAAAATATAAAATTTGAATAATCGTAATAAAAATTGACAAATCAAAAATTGTATTTTTTTCTGGATGTCTTTCACTTGCCGACTCAGTGACTTTGTTACCCAATGACCTCATGACCTTTAACCTTTTGACCTCATAATCTCTTGACCCCTTACTCTTAGACCTTTTAACCCACAATCAACCAAATGGAAGTAAATGGTACGAAAAAAGTACACTTTTTTTATACAATTATTTAATTCAGTGATACCCAACATTACATAATATACATAATTCCATAATTAATAAATCTTAAATATATTACACCATCAATAATAATAATAAAATTAAATAAATTACACAAAATCAAGATTTAATAGACAGATACATCTTCCCTTTCAGAGTCTGCTTCACAGGATTAATCTTCTTCAAAATCTGCGTCATTATATTAACAAGTTGTTCGCTGGAAAGCCCCGTTTTCTTCGACTTGAACTTTTGGAGCAACTCTGTAGTCGTCATCGGTTTGCGCATTAAATATTTCCTAACGGCGTCCTCCGTAATGCCAGATTCGCTAAAAAAACAATTCATAAAACACAAATTTTACTAAAAAATTGTCTTACTTTGATCCCACAATATAGTTAGGTAAGTCCAATTTCGCTTTCTTCGAAGACGGTCCAGCCATGACGTCATTAATTAACTTCCTCTTGTTGTCGGTAGGTGTCGCAGATCTCGAACTATTCGCACTATTAGCCTCCTTTTCCTCCTTCTTAATTTTCTTGTCGTTTTTCTTCTTTTTTACTTCCTCGTCGCTACTACTATCAGAGCTGAAGTCACTATTGGACTCGTTCTTCTCTTTCTTCACTTCTTTCTTCACGTCCTTCTTCGACTTTTTCTTATTTTTCTTCTTTTTGTCTTTGTCTTCGTTCTCCTCGGTTTTTTCACCCTCCTTTTCCTTATTTTCTTCATCTTCGTTGCTTTGTTCTTTATCGGATTTGTCCGAGTCGTTCTCTGAGTCTTCATCCGACGTTAACAATTTTCTCAACGCCTTTTCTTCGGCTACACTTTCTAGATTCGTGTTTTCTGGTTCACTGTCCGTACTGTCGCTAATGTAATCTAATTCTCTTCCTTCTCCGTCTCCGTCATCTGAATCTTCAAACGCTTCTCCATCAGTCTCACGCTTCTTCTTCTTCTTCTTCATGTCAGCTACAAAACAAACAAGAAAAATTGCCACCTAACTATGTACATTGATTTACTTTTTTTAGCTTTCTTCTTCTTTTCTTGTTTCTCTTCTTCCGCTTCTTCTTTCTCGTCGTTGTCTGACCCGTCATCATCTGAACTATCCATCCACTCATCCATGTCAGAAATTTTCAAATCCTTTGACTTTTTTGAGTTCTTCTTGCTCTTCTCCTCTCCCTCGTCGATCTCGTTATCTTCCTCCCCCTTCAGACGTTTCCTCAACATCAACGAAAAATAATTCAGATGTTTGTTGCGTTTGCTGAATTCTTGTTCAGCTTCTTCGGCCGTCAAGGCTTTATATCGCTGAATAGGTTGAAATTTGTACCTAAAAGTCACCAATTTTCGCCCTATTTCAATTTTTCTAAATTAATTATGTTACCATTCGTGTAGAGGAAACGCCTCAATAGCCCCATCCGCAGCGTGCGTAAACACATAATACGCCGTATTCTCCGACACCCCTCCTTCTCGAATCCCCTTGAATTTTTTAACAGTGCTCCCGTACGATTTCAGTATCCAGGGTTGGTCCTCAGGCCGGTATTTCCTCGCAATGATCCCCAATTTCTTCCGCCGCGCTTCCTCTTTCGCTTCGCGACCGAACTCAGAACCTGCGCCAAATCTAGACAGCGAAATAAAACGAAAACTTTGTTTTGTGGGCTTACTTGGGTTGTTCTTCATCGATTCCTTTGTACTCTTTCATGTTGTTTTCGCGTTCCATTTTCACTTGGGTCCATTTGGCGAAGTCTACGTCGAGAGTGCCGTTGAAGCGCATCACGTGGTACCGTTTTTGGATGTTTTTCGGGACTTTGATGGTGTATTCTTGCGCGTTGTTGGACGTCTGGAAGGGGTGTTTAGTGAAGGGTGATTGTGGGGTGAATTAGGGCTTACCGGGCCTGCGGACGTCGACGTCATTGTTGAAGAGGCTGAATTGGGGTTGGTTTGTGCAGGGTTGAAGCTTAATCTGCTCTGCGATGTTTTCGCTTGGTTGGGAAACATTTACAGCTGTCAACTGGTTTTGGAGGTTATGTAGAGTTGTGTCAGTTTTGGCGGCGTGAAAAACCCTAGTGGGGATTTTTTGGTTGTCACTTGACAGGTGTCGTAACGATTTTTTTTTATTTTTTCGTTTTTTGCAATTTTCTGAGTTTCCATTTTTTCGGTTTTACAATCTGGTTTCTCTTTCGTGATTTCTGTTTTTATATTTTGAGTTTGCGGTTTTAATTTTGTTTCAAATTTTGATTTTTGTTTTGAAAAATCGAGAAACGAAAAGTCGAATAATGGAAGAATTGAAAAATCGATAAATCGAGAAGTCGGAAAATCGGCAAATTGGAAAATTGAGAAATAGAAAAACTGAGAATTCGAAAAGTTGAAAAGCGGACAAATTGACAAATCGATCAATCAAAAAATCGAAAAATTGAAGAACCAGAAAGTCGAAAAATTAAAAAATTAAAAGATTTTAAAATAGGGAAACAAAAACCTTAATCGAAATCACGAAACATCGAAAAATTTAGAAATTGAAAAATCGAGGAACGAAATGTCGAAAAGTCCAAGAATTGAAAAATCGATGAATCAAAAAGTCGAAAAAATAAAAAACCGAAAAGTCGAAATATCAAAGAATCGGAAATTCGGAAAATCGAAGGAAGAACTGAAAAACTGAAAAATCGAAAAACAAAAAGTTGAAAAACGAAAGATCGCAACCTCGAAAAATAAAAAAAATTATAAATGAAATGTCGAAAATCTAAAAATCAAAAAATCACAAATCAAAAAATCGAGAAAAAAGCCGCATCGGAAAGCCGAAAAATCGATAAATCGAGAAGTCGAAAGTCGAAAATCGGAAAATTGTGAAATCCTAAAATCGAAAAGACGAAAAATTTAAAAATTAAGAAATCCGTAAATCAAAAAAATTGAAATATCGAAGAATCGTAGAATTTGAAAATCTAAAAATCGAAAAATGGGCAAATTGGAAAATTGAGAAATAGAAAAACTGAGAATTCGAAAAGTTGAAAAGCGGAAAAATTGACAAATCGATCAATCAAAATATCGAAAAATTGAAGAACCAGAAAGTTGAAAAATTAAAAAATTAAAAGATTTTAAAATAGGGAAACAAAAATCTTAATCGAAACCTCGAAACATCGAAAAATTTATAAATTGAAAAATCGAGGAACGAAATGTCGAAAAGTGCAAAAATTTAAAAATCGATGAATCAAAAAGTCGAAAAAATAAAAAACCGAAAAGTCGAAATATCAAAGAATCGGAAATTCGGAAAATCGAAGGAAGAACTGAAAAACTGAAAAATCGAGAGACAAAAAGTCGAAAAACGAAACATCGCAACCTCGAAAAATAAAAAAATTGACAAATGAAATGTCAAAAATCTAAAAATCCACAAATCACAAATCAAAAAAACCGAGAAAAATAAATCAAGAAGTTGAAAGTCGAAAAATCGATTAATCACGAACTCGAAAAGTCGAAAACCGTAAAATTGTGAAAACAAAAAATCTAAAAATCAAGAAATCCATAAATCAAAATCGACAAATCGAGAAACAAAAAGTGGAAAAATCGAAACATCGCAACCTCGAAAAATAAAAAATTGAGAAACGAAATGTCAAAAATCTAAAAATCGAAAAATCACAAATCAAAAAATTGAAAAATCTAGGAAAAAGTCGAATAGAGAAGTCGAAAAATCGGTAAATCAAGAAATCTATGAATCAAAAATTCCAAAATTCGAAAAATTGAAAAATCGAGAAATCGATAAATCGAAAAACTGAAAAATCGGGGAACGAAATCTCGAAAAATCAGAGTCATACAATTGAAAATTTGATACATACATAATCGAAAAATCGAGATATATAAAAAAATCGAGAAATTGAAAAATCGAAAAATTTCTCGATTCTCGATAGAAGAAAAGAAAGAAAAAGTTGGAAAATAAAAAAGTCGAAAAATCGATAAATCGAGAAGACGAGAAGTCGAAATATCGGCAAATTGAGAAATTGAGAAGTTGAAAAGTCGAAAATTTGAAAATAGAAAAATCTAGAAATCGGAAATCGAAAAGTCTCAACCAAAAAGTCGAAAAATCAATAAATTGAAAAATCCAGAAAGAAAAGCTGAAAATCGAAAAGTCAAAAATCGAAAAATCTATAAGGCGAGAAATCGAAAAACTCAGAGTTAGGTTAAAGAATCGAAAAAACGAAAAATCCAGAAATCGAGATATTCAAAAGTGAAAAAAGTCGAAAAATCGGAAAGTCAAAAACCGAAAATTCGAAAAAACCTGAAAAAGCGAGAAATCGAATAGTCGTAAAATCGAAAAATCGAGAAACGAAAAGTGGAATAATCGAAAAATTGAAAAGTGGATAAATCGAGAAGTCGAAAAATCGGAAAGTTGCAATATTGAAGTAAGTCGGAAAATTGAAAAACTGAAAAATTGAAAAATCGGGAAACAAAAAGTCGAAAAATCGACACAGCGCAACCTCGAAAATTAAAAAAAATTGAGAAACGAAATGTCAAAAATCTAAAAATCGAAAAATAGCAAATCAAAAAATTGTAAATTGAAAAATCGATTAATCAAGAAATCTAAAGTAGAAAAGTCGAAAATCGGAAAATTATGAAATCGAAAAATCACATCAAGAACTTGAAAATTGGAAAATCGAGAAAAAAGTCGAATCGAAAAATCGATAAATCGAAAAATCAGAATACAAGAATTGAAAAGTTGAAAAATTCGGAAAATTGAAAAGTCGAAAAACCAATATATCAAGAAGTCAAAAAGTCGAACAACTGAGAAATCGATCAATCAAAAATATCGAAAAATTGAAAAGTCAAAAAATCAAAGAACCAAAAAGTCGAAAAATCGAAAAACTAAAAAATTGAAGAATCGGGAAACAAAAATCTTAATCGAAACTTCCAAACGAAATGTCGAAAAATCTAATAATCGAAAAATCAGGATTCAGTAAATGAAAAGTAGAAAAACAGAAATCGATAAATCAAAAAATCGGGAAACTGAAAAATCGCAAAGTTGAAATATTAAAGAAGCTGAAAATCTGAAAATTGACAACCCGAAAAATTGAAAAATCAAATAAAAAATTGAAAAATCGAGAAAAAAATCGAATCGAAAAAGTCGAAAAATCGATAAATTAAGAAGTCTAAACTCGAAAGGTCGAAAATCGGAAAATTGTGAAATCGAAAAATCACAAATCAAGAAATTGAAAATTGAAAAATCGAAAAGGAGAAAAATCTAAAAATCAGGAAATCCATAAATAAAAAATCCAAAAATCCAAAAGTTGAAGAATCGAGAAACAAAGTCGGAAAATTGAAAAGTCGAAAAATCGATAAATCAAGAAGTCGAAAAGTCGAAAAACGAAGAAAGCGATCAATCAAAAATATAGATACTAAATTGAAAAGTCGAAATATCAAAGAATCGGAGAGTCGGAAAATTGAAAAACTGAAAAATTGAAATATAGAAAAATCGAATTGTGAAATACTGATAAATTAAAGAATCGAAAAAACAAAAAATTCAGAAATCCGAGATATTGAAAAGTAAAAAAAAGTCGAAAAATCGGAAAGGCAAAAACCGAAAATTCGAAAAAAAAATGAAAAATGGAGACATCGAAAAGTCGTAAAATCGAAAAATCAAGAAACGAAAACTGGAATAATCGAAAAATCGATAAATCGAGAAGTCAAAAAATCGGCAAATTCGAAAATTGAGAAATTGAAAAATCTAGAAATCGAGAAATCGAAAAGTGAAAACCAAAAAGTCGAAAAACCAATAAACTGAAAAATCGGGTAACGAAAAGTTGAAAAATTGAAAATGTCGAAAATTCTAAAAATCAAAAAAATCAAGATTCAAGATTTGAGACGTAGAAAAATCGAGAAATTGATAAATCAAAAAATCGGAAAGTTGCAATATCGAAAAATATGGTAAGTCGGAAAATTGAAAAACTGAAAAATTGAAAAATCGGGAAACAAAAAGTCGAAAATTCGAAACATCGCAACCTCGAAAAATAAAAAAAAATTGAGAATAAAAAAATCTCAAAAATCTAAAAATCGAAAAATAACGAATCAAAAAATTGTAAATTGAAAAATTGAGAAAAAAGTCAACCGAAAAGCTGAAAAATCGATAAATCAAGAAATCGAAAGTTGAAAAGTCGAAAATCGGAAAATTGTGAAATCGAAAAATCACATCATGAAATTGAAAATTGAAAAATCGAGAAAAAAGTCGAATCGAAAAATCGATAAATCGAAAAATCAGAATTCAAGAATTGAAAAGTTGAAAAATCCACAAAGTCGGAAAATTGAAAAGACGAAAAACCCATATAACAAGAAGTCGAAAAGTCGAACAACGGAGAAATCAAAAATATCGAAAATTGAAAAGTCAAAAAATCAAAGAACCTGAAAGTCGAAAATCGAAAAACTAAAAATTGAAGAATCGGGAAACAAAAATCTAATAATCGAAAAATCAGGATTTAATAAATGAAAAGTAGAAAAACAGAAATCGATAAATCAAAAAATCGAGAAATTGAAAAACCGCAAAGTTAAAATATCAAAGAAGCGGAAAGTCTGAAAATTGTAAACCTGAAAAATTGAAAAATCGAGAAACAAAAAATCGAAAAATCGAAACATCGCAACTTCGAAAAATAAAAAATTGAGAAACGAAAAGTCAAAAATCTAAAAATCGAAAAATCAAATCAATAAATTGAAAACTGAAAAATCGAGAAAAAAATCGAGTCGAAAAGTCGAAAAATCGATAAATTAAGAAGTCTAAAGTCGAAAATCGGAAAATTGTGAAATCATAAAATCGAAAAACCAGAATTTAAAAATTATTGAAAAGTTGAAAAATCGAGAAACAAAGGAGGAAAATTGAAAAGTTGAAAAATCGAGAGACAAAGTAGGAAACTGAAAAGTCGAAAAACCGATAAATCAAGAAGTCGAAACATCAAAGAATTGGAAAGTCGGAAAATTGAAAACTGAAAAATTGACAAATCGAGAAACAATAAGTGGAAAAATCGAAACATCGCAACCTCGAAAAATAAAAAAATTGAGAAATCGAGAAAAAAGTCGAATCGAAAACGCAAAAAATCTGAAAATCAAGAAATCCATAAATCAATAAATTGAAATATCGAAAAATCGAAACATCAAAAATCGAAGAACCGAAAAATAAAAAAGTCACATCAAGAAATTGAAAATAAAAAAATCTAGGAAAAAGTTGAATCGAGAAGTCGAAAAATCGGTAAATCGAGAAATCCATGAATAAAAAAATCCAAAATTCGAAAAATTGAAAAATCGAGAAATTGAAAAATCAAAAAATCGAAATGTCGAAAATTCGAAAAATTTGGAAATGGAGGAACGAAATATCGAAAAATCGAAAAATTTCTCGATTTTCGATAGAAGAATAGAAAAGAAAAGAAAAGTTGGAAAATAAAAAAGTAGAAAAATCGATAAATCGATGAGACGAGAAGTCGAAAAGTCGAAATATCGGTAAATTGAGAAATCGAGAAGTTGAAAAGTCGAAAATTTGAAAATAGAAAAATCTAGAAATCGAGAAACCAAAAAAGTCGAAAAAATGAGAAATATCGGAAATCGAAAAGTCAAAACCAAAAAGTCGAAAAACCAATAAATTAAAAAATCGGGTAAAGAAAAGTTGAAAAGTAGAAAAATCGTGAAATTGAAGTGTCGAAAAACCAAAAAACTGAAAAATCCAGAAGAGAATAGCTGAAAAGCGAAAAGTCAAAAATCGAAAAATCAATAAGGCGGAAAATCGAAAAACTCAAAAGTTGAAATATAGAAAAATCGAATCGTTGAAATACCGAAAAACTCACAAATCGAGATATTGAAAAGTAAAAAAAAGTCGAAACATTGGAAAATCAAAAACCGAAAATTCGAGAAATTGAAGAGTAGTAAAATCGAAAAACCGAAAAACGAAAAGTGGAATAATCGAAAAATCGATAAATCGAGAAGTCGAAAAATTAGCAAATTCGAAAATTGAGAAATTGAAAAATCGAGAACCGAAATGTCGAAAAATCGAAAATCAAAAAATCAAGATTCAAGATTTGAAAAGTAGAAAAATCGAGAAATCGATAAATCAAAAAATAGAGAAATTTAAAAATTGGAAAATTGCAATATCGAAGAATCGGTAAGTCGGAAAATTGAAAAACTGAAAGATTGAAACATCGGCAAACAAAAAGTCGAAAAATCGAAACATCGCAACCTCGAAAACTAAAAAATTGAGAAACGAATGTCAAAAGTCTAAAAATCGAAAAATCAAATAAAAAAATTGAAAAATCAAGAAAAAGTCGAATCGAAAAATCGATAAATTGAGAAGTCTAAACTCGAAAGGTCGAAAACCGGAAAACTGTGAAATCGAAAAATCACAAATCAAGAAATTGAAAATTGAAAAATCGAAAAGAAGAAAAATCTAAAAATCGGGAAATCCATAAATAAAAAAATCCAAAAATCCATAAGTCGAAAATCGATAAATTAAGAAGTCGAAAAGTCGAAAATTCGAGAAATCGATCAATCAAAAAACAGAGATATTTAAAAATCGGAAAGTTGCAATATCGAAGAATCAGTAAGTCGGAAAAAGTGAAAAACTAAAAAATTGAAAAATCGGGAAGCAAAAAGTCCAAAAATCGAAACATCGCAACCTCGAAAAATAAAAAAATTGAGAAACGAAATTCAAAAATCTAAAATTCGAAAAATGACAAATCAAAAAATTGTAAATTGAAAAACTGAGAAAAAAGTCAACCGAAAAGTTGAAAAATCGATAAATCAAGAAATCGAAAGTTGAAAAGTCGAAAATCGGAAAATTGTGAAATCGAAAAATCACATCAAGAAATTGAAAATCGAAAATCGAGAAAAAAGTCGAATTGAAAAATCGATAAATCGAAAAATTCCGCAATTTTCTGAGTTTCAATTTTTTTTTGAAAAGTCGATAATTTGAAAACAGAAAAATCTAGAAATCGGAAATCGAAAAGTCAAAACCAAAAAGTCGAAAAACCAATAAATTGAAAAATCGGGGAACGAAAAGTTGAAAAATTCAAAAGTCAAAAAATAGAAAACCGAAAAATTGAGAAACCGAAAAGTTGAAAAGTAGAAAAATCGTGAAATTGAAGTGTCGAAAAATCAAAAAACTGAAAAATCCAGAAGAATAGCTGAAAATCGAAAAGTCAAAAATCGAAAAATCTATAAGGCGGAAAATCGAAAAACTCAAAAGTTGAAATATAGAAAAATAGAATCGCTGAAATACCAATGAAAAAAAAAATTGAAAAATCGAGAAATCGAAAAGTTGTAAAATCGAAAAATCGAGAAACGAAAAGTGGAATAATCGAAAATTCGATAAATTGAGAAGTCGAAAAATCTAAAAATCAAAAAATCAAGATTCAAGATTTGAAAAGTAGAAAAATTGAGAAATCAATAAATTTAAAAATTGGAAAGTTGCAATATCGAAGAATCGGTAAGTCGGAAAATTGAAAAATCGCAACCTCGAAAAATAAAAATTGAGAAACGAAATGTCAAAAATCTAAAAATCGAAAAATCAAATCAAAAGATTGAAAACTGAAAATGGAGAAAAAAGTCGAATCGAAAAGTCGAAAAATCGATAAATTAAGAAGCCTAAACTCGAAAAGTCGAAAATCGGAAATTGTGAAATCGAAAAATCACAAATCAAGAAATTGAAAATTGAAAAATCGAAAAGAAGAAAAATCTAAAGATCGGGAAATCCATAAATAAAATATCCAAAAATCCAAAAGTTGAAAAATCGAGAAACAAAGTCGGAAAATTGAAAAGTCGAAAAAACGATCAATCAAGAAGTCGAAAAATCGAAAAATCGAGAAATCGATCAATCAAAAATATAGATAAATTGAAAAATCGCAAAGTCGAAATATCAAAGAATCGGAGAGTCGGAAAATTGAAAAATTGCAAAATTGAAAAATCGGAAAACAAAAAGTCGAAATATCGAAACATTGCAATATCAAAAAATTAAAAAAATAGAAACGAAATGTCAAAAATCCAAAAATCGAAAATTGAAAAATCCAGAGAAAAATCGAATCAAAAAGTCGAAAAATCAGGAAATCAAGCAGTCAAAAATCGAAAAATTGCGAAATCGAAAAATCGATGCATCAATAGAAAATCGAGAAACCGAAAAGTTGAAACGTAGAAAAATCAAGAAATTGAATGTGTCGAAAAATCCAGAAAAGAATAGCTGAAAATTGAAGTCAAAAATCAAAAAATCAATAAAGGAAAAATCCAAAAATCAAATCGTCGAAATACCGATAAATTGAGAAACTGAAAAACCGAAAAATCCAGAAATCGAAAAATAAAATAGAGAAACAACAAAATCGAGAAATCGAGAAGCCTAAAGATAGAACAATCGGAAAATTGAAAGATCCAAAAACGAAATGTCGAAAAATCGGTAAAATCGAGAAAAGAAAAAATCGAAATTTCGAAAAATTGAAAATCTAAAAATTAAAAATAATAGTAAAATTAGCAGAAATGAAAAATCTAAAAACTGCAAATCAAAAAAGCTGAAACGAAAAGTTGAAAATCAAAAAATAAAAGAAACAAAAAATCGAAGAATTAAAAATCAAAAAATTGGAAAAATTAAAAAATCGAAAATTACATAATAAAATTAAAGAAACGAAAAACTGGAAAGTCGAAAATAAAATACGTAACGGAAACCCAGAGAACGGAAATGTTTAGTCCTCGCTCATTAAATCCCCATTAGTGCTCTCAAAATCCCCCCCACAACCCGTCACTCCAACATTCCACACCACCAAAACTAAACCAGATCACCGTCGAAAAAAAAATTACAATATTCCCCTTATCAGTGATTTACTGATTTATCACGACATTGCCTGTTCGCCTTACGCAAAGATGTCGCCATCCCAGGAATTTTAAAAGATAACGCTGCAAGTAAACGCAACCTATATTTATAAATTTTCGTTTGACAAAAAGTGGGCTCGACCCTCGGCTCGCAAGTCGCGTTGACGTTTTCGATCCAATCTAAATTTATATCCTTCGGTGCAACGACGCCGTGACGTTCGTTCATTCGACGTGCAAAATCACGAGACTTTCCCCCTGTCACTCAGCCTCAAGAAAATTTCAAAATAAACCGCACTTGTGCGATTTCCCCAATCGATAGCGAAAAGTCGCCCGAGATCGACCATGTGTTCGAAATCGTTCAAACTTGTACTGTTTATGACGGGAATTTTGAATTTGACTTGGTTACATAAAAGTCGCTCGACTCCGATCACCAGTGCGAGTTTAATTCGGGAAGCTCTGGTTCAGGTGCCTTGGGGAGAAACTGCGACTCTGCTTTGTGAGAGCAACGATGAAAATCACTCCTTCATTTATTGGTACCTCAACGAGAGAGATTTGGTTATCGGGCCCGGGAACGTTTATGATAATGGGAAATTTAGGTACGAGGTGTTGTCTGGAAATCTGACCGTAAAGGTGAGTTCAAGGTGAATGAATTGGTTGGTTTTTGGGTAATTAAAAATTGTTATAGGCGGTTTCGAAGGAGGAGGAAGGGGTGTACAATTGTGTTTCTAGAGGGGTTAAAAGTGACGATGTTAATATACGGTCGGTGAGGATGGTGGTGCAAGCGGACTGGGAAGAAGTATACGAGGAAGACCCCAATGTAAATATTTGGTAGCTGTAGTAACTAGTGATAATATAAACGTCTCGGAAATTTACAAAGTTTTGACGGCAGAGGAGAAAGAGTCAATCTTGTGTTTATTTATTTTTTTTTTGTTTATAATTAAGTTTTTCGCGTCCTGAGTGTGCTAACTGCGTAATTTTATGTTTTCTCGACGTTTCATAACCCCTAGAATGCGAAAAAATAGGTCCCCCTAACATAATCCTTCTCAAAATTTTGTACTATTTTGATTTTAATTTTTCATTTTCGAGATTTTTTAATTTTCATTTTCTCGATTTTATATCGCAGTTTTTCATTTTTTCAATTCAATTTTTCAACTTTTGGATCTTTGATTTTTCAATTTCTCGATTTTCCGATTTTTAAATTATCAATTTTGCAATTTTTGGATTTAGGAATTATCCGATCTTCCGATTTCTTTGATTTTTAAGATTTTTATTATTCGGATTCTGCACTTTTTTGATTTTTAAGTTTCTAAATTTTTAATCATTGAATTTTTCAATTTTTCGTTTCTTCAAGTTTACTTGTAATTTTTTTATTTTTTTTATTTTTATATAGGTATTTTAATTTTTCGATTTTCAATGTTTCGAAATTTTGCTTTTTTGTTTTCTTGATTTTTCGATTTTTCAATTTTTCAACATTTTGTTTCCCGAAACCAAAAACAAAATATCGAGGAGCTTAAAAATCGAAAAAAAATGAAGCGCATGGTTTCCTTTTTGGATTTTTTCGTAAATTTTGCAAATTTTTGATTTTTAAATTTTTATATAGGTATTTTAATTTTTCGACTTTTCAGTTTTTCGTTTCTTTAATATTATGATGCAATTTTTCTGATGTTTAATTATTCAATTTTTCGACGCTTCAATTTTGCAATTTTTCGTTTTTCCAAATTTTTCTATTTCGAGATTTCGTTTCTCGATCTTTCAATTTTTCGACTTCTCGATTTTTTTTATTTCTCTATTTTTCGATTTCTCATATTTTCAATTTTTCGACGTTTTGTTTCCTGAAACGAGGAACTTAAAAATCAAAAAAATGTTTTTTGTAATTTTTTGTAAATTTTGTAAATTTTGCAAATTTTCGATTTTTATATTTTTAAATACCGAGGTGCTTTAATTTCCCTAGTTTTCAGTTTTTCTCCACGTCTTTAATTTTGTATGTTTCATTATTCAATTTCTCGATTTTTAATTTTTCAATTTTTCGTTTCCTCGATTTTTCAAATTCTTGATTTTTATTTTTCATTTTCGGGATTTTTTTATTTTCGTTTTGTCATTTTGATTTTTCAATTCTTCGATTTTCCGACTTTTAAATTATCAATTTTGCAATTTTTGGATTTAGGAATTATCCGATCTTCCGATTTCATTAATTTTTTTTTTCAGATTTTGCACATTTCAGTTTTTAAGTTTCTAAATTTTTAATTTTTGGATTTTTCAATTATTCGTTTCTTCAAATTTACTTGTAATTTTTCGGTTTTTTTAATTTTTATGTAGGTATTTTAATTTTTCGATTTTCAATGTTTCGAAATTTCGCTTTTTTGTTTTCTTGATTTTTCGATTTTTCAATTTTTCAATATTTTGTTTTCCGAAACGAAAAACAAAATATCGAGAAGCTTAAAAATTGAAAAAAAATGGAACGCATGGTTTCGTTTTTGGATTTTTTTTTGTAAATTTTGCAAATTTTTTATTTTTAAATTTTTATATAGGTATTTTAATTTTCCGACTTTTCAGTTTTTCGTTTCTTCGATTATTCGTTTTTTTAATTTTATGATGTTTCATTTTTCACTTTCTCGATTTTATATCACAGTTTTTCGTTTAATAATTTTCTGTCGATTTTATAATTGTTCGTTTAATCAATTTTTCAAATTTTTTATCTTCGATTTTTTTTCAAATTGTTAGAACTGCAATTTTTCGATTTCACAATTCTTCGATTTTTTAACTTTTCCATTTTTGAACCTTTAAATTTTCAAATTTTTCGTTTCTTCAAGTTTATTTGCAGTTTTTTGATTTTTTTATTTTTATATAGGTATTTTAATTTTTCGACATTTCAGTTTTTCGTTTCTTTAATATCATTATTCAATTTTTCGACGCTTCAATCTTGCAATTTTTCGTTTTTCAAAATTTTTCTATTTCGAGATTTCGTTTCTCGATCTTTCAATTTTTCGACTTCTCGATTTTTTTTATTTCTCTATTTTTTGATTTCTCATATTTTCAATTTTTCGACGTTTTGTTTCCTGAAACGAGGAACTTAAAAATCAAAAAAATGTTTTTTTGTAATTTTTTGTAAATTTTGCAAATTTTGCAAATTTTCGATTTTTATATTTTTAAATACCGAGGTGCTTTAATTTCCCTAGTTTTCAGTTTTTCGTCACGTCTTTAATTTTGTATGTTTCATTATTCAATTTCTCGATTTTTAATTTTTCAATTTTTCGTTTCCTCGATTTTTCAAATTCTTGATTTTTATTTTTCATTTTCGGGATTTTTTTATTTTCGTTTTGTCATTTTGATTTTTCAATTCCTCGATTTTCCGACTTTTAAATTATCAATTTTGCAATTTTTGGATTTAGGAATTATCCGATCTTCCGATTTCATTAATTTTTTTTTTCAGATTTTGCACATTTCAGTTTTTAAGTTTCTAAATTTTTAATTTTTGGATTTTTCAATTATTCGTTTCTTCAAATTTACTTGTAATTTTTCGGTTTTTTTAATTTTTATGTAGGTATTTTAATTTTTCGATTTTCAATGTTTCGAAATTTCGCTTTTTTGTTTTCTTGATTTTTCGATTTTTCAATTTTTCAATATTTTGTTTTCCGAAACGAAAAACAAAATATCGAGAAGCTTAAAAATTGAAAAAAAATGGAACGCATGGTTTCGTTTTTGGATTTTTTTTTGTAAATTTTGCAAATTTTTTATTTTTAAATTTTTATATAGGTATTTTAATTTTCCGACTTTTCAGTTTTTCGTTTCTTCGATTATTCGTTTTTTTAATTTTATGATGTTTCATTTTTCACTTTCTCGATTTTATATCACAGTTTTTCGTTTAATAATTTTCTGTCGATTTTATAATTGTTCGTTTAATCAATTTTTCAAATTTTTTATCTTCGATTTTTTTTCAAATTGTTAGAACTGCAATTTTTCGATTTCACAATTCTTCGATTTTTTAACTTTTCCATTTTTGAACCTTTAAATTTTCAAATTTTTCGTTTCTTCAAGTTTATTTGCAGTTTTTTGATTTTTTTATTTTTATATAGGTATTTTAATTTTTCGACATTTCAGTTTTTCGTTTCTTTAATATCATTATTCAATTTTTCGACGCTTCAATCTTGCAATTTTTCGTTTTTCCAAATTTTTCTATTTCGAGATTTCGTTTCTCGATCTTTCAATTTTTCGACTTCTCGATTTTTTTTATTTCTCTATTTTTTGATTTCTCATATTTTCAATTTTTCGACGTTTTGTTTCCTGAAACGAGGAACTTAAAAATCAAAAAAATGTTTTTTTGTAATTTTTTGTAAATTTTGCAAATTTTGCAAATTTTCGATTTTTATATTTTTAAATACCGAGGTGCTTTAATTTCCCTAGTTTTCAGTTTTTCGTCACGTCTTTAATTTTGTATGTTTCATTATTCAATTTCTCGATTTTTAATTTTTCAATTTTTCGTTTCCTCGATTTTTCAAATTCTTGATTTTTATTTTTCAGTTTCGGGATTTTTTTATTTTCGTTTTGTCATTTTGATTTTTCAATTCCTCGATTTTCCGACTTTTAAATTATCAATTTTGCAATTTTTGGATTTAGGAATTATCCGATCTTCCGATTTCATTAATTTTTTTTTCGGATTTTGCACATTTCAGTTTTTAAGTTTCTAAATTTTTAATTTTTCGATTTTTAAATTTTTCGTTTCTTCAAATTTACTTGTAATTTTTCGATTTTTTTATTTTTATATAGGTATTTTAATTTTTCGATTTTCAATGTTTCGAAATTTCGCCTTTTTGTTTTCTTGATTTTTCGATTTTTCAATTTTTCAATATTTTGTTTTCCGAAACGAAAAACAAAATATCGAGAAGCTTAAAAATCGAAAAAAAATGGAACGCATGGTTTCGTTTTTGGATTTTTTTTGTAAATTTTGCAAATTTTTTATTTTTAAATTTTTATTATAGGTATTTTAATTTTCCGACTTTTCAGTTTTTCGTTTCTTCGATTATTCGTTTTTTAATTTTATGATGTTTAATTTTTCACTTTCTCGATTTTATATCACAGTTTTTCGTTTATTAATTTTCTTTCGATTTTATAATTGTTCGTTTAATCAATTTTTCAAATTTTCAGTCTTAGATTTTTCTTCAAATTGTTCGAACTGCAATTTTTCGATTTCACAATTCTTCGATTTTTTAACTTTTCCATTTTGGACCTTTAAATTTTTAAATTTTTCGTTTCTTCAAGTTTACTTGCAGTTTATTGATTTTTTTATTTTTATATAGGTATTTTAATTTTTCGACATTTCAGTTTTTCGTTTCTTTAATATTATGATGCAATTTTTTGGATGTTTAATTATTCAATTTTTCGACGCTTCAATTTTGCAATTTTTCGTTTTTCCAAATTTTTCTATTTCGAGATTTCGTTTCTCGATCTTTAAATTTTTCGACTTCTCGATTTTTTTTATTTCTCTATTTTTCGATTTCTCATATTTTCAATTTTTCGACGTTTTGTTTCCTGAAACGAGGAAATTAAAAATCGAAAAATTTGTTTTTGTAATTTTTTGTCAATTTTCCAAATTTTTTATTTTTCAGTTTCTCAATTTTCAATTCTTCGGGTCTTCAATTTTTAATTTGCAATTTTTCTAGTTTTCATTTTAAATATGCATCTAATAATAATTATAATTTTTAAAATATTTCACTTTTTTAATTTTACGATTTAAAAATTTTTCCATTTTCCTATTATTGGATTTTAAAACGTTTTCATTTATGTATTGGATTTTTCAATTTTTCGATGAAAAGGCAAAAATTCGAGAAATTAAGAAATTGAAAAATCTAGAAATCGAAAAGTCGAAAAAACGAAACGTCAAAAAAATAGAAAAATTTATAGATCGAATAGCCGAAAAATCAAAAAGTAAAAAATAGAAATATCGAGAAACCGAAAAATCGAGAAATCGAAAAATCAAAATGTCGATAAATCGATAAATCGAAAAGTGAAAAAGTGAAAAACCGAAATATCGAAAAATTGAAAAACCGTTACTTGTAATTTTTTTATTTTTTTATTTTTATATAGGTATTTTAATTTTTCGATTTTCAATGTTTCGAAATTTTGCTTTTTTGTTTTCTTGATTTTTCGATTTTTCAATTTTTCAACATTTTGTTTCCCCAAACCAAAAACAAAATATCGAGGAGCTTAAAAATCGAAAAAAAATGAAGCGCATGCTTTCCTTTTTGGATTTTTTCGTAAATTTTGCAAATTTTTGATTTTTAAATTTTTATATAGGTATTTTAATTTTTCGACTTTTCAGTTTTTCGTTTCTTTAATCTTATGATGCAATTTTTTTGATGTTTAATTATTCAATTTTTCGACGCTTCAATTTTGCAATTTTTCGTTTTTCCAAATTTTTCTATTTCGAGATTTCGTTTCTCGATCTTTCAATTTTTCGACTTCTCGATTTTTTTTATTTCTCTATTTTTCGATTTCTCATATTTTCAATTTTTCGACGTTTTGTTTCCTGAAACGAGGAAATTAAAAATCGAAAAATTTGTTTTTGTAATTTTTTGTCAATTTTCCAAATTTTGCAATTTTTCGATTTTTATATTTTTATATACCGAGGTGCTTTAATTTCCCTAGTTTTCAGTTTTTCGTCACGTCTTTAATTTTGTATGTTTCATTATTCAATTTCTCGATTTTTATTTTTTCAATTTTTCGTTTCCTCGATTTTTCAAATTCTTGATTTTTATTTTTCATTTTCGCGATTTTTTAATTTTCATTTTCTCATATCTATATCAGTTTTTCGTTTATTAATTTCTTTTACTTTTTCAATTTCATTATTATTATTATTATTTCAATGTTTCTTTGGATTTTATAATTTTTCTTATATTTAATTTTTCAAGTTTTCAATCTTCGGTTTTTCAATTCCTCGATTTTCTGATTGTAAAATTTTTCAGTTTTGCAATTTTTAAGTTTCGCGATTATCCGATTTCCGATTTCTTCGATTTTGCACTTTTTCGATTTTTAATTTAAGTTTCTCGATTTTTATTTCGATTTTTCAATTTTTCGATTCTTCACTTTTTCAAGTTCTTGATTGAGCTGATCGTGGCGATTATAAAATCTCCGAAAATCATTTTTCTGTCTGCGATTTTTCGATTTTTCTACTTCTGAATTTTTGAATTTTTAGTTTCTTCAGCTGCTCGAGTTTTTTTAGATTTCACTATTCTTTAATTTTTCAACTTTTCCATTCTTCAACTTTTGAATTTTCCAATTTTTTGTTTATTCAAGTTTACTATTTTTCAATTTTTCAGTTTTTCGACGTTTCAACCTTGCAATTTTTCGTTTTTTCAAAATTTTCGATTTTTACTTTTTTAATTTTTGGTTTTCGATTTTTACTAATTTTTATTTTATTTTCAATTCTTCGATGTTCGATTTTTCGAATTTTTGCCTTTTTGTTTTCTCAATTTTCCGTCTGATAGATTTCTTGATTTATCGATTTTTTGACTTCTCTATTTTACGATTTTTCCACTTTCCGAGATTTCGACATTTCGTTTCTTGATTTTTCAATGTTTTAATTTTTCCACATTTCGTTTGTTGATTTTTCAATTTTTTGTCTTTTCGCTTTTTCATTTCTTCGATTTTTGCGCTTTTGATTTTTCTATTTCTTGATTTTTCACTTTTTAGATTTTTATCAATTTTTAAACTTTTTGAATTTTCGATTTTTTTTATTTTTCGATTTTTTTGGTTTCCTCAATTATTAAATTTTTCGACTTTCGAACATCTCGATTTTTCAATCGAAAAATCAAAATGTTCCAAAGTTTGAACAATCGTTCACTTTTCGTTTCACAATTTCTCAGTTTTTCAATTTTTTGATATTTAGATTTTTACATCTTGACTTTATACGATCTCTGAAAATCATTTTTCTATCTGCAATTTTTCGATTTTTCTGCTTCTGAATTTTTAGTTAGTTTGAGTTGTAATTTTTCGATTTTACATTTCTCTGATTTTTCAACTTTTAAATTTTTCAATGTTTCGTTTATTCAACAATTTTTCGATTTTTCAATTTTTCGACGTTTGAACATTGCAATTTTTCGTTTTTTCATAATTTTCCATTTTTGCTTGTCCAATTTTTCGATTTGCAACTTTTCGTTTCAGTTCTTTGATTTGAAATTTTCAAATTATTCAATTTCTACTAATTTTAATTTTATTTTCGATTTATTTTTTTTAGATTTCTCGATTTATCGATTTTTCGACATTTCGTTTCTCGACTTTTCGATTTTTACAATTCCTTTCTTGATTTTTCAATTTTTTGACTTTTCGGTTTTTCAATTTTCAGATTTTTCGGCTTTTGACTTTTCTATTTCTCGATTTTTCAATTTTTAGATTTTTTGTTAACTCCATTTTTTGAATTTCCGGTTTTTCGATTTTCCTGTTTCGATTTTCGATTTCACGATTTTTTAACTTTTCGATTCTTCTGGTTTCCTCAGTTATTCAATTTTTTGACTTTCCGTCATCAATTTTTACTTTTTCACTTTTCGATTGATCAATTTTTCGACATTTCGATTTTTCAGTTTCTCGATTTTTAGATTTTTTGACTTTTCGGTTTCTCGATTGATCAATTTTAAAACTTTTTGAATTTTCGGTTTTTCGATTTTCCAATTTTTCGATTCTTCTGGTTTTCTCAATTATTCAATTTTTCGACTTTTTGACTTTTTTCCATTTCTCAGTTTTTCAATTTTTCGATATTTCGATGTTTTACTTTTTGACTTTTTGATTTATCGATTATACGATGTTCCAATTTTTCAAATTTTCGGTTTCTCGATTTTTCGATTTTTTTTACTTTTCGTTTTTCGATTTTTCAATTTCTTAATTTTCTGATTTTTTGCCTTTTCGATTGCTTATGTTTCATCGAAAAATTAAACTGTTCGAGTTGCAATTTTTTGATTTTACAATTCTTTGATTTTTCAACTTTTGCACTTTTCAACTTTTGAATTTTTCGATGTTTAATTATTCAATTTCCCGAATTTTAATTTTTCGTTTTTTCAAAATTTTCGATTTGGAATTCTCCGATTTTTCGATTTGCAACTTTCTGTTCCAGTTTTTTGATTTAAAATTTTTGAATGTTTCCATTTTTGCTAATTTTAATTATATTTTCAATTTTTTGAATTTTCGACTTTTTGTTTTCCTTTTCCCAATTTTTCGTTTGATAGGTTTCTCGATTTATCGATTTTTCGAAACTTTGTTTCTCGATCTTTTAATTTTTCGATTTTACTTCTTGATTTCTTGATTTTTTGACTTCTCAGTCCATTTTTCGATTGTTTAACTTTTCGCTTACTCCAATTCTCAGTTTTTCAATTTTTCGATATTTCGGTTTTTTACTTTTACACTTTTCGATTTATCGATTTTTCGACATTTTGATTTTCCGATTTCTCGATTTTTTGGTTTCGCGATATTTCTATTGTTTTTACTTTTTGATTTTTCGGCTATTCGATCTATAAATTTTTCTATTTTTTTGACGTTTCGTTTTTTCGACTTTTCTATTTCATCGAAAAATTAAAAGAAATTGAAAAATTAAAAATCGAAAAATTGAATACATAAATGAAAACGTTTTAAAATCCATTAATAGAAAAATGGAAAAAAAATTAAATAGTAAAATTAAAAAAGTGAAATTTAAAATGAAAACTAGAAAAATTGCAAATTAAAAATTGAAGACCCGAAGAATTGAAAATTGAGAAACTGAAAAATAAAAATTTTTCAGTTTCGCAATTTTTAATTTTTCGATTTTTCAAATTTTCGTTTCCTCAATTTTTGAAGTTCTTGTCATTTTATGTCACAATTTTTCGTTTTTTCATTCAATTTTGATTTTTCAATTCCTCGATTTTTTAAGTTTTTAAATTTTTTAATTTTGAAATTTTTGGACTTCGCAATTGTCCGATTTTCCGATTTCTTTAATTTTCAGTATTTATATTTTACAATATTTTTTTGAACATTGCAATTTTTCGATTTTTCAAAATTTTCTATTTTTGCTTCAACAATTTTTCGATTTGCAACTTTTCGTTTCAGTTCTTTGATTCGAAATTTTTTTTTATTCAATTTTTTCTAATTTTAATTTTATTTTCGACATTTCGTTTCTCGACTTTTCGATTTTTCACAATTCCTTTCTTGATTTTTCAATTTTTGACTTTTCGGTTTTTTACTTTTCTATTTCTCGATTTTTCAATTTTTAGATTTTTTGTAAACTCCATTTTTTGATTTTTCGTTTTTATGGATTTTCGGTTTTTCGATTTTCCTGTTTCGATTTTCGATTTCTCGAATTTTTAACTTTTCGATTCTTCTGGTTTCCTCAGTTATTCAATTTTTTGACTTTCCGTCATTTTGATTTGTCGATTTTTCAACTTTTCGTTTCTCAATTTCTCAGTTTTTCAATATTTCGATATTTCGATTTTTACTTCTCGACTTTTCGGTCTCTCGATTTTTCGATTTCTAAAATCGAAAATTGAAAAATCGAATAAATGAAAAAGTTTTAAAATCCAATTAATGTAATAGAAAAATGGAAAAATTCCAAAATCCTAAAATTGAAAAAGTGAAAAATTTTTTAAATTATAATTAGATACATATTTAAAATGAAAACTGACAAACTGAAAAGTCAAACTGAAAATACGAAAAATTGAAAACTGTAAAAATTGAAAAATCGAAAAATTGAAAAATTTCACAGTGAAAAAACAAGAAGTTATAAAATCGGAACATTGATAAATCCAAAAATTATACAAATTGAAAAATAAAAACCAAAACATCCAAAAGTTGGAAAATCGGAAAACCGAAAAATTGAAAAAACGAAAAATCGAAAAATTGCAAAAATAAAGAAAAACAAAAACGGAAACCAAAAATTGCAAATCAAAAATTTGAAGAAATGAAAAATTAAAGAATCGAAAAATTTAAAAATTAAAAATTGAAAAATTGTACATTGTAAAAAGAAAAACTGAAGAAACAAAAAAAAATAATAAAAATTGAAGAATTAAAAAATTCAAGCACAAAAACTGCGTGAGTGGCATGTTAGAGGTTATCAGAAAACAAAAATCGCAAAAAAATATAATTTTGCAAAGAAGCGTCTAAAAAACTAAAAAAATTATGCTATTTTCAAAAACCATTTCAATTTCACTTGAATCCAAACCAATTAAAAAGATTGTTTCTATGAAATTCTCCGTGCTATTTTTTTTTCAAGAAACCATCAAGAGATTATTTCCAAAAAACGTATTTTTTTATTCTGAGAAGAAAATCCGCATTTAAAATTTCTATTAATGAATTATTGAACCACAAACAGTTAATCCATCATTGATAATAATAATCTTTTACACCGTAATTTCTAAATCCACCAAAAATTATAGCAGCTTTCTTTATTACACTTACACGTTAGTCTAACGTTTAATATCAAAATAAACAACAATAAAATCGGTGTAGGCTTATTATTAATAAACTTTTCTCACCGTAGACTTAAGTCTAATCAACCGAATCCCATTTCTTAAAAAAATACTCACTGAATTGATTAACGATCCAGCAATCTTTGAAATTTAATTGCCAAATAACTGTCAACGTGCAAAGCCAACATGATTATTAAAAAAAAATATCATGGTTTACTAGCAAGTACCACCATAAATAATTCCTTCAAATCGTAATTTTTAATTAATCTCACAAATTTAATTTTCTTGTTATCAGTAATAATAATAACAATAAACTGATATGAACGCATTGATAAACTACAATTATCTGAAGTCTAGGGTAAAAACTGAACACGGATTCATAAACCACGTGTATATGGGGGTGTTATTTGTTTTAATCATCTGTATAAACACTGCCAAAAATTGATCGTAGCGATAATAAATTTTGTCTGGTAATATTTTACAGATTTGAGATAAGATTAATCCAGCAAAAGTGTCTAATCTAATCTCGACAGTATGCTTCCGATAAGTTTACTTTTTACTTCTTTTCCGATGATTGCTGGTGATAATTTTAGAAGCCGTCGCCAACCATAACCATAATTTTGCAATTACAGTACCGTCAAGTCGGTACTTTTCGATTTTTCTTTCAAAAAAAAAAAAAAAAGACGAGTTGGATGAGTTCGGGTGGTCTCGGTGGCCATCCGAAATTCTACGTATTTTCTTACAAATAACACTGCCAACTACAGTCTTTTACAAAAATATTACGTTATAAGCAACTTTAACGTTAAAAATTCGACACCACAATAAAACCAGTTATTTTCACACGCATCTATTACGTAACGCAACGTAGCGTGCAACGCTCGAACTTCCAGTCTAGTTCGCGTCGTGTTGCGCTACGTCGCACTTAAAACCGCGTCAACTTTAATCCAAAAACGGTCTTTACAATGGACAAGAAAACCTCAAACAATGCACGCACCAAACACCCGAACACCGGGCGTTCCAAACAAGTGAAACTCCTCAATAAATTGTCCACATTCGAACCACTACGCACAGATTTCGAAACCATCGAGCTCGAACTAGAGAACCAAAATCTGCGAAAGATGATCACCTTGGTTGAAGGCAAAAACAAAGTCTTGGAGGAGCACTGCAGTTTGCTCAAGGAGAAAAACCTCTATTTCGAGACGAGATTACGCGATTTGGAGGTAGAAAGAAAGAGGAAATCGGACAAGAACGAGTCAGACGAAGACGGAGAGCAGGTAAACAAATACACGGTTTGAGTTTATCGTTATCTATTTTATAACAGGAGTCTGAAAAAGACGACGAGGAAAAAAAAGCGACGTCGTCGAAAGACAGGATCAGCGGGGTGTTGTTTGGGGTCGCGTTGCCAAAAATTGGAACTTTTTTTTCGAAAATTCGGGAAAAAAGGCGCGAAATTAAAGATTTTATAGAGGAGAATGGGCCAGAAGGGGCTGGTGCACACTGTCCTATGGGTAAAGCGGACTTCAAAGACAAAATTCAAGCTCTAAAGGTGAATGACAAGCGATCTTTATCCTCTGCCGTTTTTCCAAAAAATTTATTACATTACATACTTAAACAATTACAATAAAAATTTCACAGGTCAATCTATTCCGTGTAGTGATAGTTCTAGGATCTTTGATGGTCCTGTCTGGAGTGGGTTATGCTGGGTACAGAATTTGGAAAACGAGATACCGAAACCCTAGTTACCTAGGTACAACTCCCCCCTAGTCCCCATGTTTCAAAAATTAATTAACAAAAATTTTAGTTCCTTCTGACGACGACGAAGACAGCGCCGAAGAGCTTTTCCGAGCACCAGGGGCATCCCGGGGCAACGACACCATCATGAAAACAAACTCAACCGACAGTTTTGAAGCCCCCGGTATCAGCACAGACTTCAGAAGTATACTAGACACAGCAAACAAAAAATAGAATCTATTTAAGCCAAATAATTATTTTTTCATTGTGGACGTGGTAATAAAAATAAATTATTAATTGTTGATTTGTAACTTAGGCCTTAGCGCTGCCAACGTTATCAAAATGGCCTCTTCTGTCCTAATTGTTTTGGATGCTTGACGCGGCAACGAGTTCAAGTAATGATCAAAAAGTAACCTTGGATCGTCAGCTTCAAGGACATCGTCGTTTTCAAGGGCGAACTCAAGTCCTTCAACCCCTCCAAACACAATCAAAGCGTGCTTAAATTGGGGACAGGCGAATTCGTCGACACTGGTGCCTTTGTCTGAAGTCCCAATGGTCAGATCATACCTAAAAAACTGAATTATTTAGCTGTTATAAAGCGAATTTCAAGTACCCTTCTTTGTGTGGACTTTGTGAAAATACTTTCGACAAAGAATTGGCCAGTCGGATTACGTAGCCCCAGTAAACCCCCTTGTCGGCGCGCGGGGTCGACGGCGGCACGATAACCCCCTTCCACTTCTTCGTAGTTTCTTCCAAAAGTCTCACAGTACATCTTAATCCAGGTGACAACAATTTATCGACTTGTACTTCCTTCAGCAACCCCACATTGACGAGGGACCCCCGGCCTGCCTTCACCGTCTTGTTCAACACAATCCCTTCCCTACAACCACCAAAACTAATACAAATTAACCAAAATTGAACCTAACCTATAATCAAAAAAGTCCGTTTTGCTTAAGTGATGAGGGGCATTCAAAGGATTCAAAATCCCGCAATACTTTAAGTGGGCGTGAATTGGAAAAAAGTGCTTTCTGAGGTACTGGGGGCACTCCAAATATTGCAAAATTCGCCCCAATTGCATACAACTGTCTCGAATGCTTCTGACGCCGTCTTCGTCTTCCACGGTCGCTTTTTTCGCGTTTGCTTCGTCTGCGTAGTCGTCGAAGACCACGATTTCGTCCACTTGGAACATGCAAGCGGCCCTGGCGATCTGCCCCGCTAGATAAGTCCGTAGCTCCGGGGTCTGCGCGGTCTCCAGAATTGACCCAGGCACGGCAATCGATACAGTCGCAACGGTTTTGGGTGGATCGGGGACCGTGGAGGCTTCGCCCGACGATTGGGGCTCCACTTGTTTTTGTAGTTTTTTCTTCAAATTAATTTCTTTCCACTTTCGTTTCTCTTCTTTACGAGATTTGTTGATTTCGCTCCAACTTTTAAGCTTAGTGGTCGATTCTTTAACTTTACCCATAGTTTTTAATTTGTAAATTAGAAGCTCTGAAAAACTAACCTCACTTTTGTGACCGTGATTTAGAAACATAACCTCACTTTTTCTAGTTTGAATTTAAATGCGAATTTTTGTTTAGTGGTGAGTTTATGATTGAATCGAGACTCTGTAGATGGGTTTGCGTGCGTTAACGCAACTTGTTTTAATGTCTGGACTAGTCTATTCTGTGTTAATAGGTTGTTCACGATTTTAGGTTATGTATAAAGGTTATGTTTCATCCAACAATCATTTATTATTAAAATTTATAATAAAAATACCACGGAATGTCAACCAAAAAAAACCAACGATAATAACAATTTGACACCATTTCCGAAAAAAGTGAATCACAAATGGCAGCCTTAAACGTTGCATTTATGAATTGAGCGTTCTACGGTTTCCCTTAGGTTCGCCATTACAGCCCTTTGGTCGCTAGAGTTGATAACTGCGGTCCCCGCCACGATCATGTTGGCCCCCGCCTGAAACCAATCGTGAGTTTTGCCCTCTCACACTTCGTCCCTCACCTCTGCACACGCCGTTATCGTGTTTAGGCCGACGCCCCCGTCCACCTCTATATCCAGCCCCGGATAGTTGTGTCGCAGCCACTGCACTTTAGGCATCATGTCCGTCATGAACTGCTGCCCCCCGAAGCCCGGCTCCACCGTCATGATTAAAATCATGTCGGCGTGGTCGATGTACTGGCGCACCGCCTCGATTCCGGTCCCGGGCTTCAGCGCCAGCCCCACCGTCATGCCCGCCTCGCGGATTTTCCGGCACAGAGGGATGACTTCCTTGACGGGTTCGATGTGGAATGTGTACTGATTGACGCCGGCGTCGGCCATGGGTTCGACCCACTGAAAATGCCAGGGTATTGGAAGCTCGGGGGCTCCGACTACTCACTTTTGCGGGCTCCGAGACCATCATGTGGGTTTCGAAGAACGCGTGTCGGATTTTGTTCCGGAGGCATTTGACAACCGGGTGGCCGATTGTGAGGTTAGGAACGAAGTGGCCGTCCATGACGTCGAGGTGGAGGTAGTCGGCACCGTTGTCGAGGAGGCGCTGGGACTCCAGGAAGAGTTGAGATAGATCGGCGTTGAGAATCGATGGTCCTATTTTGCATTTTAGCGATTTTGGGGACACAGCCATGTTTTGGTAGAAGGCGGGAAATTGACAGCAAAGTGACGGGTGCGGGATGACAACCTCGCAACTTCACAATCACCAGATTCCGGCGATTGTGAAGAATACGAATATCACCCAAACGACTAAATAATTCTAATAATAGATCTTAAATTGTAGATAGATTTTCTTGTTTTCGAATAAATTTTAGAAATAGTGTCGCGCTATTTGAGTCTCATACATCTTAATCGGTGTTTACTTTTGGCAAAACTGCTAACCAAAACGTCACTCCAGTGACGTCACGAATGGCCGAGTTTAAATGTCACCACATAAATTATAAAATACATTTTTTTTATTACGTAGAAAGCGTTCACTACAACATAAATAGCACTGATAAGCATGGGAAACGATGACGTTGTACCTTTATCAAGCAGATAACGAAATTTCAAGGGTCAATTTTTCGTTTTGTGTGGAGGCTACTTTTTGCTGAAAGGGAGAAAATATACTTTCACTAGGTCGGCAGGAATGTTAAGATTACCTTGACCTTAAGTATCGTGTTCAATGAGGTGAACTACATCTAGCCTTGCCACACTAGTGGAATGCAATTGAAATTTTTCTGCAACCATTATCGACATGTTTTCAGTTGTGTTGGACGAAATTTGCGTCCTCTTGGACTCTTATAAGGGTAGAGATAAAGTGAGTACTTGAATCAGTGTTCTTAGTACCTAAACAACTGAAATATTGTAGATCCTACGGACACTATGTTACAGCACAAAGTTGATTGGTGGGGCCAGTTCCAACAAGCTTCTGACCGAAAAGATGCTAAAATTTAGCAAGATTATGTCAGCCACACGAACTACTCTCAGACTTTTAGATGATTTTCCAATGTTGAAGTACAACTTAGAGTATGGTTTTGGAAAAGAGGTTAGGTCCTCACTTTTTTTTAATTTGTGTCTATATACACACATTTTTTGTGATCAGGAACCTGATAAATTGATGGCGGCACTTGGAGTCACCACAAATATCATCGACCAGTTGTACTACCCTGTGGAAAAAGTTGGCTGGCTTGCAGAAAATAATTTGATTAGTGGGGTAGACACAAACAAATGGGACACCATAAGTTCCATATTCTGGGTGGCGTCGATTTACTTAACCCTGATGAGGTAACCATTGGGTTAAACTTGAAAAAAAAATTCACCTTTTTTTTGCAGGAGTTTACACTTTGTTGCCGTCCTACAAAAACACAAGCACTGTGTTACGTTAAAGAACGACGAAAAGTAAGCCCTTTGTCACCAATTTTCCAAAAATAATAAACATTTTCAGCACGTCCTTGGAACAACTTCTTTCAAGACAACACTACGAAATTCTGACGTGTGTCCGTTTAAGTCTGGATTTCGTCCACGCCGTGAACACCCTTCCCAAGGGATTCCTCTGGTCGTCCAAACTGAACACCTGGCAGGTCGGTCTTATAGCTACTATGTCATCAGTTCTAGGGATATATCAGATTTACGCTAAGAAAAAATTGTAAATATTGTTGTTTTATTAATAAATAAAGTAAGCGGGGTACAAAAACACGGTTAAACCCAACGTGATTTATTAGTTTAAAACACATAAAATACATTTTTTGAATACAGGAACAAACGAGAAAAGAAAGATAAAAAATTTAAAATAGTTGTCCAATTCCACCACGCATGCATTAAAACGCACGAATTCAATTTAAAACAACATGCACAACACGGGATAGATCTGATACTGTGTTCCGAGTGAGGAGTATGGCATCTGCAACTTTATAATAGAAACGTGGGTTTTCACTATATCACGTATCTATGCTCTGTTGTGCAACACCTGAGAATTTGAATGTTAAAATACCAAATAAAAAAATTCTACAATTAGAGTTATGGTTTAAAACGAACAATTTCATTAAAACAACGATAAAAGTACTAAAATTTTTGGTCGAGTTAAAAGCTTAGAAAATTTGGTCAGTCTCTGCCATGCAACACGACATTAGTCCATGCTAAAACTCAAAAAAATTGGTAAAATCGTTCACCAATTTTGTGATGCGACTATGTTAAAAGGAACTTACGCTACAATCACAAACAATCAACAAAACAAACAGTACTAAAACAAAAAACAAAACAACGTAAAAGATATTCTGAGAAATGTAGGAGACTGCATATTTTTGATGTTTCTAGTTAAGGTGAACAAGAGAAGCGAAATTATGCATATGATGTTTAATAATAATGACATTTATCCATAATACAGAAAAAACTGGTAGCCAAAAAATCGTATCCAAAAACGTCGCGGTTATCTTAATCGATCAGTCCTACTTTACAGAAAATACTGCACTCATTATACACATAGGTGTACTGTAGAATCATTAAATGCTACCCAACTACCCATCTAAATTTAGAGTTAAATTAACAAAATTATGATTTAAAAAGTATTCATCAAACTCTTAAAACTATTAGTTTAGGACAATGAATAAAGACTTTGGATCTATCATAAAATCACAATTACAGCTACTTCGAAAACTGTTTAGTGAGTGTTAAAAACCCACCTCCAAATACCTAACCATCATTATTAAAACGGGTTATCTGCACAATACACATTTCGCTATTATCAAAAATTAAAGGAAAACGTACAGGATACAACCCCCCAGAATTATAGTACATAAAAATCGCAAGATTTCGCAAGAGTTCGCAAACTCTTCAAGGCCACCAATATACATCTTGGCAAATTTTAAACAACCTATACTAAAAACAACAGCAATGTAACATATCCTACATCTAAGAATAGTTCGATAATATGACTAAACACATGATGAGCATTTTTACTACATGGGCTACACCTAAGTAAGATTGAACGGCGAAGTCGTTTCGTTTATTTATTGATTCGAAGTGGGGTGGTTTCCCACCGTCGGGTAGTTTTTCGAATTCCTCATCAGCGGCTTGTGGTGGCGGGTACCGTTATCGTGCTGCCACTGCCAGCAGTTACGGCAAAAGTAACGGAAACACACGATATCACGACAGAAATAGGGGCCTTGCTGGACGTTGCATACCGAGCACAGCGAGTCCTCCAGATACGGGTCCACTTGCACCTGACGCAAGGAAATTCGTTTTTTAAACTTCAAGAAAAACACCTGCGTATTTTTTTTAATTGAAATGTTAGAATTTTGATTTGGATTCGCTTAGCAAATTCTGGTGGGGATGGACACTCGTAAAACCCCAAAGTTCTTGTAATTTCGTTGAAAAACATAACATTTGTGATTCTTTTAAACTGCTAAGAAAAAACACGCCAGGAACCTCAAAATTCTTTCAATAAAAAAATAAATAAATAAATAAAACACCAGGAGGCGAAGAGTATTACAAATTTTTCAAAAACGAAACACTAAATTTCTAAAAATATCAAGATTATCTCCAAAAAAGGTCTCGAGGTTTTTTCTTTTTTTTTTCCATATTAAATTAAAAAAGACTACTCCATGATACAAATTTCCAAATTTTTTGAACGGCACTTGGGCCCCTGATTTTTTTTTTTTATTTTAATTAAATGCTTCTCCGGGGTGTTTTTTAAATTAAGTTCTTAAAAAATATATCCTAGGAGTCCCCGAGATTTTTTTTTTGTTACCAAGATACGTATCTCATATTCTTAAAAAAAACACCAGGGTTCCCGAGATTTTTTAAAATTCGTTTTATTAAAATACCAAGAAACTTTACAATCTCAAAAAAAAAACCTCAGAGGCCTCCAAAGTCTTTTTCGATTTATTTTTTCAAATGAAATTCCACTAAGGGCCCCCAAGATTCTTTCAATTAAAAAAAAAGCCATTTAAACCATTAAAAAAAAGACACTAGAGACCCATGAAACTTTGAATTTTTATTTTTTTAATTAACTTTAATAATATTACAGGCCTCCAAGGTCTGTTTTTCGAAAAACTGAAAAATCAAAATATCGAGAAATCGAATAGTGGAAAAATTGAATTATCAGAATATCGATAAATCGAGAAATTGAAAAGCCGAAAAATTGAAATACGAGAAGTTAAAAAATCGAAAGATCGGACAATGGAAACACGTCGAAAAATTGTAAAATCAACTTCACTTTTTTGATTTTTCGATTTCTCAATTTTTCAATTTTTTATTTTCTCAGTTTTTGGACATTTCAGTTTTGAGATTTTTCAGTTTACTTATTATTCAATGTTTCTATCTTACGATTTTGCAGGTTTTTGATTTTTCAATTTTTCGATTTTTTTAACGTTTCGATATTTCGACTTCACTTTTTTCATTTTTCGATTCTTTAGATCCTCAGTTTTTGGATATCTCAGTTTTGGAATTTTTCAATATTTCTGTTCTTCGACTTTTCCATTTTTGATTTCTGGATTTTTCGATGTGTCCACTTTTTACTTTTTCGATTTTTAAATATTAGATTTCTCAATTTTTTGGTATTTTAATTTTTCAATATTTAAAATGTTAAATTTTACGATTTCTCGATTTTTCATTTCAGCTCTTCGGTATTTCAATTTTTCAAAGGTTTCGATTTCTTAATCTTTCGATTTTTCGACTTCCCGGTTTTAAATTTTCTGTTTTTCAATTTTTCATATTTGACATTTATAAACTGTCAATTTTTCGATTTTTCAATTAATCGATGTTTTGATTTTCCCATTTCTTGACCTTCGAGTGTTTCGATTTTCCTGTTCTTCAATTCTTTAATTTTTTGATTTTTCAATTTTTCGATTTTTTAAGGTTTCTATTTTTCGAAGTTTTAGTTTGGGGACTTTTCAGTTTACTCCTATTTATTTTTCAATTTTACAATTTCTCAATATTTCAATATCTTGGTTTTCAGTTTTTCTCTACAATTTTACGATTTTTAAATATTTCGATTTTTCAAATTTTGACTTTTATAAACTCTTTATTTGTCGATTTTTCAATTAATTGTTTTTTTAGGTTTTTTGGTTTTTCAATTTTTCTATTTTTCAGGTTTCGATTTTTCAACTTCACTTTTTTGATTTTTCGATTTCTCAATTTTTCAATTTTTTAATTTCTCAGTTTTTGGACATTTCCGTTTTGGGATTTTTCAGTTTACTTATTATTCAATTTTTCGAATTTACGATTTTGCAGATTTTTGATTTTTCAATTTTTCGATTTTTTTAAGGTTTCGATATTTCGACTTCACTTTTTTGATTTTTCGATTTCTCACTTTTTCGATTCTTTAGATTCTCAGTTTTTGGATATTTCAGTTTTTCGATTCGTCAGTTTTTCTTTCATTTTGCAGTTTTTCAATATTTCTGTTCTTCGACTTTTCCATTTTTGACTTCTGGATTTTTCGATGTGTCGACTTTTTACTTTTTCGATTTTTAAATATTAGATTTCTCAATTTTTTGGTATTTTAATTTTTCAATATTTAAAATTTTAGATTTTTCAAGTTCTCGATTTTTCATTTCAGCTCTTCCATATTTCAATTTTTCAAATGTTTCGATTTTTTCTTTCATTTTCCAGTTTTTCGATATTTTAGTTTTGGGATTTTTCTATATTTCGTATCTTCGACTTTTCGATTTTTGGCTTCTGGAGTTTTCGGTGTGCCGATTTTTTTACTTTTTCGATTTTTCAATTTTTCGATTTTTTAATTTTAGATTTTTTAGTTTTTAAAATTTTAGATTTTTCGATTTCTCGATTTTTCATTTCAGTTCTTCGATATTTCAATTTTTGAAGTTTTCCAATTTTTCAAATGTTTTGATTTCTTAATCAATCGATTTTTCAACTTCTCGGTTTTAGATTTTCTGTTTTTCAATTGTCGTTTTTTCAATTTTTCGATTTTTAAATTTTAGATTTTTCTGTTTTTTGATATTTTAATTTTTCAATATTTAACATTTTAGATTTTTCGATTTCTCGATTTTTCATTTCACTTCTTCGATATTTCAGTTTTTCAAGTTTTCGAATTTATCAAATGTTTTGATTTCTTAATCAATAGATTTTTCGAATCCCCGGTTTTAAATTTTTTGTTTTTCAATTGTCATTTTTTCAAATTTTCGATTTTTCAATTTTTCATATTTGACATTATAAACTGTCAATTTTTCGATTTTTCAATTATCAATTTTTTTTTCAGAAACAAAAAAAAGCCGTTTAAACCATTAAAAAAAGACACTAGAGACCCATGAAACTTTTAATTTTTATTTTTTTAATTAACTTTAATAATATTACAGGCCTCCAAGGTCTGTTTTTCGAAAAACTGAGAAGTCAAAATATCGAGAAATCGAATAGTGGAAAAATTGAATTATCAGAATATCCATAAATCGACAAATTGAAAAGCCTAAAAATTGAAATACGAGAAGTTAAAAATCGAAAGATCGGGCAATCGAAACACGTCGAAAAATTGTAAAATCAACTTCACTTTTTTGATTTTTCGATTTCTCAATTTTTCAATTTTTTATTTTCTCAGTTTTTGGATATTTCAGTTTTGGGATTTTTCAGTTTACTTATTATTCAATGTTTCTATCTTACGATTTTGCAGGTTTTTGATTTTTCAATTGTTCGATTTTTTTAACGTTTCGATATTTCGACTTCACTTTTTTCATTTTTCGATTCTTTAGATCCTCAGTTTTGGGATTTTTCAGTTTTTCGATTCGTCAGTTTTTCTTTCATTTTTCAGTTTCTCGATATTTCAGTTTTGGAATTTTTCAATATTTCTGTTCTTCGACTTTTCCATTTTTGATTTCTGGATTTTTCGATGTGTCGACTTTTTACTTTTTCGATTTTTAAATATTAGATTTCTCAGTTTTTTGGTATTTTAATTTTTCAATATTTAAAATGTTAAATTTTACGATTTCTCGATTTTTCATTTCAGCTCTTCGGTAGTTCAATTTTTCAAAGGTTTCGATTTCTTAATCTTTCGATTTTTCGACTTCCCGGTTTTAAATTTTCTGTTTTTCAATTGTCGTTTTTTTTCAAATTTTTGATTTTTCAATTTTTCATATTTGACATTTATAAACTGTCAATTTTTCGATTTTTCAATTAATCGATGTTTTGATTTTCCCATTTCGTGACCTTCGAGTGTTTCGATTTTCCTGTTCTTCAATTCTTTAATTTTTTGATTTTTCTGGTTTTTGATTTTTCAATTTTTCGATTTTTTAAGGTTTCTATTTTTCGAAGTTTTAGTTTGGGGACTTTTCAGTTTACTCCTATTTATTTTTCAATTTTACAATTTCTCAATATTTCAATATCTTGGTTTTCAGTTTTTCTCTACAATTTTACGATTTTTAAATATTTCGATTTTTCAAATTTTGACTTTTATAAACTCTTTATTTGTCGATTTTTCAATTAATTGTTTTTTTTTTAGGTTTTTTGGTTTTTCAATTTTTCAATTTTTCAGGTTTCGATATTTCGACTTCACTTTTTTGATTTTTCGATTTCTCACTTTTTCGATTCTTTAGATTCTCAGTTTTGGGATATTTCAGTTTTGGGATTTTTCAGTTTTTCGATTCGTCAGTTTTTCTTTCATTTTGCAGTTTTTCGATATTTCAGTTTTGGGATTTTTCAATATTTCTGTTCTTCGACTTTTCCACTTTTGACTTCTGGATTTTTCGATGTGTCGACTTTTTACTTTTTCGATTTTTAAATATTAGATTTCTCAATTTTTTGGTATTTTAATTTTTCAATATTTAAAATTTTAGATTTTTCGATTTCTCGATTTTTCATTTCAGCTCTTCCATATTTCAATTTTTCAAATGTTTCGATGTCTTTCTTAATCTTTCGATTTTTCGACTTCCCGGTTTAAGATTTTCTGTTTTTCAATTGTCGTTTCTTCAATTTTTCGATTTTTAAATTTTAGATTTTTCTGTTTTTTGATATTTCAATTTTTCAATATTTAACATTTTAGATTTTTCGATTTCTCGATTTTTCATTTCACTTCTTCGATATTTCAGTTTTTCAAGTTTTCGAATTTTTCAAATGTTTTGATTCCTTAATCAATCGATTTTTCGACTTCCAGGTTTTAGATTTTCTGTTTTTCAATTGTCGTTTTTTCAAATTTTCGATTTTTCAATTAATCGATGTTTTGATTTTCCCATTTCTTGACCTTCGAGTGTTTCGATTTTCCTGTTCAATGCTTTAATTTTTCGATTTTTCAGACTTTTGATTTTTTATTTTTTTAAGGTTTCAATTTTTCGACTTCACCTTCTGGATTCTTCTATTGCTCAATTTTTCGACTTTTTAGGTTCTCAGTTTTTGGATATTTCAGTTTTCGGATTTTTCAGGTTTTCTTTCATTTTTCAGTCTTTCGATATTTCAGTTTTGGGATTTTGCAATATTTTGATTCTTCAACTTTTCGATTTTTGGCTTCTGGAGTTTTCGATGTGTCAATTTTTTTACTTTTTCGATTTTTCAATTTTTCGATTGCTTAATCTTTCGATTTTTCGACTTCCCGGTTTTAGATTTTCCGTTTCCAATTGTCGTTTTAAATTTTTCGATTTTTCAATGTTTTGATTTCCCGATTTTTAGTTTTTCTTTCATTTTCCAGTTTTTCGATATTTTGGTTTTGGGATTTTTCTATATTTCGTATCTTCGACTTTTCGATTTTTGGCTTCTGGAGTTTTCGGTGTGTCGATTTTTTTACTTTTTCGATTTTTCAATTTTTCGATTTTTTAGTTTTTAAAATTTTAGATTTTTCGATTTCTCGATTTTTCATTTCAGTTCTTCGATATTTCAGTTTTTCAAGTTTTCGAATTTATCAAATGTTTTGATTTCTTAATCAATCGATTTTTCGAATCCCCGGTTTTAGATTTTCTGTTTTTCAATTGTCATTTTTTCAAATTTTCGATTTTTCAATTTTTCATATTTGACATTATAAACTGTCAATTTTTCGATTTTTCAATTATCAATTTTTTTTTCAGAAACAAAAAAAAGCCGTTTAAACCATTAAAAAAAGACACTAGAGACCCATGAAACTTTTAATTTTTATTTTTTTAATTAACTTTAATAATATTACAGGCCTCCAAGGTCTGTTTTTCGAAAAACTGAAAAATCAAAATATCGAGAAATCGAATAGTGGAAAAATTGAATTATCAGAATATCGATAAATCGAGAAATTGAAAAGCCCAAAAATTGAAATACGATAAGTTAAAAAATCGAAAGATCGGACAATCGAAACACGTCGAAAAATTGTAAAATCCAGATATTGAAAAGTTACCAAAATTGGAAAATTGAGAATCGGAAACTTGAAAAACCTAGAAACCTAAAAATCGAAAAATTTTAAAAACTAAACAATTAAAAATTTCAAAATTTTAAAAATCGAGAAATTGAAACACCAACAAGTCGAAAAATTGAAAAATCGAGAAATTGAAAAACCGAAAAACAGAAAAATCGAAAAATTGAAAAATCGGAAAACTGAAAAATTTAAAATCGAAAGATCGCGGAATGGAAAAATAAAAAAAAATGAAAAATCGAAATTCTAACGTTTTCAAAAATTGAAAAATTCAAATATGTATCGAAAAACCGGAACATCAAAGAATCGAAATATCGAGAAATCGAAAATCCAGAATTTGAAAACTTCCAGAACTGAAATGACGAAAACTTGGGAAATCGAAAAACTGAAAAATCGGAAAGTTAAAAATTGAAAAATCGAGAAACTGGACAAATAAAAAATCGAAAAATTGAAAAATAAAAATTTCGACGAACTGAAAAATTCAAATTTTGAAGAATCGAAATATTGAAAAATTCCAAAACTGAAATATCGAAAAATTTAAAAATATTTAGAAGAAAAACTGAAGAAACGAAACATCGAAATTTTCAAAAACTAAAGCATGGAAAAGCCGAAAAATTGGGAAATCGAAATAGCCTAAAATCAAAAGATCGAAAAATTAAAAATTGAGAAATTTAAAATAAAAAATCCATAAATCGAAAAATCGAGAAATTTAACAACGAAAAAATCGAAAGATCGAAAAACTGAAAAGTCTAAAACCAAAAAGCCGAAAATCGAAAGATCGAGGAATCGAAAAATCGAAATTCAACTAACGTTTTAAAAATTGAAAAATTCAAATATCGAAACGTGGAAAAATGGAGAAATTGGAACATCAAAAAATTGAAATATCGAGAAATCGAAAATGCAGAATTTTAAAAATTCCAAAACTGAAATGACAACTTGGGAAATCGAAAAATTAAAAAATCTCGAAAAGTTAAAAATTGAAAAATCGAGAAATTGATAAATTAATTAAAAAATCGGAAAATCGAAATCTCCATAAATCGAGAAATAGAAAAATTGAAAAACCGTAAAACTAAAAAATCGAAAAATTGAAAAATAAAAATATCGACGAAATGAAAAAATCCAAAATTAGAATATCGAAAAATTGAAAAACAGACGAGATTTAAAAATTGACGAATCGAAAAATTAAAAAAAAAATTAAAAATCGAAAAGTCTAAAAACCGAAAGATAGAGAAGTCAAAATATCAAGACACACTGACAATTTAAAAATTCAGAAGATTACAAAAAAGAAAAAAAAATTGAGAAATCGAAAAATCTCAAAATTTAAAAACCCGAAAAATCAAAATTTCCAAAAATTGAAAACTTAGAACATCGATAAACCGAAACATCAAAAGAGAGAAAAATCTAAAATTTTGAAAATTGAAAAGTAAAAAATTGAAGAATCGAAATATTGAAAAAATGGAAAAATAGAAAAATGAAAATCGAAAAATTGAAGAATTGCATAAACTAAAAAACAGAAATCGAGAAATCGAAAAATCTAAAAGTCGAAAAACAGAGAAATTGAAAAATAGGAAAATTAAAGAATTGAAAAAGAGGAAAATGGAAGTTGAAAAATCGTCAAATCGAAAATTTACAAAATTCAAAATAAAAAACTGAAAAATCGAGAAATCAAGAAGTGGAAAAATACAAGAATCAAAAAATCGAAAAATCTAAAAGCCGAAAAATCGAGAAATCGAAGTCGAAAAATAGAAAAACCAATTAATCGAGAAATTTTAAAATTAAAACTTTAGGAACGCCAAAAACTGAAAAATAGAAACATTGAAAAACTGAAAAATCTGAGGAATCTAAAAATCTAAAATTTAAAAAATTGCAAAAAATAAAAATCGAAAAGTTGAAAAATTGAAGATTCCAAATATTGAAAAATCGGAAAACTGGAATATCGGAAAATTAGAAAACCTAGAAATCGAACTGCTGAAAAATCGAAAACCTTTAAAATCGATTGGTGGAGGAATCGAAATATGGAAGTGCCAAAAATTCAAAAATAGAAAAATTGAAGAATTGAAAAAGGGAGGGAATTGAAAAACTGAAAAACCGAGGAATCGAAAAATGGAGTAATCGGAAAATCAAAAAATCGGGAAATTGAAAAATCGTCAAGGCGAAAAATTGAAAAACCGAAAATTTAAAATTGAAAAATCGAGAACTCAAAACGTCGCAAAATCCGAAAATCTAAAAGCCAAAAAAATAGAGAAATCGAAAATCTAAAAAATCGAAAAATCAATTAATCGATTTTTTTATTTTAAATTATTAAATAAATAAATAAATAAATAAATAATCGAAAAATCTACAAATAAAAAACCGAAAAATAACATCAAAAAATTAAAAAATCCATAAATTGAAAACTCCAGTAATCGAAAAATAGAAAAATTGACAAATCGAAAAACCGAAAATTTTAAAAATTGAAAAATCAGAAAGCTGAAAATTCAAACACTGAAGAATTGTAGAACTGGAAAATTGAGAAATCGAGAAGTCAAAAAATGAAAAAATCTAATCTAAAAGTCGAAAAAACGAGAACTGGAAAAGTTGAAAAATCGAGAAATCAAGAAGTCGAAAAATCCAGAAATGGAAAAATTAAAACATCAGAAAATCTAAAAGCCGAAAAGCGAGAAATCTAAAATATTGAAATGCCAAAAATTGAAAAATAGAATAATCGAAAAACTGAAAAATCGAGAAATCAAGAAGTCGAAAAATCGAAAAGCTAAAAAATCGAAAAATCAATTAATCGAAAAATCTAAAAATAAAAAATCGAAATTTTTTTATTGAAAAATTCAAAACTCGTAGAATTGATGAACTGAAAAACCGAAAAATCGAAACATTGATAGTAGAAGAAGTAAACAATCGAAATATTGAAATGATCCCAAAACTGAAATATCGAAAAATTGAAAAAATGGAAAAAATTAAAGAATCGAAAAACTGAAAAATCGAGAAATCGAAAAGCCGAAGAATCGAAAATTTAAAGAAATGAAGAAATCGATAAATCGTAGATTCGAAATAGTGAAAAAATCCAAAACTGATGTATCGAAAGAGTGAAAAATGGAAGAATAATTGAAAAACTGAAAAATCGAAACATTGAAAACTCGAGAAATGGGAAAATGGAAAACTCAATTAATTGAGAAATTGAGAAATCAAAAGCCGAAAATTCAAAAACATCAGAAATTGAAAAATCGAAAAATCAAAAATTTTAAAAACCGAAAAATTGAAATCTCGACGCCCTGGAAAATCAAAATATTGAAAAATTCTAAAACTGAAATATAGAAAACTTGAAAAGTAGGAAAAAAATTGAAGAATCGAAAAAATAAAAAACTCTGAAAATTGAAACATGAAAAATTGAAAAATTGAAAAATCGAAAAATTAAAACCTTGAAAAATTGAAATGTGTATTCAAAAAATCCCAAAACTGAAATATCGAAAAATTCAAAAATATTTAGAAGAAAAACTGAAGAAACGAAACATCGAAATTTTCAAAAACTGAAGCATGGAAAAGCCGAAAAATTGAGAAATCGAAATAGCCTAAAATCGAAAGATCGAAAAATTAAAAATTGAGAAATTTAAAATAAAAAAATCCATAAATCGAAAAATCGAGAAATTTAACAATAAAAAAATCGAAAGATCGAAATATCGATAAATCGACAAAATTGAAAAACTGAAAAACTGAAAAATCGAAAATCGAAAGATCGAGGAATCGAAAAATCAAAAAAATGAAAAATCGAAATTCTACAAACGTTTTAAAAATTGAAAAATTCAAATATCGAAAAGTGGAAAAATCGAGAAATTGGAACATCAAAAAATCGAAATATCGAGAAATCGAAAATGCAGAATTTGAAAAATTCCAAAACTGAAATGACAACTTGGGAAATCGAAAAATTAAAAAATCTGAAAATTGAAACATCGAAAAATTGAGAATTGAAGTCGAAAAATCGAAACACTAGATTTCTAAAAATATCAAGATATCTCCAAAAAAGGTCTCGAGGTTGGCCACTGATTTTTTTTTTATTTTAATTAAAATGCTTCTCCCGGGAATTTTTTTAAATCAAGTCCGAGATTTTTTAAAATTCGTTTTATTAAAATACCAAGAAACTTTACAATATCAAAAAAAAAACTCGCAGACTTCCAAGGTCTTTTTCGATTTATTTTTTCAAATGAAATTCCACCAAGATTCTTTCAATTTTTTTTTTTTTCAAAAACAAAATACCAGATGTCCCCAAAAGCCGTTTACACCATTAAAAAAAGACACTAGAGACCCATGAAACTTTTAATTTTTATTTTTTTAATTAACTTTAATTATATCCTGAGGTCTCTTTTTTAAAAAACTGAAAAATCAAAATATCAAGAAATCGAATAGTGGAAAAATTGAATTATCAGAATATCGATAAATCGAGAAATTGAAAAGCCCAAAAATTGAAATACGAGTTAAAAAATCGAAAAATCGGACAATTGAAACACGTCGAAAAATTGTAAAATCCAGAAATTGAAAAGTTACCAAAATTGAAAAATTGAGAATCGAAAACTTGAAAAACCTAGAAATCTAAAAATCGAAAAGTTGAAAAATTTTAAAAGCCAAACATTTAAAATTTCAAAATTTTAAAAATCGAGAAATTGAAACGCCAAAAAGTCGAAAAATAGAAAAATCGAGAAATTGAAAAACCGAAAAACAGAAAAATCGAAAACTTGAAAAATCGGAAAGCTGAAAAATCTAAAATCGGAAGATCGCGGAATCGAAAAATTAAAAAAATAAAAAATCGAAATACCGAGAAATCGAAAATCCAGAATTTGAAAAATTCCAAAACTGAAATGACGAAAACTTGGGAAATCGAAAAACTGAAAAATCGGAAATTTAAAAATTGAAAAATCGAGAAACTGGACAACTAAAAAATCGAAAAATCGAAATCTCTATAAATGGAGAAATGGGAAAATTGGAAAACCGAAAAATTGAAAAATAAAAATATCGACGAACTGAAAAATTCAAATTTCGAAGAATCGAAATATTGAAAAATTCCAAAACTGAAATATCCAAAAATTCAAAAATATTTAGAAGAAAAACTGAAGAAATGAAACATCAAAATTTTCAAAAACTGAAGCATGGAAAAGCCGAAAAATTGGGAAATCGAAATAGCCTAAAATCGAAAGATCGAAAAATTAAAAATTGAGAAATTTAAAATAAAAAAATCCATAAAACTAAAAATTGAGAAATTTAACAATGAAAAAATCTAAAGATCGAAATATCGATAAATCGACAAAATTGAAAAACCGAAAAACTGAAAAGCCAAGAACCGAAAAGTCGAAAATCGAAAGATCGAGGAATCGAAAAATCAAAAAAATGAAAAATCGAAATTCTACAAACGTTTTAAAAATTGAAAAATTCAAATATCGAAAAGTGAGAGAAAAAATCGAGAAATTGGAACATAAAAAAATCGAAATATCGAGAAATCGAAAATGCAGAATTTGAAAAATTCCAAAACTGAAATGACAACTTGGGAAATCGAAAAATTAAAAAACCGTAAAACTTAAAAATCGAAAAATTGAAAAATAAAAAGATCGACGAACTGAAAAATTTTAAAATTAGTATATTGAAAAATTGAAAAATAGAAGAGATTTAAAAATTGAAGAATCGAAAAGTGGGAAAATCGATTTTTTTTTTAATTGAAAAATTCAGAACTCATAGAATTGATGAACTGAAAAACCGAAAAATCGAAACATTGATAGTAGAAGAAGTAAAAAATGGAAATATTGAAAACATCCCGAAACTGAAATATCGAAAAATTGAAAAATGGAAAAAATTAAAAAATCTAAAAACTGAAAAATCGAGAAATCGAAAAGCCGAAGAATCGAAAATTTAAAGAAATGAAGAAATCGATAAATCGTAGATTCGAAATAGTGAAAAAATCCAAAACTGATGTATCGAAAGAGTGAAAAATGGAAGAATAATTGAAAAACTGAAAAATCGAAACATTGAAAAATCGAGAAATGGGAAAATGAAAAAATCAATTAATTGAGAAATTGAGAAATAAAAATTTTAAAAACCGAAAAATTGAAATCTCGACGCACTGGAAAATCAAAATATTGAAAAATTCCAAAACTGAAATATAGAAAATTTGAAAAGTAGGAAAAAAAATTGAAGAATCGAAAAAATAAAAAACTCTGAAAATTGAAACACGAAAAATTGAGAAATTGAAAAGTCGAAAAATCGAAAAATTAAAACCCTGAAAAATCGATTAATTCAAAACATCCCAAAACTGAAATATCGAAAAATTGAAAATTTAAAGAAATTGAGATCCTAGAATTGAAATAGTGAAAAATCCCAAAACTAAAATATCGAAAACGCGAAAAAAGGAAAAATCGAAAAATCAGAAACCTGAAAAAACGAAAAATTGAATAATCATGAAACTGAAACATGGAAATATTGAGAAAATAAAAAACTCGGGAAGTTGGAAATTCAAAGAATCGAAAAATTGAAAAATCGAAAGCTGAAATAAAAACTAAAAAACCCAAAATTGAAATATCGATAGTTCAGGACTATGTTGCTTTTTAGCATTTATTCGACAAAATTGTAAGATGAGATCATCAATTCCTTTTTTTTAATTTTTATTTTCATTAAATTCTGAAAAAAGACACCCGACACTTTTTCAATTTTTTTTAACTCAACACTAGGGCTCCCAAGACTTTTTTTTTATTAAAACGCTAGGGGACTCCGAGATATTTTCCCGTACTTAAAAAAAGGCAGTGAGGCCCTCGAAAAACCTGAGGGTTTATCCAGAAAAAATTGAAGATGACGTCATTAAGTTCTTAAATAGTGTTAACATTAATCTTAACACAGTTACTAAATTAGTCAAACGTGAATATGAACATGAAGCGTCGACCATAAATGTGCCGCCTCTCCGAAAAACCAATCATACTACAAGCGCACCCTCAAACCATATCATAACAAAACACAACCAACACACGCCTACCTTTTTGCTGAATTTCGACGTTTTGATCTCTATAAAAGCGGCAGCTACGGCCTTCATGTACGACCTCGGATTATTGAAAGTAACTCTGCCGGATCCAATCGGATACTTGTACTTATCCGTGTCGATCCCCGTATAAACGACACCGTCAAACAGATCGTTCATGATTTTCGCCAGCCCTTCAGCGTTCAGCATCCCGTGGAGCGCCCCCACGAACACCGTCTTGTTCGGATCCAGCTTCTGCGTAGTCGATTTCGTGCAGTTGGAATCGTTGAGAATCCACGGGATGACTTGCACCTGCCAACCAAACACCCATTTAGTAACACACTGTCCCCGAAAAAAGCACCAGAGTCACCTCTTTGGCTTTCATGCGCTTCGAGCTGATCTTGTAGTACCAGTTTCCGGAATTGGCGTAGTCGTTAGTACAAGCTTGCAATAAAGCCTTAACGTTTTTTTCAGACTCGAAAATGATATAAACGTATCCTTTTGGTTGCGAAACTTGCTTTTCTTTCCCCGGCCATTCCACGCGTATGAGTCCAAATTGCTTGAACGCTTGTATCAGAGCTTGCTCGGAAATGTCCCAGGGTACGCCGCCCAGAAATACTTTACTGGAATAACCAGAAGGTTTCGTGGTGCGTGGGGGTAGGACACCGCTCCAGGTCCAAGTCGCTTCACAAACCGCTACAACAAAATTCAAAAAACAACTATAGACATTTCTTACGAATTCTTACATGCCGCGGACCGGTGAAAACGAGCCGCTCTGTCCAACTGCAACCCGTCGGCAACGTTAACCAAAGAAGCCCCAGAATTCCACTTGTCAAGAACGTGCTAAAAACACCACAATAACCCACAGACGTACAGTCGAGTCAACGTACCGAACTTCCGCGTGTGCAAGACGAGGGCAAAAGCGAGCCCAGGACTCCTGAAGGGTGCTGCAAGCACTTGAGGGCCTGGATTGCTTGTAAGCTGTGAAGGCTCGACAAATCTACCTCGTCTCTGAGAAAATTCCGGGCCAGGGTGTCGTTCAGAGACAAAGAGTTCTGCTGCAACAGCACGATTTGTTTTCTAGTTGGGGAAGATAAGCTTTGCTCACCAATATGACGGAGAGGTTTCCATCGACGTTTGAACAACTGCTGGCGTCTGATTCCGGCGAGTTCGAGCGAGAGCCGCTGCTGCTGAAGAGCGAACGCTCGAGGATACTGGGGCTGTTGCTGCCGCAGAAATCGCTACTGCAATGGTTAAGTAATTTAAACTCAGAGAACGAATTCACTAGGATTTTTTTGCATTGGATTAAATCTTTCACAGTTTTTCAAAAAACGGAGGTGTTTCACCATACTTCCATTATATATATATTAGGGTGATTCAAAAAAAAAAATATTTTTTTTTTCGTGCAAAGAGGTTCAAAAGTTTCTTTTCAACGTAAAAAAATACCAGTTAAAATTTGAGCTCTTAATATTAATATTAAGACCGTCCGCATCGCGTTTTTCTATTTCCCATAAGAATAACATGGGAAAATTTTTGTTTGCACCTTCTGATTTTTATTGCTAGCCCGTCGTGTGTCGTGAAAAAAATTCAATCACATATTTTTATAGAGAATTGAACGCTCTACAAAAAGTGTCTCCTATGATTGTGCGAGAAACCTGATAGTTGAAGAGTTATTTTAGGCTAAAGTTAAATTTATCCAAATTTTGACGTTTTTGATGCATTACAATAAATTTGATGGTCTTATTGGAATAAATCACCACAAAAATTTATACACATTTTAAATTTAGTTTTTTAAACAGTAATTGTTTATAATTTTATGCTATAATAAGGCCAGTAAAACTCTTTCCGAACATTTTCAGCATCAGTGGGTTAAAAAATCATAGTCAGGTTTCTCGCAAAATCATAGGAGACACTTTTTGTAGAGCGTTCAATTCTCTATAAAAATATGTGATTGAATTTTTTTCACGACACACGACGGGCTAGCAATAAAAATCAGAAGGTGCAAACAAAAATTTTCCCATGTTATTCTTATGGGAAATAGAAAAACGCGATGCGGACGGTCTTAATATTAATATTAAGAGCTCAACTTTTAACTGGTATTTTTTTACGTTGAAAAGAAACTTTTGAACCTCTTTGACACGAAAAAAAAAAATATATTTTTTTTTGAATCACCCTAATATATATATATAAAAAATACTGGGCTTTTTCAGTAGCTGTTTCAAATTAACTAGTAGTAGTTTAAATTTTACAAAAAAGCGAAAATCTTGATCAAAATTTTTCACCGCAGTCATCACTAAGGTTACAACATGTTTACAATTTTCCTTTTTCATACACTTCGTTACCAACTCGATTTAGAAAAAAAATCTGATAGTTCTCGCTAAACAATACGGGCGAATTTGACACGAAATAACATTAAATAATAACCCTAAAGACTGATATAAAATTAAAAAATTAAAAATTCAACAGACTAGTTAGACTATAGTCTGGATTTAAAGTTGTTTCTGCTTCGTTTGCATTTACAACAAAAACATGAAATTTCTCACCCCCTTTTGACCAAATTATTGAAAAAAAAAAATCGAGTAATGGGGCTCCGTTGCCCTTTTCTGCTCTCTCTCCCACTAATCAACCCATACATACCACGGTGAGGAGCTCGCCAGCGACTGGAACGAAGAACTGCCCAATGGTAAATTCAGCGGGTACTTGGGCATGCTGATGGGTGAGTAGGTCATAGGTGACGTCGGAAACTTCGATTCGTCAAAATTCAGCTGAAAGCACAAAAAACGCCAAAATAAACACGAAACCAGCACGTCAGTACGACTTAATTAACAACATTTCCCATTGTTAAGCACAAAAGAACGAATCGAAAAATTACCTGCAGATTTGTAGAATTGACAGGTGGCGTGGCGAGCCCATATGTCGCAGAATTCGCAAAATCCAACAAACCCCTCGGCGAATTCAAGCCAAATAAGTCACTTATAGACATCGTTTCACCTGACACAAACGGAACTTTATTTGCTTGAGAAATGACTCGTTAAAGCGATTTTTAATGCGTTTCAAACTTCAAAACAAGCAATCGGCAGCGACTTTTCTTCACTTGTCGAAAAAAGTGACGCGAAAAAGCGCGGCCAACTAATGGTAAAAAACGCAGCAAAAAGTTATCGGGTCGTTGTGGAATGTAAGAGGGATTGGGATTTTTGGGCAATTGTTGTTCTTCGTTTTTTGTTTTATTTTTTTACACGTTGCGATATGACAAAGTTGTTTAGTTGAGTGCTTTAATGCTTTAATGGAGTTTCGTAACAGAACTGGTGTAATTTATGTTTTCAGATTGGTAGTCATTGCAAAATTAATTGTTATATAAACAAATAAAACAAACGTTGAAGAATGAAAACTGTTCTTTGGACGCAAACGCGATTTATTTGGCAATGAATTTTGGGTGCTACTTTGGGTAATTTCACGTATTTTTGGGGGCGCAAGGTTGTCTTTAGCTTAAAATAATGTTAATAATAATTTTTTTATTGTGAAAATTTAAACTTCAAATGTTACATACAATCTGACATTTGTCGTGTCAACCATGACAAAATTCCCCAAAATTTTTAAATATGCCATTTTTTAAGGAAAAAAGGAACCTCTGAGATTCTTTCACATAAAAAAAGACATTAGGCACCCCCGCGATTATCCTTCAAAAAAAAAAAAACAAAAGCCCTTGAGATTCTTCCAAATTCTTAAAACAGAGTCACCAAGTGCCCCCGAGATTCTTCCGTTTGAGCTTCAAATGTTACGATCTGACATTTGTCGTACCAATCACGAAAAAAAATCCCCAAAGTTTAAAAAAATGCCAATTTTTATTTAAAAACGACGGCTGACGTCTCGTTTTTCAATTTTGGGATTCATGCTAAAAAAAATCACTAGAAGCCCCCCTGATTCTTTCGAACTAAAAAAAAAGACACCAGAGCCCCCCGGGATTCTTACATTCTTAAAAAAAAAGAAAAAATTTAAGCTTCGAATGTTGCAATCTGACATTTGTCATACCAATCCCCAAAATTAAAAAAAATGTCAATTTTCATTTAAAAATGACGTCTGACAACTTTGGGATCGATGCTAAAAAAAACTAGAAGTCCCCCAGGCTCTTTCGAATTAAAAAAAAAAGGAGACTAGGGGCCTTGGGATTCTTTGACATTCTTAAAAGAAAAAAAATAATACAAAGGGCACCCCGGTCCTCTTTTGTGATAAAAAAATATCACCAAAGGTCCCCGTGACTCTTTCACACTCATAAAAAAAAAAATGCCAATTTTCTTTTAAAAATGATGTCAAAAAAACACTAGAAACCCCCCAAATTCTTTCCAACTTTTAAAAAAAGGTACTAGGAGTCTCTGGTATTCATTAACATTCTTAAAAAAAAATAAAGGGCGGGTGGGCGGGGCTAGTATCTGCTAAGATAAAAGTGATTTTGGCAGATGAGATACCCTCTAAAAAAAGAGAGGGCGGGTGGGCGGGGCTAGTATCTGCTAAGATAAAAGTGATTTTGGCAGATGAGATACCTTCTAAGAAAAGAGAGGGTGGGTGGGCGGGGCAGGTACTCGTTAAGATAAGACTGATTCTGGCAAATGATAAGACTTATAAAAAAGCTCGATGTTGTAGACAAACATTGGCATTACTTATGTGTTATACTTGTTTTAATATACTGGGTGTCTGGAAAATGGCGAATAAACTCTCCGGTACGCTTTTAACAATAACTGGTGAGTTTGGGAAACAGTAAAAAAAATTCCTTCTCACATTTTGGTGGAGTTATAATGATTTTAAATTTGGTTCTTTTGTTACGTTTAACAACTAAATAAAACATTCATTTTCACAATAACTAGTAATAAAAGTTTTAGTTCTTATTTTAGTTGGTACTAGCCCCGCCCACCCGCCCTCTCTTTTCTTAGCGGGTATCTCATTTGTCAAAATCACTCTTATCTTAGCAGCTATTACCCCCCGATTGGTTATTGTCCTAAAAAAATCAAAGGTGGATTACAATCACCATCGTTACTAAGAAATCAGAAAGTAGTCGGAGGTATTCACAAAAATTCAAATTTTTTATTTTTTTTGAGGATTTCCGAAACCCCTAAGTTAAGAAGAGTTAATCCGCCATTTTCCAGATACCCGGTATAAAGGTTATCATAAATAAATATCCTGAAAATTATTTTTTTCATTAGTAGAAACCGTAAGACAATAAATTGAAAAAATAAACTTTCAATTTTTTGACGCAAAATGATTTTGTTTTGATTTCTAATCAAACTTAACCTAAATCTTCAACACAAAGAAAACCGTTTACACGTCGCTGAATTAATCATTTTATGTTTCACCATCTATCAACTACCTGCGTATACTCAAGCAATGTTAATAGCACACATTTATTTATTTTTTAAGAAATCATCACATCAAATATTTCATACATAACCTCAATCTTCTTTTTGAACCTTGGTTGCAAAAGTTGAACTTTACTCCCTCTAAACAAGTCGACAATTGCATGCTTCATGGCGATTAGTGAAAAAAAAAAAAACTAAAACCCCCGGACTCTTTCGAAATTAAAGAAAAACAACACCAAGAGCCTCCAGTATTCTTTAAAATTCTAAAAAAAAAAAAAACAGAAGGGATCCCTGACATTCTTTCGCATTAAAAAAACAACACTGAAGGGTCCAGATCTAATTCGTCTTAAAAAAAATGCACTAGGGGCCTCCGCGTTTCTTTCACATTCTTAAAAAAAAGACAAGGTTTGGCATAAAGGAAAAAACATTATTAGGAACCCCCGCAATTTTTTCGCTTTAAAAAATATCACTAGGGCCTTTGGATAATTTCCCGGATATTTGGAAACAGTATTATTGTCTTCATCTTTACACATTGTTAAACAAATGCTACAATCTGACATTTGTTGTACCAACCACGACAAAATTCTCCAAAATTAAAAAAAAATGCCAATTTTCATGTCTGACTTCTCGTTTTTTGAGTTTGAGACTCATGCAAAAACTATAATTGAGAGTGTTTCGAACTTAAAAAAAAGACACAAAAAAAACACCAAGATAGTCTTTCGCTTTAAAAAAATCTCGCTAGGGGCCCCCATGATTTTCCCGTTATAGTAAAAAACACAGTATCTGTAGCACAAAAAAAATGCATTTTCACATAATTAAACAAATAATAATTAATTAGTGTGAAAACTGAAACTTCAAATCTGACATGTGTCATACCAACCATAACAAAATTCTCCAAAATTAAAAAAAGCCAATTTTCTTTTAAAAATGATGTCAAAAAAAAAACTAGAAACCCCCCAAATTCTTTCCAACTTTTAAAAAAAGGTACTAGGAGCCTCCGCTATTCATTAACATTCTTAAAAAAATACAGAAAGGAACCATGACATTCCTTTGGATAAGAAAAAACAGAGTACTTCCTAAAATATGAGTGATTTGGAAAATAACAAGCTCTAAGAAAATAAAGAGTTGGGGGTTGGGCTACTACTTGCTAAGATAAGACTGATTTTGGCAAATGATAAACAAATAAAGGGTGGGCTAGTCCTTCGTAAGATATGACTGATTTGGAAAATAACATATCCTCTGAGAAAATAAAGGGCGGGTGGGCGGGGCTAGTATCTCCTAAGATAAAAGTGATTTTGGCAGATGAGATGCCTTCTAAGAAAAGAGAGGGTGGGTGGGCGGGGCAGGTACTCGTTAAGATAAGACTGATTCTGGCAAATGGTAAGACTTATAAAAAAGCTCGATGTTGTAGACAAACATTGGCATTACTTATGTGTTATATTTGTTTTAATATACTGGGTGTCTGGAAAATGGCGAATAAACTCTCCGGTACGCTTTTAAGAATAACTGGTGAGTTTGGGAAACAGTAAAAAAAAATCCTTCTCACATTTTGGTGGAGTTATAATGATTTTAAATTTGGTTCTTTTGCTACGTTTAACAACTAAACAACACATTCATTTTCACAATAACTAGTAATAAAACTTTTACTTCTTATTTTAGAAGGTGCTAGCCCCGCCCACACGCCCTCTCTTTTCTTAACGGGTATCTCATTTGCCAAAATCACTCTTATCTTAGCAGGTACTAGCCCCGCCCACCCACCCTCTCTTTTCTTAGCAGGTATCTCATTTGCCAAAATCAGTCTTATCTTAGCAGCTACTAGCCCCCCTGATTGGTTATTGTCCTAAAAAAAATCAAAGGTGGATTATAATCACCATCGTTACTAAGAAATCAGAAAGTAGTCGGAGGTATTCACAAAAATTCATTTTTTTTAATTTTTTTGAGGATTTCCGAAACCCCCAAAGTTAAAAAGAGTTAATCCGCCATTTTCCAGATATTCGGTATAAAGGTTATCATAAATAAATATCCGGGAAATTATTTTTTTCATTAGTAGAAACCGTAAGACAATAAATTGAAAAAATAAACCTTCAATTGTTTGACGCAAAATGATTTTGTTTCGATTTCTAATCAAACTTAACCTAAATCTCAACACAAAGAAAACCGTTTACACGTCGCTGAATTAATCATTTTATGTTTCACCATCTATCAACTACCTGCGTATACTCAAGCAATATGAATAGCACACATTTATTCATTTTTTAAGAAATCATCACATCAAATATTTCATACATAACCTCAATCTTCTTTTTGAACCTTGGTCGCAAAAGTTGAACTTTACTCCCTCTAAACAAGTCGACAATTGCATGCTTCATGGCGATTAGTGAAAAAAAAAACTAAAACTCCCGGACTCTTTCGAAATTAAAGAAAAAAAACACCAAGAGCCTCCAGTATTCTTTAATATCCTTTAAAAAAAAAAAACAGAAGGGATCCCTGACATTCTTTCGCATTAAAAAAACAACACTGAAGGGTCCAGATCTAATTCGTCTTAAAAAAAATGTCACTAGGGGCCTCCGCGTTTCTTTCACGTTGTTAAAAAAAAGACAAGGTTTGGCATAAAGGAAAAAACATTATTAGGAACCCCCGCAATTTTTTCGCATTAAAAAATGTCACTAGGGCGTTTGGATAATTTCCCGGATTTTTGGAAACAGTTATATTATTGTCTTCATCTTTAGACATTGTTAATAGTAATTAATTAATGTGAAAATTTAAATTTCAAATGCTACAATCTGACATTTTTTGTACCAACCACGACAAAATTCCCCAAAATTAAAAAAAAAAAATGCCAATTTTCATGTCTGACTTCTCGTTTTTTGAGTTTGAGGCTCATGCAAAAACAATAATTGAGAGTGTTTCGAACTTAAAAAAAAGAGACACAAAAAAAACACGAAGATATTCTTTTGCTTTAAAAAAATCTCGCTAGGGGCCCCACGATTTTCCTGTTAACGTAAAAAAAACACAGTAGGTTTAGCAAAAAAAAAAATGCATTTTCACATAATTAAATAAATAATAATCAATTAGTGTGAAAACTGAAACTTTGAATCTGACATGTGTCATACCAACCACAACAAAATTCTCCAAAATAAAAAAAAAGCCGATTTTCTTTTAAAAATGACGTCAAAAAAACACTAGAAACCCCCCAAATTCTTTCCAACTTTTAAAAAAAGGCACTAGGAGCCTCCGGTATTCTTTAACATTCTTAAAAAAATACAGAAGCGAACCATGACATTCTTTTGGATTAAAAAAAAACAGAGTACTTCCTAAAATATGAGTGATTTGGAAAACAACATAAGCTCTAAGAAAATAAAGGGTTGGGGGTGGGGATACTACTTGCTAAGATAAGACTGATTTTGGCAAATGATATACTCTCTGAAAAAATAAAGGGCGGGTGGGCGGCACTAGTGCTTCGTAAGATATGACTGATTTGGAAAATAACATATCCTCTAAGAAAATAAAAGGTGGGTGGGCGGTTCTAGTATTTGTTAAAATAAAAGTGATTTTGGCAGATGAGATACTCTCTAAGAAAAGATAAGGTGGGTGGGCGGGGCTAGTACCTGCTAAGATAAGGCTCTTTTTGGTAAATGACATACCTTCTAAAAAAAGACAGAGCGGGTGGGCGGGGCTAGTATCTGCTAAGATAAAAGTGATTTTGGCAGATGAGATACCTTCTAAGAAAAGAGAGGGTGGGTGGGCGGGGCAGGTACTCGTTAAGATAAGACTGATTCTGGCTAATGATAAGACTTATAAAAAAGCTCGATGTTGTAGACAAACATTGGCATTACTTATGTGTTAATATTTGTTTTAATATACTGGGTGTCTGGAAAATGGCGAATAAACTCTCCGGTACGTTTTTAACAATAACTGGTGAGTTTGGAAAACAGTAAAAAAAATTCCTTCTCACATTTTGGTGGAGTTATAATGATTTTAAATTTGGTTCTTTTGCTACGTTTAACAACTAAACAACATTCATTTTCACAATAACTAGTAATACAAGTTTTAGTTCTTATTTTAGCAGGTACTAGCCCCGCCCACCCGCCCTCTCTTTTCTTAGCGGGTATCTCATTTGCCAAAATCACTCTTATCTTAGCAGGTACTAGCCCCCCCCCCCCTTTTTTCTTAGAGAGTATCTCATTTGTCAAAATCACTCTTATCTTAGCAGCTACTAGCCCCCCTGATTGGTTATTGTCCTAAAAAAATCAAAGGTGGATTACAATCACCATCGTTACTAAGAAATCAGAAAGTAGCCGGAGGTATTCACAAAAATTCAATTTTTTTATTTTTTTGAGGATTTCTGAAACCCCTAAGTTAAGAAGAGTTAATCCGCCATTTTCCAGATACCCGGTATAAAGGTTATCATAAATAAATATCCGGAAAATTATTTTTTTCATTAGTAGAAACCGTAAGACAATAAATTGAAAAAATAAACCTTCAATTTTTTGACGCAAATTGATTTTATTTTGATTTCTAATCAAACTTTACCTAAATCTTCAACACAAAGAAAACCGTTTACACGTCGCTGAATTAATCATTTTATGTTTCACCATCCATCAACCACCTGCGTATACCCAAGCAATGTTAATAGCACACATCTATTCATTTTTTAAGAAATCATCACATCAAATTTTTCATACATAACCTCAATCTTCTTTTTGAACCTTGGTCGCAAAAGTTGAACTTTACTCCCTCTAAACAAGTCGACAATTGCATGTTTCATGGCGATTAGTGAAAAAAAAAAACTAAAACCCCCGGACTCTTTCGAAATTAAAGAAAAACAACACCAAGAGCCTCCACTATTCTTTAAAATTCTTAAAAAAAAAAACAGAAAAAAATGTCAAATTTTCATTCAAAAATGATGTCTGACGTCTCGTTTCTCAATTTTGGGATTCATGCCTAAAAAAGACAAGCTCCCCAGACACTATTTGGCATAAAAAAAATATACCATATACTAGGTGCCCCAGAGATTTTTTCATATTAAAAGAATTGCCCTAGGGTCTTTGGATAATTTCTCGTATTTCGGGAGGCCTAATATTATGGTCTTCAATTCACACATTGTTAAGAACGAATTAATTCATGTAAAAATTTGAGCTTCAAAATGTTAACAATTTGACATTTGTCGTACCAACCATGACAAAATTCCCCAAAGTTTAAAAAAATGCCAATTTTTATTTAAAAACGACGGCTGACGTCTCGTTTTTCAATTTTGGGATTCATGCTAAAAAAAATCACTAGAACCACCCCAGATTCTTTCGAATTAAAAAAAAAGACACCAGAGCCCCCGGGATTCTCACATTCTTAAAAAAAAAGAAAAAATTTAAGCTTCAAATGTTACAATCTCCCATTTGTCATACCAATCCCCAAAGTTTAAAAAAAATGTCAATTTTCATTTAAAAATGACGGACTCGTTCGAAATTAAAGAAAAACAACACCAAGAGCCTCCAGTATTCCTTAATATTCTTAAAAAAAAAACAGAAGGGATCCCTGACATTCTTTCGCATTAAAAAACAACACTGAAGGGTCCAGATTTAATTCGTCTTAAAAAAAAGTCACTAGGGACAAGGTTTTGCATAAAGGGAAAAAGGTAATTAATGTAAAAATTTAAACTTCAAACGTCACAATCTGACATTTTTCGTACTAATCACGACAAAATTCCCCAAAATTAAAAAAAAATGACAATTCTTATTTAAAAATGACGCCTGTTTAACTTAAAATCCTATAATATGGCATTTATTATACCAATACATACTTATTTCGCAGTCCGTACAAAAGAATCTCCCCAGATTCCTTACTCATTTAAAAAAGACACTCGGGGCCCGTGTAAGAGCGGCGACTTTTTTGGCAATTTAGTAAAATTTTCTATTACGAATTCGTAATACATATATTTAAAACAAATCTATTTTACTGATAGATGAGAATCTTCACACGCACGTTTGTTTTACGTCGAAAACATACTAAAAACTCACGTTTCTTTTGCGCCGGAAATACGCGTATTTACAATGTGACGTAAAATGAACGCAATGTTTCGGTTTTTTCGTCGACACATTAAAAATTCGCTTACTGTGTGTTTGCAACAATATGTCGTGCTGGTCCAGAAGCGAATTAATCGAATGCCTCTGCAAAATATCGCTGGCCAAAACTGAGTCATCTGCGGGTGGCGATACCTGAAAATAATAAACAACATTGCACAACCGGCGCCTCTGACCACTCACTCACCGCTGAATAAACGTCTCCTCGAACTCCAACTCCGACTAACATAATTCCGAATAATGATAAAAGTCGCTGGATGCATAGCAAATAGTTGGTCGTAAAATTGAAATAATTGCATCCACCACAAATCACTTGACAGGGTCAATATGATGTTGTACAGTTGCCAAAATGGGGCTATTACCATAAACAGCCAATGTATGTGATGTCTAATTGTCACAATCCTGCCCCACATTTTTTTAATTAAAGTCGAAAAACAGTAAAACTAACTGTTCATGATCAATTAACCCATCATTAATAATTATTAGTTATGTTATTAGAAACGTTCTGATAAATTTTCAACTAAATAGGTAACAACCTCTTATTGTATTACCGCCACTTACATCAGCCGTGTCGAAATCGGAATAATTTTTCATGGTTTAATTTTTTAATTAGTGCACACTTGGCGAAACATCTTACATAAAATTGAAATAAAGATGGTAAAAATGAAAGTCCGGCGAAATAAGTCGTGTTTAGCGGCCGTAACACCACATACGTAGAAATCGGAAAACGTATTTAACCTAATAACAATAAGAGTACCTGATTTTTCTGGAGACCTGGCATTCTTCGTTTAAATAATCATCACTCGAACACCACAACACCCGATGGCACGTGCTATCACTTTTGTCGGACTGTTTTTTCTGCGATGGTCACCCGAAGTGTGCTTACTGGAATTCGCTTCGGTACGATTGGCTACACAGGAGTGGAGGGGATGTGTTTACTTGTTGCACGTGTGCGCGCTACAGGTCGTTATATAAGAAACCCCCACGTAAAATTAATTTATTTAATCGGCTATCTTTACAATTATTTCACCACATTTTTTAATTTCGTTTCTAGATACTGGACTCGGTGAACTAGCTTATCGGATACTTTAAATTCGGTGTAGGGAATCGTCACGACTTTGTAGTTCTGGGATTGGAGGAGTCGGCACGCCAGCGCGTTCACCCCACTCGGCTCCACTTTCCCTATACACATGTCATGATAATCGAACGCTAGAATCGCGATTCGGAAAGTCTCGCCTCTGTTTTCGTAACCCTTGTTATAAGGCAGGGGGTTGCATTTTTTGTCAAGTAGGCACTCAGCGTCTGAAAACAAGTGTATTTTTATGCAACCAAAAAAAAATTAATTCATACCGATGGAGCACCCAAACCCGGTGTTCACGTTGACGTGAAGGTGATCCTCTAGGTTGATCAAATTTTTCAAAGTGTCCACCACAGAGTCTGCCATTTTCGTTTTCTCCTTAGACTTAGTCACACTCACGTCGTGAATATCAGACAAGGGTGACAACAAATCCCCTTCGTAGTTTTTCATTAATTTAGCGCTCGCATTAATGTTCAAAAGCTTCAACTTCCCGGCGGTTTTCGAGGGCGCAGCACCCTCGAACTTGCTCACGAAATCCGGCGCCAGAACGCTAGACAAGTGCGAGGGCGACGCCTGATTGAAAACCACCAAAGCCCAAACGTAGTTCAACCAAACTGGGGGCTTTCTAGCCTCTGAAAGCGACAACTGTGGCAACAAAACTTTGAAAAGTTCGTCAGAATTATTCGGTAAATAATTAACCGTTGCTAGAGTGATAAACAAACTGAAGACATCCTGGGGCCTACAAAGGCTATAGTTGTTTAAAATCCAGTCAGACAAAGCGTCCAAAATTTCTAGAATAATTAAAAAACAATTAGAATTAGCGTAGACAAAAAATAACCACGAACCGCAATTTTTGTACTTCAGGAGCCCCAAACTGGTGACAATGGACCCGATTACGGCGCTCTTCTCAATATCTTTTTTTAGTTCAAACGTGACATCAGTACAAATTTTGGATAGCAAATTCTCGTCGATAAAATTCAAGTGGCACATGCTGTACAACAAATCAGCGCTTTGTTTCAAGTCTAGTTGCTCCCCACTGGCTGTAATATTGTAAGCTAGAGTCCTCAGAAGCAGCACTGAACGTCGCTTTTTCACCGTAAGCGTGGTCATCACCTGGAAGAATTCGGTTAGTAGTGGCCCCTTAGTTGTAACATTAATTGACCTTGACCATCTGCCCCAAATTCAGCCCTGAAATCAACCGAGCGGCTTCATCGTCCGCCGTCACCATGAGTATCGTCGACAAATCCTCGCTCCGCGACGCTATATTCCTATTAATTTTGGCCCCCTTGCTCAAAATCCGGCACAACTTCACAAAGCGACTGTCGTTCTCGAAGTCAGAAACTTTGACTTTGCCAGAGGATGACCATTCAGCTAGGGTTGACACCACCTTCAGTGCGTGCCTGCGCGAAATCCCGCTTCCTTCCGAAATGGCCAATAGTTCGTTGACGTTTGTGGCTTTAGTGATTTTCTCGTCTGTAACGGGGGTGCTGATTTCCGCCTCCAGCTTCGAAATGGGTTTCAACGAGGCGAAAGCCGCCGCCACCATTCTGTTACCAGTTTTGATGTTCTTAATCTCGTCGGGACGGATTTCGCTGGCTTCAGCCACCGTGGATTTAAATAACTTGTAAGTGAGGAGGGTCTTGTTGTTGCTTCGTAAGTTAGTTATGATGGTTTGAGTCAATTTAAGCATTGTGGTTGTTGGTGGTCCCCCTTATGACATAATAAGTGAGGTTATGACTAGAAACCGTGTCCGGTATTTATCGATTTGAAACGTCGTGGGGTGTTAAATGGGGGGGTTGCTGCGTAAAGTCGCTGAAATACACTTATTTACAACTAAATTATAACTACAATGGACTTAATTATTAAAGTACACTTTTATAACCTCTACTTTTTGCCGTCTTTGACATTGTTGACATTGTTGACACATTAAATATCCCTAAAACAAAAACCCTGCAGTTATAACCATAGATTAATATAGATGCGACATACAGGCTGATTTTGCAAAACCACCCTTATTGACATTGGAGTCCTCAACCGTCAAAGGCACGGTTGTAGAATAGATAGGTTGATACACTAGCATACATTTGCATATCCCTGGTAAGCGACGCCAATTGCCGATCGCGTCGCCTGGTTTTTGACGTTTTAGGGACACAGAACTCTATAGGCATCTGTCTATAACCGATGTAATTAATAAAAGAAATCGTACTTATCGACTCCGATCAAATGTCATTTACAAATTTTGTATTGTTCATAAAGCAATGTAAACGAAAATCCCCAAAATAACTAGAATGATTTCCGCTCGACAAGGTAGAGGCGCTAGCTGTATGTGTCCTTTCCATGGATATAGGGATCGAAAAGAAGCGTCGCCATCCCAAGCCATTAGTGTACAAACCTATCTATTCTACAACCGTGGTCAAAGGCAAGCGCCAAATTTAAATAGTTAGTGTAAAACTTGTTTCACTACGACTCGTCGCCTGAGAACTTGTTTGATCTACAGACCAGAGCGCGCTCAGGCCAATGTCGACTCTAAGCGTTCAGAAGCGATTTGGTTGGTTAGGACTATAATTTCTGCGGGAAATGATATTCACAGTGAGAAAAAAAAAAAATCAAAATAATCGAAAATACGAAAAATCGAGAAATCTAATAATCGAAAAATCGAAACCCTAAAAAATCGTAAAACCGAAACATTGAAAAATCGAAATATCGAAGAACTGAAAATCGAAAAAATGTAAAATTCAAAAATCTAAAATTTAAAAACCGAATAACGAAAAATCGAGAAATCGAAACTGCCAAATTTAAAAAATCGGATAACTGAAAAATCGAAAAATCAAAAGATCAAGAAATCGTGGAGTCGAAAAGTCGAACAATTTGGAAACCGAAGTAGGCCAAAATCGAAAAATCGAAAAGTTAAAAATTGAACAAATTATAAATTGAGAAATTGACAATCAAAATATCGAAAAATCCAAATCTCGATAAATAGAGAAATCAAAAAAATTAAAAATTCGAAAAATTGAGAAGAGATAAATCGACAAACAAAAAGTTAAAAGTTGAAAAATTGGAAAAGCGGAAAAATCAAAAAACGAAAAATGGAAAACTGGAAAAACTGAGAAACCGAAATAGGCCAACACAAAAAATTGAAAAAATGATAAATCGAAAACATGAATAATCAGATCTCGATAAATCTGGAATGGAAAATTAACAAATCGAAAAATTGAAAAACAGAATATCTAAAACCAGGAAGTCGAAAAATCGAAAGGTTAAGAAATATTGAAAAATTAAACATAAATCGAAAAATCTAAAATTTAAAAATCCCTAAATTGAAAAATCGAAAAAGTAAAAAGATATATAAAGAAAAATCGAAAAATAAATCAAAAAAGTGAAGTTGAAAAATAGAAACCTTAAAAAATCGAAAAATTGAAAAATCAAAAACCTGAAAAATCAAAAAATTAAGGAATTGAAGAATCGGAAAATCGAAACACTCGAAGGTCAAGAAATGTGAAAATCGAAACATCGATTAATTGAAAAATCGAAAAATTAAGAGTTTATAAAAGTTTGAAAAATTCTGAAATGAAAAATGGAGAAATCGAAAAATCTAAAATTTTAAGAATTAGAAAATCTAAAATTTAAAAATCGAAAAAGTAAAAAAATCGACACATCGAAAAATTCCAGGAGTCAAAAATCGAATCGATTTTTTGAATTTCCCATTTCTAAATTTTTTGACTTTTCAGTGTTTGAATTCAAGTTCCGGGTTTTCGTTTTTCAATTTTCGATTTTTCAAATTTTCCATTATTATTATTCGGCTTCCACTTTAAGACGTTTCGATTTCTCAATTTTTCGGTCTTTTAGTTTCGGCATTTTTCAATATTTCGATTCTTCAGTTTTTCGATTTTTCGACTTTTCGATTTCTCGGTTTTTATTTTTTCGTTTTTTTAGTTTTTGGATTTTAAAATTTTAAATTTTTCAACTTTCAGTTTTTCCAAATTTTAATTTTTCAATTATGAAGACATTGCATTTTTCGGTTTCTCTATTTTTCGATTTTTAAAACAAATTTTTCGGTGTTTCAATGGGATCAATTTCTCGATTTTTCGATTCTTCAATTTTTCTATTTTTTCAGTTTTGACCTATTCCGATTTCTCAAATTTTCGATTTTTCTACTTTTCGGCTATTCGGTTATTCGATTTTCCATTTTTTTGATGTTTCAATTTTTAATTTTAGACATTTGGATTTATCGATTTGTCGATTTTTCAGTTCTCCGATATATTTTTCAATGTAGCGGATTTTTAAATTTTTGATTTTTCAGTTTTTTGGTGTTTCAATTTTTCGTTTTTACAATTTTTTAATGTTTTGATTTCTTGACGATCCGGTTTTTCTACTTTTAAAATTTTTCAAAATTTTGGATTTTTAGATTTCTCGATTTTTCGAGTTTTCGATTTCTCAATTTTTTAATACATATTTTAATTTTGACAACTTTTGCATTTCTCGATTTTTCAATTTTTCGGTTTATAACGTTTCTAAATGTTCATTTTTACGATTTCCTAATTTCTCAATTAATCAATTTTTTATTATTCCATTTTTCAATTTTTTACTTTTCGGTGGTTCGATTTTTCAGTTTTTCAATTAAATGTTTTGAATTTTCGTGTTATCGTTTTTCCATTTTTCAATTTTCCAAATTTTCGATTATCCGACTTCCAGTTCTCGACTTTTCGATTTCTCAATTTGTCGATAAAATTTAAAAATCGAAAGAGTAAAACTGAAATATGCAAAAACTGAGAACCCAAAAAGTTGAAAAATCCAAAAAGTGAAGTCGAAAAATCGAAACCTTAAAAAAACTAAAAATGAAAAATCAAAAACTTGAAAAATCGAAAAATTAAAGAATTGAAGAACAGGAAAATCGAAACCCTCGAAAGTCAAGAAATGGGAACATTAAAACATCGATTAATTGAAAATTCGAAAAATTGACAGTCAAAATGTCAAATTTGAAAAAATGAAAAATCCAAAATTTGAAAAAACGGCAATTGAAAAACAGAAAATCTAAAACAGGGAAGTCGAAAAATCGAAAGATTAAGCATCCGAAAAATTGAAAAATCGAAAAAGTAAAAAAATCGACACATCGAAAACTCCAGAAGCCAAAAATTCGAAAAGTCGAAGAATCGAAATTTCGAAATATTGAAAAATCCCAAAACTGAAAATATCGAAAAACTGAAAAATGAAAGAAAAACTGAAAAATCTGAAAACTGAAATATCCAAAAACTGAGACCTTAAAAGTCGAAAAATTAAGCAATCGAAAAATGCAAAAAGGGAAGTCGAAAAATCTAAACCTTAAAAAAACTGAAAAATGAAAAATCAAAAACCTGAAAAATCGAAAAATTAAAGAATTGAAGAACAGGACCATCAAAACCCTCGAAAGTAAGAAATGGGAAAATCAAAACATCGATTAATTGAAAAATCGAAAAATTGACAGTTTATAAATGTCAAATTTGAAAAATCGAAAATTTTAAAAAACGGCAGTTGAAAAACAGAAAATCTAAAACAGGGAAGTCGAAAAATCGATAAATTAAGAAATCAAAACATTTAAAAAATTCGAAAACTTGAAAAACTGAAATATCGAAGAACTGAAATGAAAAATCGAGAATTCGAAAAATCTAAAATTTTAAGTATTGAAAAATTAAAATATCAAAAACTGAACAATTTAAAATTTAAAAATCGAAAAATCGAAAGATTAAGAAATCGAAACATTTGAACAATTGAAATATGGAAGAGCTGAAATGAAAAATCGAGAAATCGAAAAATTAAAATACCTAAAAACCAAGAAATCTAAAATTTAAAAATCGAAAAAGTAAAAAGTCGACAAATCGAAAAATCCAGAAGTCAAAAATGGAAAAGTCGAAGAACAGAAACATTGAAAAATCCCAAAACTGAAATATCGAAAAACTGAAAAATGAAAGAAAAACTGACGAAACGAAAAACTGAAAAATCCCAAAATTAAAAAATTGAGAAATGGAAAAATCAAAAAAATGAAGTTGAAAAATCTAAACCTGAAAAAATAGAAAAATTGAAAAACCAAGAAACTTGAAAAATCAATTCATTGAAAAATCGACAAATAAAGAGTTTATAAAAGTCAAAAATTGAAAAATCGAAATATTTAAAAATCGTAAAATTGAAGAAAAAAACTGAAAACCAAGAAATTTAAAAATTGAGAAATTGTAAAATCCAAAAATTGAATAGTAAATAGGAGTAAAGTGAAAAGTCTCCAAACTAAAATTTCGACAAACTGAGTTTCGGTTAGAATGTGTAACAGATCACGGATCATGGCTTATGAATCAAATCGTTTCCGAACGCTTAGAGTCGACATTGGCCTGAGTGCGCTCTGGTCTGTAGATCAAACAAGTTCTCAGACGACGAACTGTAATTCGTAATATTCTGGTAAATCTAGTGTCAACATAACAAACACTGTTGCCAACATAAGTCGAGGAGTCCTCAACCGTCATTTAATTTAAACTATGACGCTTCTCTATGTTCTCTGTTATAACTATAACCTCAAAAACATTGCTACAGAACCAAAGAAAATGACCGGAATAATAGCAGTTCATTGTGGTAAATTCAAAAAAGCGGTTTTTCAGCCTCTAGTTTTCCATTTTCAGGGGCTGGCAGCCACAGCAGCTCTCACTACGCCAAATACAACAAACTATCGAAAAAAGCCTGCAAAAAAGGCGTCGAAGTGCTACTGAACGGCGGAAGTGCGCTTGATGCCGTTAAAGTCGTTATCGCAGTCCTGGAAAACGACCCCCTAACGAATTGCGGCTACGGCTCCAATTTAACTATGGACGGACGTGTGGAAGGAGACGCTTCAGTCATGGACGGGCGCACACTGATTTACGGGGGCTGCGGTGCCGTCAGAAACGTCAAAAACCCCATACATTTGGCGTACGACATTTGTGTGAAGCAGTTAACCCCGTTGCCCCTGGGTTTAATTCCGCCGTCGTTGCTTGTGGGAAAGGGGGCTCTGGAGCAGGCCAGAGCGTCTCGCGTGAAGACTGTCAACCAAAAGTCGTTGATTAGTCCAAAGGCGTGGTCGCAGTTTGTCAAATATAAAAAGAAACTGGAGGCTGAGAAAAGTGCCGAGTTGTTGGACACAGTGGGGGCTGTTTGTTTGGATAAAAATGGAGATGTGGCAGCTGGGTGCAGTTCTGGTAATGAGTGAAGTGTGTAGGTCACCAATGATGGTGTTTTGTAGGGGGGATACTTCTAAAGCGACCGGGAAGAGTAGGCCAAGCTGCTATTTATGCATCTGGGGTGTGGGCTGACAGTTTTAATAAAGAAGCGGAAAACCCGGTGGCTGTGTGTACCTCAGGGTGTGGGGAGCACCTAGTCAGGACCCATTTAGCCCAAACTATCAGTGAAGATATCAAAAATTGCTCGTGTCCAACCAAAGCCTTGAGTGATTCTATTACTCAAAGATTTCTAAGTGAGATGATTTGGTTGGTGGAAGTGACAATGTGAATTAGATTCTCGATATTTGCAGAGTGTCTCGAATAAGCTCTGTGGGGCTTTGGTGTTACATGTAGATAATCAGACTGGCGACATTTCGGTTCTGTGGGCCCACACTACCCAGACCATGAGTGTTGGGTTTATGACCTGTCTTGATAAAAAAGCGACGGTAAAGCATAATTTTGTGTGTTTCATGTATTTATCGGTTTTTTCAGGCAGTAGTTTCACAGTTACCAGATGACGTTCCAGTTGGGGTTAAAGTGAACGTGAGTGGGGTTTTTCATCGCAAGGAGTAAAAGTGGTTGGTGCTAAAAGCACGTTTTTTTTACACAAGTGCGTTCATTGCCAAGAATTTGTGTGATGATTCTTGATGAGAAAAAGTTGAAAACAGTGTGTAAAAATAAATTAATAAATATTAAAAAAATCATGTTGTTCTTCAAGGGTGAAACCACAGGCACAAAACAGGTGAAACTGAAAGAATAATTAACTTTTTAAAACATAAAAGGAAATATTAGTAACATTCTTCAAAAGTCTTATAAAAGATTCAGTTGGAATTTTGACAGTCAATAGTTTACGCCCGCAAATGACGAAAATAAAGTAATATAAAAGCTAAATTGCGTAATTTTTTTTTTATTTCGTTTGTGTTTCTTACAAATTTCGCCTGAAAACTTGTTTGATGTACAGACCAGAGCGCATTCAGGGAGGAAGTTTACACTCGCCATTCAAAATAACATTGTTTATAAATACAATATGTAAAAATGCACCAAAAACCCTCGAATTTTCCAATTTTCAGGTTTTCAGGTCTCAGAAAAATAATTCCGCTAATTTCCATGTTTTTTGCGCTACGCCGCTTTGCAATTTTTCGATTTTTTACTTTTTTGGCTTTTTTTTGTTTTCTCAATTTTTAATTTCTCAGTTTTTGGATATTTCAGTTGTGAGATTTTTCAGGTTCTGCATTCTTCAATTTTTCTTTCGTTTTTCAATTTTTCGAAATTTCAGTTTTAGGATTTTTCAGATTATTTATTATTACCCAATTTTTCGATTTTACAATTTTTCAGTTTTTCCATTTTTCCATAAATCGATGTTTTGATTTTCCCATTTTTTTTTTTACTTTCGACTGTTTCGATTTTATTATTCTCCAATTTTTCAATTTTTTGATATTTTTATTTTTCAATTTTTAAACTTTGAAATTTTTCGATTTCTCGATTTTTCATTTCAGTTCTTCAATATTTCAATTTTTCAAGTTTTCGATTTATTATTATTTCGATTAATCTTTCGATTTTTCGACTTACCGGTTTTAGATTTCCTGTTTTTCAATTTTATTTTTCGTTTTTTTCAAATTTTCGACTTTTAAATTCGATTTTTTAATGTTTTGATTTCCCAATTTGTCAAGATTTGGATGTTTCGATTCTTCAATTTTTCAATTTTTTAGGTTTTACGTTTGTTTCAATTTTTCAATTTTTGACATTTCTAAATTATCAATTTTTGGATTTTTCAATAAATCGATGTTTTTCTTGACTTTCGACTGTTTTGATTTCTCTATTTTTTAAGGTTCCGATTTTTCGACTTCACTTTTTTAATTTTTTGAATTCTCAGTTTTTCAATTTTTTAGATTCTCAATTTTTCGAAATTTTGGTTTTAGGATTTTTTAGTTTATTTATTAGTCAATTTTTCGATTTTATAATTTTTCAATTTTTCTCTTCTTCAATTTTACGATTGTGAAATATTTGATTTGGTAATTTTTTAAATTTGACTCTTGTAAATTCTCATTGTTTCGATTTTTCATTTTTTCGATTCGTCAATTTTTCAATTTTTTAGGGTTTTGATTTTTCAATTTTCCGATTTTTGAAGGTTTTGATTTTTTGACTTCACTTTTTTGACTTTTTGATTACTCGATTTTTTAATTTTTGTTTTTAGATATTTCAGTTTTGAAATTTTTCGATTTTTCCGTTCTTCAGTTTTTCTTTTATTTTTCAACTTTACGATTTCTCTTCAATTTTACGATTTTTAAAATGGCGATTTTTCAGTTTTTCAATTTTTGACGTTTCTAAATTCTCAATTTTTCCATTTTTCAATTAATCGATGTTCTGATTTTCCCATTTCTTGACTTTCGACTGTTTAGATTTTCCTGTACTTCAATTCTTCAATTTTTCGATTTTTCAGGTTTTCGAATTTTCAATTTTTCGATTTTTTTTAGGGTTTCAATTTTTCGACTTCACTTTTTTGGTTTTTCAATTTCTCAATTTTTAAATTTTTTAGATTTTCAGTTTTTTCATTCTTCAATTTTTCGATTTTTCAGGTTTTTGATTTTATAATTTTTCAATTTTTGACATTTCTAAATTCTCAATTTTTGGAATTTTCAATAAATCGATGTTTTAATTTTCCCATTTATTGACTTTCGACTGTTTTGATTTTTCTATTTTTTAAGGTTTCGATTTTTCGACTTCACTTTTTGATTTTTCGAATTCTCAATTTTTCAATTTTTTAGATTCTCAATTTTTCGAAATTTCGGTTTTGGGATTTTTTAGTTTATTTATTAGTCAATTTTTCGATTTTATAATTTTTCAATTTCACGATTTTCAATTTTTCTCCTCTTCAATTTTACGATTTTGAAATATTTGGTTTGGTAATTTTTCAAATTTGACTCTTGTAAATTCTCATTGTTTCGATTTTTCATTTTTTCGATTCGTCAATTTTTCAATTTTTTAGGATTTTGATTTTTCAGTTTTCCGATTTTTGAAGGTTTTGATTTTTTGGCTTCACTTTTTTGACTTTTTAATTACTCAATTTTTTAATTTTTGTTTTTAGATATTTCAGTTTTGAAATTTTTCGATTTTTCCGTTCTTCAGTTTTTCTTTTATTTTTCAATTTTTGACGTTTCTAAATTCTCAATTTTTCGATTTTTCAATTAATCGATGTTTGATTTTCCCAGTTTTGATTTTACAATTTCTCGATTTCTCAATTTTCCGACTTTTGGATTTTTGACTTCTGGATTTTTCGATGTGTCAATTTTTTCACTTTTTTGATTTTTAAATTTTAGATTTTTCAATTTTTTGATATTTTAATTTTTCAATTTTTAAAATTTAAAGTTTTTCGATTTCTCGATTTTTCATTTCAGTTCTTCAATATTTCAATTTTTCAAGTTTTCGAATTATTATTATTTCGATTAATCTTTCGATTTTTCGACTTCCCGGTTTTAGATTTCCTGTTTTTCAATTTTATTTTTCGTTTTTTTCAAATTTTCGACTTTTAAATTTTTCGATTTTGTTTTGTTTTGATTTCCCAATTTGTCAAGATTTGGATGTTTCGATTCTTCAGTTTTTCAATTTTTTAGGTTTTTGATTTCTCAATTTTTCAATTTTTTAAGGTTTTGATTATTCCACTCCACTTTTTGACTTTTTGATTTCTCAATTTTTCATGTATTAGTTTTTCAGTTTTGAGATTTTTCAGTTTTTCCATTCTTGAGTTTTTCTATCGTTTCTGAATTTCTCGATTTTCAGTCTTTCGTTTTCTCAATTTTCCGATGTTTCAGTTTTACGTTTTTTTCAATTTTTCAATTTTTGACATTTCTAAATTCTCAATTTTTGGATTTTTCAATAAATCGATGTTTTGATTTTCCCATTTATTGACTTTCGACTGTTTTGATTTTTCTATTTTTTAAGATTTCGATTTTTCAGTTTTTCCATTCGTCAATTTTTTTTTCATTTTTAAATTCTTCGAAATTTCAATTTTAGGATTTTGTCAGATCATTTATTATTCAATTTTTCGATTTTACAATTTCTCAATTTTCCGTCTTTTGGATTTTTGACTTCTGGATTTTTCGATGTGTCGATTTTTTTACTTTTTCGATTTTTAAATTTTAGATTTTTCAATTTTTAAAATTTAAAATTTTTCGATTTCTCGATTTTTCATTTCAGTTCTTCAATATTTCAATTTTTAAGTTTTCGAATTATTATTTCTATTAATCTTTCGATTTTTCGACTTCCTGGTTTTAGATTCCCTGTTTTTCAATTTTGTTTCGTTTTTTTCAAATTTTCGACTTTTAAATTTTTCGATTTTTTAATGTTTTGATTTCCCAATTTGTCAAGATTTGGATGTTTCGAATCTTCAGTTTTTCAATTTTTTAGGTTTTTGACTTTTATAAACTCAATTTTTCGATTTTTTATTTCTCAATTTTTCAATTTTTTAGGTTTTTGATTTCTCAGTTGTTCAATTTTTTAAGACTTTTGATTTTTCCACTTCACTTTTTGACTTTTTGATTTGTCAGTTTTTCAATTTGTTAATTTTTCAGTTTTGAGTTTTTTCAGTTTTTCCATTCTTGAGTTTTTCTATCGTTTCTGAATTTCTCGATTTTCAATCTTTCGATTTCTCAATTTTTCGATGTTTCAGTTTTACGTTTTTTTCAATTTTTCAATTTTTGAGATTTCTAAATTCTCAATTTTTGGATTTTTCAATAAATCGATGTTTTGATTTTCCCATTTATTGACTTTCGACTGTTTTGATTTTTCTATTTTTTAAGGTTTCGATTTTTCGACTTCACTTTTTTAATTTTTCGAATTCTCAATTTTTCAATTTTTTAGATTCTCAGTTTTTCGAAATTTCGGTTTTGGGATTTTTTAGTTTATTTATTAGTCAATTTTTCGATTTTATAATTTTTCAATTTCACAATTTTCAATTTTTCTCCTCTTCAGTTTTACGATTTTGAAATATTTGGTTTTGGTAATTTTTCAAATTTGACTTTTGTAAATTCTCATTGTTTCGATTTTTCATTTCTTCGATTCGTCAATTTTTCAATTTTTTAGGGTTTTGATTTTTCAGTTTTCCGATTTTTGAAGGTTTTGATTTTTCCACTTCACTTTTTGACTTTTTGATTTGTCAGTTTTTCAATTTGTTAATTTTTCAGTTTTGAGTTTTTTCAGTTTTTCCATTCTTGAGTTTTTCTATCGTTTCTGAATTTCTCGATTTTCAATCTTTCGATTTCTCAATTTTTCGATGTTTCAGTTTTACGTTTTTTTCAATTTTTCAATTTTTGACATTTCTAAATTCTCAATTTTTGGATTTTTCAATAAATCGATATTTTAATTTTCCCATTTATTGACTTTCGACTGTTTTGATTTTTCGAATTCTCAATTTTTCAATTTTTTAGATTCTCAATTTTTCGAAATTTTGGTTTTGGGATTTTTCAGTTTATTTATTAGTCAATTTTTCGATTTCACAATTTCTCAATTTTTCAAATTCACGATTTTCAATTTTCCTCTTCAATTTTACGATTTTGAAATATTTGGTTTTGGTAATTTTTCAAATTTGCCTTTTGTAAACTCTGAATGTTTCGATTTTTCATTTCTTCGATTCGTCAATTTTTCATTTTTTTAGGTTTTTGATTTTTCACTTTTTCAATTTTTTAAGGTTTTGATTTTTTGACTTCACTTTTTTGACTTTTTGATTACTCAATTTTTTAATTTTTGTTTTTAGATATTTCAGTTTTGAAATTTTTCGATTTTTCTGTTCTTCAGTTTTTCTTTCATTTTTCGATTTTACAATTTCTCAACTTATCAATTTCTCGAATTATCAATTTTCCGATGTTTCAGTTTTGTTTTTTAAATTGTACTCGTCAATTTTACGATTTTTAAAATGGCGATTTTTCAGTTTTTCAATATTCGACGTTTCTAAATTCTCAATTTTTCGATTTTTCAATTAATCAATGTTTTGGTTTTCCCATTTTTCGACTTTCGACTGTTTAAATTTTCCTGTTCTTCAATTTTTTGATTTTTCAGGTTTTCGAATTTTCAATTTTTCGATTTTTTTTAGGGTTTCGATTTTTCAACTTCACATTTTTGATTTTTCGGATTCTCAATTTTTCAATTTTTTATATTCTCAATTTTTCGAAATTTCCGTTTTGGGCTTTTTCAGTTTATTAGTCAATTTTTCGATTTCACAATTTCTCAATTTTTCAATTTCACGATTTTCAATTTTACGATTTTTAAATATTTGGTTTTTGTAATTCTTCAAATTTGACTTTCATGAACTTAGTTTATCGATTCTTCATTTCTTCTCTCCAATTTTTCATTTTTTTTTTTGGTTTTTGATTTTTCAGTTTTCAATTTTTTAATTTCTCAGTTTTTAGATATTTCATTCTTGAGAGTTTTCAGTTTTTCCATTCTTCAGTTTTTCTTTAATTTTTCAATTTTACGAAATTTCAGTTTTGGGATTTTTCAGATTATTTATTATTATCCAATTTTTCGATTTTACAATTTTTCAGTTGTACGTTTTTTCAGTTTTTCCATTTTTCAATAAATCGATATTTTGATTTTCCCAGTTTTGACTGTTTCGATTTTATTATTCTCCAATTTTTCGATTTTTCAGGTTTTTGAGTTTTCAATTTTTCTGTTTTTTAAGATTTCGATTTTTCGATTTCACTTTTTTGATTTTTCGAATTCTCAATTTTTTAGATTCTCAATTTTTCGACATTTCGGTTTTGGGATTTCTCAGTTTATTTATTAGTCAATTTTTCGATTTTTCAATTTCTCAATTTTTCAATTTCACGATTTTCAATTTTTCTCCTCTTTAATTTTACCATTTTTTAAACATTTGATCTTTTCAATTTTTCAATTTTGACTTTTATAAACTTTCAATTTTTCGATTTTTCAGTTTTTCAATTTTTTATGGTTTTGGTTTTTTGACTTTTTGATTACTTGTTTATTTAATTTTTGTGTTTAGATATTTTAGTTTTGAAATTTTTCAATTTTTCCGTTCTTCAGTGTTTCTTTCATTTTTCGATTTTACAATTTCTCAATTTGTCAATTTCCCGAATTATCAATTTTCCGATGTTTGTTTTGTTTTTTAAATTTTACTCGTCAATTTTACGATTTTTATCATATACTACATTATATTTCCGTGTCTCCGTATTTCCATTTTTCCGCTTTTAGATTTTTGGATTTTCCAATTTTTCAACTACGTATTAACTTTTTCGTTTTCGATTTTGGCCTATTTCGGTTTCTCAATTTTTCGATTTTTCGATTTTATGACTTCGATTTCTCGATTTCTCAATTTTCCGAAGTTTCAGTTTTATGTTTTTTAAGGTTTTCTCTTCAATTTTACGATTTTTAAAATGGCGATTTTTCAGTTTTTCAATTTTTGACGTTTCTAAATTCTCAATTTTTCGATTGTTCAATTAATCAATGTTTTTATTTTCTCATTCTCGACTTTCGACTATTTAGATTTTCCTGTTCTTCAATTCTTCAATTTTTCGATTTTTTAGGTTTTTGATTTTTCAATTTTTGACTTTTCTAAATTCTCAATTTTTCGATTTTTCAATTAATTGACTTTCGACTGTTTAGATTTTCCTGTTCTTCAATTTTTCGATTTTTCAGGTTTTCGAATTTTCAATTTTTCGATTTTTTTAGGGTTTCGATTTTTCGACTTCACTTTTTTGATTTTCGAATTCTTAATTTTTCAATTTTTTAGATTTTTAATTTTTCGAAATTTCCGTTTTGGGCTTTTTCAGTTTATTTATTAGTCAATTTTTCGATTTCGCAATTTCTCAATTTTTCAATTTCACGATTTTCAATTTTTTCCTCTTCAATTTTACGATTTTGAAATATTTCGTTTTGGTAATTTTTCAAATTTGACTTTTGTAAACTGTTTCGATTTTTCATTTCTTAGATTCCCCAATTTTTCAATTTTTTAGGTTTTTGATTTTTCAGTTTTTCAATTTTTCAATTTTTGGATGTTTCAATTTTACGATTTTTAAATATTTGGGTTTTGCAATTTTTCAAATTTGACTTTTATAAACTCTCATTTTTTATTTCCCAATTCTTCAATTTTTCAATTGTTTAGGTTTTTGATTTCTGAATTTTTCAATTTTTTATGGTTTTAATTTTTTGACTTTTTGATTACTCAATTTTTTAATTTTTGTTTTTAGATATTTCAGTTTTGAAATTTTTCGATTTTTCCATTCTTCAGTTTTTCTTTCATTTTTCGATTTTACAATTTCTCAATATTTCAATTACCCTAATTATCAATTTTCCGATGTTTCAGTTTTGTTTTTTAATTTTACTCGTCAATTTTACGATTTTTAAAATGGCGATTTTTCAGTTTTTCAATTTTTGACGTTTCTAAATTCTCAATTTTTCGATTTTTCAATTAATCAATGTTTTGATTTTCCCATTTTTCGACTTTCGACTGTTTAGATTTTCCTATTCTTCAATTCTTCAATTTTTCGATTTTTCAATTAATCAGTGTTTTGATTTTCCCATTTATTGACTTTCGACTGATTAGATTTTTCTGTTCTTCAATTTTTCGATTTTTCAGTTTTTCGAATTTTCAATTTTTCGACTTCACTTTTTTGGTTTTTCAATTTCTCAATTTTTAAATTTTTTCGATTTTCAGTTTTTTCATTCTTCAATTTTTCTATTTTTCAGGTTTTTGATTTTACAATTTTTCAATTTTTTAAGGTTTCGATTTTTCGATTTCTCAATTTTTCAATTTCTCAGTTTTTGGATGCTTTAGTTTTGGGATTTTTCAGTTTTCCCATTCTTCAGTTTTTGTTTCATGTTTCAATTTTTCGAAATTGCAGTTTTGGCATTTCTGATTATTTATTATTCAATTTTTCCATTTTTTAATTTCACGATTTTCAAATTTTCTCTTCTTCACTTCACTTTTTTGACTTTGATTTCTCAGTTTTGCAATTTTTTAATTTCTCAGTTTTGGGATTTTTCAGTTTTTCCATTCTTCAGTTTTTCTTTCATTTTTCAATTTTTCGAAATTTCAGTTTTGGGATTTTTCAGATTATTTTTCAGTTTTTCGATTTTAAAATTTCTCAATTTTTCAATTTTTCGATTTCTCAACTTTCCGACGTTTTTTGACTTCTGAATTTTTGTTTCCTTTTTCAATTTTTCAGGTTTTTGATTTTACAATTTTTCAATTTTTTAAGGTTTCGATTTCCCAATTTTTCAATTTCTCAGTTTTTGGATGTTTCAGTTTTGGGATTTTTCAGTTTTCCCATTCTTCAGTTTTTCGAATTTTCAATTTTTTGACTTCACTTTTTTGGTTTTTCAATTTCTCAATTTTTAAATTTTTTCGATTTTCAGTTTTTTCATTCTTCAATTTCTATATTTTTCAGGTTTTTGATTTTACAATTTTTCAATTTTTTAAGGTTTCGATTTTTCGATTTCTCAATTTTTCAATTTCTCAGTTTTTGGATGTTTTAGTTTTGGGATTTTTCAGTTTTCCCATTCTTCAGTTTTTGTTTCATGTTTCAATTTTTCGAAATTGCAGTTTTGGCATTTCTGATTATTTATTATTCAATTTTTCCATTTTTTAATTTCACGATTTTCAATTTTTCTCTTCTTCACTTCACTTTTTTGACTTTGATTTCTCGGTTTTGCAGTTTTTAATTTCTCAGTTTTTAGATATTGAGATTTTTCAGTTTTTCCATTCTTCAGTTTTTCTTTCATTTTTCAATTTTTCGAAATTTCAGTTTTGGGATTTTTCAGATTATTTTTCAGTTTTTCGATTTTAAAATTTCTCAATTTTTCAATTTTTCGATTTCTCAACTTTCCGACGTTTTTTGACTTCTGAATTTTTGTTTACTTTTTCAATTTTTCAGGTTTTTGATTTTACAATTTTTCAATTTTTTAAGGTTTCGATTTCTCAATTTTTCAATTTCTCAGTTTTTGGATGTTTCAGTTTTGGGATTTTTCAGTTTTCCCATTCTTCAGTTTTTGTTTCATGTTTCAATTTTTCGAAATTTTGGTTTTGGCATTTCTCAAATTATTTATTATTCAATTTTTCCATTTTTTAATTTCACGATTTTCAATTTTTCTCTTCTTCACTTCACTTTTTTGAGTTTGATTTCTCAGTTTTGCAATTTTTTAATTTCTCAGTTTTGGGATTTTTCAGTTTTTCCATTCTTCAGTTTTTCTTTCATTTTTCAATTTTTCTAGATTTCAGTTTTGGGATTTTTCAGATTATTTTTCAGTTTTTCGATTTTAAAATTTCTCAATTTTTCAATTTTTCGATTTCTCAATTTTCCGACGTTTTTTGACTTCTGAATTTTTTTTTACTTTTTTTATTTTTAAATTTTAGATTTTTCAGTTTTTTGATATTTCAATTTTTTCAAGTTTCCGAATTATTATTAGTTTGATTAATCTTTCGATTTTTCGACTTCTTAATTTTCCGATTTTGGCCTATTTCGGTTTCTCAATTTTTCGACTTTTCGACTTCTCGATTTCTCGATCTTTTGATTTTTCAATTTTTTTACTTTTCGGTTTTTCGGTTTTTCGATTTTCCAATTTTTCGATGTTTCGATTTTCAATTTTCCAATTTTTCCATTAATCAATATTTTAAATTTAGGAGTTTTGAATTTTTCATTTTTTCGATTTTTTGGTGTTTCTATTTTTTATGTTTGGATTTCTTGACATCTTGGTTTTCGATTTTTGGATTTCCAGATTTTAAAAATTTTCAATTATTTTAATTTTTCCATTTTGTGTCAGTGTTATGTCATATAATATATCGAAAATAAGAGAAAATCAACCAAATCGCTTCTGAACTCTTAGAGTCTACATTGGCCTGAGCGCGTTCTGGTTGGTAGATCAAACAAGTTCTCTTTTCTTTTAACTTATAATTTAAATATTCCATTGTTATAACAAGACGTCAAATTATTTCAGTTTCACCAACCTTGTTCTCATTCATCAGCGCCATCTGTTCGTCTGAGGTCTGACCCACTCGATCCGCGCCATCTCTCCCTCTTCTCGCACACTCCCCGCTGCCGGTAACGTTGACAGTCCGCGTCGGTAACAGCGACACCTTTACCGGCGCTGGTGTGCGCAGGTTGGTTCGTAAACAATAATAAAGTAGCCATTTTAGCCAAGCCGACCACCATTTTCCTGCTACAGTCTAGATTTCGCACGACCAGGAAGACCCAGGAAGGATGGAGAACCGTGCCAATATCCTGCGTGCCATGAATATTTGCCGGTTCTGCTTGAGCGAAGAAGGCCCTTTGACAAACATTTACGAACGTCAGCCCAAGGACAACAAGCAAACTGTTCCTTTGCCGCTGCAACTAATGGCGTGCGTTGCGATCGAGGTTCGTAAATGAGCTAATTTTATGTGGGATTCGATAAAGTTCGCTTTATTTTCACTAAATCTGTAAAGTTTTTCGTGGGTGCGGGATGGGAGAGGTGCGATGGGTGAGGCGTCTTGGGGGCGGAGGGGGACGGTGTGTGGGTTTTGATTTGGAAATGGAAATTGGCTGGGGTTATTTGGGTTGAACCTTCCTTGCCTCTGACGGACAGTGGGTGAACGAGTTGAGTTTTTGATGGCATCGATTTTTTTGGTGGGGATAAGTAAACCGGTTTTGATGTCGACACTGTTGTGTTGGCAGAACTTCGGGGAAATTAGATGATTTTAGGGTAAATTGGGATTTTGTAGACTGCTTAATTGCCGTTCAGGGAATTACATAATTATTATGATTTAATTTTTTTTTAAATTATCGTCATTGATGAAAATATGTGGGAATTCAGATTCAGATTACTAAAGTCTACATTTGTGGCTTATATTTTATATTTTTTATTGCCATTTTTCGCAATTTCATTATGCCTTTTTTTTTTCTTTTAATTTTTTTTGTCGAAGATTTTTTTTTGCTAGTTTTCCGTTCGCCTTTTATTGTCCTTTTTCGCATTTTTTGTAGTTTTTTTTTATCCGTTTTATTTGGCACTCTTCTTTTGAATTCGTTTCTTTCCTCTATTTTGGGTCATTTATTTTTCTTGTCATCGTTTTTTTTGACACATTTTTGGTCGCTTTTTCACCCTTTTTTATCGCATTTTTTGCTACTTTTCACCCTTTTTTTGCGTTTTTGTCCATTTCCCCCTTTTTACTCGTTTTTCGCCGTTTTCGGTTGGCTTTTTCGTCTTTATGTCTGCAACTTTTTGTCTTTTAGCAGTTTTTTTTAACGTTGTTTTTTGTTTTTTTTTTCGTTTTTTATTGTCTGTCACCCTTATTGGATCGTTTAATTTTGTGCCCTTTTTGGACCTTTTTATAATTTTTTCTGTCTTTTTTTTCACCGCTTTATTCCTCTTTTTATAAGAAGAAAAGTCGTTTTTTTTGGCTTTTTTCGTGCATTTTTTCTGTCTTTTTTTTTCGTTTTTTTAATATTTTTGTGAGCTTTTCGCGTTTTTGTCCCTTTTTTGTTGTCATGTATTGTTTTTTTTTTGTTTTTATAACCTCTTTTTTGTCGTTTTTTTTTGTCCTCGCCGTTTAGTGTTGTTTTTTCGTCTTCGTTTTCTTTGTTCTCTTTTTTGTTTATTAGTTTTTTTTAGTTTTTGTCTTTTTTTTCGTCTTTTTTTGACATTATTTGTCCTTTTTTGGTTTTTCGCGTCTTTGTTGGTTTTTCGTTTCGTTTTTTGTCCTCCTTCTTTTGTTTCCTTATCGTCTTTTTTTCTTCGTTTTTTTTCTGTCGTCCTTTTCGCTGTTTTAATTCCCCCTTTTTGAGTTTTTTGTACTTTTAGGGTTGTTTTTGTTTCCCTTTTTTCCGTTTTCTTTTTTGTAGCTTTTTTAACGCTTTTTGTCACAATTTTTTGACACTTTTTGTGTTTTTTTTTGTCGTCGCTTTTTTTTTCGCAGTTTTTTTATTTCTTTTTGGACCTTTTTTTATATGTAGTCTTTTGTCACTTGCTTTTGCCTTGTTTTTGTGTTTTTTAATTATTGTTTTTGTCTTATCGTTTTATTTTCGCCGATTTTCTTTTTTTTTTTGTCGTTTTTTTCTTTTTAGCCGTTTTTTGTCTCTTTGGGGTCCATTTTTGTCACCCTTATTTTATCGTTTATTTTTGTGACCCTTTTGTGCTCTTTGGACCTTATTTTTTGCGTTTTTTCTTTTTTTTGCAGTTTTTAGTCTTTTTTGTCATCTTTTTTGGACATTTTGTCATTTTCTTTTTGTCATTTTTTCAACTTTTTTATGGTTATTATTTCGTCTTTTGTGAAGTTTTCTTTTCCGTCGTCCTTTTTTTTTGTCGTAATTTTTTTCGCATTTTTGTAACCTATTTTTTATCGTTTTTTTTTTTGGTTCCTCGTCTCCTTTGTTGTTCTTTTTCGCCGTTTTTATCCCCTTTTTAACCGTTTTTAAACGCCATTTTTTAGTGTTTTTTCGTTTTTTATTATCACAATTTTTAATCGTTTCATTTTGTGGCCTTTTTGGATCTTGTTTTGTCGCTTTCTTTGCCGCTTTTTTTGACGTTTTTAACTTTTTTCGTTTTTTTTAATCGTTTTTATCCCTCTGTTATTCCGTGAAAAGAGCGATAGACGTTTTTCTTTTTTTCCCGTTCTTTCTATCTTTTTGTGGCCTTTTTGTTATTGCGTTTTTTGCCATATTTATCTTTTTTCTGTCTTTCTTTTTTTCACCGTTTTATCCTTCTGTTTATAAGAAAAGTCGGTTTTTGGCTTTTTCCTGATTTTTTTCTGTCTTTTTTGTGGCCTCTTTGTCTTTTTTTTTTGTCTTTTTGTCCTTTTTTTTGTTTTTTTTTGTCATTAATTTTTCTTCCATTTTTTGTTCCTTTTTTTGCACTTCGCCGTTTTGTTGCTATTTTTCGTTTTTTTTTGTGGCTCGTTTTATCGCTTCATTTGGACTTTCTTTTTGGTCCTTTGTGTTTTGTTCGTAATTTTTTCAATTTTTGTCCTTTTTTGGCCTTTTTGTCGTCTTTTTTCATTGCTTTTTTGTCCCTTTTTGAAGTTATTCATTTTTGTTTGTTTTTTTGGCACTTATCTTCACCGTTTTGAGTTGTTTTTTTCCGTCTTCCATTTATTTATTCGCTTTTTTGTTTATTGTTTTTTTGTAGTTTTTATGATTTTTTTTCGTTTTTAGTTGGTTTTTTTTAGTTTTTTCGCCTTTTTAACATTTCTGTTTTTTGGACCTTATTTTGTTGTATTTTCGTCCACCTTGTAGGTTTTTTTCGCCGTTTGGTTTTGCTTTCTTTTTCGTTGTTTTTTTTTTGGCGCTTTTTTTGCCCCTTTTTTCAATTTTTGGCGCTTTTTTTTGTCCTCTCTTTTGTCGGTTTTTGCTTGCCCTTTTTTTGTGAGTTTTTGGTATTCTTTTCATTGTCTTTTTTGTGCCCTTTTCGTCCTTTTTTGACTCCCCTTTTTTGTTGCAATTCTTTTGTGGTTTTTTTGATGGGTGGTTTTTCGCCTTATGTTTTTTTTGTCATTTTCTTCGGCTTTTTTTGTTCTCTTTGTTGCGTCTGTTGTGTCCTTTTGCCATTTTTTATTCCTCTTTTTTTTTATTGTTTTTTGTTATTGTTTTGTCGCTTTTTGTGACAATTTACCCCTCTATTTATGACAAAAAAGAAATAGCCGGATTTTTTTTTTGTTTTTTTTGCAGGTTTTTTGTGGCTCGTTTTATCGCTTTCATTTTTTGCTCTTTTGTGGCGCTTTTTATGTTTGGTTCGTAATTTTTTTCAATGTTTGGTCTTTAAATGTAAATGTATTTATTTGAACCATTATATATACATTTTGTACATAATCTGGCGAGTCAATTTTACATAGTCAAATATAATAACATATAAATGAAAAATTACAACACTAAAACATAGGCGTACATAAAGAAAACAATGAAATAACAACAATGTAATAACAACACTATATATGTAATGAGGAAGAAAATATCTACAATATTAGTGGAACATTTATTTCGTGTCTTGGTTTCTTGGTCTTTTTTTGTTGCCTTTTTTTTAAATTGTTTTTTCCTTTTTGTGATGCTTTTTCGTCCTCCTTGTGTTTGTTGTCATGGCGGAGATTTTTTGTTTCTCTTTTTTTGTCTTTATGCGGTTTTTTTGTTAGTTTTTATCGTTTTCTGTTTTGACTATTTTTTTCTTTTTTTTTCTGTCGTCCTTTTTTTCGCATTTTGTAATTTCTCTTTTTATGACAAAAAAGGGATAGTTGGGATTTTTTCGTTGTTTTTTTGGAGTTTTTTTTGTGGCTCGTTTTATGGCTTTATTTCGGATTGTTTTTTCTCCTTTTTTTTTTTCTGAGGCCTTTTTTGTGTTTTGTTCGTGATTTTTTCAATTTATGGCATTTTTTGTGTCTTTTTTGTCGTCTTTTTCTAATTGCTTTTTCGTCTTTGTTTTGGCGTTTTTTTGTCATTTATTTTTGTTTGTTTTTTTTTTTTTGATACTTGTCTTCGCCGTTTTGTGTTGCTTTTTATCGCCTTTATAAGTTGTTTTTTCGTCCTTTTTTTTACTTTATTTATCCTTTTTTAGGAGAGTTTTTTTTCTTGCCCCTTTTTTCAATTTTTGTCGCCATTTTTCGCTGTTTTTTGCGCTTTTTTGATCCTTTTGTCTGTTTTTGTTTGCCCATCTTTTTCGTCACTTTTTTTTTTGGATTGTTTTTCATAGTCATTTTTGTGTTCTTTTGGTCCTTTTTGGCTCCCCTTTTTTTTCGCCTTTGCTCATTTTCTTTGGCTTTTTTTTTGTCCCCTTTTTGCGTGTTTTCAATTTTTGTCCTTTTTTTGGTCTTTTTGTCGTCTTTTTTAATGCTTTTTTCGTCTGTTTTAGTGCTTTTTATTCCTTTTTTGTCATTTATTTTTCTTTTTTTTGTTTTGTAGTTATCATCTTTTTTCAGTTTTTTTCGCCTTTTTAAAGTTTTTTTGACATTATTTGTCATATTTTCGTTCTCCTTTTTTTAATTTTTTTGTAGCTTTTTTCGCCGTTTCGTTTCGTTTTTTTTCTTCGTTTTTTTTTCTGGCGCTTTGTTCTTGGCCCCTTTTTTTTTGGAGAGTTTTTGGTCCCTTTTTCATCGTCATTTTTCCGCTTTTTTGTCCTTTTTTTCATATTTCTGTTGTCGTCTTTTTGTTAGGCGTTTTTTTTGCCTTGTTTTTTTTTGTCTTTTTTTAAGACTTTTTGTGAACTTTTTTTGTCGATTTTTATTTTTATCGTGTTTTTTGTAGCCTTTTTTTACTCCGTTTTTTTTGTGAATGTTTTTAGTTTTCTGATTTTTTCTTTTACCACTTGTAAATTTAGAACCGAAAACTTCGAAACATTGAATAAATAAAGAAAATGAACCGAAACGAAAAATTGAAAATTCGTGAAATTCCAAATCGAAGAATTAGAAAATTTAAAAAATCGAACAATCCTTCATCCTTGATCCTGGATCCTTCGTCCTTGATTCTTCATCCTTGGTCCTTCATCCTTGGTCCTTCATCTTTGATCCTTCATCCTTAATTATCCAAATTTTCGATTTCTTTAATTTTTAAAATTTCAATTTTAGAATATTTCATTTTTTCGGTTTTGCACTTTCATAGATTTTTTGGGTTTTTCTCAATTTTTAATTTTTCGATCTTTGAATTTTTCAAGTTCTTGAATCCCAATTTTTAAATTTTTCAAAATTCTCATTTTATACTTTTTCGTTTTTTTATTTTTGATTTTTGTATTTTTCAATTTTGTAATTTTTCCTTTTGAAAGTTGAAAAACCGAAAAATTGAATAAAGAAAATGATCGAAAATGAACGAAACGTCCTTGATCCTTCGTCCTTCGTCCTGGATCCTTCGTGCTGGACCCTTTGTCTGGGATCCGTCGTCCTTGATCCTTCATTTTTAATTATCCGAATTTTCGATTTCTTTAATTTTCAAAATTTCAATTTTAGAATATTTCGTTTTTTAGATTTTGCTAGAGATTTTTAAGTTTCTCATTTTTTAGTTTTATCGATTTTTCAATTTTTCAAGTTCTTGAATCCCAATTTTTAAATTTTTCAAAATTTTCATTTAATACTTCTTCGTTTTTTTATTTTTGATTTTTCTATTTTTCAGTTTTGCAATTTTTCCTTTTTGTATTCGAAAAGTTGAAAGAACAAAAAATAGAAAAATGCAGGACATTGAAAAACCGAAAAATTGAATAAATAAAGAAAATGAACCGAAACGAAAAATTGCAAACTCGTGAAATTCCAAACCGAAGAATTAGAAAATTAAAAAACTCGAACAATCCTTCGTCCTTGATCCGGGATCCTTCGTTCTGGATCATTCATCCTAGATCCTTCGTCCTGGATCCTTCGTTCATGATCCTTCGTCCTTGATCCTTTATCCTAATTTTCGATTTCTTTAATTTTCAAAATTTCAATTTTACAATATTTCGTTTTTTCGATTTTGCACTTCTATAAATTTTGAAGTTTATCAATTTTGAATTTTTCAAGTTCTTGAATCCCAATTTTTAATTTGTTTTTTTTTTCGTTTTTTTTAATAGGATTTTCTTGCCGCTTTTTTTCTTCGTTTTTTTTCTGTCGTCCTTTTCGCTGTTTTAATTTTCCCTTTTTGAGTTTTTTGTACTTTTAGCGTTGTTTTTGTTTCCCTTTTTCCGTTTTCTTTTTTGTAGCTTTTTTAACGCTTTTTGTCACAATTTTTTGACACTTTTTGTGGTTTTTTTTGTCGTCGCTTTTTTTTTCGCAGTTTTTTTATTTCTTTTTGTACCTTTTTTTATATGTAGTCTTTTGTCACTTGCTTTTGCCTTGTTTTTGTGTTTTTTAATTATTGTTTTTGTCTTATCGTTTTATTTTCGCCGATTTTCTTTTTTTTTTTGTCGTTTTTTTCTTTTTAGCCGTTTTTTGTCTCTTTGGGGTCCATTTTTGTCACCCTTATTTTATCGTTTATTTTTGTGACCCTTTTGTGCTCTTTGGACCTTATTTTTTGCGTTTTTTCTTTTTTTTGCAGTTTTTAGTCTTTTTTGTCATCTTTTTTGGACATTTTGTCATTTTCTTTTTGTCATTTTTTCAACTTTTTTATGGTTATTATTTCGTCTTTTGTGAAGTTTTCTTTTCCGTCGTCCTTTTTTTTTGTCGTAATTTTTTTCGCATTTTTGTAACCTATTTTTTATCGTTTTTTTTTTTGGTTCCTCGTCTCCTTTGTTGTTCTTTTTCGCCGTTTTTATCCCCTTTTTAACCGTTTTTAAACGCCATTTTTTAGTGTTTTTTCGTTTTTTATTATCACAATTTTTAATCGTTTCATTTTGTGGCCTTTTTGGATCTTGTTTTGTCGCTTTCTTTGCCGCTTTTTTTGACGTTTTTAACTTTTTTCGTTTTTTTTAATCGTTTTTATCCCTCTGTTATTCCGTGAAAAGAGCGATAGACGTTTTTCTTTTTTTCCCGTTCTTTCTATCTTTTTGTGGCCTTTTTGTTATTGCGTTTTTTGCCATATTTATCTTTTTTCTGTCTTTCTTTTTTTCACCGTTTTATCCTTCTGTTTATAAGAAAAGTCGGTTTTTGGCTTTTTCCTGATTTTTTTCTGTCTTTTTTGTGGCCTCTTTGTCTTTTTTTTTTGTCTTTTTGTCCTTTTTTTTGTTTTTTTTTGTCATTAATTTTTCTTCCATTTTTTGTTCCTTTTTTTGCACTTCGCCGTTTTGTTGCTATTTTTCGTTTTTTTTTGTGGCTCGTTTTATCGCTTCATTTGGACTTTCTTTTTGGTCCTTTGTGTTTTGTTCGTAATTTTTTCAATTTTTGTCCTTTTTTGGCCTTTTTGTCGTCTTTTTTCATTGCTTTTTTGTCCCTTTTTGAAGTTATTCATTTTTGTTTGTTTTTTTGGCACTTATCTTCACCGTTTTGAGTTGTTTTTTTCCGTCTTCCATTTATTTATTCGCTTTTTTGTTTATTGTTTTTTTGTAGTTTTTATGATTTTTTTTCGTTTTTAGTTGGTTTTTTTTAGTTTTTTCGCCTTTTTAACATTTCTGTTTTTTGGACCTTATTTTGTTGTATTTTCGTCCACCTTGTAGGTTTTTTTCGCCGTTTGGTTTTGCTTTCTTTTTCGTTGTTTTTTTTTTGGCGCTTTTTTTGCCCCTTTTTTCAATTTTTGGCGCTTTTTTTTGTCCTCTCTTTTGTCGGTTTTTGCTTGCCCTTTTTTTGTGAGTTTTTGGTATTCTTTTCATTGTCTTTTTTGTGCCCTTTTCGTCCTTTTTTGACTCCCCTTTTTTGTTGCAATTCTTTTGTGGTTTTTTTGATGGGTGGTTTTTCGCCTTATGTTTTTTTTGTCATTTTCTTCGGCTTTTTTTGTTCTCTTTGTTGCGTCTGTTGTGTCCTTTTGCCATTTTTTATTCCTCTTTTTTTTTATTGTTTTTTGTTATTGTTTTGTCGCTTTTTGTGACAATTTACCCCTCTATTTATGACAAAAAAGAAATAGCCGGATTTTTTTTTTGTTTTTTTTGCAGGTTTTTTGTGGCTCGTTTTATCGCTTTCATTTTTTGCTCTTTTGTGGCGCTTTTTATGTTTGGTTCGTAATTTTTTTCAATGTTTGGTCTTTAAATGTAAATGTATTTATTTGAACCATTATATATACATTTTGTACATAATCTGGCGAGTCAATTTTACATAGTCAAATATAATAACATATAAATGAAAAATTACAACACTAAAACATAGGCGTACATAAAGAAAACAATGAAATAACAACAATGTAATAACAACACTATATATGTAATGAGGAAGAAAATATCTACAATATTAGTGGAACATTTATTTCGTGTCTTGGTTTCTTGGTCTTTTTTTGTTGCCTTTTTTTTAAATTGTTTTTTCCTTTTTGTGATGCTTTTTCGTCCTCCTTGTGTTTGTTGTCATGGCGGAGATTTTTTGTTTCTCTTTTTTTGTCTTTATGCGGTTTTTTTGTTAGTTTTTATCGTTTTCTGTTTTGACTATTTTTTTCTTTTTTTTTCTGTCGTCCTTTTTTTCGCATTTTGTAATTTCTCTTTTTATGACAAAAAAGGAATAGTTGGGATTTTTTCGTTGTTTTTTTGGAGTTTTTTTTGTGGCTCGTTTTATGGCTTTATTTCGGATTGTTTTTTCTCCTTTTTTTTTTTCTGAGGCCTTTTTTGTGTTTTGTTCGTGATTTTTTCAATTTATGGCATTTTTTGTGTCTTTTTTGTCGTCTTTTTCTAATTGCTTTTTCGTCTTTGTTTTGGCGTTTTTTTGTCATTTATTTTTGTTTGTTTTTTTTTTTTTGATACTTGTCTTCGCCGTTTTGTGTTGCTTTTTATCGCCTTTATAAGTTGTTTTTTCGTCCTTTTTTTTACTTTATTTATCCTTTTTTAGGAGAGTTTTTTTTCTTGCCCCTTTTTTCAATTTTTGTCGCCATTTTTCGCTGTTTTTTGCGCTTTTTTGATCCTTTTGTCTGTTTTTGTTTGCCCATCTTTTTCGTCACTTTTTTTTTTGGATTGTTTTTCATAGTCATTTTTGTGTTCTTTTGGTCCTTTTTGGCTCCCCTTTTTTTTCGCCTTTGCTCATTTTCTTTGGCTTTTTTTTTGTCCCCTTTTTGCGTGTTTTCAATTTTTGTCCTTTTTTTGGTCTTTTTGTCGTCTTTTTTAATGCTTTTTTCGTCTGTTTTAGTGCTTTTTATTCCTTTTTTGTCATTTATTTTTCTTTTTTTTGTTTTGTAGTTATCATCTTTTTTCAGTTTTTTTCGCCTTTTTAAAGTTTTTTTGACATTATTTGTCATATTTTCGTTCTCCTTTTTTTAATTTTTTTGTAGCTTTTTTCGCCGTTTCGTTTCGTTTTTTTTCTTCGTTTTTTTTTCTGGCGCTTTGTTCTTGGCCCCTTTTTTTTTGGAGAGTTTTTGGTCCCTTTTTCATCGTCATTTTTCCGCTTTTTTGTCCTTTTTTTCATATTTCTGTTGTCGTCTTTTTGTTAGGCGTTTTTTTTGCCTTGTTTTTTTTTGTCTTTTTTTAAGACTTTTTGTGAACTTTTTTTGTCGATTTTTATTTTTATCGTGTTTTTTGTAGCCTTTTTTTACTCCGTTTTTTTTGTGAATGTTTTTAGTTTTCTGATTTTTTCTTTTACCACTTGTAAATTTAGAACCGAAAACTTCGAAACATTGAATAAATAAAGAAAATGAACCGAAACGAAAAATTGAAAATTCGTGAAATTCCAAATCGAAGAATTAGAAAATTTAAAAAATCGAACAATCCTTCATCCTTGATCCTGGATCCTTCGTCCTTGATTCTTCATCCTTGGTCCTTCATCCTTGGTCCTTCATCTTTGATCCTTCATCCTTAATTATCCAAATTTTCGATTTCTTTAATTTTTAAAATTTCAATTTTAGAATATTTCATTTTTTCGGTTTTGCACTTTCATAGATTTTTTGGGTTTTTCTCAATTTTTAATTTTTCGATCTTTGAATTTTTCAAGTTCTTGAATCCCAATTTTTAAATTTTTCAAAATTCTCATTTTATACTTTTTCGTTTTTTTATTTTTGATTTTTGTATTTTTCAATTTTGTAATTTTTCCTTTTGAAAGTTGAAAAACCGAAAAATTGAATAAAGAAAATGATCGAAAATGAACGAAACGTCCTTGATCCTTCGTCCTTCGTCCTGGATCCTTCGTGCTGGACCCTTTGTCTGGGATCCGTCGTCCTTGATCCTTCATTTTTAATTATCCGAATTTTCGATTTCTTTAATTTTCAAAATTTCAATTTTAGAATATTTCGTTTTTTAGATTTTGCTAGAGATTTTTAAGTTTCTCATTTTTTAGTTTTATCGATTTTTCAATTTTTCAAGTTCTTGAATCCCAATTTTTAAATTTTTCAAAATTTTCATTTAATACTTCTTCGTTTTTTTATTTTTGATTTTTCTATTTTTCAGTTTTGCAATTTTTCCTTTTTGTATTCGAAAAGTTGAAAGAACAAAAAATAGAAAAATGCAGGACATTGAAAAACCGAAAAATTGAATAAATAAAGAAAATGAACCGAAACGAAAAATTGCAAACTCGTGAAATTCCAAACCGAAGAATTAGAAAATTAAAAAACTCGAACAATCCTTCGTCCTTGATCCGGGATCCTTCGTTCTGGATCATTCATCCTAGATCCTTCGTCCTGGATCCTTCGTTCATGATCCTTCGTCCTTGATCCTTTATCCTAATTTTCGATTTCTTTAATTTTCAAAATTTCAATTTTACAATATTTCGTTTTTTCGATTTTGCACTTCTATAAATTTTGAAGTTTATCAATTTTGAATTTTTCAAGTTCTTGAATCCCAATTTTTAATTTGTTTTTTTTTTTCGTTTTTTTTAATAGGATTTTCTTGCCGCTTTTTTTCTTCGTTTTTTTTCTGTCGTCCTTTTCGCTGTTTTAATTTTCCCTTTTTGAGTTTTTTGTACTTTTAGCGTTGTTTTTGTTTCCCTTTTTCCGTTTTCTTTTTTGTAGCTTTTTTAACGCTTTTTGTCACAATTTTTTGACACTTTTTGTGGTTTTTTTTGTCGTCGCTTTTTTTTTCGCAGTTTTTTTATTTCTTTTTGTACCTTTTTTTATATGTAGTCTTTTGTCACTTGCTTTTGCCTTGTTTTTGTGTTTTTTAATTATTGTTTTTGTCTTATCGTTTTATTTTCGCCGGTTATTTTCTTTTTTTTTTTGTCGTTTTTTTTAGCCGTTTTTTGTCTCTTTGGGGTCCATTTTTGTCACCCTTATTTTATCGTTTATTTTTGTGACCCTTCTGGGCTCTTTGGACCTTGTTTTTTGCGTTTTTTTTTTGCAGTTTTTAGTCTTTTTTGTCATCTTTTTTGGACATTTTGTCATTTTCTTTTTGTCATTTTTCCAACTTTTTTGTGGTTCTTATTTCGTCTTATGTGAAGTTTTCTTTTCTGTCGTCCTTTTTTTTGTCGTAATTTTTTTCGCAGTTATGTAACCTCTTTTTCGTCGGTTTTTTTTGTTCCTCGTCTCCTTTGTTGTCCTTTTTCGCCGTTTTTATCCCCTTTTTAACCGTTTTTAAACGCCATTTTTTAGTGTTTTTTCGTTTTTTATTATCACCTTTTTTAATCGTTTCATTTTGTGGCCTTTTTGGATCTTGTTTTGTCGCTTTCTTTGCCGCTTTTTTATATTATTTTTTGACGTTTTTAACCCTTTTTTCGCTTTTTTTTATCGTTTTTATCCCTCTGTTATTCCGTGAAAAGAGCGATAGACGTTTTTCTTTTTTTCCCGTTCTTTCTATCTTTTTGTGGCCGTTTTGTTATTGCTTTTTTGCCATATTTATCATTTTTCTGTCTTTCTTTTTTCACCGTTTTATCCGTCTGTTTATAAGAAAAGTCGTTTTTTTGGCTTTTTCCTGAATTTTTTTGTGGCCTCTTTGTCTTTTTTTTGTTTTTTTTTTCGTCTTTTTTTTTGACTTTTTTTTGTCATTAATTTTTCTTCCATTTTTGTTCCTTTTTTGGCACTTCGCCGTTTTGTTGTTATTTTTCGTTTTTTTGTGGCTCGTTTTATCGCTTCATTTCGACTTTCTTTTTTGTCCTTTGTGTTTTGTTCATAATTTTTTCAATTTTTGTCCTTTTTTTGGCCTTTTTGTCGTCTTTTTTCATTGCTTTTTTGTCCCTTTTTTAAGTTATTCATTTTTGTTTGTTTTTTTGGCACTTATCTTCACCATTTTAGAAGAATTAGAAAATTAAAAAACTCGAACAATCCTTCGTCCTTGATCCTTCATCCTTGATCCGGGATCCTTCGTTCTGGATCCTTCATCCTAGATCCTTCGTCCTGGATCCTTCGTTCATGATCCTTCGTCCTTGATCCTTTATCCTAATTTTCGATTTCTTTAATTTTCAAAATTTCAATTTTACAATATTTCGTTTTTTCGATTTTGCACTTCTATAGATTTTAAAGTTTATCAATTTTTAATTTTTCAAGTTCTTGAATCCCAATTTTTAAATTTTTGAAAATTTTCATTTTATACTTTTTGTTTTTTTTTAGTTTTGATTTTTCTATTTTTCAATTTTGCAATTTTTCCTTTTTGTATTCCAAAGTAAACAAACAATTGAAAAATCGAGAAACTGAAAAATCTAAAAAAATCTGAAAATTGAAAAATCGAAAAATTGAAAAATCCAGGACATTGAAAAATTGAAAACTCGTGAAACTGCAAATCAAAGAATTATAAAATTTAAAAATTCGATTTTTCGATGGTTCAGTTTTTGAATGGTTCGAAGTTTCGAATTTTTTATTTCTCGATTTTTTGATTTTTCGGTTTTTCAATTTTTTGATGTTTCGATTTTTTCGTTTCTAAATTTTTATTTCCTCGATTTCTCAATTTTTTGATTAATCGACTTTTTGATTTTCCCATTTCACGATTTCTCGATTTTTCAGTGTTCAGTTTTTCACTTCTTCAGTTACGATTTTTCACGGTTTTAGATTTTTTAATTTTTTTACTTTTTTTATTTCTCGACTTTTCGACTTCCCGATTTTTCAATTTCTGGATTTCCGGTTTTTGGATTTTTCTTCAGCGTTGGAATTTTTCAGTTTTTCGTTTCATCAATTTCTCAATTTCTTACTTTCTCGATTCTTCAAATTTTTGAATTCTCCATCAATCAATCAATACTTTATTTTCGATTTTTTCATTCCTCGATTTATTGATTTTCCGATTCTTCAATTTCTCGATATTTCGATGTTTCAATTTTTGGATTTCTTTATTTTTACTTTTTTAATTTTTCAGTTTTTCGATATTTTATTTTCTCAATTTTTATTTTTTATAACATTATATAAAAAAACTAATTTCTCGAAAACTCGTGAAATTCCAAACCGAAGAATTAGAAAATTTAAAAAATCGAACAATCCTTCGTCCTTGATCCGGGATCCTTCGTCCTGGATCCTTCGTTCTTTATCCTTCGTCCTTGATCCTTTATCCTTGATTATCCTAATTTTCGATTTCTTTAATTTTCAAAATTTCAATTTTACTATATTTCGTTTTTTCGATTTTGCACTTCTATAGATTTTGAAGTTTCTTAATTTTTAATTTTTCAAGTTGAATCCCAATTTTTTAATTTTTCAAAATTTCCATTTTATACTTTTTGGTTTTTTTAGTTTTGATTTTTCTATTTTTCAATTTTGCAATTTTTCCTTTTTGTATTCCAAAGTAAACAAACAATTGAAAAATCGGGAAACTGAAAAATCTAAAAAATCTGAAAGTTGAAAAATCGAAAAATTGAAAAATCCAGAACATTGAAAAATTGAAAACTCGTGAAACTGCAAATCGAAGAATTATAAAATTTAAAAATTAAATTTTTCGATATTTTAATTTCTCAATTCTCAAAATTTTTGAAATATATAAAAAAATTCAGATTTTTCGAATTCTCGGTTTCTAAATTTTTCAATTTTTCAGTTTTTCGATTTCTCGATTAATCGAGATTTCAATCTTTCGATTTTTTTATTATTCAGTTTCCTCATTTTTCGATTTTGGACTATATCGATTTCTAAATTTCAACCTTTTAGTATAACTCAGATTGTCACATCAGTAAATAATGTATTATTGTTATCATTATTATTGTTTTAATTTTTAGATTTTTTTTTCGACTTTTCGATCTTTTGATGTTTCGATTTTTTCGTTTCTAAATTTTTATTTCTTCGATTTCTCAATTTTTTTATTAATCGACTTTTTGATTTTCCCATTTCACGATTTCTCGATTTTTCAGTGTTCAGTTTTTCACTTCTTCAGTTACGATTTTTCACGGTTTTAGATTTTTTAATTTTTTTACTTTTTTTATTTCTCGACTTTTCGACTTCCCGATTTTTCAATTTCTGGATTTCCGGTTTTTGGATTTTTCTTCAGCGTTGGAATTTTTCAGTTTTTCGTTTCATCAATTTCTCAATTTCTTACTTTCTCGAATCTTCAAATTTTTGAATTCTCGATCAATCAATCAATACTTTATTTTCGATTTTTTCATTCCTCCATTTATTGATTTTCCGATTCTTCAATTTCTCGATATTTAGATGTTTCAATTTTTGGAATTCTTTATTTTTACTTTTTTCATTTTTCATTTTTTCGATATTTCATTTTCTCAATTTTTATTTTTCATAACATTATATAAAAAAACTAATTTCTCGAAAAGTCGTGAAATTCCAAACCGAAGAATTAGAAAATTTAAAAAATCGAACAATCCTTCGTCCTTGATCCTTTATTCTTGATCCGGGATCCTTCGTCCTGGATCCTTCGTTCTTGATCCTTCGTCCTTGATCCTTTATCCTTAATTATCCTAATTTTTGATTTCTTTAATTTTCAAAATTTCAATTTTACTATATTTCGTTTTTTCGATTTTGCACTTCTATAGATTTTGAAGTTTATCAATTTTTAATTTTTCAAGTTCTTGAATCCCAATTTTTTAATTTTTTCAAAATTTTCATTTTATACTTTTTGTTTTTTTTTAGTTTTGATTTTTCTATTTTTCAATTTTGCAATTTTTCTTTTTTGTATTCCAAAGTAAACAAACAATTGAAAAATCGAGAAACTGAAAAATCTAAAAAAATCTGAAAATTGAAAAATCGAAAAATTGAAAAATCCAGAACATTGAAAAATTGAAAACTCGTGAAACTGCAAATGGAAGAATTATAAAATTTAAAAATTCAATTTTTCGATATTTTAATTTCTCAATTCTCAAAATTTTTGAAATATATAAAAAAATTCAGATTTTTCGAATTCTCGGTTTCTAAATTTTTCAATTTTTCAGTTTTTCGATTTCTCGATTGATCGAGATTTCAATCTTTCGATTTTTTTATTATTCAGTTTCCTCATTTTTCGATTTTGGACTATATCGATTTCTAAATTTCAACCTTTTAGTATAACTCAGATTGTCACATCAGTAAATAATGTATTATTGTTATCATTATTATTGTTTTAATTTTTAGATTTTTTTTTTCGACTTTTCGATCTTTTGATGTTTCGATTTTTTCGTTTCTAAATTTTTATTTCTTCGATTTCTCAATTTTTTGATTAATCGACTTTTTGATTTTCCCATTTCACGATTTCTCGATTTTTCAGTTTTAGATGTTTCAATTTTTGGAATTCTTTATTTTTACTTTTTTCATTTTTCATTTTTTCGATATTTCATTTTCTCAATTTTTATTTTTTATAACATTATATAAAAAACTAATTTCTCGAAAACTCGTGAAATTCCAAACCGAAGAATTAGAAAATTTAAAAAATCGGACAATCCTTCGTCCTTGATCCTTTATTCTTGATCCGGGATCCTTCGTCCTGGATCCTTCGTTCTTGATCCTTCGTCCTTGATCCTTTATCCTTAATTATCCTAATTTTTGATTTCTTTAATTTTCAAAATTTCAATTTTACTATATTTCGTTTTTTCGATTTTGCACTTCTATAGATTTTGAAGTTTATCAATTTTTAATTTTTCAAGTTCTTGAATCCCAATTTTTTAATTTTTTCAAAATTTTCATTTTATACTTTTTGGTTTTTTTAGTTTTGATTTTTCTATTTTTCAATTTTGCAATTTTTCCTTTTTGTATTCCAAAGTAAACAAACAATTGAAAAATCGGGAAACTGAAAAATCTAAAAAATCTGAAAGTTGAAAAATCGAAAAATTGAAAAATCCAGAACATTGAAAAATTGAAAACTCGTAAAAGTGCAAATCGAAAAATTTAAATTGAAAAAAAATATATAACAACGGGACATTAAAAAATCGAAAAATTGTAAAAAGAAAATAAAAATCCGAAACGAAAACTTACAAATTGAAAATTTGACGAAATTAAAGAATCAAAAGTTGTGACCATAATGTCTAAATTTCCAGGTTTTCGAAAACGACGGAATGCCCCAGATGATCTGCAAAACCTGCCGAGCCCAAGCCCAGCAGGCGTACACCTTCAAGACCAACTGCAAGAAAGCCGACGACGCCCTCAAGGTCTTCCTCGCCACCGGCTCGCTATCCCGCCCTTGGACCCAAGAAGAAATCGGCGAAGTAAGTCTCTAACCCCCATTTTTCCCTAACTTTAATTCCATGTCCTCGCAGCAAGCCAAGACCTTCCAAGCCGTCAAACGCGCCGTCGACAAAACCGACGAACTCCACCACTCCAAGAAAGTCAAACAAGAGAACCCCGTCGTGACCCTGAACTACTCCACGAGCCTACCCGAAGAAGAAAACAACCAGACCCTCGAAAGCGACGCCTACGAGCCCCTCGACGAGGACACGAGCGGCGAACGGGCCGACGACGAAGACTTCATGAATCTCGAGGAGGAGTCCGTGGTGAACCCCACCCTCAAGGTGAACCAGGTGAAAACCGATTGCTTTCCGTGTCCGCACTGCGAGAGATCGTTTCCGCTGAAGCAGCTCCTCGATCTCCACAAAGCTAACCATAATAGAGAACGCAACTACAACTGCGACGAGTGCGATAAGGCTTTCTTTACAAAGTACGACTTGAGCAAGCATATGTTGACGCATACGGGATGCAAACCCTACACTTGCGTGGTCTGCCAGAAGTCGTTCTCGCGGGAGTCTTTGCTACACAGGCACGAGAAAATTCATATCGACGTACCGAAATATCTCTGTTCGCAGTGTGATAGGACTTTTTTAACGGGGGAGGATTTGGACGCGCACACGGCTAAGCATAAGAAGAAGAGGCCGTTCATGTGCAAGATTTGCCAGAAGAGTTTCGTCTTCAAACAGGTAGTTTGATTTTTTTACGTATTTTAGTTTTGTCGAGGATTCATGGCGCCTAGAGTAGGAAAAAGTAGGTCCCCGTTTTCGTCTGTTTGTTTGTTCCTGCTAAAAATGGATTGACGTGGTCTCCAAATTTTGCAATAGTAAATAAGTAAAAAATAACGTTCTCCTGTACTTGTGGCTTATGAATCCGTGTTGAGTTTTTAGCGCAGTTTTTGGATTTTTCTGTTGTTGAAATTTTTCACTTTTTCGATTGTTCAATGTTTCATCCATTTTTCAATTTTACGATATATCAATACTTCGTTTTTTGAGTTATTCGATTTTTCAATTTCTCCATTTTTAAATTTGAAATTTAAATTTTTACGAATTTTTATTTTTCGGATTTTAGATTTTTAAATTTTAGGTTTTTGAATTTTTTGATAGTTTACATTCTCGATTCTTCAAATTTTCGATTTTCCGGTTTTTCGGTTCAATTTCCGGTTTTATAGATTTTTTGTTTTCATTTTTTCAATTTTTCGATTTCTCGGTTTTTTGGCTTTTCGGCTTTTCGATTTTCCAATTTTTGTTCAATTTTTCATTTCAGCTTTGGAATATTTGAATTTCTCGATTTTTCAGTTTTTCGATTCTTCAATTTTTCGACTTCTTGGTTATAGATTTTTCAGTTTTTCAACTTTTTGATTTCAATTTCTCGATTTATCGAGATTTCGATTTTTTGATTGTTCAATTTTTGATTTTTCGATATTTTTAGTTTAAAATTGTTCAATTCTTAACTTTTCGATTTTGTACTATTTCGATTTCTTGGACCAATTTTTAAATTTTAACTTTTGTATTGACACATCAGTAAATGTATTATTACTATCAATTTTCAGCTTTTTTTTCGATTTTTCGATTTCTGTCTTTTGATGCTTCGTTTTTTCGATGTTTAGCTTTTGAATTTTTCAATTTTTTGATAGTTTACTTTCTCGATTCTTCAAATTTTCGATTTCCCGGTTTTTCGGTTCAATTTCCGGATTTATAGATTTTTTTTGTTTTAATTTTTTCAAATTTTCGATTTCTCGGTCTTCGATTTTTCATTTCAGTTTTGGAAATTTTGAATTTTTACATTTTTCAGTTTTTTGATCCTTCAGTTTTTCGATTTCTCGATTGATCGAGATTTCAATCTTTCGATTTTTTTATTGTTCAGTTTCCTAATTTTTCGATTTTGAACTATTTCGATTTCTAAATTTTAACCTTTGTATAACTCAGATTGTCACATCAGTACATGTATTATTGTTATTATTATTATTTTCAATTTTTAGATTTTTTTTTCGCGTTTTCGATTTTTTTGATATTTCGATTTTTCGGTTTTTTTAATTTTTTGATGTTTCGATTTCTCGATTTTCAATTTTTATGTGCTTTCGATTTTATAATTTTCCGATGTTTTAGTTTTTCGATTTTTCAATATTTTGGATCTTTCAATTCTTCAATTTTTTCGTTTCTAAATTTTTATCTCTTCGATTTCTCAGTTTTTTGATTAATCGACTTTTTGATTTTCCCCATTTCACGATTTCTCGATTTTTCAGTGTTCAGTTTTTCAATTTTTCACGGTTTTAGAGTTTTCAATTTTCCGATTCTTCAATTTCTCGATATTTCGATGTTTCAATTTTTGGATTTCTCGATTTTTACTTTTTTGATTTTTCAATTTTTCCATTTTTTAATTTAAAATTTTTCCGTTTCTCAAATTTATCATGTTTCGATTTTTTGATTTTTAAATTTTTCGATATTTCATTATATAAAAAAATTAATTTCTCGATTTTTTAGTTTTTCAATTTTTCGAGCTCTTGGATTTTCGATTTTCCATTTTTTTAATGTTTCCATTTATCAATTTTCCGATTTTTCGAGTTCTCAGTTTCTAAATTTTTCGACTTTTCCTCGTTTTCGGTTCAATTTCTCGATTTTTCGATTCATCGATTTTTCTTTATTTCAATTTTTTCACTTTTTAACGTTTCGATTTCTTGATCTTTTGATGTTTCTAGTTCTTGATTTTTTGGCTTTTCGGCTTTTCGGTTTTCCAATTTTTCATTTCAGTTTTGGAATTTTTGAATTTGTCGATTTTTCAGTTTTTCGAGCCTTCGATTTTTTGACTTCTTGGTTATAGATTTTTCAGTTTTTCAATTTTTTGATTTAAATTTTTCACTTTCTCAATTTTTCCATATTTTTAATTTTAAAATTTTCAATTCTTAATTTTTCCATTTTGGACTATTTCAAATTCTTCAGCCGATTTTATATATTTAATGTGAAATTTTGACTTTTGTATAACTACGATAGTCACATCAGTAAATGTATTATTGTTATTATAATTATTATCAATTTTTAAATTTTTCGATTTCTCGATTTTTTCGATTCCTCATTTTCCGATGTTTTAATTTTACGATTTTTTGGGTTTTTGACGTTTCTAAATTTGTAATTCTTCGTTTTCTCAATTTCTCGATTAATCGAATTTTTTATTTCCCCCACTTTTCGATTTCTCTAGTTTTCAGTGTTTCGAAGTTTCGATGTTTCCATTTCTCAATTTTCAATTTTTTGGTACTTTACACTTTCTCGATTCTTAAAATTTTCGATTTCTGGATTTCTTCATTTTTCGATTTTTCAATTTTCCGATGTGTTAGTTTTACGATTTTCAATTTTTTGGGTCTTTCAATTTTTTGATTTTTCCATTTCTCGATTTTTCAGTGTTTCAGTTTTTCAATGATTCAGTTTCGATTTTTCATGTTTTTTTGATTTTTCAATTTTTAAAATTTTTTATTTTTCAAATTTTCGATTTCCTGATTTTCAATTTTTCAATTTTCATCAGTTTTTCGACATTTTAATTATTCAATGTGTAAACTTTTACATTTTGATGTTTTCATTTCTAGATTTTCCTATTTTTCGAGTTCTCGGTTTCTAAATTTTTCGATTTTTCAATATTTTTTAGTTTAAAATTTTTCAGTTCTTAACTTTTCGATTTTAAACTGTTTCCATTTCTTCAGCCAATTTTATCTATTTAATCTGAAAATTTGACTTTTCTATAACTGCGATTGTCACATCAGTTATTATTATTATTATTGTTATTATCATCAATTTTTAGATTTTTTTTTCAACTTTTTGATTTCTCTGTCTTTTGATGGATCGATTTTTCCATTTCTCGATTTTTCGATTTTTAAATTTCAGGTTTTTGAATTTTTCAATTTTCGACTTATCTAAATTTTCGAAGAATTTGATTTCTTAATTTCTCGACACTTTTCCACTTCTCGATTTCTCGACTTTTCAGTGTTTCAGTCTTTCAATTCTTTGATTTCAACTTTCACATTTTTTGATTTTTATTTTTTTTTTAATTTTTCATTTTTCGACTTTTCTATTTCTCAATTTTTCAATTTTTCGACTTTGCCATTTCTCAGTGTTTCAATTTTTCGATATTTTAATTTTACATTTTCCATTTCTAGATTTTTCACTTTTTGGATATATCCATTTTTTAATTTTTTGAGTTTTTTGATGTTTCCACTTGTGGATCTTTCGGTTTTTCGACTTCTCGGTTTTAGATTTTTCAGTTTTTCAATTTTTGTATTTTTAACATTTTTGATTTTTCAATTTTTCGGTTTATTAGTTCCCGTTTTGGTTGTTTTTTTGGCGTTTTTTTTAATCTCTGTTAAAGTCTCTTTTCGCATGTTTTATTATTACTTTTGTTGCAATTTTCGCGTTTCTTGCCATGTGTTTTTTTCTTTTTGTTTTTTTGAGTTGTGTGTCTTTTGGAAATTTTTTAAAGTGCCTTTTTGTCGCTTCTTCGCATCAGCCGCTTTTTTGCTCTTTTATTATGACTTTATTTGTCGCCTTTTTTTACTCCATTTTTGAATCAGTTTTTTTTTTGTTTTGTTTTTTAATTACCTTTCTTTTTTGGCGTGTTTTTCTTAATTTGTTTAGTCGCATTTTTGTCTCTTGTCGTTTTTTCCGTCTTTTTTTTGTTGCTTTTTTCGTTTTCTAAAAATAAAACAAATAGAGGAGCAAGATATGACAAAAAATACAAAATGTCGCTTTTTCCTTTTTTTGTGTTTTTGGTACTTCTTTGGATTTTTCAAGTCGTTTTTTTTTTCTCTTGTCCTCTTTTTTATTCGCGTTTTTTGTCATTCCTTCTTTTTATAGAATTTGTCTTTTTTTCTCGTTTTTATTATCTTTTTGTTCATTTTTTTTTATCACCTTTTTTTAAACCATTTTTGCGCCGGTTTTTGTCTTTTTTGGCAGTTTTTGTGACATTTTTTTCGTCTATTTTGTCGTTTTTATAGCGCTCATTTCCTTTCTAAAAAAGGAAGACGAGAAGAGAAGGAGAAAGAAGACGCAAAAGTGGCAAAAAGTTGGTTTTTGTCCTTATTGGATTTTGTAATCTCCTTTTTATTGATTTTTTGGTAGATTTTTGTATGTTTTAATAGCTTTTTGTCTTTTTCTTGCACTCTTTTTTTGTATTATGGCATATTTGTCGCTTTTGCCCTCCCTCTTCTCGTCATTTTTTGTCGTTTTTGAACCCTTGTTTTGTCGCTTATTTTTGGCACCTTTTTTACATTTTTTGTGCCGTTTTTATTCCGTTTTTGGTCTTTTTAAAGCTTTTTTCGTTTTTTTTTATCCTTGTGCTTTCAAGTTTTTCCGTCTTCTAAAAAAAAGAAGAAGAAAATAGAAAGTAAAGTAAGGCAAAAGCTTAAAAATCCATTTTCATTGCATATTTTCGCTTGTTCCCTTTAATTTGTTCTTTCTTTATTAAGATTTAATTTATTTTACTTACACTACAGCTCCATTTTGGCGAAACTATCTCGAAAAAAAATCCCCATCGTTGAAAAAAATACTAAACAAAGCGGACCCAGGTTTCACCCTTACTTAACTCCACCGTTACCACTAGTGTTGGTCCCGTGTACTTCCAGCAATTTTTGAAATACAGTGGGACAAAATTCATATATTGTTATTGTTTGCAGGGGCTCGAGCGCCACGAGCAAACCCACAGCAACGTCAAACCCCACAAATGCAACTACTGTGAAGCCAGCTTCACATCCGCCATCAAACTCACGCGTCACGTGACCTCTCACGCCGGGCTTCGCCCCTACCCCTGTAAGATGTGCGGCCGCACCTTCCTCTTAAGCCACCACCTCACCCGCCACATGCGCAGCCACTACGCCGCCCAGCAGCCCGAATCCCCATATCTGCCCCCCATCGGCCAGCACAAGTGCGACATCTGCAGCATGTCCTTCCGGAGGAAGGACTCCCTCATCAACCACAGCGCCATCCACTCCATGGTGAACCTCAAGTGCGTCATCTGCAACACCGAGTTCGACAACGTCGTCAAGGTGAAAGAGCACATCACCACGCACCTGTCGGACTTACCATTCCCTTGCGAGAAATGCGACTATTCGTTCGAAACGCAGGAACAGCTCGAGGACCACGAGCTCAAGCACGCCGAGATGGAGTACGAGGAGCAGATCGAGCAGGAGGTGATGGCGGAGGCGCGGCAGGCGGCGGTGTCGAGGGACGACAACGACGAAGACAATTCGGACTACTCCGGAGACGACATAGCGGAGTTCACGATCACGAACGACATGAACAACCCGGAGGTGGTGCGGCGGTCGAAGCGGGCGACGAAGATCAAGAACTACGCGGAGTTCTTGAAGGACGAGCTAGGCTCGGACATGGAGGAGAGCATGGAGGCGGAGGAGAGTCCGGAAGTGTCGGAAGAAGCTCAGGAGGAGGAGCTGCACGAAGAGGACGCGATTAAGCCGATCGTGCGCTCGGAAGGCACGAAAGTGTACTCGAGGAAGTCGGTCCCGGACAGGCCGAAGCTCCCCCAGATCAATATCGAGCAAAGCAATGTCGCCCCTTTGTCGAAGATAACACAACCGATTCACTCGATCGAGCACCTGACGAAGGATATAAGGACGATTCCGGACAAGGAGGTGTTCAATATGAAGATCGGGGACAAGACGGTGACTGTGCAGAAGCTGCTGTTGACGAAGGAGCAGATGAAGGCGATGGCGAAGGAAGGGAAGATCGAGAAGAAGGGGAATACGCTGCTTCTGAAGAAGGGGGTGACGCAGAGTGTTAATTTGGACGCGATTTTTGGGGGGGCGAAAGTGGAGGGGTTGAAGCAGATGAAGAAGACGTACCAGAGGAAGAGTTTCACGGTGGATGAGAGCGGGGACCTTGTGGCGAATGCGAGCGGGTTGGGGGAGGGCTTGGAGGAGGGTATGTAGGAAGGAGAGTTCCTGTTGTCGTTTAAGGCTTAATCACCAATGTATCGCAGAAATATATCAAAGTATAGTAGTTGAGTTTCTTCAGTTACCTATTTTTTGGTCCTTGTTTGAAATTTTTCCGAAAAGTCCCGTTTTTCCACCTTCCCGAATTTTTTGAGACGCAATTCAGAGATTTTGATTTCAATATTTATTTATAATTTTAAAAGTAAGAAGGGAGCAGCTGGGCATAATAAAACTGGGTTTAAATTGACTCAAAAGAAACTGGTGCATGTGTATTATTGGTTGCATAAACATAATCATTTTGCCTTTTTGTTTTAATACGTTTAGACTTCTTTTCACAACATGAAACCTAAAACATGTTTTCAGTTTCTTGTTGTCAAAATAAGTCTACAGATATTAAGAAAAAAAAGGGAAAAGGGTATCCCCGCCCACCCACCCTACCTCCATTGTGATCATTTTTTTTTTATTCGTCGTAACTCAAGAAGGCGGAGTTTAACTGCAAAATTCTTATTTCTCTATGACAAATATGTCTTTAATTTGTTGTAAAGAAATAAGTATTTTGCAGTTAAGTTCCGCCCCCGTGGTTCAGGGCGAATAAAAAAAATCATCACAATTGAGATAGGGTGGGTGGGCGGGCTTACATTTTGCCTTTTTGTTTTAATACGTTTAGACTTCTTTTCACAACATGAAACTTACAACATGTTTTAAGTTTCTTATTATCAAAATAATTAAAAAAAAAAAGGGAAAAGGGTATCCCCGCCCACCCACCCTATCTCCATTGTGATGATTTTTTTTTATTCGTCGTAACTCAAGAAGGCGGAGTTTAACTGCAAAATTCTTATTTCTCTATGACAAATATGTCTTTAATTTGTTGTAAAGAAATAAGTATTTTGCAGTTAAGCTCCGCCCCCGTGGTTCAGAGCGAATAAAAAAAATCATCACAATCGAGGTGGGGCGGGTGGGCGGGCTTACATTTTGCCTTTTTGTTTTGATACGTTTAGTCTTCTTTTCACAACATGAAACTTACAACATGTTTTAAGTTTCTTGTTGTCAAAATAAGTCTACACATATTAAGAAAAAAAAAAGGGAAAAGGGTATCCCCGCCCACCCACCCTATCTCCATTGTGATGATTTTTTTTTATTCGTCGTCACTCAAGAAGGCGGAGTTTAACTGCAAAATTCTTATTTCTCTATGAGAAACATGTCTTTAATTTGTTGTAAACAAATTAGTATTTTGCAGTTAAACTCCTCCCCCGTGGTTCAGGGCGAATAAAAAAATCATCACAATCGAGGTGGGGCGGCTGGGTGGGCTTACCTTTTGCCTTTTTGTTTTAATACGTTTAGACTTCTTTTCACAACACGAAATCTCAAACATGTTTTAAGTTTCTTGTTGTCAAAATAAGTCTACACATATTAAGAAAAAAAAGGGGAAAGTGTATCCCCGCCCACCCACCCTATCTCGATTGTGACGATTTTTTTTTATTCGTCGTCACTCAAGAAGGTGGAGTTTAACTGCAAAATTCTTATTTCTCTATGAGAGACATGTCTTTAATTTGTTGTAAAGAAATAAGTATTTTGCAGTTAAGCTCCGCCCCCGTGGTTCAAGGCGAATAAAAAAAACCATCACAATCGAGGTGGGGCGGGTGGGCGGGCTTACATTTTGCCTTTTTGTTTTGATACGTTTAGTCTTCTTTTCACAACATGAAACTTACAACATGTTTTAAGTTTCTTGTTGTCAAAATAAGTCTACACATATTAAGAAAAAAAAAGGGAAAAGGGTATCCCCGCCCACCCACCCTATCTCCATTGTGATGATTTTTTTTTATTCGTCGTCACTCAAGAAGGCGGAGTTTAACTGATCTTTCAGTTTTTCGATAAATCCATTTTTTAATTTTTTGAGTTTTCCGTTTTTTGATGTTTCCACTTGTCGATCTTTCGGTTTTTCGACTTCTCGGTTTTAGATTTTTCAGTTTCTCAATTTTTCGATTTTTAACATTTTTGATTTTTCAATTTTTCGGTTATTAGTTCCCGTTTTGGTTGTTTTTTTGGCGTTTTCTTTTTATCTCTGTTAAAGTCTTTTTTCGCATGTTTTGTTATTACTTTTGTTGCATTTTTCGCGTTTCTTGCCATGTGTTTTTTTCTTTTTTTTTTTGAGTTGTGTGTCTTTTGGAAATTTTTTAAACTGCCTTTTTGTCGCTTCTTCGCATCAGCCGCTTTTTTGCTCTTTTCTTATGACTTTATTTGTCGCCTTTTTTACTCCATTTTTGAATCAGTTTTTTTTTGTTTTGTTTTTAATTATCTTTCTTTTTTTGGCGTGTTTTTTGTAATTTGTTTAGTCGCTTTTTCCGTCTTTTTTTTTTGTTGCTTTTTTCGTTTTCTAAAAATAAAACAAATAGAGGAGCAAAAGATGACAAAAAATACAAAATGTCGCTTTTTCGTTGTTTTGTGTGTTTTTGGTACTTTTTTGAATTTTTCAAGTCGTTTTTTTGTCTCTTTCTTGTCCTCTTTTTTATTCGTGTTTTTTGTTATTCCCCCTTTTTATAGAATTTGTCTTTTTTTTCTCGTTTTTATTAACTTTTTGTTCATTTTTTTATCACCTTTTTCTGTTTTGTTTTTTTAAACCATTTTTGCGCCGGTTTTTGTCTTTTTTGACAGTTTTTGTCAAATATTTTTTTCGTCTATTTTGTTTTTGTCCTTATTGGATTTTTTAATCTCCTTTTTATTGATTTTTTGGTAGATTTTTGTATGTTTTAATAGCTTTTTGTCTTTTTCTTGCACTCTTTTTTTGTATTATGGCATATTTGTCGCTTTTGCCCTCCCTCTTCTCGTCATTTTTTGTCGTTTTTGAACCCTTGTTTTGTCACTTATTTTTGGCACCTTTTTTACATTTTTTGTCCCGTTTTTATTCCGTTTTTGATCTTTTTAAAGCTTTTAGAGAAGTGAAGCAAGACAAAAAAGCTTAAAAATCGGTTTTTGCTCTCTTTTCCCTCTTTAATTTGTTGTAAAGAAATAAGTATTTTGCAGATAAGCTCCGCCCCCGTGGTTCAGGGCGAATAAAAAAAAATCATCACAATCGACGTGAGGCGGGTGGGCGGGCTTACATTTTGCCTTTTTGTTTTAATACGTTTAGACTTCTTTTCACAACATGAAACCTAAAACATGTTTTCAATTTCTTGTTGACAAAATAAGTCTACAGATATAAAAAAAAAAAGGGAAAAGTGTATCTCCGCCCACCCACCCTATCTCCATTGTGATGATTTTTTTTTATTCGTCGTAACTCAAGAAGGCGGAGTTTAACTGCAAAATTCTTATTTCTTTATGAGAAACATGTCTTTAATTTGTTGTAAAGAAATAAGTATTTTGCAGCTAAGCTCCGCCCCCGTGGTTCAGGCCAAAAAAAAAAAAATCATCACAATCGAAGTGGGGTGGGTGGGCGGGCTTACATTTTGCCTTTTTGTTTCAATACTTTTAGACTTCTTTTCACAACATGAAACTTACAACATGTTTCAAGTTTCTTGTTGTCAAAATAAGTCTACACATATTAAGAAAAAAAAGGGACAAGTGTATCCCCGCCCACCCACCCTATCTCCATTGTGATGATTTTTTTTATTCGTCGTAACTCAAGAAGGTGGAGTTTAACTGCAAAATTCTTATTTCTCTATGAGAAACATGTCTTTAATTTGTTGTAAAGAAATAAGTATTTTGCAGTTAAGCTCCGCCCCCGTGGTTCAGGGCGAATAAAAAAATTCATCACAATCGAGGTGGAGCGGGTGGGCGGGCTTTCATTTTGCCTTTTTGTTTTGATACGTTTAGTCTTCTTTTCACAACATGAAATTTACAACATGTTTTAAGTTTCTTGTTGTCAAAATAAGTCTACACATATTAAGAAAAAAAAAAGGGAAAAGGGTATCCCCGCCCACCCACCCTATCTCCATTGTGATGATTTTTTTTTATTCGTCGTAACTAAAGAAGGCGGAGTTTAACTGCAAAATTCTTATTTCTCTATGAGAAACATGTCTTTAATTTGTTGTAAAGAAATAAGTATTTTGCAGTTAAACTCCGCCCCCGTGGTTCAGGGCGAATAAAAAATGTCATCACAATCGAAATAGAGAGGGTGGGCGGGCTTACATTTTACCTAATTGTTTTGATACGTTTAAACTTCTTTTCACAACACGAAACTTAACAACATATTTTAAGTTTCTTGTTGTCAAAATAAGTCTACACATATTAAGAAAAAAAAAGGGAAAAGGGTATCCCCGCCCACCCACCCTATCTCCATTGTGATGATTTTTTTTATTCGTCGTCACTCAAGAAGGCGGAGTTTAACTGCAAAATTCTTATTTCTCTATGAGAAACATGTCTTTAATTTGTTGTAAACAAATAAGTATTTTGCAGTTAAGCTCCGCCTCCGTGGTTCAGGGCGAATAAAAAAAATCATCACAATCGAGGTGGGGCGGGTGGGCGGGCTTACATTTTTCCTTTTTGTTTTAATACTTTTAGACTTCTTTTCACAACATGAAACTTAACAACATGTTTCAAGTTTCTTGTTGTCAAAATAAGTGTACACATATTAAGAAAAAAAAAGGGAAAAGTGTATCCCCGCCCACCCACCCTATCTCCATTGTGATTATTCGTCGTAACTCAAGAAGGCGGAGTTTAACTGCAAAATTCTTATTTCTCTATGCGAAATTAAAAACATGTTTTTGTGTATCATGATCTCAATTCTCAATTGTGATGCATTTTTCATTTGTTGTCAGATCCAAATTTGAAAATTGAATAGAATAAAAATGGCCACAGATATTCGATTTAAATTTTTATTTGCTTGTTATTTACATTTAAAAAAACTTTATTTTATTCTAGATTTCCACTTATTTTATTCCTCAGTACAAAAGAAAGTTGTGTTTATTTTTGGTTGGTAGTGACTTTGACAGAGCGCGCCAACTTCAAGTAATTCAACTCTTTCAGATTTTCTAAACGGTTTCTGTGCAACGAAAAATTGTGTTTTTGGTCGGATTTTTTCACAGGAAATCGGTGTTCAGGTAAGATTTTGGTTAAATGAATCGTCTTTTGCGTAGTTTGTGCTAAACTTTTACCGCGAATTTGATTTCAACACATCGATCATTACACAAAGCCTACTGTGACAAAGCCAACTAGCGAAATGTTAATTTAACACTTTTGGACAATTCACATTATTTAAACCGACTTTATTTAATTCTAGCGTTAAAAAGAAAATTGTATTCATGTTTGGTTGGTAGTAACTTTGACAGAGCGCGCCAAATTCAGGTACTTCGAGTCTTTCAGCTTTTTCAAAATGGTTTCTTTGCAACGTTTTATTGTGTTTTCGGTCGGATTTTTTCACAGAACATCGGTGTTCAAGTAAGATTTTGCTTAAATTAATCGTCTTTTGTGTAGTTTAAAAGTTTTTGGTAAATTTTTAACCGCGAACTCGATCTCAACAACGAAATTTGCTGGTATTTCTCTCAAAATCATTAGCCAAAGCCAACTAACGAAATTTATCAATTTTGGACAATTGTTGGTTGCAAAAACACAAATTTTGTCTTTTGTTCAAGTTTGAAAATTAAATGAGACGTGCATTTTGATTTACTTGTTATTTACATTTAAAAAGACTTTTTTTTGTTTAGTACGAAAGAAAATTTTATTTATTTTTGTTGGTGGTAACTTTGACCCAAAAAGCTAACTTCAGGTATATCAAAATGGTTTCAGTGCAACGTTTTATCAGTTTTATTATGTTTTTAGTGGATTTTACTCTTGTTCAGGTAGATTTTAAGTTAAATTGCTATCTCTGACACGGTTTAAAACTTTTTTGCCAAAATTTTTAGGGATAACAAATTTGATTTAAACAACGAAATTTTTTGCACTGAAAAGGAATCATAAAGATTAATTTAATGATTAAGAGCATAGTTTTTGTTACAAAAATGTAACACATAATTTCGTTATTTCAAAAGTCAAAATTATGTGTCCACATCTCAAGGTCGTAACGTAAATTCAAGTTACGATATTTTGGTCCCCCGAACTAATTTTTTGTTTTTCAGTTTTTCGATTTTTTTAATTTTTAGAATTTTCGGTTTTATAATTTCTCGATTTTTCAAATTTTCGCTTCTTCAGTTTTCCGAAATTTTTATTTTCGAATTTCGATTTTTTCAATTCTTCCATTTTTCGGATTTTTAAATTTTACACTTTTCATTTTTTGATGTTTCGACTTCTCTATCTTTTGATTCTTCTACTTCTCGCTTTCAGATTTTTCAGTTTTTCAATTTTTCGATTTTTAAAATTTTTTAATCTTTTCATCGAAACTTCGATGTTTCGACTTTTCATTTATCGTTTTTTTGAAGTCTAAATTTTTCAATTTCGATTTCTCGATTTCTTAATTTTTGGATTTTGATTTACAATTTTTTGATATAGACTTCAATTTTTAGAATTTTCGATTTCTCGACCTTGCGGTTTTTTGATTTTTAAAATTTTTCGACTTTTCGGTTTTTTCGATTTTTCAAGTTTTCGTATCTTCAGTTTCAGTATTTCAATTTTCGAATTTTTTTGTTACATATTTCGAATTCTCGAATTTTTAGTTCTTCGATTTCTGTTTTCCTATGTAGCAATTTTGCTTTCTAAATTTTTGGATTTTTCAGTTTGTGGCATTTCTAAATTTTCGATTTTTCGATTTCTTAATTTTCGATGTTTCGATTTTTCAAATTTCCGATTTTTTAAATTTGAGATTGTTTTCAGTTTCTCGATTTCTATTTTTTTTTATATTTTAGCTTCTCGATTTTTTTAAATTTTACCCTTTCGATTTGTCAACGTCACGGATTTTCGATTTTTTTTCATTTTTCGACTTTTTGGTTTTACGTTTTCTCACTTCACTTCAAAGTCTTGTCGTAAAATCTTTAAAAATTTAGCCCATTGTACATATGATCGAAATTTTAAAATTTAAATTGCTACAGGGTCTTTTATAAATAAGCAATAGCCCCGCCCACCCACCCTTTATTTTCTTAGAGGCTATGTCATTTACCAAAATCAGGAAAAAAAACAACTTATACTGGAAGCAACGGCAATTTGTTAATTTAATGTTAATTTAAATTTTTCTGATTTATGGAAGTCGGTAATCTGGCTTACAGTGTTCACTTGATGAAGAAAGAAACAATAACATTAATATTTTGGATTACTGGTTGCCTATCTCGAGTAATATTTCCAGTGACTTTTGACATTAAGTTGGCAACCATTAAGATTTTATGTTGGCATGACTTGTCAAATTGGCAGCTCCAAGTACCAAAATCCCTATATTGTACAGCATTATCAGCAAGAGTTGTTTCAATTGGTATCACTGAATTTTGTTTGAAGTTGGTAGACCTGTTTCTCTACCTGACTTGTTAAAATTGACGTTGACAGTGAGAATTTACTCAATGATCTTTCTTGCTGCCAATTGCAGTGCTACCAATGGAGTGAAAAACATGGCAGATTTTTTTTTCCGTAATTTTAAATTTGGCGCCATGAGATTTATGTTTAAATATATTAGTGTTTGAATTTCTCAATTTTTCGATTTCTCAATTACAATTGTTTTCAAGTTAAGTTTGGGAATTTTTTTGTTAACGATAAATTTATTTATAGATAATTTTGGAAATTTGTAGAAGTCAAAGAAGTGACTGTAGTTTCTAAAAACGATTTTTTTTTTATTTAAGGAACGCAAAATTGGCCATTCATAAAAATACAAAAATGTCTTCCAAATCAAAATTTGAGGAAATTCGCATACGTTTTTTTTGCTTAATTTCGAAAAAATTGGTAAACAGGGAAATTTTTGGAAAGTGTTTTTCTTAGTTTTTATGTGGTTTGGTATTTATTTTGATATTGTTTTTTTTTTGCTTATTGATTTTGGGCGATGTTTTTCGTTGTGGGTAAGTCACCCAGCGACAATGGGAACCACATGGTGCAAACTAATTTATTCAACATTACAATTCCGTAGATTTAAACCTGAAAGAACCGCGGCTTTTATATTTTGTCCATGAAATGGGGGCTCCCATCAGCGTTCCGACGTCTCGTGAGGATTTCACAGCCTGTTTCATTGACCAGAAGCGTGTGTTCGAACTGGGCCGACCATTGCCCGTCCGCCGTCACGGCGGTCCATTTATCGGGCCACATTTCGTCGCGCCAAGTCCCCATGGAAATCATGGGCTCTATGGTAAAGCAGTGTCCAGCTTTCATCACCCCGACCGCTTTGTTTTCTATCATAATAAAATCAGAGTAAGAAATCAGACGGTGTTAAATTTATAAACATACTTGCATAGTGGGGGACATTGGGTGCAGTGTGGAACAACCTGTGAATCCCGTGCCCACAGTAACTCCTCACCACCGAGTACCCATGCGCCTGAGCGTGCTTCTGGATCACGTTCCCGATCTCCCTGTATTTCTCCCCCGGCTTCACAATCGCTATGGCTTTCATAAGGCACTCGTGCGTCACTTTTACCAGATCCTTGTGCTTCTCCCCCACGTTCCCCACGAAGAACGTCTCGTTCAGATCTCCATGAAACCCTCTGTGGTAGACCGTGATGTCCACGTTGCACAAATCCCCGTCCTTCAAGGGCCTGGTGTCGGGGATCCCGTGGCAGATCACCTCGTTGACGCTCGTGCAGCACGACGCCGGGAACTCGTAATAATTTAGGGGCGAAGGATAGCACTCCCTCTCGATGCAGGCTTCGTGCACCACCCGGTCGATCTCGTCCGTCGTCACCCCCACGTCGCAAACCCGGGCGGCCTCATCCAGCACCTCCCGCCCCAGCTTGCACGCCACCACCATCCCTTCTTTCTCCTCGTCGTCGAGGACCTTGATCTGCCCCGAACCTTTGACAGCTTGCTCGCTCAACGGGAAGCCCTGGGGGTGGTCGGCGTAGTCCGGCCGGCCGATGTGGCCGGGGACAGTGCGCTTGGAGGTCTGGGGGAAGGGGCGCAGCCGCCCTGTGAAGGTATAATACGGCCAAGGGTTGTAAGACGTCTCTTTGCTGCCATCCGGCTGTTCGCCCTCTGGAAATTGCAATTCGGTTTAACGGGAATTGCGAAACGGGGGCTGTTTTTAGTACGGGGGGCTTACCTACCTAACCTTACTTACTGGCTAGAGTGTGGATGATTTTGTGGTTCTTCCAGTTGGATTTGAAACACTCTTGCGAGCAGAAGAACGAGCCCTGGATGCCGAGTTTGAGGCAAGTGGGGCACTGTAATTTGGCGCCGTTTTCACAACCAGGGGTTTCGCAAGTGCCGAGAGAGGACATTCTTGGTTTGCGGTATATGAAACACGAGGATTTGTTTTGCGGGAACAGTTCCGGTAGGAGGTTACGAACGGTCACTTTGACTGCTTTGACAGATTCAAGGTTGCGTTTTAGGGTGCAAAAACCAAAAGAAAAAGTTACTAGATTCAAGATTGGAGTTACTGTGACGCAGTTAATTCCGTAATTAATTCGGTGTGGTAATTACGTGTATTGTAAGATTGGTTTCAGCTTCACACATTGCTAGAACAATTAGTACTGTGAAAATGTAAACTTCAAATTTTACACAATGACATTTGCGGTACCAACCAAGACAAAATTCCCTAAAATTTGAAAAATTACAATTTTTATTTAAAAATAGAAAACAGTGCCTATGACAGTGCGAAGTAGAAAGAATAGCGCAATCATTATGGACCAAAGTAGTTTTTTTCGCCTCTAAGAAGAGAATTTTCAAGTTTTCGTCGAATCTGGTGATTTTTGGCATCGATTTGGTGATTTCAGTTCTTGTGATGTGGTGCTCGTGTTTAATGTCACAATCTTAATTATATACCGCGAGATCAGAAATGACTCAGTAATTTTTAAACAAAATTGTGAACTTTTCTTGTGTTTATGTTGGCATAACGGAGTAACTGTGAATTACATTTTGCCTTTTTTTCTCAATAGGTGTAGTCATTTTTTCACAACAAGAAACTTAAAACATGTTTAAAATCGTAAATTTGGATACGGAAATATCGATTTTGCAATTACGCTCCGCCCCTAGTCTGACAACGAATGAAAAATTCATCACGATTGAGATTGAGATGGATGGGTGGGGCTTCTTTTTTGATTTTTTTTTTTTAATGAATACATTTAGTTTTTTGTTGATATAACACGATTACTTAAGAACATATTTCACATGGTAATTTCTCGTAGAAAAATAAGGATTTTACAATTAAGCTCCGCCCCTCGGCTCATGACGAATAAAAAAAATCATCAGACTTGAAACAGGGCGGGTGGGCGGGGGTTATATTTTGCCTTTTCTTTTTTCTTAATATACATAGCCATCTTTTCACAACAAGAAACTTAAAACAGGTTAAAATGGTACATTTTTGTAAGGAAATATGGATTTTGTAATTATGAGGCGGAGTCTAATTGCAAAACGGATATTTCCTTATACAAATTTTCCATTTTAAACATGTTTTAAGTTTCATGTAGTGAAAAGACGTCTACACATATTAAAACAAAAAGGCATAATGTAGGCCCGCCCACCCGCCCTATCTCAATTGTGATGATTTTTTTATTCGCCGTGTGAACCAAGGGGGTGGAGCTTAACTGCAAAATACTTATTTCTTTGCAAGAAATTAAAAACATGTTTTTGAGTATCGTGTTGTTCAAAGAATACTATGTATATTATGAAAAAAAATATGAATTTTGCAATTAGGCTCCGCCCCTAGGTCTGCCAACGAATGAAAACTTCATTACTATTTAGATCCAGGTATGGGCGGGGCTTAATCTTTGGTTTTAATTTTGTCTTAAAATACATATTTTTCTTTGAACAATATGATACTCAAAAACATGTTTTTAATTTCTCGTATAGAAATAAGGATTTTGCAGTTAAGCTCTGCCCCCTTGGCTCGCGACGAATAAAAAAAATCATCACAATTGAGATAGGGCGGGTGGGCGGGGCTACATTATGCCTTTTTTTCTTAATACGTGCAGACTTATTTCGACAACAAGAAACTTAAACCATGCAAATTAAAAATGCTAACTATCTGTCAATCTTGACAGTTGACACCCGAAAATTATTGAAAACATTATCATACCAATTTCAACTAAAAATGCAGGACTGCCAACCGACTCAGTCATTTCTGATAATACGGTATATAATAAATATGACTTTAGACCATTTTTGGAAACTTTTTCTTGGTTTTCGAGAAAAATATACTTCGGTTTTTCGGAAAATCTGGATTTATTTACCTTCGTTTTTCATTTTCTTCAGTTTTCAATTTTTTTCATTTTTCATTGTTTCGGTTTCATAATTTTTCGTTTTTGCAACTTTAATTTTTTCAATTTTGTAGTTTCTCCACTTTCAAATTTTTCAATTTTTCGTTTCTTCAATTTTTCGATTTGCAATTTTTCAGTTTCAGTTTTTCAGCTTCTCAGTTTTTGAAGTTCATGATTTTTATTCTTCTTTTTACCGACTTTTTAATTTTCATTTTCTGGATTTTATATCACAATTTTTCGTTTTTTCATTTTCTTGATTTTTTCAATATGCTTTTCGATTTAAAATTTTTACTTTATTCAATTTTTCAAGTTCTTGATTTCCACTGTCTAGATGTTTTTTATAACTTTTCGGTTTTTAATTTCTGATTTTTCATAATTTTGCACTTTTTCTATTTTTTTGATTCGTAAAATTGGAAAATCGAAACAATTAATTAAAAATCGGAAAAATTGAAATATGCATTGAGAAACTAAAAATCGTGAAACTTAGAAATCCAAAAAGAAAGAAGAAAAACCGAATTGAACCGGAAAATTAGACTAGTAGTTATTATCGTCATACTTAATATTTAAAATGAAAACTAGAAAAACTGCAAATCAAAAATTGAAGAAACGAAAAATTCAGTAAACCAGACACTGAAAAATCAAGTTGAAAAATCGAAAATTGAAAACCGAAAAATTCCGAGTCGAAAAATTGAGAAATCCAAAAATTGGAAAATTTCACATTGAAAAAAAGAATAATTAGAAAATCGGACTACTGAAAAATTTAACAAATTATAATAAACTGAAAAATAAAAAATTCAAAATTCGTCAAATTGCAAATCGAAAAATTGCAAAATCTAAAAATTTAAATATTCAAAAGTTGGAAATTCGGAAAACAGGAACATTTAAATATGAAAACTCGGGAAGATGCATCTCGTAAAATTAATGAAATAAAAAAAATAAAAATTGCAAATCGAAAAATTTAAAAAATTGAAATTGAAAAAACAAAAAATTATAAAATCGCATTTTTTTTGTAATTTTTCGAAGAAGCCGGATTGGGTTGCATTTCAGGTGCGAGGGAAGTTCTGTCACTTTAGGCTTCTGGTGTTTTGTGAAAGTGTTTGAAAAGATTGGGGGCTCCTGATAATTTTGAAAGGGTTTGAAATAATTTTGGGTTCCTCTAGTACTAGCCCCGCCCACCCGCCCTCTATTTCTTTAAGTATTACATCATCTGCCAAAATCAGTCTTATCTTATCAAATACTAGCCCCGCCCACCCACCCTCTATTTTCTTGGACGGTATATCATTTGCCAAAATCTTTTCTTCCGAAGATAAGAGTGATTTTGGCAAATGATATCTTCTAAGAAAAAAGAGGCGGGTGGGCGGGGCTAGTACTTGTTAAGATAAGACTGATTTTGGAAAATCACATGGTTTCCAAGAAAATAGAGGGTGGGTGGGCGGGGCTAGTATTTGATAAAATAAAACTGATTTTGGCATTTTGTCATATCCTTTTTCCACTCCTACACAACAGAAGAACATAATTAGTCCCGCCCACCAGTGATTGATTTTATCCGTTCTTAATGTTCTACTGAACGCAATCAAATTAGTCGTTAGAATGAAAAGAAGGGGAAGGGTGGGCGGTGCTAGTATTTTTTTTCTTAATTCAGTACATAGAGCAACAATCTGCATAATGTAATATTTAAAATGTAGATAAATAAATAAATAAATAAATAAATAAATAAATAAATAAATAAAGGCTACCTATTTGAACAAGATAAGAATGATTTTGGCAAATCACATAGCCTCTACGAAAACAAAGGGTGGGTGGGCGGGGCTAGTACTTGTTAAGATAAGACTGATTTTGGCAAATCATATACTCTTTAAGGAAATACAGGGCGGGTGGGCGGGGCTAGTTTTTACCTAAATACAAATGATTTTGGTAAATGATATACTTGCTATTTAATATTATAAGAGGTTGGCGGTAGCTACTACTTGCAAGTACTACCCCGCCCACCCACCCTCTATTTCTTTAAGTAGTATATCATCTGCCAAAATCAGTCTTATCTTATCAAATTAATTTTTCTTAAGTTTTTCAAAAAAGTGTTCTTCGTTTTTTTGGAAACGAAAAATATCGGGTATTAGGTTTTAGTTGTCGTAAATAATGAACACTCATATTAGAACATTTTATTAGATGTTAAACACTATCTCGAACAATTAAAATGTGCACAATTAATACTAAAGTAAAGAAGAAACGTACAAGAGTATAAAAATATTATCTTTGATATTTATAGGATAATGAAACTTAAAAAAAAAACGTAAAATTTTCTAACACGTGTGGGTTAAAATAGTCAAATTTAGAGGTTCGAGTGGTCCATATATACTTAGACAACACTGTGTACATTTAAATAAAGCTAACTACGAACCAATTAAGAACAAATCATTTACCACTCCAAAACACCAAAATATATATCCAACAGTCAACGACAACAAACATAAAATTTGTAGTTGCATAAATACGATAATTTTGCTTAATAATTAAATCTGCTTCAGCAGACACATATACGACACAACATATCCTAACAGGTGCGGTAACACCGCTATTATCAGTCTCCTCAACTCCTACACCACCCACGCTATCCTCCCAACCCTATCACAAGTAGTAGTCGTAGTGGCCGGCATCGAGAACGCCCCGATCCCCCCGATGACGCTGACCCCCACACCGGTCCCCTGGGGGTCGGGGGGCGGCGCCGATCAGTCGGGGTCGTACTTGCAGTCGATCCTCAGCAGCAGGAAGACGGCGAGGAAGGTGATGACGGCGAGCAGCAGCTCTGCCGCCGCCAGCACCAGGAGGTCGTTCTTGTCGTCGTAGGGGTTGACCTCGCTGACGCAGATGTTGTTGCGGTAGCAACTGAGCACCTTGGTGGACTGCAGGATGAGGATGGCGAGGAAGGAGCAGGCGGTGGCCCAGAGGATGGTCAAGGGGACGGCGATCTTGACCGAGGGACCGAGGAAGCGGAGGTGGGAGCCGGGCATGCAGGTGGAGGTGCGGTAGCCGCCGAAGCCCTTGGTGGTGTGGATGCTGGCGGCTGCAAGAACACAAAAATCAATCAAATTGTGTGTAAATGATTGTATGGTCGAAGTAGGTCATGAAAACGTGCCGCCTCTCAGTTTTGAACTTTACTAAATGGTCAAGGACGCATGACAAAGTGTGGTTTTTGGCCAACTACATTTATAAAAACCCTGTATATTCAAGATGTTAAAATTTTGTTCCTTAGTTCAGTACTTTGCATTTGATAAATATATGAATTACGAGTTAAGAACATTGCTGATATATAAAAATCTACATATTTTATACTAAGAACAAATCTTAATTAAAATCGATGAGTCGATATTTTGTAATCAGCTTATATTTTGCTTTTACTTCCCGAGCGTAAGCAAAGGAAGTATTGTAATCGAGTCCGTCGGCCGACTCTCTACTTTTACGTTTTCTCGATCTTTCATGACCCCTAGAAGACGAAGAAATAGGTCTCCCATTTCCGTCTGTCTGTCCGTCTATCTGTCCGTCTGTCCGTCTGTCCGTCTGCCGTCCCGGATTTTTATTAGACAGATAATCTCCGAAAGTACTTGACCGATTGTTGTGAAATTTTGTACTTATATTAAGAATATCATGTAGATGGTAAAACGCTAACCAAAATTTGTCTAATCATCCCCACCACTAATGCGATGACGTCACTTCAAAATTGTAGATAGTAAATGGGTTTTCAATTGTATAAAATAACATAGTCCTACACATGTAGTTTACAACTCTGAATCGACTTTTCACCCGAAACGTCCAGATTTTTGGAAAAAAAATCAAAATTATAAAACAACATTTTGTAATTTAATTTTAAATCCGCTAACCAGAATGCTTTGAAATGTTGCAGATGTTTTAAGGCTATAAAGAGCATCATAAATCTTTAGTCAAAAAATATTTGCTTATCCCCTCCAAAAACTTGATGACGTCAGCTCAAAAGTTTGTGGAATAAATCATATCTAAAATGTACAAAATATGATGAGTCTGTACTTGTGATCTATCACTCCATTCATATTTTTTGGATTTGCATATACAGGGTGACTCAAAAAAATTAATGAATGCGTAAATTTATTTTACTGATTTACTCAGAAACTACAAAACCGAATGCTTTGAAATCTTGCAGATGTTTTAAGGTTATAAAGAGCATAATAAATGTTTAGTCAAAATATATTTGCTTATCCCCTCCAAAAAATTGATGACGTCAGCTCGAAAGTTTGCCGAATAAATCCTATCTAAACTGTAAAAATATGATGAGTCTATACTTGTAATTTATCACTCCATTCATATTTTTTGGATTTGCATATACAGGGTGACTCAAAAAAATTAATGAATGCGTAAATATATTTTATTGATTTAATCAGGAACTACAAAACCGAATGCTTTGAAATCTTGCAGATGTTTTAAGGTGATAAAGAGCATAATAAATTTTTAGTCAAAATATATTTGGTTATCTTCTACAAAAAACTGATGACGTCAGCTCAAAAGTTTGCCGAATAAATCGTATCTAAAATGTACAAAATATGATGAGTCTGTACTTGTGATTTATCATTCCATTCATATTTTTGGAATTGCATTTGCAGGGTGACTCAAAAAAATTAATGAAGGCGTGAATTTATTTTATCGATTTAATCAGGAATTACAAAACCGAATGCTTTGAAATCTTGGGAATATTTTAAAGTTATTATAAGCATGGTAAACTTTTGTTCAAAATGTATTTGTTCATCCCTCCTAAAAAAATTGATGACGTCACCCTTAAATTTTGCTGAATAAATCCTATCTAAAATGCAAAAAATATGATGAGTTTGTACTTGTGATTTATCATTCCATTCATATTTTTTAGATTTTCTTAAGAGGTGGTCCAAAAAAATTAATGAAGTCAATTTATTTTATTGATTAAATTAAAGGCAACACTTATTATTAGTATTACACCCCAACCAACCCAATTTGGTAGACACAAAATTTGTTAAAGGAAAAACTCGGTTGAAACATAAGGGTAGCACGCTTATTTACATCGACTTTAACGTTACAGATCTCCATTTGTTTTATGCGGTCACTTGGTTCCGCGAATGCGAAATAGACATGTTTATAATCAACCAATTGTGAATTTCACCGTCAAGAATTAAAATAAAACCCAATGTTTTATATAATAAGCGGAAGTCGAAGCAATAAAACCGATGGTCGTTTTGTTTACAGTTTCTCTGTTTGACTCTCACGTATGCTGTTACCCTTGTCATCTTAAATTAAGAATGTTTATACATAAACGATTTTCAGTTGCCCCTCATATTACTAGACGGCGGATTTCTGTCAGGCTACGTCACGATTATAGGGGGGGACGTGCTGGATCGCCGGGTGATAGATAATCACTGAATTTAATCGGTACTAATTCCATAAATATAATTAACGATTCGTTAATCAAACGGCTAAGTAAATGAGAACGGGAATTAACAGCCGAGTGCAACGAAACAGCGTTATTCTAATCTCAAATAAACGAAGTGCAGTCCGCAACCGCAATGAATTCGCATCCCGTACGAGCCGTACCGAGTTTGGCCTTGCCTAGCCCGACAGAAATCCGCTCTCTAGATATTACACACCGGCGCCGTATACGTGAGTAAATTGTTTCATTATTTTATTGATTATAAGAAATCAATATTCAAAACGACCCAATTCATTTTCCCGAAAATTTGGGAATACAATAATTTTATTCTTAGTATTACACTACATCTATCCCAACTGATATACGTGTCCTTGCAAAAATGTTGATGACGTCATCACAATTTTTTTTTAAATTCCCACTACAAAAATGTAATGAGAAAAAAAAACACAATAGGCATGCAGTCGTCAAGTTTCCGACAGCGAGGGAAGTACTGTCTAAACTCTTTAGACCAATTTTTTTTTTATTATTCTTAGTCTTCTTTTCACAACAAGAAACTTAAAACATGTTTAAAACAGGAAATATGGATTTTGTAATTACGCTCCGCCCCTTGGTCTGACAACCAATGGAAAATGTGGGGCTTATTTTTTGGCTTTTTTTTTTACTCCCGGATCTTTCGAATGGACTTTCCCAAAGTGCAAAAATTGGCGCCCCCCTTAAGCATTAATTTTCCTAAAATCGTAGCCAGCCCAAAATGGAACGAGGAATGGGAGTTATTTATTTGAAAGTGGGCACAATCAAAGATAATGCAACTAGTTCGCCCAGATTTTCCGGAGTTAATTTAACCGTTTCGAAGTCCCGTAATTCCGGATCTCGATCTCTTGGAATTTCCATGTAATATATCCAGAAGTTCCTGGCTAGACGTACAATTACCGCGCTCGCTGGTGAATTTACGGTATTCAGATTTCACTCGGCAAACTTTGCAACTAACAAGTACAACTAGCGACTTAGCACCGGGATCGATAGCACCACCGATATTTTCATAAATTCTGGGATCGTCGTGATTTATTTGTTGCGTTCGGCTTCGGGCGATTAACTCCTAATGGGGGAGGTTGAACGACCGACAGGAAATCCATTTGTGCTGTTGCAGAGTAAAAGAAGAGGATTAAAGTGGAAAATAAACGAGAAAGTAACCCGGGAAGGAAAAGATATCGCGGAAAGCTTTATTTCGTTATGATAAGAACATTACAGCTTGAAAAATAAATTGGTGTGGATAGAGAAAAGACGGCTGAGGGAATTTATTTCTGGAACGAGAAAGCGATCGCGGGTTTTACATGCGTGAAACGACTAAAACAACGATTTTGCGGATTTTGGTCGACTTTAAAAAACGCAAATCGAAAAACTGAAGACAAATTTGTGCTTTTCGAACTCGTAAACAAGTAAATTTTTTAAAACGCTCACTTCACTCGAGAGTTTAGCAGCGAAAGCGGTCCATTTTCAAGCACACAAAAAATCCTCCAGAGAATCGTCCTCGTTTCGGAATCATTGCAAGCCGAGCTCAAACAGAATAAACGCTTGCGACAACATTGATCCGGTGATGTTTTCGGTAATTTTATGATTAAAGCACGCTGATCAAAAATTCTTGAACACACATTTGTATCCAAATCTCCTAGCTCCCGCCGCCTTATACGTGGGAACGACCCGGGGCGGCGCAGCTGCCCCCAGCGGCACGAACGTGACTCCGCCGCCGCACCAGCACGCCTCTTGTTTATTTTTCATACAACTTTCCTCCCATTCCGGGCACAAGAGCACCCTGGAAAGATTTACGCGTCGACAACCCCTCATGCATGTATGAAACATCGACTGTACTTTCGACAACCGCGATAAAGTTGCCAGATATTTTCAAGCAGCCGCCTGAATTTTTGATAACTAAGGAGCGGACTCTAGGGGAAAGCTTTTTCATTTTGGTCGCAGGTAAATAAATGAAAATTGTGTATAAATGTGTATCTGAGAATTTTATTTTTTATTTGAGCCCTCGTTTTTGCCTATTTTGGCTGAAAATTTAAATATTAAGCAGGAAATTGAGAAATTGAAAATAATAATTTAAATAATCCCAAAAATTGAATAATCGGAAAATTGAAGAATCTAAAAACTGAAAATATTCCAAAACTGAAATGACGAAAACCGAAAAATCAAAACATCAAAAAAACCGAAAAATCTAAAACCGAGGAGTCAAAAAATCAAAAAACATCGAAATCGAAATATCAAAAAACTCGAAATCAACCCAAAATTCGAAAATTTGATAAACTGAAAAATCCAAGGAACGAAAAATGAAAGTATTAGATTAGAAGAAACATTGAAAAGTCAAGAAATCGAAAACTTGAATATTTAGAAACGTCAAAAACTGGAAAATTGAGAAATCGGAAAATTAAGAAATCGAGAAAACGAAAATTTGAAGAATCGAAAAATTGGAAAATCTCAACACTGAAATATCGAAAAATTGAGTAGTCGAAAAATTGAAAAATCGAGCTATTGAAAAATCGAAAAATTTAAGAATAAAAAGACTGAAAAATTCCAAAACTGGAATATAAAAAATTTGCCAAAATCAAAAAATAGAAGTCAGAAATTAAAACATTTAAAATTCAAATTTTTCGATATTTTTCGATATTGTGGTTACTCAATTTTTTTAATCTTAGATTTTCCAATTTCTCGATTTCTCAATTTTCCGATTTTAAAATCTTTAAAGATTTATTAAATTTTTCATTTTTCGATTTTTTGATGTTTTGATTTCTTGTCATCTTGGTTATCTATTTTTAAGATTTTTCCACTTTTCGATTTTTAGATTTGTCGATTTTACAGTTTTTTAATTTCTCGGTTTATCGAGATTTCGATGTTTCGATTTTTTAATGTTCAATTCCTCGGTTTTTCGATTTTTCAATTTTTCGATTTTTTTTTTTAATTTCTCACTTCGATTTTTCGATTTTGGCGAATTTCGATTTTTCAATTTTTCAATTTTTCGACTTTTCACTTTCTCGAGCTTTTGATTTTCGATTTTTCCTTGTTTCAGTCTTTGAATTTTTTGGTATTTCGATTTCTCGGTTTTTCGACTTTTTGGTTTTTCGATTTCTCAATTTTTTGATACTCCAGTTTTGGAATTTTTCAGTCTTTTTATTCTTAAATTTTTTGATTTTTCAATATCTCGATTTTTCGATTCTTCAAATTTTCGTTTTCTCGATTTCTTCATTTTTAGATTTCTCAATTGTCTGCTATTTCGATTTTTCAGTTTTTGACGTTTCTAAATGTTCAAGTTTTCTTTTCGATTTCTCAATTTACAATGTTTCTAATCTAAAATTTTAATTTTTCAGTTCTTGGATTTTTCAGTTTCAATTTTTCGAATATTAGGTTTTCCATGTTTTTGATATTTCCATTTCGCTATTTTTTGATGTTTTTACTTCTCGGTTTTAGATTTTTCGATTCTACAATTTTTCTTCCATTTTTCAATTGTTCGATAATTCGGTTGAGATTTTTCACTATTTCCATTCTTCAATTTTTCGATGTTTTGATTTCTCGATTTTTCAGTTTTTCGATATTTTTCGATATTGTGGTTACTCAATTTTTTTAATTTTAGATTTTCCAATTTCTCGATTTCTCAATTTTCTGATTTTAAAATCTTCGATTTTTCAGTTCATCGAAGTTGTAATTTTAGGTTTTTCAGTTTTTTCATATCTAGATTTTTCTACGTATCAGTTCTAAATTTGTCGGTTTTTAAATTTTTAGATTTCCATTTTTTTTTAATTTTTCGGTTTTTCAGTTTTTCTGTTTCTCGATTTATCGAGATTTCGATGTTTCTGTTTTTGATCATTCAATTTCTCGATGTTTGGATTTTTCAACTTTTCGATTTTCGATCGATTTTTTCATTTAAAATTATTCAATTTATAATTTTTCGATATTTCGATTTCTCGGTTTTTTGATTTTTCGGTTTTTCTGTTTTTAAGTTTTTCGGTTTTTCAATTTTCGTCATTTCAGTTTTGGAATTTTTCAATGTCTCCATTTTTCAGTTTTTCAATTCTCCAATTTTCCGATTTTTCAATTTTTGCGATTATTTAAATTTTGGCTTTTCGAATTATCGATTTCTATAATTTTCGATTTTTTCAATTTTTTGATATTCCTATTTTTCAATTTTTCGAATTTTTAATTTTGTCCATTTTTCAAATTTTCAATTTACTAAATTTTTCATTTTTCGATTTTACGATTTTTTGATTCCTTGATCTCGGTTAATCGATTTTTTCACTTTTCGATTTTTAGATTTGTCGATTTTACAGTTTTTTAATTTCTCGGTTTATCCAGATTTCGATGTTTAAATTTTTTGATTGTTCAATTTCTCGATTTTTCGATTTTTCAATTTTTCGATATTTTTGAATTTTAAATGTTTTAATTTCTAACTTCTATTTTTTGATTTTGGCCAATTTCTCGGTTTTTTCAGTTTCAAATTTTCGAATATTAGGTTTTCCATTTTTTTTATATTTCGATTTCGCTATTTTTTGATGTTTTCACTTCTCGGTCTTAGATTTTTCGATTCTAGAATTTTTCTTCCATTTTTCAGTTGTTCGATAATTCGGTTGAGATTTTTCACTATTTCCATTCTTCAATTTTTCCATGTTTTGCAAAACCTCAAAATCAAAAAAATTAAAAATCGAAAAATTGAAAAACCCAAAAATCTAGAATTGATAAATAGAAAAATCGAAACATCAAAAAAACTGAAAAACCTAAAATTAAAAAATTCGATGAATTGAAGAATCGGAAGATTTGAAAATCGGAAAATTGAGAAATCTAAAATTAAAAAATTGAGTAACTACAATATCGAAAAATAAAGAAAAATTGAAGAATCGAAAAATCTAGAACCGAGAAGTCAAAAAATCAAAAAATATCGAAGTCGAAATATCAAAAAACTGGAAAACAACCCAAAATTCGAAAATTTGATAAACTGAAAAATCCAAGAATCGAAAAATTTAAGTTTTAGATAAGAAGAAACATTGAAAAGTCAAGAAATCGAAAACTTGGATATTTAGAAACGTCAAAAACTAGAAAATTGAAATAGCAGAAAATTGAGAAATCGAAAAATGAAGAAATCGAGAAAACTTGTTTTTGCCTATTTTGGCTGAAAATTAAAATATTTAGCAGGAAATTGAGAAATTGAAAATAATAATTTAAATAATCCCTAAAATTGAATAATCGGAAAATTGAAGAATCTAAAAACTGAAAAATTCCAAAACTGAAATGACGAAAACCGGGAAACCGAAAAATTTAAAAACCGAAAAGAAACGAAAAATGAAAGTATTAGATTAGAAGAAACATTGAAAAGTCAAGAAATCGAAAACTTGAATATTTAGAAACGTCAAAAACTGGAAAATTGAGAAATCGAAAAATTAAGAAATCGAGAAAACGAAAATTTGAAGAATCGAAAAATTGGAAAATCTCAACACTGAAATATCGAAAAATTGAGTAGTCGAAAGATTGAAAAATCGAGCTATTGAAAAATGGAAAAATTTAAGAATAAAGAGACTGAAAAATTCCAAAACTCTAATATCAAAAAATTGAGAAATCGAAAATCCAAAAAATAGAAGTTAGAAATTAAAACATTTAAAATTCAAAAATATCGAAAAATTGAAAAATCGAAAAACCGAGAAATTGAACAATCAAAAAATTGAAACATCGAAATTTCGATAAACCGAGAAATTAAACAACTGTAAAATCGACAAATCTAAAAATCGAAAAATGAAAAAATCGATTAACCGAGATCAAGGAATCAAAAAATCGTAAAATCGAAAAATGAAAAATTTAGTAAATCGAAAATTTGAAAAATGGACAAAATTAAAAATTCGAAAAATTGAAAAATAGGACTATCACAGAACTGAAAAAATCGAAAATTATAGAAATCGATAATTCGAAAAGCCAAAATTTAAATACTTAATCGCAAAAATAGAAAAATCGGAAAATTGGAGAACTGAAAAACTGAAAAATGGAGACATTGAAAAATTCCAAAACTGAAATGACGAAAATTGTAAAACCGAAAAATTTAAAAACCGAAAAGCCGAAAAATCAAAAAACCGAGAAATCGAAATATCGAAAAATTATAAACTGAAAAATTTTAAATGAAAATATCGATAAATCGAAAAGTTGAAAAATCGAAACACCGAGAAATTGAATGACCAAAAACTGAAACATCGAAATCTCGATAAATCCAGAAACAGAAAAATTGCAAAACCTCAAAATCAAAAAAATTAAAAATCGAAAAATTGAAAAACCGAAAAATCTAGAATTGATAAGTAGAAAAATCGAAACATCAAAAAAACTGAAAAACCTAAAATTAAAAAATTCGATGAATTGAAAAATCGGAAGATTTGAAAATCGGAAAATTGAGAAATCTACAATTAAAAAAATTGAGTAACTACAATATCGAAAAATAAAGAAAAATTGAAGAATCGAAAAATCTAAAACCAAGAAGTCAAAAAATCAAAAAATATCGAAATCGAAATATCAAAAAACTGGAGAACAACCCAAAATTCAAAATTTGATAAACTGAAAAATCCAAGAAACGAAAAATTAAAGTTTTAGATTAGAAGAAACATTGAAAAGTCAAGAAATCCAAAACTTGAATATTTAGAAACGTCAAAAACTGGAAAATTGAAATAGCAGAAAATTGAGAAAACGAAAATTTGAAGAATCGAAAAATTGGAAAACCTCAACACTGAAACATCGAAAAATTTAAGAATAAAAAGACTGAAAAATTCCAAAACTGGAATATTAAGAAATTGAGAAATCGAAAATCCAAAAAGTTGAAAAACCGAGAAATTGGCCAAAATCAAAAGATCGAAGTTAGAAATGAAAACATTTAAAATTCAAAAATATCGAAAAATTGAAAAATCGAAAAACCGAGAAATTGAACAATCAAAAAATTGAAACATCGAAATCTCGATAAACCGAGAAATTAAAAAACTGTAAAATCGACAAATCTAAAAATCGAAAAGTGAAAAAATCGATTAACCGAGATCAAGGAATCAAAAAATTGTAAAATCGAAAAATGAAAAATTTAGTAAATCGAAAATCTGAAAAATGGACAAAATTAAAAATTCGAAAATTGAAAAATAAGAATATCACAGAACTGAAAAAATCGAAAATTATAGAAATCGATAATTCGAAAAGCCAATATTTAAATAATCGCAAAAATTGAAAAATCGGAAAATTGGAGAATTGAAAAACTGAACAATGGAGACATTGAAAAATTCCAAAACTGAAATGACGAAAATTGGAAAACCGAAAAATTTAAAAACCGAAAAGCCGAAAAATCAAAAAACCGAGAAATCGAAATATCGAAAAATTATAAATCGAAAAATTTTAAATGAAAAAATCGATAAATCGAAAAGTTGAAAAATCCAAACACCGAGAAATTGAATGATGAAAAACCGAAACATCGAAATCTCGATAATTCGAGAAACAGAAAAACTAAAAAACCGAAAAATAAAAAATAATAGAAATCTAAAAATTTAAAACCCGACAAATTTAGAACTGATAGGTAGAAAAATCTACATATGAAAAAACTGAAAAACCTAAAATTAAAACTTCGATGAATAGAAAAATCGAAGATTTTAAAATCGGAAAATTGAGAAATCGAGAAATTGGAACATCTAAAATTAAAAAAATTGAGTAAATAGTGAAAAATCTCAACCGAATTACCGAACAATTGAAAAATGGAAAAAAAATTGTAGAATCGAAAAATCTAAAACCGAGAAGTGAAAACATCAAAAAATAGAGAAATGGAAATATCAAAAACATGGAAAACCTAATATTCGAAAATTTGAAACTGAAAAATCCAAGAACTGAAAAATTAAAATTTTGTATTAGAAACATTGAAAATTGAGAAATCGAAAACTTGAACATTTAGAAACGTCGAAAACTGAAAAATCGAAATAGCAGACAATTGAGAAATCGAAAAATGAAGAAATCGAGAAACCGAAAATTTGAAGAATCGAAAAATTGAGTTGTCGAAAAATTGAAAAATCGAGATATTGAAAAATCAAAAAACTTAAGAATAAAAAGACTGAAAAATTCCAAAACTGGAGTATCAAAAAATTGAGAAATCGAAAAGCCAAAAAGTCGAAAAACCGAGAAATCGAAATACCGAAAAATTCAAAGACTGAGACAATGAAAAATCGAAAATCAAAAGCTCGAGAAAGTGAAAAGTCGAAAAATTGAAAAATCGAAATTCGCCAAAATCGAAAAATCGAAGTGAGAAATTCAAGAAAATCAAAAATCAATTAATGAAATTGAGAAGTCAAAAAACTGAAAATTCATTTTTCCTAAAACCCGTATAAAGCGCCTATTTTTCTATTTTCGGGCCTAAACCCCCGTTTCTATCGCCTATTTTGGCTTTTTGGCCCAAAATCCGCTCTTTATGATAACTGTCGAAGCGAAAGAGCCGCCAGCGCTCGGTCGAGCCCAGATGGAGGCAGGTTGGGGCTGGATTAAGTAACACAACACAAACAAACTTTTGCCTTTGTTCCAGCCTTGTTAAGTTTGACTCATTAAACTGCTAGTTAAATTAATAGCCATGTTCAGCTGCTAATGGAGTGTTGGCGCAACATTAAGATTCAGCGTCGCGGCGCTCCAGGTTGAAAAATTGAACGAGGCCGCGAGACGGAAATACGCCGCCTAATTAAAAGGAGCGAGATTTCGGGGGCGGGGGGCGGTAATGTAGATTAACGGCCTCCCACACTCGACATAAATTCTAATAAGTCATGAAATACTGGTCGGGTAATGAAAATTGGATACAAAGTCGCCCCTTGCTTAGCTAATTTAACCTCGTGTTGATGAATGTTGGGGCTAGGTAGACAGCTTGTGGTGGGAAATTGGTGTGTGGTTGGTCGGTCGACGTGCTGAGTGAATTTATCGAATTAAATAACGTTCATGATGGAGATTTGTTGTTTCATTTATTATAATCCGGTCTGTTTGTTGTGGAAACGCTTGTATCTGGTGAGAAAGTTTCTCAGGATCGCCAATCTGTGTCCAATATTTTTTGTAAAATTGGAAAGGTTGTTAAATCAGTCCGCAACTGGCTCGAAAACAGGTCTATCTGTTACGAAAATGTATGCATCTCATGGGAAATTTTCTAAGGATCACGAAACTGTGATTATTTTCGTCGTATGTCCTCAAATAATGGAGAAAATAACTCATTAAACAAGTCGTGTCCAATATTTTTTGTAAAAATGTAAAACTTACTAAAGTAGTCCGAAAATAGGTCTACCTGTCAGGAAGATGAGAAATTTTCTCAGGATCACGATTTATTTTCTTAATATGCAGTCAAATAACGGAGAAAACGGCTGATTTAGACTGACGTCTCTACTATTTTCAGCAAAGATATAAACTCTTCACATTCAGATTAGGATTGTAAAGTAAAGTAGGTTATTGTTGCATTATTGTTGCATTATAATTTCATTTCGACATAGTTTTGTTAGCTATATTAAATTAGGTTGCTTGTCCAAATGTTTTGTAATCGCTGACTCCTCTGTATTTTGTAAGAATATGGTCAGTTGCCCTCGTTACGAGGAAGTGATAAATAGAGGAGTCAACGAAGAGACAAGAGAGAATGTGTGTAAGGTAGAGAAGAAGTTGCCATGTGATCATGGCCATGTATAAAGTTGTCATGTAAGTTTTGTTATGTGGGCAGTGAAATAAACGGGAAATCGAAATATATGTGTCTAAGTCACAACCCCTTCACAACATAAAAGTGGTGTCAGGTGTGTGGGGTTTTCGTTGAAAAAAGAGGTTCTTGAAGAGATTGCCTTAAGTCTCCGTTTCTTGAAGAGATTGCTTGAAGTCTGTGGTCCTGAAGAGATTGCGTAAGTAAGTCTCTGGTCCTTCAAAGAAAGCGAGTGGTCTTTGGTCTTCCAAGGAGAGTTTGTGGTCTCTGGTCCTCAGAAGAGAGCGTTGGTGGTTGTGGTACACATTTTCGAATCCAGTCCCGGAAGGAAATCAAGAAATTCTACGTCGTTGGATTGCAGCTAGTGAGTGAGTGTGTGAAAAAAAGCAGAGTAAAGTGCGTGTATATTGCGTTAACACATCAAATCACAGGATTCTTCTATCGCTATACATTGTAAGTTCGAATTTTTTATGAATGATCAATTTCTTGTAGACTTGAAGTATTTATTTGACGAAATCATGCCTTTTCAAATCGAGATAGCGTTAAAAATGATTCCCGAATTTAGTGGCGAACGTCGAGAGTTGCATACATTTCTAAGTTGTTGTGATATTGTATATAATACAGCTACGACGCGTGCAGAAAAAGATAGTTTTCTAAGTGTTGTAAAAACAAAATTATCAGGATTAGCTTATGAAATTGTTAAATATGGCGAGTTTGATAACTGGGAAATTTTGAAACCAGCAATTCAAAATCAGTTTTTAGAGACAAGAACAATAGCTCAAATTCAGCTAGAATTATTAAGTACACGTCAAAAACCAAATGAAGATGTTAGGTCTTTTGCTAACAAAATTGAACGTTTATGTCAGGATTTAACCGATGCATGTGTACGAAGTGAAGGTGAGGCAGCAGCACCTATTATTAAAAATTTAAACAAAAAATCGGCTCTAAAAGCTTTTGTCGAAGGATTAGTCCCTTCTTTAAAATTTGTAATTAAAGCAAGTAGGTTTGATGATCTTACTGCCGCAATTGAAGCAGCCTGCGAAGAAGAGCGCACCTTAAAGTGTATTGGACACGTAAATTCTAGTTACCCTAAAATGAATAATTTCATCAGATGTTACAAATCTAATCACAAGGCGAATATCAGAGTTATTCGAATAAAGCTTCAGAATCAAATAAATTGCCCGACTTTCAAAATTTTGCTAGATCTGCACACAAGCGAGAAGTCAAGGTTAACAATACTAACATTACCTGTGCATATTGTAAGAATGTGGGTCATACTATAGACAACTGTCGTAAACGTCAATATAATAATGCTAAGCGATCAAATTACCAAAACATTTCTAATAACACTGCTGACAAAAGCCAGAATTCTTATTTTAACAATCGAAACTCGTATTCGGGAAACGGGCAAGGACCGAGTACATCGACAGGCAGCGAAACTCCGGTCCGAAACCTCAAAACTGCCTAGATAAACAATTTCAAATATCTCATAGTTCAAAAAATAATTATTGAAAAGTTTTCACTACATCATTGAAAAATCCCAATCTGCTTAGCGTGCAATTACCATTGCAATTGTCATATAACGGTGAATCAGCAAATTTGTTACTTGACTCTGGTTCGGAAATTTCAATTTTAAGATTATGCGAGGTTAATGATGATGCTCTTGTAAATACTAATCAAAAAAATTTGTTAAAAGGTGTTAACGAAAATCTTGTCACGACACTTGGAGTAGCAATAGGCAAAATTCAAGTAAATGGAATTACATTTACACATCCGTTTCATATCGTCGCAGATGATTTTCCTGTGCCAGCTCATGGAATTCTAGGTCATGATTTTCTTTGCGCTTATCATGCAATAATAAATTTGAGATGTGCTAAGTTATCATTATCAGTCAACGGTAAAGAAATCTGTTTACCGATCACAAATTATTCGAATGTTCTAAATAAAACTTTCATTATTCCAGCTCGTTGTGAGTACGTGGTGTCAGTACCTGTTAATTTTAATGATTCAAAAATTTGTTTACAAAAAGAAATATTGCCAGGGTTATATGTCGGAAATTGCATTGTAGAACCAAAGAATGGATTTTGTAAAATCAGTCTAATAAATTCATCTGAAACTCCTTTAGAATTAAATACCGAAAAACTCGAATTTGAAAACTTAAATAACTATCAAATCATTAACTTTGTTTCCACCCTCGAATCAAAACGTATACAATCTTTAGAGGAACAGATTGATACAAGTCACATGAATTCGGAAGAGCGCGATTCAATATTAAATATTTGTCGCGAGTTTAATGATTTATTCTATTTAGAAGGTGACAAATTAACACACACAAATATAGTGGAGCATGAAATACCTATAATATCTGACAAACCTGTATTTGTAAAACCATATCGGTTGCCCGAGAGTCAAAAGCAGGAAGTGCAAAATCAAGTTCAAAAAATGCTTGACGATGGCATAATCCAAAACAGTCATTCTCCTTATAATTTTCCAATTCTAGTTGTTGCAAAAAAACCAGGTCCCGATGGAAGCAAAAAATGGCGACTGGTTGTTGATTATAGGAAACTGAATGACATCACTGAATCGGATGCTTACCCATTGCCTAATATTACAGAAATATTGGACCAATTGGGGAATTCTAAATATTTTTCTGTTGCGGATCTTGCTCATGGATTCCACCAAATTCCTATTTCAGAAAAAAGCAGACGTTTAACAGCTTTTTCTTTTTACGGTCACTATGAGTATTGTCGAATGCCAATGGGGTTGAAAGGAGCTCCAGCTACTTTTCAGAGATTAATGAATAATGTTTTAGTAGGTCTCCAGGGAATAATAATTTATGGTAGTTCTCTACGAGATCATAATTCAAAATTGATAGACATTTTTTCTCGTCTTAGACAGCACAATTTAAAACTTCAACCTAGTAAATGTTTGTTCTTGAGAAAAGAAATCAACTACCTTGGGCATATTATCTCTGAAGATGGGGTAAGGCCCGATACAAAAAAGATTGACGCAGTATTAAAATTTCCTACTCCAACAACTGAAAAAGAGTTAAAATCATTTTTAGGTCTTGCATCGTATTATCGACGCTTCATCAAAAACTTTTCTCAAATTGTTCAACCACTTAATAATCTCTTGAAAAAAGGTGTCAAATTTGAATGGAATGCGTTATGCGAAGATGCATTTTCACAATTGAAAGAAAAATTAGTAAGTCCGCCTATACTACAATTTCCTGATTTTAATAAAGAATTTATTCTCACAACGGATGCAAGTCAATTCGCTATAGGTTCTATATTATCACAAGGTTCTTGGGGAAGCGATCTTCCAATTGCTTATGCTAGTCGTACATTAAATAAATCTGAAAGAATTTATTCCACAATTGAACGAGAATTACTAGCCATTGTCTGGTCCGTACAACATTTTAGACCTTATTTATTGGGAAGGAAATTTACCATTGTGACGGATCACAAACCACTTGTTTATTTGTTTTCAGTTTCAGATCCTTCATCTCGTCTTTTACGATTTAGACTAAAACTAGAAGATTATGATTACAAAATTATTTATAAACCCGGTAAGAATAATAAAGCAGATAGCTTGTCACGAATTCACCAAATTTCAGTCAGACGCGATTTATACAAGAACTTTTTAAAAGAAATTGAGGATTGTACTGTTACTAACGATAACGTTGTTGATACAGATCAAAGTTTAGATGATGTGCCTAAAGAAATTAATTTGTTTTATGTAACAGATCGTGAATTTTCTGATAAGACGGAATATTACAATAGCGAATATGAGTTGAAATCTCAACAAGCTCAATTACACAATATAGCTTATTTACAGTCAGATGATCGATATTTTATTTACCTTGTTACTAAAGAAACTAAAGCTCATAAATCATCTTACGAAGATTTGTTTTATTCCTTGCTCAATTTGAAAGATTTTTGCTTGACTAAAGGTATTTCACAACTGGCCACTACTACTAAAAATTTTAGTTGCAGATCAATACAGTTAGAACAATGATAAAATATATTTTTAAAAACACAAACGTAAGCATTAGCCTCTATCATGAAAATGTTCATAATAATCTGACGCCTGAAGAAGTGCAAGAAGTACTAAAAGAATTTCACGTGACTCCCACTGGAGGTCACGAAGGTGTGAACAAAACTTATAACAGAATCAGACAATACTATAAATGGAAAAATATGTTTAAAGACATTCAGAAATTTATAAGGTCATGTTCACAATGTCAGAAAAATAAATGTTCAAAACGTACGAAACTACCAATGGTCATAACAACAACTTCATCAGTTCCTTTTGAGAAAATATTTTTAGATGTGGTAGGTCCTCTAAATCAGTCCGAAAATGGAAACAAATACATACTTACTTTTCACGACGACTTAACCAAATTTTCTATAGCTATTCCGTTACCGAATCAAGAAGCAAACACAATAGCTCATGCCTTCACCACACATATTATTTGTCAGTACGGATTGCCAAATTACGTAGTCACGGATCAAGGAAGTAATTTCATGAGTGAAGTCTTTAAAACAACTTGCAGTATTTTAAAAATAAAACATATTTGTTGTACTAGTTATCATCCGCAATCGAACGGAAGTTTAGAAAGATCTCATAGAACTTTAGTCGAATATTTGCGAAATTTTATAAATCAAGATTTGACAAATTGGGATGAGTTTTTGCCGTATGCAACATTTAGTTTCAATACCACTCCGCATACTTCGACAAGTTATTCTCCTTTTGAATTATTATATGGTAGAAAAGCGAAACTACCTTCGTCTATAACTAGAAGTCCCGAAATGTTTTATAGCTATGATGATTACTATAATGAACTAAAATCAAGAATGCAACATAGTAATGAAATTGCTCGCAAAAATTTATTAAATAGTAAAGTCAAGTCTAAACAATATTATGATAAATATATAAAGGAGCTTGATTTAAAAGTTACTGACAAGGTATATTTAGTAAACGAAGAAAAGAAAATCGGTAAAACGAAAAAACTGCAACCTCTTTATAAGGGGCCATATGAAGTAGTGTCCATAGATTCCGATGTGAATTGCACTATTAGGATAGGCAAGAAATTGGTAGTGGTTCACAAAAATAGATTAAAAAAATGTATTGAGTAAATGATACATATCTTTACTTTTCTATCTCTTTTCTATTTCTTTGAAATTTAAAATTTAAAATTTTTGTAAACGTAAATATTATTGTTGCAGGGTCAAGGTTTCGATTCAACCATGACCTACCTTAAAATAAGTCATGTTATATTATACTGATACGTCAGCACGTTCATTCACGCAGGTGGTCTAGATTCATATAACTATACAATATACTTTTTCTCCTAGATTTTTCTATGAATTTGGAAATGCTCCATATGAGCTAATAAATACCCATTTAAGTCTTATAGATTGGTCACAAATGAACGCGATGGAAAAGTTGTCGGATGCTATATATTTTTTTTACTCTAAAATAAATTCATTAATTCTTGAGTATGTTCCTTATAAAGTACAATCATGTTCAAATAGGGGAAACTTTCCTTTGTGGATAGATAAACAAACAAAATTATTGATTTTTGAAAAAAAGGACGCTCATAAGAGGTATAAAAAGAGTAACCTTTATTCGGACTATTTAAAATTTTGTAATTTAAGAACCATATGCAAAAGAGCACTTACTTCTTGCCGAAAGAGATATATACTTAATATAGAAAAAAATATTTGCTCAAATAGCAAGTATTTTTGGAATTTTATAAATTCAAATCGTTTAAATCATAATGGTTTTCCCAGTACAATGTATTATAATAATAAAAATGAAACTTCCATTCAGGGTATTGTAAATCTTTTTGCTGAATTCTTTCAAGGAGTGTATGTTTCTAGTTCAAATCACAAAAAATCTGTTAACATCATGAAATCTGTTTTGGATCTAAATGATATATTTATTTCAGATGAAATTATTTTAGACAAATTATTAAAATTGAAATCTTCAAATGCATCTAGTCCGGATGGGATTCCTGCTAGTTTTGTTAAAAATTGTGCTCAAAATCTTTGCTTTCCGCTAAATATATTATTTACAAAATCTATCTATGAAGGTGAGGTTCCCGACATTTGGAAATTATCATTTCTTAAGCCTATTTTTAAAAAAGGATGTAAGAGTGATGTATCAAATTATAGAGGTGTTTCTATTGCGTCACCTATAGCTAAAATATTAGATAACATAGTAACAGATTCTTTCTCTTATCATGTTAAGCAATTTATAGTAAACGAGCAGCATGGGTTCCTAAAAGGCCGTTCCACTGAAACAAATTTATTTGTGTTTACTGATTTTATTGTAAATAATTTAGAGTTAGGTAAGGAAGTTGATTGTATTTTTACTGACATGAAAAAGGCATTTGATCGGGTGGATATAACATTGCTTCTGGTAAAACTGTCTGAGCTCGGTATTGGAAATCCTTTATTAAATTGGTTAAGTTCATTCTTGAATGACAGAAAGCAAGTAGTCGTTATAAAAGAAGTAAAATCTTGTAATATAAACGTAACGTCTGGTGTTCCCCAAGGATCACATTTGGGTCCAGTTTTGTTCTCTTTATTTATAAATGATGTAATAAATGTTGTTAAACACAGCAATATTTTACTTTTTGCCGATGACATAAAAATATTTCGATTGATTTCTAGTACGGGTGATTGCAGTTATCTTCAATCTGATTTGGATAGATTCTATAATTGGTGTATAAATAATAAGATAGAATTAAGCATTTCAAAATGTAACAGTATTAGATTTAGCAAGAAAATAGAGACAAATTTATTTGATTATTTTATTTCGAATTACAAGTTAAATCAGGTTTGCCAGATTCGTGATTTAGGTGTGATTCTTGACTCAAGACTACTCTACTCTGTTCATATTAATTAAATTATTTTAAAAGCTAATAAATTACTAGGTTTCATTATACGTAGTTGCAAAGAATTCAATGATGTTCGCCCGTTGTTAATCTTATTTAATTCATTAGTTCGCCCTATTGTCGAATATTGCTGTGTCATATGGTGTCCTTTTTATCAAGTGTTTATTAATAGATTAGAAAATATTCAAAAAAAGTTTGTGAGATTTTTGTGCTTCAAATTTATTGTGTTATATTCTAGAGTAAATTACTTAAATATTCTTATTTATTTTGGTCTATGGCCATTAGAATTACGTAGGTTAATGTTTGATGTGTTTTTTTGTTTTAAAATTTTAAATTCTTTGATTACGTGTCCACCTTTGTTGAAATTATTCTCATTGTATGTTCCACAACGAAATGTAAGATCTACTCATCTGCTGAGCATTCCATTCCATCGCACTTTGTATGGTAGGGAATCAGCTCGTAGCAGGATCAGTAAAAGTACCTTAACACTAAGAGATATTGATATTGTGGGTGTCCCTTTTGTATCGTTTAAACGTAATTTGAAAAATGTTCTGTTAGATAAAGTACATATGTAATTTCTCCATTTATAATTGTTAGTTTATTGACATTTGTAAAAGGTACAACAATACCGTTAATAAAGTACATACATACATACATACATACATACACATTAACGTATTTTTTTATCAGGATAAACTTTGTTTTGTAATAGTTATTCCACTGATTCATCCTCGTAATTACGATTTGTTAAAAATGTCAAGCCTTCCAATACACTTGTCAGTGTATTTCATTTTTATTCAACCACAAAAGCCGTATTTAATAATAGATCCTGTACGACAACACTATTTTCTTTTCGAATATTCTGAAATTCAAGAATGCTTAAAAATTTCAAGCAACTACATTTGTAAGCAATCACACCCTATCTACTTAATTAGTGCACATGCATGGGGGTTGTGAGTCGAATTTACTAACTCCTGTTGATAAGATACCTAAATCTTGTGAAACACGGGTAATGAAGCTATCAAATACCATTTTTATACAATTGGCTTCTCCAAATTCGTGGTTGGTAATTACGAATAAAGAAGAGTATATAAATATTAACTGCAAACCATCCGATCAACGATATGTTCTTTCATTAAATCATACTGGCATTTTGAGATTAAATTCGAATTGTAGCGGTTACACAAAATCACTAATACTAAATACACAAAATTACTTCTCGAGCGAAATCTTCACGAATTTGATCCCTCCATTAGATATTACAGATTCAATTCATATAAATATGTCTGAGTTTGGAAATTCCCAGTTGTCAGAGCTGTCAGATAATCCTTTAGTGATCGATAGAAATAATATTCAAAAATTGAAATCAATAAGTGTAAAAAATCGACGATTTAAAACGTAACCAAAAACTTAATTATTTAGAGAATAACCAAAATTCGCATAAAATGCACATATTTTCAATGTATGAGTTATATTTGTTAGGAATTGTTGTAGCAGTAATAATTTTTTTGCGGAAGATTAATTTTTGTAAGAGGATCACAAGCAGCATGACTAGGCATGACAATCTGGAGCAGCCAGTTCCTGCTATTCGTAGGTCCTTATTGGAACTAAGAAGGGTAGATATGGATAGTGATAATTGTGGGGGGAGGTGTTGTAAAGTAAAGTAGGTTATTGTTGCATTATTGTTGCATTATAATTTCATTTCGACATAGTTTTGTTAGCTATATTAAATTAGGTTGCTTGTCCAAATGTTTTGTAATCGCTGACTCCTCTGTATTTTGTAAGAATATGGTCAGTTGCCCTCGTTACGAGGAAGTGATAAATAGAGGAGTCAACGAAGAGACAGGAGAGAGAATGTGTGTAAGGTAGAGAAGAAGTTGCCATGTGATCATGGCCATGTATAAAGTTGTCATGTAAGTTTTGTTATGTGGGCAGTGAAATAAACGGGAAATCGAAATATATGTGTCTAAGTCACAACCCCTTCACAACAGTCTATCTGTTACGAAAATGTATGCATCTCATGGGAAATTTTCTAAGGATCACGAAACTGTGATTATTTTCGTCGTATGTCCTCAAATAATGGAGAAAATAACTCATTAAACAAGTCGTGTCCAATATTTTTTGTAAAAATGTAAAACTTACTAAAGTAGTCCGAAAATAGGTCTACCTGTCAGGAAGATGAGAAATTTTCTCAGGATCACGATTTATTTTCTTAATATGCAGTCAAATAACGGAGAAAACGGTTGATTTAGACTGACGTCTCTACTATTTTAAGCAAAGATATAAACTCTTCACATTCAGATTAGGATTGATCCGGAAATAGATCCGTCCAGTACGAAAATGTGCGTATTTTACTGGATCCCTTTCTGGACCGACAACACGTTTAATATTTTCGCCAAAAATGTAACAATCAAGCTGGATTTTCCGCCCAGACGAGCACGAATGGCGGCTCATTTTCGTTTACGGTGGCGTAAACTTTCCCTAATTGGGACTAGTGCTTAATGCTCACATTCGAGCTTCGCTAAATAACAGCACTTTACAATTAAACAAAAACACGTAAAATTAGTTGGCAACTTTTCAGCGAAAACTCGCTCCATTTATAGTTCCACGACGTACGAGCGCACACAACACTCCCCTAATTAAACTCCAAAAATCCCGCAACATCGTCGACAACTCTCCAGCAAAACAACCTGCCGTCAACTTCGAATTTAATTAAAATCTCGAACTGCCGAGATAATACATCCACGAATACTTTAATCTCATTAAGATGACTCGCTAATCTTTCCGAAACGTCGGACCTGGCGGACAGATAACGCGACTTGGCGTTTTTCCGGGCTCGGCCTGCAAACGCGCTCCGGAACAATATAATCCCGTTTATGAATGCCTCGCAATTATACGAAAATCAATAGAGATTTTTGCGCGAGCTGGAAATTTAACAGGTCGGCGGTGGATACACAATATTGTCTTATTGCCTCATCGTGAAAGTAAAACGCTGGAAATTTCATTTCGCCGGCTCGAAATGACAATTGTCGATGGCACAAATTTCAATTAGGACGAACAAAGCGGCGAAAATTTACATTCGACGGTTTAATTAAACCGGGCAGATCTTGCAGTGTCGAACTTCATAAACAAAAAAAAAAGTGCTTGGTAATATCGAGTGCACTCGGAGGGAAATCGGTTTCATTTTCCGACGACAGAAAAATCGCGCTGGAGGTCCGGAAACCGGCATTCAGGCAACACTTCTGTAATTTGTGTCAATTTGTCAGTACATAACGGGTGTAGTAAAGTGCGTATTTTTGTGGTAATTTCAAGAAAATTATGTTAGTACAATGATAAGTCTGATATCTACAATCAATTCGTCGTCATCACATTATTGGTGGGGATGACTGGACAAGTTTTGGTTAGCGTTTTGCGTTTATACATGATATTCCTAATACAAATAGAAAATTTGAGAACAAACGGCCCAGTACTTTCGGAGATATAAAAATCCGGGACGGCAGACAGACGGACAGACAGACGGAAACGGGAGACCTATTTCTTAGTACTCTAGGGGTGACGAACGTTCGAGAAAACGTAAAAGTAGAGAGTCGGCCGGCGGACTTGATTACAATACTTCCTTCGCTTAAAAACTGGTCGAAGTTTAGTTAAACAAAAGTTTTCTCGCCCCTGAAGTGCAGCTCAACTAATGGCGCTTCTTTGAAAAAATATAAAAATTGAATTTTTCAATTGTTCAATTTTTCTTTTTTTTTGTTTCTTCAGTTTTCCAATTTCCAATTTTTCGAGTTTTTAAACTTTCCTTTTTTAGATTTTCAATTTTGCAACGTTTGAATTTCCCAATATTTAATTTTTCTATTTTTTGTTTCTTCGCTTTTTCAATTTACAATTTTTCGATTTTTCAATTTTTAATTTTTCATTTCTTTAATGAATGTTTTGATTTTATAATTTTTGGTTTTTTCAGTTTCGATTTTTTCAGTTTTTCGTTTCTTCAATTTTTCGATTTGCAATTTTTCAGTTTTTCATTTTTTTTGTTACTTCAACTTTACGAAATGTAACTCTTTGGGTTTTCATTTAAAAATTTTCCAGTTTTCTGATTTTCCAAATTTTGGAAGTTCCAATTTTTGGATTTTATAATTTTTGACTTGCAGTTTCATTAGATTTAAATTTTTTATGTCTTCAATTTTTAAATTTTTGATTTTTTTTATTTCTTCAATTTTTCTGTTTAAAATTTCTCGAGTTTTCAATTTTTAATTTTTCAGTTCTTTAAATTTTAGATTTTTGAATGTTGCGATTTTATAATTTTTTGTTTTTTTTTTTCAGTTTTGATTTTTTTCAGTTTTTCGTTTCTTCGATTTTTCGATTTGCAATTTTTCGTTTTGGTCGTTTATGTTCCTTATTTTTTCAATATTTTGGTTTTTTAATGATCTGATTAGATAAGATTTCTTTTTTTTTAAGGTAAATTGTTTTAATTTTTGGACTTTTACTTCCCGAAATCTTGCAGATGTTAAAATAAATTTTTGATCAAAATGTCAAAATCAAAATCAGAAAATTGATGACGTCAGGTCAAAATTTTGCCGAATAAATCTAAAATGTCCAAAATATGATTAGTTTATACTTGTGATTTATCGTTCGATTCATATGTATTGGATTTGCTTATACAGGGTGACTCAAAAAAATTAATGAATGCTTGAATTTATTTTATTGATTTAATCAGGAACTGCAAACCTAATAGTTTGAAATCTTGGAAATGTTTTAAAGTTATCATAAGCATGGTAGATTTTTGATCAAAATGTATTGTTCATCCTCCCTAAAATATTGATGACGTCACCTCAAAATACTGCTCAATAAATCCTGTCTTAAATGTGCAAAATATGATTATTCTATACTTGTGATTTATCACTACATTTGCTTATACGGCGTGTCTCAAAAAAATTAATGACTGAGTCAATATATTATAGACGTTTTGAAGTTATTGTAAGCATGTGACTAAATATATCTGTTTATTCCTCCCAAGAAATTGATGACGTCATCTCAAAATTTTTCCGAATAAATTCTATCCAAAATGTGCAAAAAAGTTTTCATTTGTAATTCATCATTGCATTCATATTTTTTAGATCCCGCCCCCTATTTTCTCAGAGGATATGTGATTTGCCAAAATTAGTCTTATCTTAGCAAGGACTAGCCCCGCCCACCCGCCCTCTATTTTCTTATAGGGTATGGCATTTGCCAAGATTAGTTCTATCTTAGCAAGTACTAGCCCCGCCCACCCACCCCATATTTTCTCAGAGGATTGTCATTTGCCAAAATCAGTCTTATCCTAGCAAATACCTTTTAAGAAAATAGAGGGCGGGACTAGTACTTGGTAAGATAAGATTTATTTTGGCAAATGACATATCCTCTGAGAAAATAGGGGGCGGGTGGGCGGGGCTAGTACTTGTTAAGATAAGACTTATTTTGGCAAATGACATATGCTCTGAGAAAATGGGGGGTGGGTGGGGGGGCTAGTCCTTCCTAATTCTGATTGGGTGTCTATTTTTTATGTTTCATTTTGCTTCAGGAGCGAGGAAAGTTCTGTTGAAACAACTCTCGACCAATTCTTTAGTTTTTCGATTTGCAATTTTTCGTTTTTTCATTTTCAGATTTTTCACTTTGTTGATTTTTCAATTTTTCATTCCTGCAACTTTTGATTTGCAATTTTTCCAGTTTTCGTTTTTAATGTGTAATGATGATTAAAACTTTTTCCATGTATTCGATTTTTCAGTTTTTCGATTTTAATTTTTCAATTTTTCGACATTTCACTGTTACACTTTCTTGATTTTTCGTTTTCTAATGTTTCAATATTTCGTTTCTTCAGTCCTTCGGTTTGCAATTTTTTTATCTTACACTGATTCCATTTTGAAATTTTTCGTTTTTTCAGTTTTTTTTGTTTTTTGATTTCTCACTATTCAAATTAAAAAAATGGAAAAATTGCAAAAGCGAAAAACTACAAAATCAGAAAAAGTTAATTAAATATATGTAGGTGTTATACCTATACTGGAATTATTTAACATTAGTCTGCTAATTTGGAATTCTCCGGAATTTTTTCGTTGGAATTATTCTAGAATTTTTTAAGTTATAATTTTGAGAAAATTATCATTGGATTTATCTTTATCGAATGTTTAGTGAATATTTGGATTTTCAGAATTATTAATAAAAAGTTAAAAGTACAAGCGAAAATTCAAAAATGAAAAAACGAAAAATATAAAATGAAAACTTTGAAAAATCAAGAAGTTGTCGAATTGAAGAAACAAAAATTCGAAATTCGAAAGATTAAAAATTGAGAAAATTGAAAATCGAAAAAGTGCAAAATTGAAAAAACGATATATGTACCTATTGTAAAATCGAAATATTGAAAATTAAAGAAACCGAAAAATCGGATAACTGGAAATGTAAGCTAATGTAAGGAAACAATTGTTGGAATTGAATCATGTGTAAGTGTACCAATGTTGTGAGCATTATGTGTTTATTGTAAATTTAATATTGTTTATGTGTTTATTGTAAATTTAATATTGTTCCTGTGGTTGTATCCACTATGGACTATATATTAGTCTGCTGGATAAATAAATATATTATTATTATTATTATTATTATTAAATTAAAAAATTGCAAAATTGAGGAATTGAAAAATCAAAGACTGAAAATTTGAAAAATTGAAAAAACGAAAAATTGGGCAATCAAAAAATTAAAAATTAAGAAACTGTAAAATCGAAAAATGAAAAATTGTACTCCTAATTTCGAAAAATTGCGAAATTGCAAAATTGTAAATCGAACAATGAAGAAAGGCGAAATTGAAAAACTTGGAAGTCGAGAAACTGAAACATTGAAAAAATTATACTTGAAAAAACATTGAAAAATGAAAAAGTTGAAAACGAAAGAAAATGAAAAATCAAAAAATTGGATTTTTCGAAAAATTATAAAATTTGATTTTGCGAATTTTATTTTTTTATGATAACCGTAATAAGTTAAAATAAAGATATTGTTTTAGGGGAGTTTTTCCATTACAAAATTTGGAGATGACGTCATCTATATTTTGTACTGTATTCCCAAATTTTCGTGAAAATGGCTGAGTCAATATATTACATTGATTAAATCAAGAGCTGCAGAACTGAATACTTTGAAATTTTGCAGACGTTTTGAAGTTATTGTAAGCATGTAACTAAATATATCTGTTTATTCCCCCCAAGAAATTGATGACGTCATCGTCATCTCAAAATTTTGCCAAATAAATTCTATCCAAAATGTGCAAAATATGATGAGTTTTTACTTGTAATTCACATTGCGTTCACATTTTTGAGATTTGCCCTGTATTTTCTCAGAGGATATGTCATTTGCCAAAATTAGTCTTATCTTAGCAAGGACTAGCCCCGCCCACCCGCCCTCTATTTTCTTATAGGGTATGGCATTTGCCAAGATCAGTTCTATCTTAGCAAATACTAGCCCCGCCCACCCACCCCATATTTTCTCAGAGGATTGTCATTTGCCAAAATCAGTCTTATCCTAGTACATACCTTTTAAGAAAATAGAGGGCGGGACTAGTACTTGGTAAGATAATATTTATTTTGGCAAATGACATATCCTCTGAAAAAATAGGGAGCGGGTGGGCGGGGCTAGTACTTGTTGAGATAAGACTTCTTTTGGCAAATGACATAAGCTCTGAGAAAACAGGGGGTGGGTGGGCGGGGCTAGTACTTCCTAAATCTGATTGGGTGTTTATTTTTTATGTTCATTTTACTTCAGGAGCGAGGGAAGTTCTGTTGAAACAACTCTCGACCAATTCTTTAGTTTTTCGATTTGCAATTTTTCGTTTTTTCATTTTCAGATTTTTGAGTTTGTTGATTTTTCAATTTTTCATTCCTGCAATTTTTGATTTGCAGTTTTTCCAGTTTTCGTTTTTAATGTGTAATGGTGATTAAAACTTTTTCCATGTATTCGATATTTCAGTTTTTCGATTTTAATTTTTCAATTTTTCGATATTTCAGTGCTACACTTTCTCGATTTCTCGTTTTCCAATGTTTCAATATTTCGTGTCTTCAGTCCTTGGGTTTGCAATTTTTTTATCTTACACTGTTTCCATTTTGAAATTTTTCGATTTTTCAGTTTTTTTTGTTTTTTGATTTTTCACTATTCAAATTAAAAAAATGGAAAAATTGCAAAAGCGAAAAACTACAAAATCGGAAAAAGTTAATTAATTGTATATAGGTGTTATACCTATACTGGAATTATTTAACATTAGTCCGCTAATTTGGAATTACCCGGAATTTTTTCGTTGGAATTATTCTAGAATTTTTTAAGTTATAATTTTGAGAAAATTATCATTGGATTTATCTTATCTGTTTAGTGAATATTTGGATTTTCAGAATTATTAATAAAAAGTTAAAAGTGCAATTGAAAAATCAAAAATGAAAAAACGAAAAATATAAAATGAAAACTTTGAAAAATCAAGCAGTTGTCGAATTGAAGAAACAAAAAATTCGAAATTCGAAAGATTAAAAATTGAGAAATTGAAAAACTTGGAAGTCGAGAAACTGAAACATGGAAAAATGAAAAAGTTGAAAACGAAAGACAATGAAAAAACAAAAAATTGGTCGAAGGTACGTAAATCCAGATTTTTCGAAAAATTATAAAATTTGATTTTGCGAATTGTATTTTTTTATGATAATCTTTATTAGTTAAAATAAAGATATTGTTTCAGGTGAGTTTTTCCATTACAAAATTTTGAGATGACGTCATCTATATTTTGTACTGTATTGCCAAATTTTCGGGAAAATGGAGTGAGTCGTTCTTGTTCAAATCAATAGTAAACTACCTCAATCATATTTTTTTTTGAGTCACCCTGCATAAGTAATTCTAAAAACTGAGTATTTCAGAAGGGATTTATTAGTCAAATTTTTGAGATGGCGTCATCAATTTTTTGGAGGAGATAAACGAATATGTTTTGATTAACGATTTAGCAAATTGTTATTATTAAAATCAATACTCTTGTCGTACTCGTTCTCGAGTTTTAAATATCGCACGCACAAAAACCCGAGTGCAGAATCCACTAATTAAGCCCCTTCAGCCTAAAATCCCCTTTGTTACTTCGTTCCTTTGTTCGACCGAATAACGACGTTCTTTTTCTCAAGTCTCTTTCTCAGTGTTCGAAATTGTAAAAAACGCAAAGAAATACCTGCGGCGAGAATCGTGGCTCCTCCTGCGGGAATCCCCAGTCCCAGGTTCATCCGTCCCTTCTCCTCGATGAAAGCCACGGTTCCGATTACCAAGAACGAGATGCCGCAAACGATCTAGAGCGGCAAAACAGGAGCTCATTAATTACGGGTTTATTTCGGAGGGCTGTTATGCCAAAATTGGATGTGCGTTAACAATAATATTTGCATAAAAATTTAATTACGGCGGACTTGGAGCATTATTTATGCGGTCGGGAAAAAACGGATCCTTGTTTTGTTCGAGGGAATATTAATAATCGGGATGTTTGTGAGGGGTCTTCGGGTGGTGCGGGAGCGGGGGCTCACCTGGAGGACTCGCAGGCGGAAAACCACGGCGAAGGGGTAGTAGTCGAGGGCGTAGCGGGTGTCGGGGGTCTTATCCGAGTCGGATGGGGCGACGGTTTCCTTCAGTTTGGAAAGCCCGACCTGAAACAAATTTAGTAATTTAGATTTGGGATTTGCATGAAGGAGTTTATAATTTTTCGGTCGGTATCGATTCGGGCGGGAATGTTAATTTTAACGGTAGAACCACCGAAACAATCTGCTACGATCATTGTTAACACATTTTAACAAAATTAAAAACAGAGGAAATAAAAAATCCTTGTATTTAATATTTAACAAACCGACTTCCTTTTGAGTATCTCATACCCTTAAGACTGAAACAAAATGTTCTTAAAACCCCAAAGACCCTTTCCAAATCTTCTCGCGCACTTGTTCAGACTTCAAACACACCTTCTTTAATCCATCATCCCCTCTCGCGCCACAAACAACCCCGCTAAAACCCCGTCAAATCGCCTTACTTCCCCGGATCCGATTTCCCTCAGGCCTCCCGAATCGACCAAATATCCAAAGTCCCATTATCATAAGAAAAAATCCAATTAGATCATCCCCAGCCCGAGCCCACTCGACTGTTTCACATTATCGACGCTCGAGCAAAAATCCCGCCGTCCAACTCCGCTGGGGCAAATATTTTCAGTGGGAGCAAAGCAAGAAAGTCGAGAGGAGGCTTAATGGCTATGGATAAGCCTTTAGCTAATCGCGGGTCGCACAAGAATCGGGATGTTGTTGATCTGATTGAGCTTTTAGCGTAATTAGATCGTGATCGAAGCGGAGCTCGGGATTCGGTGTCCCATGCCATTAGCGTGACTCAGTTTTGGCAACATTTTAATAATAAAAATAATAATAGGTCTATTTTCCAACGGACAGATGTCCATATAGAAAGAAAAATCTAACTATTATACATTAACTAGTGTCCCTAAATACATCTATCTGCTATTTAATACTTATTTAGAACACTTAAGGGGACTCGCTAGACGAGGTAACATTTTTTTGGTTTTTTGTATGAAAAAATTATATTAATATAGATGTATCATACATCGAACTGCAGCTTTTTTCATATTCTAGAGCGCAGAGACCAGTTCAATCAATTAAAAAAATATGGCTGAGACATATCGTAAAAAAACCACCATTGTATGTTTTCTTTTCAAGTTTTTTGGGTCATAACCATCATAGAATCGCTTGAAAATTCGCACATGGATAAAACATCACTTCTTACAGGCCGCTGAGTCATTAAATGTTTGTTAGTGGTACAATTTGTTTAAATAATATGTGTTTATTAAAATCACATTATTATTTAAACAAATTGTACCACTAACAAACATTTAAAGACTCTGCGGCCTGTTATTAACAATTTAACAATTATTTTCAATAATTGTTAGTTTTTGTTAAAAACTCTGCTAAGCAATATATCATTAATTTTCCTCTGATATTCCTGTTAGAATTATTCGACGAGCTAATCATCCCCACCACCACTGGGATGACGTCATCTCCAAAATTTACAATAATATGTACACTTGTGACGTTGATTTTCACACTAGACACCCAGATTTTTGGAAAAAAAATCAAAATTGTCTAACAAGATCGTGCAATTTAACTTTGAAACTGATATTACAATTTTTCAATTACCGATTTTTCATTTTTACGATTTTTTAATTCTCATTTTCTTGATGTTAATTTTTTTTAATTTTTCAATTTCGCAATTTTTGGATTTCCAATTATCCGATTTTCCGATTTTTTTAATTTTCAATGTTTCGATTTTATAATACATATTTCGTTTTTTCGATTTTTATGTTTCTCAGTTTTTAATCTTTCGATTTTTCAATTATTCATTTCTTCAATTTTTCAAGTTCCTGATTTCCAGTTTTTAGATTTTAGAAAGTTTTCATTTTATATATTGATTTTCGTTTTTGATTTTTTCAATTTCAATTTTTTTAATCGAAAAGTTAAAAAATCGAAAAATTGGAAAATCGAATAAATGGAAGTTTTAAAATCCATTAAACGAAAAATGGAAAAATCTAAAATCGTAATAATGAAAAACCAAACAAATTGAATAAATAAAGAAAACAGAAAATTGAAACGAAAAACTGCAACTTGAAAAATTGAAAAAATGAAAAATTCAAACATTCAAAAACTAGAAATCGAAAAACTAAAAATATAAAAAATGCAAAACTAGAAGAGTTGCATAAAATTGAAGAAACAAAAAAGAAATGAAAAAATGAAGAAACGAAACCATGGAAAAAATTTTCAGTTTTACGATTTTACACTTTTTCCATTTTTTTTATTCGAAAAGTAGAAAAACCGAAAAATTAAAGACCGAAAAACTAAAAAATTGGACAAAATTGAAAAACTGAATAAACGAAATCGAAAAAGTGGAAAATAGAAAAAAGCAAACCGAAGAGCTGAAGAAACGAAAAATTGAAACATTGAAAAAAAAAAGGAATCGAATCGGAAAATTGAAAAACCTAAAAATCATAAAATCGTCAAAAAACTCGAAAAACTGTAACACGGAAAGATAGAAAAATTCAAAAATTAATAATTGAAAATTGGAATAAATGAAGTCTTAAAATCCTATCATTGAAAAATGAAAAAATTCTAAAATCGTAAAACTGAAAAAGTGAAAAGCTTCAAAATTATAATTATCATTACGTAATACGTATTTAAAACGAAATAAGTATTTGAAATAAAAGAAAAGTTAAAATTAACCATTTCTTAATTTATAAATTTTGCGCTTTTTCATTTCATTTCCGATTTTTCGACTTTTGAAAAATGAAAAACCGAAGAATCAAAAAATCGAAAAATCAGAAATCGTGAAATCGAAAAATCGAAAAATTAACAACCTGAAAAATCGAAGAGTTGAAACACTGAAAATCCCGGAAAACGCAAAGATCCAACAGTTGAAAAATCTAAAAATTGTGAACGTGAAATATCAAAAAAAACTTAGAAATTGAAAAATCGAGGAATTGAAAAGTTGAAAATTTTTGCGGTTTTTCAATTTCTGAATTTTTTGATTGTTCGGTTTATCGATCTCACCGTTTTTCGACAATTTGAGAAATTGAAGAAACTAAAAGTCGAAACGAAAATTCAAAAAGTTGAAAATTTGAAAAATCAATAAATCGAAAAAAATGAAAAATCGAAGAGTCGAAAAGTTGAAAAACCCCGAAAACGCAAAATTAAACAGTTAAAAATCTAAAAATTGTGTAAGTGAAATATCAAAAATTGATAATTAAAGAAACTTAAAAATCTTAAAATTGAAAAATCGAAAAATTTGAATAATGGAAAAATACAAAAATCGAAAGATCGAATGATCCAAGCATCGAAAAATTAAAAATCGAAAAGTCAAGAAGTTGAAAATTTGAAAAAACGAAAATCAAAAAATCGAAAAACCGAAGTATCGAAAAATTGAAAATTCAAGAAACCGAAAAATTTAAATAGTGAAAAATGGATAATTGAAAGATCGAAAAAGTGAAAAATCGAGAAACTGAACAAACAAAAAAAGCAGTTCGAGATATACAAAATTCAAAATGTTCAAAAGTCGAAAAGTCTCAAAACTGAAAAACGGAAAAATCGAAACTTTGAATAATCGAAAAATACAAAAATCTAGAAGTTGTCAAAAAATCCAAACATTGAAAAGCGCAAAATTTAAAAATTGAAAAATTGCAAATATTTGCGGTTTTTCAATTGCTGGATTTTTTCGATTTATCAATCTCCCCATTTTCCAACACTTTGAACTTAAAAATTGAGAAAAATCGAAAAGTCGAAAAGTTGAAAATTTGAAAAATCAAAAACCCGAAAGACCGCGAGGTAAAAAATTAGAAAATCGAAATATCGAGAACCTGAAATATCGAAAAATTGAAAATTCGAGAAACGGAAAAATCTAAAAAGCGAAAAACCGAAAATTCGAGTAATCGAAAAATTGAAAAACGGGACAATGAATAATTGAAAGATCGAAGAAGTGAAAATTCGAGGAATTTAAAAAACTAAAATCGAAGTCGAGATATACAAAAATTGAAGTCGAGATATAGCAAAGAAATAAAAATGTTAGTTTTAGTTCAAGTTCAGTCACCACATCTAGCAAAGGCGGCTGCGGAAATTACTTCTGAAATACATTTAGGTAAAAGCTTTCACCGCAAAATTCCTTACGAAATTCTTACATACACTTCTAACTATAAGCCGCAACTTCAATTACATTAGACGGGATTTACGATCGTCCCACTCATTTTTTTTTTGAGAATTTTTTCACTCCAATAAATCCCCTTCCAAACCTTTCATTAAAAAAACGGCCAACGTAAAGTAAATATTAATCTTCCGAATGATCAGGTCATTAAGTAAATTTGCTTTCGCCGAAAAACATCTTGCAGGTAATTGCCCCAACTTGCACTAACTTCACTCCAATTAGTCTGATCCTTGCGAGGAAAATCCGCATCGATTTTCGTCCCACAACCCAACCAAATTAACTTTCATATTTAACATGCACCCGCTGCACATCCCCTAAAACCCTTTCAGTGTTCCGCTCATGATTACTTCGCCGGAGAGCCTTCCCCAAAGACAAATCAGCACTGCGTCAGCTGAATATCAAAATCGGACATCGCGCGATTTTATTAGGAAATCTGGACGACCCTAGCTAATAAAAAGTTGGCATTTGTCGGGGCGCAAACATAAAATTAGACATTCATAAATGCCTCCATTAGGGCGCTCCCCAGCCGCCGCCCCCAAGTAGTAAAAAATCGAAGGAGTAATAGCCGACGGCTGGCGAAAAAGCCGCCAGTTTTCGCCGACTTTCGCTAGTCTTGCCTTATTAGGATTCGTCGCTGGGATATAATAAGGGAGAGTAATTCCGAGCATTCGTACAATGGCACATCGTGCCGTCAAATAGTCCGTGAAACATGGGAAAAGAGGGAACCGGGACATCTGTATGCCTTTGTGGCCCGCGGCGTAAATAAATCGAGGCTTTGAATTTATTTCTATTCTTGCCAAGGCGGAAATTCATGTTTATATTAAATAGTAAAGTGGAAAATTTCATTTACTTCTTCTTACTTTACTATTACGTCTTTATTCATTCCACCAGGATTACCATAAAACAGTTATCTAATAAGTATGTTTCAGTATTTGAAATCAAATATCTGTTTCTCTTATTCTGTACTTAAAACTGGTGATTTTAATAAATATTTCCGAATTTGCGGACTGTCTGACGGGGAGGAAAACATCACATCTATGCAGAATCGCTAGAATGTTAAATATCATGAAAACCAACTGCCTTGTCTAGGGTTTTTGAAATATCGAGAAAATTTGAAAGTACCAAATCGCCTGACGGAAAGTGTTTATGTTTATACTTCGGAAGAATGTCACGTAGAAATTAGTTTTGAATGAGTTCGTCCTCTCAAAATAGAGGATTAAAAATATTAAGGGGACTTGCTAGACGAGGTATACCCTTTTTTTGGTTTTTTGTATGAAAAAGTGGTATTAATATAGATGTATGATACATCAAACTGCAGCTTTTTTCATATTCTAGACCACAGAGACCAGTTCAATAAATTAAAAAAATATGGTTGAGAAATATCGTAAAAAAAAGCACCTTTGTATGTTTTCTTTTCAAGTTTTATGAACCATAACCATCATAGAATCGCTTGAAAATTCTCACATTGACAAAGCATCACTTTTTACAGGCCGCTGAGTCATTAAATGTTTGTTAGTGGTACAATTCATTTAAATAATAATGTATTTATTAAAATCAAAATATACCACAAATTAATGCAACATACATCGAATAATTTTAACAGGAATATCAAAGGAAAATTAATCATATATTACTTAGCAGAGTTTTTAACAAAAACTAACAATTATTGAAAAAAATGGGTATCAATTCGACAAAATTTGAATCGTTAGTTCAGGACTTTGCCGATAGGAGCGCCAATACAATTTACGGCAGCGACTATCCAAGTAAAACCCATTTTTTCAATAATTGTTAGTTTTTATTATTATTTTATTGTTATAATTTTGAAGATTTTCACTTTTTCAGTTTTACGATTTTAGAATTTTTTCATTTTTCAATGATAGGATTTTAAGACTTCCTTTATTCCAATTTTCAATTATTAATTTTTGAATTTTTCTATCTTTCCATGTTAAGTTTTTCGAGTTTTTTGACGATTTTATAATTTTTAGGTTTTTCAATTTTCCGATTCGATTCCTTTTTTTCAGTGTTTCACTTTTTCGTTTATTCAGTTTTTCAATTTTGTCCAATTTTTTAGTTTTTCGGCCTTTAATTTTTCGGTTTTTCTACTTTTCGAATAAAAAAATGGAAAAAGTGTAAAATCGTAAAACTGAAAATTTATTCCATGGTTTCGTTTCTTCATTTTTTCATTTCTTTTTTGTTTCTTCAATTTTATGCAACTCTTCTAGTTTTGCATTTTTTATATTTTTAGTTTTTCGATTTCTAGTTTTTGAATGTTTGAATTTTCCTATTTCCTTTGTTTATTCAATTTTTTGGTTTTTCATTTTTACGATTTTAGATTTTTCGGTTTCTTGAATTTTCAATTTTTGATACTTCGGTTTCTCGATTTTTCGATTTTCGTTTTTTCAAATTTTCAACTTTTCGACTTTTCGATTATTCATTTCGATTTTTAATTTTTTGATTTCTCAATTTTTAGTTTCTTCAATTTTTCAAAATGTCGAAAAATCGAAAAATCCAGCAATTGAAAAACCGCAAAAATGTGCAATTTTTCGATTTTTCAATTTTTAAATTTTGCGGTTTTCAATGTCTGGATCCTTCGATCTTTCGACTTTTCGATTTTTGTAGTTCTCGATTATTCAAATTTTCAATATTCCAATTTTAAGATTTTTCAGTTTCTTTAATTTACAATTTTTTGATATTTCACTTTCACAATTTTTAGATTTTCAACTGTTTAATTTTGCGTTTTCTGGGTTTTTCAATTTTTCGACTCTTCGATTTTTCGATTTTTCAGTTTTTTCGGTTTCTCGATTTTTAGATTTCTGATTTTCGACTTTACGATCTTTCGGTGTTCGATTTATCGACTTTTCAAATTTTCCACTTTTCGAATTTTCGTTTTGACTTTTAGATTTCTCAATTTGTAGATTCTTCAGTTACTCAAAATGTCGAAAAATGGAGAGATTGATAAACCGAAAAATCGAGAAATCCAGAAATGAAAAACCGCAAAAATTTTCGATTTTTCAATTTCTCAATTTTTCAATTTCTTTAATTTTCAATTTTTTTGATATAAGAATATGCATTTTACTTTCACAACTTTTTGATTTTTCAACTGTTGGGTCTTGCGTTTTCCGGGTTTTTCAATGTTTCAACAGTTCGATTTTTCAGTTTTTGAATTTTTCGATTTCCGTATTTTTCGATTTTCCAAGTTTTCGATTTTTGGATTTCACGATTTCTAATTTTTTGGTTTTTCAACTTTTTAATTTTTCGAATGTTCGGTTTTTAATTTTTCAAAAGTCCAAAAATGGAAAAATTCAGAAATTGGAAAGCGCAAAATTAATAAATTAAGAAATGGAGAATTTGAAATTTTCGATTTAATTTCAAATGTTTCATTTTAAATATTAGGTAATTATAATTTTAATTTTCAAGATTCTCTCTTTTTCAGTTTTACGATTTTATAATTTTTTCATTTTTCAATGACAGGATTGTAAGACTTTATTTATTCGAATTTTCAATTTTTGGGTTTTTCAATTTTCCGATTCGATTTCTTTTTTCCAATCTTTTGATTCATTCATTTTTTTTTTAATATTTCAATTTTCGTTTCTTCAGCTCTTGGATTTGCTTTTTTCGATTTTCCATCTTTTCGATTTTGCAATTTTTCGTTTTTTCAGTTTTTCGGTCTTTAAATTTTTTTTCCAATTTTTTAGTTTTTCGACCTTTACTTTTTCAATGTTTTAACTTTTTGAATAAAAAAATGGAAAAATTGCAAAATCGTAAAACTGGACAATCAAAAATTGAAAACCAAAAAATGAACATTTTTTCCAGTATTTCGTTTCTTCATTTTTTTCATTCCTTTTTTGTCTCTTCAATTTTATGCAATTCTTCTAGTTTTGCATTTTAATTTTTTTAGTTTTTCGATTTTCCAGTTTTTGAATGTTTCAATTTTTCATTTCTACAATCTTTCGATTTCTCAATTTTTCGACTTTTAGATTTTTTCCCGGTTTTTGGTTTTTCGAATTTTAGATTTTTCGACCTCGATTTCAATTTCTAAATTTTTAGTTTCCAATTTTTTGAATTTTTCTTGATTTTTATTTCGTCGCCTTTTAATTTTTCGATTTTTCTGTTCTTCAGTTTGCAATTTTTCATTATTTCGATTCTTCAATTCTTCGATTTTGTTATTTTTCTAGTTCCCCACTTTTCGGTTTTTCAATTTTTCGACTTCCCGTTTTTCCGATTTCTCTATTTTTATTATTCAAATCTGATATTTTTCAATATTTAGATTTTTCAGTTTCTCCAATTTTCAGTTTTTCGAAATTTCAGTTTCTCATTTTTCATGATTTCTTTCGGTTTTCCGCTTTTTTGATTTTTCGATTTCATAATTTTTTGTTTATTCAAATTTTCTTTTTTTTGTGTTTGATGGTTTGAATTTTTCGATTTTTAAAATTTTGATTTATCGATTTCCCGATTACTCGATTTGTGTATTTTTCAATTATTCGAATGTGAAATTCTTCAATATTTAGACTTTTCAGTTTCTCCAATTTTCAGTTTTTCGATTTTTTAATTTCTCGATTTTTCAACGGTCCGATTTTTTGATTTTTCTCGATCTCGACTTCTAGGTCTAAATTTTTTATTTTCAGTTTTTCGATTTTCCTTCTTGATTTTTCAGTTTATCGCTTTTTAATTTTTCGATTTTTCAGTTTTGCAATAATTTCAATTTTTGGATTCTTCAAATTTTAGATTTTTCAATTGTTATGTTTTTCAATTTCTCAAATTTTCAGTTTTTTGAAATTCCAGTTTAACGATTTTTCTCGATATCTCGAATTTTCGAGTTTGAGATTTTTTAATTTTTCAATTTGCAGTTTTTCGTTTCAATTTTCTGTTTTCTTTATTTATTCAATTTGTTTGGTTTTTCATTATTACGATTTTAGATTTTTCCATTTTTCATTTAATGGATTTTAAAACTTTTCATTTATTCGATTTTTCAATTTTTCGATTTTTTAACTTTTCGATTAAAAAAAAATGGAAAAATTGCAAATTGCAAGAACGTAAAATTGAAAAACCAAAAATCAAAAACGAAAATCAATGTATAAAATGAAAACTTTCTAAAATCTAAAAACTGGAAATCAGGAACTTGAAAAATTGAAGAAATGAATAATTGAAAAATCGAAAGATTAAAAACTGAGAAACATAAAAATCGAAAAATCGGATAATTGGAAATCCAAAAATTGTGAAATTGAAAAATTAAGAAAAATTAAAATCAAGAAAATGAAAACTAAAAATCGTAAAAATGAAAAATCGGTAATTGAAAATTGTTAGACAATTTTAATTTTTTTTCCAAAAATCTGGGTGTCTAGTGTGAAAACCAACGTCACAAGTGTACATATTATTGTAAATTTTGGAGATGACGTCATCCCAGTGGTGGTGGGGATGATTAGCTCACGTTCTGGATGTAAATCCTGTATTAAAATGTATTTTCCTGTAGAATCAATAACAACGAATAAAAACTTCAAATGTCTGAACTCTTAAAACTTCGGATTTATTTCCGACAGTAAAACAACACAGCAATCAAATATTTACTATCTGGGCCCACTTTAAACGGTCTCCAATATCAAAAGTCCACAAAAAAATTAATACACCTAACGTGTTCGAATTTCTTATTTAATGTGTCACCGACAATGCAAAAGCAAACACCAATATTTGCCGGCTCGAGGCCACGGATCGCTATCACTACGCATACGCTCTATCAAAACTTTGTTAGTATTTCCCCTAAAATATCTCTCTGAAATGTTTCTCGTGTAGCATAAAAATGAGCCCTCGGCTTTCCGTCTTATGAAACTTCCCAGCGTCCCAAATAAAAATTCACAACCTCATTCAGAAACACAAATCTCCCAATTACCTTCTGAAATCTCACCTCGTGCCCTTTCAGCCCCGTCGATTCGAAACTTAATCGACACATTTCAATAGACAATCCCGGGGGGATCGCGAAGTTTGCATACTTCCTTCGAACTATTGTTCCGAAGCCACAACGTGGAACAACCTCGAGCGACTACGAAATTTTCATCCAACATTCATCCGAGATCCCGGAGTTTATTTTTAGTTTTTAAACGAAGACATACGAGACAGGTTAAAAGTCAATATCGAGGAGTAAAATTCCCAATAGGAGCGATGTGGGTATTTGCTGGAATAAAATTTGTGGCTTCCAGCTCTAACACACTTAAGTGCTTTTTATGTGTCCGTTATAGTAATTTCGAAAGGCCATCTCTCTGCGACAAACTTCGCTGGCTGCGCCGGAATAAAAATGAGTAAAGAGCTGACTTTAGATTAAAAAAGGCAAAATAGGCAAGTTTTAGGCAAAATTAATTTTACGCAACGTCTGGTTTTCTTTGACATCTACATTTATTTTATGATTTTACGTAATCAGCGATCCTAATCTTCGTTAAAATTTGCATAACATATTAGATGTTTATAATACTGTTACAAAAGAAACCCATACGCCACCCCGGTACGACGCCTATGGGTTCTAGTATGTACGACCATGATGACTCATCGTACGGTTTCACGATGGCCGAGTGGCGGTCGCTAAAGAAAGGCCTGGAAGCGTAAGTCGCGATGGATTCACGAAAGACCTCGATCACGAAACCTGTGCTTAGGGATATTGAAAATTCAGATTTTAGAGCAAAATAGGCACAAAAAAAGTAAGGCTTGAATAAAAGGATTTCAGATAGGTACACATTTATATACAACTTTCATGCATTTGCCTACAACGAAGATAAAAGGCATTTGCCCTAGAATCCGCCCTTTACTTCTAAGGCCGTTTTAGTCATTTCGAAAGTCCATCTCTTTCCTACAAACTTCGCTCGCCCCTCCGGAATAGAAATGAGTTTCGGACGGAAGTATGTATTACAAATCACTGATCCACAATTACGGAAAAATTCACCTTTGCTCTTTGAGAAGTTCGACAAAGCTCCGTAATAACGCCGAAATCTCTTTGGAATACGAGTGCGAGTCGCGCGGGATGTGGAAACTGAAAGGTTGTCTTTTTCATTAAAACTTTAATGTTTATTGTTTATTTGGCGAAAGTGGAGAGTTTCGTGGACGTACGCCGACTAAAAGTGGGTATTTTTATTAAAGAAAAACAAATATGTGAGGGTTGGAAAAGTCACATCGGTCGAGCCCGAATAACGCAAACAACGATAAATAAACGTGGCGGAAAATAGAAAACTGTTTGCTAAAAGTCAAACAAACTCGATTACGGAGGCAAATCCCTGTCAATATTTACCTCCACGTGTGCGCCCCCCTTTAAACAACCGACACAAATCAGAGGAAAAAGCGGCTGTATCGTGTTACAATTAACTGGGACGAGGCGTTAAGCTTTCATTTTATGGCGTTCTGTTCTCACGTTGCTTTCATGTGCCCTAAACTCGGACTGATAGCCTAATTGATTGTCACCCCTACCATGGAACAGGGTAGAAGGGACGGTCGCTGCCTTTTACGACGAGCGGATCACGCAGAGAGGCGCAATTTAACTCCACCCGTAAGGAGAAGCAATTGTCAATCCCTAATTATATAACAAAAAATTACGAGGACATTTAGGTATTTTTCAAAATTATTCATCGGTACCCTAAATTATCTCGATTACTATTTATCGATTTTTCAGTTTTCCGATATTTCAGTTTTGAAATTTTCACTTTCTCATTTTTCTATTTTTAAGTTTTGCGGTTTTTCAATTTCTGGATTTTGCGATTTTTCGCGTTTTCGATTTTTTAATCCTTTGATTTTTCGACTTTTCGAAAAACTGAAATTACACTATTCCATTCCATAAATACTGAAAATCGAAAAATAGAAAACCCGAAATCTTGAAAAAAACAGAAATCGCGAAATCGAAAAATCAAGAAGTCGAACAACTGAGAAGTCGGAAAATTGGAAAATCCAAAACTCGACAAATCAAAGTCGAAAAATTGAGAAATTGAAAACTAGAAAAATCCAAAACTCGGAAAATCAAAAAGAAAAATCCAAAAATTTAAAGTCTAAAAATTTAGAACTAAAAATCGAAATTTAGATACTTCTACAAAATCGAAGAATAGAAAAAAATCACAAATCACGAAATCGAAAAATCGAGAAACCGAAATTTCCAGAAACGGAAAAATCTAAAAATTGAAAAATCCACAAACTGAAAAATCTAAAATTTGAAATATCGAAAAACTGGCAAATTGAAAAATTGAAAAACTGAGACGATTGATTGAAGAATCGACAAATCGAAAAGTCGAAAAATCGAAATTTCTAACAATTGAAAAATCAAAAAATCGAAACATCGTAAAATTACAATCCACGAAATCGAAAAATCGAGGAATCAAAGTCGAAAATTTGAGAAACTGAAAACCTGAAATATCCAAAACACGGAAAATCAAAAAGAAAATTCCAAAAATTTAGAACTAGTAAACGAAATCGAAATACCTATACGAAATCGAAGAATGGAAAAAATCACATATCACGAAATTGAAAAATCGAGAAACTAAAATTTCGAAAAACAGAAATCTCCCGAAATGGAAAAATCTACACAGTTGAAAAATCCACAAATTGGAAAATCTAAAATTTGAAATATTGAAAAACTGGCAAATTGAAAAATTGAAAAACTGAGACGATTGATTGAAGAAAAGAATCGACAAATCGAAAAGTCGAAAAATCGAAATTTCTAACAATTGACAAATCAAAAAATCGAAACATCGTAAAATTAGAAACCACGAAATCGAAAAATCGAGAAGTCAAAGTCGAAATCTCCCGAAATGGAAAAATCTACACAGTTGAAAAATCCACAAATTGGAAAATCTAAAATTTGAAATATCGAAAAACTGGCAAATCGAAAATTCGGAAAGTCGAAATTTTGAAAAAACGAAAAATTGAAATATTGCAGAACTGAAACACTAAAAAATCTAAAATCTAAAAATTCAGATCCAAAAATCGCAGTCTAGAAAAATAAAAATCAAAAGTGGAACAATCGAAATTTTGAACAGTCGAAAACTCGGAAATAGAAAATTCGAAAAATCGACAAAATGTATAATAAAAAAAAAACAAAAATCGCGAAATCAAAAGATCTAAAAATCAAGAAATAAAAAAGTCGAAAAACTGGGAAATCGAAAAATTAAAAAATCTAAAACTCGAAAAATCGTGAAACTGGAGTTTAAAAAAAACTGAAAATTTGAGACATTCAAACACATAACAATTGAAAAATCTAAAATTTGAACTATTGAAAATTTGAAGAATCGAAAAATTGAAATCATTGCAAAACTGAAAAATCAAAAAATTAAAAAGCGACGATTTGAAAAATCAAGAAGGAAAACCCAAAAACTGAAAATAAAAAATTTAGACCTAGAAATCGAAATCGAGGAAAATTAAAACAATGGAAAAATCGGAACGTTGAAAAATCGAGAAACTAAAAAATCGAAAAACCGAGAAATCTAAAAATCGAAATGTCGAATAAATCAAGAAACGGGAAAAATGAAAAACTGAAACTTCGAGAAATTGAAAAATCTAAATATTGAAGAATCTCAGATTTGAATAATTGAAAAATAGACAAATCGAATAGTCGGGAAATCGAAAAATCAAAAATTGAAAAATCGAAACATCGAGATATTAAAAAGTCGAAAAATTCAAACCATCAAACACAAAAAACCGGGAAATAAAAAAGTCGAAAAATTGAGAAAGCGAAAGATCAAGAAGTGAATTATTGTTAAACTCAAAACAAATAAAACGAAAAATTAGAAAGCGACGAATTAAAAAATCAAAAAGAAAAATGAAAAAATCGGAAATCTAAAAATTCAGATCCAAAAACCGAGGTCAAGAAAAATAAAAATCAAAATATTGGATAGTCCAAAAGTCGGAAATAGTAAGCTCGAAAAATCGAAAAATCAAGAAATCAAAAAGTCGAAAAACTGAGAAATCGAAAAATTGAAAAATCTAAAACTTGAAAAATCGAGAAATCGAAAAATCTCGATACTGAAATTTCAAAAACTGAAAATTCGAGAAACTGAAAAATATAACAATTGAAAAATCTAAAATTTGAGCTATCGAAAAATTGGGAACTCGCAAATTGCAAAATCGAAAAATTGAAAAATCAAAAAGTAAAATCCAAAAATTGAAAATTAAAAATTTAGAATTAAAAATAGAGGTCGAGAAATACACAAACAGAAAAATCGAAAGGTTGAAAAATCCAGAAGATAAAAAGTCGAAAAACCGAGAAATCGAAAAATCAAGAAATGGGAAACTTGTGAAACCGAAAATTGGAGAAACTGAAAAATCTAAAATTTTAATATGTAGTTGAAAAATAGAGAAATCGAAAATGCGAAAAGTGGAAAAACTGAAAAATAGAGACAGAAAAATTGAAAAACTGAAGAATCGAAAAAGAATTGAAAAATTACAAGCTGAGAAATCGGAAGATTGTAAAGTCGAAAAATAGAGAGAATGAAATTTCAAAAACCCGAAAATTCGAGAAACTAAGAAATATAAAAATTAAAAAATCTGAAATTTCAATTATCGCAAAATTGAAAGATCAAGACAATTGCTTGAAGCATCGAAAAATCGAAAACTGAAATATTGCTAAACTCAAAACTAATAGAACGAAAAATTAGAAAGCGACGAATTAAAAAATCAAAAAGAAAAATCCAAAAATTGAAAATCTATAAATTTAGAATTAGAAGTCGAGGTCGAGAAATACAAAAATCAAAAAATTCAGAAATCGCGAAATCGAAAAATAGAATTCTAATTTTGCCGTTCCTATAGTATAAAATCTTGAAAAAATACAAAAATTACAACAGAAGCAAAAATATATCGAGAAGTCGAAAAATCGAGAATTCAAAAACTCGAAAAAATGAGAAATCGAGACATGGAAATGTCGAAAAATCAAGTAATCGAAAATATGAGAAACTAAAATTTCGAAAAACTGAAAAATCTAATAATTGAAAAATCTCAGATTTGAATAATTGAAAAATCCAGAAATAAAGTCGAAAAATCTAAAAATTGAAAACACTAAAAATAAAAAAAAAATTTTCATTTCTTCTATTTTTAAGTTTTGCGGTTTTTCATTTTCCGAATTTTTCGATTTTTCGAGTTTTCGATTTTTTAATCACAATTTTTCGACTTCGAAAAACAAACTATTCGATTCTATCCTATAAATATTGAAAAATCGAAAAATTGAAAAACCGAAATCTTGAAAAAAAACAGAAATCGCGAAATCGAAAAGTCAGAAAGTCGAACAACTGAGAAGTCGAAAAATTGAAAAATCAAAACTCGAAAAATAAAAAATTAGAAAATTCGAAAATGTCAAAAGTGGAAACATCGAAAAGTCGAGAAAACCAGAAATCACGAAAAATCGGGGAATCAAAGTCGAAAAATTACATACGAAATCCAAAAATCGAGCAACTGAAATTTCGAAAAACTTAATATTCTAGAAAGAGAAAAATCTAACGATTGAAAAATTTTAAATTTGAATTATCGAAAAACTGGAAAATTGAAAAATTGAAAAACCAAGATAACGATAGGATGAAGAATCGACAAATCGTCGAAAAGTCGAAAAATCGAAATTTCTAACAATCAAAAAGTCGAAAAATCAAAAACTCGAAAAATTAGAAACCACGAAATCGAGAAATGGAGAAATCAAAGTCGAAAAATTGAGAAATTGAAAACTTGAAAGATCCAAAACTTGGAAAATCAAAAGATTATTAAAATCTAAAATTTTAGAACTAGAAATCGAAATCGAGACAATACGAAATCGAAGAATGGGAAAAATCATAAATCATGAAATTGAGAAACTGACATTTCGAAAAACCGAAATTTCCAGAAACGGAAAAATCTAAAAATTGAAAAATCCACAAATTGGAAAATTAAAATTTGAAATATCGAAAAACTGGCAAATCGAAAAGTCAAAAAATCGAAAAAATGTAAAATAAAAAAAAACAAATCGCGAAATCGAAAGATCGAAAAATCAAGAAATAAAAAAGTCGAAAAACTGGTAAATCGAAAAATTAAAAAATCTAAAACTCGAAAAATCTAGAAATCGCGAAAAATCGTGAAACTGGAGTTTAAAAAAACTGAAAATTTGAGAAATTGAAAAATATAACAATTGAAAAATCTAAAATTTGAACTATCGAAAAATTGTGAACTCGATAAATTGTAAAATCGAAAAATTGATAAGTCGAAAATTTGTAGAATCGAGAAATTAACTTATTGCAAAACTGAAAAATCGAAAAATGCAAAAGCGACGAACTGAAAAATCAAGAAGGAAAACCCAAAAACTGAAAATAAAATATTTAGACCTAGAAATCGAAGTCGAGGAAAATCGGAACGTTGAAAAATCGAGAAATTAAAAAATCGAAAAACCGAGAAATCTAAAAATCGACATGTCGAATAAATCAAGAAACGGCAAAAATAAAAAACTGAAAGTTCGAGAAATTGAAAAATCTAAATAGGTATTGAAGAATCTCAGATTTGAATAATTGAAAAATAGACAAATCGAATAGTCGGGAAATCGAAAAATTAAAAATTGAAAAGTCGAAAAATCCAGATATTAAAAAGTCGAAAAATCGAAAACTCGTAAAATTAGAATTCACAAAATCGAAAAATCGAGAAATCAAAGTCGAAAATTTGTGAAACTGAAAATCTGAAATATTTAAAACACGGAAAATCAAAAAGAAAATTCCAAAAATTTAGAACTAGTAAACGAAATCGAGATACCTATACGAAATCGAAGAATGGAAAAAATCACATATCACGGAATTGAAAAATCTACAAATTGGAAAATCTAAAATTTGAAATATTGAAGAACTGGCAAATTGAAAAATTGAAAAACTGAGACGATTGATTGAAGAATCGACAAATCGAAAAGTCGAAAAATCGAAATTTCTAACAATTGAAAAATCAAAAAATCGAAACATCGTAAAATTAGAAACCACGAAATCGAAAAATCGAGGAATCAAAGTCGAAAATTTGCGAAACTGAAAATCTGAAATATCTAAAACACGGAAAATCAAAAAGAAAATTCCAAAAATTTAGAACTAGTAAACGAAATCGAGATAGCTATACGAAATCGAAGAATGGAAAAAATCACATATCACGAAATTGAAAAATCGAGAAAGGGAAAAATCGAGAAACTGAAATTTCGAAAAACCGAAATCTCCCGAAATGGAAAATTCTACACAGTTGAAAAATCCACAAATTGGAAAACCTAAAATTTGAAATATCGAAAAACTGGCAAATTTTGAAAAAACGAGAAATTGAAATATTGCAGAACTGAAACACTAAAAAATCTAAAATCTAAAAATTCAGATCCAAAAATCGCAGTCTAGAAAAAGAAAAATCGAAAAGTGGAACAATCGAAATTTTGATCAGTCGAAAAGTCGGAAATAAAAAACTCGAAAAATCGAAAAAATGTAAAATAAAAAAAAAACAAAAATCGCGAAATCAAAAGATCTAAAAATCAAGAAATAAAAAAGTCGAAAAACTGGGAAATCGAAAAATTAAAAAATCTAAAACTCGAAAAATCGTGAAACTGGAGTTTAAAAAAAACTGAAAATTTGAGAAATTGAAAAACATAACAATTGAAAAATCTAAAATTTGAAGAATCGAAAAATTGAAATTATTGCAAAACTGAAAAATCGAAAAATTAAAAAGCGACGAATTGAAAAATCAAGAAGGAAAACCCAAAAAATGAAAATAAAAAATTTAGACCTAGCAATCGAAGTCGAGGAAAATTAAAAGAATGGAAAAATCGGATCGTTGAAAAATCGAGAAATTAAAAAATCTAAAAACCGAGAAATCTAAAAATCGAAATGTGGAATAAATCAAGAAACGGGAAAAATGAAAAACTGAAAGTTCGAGAAATTGAAAAACCTAAATATTGAAGAATCTCAGATTTGAATAATTGAAAAATAGACAAATCGAATAGTCGGGAAATCGAAAAATCGAGATATTAAAAAGTCTAAAAATTGAAAACTCGAAAAATTCAAACCATCAAACACAAAAAAACGGGAAATAAAAAAGTCGAAAAATTGAGAAATCGAAAGATCAAGAAATCAATTATTGATAAACTCAAAACAAATAAAACGAAAAATTAGAAAGCGACGAATTAAAAAAACAAAAAATCGGAAATCTAAAAATTCAGATCCAAAAACCGAGGTCAAGAAAAATAAAAATCGAAATGTCGAAAAATGAAAAATCGAATTATCGAACAATCGAAAAATCGATTGTCGGAAATAGTAAGCTCGAAAAATCGAAAAAAACGTAAAATAAAAAAACAAATCGCGAAATTGAAAAGTCAAAAAATCGGAAAATCATTAAATCAAAAAGTCGAAAAACTGAGAAATCAAACAATTGAAAAATCTAAAACTTGAAAAATCAAGAAATCGAAAAATCTAGAAATCGAAAAATCTAGATACTGAAATTTCAAAAACTGAAAATTCGAGAAACTGAAAAATATAACAATTGAAAAATCTAAAATTTGAACTATCGAAAAATTAGGAACCCGATAAATTGCAAAATCGAAAAATTGAAAAATCAAAAAGTAAAATCCAAAAATTGAAAATTAAAAATTTAGAACTAAAAATCGAGGTCGAGAAATACACAAACAGAAAAATCGAAAGGTTGAAAAATCCAGAAATTAAAAAGTCGAAAAACTAAGAAATCGAAAAATCAAGAAATGTGAAAAATGTGAAACTGAAAATTGGAGAAACTGAAAAATCTAGATATTGAAAAATCTAAAATTTTAATATGTAATGGAAAAATAGAGAAATCGAAAATGCGAAAAGTGGAAAAATTGAAAAATAGAGACAGAAAAATCGAAAAATTGAAGAATCGAAAAAGAATTGAAAAATTGCAAGCTGAGAAATCGGAAGATTGTAAAGTCGAAAAATCGAGAAAATGAAATTTCAAAAACCCGAAAATTCAAGAAATTAAGAAATATAAAAATTAAAAAATCTAAAATTTCAATTATCGAAAAATTGAAAGATCAAGACAATTGCTTGAAGCATCGAAAAATCGAAAACTGAAATATTGCTAAACTCAAAACTAATAGAACGAAAAATTAGAAAGCGACGAATTAAAAAATCAAAAAGAAAAATCCAAAAATTGAAAATCTATAAATTTAGAATTAGAAATCGAGGTCGAGAAATGCAAAAATCAGAAAATTTAGAAATCGCCAAATCGAAAAACATAAGAAATTTCACATTTCTGATTTTGCCGTTTATATAGTATAAAATCTTGAAAAAATACAACAGAAGCAAAAATATATCGAGAAGTCGAAAAATCGAGAATTCAAAAACTCGAAAATATGAGAAACTGAAATTTCGAAAAACTGAAAATTGGGGAAAAATGAAAAATTGAAAAATCTCAGATTTGAATAATTGAAAAATAGACAAATCGAAAAATCCAGAAATAAAGTCGAAAAATCTAAAAATTGAAAACACTAAAAATAAAAAAAGAAAATTTGAATAAACAAAAAATTAGGAAATCGCAAAATCGAAAAACCAGAAAGCCGAAAAATTGAGAAATCTGAAAGAAAATCGAAAACTCGAAAAATCGAGAAATCAAAATATTGAAAAGTTGAAAAACGGAAACTTCGAAAAATTGAAAAATCTAAAACAAGAAAAATCGAAACTGAAAAATCCAAAAATGGAAAAATTTTAAGTACCAAAAAACTGAGAAATAGAAAAATTGAAAACTGAAGAACTGTTGAAGAGGACACTGGAAAACCGAAAATTTGAATAATTGAAAAATAGATAAATTGAAAAATCGAAAATTAAAGAAACGTTGAAAAATCCAAAACTCAAAAAATCGAAAAATTGAAAAACCGAGAAATTGAGATATTAAAAAGTCGAAAAATTGAAAACTCGGAAAATTCAAACCATCAAATACAAAAAACCGGGAAATAAAAAAAGTCGAAAAATTGAGAAATCGAAAGATCAAGAAATGAATTATCAAGAAGAAAAATCAAAAAATCGGAAATCTAAAAAGTCAGATCCAAAAACCGAGGTCAAGAAAAATAAAAATCGAAATGTCGAAAAATGAAAAATCGAATAATCGAACAATTGAAAAATCGAAATAAAATCGAAAAAATGTAAAATGAAAAAACAAATCGCGAAATCGAAAAGTCAAAAAATCGAAAAATCAAGAAATCAAAAAGTCGAAAAACTGAGAACTCGAAAAATTGAAAAATTGAAAAATCTTAAACTCGAGAAATCGAAAAATATAGATACTGAAATTTCAAAAACTGAAAATTCGAGAAACTGAAAAATATAACAATTGAAACATCTAAAATTTGAACTATCGAAAAATTGGGAACCCGATAAATTGCAAAATCGAAAAACTGAAAAGTCGAAAATTTGTAAAGTCGAGAAATTGAATTATTGCAAAATTGAAAAATCGAAAAATTAAAAGCGACGAACTGAATAATCAAAAAGTAAAATCCAAAAATTGAAAATTAAAAATTTAGAACTAAAAATCGAGGTCGAGAAATACACAAGCAGAAAAATCGAAAGTTTCAATCCAGAAATTAAAAAGTCGAAAAACCGAGAAATCGAAAAATCAAGAAATGGGAAAAATTTGAAACTGAAAATTGGAGAAACTGAAAAATCTAGATATTGAAAAATCTAAAATTTTAATATGTAATTGAAAAATAGAGAAATCGAAAATGCGAAAAGTGGAAAAATTGAAAAATAGAGACAGAAAAATTGAAAAATCGAAAAATTGAAGAATCGAAAAAGAATTGAAACATTGCAAGCTGAGAAATCGAAAAATCGAAAAATTGAAAAACCGAGAAATCGAAACATCGAAATGTCGAAGAATCAAGCAATCGAAAAAATAAGAAACCGAAATTTTGAAAAACTGAAGTTGGAGAAAAATTTTAAAATTGAAAAATCTCAGATTCGAATAATTGAGAAATAGACAAATCGAAAAATCGGGAAATCGAAAAATCAAGAATTCAAAAACTGAAAAATCGAGAGATTAAGAAGTCGAAAAATTGAAACATCGAAAAATTCAAAACACTAAAAATTAAAAAAAAAAGAAAATTTAAATAATCAAAAAAGTCCAAAAATCAAGAAATCGGATCATCGAGAAATCGGTAAGTGGATGAGCTGAGAAATCAAAAAAATAAAAAATCCAAAACTCGAAAAATCTAAAAATCAAAATATTCAAAAACCGAAAAATTGAAAAATCTAAAACACGAAAAACCGATAAACTGAAATTTCAAAAACTGAAAATTAAATTCGAGAAACTGAAAAATCTAAAAATTGAAAACCAAGGAACCAAAAAATTCAAAAGAGAAATCAAACCTTCAAAAGCACCAGTTCTTCGCTTCCACATTCAAACCAACCAACCACAACAGGAAAAAATCGCCATCAAAGCACTTTCAAACACCATCACAACCCTAAGCCCACCCGCCAGACCCAGCAAAATAAAATCAAAAGACATAACCGCAGCACTCTCAAGAGCTTTACGAGTAAATCTTGTCGGCAATAAAGCACATCTCTGCGAAATCTCAAAACGTTATTTTCCGTTCCTCCAGATATGTGAACGCCGTTTCCCGTGTCATAAAGTTAATAGCAGACCTCGCTACTCACGACAGGAAGATGGATATCCACTTTCCGAACTCGAAACAGCATCATGTACATTTCAATAAATCCACTTTCATTAAGCCCCGACTCCCTTCATTTTCACTTCCAATTTAAAAAAATTAATAAGAGAAACCGAACCGAACTCGAACAATTAATTGAAAACTCAAGTTAATTTCATAAAAAATTTCTTGATTGATCTTTCGCCGCCAAACAAATTGGATTTAAAATGTGCGCCCTTTTTTGTTTTTAATTAATTTGTTACTTGAATTAAAATCGCTCGGCGGTTCGCACACAGGTTAAAATTAGAAATTTCAAGTTTTAATGGCCCAACTTCGAGGAATATGGAAGTTAGTTGGAGGAGTTGGACGCCGATTCGAGGTAAATGGTTGGATTTATTTATACTTTGACCATTTTACGAACGACCGCGATTTAATTAATTTCAGCTGGGTGTATTTGTTTGAACCGGTTTAAATATTTGTTTCGCGCTACCGTAAGCCGATTAATCTATTGTTGGCAATCAATCCGGGTTTGTTTGAGAGTGGTGAAAAATAAAAACATCCTTTGTATTCGCACTGCGTGCTTATTTTTACTTTGCCCGCGAACAACTTCCGTATAAATAATTATTCAGTCTCATTCCCACCGACCGGGATACAAATCCCGAGGAAAAATCTGCGTCCTCTGAATAATGTAGAACGTCTGAACCGAACCGCGCCTCCCTCGGACGATAAGTCTTATCAGCACCCACCACAATTCTGTTTTATTGCTCTTTTAGTCCGGGGTAGAATTTGTTGACGCTCGCTAAACAGCTCCAAAAGGGAAATTTTCAGCCCGTACGGACTTAATTAAGTTCAGATCTGATACGATGAAAAGATGGCGTTTCTTTAGGCTGCATCTCATGCATATACAATGCGCGGAAAAGAAAGCCTCCGGCAGGAGTAGCAGGTATTTGATAGTGGATTTAATCCGCTACGCGAGGGTTGCGGACTAAATTCTTACAAAAATAATTCGTTGTAAAGTTCGTAACTAACCCTGAGAAAGCGATGAAGTTTATTATTAATATTATTATTATTTTATAATTATAATACATTAGAATGTAAGTGTATATGTATTACCTAATCTTGACGTATGTAAACCTAAATTTTGGTATTATTATTATTAATATTATTACTATTTCGTATGCCGGGCTAAGATCATCTTCGATCTTATGAATTCTTCCATTTTTGGAATTTTTAATTTTTTTTCTTCAGTTTTACGATTTTTGAATTTGTCGATTTATATTTTTTATTTTTTGAATTTCTCAACTTTTCGATTCTTTGATTCTTCGACTTCTTGATTTATAAATTTTTGGATTTTTTGATTTTACCATTTCTCAGTTTCCCAATCTTTTGATTACTTAATTTTCAATCTTCAATTTTTTAATTTTTTAAATTTTCGACTTTTCGATGTTTCGATTTCTAGATTCCTCGACTTTTCGACTTTTCAAACTTCGTTCTTTAATTTTCAATATTTGAGTTTTGTGATTTTGCAATTTAGATTTTCCGACTTATCGAATTGACAAATTTGAAAAAAATGATAATTTAAAAATTGAAAAATTGAAAAATCGTAAAACCGATTATTCGACTTCTGGGTTTTTCGATTTTACAAGATTTTCGAAGAAAATGATAATTTAAGAATTGAAAAATCGAAAAATCGTAAAATCGAAAAGTCTGGAAATCAGAAATCGGAATATCGAGATATCAAAATATTGAAAAGTCGGAAAACCAAGAAATCGAATTAACGAAAATTGAAAAATCGAAATATCGAGAAATCGAATCATTGAAAAATTGAAAAAATCAATGAACCGAAAATCGAAAAATCAAAAATTTGAATAAACGAAAAATTAAGAATTCGGAAAACCGATTTTTCGATTTCACGATTTTTCGGTTTTACAATTTTGAAAAAAGTGATAATTTAAAAATTGACTAATTGAAAAATCCAAAAGTCGAAAAATCGAAAAACTGAACAACGAAAACTCAAAAAATCGAACAGTGGAAAATAAAAAAATCGAAAATTCGAGCAATCGAAAAATCGAAAAATTAAAAATTCGAAAAAGTTTTTTTTAGACTTTTCGATTTTTCGACTCTTGGATTTTGCGATTTCCAGATTGCTGAATTTTTCGATTTTTCAATTTCTCAATATTTCGACTCTTCGATTCTTCGACTACCTGATTTACAAATTTTTGGATTTTTTGATTTCACCATTTCTCGGTTGCCCAATCTTTTGATTACTTAGTTTTCAATTTTCAATTTTTTAATTTTTTTAATTTTCGACTTTTCGATGTTTCGATTTCTAGATTCTTCGATTTTTCGACTTTTCAAACTTCGTTCTTTAGTTTTCAATATTTGAGTTTTGTGATTTTGCAATTTAGATTTTCCGACTTATCGAATTGACAATTTTGAAAAAAAATATGATTTAAAAATTGAAAAATTGAAAAACCGCAAAACCGATTATTCGACTTCTGGATTTTTCGATTTTCCAACATTTTTGAAGAAAATGATAATTTAAGAATTGAAAAATTGAAAAATCGTAAAATCGAAAAGTTGGGAAATCAGAAATCGGAAAATCGGAAAACCAAGAAATCGAATTAACGAAAATTGAAAAATCGAAATATCGAGAAATCAAATAATTGAAAAATTGGAAAAATCAATAAACCGAAAATTGAAAAACCAAAAATTTGAATAAACGAAAAATTAGGAATTCGAAAAACCGATTTTTCGACTTCACGATTTTACAATTTTGAAAAAAGTGATAATTTAAAAATTGACTAATTGAAAAATCCAAAAGTCGAAAAATCGAAAAACTGAACAACGAAAACTCAAAAAATCGAACAGTGGAAAATAAAAAAATCGAAAATTCGAGCAATCGAAATATCTAACAATTAAAAATTCGAAAAAGATTTTTTTAGACTTTTCGATTTTTCGACTCTTGGATTTTGCGATTTCCAGATTGCTGAATTTTTCGATTTTTCAATTTCTCAATTTTTCGACTCTTCGATTCTTCGACTACCTGATTTACAAATTTTTGGATTTTTTGATTTCACCATTTCTCGGTTGCCCAATCTTTTGATTACTTAGTTTTCAATTTTCAATTTTTAAATTTTTTTAATTTTCGACTTTTCGATGTTTCGATTTCTAGATTCTTCGACTTTTCGACCTTTCAAACTTCGTTCTTTAATTTTCAATATTTAAGTTTTGTGATTTTGCAATTTAGATTTTCCGACTTATCGAACTGACAATTTTGAAAAAAATGATAATTTAAAAATTGAAAAATTGAAAAATCGCAAAACCGGTTATTCGACTTCTGGATTTTTCGATTTTACAAGATTTTTGAAGAAAATGATAATTTAAATTGAAAAATTTAAAAATCGTAAAATCGAAAAGTTGGGAAATCAGAAATCGGAAAATCGAGAAATCAAAGTATTGAAAAGTCGGAAAACCAAGAAATCGAATTAACGAAAATTGAAAAATCGAAATATCGAGAAATCGAATCATTGAAAAATTGGAAAAATCAATGAACCGAAAATTGAAAAACCAAAAATTTGAATAAACAAAAAATTAGGAATTCGGAAAACCGATTTTTCGGTTTTACAATTTTGAAAAAAGTGATAATTTAAAAATTGACTAATTGAAAAATCCAAAAGTCGAAAAATCGAAAAACTGAACAACGAAAACTCAAAAAATCGAACAGTGGAAAATAAAAAAATCGAAAATTCGAGCAATCGAAAAATCTAACAATTAAAAATTCGAAAAAGTTTTTTTTAGACTTTTCATCAAAGAATCGAAAAACCGAAAGATCGTAAAATCGAGAAATCGAAAAATCTGAACCTCGAAAAATTAAGAACTCGCATGATCCAGAAATGGAAAAGTCGAAAAGTTGGGAAATCAAAAAATTAAAAAATCCCAGAACTACAAAAATCGATAAATCGAAAAACCGAAAAGTCGAGAAATTGAAAAAATGAAAAATCGTAAGGTCGAAAAAATGGAAAAATCGAAAGTGAAAAATCTAATAACTGAAAAAAACGAAAATTTGAATAAACGAAAAATAAGAGAAATCGAGAAGGTGAAAAATCCTTAAATTGAAATAACCAAAACTTGAAAAATCAAAAAATCTAGAAATTGAAAAATCGAGAAATCGCAATATTGAAAAGTCGAAAACCGAGAAAGCAAAAATTGAAGAAAACGAAAATTGGAATAAACGAAAAAGTTGGAAATCGAAAAGTTGACAAACCAAAAAATTGAAAAATCGGGAAATCGAAAAATCGAGAAATCGGAAAGTCGAAAAGTTGAGAAATCGAAAAATGGAAAAATCAAAATATTGAAAAGTCGGAAAACCGGGAAAGCAAAAACTGAAGAAGTGGGAATTGGAAAAATTGAAAAGTTAAAAAAATCGAGAAATCGGAAAAATTAAAAATCCAAAACTCGAAAAATCGCAACAATTGGAAAACCAAGAAAGCAAATATTAAAGAATTGAAAAATTAGGAATTCGAAAAATTGAAAATTTGAATAAACCCAAAAAATAGGAAATCGAAAAAACCGAAGGTAGAGATATCGAAAACTTTGAAAGTTGCGAAATCGAAAAATTGAAAAATCCAAAACTTGAAAAATCGAAAAACAAAGAAATCGAAAAATTAAAAAATCCAAAAATTGAAAAAAAAACGAAATTTTGAATAAAGAAAAATTGGAAAATCAAAGAATCGAAAAACCGAGGGATCGTAAAATCGAAAAATCTGAATCTCGAAATATTAAGAACCTGCATGATCCAGAAATGGAAAAGTCGAAATCGAAAATCGAGAAATCGAAAAGTCGAAGACTTGAAAAATCGAGAAACCCATGAAACAAAAATTGAAGAATTGAGAAATGGGAAACCGAAATTTAGAAGATTTGAATAAATCCAAAAAATGGGAAATCGAAAACCGAAAAGTCGAAAAATCAAGAAATCCTGGTAACAGAGAATTGAAAAATCAAAAAATCGACAGATCGATAAATCGAAAAATCGAAAAACTAAAAAACGAGAACCCAAAAAATCGAAAAGACAAAAAATTGGAAAATAAAAAACGTAAAACCGAAAAAGTCGAAAAATCAAGAAATGAAATTATCGAAAAATTGAAAAATCGAAAAATCGAAAGATCGAGAAATCGAAAAATTGACAAATCCAAATCTTGAAAAATCGAAAAATTTAAAATTGCAAAAATTGGAAAAAACGAAAATTTAAATAAAGAAAAATTGGGAAACCAAAAAATTGAAAAACCGTAAGATCGAAAAATTGAGAAATAGAAAAATCTGAACGTCGGAAAATTAAGAAATCGTGATTGAGAAATCGAAAAGTCGAAACGTTGAGAAATCAAAAAATTGAAAAAAACAAAAATTTTAATAATCGCAAAATCGAAAAACCTGAAAATTGAGAAATTGAAAAGTTGATAAATCCATAAATTGAAAGATCCAAAACTTGAAAAATCGAGAAATTAAAATAATGGTGAATCGACAAACCGAGGAAGCAATAATTAAGGAATTGAAAAATTGAAAAAGTAAAAAATCTAATAATTGAAAAAAAAAGAAAATTTGAATAAACGAAAAATTAGGAAATCGAGAAATCAAAAAATCGGAAAATTGAAAGTCGAAAAGTTGAAAAATCCATAAATTGAAAATTCAAAAGTTGAAAAAACGAAAAATCGAGAAATCAAAATATTGAAAAGTCGAAAAACCCGCGAAGCGAAAATTGAAGATTTTAAAAATTGGGAAAACGAGAAATTGAAAATTTGAATAAATCGAAAAAATGGGAAATAGAGAAATCAAAACCGAGGATTCAAAAATTGAAAAATTGAAAAATTGAAAAAGTAAAAAATCTAATAGGAGTAGGTAATTGAAAGAAAAGAGAATTTGAATAAACGAAAAATTAGGAAATCGAGAAATCGAGAAATCGAAAAGTCGAAAAGTTGAGAAATCAAAAAATAAAAAATTCGAAACCAGAAAAATCGAAAAAGCCGAGAAATTAAAAATCGATAAATCGATAAATCGAGAAATCGAAAAACTGAAAGATCCAGAGTTCGAAAAATGGAAAAATCGGTGACTCGAAAAATTGAAAATCGAAAAAGTCAAAAATATAAAAATTGAAAAAAACAAAAATTTGAATTAACGAAAAATGAAGAAAACTGAAAAACCGTAAAACCGAAGAATCGAAAAATCGAAAACTCGAGGAAGCAAAAATTGAAAAAGTCGAAAATCTAAAAATTGAAAGAAACGAAAATTTGAATAAACGAAAAATTAGAGAAATCGAAAAATCGGGAAAATGAGAAATTGGGAAATCGAAAAATCGAAAATTCGAAAAATCAAGAAATCAAATTAACGAAAAATTGAAAAATCCAAAACTTGAAAAATCGAAAAACGAAGAAATCGAAAAATTGAAAAAAACCAAAAATTCAAAAAAAAAAATTTGAATAAAGAAAAAGTGACAAAACAAGGAATCAAAAAATCGAGAAATTGGAAAATCTGAACATCGAAAAATTAAGAAATTGCATGATCGAGAAATCGAAAAGAACTAGAAAAATCGGGAAACCAAAAAAAAAAAAAATGAAAAATCGAAAAATTGAGGAATTGAAAAATTTGAAAATCCAAATGTCGAAGAATTGAAAAATTGTCAGATCAAAATATCGAAATTCGAAAAGTGAAAAATGGAAAATTAAAAAGCGAGTAACTTAAAAATCAAAAGGAAAAACCAAAAAATTACAGACACAAAAATCGAAAAATCAAAAAATTGAAAACCTTAAACTTTAGAACTAGAATTACAAATCTAGTGAATGAAGAAACGAAAAATTGAAAAATCGACAAGTTAAAAATCGACAAACTAAAAAATCGAAAAAAAAACACTGAAGACTACAAAACCTGAAACACCGAAAATTTAAAGAACAAAAACTGCAAGATTGAAAAATTTTTCTCTGCAAACTAATCTGAAATTTTAAAAATCTACCATCTTCAAGAAATAAAAATCAGTCCAAAATATCACACAATGTATAAATTAACGACAAATTTAAAAACCACCTCAATTCTATTTATGGCTCCTCTAGCCGGAGGAAAATTAGTTGACGCTCGCTAAACAGCTCCAAGAGGGAAATTTTCAGCCCGTCCAGACATAATTAAGTTCTGATCTGATATGATATAAGAAAAAGACGGCGTTTCTTTGTGCTGCATCTCATGCATATACAATGCGCGAAAAAGAAAACCCTCCGGCCCGAGTGGCAGGTATCTGATAGTGGATTTAAATTATAGTTGCCACTACGCGAGAGTTGCGGACCAAATTCTGACAGCAACATTCCCTTGAAACATTCCCAACTAAAAAACCCCTCTCAGAAAGCAATAAACTTTATTATTTCGTACGCAGATTCTTCGCCAAAAAAGCACCTGTCTTTAAACACATTTCCTAAATTTCGCCGAATACGCACTCGTTCGTAAACAAGTCCACGTTCCCACGTATTTAAATATTTCAGTCGCGTCGTTGCAGCCGAAGAAACTTGAAAAATTCACAACTCCATTTGCGATCGAAATTACATAAATATTTAACTTGTTCCTAAATTCGGCTCGATGTTTGAAAACAGCCAGGAATAACGCGAACCGCTAAATCAACTAATTAGAGCTACTTGAGAGTGACGTTTTAACAATGGCCTGCCACTAATCGATAGCTCTTCGAACAAGAGGCAAACGTGCATCAGTAAATTACGCAAATTACGTTGTTTAGGCGAAAGGGTGAAGCACAACAGAGGTCGGTTGGGTGGTTGCAGGGTGTTTGTTGTCCGCGACACCTCGGCTCAAAATAGAGCGGTTTAGGTAGAGGAGGAAATTTGCTTTGATGTTTGTTCGTTCTGAGTTCGCAGTTTTATTTCGCGAATTTAAGTCGGTTCTAATTACTGTAGGTGGGAGACGTGACAGAAATAGGACGGATATGAAACGTGGGGTTACGTGGAGGATTGTAATAGCAGAGTGTAATTGTGTTGTTTTTTATCTTCCTCTTCCCTATTAATTATTATTTATCGAATTAAATTTATCGCAGCAGACGCTGGATTTTTATTCCAGTTCATTCACTGCGGTGTTAAATTTTGTTGTTTCAGTTTTTTCATTGGAATCAGTAACCACAGACGAAAACTAGGTTTTGAGCACCATTATTCTGTTGCTTATTGAAGGTTTAGTCCAGGTTGGTCAACTCAAGCCAGGTCAGATCAGATTTTTGAAGTTTTTAAGATTCACCAGTTTCTTGATTTCACTTTTTTCAGTTTTACGAATTTTCAGTTTGCCATTTTTCATCTATGGATTTTTTGATATTTCTATTTCTCGGTTTTTTAATTCTGCTTCCGCTTTTACGATTCTTCTTTTCATTTTTTCTTTTGCAAATACTTCATTTTTGGTTATTTAAATTTTTTGAGTTTTCATCTTTTCGATTTCTTAATTTTCCTACTTTCAATTTGTTCATATTTTGATTTCTCGATTTTTCATTTTGTAATTTTTCAAGTCTCGATATTTCAATTTAAATGTTCTTATTCGTTTTTTCTATTTTTCGCATTTTGAATTATTATCGATTTTTAATATTTCCATTTTTCGTTTACATTTTTTGATATTCCAATTTTTTTCTTTTCAAGTTTCCAAATTTTCCGCTTTTACAATTTTGTGATTTTTCGATTTTTCATCTGATTTGATTTTTCAACTCCTGAATTTTTCAATTTTTTTGTTTTTTAATTATCTGCTTCCTCGATTTTTTTTTTTACAATTCTTCGATTTTTCATTTGTTGCTTTGTAAATACTTCATTTTTGATTATTTAATTTTTTGATTTTCCAACTTTTTGATTTCTCAATTTTCCGGCTTTCGATTTTTTCATGTCTTTTCCCGATTTATGAATTTTTAGACTTCGATTTTTAGCCTTACCGATTTTTCAATTTTTCAATAACGCAGAAATCGAGAAATCGCAAAATGGAAACGATGAAAAATTGAGAAATTGAAAAATCTAAAAATCAAAAAATACAAAAATTCTAAAAATTCAGAAATCCAATAGTCGAAAAATCCAGTAGTCGAAAAATCGAAAAACCGAGAACTGGAAAAGTCGAAAAATCAAATTGAAAAATTGAAAAACTTAAAAATCGAAAAAGTGAGAAATCAAAAAGTCGAAAAATTGAACAAACCGAAAAACTGAAGAATCGGAAAGTTGAAAAAACGAAAAAAATTAAGATGTCAAAAAATCGGACAATTGAAAAATCAAAAAATTACCTAATCCAAAATCGAAAAAAAAATTTAAATTGTAAAGTAGAAAAATTGCAAACTGAGAAATCAGAAACGAAAAATCGCAGAAATCAAAAAATAGAAATTTTGTAAAATTTGCGAGTTAATGATAAAATATTAAAAATATTAAAATACAAAAATTGTAAAAACGGAAAATTCAAATTAAGAAACTAAAAAATCGACAATTTTAAAATTCTTAAATTGTAAACTTCAAAAGATAAAAAATCGAAACTGCAAAATTGATGAAATGAAAAATTGGAAATTTAAAAATCTATCAAGTAACAATCGGGAATTAAAATCGCAAAAATCAAATTTTCAATTTTTAAAAATCTAAAAATTCAAAAGTTGAAAAATCAAAAAGTTGAAGAAACAAACAACTGACAGAATTTTACAATTGAATATCAAAAAATACATAATAAAATAAAATGAAAATTCAAACTGAAATATTGAGAAATTGGAAACTAAAAAAATTTAAAAATCTATAAATTGGAAAATTGAAAAATCAACATTTTGGAGAAACGAAAAATCGAGAAATTGAGAAAGGATTTTGATATTCCATTTTTTGGGTTTTCAAGTTTCCCGATTTGTTTACAATTTTGTAATTTTTCGGTTTTTAATTCTGCTTCTTCGACTATACGCTTTTACGATTCTTCGATTTTTCATTTTTGTTTTGTGAATACTTCATTTTTGGTTATTTCAATTTTTTGATTTTTCAACTTTTCGATTTCTCAATTTTTCGACTTTCGATTTTTTCGTAACTTCGAACTCCCGATTTATGAATTTTTAGACTTCGAGTTTTCGCCTTGTCGATATTTTGATTTCCCGATTTTTCAATTTTTTAAATTTCGAATTCTTAATTTCTCGATTTTTCGTTTTCTAATTTTTGAAGTCTCGATATTTCAGTGTTTCAATAACAGAAATCGCAAATAAAATTTTTCGTTTTTCTATTTTTCGAATTTTGAATTATTATCCATTTTTTATACATATTTCAATTTTTCGATTTCTCAATCATCTGATTCGATTTTTCAACTTCTGAATTTTTTAGTATTTCTATTTTTTAATATTTTGGTTCTTCGATTTTACAATTCTTCGATTTTTCATTTGTTGTTTTGTGAATACATCATTTTTGATTATTTCAATTTTTTGATTTTCTATTTCTCAATTTTTGGAGCTTCGATTTTTCCATATCTTCGATTTTCCAATTTAAGAATTTTTAGACTTCGATTTTTCACCTCAAGTTTTTGATTTTTCAATTTTTCAATAACACAGAAATCGAGAAATCGCAAAATCGAAACGATGAAAAATCGACAATTTGAAAAATCTAAAAATCAAAAAATACAAAAAGTTGAAAATTCAGAAATCGGAAAATCGAAAAATCCAGTAGTCGAAAATCAAATTGGAAAATTGAAAAACTTGAAAATCGGACAATTGAAAAATCAAAAAATTAACTAATCCAAAATCGAAAAATTTTAAATAGTAAAGTAGAAAAATTGCAAACTGATAAATCAGAACGAAAAATCGCAGAAATCAAAAAATAGAAATTTTGTAAAATTTGCGAGTTAATAATTACTAAAAATTTTAAAATAAAAAAAAATAAAATCGAGAAACTAAACATCGAAACATTGAAATTACGAAACATTAAAATCTAAAAATTGTAAAGACGGAAAATTGAAATTAAGAAACTAAAAAATCGACAAATTTAAAATTCTTAAATTGTAAACTTCAAAAGATAAAAAATCGAAAAATTAACTGCAAAATTGACGAAATGAAAAATTGAAAATTGAAAAATTTGTCAAGTAAAAATAGGGAATAAAAATCGTAAAATTCAAATTTTCAATTTTTAAAAATCTAAAAATTCAAAAGTTGAAAAATCGAAAAATTGAAAAAACAAACAACTGGCAGAATTTTACAATTGAATATCAAAAATACATAATAAAATAAAACGAACATTTCAAACTGAAATATTGAGAAATTGAAAAATCAAAATTTTGGAAAAGCGAGAAATTGAGAAAGGAGTAATCGAAAAATTGAAACTCAAAAACGTAAAATACCAAAAATTTGAAGTTTGAAAAGAAAAATCGTAAAATTTAAATTTCGAGAAATTGAAGATACAAAAAACCAAAAGTCGAAAAATTCAAAAATTAAAAATCTAAAAATTCAAAATCTGAAAAATCGAAAACTTGAGGAAACAAAAAACTGAAATATAAACACTGAAAAACTTTATAATTTTTTCGTTTATATATTTTGATATTCCATTTTTTGGCTTTTCAAGTTTCCCGATTTGCAAGTTTACACTTTTGTAATTTTTCGGTTTTTAATTCTGCTTCTTCGACTATACGCTTTCACGATTCTTCGATTTTTCATTTTTGTTTTGTAAATAGGTACTTCATTTTTGGTTATTTCAATTTTTTGATTTTTCAACTTTTCGATTTCTCAATTTTTCGACTTTCGATTTTTTCATAACTTCGAACTCCCGATTTATGAATTTTTAGGCTACGAGTTTTCGCCTTGTCGATATTTTGATTTCCCGATTTTTCAATTTTCTAAATTTCGAATTCTTACTTTTTCGATTTTTCATTTTCTAATTTTTGGAGTGTCGATATTATTTATATATTAACAGAAATCGCAAATAAAATTTTTCGACTTCTCAATCATCTGATTTGATTTTTCAACTTCTGAATTTTCAGTATTTCTATTTTTTAATATTCTGGTTCTTCGATTTTACAATTCTTTGATTTTTCATTTGTTGTTTTGTGAATACGTCATTTCTGATTATTTCAATTTTTTGATTTTCTATTTCTCAATTTTTGGAGTTTCGATTTTTCCATATTTTCCAATTTATGAATTTTTAGGCTTCGATTTTTCACGTTATTAAGTTTTTGATTTTCCGATTTTCCAATTTTTGAATTCGTGATTTTTCAATTTTGCACAGAAATCTAGAAATCGCAAAATCGAAACGATGAATAAACAAAATATCGAGAAATTGAAGAATCTAAAAATCAAAAAATTTAAAATCCATAGGTTGAAAATATCGAAAAACCGAGAAATGGAAAAGTCGAAAAATTGAGCAATTCGAAAAACTGAAAAATTTGAAAATTAACATCAAAAATTGATAAAATTTTAACTTAGAAATCTGAGAACTAAAAATCGGGAATAAAAATAGTAAATTTAAACTTCGAAAAATTCAAAATTTTAAAAATCTGAAAATTCAAAAGTTGAAAAATCGAAAAATTGAAGAAACTAAAACTGAAAGAATTCTACAATTGATTATCAAAAAATACCTATAGGTATAATAAAACATAGAAACTGGAAACTAACAAAATTAAAATATCACAATAGAAAAATTGAAAAATCAAAATTTCGGAAAAACGAGAAAGAAAGGAAAAAATCGAAAAACTGAAACTCAAAAACGTCAAAAACCAAAAATTTGAAAATGAAAAGTAGATTTCGGAAGTAAAAATTGAAAAGAAAAATCGTAAAATTTAAATTTCGAGAAATTGAAGAAACTGAAGAAACAAAAAACCAAAAATCGAAAAATTCAAAAATTAAAAATCGAAAAATTCAAAAGTTGAAAAATCGAAAAATTGAGAAAACAAAAAACTGAAATATAAAAACTGAAGAACTATAAATCATCTATAATATTGAAAAATTGAAAAAAACATGAAATATCACAATTAAAAACTGAAAAATTTATCAATTAAAAAAATTGAAAAATGAAAATTATTGAGTAATAAAAAAAATTGATATTTCAATAAATTTTGAAAATTAAGAATTAATGGTATTGAAAAAAAAATCGAGAAACTGAGCATCGAAATACTGAAGTCACGAAACATTGAAATATAAAAATTTTAAAAACGGAAAATTGAAATTAAAAACTAATAAGAAATCGAAAATTTTAAAATTGAAAACTCCAAAAGTTGAAAAATCGAAAATTTGAAGAAACAAAAGCTGAAAGAATTTTACAATTGAATGTAAAATAAAAAAATAAAATTGAAACTAAAAAAAATTAAATACTACAATTGAAAAATTGAAAAATCTATACCTTAAAAAACCGAAAAATTGAAAAAATTGGAAAAACAAGAAATTGATAAATTGAAAAAATTGAAAAATTGAAACGTGATAACCAAAAATCGAAACATTTGACATTGAAAAGTGGATCTAGCTAGCAACTAAAAATTGAAAAGAAAAATCGTAAAATTTAAATCTCGAGAAACTGAAGAATACACGAAAAATTTAAAAGTTGAAAAATCGAAAAATTGAGAAAACAAAAAACTGAAATAAAAAATTTTAAAAATTTTACAATTGAACCTCGAAAAAAAATTATAATTAAATATAAAAATTGAAAAACTAAAATTCAAAAACTTAAATAATTTAAAATTGAAATATTGAGAAATTGAAAAAAAATGAAATATTACAATTAAAAAATGAAAAATCTATGAATTAAAAAAAATAAAAAAATTAAAACTTTTGAGTAATCAAAAAATTGAAAAATTTTAAAAGTTAATAATTATTATTACTTAAAAATCGAGAAACTAGAAATCGAAATATGTAATTACCAAACATGAAAATTCTAAAAATTGTAAAAATGAAAAACTGAAATTGAGAAAATTGGTCGAAGGTTATTTCGACAGAACTTCTCTCGCCCCTGAAGTACGATGAAACATACCCAACTTCTACGAAAAATTACAAAAGATGATTCTGCGAATTTCATTTTTTTTATGAGAACTCTTAGAAGTTAAAATAAAAGTACGTATGTAATGTTAAAGTCAATGTAAAGAAGCGTGGTTTCAAATGAGTTTATCCTTTACAAAATTTTGAGAGTAAACGAATAAATTTTGATTAATGATTTACCATCATTACGATAATCTTAAAACATTTGAAAATTTTTCAGTTTCAAAGTTAAATAATTGCAAAATGTTATAGAATTTTGATTTTTTTCCAAAATTTTGGATATCAAGGGTAAAACACGAATTCATACATCATATGTGCAAGAGTACCTTATTTTATAGAATTAAAATGTCTATGTATTAAACTGAAAATTTAAATATCCTAGGAACTAAAAATCGAAAAGAAAACAGCAAAATTACAATAAAATGAGAAACAAAAATAAAAAATCGGTGTCAAAATTTCAAAAATTTAGTTCAACAAATTCTTCAGATTCTTACAATTAAGAAGGCAAATTTTTGTGTACAACAGTGAAGAAACTTTTATTTCGTTGGCCTGCGGAAATACAACTCGCAACACATTATCAGAACGCCGAAAAAAGCTTCTAGTACTATTTCTCCACAGCTTTTACCATAAACAAACCTATATTCCTTTCTTCGTCTCATTTTAAAGGTTCGGTCGACGTTGGCCTAGCTCGTCCTCCCCCATATTCACCATTCTACTCATGCTCTAAAACCACATAATAAACCCTGGTTTCGTTCCCCGTTTCAATAAAAATCACCCTTTACAAATCGCTTCGCAACATTTTTCGAACATCACGAAAAAGGCTTCCACCACACACATAACGCACGTTTCCAAACACATTCCGACCCTCTAGCTTGCAGACCACTCACATTTCAAATTTTGTCATAATTTCGCTGTCAAAAACGCCACCCATCAAAACCTACTTGCCATTTATTCCAAATATGTATTGTTTCGCATTTCCGCAACTGTGAAAGTCGACCCATCCCAAAGTAAGTCCAAACCCGGCCCTAATTCAATGAACATCGCTGAATTCACGTCAATTATCACAATTCACGCTACGCATGTTCCATCCATAACGAAACTAATTATTTCCCGGCTTCCCACATATCCGACTGTTTGATTTAATTACGAGATAACCAGCGGTCCGACCCACCCTTGTGGCAACACCTAATCAACTAATAGTTTGTGGTAACCGAGAAGAACTTGAGACCGAAATGCAAATATTAAATTAGAGGAATATACCAAACTGACAACGGAGATGGGACGGGAAATGACCGGGGGCGTTGTTAGAGTCGAGAGAACAAAGTTATAATGGGAGTTTTAAAACTTCCTCATCGACGTATTCGAAAGCCGGGGGAAGTTGTTGATCCAACGGCAATATGGTAGAGGACAATGATTTAGAATTATTTCCGTGGTGACTAATGGAGAAAAACAACGAAATATAAATTCAATAATACAGAAAAAACGGAAATAAACAAAACAAAAAAAACGACTAACATTTACTCATTAAGGGGACTCGCTAGAGGAGGTATAATATTTTTTTGGTTTTTTGTATGAAAAAATGATATTAATATAGATGTATCATACATCAAACTGCAGCTTTTTTCATAGTCTAGAGCGCAGAGACCAGTTCAATCAATTAAAAAAATATGGCTGAGAAATATCGTAAAAAAAGCACCATTGTATGTTTTCTTTTCAAGTTTTTTGAGTCATGACCATCATAGAATCGCTTGAAAATTCGCACATGGATAAAACATCACTTTTTACAGGCCGCAGAGTCATTAAATGTTTGTTAGTGGTACAATTTGTTTAAATAATAATGTCTTTATTATAATCAAAATATACCACAAATTAATGGAAAATACGTAGAATAATTTTAACAGGAATATCAGAGGAAAATGAATGATCTATTGGTTAGCAGAGTTTTTAACAAAAACTAACAATTATTGAAAAAAATGGGTATCAATTCGACAGAATTTGAGCCGTTAGTTCAGTACTTTGCCGATAGGAGCGCCACTAAAATTTACGATTTTTCAGGTAAAACCCTTATCGCCTGCTCTACCATAAGCTGATTGTTAGAGTTCTCGGCTGATTTTTCTAATTTATGGCAAGGAACTCAGTTTTATAACAAGCCGCCAGGACCCGCCGTAGTAATCTATTGTTAAGGAAATTAACTTTTACGCAATGAGGTACTATCAAAAAACCGAATTAAAACTGGGGAACTATAATATTATTACTCCACTCAGGATCCTGTATTCAATACACATGATTACTAAAAATTCATTGACATATTATTGTTAATACGTTTCTAAGAAAAAAAAATCATCACAATTGAGATGAGGTGGGTGGGCGAGGTTTATATTTTGCCTTTTTTATAATTATACATAGTATTCTTTGAACAACACGATACTCAAAAACCTGTTTTTAATTTCTTGTGAAGAAATAACTATTTAGCAGTTAAGCTCCGCCCCCTTGGTTCACGACAAATAAAAAAAAATTGGTCTAAAGAGTTTAGACAGTACTTCCCTCGCTGTCGGAAACTTGACGACTACATGCCTATTGTGTTTTTTTTTTCTCATTACATTTTTGTAGTGGGAATTTAAAAAAAAATTGTGATGACGTCATCAACATTTTTGCAAGGACACGTATATCAGTTGGGATAGATGTAGTGTAATACTAAGAATAAAATTATTGTATTCCCAAATTTTCGGGAAAATGAATTGGGTCGTTTTGAATATTGATTTCTTATAATCAATAAAATAACGAAACAATTTACTCACGTATACGGCGCCGGTGTGTAATATCTAGAGAGCGGATTTCTGTCGGGCTAGGCAAGGCCAAACTCGGTACGGCTCGTACGGGATGCGAATTCATTGCGGTTGCGGACTGCACGTCGTTTATTTGAGATTAGAATAACGCTGTTTCGTTGCACTCTGCTGTTAATTCCCGTTCTCATTTACTTAGCCGTTTGATTAATAAATCGTTAATTATATTTATGGAATTAATACTGATTAAATTCAGTGATTATCTATCACCCGCTACTGAGTCCCGGCGATCCAGCGCGTCCCCACCTATAATCGTGACGTAGCCCGACAAAAATCCGCTGTCTAGTAATCTGAAAGGCAACTGAAAATCGTTTATGTATAAACATTCTTAATTTAAGATGACAAGCGTAACAGCATACGTGAGAGTCAAACAGAGAAACTGTAAACAAAACGACCATCGGTTTTATTGCTTCGACTTCCGCTTATTATATAAAACATTGGGTTTTATTTTAATTCTTGACGGTGAAATTCACAATTGGTTGATTATAAACATGTCTATTTCACATTCGCGGAACCAAGTGAGCGCATAAAACAAATGCAGGTCTGTAATGTTAAAGTCGATGTAAATAAGCGTGCTACCCTTATGTTTCAACCGAGTTTTTCCTTTAACAAATTTTGTGTCTACCAAATTGGGTTGGTTGGGGTGTAATACTAATAATAAGTGCTCCCTTTAATTTAATCAATAAAATAAATTGACTTCATTAATTTTTTTGAACCACCTCTTAAGAAAATCTAAAAAATATGAATGGAATGATAAATCACAAGTACAAACTCATCATATTTTTTGCATTTTAGATAGGATTTATTCAGCAAAATTTAAGGGTGACGTCATCAATTTTTTTAGGAGGGATGAACAAATACATTTTGAACAAAAGTTTACCAGGCTTATAATAACTTTAAAATATTCCCAAGATTTCAAAGCATTCGGTTTTGTAATTCCTGATTAAATCGATAAAATAAATTCACACCTTCATTATTTTTTTTGAGTCACCCTGCATATGCAAATCCAAAAATATGAATGGAATGATAAATCACAAGTACAGACTCATCATATTTTGTACATACGATTTATTCGGCAAATTTTGGGCTGACGTCATCAGTTTTTTGTAGAAGATAACCAAATATATTTTGACTAAAAATTTATTATGCTCTTTATAACCTTAAAACATCTGCAAGATTTCAAAGCATTCGGTTTTGTAGTTCCTGATTAAATCAATAAAATAAATTTACGCATTCATTAATTTTTTTGAGTCACCCTGTATATGCAAATCGAAAAAATTTGAATGGAATGACAAATTACAAGAAGAGACTCACCATATTTCGTTCATTTTAGGTAGGATTTATTCAGCAAAATTTTGTGGTGACGTCATAAATTTTTTAGGGGGGACGACCAAATACATTTTGATCAAAAATTTACCATGCTTATGATAATTTTAAAATATCTTCAAGATTTCGAAGCATTCGGTTTTGTAGTTCCTGAGTAAATCAGTAAAATAAATTTACGCTTTCATTTATTTTCTTGAATCACCCTGTATATGCAAATCCAAAAAATATGAATGGAGTGATAGATCACAAGTACAGACTGATCATATTTTGTACATTTTAGATATGATTTATTCGGCAAATTTTCGAGCTGACGTCATCAAGTTTTTGGAGGGGATAAGCAAATATATTTTGACTAAACGTTTATTATGCTCTTTATAACCTTAACACATCTGCAAGATGTCAGAGCATTCCGTTTTGTAGTTCCTGATTAAATCAATAAAATATATTTACGCATTCATTAATTTTTTTGAGTCACCCTGTATATACAAATCCAAAAAATATGAATGGAGTGATAAATGACAAGTACAGACTCATCATATTTTGTACATTTTAGATATGATTTATTCGGCAAACTTTCGAGCTGACGTCATCAAGTTTTTGGAGGGGATAAGCAAATATATTTTGACTAAACATTTATTATGCTCTTTATGACCTTAAAACATCTGCAAGATTTCAGAGCATTCGGTTTTGTAGTTCCTGATTAATTCAATAAAATATATTTACGCATTCATTAATTTTTTTGAGTCACCCTGTATATGCAAATCCAAAAAATATGAATGGAGTGATAAATTACAAGTACAGACTCATCATATTTTTACAGTTTAGATAGGATTTATTCGGCAAACTTTCGAGCTGACGTCATCAATTTTTTGGAGGGGGTAAGCAAATATATTTTGACTAAACATTTATTATGCTCTTTATCACCTTAAAACATCTGCAAGATTTCAAAGCATTCGGTTTTGTAGTTTCTGAGTAAATCAGTAAAATAAATTTACGCATTCATTAATTTTTTTGAGTCACCTGTATATGCAAATCCAAAAAATATGAATGGAGTGATAGATCACAAGTACAGACTCATCATATTTTGTACATTTTAGATATGATTTATTCCACAAACTTTTGAGCTGACGTCATCAAGTTTTTGGAGGGGATAAGCAAATATTTTTTGACTAAAGATTTATGATGCTCTTTATAGCCTTAAAACATCTGCAACATTTCAAAGCATTCTGGTTAGCAGATTAAAAATTAAATTTCAAAATGTTGTTTTATAATTTTGATTTTTTTTCCAAAAATCTGGACGTTTCGGGTGAAAAGTCGATTCAGAGTTGTAAACTACATGTGTAGGACTATGTTATTTTATACAATTGAAAACCCATTTACTATGTACAATTTTGAAGTGACGTCATCGCATTAGTGGTGGGGATGATTAGACAAATTTTGGTTAGCGTTTTACCATCTACATGATATTCTTAATATAAGTACAAAATTTCACAACAATCGGTAGAGTACTTTCGGAGATTATCTGTCTAATAAAAATCCGGGACGGCAGACGGACAGACGGACAGACGGACGGACAGACGGACAGACGGACAGACAGACGGAAATGGGAGACCTATTTCTTCGTCTTCTAGGGGTCATGAAAGATCGAGAAAACGTAAAAGTAGAGAGTCGGCCGACGGACTCGATTACAATACTTCCTTTGCTTACGCTCGGGAAGTAAAAATCATCACAATTGAGACAGGGTGGGTGGGCGGGTTTACAGTTTGCCTTTTTGTTTTAAAATGTGTAGGCTTCTTCTCATAACATGAAACTTAAAATATATTTAAAATGAAAAATTCGTACAAGGAAATATTGATTTTGCAATTAGGCTACGCTCCAGAATTCCAAAATCCATATTTCCTTGCAAAAATGTACCATTTTAACCATGTTTTAAGTTTCTTGTGAAAAGATGACTATGTATGTTAAGAAAGAAAAGACAAAATATAAGTTTAACTTTTCTCTACAGAGTCTCATAAGCAAGCAATAGCCCCGCCCACCCACCCCATCTTCATTCCTGTGACTGCTCTAAATATTGTTCAGTTTTATCCTAGCAAATTGGAGCTCCGCCCACTCACCTTTTATCTTAGAGGATATGTCCTTTCCCAAATTCAGTTTTATCTTATCAGATACTAGCCCCGCCCACCCGCCCTCTTATTAGAAGCTATGCCATTTGCTACAGTCAGTTTTATCTTGGCAAGTACTAGCCCCACCCACACACGCTGCTTTCATTCTAACGATTTGATATCTGTTCAATTGAGATCCACGTTTCATTGGGACTAGATAAAATGAATCAATGAAATGGTGACGGGGTGGGTGGGCGGGGCTAATTGTATGTTCTTTGGTAGAGTGCGAATCGGAGCTAATAGAGCGTAGGCAGCTAAATAAGTGCAAATCGTAATTGTTTTGATATACTATTTGCTATAACATTTATTTCTTATTTTAAAAGAAAAAGATGAGAGAACGGGTGGGTGGGCGGGGCTAAGTATAACTTTTTCCTACAAAGTCTTTTATAAGCAAGCGATAGCCCCGCCCACCCACCCCATCTTCTTTCCAGTGACTACTCTAAATATTGTTTAGTTCTATCTTAGCAAGTTTTAGCCCCGCCCACTCACCCTTTTATACCATTTGCTTAAGATTTGTTTCTTATTTCAAAAGAAAAAAAAAAGAGAACGGGTGGGTGGGCGGGGCTAAGTTTAACTTTTTCCGACAGTCTCCCATAAGCAAGCAATAGCCCCGCCCACCCACCCTCTCTTCATTCCAGTGACTACTCTAAATATTGTTTAGTTCTATCTTAGCAAATTTTAGCCCCGTCCACTCACCCTTTTTTACCATTTGCTTAAGATTTGTTTCTTAATTCAGAAGAAGGAAAAAGAGAACGGGTGGGTGGGTGGGGCTAAGTTTAACTTTTTCCTACAGTCTTTCATAAGCAAGCAATAGCCCCGCCCACCCACCCCATCTTCATTCCTGGGACTGCTGTAAATATTGTTCAGTTCTATCTTAGCAAATTTTAGCCCCGCCCGCTCACCCTTTATTTTTTTAGAGGATATGTCACTGTAATCAGTCTTATCTTATCAAGTACTAACCCCGCCCACCCGCCCTCTAGTTTATTAGAAAGTATATCATTTGCTACAATCAGTCTTATCTTATTAAGCACTAGCTCCGGCCACACGCTGCTCTCATTCTAACGATCTGTGAATGCGCAAACTCATTTTATTAATTTAATCAGGAACTCTGTATATACAAATCGAATGCTTTGAAATCTTGGAAATGTTTTAAATTTATCATAAGCATGGTAAATTTTTGATCAAAATATATTTGCTTATCCCTCCTAAAAAATAGATGACGCCACCCCAAAATTTTGCTGAATAAATCCTATCTAAAATGTGAAAAATATGATGAGTCTGTACTTGTGATTTATCATTCCATTCATATTTTTTCGATTTGTATATACAGGGTGACTGAAAAAAATTAATGAATGCGTCAATTTATTTTATTGATTTAATCAGGAATTCTGAAATTCTGAAGATTTCTAAAATTCCTGTAACTTTTGAGATTGAACAGATTTTAGAGATTTTAGAGATCCTAGAAATGCTAGATATCCAGAAATTCTAGAAATACTCCATAGATTTAGAGGTTCTCGAAATCATAAATACTGCAGAAATTCAAAGGATACGAAAGATTCCAGAAATTCTTACCATTCTGAAAACGTTGATGAAGATCCTGAAAGTCTGAAGATTCTAAGATTTCCAAAATTTCTGTATGTTTTGGGATTTTATAGATTTTAGAGATTTTAGAAATCGTAGATATTCCGAAACCTTAAGGGTCCTCGAACACAAATTCAATAAATTCCAAGATTTCCAAATATTCCAGAGATCTCAGTATCTTGAAGAACTTGAAGAGATTGAAATTCTGAAGATTATTAATTTCATTAGTAAGTATTTGGAAATTCAAGAAGCTCCAAAGATCAAAACAGTCCGACAGTTTCCCGATTCAGAACATCTTGAAGATCTTGGAAGTTTCTAAAATTCTGAAAATTCTTCCAACGATTTAAAGATTTGTAACTCTTCAGTTTTTAAAGATTTTAAGGGTCTCAGAAATCCTAAGTATTCTAGATCTTTGAGGGATCTTGTAGACTCTAAAACTTTCGCAGATCACAAATATTGCAGTAATTCAATAAATTCTATAAAGATACGAAAGATTCCAGATATTTGGGGGTTGTCAGAGATGTCGAAACAATGGGGCGTTAAAGGTTTCGAGGGCTTTAGGGTTTTTTAGAATTTTAGGAACTTTCAGGTCTTTCAAAAAGGCTTCAAATTTGCATAGAAGTTTAGAAATTTCATAGACTTTAAGAGAGATTTTGAAAACGTCAACGAATTTAAAAATTTTAAAACTTTAGACAGATTAAGGATCCTAGAGGCTTTCGACGCTTTAAGATTTTCAACCGCTTGAACCACTTCAAAGACCTCAGTAACTTTACAGGTTTTAGGATTTTTACTAACTGTGGATATTTTAATTTTTAAATAAATTTGAAATTTTACAGACTTTACAACTTTTGGGACTTTAAACAATTCAGAGACTTTAGGGATCCTAATAGCTTTAGAATTTTTAGTTAATTTAGATATTTTAGATAGAGACTTCATAATGTTGGAGACTTTAAAAGAATTTTTAAATACTCTAGAAATTTTTGAGACTTTTGGCATTTAGAGCCTTTAGACAATTTAAAGACATATACAAACTTTAGAAGTTTTAAAGACATTAAAGACTTTGGAACCTTCAGAGACTTCACAGGCTCCAGAGATTTCAGACACTCTAGAGACTTTGGAGACCCTAGAGAGTCTAAAGAGTTCAGAGACTTTAGAGATTTTAACTGTCCTAGAGGCTATAGAAGCTTTAAGTTTTAATTTCAGGGACCTGAGGAACGTTTAATGTTTTAGGGTTTCTAAAAATTTTGATATTTTAAAGATTTTATAAACACTGGGACTTTTGGGGCTTCAAGGGCTTTGGACATTTTAACGACTTTAGGGTCGTTTTTGAGGCTTTATATTCTATAAGAAGGTTTGAAAAGTTTAAAGATTTTAGAGACTAGGAACTTTGAAGAATTAAGAAATTTTAAAAATTTCAGAGAGTTTAGTTGATCTAGCGGATTTAGAGTTTTTTAGAGAGCTCTAGTGTTTTAAGAACGTTAGGTATTATAGATGATTTAGTTTTAAAGGGTCTTTTAAAATTTTTGTCACTTTCAACACTTTAGAACAGACTTTCTAGGTGATTTTAGGAATATTTTTTTAAAAACTTTAGAAGCTCTAGACTTTAGGGGCCTTAGCAACTTCAGAGGCTTTAGAGTTTTTAGTAACTTTAGATATTGGAGAATTTAGAAGAGATTTTAGGACCTTCAACAACTGTAAGATCTTTCGACATATTAAGTACAAGGGTTTTAAATACGCTTGAGATTTTGGAGGCCTTGGAGACTATAGAGACTTCAGAATAAATTAGACTATAGAAGAAGCTTTAGAAACTGTAGAAGAAGCTTTAGAGACTTTAGGGACTTCGGAAAATGTACAGCCTTTAGGGGATCAGAAGAGATTTTATTGACTTTACAGAAATTAGAAGTTTTAAAAATTTTACAGTCCTTAGTGTTCTAGAGGCTTTAGAGGTTTTAAAGTTTTTAGGCACTTTGGGAACTTTGGGTATGTTAGTTAAAGGCATTGGGTGGTTTAAAAACTTCAGAGGCTTTAGAAGTTTTAGGGACTTTTGAAACTTTAGAAGAGGCTTCAAATATCCTTGATATTTTAGAGACTTTGGAATTTTTGAGATTTGAAAAGAAGTTTTAGAAGAGGTTTAGAGACTTCAGAAACTTTACAGGTTTCAGAATCTTTAAGAATTTTAGGAGCTTTTGAGGCTTTAGAAGAGGCTTTAAATATTCTTGAGGTTTGGAAACAGAACCCAGTGCTTTGAAATCTTGCAAATGTTTTAAAGTTATAAAGAGCATAATAAATTTGTAGTCAAAATATATTTGCTTATCTCCTCCAAAAAGTTGATGACGTCAGCTCAAAAGTTTGCCCTATAATCCTATTTAATATGTACAAAATATGATGAGTCTCTTCTTGTAATTTATCATTCCATTCATATTTTTTGGATTCGGATATACAGGGTGACTTAAAAAATTTAATGAATGCGCAATTTATTTTATTGATTTAATCAGGAACTACAAAACCGAATGCTTTGAAATCTAATGTGAAAAAAAACATAATAGGCATGCAGTCGTCACGTTTCCGATAGCGAGGGAAGTACTGTCTAAACTCTTTAGACCAATTTTTTTGATTTTCCTATTTTTCCATTTCTCAATTTTTCAATGTTCAGTTTGGGATTTTTTCACTGTTTCGATTCTTTAATTTTCCTTCCATTTTTAGGTTTTTCAATATTTCAGCTTTGGAATTTTGCAATATTTCGTTTCTTCAATTTTTCAAATTTTTGATATTGTTTTTTCTCGGTTTTTAAATTTTTCGATATTTTAATTTTTCATTTTTTAAAGTTTTAGGTTTTTAGATTTCTCACTATCTCGACTTTTCGATTTTTCAGTTCCATGATTTTTCCATTTGTGGAATTTTTAAATTTTAGATTTTGATTTTTTTGGTGTTCAATTCTTGGATTTTTAAAATGTTTGTTTTTTAAATTTTCCTATTTATCAACTTACTGGGGTTTCAATGTTTTGATTTTTTGATTGCTCAATTTCTCGATTTTTTGAATTTTTAGTTTTTGATACGATTTTTTTTCAAAAATTTTCAGTTTTTCAATTCATTAACTATACGATACTTCAGTTTTGCTCGATTTTTTGACATTTTACTGTTGGGATTTTTCAATTTCTCGATTCTTCGATTTCTCGATTCTTCATATTTTCGGTTTCTCGTATTTCTTCATTTTTCGATTTCTCAATTTTCCAATGTTTCAGTTTTAGGATTTTTAAATTTTTTTATTTTTGAGTTTTCAATTTTTGACGTTTCTAAATTTTTCCATTTCTCACTTTTTCGATTAACTGATTTTTTGATTTTCCCATTTCTCTATTTCTCGATTTTTCAATTCTTTCTTCAATTGTGATTTTTCAGTTTTTCGATTTCTGAATTTTTCAATGTTTCAGTTTTGGATTTTTTCACTTTTCCGATTCTTCAATTTTCTTTCCATTTTTCAGTTTTTCAAGATTTCAGTTTTGAATTTTTTCACTTTTTCGATTTTTCAATTTTCCTTCCATTTTTCAGTTTTTCATTATTAAAGTTCTGGGAATTTGCAATGTATCGGTTCTTCAATATATCCATTTTTTGATGTTTCGATTTCTCGGTTTTTCAATTTTTCGATAGGTATTTAAATTTTTCAATTTTTAAGTTTTAGATTTTCCGTTAATTTTTTTGTTTTCCTTGATGGTTTGATTTCTCGGTTATTCGATTTTTCAAGTTCTCGGTTTAGATTTTTTGGTTTTCCAATTCTTCGATTTTTAAAATGTTTAATTTTTAGATTGTTTAATTTCTCGATTTTTGGATTTTTCAATTTTTCTGTTTACCGATTTTTTTTTTCATTTACAATGTTTCAATTTTTCAATTATTAACTTTTCGATTTTTCAATTTTCGTCTAATTTGATTTCTTAATTTTTTGATTTTTTGACTCCTCTACTGTTGATGTTTTGATTTCTCGATGTTTCAGTTTTTGAACATTCCGATGTTTCGATTTTTCGACTTTTTGGCTTTTGAGTGTTCAATTTTTTGATTTTTGAATTTTAGATTTTTGTTTTTTTGATTTTTTTGGTGTTTCGATTTCCCAATTCTTCAATTTTTCGATATTTTAATTTTTCAATTTTTCGAATTTTTAAATTTTTGATTTTTCTTTTGTTTTGTTTCTCAGTATTTGGATTTTTGAAATTTTACATTTATCGATGTTACTATTTTTTGATGCTTGGATTTCTCAATTTTTCAAGTTTTCAGTACTCAATTTTTCAGGATTTGAATATTGAGAACTTTTCAATTTCTGGATTTTCAATTTTCAGATATTTTAATTTTTTTATTTTTTAATTGATCGATTTTTGGGTGTTTTGATTTTTCGATTTTTAAAGTTTTTCTCGTAAAGAAGAATTGCTGGTTGCGTTTAAGGCAACAAATGGCGCCCAATTCAAACTTGTCTCTTGTCTAGCGTTCCCCCTTAATTCTTAATTTTTTCAGTTACAATTTTTCGATTCTACAAGTTTCGATTTTACAATTCTCTAATTTTTCAAATTTTCGAAATCTCAATTTTTCAATCAGTCAGATTTGATCAGTTGATCACTCTCTATATTTCAGCAACAAATATAAAAGTCGGAAGAACATCAACCTGTCAAAAGAAACCCAAAGCAAAGAATGTGCGATAAGACTTGTCGGAGTCTAGAAAAAATGTCCCGAGGTAAATGGCGTACTTAAGGTCGATCCCTAAAGGTGAAACACGCTTCGAGCGAACATTTGCTTTCACCATACACGTGTCTCATCAATGTAATGCATCCATTACTTCACCCTTCTTGTCTGGAAGCCAACCCCGGAATAATTCCGCGTGTAGATCCACCTCCTGAATACGTTATTATGTATATCAAACCAACTTTTCTTCAACATCGAACCATCCCTTCTAGACACACTCTCTAATTCATTACCTCGTTATCACCCACTTTTAATCATCCAACATAAAACGCAATAAAGCAACACGGTTCCACCCGACTCCCTCCTTCTTCTTCTTCTTCATCTTTAAAACGTAATAAGGAGAATCCTCCGAGGAGTGCAGGAGATAAAACGGTAATTTATTTCGTCCCGTTATTTTAAACAAGACGGAGCAGTCCCTGTATACCTACCTCCTAGCAAAGGAGCCGCCCCTCTTCCAATTATCTAGCCGTTGATGAAAAAAGGGAACGACTGCGAAATTGATGTCCGTGTCATGAAATGCACAATTTCACTCAACGACTCTGACATAAACTTGCCGGGGATCAAGACCCGAGCGTGCGGAAACAAGCCGAAAAATAAAAGAGCTCAATAACTGTCTTGTTTTATTTAGAGAGGTGGATTGTGCCAGATTTTTACGCATTATGCTGGTTTACGAGTTCGTTCGACTGCATTATTTTCATTAAAACAAGAGCTATGCTCGGATTATTACGGAAGTGACAACGCTTACCTCAACGCCGGGGTTGCTATCATAACCTCACTTAATGAGCACAGTACGGTGTCTAGAACATTGACCGAGGTCAGGTCGAGTCGGGTCAGGTTGATTTTCTGTTTGTTTTTTCCTCGGTTTTTAATTTTTCGGTTTTTCTGTTTTGCAATTTTGACTTTTCGATTACTTTTCAGTTTATAGATTTTTTGATTTTTCGAATTTTCATTACGCCATATGCCGATTTTTCGATTTTTCGCTTTATCGACTTTTCGATTTTTCAATTTTTAAAATGGGAGAGATTGAAAAGTCGAAATATCCACAAGTCCAGGAATTGAAAAACCGCAAAGATTGAAAGTTCGAGAAATTCATAAGTTTTGAGCTTTTTCAATTTCTGGATTTTTCAATTTTTGTTTTTCTCGAGCTGGATTTTTCGATTTCTTTATTTTTCCATTCAAATTTTTTATTTTTCGGTTTCTCAGTTTTTCTATTTTTTGACTGTTCGATCTAGCGTTTCCTCAGTTTTTCGATTTTTCGATTGTTAAATTTTTTAATTGTTCAAAAAATTGAAAAATCCGGAGATTGAAACGCCAAAAAATCGAGCAACTTAAAACAAAACTTAATTTTCCGTTTTTTTCCAAGTTTTGCATTTTTTCAAATTTTGATTATTTACTGTCTCAAATTTTCTATTTTCAACTGTTCAATCTAGCGATTTCCCAGTTTTTCCATTTTTCAATTTTTGAAATTTTTTAATTGTCCGAAAAATCGGGAGATTGAAAAGTCGAAAAATCGAGGAACTGAAAAACCGCAAATCTTTAAAATTGTAAAATCGAGAAATTGAAATTTGCAATTTTCCAATTTTCCGATATTTTTTCAAGTTTTGTGTGATTTCAGTTTCTATATTTTTGGATCTGTTGACTTTTCAATTTTTCTATTTCTCGAGCTGGAGTTTTCGATTTCTTTATTTTTCTATTCAAATTTAGATTTTTTAGTGTCTCAATTTTTCTGTTTTTGACAGTCAATCTAGCGTTTTCCCAGTTTTTTGATTTTTCCATTTTTCCATTTTTAAATTTTGATCAAAAAATCGAAAAATTGGGACATTGAAATGTTGAAAGATCGAGCAACTGAAAAGCTGCAAAACTTAAAAATTGAAAAATTCAAAAATCGAGAAAGTGAATTTTGCGATTTTCCAATTTTCCGATTTTAGATTTTTCGACTTTTCGATTTTTGTGTTCCTCGAAATTTTTGATTTTTCAGTTTCTCAATTTTTCTATTTTTCGACTGTTGGATCTAGCGTATTCCCGGTTTATCGATTTTTCAATTTTTAATTTTTTTAATTGTTCAAAAAATCGAAAAATCTGGAGATTAAAATCCGAAAAATCGAGCAACTAAAAAACCGCAAAACTTAAAAGTTTTCTGTTTTTTTTTTCAAGTTTTCGTTTTTTCAGTTTCCGGATTTTTAGATTTTTCGACATATCGATTTTTGTATTTCTCGAGTTGGATTTTTCGATTTCTTTATTTTTCCATTCAAATTTTGATTTTTCAGTGCCTCAGTTTTTCTATTTTTCGACTGTTCGATCAATCGTTTTTTCAGTTTTTCGATTTTTCCATTTTAAAATTTTTGAATTATCCAAAAATCGAGATCCGGATATTGAAAATTCGAAAAATTGACCAACTAAAATACCGTAAAACTTAAAAATTGAAAAATTGAAAAATCGAGAAATTGAAATTTGTGATTTTCCAAATTTTCCAATTTTTTTCAAGTTTTGCTATTTTTTAGTTTCTGGATTTTCAGATTTTTCGTTTTGTGTTTTTCTCGACCTACATTTTTCTATTTTTTGTTTTTCTATTCAAATTTTGATTTTTCGTGCCTCAATTTTTTTACTTTCCGATCTAGCGGTTTCTTAGTTTTTCGATTTTTCGACTCTTCGATTTTTCGATTTTCCCATTTTAAAATTTTTTAACTGTTCAAAAAATCGAAAAATCGGGGAATTGAACAGGCTCAAAATCAAAATCGACAACTCAAAAACCGTCAAATTTAGAAATTAAAAAATTTTAAAATCGAGAAATTGGAATTTGCGTTTTTCCAATTTTCCAATTTTTTTCTAAGTTTTGCGTTTTTTCAGTTTCTGGATTTTTAGATTTTTCGACTTTTCTTTTTTTTTGTTTTCTCGAGGTGGGTTTTTCGATTTATTTATTTTTCCATTCAAGTTTTTGATTTTTCATCTTTCAAATTTTTGTATTTCTCGAATTTTCAATTGCTTGTTATTCCAGTTTTTCGATTTTTCTATTTTTCGACTGTTCAATCTTGCGTTATGTCGGTTTTTCCATTTTTCGGTTTTTCGGTTTTTCAATTTTTCGATTTTTCAACTTCTCAGAAAGTAGAAAAATCGGAAGACTGAAAAAAAAAACAAATTGAAAAGCCGCAAAATACAAGTTCTCGATTTTTAAAGTTTTAAGTTTAGTGGTTTTTCCAAATTTTGGACATTTCGATTATCCGAATTTTCAAAACTTCGATTTTTCCGTTTTTCTATTTTTCACTTTTTCGATTATTCAATTAATCGTCTTCTCGGTTTTTCAATTTTTCGATTTCCCAAATTTTCTTTTTACGATTTCTCTAGCTGGATGTTTAGTTTCTCTTTTTTTCGATTTTTCAATTTAAAAAGTTTTCAGTTTCTGGAATTTTCAATTTTTGTTATTCCAGTTTCTACATGTCGTGCGTTATACCGGTTTTTTTCATTTTTTGACTCTTCGGTGTTTCAGTTTTCGATTTTTCAATTTTTCGATTTCCGAATTCTTCGAGTTTTTTATCTCTCGATTTTTTAAAGTTTTCAATTTTGTGATTTCACTATTTCGGATTTTTTTGATTTTCAGATTTTTCGGGTTTTCAATTATTCGATTTTTCGGTTTTTCAATTTTTTGATTTTTTAATTTTTCAGAAAGTAGAAAAATCAGAAGTTTGAAAAAATACAAAAATCGAAAAACCGCAAAACTTAAATTCTCAATTTTCAAGTCTTAAGTTTCGTGGTTTTTCAATTTTTGGACATTTCGATTATCCGACTTTTCGAGTTTTGTATTTCGAGACCTCGATTTTTAATAATAATTAATCCTCGTCCCGGTTTTTCCATTTTCCATATTTTCGATTTTTCAAAAAGCCGAAAAATCGGGAGTTTGAAAAATCGAAAAATCCAGAAATTGAAAACCGCAATACTTGAGAACTAAAAAATCCAAAAATTGAAAGTTGTAATTTTTCAATTCTCGATTTTTCAAGTTTTAAGTTTTGCGGTTTTTCAAATTCTGGATTTTTCGATTTTTGGAACTTTTCGATTTTAGTATTTCTCAACCTCGCTTTTTCAACGATTTTCGGATTTCTTTCTTTTTAAATTATTCAAACCCCAGATTTTTCGTTCCCCGATTTTTTATTTTTTCGATTCTTCAGTTAATCGTTGTCTCGGTTTTTCAATTTTTCGATTTCCCAATTGTTCGATTATTCAAATTGTCTTTTTTTTTATATTTCAGTTTTTCGATTTTTCGATTTTTTGACAGATCGATCTTGCGATGTTTCGGTTTTTAGGTTTTTCGATTTTTCGATTTACCAATTTTTGACATTTCTATTCCTCGATTTTTTGATTTCACGATTTCTGATTTTTCCTTTTTTCAGTTTTTCAAAAAGTCTAAAAATGGAGAAATTGAAGACGAAAAATCCAGTTAATAAAAACTGCAAAACATAAAAATTGAAAATTCGAGAAACTGAAATTTGTGATTTTTCAATATCACGAATTTTTTATTTTCTCGTTTTTTTGATTTTTCAAGTTAATTCAATTTTTCATTTTTTCGATTCTTCAGTTAATCGTTATCTCGGTTTTTCAATTTTTCGATTATTCAAATTTTCGAATTTTCTTTTTTTTGATATTTTAGTTTTTTTGATTTTTCCATTTTTTGACTGATGGATCTTTCTATTCTTCGGTTTTTCGTTTTTTTTTTATTTTTCGATTTATCAATTTTTTGGCATTTCTGTTCCTCGATTTTTTGATTTCACGATTTCTGATTTTTTATCTGTTCAATTTTTCAAAAAATCGAAAAATGGAGAGATTAAAGACGAAAAATCCTGCAATTAAAAACCGCAAAACATAAAAGTTGAAAACTCGAGAAACTGAAATTTGCGATTTTTCAATATCACGATTTTTCAATTTTTTGATTTTTCAGTTTCTCGAATTTGCAGTTTTTTGATATTTCAATTTTACTATTTTTCTATTTTTCGACTGTTCGATTTTGAGTTTTCCGAGTTTTTCAATTTTTCGATTTTGTAATTTTTCGATTTGCGAATTCTTCGACTATCGATTTTGATTTCACGATTTCCGATTTTTTATTTTTTTGACTTTTTGATTTACCTAATTTAATTTGTCGATTTTTCAATTTTTAGATTTTTTAAAATTTTTCAAAAAGTCAAAAATCCCGGAGATTGAAAAATAGAAAAATCCAGAAATTGAAAAACCGCAAAACTTAAAAATTGAAGAATCTAGAAATTGAAAGTTGCAAGTTTTCAATTATAGACTTTTCAATTTTTAAGTTCTGCGGTTTTTATAATTATTCAAATCGAATCGTTGAAGAAACAAAAAATTGAGAAATTGAAAATTCTAAAATTTGAATAATCCAACAATCTTGACCTTAATAATTTAGCTTCCGAAGGCACCGACGAATTATTTTAAGCAGTACTTAAATGTGTATGGAGTGTTATGAAATAATACCCCTGGTACAAGAAAATTTTGTCGTAGCGTTTAATTTTTGAAATTAAAAAAAAAAAAACATATTTGCACATTCTTTTATTGGTTGCATTTACTCCAAAAGAACTAAATTGTTTCCTCGAATTTAAACAGCGAATTAACCATAAAAATAGGATTTCTATTTCTAGGTTTCTTAGATTTTTTGGATTTTCAAAATTATTCGATTAAGAAATCCAAAAACTGAAGAAACTCAAAAGAGTTTCTTCAGTTTTTTGAATTTTTCGGATTTTTAACTTTTAAACTGCAAAACTGAACGCTCTGAATCTTGCAAATGTTTTACGGCTATCCTAAGCACGGTAAATCATTAATCAAAATCTCTTTTATCCCTTCTAAAAAAAATCTTGCACGAGACACCCTGGTCCAGAAGTAACATTTAAATAATGTTAAAATCTACTCCATTACCTCGACGAAACGCGCCATTTGATTTATTTATGAAAGCTTCCAGGTGCCGACGATCTTTATTAAGCTTTTATCGCAAAGCGCGAGTTATCGATTACGACCTAGACGTCGCGATTGATTCGAAAAATTGCCTATTTATCAGTGTAGGCTTTTTTAATCCCATTATCGGCCTGTTAAACTAAATGATGAATCGGCTTATCGTTTGTTGCTAAACTCCTCTCACTTTTTAACAAGGATGTAATCACGTTTATTCAAGCAAACATCATTAAACTTGAACCTTTTTCTGAGAGTGCTTTAAGTTTCGGATCTGGGGCTCTTTAAAGCTTACACGACACTCAAGTTTTAGTAGCGGAGTTTTACTTTACTGCTTTGTGTATATTTATTAAATTTTACGCTTGTCTCACTGCACTATCGATTGATACATTGTGTGCTAAAACCGGTAACTAACGGCTCTCTGGTTTATTTATTGAATCTGTCAGTCAGCGGGCGGTTTCGGTTATTTTCAGCGACACAATGAATTGATTGATCAAATTTTCTTGATTTATTCACTAATATACATTAAAAAAGTTCTAACCCATGACAACAGTGTTTTTAGACATAGTGGTAGAAATTGAAATTTCGTCCTCCACGGCGCTTTGCTTTTCTTCGACTTGAGAAGCTTCTTCAGCCACCAAAGCTTTCACTTTTTCTTCCCTGTATGAAGCGTACCTCAGCCTGTGTTTATCCTTGTCTGGAGAATCGTCGAGTTTCTTTCTTCTTTCTCGTCCGGCTTTCAACACCGTGGTCCAGCTGAAATCATAACTGAAAGGATGAGCTTCGACATAGTCCTGCGACGCCACGGCAATCTCGTAGTAATCATCGAAATTAACTTTCTTCTTCGCTTCGCTGTAGCAATCCACGTACGGATCCGGAGGAGGCGGCGGCTTTTCTTTAACCACATCAGGGAAGAACATCGCCACTTGCTCCTTGAAAATCTTATCCGACTGCTTCAACTTCATCTTCTGTTTGCGTTTCTTGATCTCGTTTTCTTCCTCCAGCTTCCGTAACGGTTCACGTTTCTTCAACAAATCTTCCGTGTCGAGTTGCTTCTTCATCAGAATGATCCGCTTGATCCTCGCTTGCTCGTTCGCCTTCTGCTGCTCTTGCATCGCTTCCATGTACCTCATCCCCGGACTAATCTTACTCGTGGTCTTCTTCTTCTCTTCCTTCTTGCGCGTCCCCTGTTCTTCGTCCACGATCACTGGCTTTTCTTCTTTTTCGACGACTTCCGATGGCGCTCTGCGACGCTCGTTCCAGTCGGACTGCCACTTCAAGAACGCTTTCTTCCTTGCGATTTCGCGCGTTAAGAACAAACTCATGTTTTCTTCTTTTGCTTTGATCACCATGGGACTGTCGGGTTTGTAGAAGAAAAGACGCAAGGAGCCCCGGTAGTCGCTCAAAGCTATGACTTTGCTTCTGAGTTTTCTTGGGTGGACGCTGATGTTGTTGATGGCGCCGTTAGACATGAGACGGACGGTCATGGGGTTCTTGCTTTGGTAGAATAGAGTCCAGGCTTCGTGGTAGCCGTCGATTCGTGCCAGTTTGATGGAGGCTTCTTCGACCACGAACCATGAACCATAGGTGTAGATGCTGGAGGATTTGCGCCACAAGACTGGACGGTTCTTGAAGGGTTCTCTCCACAGAGCGAAGATTTTGCCTCCGACGGTCAAAATAGTGTCAAGTTTGGGGGAGTAGTCGATGCAGACGATGGGACCGTCGTGGTACTTGCCCGAGTTGACGTACGCGGCGTCCTCGAAGTTGACCACTTCGCCAGAATCGAATGCCTGTCCGTCCCACGTTCCTTGAAGAAACTCACCTTCCATGGTACCAACATAGAAGGTTTTTCTTTGGTTGCTATTCTGGATGTTGAGAACAGGTTTGTAGAAGAGTCGATCCGACAATTTAATATTTTTGCGACTTTCTTTGGTCACTGGTTCGTACAACGTCCGAAAGAAAGACATATACGAGCACGCGATACCCATCAATCTGTTGTTCTCCGTCGGGTTAATCACGTTGATTTTGTACACGGGTTTGAGGTTCAAGTGGAGGATCTTGAAGGGTGACTCCATTGTTAACAAGGCACTTGGGCGTTTCTTCAGTCGCTTCATTTTTCGCACGGCTTTAAACCCTCCTGGAGTGGTGGTCGGTTTCCTTAGTAGGTCCCAAATCATGATGGTACCGTCTTCCGCAGAAGTCACTAGTTCGAGCGACTGCGGCTTGCCTTCTTCAATCTCCGCGATTTTCCCAGTTTTCGAAACTGTGTGAAACGGAGACAACCAAGTAATATAGTTGACGCAGCCTTTATGGGAGTACTTAAGGTCAGAAAGCGCCGTCGGTCGTACTAAAGCCAAGTCGAAGATGTTCTTCATCCAGTTCATGAGAGAGAACATGTACTCGCGGTACTTCTGTTGATTGATAGTGAGGATTTCTTCTTCTTCGACGTGGTGGAGCTTGTTGGTGATGTCCCACAGGATGATTTGGCCGTTGGCGCACCCACCTACTATCAAATTCGGGTCAAACGGGCAGCACGAAACCGTGTAGACGGGTCTGGGTGTTTCTAGAATCAGCTTGGGTTTCAAGTCGTCGGTGAAGCTCCAAAATAGCACGGGATTAGTGTCATGCACGGCTTTAAAAACTTCGTCGGTTGAGAGTTTGGAAGTCAAGTAGAGAGAAGGTGCGATGTCTACGTAGGAAAGTAGGACGCAGCCGCTCCACATCTGATGCCACGACGTCCCCGAAATCATTTTATTCCCGCAGAGATTCATATCAATGAAACAGTAGTAGTCTTTGGGTTCGGGCAACTCCACCTTCGACGCAAACTTCGAATCAAGTACTAACTTCTCGTAGTCGTTCGAATACAAATCGATACACCCATTCACGCGAAGAATATCGCAGAACGAGTCCATACTCTCCGACACAAACTCTTTCATGATGGACTCCTCCCAATCCACTTGTGGAACTTCGTAGTCGTACTGCGTGTACGAGTTCTTCGGGTACGTACAAATCGTTTGTGCCTCGTTCGTCAAGACGCTGGGTGCCACTTGCACGAACGCGTCCACTCGCTTCCTGAAGATGGTGTTCGAGCTCTCGTCAGTCGAACGCAGCTCCATGTACCCATCCCGCAGATCCTCAGTCTTGACTAACCTGAACTGGACCTTGAACGGCAAAATCGGGTACTTGCTCTCGATCTCCACCTCAATCAACGACCTGTGGTACTTCACCATGGCCTCTTCGACTTCCACCTCGGACCCCAGACCCTTCCACTTCTTGATTTTCTTGTGGATGGCATTCTTCAACCTCTCCTCCTGAATCCGCTGCACCTTCCCCACAACATTGTGAATATTCTCGGTGGCTTCTTCCGTCACACAAATGTAAAACTCGTCGTAGTCCTTCGACTCGTCCGGAATGTACCCGATGAGGAGCTCGTTCAACGGACATTCCAGAATCTCGGTTTTGATCGGTAGGAACTCGGAGCTTTCGGCGTGTGTGTCCAAGTGATCCGTGATGACTTCTTTCTCCACGTTGATCCACGGTTTTTCCGAGGTGACGTTGTCGCCGACCACACACCCGATTACCTTTTGGGTTAGCTCGGGGAGGACGATTTTGAAGACGCCGGGGATGTCGTAGTTCGGGCGCCAGCGTTTTCTTTTTTTTTTCTTGGTTTTGTGTCTATGGGTGGGAGTGGTGGGCTCGGTTTCGCTCTCGGACACGATGGCGGTGGTGGGGTTTTCTTGGTCTTCGGGGCGTTTAACCGTTTCCATTATCGACTAACGACGTTTTGAGGTGACTTTTGACACAATACGTCTGGCTTGTAGCAGGCGAGGTATCGATAAAACTTGGTTGCGGGGAAGCGAAGCGATCATCGGCCAGATGGCGCAATAACGGGGGTTGCAGGTGGTGATAAGGGTTATTAGTAGGTCACGGGATAAGGGAGTGCAGGGACGTATTGAGAGATTATTGTGGGATTAATCGTGTATGCAAATTCAGCGAAGTAATTTGATTTTTGATGAGAAGGGTGAAATGGGGCGATTAATTACGAGATGTAGGTCGGTGTAGGGGAAACGGATATAGTAATAATAATAATGGGTTTATCTTCTAACGATCAGTTTTGAATTTTAAACGCTTAGAGTCTTCTCAAAAATTTGCTACATAAATCGCATCCAAATTTTATGAAATAATGTTTCTGTAGTTGCATTTTATTAATTTTTTCATATTGTTTATGTCAGATACCGAGATTTTTGAAAAAAATCTATCATTCTTTTCTTTCCTTTTTTCTATCACTTATTTATGTTTTATCTGTTTCATTTCGCTTTTTTTTCCGGTTTTCCGTTCAGTACCTTTCGTGTCCTTTATTTTTCTTGTTTGTCTTGTTTCGTCCGTTTCTTCTTCTCGTCTGTCTCTTACTTTCATATTTCACCCCCTTTTTTCTTCCGCTGTCTCCTTCTCTATTCTTATAATTTCTCTTTTATTTCTCTCTAATTTTCTCTTCTTCGTTTCCAGCTCTCTCTCTCTCTCTCACTCTTTGTTCTCCCTTCCTCCCATTTTCCTGCATTCTCTATTACGGTATCTTCTCTTTCGCTCATTTCCATTCTCTCTCTCTCTCTCTCTCACACACACACACACACATATTTGTCCCTTTTCTAATTTTCTCATTCTTACCCTTTTCTTTTTTTCTTCATCTTCCTCTTCCACTTCCATTTCCACTCCCAAATCAGTATTTCCTTTCTCTTTGTCTTTTGTTTACCCAACCTCTTTCGTTTCTTAGTACTCACGTTTTTTCCTCTCTTTCTTTTCAGTCTTCTCTTTTTTCATTATTCTGTTTTACTCTTCTTTCTACTGTTTCGATTTCCCACTCCTCTCCTAATTCCTATTTTTTTCCTTCTTTCTTGCCGGTTATACATTTCCACTTTATCTGCTTTCGTTCTCCCTCTAGCTGTGCCTCTCTCTCTGTGTATATGCTTTCTGTCCCCTACTTCCCTGGTTTCTCTCCTTTCGTCCGTCTCTTCTTCTGGTTCCTGTCTTTCCTCCATTTCTTCGTCTTTTTTCATTCGCCATCTCTTGGTTCCCCTCTTTTGCTTTCTATTCTTCTCTCTCAATTTTTCTCTTTTTTCTTGCTTATTTCTTTTTTTTTCTTCCGTTTCCTCTCGTTCTTTCACATTTCTGAGTACTCTACTAACTCCTCCCTCTTTTTACCGCTTTCTCTTCCTTAAGTATTTCCTCTTCCTCTTTTCCCCTTTTATCTCCCTTTTTCTTTAGTTTTCCCCTCGTTTATTTCACATCTTTCGCTTGTTTCTGCCCGTCCTATCTATCTTTCTCTTCCATTTTTTTTCTTTCACTCTCTTTCCTCTCTCCTGTTTCTCACCTTTCACCAGTTTCTTCCAATGTCCTTTCTCTTTCTCTCATTTCCTCACCTTTTCTCTTACACTCTCTCCAATTTCCTCTCTTTCGTTTTCTCTCGAAAAGATTTAAAAATTAAATCTGCTGAAATTTCTAATTTTAAATATTCTCTTTAACATCGTGTGATGTTGAGAAATTCTTCTCTAGGTATAAAAATGTCGTAACAGACAAAAAGGAAAAATTTTTATGCCGAAAATTTAGAAAAATATTTAATTTGTTGGCAAATTTTAACGAAGATTAGCCTAAAATCCGCTCTACATCTGGAAGGGGTGACAGTGAAATTAAACATTCAGCTGAATATTTATCCTTAAAAGCTATTTTAAGCCCCTCCACCTCTTGACGACTTTCTGTCAACGAAATACGCTGCAAACTACAGGAAACAACTCGGTACTTGATACTCTATCGTGTAACCACGTTTCAGTCAATAGAATTAAGTCAACATCATTTTTCTATTTTTCAATTGTTGGACCTAGCGTATTCCCGGTTTACCGATTTTAATTGTTCAAAAATCGAAAAATCGGGAGATTAAAATTCGAAAAATCGAGCAACTGAAAAACCGCAAAATTTAAAAAGTTTCCAATCTTCTGGTTTTTTTTTCAAGTTTTACGTTTTTTCAGTTTCTGGATTTTTCGATTTTTCGACTTTTCGATTTTTGTATTTCTCGAGTTGGATTTTTCGATTTCTTTATTTTTCCATTCAAATTTTGATTTTTCAGTGCCTCAATTTTTCTATTTTTCGACTGTTCGATCAATCGTTTTCCAGTTTTTCGATTTTTCCATTTTAAAATTTTTGAATTATCCAAAAATCGAGATCGGGATATTGAAAATTCGAAAAATTGAGCAACTAAAATACCGTAAAACTTAAAAATTGAAAAATTGAAAAATCGAGAAATTGAAATTTGGGATTTTCCAAATTTTCCGATTTTTTTTCAAGTCTTGCTATTTTTTAGTTTCTGGATTTTCAGATTTTTCGTTTTGTGTTTTTCTCGACCTAGATTTTTCTATTTTTTGTTTTTCTATTCAAATTTTGATTTTTCAGTGCCTCAATTTTTTTACTTTCCGATCTAGGCGGTTTCTCAGTTTTTCGATTTTTCGACTCTTGGATTTTTCGATTTTCCCATTTTAAAATTTTTTAACTGTTCAAAAAATCGAAAAATCAGGGGATTGAACAGGCTCAAAATCAAAATCGACAACTCAAAAACCATCAAATTTAGAAATTAAAAAATTTTAAAATCGAGAAATTGAAATTTGCGATTTTCCAATTTTCCAATTTTTTTCCAAGTTTTGCGTTTTTTCAGTTTCTGGATTTTTAAATTTTTCGACTTTTCTTTTTTTTGTATTTCTCGAGTTGGATTTTTCGATTTCTTTATTTTTCCATTCAAATTTTGATTTTTCAGTGCCTCAATTTTTCTATTTTTCGACTGTTCGATCAATCATTTTTCCAGTTTTTCGATTTTTCCATTTTAAAATCTTTGAATTATCCAAAAATCGAGATCGGGAGATTGAAAATTCGAAAAATTGAGCAACTGAAAAACCGTAAAACTTAAAAATTGAAAAATCGAGAAATTGAAATTTGGGATTTTCCAATTTTCCGATTTTTTTCAACTTTTGTTATTTTTTAGTTTCTGCATTTTTAGATTTTTCGTTTTGTGTTTTTCTCGAGCTAGATTTTTCGATTTTTTGTTTTTCCATTCAAATTTTGATTTTTCAGTGCCTCAATTTTTTTACTTTTCGATCTAGTGGTTTCTCAGTTTTTCGATTTTTCTCTCGTTGATTTTTCGATTTTCCCATTTTTAAATTATTTAACTGTTCAAAAAATCGAAAAATCGGGGGATTGAACAGGCCCAAAATCAAAATCGAGCAACTCAAAAACCGTAAAACAGAAATTAAAAAATTGAAAAATCGAGAAATTGAAATTTGCGATTTTCCAATTTTCCGATTTTTCCCAAGTTTTGCATTTTTTCAGTTTCTGGATTTTTATATTTTTCGACTTTTCTTTTTTTTTTGTATTTCTCGAGGTGGGTTTTTCGATTTATTTATTTTTCCATTCAAATTTTTGATTTTTCAACTTTTCTATTTTTCGACTGTTCAATCTTGCGTTATCTCGGTTTTTCCATTTTTGACTCTTCGGTTTTGCAATTTAATTTTTAGATTTTCAGATTTTTCGGTTTTCCAATTTTTCGATTTTTCGGTTTTTCAATTTTTCGATTTTTTAACTTCTCAGAAAGTAGAAAAATCGGAAGACTGAAAAAAAACAGAAATCGAAAAACCGCAAAACGTAAGTTCTCGAATTTTAAAGTTTTAATTTTAGTGGTTTTTCAATTTTTGGACATTTCGATTATCCGACTTTTCAAAACTCCGATTTTTCCGTTTTTCTATTTTTCACTTTTTTGATTATTCAATTAATCATCTTCTCGGTTTTTCAATTTTTCGATTTCCCAAATTTTCGTTTTACGATTCCTCGATCTCGAACAAGATGGCGACGAGTGAAGAAGTGTTTTCGGATTCTCAAAGAAGTGAATCGGAAATAAAGTGCGATAAATGCAAACAAGTGCTAAGAAGCAAGTGTACACGTTGTGTAGTTTGTGGGCTAACTTATTACCCTAGTTGTGCTCGTGAAAAAAATAAAAAAAAGGAAGTGTTTCGTTTCTTTACCGAAACAGAAATGGAATGTCTTCATCACAATAAAACAGCGACTTCAGAGAGTACATCTGTCAAGATAGGAGATGAAGAAACTTTGATAACGGAAACAGTAATTAGTTTCCTAAAAAGCAACACCTTTTCTAGCATCTTACGCAAGGCAATAGAAGCAGCCACCGTCTCCCTGCGTAACGAAATTCGAAGTCTTAAACAAGAGCTTAACAATGTGAAGAGTTCCAATGTTGATATGATAAAAATGTTGACAGATTATCCCAAAAATAATTTGTTGAAGGTGCCCTCTTTCGATGTCGATGTGTTCTCCGATATATCTTCCGATGGCATAAACGATACAAACGAGTGGAAAAAAAAAGTACACTATAAAACATCACGCGATAAGAGTGTCCAAAACCGATCCGGCCAAAAAACTAATAAACAGCAGAAAATTCCGAAGGATAACAATAATAAATCCGTTTTAGACCCAAAGGTTATCCCGTTTATTCCATCTAATCCATCATTAAACGTAGCATCGTCGAACATGGAAAAAAATGAAAAAAATGAAGAAATATCTTCTCACAACGCCCTAAATGATGCCGAAGGTTTTCAAACTGTTGTCTCAAGAAAGAAAAAGCGTAACTTCATTCGAGGTAAAGCTTCTGCTACAAATGAAAATGATACGTTGATAAAGGCTGTGCCGCGAAATGGGTATATCTATGTCGGTAATTTACATCCAAAGACGTCTGAAAACGATTTGAAGCTATTCTTAAAGTCTAAATTCTCTGATAAAGAAATTAGTGTTGACAAACTTCCTAAGAGGCCTACTGCCAAAAGCGTGTCATTCAAAATCACAGTGGAGAAAACAATTTTTAAGGATTTCTTCAAGGAGGAATTATGGCCGGAAGGAATTTTAGTGAAAAAATTTTACTTCTTAAAAAACGAAAAAGTGAATACGTCCCTAATGAATTAATAGAAAATTTCTGTTTCAAAGGGGCCAGTTTTCGAATTTTATTTTTAAACATACAGTGCATTAGAAACAAATTTAATATGCTTTTTTCAGAAGTGGAAATTCTAAAAATAAATTGTATCTGCCTTTGTGAACATTGGTTGAACCATATCGAAATCGATAATATTCATGTGCCCGATTTCAACACGGCAGCATTTTTTGCGCGGTCTTCAAAGAAGCATGGAGGAGTCATGCAGCTGATGCACCAAAGTATCCCCTTCAAGCAGGGGCGGCTCATGACTTGAAAAATTGATGAGGCACAGCACAAAACGCTCTAAAATATAAATAAATCAAGTTTACTTAAATATTTTCTATTTAGTCAAATAAACAAATTTGTAAACTCATTTAACTGTCCACAAAGAACCAACGTGAAGGTGTAAGGAGGTCTTGCAAGGAAAGGATGAGAATGACAGGACAAAAGGAAAGGGAAGCGTGGTCAGAAAAAACTAATATAACTTCTAACAAAAAACAAAATTAAAATAAACTTTAAAGGAAACATATCGAAAAAGATCAAATACAACATAAAATAAAGCTAATTTGATTTATAACAAAAAACAAAATGAAAAAAATATAAAATATAAATACGGATTTATTTTAAATTTTTTTTTATATCAATTAACGATTTACTCAAATCAGGAACCGGCGGTTTTAATTCCTTAACTACATACAATTTATCATCATACGTGAAAGTAGAAAAAACAGAACTGCCATTGTCATTTAACGTTAGTAGAGAAAAATTCCGATTTACTCGTAATCTTAAATAACGATTACCGAAATCAAATTATGACAAGCACAAAGCACTAACGCGACCCACGCAAACGTAGGCACTTTTAAGACAAAATTCTGTTACCGAAATTTTTAATCAATTTATACACACACAGATTTGTGGCAAAACAATCAACGGCCTAATTTTGAATACTCCTGCGAATGCAGACTGCATTGCAATCGCACGTTCCCCGCGCAAATAATATAGTTGTCCATCTCTTTTGCAAGCACGGAAATGAGGCTAGCCTCAATTTTGTCTTTTTTCAACTCATACCGTTTATAAGTGTATTGCAGGTTGCTTGCCTATTAACGACATGATTTCTATATATGCTGTAGAGGCAAGCTTCGAGTCGGCCTCATTCGCGTCACAAAATACATGTTGTGCCGAGTGTTTAAGCGCGCTGTTTAATTAAGGGAGCAACGAGTACCTACCGAGATAAAAATAAGAATATAATTTTCTATATTTATTTTTAAAATTTTAGAAAAAAGACACAAATTATTGGCCGAAATGTGTCCGTATAAAATAATAAAAATCCTAATAAGGCGTAAAATTCATTGGTGAGGCACTGCCTCACCTGCCTCATAGGACAAGCCGTCCCTGCCTTCAAGATTCTGTCTGATAAGGTATCAGCACTTTCTGCTGAGGTGGATTGCGAATTATGCGGCGTACTTATCACTAAGTTAGATTTAATTTTAATAACGGTTTATCGCTCGCCAAAAGGCGATTTTCATAAATTTATTGATACTATAGTCATTCTTCTTAATGAAATTCATTGCAAATCTAAATACGTCATAGTGGGTGGAGATTTTAACTTATTATTTGGCACTAATGATGCAAAAGCCAATTATTTTTGTAATCTTTTGTCTAGCTACGGCTTATATTCTACTGTCAGATTTAAAACGCGTTATAACAACACACTTGATAATGTGTTTACTAATATTAATTCAGATATGATAAATATAACACCTGCTAAACTTTATCGGTCGGACCATACTGGAATATGTGTAAATGTTACTCTAAAGGAAGCTGTATTCGATAACTCATTTATCCCTAAATATGTAAGGCCCATCTCACAGTTTGGGAAAATCATGTTTTTTAATTTATTACAACAAGTTGATTGGAGTTTCATTGATCAAAATTGCGACTTTAATGCGTCTGATTTGTTCTCGATCTTTATAGATACGCTACTGTTGTATTATAATATCGCCTGTCCTGAGAAGAAACTATCGTGTAACAGATCCAAGGTCCATAATATAATTTGGTATACCCCTGATTTAAAAATCATGCGAGAAACTCTGCATCTAATATATAGTTCTTACAGATTATATGGGACTTTGGGTTTGAAAATAATGTATAATAACTTTAAGCGTAAATATGAAGAAGCTGTTAAAAAAGCTAAAATTGCAGCTAATAATGTCTTTATTAAAAACAATTCTAATAATTCTAAAGCTATGTGGTCATTAATAAACAGAAGTAGAAAACGTACTATTCATGAAACTACAAAAATTTCCTCTAACGAATTCAATTTACATTTCTCGAGCATTGCTAAAAATATTCTTAATTCCTTACCAAATACTAATCTTGATCCTGTTAAAATTATGATATCTGTTAATAACACGTCACATATGTTCTTTAAATTCAGAACAGTTAGTGAGGTACAAGTACGTGAGGCATTGAATAAATTAAAAAATAAGAGCAGTAAAGATATTTATGGGTTCAATGTCGACGTTATAAAATCAGTAAAGGATATACTAATTGCACCTTTGACCAAATTAATAAATAAATGTATTGTTGACTCGGTTTTTCCAGACTGCTTAAAATTGGCTTTAGTATGTCCAATATACAAAAAAGGTAATGTCAATGAAGTTGATAACTATCGACCAATCTCCCTTCTTCCAGTGTTGTCTAAAGTGTTCGAAAAATTAATGTTAGAACAAATCCTTGAATTCTTTATTAGTAATAACTTGTTTTGTACAAATCAGTTTGGATTTCGAAAAGGCTTATCCACTGAAAAAGCTGTTCTATCTTTTATTGATAATGTCGTTAAATCCTTTCAAGATGGTGAATATTTTGTGTCTGCCTTTCTAGATCTTAGTAAGGCATTTGACTGCATGTCTCATGAAATACTAATCCGTAAACTTTTTTTTTACAACTTTCAGCCAGATGCCACTAGATTAATTTCATCGTATCTTTTGAATCGATTGCAAGTAGTCTCTGTTGATGGTATAGTCTCCGATAAAGAACAAATCGCGTATGGTGTACCTCAGGGGTCCATCTTAGGGCCTCTACTTTTCTTAATTTATGTGAACGATCTGCCATACTTTTTCCCTGATTTTTTTACGATATTGTACGCTGACGATACTACTTTTAGTAAAAAGGCAATGTCATCTTCATTAGTAATAAGTACTCTTATGAATATATCTTCGCAAGCGGAACCTTGGTTTTTCGCCAACAAACTTTGCGTAAATAAGAACAAATCAGTTCAGATGGTATTTTCATTGAAGAAAGATAAGTCTTTTGCGGATACGAAAAGTACTAACAAGTTTCTCGGAATTGTTCTAGATACTAAATTACTTTGGCATGAACATGTGGATTATATTGTTCACATCATTTCTAAAAATACTTATCTCTTAAGAAACTTATCAAATCATGTTGATCAAAATATATTAAAAATTGCATATTATGCGCTAATACAATCTCACTTAGTATATGGTATACTAATCTGGGGACACAGCGCCTCGTCACAAAACCTTTTTAGGCTTCAAAGAAGAGCTATTAGAATCCTTTCAGGTATTGGTTATCGTAATGATTGCAAATTTTCATTTCAATCCTTAAATATTTTGACATTGCCCTGCTTGTACATCTATCACTGTTTTAAATTTTTAGTAAACCAAATTAATCAATTTCCTACACTGAGTTCTTTCCATGACTATAATACCAGGTCCACAAATTTGTTAATCGAAAATTTGAGAATAAACCGTTGCAGAACTGCCAGGAACTATTTCTGTATAGTGTTCTTTAACAAATTACCTCAGAGTTTCCGCAACCTTCCACCATCTCAATTTCTAAAAAAAATCAAGGATGTCTTAACCGAAAATAGTTTTTATAGTTTCAATGAATATTTTCAATATAATTTTGAGTAATTTCTTGTTTATCATGTAGCTAGCTCATAATCTACATAAGTATTGTATTGCATGGTTTTTATGTTTATTTTTACTATTACATTCTTGTAAACTTTGGACGAGTGTATAAACTTTATGTTTTTAGCACAATAAAATTACTTACTTACTTACTTACTTACTCGAGCTGGATGTTTAGTTTCTCTTTTCTTCGATTTCGAAATTTCAGTTTCTGGAGTTTTCAATTTTTGTTATTCCAGTTTCTCCATGTCTCTATTTTTCGACTGTTCAATCCTGCGTTATACCGGTTTTTTAATTTTTTTACTCTTCGGTGTTTCAGTTTTTCGATTTCCGAATTCTTCGACTTTTCTATCTCTCGATTTTTTACAGTTTTCAATTTTTTGATTTCACTATTTCGGATTTTTTCGATTTTTAGATTTTTCGGTTTTTCAATTACATATTATTTTCTTTCCTTCTTCCCTCTGTTTTCACTTTTTCTCTCTTTCATATTTCTATCACCATTTCATCTACCTTTCTCTTCTGTTTGCAGTATTTCCTTCTGTTTCTGATCGCCCGGTTTTTTACTTCTTTTCTTTTCGTCTTTTTTTTCCATTCCTCTATTTTTCTCTCTTCTATAGTTTACTTTCTCTTATCTTTCCTTTTCTCTTTCACTTTTTTATTTTTTAAGTCTTTCGTTTCTGTCATTCTCCGTTTCCTTTTTCTTTTCCATTTTTCTATTTTACTCGCTTTTATAATTTTACTTCCCTTTTTGAGTCACTCACTCGTTCCTTTTTTTTGTGTTCATTCCGCTTTGTCGTCTATCTGGCTACCTATTGGTTGTTTCATTAAAAGTTTTAAATGCTTAGAGTCATCTCAAAAATTTGCCACATAAATCCCATCTAAATTTTATGAAATAATATGTTTCTGTATTTGCTTTTGATTAATTTCTTTTTATTGTTTACGTCAGATACCGAGATTTTTGGAAAAAAATCTATCATTCCTTTCTTTCCTTTTTTCTCTCACTTATTTATGTTTTATCTGTTTCATTTCCCCTGTTTGACTTCTTTCATCCGTTTCTTCTTCTCGACTCTCTGTTACTTCCATTTCTTTTTCTTTTTTTTTCCACTGTCCGCTGTTTCACTTCTTTCGTTTTCTCTTTTTCAATTTTTCTATTTTACTCTTTTTTATAATGTTCGCTCCCCCTTTTTGTCTCACTCACTCGTTCCTTTTTTTGTGTCCTATTCCCCTTTGTCGTCTATCTGCCTACTTGTTTGCCTATTGGTTGTTTCATTAAATACATAATTCCCGAAATTCTCGAACCGATTGCGCCCGAGTTTTGAGTTTTAAACGCTTAGTCATCTCCAAAATTTGCTGTATAAATCTCATCCAAATTTTATAAAATAATGTATTTCTATTCTTGCATTTTATCAATTTCTTCTTATTGTTTACATCAGATATCGAGATGTTTGGAAAAAATCCTATCAATCTTTTCTTTTCTTTTTTTCTCTCACTTATTCATGTTTTATCTGTTTCATTTCCCCTTTTCGCATTTCGTCTTCCTCTTTTCCGGTCCCTTTCGTGCCCCCTATTTCCCCTGTTTGTCTTGTTTCGTCCGTTTCTTCTTCTCGTCTGTCTCTTACTTCCATATTTCACCCCCTTTTTTCTTCCGCTGTCTCCCTCTCTGTTCTTATAAATTCTTTCTTTTATTTATTTTCTTTCTCCCTTTCTCACTCTTCTTTTAATTCTTTTCTTTTTCCTGGTTACTTATCACCTTACCCATTTTTTCTTCCTTGTTCTATTTCATCTCACTGTTCCATCCATTTCCTCACCTCTATTCTGTTTCCTCTCTTTCTTTCTCATTTGTTCACTCTCTTATTTCCTCTTTTTCTCTATTCCTCTCCCGTTTTCACCTCTCTTCTAATTTCTCTCTAATTTTCTCTTCCTCGTTTCCGCTTCTTCTATCTCTCTCTCTGTCTCTCTACTTTCTCTTATTTCCCACGTTTCCCTTCTCTCACCCGTTTCTACCCTTCCTCTCTTTCTTCCTTCTGTTTTCTGTGCCTCTTTCGCACTATTTGTCCTCCCTTCTATTTCTCTTTTTGGCTCTTTTCTTCCTCCCATTTTCCCGCATTCTCTATTACCGTATCTTCTCTTTCGCTCTTTTCCATTTTCTCTCTCTATCACATTTGTCCCTTTTCTAATTTTATCATTCCAACCGTTTTCTCTTTTTCTTCATCTTCCTCTTCCATTTCCACCCCCAATTCAATATTTCCTCTCTCTTTGTCTTTTGTTTACCCAACCACTTTCGTTTCTTAGTACTTGCGTTTTTTCCTCTCTCTCTTTTCAGTCTTCTATTTTCCCATTATTCTATTTTACTCTTCTTTCTACTGTTTCGGTTTCCCACTCCTCTCCTAATTCCTCCTTTTTTCCTACTGTGTTGCCGGTTATACATTCCACTTTATCTGCTTTCGTTCTCCCCATCTCTGCCTCTCTTTCCGTTTCTTCTTCTGGTTCCTGTCTTTCCTTCATTTATTCGTCTTTTTTCATTCGCCATCTCTTTCTTCCCCTCTTTTGCTTTCTATTCTTCTCTCTCAATTTTTCTCTTTTTGCTTGCTTATTTCTTTTCTTTCTTCCGTTTACTCTCGTTTTCTCACATTTCTCAGTGCTCTACTAATTCCTCCCTCTTTTTACTCCTTTCTCTTCCTTAACTATTTCCTCTTCCTCTCTTCCCCTTTCATCTCCCTTTTTCTTTTGTTTTCCCATCGTTTGTTTCACATCTTTCGCTTGTTTCTGCCCGTCCTCTCTATCTTTCTCTTCCATTTTTTCTCTCACTCTCTTTGCTCTCTCCTGTTTCTCATCTTTCACAAGTTTTTTCCAATGTTTTTTCTCTTTCTCTCATTTCCTCACCTTTTCTCTTACACTCTCTCCAATTTCCTCTCTTTCGTTTTCTCTCGATAGTTTTTTATCTCTCTCCTTAAATGTGTTTTAAATTTCTATGAATAAAAAAATCATCACAATTGAGATAGGGTGGGTGGGCGGGGCTACATTTTGCCTTTGTTTCCTAATATGTGTAGACTTATTTCACAACAAGAAACTTCAACGTCAACAGCAAGTTTATAAGTCCGACTTAATTCAACGAAAGTAAATATAACTAGATTAGAGACCACTGGGCTGACCTTAAGTCTAGTCTATGGATATAGTAGAGCAATTGTACAAACAACTGGAAGATTCTCAGGGGAGACTAAGTGAAATGGAATTTAAAAAACTCTAAAATATGTACTTTGGGAAAAAATACCGGCCACGAAGAGCTTAAACTTAGTAGCAAAGTATTACAAGGCAAAAATGTAGAAAAAGATTTAAAAATTAAATCCACTGAAATTTCTGATTTTAAATATTCTCCTTTAACATCGTGTGATGTTGAGAAATTCTTCTCTAGGTATAAAAATGTCGGAACAGACAGAAAGGAAAAGATTAGCCTAAAATCCGCTCTATATCTGGAAGAGGTGACAGTGAAATTAAACATTCAGCTGAATATTTATCCTTAAAAGCTATTTTAAGCCCCTCCACCTCTTGACGACTTTCTGTCAACGAAATACGCTGCAATCTACAGGAAACAACTCGGTACTTGATACTCTATCGTGTAACCACGTTTCAGTCAATAGAATTAAGTCAACATCATTTGCACAGACGTTCACATATAAATCATTAACGTTAGTATAAAGTCCCCGAACATTTTGAGCGTAGGAGTAATTAACGTCACCTTAGTAATTCTGGGTTTTGAGAAACTTTACCAATTCTAAGGACCTTTGAAATATCAGCATCTTTCACACCAAAATTTTAATCCTATTCAAGTCATACTGATTTTTTTTCGACATGACGGGGCTACAGCGCATTCGACTAGGCCAACATTTTCAGGATTGATTATTATGATTTCATTTAATTTACATAACAAAACAACACCGACACGCAAAATCCAATTTTTCCGATTTTCAAGTTAACAAAACCCGTAATCCAAAAAATCGAGCCAATGCATAAAACATACCACTCGATAACACATTAAAAACCTTTCAATTCGCCGTAAACAGCGCCTAATTAAGCGCCTCCCACATCGTGGGAATATCCTTTATGTCGAGCGAAGGCGTAACAAAACACAAAATTCGGCGGTTTCTTCTCCCGAAATAACGATTTTAAACAAAAACCAAATTCCTTCCACCCTCCAAGTTCCCGCGATCGACCCATCGGGACCCAGCGCCGCACTTTATGGGCCACCTGTGCCGTCCGATCCACCTCCACTCGAGCGAAAAATTCCACATAATTTATTTTTCTCCCCAAATAAAGTAACTGCCAAACTTCCTCCAAAGAAAAAATCAAGTTAAAACATGCCCACTCCGCCTTCCGCTAATTAAATTCCCGCCGTGAAAAATGAACAAAGTTTACAGCAATTTCCTGAGGGGATGCGATATTTTTTATTTGGTCGAGGGTGATTTTTGGGGGTCGTACGTACGTACCACTTCGGTTTCTTCCATGGCGGGCGCTGGGTTGGGGCGGCACGGGCTGTTCGGGTGTTCGGCGGCGGGTGAGCGGGCCGACGCGCTTTCGCTGGGAGAGTTCGCACTGCCTCCGAGGAGAGATCGCCGCATACTACAGGTTGGATGTGGAGGCAGAGCTGAACAGGGCATTTGGCAGACGCGAGAGGTCCTTCCTCCTTGCACTGTTTGTTTGTTTGTCTTTGTCTTTGGCACAGTTGGGGTGACGCTTGACAAAAACTGGTCAATATCTTTGAGCGGTGGATGATCGAATTTTTGGGGGGCTGGGTGAGATGGGGGGAAGACGTTTTTTTTTAATGGAGAGATGAAACAAAGCAAAAAAAATGGTCTGAATTTATCTAGATAAAACTTCTTTCTGATTTTCTTAAAAGTCGGGACTGACCTAGCACAAGTATAAATTACGTCATCAAAATTTTGGCGGGGATGGAGAGAATTTTGGTAGTGACAGAAATACACACTACATTCTTTTAGCTTGTCAAAAAAAAAATATTCCTAACATTTTGCGGCACTGAGATTCTTTCAGCTCGCTAAAAAACACGCTAAGGGACTTTGAGATCCTTTCAGCTTCACGAAAAGTAACACAAGGAGAACCCAAGATTTCTTTAGCGTCTTTAAAAAGTAACACTAGGGAACCCTCGAGATTTTTTTAACTTCTCTAAAAAAACCCTAGGGAATCCTGAGATTCTTTCAGTTTAAAAAAAAAAAATAACACTAGGAAATCCCGAGATTATTTTGTCCTAATAACACTATGACCCCACAAAATTCTTTTAGCTTCTCCAAAAAAATACTAGAGAAACCCGAGATTATTTCGTTTTATGGAAAAAAATAACACAAGGGGCCCCACAATTGATTGCCATTTAAAATCAACTAACTCTGTAACCCCTCCAGATTCTTTCAGCTTCTCTAAAAAAATAACACTCCGACATTATTTCAGCTTTGCTAAAAAAGACACAAGACCCCGAGATTCTTTTGGTGTCTCAAAAAATAAATCACTAGGAGCCTCCGCGATTCTTTCGGCTTCTCAAAAAAAAGCACTTGGGGGACCCCAAAATTTTTTCGCTTTTTAGAAAAAAATAACACAAGGAACCCCAAAATTACATTGCCATTTAAAACCAAATAATACCATAGGCCCTCCAGATTCTTTCAGTTTCTCCAAAAAATAACACAGTTTCTAGGGAATCCCGGCATTTTTTTGTCCTTAAAAAATAACACTATGTGGGCCCTGCTTAAGATTTTTTTAATTTCTCTAAAAAAAAAAAAAACACTAGGGGGACCAGGAGATTCTTTCACTGCCTCAAAAAATAAAACATTATGAGTCCTGTCATTCTTTAAGCTCCTCAAAAAAAAACCTAGGAGAACCTAACATTTTTTCACCTTTAAAAAAAATAACACTCGGAGCCCACGAGACCCTCTACAGAAAATAACACGTAGGAATTTTCGAGATTCTTTCAGCTTCTCAAACAAAAACACTAGGTGTCCTAGAGAATCTTTCAGTTTTTCTATAAAATAACATTGAAAGTCCAGGAGATTCTGTCAGCTTCTCCAAAAACGAACACCAGAAGCCCCAGAGATTCTTTTAGCTTCTCCAAACAAATAACACAAGAGGACCCAAAGAAACTTTCGTCAAATAAAAAAAAAAACAGAATTCTTTCATCTTCTCCAAAAACTAACACTCTGGGAGCCCCTACATTCTTTCAGATTTTCCAATAAAGAAACATTAGGAGACCCAAAAATTTTTTCGTCTTGCAGAAAAAAATAACATTAGATGCCTTCGAGGTTCTTTCAGTTATCCAAAAATTAATACCGGGTGCCCCGTAGATTCTTTCGGTTAATAGAAAAAAATAACACTAAGGGCCCCCGAGATTCTTTCGGCTTCTCCAAAAAATAACACTGGAGGTCCCGAGATTCTTTCAACTTTTGCGAAAATTATTATTTTTTGGAGAAGCCGAAAGAATCTCGAGGGTCCGTATTGTTATTTTTTTCTATTAACCGAAAGAATTTCCGGGGCCCTGGTATTAATTTTTGAATAACCGACAGAATTTCGGGGGCTCGCAGTGTTATTTTTTTCTACAAGGCGAAATAATCTAGAGGTCCCTAATGTTTTTTTAGAAAAGCCAAAAGGTTCTTGAGGGCCCATAGTGTTATTTTTTTCTAAAAGGCGTAAGAATCTTTGGGTCCCTTAGTGTTTCTTTTTTAGAAAAGCTGAAAGAATCTCGGGGGCTCCCAGAATGTTAGTTTTTGGTGAAGTTGCAAGAACGTCGAAGGCTTTTAATGTTGTTTTTTTCTATTCGACGAAAATATCTCTGGGTCCCCTGGTGTTATTTTTTCCCAAAATTTGAAAGAATCTCGGGACCTCCATTGTTATTTTTTTCTATTAAACAAAAAAATCTCCAGTGCTCCTGGTGTTAGTTTTTGGATAAACTGGAAGAACCTCGGGGGCAACCAATGCTATTTATTTCTAGAAGGCGAAATAATCTATAGGTCCCCTAATGTTTTTTTTTTTGAAAAGCTAAAAGATTCTTGAGGGCCCGTGGTCTTATTTTTTTCTATAAGACGTAAGAATCTTTGGGTCCCCTAATGTTTTTTTTTTAAAAAGCTGGAAGAATCTCGGGGGCTCCCGGAGTGTTCGTTTTTGGAGAAGTTGAAAGAATATCGAAGGCTCTTAGTGTTGTTTTTTTCTATTCGACAAAAGTATTTCTGGGTCCCCTAGTGTTATTTTTTTATATGAAGCGAAAGAATCTCCGGGGCTCCTGGTGTTAGGTTTAGAATTTCGGGGGCACCCAATGTTATTTTTTTCTGCAAGCCGCAAGAATCTACAGGTCCCCTAATGTTTTCTAGAGAAACAGAAAGATTCTTGAAAGTCCATAGTGTTATATTTTCTATAAGGAGTAAAAATCATTGGGTACCCTAACGTTTTTTTTTTTTTGGATGAAGCTGAAAAAATCTAGGGGTTCCCAGAGTTTTCGCTTTTGGAAAAGTTGAAAGAATGTCAAGAGCTCTTAGTGTTATTTTTTTCTATAAGACGAAAGTATCTCTGAGTCCCTTAGTGTTATTTTTTCGTCAAAGATTCTTCAAGCTTTTCCAGAAAAGAAACATTAGGGGACCCGAAGATTTTTAGGCCTTATATAACAAAACAACACCATGGACCCTCGAGAATTTTTCAGCTTCTCCAAAAAAATACTAGAAGAACCCGAGATTTTTTCATCATACAGAAAAAAAATTCACTGGAAGCCCCCGAGATTCTTTCGGCTTCTCCAAAAAATAACACTGGAGGTCCCGAGATTCTTTCAACTTTTGCGAAAATTATTATTATTTTTTGGAGAAGCCTACAGAATCTCGAGGGTCCCTATTGTATTTTTTTTCTATTAACCGAAAGAATTTCCGGGGCTCCTGGTATTAATTTTTTAATAACCGACAGAATTTCGGGGGCTATCAATGTTATTTTTTTCTACAAGGCGATATTATCTAGAGGTCCCTAATGTTTTTTTAGAAAAGCCAAAAGGTTCTTGAGGGCCCATTGTGTTATTTTTTGCTAAAAGGCGTAAGAATCTTAGGGTCCCTTAGTGTTTCTTTTTTAGAAAAGCTGAAAGAATCTCGGGGGCTCCCAGAGTGTTACTTTTTGGTGAAGTTGCAAGAACGTCGAAGATTTTTAATGTTGTTTTTTTCTATTCGACGAAAGTATTTCTGGGTCCCCTGGTGTTACTTTTTCGCAAAATTTGAAAGAATCTCGGGACCTCCCGTGTTATCTTTTTCTATTAAGCGAAAGAATCTCCGGTGCTCCTGGTGTTAGTTTTTGGATAAACTGGAAGAACCTCGGGGGCTCTCAATGTTTTTTTTTCTACAAGGCAAAATAATCTAGAGGTCCCTAATGTTTTTTTAGAAAAGCCAAAAGGTTCTTGAGGGCCCATAGTGTCATTTCTTTCTAAAAGACGTAGGAATCTTTGGGTCCCTTAGTGTTTGTTTTTTAGAAAAGCTGAAAGAATCTCGGGGTCTCCCAGAGTGTTAGTTTTTGGTGTAGTTGAAAGAACGTCGGAGGCTTTAATGTTTTTTTCTATTCGACGAAAGTATCTCTGGGTCCCCTGGTGTTATTTTTTCGCAAAATTTGAAAGAATCTCTGGACCTCCAGTGTTATTTTTTTCTATTAAGCGAAAGAATCTCCGGTGCTCCAGGTGTTAGTTTTTGGATAGACTGGAAGAACCTCGGGGGCACCCAATGCTATTTATTTCTAGAAGGCGAAATAATCTATAGGTCCCCTAATGTTTTTTTTTTTTTTTTTGAAAAGCTAAAAGATTCTTGAGGGCCCGTGGTGTTATTTTTTTCTATAAGACGTAAGAATCTTTGGGTCGCCTAATGCTTCTTTTTTGAAAAAGCTGGAAGAATCTCGAGGGCTCCTGGAGTGTTCGTTTTTGGAGAAGTTGAAAGAATATCGAAGGCTCTTAGTGTTTTTTTTCTATTCGAGGAAAGTATTTCTGGGTCCCCTAGTGTATTTTTTTATATTAACCGAAAGAATCTCCGGGGCTTCGGGTGTTAGGTTTAGAATTTCGGTGGCACCCAGTGTTATTTTTTTCTGCAAGCCGAAAAAATCTACAGGTCCCCTAATATTTTTTAGAGAAACAGAAAGATTCTTGAAGGTTCATAGTGTTATATTTTCTATAAGGAGTAAAAATCTAGGGGTTCCCAGAGTTTTCGTTTTTGGAAAAGTTGAAAGAATGTCGAGAGCTCTTAGTGTTATTTTATTCTATAAGACGAAAGTATCTCTGAGTCCTTTAGTGTTATTTTTTCGCCAAAGATTCTTTCAGCTTTTCCAGAAAAGAAACATTAGGGGACCCGAAGAATTTTAGGCCTTATATAACAAAATAACACTATGGACCCGCAAGTATTTTTCAGCTTCTCCAAAAAAATACTAGAAGAACCGGAGATTTTTTCATCATACAGAAAAAAATTTCACTGGAAGCCCCCGAGATTCTTTCGGCTTCTCCAAAAAATAACACTGGAGGTCCCGAGATTCTTTCAACTTTTGCGAAAATTATTATTATTTTTTGGAGAAGCCGAAAGAATGTCGAGGGTACCTATTGTTATTTTTTTCTATTAACCGAAAGAATTTCCTGGGCTCCTGGTATTAATTTTTGAATAACCGAGAGAATTTCGGAGGCTATCAATGTTATTTTTTTCTACAAGGCGAAATAATCTAGAGGTCCCTAATGTTTTTTTAGAAAAGCCAAAAGGTTCTTGAGGACCCATAGTGTTATTTTTTGCTAAAAGGCGTAAGAATCATTGGGTCCTTTAGTGTTTCTTTTTTAGAAAAGCTGAAAGACTCTCGGGGGCTCCCAGAGTGTTAGTTTTTGGTAAAGTTGAAAGAACGTCGAAGGCTTTTAATGTTGTTTTTTTCTATTCGACGAAAGTATCTCTGGGTCCCCTGGTGTTATTTTTTAGCAAAATTTGAAAGAATCTCGGGACCTCCAGTGTTATTTTTTTCTATTAAGCGAAAGAATCTCCAGTGCTGCTTGTGTTAGTTTTTGGATAAACTGGAAGAACCTCGAGGGCACCCAATGCTATTTATTTCTAGAAGGCGAAATAATCTATAGGCCCCTAATGTCTTTTTTTGAAAAGCTAAAAGATTCTTGAGGGCCCGTAGTCATATTTTTTTCTATAAGACGTAAGAATCTTTGGGTCGCCTAATGTTTCTTTTTTGAAAAAGCTGGAAGAATCTCGGGGGCTCCCGGAGTGTTCGTTTTTGGAGAAGTTAAAAGAATATCGAAGGCTCTTAGTGTTGTTTTTTTCTATTCGACGAAAGTATTTCTGGGTCCCCTAGTGTTATTTTTTTATATTAAGCGAAAGAATCTCCGGGGCTCCTGGTGTTAGGTTTAGAATTTCGGGGGCACCCAATGTTATTTTTTTCTACAAGCCGAAAGAATCTACAGGTCGCCTAATGTTTTTTAGAAAAATAGAAAGATTCTTGAAGGTCCATAGTGTTATATTTTCTATAAGGAGTAAGAATCATTGGGTCCCCTAACGTTTTTTTTTTTTGGATGAAGCTGAAAAAATCTAGGGGTTCCCAGAGTTTTCGTTTTTGGAAAAGTTGAAACAATGTCAAGAGCTCTTAGTGTTATTTTTTTCTATATGACGAAAGTATCTCTGAGTCCCTTAATGTTATTTTTCCGCCAAAGATTCTTTCAGCTTTTCCAGAAAAGAAACATTAAGGGACCCGAAGATTTTTAGGCCTTATGTAACAAAATAACACTATGGACCCTCGAGAATTTTTAAGCTTCTCCAAAAACTACTAGAAGACCCCGAGATTTTTTCATCATACAGAAAAAAATATCACTGGAAACCCCCGAGATTCTTTCAGCTTCTCCAAAAAATAACACCAGGAGCCCCCGAGATTCTTTCAACTTCTGCGAGAAAATAACACTAGGGGACTCCAAGATACTTTCGCCTAACAGAAAAAAATATAACACTACGAGTCCTCGACATTCTTACATTTTCTCCAAAAACTAACACTGGGAGCTCCCGAGATCATTTCAGGTTTTCCAAAAAATGATATTAGAGGACCCAAAGATTCTTACGCCTTATGAAAAAAATAGAACTATGGGCCCTCGAGAATTTTTCAGCTTCTTTAAAGAAGCACTAGAGGATCCCGGGATTCTTTCACTTTACTGAAAAAATAACTTTTGGAACCCCCAAGATTTTTGCAACTTCTCAAGTTTTTTTTTTTATTAATTCATATTGCAATTGTAACATTTTCACTCGTATTTTCCATGTTTCAATTTTTCAATTTCTGATTTTAGTTTACAATTTTATATTTTTCATATAATGTATATTTCATTTTTTGATTTCCATAGTTTTAATTTTCCATGCTTTCGATTTTTATAGTGTGACTTTTCATGTTTCAGATATTCAGATTCTTCGGTTTTTTAACTCATGAATTTTTCACTTTTTCGATTTTAAATTTTTTGCTGTTTCAATTTTACAGTTTCCGATTTTTCAATTTCCAAATTTTCGATTATTCGGTTGAGATTTCTCAGTTTTTCGATTTTTCAATTTTTATTTAGAGCTTCAATTTTTCGTACCATGAATCTTTCCATTTGCAATTTTTCTCATTTTCAATTTAAAATTACGTTTCTTCAACGTTTTTCAGTTTGTAATTGTTCTAGTTTTCAATGTTAAACTTTTCGATTTTTTCACTTTTGAGGCTAATGGCAACTTCAAAACATGTGCTAAATTTCAAGAATTTTATTGCACAGTTTTGAATTTTTCCAAATTCTTTTAAAAACAAAACCCCAAAATTCTTTTAATCCCTTTCAAAAAAGCATTCAAAATTAGACGAACATTTTTGAGTAATTTTTGAAAAAAAGTTTTGACTTTTGGTGGATAGTGTTAAAGTGAAGTTGAAACAGTTTTTGAAAAAAATTGGTTGATTTTTAGTGGATAAAGGGAATAATTTGTTTTAGTTGTAGGCATGTTCGAAATTATTTAAAATTATAAATACAAAAACTTACGAAATCTTGTCACACTTCGAGCCACAAACTTCGTCAATTTTGCGTTAAGTTCCAGACCCTTCCATATATCTTCCCGACTTTTCCCCAACATTCATCAATGCGCACCGTTCGGAATTTTTATTTATATTTGAACCGTCCTCTTTCACAAACTTGCCGAACTATAAATATCTGTCTTTACGCCTTAGAACCCAATAATGATTTATTCATGTAAACATACATCATTTCTCTGGAAAACTTTTCCATCGACAACTCTTCCACCTGCTGGAAATCCTTAAACGCCCGAAAAGGTAGAATAACATTGTTAGACGAATCAAACGTAATTTGCCAAATGGCCCGAAAAGCACGTTATTCAGATTCGCCTCGCGGAAAATAAGTCCTCAGTAGATTTATCCTCTTTTCGCGTTCTGGGACCGTGACAAAGGATCCGGATTTTTTGCGACGGGCGGAAAATAAAGGTGCGTGACGCGGGGGGGGGGCGAGCGCAGCGAGCACATTTCTCTTATTCGAACAAATATTTATTTTTTCGAACTGTACACAAAAATAACAATGTTACGAACCTATCAACAAGAACCTTAAAAATATCAGTCGGAGAGATCACGCAGCTTTTGCCGATATTTGCAGAATCCTGAGGCTTTGTAAGAGCCAGAAAAATCCAGACAGCACAAAGAAAACTTCGGCTGTCAATAACACGGTGTCATCCAGGTCTGGAAAATCCATTCTTTGCACCGCCGTAACGAGGACCATACATCGCAACAATTCCAGAACACATGCGTAGGGGGCGTTGTCGAAGAGCAGTCCTATCGACGTCAAGGAGGCGATGATGTACGCCACGAACGCTAGGACTGTGACGGGGTTGAGGCTCTGGAATGAATAAACCGGATTGATACGTATCGACCGCAAAATGCACGAAATATTTATGTATAAACTTCGAACTCGAGGTACGTACAAAATTTTGGGTTTTATCGTTTAGTTTTTGATATTAGGACAAAAAATTCGTCTGCACATAATTTTGTTGGTTGCGTTTACTCCTGAAGGACTAATTTGTTTCCTGGGATTTAAGAAAAGAATTAACCATAAAAAAAGATGTACTCATAAGCCACAAATGTGGATTTTGCGCATTTCAAGTGGGTTTTGTTTCTTAGGTGTGTTGGATTTCTGGATTTATAGCTGTTTCCAGTTTTTGGTATTTTGAATTTTTTAGATTTTATGTTTTTGTATTGTTTGGTTTTTAGAATTGTGTACTTTCTTCTTGACTTTCTTCGGTTTTTTGGATTTTTTTGGATTGCTTGCATTTTTAGATTTCTTCTTTTTTTTAAATAATTTTCCATTTTTTAGACTTTTTTTTTAATAATATATATTCACTGTTTTTTAATTTTATGATTTTTGGAGTTTTGGGATTTTCGGGATATTTTCCATGCTCTGCATTTTTGAATTTATAGGATTTCTTGGATTTCTTGGATTTTTTGGATTTCTTGGATTCCCTGAATGTCCTGCGTTTTCTGGGTTTCATGGATTTTTTAGATCATTTTGGATTTTCTGGATTTTCTGCTTTTTTTTAGATTTTTCCGATTTCTCTATTTTGATTTTTTCGATTCCTTAGAATTTTTAGATTTTTTGGATTTTTTGAATTTCCTGGATGTTCTGGATCTTCTGAATTTTTGGATTTTTAGGATCTTTCGGATCTTTCGGATCTTTTGGATCATTTGGATTCTTTGCATTTTTTGCACTTTTGGATTTTTTGTATTTTTGGAATTTTACGATTGTTTGGATTTTAGATTTTATTTTTGGATTTTTTCAATTTTTTGGATAATTTTTATTATTTGTTTTTTTTTTATTTTCTAATTCTTGGGATATTTTCCACTGTCTGGATTTTTGAAATGTTAGGATTTCTTGAGTTTTTTGAGTTTCTTGGGTTTCTTGGATTTTTTAAATTACTTGATTTTTTGGATTTTTAAATTAATAATTTTAAATCCTTTGGATATCTTGGATTTCTTAGACTATTGAATTTCTTGAGTATCTTGTATTTCTTGGACTTTTGGATTCTCTGAATTTTCTAGATTTTTTAGATTTTTGAATTTAAAATTCTTAGATTATTTGGATTTTTTAAACCACTTGGATGTTTTTGATTTTTTGGATTATTCAATTCTTGAGTTTTTGGGATTCTAGTATTTTTTGTTTTTTTTTTATTTTTTCGACTTTTTTTATTACTTTGATTTCTTAGATATCTAGGATTTCTAGAATTTGTTGGATTTCCTGGATTTTCTGGATTTTGTGAATTTTCTGGATCTTCAGGATATTGTAGATCTTTCGGATCTTCATACCTTTTGAATTTCTTGGATTTCTTGGATTTTTTTTTAATTTCCTGCGTTTCCTAGATTTCTTGGACTTCTTGGATTTTATTTTTTGGCTTCCCTGAATTTTCTGGATCTGCTGAATCTTTTTAATCTTTGGAAACTTTCGGATCTTTTGGATCATTTGGATTCTTTGAATTTTTTCCATTTTTGGATTTTCTGATTTTTTTTAAATTTCAGAATTGTTTGGTTTTTAGATTTAATTTTTGGATTTTTTCAATTTTTTTGATACTTCTTATTATTTGCTTTTTTTATTTTCTGGAGTTTTTTTAGTTTCTTGAGTTTTTGGGTTGTCTGAATTTTTGGATTTTTTAAACTGTTTGGATATTTATAATTTTTTGTATTTATTCAATTTCTTGAGTTTCTTGGGATTCTAGTATTTTTTGGATTTTTTCGACATTCTTGATTTCTTTGGATTTCTTGAATTTGTTGGATTTCCTGGATTTTCTGAATTTTCTGAAATTTGTGGATTTTCTTAATCTTCTGGATATTTTAGATCCTTCGGATCTTTCATATCTTGAATTTCTTGGAATTCTTGGTTTCCTGAGTTTCCTAGATTTCTTGGACTACTTATTACATATTTGGATTTCCTGAATTTTCTGGATCTTCTAAATCCTTTGGATCTTTTGGGATGTTTTGGATCTTTTGAATTTTTTGATTTTTTTGGATTTTTGTTTTTTTGGAATTACTGCATGTCTTGAGTTTGTTTGATTTACTGGATTTCTTCATTTTTTTTTATGGTTTATTCGATTTCTTCGGTTTTTTTGGTTTATTCGATTTCTTCGGTTTTTTTAGTTTTTATTTACATTTTTAAAATTTTTGAAGTTATTGGATTTTTTTTAGAGTTTATAAGGTTTCATGGATTTTTTAGATCTTTTTGGATTTTCTGGATTTTCTGTTTTTTTTTTTATTTTTCCGATTTCTCTATTTTGATTTTTTCGATTCCTTCGAATTTTTGGATTTCTTGGATTTTTTTAATTTCCTGGATTTTTTGGATCTTCTGCATTTTTGGATCTTTTGCATCTTTGGGATCTTTCGGATCTTTTGGACCATTTGAGTTCTTTGCATTTTTTGCATTTTTAGACTTTTTGTATTTTTTGGAATATTAAGATTGTATGGCTTTTAGATTTTATTTTTGAATTTTTTCAATGTTTTCAAATTTTTGGATAATTTTTATTATTTGTTTTTTCTATTTTCTAATTTTTGTCTGGATTTTTGTAATGATAGGATTTCTTGAGTTTTTTGAGTTTCTTGGGTTTCTTGGATTTTTTAAATACAACTTGATTTTTTTGGATTTTTAAATCCTTTGGAAATCTTCGATTTTTTAGACTATTGAATTTCTTGTTTCTTGCATTTCTTGGACTTTTGGATTCTCTGAATTTTCTGGATTTTTTAGATTTTTGAATTTTAAAATTTTTGGATTATCTGGATTTCTTAAACTATTTGAATATTCTTGATTTTTTTGGATTATCCAATTTCTTGAGTTTTTGGGATTCTAGTAGTTTTTGGGTTTTTTGGATTTTTGCTTTTTTTATTTTCTGATTTTTCCACTGTCTGGATTTTTAAAATGATAGGATTTCTGGAGTTTTTTGAGTTTCTTGAGTTTCTTGGCTCTTCTAAATTACTTGATTTTTTGGATTTTTAATTTTTTTGGATATCTTCAATTTTTTGGACTATTGAATTTCTTGAGTTTCTTGGATTTTTTGGATTGTCTGAATTTTTTGGATTTTTTAACCTGTTTGGATATTTATGATTTTTTGGATTTACTCAATTTCTTGAGTTTCTTGGGATTCTAGTATTTTTTGGATTTCCTGGATTTTCTGAATTTTCTGAAATTTGTTGATTTTCTTAATCTTGTGGATATGTTAGATCCTTCAGATCTTTCATATCTTTTGAATTTCTTGGAATTCCTGGATTTCCTGAGTTTCCTAGATTTCTTGGACTTCTTATTATTTAAATTTTCTGAATTTTCTGGATCTTCTAAATCTTTTGGATCTTTGGGATCTCTCGGATGTTTTGGATCATTTGGATTCTTTGAATTTGTTGCATTTCTTTCGTTTTTAGATTTTATTTTTGCATTTTTTTCAATTGTGTCAATTTTTTGGATAATTTTTATTACTCGCTTTTTTTATTTTCTGATTTTTGAGATATTTTCCATTGTCTGGATTTTTGAAATGATAGTAATTCTTGGATTTTTTGGATTCTTCGAATTTTTGCATTTTTTAGATTTTTGAATTTCTTGGGTTTTCTGGATTCTTTTGTATCTTTTGGATTTTTTGATTTTTTTTTGATTTTTTTTTTATTTTTTTGTTTTTTTGGAATTATTGGATGTCTTGAGTTTCTTTGGTTTTTTTTAGTTTTTATTAACATTTTTAAAATTTTTGAAGTTGATTTTTGGATTTTTTTGAACTTTTCGGATATTTTCGATTTTTTGTATTTCTTGAATTTGTTGGATTTTTTCGATTTCTTCCATTTCTTGGGTTTCTTGGATTTCTTGAATTTCTTTGATTTTCTTGATTACCCGCGTTTAATGGATTTCTTGGAAGTCTTGGATTTTATTCTTTGGATTTCTTGAATTTCCTGGATTTTCTGGGTCTTTTGAGATTTGTATCGTTTGGATCTCTTGGATGTTTTGAATTTTTTAGATTCTCGGATTTCTCGGATTTTTCAGATTTTTCGGAAATCTTGGATTCTTCGGATATTTGGGATTTTTCGGATTTTTAGATTATCGGATTTATCGAATTTCTTGTTTTTTTTTATTCCTTCAGTTTTTGGTCTTTTTTGTATTGTTTGGATTTTTCAGACCTTCTGTTTTCTTTTTATAATTTTGGATTTATTAAATTTTTCAATTTTTGCATAACTTTAATTTTTTTTAATTTCAGATTTTTTGGGATATTTTCCATTTTGTGGATATTTTAGATTTTTAAATTAGCGCTGTCGCCGTATAAACACAACCATCAATACATTAAGTAATAGTTGGTTTACAACCAATGGCGTTTTCTGTTGACGTTACTATGACAACTATTCTTAATGCCTTAGGGTATTATTCAGCCAATAACTTCATATTCACGCCATTATAAACCAATAATAAGCCGGTAAGTCACAAAATATTAAACTCTTCTTAACATCACGTGAGCTAATTTCTTTCTCACAAAATCTTAATAACACCACATCGCCAGGAAATTTCATCAAATTCTCGTTACGGAAGCCGGCGAATTAATGCGTTTAAAAAGACAATTTCGGCGTTTTCCATTTAGAGCGGAATTTCGAATTGAAAATAAATACTTCCTTACCATATGTCGGGCCGCTAACTCTTGAAACCCGTAAACGACGAAGCAGAAGTGGATGAAAAGGTAAACATTACACCAAAGTGGCAATTTCACCTCGTATTTCTCCCTCGCTACCACCTGAAACGAGCCGGGGTTAAATGTCACAGGATAAATTATGAGGAATTTGTTCATTTCGCGTTGACCCGCCATCAAGCAGGCGACGGAATCATCGCGCCAATCAGCGCGTCGACGATCGATTACGTCACGCCACTTGAGTCGCTACTCGAGAAGCCAAACAACTTACTTTAATTTTATCTTGCTCGAGGCCTAATCGGGGCTTTCCCGGCTCCCAGCTCGGCCCGTAAAATATCGCCGCAAGCTTATCCTGCCAGGAAGTCATTTGTTTGAACTTTTCAGCAACATGAAGCGTGTAGAAGGTCTGGAAATAATAAATCGCTGTCTGTTAGTACAAGTATAATCGGAGATTTTTTTCTAGAATGAAGGTACGAAATACGCATAGTGCGGATTCTCGTTTCATTTACATTCCGACTCGTTAAAACTACGCATCGTAGCATAAAACAAGATTCTGTCCGGGAACTTTTACGTTATTCAAAAGCAGACACTCGCATTCTGTTTTGTTATTTTTCTGCCTACACAATTTTCGTTCAGACGAAAAGACGATGCCTAGGGGTGCACATTCCAATTAAGAATTGGTCTGAGGTTATTTAGACTTGGTTGAAGTAGGTGTTTTATTTGGAAAGTGGCTTAGCAAATTTTTGAGGTGGCGTCAGCAAAATTGTGGTGGGGATGAATAGATAGATACATTCTGGTTAGATTTTACGTGGATTTATTGGTTTCTGGGAGAAATTCTAACGTTTTGTTGTACGATTTTGAATTTATTCCATAAACCTGGACAGGAGATATTTTCAATCTCTTTTTAAACCCATCAAGGGTTCTTGAGATTTTCTAAATCCTTTTAAAAAACATTAGATGTCCCCGAGATTCTTTCAGATTTTTAAAAAACAGCACGGTTTTTCAATTACTTTATCGATTTTTCAATTTTTCGTTTCAATTTAAAAATTTTAAATTTTTCGTTTTTCATTTAATTTCTCACTGTTTAAATTTTTCATTTTTATTTTGTAATTTTCGCTTTTACAATTTTTAGATGTTTTATTTTTCAATTTTTTAATTTTTGATTTCTTCAATTCTTCGATTTGCAACCTTTTTGTTTTAGGATTTTTTAATTTTTCGATTTTTCAGTCTTCGGATTAATAATTTTTTCGTTTGTCTCAATGTACAATTTTTCAATGTATGTAGTTTTAATTTTTCAGTTTTTGTGATTGTTAATCTCATTTTTGATTTTTAAAATTTTTGAATTTGTAGATTTTTAATTTCACGGTTTTCATTTTTCGATTCTTTGATTTTTAATTTCCCGATTTGCAATTTTTTTATTTTTCTGTTCATCGTTTTAGTTTTTTGAATTTTTTTCATTTTTCAATTTTTGATTTCTTCAATTTTTGGAGTTGCAATTTAGCGATTGTCCAGTTTCACGATTTTTCAATTTTTCATTTCTCCATTTTTTTTCTTGGATTTTTTGGACCTTTTAGATCTTTTGGATCATTTGGCTTCTTTGAGCTTGTTGCAATTTTGGAATTTTTGGTTGTTTGGTTTTAGATTTTATTTTTGGATTTTTTTTAATTTTTTCGATCATTTTTACGATTTGTTTTTATTATTTTCTGATTTTTTAAATTTTCCATTTCCTGGATTTTTGAAATGATAGGAATTCTGGAATTTTTCGAGTTTCTTCTGTTTCTTGGATTTTTTAGACTTTTGAATTTTTAAAATTCTTGGATTTTTTGGATTATTTAAACTGTTTGGATATTTTCGTTTTTTTTTGGATTATTCAATTTCTTGAGTTCTTGGAATTGTATTATTTTTTGGGTTTTTTGGATTTTTTAGAGTTTTTCGATTTCTTGGATATCTTGGATTTCGTAAATTTCTTGGATTTGCGGGATTTTCTAGATTTTCTGAATCTGCTGGATCTTCTGGATAGTTTGGATCTTTCAGATTTTTCAAATCTTTCGGATGTTCTGGACTTCTTGGATTACTTGGATTTTTTTAATTTTTTGGATTTTTTAGATTTTTGGATTTTTAAAATTCTTGGATTTTTACTTCCCGAGCGTAAGCAAAGGAAGTATTGTAATCGAGTCCGTCGGCCGACTCTCTACTTTTACGTTTTCTCGATCTAGTATTTTTTGGGTTTTTTGAATTTTTTTGGCTTTTCGATTTCTCGGATTTCTTGGATTTGTTGGATTTCCGAGATTTTCGGGATCTTCTAGATATTTTAGATCTTTCGGATTTTTTAAATCTTTTGGATCTTTTTGATTTCTGAAATTTCTTAGATTTCTTGGATTTTTTGGATTTCCTGCGTTTTCCGTGTTTCATAGATTTTTTGGATTTTCTGGATTTTTTGGAATTTTACGATTTCTTTTCTTCGATTTTTTGGATTCCTTCGGTTTCTTGGCTTTCTTGAATTTTTTGGATTTTCTGGATCTTCTGATTTTGATTTGCATTTTTTGATCTGGGATTATTCAATTTTGAGTTTTTTTAGTTCCTATTTCCATTTTTCAGTCTCGAGATTTTTTCCTAGCTTTCAATATGAAAATTTTCAATTTCTCCCCCCCCCCGCCCATTCTTTCAATTTTTTTTAAAGAAATTATTAGCAATCAGATTCTTACTTTTCGGTTTTTCAATTTCCCTACTTTTAATTTTTCAATTTTTCCAATTTTTAATCTCATTTATTGGTTTTAACTTTTCGACTTTTATTTTACAATTTTTCAAGTCTTCAATTTAAAATTTTTGAATTTGTAGATTTTTAAATTTTTTAGAATTTTCAATTTCACGGTTTTTCATTTTTCGATTCTTTGATTTTTAATTTCCCGATTGGTAATTTTTTGATTTTTCTGTTTATCGTTTCTTTAGTTTTTTGAATTTTTTTCATTTTTCAATTTTTCATTTCTTCAATTCGAAAGAGTTGCAATTTAGCGATTGTCCAGTTTCTCGATTTTTCAATTTTTCATTTCTCCAATTTTTTTTCTTGGATTTTTTGGATTTTTTGAACCTTTTGGATCTTTGGATCTTTTGGTTATTTGTGTCTTTTGGATATTTTGGATCCGATTTGCAATTTTTTGATTTTTCCGTTTATCGTTTCTTTAGTTTTTAGAACTTTTTTCAATTTTCAATTTTTGATTTCTTCAATTCGAAAGAGTTGCAATTTAGCGATTGTCCAGTTTCTCGATTTTTCAATTTTTCATTTCTCCAATTTTTTTTCTTGGATTTTTTGGATTTTTTGAACCTTTTGGATCTTTTGGTTATTTTAGCTCTTGTGGATATTTTGGATCTTTTGCATATTTCGTATTTTTCGGATCTTTTGAATCATTTGGCTTCTTTGAGCCTGTTGCAATTTTGGAATTTTTGATTGTTTGGCTTTAGATTTTATTTTTGGATTTTTTTAAATTTTTTCGATCATTTTTACGATTTGCTTTCATTATTTTCTGATTTTTTTAAATATTTTCCATTTCCTGGATTTTTGAAATGATAGGAATTCTGGAATTTTTCGAGTTTCTTCTGTTTCTTGGATTTTTTAGACTTTTGAATTTTTAAAATTCTTGGATTTTTTGGATTACCTATTTAAATTCTAATAAGTCTTTGGATTTTTTAGAGTTTTTCGATTTCTTGGATATCTTGGATTTCCTCAATTTGTTGGATTTGCGGGATTTTCTAGATTTTCTGAATCTTCTAGATCTTCTGGATAGTTTGGATCTTTCAGATTTTTCGGATCTTCTGGACTTCTTGGATTTCTTGGATTTTTTAGATTTTTGGATTTTTAAAATTCTTGGATTTTTTGAATTATTTAAACTTTTTAGATAGTTTTGATTTTTTGTATTATTCAATTTCTTGAGTTTCTTGGGATTCTAGTATTTTTTGGGTTTTTTGAATTTTTTCGCCTTTTCGATTTCTCGGATTTCTTGAATTTGTTGGATTTCCGAGATTTTCGGTATCTTCTGGATATTTTAGATCTTTCGGATTTTTCAAATCTTTTGGATCTTTTTGATTTCTTGGATTTCTTGGATTTTTTGGAGTTCCTGCGTTTTCCGGGTTTCATAGATTTTTTGGATTTTCTGGATCTTCTGGGTTTTTTGGATCTTCTGGATTTTCTGGATTTTTTGGAATTTCACGATTTCTTTTCTTCGATTTTTTGGATTCCTTCGATTTCTTGGCTTTCTTGAATTTTTTTGATTTTCTGGATCTTCTGATTCTGATTTGCATTTTTTGATCTGGGATTTTTCAATTTTGAGTTTTTTTAGTTCCTATTTCCATTTTTTAGTCTCGAGATTTTTTTTCCTCTCTAAATTTCTGAATTTCACCGTTTGTCATTTTACAATTTTTTGATTTTTAATTTCTTGATTTGTTTTTTTTTATTTGGCTATTTATCGTTTCATTTTTTTCATTTTTCAAGTCTTCTCGGTTTATATTATTATTAATTTTTAAATTTATGATTTGCAATTGTTCAGGTTCTCAATTTTAAATTTTTGTATTTTTGTTTTTTAATTTTGGATCGTCCATTTTTTTAGATTTTCAATTTTTCGATTTTTCAATTTACAATTTTTCGATTTTTAATTTTTTGATATTTGTACTCTTCGTTTCTTCAAGTTCTTGATTTGTTCACTTTATAATTTTAATTTAATTTTTAAAGTTTTCAGTTTTTAGATTTTTTCAATACTCTAATCTTTAGCTTCTCAGTTTTTAACTTTTTGAATGCTTCAATTTATAGATTTTATAAATTTTACATTTTTCAGTTTTTCGATCCTTTGATTTGTAGTTGTTTGATTTTTCTCTTTATCATTTCTTGAATTTTTTGATGTTTTTATGTTTCAATTTTTAATTTCTTCAATATTGTTCCAATTTTTCGATCGTCCAGTTTTTCGATTTTCAATATTCCGATTTTTTAATATTTCTTTTCTCTAATTTTTTGGTTTACACTTTTTCTATTTAAAATTTTTGGATCTTCAACTGAAATTATGCAAGTTTCAAATTTTACAATTTTTTGTTTTCTTAATTTATCGATTTTCCAATTTTTTATTTTTGTTTTTTTTTACTTCTTTCTGTACAAAAATGTTCAATTTTTCGTTTTTCATTTAATTTTATAATTCTTAGATATTTTATTTTTTCGATTTTCCAGTTTTCAACTTCTCGGTTTTTGGTGTCGATTTTTAATTTTTTGATTTTTGGAAATGATCAATTCTTCGATTTTTTAATTTTTCAATTTCTCAATTTTGGATTTTGCAAAGTGGCCCCGAAATTCCATTTTTTTTTTCAAGAACATCCAAAACCTCCGAGATTTAATTTTTTTTTTAAGTCCTGAGATTATTTCAACTCCTTAAAAAACACTTACCCTCCCCCTTCCCCAGATTCTTTCTTTTTTTTAAGAAAATATTAGAAACACCCGAGATTCTATTAAATTTTTTCAGGAAGAGAACATCAGAAACCCCTAAAATTCTTTCATAAAACGCTAGCAACCCCCGAGATTCCATGAAATTTTTTCATAAACAAAATTTTAGAAATCCCCGTGATTCTTTTAACTTAAAAAAAACACTTGAAACCCCCGAAATTCTATCAAATTTTTTTAGGAACAAAACATTAGAAACCTCCAAGTCTTTGAATTTCTTAAAAAACACTAGGGGCCCGAGACTCACTCAATTTTTTTCAGAAAAAACCATCAGAGAACCCTGAGATTGTTAAAGAACACTAGGGTACCCAAAATTCTTCCAATTTTTTTTTTTTTAGAAAATAATAGAAATTCCCGAAGTTCTTTTAACGTCTTAAAACACAAACACTAGATTCCCTTGAGATTCTATTAAATTTTTTGAGCAACAAAACATCAGAAACTTCTGCGATTCTTTCATAAAACAATAGGAAACCTCAAGAATCCATGAAATTTTCTCAAAAGCAAAACGTCCGAAACCCTGAGATTTAATTTTTTTTTTAATAAAATTCTAGAAATCTCCGAGATTCTTTCAAATTAAAAAAAATACTAGAAGCCCCGGAGATTCAATTAATTTTTTTCAAAAACAAAGCGTCAGAAATCCCTGAAATTCTTTCAACTTCTTGAAAAAAGAAAACACCAGGAGCCCCCAAGATTCTTTTAATTTCTTAAAAAAAAAACAGGAGTACATGAGGGTCATTGATATTTTATTTTTGGAAAAATAGGTAGAAAAGAGTCCTTTAAATCTATTTTTTTAAAAAGTGGAAAAGAAGGACTTCCGAGATTATTTAAATTATTTTAAATTTTTGTTTCAGGACTGTATTACAAAGGTTTTATTTATTTAGTTTTCCAAAAATCTAGATTTTTATAAAACTTACTTGTAAATGTAAGAGATTGAAAGAGGGCTGATTCATCACCAACCCATAAACGATCTCTTCGTCTTGCCGTTCCTCCGCAAACGTCCCAAACAAGCGATCCCAGATAATAAGAACACCCCCATAATTCTTATCCAGGCAGTAAATATTAGCGCCTGTAGCAGAAAAACCCTGGATTAAATTTTTCGCATCCCCCACAAAAAATAAAAAAGGAAAATAGGATAAAAAAATCGTTACCATGATGCACCCGATGGTGCTGCGGCGTGTTGAAAACCACCTCCAGGGGCCCCAGCGTCCTCACGCTCTTGGTATGAATCCAAAACTGATAAAGCAGATTAAACTGCTGGTGCGTGACGAAATGCGACGGCGGGATGGCAACGGCTAGGGGTAGATAAAAAATCTGCAACAAAAAAAACTGCTGCAGCGCCTAAATTACATCCAGCCGCTTAATAATCCCGAAAACACTGCGAAAAAATGCGAAAGGAATGTGAAGCGAAACGGAAAATTCGATCCGACTGTCGTTAATTGAAATAAATGAAGCAAAAGTAATTTCAGCGGTGCCATCAATCATTCATGGGGCTTAATATACGCAATTACGGATGTTGCATGCTAAAATAAAATTGGACGCGAAAGCTCTTTGATGGCGACGTTTAAATTGGGTTCGAATTTGTTGTTAAATAAGTAAAGTGGTGCGTGGGAGGGGTGGGGCGCGGTCATAGGGGGCACGTGGAGTCGATGTTTTGAATGGAAGTTGCTTAGCATAGTTTTGGATTACGTCATCAAAGGTTTGGTGGGATGGGTAGATGTAGAAAGGACAAGGACCGTATGATTCCGCAAAGTACTCCCGACGTGGAACGATAAAGCAGTTTTTAACACTAGTGTGTTAATTTTAACATACAAGGCTAACAAAGTTTGTTGTGATATAAGCGTTCGTTGTACTTTGATGATAATAGAAATAATTATGTCTGCAGGTTCTATATTTAGTCGCTGGGTTCTTGAATTATTCAGTGGTAATTTGGTACGATTTTTCTAGATGGGAAAAAATTCCAGTAAATAATGAATATTATTAAATCGAGGTACTGCGTCTTAATGGGAATGATTAAGCTTAAAATAAATGTCAAAGATGAGAACTATTTATGCTAATCACTAATGGAATCATCAGACAACGAATAAATTTGCCTATAAATTAATTGTCTCAAATTATTTAGACAAAACTCGTCTAGCATTTGCTCTGGCCATTTTCTTTTAAATTCTTTCGAAAAAGAAAAAACGAAAGGTCCAAAAATTCTTTTAAATCTTTCAAAAAAAATAAAACCTCCGAGACACTGAAGTTCCCCAAGATCCTTTATTTTTTTTTTAAGTACATTAAGTGTTATCGAGATTCTTTAAGTAATTTTTTTGGAAAAAAAAACTATTGGAGACCTTGCAAATTTTTTGAAAAAAAAAACTGTTACAGTCCCTCTAGATTTTTTTAAAAATCTCAGTAATACACAAAGGACCCCTGAGATTCATTTAAATTCTTTTTAAAAACTATTTCTTCTTCATTATTGGCGTTTAATCTACCTGTTTTGTCTCTTTGTCGCATTTTTCTTCCCCTTTTTTCAATTTTTCTTTTTTCTGCTGCTTTTTTGGCATTTTTGTCATATTTTTTTGTCATCTTTTTTAGTCGAATTTTTGTCCCATTTTTATCGAGATATTTTGCGTTTTTGTGTCCCTTTTTTCGCCTTTTTTGAGTATGGCTATTTTATCCTCCTTTTTTATCGCCCTTTTTATTGCTCTTTTTATTGTTTTTTTGGTCATTTTTTATAACGCAATTTTTGTTTCTTTTAACCGCCTTTTCTGGCTTTTTGGATATCGCTCCTTATGTCACCTTTTTTTTGACGCTTTTTTTTTGTTAACCCACATTTTTGTCCTTGTTTTTGTACCTTTTCTTCTCTATCCTTTTTTTCAAATTTTTTTGTTCCTTTTTTTCTTTTGTGAGAGCTTTTTTCGACCCCTTTTCGATGTTTTTTGATGCCTTTCCTTTGTCACGTCTTTTTGATTCCATTTTATTACCGTTTTAGTTGCTCCTTTTTTTTTCTAATTTTCTTTTTGGACGATTTTATTTGTCGCATTTTTTCCCTCACATGTCCTTTTTTTCACTGTTTCCTGTTTTGTTGCCTTTTTGACCCTTTTGTGTCATTTTTGTCAATTTTTTGTTTTTTTTTTTGTCCCTTTTTCATCAATTTTTCATCGATATTTTTTCGACCCGTTTTTTCTGTCTTTTTTTTTCTTCTTTTTTGAGTATTGCCTGTTTTGTCGTCTTTTTAACGCTCTTTTGTTGCTCCTTTTTAGGTTTTTGGTTAGTTTTTTTCTCCCTCGTTTCATCCGTTTCTCGCCTTTTTTTCTCCCTTTTTGGTCACTTTTCCGGTCTTTATTTGAGCTTTGTTCTGCCGTGTTTGTACAAATCTCCCGTGATTCTTTTAAATTCTTAAAAAAAACACTGGAGATCATCGAAATTCTTTTCAATTTTTTACAAAATACAATGGGAACCCCGAGATACTATAAAATTAAAAAAAAGAAAATGCGCTTCGTGTCTCCCAGGTTTTTTGTTTTTGTTTTTTAGTTTTTTTTAATTTTTCCAGTTGCAATTTAGCGATTGTCCAATTTCTCGATTTTTCAATTTTTCATTTCTCCAATTTTTTTTGGATTTTTTGGATTTTCTGGATCTTCTTTTGGATCTTTTGGCTTCTTTTAGCTTGGTGCATTTTTGGAATTTTTGATTGGTGTTTAGATTTTAGTTTTGGGTTTTTTCCATTTTTTTGATCATTTTTACGATTTGCTTTTATTATTCTCTGCTTTTTTAAATATTTTCCATTTTCTGGATTTTTCAAATGATAGGAATTCTGAAATTTTTCGAGTTTCTTCTGTTTCTTGGATTTTTTAGACTTTTGAATTTTTAAAATTCTTGGATTTTTTGGATGATTTAACCCGTTTGGATATTTTCTTTTTTTTGGATTATTCAATTTCTTGAGTTTCTTGGAATTCTATTATTTTTTGGGTTTTTTTTTGGATTTTATAATTTTTCGATTTCTTGGATATCTTGGATTTCGTGAATTTGTTGGATTTGCGCGATTTTCTGAATCTTCTGGATCTTCTGGATAGTTTGGATCTTTCAGATTTTTCAGATCTTTCGGATCTTCTGGACTTCTTGAATTTCTTAGATTTTCTTAATTTTTTGGATTTTTTAGATTTTTGGATTTTTAAAATTCTTAGATTTTTTGGATTGTTTAAACTTTTTAGATAGTTTTGATTTTTTGTATTATTCAATTTCTTGAGTTTCTTGGGATTTTAGTGTTTTTTGGGTTTTTTAAATTTTTTCGGCTTTTAGATTTATCGGATTTCTTGAATTTGTTGGATTTCCGACATTTTCGGGATCTTCTGGATATTTTAGATCTTTCGGAAATTGTTACAGTCCCTCTAGCTTTTTTTTAAATTAGTAATACACAAAGGACCCCCGAGATTCATTTAAATTTTTTTTAAAAACTATTTCTTCTTTATTATCGGCATTTAGTCTTCCTGTTTTGTCTCTTTTTCACATTTTTTGTTCCCTTTTTTCTCCTTTGTGTGAGATTTTTTAAGAACTTTTTGAGGTTTCCTTGGCGCCTTTTTTCTTTGAGGTACTTTTTGTTGCCCCTACTTTGTCGCATTTTTTTCCCCCTTTTTTCACTTTTTCTTTTATCTGCTGCTTTTTTGGCATTTTTATCATCTTTTTTAATGGACCTATTTTGTGTTTTTGTGTCCCTTTTTTGCCGTTTTGTGTATCGCTATTTTATCCTCCGTTTTTATCGCCCTTTTTTATTGCTCTTTTTATTGTTCTTTGGTCATTTTTTATAACGCAATTTTTGTTTCTTTTAACCGCCTTATGTCACCTTTTTTTTGACGCTTTTTTTTGTTGGCCCACATTTTTGTCCTTATTTTTGTCTTGTTTTTTGTACTTTTTCTTCTCTCTTCTTTTTTTCAAATTTTTTTTGTTACTTTTTTTCTTTTGTGAGAGCTTTTTTCTACCCCTTTTCGAAGTTCTTGTTGGCGTCTTTTTCCTTTGGCTGTTTTTTATTGCCTTTCCTTTGTCACGTCTTTTTGATTCCATTTTATTACCGATTTTGTTTGCTCCTTTTTTTTTAATTTTCTTTTTGGACGATTTTATTCGTCGCATTTTTCCCTCACATGTCCCTGTTTTCAATTTTTCCATGTTTTGGTGCCTTTTTGACCCTTTTGTGTCATTTTTGTCAATTTTATAGTCGTTTTGTGTCCCTTTTTCATTATTTCATCCATATTTTTTTGACCCGTTTTATTCTTTTTGTCACTTTTTTAGTCGTTTTTTGTCCCTTTTTCGTCGTTATTTTTTTAAGTCGTTTTTTTTGACCATTTTTTTTTGTTTTTTTTTTAGGATCGCCTGTTTTATCGCCTTTTTAACGCTCTTTTGTTGCTCCTATTTAGATTTTTGGTTACTTTTTTCTCCCTCGTTTCATCCGTTTCTCGCCTTTTTTTTCTCCTTTTTTGGTCACTTTTCCGGTCTTTATTTGAACTTTGTTCTGCCGTTTTTGTACAAATCTCCCGTGATTCTTTTAAATTCTGAAAGAAAACACTGGAGATCAGCGAAATTCTTTTCAATTTTTTACCAAAAACAATGGGGTCCCCGAGATACTTTTTTTAGTTTTTTGATTTACAATTTTTCCCGTTTTCAATTTCAATTTTTCTAAGTTTCTCATTTAGAATTTTTGGATTTTTTAATTACTCATTTCTTCATTATTTAGATAACATATTTTGAATTTTTCAAATTTGTTATTCCTTTAGTTTTTGGATTTACAATTTTTCTAGATTTCATTTGTAAAATTTTGTGTTTTCAAGTAAGCTGAATTTTGTAATTTTTCATTTTTTCAACTTTCAGATTTTTAAAATGTACGATCTTTCAACTTTCGTTTACTTGATTTTTTAGTTTTCCCTTTTTTCAATTTTTTGATAATTTGCATCAATTTTTCAAGCTTTGAAGTTAAAATGTCTTAATTTTTCTATTTTTGGATTTTTATTTTTTCAATTTTCCTTGTTTACCAATTTTTGAATTTTTTATTTTTGGTTTCTCAATTTATTTTTCACTTTTTGGTTTCTTCAATTTGCCGCTTTCAATTTTAATTTTTTCAAACTTTCAAATTTTAACTTTTTCTGGAATTTAGTTCTAAAATTTTGTGTTTTTAAATTTTTGAAAATTTTGATTTTGTAATTTTTCCATTTCTTCAATTGTCAAATATTAGAAATGCTCGATTTTTCTCTACTCTTCAATTTTTCGATCCGTCATTTTTTTGTTGTTTCAATTTTTCGAGTTTTAAACTTGAGTTTTTTCAATTTTTTATTTTGCCGATTTTCAATTTTTTTGAAATTTAAAATTTTCAAATTTTCGATTTTTCAAGCTTCAGAGTTCCAATTTTGCAATTTTGTAATTTCACAATAGTCCGATACCGGGTGTCTGGAAAATGGCGAATTAACTCTTCAGTACGTCATGTACCAGGGTTTCGGGAGTTCCAAAAAAAAAAATTCTTTATGTTGTAGATTACGAAAAATTTTTTATAAAAGTAAAATTGGCAACACTGCACGCACCTAATGCATGAATATCTCTGGCTTACTTTCTGATTTCTTAGTAACGATGGTGACTGAAATCTTTTTTAGTCTTTTTTTTGTCCCTTTTTCATCAATTTTTCATGGATATTTTTTTTTTTTTTAGTATTGCCTGTTTTGTCGTCTTTATAACGCTTCTTTGTTGCTCCTTTTTAGGTTTTTGGTTACTTTTTTTCTCCCTCGTTTCATTCGCTTCTCGCCTTTTTTTTCTCCCTTTTTGGTCGCTTTTCCGGCCTTTATTTGAGCTTTGTTCTGCCGTTTTTGTACAAATTTCCCGTGATTCTTTTAAATTCTTAAAAAAAAAACACTGGAGATCATCGAAATTCTTTTCAATTTTTTACAAAATATAATGGGAACCCCGAGATACTTTAAAATTAAAAAAAAAGAAAATGCGCTTGGTGTCTCCCAGGTTTTTTGCTTTTATTTTTTAGTTTTTTTTTTAATTTTTCGAGTTGCAATTTAGCGATTGTCCAATTTCTCGATTTTTCAATTTTTCATTTCTGCAATTTTTTTTTGATTTTTTGGATTTTCTGGATCTTCTTTTGGATCTTTTGGTTATTTTGGGTATTTTGGATCTTTTAGATATTTTGGATCTTTTGCATATTTCGTATCTTTCGGATCTTTTGGATCATTTGGCTTCTTTCAGCTTGTTGCATTTTTGGAATTTTTGATGTTTAGATTTTAGTTTTAGATTTTTTTCCCATTTTTTTGAACATTTTTTAGGATTTGCTTTTATTATTCACTGCTTTTTTAAATATTTTCCATTTTCTGGATTTTTCAAATGATAGGAATTCTGAAATTTTTCGAGTTTCTTCTGTTTCTTGGATTTTTTAGACTTTTGAATTTTTAAAATTCTTGGATTTTTTCGTTTATTTAACCTGTTTGGATATTTTCGTTTTTTTGGATTACTCAATTTCTTGAGTTTCTTGGAATTCTATTATTTTTTGGGTTTTTTTTGAATTTTATAGTTTTTCGATTTCTTGGATATCTTGGATTTCGTGAATTTGTTTGATTTGCGCGATTTTCTGAATCTTCTGGATCTTTCAGATTTTTCAGATCTTTCGGATCTTCTGGACTTCTTGGATTTCTTGGATTTTTTTAATTTTTTGGATTTTTTAGATTTTTGGATTTTTAAAATTCTTGGATTTTTTGGAATGTTTAAACTTTTTAGATAGTTTTGATTTTTTGTATTATTCAGTTTCTTGAGTTTCTTGGGGTTTTAGTGTTTTTTTGGGTTTTTTGAATTTTTTCGGCTTTTCGATTTCTCGGATTTCTTGAATTTGTTGGATTTCCGAGATTTTCTGGATCTTCTGGATATTTTAGATCTTTCGGAAATTGTTACAGTCCCTCTAGCTTTTTTTTAAATTAGTAATACACAAAGGACCCCCGAGATTCATTTAAATTTTTTTTTTTAACTATTTCTTCTTTATTATCGGCATTTAATCTACCTGTTTTGTCTCTTTTTCGCATTTTTTGTTCCTTTTTTTTCTCCTTTGTGGGAGATTTTTAAAGAAATTTTTGAGGTTTTCTTGGCGCCTTTTTTCTTTGAAGTACTTTTTCTTGCTCCTACTTTGTCGCATTTTTCTTCCCCTTTTTTCACTTTTTCTTTTTTCTGCTGCTGTTTTGGCATTTTTGTCATCTTTTTTAATCGACCTATTTTGTGTTTTTGTGTCCCTTTTTTGCCGTTTTGAGTATCGCTATTTTATCCTGCGTTTTTATCCCCCTTTTTTATTGCTCTTTTTATTGTTCTTTGGTCATTTTTTATAACGCAATTTTTGTTTCTTTTAACCGCTTTATGTCACCTTTTTTTGACACTTTTTTGTTGGCCCACATTTTTGTCCTTATTTTTGTCTTGTTTTTTGTACTTTTTCTTCTCTCTTCTTTTTTTCCAATTTTTTTTGTTCCTTTTTTTCTTTTGTGAGAGCTTTTTTCTACCCCTTTTCGAAGTTCTTGTTGGCGTCTTTTTCCTTTGGCTGTTTTTTATTGCCTTTCCTTTATCACGTCTTTTTGATTCCATCTTATTACCGATTTTGTTTGACCCTTTTTTTTTTCTAATTTTCTTTTTGGACGATTTTATTCATCGCATTTTTCCCTCACATGTCCCTGTTTTCACTTATTCCTGTTTTGGTGCCTTTTTGACCCTTTTGTGTCATTTTTGTCAATTTGTTAGTCGTTTTTTGTCCCTTTTTCACCAATATTTCATCGATATTTTTTTGACCCGTTTTATTCTTTTTGTCACTTTTTTAGTCGTTTTTTGTCCCTTTTTCATCGTTATTTTTTTAATCCGTTTTTTTTGACAATTTTTTTTTCGTTTTTTTTTAGTATCGCCTGTTTTATCGCCTTTTTAACGCTCTTTTGTTGCTCCTATTTAGGTTTTGGTTACTTTTTTTTCCCTCGTTTCATCCGTTTTTCGCCTTTTTTTTCTCCCTTTTTGGTCACTTCTCCGGTCTTTATTTGAGCTTTGTTGTGCCGTTTTTGTACAAATCTCCCGTGATTCTTTAAATTCTTAAAAAAAACACTGGAGATCATCGAAATTCTTTTCAATTTTTTACAAAAAACAATGGGACCCCCGAGATAATTTTTTTAGTTTTTTGATTTACAATTTTTCCCGTTTTCAATTTCAATTTTTCAAATTTTCTCATTTACAATTTTTGGATTTTTTATTACTCATTTCTTCATTATTTAGATTATTTTGAATTTTTCAATTTTTTATTCCTTTAGTTTCTGGATTTACAATTTTTCTAGATTTCATTTGTAAAATTTTGTGTTTTTCAAGTACTTGAATTTTGTAATTTTTCATTTTTTCAACTTTCAAATTTTTAAAATGTACGATCTTTCAACTTTCGTTTACTTGATTTTTTAGTTTTTCCTTTTTTCAATTTTTCGATAATTTGCATCAATTTTTCAAATTTTGAAGTTTAAATGTTTTAATTTTTCTATTTTTGATTTTTATTTTTTCAATTTTCCTTGTTTACTAATTTTTAATTTTTGGTTTCTCAATTTATTTTTCACTTTTTGGTTTCTTCAATTTGCTGTTTTCAATTTTAATTTTTTCATATTTTCACTTTTTCTGGAATTAAGTTCTAAAATTTTGTGTTTTTAAATTTTTGAAAATTTTGATTTTGTAATTTTTCCATTTCTTCAATTGTCATATATTACAAATGCTCGATGTTTTTCTTTTCTTCAATTTTTCGATCCTTCATTTTTTGTTGTTTCAATTTTTCGAGTTTAATTTTTTCAGTTTTTCATTTTGCCGATTTTCAATTTTTTTGAAATTTAAAATTTTCAATTACTCGATTTTTTCAAGCTTCAGAGTTCCAATTTTCCAATTTTGTAATTTGTAATGTCACAATTGTCACATTTTTCAATTCCTATATTTTAAATTTTCAATTTTTCAAATTTTAAATATTCAGTTCCAAAATTGTATATTTTAAAATTTTTGAAAATTCTGATTTTGTAATTTTTCATTTCTTTAATTTTCAGATATTTCAAATGCTCGATTTTTCTTCGATTCTTCAATTTTTCGAACTTCAGTTTTCGGTTGTTCCAATTTTTCGAGTTTTAAACTTGAATTTTTTCAATTTTTCATTTTGCCGATTTCCAATGTTTTTAAATTTAAAATTTTCAAATTTAAAATTTTCAAATTTTCCATTGTTCAATTTCCAAAGTTTCCAATTTTGCAATTTTGTAATTTCACAATAGTCCGATTTTTCAATTCCTATACCGGGTGTCTGGAAAATGGCGAATTAACTCTTCAGTACGCTATGTACCGGGGTTTCAGGAGTTCCAAAAAAAATAAAAAAATCTTTATGTTGTAGATTACGAAAAAATTTAGTTTTATGAACAAACAGTAGCCCCGCCCACCCACCCGTTCATCATTCCAGTGACTCTTAATATTGTTCAGTTCTATCTTAGCAGGTTTTAGCCCCGCCCGCCCGCCCTCTGTTTTCTTAGGAGGTATATCATTTGCCACAATCAGTCTTATCTTAGCGAATACTAGCGCCACCCACCCTTTATTTTTTTAAAGAGTACGTCGTTTACCAAAATCAGTCTTACGATAACAAGTACTAGCCCCGCCCTCCCCACCGTCTATTCTTTTAGAACGTATGTCATTTGCTGCAGTCAGTTTTATCTTAGCAAGTAAAACTGATTTTGGCAAATGACATACCCTCTATGCAAAGAGAGGGTGGGTGGGCGAGGCTAGTTCCTGCTACAATAAGAGTGATTTTGGCAACTCACATACCTTCTAAAAAACGATAGGGTGGGTGGGCGGGGCTAGTACCTGCTAAGTTAAGACTGATTTTCGCAAATGAGATATGACTTAAAAGAAATTTAATTAAATTCCAGAAGACAGACGATAGACAAAATTCTTCAAATGACTCCTATGACAATAACACAAACATTGCAAAATGGTTTTTTTTTTCAATTCAGAGGACAATTTTTCCATTTAAACGAACTTGCACAAAACGCGAATCCCCCAAATCACTCATTTAAAAACAAAAACCAAAACAAAAGCTCCCCGAAGCTCCACCTTCGGCTCCGATTTACAGCTTTTCATAAACCAGCCGTTTCCTGCTCCCGGCGATGAAATACGACTTCATATAACCCCAAACCCCGATTTACTGACCCCACTAAGCTCAATTTCACCGCATCTACTTACGAAGCCGCACCACCCCTGGAACACGCTCTGCCGCAGCCCCACCGCCAGGTTGAACTCCTCCGAGCTGTGGTGGACCTGGTGCTGAGCCCACAGGATGTGTACTTCTAAAAACAAAAAACAAAAATTATTTTAATGATAATAATGATAATAAGGGAATTCTGACCGTGGCAGGCCCGGTGCACCCAGTAGTAGCAAAAGTCCACCCCCACCGCCGCCAGATACCACGTGACCCAGTGGTCCCACGGCAGCTCCACCAGCCTGAACTTATCGTAAACGTAGACGTAGACGTAGCTCTCGCCACCCCTGAACAGCAATCTGCAATAACAAAGGGTGCGTAATGGGGGTGAACGAGTATCTTGTAGTCCTCGAGTTATCGGGGTTTGGAAGCAAATTCGGGCGAGTGTCTGACAAGTGCCGTCTTGGTAATCGCGTTATTGTCAAAACGGGCGAAAATCGCTCGACTTGGAACCGCCGGTATTGGGTTATGATTATGAATGTAAACGCGGTAATCTCGTGGCCCCAATTAACTATTTATTCTTAATTACTAACCTTCCACATTCTTGCAAAAGACCGTGGGATAAACTCGTTAAGCCGTCGTTTAGGCGGAACGTGGGTCGGCGCTGCAGCCACAAAAGGACGTTTTCGAGGAGGATGAACGTGGCGAAGTAGGGCCAGGCCTGGAAAATTTTCGGCTTTAAAAAACAAAAGCACGCTTTGAACTTAAACACAAACAGCGCATTTACATTGTAAATGGTGGCCCGAAGACGCGGTTTTACGAGGCTGATTTAACGACATTAAATGCCGCGGCTTCAAATAACTGCGTTTGCGGCAGAAGTCGCGGAATTTAAGCTCTTGGTACTTTTAAAAATCGGAGGAAATGGGGCGAAGTTGTCTGCGTTAATTTAGATTAAAACTGACGGGTTAATTTCGGTGATGGAATTAAGTTTGTTTTAGTATGAGGATTAATTATTGCATAAATGGGTTTTGCTTGTTGGGTTGTTAAAGCTGGCGAGAGAGCTTTGGGTTAACAGAGCGAGAAATGTGATTTTTGTGGAGTCTATTAGTAGGATAACAGTGGCGCCGACGTCACGGTAGTGGCGCCATTTTCAAATTTAAGCTATTTGATTATTTATTTTTCAAATATTGTTTTAATTCTCAGTCATTTCTGTTTATCCGTCTGACAGATTCTTTTACACTCTTTAGAAGAAAAAACACTTCTTTTATAATCTTAAAAAGACATGAGTAGGACCCGGGATTCTATTATACTCTTTCAAAAACACTACAAATCCCAGACTCTTTTAAATCCTTAGAAAAATAGCGGCCCTGAAGATTCTTTTACGCTTTTCAAAAAAAAAAAAAAAACACACTTGGAACACCCGCGTTTCTTTTGTAACTTTTAAAAATGAAAAAACGATGAACATCCGAGTTTTTTTAATTTTTTTATCAAAGAAAAGCAATATGAGCTTCCAAGATACTTGTATGTTCTTCAAAAAAAAACTGAAGATCACCACTTTCAACTCTATTTTGATACAAAGAAAATATTATAAATCCTAGTTTTCTTTAAAAAAAAAGTAATTGGGCTATAGCCTGTTGAGTTATCTTTTTAAATAATAATAATAATAATAATAATAACATTTCAAAAATAAAGATTAGGGGTCCTCGATATTCTTTTATATTCTTTAAAAAAACATTAGAGGATTCGGAAATTCCTTGACATTTATAAAAAACACGATAAGCATCCGAGCTTTTTAATAGTTAAAAAAAAAGACAATATGAGGTACTTTTCTGTTTTCACCTCTTTCAAATCTTTTAATTAAAAAAACACTATAAATTTCATAGTTTCCTTTTAAATACTTTTCAAAAATAAAGATTAGAGGCTCTTGAGGTTCTTTTATACTTTTTAAAAAAATACAAGGAGCACCCGACATTGTTTTATACTCTTTAAAAAACACTACAAATTCCAAAGATCTTTTAAATACTTTAAAAAAAATAGGAGCCTCCCAAATTCTTTAATGCTCTTCAAAAAAAGAAAATAAACACCAACAGCACCCGATATTATTTCATACTCTTTAAAAAAACACTAGACGATCCGGAAATTCCTTGACATTCTTAAAAAAAAAAAAAATTATACACTTTCAAAGAAAAGACTGAGCTCCTGAGAGACATTTACGCTCTAAAAAAAAACACTAAGGTCACCCCAAATTCTTTAATGCTCTTCAAAAAAAAAAAAAAACACCAGAAGCAGGCGAAATTATTTGATACTCTTTAAAAAAACACTAGACGATCCGCAAATTAGTTGACATTCTTAAAAAAAAAATTATACACTTTCAAAAGAAAAGACTGAGCTCCCGAGAGATATTTACGCTCTAAAAAAAACACTAAGGTCACTCCAGATTCTTTTATACTTTTTAAAAAACACTACAAATCCCAGGATCTTTTAAATGCTTAAAAAAGAGCTGAGATTCTTTTATGCTTTTCGAAAAAAAAAGAGTAGGAGCGCCCGACATTTTTTAATTCTCTTTAAAAAACACTACAAATTCCAGAGATTTTTTTAAATACTTAAAAAAATAGGGGCCCCTGCAATTCTTTCATGCTCTTCAAAAAAAAAAAACACCAGGAGCAGGCGAAATTATTTGATACTCTTTAAAAAAACACTAGACGATCCGGAAATTCCTTGACATTCTTAAAAAAATATATACACTTTCAAAAGAAAAGACTGAGCTCCCGAGACATATTTACGCACTAAAAAAAAACACTAAGGTCACCCCAGATTCTTTTATACTCTTTAACAAACACTACAAATCCCAGGCTCTTTTACATGCTTAAAAATGAGCTGAGATTCTTTTATGCTTTTCAAAAAAAAGAGTAGGAGCACCCGATATTTTTTAATACTCTTTAAAAAACACTACAAAATCCACAGATTTTTTTAAATACTTAAAAAAAATAGAGGCGCCTGCAATTCTTTAATGCTCTTCAAAAAAGAAAAACACCAGGAGCAGGCGAAATTATTTGATACTCTTTAATAAAACACTAGAGGATCCGGAAATTCCTTGACATTCTTAAAAAAAAATTATACACTTTCAAGAGAAAAGACTGAGCTCCCGAGAGACATTTACACTCTAAAAAAAAACACTAAGGTCACCCCAGATTCTTATACTCTTTAAAAAACACTACAAATTCCAGGCTCTTTTAAATGCTTAAAAAAGAGCTGAGATTCGTTTATGCTTTTCAAAAAAAAAGAGTAGGAGCACCCGACATTTTTTAATATTCTATAAAAAACACTACAAATTCCAGAGATTTTTTTAAATACTTAAAAAAAATAGGGGCGCCTGCAATTCTTTAATGCTCTTCAAAAAAGAAAAACACCAGGAGCAGGCGAAATTATTTGATACTCTTTAATAAAACACTAGAGGATCCGGAAATTCCTTGACATTCTTAAAAAAAAAATTATACACTTTCAAGAGAAAAGACTGAGCTCCCGAGAGACATTTACGCTCTAAAAAAAACACTAAGGTCACCCCAGATTCTTTTATATTCTTTAAAAAACACTAAAAATCCCAGGCTCTTTTAAATGCTTAAAAAACGAGCTGAGATTCTTTATGCTTTTCAAAAAAAAGGGTAGGAGCACCCTACATTTTTTAATATTCTTTAAAAAACACTACAAATTCCAGAGATTTTTTTTTAATATTTAAAAAATAGGGGCCTCTGCAATTCTTTAATGCTCTTCAAAAAAAAAAAACACCAGGAGCAGGCGAAATTATTTGATCCTCTTTAAAAAAAAATTAGACCATCCGGAAAGGCCTTGACATTCTTAAAACAAATATATACACTTTCAAAAGAAAAGACTGAACTCCCGAGAAACATTTACGCTCTAAAAAGAACACTAAGGTCACCCCAGATTCTTTTATACTCTTTAAAAAACACTACAAAACCCAGACTCTTTTAAATGCTTAAAAAAGAGCTGAGATTTTTTTATGCTTTTAAAAAAAAAAAGAGTAGGAACGCCCGACATTTTTTATGCTCTTTAAAAAAACACTACAAATTCCAGAGATTTTTTTAAATACGTAAAAAAATAGGGGCCCCTGCAATTCTTTAATGCTCTTCAAAAAAAAAAAAACCACCAGGAGCAGGCGAAATTATTTGATACTTTTTAAAAAAACACTAGAGGATCCGGAAATTCCTTGACATTCTTAAAAAAAAAATTATACACTTTCAAAAGAAAAAACTGAACTCCCGAGAGACATTTACGCTCTAAAAAAACACTAAGATCACCCCAGATTCTTTTATACTCTTTAAAAAACACTACAAATCCCAGGCTCTTTTAAATGCTTAAAAAAGAGCTGAGATTCGTTTATGCTTTTCAAAAAAAAAGAGTAGGAGCACCCGACATTTTTTAATAGTCTTTAAAAAACACTACAAATTCCAGAGATTTTTTTAAATACTTAAAAAGAAATAGAGGCCCCTGCAATTCTTTAATGCTCTTCAAAAAAAAAAAAAAAACACCAGGAGCAGGCGAAATTATTTGATACTCTTTAAAAAAACACTAGACGACCCTGAAATTCCTTGACATTCTTTAAAAAAAAAAAACACACACACAATCAACACCGGAGTTTTTTTTTTATATTAATATTCTTTTAATAAAAAGAAAACACTAAATCCCATAGTTTCCTTTTAAATACTTTTCAAAAATAAAGATTACAGGCCCCCGAGGTTCTTTTATACTCTTTAAAAAACGCTAGGAGCACCCGACATTCTTTTATACTCGTTAAAAACACTGCAAATAAAGAAAACACTATAGATCCAAGAGTTTCCTTTTAAATACTTAAAAAGTAAAGAAAAAAATATCAAAATCAAAGACCTGAAAAATCGAAAAACTAGAAAATATAAAAAATCGAAGAATTCAAAATCCGAAAAATCGAGAAATGGTAAAATCAAAATATCGAAAAATTGAATAGTCGTATAATCAAAAAATCAATTAATCGAAAAACGGAACATTTAGAAACGCCAAAAATTAAAATTTTCATAAATCAAAAATTTAAATCCGAAAAATTGAATGAAAATTATCGGAAAATAAAATCAGGAAATCGAAGATTTAAAAAAATGTAAAGTTTAAAATCCGATAAATTGAAAAACCCTAATACTCAACTAACGAAAACTGATTAATCGATAAATCGAGATTTTCAAAAAATCGAAAAATGGAAAAATCGAAGAGGAATGAAAAATCAGAAAAAGGAAAAATCCCAAAACTGAACCATCGAAAAACTGAAACATAGAAAAATCGGGAAATCGAAAAAAATGAAAATCTGATAATCGAAAAATCAAATTTCACCTACTTGATTATTTATTTTTCGTGACAAAGTGGTGACGCAATTAATGCAAATATTTTTTAATTCTCAGGCGTTCTGTTTTGTTATCTAACATTATTCGTTGCATATTGATACATTATACAACAAATGTTTCATTTATACTTCAAGTAGACTCGACCAACACTAACCATGAATCCAACGCCCAACACAAACGCTTCCAACGACAATGCAAACCAAGAGGATGAAGTAAGTAAAAATCAGTCAGACAAAACCAATTTTTTTCTCGTTTAGAAAATCGTTCTACAACCTTTCAACCATTTCAAACAACTGCCACCCTTAAACGACTTCATAGCGAAAATCTGGTCAGCCTTTGACTCCTGGTTCCAAATACCCAAAGACAAATGCAAAGAAATTTCGATTTTAATGACCAAATTACTAGCTGGTGTCTACATGTAAGTGACCCAAAAGTCTCCATTGGATGAAAACGCGTGTTTACAGAACGGACGATTTGGTCGACAATTCGGTACTGCGTAGAGGCATTCCGACGTCCCATCTGGTCTATGGAAGGTCCAGAACGATTTACTCGTCCATTTTTGGCACCATTTCAGCAATTACCAAATTCGATGACCCCAGGGTAGGTTACAAGCACGCCACGAACGATAAAAACCGTGATTGTAGGTAGTCGACGTTTTTATTACGATGGGTTTAAAGCTGTTTCAAGGGCAGCTTATGGAAAGGTACTATACCAGAAACGGGATATGTCCAACAGAGGACGAATACCGGAAAATAGTGCTTAATAGTAAGCCGAATTTTTACATAAAACCAAAAAATTGTATTGATTTGTAGAAACATCGCCAACTGTTTCGTTTGGACTACTTCTACAACAAACATTCGCGAGTCAGAACAGGACGACAAATTTTGAGCAAGTTCTCGTCACGTTGGGACTGTTTATCCAAATTTGCAACGACTACATCAGTCTGAAGTCAAGTGCCGTAAGCAGTTTCTGAAAATTTTAGGACACTAGTTACTTGTTTTGTTTGCTTGTAGTACGCAGACCTTAAAACTTTCGGGGATGATATAACAGAAGGGATTTTTACTTTTCCTATCATACATGGTATACAGTCGCGCCCTGAAGACCACCGACTCATGGGTATCCTTTTTACTTCGTGATTTCAAAAAAAAAAATATGTACAGAAAAAACGTCTTAACTGTGTCCAGACATCATGAAGCAAAAAACTTCCGATTATAACGTAAAAAGACACTTTGTGAAACTGTTGGAAGAATTTGGAAGCTTAGATTACACTCTAAAAACTCTGAAAAAATTGAAGCATGAGCTTGTTGAAGAAACCAAGAAAGTTGCACCGAATCCGGATTTAGAGAAGATTTTAGATGATGGTTTAAATCATATAGAAGCTCTTGTGATGTAACAATATTTATTGTTGTTGATTTTCAATATTCATTAAAGAGTAATAGAGTTGGTTTTTACAAAAACTAAAAAAATATAAAACAGATTTTTTTCATTTCTGATAGAGATTCTTTGATACTCTTTAAAAGAAAAAATCCTAAAAGTCCCGAGATTCTTCTAAATTTGAAGATTATTGGCGCTGACGTCACGTCATTGGCGCCAATTTCAAATTGAAAGTAATTTAGACAGACGGAGAGAACGTTTACGCTCGGGAAGAAAAAGTATCGGCGTCACTATTGACCTCCTTTTAAAAGATAAATATTCCACGCAATTAATGCGTCTGCATTAGTTTAATTTATCAGCGACATTAATTGCATAATTTATGACAAGTAATCGCTACATTGATATGACAAATGGGATGAGTGTTTACTTTATATTACGTTGTCAAGTACATTTAGTACCCACAGTAACGATGAACTTCGACAATAAAAACCAAAAAGATGAAGTTAGTAAAACTTATTATTAGAAAATGGTTCTACAACCTTTGCACCACTTCAACTACCTATCAGACGCGAACCACTTCATGACCAAAATCTGGATGGCCTATAACCACTGGTTCCAAGTACCCAAAGACAAGTTCAAAGAAATTTCGACCGTTGGAATCAAATTAGAAGCTGCTATTGCGGTGTAAGTGGCCAAAATAGTCACTGAAAATATAAACGTAGCTTTACAGAATGGACGATTTGGTGGACAATTCGGTACTGCGTGCACGCATCCCAACGTCCCATTTGGTCTACGGAAGGTCCAGAACGATTTACTCGAGCATTTTTGGTACCATTTCAGCATTGACGAAATTCGATGACCCTAGGGTAGGTTGCAAGCACGTACGAGCTTTAAAAATCTAGATTGTAGGTTATGGATGTATTTATTGCGATGGGTGCAAAGCTGTGTTACGGGCAGGCCGTGGAAATATACTTTGCTAAAAATGGGATATGCCCAACAGAAGACGACTACCAGAAAATTGTCTTCAACAGTAAGCGGAGTTGTTTTTTTATTTTACAAAAGTATTAAAACAAATGATTGTAGAAACAACTTCAGTTCTTTCGTTGTCGCTAACGGTGCAGCAAATCTTCGCTACCCGGCTTAAGGGGGTCAATTTTGACCTATTCCTGGACCGAATCGGACTCTTTTTCCAAATTTGCAACGACTACATCAGTCTGGGATCTCGTAAAGTAAGCAAAGTCCGAAATTATTGTGACAGTAATTGTTTTGCTTGCTCGTAGTACGCAGAGCTTAAAGTTTTCGGGGACGACATAACAGAGGGGGTGTTTACTTTTCCGATGATACATGGTATAAGGGCGCGTCCTGAGGACCACCGCCTTATGGGTATCCTTTTTAGTTCGTTATTTCTAAAAAAAATTGCTTAACTGTGTCCAGACATCCTGAAGCAAAGAACTTCTGATTATGAGGTGAAAGTACGCTTTGTTAAGTTGTTGGAAGAATTTGGAAGCTTGGACTACACATTACGAAGTTTGAAGAAATTGAAGAGCGAATGTGTAGAAGAAATGAAAAAAATTGCAGTGAATCTGGAAATGGAGAAAATTCTGGATGATGCGTTGAATTATATGGAAGATGTTGTGATGTAACACTGAGGTTTATTTTTCCAGAAGTTGTTCGTGGTTATGTATGCAAATGATTCCACTATTGATCTTTGAATTTATTTTAAGGTGATTATTCTCATTCCTGGTATCTTTTCCCATCTAGAATAATAAGCCACAAAAAGTCGGACAAAAAACACCAATAAGGGAGAAAAATAGTCTCAAAAAACGGCGATAGAAGTGGGTGGAAAGTGTGGGACAAAAGACAAAAAAAGTAGACCAACAAAACGCGTTAAAACGACGAAAATGTAACAAAAAAAGTCGATAAAAAGGGCCCAAAAAGACGCGACAAACTAAAGGCACCCAAAAAAAGCACCAAAAAAACCTTAAATGCTCCCAAAAATGATAACATTGTAACAAAAAAAAAAAGGAAAAAAATCGATGTAATTAAGAACAAAAAACTTGAAAGATCCTACTCATTTTTGTAAGAATTTAAAAGAATCTCGGCGGTCCTTTGTGATTTTTTAAGAACTTAAACAAATCTGAGGGACCTTAGTGGTTATTTTTTTAAATACCAAACCGTTTTTTTTTCTTTTGAAGAATTTGAACCTCGAGGGATGCTAGGGTTTTTTTTGAACAGTTTAAAAAAATATTCGGAAACACTGATGGCTTTTTTTGTAGAATTTAGAGGATTCACGAGTGTCTTTTTTCTAAGAATAAAATCAAATTTCGAAGATCCACAGTGGTTTAAAAAAACACAACGTATTTTTTTCAATTTACCGAAGTCTCGGGTTTAATTAAGAATTTAAAAGAATTTTGGAAAGTCTTAGACTTTTTTTGAAAAATTTAAAAGAATCTCAGGGGGTTGATGTAAAGAATCTTGGGGTTTCTAGTGTTTTTCTATTGGAGAGTTCTCCAAAAAAAAATTAAGAATCTTGGAGATCCAGCGTATTTTTTAAAGAATTTGAAAAGATGTCGGGGGTTCTTAGTGTTTTTTAAAAGAATCTGGAATCTCGGGATCCTAGTTTCTAGTTTTTTTTTTGAAAAGTTCTCTAAAAAAAAGTGTAATTTTTAAAGAATTTAAAAGAATCTCGGGGGTTCCTAATATTTTTTTAAAAAACTTAAAAGAATCGCTATGACCCCTTGTATGTTTTTTAATAATTTAAGGGAATCACGGGAAACCCTAGTCTTTTTTTTTTTTTTTAATTTAAAAGAATCTCAGGGGTCCTTCGTAATTTTCTTGGAACTTAAAAGAATCTCTAGGGACATTGGTAATTTTTTTTATGTAAAGAATCTCTGGAGATCCGAGTAGGTTTTTTTTTTCTTTTTGGAAAATTTTAAAGAATCTCGGGGGTTCTTAGTCCTTTTTTCTAAAAAGTTCCCTAAAAAAATATAAAAAAATCTCTGCGTACCCAGCGTATTTTTTAAATAATTTAAACGTATCTCGGGGGTTCCTAGTGTTTTTTTAAAAAACTTAAAAGAATCTCTATGACCCCGTGTATATTTTTTAATAATTTTATGGGAATCACGGGAAACCCTAGCGCTTTTACTTAATTTAAAAGCACCTCAGGAGTCCTTCGTAATTTTCTAGGAACTTAAAAGAATCTTTACGGACATTGGTAATTTTTTTATGTAAAGAATCTCGGGAAACCCAAGGATTTTTTTCAAAAATTTAATAGAATCTTAGAAGATCCGAGTGGGTTTTTTTTTCTTTTTGAAAAATTTTAAAGAATCACCTGGGTTCACAGTTCTTTTTTCTAAAAAGTTCCCTAAAAAAATAAAAAAAATCTCTGCGTACCCAGCTTAATTTTTAAAGAATTTAAACGTTTCTCGGGGGTTCCTAGTTTTTTTTTTTTTAACTTATAAGAATCTCTATGACTCCGTGTGTGTTTTTTAATAATTTAAGGGAATCACGGGAAACCCTAGTGCTTTTTTTTTATTTAAAAGAATCTCAGGGGTCCTTCGTAATTTTCTAGGAACTTAAAAGAATCTTTAGGGACATTGGTAATTTTTTTATGTAAAGAATCTCGGGAAACCCAAGGATTTTTTTTCAAAAATTTAAAAGAATCGTGGAAGATCCCAGTAGGTTTTTTCTTTTTGAAAAATTTTAAAGAATCTCGGGGGTTCCTAGTCCTTTTTACTTCCCGAGCGTAAGCAAAGGAAGTATTGTAATCGAGTCCGTCGGCCGACTCTCTGCATTTACGTTTTCTCGATCTTTCATGACCCCTAGAAGACGAAGAAATAGGTCTCCCATTTCGGTCTGTCTGTCCGTCCGTCTGTGCGTCCGTCTGTCCGTCCGTCCGTCCGTCCGTCCGTCCGTCTGTCCGTCCGTCTGTCCGTCTGCCGTCCCGGATTTTTATTAGACAGATAATCTCCGAAAGTACTCGACCGATTGTTGTGAAATTTTGTACTTATATTAGGAATATCATGTAGATGGTAAAACGCTAACCAAAATTTGTCTAATCATCCCCACCACTAATGCGATGACGTCACTTCAAAATTGTACATAGTAAATAGGTCTTAAATTGTATAAAATAACATAGTCCTACACATGTGGTTTACGACTCCGAATTCAGTTTTTACCCGAAACGTCCAGATTTTTGGAAAAAAAATCAAAATTATAAAACAACATTTTGCAATTTAATTTTGAATCTGCTAACGCGAATGTTTTGAAATGTTGCAGATGTTTTAAGGCTCTAAAGAGAATCATAAATCTTTAGTCAAAATATATTTGGTTATCCCCTCCAAAAACTTGATGACGTCAGCTCAAAAGTTTGCCAAATAAATCCTATCTAAAATGTACAAAATATGATGCGTCTGTGCTTGTGATATATCACTCCATTCATATTTTTTGGATTTGCATATACAGGGTGACTCAAAAAAATTAATGAATGCGCAAAATTTATTTTACTGATTTACTCATTAACTACAAAACCGAATGCTTCGAAATCTTGAAGATGTTTTAAAGTTATCATAAGCATGGTAAATTTTTTATCAAAATGTATTTGGTCGTCCCTCCTAAAAAATTTATGACGTCACCACAAAATTTTGCCGAATAAATCCTATCTAAAATGTACAAAATATGGTGAGTCTCTTCTTGTGATTTACCATTCCATTCAAATTTTTTCGATTTGCATATACAGGGTGACTGAAAAAAATTAATGAATGCGTCAATTTATTTTATTGATTTAATCAGGAATTACATAATCGAATGCTTTGAAATCTTGGAGATGTTTTAAAGTTACCATAAGCATGGTAATTTTTTTATCAAAATGTATTTGCTCTTCCCCCCTAAAAAAATCGATGACGTCACCCTAAAATTTGGTGAATAAATCCTATCTAAAATGTGAAAAATATGATGAGTCTGTACTTGTGATTTATCACTCCGTTCATATTTTTTCGATTTGCATATATAGGGTGACTGAAAAAAATTATTGAATGCGTCAATTGATTTTATTGATTTAATCAGGATTTACAGAACCGAATGCTTTGAAATCTTGGAGATGTTTTAAAGTTATTATAAGCATGGTAAATTTTTTATCAAAATGTAATTGCTCATCCCCCCTAAAAAATTGATGACGTCACCCCAAAAGTTTGCTGAATAAATCCTATCTAAAATGTACAAAATATGATGAGTCTGTACTTGTGGTTTATCATTCCATTCATATTTTTGGATTTGCATATACAGGCTGACTCAAAAAAAATAATGAATGCGTGAATTTATTTGATCGATTTAATCAGGAATTACAAAACCCAATGCTTTGAAATCTTGGGAATATTTTAAAGTTGTTATAAGCATGGTAAACTTTTGTTCAAAATGTATTTGTTCATCCCTCCTAAAAAAATTGATGACGTCACCCTTAAATTTTGCTGAATAAATCCTATCTAAAATGCAAAAAATATGATGAGTTTGTACTTGTGATTTATCATTCCATTCATATTTTTTAGATTTTCTTAAGAGGTGGTTCAAAAAAATTAATGAAGTCAATTTATTTTATTGATTAAATTAAAGGCAACACTTATTATTAGTATTACACCCCAACCAACCCAATTTGGTGGACACAAAATTTGTTAAAGGAAAAACTCGGTTGAAACATAAGGGTAGCTTATTTACATCGACTTTAACATTGCAGACCTGCATTTATTTTATGCGCTCACTTGGTTCCGCGAATGTGAAATAGACATGTTTATAATCAACCAATTGTGAATTTCACCGTCAAGAATTAAAATAAAACCCAATGTTTTATATAATAAGCGGAAGTCGAAGCAATAAAACCGATAGTCGTTTTGTTTACAGTTTCTCTGTTTGACTCTCACGTATGCTGTTACGCCTGTCATCTTAAATTAAGAATGTTTATACATACACGATTTTCAGTTGCCTCTGATACGTATTGTTTCGTTATTTTATTGATTATTACAAATCAATATTCAAAACGACCCAATTCATTTTCCCGAAAATTTGAGAATATAATAATTTTATTCTTAGTATTACACTACATCTATCCCAACTGATATATGTGTCCTTGCAAAAATGTTGATGACGTCATCTCAATCTTTTTTTTAAATTCCGACTACAAAAATGTAATGAGAAAAAAAACACAATAAGCATGCAGTGATCAAGTTTCCGACAGCGAGGGAAGTACTGTCTAAACTCTTTAGACCAATTTAAAAGAATCTCAGGGGTCCTTCGTAATTTTCTAGGAACTTAAAAGAATCTCTAGGGACATTGTAATTTTTTTTTTATGTAAAGAATCTCGGGAAACCCAAGGATTTTTTTCAAAAATTTAATAGAATCTTAGAAGATCCGAGTGGGTTTTTTTTCTTTTTGAAAAATTTTAAAGAATCACCTGGGTTCCCAGTTCTTTTTTCTAAAAAGTTCCCTAAAAAAATATAAAAAATCTCTGCGTACCCAGCGTAATTTTTAAAGAATTTAAACGTATCTCGGGGGTTCCGAGTGTTTTTTTTTAACTTAAAGAATCTCTATGACCCCGTGTATGTTTTTTAATAATTTAAGGGAATCACAGGAAACCATAGTGCTTTTTACTTCCCGAGCGTAAGCAAAGGAAGTATTGTAATCGAGTCCGTCGGTCGACTCTCTACTTTTACGTTTTCTCGATCTTTCATGACCCCTAGAAGACGAAGAAATAGGTCTCCCATTTCCGTCTGTCTGTCCGTCTGTCCGTCCGTCTGTCCGTCCGTCTGCCGTCCCGGATTTTTATTAGACAGATAATCTCCGAGAGTACTCGACCGATTATTGTGAAATTTTGTACTTATATTAAGAATATCATGTAGATGGTAAAACGCTAACCAAAATTTGTCTAATCATCCCCACCACTAATGCGATGACGTCACTTCAAAATTGTACATAGTAAATGGGTTTTCAATTGTATAAAATAACATAGTCCTACACATGTAAGTAGTTTAGAACTCTGAATCGACTTTTCACCCGAAACGTCCAGATTTTTGGAAAAAAAAATCAAAATTATAAAACAACATTTTGAAATTTAATTTTTAATCTGCTAACCAGAATGCTTAGAAATGTTGCAGATGTTTTAAGGCTATAAAGAGCATCATTAATCTTTAGTCAAAAAATATTTGCTTATCCCCTCCAAAAACTTGATGACGTCAGCTCAAAAGTTTGTGGAATAAATCATATCTAAAATGTACAAAATATGATGAGTCTGTACTTGTGATCTATCACTCCATTCATATTTTTTGGATTTGCATATACAAGGTGACTCAAAAAAATTAATGAATGCGTAAATATATTTTATTGATTTAATCAGGAACTACAAAACCGAATGCTCTGAAATCTTGCAGATGTTTTAAGGTCATAAAGAGCATAATAAATGTTTAGTCAAAATATATTTGCTTATCCCCTCCAAAAACTTGATGACGTCAGCTCGAAAGTTTGCCGAATAAATCATATCTAAAATGTACAAAATATGATGAGCCTGTACTTGTCATTTATCACTCCATTCATATTTTTTGGATTTGCATATACAGGGTGATTCAAGAAAATAAATGAAAGCGTAAATTTATTTTACTGATTTACTCAGGAACTACAAAACCGAATGCCTCGAAATCTTGAAGATATTTTAAAATTATCATAAGCATGGTAAATTTTTGATCAAAACGTATTTGGTCGTCCCCCCTAAAAAATTTATGAAGTCACCACAAAATTTTGCTGAATAAATCCTATCTAAAATGTACAAAATATGGTGAGTCTCTTCTTTTGATTTATCATTCCATTCAAATTTTTTCGATTTGCATATGCAGGGTGACTCAAAAAAATTAATGAAGGCGTGAATATATTTTATCGATTTAATCAGGAATTACAAAACCGAATGCTTTGAAATCTTGGGAATATTTTAAAGTTATTATAAGCATGGTAAACTTTTGTTCAAAATGTATTTTGTTCATCCCTCCTAAAAAAATTGATGACGTCACCCTTAAATTTTGCTGAATAAATCCTATCTAAAATGCAAAAAATATGATGAGTTTGTACTTGTGATTTATCATTCCATTCATATTTTTTAGATTTTCTTAAGAGGTGGTTCAAAAAAATTAATGAAGTCAATTTATTTTATTGATTAAATTAAAGGCAACACTTATTATTAGTATTACACCCCAACCAACCCAATTTGGTAGACACAAAATTTGTTAAAGGAAAAACTCGGTTGAAGCATAAGGGTAGCACGCTTATTTACATCGACTTTAACATTACAGACCTGCATTTGTTTTATGCGTTCACTTGGTTCCGCGAACGTGAAATAGACATGTTTATAATCAACCAATTGTGAATTTCACCGTCAAGAATTAAAATAAAACCCAATGTTTTATATAATAAGCGGAAGTCGAAGCAATAAAACCGATGGTCGTTTTGTTTACAGTTTCTCTGTTTGAATCTCACGTATGCTGTTACGCCTGTCATCTTAAATTAAGAATGTTTATACATACACGATTTTCAGTTGCCTCTGATACGTATACGTGAGTAAATTGTTTCGTTATTTTATTGATTATTACAAATCAATATTCAAAACGACCCAATTCATTTTCCCGAAAATTTGAGAATATAATAATTTTATTCTTAGTATTACACTACATCTATCCCAACTGATATACGTGCCCTTGCAAAAATGTTGATGACGTCATCGCTTTTTTTTTTAAATTCCCACTACAAAAATGTAATGAGAAAAAAAACACAATAGGCATGCAGTCGTCAAGTTTCCGACAGCGAGGGAAGTACTGTCTAAACTCTTTAGACCAATTTTTTTAATTTAAAAGAATCTCAGGGGTCCTTCGTAATTTTCTAGGAACTTAAAAGAAACTTTAGGGACATTGGTAATTTTTTTTATGTAAAGAATCTCGGGAAACCCAAGGATTTTTTTTCAAAAATTTAAAAGAATCTTGGAAGATCCGAGGAGGTTTTTTTCTTTTTGAAAAATTTTAACGAATCTTCTGGGTTCCTAGTCTTTTTTCTAAAAAGTTCCCTAAAAAAATATAAAAAATCTCTGCGTACCCAGCGTAATTTTTAAAGAATTTAAACGTATCTCGGGGGTTCCTAGTGTTTTTTTTTTTTTTTTTATTTAAAAGAATCTATGACCCCGTGTATGTTTTTTAAAAATTTAAGGGAATCACGGGAAACCCTAGTGCTTTTTTTTTAATTTAAAAGAATCTCAGGGGTCCTTCGTAATTTTCTAGGAACTTAAAAGAATCTTTAGGGACATTGGTAATTTTTTTTATGTAAAGAATCTCGGGAAACCCAAGGATTTTTTTTCAAAAATTTAAAAGAATCTTGGAAGATCCGAGTAGGTTTTTTTCTTTTTGAAAAATTTTAAACAATCTCGGGGGTTTCTAGTCCTTTTTTCTAAAAAGTTCCCTAAAAAATATAAAAAATCTCTGCGTACCCAGCGTATTTTTTAAATAATTTAAACGTATCTCGGGGGTTCCTAGTGTTTTTTTTTAAACTTAAAAGAATCTCTTTGACCCCGTGTATGTTTTTTAATAATTTAAGGGAATCACGGGAAACCCGAGTGCTTTTTTTAATTTAAAAGAATCTCAGGGGTCCTTCGTAATTTTCTAGGAACTTAAAAGAATCTTTAGGGACATTGGTAATTTTTTTTATGTAAAGAATCTCGGGAAACCCAAGGATTTTTTTTCAAAAATTTAAAAGAATCTTGGAAGATCTGAGGAGGTTTTTTTTTTCTTTTTGAAAAATTTTAAAGAATCTCGGGGGTTCCTAGTCCTTTTTTCTAAAAAGTTCCCTAAAAAAATATAAAAAATCTCTGCGTACACAGCGTATTTTTAAAGAATTTAAACGTATCTCGGGGGTTCCTAGTGTTGTTTTTAAACTTAAAAGAATCTCTATGACCCCGTGTATGTTTTTTAATAATTTAAGGGAATCACGGGAAACCCTAGTGCTTTTTTTTTAATTTAAAGTAATCTCAGGGGTCCTTCGTAATTTTCTAGGAACTTAAAAGAATCTTTAGGGACATTGGTAATTTTTTTTATGTAAAGAATCTCGGGAAACCCAAGGATTTTTTTTCAAAAATTTAAAAGAATCTTGGAAGATCCGAGTAGGTTTTTTTTCTTTTTGAAAAATTTTAAAGAATCTCGGGGGTTCCTAGTCCTTTTTTCTAAAAAGTTCCCTAAAAAAATATAAAAAATCTCTGCGTACCCAGCGTATTTTTTAAAGAATTTAAACGTATCTCAGGGGTTCGTAGTGTTTTTTTTTTTAAATTAAAAGAATCTGTATTACCCCGTGTGTGTTTTTTAAGAATTTAAGGGAATCACGGAAACCTTAGTGTTTTTTTATTTAAAATAAACTGGGGGGGGGGGTCCTTCGTAATTTTTTAAGAACTTAAAAGAATCTTGAGGAACCTTGGTGGTCATTTTTTATGAGATAAAGAATCTGAGGGAATCCACAGTTTTTTTTTTTTGAAGAAGAAGAAGAATTTAAAAGAATCTTGGGGGATTCAGTGTTTTTTTTTTCTTTTGAAAAATTTAAAAAAATCTCGGCAGTTGAAAGTGTTTTTTTAAGTTTTCTGAAAAAAATATTAAAAAACTCGAGGCACTCAGCTTATTTTTTAAAGAATTTAAAAGGATCTAAAGAGTTCTTAATGTTTTTTTTTTTTTAATTTAAAGGAATTACAGGAAGCCTTATTTTTTAAGAACTTACAAAAATCTTGAGGAACCTTGGTGGTTATTTTTTGTTATATAAACTATCTGGAGGAACCCAAGGGTTTCTCTTTGAAAAATTTAAAATTATCTCGGGGCTTCCTAGTGTTTTTTAGTTCTCTGAAAAAAAAGTACCAGCGTATTTATTAAAGAATTTATAAGGATCTCGGGGGTCCATGGTAATTTTTTAAGAACTTAAAAGAATCTTGAGGAACCTTGGTGGTAATTTTTTATGTAAAGAATCTGGAGGAACCCAAGGGTTTTTTTTTTGGAGGATCTAAAAGAATCTCGGGGGATCATAGTACTTTTTTTTAAACATTTAAAGAATCTCGGGCTTCGGGGTGTTTATTAAAAGAATTTAAAGGAATCACAGGAAATCTTAGGGTTTTTTTTTAGTTTAAAATAAATTAGGGAGTCCTTCGTAATTTTTGAGGAAGTTAAAAGAATCTTAAGAAACTTGGCGGTTATTTTTCATGAGATAAAGAATCTGGGGGAATCCACAGGTTTTTTTTTGAAGAATTTAAAAGAATCTTGGGGGATTCAGTGTTTTTTTTTCTTTTGAAAAATAAAAAAAAATCTCGGCAGTTGAAAGTGTTTTTTTAAGTTTTCTGAAAAAAATATTAAAAAACTCGGGGCACTCAGCTTATTTTTTAAAGAATTTAAACGGATCTAAAGAGTTCCTAATATTTTTTTTTTTTAATTTAAAGGAATTACAGGAAGCCTTATTTTTTAAGAACTTACAAAAATCTTGAGGAACCTTGGTGGTTATTTTTTGTTATATAAACTACCTGGAGGAACCCAAGGGTTTCTTTTTGAAAAATTTAAAATTATCTGGGGGGTTCCTAGTGTTTTTTTAAGTTCTCTGAAAAAAAAAAGTACCAGCGTATTTGTTAAAGAATTTACCAGGATCTCGGGCGTCCATGGTAATTTTTTAAGAACTTAAAAAAATCTTGAGGAATCTTGGTGGTTATTTTTTTATGTAAAGAATGTCGGGAAACCCAATGCTTTTTTTTAAACTAGAGTTTGTTTTTGAGGAATTTCAAAAAAATATTCGGAGACACTGGTGGCTTTTTCTTGCAGAATTTAAAGGAAATCTCGAAAGTGTTTTCTTTTTAAAAATTTCAAAAATCTCGAGCGCCTACAGCGTATTTTTTTTAATTATCTCGGAGGTTCATATTGTTTTTCCAAAAAAATTTTAAAAATCTCCCTATTTTCTTGTAACAAAGAAAAGAATTTCAATAAATTCTAGCGTTTTTTAAAAAATAATTTAAATGAAGCCCTAGTGTTTTTGGAGGAATTAAAAAAAAATCCGGAGGATCCCCAGCATCTTTTTTTATTTATTTATTTAAAGAAGCACGGGGCAGCCTAGTTTTTTTTTTTGAAGATTTTAAAATAATCTTGATATAGTTTTGGAAATTTCTTTCTACCCTATAAAATTTTATTGGCTATAACGAGACGGACAGTAGTACAATAGCAAGAAATATTTACAACTTGAAGTTGTCGGGTGAACTGGTGTGAGCTATAAATATTTCCTACCATTGTACTAATGTCCACCTCCTTATTGTCAATAAAATTTTATAGGGTAGAATGAAATTCCCAAAACTATAACTGTTCTTCTATAGTTTTTTAAAGAAGAATTTCTATGGAATTAAAAAATCTTGATGGCCCAATGTATTTTTTGAATAATTTAAGAAACCGCGTAAGATCCTAGTGTTTATAAGAATTTAAAATAATCTTGAGGGATTTTTTTCATGTAAAAAATCTCGGACGAACTTCGTGTTTCCTTCTTTTAAGAGTTTAAAAAAAACTTCAGAGGCTTCCTTTTTTGTTGAAAGAATAAAAAAAGGTTCGCTTCAAAGATTAGAAGAACTTTTTCTAAATAATTATTCCTAGTCTAATGATTCCACGTTATTGATTACCATAAATACCTCTCATCTGCTTAATCACTTTCATTAAGCCTCATTTACTTTAATATTTTCGTAATTAACTGTAATTTTTTCCCATCTAGAAAAATCGTGCCAAATTACAACTAAATAATTCAAGAACTCATCGACTAAACTTAACCCTGCAGACAGAATCATTTCTATGATCATCAGAATAGCCACAACATGACCAAAAACCTCCTCCAAACTTTGCTACCCTGGCACGACCACATAATTTCCTTCATGTACCACAAAATTATCAAACTAGTGTTAAAAAGCGCTTTATTGTTCCACGTCGGTCTTCTACTTTTCGAAACAGTTTTAATTTCGTACAACGGCACCATCAAGTTCTTTGTAAAAATGTTCCCGTCTTGCTGCCTGTGTTGTGACGTATTTGACCAATCGATGCATTCAAACACTCTCACTTAATTTCGTTTTCAGGCAATTATTGTCATAGTGGCTGTCCTCAGACTCGAAGACAATTTAAAAAAGTACCACAACATTTTGGAATCAATTTCAGTACCTGTATCAAGTTCGAAAATAAAAAAATCGTCTCTGGACAATTTTACGACCTTCTTGGGGCACATTGTCATCAGTGGTGGTTTTTCTGTGCTGGCGGTAATCAGTACCTTCGTGTACCGAGACGCCGTCGAGAAGCATATTTTTGTAGTGATGGTTTCCTTGAGGGAGTACTGCATGGAACCGTTCGGTACTATTCTGACTTACGTTGCTTACAGTACAGCACCATGTGTGATGTCGTGCTATTTTTTCATCATAATCCACGTCCATTTCACGGTTCTCAAACTAAAACTCCAGTTCTACTTTCTGCGGTCAATCTTTACCGAAAAGTCACACTTTGTGAAAAAAATTGACGTTTACGAGAGCTTCGAGTATCAAGAGATGGTACGGATGACCATCAGGTTGTTCGCTAGACGACTCGCGTCTTTACTAAGGTCAGTACTAGTCGTATTAGTACCAAGTTACAAAAATAACACTCCGTAGATATTTAACAACAATAAGAACAAACGTCATAAACACGTGGACTCAAATTTTCGGATTTATCTACGTCATGACTAACATCGCTACGGTGTTTTCGTGTTTGGAGGTGGCTACAACTACAGAACCGCTAGCTTGAATTTTATTGTCATAATATTTTTGTAGATTGTTGAAAAAATTGGCGTCTCTACGGTAGTTTTCAATTTGATTGCAAATATTTACGGAATGTCGCTAACTCTGGTTTGGGGACAAGAATTGAAAGATATGGTGTCAATGAAATGTGTGGTTTGGGGTTTTATTATTGTTGGTGATTGTAGGGGGATGATGTTTTTGAGGGTTTGTGTCAGTGTTCTTGGTACTTATGTAACCAGAGGAATAAAACCAGCTTTCTTATAGTGATGGTTAATTGTAGCGAAGCGTTCACTGTGGACTTGTATGGGATCGGACCCATCGACATCAGCACTTCGGTTAATGTATTGGTGGTATAAATGGTTCGTTTTTTTTTTTAGTTGTGGATAGATTTTTAGGTTGTCGTATTCGGTTATTATGGTGCTATACGGTCTGAAATGAAAAACAGATGACCTGTCGATGAATGAATTAATAAATAAAATGACTAATTCTTTATTCTTCTAAATGTCTAGTGTCAAAATAAACACGTCAAAATTTATTCAATTGTGGCCAACTTATTATATTAGTTTAAACCTTACGATTTCACCTCGTTTCTGCGACAAATCCAAACGTTTTCCATTGAAATATCTCAATTTCAATTTTGGGATTTTCAATTCCTAAAATTTTTTATTTTTCGATTTCTCAATTTTACGATTTTTAATTATTTCGATTTTTCAATTTTTCAAATTTTGACGTTCCTAAATTTTCAGTTTTCCGATTTCTGAAGTAATCTTTTTTTTTTATTTTCCCGTTTCTCGACTGTCCAAAGTTTTTATTTTTCAATTTTTCAATCTTTCGATTTCTCAGTTTTCCAGTTTTTTAATTTCTCAGTTTTTTGGATATTTCTTTCAGTTTTGGGATTTTTTAATATTTCGGTTTTTGGACTCCTGGATTTTTTGATTCTCAATTTTTTTAAGTTTTGGATTTGCAGTTTTTCGTTAAACTTTGGATTTTTCAAATTTTTCAGATCTTTGGACGTTCTGATTATTCAATTTCTCGATTTATCAATTTTTCAATTTTAACTTGTCTTCTCGGCTTTCCACTCCTCGATTTTTCGATTTCCCAATTTTCCAATCTTTTAAGTTCTCAATATTTCGATTCTTCAATTTTTCGACTTCTGGATTTTTCGATTTTTTATTTTCTGGATTTTCAGTTTTTCGTTTTTAAACTTTAGATTTTGTTTGTTTTATACATCGATTTCTCAATTTTTCAACTTTCCAATATTTTAATTGCTCAATTTTTAAAATTCTAGATTTTTCGAACTTTCGAGTTTTCAGTTCTTCTACTCCTATATTTTAATTTTTCAATTTTCCAAAGTTTCGATTTTTCAATTTTTCGATTTATCGAGATTCGGACGTTTCGATGTTTTAATTGTTCGATCTCTCGGTTTATGAATTTTTCCATTTTTGAACTTTTGGATTTGTCGATTTTTTTTTTTGGCCTATTTCGGTTTCTAAATTTTTCAACTTATCGACTTTTCCACTCACCGATTTCTCAATGTCTCAATTTTTGAATTTTTCGATGTTTCGATTTTTGAATTATCCGATTTTTCAATTTTCCAATTTCTCTAGATTTGTTGATTTTTCAATTTTACGGTATTTTGATATTTCAATGTTTAAAATTTTTGATTTTCGATTTTTCAGTTCATCAATATTTTTTAATTTAAAAAATTTTGATCTTTCTGAATTTTGAGTTTTCCGGTTTCTCCATTAATCTATTTTTTGATTTTCCCATTTCTCGACTTGCCAAAGTTTCGATTTTTCACTTCTTCAATTCTTCAATTTTTCGATTTGTTGATTTCGCGATTTTTTACTTTTTGGAATTTCAATTTTTCGATAAACTTTAGATTTTTCAATTTTCGACTGTTTTATACCTCCTTCGATTCCTCAATTTTTAACTTTTAGATGTTTTAAATTTTGGATTGTCCAATTTTTCTCTTTTAAAATTTTTCGATTTTGTGATTTCTCCATTTATGGAATTCAGATGTTTCGATGTTTCAGTTTCTCGATTTATCAATTTTTCAATTTTTAACTTTTCTTCTCGGCTGCTCGATTTTTCGATTCTTGGAGTTCTCGGTTTTTCAATTTTTTACTTTTAGCCTTTTCAATTTCACCATGTTTCGATTTTTCACTTATCGGATTTTTTAAATTCTGTAGTTTCGATTTCTCGATTTGACGATTTTCCAGTTTATAGAATTTTAAATTTTAGATTTTTCGATTTCTCGATTTTTTGATTTTTCAGTTCTTCAGTATTTCTGTTTCAATTTTTCAAATTTTGACGTTGCTAAATTGTCAGTTTTCCGATTTCTCAATTAATCAGTTTTTGATTTTCCCATTTCTCGGCTTCTCAAAGTTTCGATTTTTCAGTTCTTTAATTCTTGGATTTTTCGTTTTTTCAACTTTGCTTTTTGGTTTTTCGATTCCCCAATTTTCCAATTTTTTAATTTCTTAATATTTCGATTTTTCGACTCCTGGATTCTTCGATTTTTTATTTTCTGGATTTTCAGTTTTTCGTTTTTAATCTTTAGATTTTTTTTTGTTTTATACTTCGATTTCTCAATTTTTCAACTTTCCAATATTTTAATTGCTCAATTTTTAAAATTCTACATTTTTCGAACTCTCGAGTTTCCAGTTTTTCTACTCCTATATTTTAATTTTTCAATTTTCCAATGTTTTAAATTTTCGATTTTTCAATTTTTTTAAATCTCGATGCATCGAGATTCGGATGTTTCGATGTTTTGATTGTTCGATCTCTCGATTTATGAATTTTTCCATTTTCTAACTTTTGGATTTTTCGATTTTGGCCTATTTCGGTTTCTCAATTTTTCGATTTTTCGACTTTTCCACTCCTCGATTTCTCGATGTCTCCATTTTTGAATTTTTCGATATTTCGATTTTTGAATTATCTGATTTTTCTATTTTCCAATTTTTTTCTAGATTTGTTGATTTTTCAGTTTTTTGATTTTCAAATTTTTGATTTTCGATTTTTCAGTTCTTCAATATTTTTTAATTTTTAAAATTTTGATGTTTCTAAATATTGAGTTTTCCGGTTTCTCCATTAATCTATTTTTTGATTTTCCCATTTCTCGACTTCCCAAAGTTTCGATTTTTCACTTCTTCAATTCTTCAATTTTTCGATTTGTTGATTTCGCGATTTTTTACTTTTTGGAATTTCAATTTTTCGATAAACTTTAGATTTTTCAATTTTCGACGTTTTTCCATTGAAATATCGCAATTTCAATTTTGGGCTTTTCAATTCCTACAATTTTTTATTTTTCGATTTCTCGAGTTTTCAGTTCTTCTACTCCTATATTTTAATTTTTCAATTTTTCAAAGTTTAATATTTTCGATTTTTCAATTTTTTGAGATCTCAATTTATCGAGATTCGGATGTTTCGATGTTTTGATTGTTCGATCTCTCGATTTATGAATTTTTCCATTTTCTAACTTTTAGATTTTTCGATTTTGGCCTACTTCGGTTTACTTATCGACTTTTCCACTCCTCGATTTCACGATGTCTCAATTTTTGAATTTTTCGATGTTTCGATTTTTGGATTATCCGATTTTTCAATTTTCCATTTTTTTTTTCTGGATTTGTTGATTTTTTAGTTTTTCGATATTCAAATTTTAGATTTTCGAATTTTTATTTTTTTGATTTTTTAATGTCTGGATTTCTCTATTTTTCAATTTTACGGTATTTTGATATTTTAATGTTTAAAATTTTTGATTTTCGATTTTTCAGTTCAATATTTCTTAATTTTAAAAATTTTCATGTTCCTGAATTTTGAGTTTTGCGATTTCTCCATTAATCTATTTTTTGATTTTCCCATTTCTAGACTTCCCAAAGTTTCGATTTTTCACTTCTTCAATTTTTCGTTTTGTTTATTTCGCGAATTTTTACTTTTTGGAATTTCAATTTTTCGATAAACTTTAAATTTTTCAATTTTCGACTGTTTTACCTACTTCGATTCCTCAATTTTTAACTTTTAGATGTTTTAAATTTTCGATTTTCTGATTTTTCTCTTTTAAATTTTTTTTTAATTTTTTAAATTCTGTAGTTTCGATTTCTCGACTTTTTGATTTTTCAGTTCTTCAGTATTTCTGTTTCAATTTTTCAAATTTTGACGTTGCTAAATTGTCAGTTTTCCGATTTCTCGATTAATCAGTTTCTGATTTTCCCATTTCTCGGCTTCTCAAAGTTTCGATTTTTCAGTTCTTTAATTCTTGGATTTTTCGGTTTTTCGACTTTATTTTTTGGTTTTTCGATTTCACAATTTTCCAATTCTTTAATTTCTAAATTCTTTAATATTTCTTACAATTTTGGAATTTTTCAGTACTTGGATTCTTTGACTTTTTAATTTTTCGACTTCTGGATTTTTCGATTTTGGCCTATTTATATTTCGAAAGATCGAAAAATTGGAAAATCAAAAAATTAAAAAATAAATTGGAAAATTGAAAATTTAAAAATTCCGATAATTGAAAAATTAAAATATAGAAGAACTGAAAACTCAAGAAATAATTTTTAAAATTAAAAAGTTAAAATATCGAAAAGTTGAAAAATTAAAAAATCGAAGTACAAAACAGTGAAAATATTGAAAAATCCAAAGTTTTAAAAATGAAAATTGAAAATCCAAAAAGTAAAAAGTCAAGAAATCGAAAAACAGAATTTAAAGAATCGAAATATCGAAATACTAAAAAATGCCAAAACTGAAAAATCGAAACTGAAATTAAAAAAAATATATTAACTGAGAAATCAGAAAACTGAAAATACAGAAATGTCAAAATTTGAAAAATTAAAAATATTCAAAAACTGAAAAACGAACAATCGAAAAATGTAAAATTTAAAACATTGAAAAATTAAAATTCGAAAATCTAAAATTTTAAAATCGAAAAACTTAAAAATCAGCAATCGGGAAATCGAAACTCGAAAAAATTGGAAAATTGGAAAACCGGATAATTCAAAAATCGAAACATTTTTCGATTTGTTGATTTCGCGATATTTAACTTTTTGGAATTTCAATTTTTCGATAAACTTTAGATTTTTCAATTTTCGACGTTTTTCCATTGAAATATTGCAATTTCAATTTTGGGCTTTTCAATTCTTACAATTTTTTATTTTTCGATTTCTCAATTTTATGATTTTTAATTATTTCGATTTTTCAAATTTTCAAATTTTGACGTTTCTAAATTTTCAGGTTTCCGATTTCTGAAGTAATCTTTTTTTTTATTTTCCCGTTTCTCGACTCCCCAAAGTTTTGATTTTTCAATTTTTCAGTCTTTCGATTTTTCAGGTTTCTGATTTTTCGATTTTTTAAGCCTACGATTTTTCGACTTTGCTTTTTTAGTTTTTCGATTTCTCAATTTTCCAGTTTTTTAATTTCTCAGTTTTTTGGATATTTCTTCCACTTTTGGGATTTTTCAATATTTCGATTTTTCGACTTTTGGACTCTTGGATTTTTCGATTCTCGATTTTTTTAAGTTTTGGATTTGCAGTTTTTCGTTAAACTTTGGATTTTTCAAATTTTTCAGATCTTTGGATTATTTAATTTCCCGATTTATCAATTTTTCAATTTTTAACTTGTCTTCTCGGCTTTCCACTCCTCGATTTTTCGATTTCTCGATGTGTCTAAGTTTCGATTTTTCAGTTCTTTAATTCATCGATTTTTCGTTTTTTCGACGTTGTTTTTTTGGTTTTTCGATTTCCCAATTTTCCAGTTTTTTAATTTCTCAATATTTCGATTTTTCGACTTCTGGATTTTTCGATTTTTTATTTTCTAGATTTTCAGTTTTTCGTTTTTAAACTTTAGATTTTGTTTGTTTTATACTTCGATTTCTCAATTTTTCAACTTTCCAATATTTTAATTGCTCAATTTTTAAAATTCTACATTTTTCGAACTCTAGAGTTTTCAGTTCTTCTACTCCTATATTTTAATTTTTCAATTTTCCAAAGTTTTAAATTTTCGATCTTTCAATTTTTTGAGATCTCGATTTATCGAGATTCGAATGTTTCGATGTTTTGATTGTCCTATCTCTCGATTTATGAATTTTTCCATTTTCTAACTTTTGGATTTTTCGATTTTGGCTTATTTCGGTTTCTCAATTTTTCGATTTTTCGATGTTTTGATTTTCGAATTATCTGATTTTTCAATTTTTCAATTTTTTCTAGATTTGTTGATTTTTCAGTTTTTAGATTTTCAAATTTTAGATTTTCGAATTTTTATTTTTTTGATGTTTGGATTTCTCTATTTTTCAATTTTACGGTATTTTGATATTTCAATGTTTAAAATTTTTGATTTTCGATTTTTCAATAAACATTTACTTAAAAAAAATATATATTCTTTTTTATTTTTCAACTTTCAGATGTTTTAAATTTTTCTCTTTTAAAATTTTTCGATTTTTCGATTTTGTGATTTCCCCATTTATCGAATGTTTCGATGTTTCAGTTTCTCGATTTATCAATTTTTCAATTTTTAACTTTTCTTCTCGGCTGCGCGATTTTTCGATCTTCTGATTTTTCGATTTCTCGATTCTCGGATTTCTAGGTTTTTCAATTTTTTACTTTTAGCCTTTTCAATTTCCCCACGTTTCGATTTTTCACTTATCCGATTTTTTAATTTTTTAAATTTCGATTTCTCGGCTTTTTGATTTTTCAGTGCTTCAGTATTTCTGTTTCAATTTTTCAAATTTTGACGTTGCTAAATTGTCAGTTTTCCGATTTCCCAATTAATCTGTTTTTGATTTTCCCATTTCTCGGCTTCTCAAAGTTTCGATTTTTCAGTTCTTTAATTCTTGGATTTTTCGTTTTTTCGACTTTGTTTTTTGGTTTTTCGATTTCACAATTCTCCAATTTTTTAATTTCTAAATTTTTGGATGTTTCTTTAAATTTTGGGATTTATCAATACTTGGATTCTTCGACTTTTTGATTTTTCGTCTTCTGGATTTTTCGATTTTGGCCTATTTATATTTCGAAAGTTCGAAAAATTGGAAAATCAAAAAATTAAAAAATAAATTGGAAAATTGAAAATTTAAAAATTCCGAAAATTGAAAAATTGAAATATAGAAGAACTGAAAACACTAAAAATTGAAAATCCAAAAAGTAAAAGTCAAGAAATCGAAAAACAGAATTTAAAGAATCGAAATATCGAAATACTAAAAAATGCCAAAACTGAAATATCGAAAAATTGAAAAACAAAAGAAAAATTCGAAAAATCAAAAATCAAAAACCTGAAAAATTGAAGAAATGAAGAACTAAAAAATCGAAACTTTGGGAAATTGAGAAATGGGAAAATAAAAAAAATAGATTAACTGAGAAATCGGAAAACTGAAAATACAGAAATGTCAAAATTTGAAAAATTAAAAACATTGAAGAACTGAAAAATGAACAATCGAAAAACTGAAAAATCAGCAATCGGGAAATCGAAACTCGAAAAAATTGGAAAATTGAAGAACCGGATGTTCAAAATCGAAAAGCCGACAAATCAAAAAATCGAAAAATTCAAAAACTGAAATATCGAAAAATCCAAAAACTGTGAAAGTATGAAAAATAGAGAACCACCAATTGTGACTAAAAATTTCCAAAAATTAATACAAAACAGAACACAAATGACTTTAACCATATTTTAAGTCTCTTGTTATGAAAATATAGCTATGTATATTAAGAAAAAAAAAAGGAAAAATATAAGCCCCACCCACCCACCCTATCTCAATTGTGATGATTTTTTTATTCGTCGTGAGCCAAGAAGGCGGAGCTTAACTGCAAAATCCTTATTTCTCTACAAGAAATTAAAAATTGGTCGAAAATTGTTTCGACAGAACTTCCCTCGCTCCTGAAGAACAATGCAACAAATCCATCGTTTCTCTGTCATAGGAAACTTTTCTACCTGTGTCTGGTTAGAATAGTGCCTAATAGTGACCAATTCACTTAAGTTTATGTTTCCGTGTATTATTGTTTGCGATTTAAAAAATTTAATTTAAAACCACCCTTTTCTGAAGTGTGCATGTTACGCTACTGACTGACCGTCCGTTGTCAGATTCAGATGATTCACCATGTCGAACTTAAAGTAATCCATCTCTCACAACCTTTGTCCTTCAACACTTGCTCAAGTGTTTATTTATGTTTGTGCATCGAAAGAATGTCATCTTGTGGTTTTCCTTAAAATGTTGATCAAAGTTAACCTAAAAACTTGTTTTTTTCATATCAGTGTACGTAAAAATAAACCAAGTGTTCAGATAGTGGGTATCAAAGGTTAACAATTAATGGTCTATAATTACTGATAATATCTACTCTACAAGCATAATTATGAAAATTAACCTTTAAATTACTCGTTTTATGGACAAGTGGTACGAATGTTGGTTTTATTTTTTTAAGTACCTTTAGTACCAACAGTAGTAATGTCAAAAACAGACACGTATAACAACCAAGAGGATGAAGTAAGTAAAGCTCGACTAGAAAAACTAGACCAATTTTTTGTTCAGAAGATTGTTCTACAACCTTTCAACCATTTCAAACAACTACCACCTTTGGACGACTTCATTGCGAAAATCTGGGCGGCCTCTAACTACTGGTTTCAAGTACCCAAAGACGATTTGAAAAAAATTACCATCTTGGCAAACAAATTAGTAGCCGCGATTTATTTGTAATAAGTGAAATTTTAACCACAAAAAAATTAAATTGGACGTGATGTTATTATAGAATTGACGATTTGACCGATAATGCGCAACTTCGTCGAGGAATTGTGGCGTCCCATTTAGTCTATGGAAACCCTCGAGCGATTTATGGGTCCATTTATGGTGCCATTTCCGCAATGGCAAAATTTGATGAGCTCAAGGTAAGAAATTCGAAAGTTACAAGCCATAAGAAACCGTTTGTAGGTCATTGATGGTTTTATCACGTTGGGTTTAAACTTGTTCCAAGGGCAGGCCATGGAAATGTACTTCACCAGAAATGGAATCTGCCCCTCGGAAAAAGAATACCAGGAAACGGTAGTCAAAAGTATGTACATTTTTTTACATAGAAGTATCTAAACCGACTCGTAGAAACCACTTCAGCTATTTCGTTCTCGTTTTTTCTGCAACAAGTTTTTGCTAGGACCCATAAGACAAGCGATTTTGAGCCATTTCTGGTCACACTGGGACTGTTTTTCCAAATTTGCAACGACTACATCAGTCTGACGTCCCGCAGCGTAACGAAAGTCCAAAATTTTGCGACACTTGTAAATTTGTTTGCTCGTAGTACGCAGACCTTAAAACTTTCGGAGACGACATAACAGAGGGGATATTTACTTTTCCCGTTATACATGGAATAAGAAAGCGTCCTGAAGATCATCGACTTAAGGGTATTGTTTTTTTTTAGTTTAAACTAAACAAATTGCAGCCTTAACTGTATCCAGACATCCTCAAGCAAAGAACAACTGATCAAAATTTGAAACTACATTTTGTTAAATTGTTACAAGAATTTGGAAGTTTCGACTACACACTGCAAACTCTAGCAAAACTGAAACACAACTGTGTCGAAGAAATGAAGAAAATCGGACCGAATCCGGAAATGGAAAACCTTCTAAATGATGCTTTAAATCACATAGGAGCTCTCGTAATGTGACAAGGTTTATTTTTCTAGAAAACATGAATCAATTAATTAACAACGTAAACAAACGCTTTCGTTTCTTCTAACCAGTGTTAAAAAATCCTGTATGCAGATAGGCAAAAAATAATCACTTTACCAGACACCAAAGGTTAATAAATAATACGCCACAACAAAGCAAACATTTGCTTTTCTCACACAAACACCGTTATTCATTTAACTCATTAAAAGGTCAGATTATCAGTGTTGACGTTCGTCGTCTCAAAACAAATGTCGTCGCGTTTCGGAAAAATATAGAGACATCTTCCGGGTTGTGATTTCCAGTTCTCCATTCTTCGGTTACGTGGTTTTGTTTGATTTGCGTGTTTGTTCCAGTGTTTTTTTCTGGTTTAATTCGGTTTATTTGTATGATAAACAAGTATTGACGAAAGTAGAAACTTTATTGTCTGAGTTTGTGCTGGGAGCTGAGCGAAAGGTCTGGTAATTCTGAAATTCTAGAAACCCCATGAAAAATTCTGGTTCTTTTAAATTCCTTTAATAATTGTGTGAAAAAACACTAGGGGCTCCGAGATTATTTAATTAAAAAAATGACCCCCAACATTGTCCCAAATTATTTAAAAAAACACTATAGGGGTTCCCAAGATTCTTTTAAAATCTTTATAAACGCTAGTGTTCCGAGATTTTTTTAAATTCCGCCAAAAAAAAACACTGAGAGCCACGGAAATTATTTTAAAATCTTAAAAAAAAAACACTAGGGTTCACCGACATTCTTTCAAAATATAAAAAAAAACCACTAGGGTCTTCCCCGATTTTTTAATACTTCCAAAAAACTCACTAGGCGTCGCCGAGATTCTTTTAAATTAAAAAAACAGTAGGGGGCTTCGGAGATTCTTTTAAATTCCTCAAAAAACCACGAAAACACGAGGATTCCCTCAGATTCTTCTACATTCTTCAAAAAAAAAACACTTAAGTCGCCCGACATTCTTTTAAAAAATAAAAAAAAACACTAGGGACGCCCAAAATTCTTTTAAATTATTAAAAAACACTAGGGGGTTACGACATCATTTAGATTTAAAAAACAGGGCGAAGGTCCGGAAATTCTTGTAAATACTTCAAAAAAAAAACACTAGGATCCCCTGAGATTAATTTTAAAGTCCTACAGAGTCGCGATACTCCTTTAAATTCGTCCTGAAAATTCGTTTAAATTCGTAAAAAAAAAACACTTGGATTCCCCAGATTCTTTAAAATCCTTTAAAAACACCCTTAAAGCCCACCACTAGGGGGTCCCTGAAAATCTTTTTAAATTCTTCAAAAAAACAACAAGAAAAATGGTCGAAAAAAAAACGATAAAAAAACGCCAAAAAAGCGAAAGAAGAAAGATAAAGGCGCCAAAGAAAACAAAAAATCAGTATAAAACAGCGAAAAAAAAAAACAAAAACGGTGAAAATAGTAACAAAGAAAAAATGGAAAAACAAGGAGAACAAACAAAAAAGGCATCATCTTTTTTATGAAAAAAGTTCCGCAAAAAGTGCCAAAAAAGGGACAAAAAAACTTAAAAGAAGAACGAAAAACTAACAAAAACGATGAGGAAAAAAGCAATGAAAAAGCGACGAAAAACAACAAAATAACGACAAAAAAATGTGGACAAAAAAAGGCGTCAAAATATGTCAAAAAAAAAAAACAAAAAACGGAAGAAAAGTGGTAACAAACAAGAATCGAAAAAAATGGATAATAAAAAAGCGACCAACAACAACGACAAAAACAAAACAACAAAAAAAAGAATTGGAAAAAAAAGGACAAACAAAAAAGGCGTCAGAAAGAGACAAAAATATAAGAATAAATAGTAACAAACAAAAAATCGAAAGAATAGCGAAAAGCGGCAAAATAAAAACAAAAAAGAAGGAAATACAAAAAAGTAGAGAAAAAAGGGTGGAAAAAGCTTCAAAAAGGGTAGAAAACAAAGTAATAATAAGACTGAAAAAAGGAACAAGAAACACGACAACAAACTTAAAGAAAAAAGATAAAAATAACAAAAGGAGTAACAAACAAAAGCGGACAAACAAAAAAGGTGCCAAAAAACCGACGATGGTTTAGAGAGAAGCACTAAAGAATACGTGAAAAAATAGTAGCAAAAAAAGAAGCGAAAAAAGAACCAAAACTAAAAAGAGACAATCTGAAAACCTAAAAAAATAACGAGGAAAAAAACAAGAAAAAAGAGGTCAAGAAATCAAAATCAAAAAAGTTCGGAAAAAAAGAAAAAAACTTCGAGTAACAACAAAGTGCCAAAAAGGATCGGAAAAGGTGGACAAAAAACAACAACAAAAAAAGAAGGAAGGTAAAAATACAGTAAAAAAAACACAGACGAAGGCGCCAAAAAAAAAACAAAAAGCACGAGAGAAAAGTGAAAAAAGAAAACAAAAATGTTGAAAAATAATTACAAACAAAAAACGATGAAAATTTCCATTTAAAAAATGACTCAAAAAAAAAGCGGAAATGCGATCAAAAAAACTACAAGAAAAAACAGAAAAAGACAAAACAAGGAGAACAAACAAAAAGGGCGTCAAAAAGCCGCCGAAAAAATTTCCGAGAAAAAGCACAAAAAAAATAGTAACGAAGTCGTTGAAAAAAGCCATTAAAAAACGAAAAAAGGGACAAATAAACTTAAAAGAAGCATGAAAAATTAACAACAAGGATGAGGTTAAAAGTAACAAAAAGGCGACAAAAAACGACAAAATAAAAACTAAAACAATGAACAAACAATAAAGGCGTCAAAATATGTCAAAAAAAGAAGAAAAATAGTAATAATCAAGAATCAGAAAAAAGGACCATAAAAAAAAGGGTATAAAAAATAAGCAACAAAGAATGAGAAAAAAAAGCACCAACAAAAAGCGTCAAAAAGCGCCACAAAATGTAACAAACAAAAAATCAAAAAGAACAGGGAGAAGCGACAAAATAACAACAAAGGAGAAACTTGAAAGACTGAAAAAAGGAACAAGAAAAACGACAAAAAATAACAAAAAACGCGTCAAAAAACCGACAAAGGTCTGGTTAAAAGCACAAAAAAAAGGAAACAATAGTAACAAACAAAAAAAGCGAAAAAAGTCATAAAAACAAAAAAAGTGACAAAGGAGAAAAACTAAAAGGAGACGACCAAAAAACATAAAAAAAATGACGAGGAAAAATCGACAAAAAAGAGATCAAGACAAGTTCCGAAAAACAACAAAAAGTGGTGGATAAACAAAAAAAAACATAAAAAAAGACGACAAAAAAACAAAAAAAGGAAGTCAAACAAAAAAAACACGCAAAAGAGAGAGAAAATAACAAGCAAAAAACGAAAAAGAGCCGATGGAGTCAAAAAAAAGCGAAAAAAGAAGAAAAATAGTAATAATCACCAAACAAAAGCGCCAAAAAAGTCCGAAAAAGGAGTCAAAAAAATTCAAATAAATAGTAACAACGAAAAAATCGAAAAGAATAGCGAAAAGCGACAAAATAAACAACAAAAAAGGAGATACAAAGAAAGTAGAGAAAAAAGGGTGGAAAAAAGCTTCAATAAAAGGAAGAAAAAAAGTAACAAACAAGACTGAAAAAGGAGCAAGAAACACAAGAAAAAAGTAAAGAAAAAGATAAAAATAACAAAAGGTGTGACAAAAAAAAGTAGACAAACGAAAAAGGCGTCAAAAAATCGACGAAGATATAGAAAAATGCCCCAAAAAAAAAACGTAACGAACAAAAAAGACGAAAAAAAGAACCATAAAAACGAAAAAGTACCAAAAACAAGACAAAAACTAAAAGAGACGATCAAAATATCGTAAAAAAATGACGAAAAAAACGTCAAAAAAGAGGTCAAGAATAGCGCCAAAAACAACAAAAAAAATGACGAAAAAAAGTGGTGGGAAAACAAAAAAAGCATCAACAAAATTTCGGAAAAAAGAAAAAAAAGTGCAAAAAAGGGTCGAAAGAAAGTCGCCAAAAAAAGTCGACAAATAACCAACAAAAAAAAAAGAAGGAAGGTAAAAAGAAAGCGAAAAAACACAAAGGCGTCAAAGAAAACCAAAAATTACGAGAAAAAGTAAAAAAGAAAACAAAAACAGTAAAAAATAATGACAAACATTAAACGATAAAACTTGCCATTTAAAAAAAAGAGTCAAAAAAAGCAGAAATGCGATCAAAAAGACTACAAAACAAAAAAAAGGCAGAACAAGGAGAACAAATAAAAAAGGTGTAAAAAAACGGCAAAAAAAATTTCCGAGAAGTCGTCAAAATATGTCAAAATAGAATAGAAATAGTGATAATCAAGAATCGGAAAAAAGGACCATAAAAAAGAGGGTAAAAAAAACAACAAAGAATAGAAAAAAAGGACAAAAAAAAGCGTCAAAAAGCGCCAAAAAAAAGAGTCAAAAAATAAATAGTAACAAACAAAAACTCGAAAAGAATAGCGAAAAGCGACAAAATAAGAACAAAAATGAGAAACAAAAAAGACTGAAAAAAGGAACAAGAAATTCGACAAAAAACTAAAAAAAATAAAAGGAGTGACAAAAAAAGTTGACAAACAAAAAACGCGTCAAAAAACCGACAAAGGTTTGGTTAAAAGCGCCAAAAAAACCGTAAATAATAGTAACAAACAAAAAAACCAAAAAAGAGTGATAAAAACAAAAAAAGCGACAAAGGACAAAAACTAAAAGAAGACGACAGAAATCCTAAAAAGAATGATGAGGAAAAAACGCCAAAAAAGAGGTCAAGAAAAGCATCAAAAAACGACAAACAAAAGAGTGACAAAAAAGTGGTGGATAAACAAAAAAAAAATAAAAAAATCGGAAAAAAGGGTCGAAAAAAGTGGCCAAAAGAGACGACAAAAAACAAAAAAACGTCAAAAAAAGAAGTCAAACAAAAAAAGTCACAAAAAATAGACAAAAAACCTTAAAAAAAGAGAAAAATAATAACAAACAAAAAAAGGTGAGAAAAAAAAGAAAGGCGACCAAAAAAAAACAAGAGTGAGAAAAAGTAGAGAAAAAATGGTGGAGAAAAAGCTTCAAAAAAAGGGAGAAAAAAGTAACAAAAAAACTGAAAAAAGTAACAATAAATACGACAAAAAAAACTAAAATAAAAAGGAACGCGTCACAAAAAAAAAACAAAAAGGCGTCAAAACACCAACATAGGTCTGGAAAAAAGCCGCAAAAAATTGTAATAAATAGTAACAAACAAAAAGAGCGAAAAAAGGGCCATAAAAACAAAAAAGCGACAAACAAGGACAAAAATTAAAAGGAGACCACCAAAAAACCTAAACAAAATTGCAAGGAAAAGAACGACAAAAAAGAGGTCAGGAAAAGCGCCAAAACACAACAAAAAAAGTGATAGATAAACAAAAAACCATCGAAAAAAAAAGGAAAAATGCAAGTAACAAGAGGTGAAAACAAAAGGTCGAAAAAGTGGCCAAAAAAAGACACAGAAAACAACAAAAAAAAACGTCAAAAAAGAGGTCAAGAAAAGCATCAAAAAACGACAAAAAAAGAGTGACAAAAAGTGGTGGATAAACAAAAAAAAATAAAAAAATCGGAAAAAAAAGGGTCGAAAAAAGTGGCCAAAAGAGACGACAAAAAACAACAAAAAACGTCAAAAAAAGAAGTCAAACAAACAAAGTCACAAAAAATAGACAAAAAACCTTAAAAAAAGAGAAAAATAATAACAAACAAAAAAGGTGAGAAAAAAAGAAAAATAGTAATAACCAAAGAAAGGCGATCAAAAAAAAACAAGAGTGAGAAAAAAGGAAAAATGCAAGTAACAAGAGGTGAAAAAAATGGTCGAAAAAGTGGCCGAAAAAACGACGACAAAAAACAAAAAAAACGTCAAAAAAAGAGAGAAAATAGTAACAAACAAAGCGACTAAAAATAAAGGTGGACAAACGAAAAACTGAAAAAGAAGTTAAAAAAACAGAAAAATAGTAATAAACAAAAGTCGGTTTCGGTTTTATTAACAAGTTTTCAGTTATCAGTCCAATAGTGACAGCATTACATTACAGTTACGTCAAATTTAAAATTCAAATACCTAATTCTGATTCGTCGGAATTTGAAAAACCGCGAAATCGTGACGTCACCGTCATCATTAACCTACTTAAAACAAAACAATAACACCACATAATTACCTTAGCACGTGTGTAAACGTAAACACACGCAACAAAACCCACTTAATTTCAGTGAAACCTCTTGAAAACCGTGCGTTAATTAAAAAACAGTTAAAAAATTACCCCACACTTTATTCGTTACGAAATTCAACAAACCTCATTAAAATGCATCTAAACATCTACTTTCCTCGTGAACTTTGTTCGCATCACCAGACACAATTATCCAGTTATTTCCACGCCGAGAAAAACAACCGCAAGACAATCCTTCGGTACTAAAGTTTAAACAGTTGCCTCGAGCACCAAGAAAACTCTACAATTTTACGACTCTCGTTTGAACTCCATTAAATCCCACTGAACATCTTAGCCTCTAAGCGTAAGCAAGAAAGATTATAAATATTTTTTAGGACAAGGGTTGCTGAAAGCCAGCCAACTCGGATGAAAACTGACGTTTTAATTTCGTCGCTCGAATTAAGCCTCTTGCGGATTTTCCCGGCTAATGTGAGCTTGTACTTTAATATGTGAATTAATGTCGCATAAATGGGTTTTGCTTGTCGTCGTTAAAGTGATAAAGAGGGTGTCCTAATTCGAAGTGGCGCCAAATTCGAATTTCAAACACGCGATTGTGGTTGGTCGAGAGAAAGCGCGCCAGCGTGACGTCAACCCTATTATTAACCTACTCTACTCACAATTAAAACTCCGAGTCCGTCCCTGCGAATTATTCAATTAACACACTCGTGTTTACTTAAACCGAACACGCGATAAGCCAACATAAACAAACGTCAGTCACTCACGTTTCGGTAAAAATTCGGGACGTCTTCAGGACTCTCGAACGACGTTTTTGCCGGGTCCACCACGTAGAACATGCGTCCCAACCCCTCGGCGACTCCGCCAAAAGTGGCTTCGTCCGCTCCGGCTGCCACCATCTCGACGAACACTGAAGTGATTTCTTGCGTATGATTGGAGCAGTGCTGCATTATCAAGTGAATTTTTGCTTGAGGATGAGGTAGTGCAAAAGACAGTTCATCTGCTGGCAAATCACCAACTGAGAGGCTATTTTAAGATGACAACTAGCAAAGGTTTGAGCGACTTTATCAGCAAAAGCTCGACGTTGTTCTAGAGTGGGTTGGTGGGGAATTTTAAATGTTAATCGAGCCACAAATCTTATCACCTATGACGGCTCGGTTTGACGTGAAAGGTGTTAGTAGTGATAAGGCCGAGGCGAAGTGGGGGCCGAAAAAATCCTTCGATTTTAACAATATCTGCGTTCGGTAAAGTGGCCTTCACATTGACACTGAAATTAATATAAACAGACACACCTTGATAATGGAGTATTAGCAGTCATCACAAGCGTTGACCCCGGTGAGGTCAGAGGCGCCGAGTGCGGGTGGAAACGGACGGATTTTTTTTAATAGTGGAAAATTTTCTTGGGTTTGGTTCTAGGAAGAAAGGTGTTCGAGGAATTGAGGCGACGTTGACTTTTGTTGTTGTTTTGCATGCTTTCGTCGGACGTTAAATGGATAACTGCATAGTCATGGTGATTAAGAAAAATGTTAATTGGACGGGTTTGTAACAATAGGGAGAAATTACATCAGAAGTGTTTTTCTTTACAGGTGAAACGGTTTTCTGAAAGATGTAATTTCTGCAAAATCTTCATCAGACTAGTTAGTATGTAATAAAATAATAATTAATAAGTAACATGTTTATTTCGTCTAACTAGTTCGACACGTACATGTTTGTTTTTTTTTTTAAGAAAATTAGCGGAAACAGTATAAGTCAATTTTTACGAATATATTTCTCTATGAATGTGATCTTGTTAATTTAGCACAAATTTACCTTAATATTTTATCAAAATAAACGATGTTAAGTCGGTTTAGTATTCTAATTGTTGTTTTAAAGTCGCTTTAGATGTAATCAAGTAGTTGTTTCAATTAAAAAAAAAAATGTTGCATCGCACCGATTCACTATAAAAATGCTTTCAAACTCGTATTTTGAAATTAGGCCGTCTCAGTTCGACGATCACGTCTGTGGATTAGCCATGGAAAATCAAGTGTCACAATGAAATTAAATTATTCCTCTATTCTCACTCAGAAATCACTAAGCAACCCAAATTCCACGAAATTCTTAATCGTAGTGCGCGACCCCGTCAAAGGAGACATCTCCGATTACACATCGTGATACGTCCTGGGAGCCCGTCACCCGCTACCTCACTCAGTAATCGGTGCCCGTAAATTTTAATGCATTCTTATTACTAAAATCTCATTAAAATTGAATGTTCTACTGCGATTAGATGAAAAAGCGAGTGTCTGCTTGTGTTATGTTGTCAGTTAACACCAATAGGTAACGAATGAAGTAACGAAATTGCATGAGGTGAAAAATTACAAAGCTAAAAAAATTACATGAGGTTAATTCAAACAAAGAATTTTCATGATGTTAAATTATGCCACACTTTTAACAAAATTCACTATACTGTGAACTGGCGGCGGATTAAAATAATTTCTTCCCTTAGGCAGTTATCAACGTTATTAGCATCGTTATCCTCATTACATCACCGCTTTTTTTTACTTTTTTCAAATCCCATTTTCTATTAGTTCCCACTCCCACTCCTTAGGAAAATATAAGTTGCCCCGCCCACCCTCCCTGTCTTCAATTCAGTGATTAATTTTATCCACTCTGAATGAAATGAATGACCTTCTATTGAACAAAAATACTATTAGTCGTTAGAATGAAAAAGGTGGGGGTGGGCGGGGTAGTACTTGCTAAGATAAGACTGTTTTTGGCAAATGACTTATTTTCTAAGAAAACGATGGGCGGGTGGGTGGGGCTAGCATTTTCTAAGATATGATTGATTTTGACACTTGACATTTTCAACCATTTTTGAGATTGAGCTAGACATTTTCTTGTAGATTTCGACATCCAGAAGTCATTTCCGGTTTCCTTTTTTTCGGAAATTCTTACCGATTTTCCAGAATCTCTAATTGAATTGACACTTTTCACAATTTTTTAAAAAGTTTACGTCATCTCAAGTCAACGAAATAAGAATTTAATTTTATACCAAATAGTATAACAAAAAAAAATAAGGTTAGCGCTTTTTTGTCCTTTTTTTACATCCTATATTCTATTAGTTCCCACTGGCACTCCTTAGGAAAATATAACTAGCCCCGCCCACCCACCCTACCTTGACTTCAGTGATTAATTTTATCTAGTCTGAATGAAATGACTGATCTTCTATTGAACAAAAATACTATTCGTCGTTAGAAAGAAAAAAGTGGGGGTGGGCGGGGTTAGTACTTGCTAAAATAAGACTGTTTTTGGCAAATGACTTATTTTCCAAGAAAACAAAGGGCGGGTGGGCGGGGCTAGCATTCTCTAAGATATGATTGATTTTGACACTTTTGACATTTTCAACCATTTTTGAGATTGAGCTAGACATTTTCTTGTAGATTTCGACATCCAGAAGTCATTTCCGGCTTCCTTTTTTTCGGAAATTCCTACCGATTTTCCAGAATCTCTAATTGAATTGACACTTTTCAAAATTTTTTAAAAAGTTTACGTCATCTCAAGTCCACGAAATAAGAATTTAATTTTATAGCACATAGTATACCAAAAAAATTACGATTAGCGCTTTTTTCCTGTTTTCACATCCTGTGTTTTATTAGTTCCCACTGCCACTTCTTAGGAAAATATAACTAGCCCCGCCTACCCACCCTGCCTTCATTTCAGTGATTTATTTTATCCAGTCTGAATGAAATGACTGATCTTTTATTGAACAAAAATACTATTAGTCGTTAAAATGAGAAAAGTGGAGGTGGGCGGGGCTAGTAAGATAAGACTGTTTTTGGCAAATGACTTATTTTCCACGAAAACAAAGGGTGGGTGGGCGGGGCTTGCGTTTTTAAGGTATAACTGATTTCGACACTTTTGACATTTTCAACCATTTTCGAGATTGAGCTAGACATTTTCTTGTAGATTTCGACATCCAGAAGTCATTTTCGGCTTGTTTTTTTCGGAAATTTCTACCGATTTTCCAGAATCTCCAAATGAAATATGGCAATTTTCACAATTTTTTAAAAAGTTCACGTCATCTCATGTCAACGAAATAAGAATTTAATTTTATAGCACATAGTATAACAAAAAAAAAATAAGATTGGCGCTTTTTTTCCTTTTTTTACATCCTATATTCTATTAGTTCCCACTGCCACTCCTTTGGAAAATATAACTAGCCCCGCCCACCCATCCTGCCTTCATTTCAGTGACTAATTTTTTCTAGTCTGAATGAAATGAATGATCTTCTATTGATCAAAAATACAATTAGTCGTTAGAATGAGAAAAGTGGGGGTGGGGGGGGGGGGCTATTACTTGCTAAGATAAGACTGTTTTTGGCAAATTACTTATTTTCCAAGAAAACAAAGGGCGGGTGGGCGGTGGTAGCATTTCCTAGGAATGACTGATTTTGACACTTTTGACATTTTCAACCATTTTCGAGATTGAGCTAGACATTTTCTTGTAGATTTCGACATCCAGAAGGCATTTTCGGCTTCCTTTTTTTCGGAAGTTCCTACCGATTTTCCAGAATCTCTAATTGAACTGACACTTTTCACAATTTTTTAAAAAGTTTACGTCATCTCAAGTCAACGAAATAAGAATTTAATTTTATACCAAATGGTATAACTAAAAAAAATAAGACTAGCGCTTTTTTTTTCCTTTTTTTTACATCCGATATTCTATTAGTTCCCACTGCCACTCCTTAGGAAAATATAACTAGCGCCGCCCACCCACCCTGCCTTCATTTCAGTGATTAATTTTATCCAGTCTGAATGAAATGAATGATCTTTTATTGAAAAAAAATACTATTCGTCGTTAGAGTGAAAAAAGTGCGATTGGGCGGGGCTAGTACTTGTTAAGATAAGACTGTTTTTGGCAAATGACTTATTTTCCAAGAAAACAAAGGGTGGGTGGGCGGGGCTAACATTTCCTAAGATATGACTGATTTTGACACTTTTGACATTTTCAACCATTTTCGAGATTGAGCTAGACATTTTCTTGTAGATTTCGACATCCAGAAGTCATTTCCGGATTCCTTTTTTTCGGAAATTCCTACCGATTTTCCAGTATCTCCAAACGAAATATGGCAATTTTCACAATTTTTTAAAAAGTTCACGTCATCTCATGTCAACGAAATAAGAATTTAATTTTATAGCACATAGTATAACAAAAAAAAAAAAAGATTAGCGCCTTTTTTTTCCTCTTTTCACATCCTATGTTTTATTAGTTCCCACTGCCACTCCTTAGGAAAATATAACTAGCCCCGCCTACCCACCCTGCCTTGAATTCAGTGATTAATTTTATCCAGTCTGAATGAAATGAATAATCTTCTATTGATCAAAAATACAATTAGTCGTTAGAATGAGAAAAGTGGGGGTGGGCGGGGCTAGTACTTGCTAAGATAAGACTGCTTTTGGCAAATGACTTATTTTCCAAGAAAACAAAGGGCGGGTGGGCGGGGTTAGAATTTCCTAGGATATGACTGATTTTGATTCTTTTGACATTTTCAACCATTTTCGAGACTGAGCTAGACATTTTCTTGTAGATTTCGACATCCAGAAATCATTTCCGGCTTCCTTTTGTTCGGAAACTCCAACCGATTTTCCAGAATCTCCAAACGAAATATGGCAATTTTCACAATTTTTTAAAAAGTTCACATCATCTCATGTCAACGAAATAAGAATTTAAGTTTATAGCACATAGTATAACAAAAAAAAAAAGATTAGCGCTTTTTTTCCTCTTTTCACATCCTATGTTTTATTAGTTCCCACTGCCACTCCTTAGGAAAATATAACTAGCCCCGCCCACCCACCCTGCCTTGATTTCAGTGATTAATTTTATCCATTATGAATGAAATGAATGATCTTCTATTGAACAAAAATACTATTAGTCGTTAGAATGAAAAAAGTGGGGGTGGGCGAGGCTAGTACTTGCTAAGATAAGACTGTTTTTGGCAAATTACTTATTTTCCAAGAAAACAAAGGGCGGGTGGGCGGGGCTGGCATTTCCTAACATATGACTGATTTCGACACTTGACATTTTCAACCATTTTCGAGATTGAGCTAGACATTTTCTTTTACATTTCGACATTAAGAAGTCATTTCCGGCTTCCTTTTTTTCGGAAATTCCTACCGATTTTCCAGAATCTCCAAACGAAATATGGCAATTTTCACAATTTTTTAAAAAGTTCACGTCATCTCGTGTCAGCGAAATAAGAATTTAATTTTATGGCACATAGTATAACAAAAAAGATAAGATAAGCGTTTTTTTTTCTTTTTTCACATTCTATATTCCATTAGTTCCCACTGCCACTCCTTAGAAAAATATAACTAGCCCCGCCCACCCACCCTGCCTTGATTTCAGTGATTAATTTTATCTAGTCAGAATGAAATGAATGATCTTCTATTGAACAAAAATACTATTAGTCGTTAGAATGAGAAAAGTGGGAGTGGGCGGGGCCAGTGCTTGGTAAGATAAGACTGTTTTTGGCAAATGACTTATTTTCCAAGAAAACAAAGGGCGGGTGGGCGGGGCTAGCATTTCCTAAGATATGACTGATTTTGACACTTTTGACAATTTCAACCATTTTTGGGATGGAGCTAGACATTTTCTTATAGATTTCGACATCCAGAAGTCATTTCCGGCTTCCATTTTTTCGGAAATTTCTATCGATTTTCCAGAATCTCCAAACGAAATATGGCAATTTTCACAATTTTTTAAAAAGTTCACGTCATCTCATGTCAACGAAATAAGAATTTAATTTTATAGCAAATATTATATCAAAAAAATTACGATTAGCGCTTTTTTTCCTTTTTTCACATCCTATATTCTATTAGTTCCCACTGCCACTCCTTAGGAAAATATAACTAGCCTCGCCCACCCACCCTGCCTTCATTTCAGTGATTAATTTTATCTAGTCTGATTGAAATGAATGATCTTCTATTGAACAAAAATACAATTAGTCGTTAGAATGAGAAAAGTGGGGGTGGGCGGGGCTAGTACTTGCTAAGATAAGACTGTTTTTGGCAAATGACTTATTTTCCAAGAAAACAAAGGGCGGGTGGGCGGGGCTAGCATTTCCTAAGATATGACTGATTTTGAGACTTTTGACATTTTCAACCATTTTCGAGATTCAGCTAGACATTTTCTTGTAGATTTCGACATCCAGAAGTCATTTCCGGATTCCTTTTTTTCGGAAATTCCTACCGATTTTCCAGTATCTCCAAATGAAATATGGCAATTTTCACAATTTTTAAAAAGTTCACGTCATCTCATGTCAACGAAATAAGAATTTAATTTTATAGCACATAGTATAAAAAAAAAATAAGATTAGCGCTTTTTTTTCCTTTTTTCACACCTATGTTTTATTAGTTTCCACTGCCACTCCTTAGGAAAATATAACTAGCCCCGCCCACCCACCCTGTCTTCATTTCAGTGATTAATTTTATCCACTCTGAATGAAATGAATGATCTTCTATTGAACAAAAATACTATTAGTCGTTAGAATGAAAAAAGTGGGGGTGGGCGGGGTAGTACTTGCTAAGATAAGACTATTTTTGGCAAATGACTTATTTTCTAAGAAGACAATGGGCGGGTGGGTGGGGCTAGCATTTTCTAAGATATGATTGATTTTGACACCTGACATTTTCAACCATTTTTGAGATTGAGCTAGACATTTTCTTGTAGATTTCGACATCCAGAAGTCATTTCCGGTTTCCTTTTTTTCGGAAATTCTTACCGATTTTCCAGAATCTCTAATTGAATTGACACTTTTCACAATTTTTTAAAAAGTTTACGTCATCTCAAGTCAACGAAATAAGAATTTAATTTTATAGCAAATAGTATAACAAAAAAAAAATAAGATTAGCGCTTTTTTTGTCCTTTTTTTACATCCTATATTCTGTTAGTTCCCACTGGCACTCTTTAGGAAAATATAACTAGCCCCGCCCACCCACCCTACCTTGATTTCAGTGATTAATTTTATCTAGTCTGAATGAAATGAATGATCTTCTATTGAACAAAAATACTATTCGTCTTTGGAATGAAAAAAGTGGGGGTGAGCGGGGTTAGTCCTTGCTAAAATAAGACTGTTTTTGGCAAATGACTTATTTTCCAAGAAAACAAAGGGTGGGCGGGCGGGGCTAGCGTTCCCTATGATATAACTGATTTCGACACTTGACATTTTCAACCATTTTCGAGATTGAGCTAGACATTTTCTTGTAGATTTCGACATCCAGAAGTCATTTCCGGCTTCCTTTTTTTCGGAAATTCCTACCGATTTTCCAGAATCTTTAGTTGTATTGACACCTTTCACAATTTTTTAAAAAGTTCACGTCATCTCATGTCAATGAAATAAGAATTTAATTTTATAGCACATAGTATAACAAAAAAAATTAAGATTAGCGCTTTTTTTTCCTTTTTTCACATCCTATGTTTTATTAGTTCCCACTGGCACTCCTTAGGAAAATATAACTAGCCCCGCCCACCCACCCTACCTTGATTTCAGTGATTAATTTTATCCACTCTGATTGAAATGAATGATCTTCTATTGAACAAAAATACTATTAGTCGTTAGAATGAAAAAAGTGGGAGTGGGCGGGGCTAGCACTTGCTAAAATAAGACTGTTTTTGGCAAATGACTTATTTTCCAAGAAAACAAAGGGCGGGTGGGCAGGGCTAGCATTTCCTAAGATATGATTGATTTTGACACTTTTGACATTTTCAACCATTTTCGAGATTGAGCTAAACATTTTCTTGTAGATTTCGACATCCAGAAATCATTTCCGGTTTCCTTTTTTTCGGAAATTCCTACCGATTTTCCAGAATCTTTTGGCAATTTTCACAATTTTTTATAAAGTTCACGTCATCTCAAGTCAACGAAATAAGAATTTAATTTTATAGCACATAGTATAACAAAAAAAATAAGATTAGCGCTTTTTTTTCCTTTTTTCACATCCTATGTTTTATTAGTTCCCACTGCCACTCCCTAGGAAAATATAACTAGCCCCGCCCACCCACCCTGTCGTCAATTCAGTGATTAATTTTATCCACTCTGAATGAAATTAATGATCTTCTATTGAACAAAAATACTATTAGTCGTTAGAATGAGAAAAGTGGGGGTGGTGGGGCTAGTAATTGCTAAGATAAGACTGTTTTTGGCAAATGACTTATTTTCCAAGAAAACAAAGGGCGGGTGGGCGGGGCTAGCATTCTCTAAGATATGACTGATTTTGACACTTTTGACATTTTCAACCATTTTCGAGATTGAGCTCTAGACATTTTCTTGTAGATTTCGACATCCAGAAATCATTTCCGGCTTCCTTTTTTTCGGAAATTCCTACCGATTTTCCAGAATCTCCAAACGAAATATGGCAATTTTCACAATATTTTAAAAAGTTCACGTCATCTCATGTCAACGAAATAAGAATTTTATTTTATAGCACATAGTATACCAAAAAAATTACGATTAGCGCTTTTTTTCCTTTTTTCACATGCTATATTCTATTAGTTCCCACTCCCACTCCTTAGGAAAATATAACTAGCCCCGCCCACCTACCCTGCCTTGATTTCAGTGATTAATTTTATCCACTCTGAATGAAATGAAGGATCTTCTATTGAACAAAAATACTATTAGTCGTTACAATGAAAAAAGTGGGGGTGGGCGGGGCTAGTACTTGCTAAAATAAGACTGTTTTTGGCAAATGACTTAATTCCTAAGAAAACAAAGGGCGGGTGGGCGGGGCTAGCATTTTCCAAGACATGACTGATTTTGACACTTGACATTTTCAACCATTTTCGAGATTGAGCTAGACATTTTCTTGTAGATTTCGACATCCAGAAGTCATTTTCGGCTTCGTTTGATCAACTTTGATGACTCTGTATAATCAACAAATGGGTTCATAAAATATTTGGTTCTAAAAAACACAATATTAAATGTTGAAATATATATCCAGACTTTTACGTAGGAACATTAACTCAATGTTCCGAAAGTCTTTTGTATTTCTGGTTATAAATCTTAACAACATAACAGCTTCATTACAAATGTTGTTGATGTGCAATAAATGTCAGTTCAGAGTCAAATGTGACAACCAATGCTTTAACAGTAGATTTTTTTGTTATTATAATACTCCTATTATTTATGTTGTAATTATATATGATCTTGCATATTTTCCTGGAAAACGACACAACGCAGCATTTATCAACATTTTCAGTTTCAGTGAAATTATTACAGATATACCTGCCGTGCGATAGATAGAATCACCGTCGCGGGGGAGAACAGCCCCGACCAGGAGCTTCAAACATCGCTTGTGCTAGAACGCGCTTATGGGTATTATTGTTGACTGCCATAATTTTAAATTTGCCGCCACACGATTCTGTCAATTTATATTCCATTGGTATTGACTGTACAGAAGTCTTCAGTGTTTTCCAGTTCTTCGTTGTATAAAGCCCAGTTCATCAGCCTAGGGGTCTTGTACGTCTTGGTCTCTATGTCTATACATCTTAACGTATATATAATCCATCTATGATCTGACACTGACGGAACTAAGGAGGAGCAGTGTTACGAAATAAACCCATTGGCCGCCCCGGTACGACGCCCATGAGTTTTCTCGAGGGTTTTCTAGTATTTACGGCAGCCGGACGCTAAAGAAAAGCCTGGAAGCGAAAGTCGTGATGAGAATTCCAGAAAAACCTCGATCGCGGAATATCCTCATAAATGTATAACATGATTTTCGTAGCGATTTACCACGAATGTTGCAGTGGGAAAAATAAAAAACTTGCAATACTAAAATGGTAATATTTAATCACAATACATAAAAATACCGATCATCACAATAAAACATTCACAACAGTCTTTTTCACGTCCCCATCCTCTGCTTGAACTTCCTTAGAAACTCCTTGGCCAACTTATCACCCTGTCTAGTCTCCAAGGCCGTAATGGCATCAGTACCTAAAACCCAACTCTTACAAACTCTCCACCTCAAGTCTTCAACACTTACTTAAATTAGAAGGCCGGATCAAAGGCAAGTACACTGGGGTCAAATCAGTCAGAGGCGTAGCCGAGACGTCCACGTCCTTAAAATGCACAAAAGCCTCCCCTATATACTGATTGTTGTATCCCAACAAATCTTTGTCTTTAACACTAAAAAGAACAAGTCCGTCTTCCACGTCTTTATAGTCTTCCGGTAAATTTCTACAACAAAATCAAAATCAATCACGTTACAATTTCCACTCTTTACTCACATCACAAAATCCTCTTCGTACAACGGAAACAGCGTCCTGTGGTGAGTCTGCGTCTTGGGCTTCGGAATCCCGATAAACTTGTGCTCCGGAAGGAGGTGAATCCGGACGAAGGAGTCGCTGCTTCCGTTCGAATCCATCGCGATCAAATTCCTGGCATTGACCACCGACACCTTCAAAGTGTTGTTGTCTTCGAACTTCGTCCTCACACAAACCTCTCCGAACCTCGACTCCTCCAGATTCCTGAACTCCTGGTACAAGTCCAGGTGCACTTGGTGGATCAAGTCGTTGGTTTCCAGCCCGTTGACCTTCAACCGCATCTCAGTCCTCTGGAGGTTGACGCAGTCCAGTGTGGAGTTCTTGAACGACCCCATCATGAGGTTGAGCGTCTTGTGGAGGTTGGCGAAGAACGAAGGCGGCCGTCGCTTCTCCACACTCGAGGTGATGATCTCGTCCAAGATCTCCCCCACGTTCTCCCACACGATCTCCACGATCCTGTTGAAATTCTCCTCGTTCAGCTCGTTGTTCAGCGTCGTCAAGTTGTTGTCGACGTAGAGCATCAACCGGTCGATGCTGTTGCTGTCTTGGTTGAAGAGTTCGGCGCCTTCGATGAGCAGGCGCTTCATGGAGGGCACCATCTGAAAACGACACTGGTTAATAAACACCGTGACAGTCGTTTTTTGACCGACCTTCTTGACGACGGTTTCCAGCAGCGCGATGATCTCGTTCCGGACGGTGTCGATTGCGTTGGCGATGACGTTGTTGAGGGTGTCTTGGCACCGTTTGGCCTCGATGGCGCTCTTCAAGTCGGATAGCTTCTCGATGACTTCTTTCATGCCGAGTTCTTGGGTGAAAGGTTGGAGGGATTGTCTGACGTACTCGATGTTGTTGATGGCTAAGCACCATTCGTTGGTTACTTCGAATTTTTTTTCGTAGATGTTGTCTTTGTCGCCCATTCCGTCGACTCGCATGGACATACGTTCGGCGTAGAAGACGCAGCAGCGGCAGATGTCCTGGAAGGTTGCATGTCGTGTGAGAACAGCATTAATCGAATTAGGGTGTTTTTGGGGTTTTTTTGTACCTCGTGGGGTGAAAATGAAAGTTCTTGTTGCTTTTTCTGCACAAGTGAATGTGTTGTTTATTTTTAAAAGTAAGTTTTTTTGGAAAAATTTCGATGTAGCATGTCGTGCGAGAACAGCATTAATCAAAGACTATTTTAAATAGTTTTAGGATTTCTGCGCCATTTGAAGGGATGGTACGAGACCCCCGAGAAGGTTTCACATTCTTAAAAAAAGACATCTGACGCCACCGAGAAGGTTTTATATTTTTAAAAAAGAAAATTGAGACCTCGAGGGGGTTTCACATTCTTGGTAAAATACATTTGGGGCCCCCGAGAAGGTTTTACTTAAAAAAAAAAACATTTGGCGCCCCCGAGAAGGTTTTACACTTTTAAAAAAGACAATGGGGACCATCGAGAAGGTTTCACATGAAAAAATCCATTTGGGGCCTCCGAGAAGGTTCTATATTTTTCAAAATGACAGTTAGGACCCGCGAGAAAGTTTCAAATTTTTAAAAAAGACATTTGGCGCCCCCGAGAAGGTTTCACATTAAAAAAAAAAAACGATTTGGACCCCAGAGGTTTTACATTAAAAAAAAGACGATTGGGCCCCCCGAGAAGGTTTTACATTTTTAAAAAAGACAGTTGGGGTCCCCGAGAAGGTTCACATTAAAAAAAAGATACATTTGGCGCCCCTGAGAAGGTTTGATTGACATTTAAAAAAATAAACGATTGAGACCCCCGAGAAGGTTTTACATTTTTAAAAAAGACATTTGGGACCCCCGAGAAGGTTTTACATTTTTAAAAACGACATTTGGGACCCCCGAGAAGGTGTCACATTTTTAAAAGACAATTGGGACCCCCGAGAAGGTTTCCCATTCTTAAAAAAAAGACATTTGGGGCACTCGACAAGATTTAATATTCTTAAAAAAACAGTTGGGTCCTCCGAGAAGGTTTCATATTGTTTAAAAAAAGACATTTGCCCCCCCCCCCCCTCCCGAGAAGGTTTTACATTTTATATATGACATTTGGCGCCCATGAGAAGGTTTCACATTAAAAAAAAAAGACGATTGGGACCCCCGAGAAGGTTTTAAATTTCTAAAAAAGACATTTGGCACCCCCGAGAAGGTTTCACATTCTTAAAAAAAGATATTTGGTGTCTTTTTTAAAAATGTAAAACCTTCTCGGGGGTCCCAAATGTCTTTTTTAAAAATGTAAAACCTTCTCGGGGGTCTCAATCGTTTATTTTTTTAAATGTCAAACCTTCTCAGGGGCGCCAAATGTATCTTTTTTTAATGTAAAACCTTCTCGGGGTCCCGACTGTCTTTTTTAAAAATGTAAAATCTTCTCGGGGGCGCCAAATATCTTTTTTTAAGAATGTGAAGCCCACTCGGGGGTCCTAACTGTCTTTTTTAGAAATTTAAAACCTTCTCGGGGGTCCCAATCGTCTTTTTTTTAATGTGAAACCTTCTCATGGGCGCCAAATGTCATATATAAAATGTAAAACCTTCTCGGGAGGGGGGGGGGGGGTTTACGTTCTTAAAAAAGACAGTTGGGACCCGCAAAAAAGTTTCACATTCTTAAAAAAAGACATTTGGCGCCCCCGAGAAAGTTTTACATTTTTAAAAGAAAAAAAGGCGATAAAAAGAAGACAGAAAAGCCAAAACGGAGGTAAACAAACGAGAAAAAAAAATGTATGATGAAAGTGCCAAAAATTCACCAAAAAAAAACATAATGGGCGATAAAAAAGGAACAAAAAAAAAGCCACGCAAAGGGCGATAAAAAAGGCGGCAAGAAAACAACAAAAAATGTGGAAAAAAAGCGAAAAAAAAACAGATTAAATAACAAAACAGAGGCTAAAAGTCACCAAAAATGCCCAAAAGATTCAGTAAGAAAAAACGACAAAAAGCGAAAAATTTGACACAAATGGCCAAAAACAGGTAAAAAACAACGCCAAAAGCACAAAAAGGGCAAAGGAAAACAGAACAAAAAAAGTGAAGGAAGAGAAAAAATAAGCGGAAAAAGGCGCCAACAAGTACCAAAAAATAGAAGAAAAAAAAAGCGACAAAACTAATAAAAGAGAGGAGGCAAAATGCGATAAAAAGAAGAGAACAAAAGAACGTGGAAAATAAGACAAAAACTCCAAAAAAAAAAAAAATGGAAAACGCAAAAAAGCGACTACAAGGCGAAAAAAAGGAATAAAGTGACGACGAAAGAAAGGTTAAAAAAACCTGAAAAACCCCCAACAGACAAAAAAAAAGCGAAAAAAAAAACAAAAACAAAGCGAAAAATCAAAAATCCAAAAAAGGGCAATAAAAAGAGGACATCAAACGACAAAAACAAGGTCAAAAACAAAAAAAGAAAGCAGCAAAAAAAAACGAAAAGGATAAAAACACGACAAAGAATGACGAAAAACCGCCAAAAAAGCTGAACAAAGTACCAAAAATTCACTAAAAAAAAAAGTGACAAAATACAGAAACCGGCAAAAAAACGGTTGACATTCAAAAAAAGGCGACAAAAAACAAGACCAAAAAACGAAACAAATGAGAAAGAACATAAAAGGCGACAAAAAAAGAAACAAGAAAGGGGCGATTAAAAAACGGCAAAAAAAAAGTGAAAAAAAAAAGACAAAAAAAAAGCGAAAAAAATGGCGACCAAGAGCAAAACAGAGGCCAAAAATCACTAAAAAGGCGCAAAAGACTCAGAAAAAACGAAAAAAGAAAAAAAAACAAAAAGCGAAAAAAATGTTTAAAACAGCGCCAAAAAATACAAAAAAGGCGACAAAAAAGTGAAAAAAGTCCACGAAAACCTTGAACAGGCGACAAGGAAAGCGATAAAAAAGAGCAATAAAAAAGTACTAAAAAACGAGCAACAGGAAAAACCAAAAAACGGCAACGAAACCAAAAAATCGGCCAAAAAAACAGGACGAGGGTAAAAATCGGCAAAAAACGGTAATAAAAAAGCCAACAAAAAAAGAGCGAAAAAAGAAGGTTAAAAAAGGGACAAAAAATGTCGCGAAAGCCTGAAAAACACAAAAAAAGGCAATGAAAAACGGAACAAAAATTGCCTAGGAGAAGAGAAAAAAGCGCCAACAAGCATCAAGAAAAGAAAAAAGAATATGAAAAACAAGACAAAAATGCGAAGAAAAAAAGACCAAAAAAAGCCGAAAACGCTGAAAAAAAAATGAAGTGAAAAAAAAGGAATAAAGTGAAGAACGAACACCTAAAAACAAGCGAAAAACTCCACAACAGATAAAAAAAAGGCAAAAAAAAATTTAAAAAAAGCAGCGAAAAATCCAAAAAAAGGCCAATAAAAAGAGAATATCAAACGATAAAAAAAAAGTGAAAACAAAAAAAGAAAGCAGCAAAAAAAGACAAAAACTAGAAAAAAAAAAGCTGAACAAAGTGCCAAAAATTCACCAAAAAAAAAGTGACAAAAAACAAAAACCGGCAAAAAACGGTTGACATTCAAAAAGGCGACAAAAAAACACCAAAAAAAAACAAATGAGAAAGAACATAAAGGGCGACAAAAAAAGAAACAAGAAAGGGGCGATAAAAAACGGTAAAAAAAAATGTGACAAAAAAAAGCGAAAAAAAAATGGCGACCAAGAACAAAACAGAGGCCAAAAATAACTAAAAAGGCGCAAAAGACTCAGTACGAAAAAACGAAAAAAGAAAAAAACAAAAAGCGAAAAAATTTGACACAAATGGCCAAAAACAGGTAAAAAAACAACGCCCAAAAGCACAAAAAGGGCAAAGGAAAACAGAACAAAAAAAGTGAAGGAAGAGAAAAAATAAGCGGAAAAAGGCGCCAACAAGTACCAAAAAATAGAAAAAAAAAAGCGAGAAAGGGGCGATTAAAAAACGGCAAAAATAAGTGAAAAAAAAAGACAAAAAAAGCGACAAAAATGGCGATCAAGGACTAAACAGAGGCCAAAAATCACTAAAAAGGCGCAAAAGACTCAGTTAGAAAAACGAAAAAAGAAAAAAAACAAAAAGGCGACAAAAAAGTGAAAAAAGTCCACGAAAACCTTAAAAAGGCGACAAGGAAAGCGATAAAAAAGAGCAATAAAAAAAGTACTAAAAAACGAGCAACAGGAAAAACCAAAAAACGGTTTAGAAAATGGCAACCAAAAACCAAAAAAACGGCAACGAAACCAAAAAATCGGCCAAAAAAACAGGACGAGGGTAAAAATCGCCAAAAAACGGTAATAAAAAAGCCAACAAAAAAAGAGCGAAAAAAGAAGGTTAAAAAAAAGGACAAAAAATTGTCACGAAAGCCTGAAAAACACAAAAAAAGGCAATGAAAAACGCAACAAAAATTGCCTAGGAGAAGAGAAAAAAGCGCCAACAAGCATCAAGAAAAGAAAAAAGAATAAAAAAGCGAAAAAATTGAAAAACAGGGGAGAAAAAACGCGAAAAAAGAATCGACAAAAGAATATGAAAAACAAGACAAAAATGCGAAAAAAAAAGACCAAAAAAAGCTGAAAACGGTGAAAAAAATAAAGTGAAAAAAAAGGAATAAAGTGAAGAACGAACACCTAAAAACAAGTGAAAAGCAGCGAAAAATCCAAAAAAAGGCCAATAAAAAGAGGATATCAAACGACAAAAAAAAGGTGAAAACAACAAAGAAAGCAGCAAAAAAAAGCCAAAAAAAGAAAAGGACAAAAAACACAATAAAAAATGACGAAAAACCGCTAAAAAAGCTGAACAAAGTGCCAAAAATTCATCAAAAAAAAGTGACAAAAAACAAAAACCGGCAAAAAACGGTTGACATTCAAAAAGGCGACTAAAAAAAAGTAAACAAATGAGAAAGAACATAAAGGGCGACAAAAAAAGAAACAAGAAAGGGGCGATAAAAAACGGTAAAAAAAATGTGACAAAAAAGACAAAAAAAAGCAAAAAAAAATGGCGACCAAGAACAAAACAGAGGCCAAAAATAACTAAAAAAGCGCAAAAGTGAAAAAAGCCAAAAAAGTCCACGAAAACCTTAAAAAGGCGACAAGGAAAGCAATAAAAAGTACTGAAAAAAGGCAACCAAAAACCAAAAAAACGGCAACGAAACCAAAAATGCGGCCAAAAAAACACGACGAGGGTAAAAATCGCCAAAAAACGGCGATAAAAAGCCAACAAAAAAAGAGTGAAAAAAGAAGTATAAAAAAGGGACAAAAAACGTCGAGAAAGCCTGAAAAACGCAAAAAAAGGGCAATGAAAAACGGAACAAAAATTGCCCAGAAGAAGAGAAAAACGCAGAAAAAGCGCCAACAAGCATCAAGAAAAGAAAAAAGAATAAAAAAGCGAAATAATTGAAAAATAAATGCGAAGAAAACAGACCCAAAAAAGCTGAAAACGCTGAAAAAAAATGAAGTGAAAAAAAGGAATTAAGTGAAGAAAGAACAGCTAAAAACAAGCTGAAAACCCCCAACAGATAAAAAAGGGCGAAAAAAAAAATAAAAAAAAAAGCAGCGAAAAATCCAAAAACTCAAAAAGAACAAAAAGGACGATAAAAAGGGGAGAGAAGACGACAAAAAAGGCCAAAGATAAAAGAAAACAGCAACAAAATACAAAAAAAACGAGAAAGAATAAAAAAATCCGAAACAAAATTAGTGACATAAAACACGACAAAATAAACACCAAAATAAATCTCAAGAATCTAAAAAAAAACAAAAAAAGACGACCTAAAACTGCCGGAAAAATGCCCCAAAAGTCTAAAAAAGGCGATTAACCAGATTTGACCTCACTGCTGTAAAAAAGCCAACAAAAAAAGAAGAAAAAATGCGAGAAAAACCAACAAAAATGATGAAATAACAATAAGACAGCCGAAAACAACAAAAAAAAATCGGTAAAAAAGAAAACTGATTTTGAAACAAGTTGTAGTGTCACATGTCGTGTGAGCACAGCATCAATAAAAAAAATTTCACACGACTTGAAGAGAAAGTGAGAGTTCTTGTCACTTCCTTAACACAAAAGAACGCGTTTTTAATTTTTTTAAACAAGAGTTTAGCAAAAAATGTGAATGTCACCTGTCGCATGGGCCCAGCATCAATCAAACAACCACCTCCAAACGCCAAAAATTAGAAATTCTCGGTTATTTTTACACAAACAACGACCTTTCAGCTACCTATTCTGTACAATTATTTTTTTATTGTTATTTTTAAACTCACATCTATTATCTTGGCAATGAACGTGTAGCACCCCTCAACATCCGGCCAACTGAGTTGCTGCCAAAATACTTTCACCTACAAACAAACAAATATAACCTCCAATATACACACATAGACGACACCTACTTGATAAAAAATAGTCAAAGTATCAACAGCTGAAGAACTATACTTCACGCTGGTGTCCACCGGCACCAAATTATCCAACTCCACGGCCTTCTCGATCCTTTGAAGTGCTTTAAAAACGGCTATGTCCAGCCACTGGGCGACACCCCCGTGGAACCACTGGTGGAAATTCTTAATATGGAAAGTTTCGTGGTCCACCTGACACAAACCCTGCCCCAGAACCACGAATCTGTGCAGAGCTAAGTACAATTCAAACAGCGTGGTGCCTTCTTTGAGCGGCTCGTCGGAGTCGGTTTCCGCCGTGGTGAAGCCTGTGAATGACAGTTTCTTCAAGTTCTTGCAGATATCGCGAACGTCGGGTTCAGCGAGGGCCGAAATCTTCGCTTGGTAGAAGACGTAGAGGGACTTGGTGTATTGGAATGAGATGGTTCTGGAATGAATCAAACACAGTGACGAATTTTGCGATTTTGAACCTTACTCACTCTTGAAACAGTTTATCGTAGAACTCTAGAGCCTTCTGTAGGTCGCTGCGCACCAGCTGGATCGCCTGAATCAAGTACTGTAGCTTCCCCCCACCACCGTCTTGTTGCACATTGTTCTCGATGATGTGGTTAAACCAATCCTCGGCTCCTTGTTTCACCGCGTCCTCCACCACCCCCAAAACGTCTCTGTGGCAGTTGTCGCAGTACGACAACCACGGATACCAACCACTGGGAAACAAATCCATGTCCTGGGGGATCCCCAACACCGTCACGTTCCTCAAAATACTCAACACTTCACTCAATTGTTGCACCGTCGTTTTATCCTTGAAGTCTTTCTTCCGTATCTTCCGGATGACCGTGAAGCACGAAGGCAACAACTTCTTCACGGCGTCCCAGAAGATCTTCACCTCGTCTTCGCCGACCCCTCCTTGGAGCGGCTTCACCAGCTTGTCCACCAGCTTGGCGAACAGCGTGAAGGACAGAGGGTGGTTGTGGTGGACGCACGCGTACACCGACAGCTGGCACAGCGCTACCTCCGCGGGGGTGAGTCCCGACTGGGCTATGTGCTGCACCAGGAGGGCCTCTCCTTGGGGGCTGAAGTTGCCGCACCACCAGAAAGGCGCCACCTTGGACACCTCGAGTTCGTGCAAGAGGAGGATCTTCAGCATGTGGCGGTGCTCCTGCTGGGCCACCTGGTGATTCTTCTCCGAGCTGAAGGCCACGCGGACTTTGATGACGCCTTGGCGGGGAATTTTGTTCTTCTTGTCGAGGCTGTACCACATGGTCATGCCGGAGGCGGGGATGGTGCTGAGAGGGATCCGGGAGACGCCGATGAGTTCGTTGTCGTGCTGGCCGGTGGTGGCGGCGACGGCGATCTCTTTGATGAACTTGCGCATGCCCTTGACGCCCTTGACGTCGGAGAAGCGGCCGAACTTCTCCTTGACGGACTCGGCGGCGTCGAAGTCCCACACCTCGATGCAGAGGGTGTCGTCGTTGCAGTTGTCGGAGACGGGTCTGTGGAGAAGAGGTTGTTACTGGGTCCTTGTGGGTAAAAAAACAAATCGGAAGTCCAAATTTTGGGACTTCAGTGTTCGCAAATTTTGGACTTCAGACTTTCTTCTTAATTTGATTTTTCTATTTATATGGAATTACTGGACTTGCGGTTTCTCTGTAGAAGATTATAATTTCTGGAAAGTTTATAATTTTTGGACTTCAAATTTCCAAGATTTAAAAACATTTCACAATTTTCTTAAACATTTGAAGGCGATAATCTATTGCCACATTTTTCAGTACTATTAAGTGTTACATGGTATTGAAAATTTTATGTTTGGACTTACGGCTTCTGTCTAGAAGCTCACAACTTTTTCAAATTTCTGAAAATTTTCCAAATGATTACAATTGTTAGTCCCACTTAAAATTCTTCGAAATTGTGTCACAGTATTTTAATTTTTATGTTTGAACTTACGGCTTCTCTCCTGAAGACAATAACTTTTTCAAACTTACGAAAATTTTCCAAATGTTCACAATTTTTGAAAAAACTACCAAATTCTATACTATTTTTAGACTTCCAATTATCAAAATTTTAAACTTTTCGCAATTTTGGTAAATATTTCAAAACAAAATCTAATTTTTTCGAGTACCTACTTAACACTTTATTTTTGGATTTACGGCTTGTCCCAAAATTATTTTTTTCAAAAATTTTCCAAATGTTGCAAGTCTTCAGTAATAAAAAATGTTTTCAAATATTTTATAGTTTTTTGATTTCAAGTATCTAAAATTTTTCTAAATGTTTGAAAACTATAGAGAATTTAACATTTTACATTTGGACTTACGACTCCTCTCCGGAATATTACTTCAAAAGTTCTTAAAATTTACCAAATGTTTCCAATTTAAGAACTCCAACTTAACATTTCAATTTTTTTTTACATTTTCAATATTATTCAGAAATTATTAAAAAATTACAATGCAGGTTTACAATTTTCCCATCATTTCTAAAGTTTTGAGACTTCTTTAGTCTTATAGGAAACACAAAACTTCAATTTTTTTTCCAAAATTTAAATCATTACCAATTTTCGAAAATGATTCAAAACTAAAATTCAAAATTATTTTCTTCGTCTGAAACCATCAGAATTACTTTCGTATATAATTTTTTTGAGTAAAGTTTCCCAATGTTTACATTTTTGGAAGTCCAACTTACAATATTTCGAAATTCTTTAGAACTTCAACTTACAATACAAAATTGGAAGTTCATCATTCCCAAAATTTTGTAACTTCTAAGTGTTTTAGCAATGACAAAGTTTTCAAATTTTTACAATTTTTGGACTTCAATTTTCTACATTTTAAAAATATTCATTTTAAAAACATGTCGCAATTTTCTTAAAATCTAAAAGACTAAAATTTCTCCAAAATAAGTTTTTGCGTCTGAAACCGTCGGAATTTTTGGACTTCCTCCACACATAATTTTTCCCTTTTCTTTAGTAATATTATGTGTATTGAACATTTTATGTTTGGACTTACGGATTCTTTCCAGAAAATTATAACGTTTTTTTAAACTTCCTAGAATTTCTCAAATGTTAACAATCTTTGGAAGTCCAACTTACAATTTTTCGAAATTTTTTAAAATTTGGAAAATTACAAAATTGAAAGTTGACAATTTTCCGATCGTTCCCAAAATTTTGAAGCTTCTTCAGGGTTTCTAGAAATGATAAAAGTTTCAAATCTTTTACAATTTTTGGACTTCAAGTTTCCAAAATTTACAAACATATTTAATGACCATTTTATGTTTGGACTTACGGCTTCTCCAGAAAACTGTAACGTTTTTTTAACTTCTTAAATTTTTGCAAATGTTTACAATTTTTTGAAGTCCAACTTACAATATTTCGGACTTTTTTAGAACTTCAAACAATTACAAACTTGGAAGTCCAAAATTTTTAAACTTCCTCAGTATTTTAGGAATGACAAGTGTTCAAATTTTTACAATTTTTGGACTTACAAGTTTCCAAAATTACTATTTTCGTCTAAAACCATCACAATTTTGGGACCTTTCACACGTTATTTTTCCCTTATTTTTAGTAATGTGAAGTGTATTTAACATTTTATGGTTGCAGCTTCTCTCCAGAAAATTATAACGTTTTTATAAACTTCTTAAAATTTTTCAAATCTTTCAAACAATTTTTGGAATTTTTGGAATGCAAAATTGGAAGTTGACAATTTTCCCATTATTCTTAAAATTTTGAAATTTTTAAGTGTTTTACGAATGACAAAGTTTCCAAATTTTTTACAATTTTTGGACTTCAAGTTATGCAATTTTCGTAAAAATGCAGAATAAATTCAAAACCATAATAATTTTGGGACTTACTTGAACTTTAAAATTGTATATTTAGACTTATAACTTCTCTCAATAATATTACTTTTTTAGCTTAAAATATTTCAAATGTTTACTATTTTGGAAGTCCAATTTACAATATTTCAAACTTTTTTAGAACTTCAAAAATTACAAACTTGAAACTACCGAAAATTTTGAAACTTTTTCAGTGTCTTAGGAACGAAAATATTTTTCAAATTTTTACCATTTTTGGGCTTCCGAGTTTCCAAAATTTCAAAAAATTCGTAATTTTCCTAAATATCTGAAAACTACAATTTTTCCAAAATTAGTTTTCCCCCTTAAACCATCACAATTTTGGGACTTACTTGAAATTTAAAATTGTATATTTGGACTAACGGTCTTTCTCAAGAATAATTCTTTTTTTGGCTTCTTAAAATATTTCAAATGTTTACCATTTTTGGAGTCCAATTTACAATATCTCGAAATTTTTTAGAACTTCAAAAATTATAAACTTGAAGCTATTGAAACTTTTTCAGTGTTTTAGGAACCAAAAAATTTTTAAAATTTTACCATTTTTGGACTTCCAAGTATCCAAAAATAAAACAATTTCCTAATTTTCGTAAATATCTCAGACTAAATTTTTTCCAAAATCAGTTTATCCATCTAAAACCATCAAACTTTTGGGACTTTCTTGCGTAAATTAGGTTTTCCTTATTTTTAGCAGTATTAAGTGTTTTTAATATATTGTTTGGACTTCCGGCTTCTCCAGAAAATCATTCCCATCACTCCTAAATTTTTGAAACTTTTTAGGTGTTTTACGAATGACAAAGTTTGCAAGTTTTTTACTATTGTTGGACTTCAAGATTCGCAATTTTAGTAAATATGTTAAAACAAATTCACAACGAATCTTTTCGTTTGAAACCATCATAGTTTTGGGACTTCCGTGAAGTTTAACATTATATATTTGGACTTACGGCTTCTCTTTTTTAAGTTTTTAAACTTCTTCAGGTATTTACAATCTTTGGAAGTCTACAATCATTTACAATTTTTTGATTTATAAGTTTCCAAAATTAGTTTTTTCGTCTAAACCCATCACAATGTTGGGACTTTCTCTCGCATGTTATTTTTCCCTTATTTTTAGTAGTATGAAGTGTCTTTATGTTTGGACTTCCGGCTTCTCTCCAGAAAATTATAACGTTTTTTCAAACTTCTTAATATTTTTCAAGTGTTTACAATCTTTGGAATCTTTTAGAACTTTAAAGATTGAAAGTTGACAATTTTCTTATTATTCTTAAAGTTTTGAAACTTTTTAAGTGTTTTACAAATGACAAAGTTTGCAAATTTTTTACTATTTTTGGACTTCAAGTTTCGCAATTTTAGTAAATATGTCAAAACAAATTCAAAATTAATCTTTTCGTCCGAAATCATCAGAATTTTGGACTTACTTGAACATTAAAATTGTACTATTTTGTACATTTGGACTTGCGGCTTTTCTCAAGAATAATTATTTTTTTAGCTTCTTAAATGTTTTAAACTTTTACCATTTTGGAAGTCCAATTTACAATATTTCGAACTTTTTTAGAACTTCAAAAATTACAAACTTGAAACTTTACCGAAAATTTTGAAACTTTTTCAGTGTCTTAGGAACGAAAATATTTTTCAAATTTTTACCATTTTTGGGCTTCCGAGTTTCCAAAATTTCAAAAAATTCGTAATTTTCCTAAATATCTGAAAACTACAATTTTTCCAAAATTAGTTTTCCCCCTAAAACCATCACAATTTTGGGACTTACTTGAAATTTAAAATTGTATATTTGGACTAACGGTTTTTTTCAAGAATAATTCTTTTTTTTGGCTTCTTAAAATATTTCAAATGTTTACCATTTTTGAAGTCCGATTTACAATATTTCGAACTTTTTTAAAACTTCAAAAATTATAAACTTGAAGCTATTGAAACTTCTTCAGTGTTTTAGGAACCAAAAATTTGTTCAAATTTCACCATTTTTGGACTTCCAAGTATCCAAGATTAAAACAATTTCCTAATTTTCGTAAACATCTCAAGACTAACATTTTTCCAAAATTAGTTTTTCCATCTAAAACCATCAAACTTTTGGGACTTTCTTGCGTAAATTAGGTTTTCCTTATTTTAGTAGTATCAAGTGTTTTTAATATTTTATTTAGACTTACGGCTTCTCCAGAAAATCATTCCCATCACTCCTAAATTTTTGAAACTTTTTAGGTGTTTTACGAATGACAAAGTTTGCAAATTTTTTACAATTGTTGGACTTCCAGATTTGCAATTTTAGTAAATATGTTAAAACAAATTCACAACGAATCTTTTCGTTTGAAACCATCATAGTTTTGGGACTTACGTGAACTTTAACATTATATATTTGGACTTACAAGTTTTCAATTTTTTACAATTTTTGGATTTATAAGTTTCCAAAATTAGTTTTTTCGTCTAAACCCATCACAATGTTGGGACTTTCTCTCGCATGTTATTTTTCCCTTATTTTTAGTAGTATGAAGTGTTTTTATGTTTGGACTTCCGGCTTCTCTCCAGAAAATTATAACGTTTTTCAAACTTCTTAATATTTTTCAAGCGTTTTCAATCTTTGGAATTTTTTAGAACTTTAAAGATTGAAAGTTGAGAATTTTCCTATTGTTCTTAAAGTTTTGAAACTTTTTAAGTGTTTTACAAATGACAAAGTTTGCAAATTTTGTACTATTTCTGGACTTCAAGTTTCGTAATTTTCGTAAATATGTCAAAACAAATTCAAAATTAATCTTTTCGTCCGAAATCATCAGAATTTTGGACTTACTTGAACATTAAAATTGTACTATTTTCTACATTTGGACTTACGGCTGTTCTCAAGAATAATTATTTTTTTAGCTTCTTAAATGTTTTAAACTTTTACCATTTTGGAAGTCCAATTTACAATATTTCGAACTTTTTTAGAACTTCAAAAATTACAAACTTGAAAGTTTACAATCATTCTCAAAATTTTGAAATGTCTTCAGTGTTTTAGGAACGAAAAAAGTTTCCAATTTTTACCGTTTTTGTACTTTCAATTTTCCAAAATTTAAAAAATTTCGCAATTTTCGTAAATATCTCACGACTAAAATTTTTCGAAAATTATGTTTCCCTTATTTTTAGTAGTATTAAGTGTATTTAATATTTTGTTTGGACTTACGACTTCTCCAGAAAATTATTCCCACCATTTTGAAACTTTTTAGGTGTTTTACAAATGACAAATTTTGCAAGTTTTTTACAATTTTCGGACTTCAATTTTCGTAAATATGTCAAACAAATTCAAAACTAATCCTTTCGTCTGAAATCATCGTAATTTTGGGACTTACTTGAACTTTAAAATTGTATATTTAGATTTATAACTTCTCTCGAGAATATTACTTTTTTAGCTTCTTGAAATATTTCATTCCCAAATTCTTTTTCTTCTGTGTTTTAGGAATGAAAAAAAGTTTTAAATTTTCCGAGTTTCCAAAATTAAAAAAATTTCGCAATTTTCGTAAATATCTCAAGACCAAAATTTTTCCAAAATTAGTTTTTACTCTCCAGAAAATTATTCCCATCATTCCTAAAATTTTTAAAGTTTTTATGTGTTTTACGAATGACAAAGTTTGCAAATTATAAACTTTTTTTGGACTTCAAGTTACGCGATTTTCGTAAATATTTTATAACAAATTCAAAACTACTCTTTTCGTTTGAAACCATCATAGTTTTCGGACTTACGTGAACTTTAACATTATATATTTGGACTTACGGCTTCTTTCCAGAATATTACTTTTTTTTCAAACTTTGTATTTACAATCTTTGAATGTCCAATTTACAATATTTGGAAAATTTTTAGAATTTCAAGTTTCCAGATCAGAAACTGCTTGATCTGTCAAATGTCGCATGTCACCTCACCACAGCATAATCAATCAACTTTCGCCCCAGCCCAATTTCGTCAATTTTTTCGCAACACCGCCACCAAAAATAGCACCCCCGACACTTACAAGGCGAAATGCTCCTCCCACGTCGGCGCCAGCGTCCTATACTTGACCGAAGTGTTGTACCTATGCGTCTGGTTGCTCGCTAGATACAGCGTAACGAACGGATCACTCAACCCGTTCGAGTCCTTTGGCTTCAAATCTTTGGCTTCGATCACCTCCACATTGATCATGATCTCCGGCGCCTCCTTCTTCTCCGCCTCCGCCAGCAGCACCTGGTGCTTGTTATTCGGGATCTTGAACGCGTCCTGGGCGTACGAAATCAGCGCCGTCTGCCCAATATCCACGCTGACGTCGCAGCCCACGTTGTGCAGGATCTCGAACAGGACCTCCCCGTAGAGCTCCTCGATCTGCAAGCCAACAACTTTGAAAACCGCCCTCGTTTTTACCCCAACCACGCACAGTCATCGACGCCAGATACAGAGTCGTCTGCCGCTGCAGCTCGGCCTTCTTCACGCCCCTGAAGGCGTTCCGCGGCATGGTCCGAAACGTCGGCTTCGGCCCCGGCACGCTCAAACTGCACTCGGACACACTACCCCTCAACATTGTTACTTTTATTGATCGCGCCGCCCCCGGATCGATTCCGCCGACATACTCGCTGGGCACCGAATACAGGGTGTTCTCCGACTGCCGCCAAAACTCCGACTAATCAAGTTCACCGCGGCTGCCAAATCTATTCTGGTCAAGTTGCGTGACTGACATTAATATTTGCAGCGCAAAGAGAGCTCCTCCATCAAGAAAAACCGATTCGATCGTGACGTAAAACTGTGCCGATCAATCATGTGACCGGCAATCGGCATTCCTGGATGGTGCTTTATGCCGATTTATTTTTATTTTGATCGGCTTTGTGAGTCGTAAAGTGGCCGAGTGGGATGTGGGTCAAGAGATGCGTATTTTCGTACCGAAATTAATTAATTAGCGGCCGCGGAAACGCGGTTCGTGGTGGTGGTTTACCCGTACATGCTTGGATTATGAGCTGGCGGCGCGGGACCTCTCAGCTTGCGGGAGTTCGAGTCTTAGAAAACTGCGCCGACGAGGGACGAGAAAATCGGGCTTCTTGTTATTTTCCAGGTTTTTTCTACAATTTTTGGAAGCTCAACTTACATTTTCTCGATTTTTGGACTTCGAATTTCTTGCAAGTTTCCTAGAGACTAAGATTCTCCCGAAATAATTTTTTTGCTGCTCATCATGTGAAACCATCTTAATTTTGGGACTTCCTTCCTTATATATTTTTTTCATATTTTTGTTTTATAAATTTATAAGTTCTTTGACATTTCCGGCCCCTCACAATTTTCCAAATTCTTACAAATTTTGGAAGTCCATTTTATAATATATTTACTGAAGCTTTTTAGAACTGTCAAACTTTGAAACTTCTTAAGTCCCTTAGAAATGACAAAGTTTTGAATTTTTTTCAATTTTCGGACTTCGAGTTTCCAAGATTTACAAACATTTTGCAATTTCCGTGGAGGTTTCAAGATTTAAATTCTTTCAAAACCATTTTTTGCTGATCGCTATCTGAAACCACCGGAATTTCGGGACTTCCTTCCTTCTATACGCTTTTTTTCATACTTTTATTTTATGATGGCTTATGGTTTTTCTAGCATTTCAAGCTTCTCACAATTTGCCAAATTTTTAAAAATTTTGGGAGTCCATTGTACAATATATTTACTGAAACTTTTTAGAACTTCAAACTTTACAAAGGTTGTGAGTATTTTAGAAATTATATAGTTTAGAAATTTTTTGGACTTCGAGTTTCCAAGTTTTATAAACATTTTGCAACTTTCGTGGAGATTTCAAGACTTTGGGACATCTTTCCTTATTTTACGTATTTTACACACTTTTATTTTATAACGCCTGGACTTATGGCTTCTCATAATTTTCCAATTTTTTACAAATTTTGGAACTCCATTTTACAATATTCATATTTGTTGAAACTCTTTGGAACTTCAAAGTTTACAATTTATATGAGTTCCCAAAACTGGTTAATTGTTTTAGAAACGAAAGTTTCGAAATTTTTTCAATTTTTGGTTTTTGAGTTTTCGAAGATCTAAACAATTTTGGAACTTACTCAAAGCTTCCTACAATTTTACAAATATTTACATTTTTTGGAAGTCCAACTTACAATGTGTCAAAGGTTTTCAGAACTTCAAACATTATTCTCAAAGCTAGAACCGTCGTAAGTGTTTCAGAAACAACAATTTTCAAGTTTTTCCTTTTTGGACTTTGAGTTTTCAAGATTTAAAAATATTTTGCACTTTCGTACATATTTCAAGATTTAAATTCTTCCAAGATTATTTTTTTGTTGTTGACCGTTTGTACTTGTTGCAATTTTGGGACTTAGTTGAAGCTTCCTACAATTTTCCGAATATTTACAATTTTTGGAACTTCAACTTACAAAATATGGAAGACTTTTAAAACTTCAAAATTTACAAAGCTGTAAGTTTCCAATTTTCGCATTATCCTCAAAACTTTGAAACTTTTTTAGTGTTCTTGAAAGGATAAATTCTTTTACAATTTTTGGACTTCAAGTTTCCAATTCTAAAAACATTTTGCAATTTTCCTAGATGTTTCAAGATTTAAATTCTACGGAAATTATTTTTTTTACCCATGCCCGTCTAAAACGTCACAAATTTGGGTTTTATTTAAAGTTTTCTATAATTTACTGAATATTTACAATATTTGGAAGTCCAACGTAACAAAATATCGAAGTTTATTATTATTAAGATTTTTAGAACTTGGAAACATTTTAAGTGTTCTTGAAAGGACAAATTCTTCTTCGAAATTTTTACAATTTTTGGACTTCAAATTTTCAATTCTAAAAATATTTTGCAATTTAAATTCTTCCGAAATTATTTTTTTACCAACGCCCGTCTAAAACGTCGCAAATTTGGATCTTATTTAAGATTTTCTATAATTCTCCAAATATTCACAATTTTTGAAAATCCAACTTATGAAATATCGAAGATTTTTAGAACTTCAAAATTTACAAAGCTGTAAATTTCCCATTTTCGCATTATTCCCAAAACTTTGAAACTTATAATTGTTCTAGAAACAACTTTTCAAAATTTTTACAATTTTTGGGCTTCCAATTTCTAAAATCTAAAAGTACTTTGCAACTTTTCCAGATTTTCAAAATTTAAATTTTTCTGAAATTAATTTTTTACCGATGATTGTCTAAATCGTCGCAAATTTGAATCTTACTTAAGCTTCCGACAAATTTACAAATATTTACAATTTTTTGGAAATCCAACTTACAATATACATACAGCGTGTTATTGAAAGGTACGTACAAAATAAAATCGGCAATTGGTCTCGAAGTATGGGTGCTAAAAGTAAAAAAAAGTTCAGGTGAAAGTGTTCTCCTTTTAGAGATAAAAATTATTAAAATTAATGTCCAAATTCGTTGTACGCCTCTGATAAAAAGATCGTCTTTCGTTTCTATAGCAACATTTAGTCTTGACAAAAGTTTTATTGTTACAGTTGCTAGGATTTACTAAAATAAATTAATTTTACCTATTTATCTTTCAGTAGCGTCTAAAAAGGTTGGATAAGGGTTCATTTTCTCCTTATAATTTTGATAACACAAAATGTTTTTCCGACTTCTTAAACTTCGCGAATAACTATCAGTTTTGTTGTACGTACCTTTCAATAACACCCTGTATATCAAAAATGTTTAGAACTTCAAGATTTACAAAGCTACATGTTTCCAAATTTCACATTATTAAGCCGTAAGTGTTTGAAAAACGAGAAAATTTTCAAAAGTTTACCCATTTTTGAACTTCGAATTTCCAAAATTAAAAAATTCATAGATGTTTCCAGCTTCAAATTCCTCCAAAATCTTTTTTGTGATGTCGGTTTGAAACCGTCGCAATTTTGGGACTTCTATAAAGCTTCCTCCAACTTTCCAAATATTTATACTTATTGGAAGTCCAACTTACAATATATGAAAGATTTTTAGAACTTAAAAATTTACAAAGTTACAAGTTTTCAACTTTCATATTATTCTCAAAGCTTTGAAGCTTCGTAAGTGTTTCAGAAACAAGAACGTTTTCAAAAGTTTTACCATTTTTGGACTTCGAGTTTCCAAGGTTTAAAAATATTTGGCAGCTTTCACAGAACTTTCAAGATTTAAGTCGTTCCAAATTAATTCTTTTGTTGATGATCGATCGAAAGAGTCGCAGTTTTGGGACTTACTTAAAGCTTCTTACAATTTTACAAATATTTACAATAAGTAATATGTAAGTTCCCAGCTTTTACAATATACCCAAAGCTTTGGAACTTCTCAAATCTTTTAGAAATGGGGAAGTTTTCAATTTTTACAACTTTTGGACTTCTAGTTTCGAACATTTAAAAACATTTTGCAACTTTCGTAGAAGTTTAAAGGCTTAAATTTTTCCAAAATTATTTTTGCCAACTGTCTGAGACAATCGGAATTTTGGGACTTCCTTGTTATAATTTTTTCTATTTTTCATAGTACTGTTAAATATTAGAGTATTTAAATATTTTCTAATGTTTGGACTTCTGGCTTCACTCCAAAGATTTATAAGTTCTTTGACTTTTCCAAATTTTATGATTTTTTCAAGTCCAGCTGACACTATATTTTTCGAAACTTTGTAGAACTTCAAAGTTTCCAAAGCTTTACGTTTTCAATTTTTACATTTGTCACAACACTTGGGAAATTCGGAAGTATTTGAGGAGTAGCAAAGTTTTCGAAATTTTTATAAATGTTGGACTTCGACTTTCCAAGATTTCAAACTTTCGTAAATACTTATTTCAAGGCATAATTCATCCCAAATTAATTTCTTTGTTGATGAACATTTGAAACAGTACCAATTTTGGGACTTCTTAAAGTTTTTTACAATTTTACAAATATTTACAATTTTTGGACTTCGATTTTCCAAAATTTGAAACTTTCGTAAGTTTCAAAACTAAATTCTTCCAAAATTAATTCCTTTGTTGTTGACAATTTGAAAGAGCCGCAATTTTGGGACTTACTTAAAACTTCCAACGAGTTTACAAATATTTATAAGTAAGCCGCAAACTTTTCAAAAACTTTTTAAGTGTTCCAGAAACGATAAACTTTTCAAAATTTTTACAATTTTTAGACTTTGAAATACCAAAACTTAAAACATTTTGCAAGTTTCGTAGATGTTTCAAGATTTTAATTCTTCCGAAATTATTTTTTCTGATGACCGTCCAAAACGTAGCAATTTTTTGAATTTATTCAAAGCTTCCTACGATTTTACAAATATTTACAATTTTTGGAAATCCAACTTACAATGTATCAAAGATGTTTAGGACTTCAAAATATACAAAGCTGCACGTTTCCAAATTTCACATTGTTATTCTCAAAGTTTTGAAGCTTCGTAAGTGTTTCAGAAACAAGAAAGTTTTCAAAAGTTTTACCATTTTTGGACTTCGAGTTTCCAAGGTTTAAAAATATTTGGCAGCTTTCACAGAACTCTCAAGATTTAAATTGTTCCAAATTAATGCTTTTGTTGATGATCGATCGAAAGAGTCGCAATTTTGGACCTTACTTAAAGCTTCTTACAATTTTACAAATATTTTCAATAATATGTAAGTTCCTAACTTTTACAATATACCCAAAGCTTTAGAACTTCTCAAATCTTTTAGAAATGACAAAGTTTTCAATTTTTACAACTTTTGGACTTCGAGTTTCGAACATTTAAAAACATTTTGCAACTTTCATAGAAGTTTGAAGACTTAAATTTTTCCAAAATTATTTTTGCCAACTATCTGAGACAATCGGAATTTTGGGACTTCCTTGTTATAATTTTTTCTATATTTCATAGTGCTTTTAAATATTACCGAGTATTTAAATATTTTCTAATGTTTGGACTTCTGGCTTCACTCCAAAGATTTTTAAGTTCTTTGACATTCGAAGCTTCTCACATTTTTCCAAATTTTACGATTTTTTGGAGTCCAGCTTACACTATCTTTTTTAACTTTGTAGAACTTCAAAGTTTACAAAGCTATACGTTTTCAATTTTTACATTTGTCACAACACTTGGGAAATTCTGAAGTGTTTTAGAAATAACAAAATTTTCAAAAATTTTACAATTTTTGGACTTCGATTTTCCAAGAGTTGAAACTTTCGTAAATGTTTCAAAACTAAATTTACAATATACCAGAGATTTTTAATTTTTAGAACTTCAAAATTTATAAATCTGTAAGGTTCCAACTTTCACACTATTCTCAAAGCTACTAAGTGTTCCAGAAACGTGAAAGTTTCAAAGTTTTACCCTTTTTGGACTTCGAATTTCCAATATTTAAAAATATTTCGCAGGTTTCACGGCTTTTCAAGATTTAAATTGTTCCAAAGTTAATTCTTTTGTTGATGAACATTTAAAACAGTAGCAATTTTGGGACTTACTGAAAGTTTTTTACAATTTTACAGATATTTACAATTTTTGGAAGTCCAGCTTACAATACATCGAAGTTTTTTCAAAGTTTACAAACCTGTAAGTCCACAATTTTTTGACTTCGATTTTCCAAGGTTTGAAAGTTTCGTAAATGTTTCAAAACTAAATGCTTCCAAAATTAATACCCTTCTTGATGAGAGCCGCAATTTTGGGACTTACTTAAAGGTTCCTACGACTTTACAAATATTTCCAGCTTTTAGAACAACTTCAAAGTTTACAAAGCTATAAGCTTCCAATTCTCGCATTATTCCCAAAACTTTGAAACTTTTTGAGTGTTCTAGAAACGATACTTTTCAAAATTTTTTACAGTTTTTGGACTTCGAGTTTACAAAATTTAAAAAAAATTGCCAGATCCACCATGTACCAACACCAACATCGCCACACAATCCAAGCAGTAGCGGATAAACTTCACCCGGCCCGAGTTAATTTCCGCAGCATATTTTTAGCCCCCAGTTAATAATCAGCACGGGACGTAAAAGTGGCCCGTAAATCTCGTGTTTATTTTGACAACAACGCGATTAACAGCCCGAATTAAATCGGCGTATTCCCAATAAACACCGTTTCCGCTTTCATACTCAATTACTCACATTGAAGGCCGCCGAAATCAGCTCAGTCTTGTCCTTTTCCTCCTCCGAGTCCGAAGCCAGACTCTTCGCCTCCGTGTCACTATCCGACAGCGCTAAGACCTCGCTGTCGTCGTCGATGGGCTCGTCGGAGCGCACCATCTCGGCGATTTTGGCCACCTTCTCCTTCTCCTCGGTCTCCTGGTTCTCCACCAGCTCGGCGTGCTCCCGGAAGAGGTTGCCGAATTTTTCGAAGAAGCCGCCATCGACTTGCTGGATTCTGGAAGAGATTTGATTATAAATAAGCGGGGAGTAAATGTTAACAACCTGGGGTTCGTGAAGAGGTTGTAGCTGATAATTTTAGATTTCTTGGCAAGGGGGCTACGAATGCGGAAATAGATGAACTTGGGACATTAACACCGCATTGTTAATAAAGAGACTGTTCTATTATTATTATATACAGGGTGAGTCTCTAGTGGCCAGTGGAAGATTTACAAGGTTAACACGCTTGGTCTTATCTTGCTTACTAAAAAAAAGTGTCAACAGGATAAATCTAGCAAATAACATTTTTACAATACACAATTATGATGATAATGTTTGTTAAGATTGTGCTTGTTTTTGAGGTTATAAATTTCTAAGGATACAGGGTGTGTTTTGAAAAACACAACATTGAGATCAGCAGCAATATTTATTTATTTATCTACACACTGTATTACAGGAACTTGCTCACTCAGTACCTATGGAAGACTTTTAGACTTTTAGTTGGAAGACTTATTCTTTTTTTTTACATAGGTAATATATACTACATACAGGGTGTTAAAATTAAAATTTTAAAATGTACATATTAATGTATACAATGGAATGTATCACAATCACCCTGTACAATAATAAATTAGCACACTTCTTGTATATATAAAAAGTACATTAAAAAAAAGGAGTAACACCAACATTAACAAAAAAAAAATACCTATTCAGCTTGCGCCCCCTTGTCTTAACCACCCCCTCCTTCGGCAACAACACTCTTATGACGCTACTTTTCATGACTCAACCCACTAAATCCACTTTTCTCTTAAGACTAAATTAAATCACTCTTATCTACTTAATTAAATATAAACAGTGCAAACACCATAAATCTTACAAATTCCCTAAACTAACATACTTAATGTAGGTAAAATCATCCACTCCGTGGTGCGACCCCTCGCGCCCCACCCCCGATTCTTTCACCCCCCCGAAGGGTGCCTCGGCCGTCGAAATTACCCCCTCATTGACCCCACACATCCCCACCTCCAACTTCTTAGAAACCCTAAAAATCTGGGAAACATCCTGTGAATAAAAATACCCCGCTAGCCCCCTCTCCGTGTCGTTAGCGATCTTAAGACTCTCCTCCTCTGTATCAAACCTGAAGATGCTGATAACGGGTCCGAAAACCTCCTCCTTGTAGAGTTTCATCTCGGGGGTTAAATCTGTCAAAACTGTGGGTTCATAGAAAAGTTTACCATGATCAGAGGGTTTAGCGCCTGCTAGCACCTTCGCCCCCTTGGATACAGCGTCCTCTACCAAACTCGAAACTTTATCAAACTGGGCTTCATTAATCAGCGGCCCCACGTTGCCCCCAGGTTTCAAATTTCGTACTTCTTGGAGAAGCTTTTCAATGAAAGAATCATAGATGGGGTTTTCAATGAGGAAGCGATTGGAGGCCACACAGGCTTGACCACAATTGCGGAATTTCGAAGCGATGGCCCCCTTAATAGCACTATCAACATTGGCGCTCTTGTAGACTATAAAAGCTGCGTTGCCCCCCAGTTCTAACCCGATTCGTTTGACCCCAGTCGAACACTGCTCATACAACAACTTCCCCACTTGAGTGGACCCTGTAAAAGACAATCCCGCGACTAAGGGGCTCGTGCACAACAAATTACCTATCGAGGGGGCGTTCTCCCGGCTGCTGGTCACCACGTTAAGCACCCCCTTTGGAATCCCGGCTTCGTGTGCCAACTCCATCAACGCTAAAGCCGTAAACGGGGTATCTTCAGCTGGTTTGATCACACAGGTGCACCCAGCGGCGAGCGCCGCCCCCGCTTTTCGCGTAATCATCGCATGGGGGAAGTTCCACGGTGTGATCAACCCAGCGACCCCAATGGGTTGCTTCTCCACCAAAATCTTTCTTCCAGGAATTGGGCTTTGGATGATTTCACCTTGAATTCGGCGCGCCTCCTCCGAAAAAAACTCGATGAAGGAGTTCCCGTAGGCGACTTCCCCGCGGGACTCAATTAGGGGTTTTCCGGCTTCAGCTGTGATAATCTGGGCCAGGTTTTCGTGGTTTTGTACCAGCAAGTCGAACCATTTTCGCAGAAGGTGGGAGCGCTCTTTAGCTGTGGTGTCCTGCCAGGTCTGGAAGGCCTGGTGGGCGGCTTCGATAGCTTGTTGGGTGTCCTGGGTTGACATGTCGGGGGCGGTTCCAATTGTGGCACCGGTGGCTGGGTTGACCACGGGGAAGGTCTTGTTGGAGGCGGCGGTGACCCATTGCCCGTTTACGTAGGCTTTGTCGTGTAAAAGGTGCATTCTGCGGAGGTGTTGGTGGACGAGTTTCGCCGTTTGTGTGAACATGACGTGCAGTTTTCGGTTTTTTTTAGAGTAAATACACTGATAGGAGTGATAATAGAGATGACCTAGACAATGTCATTTTAATTTAAGCTTCGATCGTTATTTTTCGGAATTACATAACCTGAAAAAAGGGTGTCATTTTTCACAATATAGTGACGCGAGCGCCGCCAACGTAACAACGCTAAAATCACCAAGTCGGGCTCTTGCGTAACTAAAAATGATAGCGAACGAGGACGAGCTTGAACGTCGATCTGTGACCAGGATGACAGGAGAAGAAGACGGTATTACAGGTTTCTATACCGAGTTTGTACCTATCAGTTAGTAGGTGGCGCCGCTACAAAACACTTGACAAGTGACGTTACTGAAAACCTACTGGCAAATCTGCTATCCTGCTCCAAGCCGACTGGAGAAATTGAAATTTTCAGTTATTTTTATGAACGTTAATTTTCATGTCACAATTTAAATTCAACCGATTTTTTTTCAACCATTAAAAAAAAAAACAATTTTTGGTGTTTCATTCCAAACAACGACTGCATTAAATAAAAATTGAATCGTTGGTGGCTTTACAAGAACAATCGCAATGTAAGGGCTCGCTGCGCTCGCATCATGAAGTTTGAAGTTTAGATAGATGGCGCTGAATAAAACGCATGTCAAGCTTTCACCGCCTCCCCAGCTCTCTACGATCCTGTTCCAAGCTGACTGCAGAAATTGAAATTTTCAGTTATTTTATGAGCATGACAAGTTTCGTTGCGATTTTGTTTGTTTATGAATTTCAGACACCACTTTTCTCCAGTTATAAGTATTCTTCGTATTTTTTAAATCTGGAACAGAGTTTTCGGAATCTGATTCCCAAAATTCAAAATTTTATTTTCATAAGATTTTTCTGTATTTAATTGCCTGACAGCTTGAAAAAATATTTTTAATAAATTAATGAATAAAAGCTTTAAAAACCTAAAAATGCTCGCTGCGCTCGCCCTTTACATATTCTTTCAAAGTTATAGACAAAGTATCAAAAGTCGAAAAACAAAATGTGAAAAAAAAACTAAAAAAAAAAACAAAAAACGCTACAAAAAGAGAACACAAAAAAGTTATAAGTAAAGCAAGAAGAAATAGACATAAAAAAATTACAAAAAAAAAAAAAAAAACAAAAAAAGAAAAATAGGCGACAAAAAGACATTTAAAAAAATTCCATAAAATTAGAGACACAATGGACAAAAAATGCGAAAAAACGACGAAAAAAACAACAGAAAAAACGACAAAAAAAGTGAAGGACAAAAAAAGGCGAAAAAACATGCAAAAATTATTTAAAAAAGCGTCCAAAGCAACACAAAAACCATAAAATTAAGCCATAAAACTGGAGACAAAAATTGGAAAAAAAGTACAAAAAAGTGTGAACAAAAAAAAGGCGAAAAAAAAATGGAGGGGAAAAAACAAAAAAAAACGTCAAAAAACTACGTAAAAACTTTAAAACTCCAGACAAAAAAGGAAAAAATAACAAGAAAAAGGGAAAAACGGCGGAAAAAAGTAACAGAAGAAACGATAAAAAATGTAAAGAAACAAAAGCGACAAAAAAGGCCACAAACAAAGTGAAAAAAAAGGTGATAAAAAGACCACAAAATAATGTGAAGGAAAAAAAGGGGGAAAATGGGAAAAAACAAAAAAGGCTACAAAGAACACAAAAAAGTGATAAGAAAATGTGAAAAAAGTGACCAAAAAAAAGCATCGAAAGAAACGAAAATAAATCTCCGCACGAAAAAAGAGATACAGAAAAATAAACGAAAAAGAGACAAAAACGCAATAAAGAGAGACAAAAAAGTCAAGAAAACAAAGAAAAAAAAAATGCGGGATTGGTCACAAAAAATGGGGCCAAAAAAATGGTGACAAAAACGATAAGAAAATGCGACAAAAAGAACGACAAAAATATGAAGAAAAAACCAGCAGGAAAAAACTATTAAAAGAAAAGTGGCGGAAAAAATACGACAAAAACGTGGATAAAAAAGGACACAAACGCGACGAAGAAAATAAAAAATGAAGAAAATAAGACTAAAAGGTAATGAGAAAAAGATCACAATGAAATGAAAAGAAAATGCGGAAAAAAGCCGAGAAACGTTAAAAAATGGTGAAGATCATAAAAAAATTGTTAAGAAAAAAAAGGATAAGAAAAAAGTCACAAGAAAATGCAAAAAAAAAACAAAAATAGGTGATTAAAAAGGCCAACAGGAAAAGCGACAAAAGCGGAGAAAAAAAAAACGAAAAATATGATAAAAAAGACCAAAGATGCAACAAGAAAATTTGAAAAAGTGCCTCAAAAAGCAACAAAAATGGTAACAGAAAAGAGACAAAAAATCGGACCAAAAAATGATGAAAGAAGCAAGAAGAAATAGAGATAAAAAAATTACTAAAACAAACACACAAACAACCGAAAAATGATTAAAAAAGCGTCCAAAGCGACAAAACTAGAGGCAGAAAATGGAAACAATAAAAAAATTAAAAGCACAAAGTACAAAAAAGTGTGAAGAGAAAAGGGCGAAAAAATAATGGAGGGGAGAAAGACAACAAAAAAACGCCAAAAACTGCATAAAAACGGTAAAACTCCAGACAAAAAGAAAAAAAACAATAAGAAAAAGGGAAAAAAACAAAAAACGAGGAAAAAAAAGCCAACTGAAAAAACGATAAAAAGTGTGACAAGAAAGCCACAAAAAAATACGAATAAAAAGGTGACAAAAAAAAGGCCACAAAATAATGCGAAGGAAAAAAAGGCGGAAAAATAAAAAAAAAATAAAAAAAGTTATAAAGAACACAAAAAAGTGATAAGAAAATGAGAAAAAAAAACGACAAAAAAAAGCATCAAAAGAGACGAAAATAAATCTCCGCACGAAAAAAGAGATACGGAAAAATAAACGAAAAAAGTGACAAAAACGCAACAAAGAGAGACAAAAAAAAATCAAGAAAAAAAAATGCGGGAAATTGGTCACAAAAAATGGGGCCAAAAAAATGGCGCAAAAACGATAAGAAAATACGACAAAAAGAACGACAAAAAATATGAAGAAAAAACCGGCAGGAAAAAACTATTAAAAGAAAAGTGGCAAAAAAATACGACAAAAACGTGGATAAAAAAGGACACAAACGTGACAAAGGAAATAAAAAATGAAAAAATGAGACTAAAAGGTAATGAGAAAAAGATCACAATGAAATGAGAAGAAAATGCGGAAAAAAGCCGAGAAACGGTGAAGATCATAAAAAATTGTTAAGAAAAAAAAAGGATAAGAAAAAAGTCACAAGAAAATGCAAAAAAAAAACAAAAATAGGTGATTATAAAAGCCAATAGAAAAAGCGACAAAAGCGGAGAAAAAAAAACGAAAAATATGATAAAAAAGTCCACAAAAATACGAGAAAACAAAAAAGAAATAAAAAATACCTCCCAAAAATAAAATGAAAAAGACCAAAGATGCGACAAGAAAATTCGAAAAAAGTGCCCCAAAAAGCAACAAAAATGGTAACAGAAAAGAGACAAAAAATCGGTCCAAAAAATTATTAAAAAAGCAAGAAGAAATAGATATAAAAAATGACAAAAACAAACACAAAAAACAACCGAAAAATAAGCGACAGAAAGGCGTTAAAAACTAAAAAAAAGGCAACAGAAAAAGTGACAAAAAACGCAAAAAAGTGAAGAAAAAAAAAGGCAAAATGATTTTAAAAAAGCGTCCAAGGCGACAAAACTAGAGGCAGAAAATGGCAACAATAAAAAAATTAAAAGCACAAAGTACAAAAAAAGTTTGAAGAACAAAAGGCGAAAAAATAATGGAGGGGAGAAAAAACAACAAAAAAAAACGCCAAAAACTACATAAAACGGTAAAACTCCAGACAAAAAGGAAAAAAAAAGAAGGAGGGAAAAAAACAAAAAACGAGGAAAAAAAGGCAACTGAAAAAACGATAGAAAGTGTGACAAAAAAGCCACAAAAAAGTACGAATAAAAAGGTGACAAAAAAAGGCCAGAAAATACTGTGAAGAAAAACCGGGAAAAAAGTAAAAAAAAATGGGAAATGAGTAATAAAAATTAGCCACAAGCAATCAAGACAAAAAGGGGAAAAAAGGCGAACGAAAAGCGATAAAGATGATAAAAAAAATGACAACAAACAACAATTAAAAAAGCAACAAAAAAGTGTGAAAAAAGCGAAAAATTATGAAAGAAAAAAAACACAAAAAACGTCAAAAACGCGACAAAAAGAAATGTGGCAGAAAAAGCGACAAAAATAGTGAAGAAGAAAGTTGAAAAAGGCCGGGAAATGGCGTCAAAAACGAGCTACAAAAAATAGAGACAAAAAAGAACAAAAAAAAGAAGAGAAGAAAAGAATAGAAAAAGATTACAGAAAAAGCTACAAAACACACGGGGACAAAACACGTGAGAAACAAAAATCGAAGAAAAAAAAATACAGATAAAAAAATGGCACCAAAAAAAGGAACCTAAAAACGCCAAAAAAAGTCCAGAACGAACTAAAATGACAAAAAAAAATGCAAAAAAAGTGACAAAAGGTGATGAGAAAAACATCATAAAAAAGGATAGGAACAAAAGCCATGAAAATAGGTGGTTAAAAAAACGGCAAAAAAGCCAACAGAAAAAGCGGCAAAAGCGAAGAAAAAAATGCGAAAAGATGGTAAAGAAAGACCGAAAAAAATACGAAAAAACAAAAAAGAAATTAAAAATACCTCACCAAAAATTAAGATAAAAAAGACCAAAGATGCGACAAGAGAATATTAAAAAATTGACCCAAAAAGCAACAAAAATGGTAACAGAAAAGAGACAAAAAAGCGGGCCAAAAAATGATTAAAAAAAAGTAAGAAGAAATAGAGATAAAAAATGACCAAAAAAACAAAAAACCAACCGAAAAATAAGCAACAGAAAGACGTCATAAACTAAATTTGAAAATGTTATAAAACTAGAGATACAAAAGGAAAAAAAGGACCAAAAAGATGCGAATAAAGCAACAGAAAACAACGACAAAAAACGCCAAAAAGAAGTGAAGGAAAAAAAGGCGAAAAAAATCATGCAAAAAATGATTAAAAAAAAGCGTCCAAAGCGACATAAAAACGATATAATTGAAGGAAAAAAGTACAAAAAAAATGTGAAGAAAAACAGGCGAAAAAATAATGGAGGGGAAAAACAACAAAAAAACGTCAAAACTGCATAAAAACGGTAAAACTTCAGGCAAAAAAAAAAAACAATAAGAAAATGGGAAAAATCAAAAAACAACGAAAAAAGGCAACTGAAAAAAACCATAAAAAGTGTGACAAAAAAAATACAAAGAATGCAAACAAAAAAGTTGATAAAAAACGCCACAAAATAATTTGAAGAAAAAAACGGGAAAAAGGTAAAAAAACGGGAAATGGGAAATAAAAATAAGTCACAAACAATGAAGACAAAAAGGGGCAAAAAAATGCTATCAGAAAAGGCGAACGAAAAGCAAAAATCTGATAAAAAAGACAAAAGTAGAGATAAAAAATTACAACAGACAACAATTAAAAAAGCAACAAAAAAAGCGTGAATAAAGCGAAAAATTATGGAAGAAAAAAAACGACAAAAAACGTCAAAAAGTCGACAAGAAGAAATGTGGCATAAAAACCGACAAAAATGGCAATAGAAAAGAGACAAAAGAAAGAGGGCCAAAAAAATGATAAAAAAAAGAAGAAGAAATGGAGATTATAAATGACCAAAAAAACAAAAAAACAACCGAAAAATAAACAACAGAAAGACGTCATAAACTACATTTAAAAATGGTATAAAACTAGAGATACAAAAGGAAAAAAAGGACCAAAAAGTTGCGAAAAAAACACGACGAATGAAGCAACAGAAACCAACGACAAAAAACGCCAAACAAAAATGAAATGAAAAAAGGTGACAAAATCATGCAAAAAATGATTAAAGAAACGCCCAAAGTGACATAAAAACGATACAATTGAAAGAAAAAAGTACGAAAAAAAATGTGAAGAAGAAAAAAAGGCGAAAAAATAATGGAGGGGAAAAACAACAAAAAAACGTCAAAGTAACAAAAATTATCACTAAGAAAAGCGAGAAAAAACGGGCGAAAAACGATGATTAAAAAAGTAAGACAAAAGTAGAGACAAGAGATAATAACAAACAACAATTACAAAACGCAACAAAAAAAAGTGTGAAAAAAAACGAAACATTATGGAGAAAAAAGAACGACAAAAAAACGTCAATAACTTACAAGAACAGAAAGAGATTACAGAAAAAGCGACAAAACACAGGGGGACAAAAAACGTGAGAAACAAAAATCGAAGAAAAAAAATACAGATAAAAAAATGGCACCAAAAAAAAAGAAACCTAAAAACGACAAAAAAAGTCCAGAACGATCTAAAATGACAAAAAAAATGCGAAAAAAAGTGACAGAAGGTGATGAGAAAAAGATCACAAAAAAATGAGGAAAAAAAGGTGGAAAAAAGCCGAGAAACGTTAAAAAATCTTGAGAGAAAAGATCATAAAAAAAAAGGATAAGAACAAAAGCCATGAAAATAGGTGATTAAAAAAACGGCAAAAAAGCCAACAGAAAAAGCGGCGAAGAAAAAAATGCGAAAAAGATGGTAAAAAAGACCGAAAAAATACGAAAAAACAAAAAACAAATAAAAAATACCTCACCGAAAATTAAGATAAAAAAGAGCAAAGGTGCGACAAGAAAATATGAAAACATTGACCCAAAAAGCAACAAAAATGGTAACACAAAAGAGACAAAAAAAGCGGGCCAAAAAAGCAAGAAGAAATAGAGATAAAAAATTACCAAAAAAACAAAAAACCAACCGAAAAATAAGCAACAGAAAGACGTCATAAACTACATTTGAAAATGTTATAAAACTAGAGATACAAAAGGAAAAAAAGGACCAAAAAGATGCGAATAAAGCAACAGAAAACAACGACAAAAAACGCCAAAAAAAAAGCGAAGGAAAAAAAGGCGAAAAAATCATGCAAAAAAATGATTTCAAAAAAGCGTCCAAAACCACATAAAACCGATATAATTGAAAGACAAAAGTACAAAAAAAATTGAAAAAACAGGCGAAAAAATAATGGAGGGGAAAAACAAGGAAAAAACGTCAAAACTGCATAAAAACGGTAAAACTTCAGGCAAAAAAAAAAAACAATAAGAAAATGGGAAAAATCAAAAAACGACGAAAAAAGGCAACTGAAAAAAACGATAAAAAGTGTGACAAAAAAAATACAAAAAAATGCAAACAAAAAAGTTGACAAAAAACGCCACAAAATAATTTGAAGAAAAAAACGGGAAAAAGGTAAAAAAAACCGGGAAATGGGAAATAAAAATAAGTCACAAGCAATGAAGACAAAAAGGGGCAAAAAATGGTATCAGAAAAGGCGAACGAAAAGCGATAAAAAAGCAACAAAAGAGATAACTAAAAAGCGAATAAAAAGGGGGCAAAAATCTGATAAAAAAAAGACAAAAGTAGAGATAAAAAATTACAACAGACAACAATTAAAAAAGCAACAAAAAAAGTGTGAATAAAGCGAAAAATTATGAAAGAAAAAAAACGACAAAAAACGTCAAAAACTCGACAAGAAGAAATGTGGCAGAAAAACCGACAAAAATGGTAATAGAAAAGAGACAAAAGAAAGAGAGCCAAAAAAATGATAAAAAAGCAAGAAGAAATGGAGATAAAAAATGACCAAAAAAAAACAAAAAAACAACCGAAAAATAAACAACAGAAAGACGTCATAAACTACATTTAAAAAATGTGGAAAACAACGACAAAAAACGCCAAATAAAAGTGAAGGGAAAAAAGGTGAAAAAATCATGCAAAAAATGATAAAGAAAACGCCCAAAGTGACATAAAAACGATAAAATTGAAAGAAAAAAGTACATGAAAAAAATGCGAAGAAGAAAAAAGGCGAAAAAATAATGGAGGGGAAAAACAACAAAAAAACGTCAAAGCAACAAAAATGATCACTAAAAAAAGCGAGAAAAAACGGGCGAAAAACGATGAATAAAAAAGTAAGACAAAATTAGAGACAAGAGATGACTACAAACAACAATTAAAAAAAGCAACAAAAAAAAGTGTGAAAAAAAACGAAACATTATGGAGGAAAAAGAACGACAAAAAAAACGTCAATAACTTACAAGAACAGAAAAAGATTACAGAAAAAGCGACAAAACACAGGGGGACAAAAAACGTGAGAAACAAAAATCGAAGAAAAAAATACAGATAAAAAAATGGCACCAAAATAAAAGAAACCTAAAAACGACAAAAAAAGTCCAGAACGATCTAAAATGACAAAAAAAATGCGAAAAAAAGTGACAGAAGGTGATGAGAAAAAGATCACAAAAAAATGAGGAGAAAAGGCGAAAAAAAGCCGAGAAACGTTAAAAAATCTTGAGAGAAAAGATCATAAAAAAAGGATAAGAACAAAAGCCATGAAAATAGGTGATTAAAAAAACGGCAAAAAAGCCAACAGAAAAAGCGACAAAAGCGAAGAAAAAAATGCGAAAAAGATGGTAAAAAAGACCGAAAAAAATACGAAAAAACAAAAAAGAAATAAAAAATACCTCACCGAAAATTAAGATAAAAAAGACCAAAGATGCGACAAGAAAATATGAAAAAATTGACCCAAAAAGCAACAAAAATGGTAACAGAAAAGAGACAAAAAAAGCGGGCCAAAAAAAAAGCAAGAAGAAATAGAGATAAAAAATGACCAAAAAAACAAAAAACCAACCGAAAAATAAGCAACAGAAAGACGTCATAAACTACATTTGAAAATGTTATAAAACTAGAGATACAAAAGAAAAAAAGGACCAAAAAGATGCGAAAAAAGCAACAGAAAACAACAACAAAAAAAAACCAAAAAAAAAATGAAGGAAAAAAAGGCGAAAAAAATCATGCAAAAAATGATTAAAAAAAAAAACGTCGAAAGCGACATAAAAACGATATAATTGAAAGAAAAAAAAGTACAAAAAAAAATGTGAAGAAAAACAGGCGAAAAAATAATGGAGGGGAAAAACAAAAATACGTCAAAACTGCATAAAAACGGTAAAACTTCAGGCAAAAAAAGCAATAAGAAAATGGGAAAAACCAAAAAACGACGAAAAAAGGCAACTGAAAAAACGATAAAAAGTGTGACAAAAAAAATACAAAAAAATGCAAACAAAAAAGTTGATAAAAAAACGCCACAAAATAATTTGAAGAAAAAAACGGGAAAAAGGTAAAAAAACCGGGAAATGGGAAATAAAAATAAGTCACAAGCAACGAAGACAAAAAGGGGCAAAAAATGCTATCAGAAAAGGCGAACGGAAAGCGATAAAAAAGCAACAAAAGAGATAACTAAAAAGCGAATAAAAAGGGGGCAAAAATCTGATAAAAAAAAGACAAAAGTAGAGATAAAAAATTACAACAGACAACAATTAAAAAAGCAACAAAAAAGTGTGAATAAAGCGAAAAATTATGAAAGAAAAAAACGACAAAAAACTTCAAAAACTCGACAAGAAGAAATGTGGCAGAAAAACTGACAAAAATGGTAATAGAAAAGAGACATAAGGAAGAGGGCCAAAAAAATGATAAAAAAAAGCAAGAAGAAATATAGATTATAAATTACCAAAAAAACAAAAAAACAACCGAAAAATAAACAACAGAAAGACGTCATAAACTGTATTTAAAAATGCTATAAAACTAGAGATACAAAAGGAAAAAAAGACCAAAAAGTAGCGAAAAAACGATGAAAAAGCAACAGAAAACAAAGACAAAAAACGCCAAACAAAAGTGAAGGGAAAAAAGGTGAAAAAATCATGCAAAAAATTATAAAGAAAAGGCCCAAAGCGACATAAAAACGATAAAATTGAAAGAAAAATGTACAAAAAAAATGTGAAGAAGAAAAAAAGGCGAAAAAATAATGTAGGGGAAAAACAACAAAAAAACGTCAAAGCAACAAAAATGATTACTAAAAAAAGCGAGAAAAAACGGGCGAAAAACGATGATTAAAAAAGTAAGACAAAAGTAGAGACAAGAGATGACTACAAACAACAATTAAAAAAAGCAACAAAAAAAAGTGTGAAAAAAAGCGAAACATGGAGGAAAAAGAACGACAAAAAACGTCAATAACTTAAAAGAACAGAAAAAGACTACAGGAAAAGCGACAACACACAGGGGGACAAAAAACGTGAGAAAGAAAAATAGAAGAAAAAATACCAATAAAAAAGTGTCAAAAAAGGAACTTAAAAACGGCAAAAAAGTCTAGAACGACCTAAAATGACAAAAAAATCAGAAATTATGAGTTATTTCACTTATTTGTATTTCTTTGAAATTTAAAAAAGTAAGAAAAGTCTTAAAGCGCTATACAATACTTTATGGCACACTAAATTGCATGCATCAGAATTAGCAATTGTAATTTACTTATCAAACTGCATTATCAGCAGACTTAAACCCAGTCTAATCTGGCTCGAAGGACCACGAATTGTTACCACGTCCCCAAGCATGACACCCAAATCCCTTTGTTTGTGCAGCACTGTCACGCTGTTTGCATTGTGTGTTAATTATTCTTAGTCCTATTAGCAAGATTAGTCACACAAATAAATGATTGTTACGAAATTCTGAAAACTCCTGACGTGCTCTAAACCAGAACAACGCTGTTATTTTTAGCTCAAAGGTCATAAAATTTTTGTAATCCAGTAAATAAAACTAATTGCATGGTCCCGGAGTTTACAGGCTATCAGCTGTTTACTCGTGATTCATCGTCTTAAAAAGATCGCATCCATGCTCTCATTACGCGCAAGTGACTGGAGTCTAAATATAAACGTGATGGTGTCTTAGTACCTATATTTCACCCACAACAACAACGGAAAAAATCGTGGCCTGATTTCGAAAGTAGAAAGTTGTACCCGCATTTACTAGTAAATAATAATTTAGTGATTTTAGAGATATTTCAATTTTTTTTTTGTACCTTAACTCGTGGTCGGTGTGTTGGTCCACCGATTTCTGGCTCTGCAGCCTGTGGTAAATCGTCTTCCACATCCTCTCCTCCGCCTCCATATCCATGTTTCCCGTATTTTTCACACAAAAACACGTTTTCTAATACTAGTTATCAACCGGAACGTTCATCTTGACCAGCACCATGCAAATCCACTAGTAATAACAAACTTACAAAATCCATGCAACAGCATTTCCTACCACTAACCTCCTACTACCAGAAATCGACCTTCGTGGCACTTGAGCAACCACGAACTACAAGCAAAGCGCCAAGAAAGGTTCGTATCCGATGATGGAAAGGAGTTATTTTTACTCCTACGCTTGTTTGTCTAGTTGTCTCATAAATTATGTCATTGTTGTACCCACATGATATAGAGGAGCCACGGTTCACTTAGATCACTTATAATAATTTAAAAATGTTGAAGCAGAGGTTCCGGAAGTGTGACGTATGGGGTTATCCTGTCGGTATGAGAGGAGTCTTTGCACTCTTGACCTTGTGTATATGTTTAACTTTATGTGTGAAGATTCACGGTTGAATGTGTTGAATTGTAGAATACCTTGAGATTTTTTTTAAGTTGGGTAGCGACTGTGATAGACAAGGGGATTGCGTGATTGGTGGGTGCAAGCCACGCCTACCGGATTTCGTGCTACTATTGGTGAAGAATTTTCGCAATTTCGCCACTTAGAAGTTGCCAAAATTCAATTTTCATCTCACGATAAATGAAATAAACCAATGAATGGGGTTAGTTTACCTTCCTGTCTACATTCCGCTCTTTATCAATATAAAATCCACTTTTCGTCCAATAAAATAAAAGCGGAGTGGGTGGGCGGGGCCTTTAATTTTATTTTAATTAGATTTACCATTTCCTAAAATATGATACAATTTTCATCTCACGGTAAATAAAATAAGCCAATCAAATTTAAAAGCGGTGATCTAAATTCCACTATTCGAAGCCTTGACAACATTAGAATTACTTATTTCGAATAAATAAGCTTTTAAAAAACTCAAATTTCAAGGCTATAAAATAGTCAAAGTGCGTTTTAACGTCATTCATTTCATGGTAACCTTTGAAATTTTGAATGTTCACAACCGAAATTTTTTGAAATTAATTTTGAAAACTCGTAATTTATCATTGTCAAAGCCTTGAAGACTAAGAGTGGTTCATGGCCTTGGAAATGCTACAAGAATTTCTGTGTTAAACATCCTTTTGTTATTTTCTAATTTTCAAAGTGAACCAAAAGTTCATTTTTTTTTTTTTAGAAATACAAGTTTAAAGGCTTTGAAAATACTCAAAGGACTTCTGTAACGGTTCCTAATTGTTGTTAATCTTCGTTAACCTTTGAAATTTGGGTAAAAAAGAATATTTCGAATTAATTTTGAAAAGCTCGTAGAATTTTGACGATACTAGAAATGCCATTGTGTAGTCAAGGCTCTGAGGTCTAAAACTAGAACGATATTTGACAAGAATGTCGTCCACATTTCGGAATTATGAAGGTCTTCGAAGCCTTGACAACAATGGAATTACTTATTTCGAATAAATACGATTCTGATTTTGTGAAGGCTTCAAACGGCACAAAAATTCTAACTTTTAGAAAACCCAAATTTCTAGGCTATAAAATAGTCAGAACGTCATTCGTTTCATGGTAACCTTTGAAATTTTGATTGTTCGCAGCGGAAAATTTTTGAAATTAACTTTGAATAATCATAATTTGGTGTAGTCAAGGCCTTAAAGGCCAAGAAGGGCTGGATTTTTGACGACTAGTACTGAAAAGCTTTATGACCTTGGAAATACTACAACAATTTCTAAACTAATGAGTCAAAATTTGAAAAAACGAAACATTGAAGAAACAAAAATTGAAAAAAAATCACAATTCAACATCGAATAATTATAATAAAATTTAAAATTGAAAAAGTAAAAATTAAAAATTTGAAAAATTTAAAAAAATAAAAATTGAAATACCGAGACACTGAAAAATAAAAATTGAAATATCACAACGGCAAATTTGAAATCTCGAAAAATTGTACCTCAAAAAATTTCAAAATTCATAAGTTGAAAACTTGAAGAAGCAAAAAACTGGAATATAGAAAAATTATAACAAAATACAAAAATTGAAAAATTAAAAATTAAGACACTGAAAACTTAATTGCAATTTGAAAAACTGAAGCAACGAAAAATTGAAAAATTAGAAATTTGAAAATATATTAAGCTCTAAAAGGAACAAAAAAGCAACGAAAAATTGAAAAATTAGAAATTTAAAAATATAGGAAGCTCTAAAACCGAAAATTTTTAAAATTTAAGATCAAAACATCTAAAAATTGAAAAATTGAAAAATTAACCAATAGCAAAAATTTTAAAATGAAGAGTTGAAAAATTGCAAATCGATAAACCAGAAACGAAAAACTGAAAAATCAAAAAATGGAAATTTTGTAAAATTGTAAAAGCTAGTAACAATTATTACTATTATTAAAAGTTTAAAAATCAAAAAAATTAAACGAGAATCTCGAACTCGAAATATTGAATTCACCAAACATTAGAAATATTAGAATTCTAAAAAATGAAAAATTGAAAAGTCAAAAATAATAAAATTGAAGAAACAAAAAAATGAAAATCGAAAAATTGAAAATTTGAAACTATAGCAACTAAAAATCGAAAAGGAAAATTATAAAATTGAAATCTCGAAAAATTGAAAACTTGAAGAAGCAAGAGACTGGGAATGTAGACAAATTACAATGAAATATAAAAACTGAAAAATTAAAAATTGAGAAACTGAAAATTTCAAAAGATTAAAACTAGAAAATTTAATTGAAATTAGAAAAACTGAAGCAACGAAAAATTGAAAAATCAGAAATTTAAAAATATGTATAGGAAGTTCTAAAAAAAGCGGTATATTCAAAAATTGAAAAATTTTACAATTGATATTAATATCCAAAATTATGATAAAATATGAAAATGGAAAAATCAGATCGAAATACTGAAAAATTTTAAACTGAGAAACTAAAAATTTCAAAAGTTCAAAAATGAAAAACTTAATTGCAACTCGAAAAATTGAAGAAATGAAAATCGAAAAACTGAAAAATTGAAAAATTGAAAAATTTTACAATTTAACAATTATAATAAAATGCAAAAACTCAAAAACTAAAAACCAAAAACTTTAAAAATCCAAAATTCAAATACCGAGAAATTGAAAAGTAAAAACTAGAAAAATTGCAAACCGATAAATCAGCAACGAAAAATAGCAGAATTGAGAAATCAAAGAATAGAAAAAATCCAAAAATTTACTGCAAAATTAACGAAATGAAAAACTGAAAATTTAAATATCTAGGAACTTAAAATCGAAGAAAATTGTAAAATTAAAATCTCGAAAATTTAAAAAACTTCATAAGCTGAAAACTTGAAGAAGCAAAAGACTGAACTGTCGAAAAATTACAATAAAATATAAAAATTGAAAAATTATAGATGGAAATATTGAAAAATTAAAAACCGAGAAAGTGAAAATTTCAAAAGTTTAAAACTAGAAAATTTAATTAATTGCAATTCAAAAAAACTGAAGCAACGAAAAAATGAAAAAACAGAAATTTAAAAATATAGGAAGATTTAAAAGAAAAACCGTAAAATTGAAAACTCCAAAAATTGAAAAAACTGAAGAAACAAAAAAGGGATAAATTGAAAAATTTTACAATTGATATTGAAAAATTATAATAGATTATAAAAATTGAAAAACTAAAACTAGAAAATTTTTAAAAATTAAGATTGAAAAATCTGAAAACTGGAAAATCGAAAAAGTTGAAATTGAAAAGCGGAAAAATTGCAAACCGATAAACCAGAAACGAAAAACTGAAAAATCAAAAAATGGAAATTTTGTAAAATTGTAAAAGTTAATACCTATAATTAAAAGTTTAAAAATCAAAAACTTAAACGAGAATCTCGAAATCCAAATATTGAAATCACCAAACATTAGAAATATTAGAATTCTAAAAATCGTATAAGCGGAAAATTGAAATTAAAAAAATGTTAAATTGAACAAATGAAAATTTAAAAATCTGGAACTAAAAATCCAGAAAAAAATTATAAAATTAAAATTTCGAAAAACTGCAACTCGACAAATTGAAAATTCGTTGGTTGAAAAACTGAAGACGCAAAAGACTGAAATATCCAAAAATTGAGAAGTTTACACTTGGGTATCGAAAAATTATAATTAAATATGAAAATTGAAAAATCATGAATCGAAATATTGAAAAATTTTAAATTGAGAAACTGAAAAACTTAATTGCTGCTCGAAAAATTGAAGAAATGAAAAATTGAAAAGTCAAAAATTATAAAATTGAAGAAAAAAAAAGATGAAAATCGAAAAATTGAAAATTTTAAGCTATAGCAACTAACAATCCAAAAGGAAAATTGTAAAATTGAAATCTCCCAAAATTGCACCTCAAAAAATTTAAAAATTCATAAATTGAAAACTTGAAGAAGCAAGAAACTGGAATGTAGAAAAATTACAATGTAATATAAAAACTGAAAAATTAAAAATTGAGAAACTGAAATTTTCAAAAGATTAAAACTAGAAAATTTAATTAAAATTGGAAAAACTGAAGCAACGAAAAATTGAAAAATCAGAAATTTAAAAATATGTATAGGAAGTTCTAAAAAAAGCGGTATATCCAAAAATTGAAAAGTTTTACAATTGATATTAATATCCAAAATTATGATAAAATATGAAAATGGAAAAATCAGATCGATATACTGAACAATTTTAAACTGAGAAAAGAAAAATTTCAAAAGTCCAAAACTGAAAAACTTAATTGCAACTCGAAAAATTGAAGAAACGAAAAAATGGAATATCAAAAATAATAAAACTGAGGAAACAAAAAAATGAAAATCGAAAAACTGAAAAATAGAAAAATAGAAAAATTTTACAATTTAACAACTATAATAAAATGAAAAAACTCAAAAACTAAAAACCAAAAACTTTAAAAATCCAAAATTGAAATACCGAGAAATTGAAAAGTAAAAAATTGAAAAATCAAAAAATTTGAAATTAAAAACTAGAAAAATTGCAAATCGATAAATCAGCAACGAAAAATGGCAGAATTGAGAAATCAAAGAATAGAAAAAATCCAAAAATTTACTGGAAAATTAACGAAATGAAAAATTGAAAATTTAAATATCTAGGAACTTAAAATCGAAAAAAATTGTTAAATTAAAATCTCTAAAAATTAAAAAACTTCATAAGCTGAAAACTTGATGAAACAAAAGACTGAATTGTCGAAAAATTACAATAAAATATAAAAATTGAAAAATTATAGATCGAAATATTGAAAAATTAATAATCGAGAAACTGAAAATTTCAAAAGTTTAAAACTAGAAAATTTAATTAATTGCAATTCAAAAAAAACTGAAGCAACGAAAAAATGAAAAAACAGAAATTTAAAAATATAGGAAGATCTAAAAGAAAAACCGTAAAATTAAGGAATCAAGAAATGGAAATTTTGTAAAATTAAAGTTTATAACAAAATTATTACCATATGTTATAGTTTAAAAATCAAAAATTTAAAAATCGAGAATCTAGAAATCGAAATACTGAAATTACCGAACAGAATTCTAAAAATTGTAAAAACGGAAAAATAAAATAAAAAGAAATTAAAATTTATTAAACTGAAAACTTCAGAAATTGAACCACTGAAAATTTAAAAATGAAAAACTTAATTGCAACTGGAAAAATTGAAGAAATGAAACACTGAAAAATCAGAAATAATAAAACTGAAGCAGCAAAAAAATTAAAATCGAAAAACTGAAAAATTCAAAAGTTGAAAAAGGAAAAATTGAGAAGTAAAAAATTGAAAAATCGAAAAATTGTAAATCGATAAATCGGAAACGAAAAATCGCAGAATTGAGAAATCGAAAATAGAAATTTTGTAAAATTTTAGAAGTTATCAGTATTAAAAATTTAAAAATAAAATTTAAAATTGAGAAATTAGAAATCGAAACATTTAAATTGCCAAACATTAAAATAAAAAAAAAATTGGTAAAATCGAACACTCCAAAAGTTGAAAAATCGAAAAATTAACTGCAAAATTAACGAAATGAAAAATTTTAAATTTAAAAATCTAGGAACTAATGACCTTGGAGAAAGTTTTGATTTTTTTATAAGGTCTGAACTTTTGAAATGATGGTACTAGCAATATCGTGATATAGTCAAAACTAAGACAAAAAATAGGCTTGACAACATCGTCAACATTTTTTTTATTATGAAGTTCTTAGAGACCTTGAGAACATTGAATTACTTGTAATAACAATAATAAATAATTCATTCATTCATTCTTAAACATAACAACTGTTAAAAAAATAATCCATTAACATAACACATTACAATAAAAAAAAATGAAAACAGCCTAATAAGAGTGAAAACCAGTAATTATAATAAAACAAATCAAATTAACTAAACATTTTTTTAACGATAATTAAAGTTTATAGTGTAATTAAAACACATTTTTTTTTCGGCGACTGAATGAAACAATTAAAATTTTTATAATTGATGTCTAACTTGTTTATTAAACTCCAAATGACTATTTTTTTCAAGCGAATCAACACGTTTGAAAATCTTGACATCATCCGCATAAAGCAATGTTTCACAGTTGGATACCACAAAAATAAGAAACGTGGAAGGACGGAGGTTTGACCCTTGAGTTACCTTTTTCCAAGTTTTTTTAGTTAAACTCAATTTTTACCGCATAAGTCAAAAAATGGGAGTTGAGACTTCCGGAACACTCTCCAAGCCTCCCGGTATTTTAAGTCACGATCCTGGATTCAAAAACCGGTTATCCCTCATCATTAATCTTTAATAAGCATGTTTACAATACCATTTTTTCTATTTCAGATTATATAATTGCAAAAATTCATGAGTCCGAAAAGTCAAGGATTTTTCATCTATACTTTACCAGCAATCATGCTAAGAAAATCACTTAGGCGGAAATCCGAAACACGAAAAACCAAAAACCAACATACCTCTCGTTCGGGATTTCTAGCGACTTCTGCTTTTTCAGCCTACTGTACAGAACTTCTTTTTTGGACTCCATTCTGCACGACGGTCACACTCACACTAATTAATTATCACCATGTATTCAATAATAATCGGCAAACAACAATTTATCACGAATAATAAACAAACACGGAAATCTGACAACTGTACAAACACGAGACTAAAAACTTGTATTAGCTTTGATTCGAGTATCTAAGGATAAACAAAACCTGTGTTCGGTTGCGATAAATTTAGCAGACTGAGAAGCGGTACAATGCAAAAAGTAAACAGATAAGAGGGAGAACGATGGGAAAAAATAACCGAGTGTGAGGTCATAATGGAAATGGGTAAACCAGAGTTGGGGATCTACGATAGAATGGCGTTATTCATGGAAATGTGGTTTAATTATGGTGAAGTGGACAGGAAGAAATGGACAGATTAGTGGCCTTGATCGTAAGACTAAGAGATCGCGAATTAGAGTAAATTGAATTGATGATAATTGTTCTGGGGAAATACATACAAAATGCGTGTGTGTAACGAGTGTGGAGTTTGACGACTTTGATATCATATCGTTAGTGTGAAGAATTCTATTTTGAGTGATGGGATTTCCATTGATTACAGTGGTGAGACGGTGAACGCATGCGAGCTGTCTTGCCAGAAATAAATCGAACGATTTCTTCGAAGTTCGTGGCTTGTGGATTTTGTTATTAATAAAAATTTCGGAAATTGTATAAAATTTCCTATTGTTTTGGCATCTACAACTATCAAAATAGTTGTTTTTTAGATTTTTCAACATGTTTCAAGTTGTTTTAAAAATTTTAAAAATCGAAATTTTTCGGAAACTCCCAATTTCATTTTTAATTGGCAAACATCGTTGTAACCGTATAATATTCAGTATTTTTGTATCAAATACGTGGATTCTTCAGAACTGTAAATATCTCAAGTGCATTATAAAATTCGTTCCTGTTATCTTAAACTTTGATTTTTTCTTATTTTCACATTCGCACCATTTTTAATTTGTTTGACAAAATAATTCAAAATTCCCTAAATTTTAAGACACCAGGTTTTTGGTTTTCCTGTGTCAGATATAAAGCTTTCCGAAAATTATTAAAATCTCCTGTTGAAGTTGTTTCAAATTGTTTCAAAAATTTTTAAAATCGAAATTTTAGGAAAATTCCAAATTTCATTTCTAACTGAAAAGATCCAAATCTGTTGTAATCGTTTAATTTTTAACATTTTTTAATCAAACATGTGGATTTTTCAGGTCTGTAAATATCGCACGTACATTATAAAATTTGTTCCCGTTAATTAAACTTTGTTTTTTTTTTCACATTTTCTCATTCGCGCCATTTTTAATTTGTTTGACAAAAAAATTAAAAATTCCCTAAATTTTAAGACACCAGGTTTTTGGATTTCCTGTGTCAGATATAAAGCTTTCCGAAAATTATGAAAGTCTCCTGTTGAGTTTAACATTAAATTTTAGCTTGTAGAACTTTCAAAATTGGTGTTTTTTTACACTTTTGAAGTTGTTTCAAATTATGTTTCAAAAATTTCTAAAATCGAAATTTTAGGAAAATTCCAAATTTCATTTCTAACTGAAAAAATCCAAATCTGTTGTAATCGTTTAATTTTTAACATTTTTTAATCAAATTTGTGGATTTTTTAGGTCTGTAAATATCGCAAGTACATTATAAAATTTGTTCCCGTTATAGTAAACTTTGTTTTTTTTTTCACATTTTCACATTCGCGCCATTTTTAATTTGTTTGACAAAATAATTCAAAATTCCCTAAATTTTAGGACACCAGGTTTTTGGATTTCCTGTGTCAGATATAAAGCTTTCCGAAAATTATGAAAGTCTCCTGTTGAGTTTAACATTAAATTTTAGCTTCTAGAACTTTCAAAATTGGTGTTTTTTTACACTTTTGAAGTTGTTTCAAATTATGTTTCAAAAATTTCTAAAATCGACATTTTAGGAAAATTCCAAATTTCACTTCTAACTGAAAAAAATCAAATCTGTTGTAATCGTTTAATTTTTAACATTTTTTAATCAAATATGTGGATTTTTCAGGTCTGTAAATATTGCAAGTACATTATAAAATTTGTTCCCGTTATATTAAACTTTTTTTTTTCACATTTTCACATTCGCGCTATTTCTAATTTGTTTGACAAAAAAATTAAAAATTTCCTAAATTTTAAGACACCAGGTTTTTGGTTTTTCTGTGTCAGATATAAAGCTTTCCGAAAATTATGAATGTCTCCTGGTGAGTTTAACATTAAAATTTGGCTTCTAGAACTTTCAAAATTGTTGTTTTTTTCACACTTTTGAAGTCGTTTCAAATTGTTTCAAAAATTTTTAAAATCGAAATTTTAGGAAAATTCCAAATTTCATTTCTAACTGAAAAAATCCAAATCTGTTGTAATCGTTTAATTTTTAACATTTTTAATCAAATTTCTGGATTTTTTAGGTCTGTAAATATCGCAATTACATTTAATAAAATTTGTTCCCGTTATATTAAACTTTGTTTTTTTTTTCACATTTTCTCATTCGCGCCCTTTTTAATTTGTTTGACAAAAAAACTAAAAATTCCCTAAATTTTAAGACACCAGGTTTTTGGATTTCCTGTGTCAGATATAAAGCTTTCCGAAAATTATTAAAGTCTCCTGTTGAAGTTGTTTCAAATTGTTTCAAAAATTTTTAAAATCGAAATTTTAGGAAAATTTCAAATTTCATTTCTACCTGAAAAAATCCAAATCTGTTGTAATCGTTTAATTTTCAATATTTTTTAACAAATATGTGGATTTTTCAGGACTGTAAATATCTCAAGTAGATTATAAAATTCGTTCTTGTTATATGTATTGAACTTTGATTTTTTTCTAGTTTTCACATTCTCGCCATTTTTAATTTGTTCGACAAAAAAAAACAAAATCCGGTAAATTTTAAGTCACCCGATTTTATAAAAATGTCTATATTTTCACTTCCAAAAATTGGAAAAAGCGAAATATTTCTCAGTACTTTGATTTTTTTCTTTTCCTGTGGCAAGCATGACTTTTCAAAAATTACGAAAGTCTCCTATTTAATTTAATTTTAAATTTTGGTATCTCGAATTTTCAAAATTGTTCTTTTCTCAAACTTTTGAAGTTGTTCCAATTTATTTTTTAAAAATTAAAAAAAATCTAAATTTTTCGGAAATTTCATTTCTAACTGAAAAAAATTCAAATTTGTTGTAATCGTTTAATTTTCAGTATTTTTGAATCGAATATATGGATTTTTCAGTACATTATCAAATTGTTATATTAATTTTTAATTATTTTCTCATTTTCACATTCGCTCCATTTTTAATTTGTTCAACAAAAAAAAATCAAAATTTCGTTACCAGATTTTATAAAATGTTCTATAGTTTAGTTCCAAGAATTGAAAAACGCAAAATATGTCTCGGTACCTTAATTTTTTCTTTTCCTGTGTCAAATATAAACCTTTTCGAAAATTTCAAGTTTCCTATTTAGCTTAATTTTAAATTTTCAAAATTGTTGCTTCTTCACACTTTTGAAGTTGTTTACAAGTTATGTTTTAAAAATTATAGAATTGTTATTATATTAAACTCTATTTTTTCCCATTTTCACATTCGCGCCATTTTTAATTTGTTTGATACAACAATTCAGAATTCCGTAAATTTTAAGTCAACATATCTTATAAATTTAGTTTTAGTTCCAAGAACTGAAAAATGCCAAATATTTTTCGGTTCTTTGATTTTTTATTTTCATCTGTCAGATACAAAACTTTTCAAAAAGTATGAGTCTTCTATTTAATTTAACTTAAATTTTAGCATCTATAATTTTCAAAATTGTTGTCTGAAATTGTTTCAGGCTACGTTTTAGAAATTTTAAGAAATGAAAACTGTTGTAATCGTTTAATTTTCAATATCTTTTAATCAATAATTTTTTGGACTGTAAATATCTCAACTACACAAGTATTAAACTTCGTTTGTTTTTTCATTTTCACATTCGCGCCATTTTGGAAAGAATGAAATATTTCTCGGTACTCTAATTTTTTCATTTTTTGTGTGGGATACTGGAATTTTCAAAAAATTTTTAAAGTCTCACATTTAGTTCAACTTTTAATTTTGACAATTAAAATTTTCCAAACTGCTGTTTTTTCTTACTTGATGTGTTTCAAGTTACGTATTGAAAATTAAATAAAATCGAAATTCTTCGAAAAATCCAAAGTCGTTGTCATCCGTCAATTTTCAGTATTTTTGTGTCAAAAATGGGGATCCTTCAGAATTGTAAAATTTCTCAAGCGTTTTATAAAATTCATTCCTGCTTTCTTAAACTTCCAAAAAAATGTTATTCATTTTCACATTTGAGCCATTTTAATTTGTTTAATAAACAATTTAAAATTCCGTAAATTTCAAGTTACCCTATTTCATTATGGTTTCAGTTTCAAGAATCTGAAAAAAAATATATTTCCAGGTACATACTTTTTTTCTTTTCGTGTGTCGGATTCAGAAATTTTCAAAAATTACGAAAGTCTCACATTTAGTTTAAATTTTAATTTTGGCATTTTAAATTTTCCAAATTGCTGTTTTTTCTTACTTTTGGAGTTGTTTCAAGTCACAGATCGAAAATTAAAAAAAATTCTAAATTTTTCGGAAATTCTAAATTTCATTTTTAATGGAAAAAATCCAAAACTGTTGTCATCGGTCAGTTTTCAGTATTTTTGTATCAAAAATGAGGTTACTTCAGAACTGTAAACTTCTCAAGGATTTTAAAAAATTCGTTCCTGCTATCCTAAACTAAAAAAAAAATGGTTTCTCATTTTCACGTTTGAGCCATTTTTAAGTTGGTTAACAAAAGATTAAAAATTCGGTAATTTCAAGTCAAGAACATTTTATAGTTTCTGTCTTAAAAATCTGAAAAAGCGCAATATTTCCAGGTATACATTTCTTGTTCTCTTCGGGTGTAAGATACAAAAATTTTCAAAAATTATAAAAATCTCACATTTAGTTTAATGTTCAATATTGGCATTGAAAATTCTCCAAATTGCTGTTTTTTCTTACTTCTGGAGATGTTTCAAGTCACAGATCGAAAATTAAACAAAAAATCTAAATTTTTCGGAAATTCTAAATTTCATTTTTAATGGAAAAAATCCAAAACCGTTGTCATCGGTCAATTTTCAGTATTTTTGTATCAAAAATGAGGTTACCTCAGAACTGTAAACTTCTCAAGCATTTTGTAAAATTCGTTCCTGCTATCGTAAACTCAAAAAAAATTGTTTCTCATTTTCACATTTGAGCCATTTTTAATTTGGTGAACAGAAGATTAAAAATTCGGTAATTTCAAGTCAAGAATTTTTTATAATTTCGGTCTTAAAAATCTGAAGAAGCGAAATATTTCCAGGTATACGTTTTTTGTTCTCTTCGGGTGTAAGATACAAAAATTTTCAAAAATTACAAAAGTCTCACACTTAGTTTTAGTTTAATGTTCAATATTAGCATTGAAAATTTTCCAAATCGCTGTTTTTTCTTACTTTTGGATATGTTTCAAGTCACAGATCGAAAATTAAAAAAATTCTAAATTTTTCGGAAATTCTAAATTTCATTTTTAATGGAAAAAATCCAAAACCGTGGTCATCGGTCAATTTTCAGTATTTTTGTATCAAAAATGAGGTTACTTCAGAACTGTAAACTTCTCAAGCATTTTATAAAATTCGTTCCTCGTATCTTAAACTTCGAAAAAATGGTTTGTCATTTTCACATTTGAACGATTATTAATTTGTTCAACAAAAAAATTCAAAATATCGGAAATTTTAGGTCACCCTGTTTCATAACATTTTTTTATAGTTTCAGTTTCAAGAATCTGAACACGCGAAATATTTCCAGATACACAATTTTTTTCCTTTCGGGTGTCAGATACAGAAATTTTCAAATTTTACAAAAAACTCACATTTAGTTTAACTTTCAATTTTGACATTTAAAATTTTCCAAATTGCTGTTTTTTCGTACTTCTGGAGTTGTTTCAAGTCACAGATTGAAAATTAAAAAAAATAAATAAATAAAATCGAAATTTTTCATAAATTCTAAATTTCATTTTTAATCGACAAAATCTAAAATCGTTGTCATCGGTCAATTTTCAGAACTGTTAACTTCTCGAGCGTTTTATAAAATTCGTTCCTGCTATCTTAAACTTCGAAAAAATGGTTCCTTATTTTCACAATTGAGCCATTTTTAATCTGTTAACAAAAAATTAAAATTCCGGAGATTTCAAATCACCTTGTTTCATAATTTTTTTTCAGTAGTTTGTGTTTCAAGAATCTGAAAAAGCGAAACATTTCCAGGTATACATTTTTTTTTCTTTTTTCGTGTGTCAGATACAGAAATTTTCAAAAATTACGAAAGCTTCATACTTAATTTAAGCGTCAATTTTGGCATATAAAATTGTCCAAATTGCTGCTTTTTCGTACTTCTGGAGTTGTTTCAAGTCACAGATTGAAAATTCAAAAAAAATTCTAAATTTTTCGGAAATTCTAAATTTCATTTTTAATGGAAAAAATCCAAAACCGTTGTCATCGGTCAATTTTCAGTATATTTGTATCAAAAATGAGGTTACTTCAGAACTGTAAACTTCTCAAGCATTTTATAAAATTCGTTCCCGCTATCTTAAACTTCGAAAAAGTGGTTTGTCATTTTCACATTTGAACCATTTTTAATTTGTTCAACAAAAAAATTCAAAATATTGGAAATTTTAAGTCACTCTGTTTCATAAGATTTTTTTATAATTTCAGGTTCAAGAATTTGAAAACGCGAAATATTTCCAGGTACACAATTTTTTTCCTTTTCGGGTGTCAGATATGTGCAGAAATTTTCAAAAATTACAGAAGTCTCACATTTAGTTTAAATTTCAATTTTGACATTTAAAATTTTCCAAATTTCTGTTTTTTCCTACTTTTGGAGTTGTTTCAAGTCATAGATTGAAAATAAAAAAAATCGAAATTTTACGGAAATTCTAAATTTCATTTTTAATCGACACAATCCAAAACCGTTGTCATCGGTCAATTTTCAGGATTTTTGTATCAAAAATGGGGTTACTTCAGAACTGTAAACTTCTCAAGCATTTTATAAAATTCGTTCCCGCTATCTTAAACTTCGAAAAAATGGTTTGTCATTTTCACATTTGAACCATTTTTAATTTGTTCAACAAAAAAGTTCAATATATCGGAAATTTTAAGTCACTCTGTTTCATAAGATTTTTTTATAGTTTCAGTTTCAAGAATCTGAAAACGCGAAATATTTCCAGGTACACAATTTCTTTTCTTTTTGGGTGTCAGATGCAGAAATTTTAAAAAATTACAAAAGTCTCACATTTAGTTTAACTTTAAATTTTGACATTTAAAATTTTCCAAATTGCTGCTTTTTCGTACTTCTGGAGTTTTTTCAAGTCACAGATTTAAAATTAAAAAAAATAAATAAAATCGAAAGTTTTCGGAAATTTTAAATTTCATTTTTAATCGACAAAATCCAAAATCGTTGTCATCGGTCAATTTTCAGAACTGTTAACTTCTCGAGCGTTTTATAAAAATCGTTCCTGCTTTCTTAAACTTCAAAAAATGGTTTCTCATTTTCACAATTGAGCCATTTTTAATCTGTTAACAAAAAATTAAAATTTCGGAGATTTCAAATCACCTTGTTTCATATTTTTTTTTAATAGTTTCAGTTTCAGGAATCTGAAAAAGCGAAATATTCCCAGGTATACATTTTTTTCTTTTTTCGTGTGTCAGATACAGAAATTTTCAAAAATTACGAAAGTCTCATACTTAATTTAATCGTCAATTTTGGCATATAAAATTGTCCAAATTGCTGTTTATTCTTACTTTTGTAGTTGTTTCAAGTCACAGATCGAAAATTAAAAAAATTCTAAATTTTTCGGAAATTCTAAATTTCATTTTTAATGGAAAAAATCCAAAACCGTTGTCATCGGTCAATTTTCAGTATTTTTGTATCAAAAATGAGGTTACTTCAGAACTGTAAACTTCTCAAGCATTTTATAAAATTCGTTCCCGCTATCTTAAACTTCGAAAAAATGGTTTGTCATTTTCACATTTGAACCATTTTTAATTTGTTCAACAAAAAAATTCAAAATATCGGAAATTTTAAGTCTCTCTGTTTCATAAGATTTTTTTATAGTTTCAGTTTCAAGAATCTGAAAATGCGAAATATTTCCAGGTACACAATTTTTTTCCTTTCCGGGTGTCAGATATGTACAGAAATTTTCAAAAATTACAAAAGCCTCACATTTAATTTAACTTTCAATTTTGGCATTTAAAATTTTCCAAATTGCTGCATTTTCGTATTTCTGGAGTTGTTTCAAGTCACAGATTGAAAATAAAAAAAAAAATAAAAATAAAATCGAAATTTTTCGAAAATTCCAAATTTCATTTTTAATCGACAAAATGCAAAATCGTTGTCATCGGTTAATTTTCAGAACTGTTAACGTCTCGAGCGTTTTATAAAATTCGTTCCTGCTATCTTAAACTTCAAAAAAATGGTTTATCATTTTCACAATTGAGCCATTTTTAATCTGTTAACAAAAAATTAAAATTTCGGAGATTTCAAATCACCTTGTTTCATAATTTTTTTTTAATAGTTTCAGTTTCAGGAATCTGAAAAAGCGAAACATTTCCAGGTATACATTTTTTTCTTTTTTCGTGTCAGATACAGAAATTTTCAAAAATTACGAAAGTCTCATACTTAATTTAAGCGTCAATTTTGGCATATAAAATTGTCCAAATTGCTGTTTTTTCTTACTTTTGGAGTTGTTTCAAGTCACAGATTGAAAATTAAAAAAAAAACAAGTAAAATCGAAATTTTTCGGAAATTCTAAATTTCATTTTTAATGGAAAAAATCCAAAACCATTGTTATCGGTCAATTTTCAGTATTTTTGTATCAAAAATGAGGTTACTGCAGAACTGTAAACTTCTCAAGCATTTTATAAAATTCGTTTCCGCTATCTTAAACTTCGAAAAATGGTTTGTCATTTTCACATTTGAACCATTTTTAATTTGTTCAACAAAAAAATTCAAAATATCGGAAATTTTAAGTCACTCTGTTTCATAAGATTTTTTTATAGTTTCAGTTTCAAGAATCTGAAAACGCGAAATATTTCCAGGTACACAATTTTTTCCTTTTCGGGTGTCAGATATGTACAGAAATTTTCAAAAATTACAAAAGTCTCACATTTAGTTTAACTTTCAATTTTGACATTTAAAATTTTCCAAATTGCTGCTTTTTCGTACTTCTGGAGTTGTTTCAAGTCACAGATTGAAAATTCAAAAAAAAAAAAAAAATCGAAATTTTTCGAAAATTATAAATTTAATTTTTAATCGACAAAATCTAAAATCGTTGTCATCGGTCAATTCTCAGAACTGTTAACTTCTCGAGCGTTTTATAAAATCTTAAACTTCAAAAAAATGGTTTCTCATTTTCACAATTGAGCCATTTTTAACCTGTTTAACAAAAAATTAAAATTCCGGAGATTTCAAATCACCTTGTTTCATAATTTTTTTTTAATAGTTTCAGTTTCAGGAATCTGAAAAATCGAAACATTTCCAGGTATACATTTTTTTTTCGTGTGTCAGATGCAGAAATTTTCAAAAATTACGAAAGTCTCATACTTAATTTAAGCGTCAATTTTGGCATATAAAATTGTCCAAACTGCTGTTTTTTCTTACTTTTGGAGTTGTTTCAAGTCATAGATTGTAAATAAGGAATAATCGAAATTTTTCGGAAATTCTAAATTTCAATTTTAATCGATAAAATTCAAAACCGTTGTCATCGGTCAATTTTCAGTATTTTTGTTACAAAAATGAGGTTACTTCAGAACTGTAAACTTCTCAAGCATTTTATAAAATTCGTTCCCGCTATCTTAAACTTCGAAAAATGGTTTGTCATTTTCACATTTGAACCATTTTTAATTTGTTCAACAAAAAAATTCAAAATATCGGAAATTTTAAGTCACTCTGTTTCATAAGACTTTTTTATAGTTTCAGTTTCAAGAATCTGAAAACGCGAAATATTTCCAGGTACACAATTTTTTCCTTTTCGGTTGTCAGATATGTAGAGAAATTTTCAAAAATTACAAAAGTCTCACATTTAGTTTAACTTTCAATTTTGACATTTAAAATTTTCCAAATTGCTGCTTTTTCGTACTTCTGGAGTTGTTTCAAGTCACAGATTGAAAATTAAAAAAATAAATAAATAAAATCGAAATTTTTCGAAAATTCTAAATTTCATTTTTAATCGACAACATCCAAAATCGTTGTCATCGGTTAATTTTCAGAATTGTTAACTTCTCGAGCGTTTTATAAAATTCGTTCCCTCTATCTTAAACTTCAAAAAAATGGTTTCTCATTTTCACAATTGAGCCATTTTTAATCTGTTTAACAAAAAATTAAAATTCCGGAGATCTCAAATCACCTTGTTTCATATTTTTTTTTTTAATAGTTTCAGTTTCAGGAATCTGAAAAAGCGAAACATTTCCAGGTATACATTTTTTTCTTTTTTCATGTGTCAGATATAGAAATTTTAAAAAATTACGAAAGTCTCATATTTAATTTAATCTTCAATTTTTGCATATAAAATTGTCCAAATTGCTGCTTTTTCTTACCTTTGGAGTTGTTTCAAGTCATAGTTTGAAAATAAAAAATAATCGAAATTTTTCGGAAATTCTAAATTTCATTTTTAATCTCCAAAGTCCAAAACCGTTGTCATCGGTGAATTTTCAGTATTTTTGTATCAAAAATGAGGTTACTTCAGAACTGTAAACTACTCAAGCATTTTATAAAATTCGTTCCTGCTATCTTAAACTTCGAAAAAATGGTTTGTCGTTTTCACATTTGAACCATTTTTAATTTGTTCAACAAAAAAATTCAAAATATCGGAAATTTTAAGTCACTATTTCATATTTTTTTTTTATAGTTTCAGTTTCAGGAATCTGAAAAAGCGAAACATTTCCAGGTATACATGTTTTTCATTTTTCGTGTGTCAGACAGAAATTTTTAAAAATTACGATAATTTCTTACTTTTGAAGTTGTTTCATGCTACATATTGATAATTTAAAAAAAAAAACGATTTTTTTTCACGACCCAAATCGGCCATTTACCCGCTTAAGTTCGAATTATCTCTCACTAACCTTCCCCTTACAGGATGTATCTTCCTGTACTTCCACAGCAGGAACCACGGAATCGTGATGTCCTTGCTGTACGACATCTCGTACAGCTTCCCCCGAAGAAACTTCTTGATCTTCTTACCATCCAACCTCGGCTTGGGCAAGTTCAGATTCTTCAGATTCCTGAAAACACAAAACTCATCTTGCGCAACCTCTCGCAAATCACATACATGATGAAATCGAAATATCGTGCCGCCATGTCTCCTACTATCATCACACGATTAGAAATCATATGACTGGTGATGACTCCGGGCACATGCCTTTATGCAACAGCGCCCAAATTAATTTCCTGACTCACGCGTTATTGTGATTTTTAAACAACCGGAGCGTGAATTTTGCGATTGCAATTAAGTCCGATGGCGAGAGAGGGGACTCGCTAAATTTTCGGGAATCGAGTCCCCTCTTCTACCATCGTCGGACTTGTGTTGGCGCGGAAGTTGCGATAAGTTTCCACTTGCCCGCACATCGCTATCGCCCCATAACGGAAAGTAATTGCATAATAATGAAAACAAAAATGAAAAGTTACCTTTTTCTGGAAAACACGTCGGTTTCACTTAAATCACTGTCACTTTTCCGAATTTTCACTGAAGGTCTTTTTCTGCGTCTCACTGCGTTGGATCTCTTCAGCAGGCAAGTGCTGCAAGAGTCTTCGTCCAGGGACAACTGGTAAAGCTCCAGACCGCGAATAAAAAAGTTATCTTCTTCGCACATGGTGGTTCTTAGAAGTGAGTCAAACCGACTGGGAAGTACTTTTCTCGTTTCAACGGTGAACCAATTTACTATTTTGGGTGCTGTTAGTACATTTACCCGAGCGCTTGACCAGTTGTACACAAAAGTGCCTCACAATGGCCGTGGAGGGGATTTCCGCTTGGAATTAACAAGTTCTTTAACAATTAGATGTACGAGTAACTGTTTATGGGCGCATGGACGGGAAAATCCACGAAATGGGTCAGGTTTGTGTTTGTTTTGGCGCTATTTGAATAGTAGGCTGTGTGGAGTAGCCCGGGTAGCTATTTTTATGTATTTGTATTTGGTATCTTTGTTTAGATATAGTGATGTTTGTTTTCCTTATGGTAAATCATTTACGGAAATTCCAGTAAAAAAAATGGTTGAAGGTTATTTCAACCGAATTTTCCTCGTCCCTGAAGAGCAGTTCAGTTTCTTCAGTTTTTCGATTTCGATTTTCAATTTCCAATTTCGGAATTTTTAAATTTTTAGATTTTTCAATTATCCGACTTCGATTTTTAACTTTTCGAATGTTGAAGTTCTTGATTGCTCGATTTCTTGGTTTCAATTTTTCAATTTTTATATTTTCCGACTTTTCCAGTTCTCGATTTTTCGATTTCTCAATTTTCAGATTTTTCGACTTCAATTTTACGGTTTTTGCATTTTCTTGATTATTCAATGTTTGGATTTTTCGCGTTTTTCAATTTTTAGATTTTTCAACATTTTAAATGTCCCATTTCTTGATTTTTGGATTTTTCGACTTTTCGAGTTTTGGATTTTTCAATTTTTTGATTTCTAGATTTTCGACTTACCGTTTGTTCGAGTTCTCGATTTTTTAACTCCGATTTTTGGATTTTTCTATTTTTCAATTTTCAAATTTTTCGATTTTTCAATGGTCCGATTTTCTGAATTTTCAGTTTTTTGATTTTTCGATTCTTTGAGTTTTCAACATTTTAAATGTCGGATTTCTTGATTTTTTTGATTTTTCGATTTTTCAATGTTTGAAGATTTCGATTTTTCGGCTTTTTTTCAACTTCGAATGTCCGATTTCTTCATTTTTCGATTTGTGGATTTCCTGACTTTTCGACTTCTCGATTCTTCAATTTTTGGTTTTTATTCTTTAAATTTAGAAATTTTCGACTCTTTGATTATTCGATTTTTCTACTGCGATTTTTGGATTTTTTGAATTCTCAATTTTCAAATTTTTGTATTTTTCAATTTCTCGATTTTTCAACTTCAATTTTTCTGTTTTGGGATTTTCCAAAATTTTTCAATTTTTCAACATTTTAAATGTCCCATTTCTGGAATTTTCGACTTTTTGATTTTTCAAATCCTTGATTTACTATTGACAGCCAAGATGGATGCCAATAGTAGTAGTCAGTCCGGTACGTCTGCACAAATCTGCAGAAAATGTAAATCAAAAGTTGTCAGTGCATTAAAATGTATATCGTGTGATAATGTGTACCACCTTAGTTGTGCCAAGGGTGTATCTTATGTAAAAATTTTGGACAGTAAGTCTTTAGTTTGCTGTGATAAAGTGAAAATGCCTCCTGTTGTGTGCGAAGATTCTGAGTTTTTTGAAGCAATGGAACAAATGAGTGGTCCTGAGAAAAAGGTTGATATTGCTGTTTTCAATTATATTATTAAACAAAAAGACGAAATTATAAAGGAGCTAAGGGATCGTGTAAAAACGCAAAGTGAGATGATAGACATTTTGATAAAAAGTTCGAACAAATTGGGAGGCTCCACTGATTGTAGTTTATCATCAATGGACACTTTTTCGAGTAAGATTATGAATAAAAACGTGAATGGTGTGGAAGCAAGAAAAGTGGTAAACAAAAGTGAACCTGAAATACGGAACACTATTATTTATCCTAATACGAATTTATGTAATGAAGTTGATCTAAATAATTCTTCAGACAATGGTAAAAATCCTTCTGAGAAGGAGGTAACAGCTGATACTTTAAAACGTCGGCCGAAAGTAAGTAAGTTAATTATTGGCTCAGCAGATATAGCTTCTAGTTCAGGTTCGTCAGATTTGTCATCGAGTGATCATGATTTCGTAGCTGTCACCAGAAAAAAAAGCAGTCATATACATATTACAAGAGTAAACCCTAATGTTGATGTGAACAAGATTACTGATTATATTAAATTTAAGTTAAAATCCCATGAAGAAGTGCTGAAAAATAAACGTCTTCCTGACTTTAAGCTTATTAAATTGGACTCTAAATTTCCTGAGTTATATAGTTCTTTCAAACTTACTATCGATTTTGTATATCAAAATGATATTCTGGCTGCATCTTTTTGGCCCAAGGGTGTAGCGGTAAGGAAGTTTTTTCAATCGAGATCCATACATTTACAGCATAACACATAATTACAGAGCGTCAGAATTTTGTTCTACTCTTTTTTATAATGAGCTATCCTTACTGTTCTATTTTTTTTTCTTGATGTTTAGATATATTTTGCAGGCATACGTTGTATTTAATTATTTATTTGTAAGATAGACTACTATTTACTTTTGTTTTGTATTCTGTAATTGGAGATTAATCTCTGTTGAGTACAATAAATTATTATTATTATTATTATTATTATTATTTTTCAACTTTTCGATTTTTCAATGTTTGGAGATTTGGATTTTTCGGCTTTTCAAATTTGGAAATGTCCGATTTCTTGATTTTTTGAATTTTCGATTTGATTTTTGGATTTCCCGGCGTTCGAATTCGCAATTTTTGGATTTTCCAACTTTGCGAATTCTCAATCTCTCAACTTTCGTTCTTCAAATTTTGAAATTTTCGACTTTTTGACTGCAATTTTTGATTTCTGAATTTTCGTCCTTTCGATTTTCCGACTTTGGTTTTAGGATTGTCAAATTTTTTAACTTGGATTTTTCGGTTAATCGATTTCTGGATTTTTCAATTACCCCCGATTTTTGAGCTTTTAGGATTTGCAATTTTTCGTCTTTACAATTTAAAATTCTTCAGTTTTGATTTTTCAATTTTTCGCTTCTTCAATTTTTGATTTGTAGTTTTTCTAGTTTTCATTTTAATGCGTAATAATGATGATTTTAAAATAAAATTCGACTTCGTTTTTTCAATTCTTCAGTTTTTGGATTTTTCGGTTAATCGAGTTTTGGATTTTTTCGAATTCCCGATTTTTAGATTTTTCAATTTCTCGATTTTTGGCTTTTATTGATTTTTCTTCGTCCCTGAAGTGCAGCTCAGAGTCTTCAGTTTTTCGATTTCGGTTTTCAGTTTTCCAACTTTGGAAAAAATTAATTTTTAGATTTTCCAATTTACCGACATCGATGTTTTGATCCTTCCATCTTCTGACTTTTGAACTTTTGATTTTTCGAATTCTCGATTTTTTGACTGCGATTTCTAGATTTTTCGATTTCTTAATTTTCAGATTTTTCGACTTAAATTTTACGGTTTTGGCATTTTCTTGATTATTCAATATTTGGATTTTTTGCGTTTTTCAATTTTTAGACTTTTCAACATTTTAAATGTTCGATTTCTTGATTTTTGGATTTGCCGATCTTTCAAGTTCTCGATTTTTGGATTTTTCGACATTTCGATTTCTGAATTTTTCGATTTTCCGACTTTTCGAGTTTTGGATTGTTCAATTTCCTGATTTTCATTGTTTAAATTTAAATTTTGACATTTGGGACTTTTTGATTTCTAGATTTTCGACGTTTTTTCCAGTTCTCGATTTTTTAACTCCGATTTTTGGATTTTTCGATTTCTCAATTTTCAGATTTTTCGATTTTCTGTGTTATCGATTTTTCAGTGTTTGGAAATTACGATTTTTCAACTTTTTAACTTTTCGAATGTCCGATTTCCCAATTATTCTAATTTTGGGTTTTTCAATTTTTCCGGTTTCTCGGTGTTTGGATTTCCACTTTTCGACTGCCCGATTTTTGGATTTTCAATTTCTCGGATTGAAAAATTAATTTTTGGATTTACGACTTCTCAATTTTTCAATTTTCGGATTTTCCGACTTTTTGAGCTCTCGATTTTTCTGTTTCTCGTATTTTCGACTTTCATCCTTCAAATTTTGGAATTTTTGATTTGTCGATTTTCTGAATGCAATTTTTGAATATTTGAATTTCTCGATATTTTGGCTTCATTTTTTTTTTTTCATTTTTCAATGTTTGGATTTTACTTTTAATTTTTCAATTTTTAGACATGCCAACACTTAAAAGTCCGATTTCTTGATATTTTGACTTTTTGATTGTTCAATTTTCTCAGTTTTCGATTTTTCAATTTCTTGATTTCAATTTTTTAATTTTTATATTTTCCGACTTTTCCAGTTCTCGATTTTTCGATTTCTCAATTTTCAGATTTTTCGACTTCAATTTTACGGTTTTTGCATTTTCTTGATTATTCAATGTTTGGATTTTTCGCGTTTTTCAATTTTTAGATTTTTCAACATTTTAAATGTCCCATTTCTTGATTTTTGGATTTTTCGACTTTTCGAGTTTTGGGTTTTTCAATTTTTTGATTTCTAGATTTTCGACTTACCGTTTGTTCGAGTTCTCGATTTTTTAACTCCGATTTTTGGATTTTTCGATTTTTCAATTTTCAAATTTTTCGATTTTTCAATGGTCCGATTTTCTGAATTTTCAGTTTTTTGATTTTTCGATTCTTTGAGTTTTCAACATTTTAAATGTCGGATTTTTTGATTTTTTTGATTTTTCGATTTTTCAGTGTTTGGAAATTTCGATTTTTCAGTGTTTGGAAATTTCCATTTTTCACTTTTTAACTTTTTGAATGTCCGATTTCTCAATTTTTCTAATTTTGGATTTTTCCATCTTTCAATTTTCGGATTTTCCGACTTTTCGAGCTTTCGATTTTTCAATTTCTCGACATTTCGACCTTCATTCTTCAAATTTTGGAATTTTTGACTTTTTGATTTCTCGAATTTTCGACTTCCCGATTTTTCGTTTTCTCGATCTTTCGACTTCAATTGTTCGTTTTTTTTTTCATTGTACAATGTTTGGATTTTCCTTTTAATTTTCCAATTTTCAGGCATCTCAACATCTAAAAAGTCCGATTTCTTGATATTTCGACTTTTTGATTTTTCGGTTTTCCCAGTCTTCGATTATTTAATTTCTTGATATTTCAACTTTTCGATTTTTCAATGTTTTGAAATTTCGACATTTCGACTTCCTACTTTTCAACTTCGAATTTTGAATTTTTAGATTTTTTGACTTTTCGATTTATCGGTTTTTGGATTTCCCGACTTTTTGAGTTATATTCGTTAAATTTTGAAATTTTCGACTTCTTGATTTTTAGATTTCTCGATTTTCATTTTTTTTTAATTTCTCGATTTTTTGACTTCAATTTTTCGATTTTTGAGTTTTCTTGATTTTTCAATGTTTGGATTTTGCAAATTTTCAATTTTTTTAATTTTTCCATTTTTCAACTTCGAATATCCATTCGATTTTTAGATTCTTCAATTTCTCGATTTCACTTTTTTGATTTTTAGTTCTTAATTTTTGGATTTTTATTCTTTAAATTTTGAAATTTTGACTTTTTGATAACTCGATTTTTCTACTACGGTTTTTGGATTTTTTCATTTCCCAATTTTCAATTTTTGGATTTTTCAATTTCTCGATTTTTCAACTTCAATTTTTCGGTTTTTGGATTTCCCAACATTTTTCAATTTGTCAATATTTTAAATGTCCGATTTCTGGAATTTTCGAATTTTTGATTTTTCAAATGCTTGATTTTTCAACTTTTCGATTTTTCAATGTTTGAAGATTTCGATTTTTCGGCTTTTTTTCAACTTCGAATGTCCGATTTCTTCATTTTTCGATTTGTGGATTTCCTGACTTTTCGATTCTTCAATTTTTGGTTTTTATTCTTTAAATTTAGAAATTTTCGACTTTTTGATTATTCGATTTTTCTACTGCGATTTTTGGATTTTTTGAATTCTCAATTTTCAAATTTTTGTATTTTTCAATTTCTCGATTTTTCAACTTCAATTTTTCTGTTTTGGGATTTTCCAAAATTTTTCAATTTTTCAACATTTTTTCTTTTTCTCAGTGCTTGGAAATTTCGATTTTTCGACTTTTCAACTTTTCGTATGTTCGATTTGGATTTTTTCGATTTTTTAACTATTCGATTTCTCGAAAATTCAAAAAATCGAAAAATTCCAAAATTCGAAAAATCAAGAAATCGGACATTCGAAAAGTTGAAAAGCAGAAAAATAGAAAAGTCAAAAAATCGAAATTTCCAAACATTCAAAAATAGAGAACTCGGAAAATCGAAAACCGAAAAATCAAGAAATAGGACTTTTAAAATGTTGAAAAGTTTAAAAATCAAAAAATTAAAAAACTGAAAATTCGGAAAATTCAAACTTTGAAAAATCAAGAAAATCCAGAAACTGAAAAATTGAAGTCGAAAAATTGAAAAATCGATAAAAATTTGAAAATCCAAAAATCCCAGTCAAAAATCAAGAAATCGAAAACTCCAAATTTTTAAAATTTAAAGAATGAAAGTCGAAAAGTAGAGAAATAGAAAAATCAAGAACTCGAAAAGTCGGGAAGTAAAAAATTGAGGAAATTCTGTATTTCCAAGTTTTCGATTTTTTGACTGCGATTTTTGGTTTTTTGATTTCTGAATTTTCGTTCTTTCAAGTTCTCGATTTTTCAATTTTTCGGATTTTCAGAATTTTCATTTTTTTAATTTTTCGCGAGTTTTTGACTTTTGGATGTTTTCGAATTTCAAATTTTTCAATTCTTTGATTTTTCATGTTTTCGATTTTTCAATGTTTGGAAATTTCGATCTTTCGGCTTTTCAGTTTTTTAATTTTTTCATTTTTCAACTTCAAATGTCCGATTTTGGATTTTTCGACTTCGATTTCTCGATTTGTGGATTTGGCGACTTTTCGGCTTCTCGATTTTTAAATTCTTCAATTTCTCGATTTCAATTTTTAGTTCTCAATTATTGGATTTTTATTCTTTAAATTTTGAAATTTTCGACTTTTTGATTACTCGATTTTTCTACTGCGGTTTTTGGGTTTTTTCATTTCCCAATTTTCAAATTTTTGGATCTTTCAATTTCTCGATTTTTCAACTTCCATTTTTCGGTTTTTGAATTTTCCAGAATTGTCCAATTTTTCAACATTTTAAATGTCCGATTTTTGAAATTTTCGACTTTTTGAGTTTTCAAATGGTTGATTTTTCAACTTTTCGATTTTTCAATGTTTGAAGATTTCGATTTTTCGGCTTTCCAAATTTGTAAATGTCCGATTTCTTGATTTTTTGACTTTTCGATTTGATTTTTACATTTCCCAGCGTCGAATTCGCAATTTTTGGATTTTCCAACTTTTCGAATTCTCAATTTCTCAACTTTCGTTTTTCAAATTTTGAAATTTGCGACTTTTTGATTTCTAGATTTTCGACGTCCCGTTTTTTCGAGTTCTCGATTTTTCGATTTGTCAATTTTAAAACTTTTCGATTTTTCAATGTTCCGATTTTTCGAGCTTTTGACTTTTCAACATTTTAAATGTCTAATTTCTTGATTTTTCGATTTTCTGTTTTCAGTGTTTGGAAATTACGATTTTTCAACTTTTTAACTTTTTGAATGTCCGGTTTCTCAATTTTTCTAATTTTGGATTTTTCGATTTTTTCGGTTTCTCGATGCTTGGATTTCCAGCCTTTTCGACTTCCCGATTTCTGGATTTTTCAATTTCTGGGATTGAAAAATTAATTTTTGGATTTTTCGACTTCTCGATTTTTCAATTTTTGGATTTTCCGACTTTTCGAGCTCTCGATTTTTCTATTTCTCGACTTTTCGACTTTCATTCTTCAAATTTTGGAATTTTTGATTTCTCGAATTTTCGACTTCCCGATTTTTCGTTTTCTCGATTTTCTGACTGCAATTTTTGAATTTCTCGATCCTTCAACTTCACATTTTTTTTTCATTTTTCAATGTTTGGATTTTCCTTTTAATTTTTCAATTTTTAGACTTTCCCACATCTTAAAAATCGGATTTCTTGATATTTCGACTTTTTGATTTCTCAATTTTCTCAGTTTTCGATTTTTCAATTTCTTGATTTTTCAACTTTTCGATTTTTCAGTGCTTGAAAATTTCGATTTTTCGACTGCGAGTGTACGATTTGGATTGTTTCGAGTTTTTAACTTTTCGATTCCCCGAAAATTCAAAAAATCGAAAAATTCCAAAATTCGAAAAATCAAGAAATCGGACATTCGAAAAGTTGAAAAGCCGAAAAATAGAAAAGTCAAAAAATCGAAATTTCCAAACATTGATAAATAAAGAACTCGGAACATCGAAAAATCAAGAAATCGGACTTTAAAATGTTGAAAAGTTTAAAAATCAAAAAATTGAAAATTCGGAAAATCTAAACATTGAAAAATGAAGAAAATCCACAAACAGCAAAATCGATAAAAATCTAAAACCTGAGAAAACGAAAAATCCAAAAATCGCAGTCAAAAATCAAGAAATCGAAAACTCGAGAAGTCGATAAGTCGAGAAATCAAAAACTCCAAATTTTCAAAATTTAAAGAATGAAAGTCGAAAAGTAGAAAAATGGAAAAATCGAAGTAAAAAATTGAGAAAATTCTGATTTTCCAAGTTTTCGATTTTTTGACTGCGATTTTTGGTTTTTTGATTTCTGAATTTTCGTTCTTTCAAGTTCTCGATTTTTCAATTCTTCAATTTTTCAGTATCTCGATTTTTCGACTTCAATTTTTCGGATTTTCAGAATTTTAATTTTTTTCATTTTCGCGACTTTTTGATTTTTCATGTTTTCGATTTTTGAATGTTTGGAAATTTTGATTTTTCGGCTTTTCAATTTTTTAATTTTTCCATTTTTCAACTTTGAATGTCCGATTTCTTGATTTCTCGAATTTTGGATTTTTCGACTTTGATTTCTCAATTTGTTGAATTCCTGACTTTCCGACTTCGCGATTTTTGAATTCTTCAATTTCTCAATTTCAATTTTTAGTTCTCAATTTTTGGATTTTTATTCTTTAAATTTTGAAAATGTCGGCTTTTTCATTACTCGATTTTTCTACTGCGATTTTTGGATTTTTTGATTTCTCAATTTTCAAATTTTTGGATTTTTCAATTTCTCGATTTTCTCAACATAAATCTTTCGATTTTCCAAAATTTTTCAATTTTTCAACATTTTAAATGTCCGATTTCTGGAATTTTCGACTTTTTGATTTTTCAAATGCTTGATTTTTCAACTTTTCGATTTTCAATGTTTAGATTTAGATTTTTCGGCTTTTCAAATTTGTAAATGTCCGATTTCTTGTTTTTTTGACTTTTCGATTTGATTTTAGGATTTTCCGACGTTCGAATTAGCAATTTTTGGAATTTCCAACTTTTCGAATTCTCAATCTTTCAATTTTTCAACTTTCGTTCTTTCGATTTTTGTTTTAGGATTGTCTAATTTTTTAACTTGGATTTTTCGGTTAATTGATTTCTCGGTGATTGGATTTCCAGACTTTTCGACTTCCCGATTTTTGGATTTTTCAATTTCTCGGATTGAAAAATTAATTTTTGGATTTTTCGACTTCTCGATTTTTCAATTTTCGGATTTTCCGACTTTTCGAGCTCTCGATTTTTCTATTTCTCAACTTTTCGACTTTCATTCTTCAAATTTTGGAATTTTTGATTTCTCGAATTTTCGACTTCCCGATTTTTCGTTTTCTCGATTTTCTGACTGCAATTTTTGAATTTCTCGATCTTTCAACGTCAAATTTTTGTTCATTTTTCAATGTTTGGATTTTCTTTTTAATTTTTCAATTTTTATACTTTCCCACATCTTAAAAGTCGGATTTCTTGATATTTCGACTTTTTGATTTTTGGATTTTTCAATTTTCTAAGTTTTCGATTTTTCAACTTTTCGATTTCTCAGTGCTTGGAAATTTCTATTTTTCGACTTTTCAACTTTTCGAATGTACGATTTGGATTTTTTCGATTTTTTAACTTTTCGATTTCTCGAAAATTCAAAAAATCGAAAAATTACAAAATTCGAAAAATCAAGAAATCGGACATTCGAAAAGTTGAAAAGCCGTAAAATAGGAAAGTTAAAAAATCGAAATATCCAAACATTGAAAAATAGAGAACTGGGAAAATCGAAAACCGAAAAATCAAGAAATCGGACTTTTAAAATGTTGAAAAGTTTAAAAATCAAAAAATTAAAAAAATGAAAATTCGGAAAAATCAAGAAAATCCAAACACTGAAAAATTGAAAAATCGATCGAATTCTAAAAATTTAGAAATCGAAACATCAAAAATCAAGAAATCGAAAACTCGGGAAGTCGAAGTCGAGAAATCAAAAACTCCAAATTTTCAAAATTTAAAGAATGAAAGCGAAAAGTAGAGAAATAGAAAAATCGAGAACTCGAAAAGTCGGGAAAAAATTAAGAAAATTCTGATTTTCCAAGTTTTCGATTTTTTGACTGCGATTTTTGGTTTTTTGATTTCTGGATTTTCGTTCTTTCAAGTTCTCGATTTTTCAATTTTTCGATATTTCAGTTTCTCGATTTTTCGACTTCAGTGTTTCGGCCTTTGGATTTTTTTAATTCTTCAACTTTTCGATTTTTCAATGTTTGGATTTTCAGACTTTTAATTTTTTTAATTTTTCGCTACTTTTTGATTTTTGGATGTTTTCGAATTTCAAAATTTTCAATTCTTTGATTTTTCAATGTTTAGAAATTTCGATTTTTCGGGGTTTCAATTTTTTAATTTTTCCATTTTTCAACTTCGAATGTCCATTCATTCGATTTTTAGATTCCTCAATTTCTCGATTTTAATTTTTTGATTTTTAGTTCTCAATTTTTGGTTTTTATTCTTCAAATTTTGGAATTTTCGACTTTTTGATTACTCGATTTTTCTACTGCGATTTTTGGATTTTTTGATTTCTCGATTTTTCAACTTCAATTTTTCGGTTTTTGGATTTTCCAAAATTGTTCAATTTTTCAACATTTTAAATGTCCGATTTCTGGAATTTTCGACTTTTTGATTTTTCAAACGCTTGATTTTTCAACTTTTCGATTTTTCAATGTTTGGAGATTTCGATTTTTCGGCTTTTTAAATTTGCAAATGTCCGATTTCTTGATTTTTTGACTTTTCGATTTGATTTTTGGATTTCCTGACGTTCGAATTAACAATTTTTGGATTTCCCAACTTTTCGAATTCTCAATCTTCCAATTGTTCAACTTTCGTTCTTCAAACTTTGAAATTTTCGACTTTTTGACTGCAATTTTTGAATTTTTTGATTTTGGAACTTTCGTCTTTTCGATTTTCCGACTTCGTTTTTTGTTGTTTTAGGATTGTCTGATTTTTTCCAACTTTTAGGATTTGCAATTTTTGGTCTTTCCAATTTAAAATTTTTCAGATTTGAGTTTTCAATTTTTGATTAGTAGTTTTTCTAGTTTTCATTTTAATTACGTAATGATAGTTTTAAAAAAAATTTCGACATAGATTTTTTCTAGTTCTCGATGTAATTAAATATTTCGATTTTTCAATTTTTCGATTTTTGATTTTCAGCTCTCCAGTTTTTGAATGTTTGGATTTTCCAATTTTTCGGAAGCCCGATAAAAATAAAATTTCCAAAATTTGCTTTATTTTATTCATCTTAAAGATTTTGTAAAGATGGAAGAAATAAAACCAAAAAAAAAAAATTCTGGAAATCGAAATCAGCAAAATAATCTTTGTTTTCACAGATACTATAGTCCCAGGCCAAGATTTTCAAATATTATTTCAAATTCAAATTTTTTAATTATTCCAAAAATTAAAAAATTAAATAAAAAAAAAAGCAAATCTGGAAGCTAAATTCGATCATTTTCAAAAGGACTATTGTCCTATGCGAAGATTTCCTAAATATTTATTTTCAAATTCAAATTTTCAAAATATTCCAAAATTTGACATATTTTATTCATTTTGAAGATTCCGAAAAAAAAAATAAAACCCCAAAAAAATTTAAATCAGCTAAAGAATCTCTGTTAAAAATTCCCCCTTTTATATTTTCGACTTTTCGATTATTGGAATTTTGGATAAATAAATCACTTGATTCCACAAATTTTCGATTTTTGGATTTTCCGACTTCCCGATTTTTCAGTTGCAATATTTGGATTTTTCGATTTTTAGTTGTTTCGATTTCTCGATTTTCCAAGTTATTTTAAATGTTTTGAATTTTTCAATTTTTGCATTTTTCGAGTTGTTTTTTCGATTTCTCGACTTTTCGATTATTGGATTTTAGGATAAATCGATCAAACACAAATTTTCGATTTTTTGGCTGCAATTTTTGGATTTTTTGATTTTTGCTTCTTTCAATTTCTCGACTTTCCGATTTCGATTTTTGAATAGTTTGATTTTTCAATTTTTAGATGTTGCGACTATAGGAATTTTCCATTTTTCAATTTCTCGACTTATTTTGATTATTATTTCATTCTTTAAATTTCCGACTTTTTCATTTTCCAATTTTTGTCTTTTATTGATTTTTCGTTGTCCCGGAAGTGCAGCTCAGAATCTCAGTTTTTCGATTTCGGTTTTCAGTTTTCCAACTTTAGAAAAAACTAATTTTTAGATTTTCCAATTTACCGACATCAATGTTTTGATTCTTCCATTTTCCGACTTTTGAACTTTTCGAATGTCCCGAGTTCTTGATTTTTCGAATTTTGGATTTTTTAATTTGTCGGTTTAAATTTTTGGATTTTTCCATTTCTCAAATTTTGTATTTTTCGAGTTCTCGATTTTTCGACTGCGAATTTTGGCCTTTTTCAATTTTTAGATTTTTTAATGTACGATTTCTTGATTTCCCGACTTTTCAGGTTTTCAGTTTCTTACAACTTTTCGATTTTTCAAGTTTTTGACTTCGAACTGAAAAAACGACAAATGTTAAAAACCAAGAATTACAAAATTGATTCATTAAAACCACACAATTGAGAAATCGAAAAATCAGATAATTTCGTTCTTTCGATTTCTCGATTGTTCAGTTTTTGGATTTTTCGGTTAATCGAGTTTTTTCAAATTCCCGATTTTTTTTTCGAAAAAATTGTGATAGCTTAGCTAACGCTCACGAAGTAAAACACTCCAATTTGTGTATATCCAATTTTATTTGTAAAAAAAGTACACAATATCTTATACTAGACTCTTAACAGTCAGTATGTTACAATTTGATATAAAAGCAACAAAAAATAAGTATTACAGTGCAGATATCCAAAATGCCATAAAAAGGCACTTATCCTAGCGACTAAACTTTTGGAAGATCAAGTGATCGATTTTAACAGTGTAATAATACTGGAATGTTAAAACACACAAAATGGACGGAAAAAAATAATTTAAGTAGAAAACACTGAAATTGCACAAACCTAGTTTGTGCCACACGAACACAAAATATAAAAATAAATCATTCATTAAAACAACGAAGAAAAAAAGTCGCTTCGACAAAAAGTGAGGCTACAATTTTCTCTAACCCCACTTTTTGTTGAGGCGCTGCCTCAAAAGTGTCAGTTGTACTATTAGGCCTCCTTTACATTACGCTAGCTTGACTAAATAAACCACTCTTTCTTTTTCTGCACGTGGTGTCCTGTGGTACCGTGAACGACGGCGGTATCTGGGTCTAAAGCGGTGTCTGCACCTGCATCCTCTTGCGTTAGATACTCGCCCTTATGGCGGTGTAAATAACGACCAATTATGATGGCTAGGATCACCAAAGCTAAGAAAATAATGGCGAGGACGCTGCCCAGGATGGCCGAATCGGTCTGATTGTAGGCCTTCCTTAGTTGCTCCTCGTCTAGGATTGGTGGAGGGCGCGTCTCTATGGTGTCCGGGGGGTGGGTGATGGGTTCCACGCCACAATAATCCTCAGTTAGGGGAGCTAAAACAACCCATTAACCAACTTCCAACTAAATTAGCCCACAAGTACTCACTCCCGAGGGACTGCACATTAATGGGTCCCGACTGTTGGAATAACAGTTTCAAGGGGTAAATATCGTCGAACTCCACTCGGGATATACACCCGATGAAGCCCTCCGTCATGGACTCGTTTCGCCCTATGTACATATACTGGATGTTGTTGAATTGCGCATCCGCTGACTCTTTAATGTCGAAATGAAACTCCTTGGGCTCGTAGTTGTCCACTTGCATGACTAAAGTGGCCCCCGAGTTTTTACGAGAGAGCCGTAAGTCGTGGTACTGCCCCAAATTGAATAGTTTTTCGGGGTAGATCACCTCCTGTCTCTCGAAACCGAAGTCGAATACCACCCGAAGATGGCCCGAGTTTGATACCAAGATGGTTAAGTACTCCTTGGAGACGTTGGACGAAAAACCCAGCAAGAACCCTTTGGCATTGGTCGTGGTGAAACCCACTCGGATGTGTTCGGCGATGGTCGAGCGCCACGAACTCATGAAGTCGTACTTGACCATGGAGGTGGGGCGCATGTTGACGCCGATCTCGTCGGCACAGATAGGGCCTGAACCGACGATTAGTACACAGTCAAATATAAACCGTTTAGGGTGTTTTTAGACAAAAATGAGCCATGGATTTAATTCTTCACGTTGGATAAACTGGTTCAACTGGAAACATGGTGGGAATTTTGGAAGAAATGAAATCCAAAAAAATTCTGGAAATCAAAATAGGGAAAATAATGGTGCTATGGTTCCAGACCAAGATTTTCGAACTATTTATACAATTAAAATTTTAACATTTCCCAAAATTTGCTTTATTGTCTTCATCTTAAAGATTTTTTAAAGATGTAAGAAATTTTCGAAGAAAAAAAAATTCTGGAAATCGAAATCAGCAAAATAGTCTCTGTTTTCGAAGATACTATGGTCTCGGGCCAAGATTTTCAAATATTGTTTCAAATTTAAATTTTTTAAATATTCCAAAAATTGCGTTATATCATTTTGGTGATTCTGGAAAAATGGTAGGAACTTTCGAAAAAATTAAATTAAAAAAAAAAACAAAATCTGGAAGCTAAATTCGATAATTTTCAAAAGGACTCTGGTCCCATTCGAAGATTTTTTAAATATTTAGTTTCAAATTCAAATTTTTAAAATATTCCAAAACTTGCCATATTTTATTCATTTTGAAGATTCCGGGAAAAAAAAATAAAACCCCAAAAAATTCCCCCTTTTATATTTTCCGATTTTTGAATTTTTCGAATGTCCGATTTCTTAATTTTTCGATTTTTGGATTTGCCGACTTTTCAATTTTTCGACTTTTCGACTTTCACTATTTAAATTTTGAAATTTTTGACTTTTTGATTTCGCGATTTCTTGGCTGCGATTTTTGGATTATTCGATTTCTCAATTTTTAGAATTGTAGACTCCGATTTTTCGGTTTTTTGATTTTCTTAATTTTTCAACTTTTCGATTTTTCGCGTTTATCAATTTTTTTTATTTGGATTTTTAGACTTTCCAACGTTTTAAATGTCCGATTTCTTATTTTTCCACTTTTTGAATTTCGGATTTTTCGATTTTCCGAGATTTCGATTTTTCCAGTTTTCGATTTTTTGACTGCGATTTTTGAATTTTTCGATTTTGGACTTCTCGAGATCTTGATTTTTCAAGTTCGATTTATCAGTTCGGATTTTCCGAATTTTCAATTATTTAATTTTTCGATTTTCCTATCTTCCAACACTTTAAAAGTGTGATTTCTTGATTTTTCGATTTTTTGATTTTTAGATTTTTCAATTTCTCGACTTTTTTATTCTTTAAATTTTTTGGATTTTCTTTATTTTTCAACTTTTCGATTTTTTAGTGTTTGGATTTTGGGAATTTTCAATTTTTTGACTTTTCAACAATTTAAATGTTCAGATTTTTCGATTTATATTTTTTGTATTTTCCGATTTTTCAAGTTCTCGATTTTCAATTTCCCGACTTTTTGATTTTTCGATTTATTGGCTGCAATTTTTGGATTTTCCACTATTGAATTTTTCAATTTTCAATTTTTCCTTCTTTCGATTTCTCGAAATTCCGACTTTTCGAACTTTGCTTTTTGAATTTTCCAATTTTTCGATCGTCTTTTCGATAATCGGATTTTTTAAAAAACCAATCCTTCAAGTTTTCAATGGAATTTTTCAATTCTTCAATTTCTAGATTTTTCAATTTCACGACTTTCGATTATTGTATTTTTGGATAAATCTATCCATTCTTCAAGTTTTCGATTTTTGGATTTTCCGGCTTTTCGCCGTTTTTGGATTTTAGAATTTTCCGAGTTTTTGATTTCCCAATTAATTTTTCGACTTCCTGATTTGTCGATTTTTTTGGGTGCAATTTTTGGATTTTTCAATTTTTAAAAGTGTGATTTCTTGATTTTTGGTTTTTGTGATTTTTGGATTTTTGAATTTGTCGACTTTTTGTTTCTTTAAATTTTTCGGTTTTTGGATTTTCTTTATTTTTCAACTTTTCAATTTTTAGTGTTTGGATTTTGGGAAATTTCAACTTTTTAATTTTTCGACTTTTCAACAATTTAAATGTCCGGATTTTTCGACTTTTCGATTTTTTGGTTGCAATTTTTGGATTTTCCACTTTTGAATTTTTCAATTTTTTTATTTTTCCTTCTTTTGATTTCACGATATTCCGACTTTTGGAACTTTGCTTTTTGAATTTTTCAATTTTTCGATCGTCTTTTCGATTTTTCGATAATCGGATTTTTGAAAAAACCAATCCTTCAAGTTTTCAATGGAATTTTTCAATTCTTCAATTTCTAGATTTTTCAATTTTACGACTTTTTAATTTTTCGACTTCCCGATTTTTGAATTTTTCAATTTTTGGATTCTCCGCCTTCGTTTTTCGATTTCTCGACTTTTCGATTATTGTATTTTTGGATAAATCTATCAATTCAAGTTTTCGATTTTTGGATTTTCCGGATTTTCGAGTTTTTTGGATTTTTCAATTTCCCGAGTTTTTGATTTCCCAATTAATTTTTCTACTTCATGATTTTTCGATTTTTTTTGGGTGCAATTTTAGGATTTTTCAATTTTTGGAATTTCCGACTTGTTTTTTCGATTTCTCGACTTTTCGATTATTGGATTTTTGGATAAATCGATCAATTCTACAAATTTTCAATTTTTGGATTTTCCGACTTCCCGATTTTTCGATATTTTGGCTGCAATTTTTGGATTTTTTGATTTTTGCTTCTTTCAATTTCTAGATTTTCTGATTTCGATTTTTGAATAGTTTGATTTTTCAATTTTTGGATCTTTAGACTTCTCAACTAAGTATTCCATTTTTCAATTATAGGCTTTGTGGATAAATCAATGGATTTTTAGATTTTTTGGGTGCATTTTGGAATTTTTAATTTCTCAATTTTTTGATTTTTCCTTCTTTCGATTTCTCGACTGTTTTTTGATTTTTGAATTTTTGTATTTTTCGATTTTTTGGTAATTGGATTTTTGCCTAAATCAATAGATCCTTCAAATTTTCCAACTCTTCGATTTCTATATTTTTCAATTTCTCGACTTTTTAATTTTTCGATTTCTCGATTTTTGAATTTTTTCTGAACGTTTTGACTTTTCGATTTTTGAATTTTTCAATTTTTTGATTTTTCGTTCTTTCGATTTCTCGATTTTTCGATTTTTCAGCTTTTGGATTTTTCGACTTCCGTTTTTTCGATTTCTCGACTTATGGATTTTCCGACTTTTCGAATACTCGATTTTTCAATTTCTCGATTTTTCGATTTTTAAAATTCTCAATTTTTTTATTTTTAGTTATTTCGATTTCTCGGATTTTTCGACTTATTTTTGAATGTTTTGATTTTAGAATTTTTGGATTTTTCGACTTTTTTTTCGATTTCTCGACTTTTCGATTACTGGATTTTCCAACTTCCCGATTTTTTGACTGCGATTTTTGAATTTTTCGATTTTGGACTTTTCGAGCTCTTGATTTTTCAAGTTCGATTTATCAGTTTCGGATTTTTCGAATTTTCAATTATTTAATTTTTCGATTTTACTGTCTTCCAACACTTTAAAAGTGTGATTTCTGGATTTTTCGATTTTTGGATTCTTTAATTTCTCGACTTTTTTTATTCTTTAAATTTTTCGGTTTTTGGATTTTCTTTATTTTTCAACTTTTCGATTTTTTAGTGCTTGGATTTTGAGAATTTTCAATTTTTTAATTTTTCGAATTTTCAACAATTTAAATGTCCGGATTTTTCGACTTTTCCATTTATTATAATTATTGTATTTTCCGACTTTTCAAGTTCTCGATTTTCAATTTCCCGACTTTTTGATTTTTCGATTTTTTGGCTGCAATTTTTGGATTTTTCTGCTTTCGAATTTTTCAATTTTTTTATTTTTCCTTCTTTTGATTTCTCGATATTCCGACCTTTCGAACTTTGCTTTTTGAATTTTTCAATTTTTCGATCGCCTTTTCGATTTTTCGATATCGGATTTTTGAAAAAATTAATCCTTCAAGTTTTCAATGTTTTTCCCAATTAATTTTTCGACTTCCTGATTTTTCGATTTTTTTGGTGCAATTTTTAGATTTTTCAATTTTTAGTTCTTTCGATTTTTCAATTTTTCAACTTATTTTTGAATGTTTTGAATTTTTCAATTTTTGAGTTTTTCGACTTTGCTTTTTCGATTTCTCGACTATTCGATTATTGCATTTTTGGATAAATCAATGGATTCTACAAATTTTCGATTTTTGGATTTTCCGATTTCCCGATTTTTTGGCTGCAATTTTTGGAATTTTTTGATTTTTGCTTCTTTCAATTTCTCGATTTTCCGATTTCGATTTCTCGACTGTTTTTTGAATTTTTGTATTTTTCGATTTTTTGATAACTGGATTTTTGACTAAATCAATAGATTCTTCAAATTTTCAATGTATGGATTTTCCAACTCTTCGGTTTCTAGATTTTTCAATTTCGCGACTTTTTAATTTTTCGATTTTGTCTGCACATTTTGATTGTTCGATTTTTGAATTTTTCAAATTTTGGATTTTTCGATTTTTGGATTTTCCGACTTTTCGAATACTCGATTTTTCAATTTCCAGATTTTTCGACTTCCTGATTTTTCAATTTTTTGGTTGCAATTTTTGGATTTTTCGATTTTTTTATTTTTCCATTCTTTCGATTTCTCGATATTTCGACTTTTCGAACTTTGCTTTTTGAATTTTTCAATTTTTCGATCGCCTTTTCGATTTTTCGATAATCGGATTTTTGAAAAAATCAATCCATCAAGTTTTCAATGTTTTTCCCAATTAATTTTTCGACTTCCTGATTTTTCGATTTTTTTTTTAGTGCAATTTTTGGATTTTTCAATTTTTTGTTCTTTCGATTTGTCGATTTTCAAACTTATTTTTGAATGTTTTGAATTCCTCAATTTTTGGGTTTTCCGACTTTGTTTTTCCGATTTCTCGACTTTTCGATTATTAGATTTTTGGATAAATCATTCGATTCTACAAATTTTCTATTTTTCGAGATTTAGTTGTTTCGATTTCTCGATTTCCCAAGTTATTTTTGAATGTTTTGAACTTTTCAATTTTTGGATTTTTCGACTTGTTTGGATTTTTGGATAAATCGATCAATTCTACAAATTTTCGATTTTTGGATTTTCCGACTTCCCGATTTTTAGATTTTTTGGCTGCAATTTTTGGATTTTTTAATTTTTGCTTGTTTCAATTTCTCGATTTTCCGATTTCGATTTTTGAATAGTTTGATTTTTCAATTTTTGGATCTTTCGACTTCTCAACTGTTCCATTTTTCAATTATAGGCTTTGCGGATAAATCAATCAATTTTTAGATCTTTTGGGTGCATTTTGGAATTTTTAATTTCTCAATTTTTTTTATTTTTCCTTCTTTCGATTTCTCGACTGTTTTTTTGAATTTTTTGAATTTTGAATTTTTGTATTTTTCGATTTTTTGGTAAGTGGATTTTTGACTAAATCAATAGATCCTTAAAATTTTCAATGTTTGGATTTTCCAACTCTTCGATTTCTAGATTTTTCAATTTCTCGACTTTTTAATTTTTCGATTTCCCGATTTTTCGATTTTGGCTGCACGTTTTGATTGATCGATTTTTGAGTTTTTCAATTGTTGGATTTTTCGACTTCCGTTTTTTCGATCTCTCGACTTATGGACTTTTCGACTTTTCGAATACTCGATTTTTCAATTTCCCGATTTTTCGACTTCCTGATTTTTCGATTTTTTGGTTGCAATTTTTGGATTTTTCGATTTTTAAAATTTTCAATTTTTTTATGTTTAGTTATTTCGATTTCTCGATTTTCCGACTCATTTTTGAATGTTTTTTTTATTTTTGAATTTTTGGATTTTTCGACTTTTTTTTTCGATTTCTCGACTTTTCGATTACTGGATTTTCCGACTTCTCGATTTTTCGGCTGCAATTTGAATTATTCAATTTTTTACTTTTGCTTCTTTCAGTTTTTCGATTTTCGGACTTCGATTTTTCGACTATAGGATTTTTGGATAAATCAACTGATTCTACAATTTTTCGATTTTTGGATTTTCCGCCTTTCGAATTCTCGATTTTTCAGTTTGGAAATTTATATTTTTCGGCTTTTAAACTTCTTGAATGTTCAATTTTTTGATCTTTCGATTTTTCAATTTCTCGATTTCAATTTTTCAATTTTTGGATTTTTCGACTCCATTTTCTCGACTTATGGATTTTCCAACTTTTCGAATACTCGAGTTTTCAATTTCCCGGTTTTTCGACTTCCTGATTTTTGGATTTTTTGTTTGCAATTTTTGGATTTTTCGATTTTTAAAATTTTCAATTGTTTTTATTTTTAGTTATTTCGATTTTTCGATTTTCCGACTTATTTTTGAATGTTGTTATTTTTTAATTTTTTGATTTTTCAACTTTTTTTTCGATTTCTCGATTTTCGATCACTGGATTTTCCAACCTCCCGATTTTTCGGCTGCAATTTGAATTTTTCAATTTTGTTACTTTTGCTTCTTTCAGTTTTTCGATTTTCGGACTTCGATTTTTGAATATATAGTTTGATTTTTCAATTTTTGGATTTTTCGGCTTCTCAACTTTTCCATTTTTCGACTTGATTTTTCGATTATGGGCTTTTTGATAAATCAATCGATTTTGCGATCTTTAGTTGCATTTTTGGATTGTTCAATTTTTTAATTTCTCAAGTTTTAGGTATTTTCTTCTTTCGATTTCTCAACTATTGGATTTTTGGATAAATCAACTGATTCTACAAATTTTCGATTTTTTAGCTGCAATTTTTGGATTTTTTATTTTTGCTTGTTTCAATTTCTCGATTTTCCGATTTCGATTTTTGAATAGTTTGATTTTTCAATTTTTGGATCTTTCGACTTCTCAACTGTTCCATTTTTCAGTTATAGACTTTGTGGACAAATCAATCGATTTTTCAATGTTTGGATTTTCCAACTCTTCGATTTCTAGATTTTTCAATTTCTCGACTTTTTAATTTTTTGATTTCTCGATTTTGGCTGCACGTTTTGATTTTTCGATTTTTGAATTTTTCAATTTTTTGATTTTTCGTTCTTTCGATTTCTCGATTTTCCGAATTTTCAGCGATTTTTGAGTGTTTCGATTTTTCAATTTTTTGATTTTTCGTTCTTTCGATTTCTCGATTTTCCGATTTTTCAATTTTTGGACTTACGGATTCTCCGACTTTTCGATTTTTCAATTTCCCGATTTTTCGATTTTTTGGCTGCAATTTTTGGATTTTTCGATTTTTAAAATCAATTTTTGTTTTTTTTTAGTAATTTCGATTTCTCGATTATTTATTTTTTAATGTTTTGATTTTTGAAATTTTCGATTTCTCGACTTTTCGAATACTGGATTTTCCGATTTTTCAGCTGCAATTTGAATTTTTAAACTTTTTTACTTTTGCTTTTTTCGATTTTCGGACTTCGATTTTTGAATACATGGTTTGATTTTTCAATTTTTGGATTTTTCGACTTCTCAACTTTTCCATTTTACGACTTGATTTTTCGATCATGGGCTTTTTGATAAATCAATCGATTTTGCGATTTTTTTGGTTGTATTTTTGGATTTTTCAATTTTTTAATTTCTCAAATTTTTGGTATTTTCTTCTTTCGATTTCCCGATTTTCCCAATTTTCAGCTATTTTTGAGTGTTTCGATTTTTCAATTTTTGGATTTTTCGACTTCCGTTTTTTCGATCTCTCGACTTATGGATTTTCCGACTTTTCGAATACTCGATTTTTCAATTTCCCGATTTTTCGATAATTGGATTTTTGACTAAATCAATAGATCCTTCAAATTTTCAATGTTTGGATTTTCCAACTCTTCGGTTTCTAGATTTTTCAATTTCTCGACTTTTTAATTTTTCGATTCTTTGATTTTTGCTGCACGTTTTGATTTTTCGATTTTCCGATTTTTCAATTTTTGGACTTACGGATTTTCCGACTTTTCGATTTTTCAATTTCCCGATTTTTCGATTTTTTGGCTGCAATTTTTGGATTTTTCGATTTCTCGATTATGTATTTTTTAATGTTTTGATTTTTGAATTTTTCGATTTTTCGACTTTTTTTTTTCGATTTCTCGACTTTTCGATTACTGGATTTTCCGATTTTTCAGCTGCAATTTGAATTTTTAAACTTTTTTACTTTTGCTTTTTTCGATTTTCGGACTTCGATTTTTGAATACATAATAATAATAGTTTATTAACGGAAAGAAACTCACATGGTTTGATATTTCAATTTTTGGATTTTTCGACTTCTCAACTTTTCCATTTTACGACTTGATTTTTCGATTATGGGCTTTTTGATAAATCAATCGATTTTGCGATTTTTTTTGGTTGTATTTTTGGATTTTTCAATTTTTTAATTTCTCAAATTTTTGGTATTGTCTTCTTTCGATTTCTCGATTTTCCGAATTTTCAGCGATTTTTGAGTGTTTCGATTTTTCAATTTTTGGATTTTTCGACTTCCGTTTTTTCGATCTCTCGACTTATGGATTTTCCGACTTTTCGAATACTCGATTTTTCAATTTCCCGATTTTTCGATTTTTTGATAATTGGATTTTTGACTAAATCAATAGATCCTTCAAATTTTCAATGTTTGGATTTTCCAACTCTTCGGTTTCTAGATTTTTCAATTTCTCGACTTTTTAATTTTTCGATTCTTCGATTTTTGCTGCACGTTTTGATTTTTCGATTTCTGAATTTTTCAATTTTTCGATTTTTCGTTCTTTCGATTTCTCGATTTTTCAATTTCCCGATTTTTCGATTTTTTGGCTGCAATTTTTGGATTTTTCGATTTTTAAAATCAATTTTTCTTATTTTTAATTTTTTCGATTTCTCGACTTTTCGATTACTGGATTTTCCGGTTTTTCGGCTGCAATTTGAATTTTTAAACTTTTTTACTTTTGATTTTTTCGATTTTCGGACTTCGATTTTTGAATACATGGTTTGATGATTTTTCAATTTTTGGATTTTTCGACTTCTCAACTTTTCCATTTTTCGACTTTATTTTCGATTATGGGCTTTTTGATAAATCAATCGATTTTGCGATTTTTTGGATTTTTCAATTTTTTTATTTCTCAAGTTTTTGGTATTTTCTTCTTTCGATTTCTCGATTTTCCGATTTTTTGATTTTTGGATTTTCCGCCTTTCGAAATTTGGAAATTAGGAAATTTATATTTTTCGCCTTTTAAACTTTTTGAATGTTCAATTTTTTGATCTTTCGATTTTTCAATTTCTCGATTTCAATTTTTGGATTTTTTGACTTTTCTCGATTTCTCAATTTTTGGATTTTCCGACTGTTCGAGTTTGCAAGTTCTCGACCTTTGAACGTTCATTCTTTAGTTTTTGAAATTTTCGACTTTTTGATTTCCCAATTTTTCGATTTCGCGATTTTTTTTCTGTTTTTGGATTATTCAATTTTTGAATATACAAAATTACCACATTTTCATGGCCTACCTTTGTCTAAAAACACCCTGAACAGAACTTACCTTTGAAGGCCGTCCATCGACAGTCGCACCAATACCCATCGTACCTCTCAAAGCACGTCCCATTATTTAAGCAGGGGTTGCTCTGGCACTTCCCGACGCACCCCTCCGTGACTCCGTACAACCCCCTTCTGGCATAGCTTGCCAAGTCCACGTGCTGTCCATTAATCAAGAGCGCCCTAATGCACCCAGTGAATCCATCCCGGTACTCCAAACTAGCCCCAATTACTAGTTCCGACGTCAAGTGGAGTGCTCTGACCGGACCCGGGGGCTCCCGCACCTCCGCTTTGAGTGCCCCATCGACGATGATCATCGCCTCTTTTCGGTTACGCTCGACTGACACCGAGTGCCACTCGTCGTCCGACAACTTATACGAAGTCTCTCGGATGACAGCCATGGGTCCTAGCCCCGCTTGGTACTGGAACTGGAGCTGGTTCCCACCCACAATACTCAACTTGATAAAATCGGAAGGTCCACGGGCGTGGAATAAAACAGCGTTTTCAACAGCCGTACGAAACTCGAAGTAGATGTCACCACTGTGACCCATATCGAAATTCGGGAGATTGATGGTGGCGTCCGACACCCGAAACGTCACTACGTTATTAAAAAGATCATCACCTTCGCACAGAAGCGGCCCCAGAGTGTAGCGCCCCTCCTTGTGGTCGAGCGCCGTCCCCGTATCCCCAAACCGTAGCTGCTTCACCGGGAGATTCTCCTTCTCCGCAAGGTACCCCGAATCGAACATCCACCGGTCACTATTAAAGTCGTTGGCCCCGTCGCAGTTGCACCACTTGGTGGGGTCCATACACGTCCCCGACACCCCGCACTCGCACTTCCTCGACCCCGGAAGCGCCCCTCCCCAGTAGTCCATCTTCTGGTTATGCCTTGACACCCACCACGAGAACGGCCTGAAATTCCCTTCGGTCGACGGCGAGTTGAACAACCGCGCCCCTCGGCAGTCGTACTGCAGGTGCTGTTTGCACGAGCTGGAGCGGTTGATCAAGGCGGCGATTTGGTCGTCGTCGGCTTCGTAGTGGATGTCCTGGCGGAAGCTCCCGGGTTCCTGGAAGCCGTCGACCTGAGTGGTTTCTTGGTTGTTGTGGTGGACCACGGTGGCCACGCGGCCGTCGGTGTAGAACTCGCAGGTCACCGGGAACGGGGCTAGGGGGCCGCTGCCGTCGACGTCGATCTTGACTTCGGCTTTGTGGTTGACGGCTTGGACGTTCTTGTAGGCTTGGCAGCTGAGGGGGTTGATGGAGGTGTGGCAGACGGCGCCGCCGTAGCCGGTGTTCTTGCAGTCGCAGATGAATTCCTGCGAGTTTTGTTTGCAGGTGCCGCCGTGCTGGCACGGGTTGGGGTTGCAGCGGTCGGTCATGCGGCAGGCGTCGAGGAGGATCTGGTCCGAATGGCAGTAGTCGTCCTTGGCCCAATCGGTGGGTAACTGGTGAAGAAAATTTCGGTTTTTAAATTAGTTTCTCGAGTTTTCGATCTTTAAATTTTCAATTTTTCAATTCTTGATATACAATTTTTCTAGTTTTCATTTTAAGTATGTAATAATAATTATTATTTCTAGTGTTTTTCACTTTTTCAATGTTACGATTTTAGAAATTCTAATTTATTCGACTTTTCAATTTTTTGGTTCTTCAATTGTTAATTTTTTTGTTTCTTCAGTTTTACGACATGTAATTTTGAGTTTCAATTTTCAGATTTTGCAATTCCAAGGGTTTCCAATTTTTATTTTTTCAATGTTTTATTGATTTTATAATTTTTTACTTGTTTTTTTTTTGTAATTTCAAGTTTCAATTTTTCAATTTTTTAATTTTTTTGTTTCTTCAATTTTCCAACATGTAACTTTTCCAGATTTCATTTTAAAATTTTTCAATTTTGGATTTTTCGACTCCGTTTTTTCGATCTCCCGTCTTATGGATTTTCCGACTTTTCGAATACTCGATTTTTCAATTTCCCGATTTTCGATTTTTTGGTTGCATTTTTTTTTTATCTTTAGTTATTTCGATTTCTCGATTTTCCGACTTATTTTTTAATCTTTTGATTTTTGAATTTTTGGATTTTCGACTTTTTTTTCGATTTCTCGACTTTTCGATTACTGGATTTTCCGACTTCCCGATTTTTCAGCTGCAATTTGAATTACTCAATTTTTTTACTTTTGCTTCTTTCAGTTTTTCGATTTTCGGACTTCGATTTATCGACTATAGGATTTTTGGATAAATCAACTGATTCTACAATTTTCCGATTTTTGGATTTTCCGCCTTTCGAATTCTCGATTTTTCAGTTTGGAAATTTATATTTTTCGGCTTTTAAACTTTTTGAATGTTCGATTTTTTGATCTTTCGATTTTTCAATTTCTCGATTTCAATTTTTCAATTTTTGGATTTTTCGACTCCGTTCTTTCGATCTCTCGACTTATGGATTTTCCGACTTTTCGAATACTCGATTTTTCAATTTCCCGATTTTTCGACTTTCTGATTTTTCGATTTTTTGGTTGCAATTTTTGGATTTTTCGATTTTTAAAATTTTCAATTTATTTTTTTTAGTTATTTCAATTTCTCGATTTTCCGACTTATCGGAAAATCCAGTAATCGAAAAGTCGAGAAATCGAAAAAAAAGTCGAAAAATCCAAAAATTCAAAAATCAAAAGATTTCTTGACTTTTCGATTACTGGATTTTCCGACTTCCCGATTTTTCGGCTGCAATTTGAATTATTAATTTTTTTTACTTTTGCTTCTTTCAGTTTTTCGATTTTCGGACTTCGATTTTTCGACTATAGGATTTTTAGATAAATCAACTGATTCTAGAATTTTTCGATTTTTGGATTTTTCGCCTTTAGAATTTTCGATTTTTCAGTTTAGAAATTTATATTTTATTTCGGCTTTTAAACTTTTTGAATGTTCAATTTTTTGATCTTTCGATTTTTCAATTTCTCGATTTTTTTTGGGTTTTTCGATTTTCCAATTTTTCGATTTGCAATTTTAGGAGTTTTCAATTTTTCGATTTATTTTCTTTTTTTTTTCAATTTTCCGGCTTTTCAAAGTTCTGACTTTGGATTTTTTCGTTTGAATGTTGATTTCTCAACTTCTCGGTTTTCAATTTTTGGATTTTTCAATTTGGTTTTCTATTTTCATTACAACTTTCCAATTTTTCAATATTCCGATTTTAGATTTTTTTCAATTTTTCAGTCTGCAGTTTTTCAATTATTCGTTTTTTTTGAGCTTTCAAGCTCAAATTTTTCAGTTTTTCAATTTTCCAACTTTTGAATTTTCCAGTTTTTAGATTTTGCAATTTTTCGATTTGAGTTTCTCGAGTTTTCAATTTTTCGTTTAGTTTATTTTTGCACTTTTCCAGTTTCTTCATTTCTCAAATTTTTTATTTCAGTTTCTCGATTTTTGGGATTTCCGACTTTTCGATTTCAACTTTTGAATTTGTTGATTAATCAATTTTTGGAATTTCCAGTTTCTTGATTTCGCAATTTTTGACTTCGATTTCTCGATTTTTGGAATTTCCAACTTTTCGATTCTTGAATTTTTTGATTTCATTTATCAATTTACGATTTTAGAATTTTTTCATTTTTCCATTAAAGGATTTTAAAACATTTACATTTATTAGAGTTTTAATTTTCCAATTACTCAATATTTTTTTTTTTAATTTTTGGATCTTTGAATGTAACAGTTTTTAAACTTTACAATTTTGACTATTCTATAATTTTTCAATTTTACATTTTTGAGTTTTCCAATTTTTCAATTCACTTAATTTTTCCGATTTTTAGTTTGGCAATGTTTCAATTTTTCGTTTCTTCGATTTTTCAACTTTTCAAATAAAAAAAATGGAAAAATTACAAAACTGTAATATCGAAAAATCGAAGATGAAAAAACGAAAGCGTATAACATGAAAACTTTGAAAAATATAAAAATTGGAGATCAAAAACTTGAAGATTAAAACTGAGAAACTTAAAAATCTATCAAGTTCAAAATCGAAAAAAGAAATATGCATTCTAAAATAGAAATACAGTATAATCTCACTAATCCGGCACTATTAAAAACCGGAGGGTGCCGGATTATTGAAATGTTCGGACTACTGGATTATAGTGAAAAAGTCATAGGTCATGAATAAAATAAAGCATTTCATAGAGGGATTAAATGTATATAATGTATTAAAGGAGGTGTAGAGCGAGGGAGGCGTGGGCGGAGGGTGCCGGATTATTATTGATTTTATAATTTTTTACTTGTTTTTTTTTGTACTTTCAAATTTCAATTTTTCAATTTTTGATTTTTTTTGTTTCTTCAATTTTCCAACATGTAACTTTTCCAGTTTTCATTTTAAAATTTTCCAGTTTTTCGATTTTCCAATTTTTAGATTTTCCAATTTTTCGATTTATTTTCTTTTTTTTTCAATTTTCCGGCTTTTCAATGTTCTGACTTTGGATTTTTGTCGTTTGAATGTTGATTTTTTAACTTCTCGGTTTTCAATTTTTCATTTTGGTTTTCTATTTTCTTTACAACTTTCCAATTTTTCAATATTCCGATTTTAGATTTTTTTCAATTTTTCAGTTTGCAGTTTTTCAATTATTCGTTTTTTTTTTGAGATTTCAAGCTCAAATTTTTCAGTTTTACAATTTTCCAACTTTAGAATTTTCCAGATTTTAGATTTTGCAATTTTTCGATTTGAATTTCTCGAGTTTTCAATTTTTCGTTTTGTTTATTTTTGCAATTAATCGATGCTTAATGTTTTGAGTATATAATTTATTTTTTCAATTTTTCCTTACTTCGATTTTTAATTTTTGTTTTTTCATTTCTTCAAATTACCGATTGGCAATTTTCTTCATTTTTACAATTTTTCGATTTTTCGATTTTCGTTACGACTTTATGGTTTTTGATTTTTCAATTTCAGTCTTAAATTTTTTCACGATTTTTGGTGTTCCCGACTATTCGATTTTTCAATTTTTGGATTTCGGATTCTAAAATTTTTGGATCTTTCGAATTTCTGAGTTCTTGATTTTTCAAGTTCTTGACTTTTCGACTTTCATTCTTTAAATTTTGAAATCTTCGATTTTTTTTGAATTCCCAATTTTTCCATTTCTCGATTTTTTGCATGCGATTTTTGGATTTTTTTGATTTCCGAATTTTCGTTCTCTCGATTTTTCGATTTTTGTAACTGAATTTTTCAGTGTTTGGATTTTGCGACTTTTCAATAATTTAACTGCGATTATTTTGCATTTTGTGATTTTTGAATTTTTAGATTTCTCCATTTCGATTTTTGAATTTCTCAATTTTTAAACTTTTCGAATGTCCAATTTCTTGTTTTCTTGAATTTTTGACTTCAATTTTTCGATTTATAAAGTTTTGGATTTTCCGAATTTTTGAATTCTTAATTTTTCAATTTCTCGATTTTTTGGCTGCAATTTTGAATTTTTCGATTTCTGGACATCGATTTTTGAATTTTTCGGTTTTTCAACTTTTCGAATGTCCAGTTCCTTGATTTCTCAAATTTTTGACTTTGATTTCTCGAGTTTTGTGGTCCCGACTTTTCGATTTTTCAATTTTTTAATTTTTGTATTTTTCGATTTATAAATTTTTGATTTTCTGAATTTTTTAATTCTGGATTTTTCGATTTCCCGACTTTTTGACTACTCAATTTTTCGACATTCCGATTTTTCGATTTTTGAATTTTTCGTTTCCTCGACTTCGATTTTTGAATTTTTCGTTTTTTTTCGAGTTCTCGATTTTTAAGATTTTTCGATTTCTCAATTTCTCGATTTTTCGCTGTTTGGATTTTTAGTTTTTTAATTTTTCGATTTTTCGACTTTCCAACTTTTCGAATAACCGATTTCTTGACTTTCGACTTTTTGATTTTCTAATTGTTTGAATTTCCAACTATTTGAATGTCCAATTTCTTGATTTTTCAATTCTTCGATTTCAATTTTTCAGTTTTTGGATTTTTCGATTTATAAATTTTTGGATTTTCCGAATTTTTGAGTCCTTAACTTTTTAATTTGCAATTTTTCGATTTTAGATTTTTAGATTTCTTAATTTCACAATTTTTGGGTTATACAATTATATATATACTTTTCGATTTATTACTGTTTGGACTTAATTTTTCGACTTTTCGAATGTTCACTTTCTTGATTTTTTGAATTTTTGAATTCGATTTCACCATTTTCAAGGTTCCCGACTTTTCGATTATAAATTTTTGGATTTTCTGAATTTTTGAGTTCTTCATTTTTCAATTTCCCGTCTTTTTGATTTCTGGACTTTTCGACATCCCAATTTTTCGATTTTTCTTTTTTTTGGCTGCGTTTTTTTGATTTTGCAATTTTTGAATTTTTCCAATTTTCCTCTCCGATTTTTCAACTTTTTCCAGTTTCTTCAATTCTCAAATTTTTTATTTCATTTTCTCGATTTTTGGGATTTCCGACTTTTCGATTTCAAGTTTTGAATTTGTTGATTAATAAATTTTTGAATTTTCCAGTTTCTTGATTTCGCAATTTTTGACTTCGATTTCTCGATTTTTGGAATTTCCGACTTTTCGATTCTTGAATTTTTCGATTTCATTTATCAATTTTACGATTTTAGAATTTTTTCATTTTTCCATTAACGGACTTTAAAACATTTACATTTATTAGAGTTTTAATTTTTCAATTTCTCAATATTTAATTTTTTTTAATTTTTGGATCTTTGAATGTCACAGTTTTTAAACTTTACAATTTTGACTATTCTATAATTTTTCAATTTTACATTTTTGAGTTTTCCAATTTTTCAATTCACTGATTTTTTCCGATTTTTTGTTTGGCGATGTTTCAATTTTTCGTTTCTTCGATTTTTCAACTTTTCAAATAAAAAAAAATGGAAAAATTACAAAACTGTAATATCGAAAAATCGAAGATGAAAAAACGAAAGCGTATAACATGAAAACTTTGAAAAATATAAAAATTGGAGATCAAAAACTTGAAGATTAAAACTGAGAAACTTAAAAATCTAACAAGTTCAAAATCGAAAAAAGAAATATGCATTCTAAAATAGAAATACAATATAATCTCACTAATCCGGCACTATTAAAAACCGGAGGGTGCCGGATTATTGAAATGTTCGGACTACTGGATTATAGTGAAAAAGTCATAGGTCATGAATAAAATAAAGCATTTCATAGAGGGATTAAATGTATGTAATGTATTAAAGGAGGTGTAGGACGAGGGAGGCGTGGGCGGAGGGTGCCGGATTATTATTGATTTTATAATTTTTTATTTGTTTTTTTTTGTAATTTCAAGTTTCAATTTTTCAATTTTTGATTTTTTTTGTGTCTTCAATTTTCCAACATGTAACTTTTCCAGTTTTCATTTTAAAATTTTCCAGTTTTTCGATTTTCCAATTTTTCGATTTGCAATTTTACGAGTTTTCAATTTTTAGATTTATTTTCTTTTTTTTTTCAATTTTCCGGCTTTTCAATGTTCTGACTTTGGATTTTTGTCGTTTGAATGTTGATTTTTCAACTTCTCGGTTTTCAATTTTTCATTTTGGTTTTCTATTTTCTTTACAACTTTCCAATTTTTCAATATTCCGATTTTAGATTTTTTTCAATTTTTCTGTCTGCAGTTTTTCAATTATTCGTTTTTTTTGTGCTTTCAAGCTCAAATTTTTCAGTTTTTCAATTTTCCAACTTTTGAATTTTCCAGTTTTTAGATTTTGCAATTCTTCGATTTGAGTTTCTCGAGTTTTCAATTTTTCGTTTTGTTTTTTTTTGCAATTAATCGATGCTTAATGTTTTGAGTATATAATTTATTTTTTCAATTTTTCCTTACTTCGATTTTTAATTTTTATTTTTTCATTTCTTCAAATTACCGATTGGCAATTTTCTTCATTTTTACAATTTTTCGATTTTTCAACGTTCCGATTTTATGGTTTTTTGATTTTTCAATTTCAGTCTTTTAAATTTTTTCACGATTTTTGGTGTTCCCGACTATTCGATTTTTCAATTTTTGGATTTCGGATTCTAAAATTTTTGGATCTTTCGAATTTCTGAGTTCTTGACTTTTCGACTTTCATTCTTTAAATTTTGAAATCATCGATTTTTTTTTGAATTCCCGATTTTTCCATTTCTCGATTTTTTGCATGCGATTTTTGGATTTTTTGATTTCCGAATTTTCGTTCTCTCGATTTTTCAATTTTTGTATTTGAATTTTTCAGTGCTTAGATTTTGCGACTTTTCAATAATTTAATTGCGATTATTTTGCATTTTGTGATTTTTGAATTTTTAGATTTCTCGATTTCGATTTTTGAATTTCTCAATTTTTAAACTTTTCGAATGTCCAATTTCTTGTTTTCTCGAATTTTTGACTTCAATTTTTCGATTTATAAAGTTTTGGGTTTTCCGAATTTTTGAATTCTTAATTTTTCAATTTCCCGATTTTTTGATTTTTCGATTTTTCAACATTCCTATTTTTCGATTTCTCGATTTTTTGGCTGCAATTTTGAATTTTTCGATTTCTGAACATCGATTTTTGAATTTTTCGGTTTTTCAACTTTGCGAATGTCCAGTTCCTTGATTTCTCAAATTTTTGACTTCGATTTCTCGAGTTTTGTGGTCCCGACTTTTCGATTTTTCAATTTTTCGAATTCAATTTTTAAATTTTTGTATTTTTCGATTTATAAATTTTTGATTTTCCGAATTTTTTAATTCTTGATTTTTCGATTTCCCGACTTTTTGACTACTCAATTTTTCGACATTCCGATTTTTCGATTTTTGAATTTCTCGTTTCCTCGACTTCGATTTTTGAATTTTTCGTTTTTTTTCGAGTTCTCGATTTTTAAGATTTTTCGATTTCTCAATTTCTCGATTTTTCACTGTTTGGATTTTTAGTTTTTTAATTTTTCGATTTTTCGACTTTCCAACTTTTCGAATAACCGATTTCTTGACTTTCGACTTTTTGATTTTCTAATTGTTTGAATTTCCAACTATTTGAATGTCCAATTTCTTGATTTTTCAATTCTTCGATTTCAATTTTTCAGTTTTTGGATTTTTCGATTTATAAATTTTTGGATTTTCCGAATTTTTGAGTCCTTAACTTTTTAATTTGCAATTTTTCGATTTTCGATTTTTAGATTTCTTAATTTCACAATTTTTGGGTTATACAATTATATATATACTTTTCGATTTTTTACTGTTTGGACTTAATTTTTCGACTTTTCGAATGTTCACTTTCTTGATTTTTTGAATTTTTGAATTCGATTTCACCATTTTCAAGGTTCCCGACTTTTCGATTATAAATTTTTGGATTTTCTGAATTTTTGAGTTCTTCATTTTTCAATTTCCCGTCTTTTTGATTTCTGGACTTTTCGACATCCCAATTTTTCGTTTTCTCTTTTTTTTGGCTGCGTTTTTTGATTTTGCAATTTTTGAATTTTTCCAATTTTCCTCTCCGATTTTTCAACTTTTTCCAGTTTCTTCATTTCTCAAATTTTTTATTTCATTTTCTCGATTTTTGGGATTTCCGACTTTTCGATTTCAACTTTTGAATTTGTTGATTAATAAATTTTTGAATTTTCCAGTTTCTTGATTTCGCAATTTTTGACTTCGATTTCTCGATTTTTGGAATTTCCGACTTTTCGATTCTTGAATTTTTCGATTTCATTTATCAATTTAACGGATTTTAAAACATTTACATTTATTAGAGTTTTAATTTTTCAATTTCTCAATATTTAATTTTTTTAAATTTTTGGATCTTTGAATGTAACAGTTTTTAAACTTTACAATTTTGACTATTCTATAATTTTTCAATTTTACATTTTTGAGTTTTCCAATTTTTCAATTCACTGATTTTTTCCGATTTTTAGTTTGGCAATGTTTCAATTTTTCGTTTCTTCGATTTTTCAACTTTTCAAATAAAAAAAAATGGAAAAATTACAAAACTGTACTATCGAAAAATCGAAGATGAAAAAACGAAAGCGTATAACATGAAAACTTTGAAAAATATAAAAATTGGAGATCAAAAACTTGAAGATTAAAACTGAGAAACTTAAAAATCTAACAAGCTCAAAATTGAAAAAAGAAATATGCATTCTAACATAGAAATACAGTATAATCTCACTAATCTGGCACTATTAAAAACCGGAGGGTGCCGGATTATTGAAATGTTCGGACTACTGGATTATAGTGAAAAAGTCATAGGTCATGAATAAAATAAAGCATTTCATAGAGGGATTAAATGTATATAATGTATTAAAGGAGGTGTAGAGCGAGGGAGGCGTGGGCGGAGGGTGCCGGATTATTATTGATTTTATAATTTTTTACTTGTTTTTTTTTTGTAATTTCAAATTTCAATTTTTCAATTTTTGATTTTTTTTGTTTCTTCAATTTTCCAACATGTAACTTTTCCAGTTTTCATTTTAAAATTTTCCAGTTTTTCGATTTTCTAATTTTTAGATTTTCCAATTTTTCGATTTTTCTTTTTTTTTCAATTTTCCGGCTTTTCAATGTTCTGACTTTGGATTTTTGTCGTTTGAATGTTGATTTTTCAACTTCTCGGTTTTCAATTTTTCATTTTGGTTTTCTATTTTCTTTACAACTTTCCAATTTTTCAATATTCCGATTTTAGATTTTTTTCAATTTTTCAGTTTGCAGTTTTTCAATTATCGTTTTTTTTTGAGCTTTCAAGCTCAAATTTTTCAGTTTTTCAATTTTCCAACTTTTGAATTTTCCAGTTTTTAGATTTTGCAATTCTTCGATTTGAGTTTCTCGAGTTTTCAATTTTTCGTTTTGTTTATTTTTGCAATTAATCGATGCTTAATGTTTTGAGTATATAATTTATTTTTTCAATTTTTCCTTACTTCGATTTTTAATTTTTAATTTTTCATTTCTTCAAATTACCGATTGGCAATTTTCTTCATTTTTACAATTTTTCGATTTTTCAACGTTCCGATTTTATGGTTTTTGATTTTTCAATTTCAGTCTTAAATTTTTTCACGATTTTTGGTGTTCCCGACTATTCGATTTTTAAATTTTTGGATTTCGGATTCTAAAATTTTTGGATCTTTCGAATTTCTGAGTTCTTGATTTTTCAAGTTCTTGACTTTTCGACTTTCATTCTTTAAATTTTGAAATCTTCGATTTTTTTTGAATTCCCAATTTTTCCATTTCTCGATTTTTTGCATGCGATTTTTGGATTTTTTGATTTCCGAATTTTCGTTCTCTCGATTTTTCGATTTTTGTAACTGAATTTTTCAGTGTTTGGATTTTGCGACTTTTCAATAATTTAATTGCGATTATTTTGCATTTTGTGATTTTTGAATTTTTAGATTTCTCCATTTCGATTTTTGAATTTCACGATTTTTAAACTTTTCGAATGTCCAATTTCTTGTTTTCTCAAATTTTTGTCTTCTATTTTTCGATTTATAAAATTTTGGATTTTCCGATTTCGATTTCTCGATTTTTTGGCTGCGATTTTGAATTTTTCGATTTCTGGACATCGATTTTTGAATTTTTCGGTTTTTCAACTTTTCGGATGTCCAGTTCCTTGATTTCTCAAATTTTTGACTTCGATTTCTCGAGTTTTGTGGTTCCCGACTTTTCGATTTTTTAATTTTTCGAATTTTTTAATTCTTGTTTTTTGAATTTCCCGACTTTTTGACTACTCAATTTTTGGACATTCCGATTTTTCGATTTTTGAATTTTTGGATAAATCGATTCGATTTTTCAATTTCTCGATTTTTCACTGTTTGGATTATTGGTTTTTTAATTTTTCGATTTCTTGACTTTTCGACTTTCATTCTTTAAATTTTGAAATCTTCGATTTTTTTTGAATTCCCGATTTTTCCATTTCTCGATTTTTTGCATGCGATTGTTGAATTTTTTGATTTGCGAATTTTCGTTCTCTCGATTTTTAGATTTTTGTATTTGAATTTTTCAGTGTTTGGATTTTGCGACTTTTCAATAATTTAATTGCGATTATTTTGCATTTTGTGATTTTTGAATTTTTAGATTTCTCCATTTCGATTTTTGAATTTCACGATTTTTAAAGTTTTCGAATGTCCAATTTCTTGTTTTCTCCAATTTTTGACTTCAATTTTTCGATTTATAAAGTTTTGGATTTTCCGAATTTTTGACTTCTTAATTTTTCAATTTCCCGATAATTTGATTTTTCGATTTTTCAACATTCCTATTTTTCGATTTCTCGATTTTTTGGCTGCAATTTTGAATTTTTCGATTTCTGGACATCGATTTTTGAATTTTTCGGTTTTTCAAATTTTCGAATGTCCAGTTTCTTGATTTCTCAAATTTTTGACTTTGATTTCTCGTGTTTTGTGGTCCCGACTTTTCGATTTTTCAATTTTTCGAATTCAATTTTTTAATTTTTGTATTTTTCGATTTATAAATTTTTGATTTTCCGTATTTTTTAATTCTTGATTTTTCGATTTCCCGACTTTTTGACTACTCAATTTTTCGATTTTTGAATTTTTCGTTTCCTCGACTTCGATTTTTGAATTTTTCGTTTTTTTTTCGAGTTCTCGATTTTTAAGATTTTTCGATTTCTCAATTTCCCGATTTTTCACTGTTTGGATTTTTAGTTTTTTAATTTTTCGATTTTTCGACTTTCCAACTTTTCGAATAACCGATTTCTTGACTTTTGACTTTTTGATTTTCTAATTGTTTGAATTTCCAACTATTTGAATGTCCAATTTCTTGATTTTTCCATTCTTCGATTTCAATTTTTCAGTTTTTGGATTTTTCGATTTATAAATTTTTGGATTTTCCGAATTTTTAAGTTCTTGATTTGACAATTTCTCGACTTTTCGATTTCTCGATTTTTCGACATTCCAATTTTTCGATTTCTCGACTTTTTGGGTAATTTTGATTTTTTAATTTTTTATATTTTTCAACTTTTCGAATGTGCAGTTTCTTGATTTCTCAAATTTTTTATTTCATTTTCTCGATTTTTGGGATTTCCGACTTTTCGATTTCAACTTTTGAATTTGTTGATTAATCAATTTTTGGAATTTCCAGTTTCTTGATTTCGCAATTTTTGACTTCGATTTCTCGATTTCTGGAATTTCCGACTTTTCGATTCTTGAATTTTTCGATTTCATTTATCAATTTTACGATTTTAGAATTTTTTCATTTTTCCATTAAAGGATTTTAAAACATTTACATTTATTAGAGTTTTAATTTTCCAATTTCTCAATATATTTTTTTTAATTTTTGGATCTTTGAATGTAACAGTTTTTAAACTTTACAATTTTGACTATTCTATAATTTTTCAATTTTACATTTTTGAGTTTTCCAATTTTTCAATTCACTTAATTTTTCCGATTTTTAGTTTGGCAATGTTTCAATTTTTCGTTTCTTCGATTTTTCAACTTTTCAAATAAAAAAAAATGGAAAAATTACAAAACTGTAATACCGAAAAATCGAAGATGGAGATCAAAAACTTGAAGATTAAAACTGAGAAACTTAAAAATCTAACAAGTTCAAAATCGAAACAAGAAATATGCATTCTAAAATAGAAATATTTAAAATTAAAGAAATCGGAAAATCGGATGATTGGAAATTCCAAAAAATGCAAAACTGAAAAGAAACATTGAAAAAATAAATGAAACGAAAAAACGGAAAATTTTGATATTAAATCGAGAAAACGAAAAATAAAAATCAAGAATCTCGAAAAATCACAAATCGAAAAATTCTAGAAACGAAAAACTGGAAAATTTGAAGTCGATAAATTGAATAATTGAAAAAATCACCGTTGAAAGAAGGAAAAATTATGAAAACCAAACATTGAAAAATTAAAGAAAGTACAACAATTTTGGATAAATGCAGAGTAATACTAATGACTACTGTTATTGTCATTATTATTATTTTCGGCAAAATGGGGCGAGTCGTTCTTGACTTAATCAATATTTTCACTTCCTTAGCTTACTCAGGAAGTAAAAATACTTCAAAACATATTTATACTCTATATCGTGATCTTTACACGCTCGATCTACACGCTTTTTGCCCCTATCACGCGATCGCAAACTTTCAGTACCTTGTAGTTGCCGTCGATGCCGATGGTGCGCATGCACCCGATGAACCCTGGCATCTGCTGACCCGAGTGGCCAAGCGCGGCGGTCACGCCGCCCGCAATTACGTAAGTCCCACCGGTTTTGATGCTCAACAACCGGGTTGTTTTCATCGGACGGTAATCCACACTGAAGATCATCAAGTTGGTGGTGATGGTCAAAACGACGATGTGCCAGCGGCCGTCGTTGAACGTCTCTTTGTAATTGTCGAGGACGATCTTAGGCACCTCTGACGTGATTAGTTCGATCTTGATTTTGCCCTCTTCGAGGAAGATCTAGAGTGACAAGACGATTTTGTAATTTTTTTGGATTGATTGGGTTAGGTTACGTACCGCCACGTGTCCGCTGGAGGAAAACGCGTGGAAGAATAACAGCGCGGTTTTTTCGTACGTCCGGAAGGCGAAGGACGAGTTCATCGAGCTCATACCTTCGTAGCCTTTGAGGCGGGCGCACGATTCTTTGGTCAGGAAGGTCACTGGAATCACTGGGGGTTCCTGTAGGATAGTTAAATTTTTTAGTACGGGGGTACCCAACGGGTTACTATGTACTTACGGGGCACGAGTACATGGTGTTGACTTTTTCGAATCGTAGAGCCTCGTTGTATTCATAGGCGTCTTTTACCTCGCGGATTAGATTCGTGGCGTTGAGGTAGAGATTTTGGATGCACCCGGTGAAATTTTGCACCACTTCTAACCCTTCTTGTATATTTGGCACGCCGCCTACGTAAAACTACACATATTTTTTTTAGAAAAATTTAATTCCTCTGGTAAAAAAAACTCACCGCCCGGTTCAAGTTCAACCTGTTGAACTCCCCCTTGATCCGATCCTGCACTACCACCCTATCCACCGAGAACAAAATATCCCTCCTATTCCTCGAGATCACCACGTCGTGCCAAATATTGTCATCCAACAAGCTCCCGACGCACAAACTCGTCACAACCCCCGACCCCAGGTCGATCTTCAACAACAACCTGTTCTCCCTCAACTCCAGAGCTATGTAGTCCCCTTGCGTCCCCCTGCTGTACAGCACCACCCCGTTGGCCACCGCCGTCTTGAACCTGAACCTTATGCTTTCGCGGGAAGCCGAAATCGGGTCTCGCATTAGATCGAGCTTGAGTAGGGCGGTCCCGTTGAAGTACATGTCGTCGGCGTCTGGAAAGGAGTTTTAGAGGAGAGTTTCCACGGGAAGGAGGGAGTACCGTAATCGCAGCCGTAGAGTTCCACGCGCATGGAGATGCGGTCGCGCCACCTGGTCGGGTTTATCCGGATCCATTGGGCGATTATGGGGACTTCGAACTCGTTCTTGTGGATGGAGTTGCTGTCGGAGTTGCCTCTGAACATCTAACGAAACGAGGTTTAGTTGGGGTGGGAGGGATTTTTGTGAAAAAAAAAAATTGACGATTCGTCTGTCTAAAGTGTAATGTCTGGCTTTTTTTTAAATGTAGTATATTCAGAAATGTTTAAAAATGTGATGTTTTGGGTCTTGCAAGACGTTTTCGAAAATTTTTACTTTAAAGTACCGAAAATTTGAATTTTGGTACTTAAGTCATAGTAAGTCAGGTCAGGTAATGTCGACTCGAGTCAGGTCAACCATAAAATGTTGGGACCTTTTGGCCTTTCAATATTACAGTAATTTTTAAGATCTGGTCACCTTATGAGATCTTTTAGTTCGTAAAATATTTTGACCTTTTGAATATTCATTCAGTGGTCTTGAATATATTTTTAACTTTTGAGTTTTCGACCTTTCGATATACATTTTTTTTTTTTTGATATTTTGACTTTTTTATCTTTTGATATACTGCTGGTTTTTTGACTTTTAATACATCGGTATCTCTTAAGATATTGTGTCCTTTTGATCCTTTGAACTTTTGATGTTTTTTAATTCCTAACATATTTTGACCTTCTGATATTTAATATTTCAATTTTTCTTAAGATATTTGGACTTCTAGTTGTTCTTAAAATATCAACGTTTTGACATTTGAGCTTTTGATATTTTGGTATTTTCATAAAATATTTCGACTTTTTTATCTTTCGTAATATTGACATTTTGACCTTGTGATATTTCAATATTTCTTAAGGTATTTGAACTTTTGGCTTCCGAACTTTTGATACTTCAATAATTCTTAAAATATTTCGACTTTTTTACCTTTTGAACTTCTGTTATATTGACATTTTGACCTTCTGATATTAAAGTATTTCCCAAAATATTTTGACCTTTTGATATTTCAATATGTCTTAAATATTTTGGCCTTTTGCACTACTGAAATTTTGTTAATTCTTAAAGTGGTGAGGTTTTTTACGTTTTGAGCTTTTGAAATATTGACATTTTGACCTTGTGATATTTAAGTATTTCGTAAAATATTTTGACCTTTTGATTTTTCAATATTTCTTAAATATTTTGGCCTTTTGCACTACTGAAATTTTGTTAATTCTTAAAATGGTGGATTTTTTACGTTTTGAGCTTTTAAAATATTGGCATTTTGACCTTGTGATATTTAAGTATTTCCTTAAATATACTGACCTTTTGATATTTCAATATTTCTTAAGATATTGTGACCTCTGGCACTACTGAAATTTTGTTAATTCTTAAAATGATGGGTTTTTTTACGTTTTGGGCGTTTGAAATATTGACATTTTGACCTTGTGATATTTAACTATTTCCTACAATATTTTGACCTTTTGATATTTCAGTATTTCTTAAGATATTTTGGCCTTTTGCACTATTGAAATTTTGTTAGTTTTTAAAATGGTTGGGTTTTTTACGTTTTGAGCTTTTGATATTGACATTTTGACTTTCTGATATTAAAGTATTTCCTAAAATATTGTGACCTCTGGCACTACTGAAATTTTATTAATTCTTTAAATGGTGGGCTTTTTTACGTTTCGAACTTTTGAAATATTGACATTTTGACCTTCTGATATTAAAGTATTTCCTAAAATATTTTGACCTTTTGATATTTCAATATTTCTTAAGATATTGTGACCTCTGGCACCACTGAAATTTTGTTAATTCTTAAAATGGTGGGTTTTATACGTTTTGAGCTTTGAAATATTGACATTTTGACCTTGTGATATTTAAGTATTTCTTAAAATATTTTGACCTTTTGATGTTTCACTATTTCTTAAGATATTTTGGCTTTTGCACTATTGAAATTTTGTTAATTCTTAAAATGGTTTGACTTTTTACGTTTCGAGCTTTTGAAATATTGACATTTTGACCTTCTGATATTAAAGTATTTCCTAAAATCTTTTAACCTTTTGATATTTCAATACTTCTTAAAATATTTTGGCCTTTTGCACTATTAAAATTTTGTTAATTCTTAAAATGGTTTGACTTTTTACGTTTTGAGCTTTTGAAATATTGACATTTTGACCTAGTGATATTTAAGTATTTCTTAAAATATTTTGACCTTGTGATATTTCAATATTTCTTAAGGTATTTGAACTTTTGGCTTTCGAACTTTTGATACTTCAGTAATTCTTAAAATATTTCGACTTTTTTACCTTTTGAACTTCTGTAATATTGACATTTTGACCTTTTGAGATTTCAGTGGTCTTTAACATATTTTGACCTTTCAATATCTCAGAATTTCTTAAAGATATTTTGACCTTTTGACCTTTCAATATCTCAGAATTTCTTAAAGATATTGTGTCCTTTTGACCTTTCGATTTTATATTTTGGTAGTTTTTAAGACATTTTGACCTTTTAAACTTCTGATGTTCAGTTCTTAAAATGTTTCGATTTTTTTACGTTTTGAGTTCTGGACATTTCGAGACTTCAGTAGTTCTTAAGATTTTGTGACCTTTTGAGATTGTGGTTTTAAACAATCTGACCTTCTGACCCAATATTTCAGTACTTCTTAAGAATCTATTATATTGTGAACTTTTGACTTTTTAATATTTCAATATTTCTAAAGATATTTTAACTCTCCTCTGATCCTCTAATTTTTCAGTATCTCTCAAGATATTGTGTCCTTTTGACTTTTTTTATATTTTTAGTTCCTAAAATATTTTGATCTTTTGGACTATTGAAATTTTGTTAATTCTTAAAATCGTTCGGCTTTTTACGTTTTCAGCTTTTGAAATATTGATATTTTGACCTTCTGATGTTAAAGTATTTCCTAAAATATTTTAACTTTTTGATATTTCAATATTTCTTAAGATATTGTGACCTCTGGCACTACTGAAATTTTGTTAATTCTTAAAATGGTGTTTTTTTTTACGTTTTGAGCTTTTGAAATATTGACATTTTGACCTTGTGATATTTAACTATTTCCTAAAATATTTTGACCTTTTGATATTTCAATATTTCTTAAGATATTTTGGCCTTTTGCACTACTGAAATTTTGTTAATTCTTAAAATGGTGTTTTTTTTTTACGTTTTGAGCTTTTGAAATATTGACATTTTGACCTTGTGATATTTAAGTATGTCTTAAAATATTTTGACCTTTTGATATTTCAATATTTCTTAAGATATTGTGACCTCTGGCACTACTGAAATTTTGTTAATTCTTAAAATGGTGTTTTTTTTACGTTTTGAGCTTTTGAAATATTGACATGTTGACCTTGTGATATTTAAGTATTTCTTAAAATATTTTGACCTTTTCATATTTCAATATTTCTTAAGATATTTTGGCCTTTTGCACTACTGAAATTTTGTTAATTCTTAAAATGGTTCGACTTTTTAGGTTTTGAGCTTTTGAAAAATTGACATTTTGACCTTGTGATATTTAAGTATTTCCTAAAATATTTTGACCTTTTTGATATTTCAGTATTTCTTAAGATATTTTGGCCTTTTGCACTATTGAAATTTTGTTAATTCTTAAAATGGTTTGACTTTTTAGGTTTTGAGCTTTTGAAATATTGACATTTTGACCTTGTGATATTTAAGTATTTCCTAAAATATTTTGACCTTTTGATATTTCAATATTTCTTAAGATATTTTGGCCTTTTGCACTATTGAAATTTTGTTAATTCTTAAAATGGTTTGATTTTTTTACGTTTTGAGCTTTTGAAATATTGACATTTTGACCTTCTGATATTACAGTATTTCCTAAAATATTTTAACCTTTTGATATTTCAATATTTCTTAAGATATTGGGACCTCTGGCACTACTGAAATTTTGTTAATTCTTAAAATGGTGTTTTTTTTACGTTTTGAGCTTTTGAAATATTGACATTTTGACCTTGTGATATTTAACTATTTCCTAAAATATTTTGACCTTTTGATATTTCAGTATTTCTTAAGATATTTTGGTCTTTTGCACTATTAAAATTTAATTAATTCTTAAAATGGTTTGACTTTTTACGTATTGAGCTTTTGAAATATTGACATTTTGACCTTCTAATATTAAAGTATTTCCTAAAATATTTTAACCTTTTGATATTTCAATATTTCTCAAGATATTTTGGCCTTTTGCACCATTGAAATTTAGTTAATTCTTAAAATGGTTTGACTTTTTACGTTTTGAGCTTTTGAATATTGACATTTTGACCTTGTGATATTTAAGTATTTCTTAAAATATTTTGACCTTTTGATATTTCAGTATTTCTTAAGATATTTTGGTCTTTTGCACTATTGAAATTTTGTTAATTCTTAAAATGGTTTGACTTTTTACGTTTTGAGCTTTTGAAATATTGACATTTTGACCTTGTGATATTTAATTATTTCTTAAAATATTTTGTCCTGTTGATATTTCAGTATATCTTAAGATATTGTGACCTTTTGCACTATTGAAATTTTGTTAGTTCTTAAAATGGTTGGGCTTTTTTACGTGTTTAGCTTTTGAAATATTGACATTTTGACCTTGTAATATTTAAGTATTTCTTAAAATATTTTGACCTTTTGATATTTCAATATTTCTTAAGATATTGTGACCTTTTGAACTTTTGGTCTTTCGATCTTATATTTTGGTAGTTTTTAAATTATTTGACTTTTTGAAATTTTGCTAGTTCTTAAAATGTTTCGACTTTTTTACGTTGTGAGCTCTTGACATTTCGAAACTTCAGTGGTTTTTAACATTTTGTGACCTTTTGAGATTTCCGTGGTTTTAAACAATTTGACATTCTGACCCAATATTTCAGTACTTCTTAAGATATTGTGATTTTGATATTTCCATTTTTCTTAAGATATTGTGACATTTTGAACTTTCGACCCTTCAATCTTATATTTTGGTTGTTCTTAAAAATATTTTTGACTTTTGTTTCGAATTTTTTACGTTTTGACCCAATATTTCAGTACTTCTTAAGATATTGTGAACTTTTGATCTCTTAATACTTCAATACTTCTAAAGATAATTTGAGCCTCTGAACTTTTAATACTGAAGTATTTCTTCAGATATTGTGACCTTTGAACCTTCTAATATTTCAGTATCTCTCAAGATATTGTGTTCTTGTGACTTTTTGATATTTTTAGTTCGTAAAATATTTTGACCTTTTGATATTTCAATATTTCTTAAGATACTTTGACCTCTGGCAATATTGAAATTTTGCTAGTTCTTAACACGGTTCGGCTTTTTACGTTTTAAGCTTTTGAAATATTGACATTTTGACTTTTTAATATTTTAGTATTTCTTAAGATATTGTGATCTTTTGAATTTGTGGCCTTTCGACATTATGATATTTTGGTAGTTTTAAAAATATCTTTAACTTTTAAACTTTTCAGCTCTTATTTTGACCTTACGATATTTCAGTATTTTTTGAGAAATTGCGACCTTTTGAAATTTTGCTACTTCTTCAAATGTTTCGACTTATTTACGTTTTGAGCTTTAGATATATTGACATTTTTACCTTGTGATATTTCAATACTTCTTAAGATATTCGAGCTTTTGACTTTTTGAACTTTTGTTATTCAGCGGTCTTTAAAATATTTTGACCTTTCAATATTTCACTATTTTTTAAGATATACCCTTTGAACTTTTGATATTTTGGTATTTCTCAAGATATTTTGATTTTTGACATTTTGAACTACCGAAATTTTGCTAGTGTTTAAAATGTTTCCACAACCCCCACAACCCGGCCTGGACTGCACAAATGGTACCTGCCAATAACCATACAATTTTGAGAAATATTAAAAGATATATTTCAAGTCTTGCAAGACGTTTCTGTAAATTTTTAAATTTCAAATAATTAATTTTCGTCCTCAACTCCTTCCTGTCTCTGTTTCAAACCAAGCCGTGTTATTTTTAGAATCGTAGTTAGTGAGGAACGGCAAAGCATTAATGTCCGTGCTTAAGAATAAAAGAGAACGTGTCAAAGTCCATAAACAAAAGAATAAATAAGAAAGCATGAAAAAAGCACCTCGGTCTCTCCTTGCGTATCAGTAAAGCTCCTCCACGCCTCCCCGTCATCCGAAAACTGGACAACGTATTCAGTAACAAACTCGCTGGACCCCTTCCGCCCTTGCGTACTTATCGACCTGATCTCTCTAAATCCCCCCAAATCCATTGTTAGAAAGTGAAAATACGTGCTCTCGTCTGGACTCCAAGCCGATTCTCCTACAGCCAAGTGTCTTTGTTAGAAAGAGAACTCACACCAACCGTCACAACAACCACTACAGCCACAATGTTAATTGACAACAAAGTTAAAAAGCGAAAACGTGCACATCTTGGTAATCTCACCATTGCGTTACCACTGGGCTCTTTGTACTCGGCGTAATCTAACCCATTTGTACCATAACTGATGGTGTACTCCATGACGTACTCGTTGCTGTGAGGCCGACCACGTGTCCGGATTCGGGTCACGTTTTTCACTTGACCCAAGTCGACGATCAGCTGCTGATCAAAGTCATTCTCCTCGGCGCTCCACGCGTGCCCACCTTTGTAAGACCCGGGTTAAAGAAAAAAGTTTGTACCTAGATAGTAGGGCACGGGCGAGATCCAGGTTTGCGATGTAAATTTTCAAGCGACAAATAATACTCATGCAATCGATAAATACGGGTCAAAATTGCATGCAACACATCGATTTGTGCCATACTACGGGTGGTACGGGCGGGGTGGAGGTCGGGCGATCGAAGCAGGCCGGATTCGAATTTTTAAAATTGACTTGGCACACCCGGTGCATTCCCAAATCGATCACCCGACTGACCCACCCACAAATCATGGAATGGTAAACAAAACAACCCATCTCCTGAACCATTTATTAAAAAAATCCCACACAATTTGACGAATTTTATACCAATCCCTCTCCCCTGACAAAATCTGACACCTTTTCCTACAATTTAAAATTAAACACCCGAATCACACGCTCGGTAGCGTAAAAAATACTTTAAAACGTTTTTATACTTTATATCATGATCTTTACATGCTTGATCTAACGGATTAATACCTCTCTCACTCAAAACTATTTATTACGTCAATTCTTGTCACACTTTTGGAAAAACTTGGCACAATAATCGTCGTCTGGACTCAACAAAGCGACCGAATTTTCCACAATTTCCTCAAACCCTATCTCCCTGAAAAACATTTTTTCGTTTTGAAAATTCATAGCAACCGCTACACAGTGCTCATCGTCCAGAAGCATCTCATGAAACACCCACTCTTTCAATTTTTCCCCCCGAAAAAACACCTCCGTGTCATCAACAATCCCCTCCTTTTTCAACACGGGTGTGTTAATTTTAAAACTAACATCCTGTAGATTTATCGTAACCCCAATCCCCACCGCCTTTAAATAACTTTCCTTCAAACACCAATGTCTATAAAACGCCGCCAATATCTCCCGATTTACACCATAGCTTTTAATAGTTAGCCACTCTTTCTCCGAAAAAGTTCTTTTCATCACCCGAAAATACTCCTCCAGGGTTTTCCCCCTCGGAAACTCCATTTTCGCCACATCCACCCCCAACAACCCGCCCCCCACTCCCCCGGCCATCACCGTAAAATCCCCCTGATGCGACACGTTGAACTGAACCCCCTCGAACTCCCTCTCGCCCAAAAACGGTTTCCCTTTTTCGTCCCTCGTAAAGCGGATCTCCTCGTACTTCGCCCCTTTAACCTCGCTAACGAACTTTCGCATCATCAGTCTACCGATTAGGGACGCTTTGAAATCATTTTTGAAAACGAATCTCGCTAAACGCTCTTTCTCTTCGGGTTGGATGCAAGATGTGGCTTGTGAAATGTCCGCGTGAGATGGGTGCCATTTCGTGAAATTGAAAGCCCAACGCACGTTCGTGGACATTTTGGTTAGTACGGACCTGGATAAGAGAAATTTACCATTCCATGATGGGGTTCGGGCTGGACTTACCCCAGAGGCGGGCGTTTTCGGGGCCACGGCTGGGCAAGGAGGAGGTGGCGCTTAAGGCGGCCCTGTCTAATAATGCAGTGTTGCATTCGTATTCGTTGTAGAAATCTGAAATGAGAGGATTTTATAATGGAAATGTGATCAAGTTGGCAAAGCAAGTCAAATTATATCAAGAGAAGTCACGTCCAGACCAGATAGCTAAGGGTAAGTCAGGTTAACGCTAATTAGTTAAAAATAAGTCAGATCAAGGTAAGTCAGATCAAATAAGTTAGATCAGATCAAATCCAATTAGCTCAAAGAAAGTCAGTTGAAGGCAAAACAGGTCAAGTCAGATCAAGTGAAGGCAAGTCAGGTCAAGGAAGTCAGGCCAACGCAAATCAAAAAAAGTCAGCTCATGTCAGGCAAACTCCAGTCAAGGCAAGTCAGGTCAGGACAAGTCAGATCGGGCCAATCCAAATCAGATCATACCAAGGCAAGTCAAATCAAGTCTAGCCAAGGTAAGTCAAATTGTGTTAAGTTAAGTCATATCAGGGCAAATTAGGTCAAGCCAAAACAGGTGATGTCAAAACAAATCAAATCAAGGCAAGTCAGGTAATATCAAACAAAGTCAAGTAAAGGCATATCATGTCAAGGCAAGTTATATTATCTCAACATAAGTCAGGTCAGAGAAAATCAGATCAATTCAAGCCAAGTCAGGTCATGTCAATCCAAGGCAAGTCAAGGTATGTCAAGCTAAGTCAGGTCAGGGAAATCCGGTTACGTCAAGCAACGTCAGATCAATCAAATCAGGGCAAGCCCGGTCAAGGTAGGCCAGATCGGGTCATGCCCAGCCAAGTCAAATGAAGTCAAGTCAAGTTAGGTCATATCATGAGTTAGTCGGTACAGGCAAATCTAATTATATCAAACTAAGTCAGCTCAGGGCAACTCAGTTCAAGGAAAGTCAGCTCAAGGCAAACAGGTCAAGTCAGATCAGGTGGCAGATCAAGGAAAGTCAGACCAAAACAAGGCAAGTCAAGAAAAGTTAGGCCAAGGTGAGGCAAATGAAGTCAAGGCAAGTCAGAACAGGTAATGTGATGGAGTCAAATTAGGATAAGTTAGGTCATTCAAGGTATCTCATATTATGTCAAACAAAGTCAAGCCAGGGCAAGTCTCGTCAAGGTAAGTTAGGTTATGTCAAGCTAAGTCAGGTCATGCAAGTCAGATCAGGTCAATCCAAATCAGGTGACACCAAGCCAAGTCAAATCAAGTCAAACCAAGGCAAGTCAAATTGTGTCAAGATAAATCAGGTGAAATCAAGCCTAGTCAAGTCGGGCCATGACAAGCCAAGTTAGGTCATGTCAATTCAAGGCAAGCCAAGGTATCTCAGCAACGCCAGTTAGTTAAAGGTAAGTCAGGTCAAGGTAAATCAGGTCAAAAAAGTCAAGTCAAGAAAAGTCAAGGCAAGTCAGGTTATGTCAAGCAGTCAGGTCAGGACAAGTTAGGTCAAGACAAGCTAAGTTTGGTCAAGGCTAGTCAGGTTAAACCAAGTCAGGCCACGTCAATTTAAATAAAGTCAGGTCAGGATGTGTCATGTTATGTCGAACAAAGTCAAGCTAAAGCAAGTCACGTCAAGGCAAGTTAGATTGTCAAGCTAAGTCAGGCCGCGCAAGTCAGATCGGGTCAATCCAAGTCAGGTCATACCAAGCCAAGGCAAGTCAAATTGTGTCAAGCTAAGTGAAGTCAGAACAAATTAGGTCAAGGTAAGGCAGATCGAGTCAAGCCAAATCAGGTGATGTCAAAATAAAACAAATCAAATCAAGACAGGGCATATCAGGGCATGACAAGCAAGATAGATTATGTCAAAATAAGTCAGGTCATGTCAATCCAAGGCAAGTCAAAGTATGTCAATCTAAATCAAGTCAGGGCAACCCGCTTACGTCAAGCAACATCAGGTCAATCAAGATAAACCAGATCGGATCATGACGAGCCAAGTCAAATGAAGTCAAGTCAAGTCAAATCAGATTATAAGCCAAGTCGGTCAACGCAAATCTAATTGTTGAAACTAAGTCAAGTCAGGGGGAGTCAGTTCAAGGCCAGTTAGATAAAGGAAAGTCAGCTCAAGGCAAACAGGTCAAGTCAGATTAGGTGTAGTCAAGGTAGATCAAGGAAAGTCAGACCAAAACAAGGCAAGTCAAGAAAAGTTAGGCCAAGGCGAGTCAAATGAAGTCAAGGCAAGTCAGAACAAGTAACGTGATGGAGTCAAATTAGGATAAGTTAGGTCAAGGTATCTCATATTATATCAAACAAAGTCAAGCCAGGGCAAGTCACGTCAAGTAAGTTAGGTTATGTCAAACTAAGTCAGGTCATGCAAGTCAGATCGGGTCAATCCAAATCAGGTCATACCAAGCCAAGTCAAATCAAGTTAAACCAAGGCAAGTCAAATTGTGTCAAGCTAAATCAGGTGATGTCAAGTCAAGCGAAATCAGGTGATATCAAGCCTAGTCAAGTCAGGCCATGACAAGCCAAGTCAGGTCATGTCAATCCAGGACAAGTCAAGGTATGTCAGCAACGTCAGTTAGTTAAAGGTAAGTCAGGTCAAGGTTAATCAGGTCAAAAAAGTCAAGTTAAGAAAAGTCAGGGCAAGGCAAGTCAAATGAAATCACCTCATGTCAGGCTAACTCCGGTCAAGGCAAGTCATGTTATGTCAAGCAGTCAGGCCAGAACAAGTCAGGTCAAGACAAGCCAAGTTATGTCAAGCTATGTTAGGTCAGGGTTAGTCGGATTATACACCAAGTCAGGCCATGTCAATTTAAATAAAGTCAGGGCAAGGTGTGTCATGTCATGTCGAACAAAGTCAAGCAAAGCAAGTCACGTCAAGGCAAGTTAGATTATGCCAAGCTAAGTCAGGCCACGCAAGTCAGATCGGGTCAATCCAAGTCAGGTCATACCAAGCCAAGTCAAATTGTGTCAAGCTAAGTGAAGTCAGAACAAATTAGGTCAAGGTAAGGCAGATCGGGTCAAGCCAAATCAGGCGATGTCAAAACAAAACAAATGAAGTCAGGGCATGACAAGCAAGATAGATTATGTCAAGATAAGTGAGGTCAGAACAAGTCAGATCAATTCAAGCCAAGTCAGGTCATGTCAATCCAAGGCAAGTCAAAGTATGTCAATCTAAGTCAAGTCATGCCAAGCCCGGTCAAGATAAACCAGATCTGGTCATGACGAGCCAAGTCAAATGAAGTCAAGTCAAGTCAAATCAGATCATAAGCCAAGTCGGTTAACGCAAATCTAATTATTGAAACTAAGTCAGCTCAGGGCAAGTCAGTTCAAGGCCAGTTAGACAAAGTAAAGTCAGCGAAAGGCAAATAGGTCAAGTCAGATCAGGTGGAGGCAAGGCCAGTCAAATGAAGTCAAGACAAGTCAAATGAAGTCAGGTTGAACCAAGTCAGGTCATGACAATGTAAATGAAGTCAGGTCAAGGTATGTCAAACAAAGTCAAGTCAACGCAAGTCACGTGAAGGCAAATTAGGTTATGACAAGCTAAGTCAGGTCAGGCAAGTCAAATTGCGTCAAACTAAGACAAGTCAGAGCAAATTAGGTCAAGGGAAGGCAGATCGAGTCAAGTCAAGTTAGAATATGTCAAGATGAGTCAGGTCAATCCAAGGCAAATCAAGGTATGTCAAGTCAGGGCAATCTGGTTACGTCAAGCAACATCAGGTCAACCAAGTCAGGTAAATTTGGCGCAAGATAACCAAAAATTTTTTAGTCTCCATGAAAAACAAAAGTGGCAGACAGAAGAAATATTTAAATTAGGTCTTGTTAAAGAATATAATACAATATATAACACAAATGAAATATAATTAATTATATATTTCTTTGAGGAGACTTTTGAGCTGCAATGTATTCATTCTTTAAAATATTAACTACATGTAAACAACGTTAAAATTCATAATTTTCGTAGCATTCAGGAAATATGCACATAAATTAGTGCACAGAATTCCAAAAGTAACTTTTTTTTATCACATTCTATTACTGATATGTGACGCCTCGTGACATCGCTGTGTATTTAACCAGCAAATTAACCTTCCAGTTATAGTTTGTTTTCAATTCAACGAACACTTTCTCCAACATGAAAGCCACCATTTTATTATTATTTATATCGGGGTTGGCATATACAGCGGCTGCCATGGTGTGTCCACCATGTGAAAATTTTGCTTGCCATGAACCCCCAGAGTGTCCGTGCCCAAATAGTATACTTGGTTGGGGGACGTGCAAATGTTGCAGACAATGTTTTACCTTAGTTGGTGAGTATTTCATACTCTACAGTATGAAATTATTAGATGAGACACTTTGTATTTGTTTACAGTTTCATTTTTTGAGTGGCTGACGTCATTACAGCAAAAAATGAAGCATGTCCTACACCTATACGAGTAACAGGGCTGCACAAATGGTATTTGTCAATAATTTGAATACACAAAATGAAAAACTTGTGGATAGAATGCTCGACGCGCATGCTGGTCTTACCCCCACCCTTCCACACTTCCTGAAACGCACTCTAGACTCTAAAATTTTTTTTAAAAAACAAGTGTCTCATAAAAAATTTAGTCCCTAGGAATTTTAGTGGCTTTAAATTAAAAGAACTGCAGGTTATAACCCTGTCTGATTCTTCACTGCTACCTAATCCAATTAAATTAAATTAAATAAGCCGCAAGTCCCCACTAAAGCAAGGGTCAAGAGTCAGGATAAAAGTACGTAACAATGCCACCAAGTACAAGTTAATTATCAATAAACCATCATTAATATGCAAATCCATGTAGAACTTTCTACGAATCAGCAAATCACTCCTAGCAACAAACGCATCTCAGAGTCTTAAAATACCCTTTAAGGATCCCCAACTTGTGCACAAACAATCCTTATCGATTAATTCTCAAAACAAACTGAAAATTTCCCCTTATCACCACGTTATCTTATCACAACCCATCGTAATCACTATCGTTACGTTACCTGCCAGCACGCCCGCTCCACCAAGACACAAACACAAAAAAAGAAAATTGACGCTTTCCATCACATCACACGCTTTTCCCAGGCAATTTAGCTACGAAAAAAGTAAATTCGTGGTCACTTCGTTAAACAATTCGATCAAATCATCGCTATGACTCAAACGTCAACAAACGACAGTTACACCCATCCCAGTGTTGCCAACCCCCTCTGGTGATTTTGCGCCGCGTCCACGACCACTAGACTGACACCTCGTCGCACTTTCCTCCCGATTTTCCACAAAAAACAAAATCGTCGCCGATTAACGATCAAAAAACGCCGCTTCCGACCACACACAAATCCAGTGCGCATTTCCCCGTGACCTCGTGCCAACCTCTGGTGATTTCCGTCTGACGTGTGCGTTGCGTGTTCCTGTCTTTTGTCGTCTACGACCAGCACATCGGGCTCGGAAAATCGTTTGTGGGCGCTTTCCCGGCTTCGGCGAGGGGTTTTCTCGGCATTTTCGCCCGGTTTGTGTCTGGGTATTTTGTTTTCGGGCGGTTGGCAGCAAGTCGCTAAATTTGTTGTAGTTAATATGGTGGTCAAAAAAGGGCAGATTATCGTGAATTTCGATTAAATCTTTGAATTAAGTGTTACGAAGCGCAGAAAACGTGGAAATGGCAGAAGCGGCAGTGGAAGACCGGCCTCACCAGAAGTTCTATTGTCACATGTGCAACGTTCAATTCGAGAACGCCTCGGCTGTAAGTAATCAATGCTGATAATGGTTAGAATGTCAGTTTGGCCTTTGCAGAATTTCACTTGCCCACATTGCTCGGATGGGTTCATCGAGGAGCTACAGGAGATCCCGGAGAGCAGGGAGACGGGAGGGGACATCGACGAGGACGACGATAGCAGTGATGTAAGTATGGGGGCTCAGACAACCGGGTTATTCAAACAGTTCCCGAGGGACAAGCGCTCAAACCTTGCATTTCCAAAGCAAAACAGCCACGCCAACATCAAATCCATATTTACACAATCACCTGATAATTCAGATAATTGTTTCTAAAAGATCCAAGATAACAACTTATGCAAAAACCTCAACCCAATTTTCCCGTTCCAGATGGACTTTAACGAACTCCTATTGACCCCCGCTATGGAAGACTTCAGAACAGGACGTAACCGAACAGATGGTCACCGTAGCGGCAGAAGGTATGCAGTAAATCGCGCCAGGATAGTTCGGCCCAGGTTGGAACTTTAACCATTTCTAGCATGCTTTTAATCGGCTTCCGCGGCGCTCGAATCAAGGCATTAATTTACGCTTTTGTTGCAGGACGCTAACAAGACTAGCTTCTTCAAATTTGAGGCAGAACGTGCCATTCGAGAATCTTATACAGGATTTTATTGTAAATTTAGGAGTGGGCTTGAATTGGGGCGCAGCGGGAAACATGCAGCTGTTTTTGGGGAACCCGGGGGACTACGCGTGGGGGCGCGAAGGCCTCGACGCCATCGTCACGCAGTTGTTGAATCAAATGGACAGTACAGGTGAGTAAATACAGAGTCCATCGAGTGAACGGCTAATTTCATGGTTTCTCGACGATTCGTGAAAAAAATTTGCGCGATTTATAAAATGTCATAATATTTGTGGTTTATGAATCCGGCTTGATTTTACAACTTAACTTTGACATTGCAAACCAAATCTTCTGAAATCGTGCAAAGTTTTTAAGGTTATGGTACACGTGATAAATTACATTTTGCCTTTTTGTTTTAATATGTGTAGACTTCTTTTCACGACATGAAGCTTAAAATATGCTTAAAATAGAGAATTTGTATAAGGATTTTGGAATTAGGCTCCGCCCCATAATTGCAAAATCCATATTTCCCTTCAAAAATGTATCATTTTAACCATGTTTTAAATTTTTGTTGTGAAAAGATGGTAATGGTATTAAGAAAATAAAAAGGCAAAATATATGCCCCGCCCACCCACCCTATCTCAATTGTAATGATTCTTTTTTATTCGTCGTGAGCCAAAAGGGCGGAGCTTGACTGCAAAATTCATATTTCCTACAAAAATTTACTATTTTAAACGTGTTTCTAGTTTCTAAGAATAAAAATCATCACAATTGAGATGGGGCGGGTGGGCGGGGTTTATATTTTGCCTTTTTTTCTTAATATACATAGTATTCTTTGAACAATACTATACTCAAAAACATGTTTTTAAGTTCTTGTAACGAAATAAGTATTTTGCAGTTAAGCCCCGCCTCTTTTGATTCACCGCGAATAAAAAAAGTTATCACAATTGAGACAGGGCGGGTGGGCGGGCTTACATTTTTGTCTTTTTGTTTTAACATGTGTAGATTTCTTTTCACAACATGAAACTTAAAATATGCTTAAAATGGAAAATTTGTATAAGGATTTTGGAATTAGGCTCCTCCCCATAATTGCAAAATCCATATTTCCCTTCAAAAATGTATCATTTTAACCATACTTGAAGTTTTTTGTTGTGAAAAAATGGTAATGGTATTAAGAAAACAAAAAGGCAAAATATATGCCCCGCCCACCCACCCTATCTCAGTTGTAATGATTCTTTTTTATTCGTCGTGAGCCAAGAGGGCGGAGCTTAACTGCAAAATTCATATTTCCTACAAAAATTTACTATTTTAAACGTGTTTCTAGTTTCTAAGAATAAAAATCATCACAATTGAGAAGGGGCGGGTGGGCGGGGTTTATATTTTGCTTTTTTTTCTTAATATACATTGTATTCTTTGAACAATACCATACTCAAAAACATGTTTTTAAGTTCTTGTAACGAAATAAGTATTTTGTAGTTAAGCCCCGCCTCTTTTGATTCACCGCGAATAAAAAAAATCATCACAATTGAGACAGGGCGGGTGGGCGGGCTTACATTTTTGTCTTTTTTTTTTAACATGTGTAGATTTCTTTTCACAACATGTAACTTAAAATATGCTTAAAATGGAAAATTTGTATAAGGATTTTGGAATTAGGCTCCGTCCCGTAATTGCAAAATCCATATTTCCCTTCAAAAGTGTATCATTTTAACCATACTTTCAGTTTTTTGTTGTGAAAAGATGGTAATGGTATTAAGAAAACAAAAAGGCAAAATATATGCCCCGCCCACCCACCCTATCTCAGTTGTAATGATTCTTTTTTATTCGTCGTGAGCCAAGAGGGCGGAGCTTAACTGCAAAATTCATATTTCCTATAAAAATTTACTATTTTAAACGTGTTTCTAGTTTCTAAGAATAAAAATCATCACAATTGAGATGGGGCGGGTGGGCGGGGTTTATATTTTGCCTTTTTTTCTTAATATACATAGTATTCTTTGAACAATACCATACTCAAAAACATGTTTTTAAGTTCTTGTAACGAAATAAGTATTTTGCAGTTAAGCCCCGCCTCTTTTGATTCACCGCGAATGAAAAAAATCATCACAATTGAGACAGGGCGGGTGGGCGGGCTTAAATTTTTGCCTTTTTGTTTTAACATGTGTAGATTTCTTTTCACAACATGAAACTTAAAATATGCTTAAAATGGAGAATTTGTATAAGGATTTTGGAATTAGGCTCCGCCCCATAATTGCAAAATCCATATTTCCCTCCAAAAATGTATCATTTTAATGTCATGTTTTAAGTTTTTTGTTGTGAAAAGATGGTTATGGTATTCAAAATTTTGCTCGATAAAGAACTGTCATTTAAAATTTTGTAGAGCTTAATTCCATAAAGTTATCTAGGAATCCCAGCAAATATTTTTAGGTTATGTTGTAATAATAAAACTCAATATTTATTACTTTAAAAAAATAAACTATGATAACACCTAAACGTGCTCGCTGCGCTCGTATTTTTACCGTTCTTTTTTTATAATTGCCCCAATGAAAATATTTACGAACATTTACGAATAATTGTCAAGATGTCCGTGTCAAGCTAAATTGCTTCGGAAAAAATACCCTCCAAAATGCGAGCACAGCGAGCACGTCCACAGTTCCACAGTCGGTAATGGTCACAAAATAATTTTTAAACACGCTTTTTGAAACAACAATAATATTTAATATTTGATTCATAATTTAGCTTCTCGCTGAAATTGCTCGCTGCGCTCGCCTTCTGAACGTTCTCTTTGTTTTAATACCTCAAATAATTTATTAATTTACGAATCATTCTGAAGATGTCCGTCCCTGTCAAGCTAAATTACTTTGAAAAAATCATGGTCTAAAATGGGAGCGCAGCGAGCACGTTCACGATATGACAGTTCCACAGTCAGTAATGATCACAAAACAATTTTTAAAAACGCTTTTTTTAAACAATATTTTGGTTATCTTTTTTTTCTTGGATAATTAAAACATTTACGAATCAATCTCAAGGTGTCCCTGTCAAGGTAAATTACCATGGAAAGTAAAACGGCCTCAAAAAGGCGAGCGCAGCGAGCACATTCAGGATATTTGAGTTCTTTAGTCACTTAAGATCACAAAATAATTTTTCAACAGACTTTGTAAACAACAGTAATATTTTAGCTAATAATTTAGCTCCTCGGACGTGCTCGCTGCGCTCCCATTCTGAATGGTCTATAATTAAACATTTTTAATTATTATTAAATTTTTGTTGTCAAAATCTGACCTGAGTTGACATTACATGATATGACCTGACCTGACCTGAACTAAGCTAAGCTGGAGGGCCAAGAAATTTCTGTCTAATTAACTAGACTATTTTTTAATGTTGGTATTATTGGGTTTAACAATGTCATCGTTGCAGGACCGCCTCCTGTGTCAAAAGAAGTAATAGACGCTCTACCAATCATAAACGTGAAAGCGGATCAGGTGGACGCCAAGTTACAATGTTCCGTGTGTTGGGAAGACTTCATGTTGGGCGAGAACGTCCGACAGTTACCATGTACCCACATCTACCATGAACCATGCATACGGCCATGGCTAGAGCTGCATGGTACATGTCCCATATGTAGGCAGAATTTAATAACTGACGAACAAAGTAGTGACTGTAATCAAGATTCGTCAAGTGGGGGTTAGTTCTACTCACTAATCCGGTCAATTTTTTTCATTGTTGTTTGATTGCAGGACAAGATAGCGTCAACATATTGCAAAACATCTTACTACCCGCCCACAACGCGTCAAGTAGTTCGAGTTCTTTAGAAAATTCCAGACCTACTCATTCTAGATCTAATTCTAATAATACAGATTCTATGATGTAATCCATAGCAGTTACTCTATTAGAAATATAACGCTTGCTACAAGTTCGTTTTCCGAAGGATTATTCTTGCTTTACGTGGAAAGAGTAAAATGTTTTGGTGGTGAAAAACATTTTAATCGTTCCTTGTTGTTAATCTACATATGAAAATAAAACTGTATAGACTGGAAGTGTGTTATTTTGCAAGTTACTCTGAGAATGTCAAAGCACTTGGTTTGACCATGATGTATTTATTGATGACACTGTTGTGATAATAAATCTTAGAATCTATTCTCTCTTTGTTTGAGTGACAAACTTACGAATCAAGTGGCTGCCATCGTCTCCATGGCTCCACCCCTGGCATGAAGTAAACAAACTTTTCAAAATTTCGACGAGTTTCGCACATCCAAATCGTATGTAATTTAAATTTGTGTGTTAAATTTTTGAAGAGGCGCCAGAATGGTAAGTTACGTCACCATCTCCACACCCAACACGCTTCAGTTGTAGAGGGAATGTATTTCCGTCCACATCGGCCAAGCCGGCGTCCAGATCGGGAACACCACGTGGGAGCTGTACTGTCTGGAGCACGGGATACAACCCGACGGGAGCCTGAAGGACCAGAGCGAGATCGTATCTGACAACTGCTACGGCACCTTCTTCTACGAAGTGGAGAACGGGAACATGGTCCCCAGGTCCCTCATGGTGGACCTGGAGCCCACGGTGGTCGGTAGGTAGCCACAACCCGCCCGAACCCTCACCCCCTTACCCCAATTTAGACGAAGTCCGGACCGGCAAGTACAAACAACTCTACCACCCGGAGCAACTCATCACCGGGAAAGAGGACGCCGCTAATAACTACGCCCGCGGCCACTACACCATAGGCAAAGAAATGATCAGCGTGGTCATGGACAAGCTCTCCAAGATGGCCGAGCAGTGCTCCGGCTTGCAAGGTTTCCTCGTCTTCCACTCCTTCGGCGGCGGCACCGGCTCCGGCTTCACTTCCCTCCTCATGGAGAACCTCTCCGAGGAGTTCGGCAAGAAAAGCAAGCTCGAGTTCGTCATCTACCCCGCGCCCCAGGTGTGCACCGCCGTCGTGGAACCCTACAACTCCATCCTAACCACGCACACCACCCTGGGCCACACCGACTGCGCCTTCATGGTGGACAACGAGGCCATCTACGACATCTGTCGCAAGAAATTAGGGATCGAGCGCCCCAACTACATCAACCTCAACCGGCTGATCAGCCAGGTGGTGTCGTCCATCACGGCGTCGCTGCGCTTCGACGGCGCCCTCAACGTGGACTTGACGGAGTACCAGACCAACCTGGTGCCCTACCCGCGCATCCACTTCCCGCTGGCGTCGTACGCGCCGGTGGTGTCCTCCGACAAGGCCTTCCACGAGGGGATGTCGGTGTCGGAGATCACGTCGGAGCTGTTCGAGTCGAGCAACCAGATGGTCAAGTGCGACCCGCGCCACGGCAAGTACATGGCGTGCTGTCTGCTGTACCGGGGGGACGTGGTGCCCAAGGACGTGAACGCGTCGATAGCGCAGATGAAGACGAAGAGCAACATCCGATTCGTCAACTGGTGTCCGACGGGGTTCAAGGTATAGACGATTTTTTTTTTCAAACTTAGCGCTAACGATGATTGTTTTAGGTGGGGATTAATTACCAGCCGCCCACGGTGGTGCCTGGGGGGGATTTAGCGCGCGTGCAGAGGGCGGCGTGTATGCTGTCGAACACGACGGCCATCGAGTCGGCGTGGAATAAGCTGAACAAGAAGTTCGATTTGATGTTTGCGAAGAGGGCGTTCGTGCACTGGTACATCCATGAGGGGATGGAAGAGGGCGAGTTTAACGAGGCGAGGGAGGATCTGGCGATGTTGGAAAAGGACTACGAGGAGGTTTCGATCGACGATATTGACTGAATCATCGTTTCATACATTTATTCGACTTTTTAGATACATACAATAAATTATTATTCTTAGTTACGTTTAATTAATACTTGGTATAATACAATTATGATTTGAGAAGGGTGTTTAGTCGATCGATTTCTTTGCCCAGAGTGTCCACGTTCTCCTGAACAAACGGGATTGGTCAGACAATGCGGGCTTAAAGAATGGGCAGCGATTTTTTATTTGGGGCCAACATTTTTCCCAAAAAGGATTTCCAATTTTTTTTTAAATTTTAAAAATGGCAGGATTCTTGAAAAGTCTGAAGATTAGGAATGTAACAATCTTCACAGTATTTCTTTCAAATTTTCAGTAGGCATGTACACAATTTTTTAATGTTCCAAAATTCAGAAGATTCCAAATTACAAAATTGTATAAATTCCAAATTATTAAAATTTGTCTTTTTTTCAGAAATTCGTATTTTGAAAATAAGATTGCCAGTTTCAAAATAACATTCGTTTTTAAAATCCTCAGCACAACTTTCAAATTTAAAAATACTCAAAAATTGACATTTTTAACAAGTTGCTTAAAAATAGTTCAAAATTTTTCAAGTAAACAATCTTCGAATTTCTATTTTCAAAAACGAAAAAAGTAACAAAAAAGCCAGAAATAATAACGAAAAAACAAAAAAAAAACGCGGTAAAAATTGACAAGGTAATAAAGGCTACAAAAAAGCACAAAAAAACAGATAAAGTAGCAAAAAACGACCGAAAAAGGCAGATAAAAATGGGGACAAAATTAAAAAAGCGGTTAAAAAAAGACACAAATATCAAAAAAGAACAAAAAACAGAACAAATAGCAAAAAACGCTCAAAAGAACGACAAAAGAGATTATAAAAGCCATGAAAAAAACCCGCAAAGGTCAACAACAAAATAAGTATGAAGAAAAAAATCATGACCAACAAAAAAAAATGAAAAAAAGGTAAAAAAATGAACCGGAAAAAAGGAACAAAAGACAAAGTAAAAAAAAGCGCCAAAAAAGCAAAAAGTAACAAAAATCACCCAAAGAGATAAAAAGAAGCGACAAAGAAAAAAGACAACAAAAAAAGTAGCAAAGAGAAAGACAAAAACATGCAACAAAAAAAAAGGTGATAAAAAGACGCCAAAAAAACGCAAAAAAGGTTAAAAAAATAAGACGAAAAAACATCAAAAATCGACACAAAAAAGTCAACAAAAAAAATCATGACAACAAAAAAGGCGCAAAAAAATAACAAAATAAAAACTACGAATAAATAAGAAACAAAATGTGTGAAAAATAATGATAAAATAAACAAAAATTAAGCGACAAAAAAACAAAAGTCGGAAAAAATAATAAAAACCACCCTAAACTGGCGAAAAAATTACGACGAAAATGTCACACTCAAAAAAAAAGGACAAAAAAAATCAAAAAACGAAAAAAAAAGAAGTATAAAAAAAGAAACGAATAAACGCAATAACAAAGAAACAAAAAAAAGACAAAAAGTACTATATAAAAGGCGAAAAAATACCAAAAAAAAAAATGCAAAAATGAGGCCAAAAGTGACAAAGAAAAGGACAACAAAAAAGTAGAAAGGAGAACGACAAAAAATGCAACAAAAGAAAGGTGATAAAAAGATTTTAAAAAAACGAGAAAAATCTCAAAGAAAAGGGTAAAAAAACAAGCCGAAAAAACCACCAAAAAAGGCAACAAAAGAAAGAAAAAAAACGTGACAACAAAAGGCAACAAAAAATCAACAGAAAAAAAAGGATAACAAAAAAAGGCGAAAAAATAGGGAACAAAATATCCAAAAAAGTGACAAAACAAATAAAAATTAAACAAGGAAAAAACACCAAAAGTCGGAAAAAGTAACAAAAAGAATCCAAAAAAGGTGAAAAAATGAAAACAAAAAATCGACGAAAAAAGGAGATAAAAACACTCAAAAAAAAACTAAAAAAAGACCATAAAAAAATGACTAAACGCAATAATAAAAGAAAGTAACAAAAAACTTCCAAACAGACGAAAAAAGGTAACAAAAAACGCTGGTAAAAACAGGTAACAAAAAAAAGAAACGAAAAAAACAACATTAAAAAAACTGCAAAGATAAAGCAAAAAATGAAAAAACGCAATAATAAAAAGATAAAACCACAAAAAAGCGGCAAAAACGACCGATAAAAAGATACAAAAAAACGTAACCCGAAAAAAACACGAAAAAGAGAAAAAGGCGACGAAAGATCAACAGAAAAAAGGTCAACAAAAAAGATCAAGAAAAAGGTTAAAAAAACAAGTCGAAAAAACATCAAAAATCGCAAAAAACAACAAAAAAATCGTGACCACATAAAAAGAAACAAAAAATCAGCAGAAAAGGGGGCAACAAAAAAGAACGACGAAAAAATGGGGAACAAAATGTGCGAAAAAGTGACTAAATAAACAAAAATTAAACAACAAAAAAAACATCAAAAGTCGGAAAAAGTAACAAAAAGCACCCAAAAAATGCGCAAAAATGACAACAAAAAAGCGGCGAAAAAAAAGATAAAACACTTCAAAAAAAAACAAAAGGAATACAAAAATTAATAAACACAATAACAAAAAGCAAAGAAAGTAACAAAAAACGTCCAAACAGACCAAAAAAAAAAAGCAACAAAAAAAGGCACATAATTAAAAGAAGGGAACAAAAAAAGTACGAAGAAAACAACATTAAAAAAACTGCAAAAATAAAGCAAAAAAATAAAAAACAGAAATGAAAAAACGCAACAAAAAAAAAGAAAAAGAAAACAACAAAAAAGTTCGAAAAAAACACCAAAAAATCCCCCCAAAAAAAGCGTCAAAAAAAACGTAAAAAAAGGAACACAAAAAATCACAAGAAATCAGCAGCAAAAATTTTGAAACAACAAGAAAAACGACTAAAAAAAGGAACAAAAAGACGCAAAATGACAAAATTAACAAAAAAAATGGGCAAACAACCAAAGAGAAATTTAAAAAATAAAAAAAAAACAGCCAAAAAAAAGGCGAAAAAGGCGGCTAAAAAATGCACAGAAAAACAAAGAGAAATTAAAAAATAAATTAAAAAAAAAACTAAAAATGAAAAAAAGTGAGAGAAAGAACAAAAAATCGATCAAAAAAATACCCAAAAAAAACTTCGTAAAAAAAACAAGCCGAAAAAACACCAAAAAAGAAAAAGGCAACAATCATGATGCAAAAAAAAAGACAAAAATCTGATAAAAAGTTGCAACAAAAAATGCAAAAACGCAATAACAAAAAGCATTAAAAAAATGGCAAAAACCACAAAAAAAGCGGAAAAAAGACCGATAAAAAGATGCAAAAAACCATGACCCGAAAAAAACACGAAAAAAAGAAAAAAGTGACAAAAGATCAACAGAAAAAAAGAGCAACAAGAAAACGACGAAAAATGGCGAAGGAAAAGCGCGACAGAAAATGAGAAAATATACAAAAATTAAACGACAAAAAAAACACCAAAAGTTGAAAAAAATTACAAAAAAAAAAACACTCAAAAAGGGGGATTAAAAAGCAAACAAGAAAAAACGGCGAAAAAATGCAAAAAAAAAGCAAGAGAGAGAGAGAGAGAGAGAGAGAGAACAAAAGCGATAAAAAGAACACCAAAAAAAGTCGAAAAAACACAAAACAAAAAATAAAAAAAACACCAAAAAAAAAGACAACGAAAAAATGGACAACAAAAGACAAAAATCTGATAAAAAAGGAGATAAAAACGTAACAAAAAAATGCAAAAGCGCAATAATAAAAAGCATAAAAAAAATACTTAAAAAGAAAAAAAAGCAAAAAAAAGGTTAACAAAAAAAAAACACGAAAATGGCGAACAAAAAGCACAAAAGTGACAAAATATACAAAAATTAAGCCACAAAAAATCAGTCTAAGAAAGTAACAAAAAAACACTAAAAAAAAAGGCGAAAGAGAGCAACAAAATAGCGACGAAAAAATGACATAAAAACGGACAAAAATCAAAAAGCGACAAATAGTCAACAGAAAAAAATGCAACAAGAAGCTTGAAAAATATAGGCGATAAAAAATAACACAAAAAACCGTCGGAAAAAACACCAAAAAAGGCGACGAACAAAAGGACAACAAAAGGCAAAAATCTGATAAAAAGGAGATTGAAATGCAACAAAAAATGCAAAAATGCACTAACAAAAAGCATTTCAAAAAATGTCAAAAACCACAAAACCGAAAAAAGAGAAAAAAGCGACAAAAGATCAACAGAAAAAAAAGGCCAACAAAAAAGCGACAAAAATGGCGAAGAAAAATCGCGACAAAAAATGACAAAATATACAAAAATTAAGTGACAAAAAAAAAACACCAAAAGTCGAAAAAAATAACAAAAAAAAAACACTCAAAAAGGGGGATTAATAAACAGCAAACACGAAAAAACGGCGAAAAAAAAGCAAATAAAAATACACAGAAAAACCATGACCAAAAACCATAAATAATGTAAAAAAATAATGCCATAAAATGTAAAAAAAATGCGAGAAAGAAAAAAAACACCAAAAAAAAACGCAACGAAAAAAAAGACGACAAAAGACAAAAATCTAATAAAAAAGGAGATAAAAACGCAATAATACAAAGCATACAAAATGACAAAACAACACCAAAAAGTGGCCAAAAGGCCGATAAAAATATACAAAAAACCAGTGACCTGAAAAAACACGAAAAAGAGAAAAGAAAAACAAGGCAACAAAAAAAACAGCAAAAGTCGAAGAAAATAACAACAAAACACTCAAAAAAAAAAGGCGTAAGAGAGCAACAAAAAAGCGACAAAAAAAAGACACAGGAAAGACAAAAACGATAAGAAAAGTCAAAAAGCGCCAAAAAATCAACAGAAAAAATCCAGCAAAAAGCTTGAAAATTACAAGCGATAAGAAAAACAAAAAACGATTGAAACCACAAGATTTTGTATCTTCGCAAAACTATTAAATACATATTTTTTCCAAAAATTTCATTTTCAAACTTCTTAAAAATGAAGTCTTAAGGTTCCCAAGGTTGTAAAATCCTCAAGGAAAACGTTGATATTTCGAAAAAGTAAAAATTGTCAAAACTTCAAAGCTCCTCAAAACTACCCAAAACTAATTCAACAATGTTCGAGAAAACTTTTTTATTTTGTTTTTTTTTCCGAAAAAGTAGAGTTACGAGTTTTATTAATGTTATGGATTTTTAAGAATTAGCTTTGTCTCGTGTAAAACAAATCCATTCCCCAAAAAATCGCTGCTGGACTTGCGAAAAAATCTTACATGCACCTACCTTCAAAGTGATATTTTTCAACAGGGCATCCTCCAGTACAGCCTGTAGCTTCCGATTTATATCTAGAGACAACTCGAGCGTGAGTTTATCATCAGCTACTCGACAGCTATACACGGATGCCATAACTCCATTCAACTTGGCTATGTTCGCCTAAAAAAAAACACCCTCTTTACCAAAAACTCCCCCAAAACACCCCTACATTACCAAAACTTGGAAGAAGACTGCATGAAAAAATTCACATTAAAACCCATCCACCCGACTGCGCCAATCACACTCACCTTATTATTATCCATCGTATTCGACGTGAGAGTCCCGGCCTGGTCCCTCAGCACGTAGCTCTGCAACAGCCTCGACTTCTTCTGCAGCTCCAGCACCAGAGTGTTCACGTGCTCCTCCAGGAAGTCCAGCTTCTCCGATTTCCGGGCGCTGATCCGTTGGAGCTTGACGATGTGCTCGATCAGGGTTTGTCGGTCGAGAGCGGCGTCGGGTTGGATGACCTTGACTTGTTCAGGCGAGCCGTTGGAGCGATCCACGTTCAAGGACGAGTTCGAGCTGCTGCTGCTCTTGTTCTCGAGGATTTCGTAGTGCTCGAGCTTCTTGCGGCACTGCTGGAGCTCCTTGTTTATTTCTTTCAAGGACAACTCGAACTTTCTTTTTAGTAATTTATTCTCGCCTTTGTGGTCACTCGCTTCTTGTTTAAACTTGTCGCACTGAGTCGTTTTGTCGGTTAAAGTCGTCCTCAAGGAGTCGAGTTCTTCGGTGAACTTCTGCCGTTCTTGTGCCACCTGGAGGGTCACCATCCCGCTCTTGGTCTCTTGTTCTTTGAGCGCCCTCTTCAGCAGGTTTTGCTCGCAGCTGAGTTGCTGCACTTTGGTTTCCAATGCCGTGAACTCCGACTGCAGCCGCACGTTCTTGTCGGTCAGCTGCTGGGTGAACAACAACAACTCGGCTTCGCGTTCCCTGCAGGCGACGATGTCGCTCTCCAGCTCCAGGTTCCTCTGCTTCAACAAACAAATCTGGTCGTTGCACCCCTTGTTTTGTTCTTGTTCGTGCTTCAGCTGGAGGTTCAACTGGTCTAAGAGCGTCGTCTTGGCCTGGAGGTCCGCACAGTCTTGTCTTTGTTGGTCTGCGCATGCCCGGAAGTCGCTCAGTTTCTGCTCCGTCTCCAAACGGTCACGCTCGAGTTGTTGTACCTTAAGAGAAAGATCGTTGTTTTCTTGTAACATATCTCTTTGTTTAGTTTGAAGCTTCTCCAGTTGGAGATTGAGGGCTTTGAGTTGTTGTTCTTTATCATCTTTTTCGTGCTTGAGGAGGATCAAGGTCGCTTGTTGTTCTTTGAGTTGTTGATCGAGCACGTGGGCGCGGTTATCCTGGGAGGTGTGGAATGTCTTTATGGATTCTTGCGCTTCGCGTTTGGCTTGCTCGATTACATCGGTGCTCTCTTTCACCTTTTTATTGAGTTCGTCAACTTTTGACTGACTTTCCTGTAAAGAAAGACATTTTTAAATTTTAAAGTGCCATCTGTCATTCGTGCTTTTTACAGAAAGGGTTTGCGTCTTTGCTACCCGCGTTATACGATTTTGTCACTTATGTACTTACTTTATGGAGTTGAATTTCTGTTTTCAAGCTATTCTGGGACCACTTCAGCTTGGTCTCCAAAGCATTCAAATCCGCCTTGACTTGCTCCAACTCCTGCTGGCAGTTCTTGTACTCGTAGCACTTGTTGTCGAACATCTGGCAAATCCGCGCCTTCTCAGACACCATCACTTGCACCTTATGCTGAATAATCTCGTTCTCGGCTACTTGTTCCTTGTATTTCTTCTCGATTTGTTCCTTCTGGTGCTTCACGTCCAGCACGTTCTTCTCGCTGATGGCGTACTTCACCACCATGGCTTCTTTTTCTTTCTGGGCGAGCTCCTTCTGCCTGGTCACCTAAAAATGTGGGTCAGTTTTTTAATTATTGATTCGAGTGGTGATTTACCAGGTCCAGTTTGGCCTCCAGGTTGGTGCACTTCTCCACTAGTTCTTTGATGCGGTCTTCGTGCGGTCTTGCATTTTCGTCGTTGTTGTTGCATGTCATGTCTTGTTTCAGTTCGACTTTGTTCGGGTCAGGTTTAGCAGGTGCTGAGGCCGGGGTGAGATCGGCGGGGGGCTGTGGGGGTTCCATTGCGGATTAGTGGTGGTTTAGCATTTTTTCGGCTGGAATGTCGCACTGGTTGTGGGGGTTTTCAGTAACATATTTTTGCTTCGACCTATAAACAAGATGGTTGGGGTAGGCAACCAGCACTGCGGAGATAAGAATGACAGCTGGGGAAGGTGCCAATATAAGAAAAATGAAACAGTGAAGGATCAAAAATCACAAATTTGGGTTATATAGGGTGAACTAAAGGGCAAACCAACAAAATTATAGTCTTATATCGCTAGAATTTAAAAATCGATCGTTCTATTTTTTGTAAAAAATTAATTTTAATTTGGGTGTATTGCTGGTTGCATAACCGATTTTTTATTTTTGTATTAGTTTTTGGGTACTTGTCTTTTTGTGTTTTTAAAATGTTGACAAATTTTTGAAGAATTTTTAAATTATGAGTTTTTTAGTTCTTTCTGTGTTGCTATTTTTGTACATTTTTGAAAAATAGATAATTTTGACTTTTTTTCTTTTTAGGTTTCTACGAAATTTGAAAGCTTTCTATTTGTTCACTAAAAATTTGAAAACCAGGACAAAATGCTTAACAATAATAACACTACTTACTCACTTCGAAGTTATTATCGAAAATATTTAGATAATATTGACAAATTTACTAATTGTAGCTGAAAATTAGAAAAATCTGACGCAAAAATACCCTACAATTTTGACGAATTTTTGAAAAGTAAGAAAATGTTCAAACTTGTTGTATTATTGGTTTTAGAGAAATTTTTGAAAACCAGAAAATTTTCACTTTTCTGTCATTTTCGGTGTTTTCTGGGTTTCTAGGAAATCTAAGAAGCTAAAAGTAGCTTACAGAAATTTCTTTCGGTTGAAAAGAAAACAAAATATGACGAAACAACAATTTTTTTATATAAAATTTTGACTGATTTTTGAAAAGTAAAGAGTACTAAAAATTTTGTATTATGCGCTTTCAGACTAATTTGACATCTGTTACTGTTTAATTTTTGCAAATTTTAACTTGTGAATACTTTTTTGGCAAAATCTGAAAAATTTTTGAAACCAGAACATTTTCGTTTTGTCTATTTTGGGTTTGTTGAAAACTTAACTGCGAATTTTTTCTGAAAAAATTGAAAATTAAGACCAGAATGTTACAATAATAATAATATTTTGCTCTTCGATTGACTTAAATAAAAAACACAGTGAAGAAACTGGTTTTTGATGAAAAAAGGAAAACAAATTCGTTAAAAATTACATCTTTTTGTGAAAAATTGAAAATTTTGACGCATTTTTGAAAAGTAAATTAGTGCTAACATTTTTGGATTTTGACCATTTATGATAATTTCAGGCTTGCTTTTGTCTGATTTTTCCAAATTTTACAAATCTTGACTTGCGGAAAACTTTTTCATCAAAACCTGAGAAATTTTTGAGAAGAGAAAATTTTAACTTTTGTTCCTGTTGTCATTTTCGTATTTTCATTTTGACTTTGTTGGAAACCTAACAATTGTTAATTTTTTCAGAAAACTTTCGAAACCAATAAAAACCATCTTCGAAATTGTTACAGAAAATATTTTGAAAATTTTGACGATTTTTTTTCCCTAAATTGACTTAAAAAACACCACAAAGAAACTGGTTTTCGTTGAAAACAAAAAGAAAACAATTTTATATGTGATAAAAATATTACATCTTTTTGTGAAAACTGAAAATTTTGACGAATTTTTGGAGAGAAAGTTGGTGCTAAATTTTTTTGGATTTTGAACTTTTATGATAATTTCAGGCTTGCTTTTGTCTGATTTTTCCAAATTCTGCAAATCTTGACTTTCAGAAAACTTTTTCATCAAAATCTGAGAAATTTTTGAAAACAGAAAATTTTAACTTTTGTTCCTGTTCCCATTTTCGCATTTTCATTTTGACTTTGTTGGAAACCTAACAATTGTTAATTTTCTCAGAAAATTTTCGAAACCAAAAAAAACATCTTCGAAATTGTTACAGAAAATATTTTGAAAATTTTGCCGTGTTTTTGTCCCTAAATTGACTTAAAAAACACCACAAAGAAACTGGTTTTGGTTGAAAATAAAAAGAAAACAATTTTATGTGTGATAAAAAAATCACATCTTTTTGTGAAAATTGAAAATTTTGACGAATTTTTGGAGAGAAAGTCGGTGCTAAATTTTTTTGGATTTTGAGCTTTTATGATCATTTCAGGCTTGCTTTTGTCTGATTTATTCCAAATTTTGCAAATCTTGACTTGCGGAAAAGTTTTTCATCAAAACCTGAGAAATGTTTGAAAAGAGAAAATTTTAACTTTTGTTCCTGTTGTCATTTTCGTATTTTCATTTTGACTTTGTTGGAAACCTAACAATTGTTAATTTTCTCAGAAAATTTTTGAAACCAAAAATCGAAGATTACTATAATGAAAATAATAAACCATCTTCGAAATTGTTACAGAAAATATTAGAAAATTTTGACGATTTTTTTTCCCTAAATTGACTTAAAAAACGCCACAAAGAAACTGGTTTTCGTTGAAAATAAAAAGAAAACAATTTTATATGTGATACAAAAATCACATCTTTTTGTGAAAATTGAAAATTTTGACGAATTTTTGGAGAGAAAGTCGGTGCTAAATTTTTTTGGATTTTGAGCTTTTATGATAATTTCATTCTTGCTTTTGTCTGATTTTTTCAAATTTTGCAAATCTTGACTTGCGGAAAACTTTTTCATCAAAATTTGAGAAATTTTTGAAAAGAGAAAATTTTAACTTTTGTTCCTGTTCTCATTTTCGCATTTTCATTTTGACTTTGTTGGAAACCTAACAATTGTTAATTTTCTCAGAAAATTTTCGAAACCAAAAAAAACCATCTTCGAAATTGTTACAGAAAATATTTTGAAAATTTTGACGTTTTTGTTTCCAATTGACTTAAAAAACACCACAAAGAAACTGGTTTTCGTTGAAAATAAAAAGAAAACAATTTTATATGTGATAAAAAATCACATCTTTTTGTGAAAATTGAAAATTTTGACGAATTTTTGGAGAGAAAGTCGGTGCTAAATTTTTTTGGATTTTGAGCTTTTATGATAATTTCAGGCTTGCTTTTGTCTGATTTTTCCAAATTTTGCAAATCTTGACTTGCAGAAAACTTTTTCATCAAAATCTGAGAAATTTTTGAAAAGGGAAAATTTTAACATTTGCTCCTGTTGTCATTTTGGTATTTTCATTTTGACTTTGTTGGAAAGCTAACAATTGTTAATTTTTTCAAAAAATTTTCGAAACCAGAAAAAACCATCTTCGAAATTGTTACAGAAAATATTAGAAAATTTTGACGATTTTTTTTTTCCCAAATTGACTTAAAAAACACCACAAGGAAACTGGTTTTCGTTGAAAATAAAAAGGAAACAATTTTATATTTGATAAAAAAATCACAACTTCTTTTTGTGAAAATTGAAAATTTTGACGAATTTTTGGAGAGAAAGTCGGTGCTAAATTTTTTTGGATTTTGAGATTTTTTGATAATTTCATGCTTGCCTTTGTCTGATTATTCAAATTTTGCAAACTTGACTTGCGGAAAATTTTTTGAAAATTTTGACGATTTTTCTTCCCCTAAATTGACTTAAAAACCACCACAAAGAAACTGGTTTTCGTTGAAAATAAAAAGAAAACAATTTTATATCTGATAAAAAAGTCACAACATCTTTTTGTGAAAATTGAAAATTTTGACGAATTTTTGGAGAGAAAATCGGTGCTAAATTTTTTTGAATTTTGAGCTTTTATGATAATTTCAGGCTTGCTTTTGTCTGATTTTTCCAAATTTTGCAAATCTTGACTCGCAGAAAACTTTTTCATCAAAATCTGAGAAATTTTTGAAAAGAGAAAATTTTAACATTTGCTCCTGTTGTCATTTTGGTATTTTCATTTTGACTTTGTTGGAAAGCTAACAATTGTTCATTTTTTCAAAAAATTTTCGAAACCAAAAAAAACCATCTTCGAAATTGTTACAGAAAATATTAGCAAATTTTGACGATTTTTTTTCCCCAAATTGACTTAAAAAACACCACAAAGAAACTGATTTTCGTTGAAAATAAAAAGAAAACAATTTTATATGTGATAAAAAAATCACATCTTTTTGTGAAAATTGAAAATTTTGACGAATTTTTGGAGAGAAAGTCGGTGCTAATTTTTTTTCATTTTGAGCTTTTTTGATAATTTCAGGCATGCTTTTGTCTGATTTTTCAAATTTTGCAAATCTTGACTTTCGGAAAACTTTTTCATCAAAACCTGAGAAATTTTTGAAAAGAGAAAATTTTAACTTTTGTTCCTGTTGTCATTTTGGTATTTTCATGTTGACTTTGTTGGAAACCTAACAATTGTTAATTTTCTCAGAAAATTTTCGAAACCAAGAAAAACCATCTTCGAAATTGTTACAGAAAATATTTTGAAAATTTTGACGATTTTTTTTCCTTAAATTGACTTAAAAAACTCCACAAAGAAACTGGTTTTCGTTGAAAATAAAAAGAAAACAATTTTATATGTGATAAAAAAATCACAACATCTTTTTGTGAAAATTGAAAATTTTGACGAATTTTTGGAGAGAAAGTCGGTGCTAAATTTTTTTGGATTTTGAGCTTTTATGATAATTTCAGGCTTGCTTTTGTCTGATTTTTCCAAGTTTAGCAAATCTTGACTTGCGGAAAACTTTTTCATCAAAATCTGAGAAATTTTTGAAAAGAGAAAATTTTAACGTTTGTTCCTGTTCTCATTTTCGCATTTTCATTTTGACTTTGTTGGAAACCTAACAATTGTTAATTTTTTCAGAAAATTTTCGAAACCAAAAAAACCATCTTCGAAATTGTTACAGAAAATATTTTGAAAATTTTGACGATTCTTTTTTCCCTAAAGTGACTTAAAAACACCACAAAGAAACTGGTTTTCGTTGAAAATAAAAAGAAAACAATTTTATAAGTGAATAAAAAATCACAACATCTTTTTGTGAAAATTGAAAATTTTGACGAATTTTTGGAGAGAAAGTCGGTGCTAAATTTTTTTGGATTTTAAGCTTTTTTGATAATTTCAGGCTTGCTTTTGTCTGATTTTTCAAATTTTGCAAATCTTGACTTTCAGAAAACTTTTCATCAAAACCTGAGAAATTTTTGAAAAGAGAAAATTTTAACTTTTGTTCCTGTTCTCATTTTCGCATTTTCATTTTGACTTTGTTGGTAAGCTAACAATTGTTGATTTTTTCAGAAAATTTTCGAAACCAAAAAAAACCATCTTCGAAATTATTACAGAAAATATTAGAAAATTTTGACGATTTTTTTTCCCCAAATTGACTTAAAAAACACCACAAAGAAACTGGTTTTCGTTGAAAATAAAAAGAAAACAATTTTATATGTGATAAAAAAATCACATCGTTTTGTGAAAATGTGAAAATTTTGACGAATTTTTGGAAAGTAAGTTGGTGCTAATTTTTCTTTTAATTTTGAGCTTTTATGATAATTTCAGGCTTGCTTTTGTCCGATTTTTCCAAATTTTGTAAATCTTGACCTGCAGAAAACTTTTTCGTCAAAATCTGAGAAATTTTCAAAATGAGAAAATTTTAAGAGTTGTTCCTGTTGTCATTTTGGTATTTTCATTTTGACTTTGTTGGAAATCTAACAACTGTGAAAATTTTGAAAACCAAGTATAGAAAATTACAATAATGACAATAATAAACCAACTGCGAAATTATTTAGCACAGAAAATATTTCGAAAATTTTGATGAATTTTCTTCCTCGATTGACTTAAAAGTACATCGTAAATAAACTGATTTTTGTCGAAGATAAAAAAAAAACAATTTTATATATGATAAAAAGAAATAAATCACATCTTTTTGTAAAAAATTGTAAATTTTGACGCATTTTTGAAAAGTAAATTAGTGCTAACATTTTTGGATTTTGACCATTTATGATAATTTCAGGCTTGCTTTTGTCTGATTTTTCCAAATTTTACAAATCTTGACTTGCGGAAAACTTTTTCATCAAAACCTGAGAAATTTTTGAGAAGAGAAAATTTTAACTTTTGTTCCTGTTGTCATTTTCGTATTTTCATTTTGACTTTGTTGGAAACCTAACAATTGTTAATTTTTTCAGAAAACTTTCGAAACCAATAAAAACCATCTTCGAAATTGTTACAGAAAATATTTTGAAAATTTTGACGATTTTTTTTCCCTAAATTGACTTAAAAAACACCACAAAGAAACTGGTTTTCGTTGAAAACAAAAAGAAAACAATTTTATATGTGATAAAAATATTACATCTTTTTGTGAAAACTGAAAATTTTGACGAATTTTTGGAGAGAAAGTTGGTGCTAAATTTTTTTGGATTTTGAACTTTTATGATAATTTCAGGCTTGCTTTTGTCTGATTTTTCCAAATTCTGCAAATCTTGACTTTCAGAAAACTTTTTCATCAAAATCTGAGAAATTTTTGAAAACAGAAAATTTTAACTTTTGTTCCTGTTCCCATTTTCGCATTTTCATTTTGACTTTGTTGGAAACCTAACAATTGTTAATTTTCTCAGAAAATTTTCGAAACCAAAAAAAACATCTTCGAAATTGTTACAGAAAATATTTTGAAAATTTTGCCGTGTTTTTGTCCCTAAATTGACTTAAAAAACACCACAAAGAAACTGGTTTTGGTTGAAAATAAAAAGAAAACAATTTTATGTGTGATAAAAAAATCACATCTTTTTGTGAAAATTGAAAATTTTGACGAATTTTTGGAGAGAAAGTCGGTGCTAAATTTTTTTGGATTTTGAGCTTTTATGATCATTTCAGGCTTGCTTTTGTCTGATTTATTCCAAATTTTGCAAATCTTGACTTGCGGAAAAGTTTTTCATCAAAACCTGAGAAATGTTTGAAAAGAGAAAATTTTAACTTTTGTTCCTGTTGTCATTTTCGTATTTTCATTTTGACTTTGTTGGAAACCTAACAATTGTTAATTTTCTCAGAAAATTTTTGAAACCAAAAATCGAAGATTACTATAATGAAAATAATAAACCATCTTCGAAATTGTTACAGAAAATATTAGAAAATTTTGACGATTTTTTTTCCCTAAATTGACTTAAAAAACGCCACAAAGAAACTGGTTTTCGTTGAAAATAAAAAGAAAACAATTTTATATGTGATACAAAAATCACATCTTTTTGTGAAAATTGAAAATTTTGACGAATTTTTGGAGAGAAAGTCGGTGCTAAATTTTTTTGGATTTTGAGCTTTTATGATAATTTCATTCTTGCTTTTGTCTGATTTTTCAAATTTTGCAAATCTTGACTTGCGGAAAACTTTTTCATCAAAATTTGAGAAATTTTTGAAAAGAGAAAATTTTAACTTTTGTTCCTGTTCTCATTTTCGCATTTTCATTTTGACTTTGTTGGAAACCTAACAATTGTTAATTTTCTCAGAAAATTTTCGAAACCAAAAAAAACCATCTTCGAAATTGTTACAGAAAATATTTTGAAAATTTTGACGTATTTGTTTCCAATTGACTTAAAAAACACCACAAAGAAACTGGTTTTCGTTGAAAATAAAAAGAAAACAATTTTATATGTGATAAAAAATCACATCTTTTTGTGAAAATTGAAAATTTTGACGAATTTTTGGAGAGAAAGTCGGTGCTAAATTTTTTTGGATTTTGAGCTTTTATGATAATTTCAGGCTTGCTTTTGTCTGATTTTTCCAAATTTTGCAAATCTTGACTTGCAGAAAACTTTTTCATCAAAATCTGAGAAATTTTTGAAAAGGGAAAATTTTAACATTTGCTCCTGTTGTCATTTTGGTATTTTCATTTTGACTTTGTTGGAAAGCTAACAATTGTTAATTTTTTCAAAAAATTTTCGAAACCAGAAAAAACCATCTTCGAAATTGTTACAGAAAATATTAGAAAATTTTGACGATTTTTTTTTTCCCAAATTGACTTAAAAAACACCACAAGGAAACTGGTTTTCGTTGAAAATAAAAAGGAAACAATTTTATATTTGATAAAAAAATCACAACTTCTTTTTGTGAAAATTGAAAATTTTGACGAATTTTTGGAGAGAAAGTCGGTGCTAAATTTTTTTGGATTTTGAGATTTTTTGATAATTTCATGCTTGCCTTTGTCTGATTATTCAAATTTTGCAAACTTGACTTGCGGAAAACTTTTTTGAAAATTTTGACGATTTTTTTTCCCCTAAATTGACTTAAAAACCACCACAAAGAAACTGGTTTTCGTTGAAAATAAAAAGAAAACAATTTTATATCTGATAAAAAAGTCACAACATCTTTTTGTGAAAATTGAAAATTTTGACGAATTTTTGGAGAGAAAATCGGTGCTAAATTTTTTTGAATTTTGAGCTTTTATGATAATTTCAGGCTTGCTTTTGTCTGATTTTTCCAAATTTTGCAAATCTTGACTCGCAGAAAACTTTTTCATCAAAATCTGAGAAATTTTTGAAAAGAGAAAATTTTAACATTTGCTCCTGTTGTCATTTTGGTATTTTCATTTTGACTTTGTTGGAAAGCTAACAATTGTTCATTTTTTCAAAAAATTTTCGAAACCAAAAAAAACCATCTTCGAAATTGTTACAGAAAATATTAGCAAATTTTGACGATTTTTTTTCCCCAAATTGACTTAAAAAACACCACAAAGAAACTGATTTTCGTTGAAAATAAAAAGAAAACAATTTTATATGTGATAAAAAAATCACATCTTTTTGTGAAAATTGAAAATTTTGACGAATTTTTGGAGAGAAAGTCGGTGCTAATTTTTTTTCATTTTGTGCTTTTTTGATAATTTCAGGCATGCTTTTGTCTGATTTTTCAAATTTTGCAAATCTTGACTTTCGGAAAACTTTTTCATCAAAACCTGAGAAATTTTTGAAAAGAGAAAATTTTAACTTTTGTTCCTGTTGTCATTTTGGTATTTTCATGTTGACTTTGTTGGAAACCTAACAATTGTTAATTTTCTCAGAAAATTTTCGAAACCAAGAAAAACCATCTTCGAAATTGTTACAGAAAATATTTTGAAAATTTTGACGATTTTTTTTCCTTAAATTGACTTAAAAAACTCCACAAAGAAACTGGTTTTCGTTGAAAATAAAAAGAAAACAATTTTATATGTGATAAAAAAATCACAACATCTTTTTGTGAAAATTGAAAATTTTGACGAATTTTTGGAGAGAAAGTCGGTGCTAAATTTTTTTGGATTTTGAGCTTTTATGATAATTTCAGGCTTGCTTTTGTCTGATTTTTCCAAATTTAGCAAATCTTGACTTGCGGAAAACTTTTTCATCAAAATCTGAGAAATTTTTGAAAAGAGAAAATTTTAACGTTTGTTCCTGTTCTCATTTTCGCATTTTCATTTTGACTTTGTTGGAAACCTAACAATTGTTAATTTTTTCAGAAAATTTTCGAAACCAAAAAAACCATCTTCGAAATTGTTACAGAAAATATTTTGAAAATTTTGACGATTCTTTTTTCCCTAAAGTGACTTAAAAACACCACAAAGAAACTGGTTTTCGTTGAAAATAAAAAGAAAACAATTTTATATGTGAATAAAAAATCACATCTTTTTGTGAAAATTGAAAATTTTGACGAATTTTTGGAGAGAAAGTCGGTGCTAAATTTTTTTGGATTTTAAGCTTTTTTGATAATTTCAGGCTTGCTTTTGTCTGATTTTTCAAATTTTGCAAATCTTGACTTTCAGAAAACTTTTCATCAAAACCTGAGAAATTTTTGAAAAGAGAAAATTTTAACTTTTGTTCCTGTTCTCATTTTCGCATTTTCATTTTGACTTTGTTGGTAAGCTAACAATTGTTGATTTTTTCAGAAAATTTTCGAAACCAAAAAAAACCATCTTCGAAATTATTACAGAAAATATTAGAAAATTTTGACGATTTTTTTTCCCCAAATTGACTTAAAAAACACCACAAAGAAACTGGTTTTCGTTGAAAATAAAAAGAAAACAATTTTATATGTGATAAAAAAATCACATCGTTTTGTGAAAATGTGAAAATTTTGACGAATTTTTGGAAAGTAAGTTGGTGCTAATTTTTCTTTTAATTTTGAGCTTTTATGATAATTTCAGGCTTGCTTTTGTCCGATTTTTCCAAATTTTGTAAATCTTGACCTGCAGAAAACTTTTTCGTCAAAATCTGAGAAATTTTCAAAATGAGAAAATTTTAAGAGTTGTTCCTGTTGTCATTTTGGTATTTTCATTTTGACTTTGTTGGAAATCTAACAACTGTGAAAATTTTGAAAACCAAGTATAGAAAATTACAATAATGACAATAATAAACCAACTGCGAAATTATTTAGCACAGAAAATATTTCGAAAATTTTGATGAATTTTCTTCCTCGATTGACTTAAAAGTACATCGTAAATAAACTGATTTTTGTCGAAGATAAAAAAAAAACAATTTTATATATGATAAAAAGAAATAAATCACATCTTTTTGTAAAAAATTGTAAATTTTGACGCATTTTTGAAAAGTAAATTAGTGCTAACATTTTTGGATTTTGACCATTTATGATAATTTCAGGCTTGCTTTTGTCTGATTTTTCCAAATTTTACAAATCTTGACTTGCGGAAAACTTTTTCATCAAAACCTGAGAAATTTTTGAGAAGAGAAAATTTTAACTTTTGTTCCTGTTGTCATTTTCGTATTTTCATTTTGACTTTGTTGGAAACCTAACAATTGTTAATTTTTTCAGAAAACTTTCGAAACCAATAAAAACCATCTTCGAAATTGTTACAGAAAATATTTTGAAAATTTTGACGATTTTTTTTCCCTAAATTGACTTAAAAAACACCACAAAGAAACTGGTTTTCGTTGAAAACAAAAAGAAAACAATTTTATATGTGATAAAAATATTACATCTTTTTGTGAAAACTGAAAATTTTGACGAATTTTTGGAGAGAAAGTTGGTGCTAAATTTTTTTGGATTTTGAACTTTTATGATAATTTCAGGCTTGCTTTTGTCTGATTTTTCCAAATTCTGCAAATCTTGACTTTCAGAAAACTTTTTCATCAAAATCTGAGAAATTTTTGAAAACAGAAAATTTTAACTTTTGTTCCTGTTCCCATTTTCGCATTTTCATTTTGACTTTGTTGGAAACCTAACAATTGTTAATTTTCTCAGAAAATTTTCGAAACCAAAAAAAACATCTTCGAAATTGTTACAGAAAATATTTTGAAAATTTTGCCGTGTTTTTGTCCCTAAATTGACTTAAAAAACACCACAAAGAAACTGGTTTTGGTTGAAAATAAAAAGAAAACAATTTTATGTGTGATAAAAAAATCACATCTTTTTGTGAAAATTGAAAATTTTGACGAATTTTTGGAGAGAAAGTCGGTGCTAAATTTTTTTGGATTTTGAGCTTTTATGATCATTTCAGGCTTGCTTTTGTCTGATTTATTCCAAATTTTGCAAATCTTGACTTGCGGAAAAGTTTTTCATCAAAACCTGAGAAATGTTTGAAAAGAGAAAATTTTAACTTTTGTTCCTGTTGTCATTTTCGTATTTTCATTTTGACTTTGTTGGAAACCTAACAATTGTTAATTTTCTCAGAAAATTTTTGAAACCAAAAATCGAAGATTACTATAATGAAAATAATAAACCATCTTCGAAATTGTTACAGAAAATATTAGAAAATTTTGACGATTTTTTTTCCCTAAATTGACTTAAAAAACGCCACAAAGAAACTGGTTTTCGTTGAAAATAAAAAGAAAACAATTTTATATGTGATACAAAAATCACATCTTTTTGTGAAAATTGAAAATTTTGACGAATTTTTGGAGAGAAAGTCGGTGCTAAATTTTTTTGGATTTTGAGCTTTTATGATAATTTCATTCTTGCTTTTGTCTGATTTTTCAAATTTTGCAAATCTTGACTTGCGGAAAACTTTTTCATCAAAATTTGAGAAATTTTTGAAAAGAGAAAATTTTAACTTTTGTTCCTGTTCTCATTTTCGCATTTTCATTTTGACTTTGTTGGAAACCTAACAATTGTTAATTTTCTCAGAAAATTTTCGAAACCAAAAAAAACCATCTTCGAAATTGTTACAGAAAATATTTTGAAAATTTTGACGTATTTGTTTCCAATTGACTTAAAAAACACCACAAAGAAACTGGTTTTCGTTGAAAATAAAAAGAAAACAATTTTATATGTGATAAAAAATCACATCTTTTTGTGAAAATTGAAAATTTTGACGAATTTTTGGAGAGAAAGTCGGTGCTAAATTTTTTTGGATTTTGAGCTTTTATGATAATTTCAGGCTTGCTTTTGTCTGATTTTTCCAAATTTTGCAAATCTTGACTTGCAGAAAACTTTTTCATCAAAATCTGAGAAATTTTTGAAAAGGGAAAATTTTAACATTTGCTCCTGTTGTCATTTTGGTATTTTCATTTTGACTTTGTTGGAAAGCTAACAATTGTTAATTTTTTCAAAAAATTTTCGAAACCAGAAAAAACCATCTTCGAAATTGTTACAGAAAATATTAGAAAATTTTGACGATTTTTTTTTTCCCAAATTGACTTAAAAAACACCACAAGGAAACTGGTTTTCGTTGAAAATAAAAAGGAAACAATTTTATATTTGATAAAAAAATCACAACTTCTTTTTGTGAAAATTGAAAATTTTGACGAATTTTTGGAGAGAAAGTCGGTGCTAAATTTTTTTGGATTTTGAGATTTTTTGATAATTTCATGCTTGCCTTTGTCTGATTATTCAAATTTTGCAAACTTGACTTGCGGAAAACTTTTTTGAAAATTTTGACGATTTTTTTTCCCCTAAATTGACTTAAAAACCACCACAAAGAAACTGGTTTTCGTTGAAAATAAAAAGAAAACAATTTTATATCTGATAAAAAAGTCACAACATCTTTTTGTGAAAATTGAAAATTTTGACGAATTTTTGGAGAGAAAATCGGTGCTAAATTTTTTTGAATTTTGAGCTTTTATGATAATTTCAGGCTTGCTTTTGTCTGATTTTTCCAAATTTTGCAAATCTTGACTCGCAGAAAACTTTTTCATCAAAATCTGAGAAATTTTTGAAAAGAGAAAATTTTAACATTTGCTCCTGTTGTCATTTTGGTATTTTCATTTTGACTTTGTTGGAAAGCTAACAATTGTTCATTTTTTCAAAAAATTTTCGAAACCAAAAAAAACCATCTTCGAAATTGTTACAGAAAATATTAGCAAATTTTGACGATTTTTTTTCCCCAAATTGACTTAAAAAACACCACAAAGAAACTGATTTTCGTTGAAAATAAAAAGAAAACAATTTTATATGTGATAAAAAAATCACATCTTTTTGTGAAAATTGAAAATTTTGACGAATTTTTGGAGAGAAAGTCGGTGCTAATTTTTTTTCATTTTGAGCTTTTTTGATAATTTCAGGCATGCTTTTGTCTGATTTTTCAAATTTTGCAAATCTTGACTTTCGGAAAACTTTTTCATCAAAACCTGAGAAATTTTTGAAAAGAGAAAATTTTAACTTTTGTTCCTGTTGTCATTTTGGTATTTTCATGTTGACTTTGTTGGAAACCTAACAATTGTTAATTTTCTCAGAAAATTTTCGAAACCAAGAAAAACCATCTTCGAAATTGTTACAGAAAATATTTTGAAAATTTTGACGATTTTTTTTCCTTAAATTGACTTAAAAAACTCCACAAAGAAACTGGTTTTCGTTGAAAATAAAAAGAAAACAATTTTATATGTGATAAAAAAATCACAACATCTTTTTGTGAAAATTGAAAATTTTGACGAATTTTTGGAGAGAAAGTCGGTGCTAAATTTTTTTGGATTTTGAGCTTTTATGATAATTTCAGGCTTGCTTTTGTCTGATTTTTCCAAATTTAGCAAATCTTGACTTGCGGAAAACTTTTTCATCAAAATCTGAGAAATTTTTGAAAAGAGAAAATTTTAACGTTTGTTCCTGTTCTCATTTTCGCATTTTCATTTTGACTTTGTTGGAAACCTAACAATTGTTAATTTTTTCAGAAAATTTTCGAAACCAAAAAAACCATCTTCGAAATTGTTACAGAAAATATTTTGAAAATTTTGACGATTCTTTTTTCCCTAAAGTGACTTAAAAACACCACAAAGAAACTGGTTTTCGTTGAAAATAAAAAGAAAACAATTTTATATGTGAATAAAAAATCACAACATCTTTTTGTGAAAATTGAAAATTTTGACGAATTTTTGGAGAGAAAGTCGGTGCTAAATTTTTTTGGATTTTAAGCTTTTTTGATAATTTCAGGCTTGCTTTTGTCTGATTTTTCAAATTTTGCAAATCTTGACTTTCAGAAAACTTTTCATCAAAACCTGAGAAATTTTTGAAAAGAGAAAATTTTAACTTTTGTTCCTGTTCTCATTTTCGCATTTTCATTTTGACTTTGTTGGTAAGCTAACAATTGTTGATTTTTTCAGAAAATTTTCGAAACCAAAAAAAACCATCTTCGAAATTATTACAGAAAATATTAGAAAATTTTGACGATTTTTTTTCCCCAAATTGACTTAAAAAACACCACAAAGAAACTGGTTTTCGTTGAAAATAAAAAGAAAACAATTTTATATGTGATAAAAAAATCACATCGTTTTGTGAAAATGTGAAAATTTTGACGAATTTTTGGAAAGTAAGTTGGTGCTAATTTTTCTTTTAATTTTGAGCTTTTATGATAATTTCAGGCTTGCTTTTGTCCGATTTTTCCAAATTTTGTAAATCTTGACCTGCAGAAAACTTTTTCGTCAAAATCTGAGAAATTTTCAAAATGAGAAAATTTTAAGAGTTGTTCCTGTTGTCATTTTGGTATTTTCATTTTGACTTTGTTGGAAATCTAACAACTGTGAAAATTTTGAAAACCAAGTATAGAAAATTACAATAATGACAATAATAAACCAACTGCGAAATTATTTAGCACAGAAAATATTTCGAAAATTTTGATGAATTTTCTTCCTCGATTGACTTAAAAGTACATCGTAAATAAACTGATTTTTGTCGAAGATAAAAAAAAAACAATTTTATATATGATAAAAAGAAATAAATCACATCTTTTTGTAAAAAATTGTAAATTTTGACGCATTTTTGAAAAGTAAATTAGTGCTAACATTTTTGGATTTTGACCATTTATGATAATTTCAGGCTTGCTTTTGTCTGATTTTTCCAAATTTTACAAATCTTGACTTGCGGAAAACTTTTTCATCAAAACCTGAGAAATTTTTGAGAAGAGAAAATTTTAACTTTTGTTCCTGTTGTCATTTTCGTATTTTCATTTTGACTTTGTTGGAAACCTAACAATTGTTAATTTTTTCAGAAAACTTTCGAAACCAATAAAAACCATCTTCGAAATTGTTACAGAAAATATTTTGAAAATTTTGACGATTTTTTTTCCCTAAATTGACTTAAAAAACACCACAAAGAAACTGGTTTTCGTTGAAAACAAAAAGAAAACAATTTTATATGTGATAAAAATATTACATCTTTTTGTGAAAACTGAAAATTTTGACGAATTTTTGGAGAGAAAGTTGGTGCTAAATTTTTTTGGATTTTGAACTTTTATGATAATTTCAGGCTTGCTTTTGTCTGATTTTTCCAAATTCTGCAAATCTTGACTTTCAGAAAACTTTTTCATCAAAATCTGAGAAATTTTTGAAAACAGAAAATTTTAACTTTTGTTCCTGTTCCCATTTTCGCATTTTCATTTTGACTTTGTTGGAAACCTAACAATTGTTAATTTTCTCAGAAAATTTTCGAAACCAAAAAAAACATCTTCGAAATTGTTACAGAAAATATTTTGAAAATTTTGCCGTGTTTTTGTCCCTAAATTGACTTAAAAAACACCACAAAGAAACTGGTTTTGGTTGAAAATAAAAAGAAAACAATTTTATGTGTGATAAAAAAATCACATCTTTTTGTGAAAATTGAAAATTTTGACGAATTTTTGGAGAGAAAGTCGGTGCTAAATTTTTTTGGATTTTGAGCTTTTATGATCATTTCAGGCTTGCTTTTGTCTGATTTATTCCAAATTTTGCAAATCTTGACTTGCGGAAAAGTTTTTCATCAAAACCTGAGAAATGTTTGAAAAGAGAAAATTTTAACTTTTGTTCCTGTTGTCATTTTCGTATTTTCATTTTGACTTTGTTGGAAACCTAACAATTGTTAATTTTCTCAGAAAATTTTTGAAACCAAAAATCGAAGATTACTATAATGAAAATAATAAACCATCTTCGAAATTGTTACAGAAAATATTAGAAAATTTTGACGATTTTTTTTCCCTAAATTGACTTAAAAAACGCCACAAAGAAACTGGTTTTCGTTGAAAATAAAAAGAAAACAATTTTATATGTGATACAAAAATCACATCTTTTTGTGAAAATTGAAAATTTTGACGAATTTTTGGAGAGAAAGTCGGTGCTAAATTTTTTTGGATTTTGAGCTTTTATGATAATTTCATTCTTGCTTTTGTCTGATTTTTCAAATTTTGCAAATCTTGACTTGCGGAAAACTTTTTCATCAAAATTTGAGAAATTTTTGAAAAGAGAAAATTTTAACTTTTGTTCCTGTTCTCATTTTCGCATTTTCATTTTGACTTTGTTGGAAACCTAACAATTGTTAATTTTCTCAGAAAATTTTCGAAACCAAAAAAAACCATCTTCGAAATTGTTACAGAAAATATTTTGAAAATTTTGACGTTTTTTTTTCCAATTGACTTAAAAAACACCACAAAGAAACTGGTTTTCGTTGAAAATAAAAAGAAAACAATTTTATATGTGATGAAAAATCACATCTTTTTGTGAAAATTGAAAATTTTGACGAATTTTTGGAGAGAAAGTCGGTGCTAAATTTTTCAAAATATTTTGTTCCTGTGACCATTTTGGTGTTTCCTTTTTGGGTTTATTGGAAAGTCAACACTGCTAATTATCTCAAAGAAATTTAAAAACAAAGACCAGAAGATTACAATAGTAGTAATAATAATAATAATCATAATCATAATACCTTCCGAAATTATTACAGAAAATATTTAGAAAATTTTGACGAATTTTTGCTTCTCGTGAAGAAACTAGTTTTAGTCATAAATAAAAAAAACTTAGTAATATGTGAATAAAAATCACACCATTTTTGTCTTTATTTGCCACCACGTATACATCAAATTCCAATTTGTCGATATACATAGTGACCACACAACAAAAACTCCAAAACAAACATACCAATACAAAATAATTTACACACTAGATACAGTAAAAAAAGAACCATTCTTAGGCACTTCGCTTGACCTTTTTGCTTGGCTTGGCGGCTGTGGGTTCATCCTTGTACCAGTCCTCGCTAGAAAAACAAAACAAAACAAAAATAAATAAAAAACACAACAAAAAATTGTTTGTGAACCCACCATCCAGGTACATTTTCGGGGGCATCGCACCGCTGGCTCTCCTCATTGTAGACCTCTCCAACTTGACAACCCAGATCTCTGGGCTCCTGCCCATTCAGACACACGTAGAACCTCTGGCAGTCGGTGGGATGGGCGTATTTTGGGTGCACGACGAGCTGACCATTGGCGTCAGTCTGGCCCTCTTTGGGACACTCAAAACCGTCCTTGAGTTTGTCTGAAATAAAATGTTTGAAAAATTTTCACTCAATAACGTCAAAAATCGCCTACTTGTGACATCCTTGTTGCATCCTTGCCTTCCTGCCGCATCCGGCCAGACGCAAGTTCCGGTGAATTCGTCGAAATGGAGCCCCGCAGTGCACGTGATTTCCGTATGTTCACCTTCAATGCAGTTGTAGAACTTGTTGCAGACCGCTGGGTCCGGGTGGGCGAAGAATCCGTTTCTTCGTGGGCAGTAGTTGTTGGGTTTTGGAGGTTCTAGACAAGAAAAAACTCAATAAACACAACAATAATAAAGTTAATGCGACTTACGCAGATCCGTCCTGTCTCCGCAGTCCACGTTGAACGGTTGATCGCACTTGTTAATTTTGCGGATCAATGGGTCGAAAACCAGCCCATCTGGGCAGAGTTTTTCCACGGCGATCCCGTCGTCACATTGGTAGAATTTGTCGCATTGTCTGGAATCCTCGTACTGGCCGTCTTTAGGGGGGCATTTGAACTGGGCGTCTGGGGAATAATGCAGACTGGATTAAAACAAGGGAATTTTTTGAGTTCTTTGACCATGGTGGGTATTTGTCAATGCCAACCAGAAGAAATGTGCAGAAATATTTCAAACGGATTAATTTATTGCGGTTTGAAGGTTGTTTGGGACAACTTTCAGTTACTTTCCATTTGAGGTAAAATAATGGCATTGATTCGAACGGGTGAAAATTTCGGATATTATTTATGTCGGGTTTGTGAAACCAGAAGAGATTCTTTTTAACCACAAAATTGACTTTTCATAGAATGGGCAAAGGGCAAGTCAAAAATTTCCAAAATTAGAATAGAAACAAAAAAGAAAACATTCATTTGTAAAATATTCGAAAAGTTTCGAAAAATAAGACATGTGAGGAGTTTCTAGAAACAGAATTAGAGAACAATTATGTTAGCATAAGATTCAGAATATTTAATGTACTCGTAAAAATATACAAAACATCCATTCACACACGGCAAAACAAATTCTGCAGAACTTGATCTAGATCTAGAAAATAAAACATTTAATTCTAGTGCTGCATCTTGAATGAAACTAATTCTATTAATTTAACAATAATTTTTAAAGATAAAATATCTAAAGGAATTTTGGAAACTTCAGACACTACATTTCAAAAATCAATAATCTATATCTAGAAGAAACAAAATGGGAAGAAACCACACAATAATAATAAAAAATGTAGAATTTTCGAATAAAGATCTAGAGGATCTTGACAAAACACCACACTTGAAACAAATGAAGAAATTTCAGTCTAGTTTGAAGAGTCTTTAATACAAAAATTGAAAATTTTAGAATTAAATAGATTGAGAAGAATCTATAACCAAGAGGAGAAAGATAGATATAGAGTAGTTTTTTTACACTTATAGCACATAATAAAGATCTTCAATGTCAGACTGAAATATAAATAAAATATTTAGAACACATACATAGATGAAGTTTTTGTCTAGAATAAGTCCAACGATGTTAATCTAAGAATAAATTGGGTAAACAAATCTACCGAAAGTACTAACTCCCAAGCAGAAAGAGAGATATTTCGATCTAGATCTAGTTTAAAGCAGCTTCTATAAATTCTTGTTATAAGAATTTATAGAAGAGGGAAAATCGAGTTTCAGAAAGTGGAACAAATACCGATCAAATAGACGAAATGTCTTTAGGTTTAAAATACATAATTTAATTCTAGAAAAAATAAAATGGGATGAAATCCCATGATAATAATAAATATAGAACTTTCGAAAAAGATAACTTCTAGATGATCTTGCCAGAAAAGCGTAAAGTAACATAAAACACTTGAAAAAAATTAAGAAATGTCAGTCTAGTTTGAAGAGTCTTTAATACAGAAATATAAAATTTAGATTGACAAGAATCTATAGAAAAGAGGAAAAAAGATATATGTATATAGAATAGATTTTTTATACTTAAAGTACATAATAAAGATTTTCAAAGTCAGAATGAAATGTAAATGAAGCACTTAGAACACATAGATGAAGTTTTTGTCTAGAATAAATGCAGCTATCTTAATCTAGAAAAAAAAAATGAGTAAAAAAATCAATCGAGAGTACTCACTCCCAGGCAAAAAAAGAAAGAGAATATTCCGATCTAGATCTAGTTTAAAGTAGCTTCTATAGATACCTATCGAACAGATGAAAATATGTTTGGGTTTAAAATTAGTGACTTAATTTTTAAAATTAGATTGAAAGGAAAAAATGAAGAAAGTTCAGTCTAGTTTGAAGAGTCTTTAATATAGAATTAGAAAATTTAGATTGAGAAGTATCTGTAGCAAAGAGGAAAGAAATATATAGAATAGGTTTTTTTTCTACTTAGACAATATAATTTAAGATCTTCGAAGTCAGAATGACATAAAAATGAATTATTTATAGCTTTTAGATGAAGTTTTTGCCTAGAATAAGTTCAGCTATGTTAGTCTAAAAGAAGCACTCATTACTAGTCAGAAAAGAACAAGATTTCGCTCTAGTTGTAGTTCAAAGCAGAAGAAAATTTATATTGTAATAATCTACAGAAGAGAAGAAAAATGGAATTTCAGAAAATAGAATAGATATAGACTAGAAGAAATGTCTTTCAGCTTGGAATTCATAACCTAATTTCTAAAGTTAGAATGAAAGGAAAATGGAACAAAATTTAAATTTAATGCTAGATCTAGAATGAAACTAATGCCATTAATCTAAGAAAAGAGTTTCAAAAACTAAAATATCTAAAGAAATTAGTTTTAGGAGCTTCAAAAACAACATTCGGAAAATCAGTCATTTAGATCTAGAAGAAAGAAAGTGGGAAGAAACGATACAACAAAAGAAAACTATATTTTTCGAAAAACATGAGATCTAGATGATCTTGACAGAACAGTATAAAGTAAAAAAATGAAAAAAATCATTCTAGTTTGAGGCGTCTTTAAGACAGCAATAGAAAATTTAGATTGAGAAAAATCTGTAGAAAAGAGGAAAGAAATATAGATAGATATAGAATTCAGATCTTAAAAAGAATGAAATGAAATTGAGAAATCATAGATAAAGTTTTTGTTTAGAGTAAGTTCAGCTATGTTAATCTAAAAAAAGGGGTAGAAAAAGCAGCTTCTAGAAATTAAGTAGCAGAAAATTTTTGTTATAAGAATCTATAGAGGCGAAGAAAGATCGAGTTTCAGAAAATAGAACAGATACGTATCGAATAGCTGAAATCTCTTTGGCTTTAAAATTCGTAACTTAATTTCTAAAATTAGACTGAAAGGAAAATGAAACAGAATCTAAATTTAGTGCTAGATTTAGAATGGAACTGTTTCTATTAATCGAAGAACAGGCGTTCCAAAAAGTAAAATATCTAAAGAAATTTTGGAAGTTGCGAAAACACGCTCGAAAAATTAGTAATCTATCTCTACAAAAAATAAAAGAAATCACATGATAATAATTAATGTATAATTTTCGAAAAATATGAATTCTAGGTGATGTCGACAGAACAGTGCATAGCAGCTTCTACAATTTCAATAGCAGAAAATTTATATTGTAATAATCTAAAAAAAATGAGTTTCAGAAAATAGAATATATATAGAATAGAAGAAACATGGAAAAGTTAGAATGAAAGAAACATGAAGCAAGATCTAAATTTAGATAATAATAGATCTAGAATGACTCTAATTCTACTAATCTAAGAAAGAGGTTTCAAAAACTAAAATATCTAAAGAAACTAGTTTTGAGAGTTTCAAAAACAGCATTCGGAAAATTAGTAATTTAGATCTAGTGGGAAGAGGAGTCTTTAGATCAGCAATAGAAAATTTAGATTGAGAAAAAGCTGTAGGAAAGAGGAAAGCCGGATAGATATAGAATAGAATTTTTTCTACTGAGAGCAAAGCAAAGTCAAAATGAAATTGAAATGAAGTATTTATAAGTCATAGATGAAGCTTTTGTCAAGAATAAGTCCCATGTTAATCTAAAAAAAGAGCAAAAAAGCTGTCGAAAATACCCACTCCCAATCAGAGAAAGAAACAGAAGATTTCGATCTAAATCTAGTTCAAATCAGCTTCTAGAAATGCAGTAGCAGAAAATGTATATTATCGAAATCTTCACAGTAAAATTTTTAGAATATAGAACAGATATAGAAGAGATGAAATATAAATAAGAAATAATTTCTTAAGTTGGGGTGAAAGAAAAATGGAACAAAATTTAAATTTAATAATAGTCCTCGAATGAAACTAATTTCATTCATCTAAGAAAGGAGTTTCAAAAAGAAAAATATGTTTGGGAGTTCCAAAAACAGCCTTCGGAAAATCAGTAATTTAGATCTAGAAGAAACAGAATGGGAAGAAACTGCATAACAGTAAGAAAACTAGAATTTTCGAAAAATATAAGATCTAGATGATCTTAACAGGACAGTGATAAAAATACTTAAAACACTTTGAAAATATGAAAAAAATTTAGTCTAGTTTGAAAAGCATTTTTTCAGTCAGAATGAAATTGAAATGAAGTATTTATAACTTACAGATGAAGTTTTGGTCTAAAATAAGTCCAGCTATGTTAATCTAAAGAAAAAGAGTAAAAAAATATGACGAAAGTACTCATTTCCACTCAGAAAAACAAATAGAAGGTTTCAATCTAAATCTAGGTCAAAGCAGCTTCTAGAAATTCAGTAGTAAAAAAATTATATTATAAGAATCTGTAAAGGAGAAGAGAAGAAGGATTGAGTTTCAGAAAATAGAACAGATATAGATTAGATGACGTGTCTGTCAGCTTGAAATTTATAACTTAATTTCTGAAGTTAGAATGAAAGGAAAATGTAACAAAATTTTAATTTAATGCTAGATCTAGAATGAAACTAATGTCATTAATCTAAGAAAGAAGTTTCAAGAACTAAAATATCTAAAGAAATTAGTTTTGAGAGTTTCAAAAACAGCATTCCGAAAATTAGTAATTTAGATCTAGTGGCAAGGGGAGTCTTTAGATCAGCAATAGAAAATTTGGATTGAGAAAAAGCTGTAGGAAAGAGGAAAGCCGGATAGATATATAATAGAATTTTTTCTACTGAGAGCAAAGCAAAGTCGAAATGAAATTGAAATGAAGTATTTATAAGTCATAGATGAAGTTTTTGTCAAGAATAAGTCCCATGTTAATCTGAAAAAAGAGCAAAAAAGCTGTCGAAAATACCCACTCCCAATCAGAGAAAGAAATCTAGATCAAATCAGCTGCTAGAAATGCAGTAGCAGAAAATGTATATTATCGAAATCTACATAGTAAAATTTTTAGAATATAGAACAGATATAGAACAGATGAAATATAAATAAGAAATAATTTCGTAAGTTGGGGTGAAAGCAAAATGGAACAAAATTTAAATTTAATAATAGTCCTAGAATGAAACTAATTTCATTAATCTAAGAAAGGAGTTTCAAAAAGAAAAATATGTTTGGGAGTTGCAAAAAACAGCATTCGGAAAATCAGTGATCTAGATCTAGAAGAAACAGAATGGGAAGAAACTGCATAACAGTAAGAAAACTAGAATTTTCGAAAAATATGAGATCTAGATGATCTTGACAGAACAGTGATAAAGATAAAACACTTTGAAAATATAAAAAAAAATTAGTCTAGTTTGAAAAGCATTTTTTTTTTATATAGAGCACATAATTTAAGATTTTCAAGTCAGAATGAAATTGAAATAAAATATTTGGAACTTACAGATGAAGATTTGGTCTAGAATAATTCCATCTATGTTAATCTAAAGAAAAAGAGTAGAAAAACATGACAAAAGTACCCATTTCCACTCAGAAAAACAAATAGAAGGTTTCGATCTAAATCTAGGTCAAAGCAGCTTCTAGAAATTCAGTAGCAGAAAATTTATATTATAAGAATCTATAAAGGAGAAGAGAAGAAAGATTGATTTTCAGAAAATAGAACAGATATAATTTAATGCTAAATCTAGAATGAAACTAATGTCATTAATCTAAGAAAGACGTTTCAAAAACTAAAATATCTAAAGAAATTAGTTTTGGGAGTTTCAAAAACAACATTCGGAAAATCAGTAATTTAAGTTTCAAGTGTTTGAAAATCACAGAAATGTTTAGAGTGTAAAGAGGTTTATACACAAAATTTTAAAATTAGAAGATATGTGTGAATGTAGAAGAAATAAGCTTTAATTCATCTATATCTACGGAAACAGAGAATGTTAGCTGAAATTAGAAATGGGTACTGCTTTATTAGAATTTTTATTTTAACTGCTGCGAAGTCTCGATTTCATCTAAACGTATTGACCTTTGGAAATATTTTCAAATTTTTTTACATTTCAAAATTTTCATTTTTTTTAATTTTACAAAAACGACGTTATGTTTTTGGAAATTTTTCGCAAGATGAGTTTTATTTATTTCCAACAAAAAAGTTAAAGAATTAGCATCATAGCAAGTAAGTGTGAGGAAAAGTGTGACTTTAAAATTTAGAAGTGTCAAGAAACTAGAAACGATTCAGAACAAACAGTCGTAAAAAAATCACTTTCGTAATAACAAGATGTAGACCACAACCCGAAAAAAATTTAGCCACCAGGGTCAATCATGACGTCATCATAATTTTTCCGAAAAGCATTAGCACGTTCCATAGAACCCAAAACCCCTAACAAAGCCCAAACCACCTTTTCGCAAACCTTTCCACTCCCAGCCGTTCCACGCCGAACCGGTCAACGTGTCAGTCCTGAAAGTGAAAGGCAGAAAGTTTTGTAACCCGTATCCATCATCAGTGCACTCAAAACCCAAAAATCCGTCAAAATGCACGAATTACCGAACCGCTTTCTCTTTCTCAGTTTCCTCAAGTTTTTCACCAGGAAACCCCCAAAAAGAATTAGAAAGTCATACTTACTGGCCGCCGTAACTAGCACTAACGTAACAAATGCAAATATCATAGCTGATTTGAATTCGAGATTTTTTTTTCTAAGTACCTCGGACGAAAACGGACTAAGACTGCACGTCCAAGTCGAGGTACCTTTATTTAAGAACTCGCGCCGTGTCGCACAACCATTCACTCGATATGGGACGAATCTTTATGGGTTAGTGGTTTCCACTGGTACACTGCAATCCCCACCCAGAATGAAATATTTAACCTTTGCAGATTCTTCGGTAAAGTACGAGAAAAGATTTTTGATTTGGTAAAGGTCAGAGGGGTTTGGGGTACAGGTTTCTTGAAAGAGGGGTGATGGGTAAGGGGGATGGGACGCCCCTGTTCAGGAATTCGGAAAGTGCATCAAAAACTCATTTCTATTAATACCCAGCCTGTGGCTATCATGTAATGGATAGAATTTTAAACAGTCGCTTACCATGGGTAATAATAGGTGCTTATGTAAAGGTGAATACGCGACAAAGAACTTCTACGTCTGTACAATTTTCCAAAATCGCTTCTAGATCTAGATGCTGAAAGCGCCTCCACCCGTGCGCCACTGCCTCTTACCCAACACCCATTTCCACCCATCCGCCCATAAATCAACCCACAGATCGCTTCCGAACATCTCCACGTCAACTGCATACGCAAATCGTGGAAACTTCCACTTTCTGGTCGTTGACATTTCGCACTTTATTGCACGTATGTTGCAATTTTTTTTCGATGACCCTTTTCCTCTCACGAAAATGTTTTTCTTAGCTCGAAGACGTAATCGATCGGACGAAATATTAATTATTAGGAGTGTTCCATATACCTATATAACTTTCACATGTTATCATTGAGTGAAAGTCGAATTAGTCCCAAACATCTCAGGCGTTACGTAATCCGTCTGCAGAAATCCGAGTGTTGGATGTGTTGAACAAAAGCAAAAGTTTTCGGGAAAAAAGACATTAAAGGTTGAATCTAAATGCGTTTTGTCAATGAAGAATGTTACTTTCACTGACATTTCGAGGATTTTGTTTTTTTCCATTTTGGACTACTTCTTGCATTCATGAGTTGAACGTTTTCGGTGCAGCAAGGTTAAGCAACAAAACAATCGCAGCTTCAAGTACAAGGTCGGGTTTGGAATTCTTGGGCGAAAAATGGATTTTTTGTTGGTTGGAATGGAGGCGTTGTTACGAAAATGGCCTGAAAATGGTAATTAGGTAACGATTTCGGTGTAAAATTTGGAATTTAGAGACATTGAAGGTCTTCTTCGAATGTGTGGAAACGTGGAGTCATGAAACATGAGCTTGTGGTAATTAGGTGCTGGATGTTTTGCAAAGGTTTTGTCCGGAGGCACTTGCTGTAATAGTGTTAAGTTCATTTGTGTATCTCGCAAACAGAAATTAATTCCAGATATTTATAGCCCCAGGATTTTGATTCAGTTTTCACAAAGTTTTGGTCTATTTTCAAGTGCTAACTGGTGTTGGATATTTTACGATTCTTTCGGATTTTCAAATTGTTTTAAGATTTATTTGTCCCGGTTTTCGCGTTTTGTTCACTTTCACCCTTCTTTATCTAGATTCTTTAACAACTTCTATGTAGTTTTTGCTTCTGTTGTGCATTAGGTTCTATCGTTCTTTCATTTCATATGCTCTTTTTATTTATTCTTTGTGTCCTGTCTTTTCTGTCTTCTTTGTCTTCTATATGTCGCCTATTATTTGTTAATACAAATATCTCATTTTCTCGTTGTAAATTTACAATTTATTTTCGTTTCGACACATTAAAAAAAATTTGTATTGAATTTTTATCCTAGACTCGAGATTTTTGGACAAAAAATTAAAAGTGTGTAACAATTTTTTGATTTCTCAGTTTTTCGAATTTTCGATTACTCAATTTTCGATATTTCAGTTTTGAGATTTTTCAGTTCCTCTATTTTTCGAATTTTCCATTTCTTGATTTTTTTATTTTTCGAATTTTCGATTTTTGATTTCATTTTTGAAATTTTCCAATTTTTCGGTTCTTCAATTTTTTTGGACTTTTCGATTTTCCGATTTCTTGAATTCACGATATCTGATTTTTGGAGTTATTGATTTTTCAATTTTTCGATTTTTCAGTTTTGGGATTTTCCAGCTTTTCGTTTTTTCAATCTTTCTTCGATTTTTCAATTTTTCAATTTTTTATTTTTTCGATATTTCAGTTTATGGACTTTTTAATAGTTCGATTTTCAAATTATCGATTTTTCGAATTCTCAATTTTTTTCTATTTCGATCTTTAAATTTTTTAATGTTTTCATGTTTAATTTTTCCGATTTTCCATTTTTTCAGTTTTTGGGCCCTCTAAATTTTCGGTTATTCAATTTCTCTATTAACCGATTTTTTGATTTTTTGATTTCTCGATTTTTCGATTTTTTTAATTTCTCATTTCTCGATATCTCCACTTTTTAGTGTGTCAATTTCTTGACTTCTAATTTTTTTATTTTTGGGGTTTTTGATTTTTCAATTTTTCGGTTTTTCAATTTTGGGATTTTTCAATTTTTCAGTTTTTCAATTTTTTTTCGATTTTTCAATTTTTGATTTTTTTTATTTTTTCGATATTGTAGTTTCTGAATTTTTTAATAGTTCGATTATAACTAACTTTAAATTTTTCTATTTCTTGATTTTTCATTATTTCGATTTTTAATTTTTTTAATGTTTCTATTTTTAATTTTTCTTTTTGGTGTTTCGATTTCTTGACTTCTCAATTTCTCAATTTTTCGATTTTTCAATTTTTCAATTTCTGACGTTCGTAAATTTTCGATTTCTTTTTCAGTTTCTCGATTAATCGATTTTTCGGTATTCCAGTTTTCAGCTTTTTGATTTTTCGAGTTTCTGATTTTTCAATTTTTCCATTTTTCAGTTTTGGGATTTTTCAATTTTTTAGTTTTGGGATTTTTTCAGTTTTTTAGTTCTTCAATTTTTCTTCCATTTTTCAATTTTTCGGTTTTTCAATTTTGGGATTTTTCATATTTTTCAGTTCTTCAATTTTTCTTCGATTTTTCAATTTTTCGATTTTTTTTATTTTTTCGATATTGTAGTTTATGAATTTTTTAATAGTTCGATTTTTGAACTATAAATTTTTCGATTTCTTGATTTTTCATTATTTCGATTTTTAATTTTTTTAATGTTTCTATTTTTAATTTTTCTTTTTAGTGTTTCGATTTCTTGACTTCTCAATTTCTCAATTTTTCGATTTTTCAATTTTTTGATTTTTTAAATTACATATCAATTTTTTGATTTTTCGACTTTTCGATTTCTCAGCTTTCGATTTTTCAATTTTACGATTTCTTAATTTTTCGATGTTTCAATTTCGGAGTTTTTCATTATTTCGGTTTTTCAATTGTTCGATTTTTTTTCTCGATTTCTCAATTTTTCGATATTTGAATTTTACGATTTTTCAATCTTCTAATTTTCAATTTTTCAATTTCTGACGCTCGTAAATTTTCGATTTCTTTATCAGTTTCTCGATTAATCGATTTTTCGGCATTCCAGTTTTCAGCTTTTTGATTTTTCGAGTTTCTGATTTTTCAATTTTTCCATTTTTCAGTTTTGGGATTTTTCAATTTTTAGTTCTTCAATTTTTCTTCCATTTTTGAATTTTTCGGTTTTTCAATTTTGGGATTTTTCAATTTTTCGGTTCTTCCATTTTTCTTCGATTTTTCAATTCATCAATTTTTTCATTTTTTCGATATTTTAGTTTCTGAATTTTTTAATAGTTCGATTTTTGAATTATAAAGTTTTTGATTTCTTGATTTTTCATTATTTCGATTTTTAAATTTTAATGTTTCTCTTTTTAATTTTTCTTTTTAGTGTTTCGATTTCTTGACTTCTCAATTTCTCAATTTTTCGATTTTTCAGGTTTTTGATTTTTCAATTTTTTGGTTTTTTAAATTACATATCAATTTTTTGATTTTTCAATTTTACGATTTCTCACTTTTTCGATGTTTCAATTTCGGGGTTTTTCATTATTTCGGTTTTTCACTTGTTCGATTTTTTTTTCATGATTTCTCAATTTTTCAATATTTGAATTTTACGATTTTTCAGTCTTCTAATTTTTCAATTTTTCAATTTCTGACGTTCGTAAATTTTCGATTTCTTTTTCAGTTTCTCCATTAATCGATTTTTCGGCATTCCAGTTTTCAGCTTTTTGATTTTTCGAGTTTCTGATTTTTCAATTTTTCCATCTTTCAGTTTTGGGATTTTTCAATTTTTTGGTTTTGGGATTTTTCAATTTTTTATTTCTTCAATTTTTCTTCCATTTTTTAATTTATCGATTTTTCAAATTTTTCGATTTTTTATTTTTGGGATTTTTCAATTCTTCGATTCTTCAAGTTTTCGATTTAACGATTCTTCAAATTTTCGATATTTAAGTTTTTCGATTTTTATATTTTAGATTTTAAATTGTCTTAATTTTTTAAGGTTTCAATTTCCGATTTTTCTAATTCTCGGTTTTTGATTTTTCGGTTTTTCAATTCTTCGATTTTTTGATGTTTCGATTTCTTGGCTTTGGGATTTTCCAATTTTTCGCTTCTTCAATCTTCTTTCAATTTTTTATTTTTTCGATATTTCAGTTTATGGATTTTTTAATAGTTCGGTTTTTAAATTATCGATTTTTCGATTTCTCAATTTTTTATTATTTCGATCTTTAAATTTTTTAATATTTCTGTTTTTAATTTTTCCGATTTTCCATTTTTTTCAGTTTTTGGGCTGTCTAAATTTTCAGTTACTCATTTTCTCTATTTCGATTTCTTGATTTTTCATTATTTCGAATTTTAAATTTTTTATTAATGTTTTTATTTTTAATTTTTCTTTTTAGTGTTACGATTTCTTGACTTCTCAATTTCTCAATTTTTTGATTTTTCGAGTTTCTGATTTTTCAATTTTTCCATTTTTCAGTTTTGGGATTTCTCAATTTTTTGGTTCTTCCATTTTTCAATTTATTGATTTTCTGCTTTTTCGATGTTTCAATTTTTGGATTTGTCAATAGTTTGATTTTTAAATTATAGATTTTTCGACTGCGATTTTTTACTTTTTGATTTTCCAGTTTATCAATTCTTAAATTTTTTTAATGTTCCTATTTTTCAATTTTTATTGGCGTCCCTATATTTTCGACTTCTTGATTTTACGATTTGTTGATTTTTCAATTTATAGATTTCTCGAATTTTCACTGTTTCGATTACTTGACTTCTCGATTTTTCAGTTTTTCAATTCAATTTTTCAAATTTTCGAATTTCGATTTTTCAAATTTTTTATGATTTCCCAATTTTGCGATTTTTCATTTTTAGGATTTTTCAATTCTCCGATTCTTCAAGTTTTCGATTTATCGATTTTTCAAATTTTCGATATTTAATTTTTCGATTTTTATATTTTAGATTTTTCAATTTTAAATTCTCTTATTTTTTTAAGATTTCGATTTCCGATTTTTCTACTTCTCGGTTTTTGATTTTTCAGTTTTTCAATTCTTCGATTTTTTGATGTTTCGATTTCTCGGTTTTCAATTTCTCAATTTTTGAATTGTAAACTTTTCGATTTTCTAGTTCTTGGATTTTTCTTTTTTTTATTTTTTCAAATTTTTGAAAATGTAGATTTTTAAAATTTTCGATTTTAGGCAATTTCGATTTTCCGATTTTTCGACTTTCCGGCTTTTCCATTTTTCGATTTTCCAACATTTTTCGACAGTTCAGTTTTGGTATTTTTCAGTTTCTTGATTTTTTAGTTTTTGGATTCTTCAATTTTTTGGGATTTTTCGATTTTTCGTTTGTTTTGATTTTTTGGGTTTTCAATTTTTTTGATGTTTGGATTTCACGATTTTTTAATTTTGTCTCAATTTTTCGAATTTTTGATTTGTCGATATCTAGGTTTTATGATTTTTAAAATTTTTGGACCTTTCCATTTTCCGATTTCTCGATTTTTCAACATTTTAAGTTTTGAATTTTTTCAATTTCTAGTTTTTGCAATTTTTCAATATTTTAATTTTTCGATTTTTTCATTTTTTTTTTATTCGATTACCCGATTTTTCTACTTCTCGGTTTTAGATTTCTCGTTTTTCAACCTTAGATATTTTAATTTCTCAATTTTTTAAATTGTAGATTTTTCGATTTTTCAATTTTAGATTTTTCAAATTTTCGATTCTAGGCCAATTCGATTTTTCGATGTTTCAATTTTTCACTGTTTCAATTTCTCGGTGTTCCGATTTTTTTTCGACTTTCCGGCTTTTCGATTTGTCGATTTTCCAATTTCTTGATTTTTCGTTTGTTTTAATTTTTCAGATTTTAGACTTTTTCAATTTTTAAAATTTTACTTTTTTCGGTGTTTTAGTTTTTCGATGTTTGTATCTCAAGAGTTTTTAAAATTTTTAATATCTCAATTTTTCCAATTTTCAATTTCTCAACGTTTAGACTTTTCTTCGGTTTTTAAAATTTTTCAATTTCTGGATTTCTGTCTTTCGACTTTTTCAATTTTAAATTTTTCGATTTTTTTTATTCGATTGCTGGATTTTCAACTTTCCAGATTTCAATTTTTCGAATTTTTAAATTTTTGATTTTTGGGCATTACAGTTTTTTGATTTTTCAGTTTTTTAATTCCTCGATATTTAAATTTTTTTGATTTCTCGATATTTTCATTTTTCAGTTTTTAGATTTATCAGAAAGCATATTTTCCTTTGGTTATCTGCTTTAAATATATTTCATATATTGTCCACCCCTATTATTTAGTGTTATTTACGCCACTGGTTTTTACTTTATAGAGGTTTATTAGAAAACAAAAATCCCCAAAAATTTTTCGACCATTTTTTTGTATTTTTTTCGAAAACACTTTTTGAGTCTTTTTTTAAGATCTTGAAATCTACCACACTTTACGTTTAAAATCTTCCCTAAATTTATCCCGTATTTGCTCTTATATTTTATTATAAATTTCTACCTCGCAGTTTTTTCTAATTCAAAAAGATTTGAATTTCGCGGTAAAACTTAAAGACCTGATTGGTTGAATTCCAAGTGACATCACCACCACAATCATCCTACCTACTCCCCACCCAAACACATTAAAACACAACCTTCATAACGATTTTTTACTGAAAGTCCTCTTACATAATATACAATTACAGCCCTACTACATCTACCATCAATTGCTTATAAATTTAAACCTAGACATCATCCTCCACAGGACTGTGCTTCGGCGGCCTAGGCCTCCTCCTGCTCACCTTCGTCGGTCTAGGTTTAGGTGTCGGCGGATTCTCCAACTCCTTCAACTGCTCCTCAGTCAACCTCCCCTTGTACCAATCAGCGCTGCCAACACAAACACAATCACCAACTCCGCAAACCCCAACTCCCTAAACTCACCATTCAGGAACATTCCTCACCCAGTCACACTTCTTCTGGACATCGTCGAAGACCTGACCAAGTTTACACCCACTCCTTCTGGGAGTATCACCGTTAATGCAAACGTAGAAGTACTGGCAGTCGTCTGGGTCCGCGTACCTGGGGTGGGTGGCACCCACGCTCTCGTTTACTTTGGGGCACTCGAACTGGAACACCTCTGCAAGAAAAAAGCAAGTCCAGGAGAAGTATTAGGACGTCACGGAAGTCCGTACCTTCAGAAGAACACCCCTTCTTCTTGGCTTCGTCTGGCCAGGAGCAAATCCCGGCTTTTTCGTTGTAGACCAGGCCGTTGGGGCACACAATCATGTTGAATTTGCCGTCAACGCAGTAGTAGAACTTGTCGCAGATGTTGGTCTCCTCGTGGGCGAAGTAGCCGTGTTTGCGGGGGCAGTGTTGGCTAGGTTGGGGTTGTTCTGAAAGAAAATTCAAAATTGGCGCCATGAGTGGCCATCTTGTGACGTCAGGAGAGATTTCGTCCGGGATTGTTATAAATATTCTCGTTACAATTTTTGTAATAAAAATAGGAGAAAAGGCCCTTTTAAAGTTCAATTTTTGTTTAATTAGTCGCGTTTTATTTAATTGAGTTGGGGACTTTGTCGTGGTGACAATTCACGTTGGCATTAGTCTCGCGCGAAAAGCCTAAGCCGGCACTCAATTCGCGAATTTTCCTAAAATTTTCAGGAAAACCGCCCTCCACACGTGTGAAAATCGGTGAAAAGTGGAAACTGAGTGTCTATGAGGGCGTGGAAATGTGGAAATCGCTTGGTGTGTGTTTTTCCCGGTTTTATCACACTGGATTCAAGATGAGATAAACGTGTAAATAAACGCTTTTCCGGAAAATTCGTGGCAGGAAAATCGTTCTTTGCTATCACGTGAGTGCCTTGCGAGGCTTTTGCTTGAGTTGTGTGAAAATTGGGCGAAAATTCAACGCTTGGATTTTCTGGGTGACGTCATCAGGTATGTACAAGCGGTAATGTCCAGGGGTGACCAAGTAATTTTTTCAAACACAAATTTAAATCAAATAGTTTGGCGTCACCATATATACTGTGAACTTATGACGTCATCAGTGTTTTTGCTTGTCAACAACGATAAATGATGAAATTTAAAAAAACTGAAGAATTTGCTTCTCGAACACACCCCGTGTCTCCTACCTGGATTTTCTGGGTGACGTCATCAGGTATGTACAAGCGGTAATGTCCAGGGGTGACCAAGTAATTTTTTCAAACACAAATTTAAATCAAATAGTTTGGCGTCACCATATAACTGTGAACTTATGACGTCATCAGTGTTTTTGCTTGGCAACAACGATAAATGATGAAATTTAAAAAACTGAAGAATTTGCTTCTCGAACACACCCCGTGTCTCCTACTTACGCAATTTCGGCCTCGACGTACAGTCGATGTTAAAAGGTAGGTCACATTTTTCGTATTCCGTGCTAAAATCATTGAAGACCATCCCATCGGGGCACAACTTTTCCTTAATCCCTCCCTCAATGCACTCGTAATATTTATCACATTGTTCAGCGTCGGCGAAGTACCCATTGGGTTCTGGGCACTGGTCTGTGGTTTCCGCGTCGTCCACAGGCTCTGGATTTCTCCTAGATCCTTGGTTTTTCCTCGCCGCTGTCACACATCCTGGAAAAGATAAAATAAATGTCAATATAAACTCGATTAACACCGCTGGAGGTGGCAGTTGGCCTTAAATACCAGAATTAAAAATAAAGAATCACTTTCACTCAGTGGCGTACTAGGGGTTTTGCACGTACACTACGGTTTCGTAACTGGTTTATGGGTACAGTTGCACGCCACTGGTTTCACAAAGAAGGGCAATTTTTGGCACGAACTGGTCGAAGACGCCCCTTGGGCTCATTATCAGACTTTTTTTTAATAGCGAGGAATGCTTACCAGCGGCGAAAAGTAACAATATGGTGATCTTCAACGGCTTCATGTCTGCAACTAAAGGTGATTTGAAGTGAGTAGGTTTATAAATTGACGTTCTCTAGAGGTTGACCTTGCTAAAACACCGTCAAGAAGTACGGGTTTCTTCATCCAATAACAATACACGAAATAGTCTTGGTTATTCACACCATATCTACCAAGTTCAATGTGAAACTTGGCACATTTGACTTAATTGAATCATTGCGACGAAAATGTGAAAGTTAGAGGCGAGGTTTGTTGGTTTTTGACGAGAATGGGTAATTAGGTGGTGCGGAGGATTTTTTTTAAGGGGAAAAATGGTGTTTTTTAAGAGTTATTAGGGTTTAAGCAGGAAAACTTGTGTTTTTAGAAGTTTATTCGATGGGTGAAATCAGTTTTTGAACGTGTTTCACACTGTGGAAGGTAGATGGCGCTCTTGGGTTTGAAAAATTTGACTTTGAGAGCACATATTTTCGAAAATCTTAGTTGTGGTCCATAAATATGATATATTTTTGGAATCAGCACGTCGAGATGAATATCCCTGGATTTTTTATGAATTTTTAGGCCACTTTTCATCTTAACTGATCTTTTTTCGAGCACTTTCGAAAATTACGGAAATACATTGTTTTGCAGATTTCGACCCCTGAATTTATTTTCGGCTTCAGTTCTTCGATAACTCGTACTATTTTTCCAGAATCGTCACTTGAAATATAGCAATTTTTACTATTAAGAAATGACTTTAAAACTATATAAGTATTTAGAAAATCTTCGTCATATTTTTAGAATTAGCACGTCGAAATTTATTTCTCAGACTTCCAAAATCCCAATTTTTCAATTCTTACCCTGATGAAAGTGTCCACCTTTTTTCGATCACTTTCGAAAATTACAGTATACAGGGAACAGAGAATTGGATACAGGGGATGGAGGACAGAGAACAAAAGATAGAGGAAAAGTACAGATTAGAAAACACAGGATATAGGACATAAAACGGACAGCGGACAGAGAACAGAGAATAGAAAACAGGGAACAGCGGATAAAGATAGGCAAGAGAGAATATATAGCAGAGAGCAGATGATAGAGGAATACAGGACAGAGAACAAGATAGAAAACATAGGATAGATGACAGAAGAAAGATGACAGAGAACAACGGATAGAGGACAGAGAATAGAGAACAGAAGACAGGGAAGAGCGGACACAGAGCAAATAATAGAGGAAACAGAACAGAAAATAGAAGATAAAGAATAGAATAAGTGACAGAGGACAAAGATCAGAGGAAAGAGGACCGAGAACAAAGAATAGAAGACACAGAACAGAGGACACGAAACAGAGAATGGAAGATAGGTGATAGAGGATAGGGACAGGAAAGGAAAAAAAACAAGGGGACATGGAATAATATAGTGGACAGAGAACAGAACGGAAGACAGAGAACAGAATAGAAGGTAGAAAAGAGAAAATAGATAATAGAGAATAGAAGATAGATGACACAGAACAGAATAGACGACAAAGAATAGGTTAGAAAACAGATGTTAGAGGACATAGAACACGATAGTGGGCAAAGAATAGGGTAGAGGAGCGAGAACAGGGGATAGAGACAGAATATAATAACACACGGAGCAGCGAATAAAAGATGGAGAATAGCGAACAGAGAAGGGAGAATTGAAGTCAAGTAACAGAGGATCGAGGACAGAAAAGAAGGAATAGCAGAAAGAGAAGAGAAGGTAGATAACACACGATAACGGACACAGAACGGAATAGTGGACAGGGAACAGGATGGGGACAAAAAACAGAGGATAGAGGACAGAGAACAGAGAATAGACCTCAGGGAAAACATAGAGGACAGAGAAGATAGAATATAAGATAGAGAACAGAGAATTGACGACAGAATAAAGAGGATAAAGAACAGGAAAGAGGACAGAAAACAGGATCGAGGACAAAGAAGAGAGCATGGAACATAAATAACAGAGTTTGGGGTACACATAATAGAGAATAGAGGACACAGAACAGAGAATAGAAGATAAAGAATAGAATAAATGATAGAGAATAGAAAGTAGACAACAAGACACAGAGGACAAAAGAGAATATATAAGATAAAAAACAGAATAGCGGATAGACGACAAAAGAAAAAGGACCAAGATCAGAGGAAAGAGGACCGAGAATAGAGAATAGAAGACAGAGAACAGAGGATACAGAATGGAGAATGGAAGATAGGTGATAGAGGATCGGGGACAGGAAAGAGAAAATATAACAAAAGAACAGAGTTTGGAGGTCATGTAGCGAAGGATAGAAGACACAGGAGAGGATAGAGGACAAAGTACAGGTTAGAAAGCAGTGGATAGGGGACATAGAACAATATAGTAGACAGACAACAGGACGGAAGGCAGAGAACAGAATAGAAGATAGAAAAGAGAAAATAGATAACAGAGAACAGAAGATAGACGACACAGCAGGATAGCAGAACGAGAAATGAGAATAGAAGACACAGAGCAGAGAGCAGAGTATGGAAGACATAGAATAGCGGATAGAGGACACAGAACAGAATAGGCAACAAAGAAGATCTTAAAAAACAAATGTTAGAGGACATAGAATAGTGAGCACAGAACAGGGCAGAGGATAGAGAACAGACGATAGAGACAGAGAATATATCACACGGACAGCGGATAAAAAATAGAGAATAGAGGACAGAGAACGGGGAATGGAAGTAAGGTAATAAGAGGGTCGAGGACAGAAAAGAAGGAATATCAGATAGAGAAGAGATAGTAGATAACATAAGGTAAAGAACACAGAACATAGACTAGAGGACATAGAACAGGATAGTGGATACTAAACAGAATGAGGGACAAAAAACAGAGGATAGAGGACAGAGAAGATAGAATAGAGGATAGAAAGCAAGAATTGACGACAGAAGAAAGAGGAGATAGGACAGATAACAAAGAATAGAGGATAGAGAAGAGAGAATAGAACATAAAGAACAGAGTTTTGGCTACACTTAATAGAGAGTAGAGGATACAGAACAGGACAGATGACAGAAAATAGGGGATAAAGAGCAGAGAATAGAGGATGGAGGACACAGAACAGAGAATAGAAGATAAAGAAGAAAATAAATGACAGAGAACAGAGAGTACACTACAAGACACAGAGGATAAAAGAAAATATAGAAGATAAAGAACAGAATTCAACACAGAGGATAGACGGCAAAAGAAAGAGGACAAAGATCAGAGGAAAAATGACAGAGAACAGAGGACCCAGAATGGAGATTGGAAGATAGATGATCGACGATAGGGAACAGGAAAGAGAGAATAGAACAAAAGAACAGAGTTTGGAGGTCAGGTAGCAAAGGATAGAAGAGACAGAAGAGGATAGGGGGCAAAATACCGTTTAGAAAACAGAGGATAGGGGACACAGAACAATATAGTGGACAGAGAACAGGACGGAAGGAAGAGAACAGAACAGAAGATAGAAAAGAGAAAATAGATAACAGAGAACAGAAGATAGATGACACAGCAGGATAGAAGAACGAGAAATGAGAATACAAGATAAAGAGCAGAGAGGAGAGTATGGAAGACATAGAATAGCGGATAGAGGACACAGAACAGAATAAACAACAAAGAACATCGTAAAAAACAAATGTTAGAGGATATAGAATAGTGAGCACAGAACAGGGCAGAGGATAGAGAACAGACCATAGAGACAGAGAATATAACACACGGAACAGCGGATAAAAAATAGAGAATAGAGGACAGAGAACGGAGAATGGAAGTAAGGTAATAAGAGGGTCGAGGATAGAAAAAAAGGAATAGCAGATAGAGAAGAGATAGTAGATAACATAAGGTAAAGAACACAGAACATAGACTAGAGGACATAGAACAGGATAGTGGATAGTAAACAGAATGAGGGACAAAAAACAGAGGCTAGAGGACAGAGAAGATAGAATAGAGGATAGAAAGCAGAGAATTGACGACAGAAGAAAGAGGAGATAGGACAGACAACAAAGAATAGAGGATAGAGAAGAGAGAATAGAACATAAAGAACAGAGTTTTGGCTACACTTAATAGAGAGTAGAGGATACAGAACAGGACAGATGACAGAAAACAGGGGGTAAAGAGCAGAGAATAGAGGATGGAGGACACAGAACAGAGAATAGAAGATAAAGAAGAAAATAAATGACAGAGAACAGAGAGTACACTACAAGACACAGAGGATAAAAGAAAATATAGAAGATAAAGAACAGAATTCAGGACACAGGATAGACGGCAAAAGAAAGACGACAAAGATCAGAGGAAAGAGGACAGAGAACAGAGGACACAGAATGGAGATTGGAAGATAGATGATAGAGGATAGGGACAGGAAAGAAAGAATAGAACAAAAGAACACAGTTTGGAGGTCATGTAGCAAAGGATAGAAGACACAGGAGAGGATAGAGGACAAAGTACAGGTTAGAAAGCAGAGGATAGGGGACATAGAACAATATAGTGGACAGACAACAGGACGGAAGGCAGAGAACAGAATAGAAGATAGAAAAGAGAGAATAGATAACAGAAAATAGAAGATAGAGCACACAGCAGGGTAGAAGAACGAGAAGAGAGAATAGAAGATATCTGATATTTATCTTCTGTTATGGAGGATAACAGGATAGTGGGCAGAGAACAGGGTAGAGCACAGAGAACAAAGCATAGAGACAGAGAGTAGAACACACGGAACAGCGGATAGAAGATAAAAAATAGAGGACAGAGAATGGAGAACGGAAGTCAGGTAACAGAGGATCCAGGACAGAAAAGAAGGAATAGCGGATATGGAAGAGAAAGAAGATAACAGAAGGTAAAGGACAGATCAGAACAGGATGGAAGACAAAAAGAGATAGAGGACAGAGAACAGAGAATAGACGACAGAGGACAGAGATGATAGAATAGAAGATTGAGAGCAGAGAATAGACAACAGAAGAAAGAGGACAAAGAACAGAATAGAGGACACAGAACAGAATAGAGGATAGAGAATAAGATAAAACAAAAAGAGAAGATAGGACAGACAACAGAGGATAGAGGACAGACAACAGAGAAAAGAACACGGGGAACAGAGGACTGAAGACAAAAACCAGAGGATTGAAGACACATAACAGGATACAGGACAGAGAAGAAAGAATCGAAGATAGAGAACAAAAGGATAGACAGTAGAAGAAAGAGAACAAAGAACAGAGGAAAGAACAGATACATCGTGGATTTTAAGTCAACTTTTCAAAAATCTCAGTTTTTCTGTAGTCCCTCCTTATGAAGTTTTCCATCCTTTTTTGACCATTACATTATGTGGTACAAAAGAATATTTTGTTTGACTGTAATGAAATGTAATCTGAATTTTTATAATTCGTATTCGTACATCTTACGTACCTGTACACCAATAAATTTCAGTTTCAATTTCACTTTCGAAAATTACGTAGACATTTTTTTTTCTAGATTTCGACCTCTAGAAGTTATTTTCGGTTTCAGTTCTTCGAAAATTCCTATCATTTTTCCAAAATCGCTAAATGAAATGACGTTTAAAATTTTCGAAAAATTGTATTTTAAAACCGAATATTTCGAAAATTTTGGTCCTACTTTTGCAAAATCTTAATTTTTCAATATTCTTTCATGAAATTTTTAACCTTTTTTCTACCACTTTCGAAAATTATGTAAATAGATTCTTTTGTAGATTGCGACCTTCAGAAGTTGTTTTAGGTTTGATATATTCGAAAATATAGTTTTTGGGATTGTTAAAAAATTTGTCTCTCAAACCGAATCTTTCGAAAACTTCGTCGCGGTCCACATCCCACAATATATTATGAAATAACAAAACTTATTTTGTAAATATACTCTTTAATACATATAAAAGGCAAATACAGCAGGCAACACACATCCTCTGATGTATGGACTATACACAAATATTGCAAGTATAAAAACCGCGTATTAAAAATACAAATTAAGTATCAAATATACAAAAATACTCTCTCAATCTATAAAAAAGTTCCTCTAACAACTTGCACAAAAATCACAACGGTAATACTATAAACATCCGAAAGCCCTCTATGGCACTCTGGTCGTACGCAGGCTATTACTCCCCCCCGACTAGACTCTTTTTGGCTTGCTGATAACCGCATACGGCTCGTTATTATGAAACTGGTGATCCACGTCCTTCTGCTCCTTCCCCGCACTCTTCCGCACCAGCGCATACCCCAGGTGCTTATCGTCCGCCAACCTGATCTCCTCCATCGCCGGCTGCACTTCGTCGTAGTCGTTAAAACTCGGCGTGTACGAGTTCAGCCCCGACGCCACCGACACCTGCTTGTACCCCGACTTCACATTCAGCTTGTTCGACGAGCCGAAGAACTCCAGCTTGTCGTAGTTGTCCTCGTTCGACGTCTGCTTGATGATCTTCGGCGCCCGCGTCTGCACCATCACGTTGGCCGCCGTCTTGTGGTCCCCCCACGACATGTACACGTCGTCCTCGTCCCCGCTGGCGATGTTCTCCGTGTGCTTGATCTCGCCCACGCCCAGCGTCTTCCACGCGTCGTTGCGGTACTCGATCTTGTCGTACTTGTCGACGGGCTCGTAGGTGTCGGGGAGGCGGCGGGTGGCGAGGGATTTGCGCGGGGGCTTGGTGGGTTTGGGCCGGGACTTCTTGTCGGCGTCGAGGAGGATGGACGAGGACGTGCTGGTGTCGACATCGTGGAGGGTGGTGGAGGCGGTGGGCGAGGGCGGCAGGGGGCTGCGGGAGCGGGCCTCCATGCTGAGGGCGGCATGGAATTGGTTGTCGCCGCAGTCGAGAAGGGGCAGCGTGGGGGCGGAGTCGTCCTTGAGCAGTTTCTTCATTGATTTCATTTTCGAGGAGATGCATCTGGAAGAGGTGGCGGTTTTATTAGGGTTTTATCGAAGTTCTGAAGAGTGTGAACAAAGAATAGAAGACTGAGGAAAGAGGACACAGAACAAGATAGAGGACAGAGAATAGCGGATAGAGGAGGAAAGAATACAAGATAAATTAGAAGGTATAGATGATGCAGAATAGATTCTAGAGAATAGATCAGGTCAGGTCAGGTGACAGAGTATCTCTGGGAGCAGAGGAGCAAAGATAGAGATGTTATTAAAAAAATAAGGGATTCAAGGGTATTGGATTCAAGCAGAGGGAAGAAAGAAATCAGGGATTAAAAGAAAAGATTAAGGAACATGTCAGGTCAGGTCAGGTCTAAGGATTAAAAAATGAATGAATGAGAGAATTACGGTCAGTGAATTAAAGAACAGAGGATTAAAAGAGAAGATACAGAACATGAGATTAAAGAAGGAGATTAAGGGGCAGGAAATAAAGGGACAGGAAATTGACGAAACGGATCAAAGGACGAGCAACTGACCAAAAGGATCAAGGATAGTGACAAAGAAGATTAAGGATCAGGGGATTGAAGGAGTGGTTCAAAGGACACGGAATGGGGCAGGGGTTTGAGAAACAGCGAATTAAAGCAGAAGATTATAAAGGGCAAGATATTGAAGCGGGGGATTAAGGAACACGTGAATAAATGAGAGGATTAAGGGCCACTGAATTAGAGAATAAGAGTTTAAAGGGGAGGTTAAAGGACATGAGATTAGGGAGAGGTTATAAATATAGGCGATTAAAGGAAAAGATTATAAAGGACAAGGGATTAAAGCGGATGATTAAGGGACAAGCGAATAAATGAGAGGATTAAGGGCCACTGAATTAAAGAACAAACGATTAAAAGAAGAGCTTAAAGAACATAAGATTAAAGGAGAACATTGAGGAACAAGGAATAAAGGGAAGAATGAAAGGACTCGAAGTTAAATAACAGCATTAAAGGGGAGATTAAGCGGCAGAGGATTGACGAAAAGGATTAAGGGACAGAGGATTGACGAAGCGGCTTAAGGGACAGGGGATTGAAGGAGAGGATTCAGAGACAGGGATTACAGGAGAATATTATAAAGGACAAATGAAAGTTAACGGATAGGGTATAAAGGAAAGCATTAATGGACACGGAGGAAAACAAAAAGATTAAAAGAGGAGATTAAAGGACAAGGGATTGAAGAAAATGTTTAAGGGACTCTGGATTTAAGTACAGAATCAGTGGAAAGGGGATGGAAGGAGATGATTATAAAGGACAAGGGATTATTAAAGTGTAGGATTTGGGGACAAGTGAATAAATAAGAGAATAAGGGATTAAAAGAGGAGCTTAAAGAGGATCAAGGGATAGGAGATTGACAAAGAAGATCAAGGGTCAGGGGAATGTAGAAGAGGATCAAGGGGCATGGGATTGGGGAGAGGTTCCAGAGACAGGGCATTAAAGGAGAAGATTATAAAGGGCAAGGGACTAAAGCGCTCCTGAATTAAAGAACAAAGGATTAAAAGAAGAGTTTAAGGGACATAAATTAGAGGAAAAGATTGAGGAACAGGGAATAAAGGAAAGGATTCAAGGACATGGCGTTAAACAAGAGGATTAATGGGGAGATTAAGGTGTAGAGGATTGACGAAAAATGTTAAGGGACAGAGGATTGACGAAGAGAATTCAGAGACAGGGATTACAGGAGAATATTATAAAGGACAAGGGATTAAAGCGGACGATTAAGGGATAAATGAATAAATGAGAGGATTTAGGGCTAGTGGATTAAAGAACAAGGGGCTAAAAGGGAAGATTAAGGGACAAGTAAATAAACGAGAGGATTAAGGGCCATTGAATTAAAGAACAGGGTATTAAACGAGAACCTAAAACATATGAGATTAAAGGAGAAGATTACGGAAAAGGGCATAAAGGAAAGGATTATAGGACACGGAGTTAAACAAGGGGATTGAGAGAGGAGATTAAGGGACACGGGATTGACGAAGCGGCTCAAGGGACAGGGAATTGAAGAAGACGATCAAGGGACCGACGATTGAAGAAGAGGTTTTAGAGGCAAGGAATTAAAGGAGAAGCTTATAAAGGGACAACTGAATAAATGAGAAGATAATCAAGGGCTACTGAATTAAAGAATAAAGATTAAAAGAGGAGCTTAAGGGACATAGATTAAAGGTAAAGATTGAGGAATAGATAATAAAGGAAAGGATTAAAGTACACGGCGTTAAACAAGAGGATTAAAGGGGAGATTAAGAGGCAAAGGATTGACGAAAAGGATTAAGGGACAGAAAATTGAAGAAGCGGCTTAAGGGGCAAGGAATTGAAGGAGACGATTCAGAGACAGGCGATTAAAGGAAAAGATTATAAAGGACAAAGCGGATGATTAAGGGACAGGTGCAGAAATGAGAGGATTAAGGGCCACTGAAGTAAAGAACAAACGATTAAAATAAGAGCTTAAGGGACATAAGATTAAAGGAGAACAGGGAATAAAGGGAAGAATGAAAGGACATGAAGTTAAATAAAAGAATTAAAGAGGAGATTAAGGGGCGGAGGATTGACGAAAAAGATTAAGGGACAGAGGATTGACGAATCGGCTTAAGGGACAGCGGATGGAAGGAGAGGATTCAGAGACGGATTACAGGAGAATATTATAAAGGACAAATGAAAGTTAAGGGACAGGGTATAAAGGAAAGCATTAATGGACACGGAGGAAAACAAAAAGATTAAAAGAGGAGATTAAAGGACAAGGGATTGAAGAAAATGTTTAAGGGACTCTGGATTTAAGTACAGAATCAGTGCAAAGGGGATGGAAGGAGATGATTATAAAGGACAAGGGATTAAAGTGGAGGATTTGGGGACAAGTGAATAAATAAGAGAATAAAGGTTTAAAAGAGGAACTTAAAGAGGATCAAGGGACAGGAGATTGACGAAGAAGATCAAGGGTCAGGGGACTGAAGAAGAGGATCATTAAAGGAGAAGATTATAAAGGGCAAGGGACTAAAGCGCCCCTGAATTAAAGAACAAAGGATTAAAAGAAGAGTTTAAGGGACATAGATTAGAGGAAAAGATTGAGAAACAAGGAATAAAGGAAAGGATTCAAGGACATGGCGTTAAACAAGAGGATTAATGGGGAGATTAAGGTGTAGAGGATTAATGGGGAGATTAAGGTGTAGAGGATTGACGAAAAATTTTAAGGGACAGAGGATTGACGAAGAGGCTTAACAGACAGGGGATTGAAGAAGAGGTTTTAGAGGCAAGGAATTAAAGGAGAAGAGGGGGACAGGGGATTGAAGGAGAGAATTCAGAGACAGGGATTACAGGAGAATATTATAAAGGACAAGGGATTAAAGAACAAGGGGCTAAAAGAGAAGATTAAGGGACAAGTAAATAAACGAAAGGATTAAGGGCTATTGAATTAAAGAACAGGGTATTAAACGAGAACCTAAAACATATAAGATTAAAGGAGAAGATTACGGAAAAGGGAATAAAGGAAAGGATTATAGGACACGGAGTTAAACAAGGGGACTGAGAGAGGAGATTAAGGGACAGGGGATTGACGAAGCGGCTCAAGGGACAGGGAATTGAAGAAGATAATCAAGGGACCGAGGATTGAAGAAGAGGTTTTAGAGGCAAGGAATTAAAGGAGAAGCTTATAAAGGGACAACTGAATAAATGAGAAGATAATAAAGGGCTACTGAATTAAAGAATAAAGATTAAAAGAGGAGCTTAAGGGACATAGATTAAAGGAAAAGATTGAGGAATAGATAATAGAGGAGAGGATTAAAGCTCTCGGAGTTAAACAAGAGGATTAAAGGGGAGATTAAGAGGCAAAGGATTGACGAAAAGGATTAAGAGACAGAAAATTGAAGAAGCGGCTTAAGGGGCAAGGGATTGAAGGAGACGATTCAGAGACAGGAATAATTACAGGAGAATATTATAAAGGACAAAGAATCAAATCGGACGTTTAAGGGACAAATGGGTAAATGAGAGGATTTAGGGCCAGTGGATTAAAGAACAAGGGGCTAAAAGAGAAGATTAAGGGACCGAGTATAAAGGGACAGGGGATTGAAGAAAATGATCAAGGGACTCTTGATTTTAAGGTTACGATCAAAGGAAAGGGGATTGAAGGAGAGGATTATAAAGGGCAAGGGATTAAAACGGAGGACAAGTGACTAAAAGAGACGATTAAGGTTCAGTGAGTAACAGTGGATTGAGGAAGACGAGCAAGGAACAGGAGATTGACGTAGAAGATCAAGGGTCAGGGGATCGAAGAAGAGAATCAAGGGACACGCGATTGAAGAAGAGGTTTCAGAGGCAGAGGATTAAAGGAGAAGCTTATAAAGGGCAAGGGATTAAATTCGAGAATTAAGGGACAACTGAATAAAGAAGAAGATTAAGGGTCACTGAATTTAAGAATAAGGGTTAAAACGTGACCTTAACAGACATGAGACTACAGGAGAAGATTTAAAGAACCGGGAAAAATGGAAAGGATTAAACGACACGAAGTTAAAACAAGGGGATTGAGAGAGGAGATTAAGGGACAGGGGATAGAAGAAGATGATCAAGGGACCGAGGATTGAAGAAGAGGTTTTAGAGGCAAGGAATTAAAGGAGAAGCTTATAAAGGGACAACTGAATAAATGAGAAGATAATAAAGGGCTACTGAATTAAAGAATAAAGATTAAAAGAGGAGCTTAAGGGACATAGATTAAAGGAAAAGATTGAGGAATAGATAATAGAGGAGAGGTTTAAAGCACACGGAGTTAAACAAGAGGATTAAAGGGGAGATTAAGAGGCAAAGGATTGACAAAAAGGATTAAGAGACAGAAAATTGAAGAAGCGGCTTAAGGGGCAAGGGATTGAAGGAGACGATTCAGAGACAGGAATTACAGGAGAATATTATAAACGACAAAGAATCAAATCGGACGTTTAAGGGACAAATGGGTAAATGAGAGGATTTAGGGCCAGTGGATTAAAGAACAAGGGGTTAAAAGAGAAGATTAAGGGACCGAGTATAAAGGGACAGGGGATTGAAGAAAATGATCAAGGGACTCTTGATTTTAAGGTTACGATCAAAGGAAAGGGGATTGAAGGAGAGGATTATAAAGGGCAAGGGATTAAAACGGAGGACAAGTGACCAAAAGAGACGATTAAGGTTCAGTGAGTGACAGTGTATTGAGGAAGACGATCAAGGGACAGGAGATTGACGTTGAGGATCAAGGGTCAGGGGATCGAAGAAGAGAATCAAGGGACACGCGATTGAAGAAGAGGTTTCAGGGACAGAGGATTAAACGAGAAGCTTATAAAGGGCAAGGGATTAAATTCGAGAATTAAGGGACAACTGAATAAAGAAGAAGATTAAGGGTAGAATGGAAAGGATTAAAGGACACGAAGTTAAAACAAGAGGATTAAAGGAAGAAATTACGGGATATGTGATTGACGAAGAGGATCAAGGGACAGGAGATTGACGAAGAAGATCCAAGGATCAGAGAATTGAAGAATCGGATCAAGGGGATTAAAGAATGAGATTATAAAGGATAAGAAAAACAAAATAGTGCTAGCAGATATGGAGGAAATGAAAAAAGAAGTCTCAACAAAGAAAAATCAAAGGGAATTAAGTAGAAGTTAATGAATGAGTATTATATAAAGAATGCAGAAAAGAAAATAAAGTGTCAATTACAAATGATAAAGCAGAAAGTGACAACAGAATGGAAAGAAGAAGAAGAAGGATAAAAAGTGGAGCTCAAGATATATGTAAATGAATAGGTAGAATGGTATAAAGCAAAAGAGAGAATGGTGGAAATAAAAATGCAAATATATGAAATACAGTGATTGGAAAATAAGAGAAAAAAAAGTTCTGAGTGAAAAGAATTAGAAAACAGTGAAGTAATAAAAAATAATGTCAAATAGTGTCAAACCACACTTCTACCAACCTAAATATTTCCTGCTGGTTAGAATGCTCCAAAAAGAAAGTCCCTTCTCCAGAATCACACTTCCTCCCGGCCTCAAACGTGAACTTCCCATTCTTATACCCATACCTCCTTATAAAACGGTACGGCCACGTATACAGGACCACCCCATCGTACGTATTTTTCAACTGCATAGCTGTACTATTCAGTACCAACGTATACTGCGCAGAACTATCGAGCCCGCAACGTTCCGACGCCGCCGACGGGTGAATCCTCACATTAAAAATCCCCTCCCCCGACGAACAATACAAATCATTATCCTCCTCAATACTCGTCATCGCCGACATATCATCCGGAAACGCCACTGACTGGAAAGCCGACAACCACTTAGTCTTCTCCTCCAGATTCAAAGCACAGAACTCATGCGGCAACGAATTCGTCTTCGTCGTAATAGTAAACCTGTTGTCGCCCTCCGGCGTGATTTTAATACAGTTCTCCAGAGTGATGATCCTGATCGGAGTCCCTTTAGTCTTGTCGCTGCTATCCCAGATCTCCAACCTCTCTATCCCGAACTTGGACGCCTTGAACAAGTAGCAGTACTTCTGTTGCCAGGATTTCTGCAACCGGGAGGGTTAGACAAAGGCGAGGGATGTTACAGGGTAGGGTTACCTTCATGAGGAGTTTTCCAGTTGGGGGGAGCAACAGGTAGCCTTTGTGTACTTCAAGTTCGGGTTCCATGGTGAAATGGGGCGTTTTTGCGGGCTGCTTCCAGTGTGTTAGGTTTTATCACATACATATCACTCCTTATCACTAACCTAACCTATGATGGATCATTCAAATTTCCGGAGGTGGTGTTGCCACGTTTCGGGGTTGAGGGGTTCGGGAGGGAAAAAATGGTTGGGTTGGGGGGAAGGTATGGCGATTTTGGGTGAATAAGGCGGGTTTTTCGTGTGGTGGAGGGTGGGTTTGTGAGAAATGGGAGCAGAGGTGGCGGGATTGAGAGGTTAGTGGTGGTTTGGCAACAGCGCGGAAAATGTCAAGGTTGGAGAATGTGCGGAGATGTCATTGGCGGAACAGGAACTGGATATTTTTGGTATTTTGTTGTTTGTTTAAGAGGATTTAAGTGAAAATTGGATTTGTAACAATAAGATGGTTATTTATAGTTTTTTGTTGACGTATTTTCTTAAATGTTTGTCACAAAAAGGTTAGGGTTAGGCAACCAGTTATACACACGTGAGTAAACCATAGGCGTACTTGGTTATTTTGCTTTGATTTGACATTATGTTTGAAAGGTTTTTTTTGTTTGTTTAATTTTGACCTCAATTTATTCTATTTTTCAGTTAAATAATTATCTCCACCTACAGTCCTCGTCATTATTTGTTTGGGTTTTCACTGGCGTTTTTTTTAGTACCTATATTAATAATTTACTTTTAATTTTTTTCCTTATATTTGCGATAATTTTCTTTGTGTCTGTTTTTTCCCATTTTCTTGAAGTTGTCCTCCTTTTAGTTCTATTTTTTAAATTCTTCTATCGTGCATTGTTATTTTATTCTTTGTAGTCTCAAGTTAATTTTTTTTTTGGTCAAATATACCTATAAGATTTTTTTCTAATGATATTTGCGACAATTTTCTCTGTTTTTTCTCATTTTCTTGCAGTTATCGGCGGTTATTTATATATGTTTTTTTATTTTTACTCCTTTTCAATTTTATTTTCCTTCTTCTTAAATTCTTCTCCTCCTTTTGCATAGTTCTTTGATTCTTTTTAGTATCAAGTCACGTGTTTCTCCTTTTTTCTGTTTCTGTTTTTTTTTCCTCGTAACATGACTTTTTGTTTTTGTTCTTCGAGATGCCTGTCTCTTGTATTTTTTTCGTTTTATTTTTCCTTCATTTTATTCTAGTTTTTCTATAGCTCTTCTTTTAATTGATATTTCACGTTTTTCTTTTTAATTAACTTAGCATTATCTATTTGGATTTTCACTTGCAATATTTTTTAAGTATCTACAACTTCTAGTATTCATGATCTTATTTTATTTTTTTTTTTTTTTTGGTCAAATATACCTTTAAGATTTTTTTCTAATGATATTTGCGACAATTTTCTTTGTTTTTTCTCATTTTCTTGCAGTTATCGGCGGTTATTTATATATATTTTTTTATTTTTGCTCCTTTTCAATTTTATTTTTCTTCTTCTTAAATTCTTCTCCTCTTCCTTTTGCATAGTTCTTTGATTCTTTTTAGTATCAAGTCACGTGTTTCTCATTTTTTCTGTTTCTGTTTTTTTCCCCGTAACATGACTTTTTGTTTTTGTTCTTCGAGATGCCTGTCTCTTGTATTTTTTTCGTTTTATTTTTCCTTCATTTGATTCTAATTTTTCTATAGCTCCTTTTTTAATTGATATTTCAAATTTTTCTTTTTAATTAACTTAACATTATCTATTTGGATTTTCACTTGCGATGTTTTTTAAGTATCTACAACTCTGATATTCATGATCTTACTTTTTTTTTGTCAAATATACCTATAAGATTTTTTTCTAATGATATTTGCGACAATTTTCTTTGTTTTTTCTCATTTTCTTGCAGTTATCGGCGGTTATTTATATATATTTTTTTATTTGTACTCCTTTTCAATTTTATTTTTCTTCTTCTTAAATTCTTCTCCTCCTCCTTTTGCATAGTTCTTTGATTTTTTTTAGTATCAAGTCATGTGTTTCTCATTTTTTCTGTTTCTGTTTTTTTTCCTCGTAACATGACTTTTTGTTTTTGTTCTTCGAGATGCCTTTCTCTTGTATTTTTTTCGTTTTATTTTTCCTTCATTTTATTCTAATTTTTCTATAGCTCTTCTTTTAATTGATATTTCACGTTTTTCTTTTTAATTAACTTAGCATTATCTATTTGGATTTTCACTTGCAATATTTTTTAAGTATCTACAACTTCTAGTATTCATGATCTTATTTTTTTTTTTTTTTTTTTTGGTCAAATATACCTTTAAGATTTTTTTCTAATGATATTTGCGACAATTTTCTTTGTTTTTTCTCATTTTCTTGCAGTTATCGGCGGTTATTTATATATATTTTTTTATTTTTGCTCCTTTTCAATTTTATTTTTCTTCTTCTTAAATTCTTCTCCTCTTCCTTTTGCATAGTTCTTTGATTCTTTTTAGTATCAAGTCACGTGTTTCTCATTTTTTCTGTTTCTGTTTTTTTCCCCGTAACATGACTTTTTGTTTTTGTTCTTCGAGATGCCTGTCTCTTGTATTTTTTTCGTTTTATTTTTCCTTCATTTGATTCTAATTTTTCTATAGCTCCTTTTTTAATTGATATTTCAAATTTTTCTTTTTAATTAACTTAACATTATCTATTTGGATTTTCACTTGCGATGTTTTTTAAGTATCTACAACTCTGATATTCATGATCTTACTTTTTTTTTGTCAAATATACCTATAAGATTTTTTTCTAATGATATTTGCGACAATTTTCTTTGTTTTTTCTCATTTTCTTGCAGTTATCGGCGGTTATTTATATATATTTTTTTATTTGTACTCCTTTTCAATTTTATTTTTCTTCTTCTTAAATTCTTCTCCTCCTCCTTTTGCATAGTTCTTTGATTTTTTTTAGTATCAAGTCATGTGTTTCTCATTTTTTCTGTTTCTGTTTTTTTTCCTCGTAACATGACTTTTTGTTTTTGTTCTTCGAGATGCCTTTCTCTTGTATTTTTTTCGTTTTATTTTTCCTTCATTTTATTCTAATTTTTCTATAGCTCTTCTTTTAATTGATATTTCACGTTTTTCTTTTTAATTAACTTAGCATTATCTATTTGGATTTTCACTTGCAATATTTTTTAAGTATCTACAACTTCTAGTATTCATGATCTTATTTTTTTTTTTTTTTTTTTTGGTCAAATATACCTTTAAGATTTTTTTCTAATGATATTTGCGACAATTTTCTTTGTTTTTTCTCATTTTCTTGCAGTTATCGGCGGTTATTTATATATATTTTTTTATTTTTGCTCCTTTTCAATTTTATTTTTCTTCTTCTTAAATTCTTCTCCTCTTCCTTTTGCATAGTTCTTTGATTCTTTTTAGTATCAAGTCACGTGTTTCTCATTTTTTCTGTTTCTGTTTTTTTTCCCCGTAACATGACTTTTTGTTTTTGTTCTTCGAGATGCCTGTCTCTTGTATTTTTTTCGTTTTATTTTTCCTTCATTTGATTCTAATTTTTCTATAGCTCCTTTTTTAATTGATATTTCAAATTTTTCTTTTTAATTAACTTAACATTATCTATTTGGATTTTCACTTGCGATGTTTTTTAAGTATCTACAACTCTAATATTCATGATCTTACTTTTTTTTTGTCAAATATACCTATAAGATTTTTTTCTAATGATATTTGCGACAATTTTCTTTGTTTTTTCTCATTTTCTTGCAGTTATCGGCGGTTATTTATATATTTTTTTATTTGTACTCCTTTTCAATTTTATTTTTCTTCTTCTTAAATTCTTCTCCTCCTCCTTTTGCATAGTTCTTTGATTTTTTTTAGTATCAAGTCATGTGTTTCTCATTTTTTCTGTTTCTGTTTTTTTTCCTCGTAACATGACTTTTTGTTTTTGTTCTTCGAGATGCCTTTCTCTTGTATTTTTTTCCTTTTATTTTTCCTTCATTTTATTTTAATTTTTCTATAGCTCTTCTTTTAATTGATATTTCACGTTTTTCTTTTTAATGAACTTAGCATTATCTATTTGGATTTTCACTTGCGATGTTTTTTAAGTATCTACAACTTCTAATATTCATGATCTTACTTTTTTTTTTTGTCAAATATACCTATAAGATTTTTTTCTAATGATATTTGCGACAATTTTCTCTGTTTTTTCTCATTTTCTTGCAGTTATCGGCGGTTATTTATATATGTTTTTTTATTTTTACTCCTTTTCAATTTTATTTTCCTTCTTCTTAAATTCTTCTCCTCCTTTTGCATAGTTCTTTGATTCTTTTTAGTATCAAGTCACGTGTTTCTCCTTTTTTCTGTTTCTGTTTTTTTTTCCTCGTAACATGACTTTTTGTTTTTGTTCTTCGAGATGCCTGTCTCTTGTATTTTTTTCGTTTTATTTTTCCTTCATTTTATTTTAATTTTTCTATAGCTCTTCTTTTAATTGATATTTCACGTTTTTCTTTTTAATGAACTTAGCATTATCTATTTGGATTTTCACTTGCGATGTTTTTTAAGTATCTACAACTTCTAATATTCATGATCTTACTTTTTTTTTTGTCAAATATACCTATAAGATTTTTTTCTAATGATATTTGCGACAATTTTCTTTGTTTTTTCTCATTTTCTTGCAGTTATCGGCGGTTATTTATATATTTTTTTATTTTTACTCCTTTTCAATTTTATTTTTCTTCTTCTTAAATTCTTCTCCTCCTCCTTTTGCATAGTTCTTTGATTCTTTTTAGTATCAAGTTCACGTCTTCTTCATTTTATCTGTTTCTCTTTCCTTCCCTTAACATGAATTTTTTGTTTTTGTTCTTCGTGATTTCTTTTTCTTGTATTTTTTGGCTTTGTTTTCCCTCCATTTTATTCCATTGTTTCTATAGCTCTTCTGTTAATTGATATTTCACGTTTTTTCTTTTTAATTAATTTAGCATTATCTGTTTGGATTTTCACTTACGATGTTTTTTAAGTATCTACAACTTCTAATATTCATGATCTTACTTTATTTATTTATTTTTTTTGTAAATATACCTATAAGATTTTTTTCTAATGATATTTGCGACAATTTTCTTTGTTTTTTCTCATTTTCTTGCAGTTATCGGCGGTTATTTATATATATTTTTTTACTTTTACTCCTTTTCAATTTTATTTTTCTTCTTAAATTCTTCTCCTACGTGTGCATAGTTCTTGGATTCTTTTTAGTATCAAGTCACGTGTTTCTCATTTTTTTCTGTTTCTGTTTTTTTCCTCGTAACATGACTTTTTGTTTTTGTTCTTCGAGATGCCTTTTTCTTGTATTTTTTTTGTTTTATTTTTCCTTCATTTGATTCTAATTTTTCTTATCTCCTTTTTTAATTGATATTTCAAGTTTTTCTTTTTAATTAACTTAACATTATCTATTTGGATTTTCACTTGCGATGTCTTTTAAGTATCTACAACTCTAATATTCATGATCTTACTTTTTTTTTTTGTCAAATATACCTATAAGATTTTTTTCTAATGATATTTGCGACAATTTTCTTTGTTTTTTCTCATTTTCTTGCAGTTATCGGCGGTTATTTATATATATTTTTTTATTTGTACTCATTTTCAATTTTATTTTTCTTCTTCTTAAATTCTTCTCCTCCTCCTTTTGCATAGTTCTTTGATTTTTTTTAGTGTCAAGTCATGTGTTTCTCATTTTTTCTGTTTCTGTTTTTTTCCTCGTAACATGACTTTTTGTTTTTGTTCTTCGAGATGCCTTTCTCTTGTATTTTTTTCCTTTTATTTTTCCTTCATTTTATTTTAATTTTTCTATAGCTCTTCTTTTAATTGATATTTCACGTTTTTCTTTTTAATGAACTTAGCATTATCTATTTGGATTTTCACTTGCGATGTTTTTTAAGTATCTACAACTTCTAATATTCATGATCTTACTTTATTATTTTTTTTTTTTGGTCAAATATACCTATAAGATTTTTTTCTAATGATATTTGCGACAATTTTCTTTGTTTTTTCTCATTTTCTCGCAGTTATCGGCGGTTATTTATATACATTATTTTATTTTTACTCCTTTTCAATTTTATTTTGCTTCTTCTTAAATTCTTCTCCTCCTCCTTTTTTATAATTCTTTGATTCTTTTTAGTATCAAGTTCACGTCTTCTTCATTTTATCTGTTTCTCTTTCCTTCCCTTAACATGAATTTTTTGTTTTTGTTCTTCGTGATTCCTTTTTCTTGTATTTTTGGGTTTTGTTTTCCCTCCATTTTATTCTAATTTTTCTATAGCTCTTGTTTTAATTGATATTTCACGTTTTTTCTTTTTAATTAATTTAGCATTATCTATTTGGATTTTCACTTGCGATGTTTTTTAAGTATCTACAACTTCTAATATTCATGATCTTACTTTATTTATTTTTTTTTTGGTCAAATATACCTATAAGATTTTTTTCTAATGATATTTGCGACAATTTTCTTTGGTTTTTCTCATTTTCTTGCAGTTATCGGCGGTTATTTATATATATTTTTTTATTTTTACTCATTTTCAATTTTATTTTTTTTCTTCTTAAATTCTTTTCCTCCTCCTTTTGCATAGTTCTTTGATTCTTTTTCGTATCAAGTCACATGTTTCTCATTTTTTCTCTTTCTGTTTTTTTCCTCGTAACATGACTTTTTGTTTTTGTTCTTCGAGATGCCTTTCTCTTGTATTTTTTTCGTTTTATTTTTCCTTCATTTTATTCTAATTTTTCTATAGCTCTTCTTTTAATTGATATTTCACGTTTTTCTTTTTAATTAACTTAGCATTATCTATTTGGATTTTCACTTGCGATGTTTTTTAAGTATCTACAACTTCTAATATTCATGATCTTACTTTATTTTTTTTTTTTTTTGGTCAAATATACCTATAAGATTTTTTTCTAATGATATTTGCGACAATTTTCTTTGTTTTTTCTCATTTTCTTGCAGTTATCGGCGGTTATTTATATATATTTTTTTATTCTTACTCCTTTTCAATTTTATTTTTCTTCTTCTTAAATTCTTCTCTTCCTCCTTGTGCATAGTTCTTTGATTCTTTTTAGTATCAAGTCACGTGTTTCTCATTTTTTCTGTTTCTGTTTTTTTTTCCTCGAAAGATGACTTTATGTTTTGGTTCTTCGAGATGCCTTTCTCTTGCATTTTTTTCGTTTTGTTTCCTTCATTTTATTCAAATTTTTCTATAGCTCTTCTTTTAATTGATATTTCACGTTTTTCTTTTTAATTAATTTAGCATTATCTGTTTGGATTTTCACTTGCGATGTTTTTTAAGTATCTACAACTTCTAATATTCATGATCTTAGTTTAATTTTTTTTTTTTGTCAAATATACCTATAAGATTTTTTTCTAATGATATTTGCGACAATTTTCTTTGTTTTTTCACATTTTCTTGCAGTTATCGGCGGTTATTTATATATATTTTTTTATTTTACTCCTTTTCAATTTTATTTTTCTTCTTCTTAAATTCTTCTCCTCCTTTTGCATAGTTCTTTGATTTTTTTTAGTATCAAGTCACGTGTTTCTTATTTTTTCTGTTTCTGTTTTTTTTCCTTGTAACATGACTTTTTGTTTTTGTTCTTCGAGATGCCTTTCTCTTGTATTTTTTTCGTTTTATTTTTCCCTCATTTTATTCTAATTTTTCTATAGCTCTTTTTTAATTGATATTTCACGTTTTTCTTTTTAATTAACTTAACATTATCTATTTGGATTTTCACTTGCGATGTTTTTTAAGTATCTACAACTCTAATATTCATGATCTTACTTTAATTTTTTTTTTTTGGTCAAATATACCTATAAGACTTTTTTCTAATTATGTATATTTGCGACAATTTTCTTTGTTTTTTCTCATTTTCTTGCAGTTATCGGCGGTTATTTATATACATTATTTTATTTTTACTCCTTTTCAATTTTATTTTGCTTCTTCTTAAATTCTTCTCCTCCTCCTTTTTTATAATTCTTTGATTCTTTTTAGTATCAAGTTCACGTCTTCTTCATTTTATCTGTTTCTCTTTCCTTCCCTTAACATGAATTTTTTGTTTTTGTTCTTCGTGATTCCTTTTTCTTGTATTTTTTGGTTTTGTTTTCCCTCCATTTTATTCTAATTTTTCTATAGCTCTTGTTTTATTTAATTGATATTTCACCTTTTTCTTTTTAATTAACTTAGCATTATCTATTTGGATTTTCACTTGCGATGTTTTTTAAGTATCTACAACTTCTAATATTCATGATCTTACTTTATTATTTTTTTTTTTTTTGGTCAAATATACCTATAAGATTTTTTTCTAATGATATTTACGACAATTTTCTTTGTTTTTTCTCATTTTCTCGCAGTTATCGGCGGTTATTTATATACATTATTTTATTTTTACTCCTTTTCAATTTTATTTTGCTTCTTCTTAAATTCTTCTCCTCCTCCTTTTTTATAATTCTTTGATTCTTTTTAGTATCAAGTTCACGTCTTCTTCATTTTATCTGTTTCTCTTTCCTTCCCTTAACATGAATTTTTTGTTTTTGTTCTTCGTGATTCCTTTTTCTTGTATTTTTGGGTTTTGTTTTCCCTCCATTTTATTCTAATTTTTCTATAGCTCTTGTTTTAATTGATATTTCACCTTTTTCTTTTTAATTAACTTAGCATTATCTATTTGGAATTTCACTTGCGATGTTTTTTAAGTATCTACAACTCTAATATTCATGATCTTACTTTATTTATTTTTTTTTTTTGGTCAAATATACCTATAAGATTTTTTTCTAATGATATTTGCGACAATTTTCTTTGGTTGTTCTCATTTTCTTGCAGTTATCGGCGGTTATTTATATATATTATTTTATTTTTACTCCTTTTCAATTTTATTTTTCTTCTTCTTAAATTCTTCTCCTCCTCCTTTTGCATAGTTCTTTGATTCTTTTTAGTATCAAGTCACGTGTTTCTCATTTTTTCTGTTTCTGTTTTTTTTCCTCGTAACATGACTTTTTGTTTTTGTTCTTCGAGATGCCTTTCTCTTGTATTTTTTTCGTTTCTGTTTCTCTTTTAAATTATCTTCACCCTCAATTCTCTTCATTATTCATTTGGATTTTCACTTGCGGTTTTTTTTAAGTATCTACAACTTCTAATATTCATGATCTTACTGATTTTTTTTTTTTTTTTGGTCAAATATACCTATATTTTTTTCTAATTTAATCGACATTTCACGTGTTTTTCTTTTAAATTATCTTCACCTTCAGTCTTCTTCATTATTTATTTGGGTTTTCACTTCCGATTTTTTAGTGTATGATGTATAGTGTCCGAAATACTACAAGTTATAGTTCCTTTTGTGCGGTTGTTTATCGACTCAATCCCACCGTCATAAATCAAGTGTGTGTGGGTTTGCCTTATTAACTGCTACATTGTCGTTTTCACAGTACCCTAATTTTACGTCATCCATATAACGTTGCGGTATTTGAGACACTATACATAATCTTATTTTAATTTTTTTTTCAAATATACCTATAAGATTTTTTTCTAATAATTATATTTGCGATAATTTTGTTTGTTGTTTCTCATTTTGTTGAAGTCGTCGCCGTTTACTTATATTCTACTTTTTTCTCATCACTTTCCTGTTTAATTTTTTAAAAATTTTCCCTTAACATTAATTTTTTTTTGTTCTTCGCGACTTCTTTTTCTTGTATTTTTGTTATACTTCATGTTTTTCTTTCAAATTATTTTTTTATATTCATGATCTTACTTATAAGGGGAGGATTAAGGGACAGGAGGTTATGGAAATTATTAAAAGAAGAAAAAAAATTAGAGAAAGCATAATCATTAAAGTTGTCTGAGAGACTTTTTCGAGTGTGAACTTTTAACCGAAAAACCCATAATTCGCATTTTTGTTGTACAGTTCGTGGAAAGTTTCACAACTATAAAGTATTACGTTAGTTTTTTATTCGTCGCTTTTAAGCGACTTAACGACTTCCAGTTTCCATCGATTTATCGTTGCTTTTTGTTCTTCGTCTTGTCCTTTGTAAAATCCTTGTTACTAGCGAGTTTTTTGGTAGCGATACATGTAATGAAAAAAAATCATGAACAACACTTCCCTTTTAATGAACGAATAGAAAAAAAGTTTATACATTTACTTTGTATATGTATTCAAATAAATTATATTAAAAAATAACCATGAGAACTATAGATAATAGCATATAGACGTACATCGAGAGAAACATTTAAATATTTTTTCACAATTATTATTTAAAGATTAAGTCTATGCCCCTCCTTTGCATCAATGAATTTTTTTTTTTGATAATTTTCTAACGAAAATTCATTAGAATAGAGTAGTGACGATAACAATACATATTCAATAACACCTAATCACATTTATTAGGAACATTTATTTATAACTATTTTACTGAGAGAGCGCGCTCCGGGGCCCCGTACACGTCTCAGGATGAAAAAACATTTTTACAGGAAGATGCAACTCATCGATGTGGGTCATAATTGATTGATTCAGTATCACAGCAAATATTTCATATAGTGGGTGGTTGTAAAGTAATTAATCACTCTCGCTACGCAAACTGACATAAAAATGAATTTTCATCAATAAAATTGAAAAAGGCACCGTTTACATTTACAAGGGCGCGGGCGCCTCGGAGCTCGTTCACGGGGTGTCTAAATGTTTAACATCATCAAAACGACCTTAGGTACTTGTTGTGATTGTATTGAGCAGCTCGAGCTTACTATTATGTATAAAAAATAATTCTTGGCGTACGGACAATGGACACTTGTATAACGCGTGTAAAAAAATATTCTTCGATGTTAAACATTTAAGTGAAACACAAACTCAGCTTACATCGTAAATATTTAACACCATCTAAACACATATGTCATGAGGTACATCGAATTGGCACAAAACTACAATCAACCGGTATATATATATCGATAAAACATTCGATGTTTCCGTACAAATTCGAATTTTCTGGACATTAATACTGGAACAAGGCCACAGCATCAGTTAAAACCGTCATGACTAGAAGGAACAATATCGAACCCATTTTTAGTCCTTTTGTATTGCTTTTTACTCACTATTTACGTCGTCTAATAGCTAGTTTAGGGATGCACATATCCAGTATGCGCGACAACTAAACCAAGTTAAAAAACTATAACACTTTCAGATTCACAGCCATCAAAACAAAAATGCAAGGACGGAAAACATTGTTTCGTGGACACAATCGTATTGTTACGAGGTTCTCGGGAGCTGAAACCAAAAGCGCGACACGGAAAATCGAAAGCTGACAGAGTCGGGCGCGAAAAGCGAAAAACACCGACGGCGCGGTTCGAATCGACCGCCAAATTTGGTTACCGAGTGCTGCCAACAACGCCAATTCAAAACACTAAACGGGTGCGCCGCACCAAATAAATATACTATAGCACGCAGAGATCAAAGGACTAGGCTTTGGAATTTTCAAATCGGCGCTTTTCGCCTTTTCAACTTACTATATCTACCTAAGATAGAAAATGTAATTCGTTATTATATAATTTTTTTTTCTTTTAATGTGACTTGTGGACTCGACGGGGACGGGGTGCTCTCGGGCACTCGCTTCCAAAATTGGGGGCCCGTTCAAAAAATTCACACAGAGTGGTTTCGGTCTTTTTGTTTCTTCTTCAATTTTTTCGTTGTGTATTCTTTAATTTAAACTCTCTTTATAATCATTTTTCACTCTTTCGGCATTTATCTGCCATATTTTGGCTTTTGCAGTAACTTGGTATTCAAGACATTTCATCTTCTCGTCCTCTCTCTCTCTCTCTCTCTTTTTCACGATAACATAATTAAGCACTCTTTCCGCCTAACTTTCGTCTTTATATATGTTTTCACTCTGTAACAATATTTCTGTGCCTGATTTTTCGCAAATAGGTTTTCTTTCGAATTTCCTTCTATCTACTATTTTTTTAAACTTCTCCCTTTTCCGTACTTCGGCGACGTGTGATCATTCTTTTAGATTCCTCTGTATCAGGGCCTTCGCTGTACGTCTGTATTCAAGACATTCCATTATACTGTCCTCTCTCTCCCTCTTACGTAAATTGACACCCTTTGCATCTCTTCCTTTCCTGATCTTCCGCAAGTTTTCTACATTCTCACAAATAAGTTGTTTACCTACTGCTGTTATCGACTCCTTTTTACCTTCTCTTTTTCATTTCATTCTATCATGGTGACGTAATTTCCGTTTTTAATCCTGACTTTCGTCCTTTGTTTTTTTCACTCTGTTATGATATGTCTTTGCCAGATTTTTCACTAATAAATTTATTTTCAAGACGTTCTTGTCATTCTTAGGAGTTTCCTTTTATGTTCTATTTTTCGAACTTCTTCCTCTCCCGTAATTCGGCGACACGTTGGTCATTCTTTTCTATTCCTCTTTGTCTGAGCTTCGTAGATTTTCTAAACTCTCACCATTAAATCCATATTTAAGACATTCTCTCATCTTTCTCTTTCTCTCTTACGTAAATGGGCACTCTTTTCATTTCTTCTTTGCCTGATCTTCTAAGGCCTTTCTGCATTCTTAATGAAAAGTTTATGTTGTTGTTATCAATTTATTTTCATATTTTACGCCCACACATGACGTAACTGGACACTCTTTTCGGTTCTTCTTTGCTTGATGATCCGCCACTTTTCTACATTCTCACCAAAAAGTTTACGCATTATTATTATCGATTCTTCACTAGTAAATTTACTTTCATTCTTAGACGTTTCCTTTTATCTCCTATTTTTGAAACTTCGTCCTCTTCCATAATTCGGCAGTGCATTGATCATTCTTTTCGATTCCTCTTTGTCCGAGCTTCGCAAATTTTCTAAGCCCGGATTAGTAAATCTATATTTAAGACACTCTTTTCATTTCTTCTTTGTATGATCTTTCGCAGCTTTTCTACAAGCTTTCTCTCTTCTTTCCTTCTGTGCGAACCTTTCGCCCGGGCTCCGCAGTCTGCCCCCGCCGCCGGCCCGGCCTAGCCGAGCGCGCCCCCGCCCCGCGTGTCCCGCCGCCGCCAAGCGCCGCCCCCGCCCCTCGAACAGCATCAGCGCGAGGTGTTGATGTGCGTCGTCAGGTGCTTGGACAGGTAGTCGGCCCTCGCGAAGCACTTCCCGCACATGTCGCAGTGGTAGGGCCGCTCGCCGGTGTGGATGCGGAGGTGGCGGGTGAGGTCGCTCTTGCCCCCGAAGGCCCGCCCGCAGAAGAGGCAGACGAAGGGCCGCTCGCCGGTGTGCTTGCGGACGTGGAGCTTGAGGTTCTCCTTGGAGCGGACGCACTTGCCGCAGAAGGGGCAGGCGAAGCGGCGCTCGCGCTGCTTGTCGACGGCGTCCGACCGCAGGAAGCCGATGAGGGAGGGGTCGTGGGAGGCGCGCAGGATGTCCATGCTGCCGGAGGGGTACGAGAGGGCCATGGAGTCGATGGTGTCGTCCTGGTCGGCGTCGGCCTTCTCGGCGTCGGAGGAGGCGCCCTCGCCTGAAAAACGACATTCTAGCCTTAATTAGAAGCTTAATTAACCATGTCTTAACTTCCTAATTAATTACCCTCTGCAGGCACCTGCATCCTCTCGACTGCGCCACTTTCGCTCCCTCCTAATTTACACTTTAATGCTCAATTTAAATTTAAACCTAGCCGCTCACCTGCATCATCATTCAAGTTCTCTTCTTTCTTCACCACCACCACGCCCTCCTCCTTCCCCTCCACCACGATGGTCTCGTTCGAGCTGGACACCTGGTCGCTACTATTATCCACCCCCTTGCTTTCCTCCCCGCTACTCTTCGCCGCCTCCCCGCTCTTCCCGTGCAGTTTCTCCAGAGCGTGGTTTAGCCGATGCTTCTTGAACGACTTCAAGTACCTAAACTGCATCCCACACACGTCGCACGAGAACAACTTGTCCGCTGGAAGCCGCGCCCGATGGTTCTGCTCCCGGTGCTTGACATACGCCGATCGGTACCTGCGCCAAACGCCGATTTAGTAGTGCGCTGAGCACAAGGCCCGGCGCTCGATTTTCCACTATACCTGTAGCTCTGGCCGCACTGCTCGCAGATGAAGGGTTTCTCCAGCGAGTTCAGGGAGCCGATGTGCTGGAGGGCCGTGTGCTGCTCGAGAAGCCAGATGGAGGGAAAGGCGGCCATGCAGGAGGGGCAGCGGAAGAGCTCCTCGCCAATGAGGGACGGGTGGATGAGGCCCACCTCGAGAATGGACGAGGGGAGGGAGGGGAAGGGCAGGGCGAAGGGGGTGGAAGAGCGGCTGCTCTGGGTGCTGGAGGGGCGCTCGAGGGGGGAGCCGGTGGGGCGGTCCGCGTCCACGGAGGCCTGCAAGAGTGAATTTTTTATTGAGTTTAAATCGGGAGGGATCGATGATGCGGTGCAGGGGTCGATGGGGTGAATTATTGATGGGGTGTGGTGCACGAGATGGGTTTATGGGTCGCGATGGGGTGGTTTTTTGTGGGGAGAAATGGTCGAGAGTTGAATGGAAGTACCGGTTTTGGGCACTTTTCGAAAAAAATAAACGAAAAGATGGAACTAAAACGAGATGAGTGGCGATTTTTCCTAGAATTTGTACATCTAGACAATCAAAATAAGTAAAAATGGACAAAATACAGCAAAATGGGCTTTTTTGGCACAAATCACGTGAAAGAATTTTTTCATCTTTTGATTTTGGATCAAGACATGCATTTTTTTTAGTCGACGGGAATCGTAGAATTTGAACGAAAAGCCCAGTTAACGATAAATTAAAAAAAAATACCATTTTTGGGTACTTTGAAATTTCTATTTGTTTTTTGGGGGATTTTTTTGAACATTTTTACGTCCATTGTGAAGTTTAGAGAAAAATAAAACCCAAATAATGGCAAACGGAAGACAATTGTCCCAATTTTAAAATCTACATTATTACACAAATTTATCATTTTTGGGTAGTTTTCAAGTGGAAAACATTTTGTTGTAGACATTTTTTATGAAAAATTACCGTATTTGTGTACCTTTTACCAACTTTTTTTGCAGTTGATGTTCCGCCCAAAATGAGGTAAAAATGACGAATTCGATATTTGAAGAGATCACTCTTCGGGATTTTGAAAATAATACATCTAATAATTATATCGATTTTGGGTACTTTTCGAAGAAAAAGAAGGAGCTTGACCGAAAACTGTGGAGATTTTTCGTGGAATTTATATATTTAGATAACCAAAATTAGTAAAAATAAACAAACTAAATTAAGATTGCCTTTTTTGGGTCCCTATCACATGAATAAATCTTTTCACATTTTGACTTTTGATCAACATAGATTTTTTTAGGTCGATGGAAATTGCAAAATCTGGACCGAAAGCCCAGTCAACGATAAATTAAAAAAAGTTACCATTTTTGGGTACTTTGAAATTTCTATTTGTTTTTTTTTTTGGGGGATTTTTTTGAAAATTTTTACATTCATTGTGAAGTTTAGAGACAAATAAAACTCAAATAATGACAGATGAAAGAAAATTGTCGCATTTTTAAAATTCACAATATTACAGAAATTTACCATTTTTTGGTAGTTTCCAAGTGGGAAACTTCTTGTTGTAAAACAGTTGTAGAAACTTTTTATGAAAATTAAAAGCAAACAAAAATGTACGTTAGATGTTCATTCTGTGTATTAAATATAAAGCAAAATTACCGTATTTGGGTACCTTTTAATATTTTTTTTGAAGCTGATGTTCGATCCAAAATGAGTTAAAAACTATTTGGGTTTTGGGTACTTTTCGAAAAAAAAAAAAATAAAAAGATGGAGCTTGACCGAGAAGTGTGGAGATTTTTCGTGGAATCTCTAGATCTAGATAATCAAAATTAGTAAAAATAGACAAATTAAATTAAGATTGACTTTTTTGAGCTCCTATCACATCAATAAATTTTTTCACATTTTGACTTTGGATCACTATATATTTTTTTAGTCGATGGAAATTGTAAAATCTGACCGGAAAGTCCAGTTAATCCTAAATTTAAAAAAATTACCATTTTTGGGTACTTTGAAATTTCTGTTTTTTTTTGGTGATTTTTTTGAAAGTTTTTACGTATATTGTGAAGTTCAGAGAAAAATAAAACTCAAACAATGACAGATGGAAGAAAATTGTCCCACTTTTAAAAATCTACATCATTCGAGAAATTTACCATTTTTCAGTAGTTTTCAATTGGGAAAGCTTTTGTTGTCACATTTGTAGAAATTTTTAATGAAATTTAAAAGCAAAAAAATTGTACGTTACTTATTTATTATGTTTATTAAGTATAAAGTAACTTTTATTTATTTTTGCAGTTGATGTTCGATCTAAAATGAGTTAAAAATGATGATTTGCAGAGATAATTTTTGGGAATTTTGAAAATAATACATCTAATAATTATATGGATTTTGGGTACTTTTCGAAAAAAAAAAAAATTGAAAGATGGAGCTTGACCGAGAAGTGTGGAGATTTTTCATGGAATTTGTAGATCTAGATATTCAAAATTAGTAAAAATAGACAAATCAAATTAAGATTGCCTTTTTTGGGCACCTATCACATAAATAAATCTTTTCACATATTGACTTTGGATCAAGATTTAGTCGATGGACATCGTAAATTCTGAACCGAAAGCCCAGTTAACGATAAATTAAAAAAAGTTACCATTTTTGGGTACTTTGAAATTCGTTTGTTTTTTTGGGGATTTTTTTTACGTCTATCGTGAAGTTCAGAGAAAAATAAAACTTAAATAATGACAGAAGGAAGAAAATTGTCCCTCGTTTAAAATTCACAATATTACACAAATTTGCCATTTTTGGGTATTTTCAAGTGAGAGACCTTTTGTTGCGAAACAGTTGTAGAAATTTTTGATGAAGGTTAAAAGCAGGAAAAAAAAGTACGTTACTTGTTCATTCTGTGTATTAAATATAAAGCAAAATTACCGTTTTTGGGTACCTTTTACTAATTCTAATTTTTTTTGCAGTGGATGTTCGATCCAAAATGAGTTAAAAATGACGAATTCGATATTTGAAGAGATAATTTTTGGGAATTTTGAAAATAATACATCTAATAATTATATCGATTTTGGGTATTTTTCGAAAAAAAAATTAAAAGATGGAGCTTGGTCGGGAAGTGTGGAGATTTTTCGTGGAATTTGTAGATCTAGATACTCAAAATTAGTAAAAATAGGTAAATTAAAGTACAATTGCCTTTTTTGGACCCCTATCACATGAATAAATCTTTTGACATAATGACTTTGGATCAAGATATATTTTTTCAGTCGACGGAAGTTGTAAATTCTAAAGGAAAAGTTCAGTTACCGATGAATGTAAAAAAAAAAATCACAATTTTTGGGTATTTTCAAATTTCTGTTTGTTTCTTGGAATTTTTTTTTTTTTCAAAATTTTGTCTCTATAAATCCATATTGACTATTAACAAATTTTCCTTTTTTGGGTAACTTTCAAACAGTGAAATTTTTTGTTGTAAAAGAGAAATTTTTGATGAAATTTAAAAGCAAAAAAAAATAATACGGTTTCGTTTGACCTAAAATGAGTTAAAAATGACGAATTCAATATTTGAAAAGATAACTTTTGGGGGTTTTCGAAAATAATAAATATCTAATAATAAGTCTAATAATTGTATCGACTTTTCGAAAACAATGAAGATGGAGCTCGAGAGAAATATGAGATTTTGCGTAGAACTTATAGGTTTAAAAATCAAAATCAGTAAAAGTGGACAAATTAAATCAGGATTGCCTTTTTTGGGCACCTACCACGTGAATGATTTTTTTTACAATTTGTTCTTTTTTAACCAATTGAAATTGTAAAATCTGAACTAAAAGCCCAGTAATCGAAAAAATTAAGAAAGTTACCATTTTTGGGTAGTTATACAAGTATCTTTTTTGGAAATTTTTGCGTCTATCTTGGAGTGTAACGAAAAATAAAACTCAAATAATGACGGAAAAAGGAAAGTTGTTAAACATAATGCAAAATTACCGTTTTTGGGTACCTTTTACTCCTTTTCAATTTTTTTGCTGTTGAAAATTTACCTAAAATGAGTTAAAAATGACGAATTTGACATTTGAAAAGACCACTTACTTTTCGAAAACAATGAAAGGTGGAGATCGAATGAGATGTGTGGAGATTTTACTATAACTTCAAAAATCAAAATGAGTAAAAATGTAAAAAATAAATTAGGATTGCCTTTTTTGGGGCACCTAGCACGTGTATAAATACTTATTTTCATATTCTGATTTTCGTTTAAGATGATTTTTTTTAGTCAACAGGACGATAGATTAAAGAAAGTTACCATTTTTGGGTACTTGCAAATATCTTCTTTGGGAATTCTTTTGTAAATATTTCGTCTATTGTGAAATTTGGAGAAAAATAAAACTCAAATCATGACAAATGGAAGAAAATAGTGCCACTTTGAAAATCCATATTACAAAAATTTACCGTTTTTGGGCTTTTTGCAAGTAGGGGGACCTTTTGTTGTGAAACAGTTGTCATTTTTGATGCAATCTAAAAGAAAAAAGATGGTAGATTACTTATTCAGCCTGTTTGTCAAATATAAAGCAAAATGACCGTTTTTGGGTACCTTGAATTTTCTGCAGGGAGATTTCAAACATAATAAAATCGATTTTGGGTACTTATCGAAAAAGGGGCCCGCACTAAAATCGAGGATGATTCAAAACCCACATATCAATACATATTTTATTTGTCAAAAATGGTTTTTACAGCTATGATATGCATTTTCTCTTAACAGTAAGCATTGCAGACAATGGCAAAAAAGGATGAGTCTGACAACAATTCCAAGTACAACATATAGATAAACAATGTGAAGTCCTGATAAATAATAACTATCGTGGCAAAGGTAACCGTTCAAGATGGAAAAAACGTGACACGAAAACGTCGGTCCTCAATCACCATCGTCACGGTGTCACTTTTCCCCATCCCCAAACCAAGGTAGGTAGGAATTTTTTGTGACTACCGCAATTGCTACATACTGCCATTACATGAACTCACTAATTTGAAGTGCAAATGAAACTTTATTCTACCGTTTTAAAGCTCTAGTGTCAGTTTCCTTATGCGCTCTGAGTGTAGATTATCCAAGCTGATTAAAAAAATATCAAAAATACCGTCACGTCCCGACAAAGAAAATCCACATCTTAAGTACCCAACTCAACGCAAGACAACCAACCATTTTCGACACCGGACGCGGTCACGTGAGCGCGCGCCTCGACTTAAGTACGATCGAGCGGCCAATGAGGCGCAGTCGTGATGCCCGAGTATCTAATAAAAATCAACATGTTTTGTAAAATATTATTATTCACTAGTTTTTAACAAATATGGACTTACAACATGGATTATGGAGCCGAATGCAGTGTAGTGCACAGTGTTTATTATACATAAAATCTAGTATGAATCACAATGGGGAAATTAAAGTTCTGCAAGTTTTCAATATATAAAATACAAAAACTTAACAACATCACTAGTCTATTATGGTATTGGCACTCAACTAAGCGAAACTTTTTCAAATTATTCAACGTCGGCTAGAACTGTCTCTATTGTAGTAACTGGTGTGACTGAACGAAAAACGACGAATGAAACCCGGGGACGGTTCGTGCGTTGACGAAACGTCGAAAAGTGATGTTGGTCAGTTTATATCTAAATATATTGTATTCGTATTCTATTGTTAGTGGAAGTGAGTGGCCCTGAGCTACCATAGAATTAGAGATCCCGATGGGTTGTTATTCACAAAGCTAGTGGCGGGGGCCGTCGACCGGTTTCGCAGCGACCGAAATTTACAGCTCGGCTATCCCTCCACGGTCGGACCGTGGAGGAAAACCGAGTCCGAACTATATGTGTTTCGGGTGTGGAAAAGTGGCGGTCGATGGGCCCCATGGTACGATAGTGTGTCCTTAATTAACAAAACGTCCTATCTTAACACTTACAGTTAAAAAATCGCTCATCCTACGGGTGTTTCGACATCACATAAATTAGTAAACCGTACATGAAGCATGTGTTCACGAAAAGATCACAAAAAAGCAAATAAAAAATAATAATTTAACAAGACGAGATTGTTTTCATCACAGACTATCACAGATAACATCTGCAATTGTTTTAAAAAATTTCCTCGTGTTCCCTACACTCACTGGATTTCCACTGAATTTCGCATAAGATACAGAAACCGACTGTTTCTCGATGTAGTACAGTTCCAGGACGACCGATCCGCGTAAGGCAGTGTGGGTTAGGTTATCACTTCGACACTGCCTTAACCTCACTTTTGGTAATGACTGTATAAGTTTAGAGGCACTCGTTATGATGATATCAGTCAGGCAAGACGTGCCGACCACTGAGTATCCGGTTGAGTATCCACAAAAACCAGAATTACACTACTCAACTAGAATCATCTATGTACAACAATATATATTTCTCTATTAAAAATATTATAAATATACTCTCTTAAGTAGGAAACAAAAATAGTAGTCCAAACTTATGACTAAGGCGTCTAGGTGCTGATATATATGCAGTAGCTGAGTACGACCAGGCGTACATGTATATCCCGCGGGGGCGGACCCGGGCCGGGCCACGCCCACAGCCCGCCACACAGCACGCAACTCTCACCCCTAACGAAATCAACCAAATCAATTTTTTCCACAAAAATACAGCTTTCTTGTGCTCGTGTGACCGAAATCTCAAAATATCATTGTCGTTGTCACCCCGCCCCCGGTGCGCCCCCGCGCATCATAAATATTAAATCTACTCTATTTGTATATGATTATTGCTATATATTTCCCATGGTAAACAATCATCTCTAAAAAACAAAGGAACAACACATTGCAGGATATTGCTATGGTAAACGGCACCTCGCACCGGTCAGTGGTCAGCTTTAGTGTTAAGAAAGTACTAACCAAAGCGTGTGCCGAATTTCCTCCCTGCATTCATCATAATACTGCAAAGGTACATTTAATACCCTAACATATTAAGTAACTAAGGCGGCGCCAATGGAATGGATATCACTCACTCTGCGTGGAAGATCACCTATAACTCGCCACCAGACCCACATTAACAACCCGAGTTTCGTACTTGTCGCACCCTCATCCTTGTCAGCAACCGGGTGTGCTGATGCAGGTCCGGCTTTCGAGCGTACGGAATGGGGCCATGTCGTGGAGCGCCACTGCGTGCAGTGGCGGGGGCTGAAGGCGGTATATCACATGGTTAAGTAATTCGAAGATTTAAAATTAAAAATAAATTAAGTCCAAAAAGCACACATATCACGCGTTTTCGAAATTTAAAGTAATTACGAATATCACATTAAATATTTTTGTGGCGGGGCTGGGGCCACGTCGGCGTGGGGGCAGTCTCGAAATTACCCTTTTTAAATTAAAAAAAAATGTGCGGCGTTTTTCCGAAAAATGTGAAAATTTTACTTTTATTAAAAAATTTGGTGTGATTGATTCGGTTTTATGTACCCAGAAGTGCCATTTTTGGGTGCTTTTGAGAAAGCATTTACCCAAAAAAAACAAAATCGCTTCATTAACCAAAATTTTACGTTTGGTGTAAGAGAATTAAGAACATCACCGTTTTGACCGTGGCGGTTTCCAAAAGTACCGTTTTTTGGCCACGTGACGCAAAAATTGCCGATTTTGGGTACCTTATAGGAAAAATAGAACCCAAAAAAATCTTTCTAAAACCTAATACAACAATTACGCCACCATTTTTTCGTTTTTGCGTTCCAAAAGTACCATTTTTGGCCACGAGATTTTGAAGACTTTCAATTTCTCAGAATTAAATGCAAATAAATGAAATTTACACTAATTTCAAATTTTGGTGTGAATGATTCGGGATTTTATGCACATGGAAGTGCATAAAATCCCGAATGCATGGTGGAAATGGGTACTTTTGAGAAAGCATTTGCCCAAAAAAACTAAAATGATGTAAGTGGATTAAGAACATCATAGTTTTGATCGTGGCGCTTTCCAAAAGTACCATTTTTTGGCCACGTAATGCAGAAAACGTTCATTTTGGGTACTCTTTTGGGAAAAAATCTACCCAAAAAAAGTCGTTATTTTATCTAATATCTGTCTCCAAGACAAGATTAACACCACGATTTTTTGGCCACGAGATTTTGAAGACTTTATTTTTCAGAATTAAATGCAAATACGAGTAAATGAAATTTACAATCATTTAAAATTCTAGTGTAACTGAGTCGGGATTTTTTTTTTTTGGGTACTAATGGAAAAAATAATTAAAAAAAAAACCCTAAATTGTCATTCTTGTGGCGGTTTTCCGAAAGTACGATTCTTTGGCCACGGGATGCAAAAATTACCGTTTTTGGGTACTTTTGGTAAAAAATTTAACCCAAAAAAATCTTAGGCGTAATGTCTGGGTCCAAGACAAGATCACCGTCACAGTTTTTTGAGATTCGGCGTTCTAAAAGTACCATTTTTTGGCTACGAAATTTTGAAAACGCTTTCTATTTTTCACAATTAAATGCAAACAAATGAAATTTCGAAACACTCAATTAAAATTTAGGTGTCAAAAAAAAATAATAAAAAACGCTAAATTGTCATTATTAAAGCCAACATTTACGTCTAAGGACTTTGGTTTTTGATCTTGGAGGTTTTCCAAACATACAATTTTGTCCACAGGATGCGCAAAAATTGACATTTCGGGTACTTTTGGGCTAAATCTAACCGAAAATTTTTTCTTAAACCAATATTTGCGTCTAAGGTAACAATTACGCCACAATTTTTTTTGGACGCGTGTCCCAAAAGTACCATTTTTTGGCCACGAGATTTTGAAGACTTACTATTTTTCGGAATTAAATGTAAATAAATCAAATTTACAAATACTCGGTTAAAAATTTGGTATGATTGATTCGGCAATTTAAGCATCGGGAAGTGCCATTTTTGGGTACTTTTGGAAAAAAAATTAAAAAACCCTAAATTGTCATTATTAAACCAACATTTACGTCCAAGAATTTGAGATTTTTTATGGCAGCGGTTTTCGAAAGTACAATTCTTTAGCCACATGACACAAAAATTGCCGTTTTAGGGTACTTTTCGGAAAAATCTAACTCAAAAAAATCTTTCTTACACCTAATGTCTCCGTCCAAGACAAAATCACCGCTACAATTTTTCAAGACCTGGCATTCCAAAAGTACCATTTTTTGACCGTGAAATTTTGAAAAAGCTTTCTATTTTTAAAAATTAAATGCGAATAAATTAAATTTTCAAACACTCAATTGAAATTTCAGTGCGAAAAAAAAAACCTCTAAATTGTCATTATTAAACCCAACATTATTTACGTCTAAGGATTTTGGTTTTTGATGGTGGCGGTTTTCCGAAAATACAATTTTGGCCACTTTTGGGCAAAATCTAACCAGAAAAATTCTTTCTTAAACCTAATATTTGCGTCCAAGGCAACAATTACGTCCCAAAAGTACTATTTTTTGGCCACGAAATTTTGAAAAGGCTTATTAGTTTTCAGAATTAAATGTAAGTAGATCAAATTTAGAAACATTCAGTTAAAAATTTGGTGTGATTGATTCAGCAACTTAAGCACCGGGAAGTGCCATTTTTGGGTACTTTTGAAAAAAAAAAAAAATTTAAACCCTAAATTTTCATAATTAAAGTGAACATTTACGTCTACGAATATTAGGTTTTTGATAGTTGTGGTTTTCGGTAAGTACAATTTTTCGGCCATGGGACGCAAAAATTGCTGGTTTTGGGTACTTTTGGGAAAAATCCAACCAAAAAAACCTTTCTCAAACCTAATATCTGCGTCCAAGGCAAGATTAAACCAGCATTTTTTGGGACGCAGCGTTCCAAAAGTACCATTTTTTGGCTACCAGACTTTGAAAAAGTTTTCTATTTTTCAGAATTAAATATAAATAAATGAAATTTACAAATACTCATTTAAAAAATTGGTGGTGGAATTGGAAATTTACGCACCAGGAAGTACCATTTTTGAGTTCTTTTGAAAAAAATAAAAAATGAAAAACCCTTTGTGCCGGTTTTCCGAAAGTACATTTTTTTGGCCACCTGACGCAATAATTGCCGTTTTTGGGTATTTTTGGGACAAATTTACCCAAAAAATTCTTTCGTCACATATCTACGTCCAAGACACGATTAACGCCACCATTTTTTGGTCACAAGATTTTGACAGGAATTTCTATTTTCATAATTAAATGCAAGTAAATTAAAATTACACTCATTTAAAATTTTGGTATAATTGATTTGAGAATTTAAGCGCTGGGAGTGCCATTTTTGGGTACTTTTGAAAAAAATTATTGACAAAAAAGCCTAAATTGTCATTATTAAACCAACATTACGTCTAGGAAATATCAGGTTTTTGATTGTGGTTTTCGAAAATTTAAATTAAACCCAGATTTACGTCTAGGACGAGAAGATGAAAATCGCCATTGCTGGGGCGGGGCGTCCGCCCAAAATTACCATTTTTGGCCATAAAACTTGAAAAATAGCTTCGATTGTATAAATTATGTAAATAGAAAAAATTTGATAAATATTCAATACCGTTTTGCGTTAATTAACTTTAATATGCTTGTAATTAAAAAAGGGTACTTTTGAAAACCGACTAAAAATGAAAAAAACATTTTTTGGGGGCGATTTTTGCAAAATTTTTGGGCATTTTTCCAAACTAGAATTGGAGAAACAATAAATTGTGGATTTTTTAAAGAGCAGTACCCATCACTTGTGGGTAATTTGGTACTACACGGACCAATAAAATGTAAAAACTTGTAATCTTTCGAGTCGATTTTTGGGTACTTCGTAGACCTGCCCCCCGCCGCCCCCTCCCCGCGCGCCCCTTCAGCCCCTCGCCCCTACCTCACCCCCTAGTACACCATTAACTAACTTATAGTTCTATCACAGCTCTTGCAGATGCCATCACGCCCCCACCCCAGCGCCCCGCCCCCCTAGTGCGGGCTCTCCTCCTCGGTGTCCAGCGGGCTCGGGGACAGGAACTTCCTCACGTACTTGGGGTAGTGCGTCTTCTCGTGCGCCTTGAGTATCGTCGACCTCGAGAAGGTCTTCCCGCAGAGGGCGCACCTGAAGGGCCGCTCCCCCGTGTGCACCCTGCAGTGGTCCTTCATGTGGTGCCTCAGCTTGAAGGCCTTGCCGCAGAACTCGCACTTGAAGGGGCGGTCGCCGGTGTGGACCGGCAGGTGCGAGATCAGGCTGCTCACGTCCGGGAAGCTCTTGCCGCAGAACTTGCACAGCACGACGCCGCCCGCCGCCTCCAGCTCGGCGTCGGCGGTGGGCGGCTGGTCGGTGGGGTCCGGCGGCGGCGCGGCGCCCCACGGCGGCGGCAGCTGCTCGCGGTACTTGAGCGTCTCCAGCGAGTGCGACAGGATGTGCCGCGTCAGCTTGCTCTGGTGGGGGAAGGAGGTGCCGCAGTACATGCACGGGTAGAGGCGGGGCGAGCCTTCGCGGTCCAGCTCCTGCAACCAAGCGAGACATCAACTTCTGCGGGGGGGAGGGGTGCTTTGCCGTCCGAGAAGTTGACGCCGGCTGGCGCTGGAGCTGGGGGGAGGGGCCGCGGCGCGGGGCGGAGTCAACTTCCTGACGGCAAGGCGCAGGGAGGGGCTTCGAGAGGCGCACGGAGTGCGGTTGGAGGACTTGTTCGATCTACAGACCGGCGCGGATTCAGGCCAATGTCGACTCTAAGCGTTCAGAGGTGAATTGATGCACATCCACTGATAAGAAGTAACGGGTTTCCGGGCAAGAATTATTAGGTCGGGTTTTATAACAATGTTTAATTTTTCAAATTTTCGATTCTTTTTTTTATGATTTTTCACTTTTTTTCAGTGTTTCGATTTTCCAACCTTTAGATGTTTCAATTTCCAGATTTTTCAGTTTCTCGATTTCTCAATTTTTTTGTCTGCTCAATTTTTTATTCGCAATTTTTCTAGTTTTCATTTTAAATATGCAATCATAATTATTATAATTTTTAAACTCTTTCATTATTTCAATTTCCGATTTTAGATTTTTTTTAACTTTTTTATTTATTCAGTTTTTCAATTTGTCGATTTTTGGTTTTTCAGTTCTCGATTCGATTTGTTTTTTCTTCTTTCCAATTTTTCGATATGATTCGTTTTTTCTTCTTTCCAAGAAATAAAGATTTTGAAATTACGCATTACAATTGAACTGAGGGCGGGTGGGCGGGGCTTAAATTTTGCCCCTTATTCTTAATATCGATGGTCTTCTTCTCAAAGAAATATGATAATCGAAACCGGTTACTTCAAATCAGCCCTAAAATTACGAAAGTCAACGGGCGTTCCCGAAACATGCTTATAGATCAAATGGTCCCTAGATCAAACAAGTTCTCAGGCGACAATGTAGAAGAAAAATGGGGCTGACGTCACGGAAGCGCGGGAAAACCGCAACATTCAAATTTTCAAAAAAACAAGATTCAATATTTAAGCAAACCAAAAAAATTGGAGTACTTTTTAGGGCAAAACAATTACAAATCGGTACTATTGCGAACGTGATTGTGTAAACCACGAGAAAGTAGCCACTTTTGGGTAACCGAAACCGAAAGTATGACCCATAATTTAGTAGTTTGAACACTCGCGTCCTCCAAAGCCCACTTACATTATACACTTTTATCATCAGTAACAAAAACTTTAAAAATCCTACGAACACAAACGTGCGTTTTTTCCTTCACAACTGTCATTTTAAAGAAGCAAAATTAATTATTAACCGCAACGGCTCGCAAAGCGCTGAAATCGCAACCGTGACAAATGATCTAATTTTTGCATTCGTCGCAGAATTTTTCGTCGATTGTGTTGTCACTGGCGCACAAAAACCTCTCGACATTTCTAATCGAAGCGACATTAAATGAAGATGCTTTCTACAGCTAGCGGTAAAGGAAAGGTAGCGCTTTCGAAATGTCACTTTATCGATAAAGAAACGCAAAAACAAGAAGACGAACGATACTCACAGAATCGTGGGGGTGTCTAGAAAAGTCTGATGAACTCTCTCCTGTATTTTTGTCTTCGATACCTCCGCTCCAGTCAACTTCCTTCTTGAGGCTCTGAAACAATAACAACGGTGTAGGCCATTACCATATTTGCATAACGAGTAGGCACAGGCTAATTGTATTCTTTAATGACTCAATGCCGCCTAATACGCTGCAAAAACAAAACCCATATCGGCCGTTTTGCGGGTTTTGGCAAGTGCGTGAAAAGGAGAGGGGAATCGCCACGAAACAAAAAAGGCATTTATCGGGTCTTAGGTGATCTTGACGGTTTTAAAACTTTATATTCGTGTATACTGAGTCGCATGAGCCACATTTACGCATACGACCGTTGTAAATGGGTTATTGAAGTTATATTATTTTTCAGCTAACTTTTCTCTAAAATCTGAAACATCGTCGAGGTTAACGGTAAATTGCAGGATCCACATCCACACCGCACGAAAATCTCCTTGAAACCGTCTAAAATACCACCGAACAAGTCGAAAGGAGGTCGAAATAGTCAATTTCACACTCAAATGACCAGTTGCGAAACACACTTGTCTTAAAAATACATTAGATTTTGTTGTTAAAACGCAGTTAGTGCGGATTAACAAGCGGGCAAAAAATCAGCATTTCAAAACAGGTTTTTTAGGTTTTGCATTCGAGATGATTGCGATGCATTAATAAACGATAAATTTTGCCCACAAACACGACGCGATTCTGCGAATTTTTCCACGTTTGATAACGGATTTGTGTGACGAGAATATTAGTTTCGATTTTTGAGCTGCCAGCGTACCAGGAAACGGCGAAATTGCAAGATTGACCGGGTGGGAGCCTTTTTTCGCGCTGGATCGTAATCGGTTTGTTTTCCGGGAGAAGAGGAGGGGAATCGCTACAAGAGCAAAAACATGGCGGCGATTATTTTTTTTTTTTTTGTTAATGAATGGCAATTTGTTTACGATGTCGTCACCAATTTAACAAAAATAATGTGGCGATATTCTCCTCTTTTTTTAACTTATATTGTTTTGTTTTTATTTTTGTAAAGTCTAACTAGGAAAAATAGGAGATTCGACCAAACATCGGGGCGATTCCCCTCGTCTCGCTAGGGAGAAAGAGATCCTCACCAGAGGCACTTGTTGAACTGGCGGCATATTCGAAGGTCCCGGAAGAGGTTCACTAATAGGCGAGGGCAGTCTCGTGCTGCAGATAATCGGCGCATTGATTCCCGGGCAGGGCGCCGCCATATTGTTACTGTTACTGTGTATGGTCATGTCGCTGGGCCCGCAGTCACTCGTGAGGGGCGAACTGCCATGGGTGTTTTCGGGTGACGGTGGCCTCTTGTCGTCGTCCTGTTCCATCGGCGACCGGCAGACGCGCAGATTTTGTACGGGTGGCGACGGGGGCGGCTGGAGGCGGTCGTTCTCGTCGACTGAGGGCGAGCGCGAGCCTGGCGGACGGCGGATGAGCTCCGTGGGCTCCGTCTGTTCCGGCTCCTGCAAGCAAGTAGCGTTAGTCCGGAAGCGAGATGAGGGGACTCGCCACGTTCGAAGGTGTAGCGAGTCCCCTCTTCTTCTTTCGGCGATAGAGTCTTACCGTGTGCTTGTACTCCCGCGTCATCTCCGCCAACCCCTTGACTTTGAGGCTCTCGGCGGTCTTGAGGAGGGCCGATAGCTGGCAGTACTCGACGTTGACCTCCCCCTTGTACATGAATTCGATGAGGGTTCTCAGTTCAGCGAAGCGCACGTCCTTGAGGATGACGATGGGGTGTCTGCTCGGGTGGTCGACGAACAGCGTCTGGAAGTAGGAGGAACACGCGGACAGGACGACTTTGTGTGCTCGTATAGAGTGGCCCTCCGAGCAGGCCAGAGTTACGTCTACTAGACTTTCGTCACGGAGCAGTTGACTGAACACCCCGAGTAAATTGCTTTGATGATTATTCCACCTCAAACAGTAATGCTCGCTTCCCATCTCTCTGCACGCCGGTCAGCACTGGAAAGAAAAAATGCGTGAAAAACGGGCTCTGCTGACACGCTTTAGAAGGCGATCGATTCGGTGGGTTTTCGGAAAAGTGGGACATGGGACCGCCTTGCGTTCGCATGTACGCACAATGACCAGTTCGGTGGAAGCGAGAGCCAATCACGCTTTTTCCAGTCAAATTCCTCCAAGATTGTGTGTGCTAGGCGAGGACGAGGAATTGAAACGGTACGAGACGCGGACGGAAAATGGTGGCTGTTGGCGAAAACTAACTGATCTAGGCGGCGTTTTAACGCTACACGAGATAAGATAAAAATATGGCGGGGATTCGAGACGGTTGTAATAATTCGATCAGTAAAAAAATATACATACAGTGTATTTCATTTCAACGGCCACTAATTCATAATTTACCCTCATTCTGCGTATACGGAAGTTGTTTTACAATTCCAAGAAAAAAATCGCAAAATTTTCTAAGAGGCCTCGTATTAAAAATTGGTCTAAGGTTATTTCGACAGAACTATATTCGTATAATCCGAGACATCCCGCTTCTTTGAAAAATTATAAAAACTGTGTCGCGATTTTTATTTTCTGATAACCTCTGTAGATAAAGTAAAATTTTATAATGACATAAAAATAGATAATATTAAAAACGTCATGAAAGACAGTTGGAGAATTATAAATAGTCCTAGAAAAAATAAGACTACATCAAATAATTTTCAGATAACAACTGAAGACGGTACGGTTATAAGTAGCGATCCACAAGAGTTAAGTAACAGTTCAGTCGTTTTTTTTTTCAGATGTTCCAAACTCATTAAAACAGTCGAACTTAAACTGGATCATATAGGTGTTAAAGGTCTACCTAATAATGGGTTAAGATCACACCCAAAGCACTAGATCGCAAATTGTGAAAACGTTGGGGTCCATTTTGGGTTCCCTGTTATTCATCCTTTTCGTAAATGACCTCCCCGAATTTTTTACGTTATTAATCATAAATTATTAATATATGCCAGATGTCCTTCTTCAAAGTAAATGCTGTGACCAACTAATTAAAAAACTGCAATGACATTTCGAATGAATATTTAATACAAAATAGTCTGGATGCTCAATATTGATGAAACAACTGTAAAATTCATACAAAAAATATTTCTGGAAATGAACAAATTAAGAAAATTTGGGAAAAATTAGCTCAACTTGTTACATAATTCTTTTTTTTGCTGTACCTATTTAAAAGGGTTGTAGAAATAAGTCTACATATACTAAAAAAACAGGCAAAATGTAGCCCCGCCCACCCACCCTATCTCAATTGTAATGATTTTTTATTTGTCGTGAGTCAAGAGGGCGGAGCTTAACTGCAAAATCCTTATTTCTCTACGAGAAATTAAAAACATGTTTTTGAGTATCGTGTTATTCAAAAAATACTATGTATATTAAGAAAAAATTAAAACCAAAGATTAAGCCCCACCCACACCTGCCCTGATCTAAATAGTAATGAAGTTTTCATTCGTTGGCAGAGCTATATGGCAAAATCCATATTTCCTAACAAAAATTTACCATTTTAAACGTGTTTTAAGTTTCTAAGAATAAAAAAAATCATCACAATGGAGATGGGGTGGGTGGGTGGGGTTAATATTTTGCCTTTTTTCTTAATATACATGGTATTCTTTGAACAAGGCGATACTCAAAAACATGTTTTTAATTCCTTGTAAAGAAATGGGGATTTTGCAGTTAAGCTCACAGTATGAAACTTAAAATTTGTTTAAATTGGAAAATTTGTGTAGGAAATATCGTTTTTGCAATTAGGTTCCGCCCCATAATTGCAAAATCCATCATTATAACCATATTGTACGCTTCTTGTTGTGAAAAGATGGCTATGTATATTAAAAAAAAAAGGCAAAATATAAGCCCCACCCACTCGTCCTATCTCAATTCTGATGATTCTTTTACTCGTCGTAAGCCGAGGGGCGGAGTTTAATTGTAAAATCCTTATTTTTTACGAGAAATTACCATGTGAAATATGTTCTTAACTAATCGTGTTATACAAAGAAAACTAAATGTATCTATTAATTAAAAAATAACAGCAAAAGAGAAGCCCCACCCATCCGTCTCGATCTCAATCGTGATGAATTTTTCATTCGTTGTCAGACCGGGGGGCGGAGCCTAATTGCAAAATCGAAATTTCCCTATACAAATTTACCATTTTAAACAAGTTTTTCAGTTTCTAGTTGTGAAAAGAAGATTCCACATACCTATGTATTAAGAAAAAAGGGCAAAATGTAAGTCCTCCGTCTAGATTAACTGTAAGTGAACAAAATAAAGATATAAAATTATATAGTAAATTAGATAGAAATATTAAAAATTTACAATGCTTTAAAACATTTAAAAAACATATGATGGATTGATTACCTGTTACAGTAATTGATAATTTAGATTAATAGTATCTACGCTGCTATCTTATTGACGAATCTGACAGATCATGTAATCTTATGGACAATAAAGTGCATTTTTTATTATTTATTTATCTGATATCCAATATACAGAACTGATTATAATAATCTATAATTTCATTCCTAATTCTATGATTCAATAAATTGTCATTAAAAATATCAAATATATTATCTGGAATTACATAATTTAAAACAATTTAAAATTGGTGAATTGTAATGAAGAATTTTTATTTGACTAAGTAGATTGTCACTTTTAATTGAACCATTACGCAGTTTTTGAATAAATGTTAGGCTGGATACGTTTCTTCTACTCACTAGAGATTTTTCATTTAATAAAACCATGTTGTTCTTTAAAAATAGCATTAATTACATGGGAATATGTGAGATTAGAGAGAATACAGAAAGCCAACTACTAGGATCCTTAGATGTTTTTAAAATTAAGTTGAAAATACAAACCAGGGGTGTTCAGAAGCTACTAATACAATCATTTACATTGTTAGCCTTAATTTTTTCGACAGCCTTAACAATATCACCACTATCCATTGTAAATTTGTGTAAAATAGGAAAATTTTCACAACAATAGTTCAGATAGTAGATGGACAGCACCTTTTGTCACAGAAGCTACAAACACTATCACTGATATCACAACACTAAGTAAGGCTCGGATAGTATGCAAAATGCATATTTTTCCATATTCTACATATTTAACAATTTTTTTTGCATTTATTGCTTATTTTAATATTAAGTGTATTTTTATAGGTACATATTTTAAAATTTTTGCTGCATTTTTCGTGGTAATTAGCAAAATATTTAATTTTAATACAGTTGGTTATTGGCAGTATGCAGGTAAATAAGTACCAACCTTTTCTAGTAATGCGACAGGTTTTTCCAAGACTTCATCTATGGGCACCCCCAATTTGGCGTATTACTGAAATTCTTTGTAGATAATTTTGTTGTTTAATGTTACTGTCACGCAAAGGTACATATTGTAAAATTATTATATGTAGCATATTATTTTATTGCTAGATATTTACCGATCAAGTGCATATTTTTGTAAAATTTTCAAATTGTACCTTTATTCAGGAAATACCAAGACATTTCGGTAGAATCTCTACTTGGAAAAACCAGCAATTAAGACATCCTCATCCGAACTAGAGGCATTCCGTTTATTGGTACATTGAATATGCCATCTCCGGCTTAAAATTATCTTAATTCCCCCTTATTTAACTCTTCATGTAGCATCCTTCTATCAATTATTCACTTTGTCATTTACCTGTTTCATTCTTAATTTTGTCAGTTTTAACGTTTTTTCTAAACATCTAAAAATTTGGTCGGATGCAACGGCATTTTTTCCGCAAAATCAAGATAACAGCAATCTTTTCATCTTATCGCGATGACTAAAAACTTATCGGAGCTCAAAACTGACAAATAGAATTATTACGAAAGTCGAAATTAACTATGTAACTATGATTGTACATTTTAGAAAAATAAAAATAATTTGGTCAGGGTGCCGGTATTATAATGCTCACCCTGTACAAGGTGTTGTTCAAATGGAACACCTCTATTTTTTTAGAGAGTATGTCAATTGCCAATAAAAGATCTGCCAAAATCAGTCCTACCTTAACAAGTACTGTTCCCGCCCACCCACCCTCTTCTCATTCCAACGACAAATTTTATTCCTTTTTAGTATACGTTCCACCTTTCATTCAGAGCAGATAAAATAATTACTGAAATGGAGGCGGGGTCAATTATTTGTTCTTCTGTAGAGTGTAATTGAGAAATGATAGTCCTACACTGTAAAAATTAAAAATTCAGTTCTGCCATTTTTTAAAATGGAAGTTTGTATTTTGTCCATAATTTTTTAATTAGCTTGCCTCAAATGGAACACTTTTATTTTTTAGAGAGTATGTCATTTGCCAATAAAAGATCTGCCAAAATCAGTCCTACCTTAGCAAGTACTAGCCCCGCCCACCCACCCTCCTCTCATTCGAACGACAAATTTTATTCCTGTTTGGTATACGTTCCACCTTTCATTCAGAGCAAATAAAATAATGACTGAAATGGAGGCGGGGTGGGTGGGCGGGATTAATTATTTGTTCTTCTGCACAGTCGAATTGCGAAATAGTAGTACCTAGACTGTAAAAATTAAAAAATCAGTTCTTTCATTTTTTAAGATGGAAGATTGCATTTTGTACATAATTTTATAGTTAGCTTGCCTCAAATGGAACACTTTTATTTTTTAGAGAGTATGTCATTTGCCAATAAAAGATCTGCCAAAATCAGTCCTACCTTAGCAAGTACTGAGCCCGCCCACCCATCCTCTTCTCATTCTAACGACGAATTTTATTCCTGTATAGTTACACCTTTCATTCAGAGCAGATAAAATAATTATTGAAATGAAGGCCGGGTGGGTGGGCGGGGTTAATTATTTGTTCTTCTGTAGAGTGGAATTCAGAAATAATAGTACCTAGACTGTAAAAATTAAAAATTAATTTCTGCTATAAAATGGAAGATTGCATTTTGTACATAATTTTTTTGTCAGCTTGCCTCAATATACGTTTAAAAAATTAAACAATGTATGTATACAAGGTGTTTTTCAAATGGAACAACCCTATTTTTTTAGAAAATATGTCAGTTGCCAATAAAAAATCTGCCAAAATCAGTCCTACCTTAGCAAGTACTAACCCCGCCCACCCACCCTCTTCTCATTCTAACGACGAATTTTATTCCGGTTTAGTATACGTTTCACCTTTCATTCACAGCAGATAAAATCGATCACTGAAATGAAGACGGGTGGGTGGGCGGGGTTAATTATTTGTTCCTCTGTGGAGTGGAATTCAGAAATAATAGTACCTAGACTGAAAAAATTATAAATTCAGTTTTGCCATTTTTTAAAATGGAATGTTGGATTTTGTACATAATTTTTTTGTCAGCTTGCCTCAAATGGAACACCTCTATTTTTTTAGAGAGTACATCATTTGCCTATAAAAGATCTGCCAAAATCAGTCCTATCTCAGCAAGTACTGATCCCTCCCACCCACCCTCTTCTCATTCTAACGACAAATTTTATTCTTGTTTAGAATTAGTTCCACCTTTCATTCAGAGCAGATGAAATAATTACTGAAATGGAGACGGGGTGGATGGGCGGGGTTAGTTATTTGTTCTTCTGTAGAGTGGAATTCGGAAATAATAGTACCCAGACTGTAAAAATTAAAAATTCAGTTCTGGCATTTTTTAAAATGGAAGACTGCATTTTGTACATCATTTTTTTTAGTTAGCTTGCCTCAAATGGAACACCTCTATTTTTTTAGAGAGTATGTCATTTGCCAATACAAGATCTGCCAAAATCAGTCCTATCTTAGCAAGAACTAACCCCGCCCACCCACCCTCTTCTCATTCTAACGACAAATTTTATTCCTGTTTAGTATACGTTCCACCTTTCATTCAGAGCAGATGAAATAATTAATGAAATGGAGACGGGGTGGGTGGGCGGGGTTAATTATTTGTTTTTCTGTAGAGTGGAATTGAGAAATAATATTTAGTACCCAGACTGTAAAAATTAAAAATTTAGTTCTGCCATTTTCTAAAATGGAAGATTGTATTTTGTACATAAATTTTTGGTCAGCTTGCTTCAAATGGAACACCTCTATTTTTTTAGATAGTATGTCATTTGCCAATACAAGATTTGCCAAAATCAGTTTTAATTCAGCAAGAGCTAACCCCGCCCACCCACCCTCTTCTCATTCGAACGACAAATCTTATTCCTGTACAGTAGATGTTGCACTTTTCATTCTGTGCAGATAAAATTGATCACTAAAATGAAAGCGGGTGGGTGGGCGGGGTTAATTTTTTGTTCTCCTGTTGAGTGGAATTCAGAAATAATAGTACGTAGACTGTAAAAATTATAAATTCAATTCTACCATTTTTTAAAATGGAAGATTGTATTTTGTACACAATTTTTTAATCAGCTTGTCTCAAATGGGACACCTTTATTTTTTAGAGAGTATGTCATTTGCCAATAAAAGATTTGATAAAATCAGTCCTACCTTAGCAAGTACTAAACCCGCCCACCCACCCTCTTCTCATTCGAACGACAAATCTTATTCCTGTACAGCAGATGTTGCACTTTTCATTTTGAGCAGATAAAATTGATCACTGAAAGGAAGGCGGGTGGGTGGGCGGGGTTAATTATTTGATCTTCTGTAGAGTGGAATTGAGAAATAGTAGTACCTAGACTGTAAAAATTAAAAAATCAGTTCTGCCATTCTTTAAGATGGAAGATTGCATTTTGTACATAATTTTATAGTCAGCTTGCCTCAAATGGAACACCTCGATTTTTTTAGAGAGTATGTCATTTGGCAATAAAAGATCTGCCAAAATCAGTCTTATCTTAGCAAGTACTGAGCCCGCCCACCCACCCTCTTCTCATTCTAACGACGAATTTTATTCCTGTATAGTTACACCTTTCATTCAGAGCAGATGAAATAATTACTGAAATGGAGGTGGGGTGGGTGGGTGGGGTTAATTATTTGTTCTTCTGTAGAGTGGAATTCAGAAATAATAGTACCTAGACTGTAAAAATTAAAAATTCCTTTCTGCTATTTTTTAAAATGGAAGATTGCATTTTGTACATAATTTTTTTGTCAGCTTGACTCAAATGGAACACCTCTATTTTTTTAGAGAGTACATCATTTGCCTATAAAAGATCTGCCAAAATCCTCAATATACGTTTAAAAAATTAAACAATGTATGTATACAAGGTGTTTTTCAATTGGAACAACTCTATTTTTTTAGAAAATATATCAGTTGACAATAAAAAATCTGCCAAAATCAGTCCTACCTTAGCAAGTACTAACCCCGCCCACCCACCCTCTGCTTATTCGAACGATGAATTTTACTTAGTTTATGTTCCGCTTTTCATTCTGAGCAGATAAAATTGATCACTGAAATGACGGCGGGTGGGTGGGCGGGGTTTATTATTTGTTCTTCTGTATAGACTGGAATTGAGGAATGATAGTATAGTTTTGGAAATTTCATTGTACTCTATAAAATTTTATTGTGAAGATGAACAAGAATATTGTTTCGAATTGTGTGAAGCATTCTTCAGTGGCGATATTCCTTTATCAAAACTGAATAACGCCAAGTCACAATCATTTCTTGAAAAGCGTACCATAAAGTCAGTTCCCGACGAGAGTATCTTTAGAAAAAACTACGTGGACAAAGTGTTTCACAAAAGAAAGCAGACTATTCATCAAATTATAGCCGATAATTTAATTTATTTATGAAACAACCGATTCATGTGGACGTTATGTCGCAAATTTGACCAGTGAAAAATATGGCACTTCATATTTAATTAGCACAAAAGGTTTGGAAAAGACAACTAATAATACCATTATAAGGTTTATTCACGAATTTTTTTTCCGGAACCAGTTCCAGTTGAAAAAATCATATTAATGTTAAAAAATGTTTTGTTAAATCACCTTTGATAGTACAATTTTATCGAATTTACCATTACCTCCACAACCTGTTGTAACTAGGTGGGGAACACGATTAAATGCAGTTGTATTTTATACCAAAAACTACAAAGCAATTAAGAATTTTAAAATCTGAATGTCACAATTTAACACTGGTAGATTCTAAATCATTTAAAAAAAACTATCCAATGTTCAAGGTAAAATAGGTGAAAAAGTTGTTCAGAAATTGACGTCAATTTTGGAAAAAAATGTAGGTTTTAATACCTTGTCGCTTGTGAATAAAATTTTGGGAATAGAATTTGTAAATATGGATATAGATCCAGATATAATAGAGAATTTAAAATTTGCTCCATAACCTCTGTCGATGTTGAAAGATCGTTTTCAATGTTAAAATATGTGTTGTATCAGTTCTAATGAAAATTTTTGAAAATAATAATCAATGCTTACATACTTAATTTAGTTATAATTTGAATTCTTATTGCAAATAAAGGTTAGAAAACCTGTACTTTAACAATAAATAATTAAAAATGTCATTTTGTTTTATTAAACATATTCAAGTTAAGTATTTGCATACGGATGTTTTGCACCTTTAGCTGCATATTTTTAATCAAGTGGTGTACCCTTTGACCAAAAATGTGTGCATATTGTGCGCATATCAGTGCTTGTCGGGATTCCTTTATAATATTTTAGCGTACTATTTTCCTCACCATTAGCAATCCGTGATTTGAATTCCTTCCTTACATTGTATGCAAAATTCTGCTGTATTCGTGTTAGGTCCCTGTTAATATAAATACCATTTTTAGCTCTATATTAGGAGTAATTAACGCCACCTTAATAATTCTGGGTTTTTGAGAAACTTTACCAACTCTAGTACTTACATACTCGATAACAAAATTTTAATCCTATTGAAGTCATCTTGATTTTACTTGTTTGTGTTTTTTCGGCTTCCATTTGTCCGATTTCTTGTTTCTTATTGTCAAATACGAGGTCATTCATTGCTGTCTTCATGTCGCTTACTATCAAGGACAACGAATTGATAGTAGATATCAGTCTTGTCATTGTATTAACCTCATCGTTATCTTGAGATTGAGCACAATTATTTGTTTCTTCATTTTTTTTTCATTTTCTCTTTCCTCAACTTAAAACTATTTACCACGAAAATTCCATCCGACAGAATTAAAAACCTAAACTCCACAAAAACGCAGAATCTCCAAAACTCTCTATCAAATTTCGACACCTACCAGGTGTTGCCAAGCGCCGCTTTCTAAACCATTGTTACCCAGCACCTAATCAAGTCGGCGTCATTCTAACTCCATCGGACGTTGTTGCTTAATTATCGCAATTACAGAAGAATGCAAACGAAAAATACGCCAATTTGATACAATTTTAGCTCGCTCCGTTCCACTTGTAGCGCTTCCCCTCTTCTTCCACCTCGAAGAAACAACCAGCATGCGACGATTTTGCAGATTCACACGACAGTGAAATTTAGCGGTTTTTCTGACGTCATTAATGATGAAGCTTAAAGTAATTCTGCATGTTTTGCTTCACTAACTTGCTGAATACAAAACTGTTCTGCATGGATTCGTCGAGACCGATCTGACGGATACGAATGCAACAAAGAAAATTAATTACGAGGAAAGAAAAATTTTATTCGGATGTGGCAGACGGGTAAAAAGTTCGGCCGTCTAGTAGCTGTGCAGGTCTATGATTTTGACTGAAAGCGCATACAGGGTGTTGCACGCTCGCTTGGTTCCTGTGGAGTGCTAAAAAATTTAGGGCACCTGGTTTTGAACTTCCGACTTGGTTTTTGAGGAGCGGAGAGACGGCAAAAACGGTAGACGGTAAAGAACATGGCAGCTTTCTAATAAAAATGCATCCACTTATTTGCATTTATAGCATGATCGACAATTCAGTGGCTAGAGAATAAAGAGACAAGGAGCTAAAACGCCACGAATGGTGGAAGCTGGAACTAAATTAAGGAACTAAAGGAAGTATAGTAATCGAGTCCACCGATATTACGATTTTTCATTTTTTGATCTCTCAATTGTCGGTTTCCTCAATTTTTCAAGTTTTGATTTTCTAATTTTCATTTTTTCGATTTTTTATCACAATTTTTCGTTTATATTAATTTTTCAATCAAGGAATTTTCACTCCTATTTTCCAATATTAATTAAATATCGAGAATTTGAAAAATTACATATCAAAAAATTGAAAAATCGAGACTAAATAACAACTAAATGTACTCGCTCCACTCGCATTCTAAAAATGTTCTTTTTTTTTAATTAATTTAGTGTTTAGTTTTAGTTTTAATTCTCTAGATCTCCCTGCGAAGGTAAATTACTTTTACAAAAAACCAACTTCTACAATGCGAGTGCAGCGAGCACGTTCAGGATGGTTCAGTCCCACAGACATCGGTGGTCACGAACAATCTGTAAACTCAGTTTTTTAGTCAGGTCAGGTCGGATGGTTTTACATTTTGTAATACATACCTATTAAATACAGTTTTTCGTTTTTTCGATTTCCGATTTCTCAAATTTTGATTTTTCAATTTCCCCGTGCTTAAATTTTTAGATTTTTCTACTTCACAATTTTGTAATTTTTCGATTTCTCAGTTATCCCATTTTTTACTCTTTCGATTTTTAGTTTTTAATTTTTCGATGTCCGATTTTTTAACTTTTCGATTTTTCAATTTTTTAATTTACCAATTTTGAGTTTTTCAATTTGTCAACATTTCAATGCGTTACATTTTTTCGTTTTTACAATGTTCCAATTCCTCAAATTTTAATTTTTCAATGTTGAAATTTTTGGATTTTTCAGTCGTGCGATATTTTTACAATTTTGTAATTTTTCGATTGGTCAGTCATCCGATTTTTGACTTTTTTGATTTTTAAATTTTCGGTTTTTAAAGTTTTTAAATTTCCGGTTTTTAGTTTTTCCATCATGCATTCGATTTTTTTAATTAAACGATTTTGTTTCAATTTTTCATTGTTACAATTTTTTGTTTTTTCAAATTTCCTTATCTCTCAAATTTTGATTTTAAATTTTTCGGCGTTCCAGTTTCAAATTCCAGGTTTTTAATTTTTTGATTTTTCAATTTGTCCATTTTTAATTTTCAAATATTTGTTGGTTCCGTGTTAACATGTTTCTTTAATTTTTCAACTATACCATTTTTCGGTTTTTAATTTTTCAACTTTTCGACGTTTTAATGTTTCAATTTTTCGATTTTTTAATTAACCGATTTTGTTTCAAATATTCATTGTTTCATTGTTACAATTTTTTGTTTTTTCAAATTTCCTATTTCTCAAATTTTGATTTTCAATTTTTCGGCGTTTCAGTGTTTCAAAACCCCGATTTTTAATTCTTCAATTTTTCGTTTTCTCCATTTTTAATTGTCAATTTTTTTGGTTCCGTGTTTACATGTTTCGTTTTTTCAATTTTCCAGCGTCCCCAATTTGATTTTTTAATGTGTAAATTTTTCCATTTTTACTTGTAATTTTTTTCAATTTGTCGGCATTTCAATGGGTTACATTTTTTCGTTTTTGGAATGTTCCAATTCCTCAAATTTTAATTTTTCAATGTTTAAATTTTTCGATTTTTCAGTAGTGCGATATTTTTACAATTTTGTAATTTTTCGGTTTTAATTTTTCAATTTTTCGACGTTTCAATGTTACAATTTTACAATTTTTCGATTAGATATTCGATTTTTTAATTAACCGACCACTGTTACAATTTTTTGTTTTTTCAAATTTCCTATTTCTCAAATTTCGATTTTCAATTCTTCGACGTTCCAGTGTTTCAAATTCCAGGTTTTTAATTTTTCGATTTTTCAATTTCTGGATTTTTAATTTTCAAAGTTTTTGTTGGTTCCGTATTGACATGTTTCGTTTTTTCAAATTTCCGGTGTCCTCAATTTTGGGTTTTCAATGTTTAAATTTTTCGATTTTAATAATTTGTATTTTTTTTCAATTTGTTGATATTTCAATGTGTTACATTTTTTCATTTTTACAATGTTCCAATTCCTCAAATTTTGATTTGTCAATGTTTAAATTTTTGGATTTTCCAGTTATGCGAAGTTTGTATAATTTTGTAATGTTTCGATTTCTCAGTCATCCGATTCTTGACTTTTTCGATTTTAGTTTTTAAATTTTCGGTTTTTAATTTTTCAATTATGTATTCGATTTTTTAATTAAACGATTTTGTTTCAATTTTTCATTGTTTCGTTACTACAATTTTTCGTTTTTTCAAATTTCCTATTTCTCAAATTTCGATTTTCAATTCTTAGACGTTCCAGTGTTTCAAATTCCAGGTTTCTAATTTTTCGATTTTTCAATTTCTCGATTTTTAATTTTCAAAGTTTTCGTTGGTTCCGTATTGACATGTTCCATTTTTTCAAATTTCCGGTGTCGTCAATTTTGGTTTTTCAGTGTTTAAATTTTTCGATTTTAATAATTTGTATTTTTTTTCAATTTGTTGATACATATTTCAATGTGTTACATTTTTTCATTTTTACAATGTTCCAATTCCTCAAATTTTGATTTTTCAATGTCTAAATTTTTCGATTTTCCAGTTATGCGATGTTTTTACAATTTTGTAATGTTTCGATTTCTCAGTCATCCGATTTTTGACTTTTTCGATTTTAGTTTTTAAGTTTTCGGTTTTTAATTGTTCAATTATGTATTCGATTTTTTAATTAAACGATTTTGTTTCAATTTTTCATTGTTTCGTTATTACAATTTTTTGTTTTTTCAAATTTCCTATTTTTCAAATTTCGATTTTCAATTCTTCGACGTTCCAGTGTTTCAAATTCCAGGTTTTTAATTTTTCGATTTTTCAATTTCTGGATTTTTAATTTTCAAAGTTTTCGTTGGTTCCGTATTGACATGTTTCGTTTTTTCAAATTTCCGGTGTCCTCAATTTTGGTTTTTCAATGTTTAAATTTTTCGATTTTAATAATTTGTAATTTTTTTCAATTTGTTGATATTTCAATGTGTTACATTTTTTCATTTTTACAATGTTCCAATTCCTCAAATTTTGATTTTTCAATGTTTAAATTTTTCGATTTTTCAGTCGTGCGATGTTTTTACAATTTTGTAATTTTTCGATTTCTCACTCATTCGATTTTTGAATTGTTCGATTTTCAAGTTTTTAAATTTTCGGTTTCTAATTGTTCAATTATGTATTTGATTTTTTAATTAAACGATTTTGTTTCAATTTTTCAGTGTTTCATTGTTACAATTTTTTTGTTTTTTCAAATTTCCTATTTCCCAAATTTTGATTTTCAATTTTTTGGCGTTCCAGTTTGAAATTCCAGGTTTTTAATTTTTTGATTTTTCAATTTGTCCATTTTTAATTTTCAAATTTTTGTTGGTTCCGTGTTAACATATTTCTTTAATTTTTCGGTTGTTTGTTTTTATATTTTTCAACTATACCATTTTTGTCTTATAATTTTACTATTTTGCAATTTTATAGTTTTTCAACATGTTTCTTTTAATTTTTAAATAACACCAACATTTTTCCAATAATTTAGCTTCTCAGGGATACCAATGAATAATTTGCTCGCTGCGCTCCCTTTTTAACTTATTTTTCATCTTTATTCTCATCTAATTGTGCAGAAAAGAGTCAGCGAAGTAGTTTGAATTCTATTGTAAAAATTAATCTCTAGACTTTCAAAAATCCCAGTCTTAAAATACGAGCGCAGCGAGCACGTATATAGATTCCTATAGAGATTCCCCAACTTTAGCACACATATTTTTAGGATTCACGCTTTTTAGACAATATAAATGTGTCTTACTATAAATTAGTTGAAGTTGATATTTTAAACAGGATTCACTTAGCACATTTTTAGAATACGTCATCAAACTTTTGATGGGGATGGAAGGATGATTAATTATTATTGTTAGAGATCATCAGGCTGATGATAACCTCAAAACAAATGCTAAATTTCAAAGCAATTGGCTTAGTAGTAAAAAATAAATCACTAGGAATTTCAAACCAGTAAAAAGCAAAATTCTGTATATTTCGAGGCGAGAAAATTTTCAAAATTTTTAAATTTGATTTTTACAGTTATTTTTTCACGGGTCGCTCTACGAATTTCTTGGAAATATATCAGACGACGCGGTTCTCGGAATTCGCGGACTGTAAAATAGTTGACCGGAAATATCTTAATTAAGTATGTTTTCGATAACTCACTAAAATTTGAACAATCGGTCCGGTAGTTTAGAACATTATCTATCTAATAAAAATCGCCAAACGCGGACAGACGGAAACGAGGGACCTATGTTTTCGTATTCTAAGGGTCATGAAACGTCAATTACCTCTATTGATTAATTTTCCATAAAAATTATCACCAAAATTCGACCTTTTAGTTGACGTTTTTCCGTTTCATTTGAGTCATTTGTTTTAATTTTTTCCTAAATTCGCTATTAATCTCTTATGCAACCACTCCTCGACTTGTTCAAACCCAACATTTCGCCACTTTTTATTCGTTTCTTGTGTTTATTCACGCTTTCCAAACTTTTGTATTCATTTTCGTTTTCTTTTTTTTGTAATTTTGACAACTCATTCCCTTGGGTAAATTCGCTCGCAGTTTTTCGTTACACAATAACGAAAAAATCTCCCCATTCAAAAAAATAATTTTCAAAACCGGTCAAAAATCGTCAAAAATCGCCGCGCCAAATTGGAATTTCGGCCCTCGATTCAAACCCCGCCTAACCCGGCGCCATCTTGTTGCACACTCGTGGTCCCCGGAAGTAATAAAACCCTAAGCATGGCGATAAGGCTATCTACACTCGACTCCCATTTGCCGAAGATTTCAGGCCACGCCCACACATTCTCACAAAGGTTATCTCTATCTCCACATAAATTAAGTGGCAGAGGGTCCGGTGACACGTGTCTAGGTCCCGCCACGGCCGCCAACCCCGCGGCGGATTCGCCTTCCGCATGCGCCGCCACTGGCGGAATTCGCAAAAAAGCCGAATTTTACACATGCTAATGCACAACGGGTCGAGGTTAGCCTTCAAAGTGCACTATTAATGCCAAAATATTCATACGTTTTTTTTTACAGTCGTTTAGTGACAATGTGAGGTCATTTCAATTTTTGCTAATGTATTCGCAAGATTTTACAAGTGGACGCTTAAATCGGAATAAATTAATTTTATGAGGCAGAGCGATTAGGTAATTAGGTGTCTGGAGAAATTTGGGGATTTTCCAGAATTTTTATGAGATGGGTTTATTTTGCTAATTGCGGTGGATTACAATGCTTTTAGGTGATGGAATTTATGGGTTTCTAATAAGTCCGGTGGGACTGAACGGTGAACGAGCAAGGAAATTGGGTTTGATGGGGGAGGGGTTGGATATACTTAGACGGGCGAAGTCATTGATGGGTTCGTGGACGAAGAAAAAATGTACATGCATTTATAATGGTTGAGGTATTTTGAGCAGGACACAAGTTTTGGAATAAATTTCAGGTCTGCGCTTGTCAATGCTGCGACGAAGTGGAAATTTTTTTACATGGTCGTTCTATACTTTAAACATGCAAATTATGTAGATTTAAATTGCAGAAAAAACAAAAAAAATATGGGAATCTAACACGACATAGTTTCCGTATTTATTAAAGTTGTTAGAAATATCGGTATCAAATGTGTTTTTTTTTTTAATTTTTTAAAATGGACTATATTCTTTTGAAGCGATTTTTTTCTTCCGCGTGCGAAAAAAAAATCATTTCAGAAGTCTTATTGTCGAGATTTTTGCAAAAATCTAATTTTAAACGTGTTTTAAGTTTCTAGGAATAAAAAAAAATCATCACAATTGAGATAGGGCGGGTGGGCGGGCTTATAATTTGCCTTTTTGCTTTAGTATGTGTAGACTTTTTTTCATAACATGAAACTTAAAACATGTCTCCGCCCCATAATTGCAAAATTCATTTTAATTTAGATAAAAAATTTTAACCATGTTTTAAGTTTCTTGTTGTGAAAAGATGGCTATGTATATTAAAAAAAAAAGGCAAAATATAAGCCCCACCCTATCCCAATTCTGGTGATTTTTTCATTCGTCGTACGCCGAGGGGCGGAGCTTAATTATAAAATCCTTATTTTTCTACGAGAAATTACCATGTGAAATATATTCTTAAGTAATCGTGTTATACAAAGAAAAGTATTAATTAAAAAAGAAAATCAAAAGAGAAGCTCCACCCATCCGCCTCGGTCTCAATAGTGATGAATTTTTCATTTGTCGACAGACCGAGGGGCGGAGCGTAATTGCAAAATCGATATTTCCGTACACAAATTCACCATTTTAAAAATGTTTTAAGTTTCTTGTTCTGAAAAGACGACTGTATATTAAGAAAACGGGGCAAAATATAAGCCCCGCCCACCCACCCACCCAATCTCAATTGTGACGATTTTTTTTTAATCGTCGATAGACAAAGGAGCGGAATGTAATGCAAAATCCTTATTTCCTTACAAAAATTTACCATTTTAAACTCGTTTTACGTTTCTAAGAATAAAAAAAATCGTCACAAATGAGACGGGGTGGGTGGGCGGGGTTTAAAATTTGCCAGTTTGTCTTAATATACTTTGTACGCTTTGAACAACACGATACTCAAAAACATGTTTTTAATTTTTTGTAAAGAAATAAGTATTTTGCAGTTAAGCTCCGCCCCTTTGGTTCACAATTGAGACAGGGCGGGTGGGCGGGCTTTAATTTGCCTTTTTTTCTTTAGTATGTGTAGACTTTTTTTCATAACACGAAACTTAAACTATGTTTAAAATGGAAAATTTGTATAAGGAGATATCCATTTCGCAATTAGGCTCCGTCCCATAATTGCAAAATTAACCATGTTTTAAGTTTCTTGTTGTTAAAAGATGGCTATGTATGTTAAAAAAAAGACAAAATATGAGCCCCACCTACCCACCCTATCTCAATTCTGGCGATTTTTTTCATTCGTCGTAAGCCGAGGGGCGGAGCTTAATTGTAAAATCCGTATTTTTCTACGAGAAATTACCATGTGAAATATATTCTTAAGTAATCGTGTTATGCAAAGAATAGTAGTAATTAAAAAAGAAAATCAAAAGAGAAGCTCCACCCATCCGCCTCGATCTCAATCGTGATGAATTTTTCATTTGTTGACAGACCGAGGGGCGGAGCCTAATTGCAAAATCGATATTTCCGTACACAAATTTTAGCATTTTAAAAATGTTTAAAGTTTCTTGTTCTGAAAAGACGACTGCAATTATTAGGCTCCGCCTCATAATTGCAAAATCCATATTTCCTTGCAAAAATGTACCATTTTAACCATGTTTTAAGTTTCTTGTTGTGAAAAGATGGCGATGTATATTAAGAAATAAAGAGACAAAAATAAGCCCCGCCCACCCGCCCTATCGCAATTCTAATGAATTTCTTTATTCGTCGTAAGCCGAGGGGCGGAGCTTAGTTGTAAAGTCCTAATTGTTGTACGAGAAATTACCATGTGAAATATGTTCTTAAGTAAGCGTGTTATACAAAGAAAACTAAATGTATTAATTAAAAAAGAAAACCAAAAACGAAGCTCCACCCATCCGTCTCGATCTCAATCGTGATGAATTTTTTATTCGTTGTCAGACCGAGGGGCGGAGCAAAATCGATATTTCCCTATACAATTTACCATTTTAAACAAATTTCGTGTTGTGAAAAGATGACGACTACACAGATCAAGAAAATAAGGCGAAATATAAGCCCCGCCCACCCGCCCTATCTCAATTGTGATGATACTCAAAAACATGTTTTTAATTTCTTGTAAATAAATAAGTATTTTGCAGTTAAGCTCCGCCCCCTTGGTGCACGGCGAATAAAAAAATCATCGCAATTGAGATAGGGCGGGTGGGCGGGCTTAAATTTTGCCTTTTTGCTTTATTAAGAAAAAAAATATGAGTTGAAAATATTGCAGAAGTCAGAAGTGTTTATAATTTACAAAATGGTTGAACATTTTTGGAAAAATTTATAAATCTCGACAATAAATACAATGAAAACTGGAAATTTCACTTGCGCCTTGAATCCAAAGTCAATGAAAATTAGAAATTTTATAACCATTAATTCAGTAAAGTTAAGAATTTGTCTTTAAAAAGATTGCATAAAATAAAAAAAAATATCACCACCTGAAAAATCTAATCTACAAATACAAATTTTTAACATCGTTATTTTGGCCTGAAATTTATCTGAAAAATCTCGACAAGTTAATTGAATGAAAACTGGAAATTGCTTTAAATTTAACAATCAAAATCTCAAATTTTATTTTTGAAAAGATGAACGAAATTTGAACTTTTACAAACCATGAAATAAGCACGAATTTGAAATTCTTCGTTGAAAAAAAAAACCGTTCGACTGTTAAAAACAATAAATAAAATTTCCAAAATAGTTGAATATTTTTGGAAAGCTCAGAAAAATCTCGACAAGTAAATAGGATGAAAATTGGAAATTTTGACAGCTTTAAACTGTAACATAACCCAAAATTGATATTTTCGACAAGTTTATTCACTTATTAGAACAACTCGTTCTAAAAAAAAAAAAAAAATCGAAGCACTTAAACAAAAGGAAAACCAGATATTCTGACTGTTTTAATTATAATGTCAGTGAAATAGTTGCAATTTTGCTATTCTTGTTAATTTATTTTTCAAGCAACTCATTCACGGCAAAATCACACTTTTAAGTAGGACATCGTCTTGACCTGAAATTTTTGCAAATCGCTAAAAAATGCACAAAACTCGTTCTGGATTTAAATTTGGACTTTCGAAAAATGTTTCCCTACATTGAATCGGTCGTGAGAAAATCCGAACTCCAACATTTTAGACAATATTAGCGTGAATAAAAAACACCGTAAAACCATAAACAAATTAACACCTTCCAATCCCTCGAGCCCCAGTTCGTCGTAAAATCGCCCCCAAATTCCGCCGTCCCAAAATCCACCTTTATCGCACCTACTTATTCCCGCATAAAAATTTTACGACCGCCTAGAATAGATAATGAAAAAATTAGCATCAGACACATAACAGACGCACATAATGCGAACGCCTCCTTATCAATAACGCATTGTCTACGCGAATCTGCACACAAAAAAAGGCCGCGTCTCTCGCCGCTAGGGCACTCCGGGCGTATTTTTAGTCAAGGTTGGTACTACACTTAACAACAAGCCAATGACGTGCAGTGCGTATTAGATCATGCTAGATTAAAAATTCGTCCTTCGCTTTCTAAAACCAATTAAATGCACGTGTCGCTGCCAAAAAACCGCTTCTTAAATGTCACTGGATGCGGACTACCTATGCACCGAAAAGCGACGCGCGTTTAGGGACTTTGCGGCTGGAATGTGGCGCATTGGTTCGTAATTAATGTGGCGACACGCAATGTCTATATTTAACAATATTTAGGCGAAACGTGATCACTGCGAGCACGACAAGGATTTCGCAGCGGAATTTTTTCGAGAGGCGCGCGATTTTTTCAGGTTGGCAGAAGTGGTTGGGTCGGGGGTCGGACGGCTGGCATTTTGACATAACCTCAAACGGAACGAGCGCATGTGAGCGGAGATTGCTACGCTATTGGACATTTTTCGCTGGAGTGATTTATAAGATGTAATTGCTGTTTTCGTTTTAAAGTATGTTTCCTTGCACATGGAAATGGATAATGACTTAATGGCGTTCGGTAAATCATAGTTAATTATCGGGGGGATTTTGAGAAAGTTGAATTGTTCGCTACAGAGAACGCAAATTGATTTTAATTAGGTACGGCAAATTATACAGGTTTTTCAAAAATGTTGTCTCAAGTTGCAATTTTTGGAAATATTTGACAAACTGTACGGAAAATTCGTTTAAATTCTATTGACACTCTCTCAAATTGGCACAAATTAAAAAATATAAGTACCTATACAAATTTCGACGTGGTCGTTTTGATTTGTAATTTTGGAAATCTATAAAATAACTTTTATTCAAAATATTCTAAAAATCGTCAAAAAATAAAAAATTTTGTTATACGCATTGTCAATATTTTTATCTAAAAATAACTTCTCTAAATGGATGGGAGATGAACACTTATTTCTTAGCGGAAATATAACACGAATTAAAAAAAATGTCAGTTGGAAAATGTCACTCGTCAAAAATGTAATATGAAAATTTTTAAATACTGTCGTCGTGATTTGGATTTTTTTTTTGAAACATACAAAATAGCCTCATTTAAAAATATATCAACATTACTGTAATTTTACTGTCATTTTTTTTAAATTGTGATAGAGCTGATGAATTTTCCAATAATCGTCAAAAAATCAAAATTCTTCAAAAATTTCGTCCAAAATTTTACAAATTTTGTTATTCGCGTTGTCAATATTTCGATCTAAAAATATTATATGAATATTCTTGAACCTCTGGAAATGGATATGAAAGCTGAACACGTATTTCTTAGCAGAAATGTAACACGAATAAAAAAAACGTAAGCTGAAAATATCACTCGTCAAAAATATTAGGTAAAATTTTTTAAGTTGGATTTTTTGGAAATATATAAAATAGTCTCTTTTAAAAATACATCAACATCATTAGGGTTTTGTTCTCATTTTCTTAAAATTGTGATAAATCTGATGAATATTCGAATAATCGTCAAAAAATCCAAAGTTTTGAAAATTTCAGAAAAGAAAAACGCTTAAATTTTACAAATTTGTAATACCTGTTGTTAATACTTCGATCTAAAGATATTAGATGAACATTCTTTGAACTTCTGTAAACGGAAGAAAGATGGACACTTATTTCTTAGCAGAAAAGTACAAGAATTAAAACAAAATAGTTCGAAGATGTCACTCGTCAAAAAAAATTTACGTCAGAATTTCTAAATACTGTCTTGATTTGGATTTTTTGGAAAGACACAAAATAATCTCTTTTAAAAATGCACCAACCTAATTAGAATTTTGTTGTCATTTTCTTAAAATTGTCATAAAGCTCTTGAACTTTCTAATAATCGTCAAAAAACCCAAAATCTTGAAAAAATTTCGGAAATTAAAAAAGTTTAAATTTTACAAATTTTGTAATTCGTATTGTTAATATTTCTATCTAAATATCTCAGATGAACGTTGTTGAAACTTCTGTAAACGGATGGAAGCTGAACACTTATTTCTTAGCGGAAATGTAAAACAAACTAAAAAAAAAGTCAGTTGGAAAATGTCACTTGTCAAAATTTTTAAATACTGTCGTCGTGATTTGAATTTTTTTTGGAAACATACAAAATAGCCTCATTTAAAAATATATCAATATTACTGGAATTTTTTTGTCATTTTCGTAAAATTGTGATAAAGCTGATGAATATTTCAATAATCGTTAAAAAACCAAAATTCTTCAAAAATTTCGTCCAAAATTTTACAAATTTTGTTAATCGCGTTGTCAATATTTCGATCTAAAAATATTACATGAATATTCTTGAACCTCTGGAAATGGATATGAAAGCTGAACACGTATTTCTTAGCAGAAATGTAACAGGAATAAAAAAAAATGTAAGCTGAAAATATCACTCGTCAAAAATATCAGGTAAAATTGGTTAAATTGGATTTTTTGGAAATATATAAAATAGTCTCTTTTAAAAATACATCAACATCATTAGAATTTTGTTCTCATTTTCTTAAAATTGTGATAAATCTGATGAATATTCTAATAATCGTAAAAAAATCCAAAGTTTTGAAAATTTCAGAAAAGAAAAACGCTTAAATTTTACAAATTTGTAATACCTGTTGTTAATATTTCGATCTAAAGATATTAGATGAACATTCTTTGAACTTCTGTAAACGGAAGAAAGATGGACACTTATTTCTTAGCAGAAAAGTACAAGAATTAAAACAAAATAGTTCGAAAATGTCACTCGTCAAAAAAAAATTACGTCAAAATTTCTAAATACTGTCTTGATTTGGATTTTTTGGAAAGACACAAAATAATCTCTTTTAAAAATGCACCAACCTAATTAGAATTTTGTTGTCATTTTCTTAAAATGGTCATAAAGCTCATGAACATTCTAATAATCGTCAAAAAACCCAAAATCTTGAAAATTTCGGAAATGAAAAAAGTTTAAATTTTACAAATTTTGTAATTCGTATTGTTAATATTTCTATCTAAATATGTCAGATGAACGTTATTGAAACTTCTGGAAACGGATGGAAGCTGAACACTTATTTCTTAGCAGAAATGTAAAACAAATTAAAAAAAAAGTCAATTGGAAAATGTCACTTGTCAAAATTATAACGTCAAAATTTTTAAATACTGTCGTCGTGATTTGAATTTTTTTTGGAAACATACAAAATAGCCTCATTTAAAAATATATCAATATTACTGGAATTTTTTTGTCATTTTCGTAAAATTGTGATAAAGCTGATGAATATTTCAATAATCGTTAAAAAACCAAAATTCTTCAAAAATTTCGTCCAAAATTTTACAAATTTTGTTAATCGCGTTGTCAATATTTCGATCTAAAAATATTACATGAATATTCTTGAACCTCTGGAAATGGATATGAAAGCTGAACACGTATTTCTTAGCAGAAATGTAACAGGAATAAAAAAAAATGTAACCTGAAAATATCACTCGTCAAAAATATCAGGTAAAATTGGTTAAATTGGATTTTTTGGAAATATATAAAATAGTCTCTTTTAAAAATACATCAACATCATTAGAATTTTGTTCTCATTTTCTTAAAATTGTGATAAATCTCATGAATATTCTAATAATCGTCAAAAAATCCAAAGTTTAGAAAATTTCAGAAAAGAAAAACGTTTAAATTTAAAAAATTTCTAATACCTATTGTTAATATTTCGATCTAAAGATATTAGATGAACATTCTTTGAACTTCTGTAAACGGAAGAAAGATGGACACTTATTTCTTAGCAGAGAAGTACAAGAATTAAAACAAAAAAAGTTCGAAAATGTCACTCGTCAAAAAAAATTACGTCAAAATTTTTAAATAGTGTCTTGATTTGGGTTTTTTTGGAAAGACACAAAATAATCTATTTTAAAAATGCACCAACCTAATTAGAATTTTGTTGTCATTTTCTTAAAATTGTCATAAAACTCATGAACATTCTAATAATCGTCAAAAAACCCAAAATCTTGAAAATTTCGGAAATGAAAAAAGTTTAAATTTTACAAATTTTGTAATTCGTATTGTTAATACAGTAGACGGCGCTTAATATGATCACGGTTAATGTTATCAACCGCTTAGTGTGATCAAAATGGCTTGGAACGGGCCCGCGCAATACCTATGCATTACAGTTTTTCCGTTTATTGTGATGAATATTTCGCTTATTGTGATCAATCTCGCAATTCTTAAACAAACGGGAATTGCTTTTTTGGAGAAGCGAGACGACTGAAACTAGTATTGCGTTTTAATGAACATTCATTGCTCTCAAAAGGTACTACTCATTTTATACAACCATAATCAGTGGTCAAAAACAGACTTAAAATCAGTGCGTTTTCGACTTTTGAACGAACGAATTTTTTCTGTTTTAAATCTGAGTAGACTTATGTAACAATTAACACGTCGAAACGACGAAATCTCAGTTTATCAGAGAAAAAAAAAAAATTCAGCCCTTACTTAACAAATTTCTACAACACCCAAAGGAAATCGAGGGTTCCTTTGTCAGAATGGTAACCAAAATTTAAAATAAATTCTAATGTTTATGTACCTTCATCTACCTGTGTAATAAACACTGTATTGTTCATGATTTTGTTTTGTTTCGAGTTTTACTGTCTCTGATTGTGGTTTTCGCTTATTATTATCAGTCGGTTAGTGTGATCAATTTGTCTGAGTCCCAAAGTGATCACATTAAGCGGCGTCCACTGTATTTGTATCTAAATATCTCAGATGAACGTTATTGAAACTTCTGGAAACGGATGGAATCTGAACACTTATTTCTTAGCAGAAATGTAAAACAAATTAAAAAAAAAGTCAGTTTGAAAATGTCACTTGTCAAAATTATAACGTCAAAATTTTTAAATACTGTCGTCGTGATTTGAATTTTTTTTGGAAACATACAAAATAGCCTCATTTAAAAATATATCAATATTACTGGAATTTTCTTGTCATTTTCTTAAAATTGTGATAAAGCTGATGAATATTTCAATAATCGTTAAAAAATCAAAATTCTTCAAAAATTTCGTCCAAAATTTTACAAATTTTGTTAATCGCGTTGTCAATATTTCGATCTAAAAATATTACATGAATATTCTTGAACCTCTGGAAATGGATATGAAAGCTGAACACGTATTTCTTAGCAGAGATGTAACACGAATACAAAAAAATGTAAGCTGAAAATATCACTCGTCAAAAATTTCGGGTAAAATTTTGTAATTTGGATTTTTTGGAAATATATAAAATAGTCTCTTTTAAAAATACATCAACATCATTAGAATTTTGTTCTGATTTTCTTCAAATTGTGATAAAGCTGATGAATATTCTAATAATCGTCAAAAAATCCAAAATCTTGAAGATTTCGAAAAAGAAAAACGTTTAATTTTACAAATTTTGTAATTCCTATTGTTAATATTTGGATTTAAAGACATTAGATGAACATTCTTTGAACTTCTGTAAACGGAAGAAAGATGGACACTTATTTCTTAGCTGAAAAGTACACGAATTAAAAAAAAAGTTCGAAAATGTCACCCGTCAAAAAAAAATTAGGTCAAAATTTTTAAATACTGTCTTGATTTGGATTTTTTGGAAAGACACAAAATAATCTATTTTAAAAAATGCAGCAACCTAATTAGAATTTTGTTCTCATTTGCTTAAAATTGTCATAAAGCTCATGAACATTCTAATAATCGTCAAAAAACCCAAAATCTTGAAAATTTCGGAAATGAAAAAAGTTTAAATTTTACAAATTTTGTAATTCGTATTGTTAATATTTCTATCTAAATATCTCAGATGAACGTTATTGAAACTTCTGGAAACGGATGAAAGCTGAACACTTATTTCTTAGCAGAAATGTAAAACAAATTAAAAAAAATGTCAGTTGGAAAATGTCACTTGTCAAAATTATAACGTCAACATTTTTAAATACTGTCGTCGAGATTTGAATTTTTTTTGGAAACATACAAAATAGCCTCATTTAAAAATATATCAATATTACTGGAATTTTTTTGTCATTTTCTTAAAATTGTGATAAAGCTGATGAATATTTCAATAATCGTTAAAAAATCAAAATTCTTCAAAAATTTCGTCCAAAATTTTACAAATTTTGTTAATCGCGTTGTCAATATTTCGATCTAAAAATATTACATGAATATTCTTGAACCTCTGGAAATGGATATGAAAGCTGAACAAGTATTTCTTAGCAGAAATGTAAGCTGAAAATATCAGTAGTCAAAAATATCAGGTAAAATTTTTTAATTTGGATTTTTTGGAAATATATAAAATAGTCTCTTTTAAAAATACATCAACATCATCAAAATTTTGTTCTCATTTTCTTAAAACTGTGATAAATCTCATGAATATTCTAACAATCATCAAAAAATTCAAAATTTTGAAAATTTACAAATTTTGTAATTCCGTTTGTTAATATTTCGATCTAAAGACATTAGATGAACATTCTTTGAACTTCCGTAAACGGAAGAAAGATGGACACTTATTTCTTAGCAGAAAAGTACACGAATGTCACTCGTCAAAAAAAAATTACGTTGAAATTTTTAAATAGTGTCTCGATTTGGATTTTGTGGAAAGACACAAAATAATCTCTTTTAAAAATGCACCAACCTGATTAGAATTTTGTTGTCATTCTCTTAAAATTGTGATAAAGATGATGAATATTGTAATAATCGTCAAAAAATTCAAAATCTTGAAAATTTCGGAAATGAAAAACGTTTAAATTGTACACATTTTATGATTCCTATTGTTAATATTCCGATCTAGAGATATTAGATGAACTTTCTTTGAATTTCTATAAACAGAAAAAAGATGGACATTTATTTCTTAGCAGAAAAGTAACATGAATTAAAAAGAAAATAAGTTGGGAAATGTCACTCGTGAAAAATTTCACGTCAAAATTTTTTAATTTGGTTTTTTTGGAAATATATAAAATAGCCTCTTTTAAAAATACATCAACATCATTAGAATTTTGTTCACATTTTCTTCAAATTGTGATAAATCTGATGAATATTGTAATAATCGTCAAAAAATTCAAAATCTTGAAAATTTCGGAAAAGAAAAACGTTTAAATTTTACAAATTTTACAATTCCTATTGTTAATAATATTTCGATCTAAAAATATTAGATGAACATATTTTGACCTTCTGTAAACGGAAAAAAGATGGATACTTATTTCTTAGCAGAAAAGTACATGCATTAAAAAAAATAAGCTGGAAAATGTCACTCGTAAAAAATATTACGTCAAAATTTTTAAATACTGCCTTGATTTGTTTTTTTTTTTGAAAATATACAAAATAGCCTCTTTTAAAAATGCATCAACATGATTGGCATTTTGTGGTCATTTTCTTAAAATTGTGATAAAGCAGATGAATATTCAAAAAATCGTCAAAAAATCCAAAATTTTGAAAATTTCAGAAATGAATGAACAAGTTTTGGGATTCGTATTGTTAATATTTTGATTTAAAATATTACATGGACATTCTTTGAACGTAAACGAAAGAAATATATATACTTAAAAAAAAATAAGGTGGAAAAGGTCACTCGTTAAAGGTATCACGTCAAAATGTTTAAATACAATCGTCTTGATTTGGATGAACATAGTTTGAACTCCCGTAAATGATTAAGATGAAAATTTACAAAATTTCTTATCCGAAATAAAACACGAATAAAAAAAATAGTTTGAAAAATGTGACCTAAAAATATGTCAAAATTTCTAAAAATCTCTAAAATAACCAGTTTTAAAAATTCATTAATGTCTCTGGAATTGTGTTGGCATTTTCTTACAATTATTGTAAAGCTGAGTATTCTAGAAAAATCGTCAAAAAATCAATAATGTTGAACATTTCGAAAACGGACGTTTTATATAAATTTTATGATAATGACTATCTGATCTAAACTAAAAATATTAGATGTACATAGTTTAAACTTCTGTAAATGATGGAAGATGAAAACTTGAATATGTTGAAAAATATCGCGTCAAAAAAAATTGTCGTCTTGATTTGGATTTTTGTAAATTTATAAAATAGCCTGTTTCGAAAATACATCAACTACACCGGAACTTTTTCGACGAAAAATGAACACTTACTTAGCAAAAATGTATCACAAATTAAAAAAAAAGGTAAGTTGCGAAACGAAAAATATCTCGTCAAAATTTTCAAACACCACCGTCCTGATTTGACTTTTTTGGAAATATGTGCATAAAATAGCCTGATTTATGTTTTCAATTTTATGATTTTCGCAATTAATATTTCGAGTTAATGTTATTGGCAAAAATATGTCAAATTAAAAAAAAGAAGTTGGAAAATATTACTTGCTTAAAATGTCACGTCAAAATTTTTAAATTGTTTAAAACAGCCTGTTTTAAAAATACATTAACATCAGTTGCTCAAAATTTGTAGACAACCAAGCTTTCTAAAAACGGTCACAAAATTGCCTTGATTTTGATTTTTGGAATTATTAGAAATATATTGAATGTTACAAACAAAAAAAAATGTCAAAAATAAAAAATTAAACACAATATAAGTATATAAAATATGACTAGAATTACACATAACTACGAACTGTAACGGGTATTCCGTGCATGGAAATTCCTATTAAGGACAATTTTTCTTTAGACGATTTATGCGATATATTTAATTACTCTTTTTATTTTAAAAGATATAGTTGCTGCTTCCTTGCACACGGAAATGGATTAATACCTTAACGCCATTCACTATATCACACTTAATTATCCTGTAGATAGCAGGAATTTAGGAAAACTCCACCAGTTTATAAAAGAATTACAAAAATGTACACACACACAAAAGTTCATTCACGAAAACATGTAAATAAATCAAAATTAAATCATAATAACATCCGTCGCGGCATTGCATCAGAATTGAGGAAATGCATTTACAAATTGCAAATAAACACTGAAGATGAAAAGCGCTGCAATCCGAAACTTTATTAGCGTGCCTCACGCCACTTCTGCCTGACGTCCGGAAGCCAAACAGATATTTCAATTCCAGCTAAAGAGTCACCGATTAAGGACCAATCGCCGTTAAAATTAAATCTGACAACCGTATCTGTTATCTGACAGAGACTGATACGAACTAATAAAATTTGAGTTGCAGTAATCTAATTCGGTAAACAAATTCTGAGATAACCGGGAACGTCGTCAAAGTTGGGAGACAGTCCTGAAGGTGGAAGCTCGAAACGTTAAAGTGTGTCATAAACTCCATAGAATAAAATTTTGGTCTTTAAAAATGTTGAAATAAAACTAGAAAAATAAACAAAGTTGCATTTCTGCGTCCCTAGCAAACGCGGAGTTAAACAATCGAAAGATTTTATTGGAGTTTAACTGTCTTATTAAAGAGTATTAAAAATTAACCTCATTGTCAATTCTCGCGGCGACTTTGGTCGATTTTCTTGATGTATCCACCACGACGTATGAATTTTTCAGTGACATTTAAACTCGCTGACGTCAAGAGTGCACAAAATTTGCCGTCGGTTCGATATTCCACAATTTTTTTTTAATAATTAAAAATCGGTGAAACACCCTGTATATTCGAAAGTGTACGATTCGAAGAAGTAACGGTTTGAGTTTTCGCAATTCGGGCGATTGAGAGATTGTATTTTTGAACTTGAAACGACGCCGAGATTTAGAAATTTTGGCAAAGTTCAACGAATTTGGTTCTAATCTTGAGGTCAAATAAGGGTTTTCGTGTCGCCGAAAGTAGGACTTCCGCTTGCGAGTTTTGGAAGTCCTGTGAAAAATTCCGCCGCACTCGAACCGGAAGCGCAAAATCTGCCCATGATGTAACCGTTCGAGCGAATGCAAGCAACAATCGTGCCTTATCTCACGCAATTCGCACCAACGCAAATTCGGTCCCTCGCAAACACAAAATCCAGACTTACGATTGGCCGCCCGTCAAAACCTTCGAACTTATGACAGCGCGCTGACGTCACTCTCAAAAAACTCAGTTGCTGCAGGTTTTGGCGGTGCAATCCGCCGCTTACATAATCCATAACCTATACCATGTCACATGCCCGAACCGCCAACAGCCATAAATCCCACGATCCCAAGCGTACGACCTGTCAAGCAGAACAATCGCCAATCTCACGGTACCTTTCTGTCATTGATTATGCAATGCGTGCAACGCACTCGACCAAACTGCACAGCACTTCGAGGCGAGGACGAGTCCGGAACCGGAACTGCCGAACGAGACTTCGCAATGGCACACGTGACGGACGCCCTATGGGTGCATCGCAATGGTACTGGTACCAACGACCCGGCTTCGACTCAAGTCGCCGGCCAACTGTCTGAACGCAACGTCGCGGAACTCGGGACGGATCGCCGCCGCTCGCCCCCGCGGCCCCACCACCGGTGCATACGCAGGACGTCGCGACGGTGCATCGGCGGGGGCGGCGGGCGCCGGCCGCCGGTGCGTGATGAGAGCGGCGTTCGCGGAACCGGGAGCGTTTTCCACGGGAAACGCGAAAATCGCAGGAGGCGCACACTGGCCGCGATTAATTGCTACTCTCGGGTTTTGTCGACGTTTTATGACCCCTAGACTACGAAAAAATTATCTCGCGTTTCCGTCTGTCTGTCTGTCTGGCTGGCTGTACGTATATTAGGACGATCGTGTACATACAATTTTATGACTTGTTTTCGAAGAAATCTATTTTAAAATTATTTAAATGCCATACAACAATATACTTCTATAGTTGTGGTGTATGAATCCGCTTTGAGTTTTTCCCTAAGCGTCCAAATTGTCGCAACTAAAATTAATACAGTGTAATAGGTTTTTACCAATTTTTTTAAAGGATTGTTGGATTATTCAAATTTTCAATTTTTCGATTTTTCAATTTGTTATTTTTCAACTCTTCGATTTATTGAATTTTTGGAAAATTGAACAATAAAAAAATCCAAAAGATCGATTAATCGAAAAACTAAAAAATTGAAAGATCAAATGGTCGAAAAATTAAGAAATCCAAAAATCGAAGAACTGAAATACCAACAAATTGAAAATTAGAGAACTTGAAAGGTCTAAAAATTGAAAAATCGAAAAATCGAAAATTCTAAAACTCTAATAATTGAAAAATAGACAAATCGAAAAGTCGGGGACGAGAAAGACAAAATCGGAAATTTGAAAAATCGGGAAAGAGAGAAATCGAAAAAGAGAAATCCAAAAATCTAATAATCGAAAAATTGAAAAGCCAACAAGTTGAAAGATCGAATAGTCGAAAAATTAAGAAATCGATTGAAAATTGAAAATCAAAAAACCGAAAAATCTAAAAACCAAAACATCGTAAAATTCAGGTCTCAATTTCGGGATTTTTGGATTTTTGGATTTTTCAATATATCGTTTTTTCGACTTTTTGGAAGATTGAAAAATCGAAAAATCGAAAAATTCAGAAATCGTGAAATCGAGAAAACGAGAGTTTGAAAAATCGGGAAATCGGAAATTCGAATAAGCTGGAAAATCGAAAAACTAAAAAATCGAAAAATTGAAAAATCAAGAAATCAAAAATTGGAAAATTGGAAGATTGAAAAATCGAAAAAAGAGAGATCAAAAAATGGATAAACAAAAAATCTAATATTCGAAAAATCGAAAAACTGAAAAGTTGAAAGACCGGATTGTCGAAAAATTAAAAAATAAATCCATGAATCGAAAAATTGTCTGTTTTGAAAATTCGGGAAATTGAAAGATCTAAAAATCGAAAAATCGAAAATTTGTATAATAATCGAAAAATTGGGAAATGGGAAAATTAAAATACCGGAATAATTGAGGAATTGATAAAACACAAATTTCAGTTACTCGCTTTTTCAGTTTTTAGGTTTTGCAATTTTTCAATTTTCCAATGTCTTAATTTTTCGACTTTTTGAAAAATTTAAAAATCTAAAAATTGATAAATCGAAAAACCAAAAAATCTGAAAACCAAAAAACTTAACAATAAGATCTCAAATAATAGAAAAGTCGAAACATCGAGAAATCAAAAAATCGGGAAACTGAGATACCCAAAAATTGAAAAGTCGAGAAATCAAAAATGTACAAATTGAAAAATCGGAACACTGAAATGTCAAAAAATTGAAAATTTGAGAAATTAAAAGATTTGAAAACTAAGAACTGAAATTTAATAATAAAAAACTGGAACAACGGCTAATTAAAAAAATCGAAAAAGTGAGAAATCGAAAAATGAAAAATCGAAAAATTGAGGACAAGAAAAGCAAAAATCGGAAAGTCGAAAAAACGAAAAATCCGTTTCAATTGAAAAACCGCAAAAGTAAAAATCTGAAAAATCGAGAAACTAAAAAAATTTCAATTTCTCGATTTTTCAATTTTTAGGTTTTGCTCGTTTTCAATTTCTGGATTTTTGGATTTTTAGATTTTCTAGTGAATTGATTTTTCGACTTTTTGAAAGATTGAAAAATATAAAAACTGAAAAATCTAAAAATTCAGAAATCGTGAAATCGACGACAAATCAGAAATTCGAATAAACTAGAAAATAGAAAAATAGAAAAATTGAAAAATCTAAAATTTGAATAATCGAAAAATCGGGGATGAGAAAGCCAAAATCGAAAATTTGAAAAATGGAGAAATCGGAAAGTGGAAATATTGGAAAACTGAACAATAAAAAGAGAATTAAAATTCAAAAATCGATGAAATTTTGAGAAACTGAAATTTCTGTATCTTTCAATGTCTAGGTTTTGCGATTTTTCTATTTTCCAATGTCTTGACTTTTTGAAAAATTGAAAAATCTAAAAATTGATAATTCGAAAAACCAAAAAACTTAACAATAGGATCTCAAATAATAGAAAAGTCGAAACATCGAGAAATCAAAAAATCGGGAAACTGAGATACCCAAAAATTGAAAAGTCGAGAAACCAAAAATGTACAAATTGAAAAATCGGAACACTGAAATGTCAAAAAATTGAAAATTTGAGAAATTAAAAGATAAAACTAAGAACTAAAATTTAATAATAAAAAACTGGAACAACGGCTAATTAAAAAAATCGAAAAAGTGAGAAATCGAAAAATGAAAAATCTAAAAATTGAGGACAAGAAAAGCAAAAATCGGAAAGTCGAAAAATCTAAAAATCCGTTTGAATTGAAAAACCGCAAAAGTAAAAATCTGAAAAATCGAGAAACTAAAAAAATTTCAATTTCTCGATTTTTCAATTTTTAGGATTTGCTCCTTTTCAATTTCTGGATTTTTGGATTTTTAGATTTTCCAGTGAATTGATTTTTCGACTTTCTGAAAGATTGAAAAATATAAAAACTGAAAAATCTAAAAATCTAAAAATTCAGAAATCGTGAAATCGACAAATCGGAAATTCGAATAAACTAGACAATCGAAAAATTGAAAAATCTAAAATTTGAATAATCGAAAAATTGGAAATTTTGAGAAATTGAAATTTCTGTATCTTTCAATGTTTAGGTTTTGCGATTTTTCAATTTTCCAATGTCTTGATTTTTCGACTTTTGGAAAAATTGATAAATCGAAAAACCGAAAAATCTAAAAACCAAAAAATCGTAAAAATCAGAAACCATATAATAGAAAAGTCGAAACATCGATAAATCGAAAAATAGAGAAACTGAAATACCGAAAAAGTGAAAATTCGAGAAACCATAATTATTGTAACAATTGAAAAATCGGAACACTGAAAAATTGAAAGATCGAATACCCGAAGAAAATCCAGATAAATCCAGAAAATAAAATATCAAAAAACTGAAAATTCGAGAAATAAAAAAATTTGAAAACTGAAAAATCGAAACTTATCTAATCGAAAAGCTGGGAAATGACCAAAATAAAAAACTGTGACAACGAATAATTAATTGAAGAATCGAAAAATTGAAAAATCGAAAAATCCATTTGAATTAAAAAATCGCAAAAGTAAAAATTTGAAAAATCCAGAAACTAAAACATCGTAAATTTCAATTTCTCGATTTTTCAATTTTTATGATTTGCTCCTTTTCAATTTCTGGATTTTTGGATTTTTAGATTTTTCAGTGAATTGATTTTTCGACTTTTTGGAAGACTGAAAATATAAAAACTGAAAAATCTAAAAATCTAAAAATTCAGAAATCGTGAAATCGACAAATCGGGGATGAGAAAGACAAAATCGAAAATTTGAAAAATGGGGAAATCAGAAAATCGGAAAGTCGAAAAATTGGAAAACTGAACAATAAAAAGAGAAATAAAATTCAAAAATCGATGGAAATTTTGAGAAATTGATATTTTGTATCTTTCAATATTTAGGTTTTGCAGTTTTCCAATTTTCCGTTTGAATTGAAAAACTGCAAAAGTAAAAATTTGAAAAATCGAGAAACTTAAAAAACCGCAAATTTCAATTTCTCGATTTTTCAATTTTAAGGATTTGCTCCTTTTGAATTTCTGGATTTTTGGATTTTTAGATTTTTCAGTGAATTGATTTTTCGACTTTTTGAAACATTGAAAAATATAAAAACTGAAAAATCTAAAAATTCAGAAATCGTGAAATCCACAAATCGGGGATGAGAAAGACAAAATCGAAAATTTGAAAAATGGAGAAATCAGAAAATCGGAAAGTCGAAAAATTGGAAAATTGAACAATAAAAAGAGAAACAAAATTCAAAAATCGATGGAAATTTTGAGAAATTGAAATTTCTGTATCTTTCAATGTTTAGGTTTTGCAATTTTCCAATTTTCCATTTGAATTGAAAAACCGCAAAAGTAAAAATTTGAAAAATCGAGAAACTTAAAAAATCTCAAATTTCAATTTCTCGATTTTTCATTTTTTAGGATTTGCTCCTTTTCAATTTCTGGATTTTTGGATTTTTAGATTTTTCAGTGAATTGATTTTTCGACTTTTTAGAAGACTGAAAAATATAAAAACTGAAAAATCTAAAAATCTAAAAATTCAGAAATCGTGAAATCGACAAATCGGGGATGAGAAAGACAAAATCGAACATTTGAAAAATGGAGAAATCAGAAAATCGGAAAGTCGAAAATTTGGAAAATTGAACAGTAAAAAGAGAAATAAATTTCAAAAATCGATGGAAATTTTGAGAAATTGAAATTTCTGTATCTTTCAATGTTTAGGTTTTGCAATTTTTCAATTTTCCAATGTCTTGATTTTTCGACTTTTTGAAAAACCGAAAAATCTAAAAACCAAAAAATCGTAAAAATCAGACCTCATATATAATAGAAAGGTCGAAACATCCAGAAATCGAAAAATAGAGAAACTGAAATACGGAAAAAGTGAAAATTCGGGAAACCTTAATTATAAAAATTGAAAAATCGGAACAATGAAAAATTGAAAGATCGAATACCCGAAAAATTAAGAAATCGATAAATCCAGAAAATGAAATATCAAGAAACTGAAAATTCGAGAAATTAAAAAATTTGAAAACTGAAAAATCGAAACTTGGCTAATCGAAAAGCTGGGATATGAAAATAAAAAACTCAGACAACGAATAATTAATTGAAGAATCGAAAAATCCATTTGAATTAAAAAATCGCAAAAGTAAAAATTTGGAAAATCCAGAAACTTCAAAAATCGCAAATTTCTCTTGAAAGATTGAAAAATAAAAAAATAAGAAATCGAAAAATTCAAAAATCGTGAAATCCATAAATCGAAAGTTTGAAAAATCGAGAAATCGGAAATTCGAATAAACTGGAAAATCAAAAAACTGAAAAATCGGAAAATCAAAAAGAAAACTCCAAAGAACGATAAACACAAAAAACTCGAAATTGAAAGATCGAATAATCAAAAAATTAAGAAATCGAAAAATCGCGGAACAGAACAATTAAATAATTGAAAATTCAAGATACCGAAAGACCTAAAAATTGAAAAATCGAAAATTTATATAATCGAAAAATTGGGAAATAGAAAAATTAAATCATCGAGATAAATGGAACAATCGAAAAAGTGAAAAATCGAAATAAATCGAAAATTTGAATAACTGAAAACAAGAGAAACAGAATATGAAAAATCGAAACATCTAGGACATGAGGGACAAAAATCGACAAGTCGAAAAATCGGAAAATCCAGGAATTAAAAAACCGCAAATTTCAATTACCTACTCGATTTTTCAATTTTTAACTTTTGCAGTTTTTCAATTTTTGGACTTTTCAATTTTTTGACCTCTCGATTTTTCAATGTCTCGATTTTTAGACATTTTGATAGATAGAAAAATCCACAAATTGAAAAATCGAAAAACTCAGAAATCGTGAAATTGACAAATCGAGTTTGAAACATCGGGAAATCGGAAATTCGAATAAACTAGAAAATCGAAAAAAGAAAACTCCAAAAATCGATAAACAGAAAATACTCAAAATTGAAAGATCGGATAATAAAAAAATTAAGAAATCGAAAAATGGAAAATTCGCAGAACCGAAAAATTAAAAAGTTTAAAACCGTGGAATTAAAAAAATCAAAAAGAAAAATCAACCTGACCTGATCTAACCTAACTTGACCTCACCTAACCTGCCATGACGTGACAAGGATCGCATCACCGCTCTGACTATACATTCTTTAGACCAATTTTCCTAAGTTCTCATATTCGTATGTTGCGTGGTGTTTGAATTCTAACCCCACTTTTTTCGAAAAATTCGATTTCCCTCTCGAACAAAAAACCCGCTCTGTTTCGCCTCTCGCTTACTCCATGTTGCCTTTTTCTGACGGCACGTTATTATTATTAATTTCCCCGTCGCAAATGAACCGTTTATCGCCAGGTGGAACCTTCATCACTCGTCCATTTTTCTTCACCCAAAGAAGCGCTTAATTGAAAATATCGCGCGTTTTTTGCGCAGAAAAATGCCACCATTTCGATCGGATGGATTCCGCTAAATATTTAAACAAAAGATGTTTCCGAGAGCACATAAGCAGAAGCTGGCGGTTTACAGTTAGGACTTCTTCAAAGCGGATCGAATCGGCCGCTTTTTGTGAGATATGGGTAATTCCAGGGTCGGACAATCGCGATTTTCGCCTAGTTGGTTGCGGAGAAGGTAGAGTTTTTTGTGGTTCAGTGGAAGTTAATTCGGACGGGATTGTGTTCGAAGAAAAATGGTTGGGTTCGTGTTTCTGTGTTAAAATCTAGGTTTTACGTAAAGGTGCTTAGATAAGTTATTATCTTTGGCGAATCACACGTGGTTCGGTTTTTTTGTTTATCGAAAAGTACCAAAAATGGCAATATTATCTATTAGACACTAGTTTTTTTTCAGCTAATAGTGATAAGCGCTTGGAAATGATAGCATTGTTTAAGATCTGGAACAACATGTGGATTTAATTAGGATCCATTATTTACTTATTTTAGTTCTGGCCAAGTTTTTCCAGAAATTCTGTTTGGAAATTATTTTTTTTGTGGATTCTGGAAAAATTGTTGGAGACCTCAAAATTGTTTTTCCATAATTTTCGAAAACCGTCAAAAATTCATACATTGAAAATTTTGAATTTTTGAAAGGTTACCCAAAAATTCTCAAAAATTCTGGGGTACAAATCCCCACGAGCTGATTCGAAAAACAAAGTGTTAAAAGTTCCGGATCATAATTTTCTAAAAATTTAGGTTGGAAACGATTTTTTTATCTTGGGAATTATTTTTTTTCTCCTATTGATTCTGAAGAAATTGTTGGAATTTGGAAATGTACAAAGACATGGTCTTTCGGTAATTTTGGCAAACCGGTAAAAATTCATATCTACACCGAAAAATTGAGATTTTTGAAAAATTGACTAAAAATCGTCAAAAAATTCTAGGATATACTAAATCTCCACCAGCTAATTCCCAATTTCCAAGAAATGAAGTTGAAAATAAATTTTGCAAGTCGAAAACTACAAGAAATTGGTTTTCGGTAATTTTGAAATGGTATTTAAAATCTATAAAAAATTCATACATTGAAAAATTGAGTTTTTGAAAATTTGTCAAAAAATTCGCAAAAAATTCTGGGATATAGATCTCGAGGATCTAATTCGGAAAACATAAAGTGTAATTGGTTTCGGAGCAAGGATTTCAAAAAATTCGGCTTGATATTGATTTTTTTTATCTCAGAAATACTTTTTTATCGATTTTGACAAAGTTGATTGAATTTTTGAAGAAATAAAGCCGAAAATAAATTTTGCAAGTGCTCAAAAAAATGGCCAAAAATTTATACCTACATTGAAAATTTGAGATTTTTGAAAAAATTACGTAATATCCTTAAAACACTCTGAGATATCAATCTCGACGAGCTAATTCGAAAAACGTATTTTGTAATTGGTCCTGGACCAAGAATTTTCAAAACTTGGGCTTGGAAATGAATTTTTTTATCTCGAGAACCATTTTTTATAGATTCTGGAAACATTGTTCAAATTTTCCAAGAAATGAAGTTGACAAGAAATTTTACAAGTCGAAAACTACAAGAAATTGGTTTTTGGTAATTTTGAAATGGTATTTAAAAACTATAAAAAATTCAGACATTGAAAAATTGAGATTTTTGAAAAATTGTCAAAAACTCGCAAAAAATTCTGAGATATAGATTTCGAGGATCTAATTCGGAAAACATAAAGTGTAATTGGTTCCGGAACAAGGATTTCCAAAAATTCGGCTTGGTATTGATTTTTTTTATCTCAAAAATACTTTTTCATCGATTTTGACAGAGTCGATGGAATTTTTGAAGAAATAAAGCCGAAAATAAATTTTGCATGTCGAAATCTACAAGAAAATGTCTTGAGATAATTTTTGAATGGTGCTCAAAAAAATGGCCGAAAATTTATACCTACATTGAAAATTTGAGATTTTTGAAAAAATTACCTAATATCCTTAAAACACTCTGAGATATCAATCTCGACGAGCTAATTCGAAAAACGTATTTTGTAATTGGTCCTGGACTAAGAATTTTCAAAAATTGGGCTTGGAAATGAATGTTTTTATCTCGAAAACCATTTTATATAGATCCTGGAAACATTGTTCAAATTTTCCAAGAAATGAAGCTGACAAGAAATTTTACAAGTCAAAAACTATAAGAAATTGGTTTTCTGGAATTTTGGAATGGTATTTAAAAACTATAAAAAATTCATACATTGAGAAATTGAGATTTTTGAAAATTTGTTAAGAAATTCGCAAAAAATTCTGGGATATAGATCTCGAGGATCTAATTCGGAAAACATAAAGTGTAATTGCTTCCGGAGCAAGGATTTCCAAAAATTCGGCTTGGTATTGATTCTTTTTATCTCAAAAGTACTTTTTTATCGATTTTGACAAAGTCGATGGAATTTTTGAAGAAATAAAGCCCTGAAAATAAATTTTGCAAGTCGAAATCTACAAGAAAATGTCTTGAGGTAATTTTTGAATGGTGCTCAAAAAATGGCCAAAAATTTATACCTACATTGAAAATTTGAGATTTTTGAAAAAATTACATAATATCCTTAAAACACTCTGAGATATCAATCCCGACGAGCTAATTCGAAAAACGTATTTTGTAATTGATCCTGGACCAAGAATTTTCAAAAATTGGGCTTGGAAACGAATTTTTTTATCTCGAAAACACTTTTTTATAGATCCTGGAGACATTGTTCAAATTTTCCAAGAAATGAAGCTGACAAGAAATTTTACAAGTCGAAAACTGTAAGAAATTGGTTTACGGTAATTTTGGAATGGTATAAAAAATTCGTACATTGAAAAATTGAATATAGATCTCGAGGATCTAATTCGGAAAACATAAAGTGTAATTGGTTTCGGAGCAAGGATTTCCAAAAATTCGGCTTGGTATTGATTGTTTTTTATCTCAAAAATACTTTTTTATCGATTTTGACAAAGTCGATGGAATTTTTGAGGAAATAAAGCCGAAAATAAATTTTGCAAGTCGAAATCTACAAGAAAATGTCTTGAGATAATTTCTGAATGGTGCTCAAAAAAATGGCAAAAAATTTATACCTACATTGAAAATTTGAGATTTTTGAAAAAATTACATAATATCCTTAAAACACTCTGAGATATCAATCCCGACGAGCTAATTCAAAAAACGTATTTTGTAATTGGTCCTGGACCAAGAATTTTCAAAAATTGGGCTTGGAATGAATTTTTTATCTCGAAAACCCTTTTTTATAGATCCTGGAAACTTTGTTCAAATTTTCCAAGAAATGAAGCTGACAAGAAATTTTACAAGTCGAAAACTGTAAGAAATTGGGTTACGGTAATTTTGGAATGGTATAAAAAATTCGTGCATTAAAAAATTGAAATTTTTGAAAATTTGTCAAGAAATTCGCAAAAAATTCTGGCATATAGATTTCGAGGAGCTAATTCGAAAAAAAATAAAGTGTAATCGCTTCCGGAGCAAGGATTTCCAAAAATTCGGCTTGGTATTGATTGTTTTTTATCTCAAAAATACTTTTTTTTCGATTTTGACAAAGTCGATGGAATTTTTGAAGAAATAAAGCCGAAAATAAATTATGCAAGTCGAAATCTACAAGAAAATGTCTTGAGGTAATTTTTGAATAATGCTCAAAAAATGGCCAAAAATTTATACCTACATTGAAAATTTGAGATTTTTGAAAACATTACATAATATCCTTAAAACACTCTGAGATATCAATCTCGACGAGCTAATTCGAAAAACGTATTTTGTAATTGGTCCTGGACCAAGAATTTTCAAAACTTGGGCTTGGAAATTAATTTTTTATCTCGAAAACCCTTTTTTATAGATCCTGGAAACATTGTACAAATTTTCCAAGAAATGAAGTTGACAAGAAATTTTACAAGTCGAAAACTGTAAGAAATTGGTTTACGGTAATTTTGGAATGGTATAAAAAATTCGTACATTGAAAAATTGAATATAGATCTCGAGGATCTAATTCGGAAAACATAAAGTGTAATTGCTTCCGGAGCAAGGATTTCCAAAAATTCGGCTTGGTATTGATTTTTTTTATCTCAAAAATACTTTTTTATCGATTTTGACAAAGCCGATGGAATTTTTGAAGAAATAAAGCCGAAAATAAATTTTGCAAGCCGAAACCTACAAGAAAATGTCTTGAGGTAATTTTTGAATGGTGCTCACAAAATGGCCCAAAATTTATACCAACATTGAAAATTTGGGATTTTTGAAAAAATTACATAATATCCTTAAAACGCTCTTAGATATCAATCCCGACGAGCTAATTCGAAATAGTATATTACATATCGAGGGTGGTAAGAAGCTAATTACGAATGAAGTTTACACACGAGCGAGCGTAGCGAGCGAGTGATGTAATATGAGTTCGTAATTAGCTTACCACCAGAGTTGTGTCATATACTTTTTCTACGATCTATAATGAAGAATCACTTTCAGAAGAATTTTTTTTGGGAAGGCAAATATTTATAGTTGCTATGGAAACTACCCAAACAGGCACGTAATATATATATATTACGTGCCTGTTCATTCATTACATGCCAGTGGGTGTAACTATGGTTTTACTATGAGGCTAGACAGTTCGTAATTCATGGATTACTATGTGGGAGTAGAAAAAACGTATTTTGTAATTGATCCTGGACCAAGAATTTTCAAAAATTGGGCTTGGAAACGAATTTTTTTATCTCGAAAACACTTTTTTATAGATCCTGGAGACATTGTTAAAATTTTCCAAGAAATGAAGCTGACAAGAAATTTTACAAGTCGAAAACTGTAAGAAATTGGTTTACGGTAATTTTGGAATGGTATAAAAAATTCGTACATTGAAAAATTGAATATAGATCTCGAGGATCTAATTCGGAAAACATAAAGTGTAATTGGTTTCGGAGCAAGGATTTCCAAAAATTTGGCTTGGTATTGATTTTTTTTTATCTCAAAAATACTTTTTTATCGATTTTGACAAAGTGGATGGAATTTTTGAAGAAATAAAGCCGAAAATAAATTTTGCAAGTCGAAATCTACAAGAAAATGTCTTGAGGTAATTTTTGAATGGTGCTCAAAAAAATGGCCAAAAATTTATACCTACATTGAAAATTTGGGATTTTTGAAAAAATTACATAATATCCTTAAAACACTCTGAGATATCAATCCCGACGAGCTAATTCAAAAAACGTATTTTGTAATTGGTCCTGGACCAAGAATTTTCAAAAATTGGGCTTGGAATGAATTTTTTATCTCGAAAACCCTTTTTTATAGATCCTGGAAACATTGTTCAAATTTTCCAAGAAATGAAGCTGACAAGAAATTTTACAAGTCAAAAACTATAAGAAATTGGTTTTCTGGAATTTTGGAATGGTATTTAAAAACTATAAAAAATTCATACATTGAGAAATTGAGATTTTTGAAAATTTGTTAAGAAATTCGCAAAAAATTCTGGGATATAGATCTCGAGGATCTAATTCGGAAAACATAAAGTGTAATTGCTTCCGGAGCAAGGATTTCCAAAAATTCGGCTTGGTATTGATTCTTTTTATCTCAAAAGTACTTTTTTATCGATTTTGACAAAGTCGATGGAATTTTTGAAGAAATAAAGCCCTGAAAATAAATTTTGCAAGTCGAAATCTACAAGAAAATGTCTTGAGGTAATTTTTGAATGGTGCTCAAAAAATGGCCAAAAATTTATACCTACATTGAAAATTTGAGATTTTTGAAAAAATTACATAATATCCTTAAAACACTCTGAGATATCAATCCCGACGAGCTAATTCGAAAAACGTATTTTGTAATTGATCCTGGACCAAGAATTTTCAAAAATTGGGCTTGGAAACGAATTTTTTTATCTCGAAAACACTTTTTTATAGATCCTGGAGACATTGTTCAAATTTTCCAAGAAATGAAGCTGACAAGAAATTTTACAAGTCGAAAACTGTAAGAAATTGGTTTACGGTAATTTTGGAATGGTATAAAAAATTCGTACATTAAAAAATTGAATATAGATCTCGAGGATCTAATTCGGAAAACGTAAAGTGTAACTGGTTTCGGAGCAAGGATTTCCAAAAATGCGGCTTGGTATTGATTTTTTTTTATCTCAAAAATACTTTTTTATCGATTTTGACAAAGTCGATGGAATTTTTGAAGAAATAAAGCCGAAAATAAATTTTGCAAGTCGAAATCTACAAGAAAATGTCTTGAGGTAATTTTTGAATGGTGCTCAAAAAAAAGGGCCAAAAATTTATACCTACATTGAAAATTTGAGATTTTTGAAAAAATTACATAATATCCTTAAAACACTCTGAGATATCAATCTCGACGAGCTAATTCGAAAAACGTATTTTGTAATTGGTCCTGGACCAAGAATTTTCAAAAATTGGGCTTGGAATGAATTTTTTATCTCGAAAACCCTTTTTTATAGATCCTGGAAACTTTGTTCAAATTTTCCAAGAAATGAAGCTGACAAGAAATTTTACAAGTCGAAAACTGTAAGAAATTGGGTTACGGTAATTTTGGAATGGTATAAAAAATTCGTGCATTAAAAAATTGAAATTTTTGAAAATTTGTCAAGAAATTCGCAAAAAATTCTGGCATATAGATTTCGAGGAGCTAATTCGAAAAAAAATAAAGTGTAATCGCTTCCGGAGCAAGGATTTCCAAAAATTCGGCTTGGTATTGATTGTTTTTTATCTCAAAAATACTTTTTTTTCGATTTTGACAAAGTCGATGGAATTTTTGAAGAAATAAAGCCGAAAATAAATTATGCAAGTCGAAATCTACAAGAAAATGTCTTGAGGTAATTTTTGAATAATGCTCAAAAAATGGCCAAAAATTTATACCTACATTGAAAATTTGAGATTTTTGAAAACATTACATAATATCCTTAAAACACTCTGAGATATCAATCTCGACGAGCTAATTCGAAAAACGTATTTTGTAATTGGTCCTGGACCAAGAATTTTCAAAACTTGGGCTTGGAAATTAATTTTTTATCTCGAAAACCCTTTTTTATAGATCCTGGAAACATTGTACAAATTTTCCAAGAAATGAAGTTGACAAGAAATTTTACAAGTCGAAAACTGTAAGAAATTGGTTTACGGTAATTTTGGAATGGTATAAAAAATTCGTACATTGAAAAATTGAATATAGATCTCGAGGATCTAATTCGGAAAACATAAAGTGTAATTGCTTCCGGAGCAAGGATTTCCAAAATTCGGCTTGGTATTGATTTTTTTTATCTCAAAAATACTTTTTTATCGATTTTGACAAAGCCGATGGAATTTTTGAAGAAATAAAGCCGAAAATAAATTTTGCAAGCCGAAACCTACAAGAAAATGTCTTGAGGTAATTTTTGAATGGTGCTCACAAAATGGCCCAAAATTTATACCAACATTGAAAATTTGGGATTTTTGAAAAAATTACATAATATCCTTAAAACGCTCTTAGATATCAATCCCGACGAGCTAATTCGAAAAACGTATTTTGTAATTGATCCTGGACCAAGAATTTTCAAAAATTGGGCTTGGAAACGAATTTTTTTATCTCGAAAACACTTTTTTATAGATCCTGGAGACATTGTTCAAATTTTCCAAGAAATGAAGCTGACAAGAAATTTTACAAGTCGAAAAATGTAAGAAATTGGTTTACGGTAATTTTGGAATGGTATAAAAAATTCGTACATTGAAAAATTGAATATAGATCTCGAGGATCTAATTCGGAAAACATAAAGTGTAATTGGTTTCGGAGCAAGGATTTCCAAAAATTTGGCTTGGTATTGATTTTTTTTTATCTCAAAAATACTTTTTTATCGATTTTGACAAAGTGGATGGAATTTTTGAAGAAATAAAGCCGAAAATAAATTTTGCAAGTCGAAATCTACAAGAAAATGTCTTGAGGTAATTTTTGAATGGTGCTCAAAAAAATGGCCAAAAATTTATACCTACATTGAAAATTTGGGATTTTTGAAAAAATTACATAATATCCTTAAAACACTCTGAGATATCAATCCCGACGAGCTAATTCAAAAAACGTATTTTGTAATTAGTCCTGGACCAAGAATTTTCAAAAATTGGGCTTGGAAATGAATTTTTTTATCTCGAAAACCCTTTTTTATATATCCTGGAAACATTGTACAAATTTTCCAAGAAATAAAGTTGACAAGAAATTTTACAAGTCGAAAACTGTAAGAAATTGGTTTACGGTAATTTTGGAATGGTATAAAAAATTCGTACATTGAAAAATTGAATATAGATCTCGAGGATCTAATTCGGAAAACATAAAGTGTAATTGGTTTCGGAGCAAGGATTTCCAAAAATTCGGCTTGGTATTGATTTTTTTTTATCTCAAAAATACTTTTTTATCGATTTTGACGGAGTCGATGGAATTTTTGAAGAAATAAAGCCGAAAATAAACTTTGCAAGTCGAAATCTACAAGAAAATGTCTTGAAGTAATTTTTGAATGGTGCTCAAAAAAATGGCCAAAACTTTATACAGTAAACACTCGTTAACACGAACCCATCGGGACCATGATCTTGACCAATTCGTGTTAACCGAATTCGCCATAACCGAAAATCACTTTTTGACATTTTAACACAAATATAACAAAAACAACTTAATTAAGCTGAATTTTCTTCGTATTAGATTGCTAACAATACATAACCAAATTTTGAACATAATAATACTAGTACTACATACATACATATAAAATTCCATGGATCAATTCCTAAACAACTTTGTGAAAAAATTTGACGCAAATGATCCCAACACTATTTTTTTTTATTTGAGATCGGGTTTTCAGTATGGTAGACTATGTAGATTTTGGAATGGTGAACTTTTTAGCTACTGCAGTTTGCATTTTCGTTTTACTATTAATGGATTTTTGGCCCCGTTTTAGTTTTTGCTATGCTATTTTGGACGTTAGCACATTGAACAATAAGAACAAACTGATTACAACTCGGCAAACCACACAGAGACATACTTTTGCGTTGTGCTTACTAGATACCCATTAAGATAAAGTAAATCGTATTTGAGCACGATGCAAAGAGTTTGCACTTTTTGTTCGCGTTAACCGAGTGATTTTATATGAGAATTATAACTTGGGGCCGAAAAAGTTGTTCGAGTTTCGTATTAACCGAATTTCGTGTAAACCGAATTAAGTTGCATTCGTTTTATAAGTGGACTGTTTGGGACTTCTCTTCCAGTTCGTAATAACGAGGTGTTTGCCTTAACCGAGTTCGAAGTAACGAGGGTTTACTGTACCTACATTGAAAATTTGAGATTTTTGAAAAAATTACATAATATCCTTAAAACACTCTGAGATATCAATCCCGACGAGCTAATTCGAAAAACGTATTTTGTAATTGATCCTGGACCAAGAATTTTCAAAAATTGGGCTTGGAAACGAATTTTTTTATCTCGAAAACACTTTTTTATAGATCCTGGAAACATTGTACAAATTTTCCAAGAAATAAAGCTGACAAGAAATTTTACAAGTCGAAAACTGTAAGAAATTGGTTTACGGTAATTTTGGAATGGTATAAAAAATTCGTACATTGAAAAATTGAATATAGATCTCGAGGATCTAATTCGGAAAACATAAAGTGTAATTGGTTTCGGAGCAAGGATTTCCAAAAATTCGGCTTGGTATTGATTTTTTTTATCTCAAAAATACTTTTTTATCGATTTTGACGGAGTCGATGGAATTTTTGAAGAAATAAAGCCGAAAATAAACTTTGCAAGTCGAAATCTACAAGAAAATGTCTTGAAGTAATTTTTGAATGGTGCTCAAAAAAATGGCCAAAACTTTATACCTACATTGAAAATTTGAGATTTTTGAAAAAATTACATAATATCCTTAAAACACTCTGAGATATCAATCCCGACGAGCTAATTCGAAAAACGTATTTTGTAATTGATCCTGGACCAAGAATTTTCAAAAATTGGGCTTGGAAACGAATTTTTTTATCTCGAAAACACTTTTTTATAGATCCTGGAAACATTGTACAAATTTTCCAAGAAATAAAGCTGACAAGAAATTTTACAAGTCGAAAACTGTAAGAAATTGGTTTACGGTAATTTTGGAATGGTATAAAAAATTCGTACATTGAAAAATTGAATATAGATCTCGAGGATCTAATTCGGAAAACATAAAGTGTAATTGGTTTCGGAGCAAGGATTTCCAAAAATTCGGCTTGGTATTGATTTTTTTTATCTCAAAAATACTTTTTTATCGATTTTGACGGAGTCGATGGAATTTTTGAAGAAATAAAGCCGAAAATAAACTTTGCAAGTCGAAATCTACAAGAAAATGTCTTGAAGTAATTTTTGAATGGTGCTCAAAAAAATGGCCAAAAATTTATACCTACATTGAAAATTTGGGATTTTTGAAAAAAATTACATAATATCCTTAAAACACTCTGAGATCTCGACGAGCTAGTTCGAAAAACGTATTTTGTAATTTGTCTTGAACTAAGAATTTTCAAAAATCGGGCTTGGAAATGATTTTTTTTATCTCGAAAACCCTTTTTTATAAATTCTGGAAATGTTGAAATTTTCCAAGAAATGAAGCTGACAAGAAATTTCACAAGTTGAAAACTATAAGAAATTGGTTTACGGTAATTTTGGAATGGTATAAAAAATTCGTACATTGAAAAATTGAGATTTTTGAAAAATTGTCAAAAAATATTCCAAAAATATAAAGTGTGATTGGTTCCGGAGCAAGGATTTCCAAAAATTCGGCTTGGTAATAATTTTTTTTTGTCTCGAAAATACTTTTTTATCGATTTTGGAAAAGCTGATGGAATTTTTGAAAAAATTAAGCCGAAAATAAATTTTGCAAGTCAAAATCTACAAGAAAATGTCTTGAGGTAATTTTCCAAAAAACTCAATATTTCATACCTTGAAAAACTGAGATTTTTCAAAAGTTGACAAAAAAATCTCAAAACATTTTAGGAAATAGATCTTGAAGAGCTGATTCGAAAAATACAAAGGGCTATTGGTTCTTAACCCAGGTTTTCTGAAAATTCGATTTGAAAATAAAATCATTTCTGAAAAATTTGTTGAAATTTTCGAAAAAAAGATGCCCAAAAAAAAACTTCTAAAAGCCGAAATTTACAAGAAAAAGTCTGGGTAGTTTTCGAATGGTGCTCAAAAACGGTAAAAAAATCATAATTATTGACATTTTTTAAAAATTGTCCAGTTTTGTATTTTTTTTTAATTCAGGGGACAGTTATAATTTTTTTTTATCTTGTCGATTCTAGAAAAATTGTTGGAATTTTCGTAGAAATAAAGCCGACTCTAAGCAGTTTTCGATTGATACTCAAGAAACGGTTGAGATTTATGAAATATTGTCTAAAAATATTCAAAAATAGTAACGGACTAAAGCCAAAAACGGAAATACCTTAAACAGTACGACTTGGTCAGAATGAGAAATATGAGAAAAATAGAAAATAAAAGTGGACAAATTACAGACAACAAATTTTCTTAATAATTTAGCTTGTCTTTGTAGAATTATTTTCTATAAAGTTGGACCGGATCTGACCTGACCTGACCCGTCATGACTTGACTAATAAATAGTAGGTCACCGCTGAGTGTGAGGAAAGTACTGTAGAAATATTTTAGACCGACTATTGTACAACGAAAATCACCAGAAATACGGAATGAGAACATTCTTTGAATTCTACACTAAATACAATTTTAGTCAGGTACCAATTTTTCAAAAAAATCCCAAAATATTAAATAACACTCATTTCCAAAAGTCTGCTTTCTATAAAACCGGCTAGTTTATTTGCAGTTCAGTAAAAAAGGGCGTAAAAGTACCCAGAAATGGTACAATTTTACAGTAGCGTAAATGACGTTACAACTATGGGTAATTTTTTGAAAATCTTCAAATGCGTCAAAGTTATAAATCACTTTTCATTGAGTCAAACCTCGCCACGTGCCTAACCTCTCCACTCCGACCGCATCACCATCACTTCTCCCCCCCTAAACCAATACTGCGTCCACCCCGATCCTGCCATGCCCGTCCGACACGCCACCCTCCACGGCCCACTCGACCCCAGCCCTCCTCTTTACCTCGTTTCGTCGCGGTCCCTCCTCACCTTGACATTCACCAACTTCACCGAACTTATCAGCACTTTTTCGAAACTCACCGTTTCCTGTTTGCACTTGTCGTTATACCGTGTGTTCCCTCGCAATTAGCATGATCGCAGTCGACTATCCGTCCATTGCGCGAAATTCGTGTCGGTTTTTTAGCGGCGATGCGTTTCGAGGTCGCGACCGAATCTGCTGCAAGGTGACTAGAGTGTGGCATTTGCGTGCAAAATACACACTGTTATTATTATTGTTGTTATCTGGCGCAAATCTGCACTGTGCACTACGGAGCGAACACGTCTGCTTCGCACGCACACGCACGACACGACCGAAATAGAATTTATTGCGTCGGAAGGAGGATGGAAGGGGGTGGCTATTGTGCCAAGGAATTTTTTTCGAGGCGAGTTAGTGTCGGAGGAGATCACGAGGCGAAAAAAAATAACTTTGTTGCGCTGGCTCAAAAAAAAATGGGGTTTGCGAGACATTTTCGTGATTTTTTTTTTCAAAAGTGCCCGAAAATGGCCCCAAATGTAGCTTTATTTACCTATAAAATTTATAGCGTAAATATATTAATTGCCCGTTATTTAGAAAGTTCGCTGCGATGGCCCGAAAATGGGTTCTGCGTTTTTTGGAGGGAGATTTTTCGAAGTTCCGATTCAAAAGTGCCCAAAAATGGCCCCAATTTTAGCTTCGGTAATGAACAATTTATAGTAACAATATTTTAAATAAAAATTACTAAGTCAAAAGTATCCAAAAACGGCCCCAATTCTTCAATGCTATTTTGAAACTTTTCAAAGAGCATTTTAGCAATCAATATATTAACTTACTTTTATTTTTAATACTTTTAGATGGTTTTCTTTCCCTAAGAAAATGCCCAAAAATGATCATTTGAAATTTTATAGCAATAAAACTTTTCATCAAGTATTCTGACCTACAAAACATTTAAAAATGGACAAGTTTTGATTTTGACAATCATTAGGTGGTACTGGAAGCGATCATGAAGTGGAAAAAAAAAACTTTCATGCGCTGGTTCGAAAAAAATGGGTTTTGCGAGCGATTTTCGTGATTATTTTTTTCAAAAGTGCCCAAAAATGGCCCCAAATATGGGTTCCATTACGTAAAATTTATGGTCTAAATATGTTAGTTACACATGATCTAGAAAATTTGCTGTGATGGCTCAAATTTGGCTTTTGCGTTTTTTTGGGGGGAGACTTTTCAAAGTTCCGATTCAAAAGTACCCAAAAATGGCCCCAACTGCACCTTCGATATTCAACAATTTCTAGTAAAAATATATTAATCACATATAACCTAAGAGTGACGAAAATTGAAATAAAAATTACTAAGTCGTTAGTATAATACCCAAAAATGGCCCCAATTCTTCGATGCTATTTTGAAACTTTTCAAAGAGCGTTTTAGCAATCAATATATCAACTTGCTTTCATTTTTAATACTTTTAGATGGTTTTCTTTCCTTAAGAAAATGCCCAAAAATGATTATTTGAAATTTTATAGCAATAAAAATTTTCCTCAAGTATTCTGATCTATAAAACATTTAAAAATGGACAAGTTTTGATTTTAACGATTATTAGGTGGTACTGGAGGAGATCATGAAGTGGAAAAAATAAACTTTCATGCGCTGGTTCGAAAAAAATGGTTTTGCGAGCGATTTTCGTGATTATTTTTTTCAAAAATGCCCACAAATGGCCCCAAATATAGGTTCCATTACGTATAATTTATAGTGTAAATGTGTTAGTTACACATGATCTAGAAAATTTGCTGCGATGGCTCAAATTTGGCTTTTGCGTTTTTTTAGAGGGGGGACTTTTCAAAGTTCCGATTCAAAAGTGCCCAAAAATGGCCCCAACTGCACCTTCGATATTCAACAATTTCTAATAAAAATATATTAATCACACATAACCTAAAAGTGACGAATATTTAAATAAAAATTACTAAGTCGTTAGTATAATACCTAAAAACGGCCCCAATTCTTCGGTACTATTTTGAAACTTTTCAAAGAGCGTTTTAGCAATCAATATATCAACTTGCTTTCATTTTTAATACTTTTAGATGGTTTTCTTTCCTTAAGAAAATGCCCAAAAATGATTATTTGAAATTTTATAGCAATAAAAATTTTCCTCAAGTATTCTGATCTATAAAACATTTAAAAATGGACAAGTTTTGATTTTAACGATTATTAGGTGGTACTGGAGGAGATCATGAAGTGGAAAAAATAAACTTTCATGCGCTGGTTCGAAAAAAATGGTTTTGCGAGCGATTTTCGTTATTATTTTTTTCAAAAATGCCCAAAAATGGCCCCAAATACGGATTCCAGTACGTAAAATTTATGGTGTCAATATGTTGTTTACACATGATCTAGAAATTTTGCTGCGATGGCTCAAATTTGGCTTTTGCGTTTTTTTGGGGGGAGACTTTTCAAAGTTTCGATTCAAAAGTGCCCAAAAATAGCCCCAACTGCACCTTCGAGATTCAACAATTTCTAGTAAAAATTTATTAATCACACATAACCTAAAAGTGACGAAAATTTAAATAAAAATTACTAAGTCGATAGTACCCAAAAACGGCCCCAATTCTTCGGTGCTATTTTGAAACTTTTCAAAGAGCATTTTAGCAGTCAATATATTAACTTACTTTAATTTTTAATACTTTTGGATGGTTTTCTTTCCCTAAGAAAATGCCCAAAAATGATCATTTGAAATTTTATAGCAATAAAAATTTCGTCAAGTATTCTGACCTACAAAACATTTAAAAATGGACAAGTTTTGATTTTAACCATTATTAGGTGGTACTGGAGGAGATCATGAAGTGGAAAAAATAAACTTTCATTCGCTTGTTCGAAAAAAATGGTTTTGCGACCGTTTTCGTGATTATTTTTTTCAAAAGTGCCCAAAAAATGGCCACAAATATGGGTTCCATTACGTAAAATTTATGGTGTAAATATGTTAGTTACACATGATCTAGAAAATTTGCTGCGATGGCTCAACTTTGACTTTTGCGTTTTTTTGGGGGAGACTTTTTTAAGTTCCGATTCAAAAGTGCCCAAAAATGGCCCCAACTGCACCTTCGATATTCAACAATTTCTAGTAAAAATATATTAATCACACATAACCTAAAAGTAACGAAAATTGAAATAAAAATTACTAAGTCGAAAGTACCCAAAAACGGCCCCAATTCTTTGGTGTTATTTTGAAACTTTTCAAAGAGCACTTTAGCAATCAATATATTAACTTACTTTCATTTTTAATACTTTTAGATGGTTTTCTTTCCCTAAGAAAATGCCCAAAAATGATCATTTGAAATTTTATAGCTATAAAAATTTTCGTCAAGTATCCTGACCTACAAAACATTTAAAAATGCACAAGTTTTGATTTTAACGATTATTGGGTGGTACTGGAGGAGATCATGAAGTGGAAAAAATAAACTTTCATGCGCTAGTTCGAAAAAATGGGTTTTGCGAGCGATTTTCGTGATTATTTTTTTCAAAAATGCCCAAAAATGGCCACAAATATGGGTTCCATTGCGTAAAATTTATGGTGTAAATGTGTTAGTTACACATGATCTAGAAAATTTGCTGCGATGGCTCAAATTTGGCTTTTGTGTTTTATAGAGGGGAGAGCGTTTTAGCAATCAATATATTAACTTACTTTAATTTAAATACTTTTGTATAGTTTTCTTTCCCTCAGAAAGTACCCAAAAATGATCATTTGAAATTTTATAACAATACAAATTTTTGGTCAAGTATTCTAACTTATAAAATACATATAAAAGTTTTGATTTTAACGATCATTATGTGGTGTGGTAGATTATCGATCGGAAAAAAAAACTTTGAGGCGGTGGCTCGAAGAAATGGATTTGGTGAGGAATTTCCACGATTTTTTCGAAATTTCATTTCAAAAGTACCCAAAAATTGCGTTAATGATAGTCCCCACAATGACAAGTTTATAATCTGAATGTAGTAATCACACTTTATCTAAAAAGTGACAAAACTGAAATTCAAATTAATAAATCGAAAGTCCCCAAAAAACGGCCCCAATTTTTCGGTGCTATTTTGCACGTTTAAAAGAGCGATTTACCAATAAACGTCTAAAAGTATTTTCATTTTCTGTAATTTTAGGTGGTTTTCTTTCTTTAAGAGGGTACCCATAAACGGCCGTTTTGAGTTTTATAATAATAAAAATTTTCTTCAAGTATTCAAATTCGCATAAAACATTTAAAAGTGAACAAGTGTTTATTTTACTGATCAAGTGACTGGTGAAACAAACTCTTTTTTCATTTTAATTTTTCGGGGAGTACCTCAACTATCTGATTTCATGTTTTCCTGTTACTCACAGACAGCTCGCACAACACAGAAATATAGGTTTCTCATTTACATTTACTCTTTATGGTAATACAAAGTGATTATTCAATTTATTATTTAAGTACCCAAAAATGGCCCCATGTTCATTTTCAAGAAATATAATTATAACAGTAAAAATATTATCGATCTACAGTATAAATATAATAATATATAATGCAAAGTCTCAAAAAATATTCTAAAAAATTGTTTTAAAAATAGTACCCAAAAATGTCCCCATTTTCTATTTTTACAAATTTGAAAGTGTTTTTCACAATGAAAGATAAATTTTGTCGAGTATTCTCTGCCTTCCAACAAAATCTAAAAAAATATTTATATTTTTCGGATATACATATGTGCAAACTTATCTCAGGAAGTACTCAAAGATGACCTACTTTTGACTCATACGTTCATAACGCGATTTCGATATGTTTTCGGCACAAAGTCGGTTTGCTTTATGACTAATTAAAATCTCAGTTCAAAGTATGTTTGTTTTTAATTTTCAAAAAGTACCCAAAATTCAAAGAGAGGTTTAGTTTTCACTATTCTGGTGTCCTAATACTACAGATATATATTTTTAATAAAAACTGAAACTGACAAGGGCGAAAATGTTTCAGTACACGTCAACAATAATTGAAAAGGAGATGGTTGAGTACCCTTTTTGAAAAAAGTACCCAAAATTAAATTTACCAGATTTTGTTGTCTTTTTTTCAACGAACAAACGAACTTTTCAGGAGGCTTAAAACTATCTGTCTTTCGATTGTTTCTCAAATTAGTGCCCAAAAATGGCACCATTTTGGTTTGACGGCCTAAAATTTAAATTCATTTTCGCACTTTCGAGAACTTCTTAAATCTTCTGAATACCTGATAATAGTTTTGAAGTTTCGCTTTAAAAAAATGTTTTTTTTTATTAATTTTTTGCAAAATGGGCGTTTTTACCAAAAAAATCGCTACAGCTACCAATTACCTTGTTCACCATCTGATATGCAACCTTTTTGTCTGCGCGATGAGAGCGCATTGTGCGGAGTGAAGGACAGGATAATGCATTTGTTTTCACACCATCAACACAGCGAAACAATTAACGTACCGTCCACATTATAATAAAATTAACACTAATCATATGTCATAATAACCACAATATGCGCTTAAGCACCACTTATTCCAACAAGGCTAGCTTTGGCGGCTCGCAAAACCACGATTTACTAATCAGTCCGGCTTGCAGCGCTCCATTTTGGCTCATTCTTTAAAAGTGGCCCCACTTTGAATCCGCCTTTCGTGCCAAAGTTTTCGTTTCTCTTGAATTTAGCACCTGGCAACGCGGACACACCGCTCCGCTTTCAGCTCGCCGCCCCCGAATCAGTGTCAGTGTGCCGCCCCCGGCAGCGTCCGAGTTTCGCGAATTCCTCGACGTGTCCGACAAGTCGATAATTATCAGCGCCGTGCATAATTCATCGCTGCAGCAGAGTCGGAGGCGGCGGCGGGGGTGGGTGAGTTGTGGGGTGCGAGACAGCGCGTGACGCAGTGTCTGGAGTGAGGGGTGCTGGACTAGCCTAGACTAGGTATTGATCTAGGCTACCTTCACCCACTAATTTCGTTGCCGGTGCACGGGGCCAGACGTCTGCCCCCAAACCGCCCCCTCCGCCCCCGTACTGCATTCCCTCTGTCTAGCGTCTTCGTTGTTTTGACTTTGTCATGGCGCGCGATGCGATTTCGGCGGGGGTGGGATCAAAACGGTTGGTTAATTGGGGGCGGTTGGAAACTTGTATGTGGAAATTGAAATGGAATAAAGAAAAGTCACGGTTTGACTTTAGGAAAGTTGTTGAAAGTAACAATGTGTGGGGGATGAAGCTTCTGAAACGATTAATCGGAGTTGGCTGTTAATTTTTGAATTATATGAAACTGACTAGCTTTAAGAATTGTTTTTTAATTTGATTAAAATATCTTCAAACTCAAATTAAAGAAAGTATTAATTGAGAAAACAAAAATAGGGACATTTTTGGTCCTTTTTTAACAGGACGGATATTAAATTTAGATTTCTTAGTGGATCCGTTTAAAAAAAATCATCAGGTTATTGTGGAAATCTATAGTAAAAGCAAACAACAAAGAACATTTCAATTTTTGGTACTTTTAACAACCAATTTGTTCCGTTTTTAGGTACTTTTTGAAAATCTGAAAACCGTATGAAACAAGAATTTTTATTTTGATTTAATTTTTCACAGACAACGTTAGATTTTTAAAATAACCAAAAAAATTGTCGATAATTAATTGTGGAGATCAGAATGGGGCCATTTTTGGGTAATTTTTGAATTATCTGACTCTAATTAGCTTCAAAAGTTGTTCTTTAAATTGATAAATAAAACATCTTCAAAGTAAAATTAAATAAAAGAAGAAGATTTAAATATTTGGTACTTTTTAACAACCAAATTGTTCCGTTTTTGGTTACCTTTTGAAAATCTGAAAATAGGAATTATGTAATATGATTTAAGTTTTAACAGACAATATTAAATTTTCAAAATTGTGAAAAAAATCATCGATAATAATTAACTGTATAGATCAAAATGAGGTAATTTTTGGGTAATTTTTGAATTATCTGAGTTTGACTAACTTCAAAAGTTGTTGTTTAATGTGATAAAATATCTTCAAAATAAAATTGAACAAACTATTAATCATGAAAACCAAAATAGGGCCATTTTTGGGCACTTTTGCAACAGAACGGATATTAATTCTGGATTTGTTATAGAATCCGTTCTTATTAAAAAAATAAACTTAAAAATAAGTCGTCAGGTTATTGTGGAATTGTATAACAAAGCAAATAAAAAAGAAGATTTAAATATTTGGTACTTTTTAACAAACAAATTGTTCTGTTTTCGGGTACCTTTTGAAAATCTGGAAATCGTATGAAACAGGAATTATTTAATTTGATTTAATTTTTCACAGATAACATTAAATTTTCAAAATAGCGAAAAAAATCATCGATAATTATTTATAGAGATCAAAATGGGGTCATTTTTGGGTAATTTTCTGAATTATTTGAGTCTGACTAACTTCAAAACTTGTCGTTTAACGTGATACATAGAATACCTTCAAAATAAAATTCAACAAACTATTAATCATGAAAACCAAAATAGGGCCATTTTTGGGCACTTTTGCAACAGAACGGTTATTAATTGTGGATTTGTTAAAGAATCCGTTCTTATAAAAAAAAGAAACTTAAAAATAAGTCATCAGGTTATTGTGGAAATGTATAACAAAGCAAATAAAAAAGAAGATTTAAATATTTGGTACTTTTTAACAACCAAATTGTTCTGTTTTCGGGTACCTTTTGAAAATCTGGAAACCGTATGAAACAGGAACTATTTAATTTGATTCAATTTTTCACAGATAACATTAAATTTTCAAAATAGCGAAAAAATCATCGATAATTATTAATAGAGATCAAAATGGGGTAATTTTTGGGTAATTTTTGAATAATTTGAGTCTCACTAACTTCAAAAGTTGTCGTTTAACGTGATACATAGAATACCTTCAAAGTAAAATTGAACAAACTATTAATCACGAAAACCAAAATAGGGCCATTTTTGGGCACTTTTGCAACAGAACGGATATTAATTCTGGATTTGTTATAGAATCCGTTCTTATTAAAAAAATAAACTTAAAAATAAGTCGTCAGGTTATTGTGGAATTGTATAACAAAGCAAATAAAAAAGAAGATTTAAATATTTGGTACTTTTTAACAATCAAATTGTTCTGTTTTCGGGTACCTTTTGAAAATCTGGAAATCGTATGAAACAGGAATTATTTAATTTGATTTAATTTTTCACAGATAACATTAAATTTTCAAAATAGCGAAAAAAATCATCGATAATTATTTATAGAGATCAAAATGGGGTCATTTTTGGGTAATTTTCTGAATTATTTGAGTCTGACTAACTTCAAAAGTTGTCGTTTAACGTGATACATAGAATACCTTCAAAGTAAAATTGAACAAACTATTAATCACGAAAACCAAAATAGGGCCATTTTTGGGCACTTTTGCAACAGAACGGTTATTAATTGTGGATTTGTTAAAGAATCCGTTCTTATAAAAAAAAGAAACTTAAAAATAAGTCATCAGGTTATTGTGGAAATGTATAACAAAGCAAATAACAAAGAAGATTTAGATATTTGGTACTTTTTAACCAAATTGTTCTGTTTTCGGGTACCTTTTGAAAATCTGGAAACCGTATGAAACAGGAATTATTTAATTTGATTTAATTTTACACAGATAAAATTAAATTTCAAAATAGCGAAAAAGATCATCGATAATTATTTATAGAGATCAAAATGGGGTAATTTTTGGGTAATTTTTGAATAATTTGAATCTGACTAACTTCAAAAGTTATCGTTCAATGGGATAAATAAAATACCTTCAAAATAAAATTGAACAAACTATTAATCATGAAAACCAAAATAGGGCCATTTTTGGGCACTTTTGCAACAGAACGGATATTAGTTCTGGATTGTTAGAGAATCCGTTCTTATTAATAAAGAAACTTAAAAATAAGTCATCAGGTTATTGTGGAAATGTATAACAAAGCAAATAACAAAGAAGGTTTAAATATTTAGTACTTTTTAACAACCAAATTGTTCTGTTTTTGGGTACCTTTTGAAAATCTGGAAATCGTATGAAACAGGAATTATTTAATTTGATTTAATTTTTCACAGATAACATTAAATTTTAAAAATAGCGAAAAAAATCATCGATAATTATTTATAGAGATCAAAATGGGGTCATTTTTGGGTAATTTTCTGAATTATTTGAGTCTGACTAACTTCAAAAGTTGTCGTTTAACGTGATACATAGAATACCTTCAAAGTAAAATTGAACAAACTATTAATCACGAAAACCAAAATAGGGCCATTTTTGGGCACTTTTGCAACAGAACGGTTATTAATTGTGGATTTGTTAAAGAATCCGTTCTTATAAAAAAAAGAAACTTAAAAATAAGTCATCAGGTTATTGTGGAAATGTATAACAAAGCAAATAACAAAGAAGATTTAGATATTTGGTACTTTTTAACCAAATTGTTCTGTTTTCGGGTACCTTTTGAAAATCTGGAAACCGTATGAAACAGGAATTATTTAATTTGATTTAATTTTACACAGATAAAATTAAATTTCAAAATAGCGAAAAAGATCATCGATAATTATTTATAGAGATCAAAATGGGGTAATTTTTGGGTAATTTTTGAATAATTTGAATCTGACTAACTTCAAAAGTTATCGTTCAATGGGATAAATAAAATACCTTCAAAATAAAATTGAACAAACTATTAATCATGAAAACCAAAATAGGGCCATTTTTGGGCACTTTTGCAACAGAACGGATATTAGTTCTGGATTGTTAGAGAATCCGTTCTTATTAATAAAGAAACTTAAAAATAAGTCATCAGGTTATTGTGGAAATGTATAACAAAGCAAATAACAAAGAAGGTTTAAATATTTAGTACTTTTTAACAACCAAATTGTTCTGTTTTTGGGTACCTTTTGAAAATCTGGAAATCGTATGAAACAGGAATTATTTAATTTGATTTAATTTTTCACAGATAACATTAAATTTTAAAAATAGCGAAAAAGATCATCGATAATTATTTATAGAGATCAAAATGGGGTCATTTTTGGGTAATTTTTGAATTATTTGAGTCTGACTAACTTCAAAAGTTGTCGTTTAATGTGATACATTGATTACCTTCAAAATAAAACTGAACAAACTATTAATCATGAAAACAAAAATAGGGCCATTTTTGGGCACTTTTGCAACAGAACTTTTGAAAATTTGGAAACCGTATGAAACAGGAATGATTAATTTGATTTAATTTTACACAGATAACATTAAATTTTCAAAATAGCGAAAAAGATCATCGATAATTATTTATAGAGATCAAAATGGGGTCATTTTTGGGTAATTTTCTGAATTATTTGAGTCTGACTAACTTCAAAAGTTGTCGTTTAACGTGATACATAGAATACCTTCAAAATAAAATTCAACAAACTATTAATCATGAAAACCAAAATAGGGCCATTTTTGGGCACTTTTGCAACAGAACTTCTGAAAATTTGGAAACCGTATGAAAGAGGAATTATTTAATTTGATTTAATTTTCCACAGACAATATTAAGTTTTCGAAATAGCAAAAAAAAATCATTGATAATTAATTATAGAGATCAGAACTGGGCCATTTTTGGGTAATTTTTGAATTATCTGAATCTGACTAGCTTCAAAAATTGTTATTTAATTTGACATAAAATATCTTCAAACCAAATTAAAGAAACTATTAATCATGAAAATCAAAATAGGGCCATTTTTGAGTATGAGAGAGAATTCGTTCTTATTAAAAAAAGAAACTTAAAAATAAGTCATCAGGTTATTGTGGAAATGTATAGCAAAAGCAAACAACAAAGAAGATCTAAATTTTTGGTACTTTTGAACAACCAAATTGTTCCGTTTTTGGGTACCTTTTGAAAATCTGAAAACCGTATGAAACAAGAATGATTTATTTGTTCACAGACAACATAAAAATTTTAAAATAGCGAAAAAAGTCTTCGATAATTAACAGTAGATTTCAGAATGGTGCCATTTTTGGGTAATTTTTGAATTATCTGAGTCTGACAAAGTCAAAAATTCTGCTTTAATTTGATAATTAAAATACCTTCGACCTAAAATAAACAATCTTTTACTTGTGAAAGCCACAATAGGGTTATTTTTGGGTACTTTTTGAAAACAAATGTCTAATCTAAACAAATAAATCATACTCTCCTTTCCACCAACACCTGCTCTAGTCGACCCTGTCTCACACATTCCCAACCCAAATCCAGCTCACGACAAACCATTGCATGCTCAATTCCACTTACGAACTTAATATTTCCCCGGCATTGACTTATTGCTTATTAAAATGATCATTATTACAATTATCTTATAACCTAACAATCGACATCCAGCGATTTAAATGACGAGAGAATGTGAAACTTGAGGGCAACAGGTAATAAGAAACAAATAATTCTTCCACGGGCGTAAAAATACGAAATACCGGCGATAAATCAACTTTATGACACGAAATACCGACACAGTTTACGTCTGTGTTGAAAGAAGCGGACAAATCGAAGAACTTTCGACTACCAGGTGTTCGAATGAAGGGCGCATTTTTTTGGAATCGGCAGAGTTCGCGGAACGATAAGAAAGTCGCTTTTCCTGGAAAAGTGAAGTGAATTTTTCCACTATCAGCGAATTTCGTTGTTAATGGTAGTCATTGCGTTTGTCAAAGTTTTTTAATTGTAGTAAAAAAAAAAAGCACGTGGAAGTCGTTAAACCAAACGTACTGAGTAACGCTGCACATTCTAATTTAAAGTGCGTGATAAAAGCTACAATGTTGCAAAATTGCTGGCTATCGTATGAATTATAAATGTATAGATAACGATAACAGGTTAAAATGTGTAGGAACTAATGTAGAAATTGAGGCTTGTGCATATATGGCGATGGTTGAACGGTGGAAATCCAAAAATGCCCAAAAATGGTAATTTTTGGACTTTGGAATTTCAAAAAGGTACCCAAAAAAGGTAACTTGTGTTTTGTTTACGATTTTTGTTCTTTTTTTCTAAAGTTGGACTTGGACTAGCGTGCGTTAAATTGCTCGAGGTTTATTTTTGAAAAGTACCCAAAAATGGTACTCTTTTATTTTCTTCGTAAACTCGTTGTGTTGCCTGGTTAAGTTTGGAGTGATCTTTGTACACCACACGAAAAAATGAAATTAAATAAACTCGAATAAAAAAGGACCCAAAAACGGCACCGCTCGCCCGTCGGGGGCCCTTCGGCCCGTCCACGTGTGCGAGTCACCTTGCCCCCCCCCCCCTCCCGGCGGTTTTTTGTGCGTCGATCGTTTTGTTTGGGCCCACTCATCGTCTGCCGAGGCGTGTGTGGTTCAGTGTTTGGTCACTGGCGCATAACAACCACCTATTCATTATGCACGCATTTCGGCTGGCAGGACTGACCGTCTCAAGGATAAATCTAGTCTACTAGGCCTGACATTGGCATCGAAACGAGCGGCGTTACCCGTGCGAGGGCCCCCCATTTTTTCAAACGGACGGAAAGAATGCGTCGGTTACATAACGACACTCACCGCAGAGAAAAGCGAAAAAATGGGACCGCGAGGTGTGCAGGCCGAGGTGCCGTGGAAATTGCCCATTGGTACGGACGTTGGTACCGGATGTGTAGACGGCCACGCAGTACGGGAATTCCCATGATTATTGTACCAACGCAATTATTTCGGCGCTCGTCTAAATCAGATTTCGGATAATTCGCGGCCGGGGGGACGGCGGGGGGGCGGTGTTTGCGTGTGGAGACGGCACGTACGGCCGATTTACCCGTGCGAGCTTGGTTTAGGCCGCGATTTAAAAATTGAGGTATGCTCTAGGTCAAGAATCGGTGAGCGAAACGGAACTTTTATGGGTTTGTGCGAATGTGGTACCCAAAAATGGCACCAGGAAATATAGAAACTGTTCATTGACGAGCTAAATCATCGAATTTCGAAAAGTTCTCAGCGCTGGGTTGGCTTCCAATAATGTTGGTAGCATTTTCAAAACGATGAAAGTACCGTTTTTTGCACTATAGTGTGAATTTTCGGCACACATATTTTTTCTTTTAATAATGCGCTTGTTAAAAATATAAATTGCATGTCAAACTTAGTCTTGGTATTAAATTTGACTTTGATTTTCGGAAACAGTACCCAAAAAAGTCGACTATTGCAAAATGTTACCCAAATAAGGCAACTTTCACTTGTGGTTTTTTTGGTCTGTTGGTGTTATTTTGAAATTGTTCCCGATATGCTAAGCATCAATAAAGCTTAAATTATGTAATATAGTTACTAAAAATAATTCAGTTTTTATGGTGCCAAAAATTTTCAAAAAATGGTAAAGGAGTTTTTTCCAAATAAGGCGTTTCTTCAATGTTCATTGTTTTAATTTAAGGTGACAAAATTAATATTTTGAAATGATAAATCTGTAGTTATGAAATATTTTTCAAAAAGTACCCAAAAATGGTAACTTTTGCCGTTCCATTTGTGGAAAACTCAATAACAAAAGTTACTTTGAGGTATCATAAATCAGGAACACTTCAACTAAGCGGATTTATTACATCATACACTTAAAACGTTTATTTTTATGGTACCCAAAAATGGTAATAGACAATACAGAAATGAATTTCTGAGTTCTTTATTTGCCAAATCATTCAGCATAATACAATTGATCGAATGTGTTGTCTTTCTTAGAAGTTTTTGAAATTTAATTTTTGAAAAAAGGACCCTAAAAGGTACCTTTGTGTTATGTTTACTTTCGCACTCTTGGTGTCGATTTGAAGAGTGTTCGCTCGTTGCATACAGTAATAATAAAGTTATACTTAAAATATCCCCTCTTTTTGAGAATTACTAGGACAGTTTTGAGTATTATGGTACCCAAAATGGCAAAACAATTTGTAAACATATCAGAATTGGCTTACTTGGTATACAGTGTGTCGCATATTTCAGAACTATTTTAAGAAATCAGTTTTCAAGAATATGCTTTTCGTATTTCTTTAAATGTGATTTTCGGAAACAGTACCCAAAAAAGTCGAGTATTGCAAAATGTTACCCAAATAAGGCAACTTTCACTTGTGGTTTTTTTGGTCTGTTGGTGTTATTTTGAAATTGTTCCTAATATACCAAGCATCAATAAAGCTTAAATCATGTAATATAGTTACTAAAAATAATCCAGTTTTTATGGTGCCAAAAATTTTCAAAAAATGGTAAAGGAGTTTTTTCCAAATAAGGCGTTCTTCAATGTTCATTGTTTTAATTTAAGGTGACAAAATTAATATTTTTAAATGATGAATCTGTAGTTGTGAAATATGAAATATTTTTCTAAAAGTACCCAAAAATGGTAACTTTTGATTTTCCATTTGTGGAAAACTCAATAACAAAAGTTACTTTGAGGTATCATAAATCAGGAACACTTCAACTAAACGGATTTATTACATCATACACTTAAAACTTTTATTTTTATGGGACCCAAAAATGGTAATGGACAACACAGAAATTAATTTCTGAGTTCTTTATTTGCCAAATCATTCAGCATAATACAATTGATCGAATGTGTTGTCTTTCTTAGAATTTTTTGAAATTTAATTTTTGAAAAAAGGACCCAAAAAGGTAACTTTGTGTTGTTTACTTTCGCACTCTTGGTGTCGATTTGAAGAGTGTTCGCTCGTTGCATACAGTAATAATAAAGTTATACTTAAAATATCCCCTCTTTTTGAGAATTACTGGGACAGTTTTGAGTATTATGGTACCCAAAATGGCAAAACAATTTGTAAACATATCAGAATTGGCTTACTTGGTATACAGTGTGTCGCATATTTCAGAACTATTTTAAGAAATCAGTTTTCAAGAATATGCTTTTCGTATTTCTTTAAATGTGATTTTCGGAAACAGTACCCAAAAAAGTCGAGTATTGCAAAATGTTACCCAAACAAGGCAACTTTCACTTGTGGTTTTTTTGGTCTGTTGGTGTTATTTTGAAATTGTTCCTAATACGCCAAGCATCAATAAAGCTTAAATCTGTAATATAGTTACTAAAAATAATCCAGTTTTTATGGTGCCAAAAATTTTCAAAAAATGGTGAAGGAGTTTTTTCCAAATAAGGCGTTCTTCAATGTTCATTGTTTTAATTTAAGGTGACAAAATTAATATTTTTAAATGATGAATCTGTAGTTGTGAAATATGAAATATTTTTCTAAAAGTACCCAAAAATGGTAACTTTTGACTTTCCATTTGTGGAAAACTCAATAACAAAAGTTACTTTGAGGTATCATAAATCAGGAACACTTCAACTAAACGGATTTATTACATCATGCACTTAAAACTTTTATTTTTATGGTACCCAAAAATGGTAATGGACAACACAGAAATTAATTTCTGAGTCCTTTATTTGCCAAATCATTCAGCATAATACAATTGATCGAATGTGTTGTCTTTCTTAGAATTTTTTGAAATTTAATTTTTGAAAAAAGGACCCAAAAAGGTACCTTTGTGTTATGTTTACTTTCGCACTCTTGGTGTCGATTTGAAGAGTGTTCGCTCGTTGCATACAGTAATAATAAAGTTGTAGTTAAAATATCCCCTTTTTGTGACAATTATTAGGTCAGTTTTGAGTTTTATAGTACCCTAAATGGCAAAACAATTTGTATACTTACATATCAGAATTGGCTTACTTGGTATACAGTGTGTCGCATATTCCAGAACTATTTTAAGAAATCAGTTTTGAAGAATGTGCTTTTCGTATTTCTTTAAATGTGATTTTGGAAAGGTACCCAAAAATGGTAACTTTTGCCGTTTCATTTGTGGAAAACTCAATAAAAGACGTTACTTTGAGGTACAATAAATTAGGGAACCTTCAATTAAACAAGATTTATTGTATCATTCACTTAAAATTTTTATTTTAATGGTACCCAAAAATGGTAACAAAGAACACAAAAATGAATTTCTGAGTTCTTAATTTGCCAAAATTTGAAAAACTGGAACATCATTTCAGTATTTGGATGAGTTTCAGTAACGTTCGTAGTATTTTGTACAATTTCAAAAAAGTGCCTTTTATTTTTATGCTAGTGTAAATTTTAGGCCCTTGAAAAATTTTTGCTTTAAATAACCCTGTTTCAAAACAATAAATCAAAATTAACTTCGCGAGTTAACAATCTTTGGTGTTTACTGGAAATCGATTATTACGAAAAATTACCCAAAAAAGGTAACTTTCACTTGTGTTTTTTTTTGTTCTGTTGGTGTTATTTTGAAATTATTACTACCAATACAGCACGCTCAATGGATCTTAAATTATATAATATACTAAAAACAATTTCATTTTTGTGGTGCCAAAAAATTTCGTTTTTCTGGTTCCAAAAAATAGTGACGGAGCTAGTTCAAAGCAGGTGATTTTCAGTGTTAATCGTTTCAGTTCAAGATTCAAGGATTAATATTTTGAAATGCTACATCTGTACTTGCAACATCGTATTTTTTGAAAAAGGACCCAAAAATGGTAACTGTGGCGTTCCGTTTGTGGAAATACAATCAAAAAGCGTTACCTTGGCGCCTTGTAGATCACAAATCCTTCAAATAAACAGGACTCACAACAACAATTTTTTATTTTGCGGTACCCAAAAATGGTAAAGGGGAATGCAGAAATGATTTTCCGATTACTTAATCCACTCCTACTTTGAAAACTACTGTACAGTTGATTATTTTTGTTTCCAAAATTTAAAAAATACCTAGCGTTAGTTTTTTGGGCACCCAAAAGTTCTTGTTTTTAATTATGCGTTTTTATGACACAAAATTGAATTAGTTATCAAAATCGCAGTCCTTGGTATTTGTATAATTTTTGTCCACTTCGACTTGACTTTTGTAAAAAGTTAGCAAAAAAGATAATTTCCATTCGTGTTTGTTGTTTCTGTTGACGTCTTTTTGAAATTATTATGCGTCATAGTGTTCTTGAATCCAGTTTAAATTATAAATGTTCCCAAAAAAAGTAATTTTTATGGGATCCAAAAAACAAGACTTTTTAAGGAAGGTGACTTTGAATGTCTATTTAATATTAATCGATTTTTTCAAGATGAAAGGATAATATTTTATTTTTAGCTGCGTAGTCACTAGGGAACAATTTTTTCAAAAGTACCCAAAAACGGTAACTCAGTAACTTTGGTTTTTTTTTTAAATATGCAAATTTTTTCCGATGCAACAATGCAATCATTTTTTCCACTACAGAAAACCGCCAACCTTGGAACTAATTCAAAAAACCAACCTCGTTACGTTGTTTACACTACTACACCGACTCTATTAACGGCGCACCGATTATCTACACTGCAAAATCGCGGCCTTGGCGAAATCTTCCGCCAAACCCCACACAGACACTGTCCCAAGCCCATCTCTTTATTACCGGCGTAAATTCTAATCCCCCCTCCCCCCGCCGCAATTTCTCCAAAACAAGCGTCTTCCTTAAAATTTAATCAAGTCCTTGCCATCGCCGCATTCCGAACGCACAGGCGTGTCCTCGTGTCCCTTCGGCCAATCGCGGCGCGCCCTCGACACCCTCGGCACCGGGGGCGGGGCCTCCACCCTTATTTCACATAGGGTTGTTATCGATATGGTGTTCGAGCCATGACCTGCGGCCAGCATTGAATTTTTTCAGCTTTTGGCGATTTCCTCGACTTGTCTGTCCGAGCACGAAAAGAGGAAAACTGCGTACGGTTGAGGTGCTTTGCATAATATCGACATTAAGTTTTTATGCGACGTAATATCGTGGTAATGGTATTATTAATGGTATTAATACGGGATTGTGGACATGGTCGGGGCCGACCTTAGAGGAGTTTTATGGGCTCTTAATGGGTGGAAAAATCGGCGAAGAGAAAGGCGGTTGGTTAGGGTTCGGGGGGATTAGAAGGTTTTTTGACGGGTTTTTGCTAGAGTGCTTTTTTTGAGGGACTGTGGATGAATTGATGTTAATTGTGACCGGTGGGCGGGGCGGTTGGGTGAAAAACCACAATTATGCAACTTAACATGATCTGACAGTTCGGTAGAAGAAAAAACTGGAGCTGCTTCCAAACATACCAATTTAATTAAGCTTTTAATGATTTAATTTTGTTATTAATGAGTTCTCATGCCGTGCTCATGTCGCAGACATGTTACGTAAAAAAAATAAAAAATTTTTGATCTAGTTAAAATAATGGAGTTTTAAACTATTAATTTTTTATTTAGAGGTTGGCTAGTCAAGGATTAATCTCAAACAACGATCTTGTGCAGATACGAGTACGTTTTATTTTTTATTTATATTCTAGAATGTTTTGTGGATTTTTAGCCAACTTTTCCAAAATCTCAATTTTTTAATGTGAAATTTTTGACCATTTTTCGACCATTTTCGAAAATTACTTAGAGAGTTTTTTTTTTGTAGATAGGTACATCTAGAAGTTGTTTTCGGCTTCAGTTCTTTGAAAATGTTTACCAGTTTTTCTAGAATCGTCAAATAAAGTATGACAATTTTTAGATTTAAAAAAAAATTGGATTCGAGAACCTTGGTCCGAAACCTATACTTTCCCGAATCAAGATCTATATTTGAACTTTTTTTAGACAACGTTTCCAAAATCGGGAATTTTCCATACGCTTTCCTTATGAAATTTTTGACCTTTTTTCGACCTTTTCGAAAATTACTTAATAGGATTTTTTGTAGATTGCCAGTCTAGAAGTTCGTTTCGACTTCAGTTTTTCCAGAATCGGCAAATAAAATATGACAATTTTTAGAATTGTCAAAAAAATGGATTTGACAGCGAATATTTCAAAAATTTTGATCTGAAAGCATAATCATGGTACCCAAAACTTGGTTAAAATTGGTTCTATCGACTGAAAATTGGTGACAAATTGTAGATGCCTAATTTTCCGCCAATTATAAATCTAAAATCGCCTAAACGAAATCTGTTCCAATAAACACGAAAAGTGAATTCAAAATTTTCAAAAATTTTCCAAAAAATGTTTAAATTTGCTTCAATCGACCGAAAATTGTTGTCAAATTGTGGATTTTTTTTGACTTCTATATGTCGAAATATACAAAAACATGTCTAGCTAATGTTAGAAATTGGCCGAAAAATGCTCGAATTTTATAAAGAGAAAAATCGGAAAAATTGACTAAAAATTCTCAAAAAATTCTGGGATATAGATTTCATCGTGCTGATTCCAAAAATATCTGATCTTGAACGTCTCGGACTAAAATTTCGGAATATTCGATTTCAAAAGCAAATTTTTTGAAAAACCTAAAAACTGCGATATTTCAATTTGCGATTATGGAAAATTGGTAGCATTTTCGCAGAAATCAAGCGGAAAATGGCTTCTATATGTCGAAATCTACAAAAACATATCTTTGGCTAATTTTCCAAATTGGCCGAAAAATAGTCCAGTTTCATAAAGAGTAGAACTGAAAAATAGGGCTTTTGGAAAAATTGACAAAAAATCCACAAAAAATTCTGCAATATAGATCCCGACGTGCTGATTCGAAAAATATAGGGTCTTGCTGGTCTCGAACTAAGCTTGTCCGAAAATTCGAATACAAAATCAAATTTTTTGAAAAATCAGAAAACTGCGATATTTCAATTTGCGATTTTCGAAGAAATCAAGTGGAAAATTATTTCTATATGTCGAAATCTGCAAAAACATGTCTTTAGCGAATTCGAAAAATTGTCTAATTTTATAATGAGAAAGTACTGAAAAATAGAACTTTTTAACAAAACGCTTAAAAATTTCCAAAAAATTCTAGGATATAGATCTCAACGCACTGATTCTAAAAATATAGCGTGTTTATCGTGACGGACAAATACTTTCGAAACATTCGGTTTAAAATTTTTTTTTTTAGGTACAAAAATTTCGATATTTCAACGGGCGATTTTGGAAAAACGGTTGGAGTTATTAAAGAAACGAGGCCGGAAGTGACTTCTAAAGCTCGAAATCTACAACAAAATGTATTTAGTTAAGTTTCGAAAATGGCCAAAAATGGGTCGAAATTTGAAGAAAATATCTATTGGAAAAATTTCACTTTTCAAAAAGCTGTGTAAAACTCAACAAAATATCTTGGGATATACAGCTCGATGTGCTAATTCGAAAAATATAGGGTCTTGCTGGTCTCGGAGAAACAGTTTCGGAATATTTGATTCCAAAATAATTTTTTTAAACCTAAAAATTGCGAGATTTCAATTTCAGTTCTGGAAAAATGGTAACATTACATAACATTTCTTTAGCTAATATTCGAAATTGGCCAAGAAATAGTCGAATAGAGTGCTAAAAAATAAATTTGAAATCGAATATTTCAAAAATTTGGGTCCGAGACAATGAAGACCCATATTTTCGAATCAGGACGTCGAGATCTAATATCGCAGATTTTTTTGGGGGATTTTAAACAATTTTTCCAAAAACTCTATTTTAGGTTTTATTTTTCAGTACTTTTTCTTTATGAAATTTGACCATTTTTCGACCAATTTCTAAAATTAACTAAAGACATGTTTTTGTAGATTTTGGCATATAGAAATCACTTTTGGCTTGATTTCTTCAACAATTATCAGTTTTCCATAATCGCAAACTGAAATTCGTAATTTTTAGGACTTTTTAAAAAATTTGAATTTGAATTCGAAAATTCCGAACATTTTGGTCCGACACCTTCAAGACCCTATATTTTTGGAATCAGCACGTCGAGTTTATACCCCTAAATTTTTTGTGGAATTTTACGCTATTTTTCCAAAAACTCTATTTTTCAGTTATGAATTTCGACCATTTTTGGGCCAATTACTAAAATTAGCCAAATACATGTTTTTGTAGATTTCGCCATAGAGAAGTCATTTTCGGCTTGATTTCTTCAGAAATTGTACCCATTTTCCATAATCGCAAACTGAAATTCGCAACTTTTAGGATTTAAAAAAAAGTTGAATTTGAAATCGATTATTCGGAAAATTTTGGTCCGAAACCTTCTAGACCTTATATTTTTGGAATCGGCACGTCGAGATCTATAGGTCAGAATTTTTTGTGGAATGTTAGATAATTTTTCCAAAAGTTTTAGTTTTCAGTATTTCTCTTTATGAAATTCGACCATTTTTCGACCAATTTCCAAAATTAGCTAAAGACATGTTTTTGTACCTTTTGACGTATAGAAATCATTTTTGGCTTGATTTCTTCAACAATTATCAGTTTTCCATAATCGCAAACTGAAATTCGTAATTTTTAGAACTTTTTAAAAAAATTGAATTTGAATTCGAAAATTCCGAACATTTTGGTCCGACACCTTCAAGACCTTATATTTTTGGAATCAGCACGTTGAGTTTATATCCCAAAATTTTTTGTGGAACTTTACGTGATTTTTCCAGAAACTCTACTTTTCAGTTATGAAATTCGACCATTTTTGGGCCAATTACTAAAAATAGCCAAATACATGTTTTTGTAGATTTCGCCATAGAGAAGTCATTTTCGGCTTGATTTCTTCAGAAATTGTACCCATTTTCCATAATCGCAAACTGAAATTCGCAAATTTTAGGATTTAAAAAAAAAATTGAATTTGAAATCGAATATTCGGAAAATTTTGGTCCGAAACCTTCTAGATCTTATATTTTTGGAATCAGCACGTCGAGATCTAGTGGTCAGAATTTTTTGTGGAATTTTAGATAATTTTTCCAAAAATTTTAGTTTTCAGTAGTTTTCTTTATGAAATTCGACAATTTTTCGACCAATTTCTAAAATTAGCTAAAAACATGTTTTTGTAGCTTTTGACATATAGAAATCATTTTTGGCTTGATTTCTTCAACAGTTATCAGTTTTCAATAATCGCAAACTGAAATTCGTAATTTTTAGAACTTTTTAAAAAATTTGAATTTGAATTCGAAAATTCCGAACATTTTGGTCCGACACCTTCAAGACCTTATATTTTTGGAATCACCACGTTGAGTTTATATCCCAAAACTTTTTGTGGAACTTTACGCAATTTTTCCAAAAACTCTATTTTTCAGTTATGAATTTCGACCATTTTTGGGCCAATTTCATAAAATTAGGTAAAGACATGTTTTTGTAGATTTCGCCATAGAGAAGTCATTTTCGGCTTGATTTCTTCAGAAATTGTACCCATTTTCCATAATCGCAAACTGAAATTCGCAACTTTTAGGATTTAAAAAAAAGTTGAATTTGAAATCGATTATTCGGAAAATTTTGGTCCGAAACCTTCTAGACCTTATATTTTTGGAATCGGCACGTCGAGATCTATAGGTCAGAATTTTTTGTGGAATGTTAGATAATTTTTCCAAAAGTTTTAGTTTTCAGTATTTCTCTTTATGAAATTCGACCATTTTTCGACCAATTTCCAAAATTAGCTAAAGACATGTTTTTGTACATTTTGACGTATAGAAATCATTTTTGGCTTGATTTCTTCAACAATTATCAGTTTTCCATAATCGCAAACTGAAATTCGTAATTTTTAGAACTTTTTAAAAAAATTGAATTTGAATTCGAAAATTCCGAACATTTTGGTCCGACACCTCCAAGACCTTATATTTTGGGAATCACCACGTTGAGTTTATATCCCAAAATTTTTTGTGGAACTTTACGTAATTTTTCCAGAAACTCTATTTTTCAGTTATGAAATTCGACCATTTTTGGGCCAATTACTAAAATTAGCCAAAGACATGTTTTTGTAGATTTCGCCATAGAGAAGTCATTTTCGGCTTGATTTCTTCAGAAATTGTACCCACTTTTCCATAATCGCAAACTGAAATTCGCAAATTTTAGGATTTAAAAAAAAAATTGAATTTGAAATCGAATATTCGGAAAATTTTGGTCCGAAACCTTCTAGACCTTATATTTTTGGAATCAGCACGTCGAGATCTAGTGGTCAGAATTTTTTGTGGAATTTTAGATAATTTTTCCAAAAATTTTAGTTTTCAGTAGTTTTCTTTATGAAATTCGACAATTTTTCGACCAATTTCTAAAATTAGCTAAAAACATGTTTTTGTAGCTTTTGACATATAGAAATCATTTTTGGCTTGATTTCTTCAACAGTTATCAGTTTTCCATAATCGCAAACTGAAATTCGTAATTTTTAGAACTTTTTAAAAAATTTGAATTTGAATTCGAAAATTCCGAACATTTTGGTCCGACACCTTCAAGACCTTATATTTTTGGAATCACCACGTTGAGTTTATATCCCAAAACTTTTTGTGGAACTTTACGCAATTTTTCCAAAAACTCTATTTTTCAGTTATGAATTTCGACCATTTTTGGGCCAATTTCATAAAATTAGGTAAAGACATGTTTTTGTAGATTTCGCCATAGAGAAGTCATTTTCGGCTTGATTTCTTCAGAAATTGTACCCATTTTCCATAATCGCAAACTGAAATTCGCAACTTTTAGGATTTAAAAAAAAGTTGAATTTGAAATCGATTATTCGGAAAATTTTGGTCCGAAACCTTCTAGACCTTATATTTTTGGAATCGGCACGTCGAGATCTATAGGTCAGAATTTTTTGTGGAATGTTAGATAATTTTTCCAAAAGTTTTAGTTTTCAGTATTTCTCTTTATGAAATTCGACCATTTTTCGACCAATTTCCAAAATTAGCTAAAGACATGTTTTTGTACATTTTGACGTATAGAAATCATTTTTGGCTTGATTTCTTCAACAATTATCAGTTTTCCATAATCGCAAACTGAAATTCGTAATTTTTAGAACTTTTTAAAAAAATTGAATTTGAATTCGAAAATTCCGAACATTTTGGTCCGACACCTCCAAGACCTTATATTTTGGGAATCACCACGTTGAGTTTATATCCCAAAATTTTTTGTGGAACTTTACGTAATTTTTCCAGAAACTCTATTTTTCAGTTATGAAATTCGACCATTTTTGGGCCAATTACTAAAATTAGCCAAAGACATGTTTTTGTAGATTTCGCCATAGAGAAGTCATTTTCGGCTTGATTTCTTCAGAAATTGTACCCACTTTTCCATAATCGCAAACTGAAATTCGCAACTTTTAGGATTTAAAAAAAAAATTGAATTTGAAATCGAATATTCGGAAAATTTTGGTCCGAAACCTTCTAGACCTTATATTTTTGGAATCAGCACGTCGAGATCTATAGGTCAGAATTTTTTGTGGAATTTTAGATAATTTTGCCAAAAGTTTTAGTTTTCAGTAGTTCTCGTTATGAAATTCGACAATTCTTCAACCAATTTCTAAAATTCGCTAAAAACATGTTTTTGTAGATTTTGGCATATAGAAATCACTTTTGGCTTGATTTCTTCAACAATTATCACTTTTCCATAATCGCAAACTGAAATTCGTAATTTTTAGGACTTTTTAAAAAATTTGAATTTGAATTCGAAAATTCCGAACATTTTGGTCCCACACCTTCAAGACCTTATATTTTTGGAATCAGCACGTTGAGTTTATATCCCCAAATTTTTTGTGGAATTTTACGGAATTTTTCCAGAAACTCTATTTTTCAGTTATGAAATTCGACCATTTTTTGGCCAATTACTAAAATTAGCCAAAGACATGTCTTTGTAGATTTCGCCATAGAGAAGTCATTTTCGGCTTGATTTCTTCAGAAATTGTACCCATTTTCCATAATCGCAAACTGAAATTCGCAACTTTTGGGATTTAAAAAAAAATTGAATTTGAAATCGAATATTCGGAAAATTTTGGTCCGAAACCTTCTAGACTTTATATTTTTGGAATCAGCACGTCGAGATATATAGGTCAGAATTTTTTGTGGAATTTTAGATAATTTTTCCAAAAGTTTTACTTTTCAGTAGTTCTCTTTATGAAATTCGACAATTTTTCGACCAATTTCTAAAATTAGCTAAAGACATGTTTTTGTAGCTTTTGACATATTATAGAAATCATTTTTGGCTTGATTTCTTCAACAATTATCAGTTTTCCATAATCGCAAACTGAAATTCGTAATTTTTAGAACTTTTTAAAAAATTTGAATTTGAATCCGAAAATTCCGAACATTTTGGTCCGACACCTTCAAGACCTTATATTTTTGGAATCACCACGTTGAGTTTATATCCCAAAATTTTTTGTGGAATTTTACGCAATTTTTCAAGAAACTATTTTTCAGTTATGAAATTCCACCATTTGTGGGCCAATTACTAAAATTAGCCAAAGACATGTTTTTGTAGATTTCGCCGTAGAGAAGTCATTTTCGGCTTGATGTCTTCAGAAATTGTGCCCACTTTCCATAATCGCAAACTGAAATTCGCAACTTTTAGGATTTAAAAAAAAAATTGAATTTGAAATCGAATATTCGGAAAATTTTGGTCCGAAACCTTCTAGACCTTATATTTTTGGAATCAGCACGTCGAGATCTAGTGGTCAGAATTTTTTGTGGAATTTTAGATAATTTTTCCAAAAATTTTAGTTTTCAGTGGTTCTCTTTATGAAATTCGACAATTTTTCGACCAATTTCTAAAATTAGCTAGACATGTTTTTGTAGATTTTGACATATAGAAATCATTTTTGGCTTGATTTCTTCAACAATTATAAGTTTTCCATAATCGCAAACTGAAATTCGTAATTTTTAGAACTTTTTAAAAAATTTGAATTTGAATTCGAAAATTCCGAACATTTTGGTCCGACACCTTCAAGACCTTATATTTTTGGAATCACCACGTTGAGTTTATATCCCAAAACTTTTTGTGGAACTTTACGCAATTTTTCCAAAAACTCTATTTTTCAGTTATGAATTTCGACCATTTTTGGGCCAATTTCATAAAATTAGGTAAAGACATGTTTTTGTAGATTTCGCCATAGAGAAGTCATTTTCGGCTTGATTTCTTCAGAAATTGTACCCATTTTCCATAATCGCAAACTGAAATTCGCAACTTTTAGGATTTAAAAAAAAGTTGAATTTGAAATCGATTATTCGGAAAATTTTGGTCCGAAACCTTCTAGACCTTATATTTTTGGAATCGGCACGTCGAGATCTATAGGTCAGAATTTTTTGTGGAATGTTAGATAATTTTTCCAAAAGTTTTAGTTTTCAGTATTTCTCTTTATGAAATTCGACCATTTTTCGACCAATTTCCAAAATTAGCTAAAGACATGTTTTTGTACATTTTGACGTATAGAAATCATTTTTGGCTTGATTTCTTCAACAATTATCAGTTTTCCATAATCGCAAACTGAAATTCGTAATTTTTAGAACTTTTTAAAAAAATTGAATTTGAATTCGAAAATTCCGAACATTTTGGTCCGACACCTCCAAGACCTTATATTTTGGGAATCACCACGTTGAGTTTATATCCCAAAATTTTTTGTGGAACTTTACGTAATTTTTCCAGAAACTCTATTTTTCAGTTATGAAATTCGACCATTTTTGGGCCAATTACTAAAATTAGCCAAAGACATGTTTTTGTAGATTTCGCCATAGAGAAGTCATTTTCGGCTTGATTTCTTCAGAAATTGTACCCACTTTTCCATAATCGCAAACTGAAATTCGCAACTTTTAGGATTTAAAAAAAAAATTGAATTTGAAATCGAATATTCGGAAAATTTTGGTCCGAAACCTTCTAGACCTTATATTTTTGGAATCAGCACGTCGAGATCTATAGGTCAGAATTTTTTGTGGAATTTTAGATAATTTTGCCAAAAGTTTTAGTTTTCAGTAGTTCTCGTTATGAAATTCGACAATTCTTCAACCAATTTCTAAAATTCGCTAAAAACATGTTTTTGTAGATTTTGGCATATAGAAATCACTTTTGGCTTGATTTCTTCAACAATTATCACTTTTCCATAATCGCAAACTGAAATTCGTAATTTTTAGGACTTTTTAAAAAATTTGAATTTGAATTCGAAAATTCCGAACATTTTGGTCCCACACCTTCAAGACCTTATATTTTTGGAATCAGCACGTTGAGTTTATATCCCCAAATTTTTTGTGGAATTTTACGGAATTTTTCCAGAAACTCTATTTTTCAGTTATGAAATTCGACCATTTTTTGGCCAATTACTAAAATTAGCCAAAGACATGTCTTTGTAGATTTCGCCATAGAGAAGTCATTTTCGGCTTGATTTCTTCAGAAATTGTACCCATTTTCCATAATCGCAAACTGAAATTCGCAACTTTTGGGATTTAAAAAAAAATTGAATTTGAAATCGAATATTCGGAAAATTTTGGTCCGAAACCTTCTAGACTTTATATTTTTGGAATCAGCACGTCGAGATATATAGGTCAGAATTTTTTGTGGAATTTTAGATAATTTTTCCAAAAGTTTTACTTTTCAGTAGTTCTCTTTATGAAATTCGACAATTTTTCGACCAATTTCTAAAATTAGCTGAAGACATGTTTTTGTAGCTTTTGACATATTATAGAAATCATTTTTGGCTTGATTTCTTCAACAATTATCAGTTTTCCATAATCGCAAACTGAAATTCGTAATTTTTAGAACTTTTTAAAAAATTTGAATTTGAATCCGAAAATTCCGAACATTTTGGTCCGACACCTTCAAGACCTTATATTTTTGGAATCACCACGTTGAGTTTATATCCCAAAATTTTTTGTGGAATTTTACGCAATTTTTCAAGAAACTATTTTTCAGTTATGAAATTCCACCATTTGTGGGCCAATTACTAAAATTAGCCAAAGACATGTTTTTGTAGATTTCGCCGTAGAGAAGTCATTTTCGGCTTGATGTCTTCAGAAATTGTGCCCACTTTCCATAATCGCAAACTGAAATTCGCAACTTTTAGGATTTAAAAAAAAAATTGAATTTGAAATCGAATATTCGGAAAATTTTGGTCCGAAACTTTCTAGACCTTATATTTTTGGAATCAGCACGTCGAGATCTATGGTTCAGAATTTTTTGTGAAATTTTAGATAATATTTCCAAAAGTTTTAGTTTTCAGTGGTTCTCTTTATGAAATTCGACAATTTTTCGACCAATTTCTAAAATTAGCTAGACATGTTTTTGTAGATTTTGACATATAGAAATCATTTTTGGCTTGATTTCTTCAACAATTATAAGTTTTCCATAATCGCAAACTGAAATTCGTAATTTTTAGAACTTTTTAAAAAATTTGAATTTGAATTCGAAAATTCCGAACATTTTGGTCCGACACCTTCAAGACCTTGTATTTTTGGAATCAGCACATTGAGTTTATATCCCAAAATTTTTTGTGGAATTTTACGCATTTTTTCCAATCTCTATTTTTCAGTTATGAAATTCGACCATTTTTCGGCCAATTACTAAAATTAGCCAAATACTGTCTTTGTAGATTTCGCCATAGAGAAGTCATTTTCGGCTTGATGTCTTCAGAAATTGTACCACTTTTCCATAATCGCAAATTGAAATTCGCAACTTTTAGGATTTAAGAAAAAGTTGAATTTGAAATCGAATATTCGGAAAATTTTGGTCCGAAACTTTCTAGACCTTATATTTTTGGAATCGGCACGTCGAGATCTATAGGTCAGAATTTTTTGTGGAATTTTAGATAATTTTTCCAATAGTTTTAGTTTTCAGTAGTTTTCTTTATGGAATTCGACCACTTTTCGACCAACTTCTAAAATTAGCTAAAGACATGTTTTTGTAGATTTTGACATATAGAAATCATTTTTGGCTTGATTTCTTCAACAATTATCAGTTTTCCCTAATCGCAAACTGAAATTCGTAATTGTTAGGATTTTTTTAAAATGTGATTTTGAAATCGAACATTTCGAAAATTTTGGTCCGAAATCTTCAAGACCTTATATTTTTGGAATCAGCACGTCGGGAACTATATCGCAGAATTTTTTGTGGAATTTTAGGCACTTTTTCCAAAAACTATTTTTCAGTAATCTGTCGTTATTCGACCATTTTTCGGCCAATTTCTAACATTAGCTAAATACATGTTTTTGTAGATTTCGACATATAGAAATAATTTTCCACTTGATTTCTTCGAAACATCCAAATTATCATTATTATATCGCAGTTTTTAAATTTATCAAAAAATTTGATTTTGTAATGGAATTTTCGGACAATCTTAGTTCGAGACCAGCAAGACCCTATATTTTTCGAATCAGCACGCCGGGATCTATATTGCAGAATTTTTTGTGGATTTTTTGCCAATTTTTCCAAAAGCCCCATTTCTCAATTCTCACTCTTTATGAAATTGGACTATTTTTCGGCCAATTTGGAAAATTAGCCAAAGACATGTTTTTGTAGATATCGACATATAGAAGTCATTTTTGGCTTGATTTCTTCAGCAGTTATCAATTTTCTATAATCGCAAACTGAAATTCGTAATTTTTAGAACCTTTAAAAAATTTGAATATGAAAGCGAAAATTACGAGAATTTTGGTCCGAGACCTTCAAGACCTTATATTTTTCGAATCAGAACATCGAGATCTATATCCCAGAATTTTTTGTGGAATTTTAGGCAATTTTTCAAAAAACTCCATTTTTCGAAATTTTTGGGATTTAAAAAAAAAATGTATTTCATTATGAAAGTTTTGACCTTTTTTCCACTATTTCCGCAAGGTTTTCTAAAAGGTTTTTTTTTTGTTTTTGAATTCAAGTTCTTATTGGGAGAATCCTACTTTTTAAATCAATAATAATCAAAGTTTAAGCTTTTAAGTAAATTTTTATTTAATAAATTTTTTGTGGGATTAGAATTTTTCATCACTCAAAAAACGTATCAATTAAATACTGAAACCCGGTTACATAATTAACATCCTTGACGATTTTCAACAAAAACCCCATCGCCGTATCTTTTACGATTTTATTCCGACACTGGAATAGTGTCCTCCACAAAGCCGCTCAACTCCCATTCAATCCACACAAAACCACCATCTCCGACAAAGAAACACCGCAGAAACGCCGTTTTTGGCCACTTTTGTTAAAGCCGATCAAACCAATCGCCAATCATAGATTCCTCAATAAACAACGAACTCTTTCCGCGACCTCCACTTTTTCCACCATTCCTAGCATTTAATTCGGAGTCACCGTCCCAAAAAACGTCCCATTCCGCGATCGTGCCGTGAATCATCCAGTATATAAAACGTCTCCTCCGATAAATTGAAACGTAATAAAAAGTAAATGAATCTGTTCAATATAAAGTCATAATTAGCGTGCCGAGACTCGGATGAACGTTTGAAGGCTAGCTTCTTCAACCTCAGGTAACTGTACTGGTTTTTGCCGGGTAACTTTCTCCAAAGTGTCGAAGCGGGTATATACCGAGTGGTCGAAATCCTGACCAATCGCAATAGAAAAATTCCAAAATCGATAATAATATAATGTAATCAGTAATCACGAACAATCTTCCTCTATTACCAGCGGTCTCTTCCTTCCCATCCACTCCCACTGTTGATAATTTCCTAGTCCAAACATGATTCCAAGAAGTAACAAACGGACAACATCTAATGGTTGCAGACATGCTTGTTAAGTCCGACAGCGCATCAACGCGTGATGGGTAATTTGAAGACTTTTTTCCCTCAAGATCTTAGTATTCTAGCCGAGAGCGTTTGCGATTATTTAACAGCAGGAATGTGATAGCGCAACGAATCGACCCACAATGAAATTAACGCACACTTGTGTTTATCACGTTTTTTACACTCTTAAGATTCAATTAAAAACGTCGACGACGATGCTGGAGATATCGCCAATATTAGCTATAATTGATCGCTCATAATAATTAACCACTAACTATAACTGATATCTCTACTGTTCTCTACATACTATAACAGTTATGTCGCTGAAACTCAAAATCTGGGTTAGTTGTCAGCTTTTATTTTATAGTTAGCTGAATTTTGACCATTCCCCAAATACCAGCATGCAACACTCATCGCCTTCCGAGAAATAAAGCTAATGCATCACCTCTCGCACCGTTCGTTCGTTGCAGCGTTCCGGTAATTGGAAGATGGCTTAAGATGAAGAAGAAGAAGAAGAAATAAAAAATATTGCGTTCATGGTCGAATAACACGACTTCGCATCCACGCTAATTGCTGGTAAGTGGTAGAAGGGTACAAGAGTGCGGCAATTCGTAAATTCATCTCGTCACGCTCGGGTTCTTCGCCTTCTTCTATAGCGTTACATCCGGATGCCGGGCACTGAATCAAAGTGTCTTCTTGGCCAAGAGGACGGTAAATCATCGACGGGATGACTTATTGATAGCGCGGAGAGAAAGCGGGCTTTGGGGGGAAAATGGGGAACGGGGTGAAAATAGCGAAATTTAACTATAATTGATAATTTTGTCGGTTTTCAATGTTTTGTCGTTTTGATAATCTAACTAATTGAAGAACTGGCTATTGTTCATAGGCAACTAAATCTGGCGTTTTTTCTTTGAAATGTGGCACTGAAGCATTAATTTGTACGCAATATCAATTATAGTTAAACAATTCCAGTTTTTATCATTAACCATAAATTCACAGGAAATTAAAGTTTGATCCCTAAAAAAAATATATGATCCTTAGTAAATAAAGTTATCTATCTATGATTAGCTAAACTAAAAAGAACGGTTAACTAATTGACTATAATTTTGTCATTTGGACATTCTCTTTTACATTACATTAATCCAAAATTTTACGAAAACTGCTTCAAATTTGGCAAATAAAAACACATCACAACAATTTTCTTCATAGACTTATAGTTATATTAACTTAAATCAAATATCAATAATAGCTTAAAAAAATGTACCGAAAATAATTAATTCAATCTGAAAATTGTTCGTTTAAGTCAGTTATATCGTTTGTACATGAAGTTCTTTAACTATAATTAACCGTATCGACTCATAATTAAAAAAAATAAGCCGAATGTACAAATTTTACAAAATATTTTTTCCTAGTTTAGTTTTAATTTTCTGAAGCCCTTCTATTTAACTATCGAAAAACTAACAATATTCACTATGTAATTATAGCTATAGTTGTATCAATAATAGCTAAACGATAATGTCAATAAAATAAGCCGAATTTTCGAATCTTACAAAATATGTTTTTCAAATTTCTGATAACATTCCCTTTACTGTTATTTAATTTGTGAAGAACATTTAACTAATTAACTATTGTTTTGTGTTCCTTATGTTTAATGTACGAAAGATACACTTTATATCTCATATAGCAACCATAATTTCACTGGAGATACCTGGAATTCGGAAAACAAAATTATTATATCAATTTTACTAAGATATTACAGCTATAAATCTATCAATAATAGCTAAAAAGAAGATATTAAAAATATAAACCCGATCCCAAAAACTGATCGTTTAAATCAGTTATCTCGTTAATAAATGAACTTAACTAACTATAATTAGCTCAAATTGGACCTAGTGTCTATAAAATAACCCGAATTTACAAATTTTACAAAATATTTTTCCTAGTTTCTGTCCAGATTCTGTTCAGTATTTTTTCATTTAACTATAATTTTGTGATTTGGACATTTTTCAGAGCTACTTCTGTTTAAAGATCGAAAGATATATGTATTTTATAGCTCCGAAAATTAACCATAATTTGACTTGAGATACCTTAAATTTGGCAGATCAGAAATATTATAACAATTTTAACTAAGGAATTACAGTTATAGAAGTATTAATAAGAGCTAAAAAATGAACTTAATTAACTATAAGTAACTCGAACTAGAACATAATGCTTATAAAATAACACGAATTTATAAATTTTACAAAATATTTTTTCCTGGTTTCTGTTGAAATTCTGTTCACTACTTTTTCATTTAACTATAATTTTGTGATTTGGACATTTTTCAGAGCTACTTCTGTTTAAAAATCGAAAGATATATGTATTTTATAACTCCGAAAATTAACCATAATTTGACTTGAGATACCTTAAATTTGGCAGATCAGAAATATTATAACAATTTTAACTAAGGAATTACAGTTATAAAAGTATCAATAAGAGCTAAAAAATGTTATCTCCTTAATAAATGAACTTAATTAACTATAATTAACTCGAATTGGAACAATGTCTATAAAATAACCCGAATTTACAAATTTTACAAAATATTTTTCCTAGTTTCTGTCCAGATTCTGTTCAGTATTTTTTCATTTAACTATAATTTTGTGATTTGGACATTTTTCAGAGCTACTTCTGTTTAAAGATCGAAAGGTATATGTATTTTATAACTCCGAAAATTAACCATAATTTGACTTGAGATACCTTAAATTTGGCTGATCAGAAATATTATAACAATTTTAACTAAGGAATTACAGTTATAAAAGTATTAATAAGAGCTAAAAAATGAACTTAATTAACTATAAGTAACTCGAACTGGAACGTAATGCTTATAAAATAACACGAGTTTATAAATTTTACAAAATATTTTTTCCTGGTTTCTGTTGAAATTCTGTTCACTACTTTTTCATTTAACTATAATTTTGTGATTTGGACATTTTTCAGAGCTACTTCTGTTTAAAAATCGAAAGATATATGTATTTTATAACTCCGAAAATTAACCATAATTTGACTTGAGATACCTTAAATTTGGCAGATCAGAAATATTATAACAATTTTAACTAAGGAATTACAGTTATAAAAGTATCAATAAGAGCTAAAAAATGTTATCTCCTTAATAAATGAATTTAATTAACTATAATTAACTCGAATTGGAACAATGTCTATAAAATAACCCGAATTTACAAATTTTACAAAATATTTTTCCTAGTTTCTGTCCAGATTCTGTTCACTACTTTTTCATTTCAAAGGAACAATTAACCATTTAACTATAATTTTGTGATTTGAACATTTTTCTGACGTACTTTTACTTGAATATCGAAAAATAAATTTTATAGTTCCGAAAATTATTCATAATTTGAGAAGAAATATTTCAAGTTTGGCAAATAAAAAATATTACAATTTTCACTACTGAATTATAGCTACAGTTGTATCAATAATAGCTAAATACATACTGAAAAACATAATTCTGTCTGAAAAACTAACCGTCCAAATTAGTGGTCTCGTGAAAAAGTTAAATTAATTAACTATAATTAACTCGTACCGGAACATAATTTCAATAAAATAAGCCGAATTTACGAATTTCACAAGATATTTTTTTATTTTTGTTCAGATTCTAGTTACTTGAAGGAACAATTAACTAATTAACTATAATTTTGTGATTTGGTCATTTTTCTGACGTGCTCGTACTTAAATTTGGAAATATACATTTTATTATTAAATTAACGATAATTTGACGAAAAATACTTGGAATTTGACCAATAAAAATATCAACACAATTTTCAGTATTGAATTATAGCTTGTATCAGTAATAGCTAAAAAACGTACTGAAAAATATAAATTCAATCTGAAAAACGATTGTTTGAATTAGTGATTTTATTAAAAATGAAATTAATTAGCTATAATTAACTCGTATAGGAATATAATTTCAATCAAATAAGGTGAATTTACTAATTTTACAAGATATTTTTTTAATTTTCTGCTCAGATTTTGTTTAATACTATTTCAAATATAAAGAACAGTTAACTAATTATCTATTTATAATTTTTGATTTGACATTTTTCTAAGGTACTTTAATTATCGAAAAATACACTCCGTAGCTCCGAAAATTAACCATAATTTGACTGAAGATACATGAAATTTGCAAATTTTACAAAATATTTTTTCAGTTTCTGCTATTCCATTTATAAAACAATTAACTAATTAACTATAATTTTGCGACGTGGACATTTTTCTGGGGTTATAGCTCCGAAAATTAACCCTAATTGGACAAGAAATACGAAATTTGGCAAATAAAAAATACCATTACAATTTTCACTAGTAAATTATAGCTATAATTCTATTAATGATAGCTAAAAATCGAAAAAAAAGTTGTTTGGCTATTGGTTCTGTGTGGTAATGAAAAACTGTCCACGTATTCACAATAGAGTTCCTCTAGCCATAAATGCACTTTTTTTTCATGTCGGACTTTGCAACCCAGACAAGGATTTTGCAGCAAACTTTTTCTCCAAAATCAGCACTAAAATATGCTAATCAAATACCAAATTAAAATGCGTTCAAGACCTGTCTTTATCTATCTCATTCTGCAGCAACTAGAACCGCTTATCTCGATCTCTTTATACTTCTTCCACACATTTTGCATAAAACCGATAGGAATCGTCAAGGTGAGCCGAAAATTCACCTGCAAAAATGCAGATATTATTTAGCAATTATAATCCTCCTTAGTGTAAATAATTACAGCAGAAAAAAGCCGGAATTTCCACAGGAGCGCTCACCGGTCGCCCTTTCCCACAAAGAAAAATAAAATAGACTATCTCTCCGTTACAACGCGACTAAAAACCGATGCATAATTCCAAATTGATTTTAATTGGAGCTTATTACCGATTTCGAGTTTTTACAGTTAGCGGCCATCAATCATTCGTCCGAAAAATTAAATAAGGATACCTCCGAGTAATCTAATTAATTATTACGTTGTGTCTAATGGAAATTGTGTAATTTGTATGTGTGGTGATTTATAGGAGTGGCCAATCCGGCTAATTACAGATTAGGAGTCGGATTTTCGCGCAATTGGAGCCGAAGAGATAAATTGGGGCGATTGTGCAGTGGCGATGCGACCGACAGGTGACGCGGTCGCCGAAACTCATGCACAAATTTGCAGAGTCGGGGAAACGGCGAACAGATAACACAAAAAAAAGTCTTATCGAATTCACGAGTTCAAGTTCAAAGTTAGCTTTGTCAGACGCAAATGTGATAACGCTGTTATCTGAACTTCTTCAAAGTAAATACAAATAGAGAATCAGAAGTGATATGGTTGAGGCATGTGCGTGCTTTGGGTAAATACTTGAGGGGATATCGATTTCGAGAATCGCTGAAGAGGTGCGGCCGAATATTTTTGAAACGGTGTCTAAGCTATATCCGGACTTTGCGAGTAATTCAGAAGTCTGCTAAAATTATTATCAAATACTGGTTTTTTTTTCCAAAATTTATTACGCCAAATTTTTTTAAACCTATTAAAGAGAGCTTTTCTCGCCTCTGAAATAGATGTTTTAAATAATACAAATAAAATTAATTTTAAAATAAAACTCACGTCCTCACGTTAAGAACAAAGAAAGCCCGTAAGACTCTTAAATTCTTAAAAAAAAAACATTTGGGACTCCGAGATTTTTTCTCATTTTCCAAAAAATAAAACACCAAAAGCCCCAAAATTTGTTTAAATTTTTTCAAAAAACATCTCAGGATCCCGAGATTCTTTCAAATTCTTTAACAAAATAGATGGTTAGGGTCCCTAAGATTGTTTTAAATTCTTTCACAAAATGACAGTCGGGACCCCGGCATTCTATCAAATTCTTAAAAAGTGGTGGTTGGTGTCCCTCAGATTCTTTTAAAACAATACTTTTGGGACCCTCCGATTCTTTCAAAGTCTCTCTAAAAAAAAAGGAGTTGCGACCTTTAAGGTTCTTTTAAATCCTTTCAAAAAAAAAAGGCAGTCGGAATCTCGAGATTCTTTCAAATTCTTAAACAGAAACACTCTGATTAGCGTCTTTCAAGTTCAAGATAATCGGGGCCCTCAAGATTCTTTTAAATTATTTAAAAAAAACACCTCGAGGTTCTTTCACATTCTTAAAAAAAGTCAATATAAAATAAACTAATAAATAATAAAATTCTTGAGACTCCAAGATTAGGTATCTCAAATTCTTTGAGAAAATAGACCGTTGGGACAGCCAAGATTGTATTAAATTCTTTCAAAAAAAGACAGTCGGGTCTCCGAGATTCTTTCAAATTCTTAAAAAAACACACTCGGAGAGTCTTTCAATTTTAAAAAAAAGACAATTGGGGCCATCAAGGTTCTTTCAGATTCTTTCGAAAAAGAGAGTTGGCGCGTTGAAGATTCCTATAAATTCTTTCAAAAAATGACATTCGAGACTACAAGATTTTTCCCAGTTCTTAAAAAATGACTGTTGGGTGCCTCAAGATTCATTTACCTTCTTAAAAAAAAAACAAATCGAAGTTCTTTCAAATTCTTAAAAAAAGACAAAATTCGTTTAAATTAAAAAAAAACACCTCGAGATTCTTTCAAATTCTTAAAAAAAAGACAATAAGGGTCATCAAGATTCTTTTAAATTCTTTCATAAAAAGTCTCCGATTCTTTCAGATTCTTTAAGAAAAAAGACAGTTGCGAACCTCAAGATTCTTTAAAATTCTTTCAAAAAAAGCCACTCAAGGCTCCGAAATTTTTTCAAATTCTTAAGACAAGACAATTGGAGCCATCAAGATTATTTCAGATTCTTTCAAAAAAGAAAGTTGGAGCCCCCAAGATTCCTATAAATTCTTTCACAAACTGGCACTCGAGACTACAAGATTCTTCCATATTCTTAAAAAAAAGACTGTGAGGCATCACATGATTCTTTTAAATTATTAAAAAAAAACACCTTGAGGTTCTTTAAAATACTTAAAAAGACAATAGGGGCCATCAAGATTTTTTCAGATTTTTTCGAAAAACAGGGTTGGAGCCCCCAAGATCTTCAAGGACAATGATAGGTGGGGTCTCAAGGTTCTTTTAAATTCTTTCAAAAAGTACTTGAGACTCCGAGATTATCTCAAATTCTTTGGGGGAGCCAAGATTGTATTAAATTCTTTCAAAAAAAGACAGTCGGGTCTCCGAGATTCTTTCAAATTCTTAAAAATAAAACACTCTGAGACTCTTTGAAATTTTTAAAAAAAGGCAGTTGGGGCCATCAAGATTCTTTCAGATTCTTTCGAATAAGAGAGTTGAAGCCCCGAAGATTCCTATAAATTCTAACAAAAAATGACATTCGAGACAACAAGATTTTTCCCAGTTCCTAAAAAATGACTGTTGGGTGCCTCAAGATTGATTTAACTTCTTAAAAAAAACAAATCGAAATTCTTTCAAATTCATAAAAAAAGACAAAATTCGTTCAAATTAAAAGAAAACACTTGGAGATTCTTTCAAATTCTTAAAAAAGACAATAAGGGTCATCAAGATTATTTTAAATTCTTTCATAAAAAGTCTCTCGGGACCCCCCGATTCTTTCAGATTCTTTAAGAAAAAAGACAGTTGGGAACCTCAAGATTCTTTAAAATTCTTTCAAAAAAAGACACTCAGGGCCCCGAAATTTCTTCAAATTCTTAAAACAAGACAAATGGAGCCATCAAGATTATTTCAGATTCTTTCGAAAAAGAGAGTTGGAGCCCTCAAGATTCCTATAAATTCTTTCAAAAAACGGCACTCTAGATTACAAAATTCTTCCATATTCTTAAAAAAAAGACTGAAGCATCACAAGATTCTTTTAAATTATTAAAAAAAAAAACACCTTGAGGTTCTTTAAAATTCTTAAAAAGACAATTGGGGCCATCAAGATTCTTTCAGATTCTTTCAAAAAAGCAGTTGGAGCCTCCAAGATTTCTATAATTTCTTTCAAAAAATGACATTCGAGACTACAAGATGTTTTCCAGTTTTTAAAAAATGACTGTTGGGTGGTTCAAGATTCATTTAACTTCTTAAAAAAAACAAATCGAAGTTCTTTCAAATTCTTAAAAAAAGACAAAATTCGTTTAAATTAAAAAAAAACACCTCGAGATTCTTTCAAATTCTTAAAAAAAGACAATAAGGGTCATCAAGGTTCTTTTAAATTCTTTCATAAAAAGTCTCTCGGGACCCCCCGATTCTTTCAGATGCTTCAAGAAAAAAGACAGTTGGGAACCTCAAGATTCTTTAAAATTCTTTCAAAAAAAGACACTCAGGGCTCCGAAATTCTTTCACATTCTTAAAACAAGACAACTGGAGCCATCAAGATTATTTCACATTCTTTCGAAAAAGAGAATTGGAGCCCCCAAGATTCCTATGAATGCTTTCAAAAAATGGCACTCTGGAATACAAGATTCTTCCATATTCTTAAAAAAAAACGACTGTGGGGCATCACAATATTCTTTTAAATTATAAAAAAAAAAAACACCTTGAGGTTCTTTAAAATACTTAAAAGACAATAGGGGCCATCAAGATTCTTGCAGATTTTTTCGAAAAACAGAGTTGGAGCTTCCAAAATTCCTATAAATTCTTTCAAAAAATGGCATTCGAGACTCCGAGAATATTTCAAATTCTTCAAGGACAATGAGAGTTGGGACCCAAGTTTCTTTTAAATTCTTTCAAAAAGTACTTGAGACTCCGAGATTATCTCAAATTTTTTGAGAAAATAGACCGTTGGGGCAGCTAAGATTGTATTAAATTCTTTCAAAAAAAGACAGTCGGGTCTCCGAGATTCTTTCAAATTCTTAAAAATAAAACACTCTGAGACTCTTTCAAATTTTTAAAAAAAGACAATTGGAGCCATCAAGATTCTTTCAGATTCTTTCGAAAAAGAGAGTTGCAGCCCCGAAGATTCCTATAAATTCTTTCAAAAAATGACATTCGAGACTAAAAGATTTTTCCCAGTTCTTAAAAAATGACTGTTGGATGCCTCGAGATTCATTTAACTTCTTAAAAAAAACAAGTCGAAGTTCTTTCAAATCCTTAAAAAAAGACAAAATTCTTTTAAATTAAAAAAAAACACCTCGAGATTCTTACAAATTCTAAAAAAATTACAATAAGGGTCATCAAGATTCTTTTAAATTCTTTCATAAAAAGTCTCTCGGGACCCCCCGATTCTTTTAGATTCTTTAAGAAAAAAGACAGTTGGGAACCTCAAGATTCTTTAAAATTGTTTCAAAAAAGACACTCGGGGCCAGGATTTTTTTCAAATTCTTAAAACAAGACAATTGGAGCCATCAAGATTATTTCAGATTCTTTCGAAAAAGAGAATTGGAGCCCCCAAGATTCCTTAAATTCTTTCAAAAAACGGCACTCTAGATTACAAGATTCTTCCATATTCTTAAAAAAAGACTGTGGAGCATCACAAGATTCTTTTAAATTATTAAAAAAAAAACACCTTGAGGTTCTTTAAAATTCTTAAAAAGACAATAGGGGCCATCAAGATTCTTTCAGATTTTTTCGAAAAAGAGAGTTGGAGTCCCCAAAATTCCTATAAATTCTTTCAAAAAATGGCATTCGAGACTCCGAGAATATTTCAAATTCTTCAAGGACAATGAGAGTTGGGACCTCAAGGTTTTTGTAAATTCTTTCAAAAAGTACTTGAGACTCCGAGATTATCTCAAATTCTTGTCTTTTTATGAAAGAATTTAGTACAATTTTTTTAAGAATATAGAAAAATTTCGGAGTCTCAAATGTCATTTATTGAAAGAATTTGAAAGAATCTCGAGTCCCTAGCGTCTTTTTTTGAAAGAATTTAAAAGAATTTCCTGGTCTCGAATGTCTTTTTATGATAGAATTTAAAAGAATTTTGATGGCCCCTATTGTCTTTTTTTAACAATTTGAAAGAACCTCGAGTTGTTCTTTTTTAAGAATTTAAAAGAATTTTGAGCCGTCCAACAGTCTTCTTTTTAAGAATCTTGAAGAATCTCGGAGTCTCGAATGTCATTTTTTGAAAGAATTTATAGAAATCTTGGAGGCTTCAACTCTGTTTTTCGAAAGGATTTTAAAGAGTTTTCGAGTGTTTTTTTTTAAATTTGAAAGAATCTCGGAATTTCAAGTATTTTTTGAAAAAAAATTAAAAAAACGTCGAGATCCTCAACTGTTTTTTTCTTAAAGAATTTGAAAGAATCTCGGGACCCCAAGTGTCTTTTTATGAAAGAATTTAAAAGAAAAATCTTGATGGCCCCTATTCTCTTTTTTAAGAATTTGAAAGGACCTCGACTTGTTTTTTTTTAAGAATTTTGAGGCGCCCAACAGTTTTTTTTTGTTAAGAATATTGAAGAATCTCGGAGTCTCGAATGTCATTTCTTGAAAGAATTTATAGAAATCTTGGAGACTTCAACTCTGTTTTTCGAAAGGATTTTAAAGAGTCTTGGAGTGTTTTTTTAAGAATTTGAAGGAATCTCGGAATTTCAAGTATTTTTTGAAAAAAAATAAAAAAACCGCGAGATCCTCAACTGTTTTTACTTCCCGAGCGTAAGCAAAGGAAGTATTGTAATCGAGTCCGTCGGCCGACTCTCTACTTTTACGTTTTCTCGATCTTTCATGACCCCTAGAAGACGAAGAAATAGGTCTCCCATTTCCGTCTGTCTGTCCGTCTGTCCGTCCGTCTGTCCGTCTGTCCGTCTGTTGTCCCGGATTTTTATTAGACAGATAATCTCCGAAAGTACTCGACCGATTGTTGTGAAATTTTGTACTTATATTAAGAATATCATGTAGATGGTAAAACGCTAACCAAAATTTGTCGAATCATCCCCACCACTAAAGCGATGACGTCACTTCAAAATTGTACATAGTAAATGGGTTTTCAATTGTATAAAATAACATAGTCCTACACATGTAGTTTACAACTCTGAATCGACTTTTCACCCGAAACGTCTAGATTTTTGGAAAAAAAATCAAAATTATAAAACAACATTTTGAAATTTAATTTTTAATCTGCTAACCAGAATGCTTTGAAATGTTGCAGATGTTTTAAGGCTATAAAGAGCATCATAAATCTTTAGTCAAAAAATATTTGCTTATCCCCTCCAAAAACTTGATGACGTCAGCTCAAAAGTTTGTGGAATAAATCATATCTAAAATGTACAAAATATGATGAGTCTGTACTTGTGATCTATCACTCCATTCATATTTTTTGGATTTGCATATACAGAGTGACTCAAAAAAATTAATGAATGCGAAAATATATTTTATTGATTTAATCAGGAACTACAAAACGGAATGCTCTGACATCTTGCAGATGTTTTAAGGTTATAAAGAGCATAATAAATGTTTAGTCAAAATATATTTGCTTATCCCCTCCAAAAACTTGATGACGTCAGCTCAAAAGTTTGCCGAATAAATCGTATCTAAAATGTACAAAATATGATGAGTCTGTACTTGTGATTTATCATTCCATTCATATTTTTGGATTTGCATATGCAGGGTGACTCAAAAAAATTAATGAAGGCGTGAATTTATTTTATCGATTTAATCAGGAATTACAAAACCGAATGCTTTGAAATCTTGGGAATATTCTAAAGTTATTATAAGCATGGTAAACTTTTGTTCAAAATGTATTTGTTCATCCCTCCTAAAAAAATTGATGACGTCACCCTTAAATTTTGCTGAATAAATCCTATCTAAAATGCAAAAAATATAATGAGTTTGTACTTGTGATTTATCATTCCATTCATATTTTTTAGATTTTCTTAAGAGGTGGTTCAAAAAAATTAATGAAGTCAATTTATTTTATTGATTAAATTAAAGGCAACACTTATTATTAGTATTACACCCCAACCAACCCAATTTGGTAGACAAAAAATTTGTTAAAGGAAAAACTCGGTTGAAACATAAGGGTAGCATGCTTATTTACATCGACTTTAACATTACAGACCTGCATTTGTTTTATGCGTTCACTTGGTTCCGCGAATGTGAAATAGACATGTTTATAATCAACCAATTGTGAATTTCACCGTCAAGAATTAAAATAAAACCCAATGTTTTATATAATAAGCGGAAGTCGAAGCAATAAAACCGATGGTCGTTTTGTTTACAGTTTCTCTGTTTGACTCTCAAGTATGCTGTTACGCCTGTCATCTTAAATTAAGAATGTTTATACATACACGATTTTCAGCTGCCTGGGATACGTATACGTGAGTAAATTGTTTCGTTATTTTATTGATTATTACAAATCAATATTCAAAACGACCCAATTCATTTTCCTGAAAATTTGAGAATATAATAATTTTATTCTTAGTGTTACACTACATCTATCCCAAACTGATATACGTGTCCTTGCAAAAATGTTGATGACGTCATCGCAATTTTTTTTAAATTCCCACTACAAAAATGTAATGAGAAAAAACACAATAGGCATGCAGTCGTCAAGTTTCCGACAGCGAGGGAAGTACTGTCTAAACTCTTTAGACCAATTTTTTTCTTAAAGAATTTGAAAGAATCTCGGGGCCCCAAGTGTCTTTTTATGAAAGAACTTAAAAGAAAAATCTTGATGGCCTCTATTGCCTTTTTTTAAGAATTTGAAAGAACCTCGACTTGTTTTTTTTTTAAGAATTTTGAGGCGCCCAACAGTTTTTTTTTTGTTAAGAATATTGAAGAATCTCGGAGTCTCGAATGTCATTTTTTTAAAGAATTTATAGAAATCTTGGAGGCTTCAACTCTGTTTTTCGAAAAGATTTTAGAGTCTTCGAGTGTTTTTTTAAGAATTTGAAAGAATCTCGGAATTTCAAGTATTTTTTGAAAAAATTTAAAAAAACCTCGAGATCCTCAACTGTTTTTTTCTTAAAGAATTTGAAAGAATCTTGGGGCCCCAAGTGTCTTTTTATGAAAGAATTTAAAAGAAAAATCTTGATGGCCCCTATTGTCTTTTTTTAAGAATTTGAAAGAACCTCGACTTGTTTTTTTTTAAAGAATTTTGAGGCGCCCAACAGTTTTTTTTTGTTAAGAATATTGAATTTCGGAGTCTCAAATGTCATTTATTGAAAGAATTTGAAAAAATCTCGAGTCCCTAGTGTCTTTTTTTGAAAGAATTTAAAAGAATTTCCTGGTCTCGAATGTCTTTTTATGATAGAATTTAAAAGAATTTTGATGGCCCCTATTGTCTTTTTTTAACAATTTGAAAGAACCTCGAGTTGTTTTTTTTTAAGAATTTAAAAGAATTTTGAGCCGTCCAACAGTCTTCTTTTTAAGAATCTTGAAGAATCTCGGAGTCTCGAATGTCATTTTTTGAAAGAATTTATAGGAATCTTGGGGCCTCCAACTATCTGTCTAAAGAATCTGAAAAAATCTTGATGGCTCCAGTTGATTTTTTTAAGAATTTGAAAGAATATCCGAGTGTTCTTTTTTAAGAATTTGAAAGAGTATCCGAGTGTTCTTTTTTAAGAATTTGAAAGAATCTCGGAGCCCCGAGTGTCTTTTTGCAAGAATTTAAAAAAACGTTCAGGTCCACAACTGTCTTTTTTCTTCAAGAATTTGAAAGATTCTCAGGGTCCCGAGTGTCTTTTTATGAAAGAATTTAAAAGGAGAATCTTGATGACCCCTAAGGTCTTTTTTTAAGAATTTGAAAGAATCTCGGAGTCTCGAATGTCATTTTTTGAAAGAATTTATAGGAATCTTGGGGGTTCCAACTCTTTTTTTCGAAAGAATCTGAAATTGTGTTATTTTAAGAATTTGGAAAAGTGTCCGAGTATTTTTTTAAACAATTTGGAAGAATGTCAAGGTCGCGAGTGTCTTTTTTGAAAGAATTTAAAAAATTCTTTCAAAAAGTTCTTTTAAATCCTTTCAAGAAAACACACTCGAGAAGAGAATTATTTTTAAAGAATTTCAACTTCTTAAAAAAAGACAATTGAGACCCTCAAGATTATGTTAAATTCATGAAACACTTGGGATTCTTTCATTTTTTTTTTTCAATAAACAAAACACTTGGGGCCCCTAAGTCAAGATTAATTAACATTTTTTAAAAACTATGCACTAGGAGGACTCAAGCAACCTGAACATGCTCGCTGTGCTCGCATTCTAGAACTCATACATTCATACATGTTCGTACATCCCCTCCAAAAGATGATGACGCAGTTGATTAGCATTAATACAAAATTTGTAAAGATAGCTAAAGATAACTTCTTGAAGTAAGTATCATTTCAAATACTGGATGTTTAAGTAAGTATTTTATTACCGTTATATTTTACAACAAAATCATTTCATATAACTTTGTGTCTACTAAACACCTAACTATAACTGTACATTGCATTAATTAATAATTATCAGGAGTCTTATTTTAGCTCTAATCAGACAACTTACCTACATTTTGCTAATAATTAGGTAACTATAAACCAATTTTGTTCTTTCCTAGCTATAAAATTAAAAGTTCGCTTCGGAAAACCGACAAGATATTTCAAAAGTTAAGGTCCGGTTAACTATAAACTTCGTTCTCCTTTCCATCTCGCCGCTCTTTTCCGCGCCGTCGGAAAAATCTCCGTTTTTCCCCCGTTCGCGACCACCTGCACCATTTGAAACCAAGACTATAATTAAACATATCGCCACCATGCTATCTACCATAGTTATGCAATGAAATTTTTCTAATCGCCGCTTTAATCGTGTCTCAACAGTTAGCCTGCGTTCCAATAATAGCCACCTTATGTTCTCCGCTCTTTCCGGTCAAGGGGCCGACATCGCCATAACTCGACCGTGAAGAATTCGACCGATTAGATTTTCGATCGGCCTCTAATAAGCCCTAAAAATAGCCCGCAAACCTATCGCATTACGCCGAAATGTGCAATTTTCTCCTCGGACCGTCTTACGCAACAGTTTAATGGCCCCGCATTCACCGGGAATCCCGATCGCGCCGTGGAAAATGGCGAATTGTGAAGATTTAGCCGACCGTACGACAATTCGGCATTATTTTGGTCATCGGTGACGAGCTTTCTTCGCTAAAACCAGAAATAACCGGCCCGACGTCGTTGCGGAGACCGGCGAAGAGGAGAGGAGCGAGGTGGGCGCCTTGCGGTGCTTGATACGTCAGCCATTGTGCGTTTTAATAGTAATAGTAAATGTTTGCTTTATTGATGACTTGGACAAACATAGCACCAGTTTGGACGATTACCGACGAAATTAACATTCAGAATCACAATTGACCTAGTTTGATTTTTAAAAATTGTTATTATTGGTGAAGAGCGGCGCGGCGCGGAGCCTTGAGGTGCACCAGCTATCGAACCCGGAAAGCAGAAATAAATTCGCAGATTAGCAACGACGTTCATTCTGATAAGGAATGCGTGAGGAAGGCGAAAAAATAATAAACATGTGATAAGAGTACTGCGTCTTGCTAAATAAAGCTCTTATCGGTTTTTTTAATTGGAAGATTTTTTTTTCGGTTACTGATGAGGGAGATCTAGATGTTTGCTTTAGCAGCAAACGCCATTCCCACATTTAATAAAACATTGTTCCGTAACAATGGAGTCTCATTCGAGGCGTAAACGCTCCCACAGGAGTACTTAACTTTACTTGTGGCACGATTTTGAGCAACAATGAAAACTGACGCTTGGCGTGTAACTAAAATTAAATATTAAATTATTGAGCTAAGAAGGTCGTTCGAATATTTATTCATGTTTATTGTGGTGGGTTTTAATGATGGTTTAGGTTGATCGGTGGCTTTAAAGTTGGTGGCGCTTCCGGCTAAACGAGCCGAATTAAGAGTCACAACAGGTCTTCGTGTGCGCTATTTTGCTTAAGGAAATTTATGTATAAAAAATATTTCATGTTTAGAGGATTAACCATAATTCGCTACTGCTTTCGTGTCAAATTATAGTTAAGTTATAACAAAATGTGTCTATCAAAAAATCGTTTATATTTCTCCCATTGTCGCTACATATATTGTGACATGTATTATCATAAATTAACTATCTTATGAATTATAGTTAAAGTAGATATTAATTTGTAACTGTTAAAACTTATCTTGTGTTTAAAAGCAACTATTTTACTGAAATTCATGTAAAATACACCTTGATTAATAGTTTTTCGCGTGACACTATTTTTTCTAAATTAACCATCTCTGCAAATTATAGTTAATACTAAAATATCCTTTTCTAAAGGGTAAAAGTTTTCATTACTGTTGCAATTTGTATGATAGGGTAAATGTGTACAAGAGTGCGCATATGTATAAGAGTACGCACTGATGATTTCTGCTTATTAGTGCCATCTGGGTAAGATGAAGTTATACCATTCAGAATTTAATGTTAAACCTGAGATAAAGGTGCAAAAGTGACCTGAATATAGTTTATAGTTTGGTCGTACTGACGATTTTATGTTCACACGTTGTGTGGATGTAATTTTTACCGCTCATAGTTTTAGTTTTTTGTAAGGTACGTACCAGTTCTTTTATTTTACAGTAATAATTTTCATTAGTTGTAACTTTTAAGGTGTCGTTATACACTAACAGTTTTACACTTTCTGTCCATCAAAAGCTTTTAACTTTGAAAACATTAGGTTATGTACAAATGTACAAGAGTGCGCAGCGAGGTATTGTATAAGCGTGCGCATTGCTTGCAATATGTAGTCTAATAGTCTTGGAGATACATATCATACGGTAATGAATTATTTAACTCTACTACTTTGTACTGCTTCTCGAGTTGTGGGGTGGTGGTTATGGTGATTTTTTTTTAATTTTTACTTCCTGAGCGTGTTGTAATCGAGTCCGTCGACCGACTTTCTATTCTTACGTTTTCTCGTCTTTTCAAGACCCCTAGAGTACGAAGAAATAGGTCTCCCGTTTTATGTGTAGTCTGTAGTCACTTATTCCCATTTATTTTCACCTTAGAAACAAATATTTTTTCATAAAATGTAATGCGTACTCATAAGCGTTCAAATGCGCACTCTTGTGCAATGAACTGTCTAACAGTGCGCATTTACACATCTTGACAAAAATTGAAATTACTCTTAAAATATAGTGGTGTTGGGGCGTACAATTAAATATATCTGATCTCTAAACATGTATATAACGAACCCATATCATAAAATTTGTCTATCCAAAAAAATTAAAAAGTTGTTGACAGTTTTACACTAAGTGCGTACTCTTGTACACATTTACCCTATGTGTGAAAAAAAATTGTCACAATTATCTAAATGTCACTAATTAAAAAGCCATAACTATCAATAGTAATCCCAGGTTTAGAGACAATCAACTAACTCAAAAATGTTTTGATTTAAACGTGTAAAATTTATAGTCAAATGAACACAAAGACATCCAGTTTTCAAAATAGTTAACTATAATGTACATGTTTTGAGAAAAATTTATAGTTAAATTTTAGTTAGCATATTACAATAGAATAGCTGTAGTACTTTAAACAATGAGTAGGTATATATACTTGATGTTAACTTGGATATTATCTTCGAAAAGTTGCAGTATTTTGCTAGAAATTTAGTGCTAGTTATAGTTAAGAAGCTAAAAAAGATTGGGTCATTTCTAAAAAAATATAAAACGGAATCTGTGGTGGATTATATAGTTATTATTTTATCGAATACAGTTGGTATTTAATCCCAATCGTCAACATTAATAGTTAATAAAAAAATGTTTAGAACTTTAAACAGTGCCTACGAATAAAATTGATGTAACTTTGATTTTTTCTTGATTTTATGGGATACTAAAAATTATAGTATTTTTTTGATAAATTTATAGCTAAACTATAGTTAAAATAGTAAAATAGAATGGGTCGTTATGAAAAATCTTCTACTGTGATTGGTTCTAAAAATTATATAAAACGAAAAGTGTGGTAGCCCAAAGAGTTATTGTTGGGTTAACCACAATTAACATTTAATCATCATGCACATCATTAATAGTTAAAACAAAATGTTTAGTACTTTAAAAAGTGCTTACAATTCTTGGCTTAGCGGTGTACTAAAAGTAATAGTAATTTGTGACAAATTTATAGCTAGATTATAGTTAAGAAGCTAAAATAGAATAGGTCGTGGGTTTCTATAAAATATATAAAATGGACTCTGTGGTAGATCATATAGATATTATTTTATCGTTTACAGTTGATATTATCGTCATCGCCATCATTAATAAATAGTTAATAAAAACATTTAGAAATTTAAACAATGTTTGACATTAAAATTTATGTTAACTTAGATTTTTTTTATTTTACGATATACTGAAAAGTTGTAGTTACTTTCTGAGAAGTTTATAACTAAATTATAGTTAAGATAGTAAAATAGAATGGGTCGTTCTGAAGAATATTCTACTGTGATTAGTTCTAAAAATTATATAAAACGAAAAGTGTGGTAGATCAAACAGTTATTGTTTGGTTAACTACAATTAACATTTAAACATCATGGTCATCATTAATAATAGTTAACAAAAAAATGTTTAATACTTTAAACAATGTTTACGATTCTTGGCTTCGCGGTGTACTAATAGTAGTAGTAATTTGTGACAAATTTATAGCTAGATTATAGTTAAGATACTAAAATAGAATACATAGATCATTCTAAAAAAACTTCTGCTATGATTGTATCTGAAAAATATATAAAACGGAATGTGTGGTTGATCAAATAGTTATTTTGTTAACTGCAGTTGGCATTCAATTATCATCCCCATAATTAATAGTTAACAAAAAAATGTTTAGCACTTTAAATAGTATTTTCCACCAAAATTGATGTTAAAACTTAGTTTTTGTTCTCGAGTTTGCGGTATACTAAAAGTTGTAGTATTTGTTGGAAATGTATACTCAGATTATAGTTAAGAAGCTAAAATAGAATAGGTCGTGGGATTCTATAAAATATATAAAATGGAACCTGTGGTATAGTTATTATTTATTGTTTACAGTTGATATTTAATCGTCATCGCCATCATTAATAGTTAATAAAAAAATGTTCAGATATTTAAAAAATGTTTAGCATTAAAATTTATGTTAACTTGGATTTTTTTTGTTTTACGATATACTGAAAGTTGTAGTTACTTTCTCAGAAATTTATAGCTAAATTATAGTTAAGATAGTAAAATAGAATGGGTCGTTATGAAAAATCTTCTACTGTGATTAATTCTAAAAATTATATAAAACAGAAAGTGTGGTAGATCAAACAGTTATTGTTTGGTTAACTATAATTAACATTTAAATATCATGGCCATCATTAATAATAGTTAATAAAAAATGTTTAATACTTTAACCAGTGTTTACGATTCTTGGCTTCGCGGTGTACTAATAGTAGTAGTAATTTGTGTGAAATTTATAGCTAGATTATAGTTAAGATACTAAAATAGAATACATAGATCATTCTGAAAAAACTTCTACTATGATCGCATCTAAACAATTTATAACGTGGAACGTGTGGTTGATCAAATAGTTATTATGTTGTTAACTACAGTTGGCATTCAATCATCATCCCCATAATTAATAGTTAATAAAAATATGTTAATGACTTTAAATAGTATTTCCCACCAAAATTGATACACTTAGCTTTTGTTCTTGAGTTTGCAGTATACTAAAAGCTGTAGTATTTGTTAGAAATGTATACTCAGATTATAGTTAAGAAGCTAAAATAGAATAGGTCGTGGTTTTCTATAAAATATATAAAATGGAATCTGTGGTAGATCATATAATTATTATTTTATCGTTTACAGTTGATATTTAATCGTCATCGCCATCATTAATAGTTAATAAAAAAATGTTTAGATATTTAAACAATGTTTAGCGTTAAAATTTATGTTAACTTAGGTTTTTTTTGTTTTACGATATACTGAAATTAGTAGTTACTTTCTGAGAAATGTATAGCTAAATTATAGTTAAGATAGTAAAATAGTATGGATCGTTCTGAAGAATATTCTACTGAGATTGGTTCTAAAGATTATATAAAGCAGAAAGTGTGGTAGATCAAATAGTTGTGTTTGATTAACTACAATTAGCATTTAAATGTCATGGCCATCATTAATAATAGTTAACAAAAAAATGTTTAATACTTTAAACAGTGTTTACGATTCTTGGCTTAGCGGTGTACTAAAAGTAATAGTAATTTGTGACAAATTTATAGCTAGATTATAGTTAAGATACTAAAATAAAATACATAGATCATTCTGAAAAAACTTCTACTATGATTGCATCTAAACAATTTATAACGTGGAACGTGTGGTTGATCAAATAGTTATTATGTTGTTAACTGCAGTTGGCATTCAATCATCATCCCCATAATTAATAGTTAATAAAAATATGTTTATGACTTTAAATAGTATTTCCCACCAAAATTGATACACTTAGCTTTTGTTCTTGAGTTTGCAGTATACTAAAAGTTGTTGTATTTGTTAGAAATGTATACTCAGATTATAGTTAAGAAGCTAAAATCGAATAGGTCGTGGGTTTCTATAAAATATATAAAATGGAATCTGTGGTAGATCATATAATTATTATTTTATCGTTTACAGTTGATATTTAATCGTCATCGCCATCATTAATAGTTAATAAAAAAATGTTTAGATATTTAAACAATGTTTAGCGTTAAAATTTATGTTAACTTAGATTTTTTTTGTTTTACGATATACTGAAATTAGTAGTTACTTTCTGAGAAATTTATAGCTAAATTATAGTTAAGATAGTAAAATAGAATGAATCGTTCTGAAGAATATTCCACTGAGATTGGTTCTAAAGATTATATAAAACAGAAAGTGTGGTAGATCAAATAGTTGTGTTTGATTAACTAGAATTAGCATTTAAATATCATGGCCATCATTAATAATAGTTAACAAAAAAATGTTTAATATTTTAAACAGTGTTTACGATTCTTGGCTTAGCGGTGTACTAAAAGTAATAGTAATTTGTGGCAAATTTATAGCTTGATTATAGTTAAGATACTAAAATAAAATACATACATCATTCTGAAAAAACTTCTACTATGATTGTATCTGAAAAATATATAAAACGGAATGTGTGGTTGATCAAATAGTTATTATTTTGTTAACTGCAGTTGGCATGCAATCATCATCCTCAAATTAATAGTTAACAAAAAAATGTTTAGCACTTTAAATAGTATTTGCCACCAAAATTGATGTTAAACTTCGCTTAGTGAGTTTGTGGTATACTAAAAGTTGTAGTAATTGTTAGAAATGTATACTCAAATTATAGTTAAAAATGTAAAATAGAGTGGGCCAAAGATTTTTATAACATATGTAAAACGGAGTCTGTGGTACATCATATCGTTATTATTTTATCGTTTACAGTTGGTATTTAATCGTCATCGCCATCATTAATAGTTAATAAAAAAATTTTTAGGCCTTTAAACAATGTTTAGCATTAAAATTTATGTTAACTTAGAATTTGTTTTTGACTTTACGATATACTTAAAGTTGCAGTACGTTGTGAGAAATTTATAGCTAAATTATAGTTAAGATAGTAAAAGAGAATGGGTCGGTCTGAAGAATATTCTGCTGAGATTGGTTCTAAAAATTATATAAAATGGAAAGTGTGGTGGATCAAACAGTAATTGTTTGGTTAACTACAATTAACATTTAAACATCGTAGCCATCATTAATAATAGTTAACAAAAAAATGTTTAATACTTTAAAGAGTGTTTACGATTCTTGGCTTAGCGGTGTACTAAAAGTAATAATAATTTGTGTGAAATTTATAGCTAGATTATAGTTAATATACTAAAATAGAGTACATAGATCGGTTGTGTGATTGTATCTGAAAAATATATAAAACGGAATGTGTGGTTTATCAAGTAGTTAATATTTTTTAACTGCAGTTGGCATTTAATCATCATCGCCATAATTAGTAGTTAATAAAAACATGTTTATCACTTTAAATAGTTCTTTTTGACCAAAATTGATGTTAACTTAGTTTCTGTTCTTGAGTTTGCGGTATACTAAAAGTTGTAGTATTTGTTATAAATGTATAGTCAAATTATAGTTAAGAAGCTAAAATAGAATAGGTAATGGGTTTCTATAAAATATATGAAACGGAATCTGTGGTAGATCATATAGTTATTATTTTATCCATTACAGTTGGTATTTAATCATCATCGCCATCATTAATAGTTAGTAAAAAAATGTTTCGATCTTTAAACAATGTTTAGCATTAAAATTTATGTTAACTTAGATTTTGTTTTTGCCTTTACCATATATTGAAAGTTATAGTACTTCCTGAGAAATTTATAGCTAGATTATAGTTAAAATGCTAAAATAGAATAGGTCATTCTGGAAAATCTTCTAGTACGATTATTTCTAAAAAATATACAAAACAGAAGTTGTAGGAAATCATATAGTTATTATTTTGTTGCTTACAGGTGCTTTAAGTTTAATTTGCCATCATTAATAGTTAATACAAAAATGTTTGGAACTTTAAACAGTGCTTGCGAATAAAATTGATGTAACTTAGATTTTTTCTTGATTTTATGGTAGGTATATTAAAAGTTGTAGTACTTTTTGAGAAATTTATAGTTAAATTATAGTTAAGATAGTAAAATAGAATAAATAGGTCATTCCGAAGAAACTCTACTGTGATTGTCTCTGAAAAATATATAAAACGAAATGTGTGGTTGATCAAGTAGTTATTATTTTTTACCTGCATTATTAATAGTTAATAGAAAATAATTAAGGCTTTCAAAAATATTTACTCATAAAATCGATATAACTTGGATGTTTTTCTTGACTTTACGGTATACTAAAATTCGTAGTTAATGAGAAATTTATAGCTAGATTATAGTTAAAATATTAAAATAGAATAGGCCGTTTTGAAAAATCTTCTGTTGTGATTGTTTCTGAGAAATATATAAATCGGAAAGTACGATAGATCAATCATTTTGTTGACTAGTAACATCATTAATAGTTAAAAAATATTTAGGACTTTAACTTGCAGTTGATAGTTAGATTATAGTTAAGACGCCATGAAATCGGACAAATTTCTTCACATTTCCCACGGCGCCTATTTTTCGAGGTCGCCAAAAACGGACTTCGCGGTATGTTGTACAGCCAGAGGTACTAATAATAATAAATTAAAACCGACATTTGACGCGTATGACACAAGTTGCGTCCTTAACAGCTCCCTTCCACTATAAAGGAGTGACAATTTTGATGTCTCAATTGTTCGCAACCTTCGCCTGTCCGAAAAGCACGCCAATTTCATCAGAAAAAGTCTAATAAATCCAACACGTGCTTCAAATAAACTTGGCCGTGGAAATTGCCATATGCAAATTGGGTTCTTACAAACTGGCCAGACAACACCGGTCCAAAGTTGACAGATAATTTTTTTTCGGCGCAAATTATCGGCCCAACTGCAGCCGAAATTTCGGCCCGACTCCCTCGCCAAACAAACAAATTAGCCTTCCAATCGAAATTTTCCGACGACGCCCCGAAAAAAATCCGCAGACAAGGATGTTTTGCTAGAACAACTTTTTTTGTGCGTCTGCATTTTTTTCGTGCACATGGCATGTATAATGTGGCGACTAGTCCTAGTTTCAAGGTTAATAATCGCATTATCAAATTTTTACCTACACACTCCGGGCTGCGTCAAGGGTACCCAGGGGACGGCGCTTGCAGTGGCATTTTCGGAACAAAGAAGTGTAAGCGACCTGCTTACGTAACGGCTAGAAAAAAATTTATTTATGGCTCAAATGCGAACAAACAGCTGCGGAATCGAGGATCATTCGCGAACGGATCTTTTTTTGAGCGTTGCTAAGGAAGTTTGCGAGGTTTCGCGAAAAAACGCTGGGGGCGGGAGCCGGCGAGCTGACACGGAATTCTTGAGGTTTGGCAACAGAGAACCGTTAGAGGTTGCAGCAAAATAGACCTAACCTAGCCTAATGCGGAGGTCCGGGGCCAAAAAGTTGATGAAGCTGGGATGGCGGGCGGAATTTCGCCAAAATGGCAGAAGGTCGCTGGGTCGATGGTGCGAAGTTGCGAAAAGCGGGCCCGATGACCTCCGGCTGCCAAATTGTCCCGCACGAGTGGAGAAAACGACCTCTTTAGACACCGCGGGACACAAGTTTTTGTACGTCTTCAAATTTGTTGCGATTTTTCTTCCCAGGTTCATTCTTATCTCTCTTGTTCGTTTTCTTTTTTTACTTCCTGAGCGTAAGCTAACGTTTTTAAGGTTATCGTAATCATGATAAATCGTTAATCGTTTATTGTATTCTACTGAATCTATCCAAATTGATATAAGTGTCCTTGTAAAATTATTAATTTAACTTATAAAGGTTATCATAAAAAAATTAAATTCGCAATATCAAATCTTATCATTTTTCGGAAAATCTGAATTTATTTACCTTCGATCAATTTTTGATATGAGAATTTTTTTGTTTTTCAGTTTTCGTTTCTTCATTTTTCGATTTTTGGGTTTCCCAATTTTCAATTTTTCGTTCCATCAATTTTTTAAATTCCTCATTTCCAATTCTTAGATTTTTTTTAAGCTTTCATTGCATACTTTATCGTTTTTTCATTTTCTTTCACTTTTTCAATTCTCGATTTCCAAGTTTCTTAATTTTTCGTTTTTTCAACGTCTCAAATTCTTGATTTCCAATCTTCATATTTTTCCGAGTTTTCATGTTATTCTTTTTCGTTTTTTCATTTTTGATTTTTCAAACTTTTTTGCAATTTTTCATTTTTCGATTCAAAAAGTTGAAAAATCGAAAAATTAAAAATCGATAAACGAAAAATTGAAACACTAAAAAACTAAAAATCGAGAAACTTTAAAAAATTATAAAAATCGAAAAATTATTAAATCGTCGAAATTGTACATTGAAAAATCGAAAAACTGAAAAATTAAATCTAATAATTTTTTGAAAAATCTGGATTTATATACCTTCAACCAATTTTTTGATTTTTTCATTTATCAATTTTTCTATTTTTCAAGGTTCAGGTTTTATAATGTTTAGTTTTTTAACTTTGATTTTTTCAATTTCTCAATTTTTCGACTTCCATATTTTTGAATTTTTGGTTTCTTCAATTTTCCGATTTGCAATTTTTTTAATTTTGGAATTTTTCGAAATTACAGTTTTTCATTTTTCGATTTTTCAGTTCCTCAATTTTTTAAATTCCTCATTTCCAATTCTTAGATTATTTTAAAGTCTTCATTGCATACTTTATCGTTTTTTCAATGTCTCAAGTTCTTGATTTCCAATCTTTATATTTTTCAGAATTTTCATGTTATCCTTATTCGTTTTTTAATTTTTGATTTTTCAAATTTTTTACAAGTTTTCTATCTTTTCGATTCAAAAAGTTGAAAAATCGAAAAATTAAAAATCGAGAAACGAAAAATTGAAACACTAAAAAACTAAAAATCGAGAAACTTTAAAAATTTGTAAAATCGAAAAATTATAGAATCGTCGAAATTGTACATTGAAAAATCGAAAAATTGAAAAATTAAATCTAATAATTTTTTAAAAATTCTGGATTTATAGACCTTCAACCAATTTTTTTATTTTTTCATTTATCAATTTTTCTATTTTTCAAGGTTCAGGTTTCATAATGTTTGGTTTTTTAACTTTGATTTTTTCAATTTCTCAATTTTTCGACTTCCATATTTTTGAATTTTTGGTTTCTTCAATTTTCCGATTTGCAATTTTTTTAATTTTGGAATTTTTCGAAATTACAGTTTTTCATTTTTCGATTTTTCAGGTCTTCAATTTTTTAAATTCTTCATTTCCAATTCTTAGATTTTTTTAAAGTTTTCATTGCATACTTTATCGGTTTTTCAATGTCTCAAGTTCTTGATTTCCAACCTTTATATTTTTCAGAATTATCCTTATTCGTTTTTTCATTTTTGATTTTTCAAATTTTTTTGCAATTTCTCCATTTTTTCGATTCAAAAAGTTGAAAAATCGAAAAATTAAAAATCGAGAAACGAAAAATTGAAACACTAAAAAACTAAAAATCGAGAAACTTTAAAAAATTGTAAAATCGAAAAATTATAGAATCGTCGAAATTGTAGATTGAAAAATCGAAAAATTGAAAAATTAAATCTAATGATTTTTTGAAAAATCTGGATTTATATACCTTCAACAAATTTTATGATTTTTTCATTTATCAATTTTTATATTTTTCAAGGTTTAGGTTTCATAATGTTTGGTTTTTTAACTTTGATTTTTTCAATTTCTCAATTTTTCGACTTCCATATTTTTGAATTTTTGGTTTCTTCAATTTTCCGATTTGCAATTTTTTTAATTTTGGAATTTTTCGAAATTAAAGTTTTTCATTTTTCGATTTTTCATTTCCTCAATTTTTTAAATTCCTCATTTCCAATTCTTAGATTTTTTTAAAGTTTTCATTGCATACTTTATCGTTTTTTCAATGTCTCAAGTTCTTGATTTCCAATCTTTATATTTTTCAGAATTTTCATGTTATCCTTATTCGTTTTTTAATTTTTGATTTTTCAAATTTTTTTACAAGTTTTCCATCTTTTCGATTCAAAAAGTTGAAAAATCGAAAAATTAAAAATCGAGAAACGAAAAATTGAAACACTAAAAAACTAAAAATCGAGAAACTTTAAAAAATTGTAAAATCGAAAAATTATAGAATCGTCGAAATTGTAGATTGAAAAATCGAAAAATTGAAAAATTAAATCTAATGATTTTTTGAAAAATCTGGATTTATATACCTTCAACAAATTTTATGATTTTTTCATTTATCAATTTTTATATTTTTCAAGGTTTAGGTTTCATAATGTTTGGTTTTTTAACTTTGATTTTTTCAATTTCTCAATTTTTCGACTTCCATATTTTTGAATTTTTGGTTTCTTCAATTTTCCGATTTGCAATTTTTTTAATTTTGGAATTTTTCGAAATTAAAGTTTTTCATTTTTCGATTTTTCAGTTCCTCAATTTTTTAAATTCCTCATTTCCAATTCTTAGATTTTTTTAAAGTTTTCATTGCATACTTTATCGTTTTTTCAATGTCTCAAGTTCTTGATTTCCAATCTTTATATTTTTCAGAATTTTCATGTTATCCTTATTCGTTTTTTAATTTTTGATTTTTCAAATTTTTTTACAAGTTTTCCATCTTTTCGATTCAAAAAGTTGAAAAATCGAAAAATTAAAAATCGAGAAACGAAAAATTGAAACACTAAAAAACTAAAAATCGAGAAACTTTAAAAATTTGTAAAATCGAAAAATTATAGAATCGTCGAAATTGTACATTGAAAAATCGAAAAATTGAAAAATTAAATCTAATAATTTTTTTTTTTGATTTTTTCATTTGTCAATTTTTCTATTTTTCAAGGTTCAGGTTTTATAATGATTACAATGATTTTTTAAACTTCCTTTTTAATATTTTTTAGTTCTTGCATTTTTGATTTTTCAGCTTTATTATTTTGCTTTTTTTTTTAATTTTTTTTTTATTCAGAAAGTTGAAAAATCAGAAAACTGAAGCAACCAAAAAATTGAAACACGGAACAATTAAAAATCGAAAAAATTAATGAATCGAAAAATTGGAAAAAATAAAAAAGGAATCGAATCGGAAACATTGTAAAATCAAAACATTTTTGAATCGTCAAAATTGTGAAATCGAAAAACTGTCAATTGAAAATTCCAGAAATTGAAAAATCGAAAAATTAAAAATTCTAAAAGTTGAAAAATCGAAAAAGGGGAAAAACGAAAAATTGCAATTCGAAGAACTGAAGAAACGAAACATTGAAACAGTGAAAAACTAAAAATCAAGAAACTTTAAAAAATTGTAAATTCCAAAGTTATAGAATCGTCGAAAAATAGAAAAATTGAAACATTCAAAATCCAGAAACCAAAAAATTAGAAAAAATCAAAAAATTAATTCATTTTAAAAAACTGAAGAAACGAAAAATTGAAACATTAAAAAACTAAAAATCGAGAAACTTAAAAAAAATCGAAAAATTGAAAAATTAAATCTAATAATTTTTCAATTTCTCGACTTCCATATTTTTGAATTTTTGGTTTCTTCAATTTCCCGATTTGCAATTTTTTTTAATTTAGGAATTTTTCGATATTACAGTTTTTCATTTTTCGATTTTTCAGTTTCTCAATTTTTAATTTTTCGTTTCCTGAATTTTTCAAATTGTTGATTTTTATTCTTCATTTCTCGGAATTTTTAATTTTCATTTTCTCGATTTTATATCACAATTTTTTGTTTTTTCATTTCTTTTATTTTTTTTTTCAACGTCTCCTTTGATTTTATAATTTTTCGTTTATTCAGTTTTTAAATTTTCAATCTTCGATTTGCATTTTTGGATTTCCAAAAATCGGATTTTTCTGAATTTTTAATCTTTCGATTTTTCAATTTTTCGTTTTTTTAATTTTTCAAGTCCCTGATTTCCAATTTTTAGATTTTTTAAACTTTCTTTTTTATATTTTTTAGTTCTTGCATTTTTAATTTTTCAGCTTTATTATTTTGCTTTTTTTTAATTTTTTTTGATTCAGAAAGTTGAAAAATCGAAAAACTGAAGGAACGAAAAATTGAAACACCGAACAATTAAAAATCGAAAAACTGAAAATCGAAAAAAAATTAATGGATCGAAAAATTGGAAAAAATAAAAAAGGAATCGAATCGGAAACATTGTAAAATCAAAACATTTTAGAATCGTCAAAATTGTGAAATCGAAAAATTAAAAATTCTAAAAGTTGAAAAATCGAAAAAGGGGAAAATCGAAAAATTGCAATTCGAAGAACTGCAGAAACGAAAAATTGAAGCACTGAAAAACTAAAAATCGAGAAACTTTAAAAAATTGTAAAATCCAAAATTATAGAATCGTCGAAAAATTGAAAAATTGAAACATTAAAAATCCAGAAACCAAAAAATTAGATAAAATCAAAAAATTAATTCATTTTAAAAAACTGAAGAAACGAAAAATTGAAACACTAAAAAACTAAAAATCGAGAAACTTTAAAATATCGAAAAATTGAAAAATTAAATCTACTAATTTTTTGAAAAATCTGGATTTATATACCTTCAACCAATTTTTTGATTTTTTTATTTATCAATTTTTCTATTTTTCATGGTTCAGGTTTCATAATGTTTGATTTTATAACTTTGATTTTTTCAATTTTTCAATTTCTCAACTTCCGTATTTTTGAATTTTTGGTTTCTTCAATTTTACGATTTGCAATTTTTTTTAATTTAGGAATTTTTCGATATTACAGTTTTTCATTTTTCGATTTTTCAGTTTCTCAATTTTTAATTTTCCGTTTCCTGAATTTTTCAAATTGTTGATTTTTATTCAGTTCTCCGAATTTTTAATTTTCATTTTCTCGATTTTATATCACAATTTTTTTTTCAACGTCTCCTTTGATTTTATAATTTTTCGTTTATGCAGTTTTTCAAATTTTCAATCTTCGATTTGCATTTTTGGATTTCCAAAAATCGGATTTTTCTTAATTTTTAATCTTTCGATTTTTCAATTTTTCGTTTTTTTAATTTTTCAAGTTCCTGATTTCCAATTTTTAGATTTTTTAAACTTTCTTTTTTATATTTTTTAGTTCTTGCATTTTTGATTTTTCAGCTTTATTATTTTGCTTTTTTTTTATTTTTTTTTGATTCAGAAAGTTGAAAAATCGAAAAACTGAAGGAACGAAAAAAAGTTGAAACACCGAACAATTAAAAATCGAAAAACTGAAAATCGGAAAAAATTAATGAATCGAAAAATTGGAAAAAATAAAAAAGGAATCGAATCGGAAACATTGTAAAATCAAAACATTTTAGAATCGTCAAAATTGTGAAATCGAAAAACTGTCAATTGAAAATTCCAGAAATTGAAAAATCGAAAAATTAAAAATTCTAAAAGTTGAAAAATCGAAAAAGGGGAAAAACGAAAAATTGCAATTCGAAGAACTGAAGAAACGAAACATTGAAACAGTGAAAAACTAAAAATCAAGAAACTTTAAAAAATTGTAAATTCCAAAGTTATAGAATCGTCGAAAAATAGAAAAATTGAAACATTCAAAATCCAGAAACCAAAAAATTAGAAAAAATCAAAAAATTAATTCATTTTAAAAAACTGAAGAAACGAAAAATTGAAACATTAAAAAACTAAAAATCGAGAAACTTAAAAAAAATCGAAAAATTGAAAAATTAAATCTAATAATTTTTCAATTTCTCGACTTCCATATTTTTGAATTTTTGGTTTCTTCAATTTCCCGATTTGCAATTTTTTTTAATTTAGGAATTTTTCGATATTACAGTTTTTCATTTTTCGATTTTTCAGTTTCTCAATTTTTAATTTTTCGTTTCCTGAATTTTTCAAATTGTTGATTTTTATTCTTCATTTCTCGGAATTTTTAATTTTCATTTTCTCGATTTTATATCACAATTTTTTGTTTTTTCATTTCTTTTATTTTTTTTTTCAACGTCTCCTTTGATTTTATAATTTTTCGTTTATTCAGTTTTTAAATTTTCAATCTTCGATTTGCATTTTTGGATTTCCAAAAATCGGATTTTTCTTAATTTTTAATCTTTCGATTTTTCAATTTTTCGTTTTTTTAATTTTTCAAGTCCCTGATTTCCAATTTTTAGATTTTTTAAACTTTCTTTTTTATATTTTTTAGTTCTTGCATTTTTAATTTTTCAGCTTTATTATTTTGCTTTTTTTTAATTTTTTTTGATTCAGAAAGTTGAAAAATCGAAAAACTGAAGGAACGAAAAATTGAAACACCGAACAATTAAAAATCGAAAAACTGAAAATCGAAAAAAAATTAATGGATCGAAAAATTGGAAAAAATAAAAAAGGAATCGAATCGGAAACATTGTAAAATCAAAACATTTTAGAATCGTCAAAATTGTGAAATCGAAAAATTAAAAATTCTAAAAGTTGAAAAATCGAAAAAGGGGAAAATCGAAAAATTGCAATTCGAAGAACTGCAGAAACGAAAAATTGAAGCACTGAAAAACTAAAAATCGAGAAACTTTAAAAAATTGTAAAATCCAAAATTATAGAATCGTCGAAAAATTGAAAAATTGAAACATTAAAAATCCAGAAACCAAAAAATTAGATAAAATCAAAAAATTAATTCATTTTAAAAAACTGAAGAAACGAAAAATTGAAACACTAAAAAACTAAAAATCGAGAAACTTTAAAATATCGAAAAATTGAAAAATTAAATCTACTAATTTTTTGAAAAATCTGGATTTATATACCTTCAACCAATTTTTTGATTTTTTTATTTATCAATTTTTCTATTTTTCATGGTTCAGGTTTCATAATGTTTGATTTTATAACTTTGATTTTTTCAATTTTTCAATTTCTCAACTTCCGTATTTTTGAATTTTTGGTTTCTTCAATTTTACGATTTGCAATTTTTTTTAATTTAGGAATTTTTCGATATTACAGTTTTTCATTTTTCGATTTTTCAGTTTCTCAATTTTTAATTTTCCGTTTCCTGAATTTTTCAAATTGTTGATTTTTATTCAGTTCTCCGAATTTTTAATTTTCATTTTCTCGATTTTATATCACAATTTTTTTTTCAACGTCTCCTTTGATTTTATAATTTTTCGTTTATGCAGTTTTTCAAATTTTCAATCTTCGATTTGCATTTTTGGATTTCCAAAAATCGGATTTTTCTTAATTTTTAATCTTTCGATTTTTCAATTTTTCGTTTTTTTAATTTTTCAAGTTCCTGATTTCCAATTTTTAGATTTTTTAAACTTTCTTTTTTATATTTTTTAGTTCTTGCATTTTTGATTTTTCAGCTTTATTATTTTGCTTTTTTTTTATTTTTTTTTGATTCAGAAAGTTGAAAAATCGAAAAACTGAAGGAACGAAAAAAAGTTGAAACACCGAACAATTAAAAATCGAAAAACTGAAAATCGGAAAAAATTAATGAATCGAAAAATTGGAAAAAATAAAAAAGGAATCGAATCGGAAACATTGTAAAATCAAAACATTTTAGAATCGTCAAAATTGTGAAATCGAAAAATTAAAAATTCTAAAAGTTGAAAAATCGAAAAAGGGGAAAATCGCAAAATTGCAATTCGAAGAACTGAAGAAACGAAAAATTGAAACACTGAAAAACTAAAAATCGAGAAATTGCAAAATCCAAAGTTATAGAATCGTCGAAAAATTGAAAAATTGAAACATTAAAAATCCAGAAACCAAAAAATTAAAAAAATCAAAAAATTAATTCATTTTAAAAAACTGAAGAAACAAAAAATTAAACATTAAAAAACTAAAAGTCGAGAAACTTAAAAAAATCGAAAAATTGAAAAATTAAATCTAATAATTTTTTGAAAAATTTAGATTTATATACCTTCAACCAATTTTTTTATTTTTTCCTTTATCAATTTTTATATTTTTCAAGGTTCAGGTTTCATAATGTTTGGTTTTGTAACTTTGATTTTTTCAATTTTTAATTTCTCGACTTCCGTATTTTTGAATTTTTGGTTTCTTCAATTTTCCGATTTGCAATTTTTTTTCATTTTGGAATTTTTCGATATTACAGTTTTTCATTTTTCGATTTTTCAGTTGCTCAATTTTTAATTTTTCGTTTCCTTAATTTTTCAAACTGTTGATTTTTATTCTTCATTTCTCCGAATTTTTAATTTTCCTTTTCTCGATTTTATCACAATTTTTTGTTTTTTCAGTTCTTTTATTTTTTTTTTCAACGTCTTCCTTGATTTTATAGTTTTTCGTTTATGCAGTTTTTCAAATTTTCAATCTTCGATTTGCATTTTTGGATTTCCAAAAATCGGATTTTTCTTAATTTTTAATCTTTCGATTTTTCAATTTTTCGTTTTTTTAATTTTTCAAGTCCTTGATTTCCAATTTTTAGATTTTTTAAACTTTCCTTTTTATATTTTTTAGTTTTTGCGTTTTTGATTTTCCAGTTTTACTATTTTAGTCTTTTTTAATTTTTTTGATTCAGAAAGTTGAAAAATCGAAAATCTGAAGGAACGAAAAATTGAAACGCCGAACAATTAAAAATTGAAAATCGAAAAAAATGAATTAATCGAAAAATTGGAAAAAATAAAAAAGGAATCGAATCGGAAACATTGTAAAATCAAAACATTTTAGAATCGTCAAAATTGTGAAATCGAAAAACTGCAAATTGAAAATTCCAGAAATTGAAAAATCGAAGAATTAAATATTCTAAAAGTTGAAAAATCGAAAAAGGGGAAAATCGAAAAATTGCAATTCGAAGAACTGAAGATTCGAAAAATTGAATCATTAAAAAACTAAAAATCGAGAAACTTTAAAAAATTGTAAAATCCAAAATTATAGAATCGTCGAAAAATTGAAAAATTGAAACATTAAAAATCCAGAAACCAAAAAATAAGAAAAAAATCAAAAAATTAATTAATTTTAAAAAACTGAAGAAACGAAAAGTTGAAACATTAAAAAACTAAAAATCGAGAAACTTAAAAAAAATCGAAAAATTGAAAAATTAAATCTAATAATTTTTTGAAAAGTCTAGATTTATATAGGTACCTTCAACCAATTCTTGTTTTTTTCATTTATCAATTTTTCTATTTTTCAAGGTTCAGGTTTCATAATGTTTGGTATTGTAACTTTGATTTTTTCAATTTCTCGACTTCTATATTTTTGAATTTTTGGTTTCTTCAATTTTCCGATTTGCAATTTTTTTAATTTTGGAATTTTTCGAAATTACAGTTTTTCATTTTTCGATTTTTCAGTTGCTCAATTTTTAATTTTCCGTTTCCTGAATTTTTCAAATTGTTGATTTTTATTCTTCATTTCTCCGAATTTTTAATTTTCCTTTTCTCGATTTTATATCACAATTTTTTGTTTTTTCATTTCTTTTATTTTTTTTTCAACGTCTCCTTTGATTTTATAATTTTTCGATTATGCAGTTTTTCAAATTTTCAATCTTCGATTTGCATTTTTGGATTTCCAAAAATCGGATTTTTCTTAATTTTTGATCTTTCGATTTTTCAATTTTTCGTGTTTTTAATGTTTCAAGTCCCTGATTTCCAATTTTTAGATTTTTTAAACTTTCTTTTTTATATTTTTTAGTTCTTGCATTTTTGATCTTTCAGCTTTATTATTTTGCTTTTTTTTAATTTTTTTTTATTCAGAAAGTTGAAAAATGGAAAAACTGAAGGACCGAAAAATTGAAACACCTAACAATTAAAAATCGAAAAACTGAAAATCGAAAAAAATTAATGAATCGAAAAATTGGAAAAAATAAAAATGGAATCGAATCGGAAACATTGTAAAATCAAAACATTTTAGAATCGTCAAAATTGTGAAATCGAAAAACTGCAAATTGAAAATTCTAGAAATTGAAAAATCGAAAAATTAAAAATTCTAAAAGTTGAAAAATCGAAAAATTGCAATTCGAAGAACTGAAGAAACGAAAAATTGAATCATTAAAAAACTAAAAATCGAGAAACTTTAAAAAATTGTAAAATCCAAAATTATAGAATCGTCGAAAAATTGAAAAATTGAATCTAACAGTTTTTTGAAAAATCTAGATTTTATTTACCTTGGACCAATTTTTTGATATCACAATTTTTGGTTTTTCCATTCTTTCATTTTTCAATTTTTCTATTTTTCAAAGTTTAGATTTTATAATTTTTCGTTTTTTCAACTTGGATTTTTTCAATTTTTCAATTTCTCGACCTTCATATTTTTCAGTTTTTGGTTTCTTCAATTTTTTGATATTACAGTTTTTCATTCTTCGATTTTTCAGTTTCTCAATTTTAATTTTTTCGATTTTTCAATTTAATTTTCTCGATTTTATATTACAATTTTTTGGTTCTCCTTTGTTTTTATAATTTTTAATGTATTCAAATTTTCAATTTTTGATTTTTCAATTCCACGATTTTTCAATTTTTATATTCTTTAAATTTAAATTATAAAAATAAATAATTTAATTTTGTTAATTTTTAATCTGTCGATTTTTCAATTTTCGTTTCTTCGATTTTTCAAGTGCTTGGTTTCCAGTTTTTAAATTTTCCAAAGTTTTCATTTTATACTTTTTAGTTTCTTCATTTTTTTATTATTCACTTTTATTATTTTCCATTTTTTTCATTTTTTTGATTCGAAAAGTTGAAAAATCGAAGGAACGAAAAATCCAAACACTCAAAAATTAAAAATCGAAAAACTTAAAATCGAAAAAAATTAATGATACGGAAAATTGGAAAAAAGAAGAAAGGAATCGAACATTGGAAAATCAAAAAATCGTAAAATCGAAAAACTGTAAATTGAAAAACCGAAAAATTGAAAAATTAAATATCCAGAAATTGGAAAATTAAAAATTGAAAACCGGAAAATTGCAAATAAAAAAAAATGAAAAATCCAAAAATTGAAAAATGAAAAACTCGGGAAACATTAAATAATCTAAAATTAAAGAAACGTAAATTGAGAATCGAAAAATTGAAAAATTTCACATTGAAGGAAAGAAAAAATTTGAGGAAATGACAAATTGAACAATCGAAAAATTGAAAAATTAAAAATCAATAATTGAGAAATGGAAAATTTCTAAAATCGTAAAATTTTAAAAGTGAAAAATTATTACATATTTAAAATGAAAAACAGAAAATTAAGTAAAAAATTTAAGGAAAAAAATTAAAAAAACTAAAAGTTGAAAAATCAAAAAATTGAAAAATTAAAAAATTAAAGAAATTCTCACTGAAAAAAGAAAAATTATAAAATCGGTACAGTGAAAAACCGGAAAACTGACCTAATAAAGAAAATAGAAGACGGAACCGAAAAATTGAAAAATAAAAAATTGAAAACTCGAGAAACCCTAAATACCGAAATATTGAAATATCTTAAAGTTGGAAAATTGGAAAACTGAAAAATTTTAATTTGAAAACTCGAAACATTCCAAATCGAAAAACTGAAGAAACAAAAAAATGGAAAACGGAAGAAGAATATAATTTTTCAAAGAAGTGCGATTTATGGCTGCACTTCAGAAACAAGGAAAGTTCTGTCGAAACAATCTACCAATTTTTTGTCAATCAAAATTCCCGAAAATCCCCGCCCCCGTCCCTTATTCACCTCTCCACCTCCTTATGCAACCAACAATACACCACCGCACCAATTTCCCGAAAACGAGCGGTCGCATCTCCCGCGGCCCCATAAACCCCGTCTCCCGGCGCGCCCGCCGCCCCCGGCCCATCACGTTATCTCCTGCAGAGCCGTAAAGCCGGCGACGTCGCCATTGCACCGTAAATAAGAAAAGCCAAGAACTGGGTCACGTCATACCCTTTCCGGATTAAGTGCACCTCCAGATTCCGGGCGATGAGCCCGCCCGGCTCCGGTTCGCTCTGTGTCCTGCCGCCCCCGGCCGGGGTGTTACGCAGATATTTTACGGCTTCGAGAGGCGGTAATCTGGCTTTATGATATCGACCTGCAGCCGTTCTCTCGAGGGCCATCATTTGCCAGACGGAGCCGTCAAGGACTCGCTCGGAGTGCAATCCGGGACGCGCTATCAAATTAATGCTGATATGCGGCACCTTATCGCCGGGGGCGGCGGGGCGGCGGCGCGGCGGCGGCGGCAGAGCAAATGTACGGGGCGTTTCACGAATTTCGGCACAGACGTTAATGATAAATAGTAATAAAAAAAATACAGTTTTAGAAAGCCAAATAACGGAAAATTTTGGGAAAAATAAATGAAAAAGATGAAACACAGGGGGAGGAGAGAGGAGCAAGAAAGAGATGGACAAGAATGAAAGAGAGCGGAGAACATAACAGAAGAGGAAAACGATAGAGGGGGAAAATAACGAAGGAAAAAAGAAAACGGAAACTGGACAGAAAATCAGATGGGGAGAAAACACGGGGGAAATGACAGATAGAAAGAAAGAGATAGGGCAAAGACAAAAGAGCAAAAAATTACAGAGACCAACAAGGAGATAAACGGAAGAAATACAGAGAAGGAGACCAAAAGACACACGGGAAAGAACTCAAAATAGGAGAAAGACACACGGCGGAAAGACAAGGTAGAAACGAGAAAAAGAAAGGAAAAACCAGAAAGACAGGAAAAAAGGCAGACGAAGAAAGACAGAAGAGGTTAAAAATAGATGAGGAAAATAACGAAGGAGAAGAAGACAGATCTGACGAAAAGCAGAAGGAAAGCAAGACAAGGGGGAGGAAAGAGAGGAAGATAGAAGTAAAGAAAAGAAAGGAGATCTGGGATGAAAACAGATGAGAAAAAGGGCAAAGAGGAGAAGCGAATGGGAAGAAACACAGAAGAGAAATACACAGACCAAAACACAAATAAAAAAAACAGACAAGGAGGAAAGAAAGAAACCACACTGGGAAGAACCCAAAAAAAGAAAAACATAGAGGAGGAGAAACGAAGAAAGAGAAAGGAGACTGGAGACAAAGAAAAGAGGAGAAAGGAGTCTAGAAAGAAAGACCAATGAGGAGAAGAGCAAAAGGGGGAAAGACACAAAAAGAAAAGAAAGACCGGCAAGGAGAAAGACGGAAGAAATACAGAAAGGGAGACCAAAAGACAAGAAAGACACACGGGTAGAAAGACAAGGTGGAAGAAAAAGAAAGGGAAAAAATAGAAAGAAGGGGGGAAAGACAGAAGAGGACAGAAATAGATGGGGAAAATAACGAAGGAAATGGCGACAAATGTGCCGAAAAACAAAAGGAAAAGAAAGCAAGGAAGAGGAAAGAGAGAGGGGTGGAAGAAAAGTAGAGAAAGCAGAGTGAGGAGACAAACAAAAGGACAGACGGAGACACAAGCAAGTGGGAAGAAATATAAAAGAAATAAACAAAACACAAAAGAAAAGAAAGACAGAGAGTGAGAAAGACGGAAAGAAGTACAGATTGCAAGGTGGGGAAATCGAGTAGGAAAAGACTCATAAGGAAGAACACTAAAGAAGATAAAAACAGACGAGGAGAAAAAGTACGGGGGAAATGACAGATAGAGAGAAAGAGGGAGGGAAAAGACAAAGGCGGGTTTGATTTAAAGAAATGAAAATTTGAGACATTGAAAGAAAACTACAAAAACCAGTCGAAGAGAAAAGAGTTGTTGATAAATCAAGAAATCTAGAAAAAAAATGAAAGAAAACAACGCGTAATAAACAGAGGGGAACCGCTGTTTTCAGGTGATTTCGTCGTCAGTGCTGCCAACCGTCAATCACGGCCACCGCAAATTTCCCCGTTTTCGCCTCATCTCCTCCAACAGTCTCCACTCCGCAAAGAAAATCCTGGATAAAAGGCGAAATTTCCATTTTCCGCCAACTCCAAATAATTGAAACGATAAAGTCTCGAGTCGCGTTTTTCCCTCCGGCGTCTCGTGCAAACATCCTTTGTTGTTCTTGCGAAAATCACCCAACAAAAGCAAAACCGATTCGGGTCAGTCCGTAAAAGCCGACCTTCTTTCGCGAAAGCTCTATTATTTAAGCTCGCCGAACACGAGCACATATTTTATTTTCGCTCGTAAAGCGGGAGTGGGATAAACATCGTCATTGCAGGACGGGATAGTCGCTGCGCTTTTTCTTCGGTCGCTGAAAAAGCGCACTCGGTGATGAAGCCGCGAGGACAGTCTGGGAAATCGGGGAAGCGATGGAAATTTATGGAGATTTTTTGCGAGATCGAGAGATTGCGAAGTGATTTATCAAAGTTCGGGCGAAAGCTGGAACAATGCAGTCGCGGGCGCTAAAAGCGGAGAAGAGGCGAAAGGAGCGCTTAAAGCGGAGGCGATTTATTGCGGGAAACATCGAAATGTATATTGCGGGGTTATGGGCTGCTGAAAAGTTTGATGGAGATGCAAAGAGGATTGCAATTTATAGCAGGACGAGGAGATATTTCAGAGTTTCCGGAATTTCTGCTTTTTCGTGACACTTCAAAGTTAACCAGAGGAGAAATTTGTCGAAGGTTATTCGACAGAACTTTTCTCCCGCAGCTTTTTTGACTTGAATTTATCAGTTTTTCGATTTTCTAACTTTTAAATTTTTCAAATTTTGCAATTATTCGATTCTTCAATGTTTCGATTTTATAATTTTCTGTTTTTTCAATTTTAATCTTTTCAGACCTTCATTTCTTCAATTTTTCATTTTTTTTTTATTTCTCAAATTTTCAATTTTTCGATTTAAATTTCTCGAGTTCTCAATTTTTAATTTTTAACTTTTTTGGTCTTCAGTTTGCCGTCTTCTTGTCAGTCTTTCTTTTCTTTTGTGTTTCGCTTTGTGTGTTTCCCCCCGTTTCTCTCCTTTTTGCTCTTCTTCCTATCTGTCTTTGTCGGTGATCCATAGTTATCTGAGGTTAAATCAAACTGATACCGGTGTCCCGAAAAAAAAATAATTAAACAAATCTCTCTTTGTCTCTAATCACCTTTCCCATCGTTCCTTTGTCTCCACTCTCCTTTCTTTTCTTTCGTTTCTCCCACTCTCTCTTTCTCATTCTTGTCTTTTAGCCCTTTCGTGTTTTCCCTCCTTCTTTCTCTCTATCTATCTGTCATTTCCCCCGTGTCTTATCTTCCGGTCTATATTTATCTTCTTATCTGTTCTTCCTTCTGTATGTGTCTTTTTCCCCTGTCTTTCCCGACCTCTGTTTGTCCCCCAATCTGTAGTTCTTTCCGTCTTTCACCTTGTCTGTCTTTCTTTGTCTCTCTTTCTTTTCTTTTGTGATTAGTTTATTTCCCTTCTGTGTTTCTTTTCATTTGCTTGTTTCTCCGTATGTATTTCTCCACTTTACTGTGTTTCCAATCTGTTTTTCTCCTTAGTCTCATTTTTCTTCTTTCGTTTCTCCCCCTCTCTCTTTTTCATTCTTGTTTTTTACCTCTTTTGCCTTTCCCCGCCTTTGTCTTTTATCCCTTTTGTCTTTCCCTCCCTTTTCTTCTTCTCTATGTGTCATTTTTCCAGTGTCTTACCTTCTCGTCTATCTTTATTTTCTTTTCTGTTCTTCCTTCTGTGTCTTTTTCCCCTGTCTTTCCTGACCTCTGTTTGTTACCCAATCTGTAGTTCTTTCCGTCTTTCTCCTTGTCTGTCTTTCTCTTCTTTTGTGTTTCGTTTATTTCTCTTCTGTGTTTCTTTCCATTTGCTTGACTCTGTCTGTATTTCTCCTCTTTACTGTTTTTCCAATCTGTTTTTCTCCTCAGTCCCATTTCTCTTCTCTCGTTTCTCCCCCTCTCTCTTTTTCATTCTTGTTTTTTACCTCTTTTGCCTTTCCCCACCTTTGTCTTTTTATCCCTTTTGTCTTTCCCCCCCTTTTCTTCTTCTCTATGTGTTATTTCTCCCGTGCCTTAACTTCTCGTCTATCTTTATTTTCTTTTCTATTTTTCCTTCTGTGTCTTTTTCCCCTGTCTTTCCTGACCTCTGCTTGTCCCCTAATCTATAGTTCTTTCCGTCTTTCACCTTGTCTGTCTTTCTTTTCTTTTGTGATTAGTTTATTTCCCTTCTGTGTTTCTTTTCATTTGCTTGTTTCTCCGTATCTATTTCTCCACTTTACTGTGTTTCCAATCTGTTTTTCTCCTCAGTCTCATTTTTCTTCTTTCGTTTCTCCCCCTCTCTCTTTTTCATTCTTCTTTTTTACCCCTTTTGCCTTTTCCCGCCTTTGTCTTTTTATCCCTTTTGTCTTTCCCTCCCTTCTCTTCTTCTCTATGTGTCATTTCTCCCGTGCCTTAACTTCTCGTCTATCTTTATTTTTTTTTCTGTTCTTCCTTCTGTGTCTTTTTCCCCTGTCTTTCCTGACCTCTGTTTGTTCCCCAATTTGTAGTTCTTTCCGTCTTTCTCCTTGTCTGTCTTTCTTTACTTTTGTGTTTCGTTTATTTCTCTTCTGTGTTTCTTTCCATTTGCTTGACTCTGTCTGTATTTCTCCTCTTTACTGTTTTTCCAATCTGTTTTTCTCCTCAGTCCCATTTCTCTTCTCTCGTTTCTCCCCCTCTCTCTTTTTCATTCTTGTTTTTTACCCTTTTTGTCTTTCCCCGCCTTTGTCTTTTTATCCCTTTTGTCTTTCCCTCCCTTTTCTTCTTCTCTATGTGTCATTTTTCCCGTGTCTTAACTTTTCGTCTATCTTTATTTTCTTTTCTGTTCTTCTTTCTGTGTCTTTTTCCCCTGTCTTTCCTGACCTCTGTTTGTTCCCCAATCTGTAGTTCTTTCCATCTTTCTCCTTGTCTGTCTTTCTTTTCTTTTGTGTTTCGTTTATTTCTCTTCTGTGTTTCTTTCCATTTGCTTGACTCTGTCTGTATTTCTCCTCTTTACTGTTTTTCCAATCTGTTTTTCTCCTCAGTCCCATTTCTCTTCTCTCGTTTCTCCCCCTCTCTCTTTTTCATTCTTGTTTTTTACCTCTTTTGCCTTTCCCCACCTTTGTCTTTTTATCCCTTTTGTCTTTCCCCCCCTTTTCTTCTTCTCTATGTGTCATTTCTCCCGTGCCTTAACTTCTCGTCTATCTTTATTTTCTTTTCTATTTTTCCTTCTGTGTCTTTTTCCCCTGTCTTTCCTGACCTCTGCTTGTCCCCTAATCTATAGTTCTTTCCGTCTTTCACCTTGTCTGTCTTTCTCCTTGTCTGTCTTTCTTTTCTTTTGTGATTAGTTTATTTCCCTTCTGTGTTTCTTTTCATTCGCTTGTTTCTCCGTATGTATTTCTCCACTTTACTGTTTTTCCAATCTGTTTTTCTCCTCAGTCTCATTTTTCTTCTTTCGTTTCTCCTCCTCTCTCTTTTTCATTCTTGTTTTTTAACCCTTTTGACTTTCCCCGCCTTGGCCTTTTTATCCCTTTTGTCTTTCCCTCCCTTTTCTTCTTCTCTATGTGTAATTTCTCCCGTGTCTTAACTTCTCGTCTATCTTTATTTTCTTTTCTGTTCTTCCTTCTGTGTCTTTTCCCCTGTCTTTCCTGACCTCTGTTTGTTACCCAATCTGTAGTTCTTTCCGTCTTTCTCCTTGTCTGTCTTTCTCTTCTTTTGTGTTTCGTTTATTTCTCTTCTGTGTTTCTTTCCATTTGCTTGACTCTGTCTGTATTTCTCCTCTTTACTGTTTTTCCAATCTGTTTTTCTCCTCAGTCCCATTTCTCTTCTCTCGTTTCTCTCCCTCTCTCTTTTTCATTCTTGTTTTTTACCCTTTTTGTCTTTCCCCGCTTTTGTCTTTTTATCCCTTTCGTCTTTCCTTCCCTTTTCTTCTTCTCTATCTGGCTTTTCCCCCGTGTCTTTTCTGCCCGTCTATCTTTATCTTCTTCCCTGTGGGTTTTTTCTTTCTTTCCTTCTTTCCCCTTGTGTGTTTTTCTTTTCTTTTGTGTTTCTTCCTATTTCCTTATCTTTCCGTCTATCTTTTTCCTCTTCATTGTATTGTTTTTCTTCTCTTTCTCGTCACATCTGTCTTTCTCTCCTTTGTACCGTTTTGTCTTTCCTTGCCTCAGACTTTTTACCCCTTCTTTCTGTTTTTCCCGTTCTCTTCCTCTTTATTTCTCGTTTCCACCTTGTCTTTCTCCCCCCTGTCTCCTTCTCATCTTTAGTGTTCTTTCCCGTGTGTCTTTTGATCTCCCTTTCTGTATTTTTCTCCTTGCCTATCTTCCTTTTTTTTGTGTTTCGCTTTGTGTCTCTCTCTTGTCTTCTTCTTTCCCGCTTTCTCTTTGTGTGTTTTTCTTTTCTTTTGTGTTTTGTTCTGTGTATTTCCCTTCTGCTTATATTTCCGTCTGTTTTTCTCACCTTTGTCCTTTCCAACTCTGTTTTTCTCCCCAGCCTCCCTCGTCTCCTTTTCTTTCACTCCTTTCTTTCCTCTTCCTTGTGTTGTTTTCCTTCTATTTTTCGTTACATCTGTCTTCCTTTCCTTCATTATTTTCCCTATCTATTTTTGTACCGTTTTGTCTTTCCTTGCCTCTGTCTTTTTACCCCTTCTTTCTGTTTTTCCCTTTCTCTCCCTCTTTATCTCTCGTTTCCACCTTATCTTTCTCCCCTTGTCTCCTTCTCATCTTTAGTATTCTTTCCTGTGTGTCTTTTGATCTCCATTTCTGTATTACTACCATTTTTCTCCTTGCCTATCTTCCTTTTCTTTTGTGTTTCGCTTTGTGTCTCTCTCTTGTCTTCCTCCTTTTTGCTATTCTTCCTATCTGTCTTTCTCTCTCTACTATCCTTTCTCTTCGTTTCTTTGTCTTCAGCCTCCTTCCTCTTCTTTCGTTTCTCCCTTTCTATCTTTCTCATTCTTTTCTTTTCGTGTTTTTTTAGCCTTTTTGTGTTTTCCCTCCCTATTTCTCTCTATCTGTCATTTTCCACGTATCTTTTCTGCCCATTTATCTTTATCTTCTTTTGTGTTCTTCCTTCTGACTCTTTTCTCCCTATCTTTCTCCACCTCTGTTTGTCTCCTAATCTATGGTTCTTTCCGTGTTTTGTTTATTTTCTTTCTGTTATTTCTTCCCATTTCCTTGTCTCTCCGTCTATCTTTCTCCTCATTGCTATTTTTCCAATACGTTTTCCCCTGAGTCTTCTTTCTCTTCTTTCCCTTCTCTCCCTCTCTCTTTTTATTCTTGTTTTTACCCCTTTTGTCTTTCCCTGCCTTTGTCTTTTTATCTTTGTTGTCATTTACCCCGTGTCTTTTCTCCCCGTCTATATTTATCTTCTTCCCTGTGTGTTTTTTCTTTCTTTCTTTCCCTCTTTCTCCTTGTGTGTTTTTCTTTTCTTTTGTGTTTTGTTCTGTGTATTTCCCTTCTGTGTTTCTTCCCATTTGCTTATGTTTCCGTCTGTTTTTCTGATCTTTGTCCTTTCCCACTCTGTTTTTCTCCCCAGCCTCTCTCGTCTCCTTTTCTTTCACTCCTTTCTTTCCTCTTCCTTGTCTTCCTCTCCTTCATTATTTTCCCTATCTATTTTTGTACCGTTTTGTCTTTCCTTGCTTCAGTCTTTTTACCCTTTCTTTCTGTCTTTTCCCTTTCTCTTTTTCCTTATCTCTCGTTTTCACCTTGTCTTTCTCCCCGTGTATCCTTCTCATCTTTAGTGTTCTTCCCGTGTTTTTTTAGCCTTTTTGTGTTTTCCTTCCCTCTTTCTCTCTACCTGTCATTTTACACGTGTCTTTTCTGCCCATCTATCTTTACCTTCTTTTGTGTTCTTCCTTCTGTCTCTTTTCTCCTTGTCTTTCTCCACCTCTGTTTGTCTCCTAATCTGTAGTTCTTTCCGTCTTTCTCCTTGTCTGTTTTTCTTTTCTTTTGTGTTTTGTTTATTTTCCTTCTGTTATTTCTTCCCATTTGCTCGTATCTTCGTCTGTGTTTTTCTCTTCTTTCCTATTTTTCCAATCTGTTTTCCCCCTGAGTCTTCTTTCTCTTCTTTCGTTTCCCTTCCTCTCTCTTTTTATTCTTGTTTTTCATGCCTGTCGTTTTCCCCGTGTCTTTTTTCCCCGTCTATCTTTATCTTCTTTTTTGTGTTTCGTCCCTTTTGCTTGTCTCTCGCTCTTTCTTCCCATTTGCTTATCTTTGCGTCTTTCGTTCCAATTTTTGCCCTTTTCCCCCTCTGTTTTTCTCCCCAGTCACCTTTGTCTCGTTTTTTCCACACCTTTCTCTCCTCTTCCTTGTCTTGTTTTCCTTCTATTTTTCGTCACATCTGTCTTCCTGTGTTTCGTTATTTTCTATATTTATTTTTGTCTCCTTTTCTCTTTCCCTGCCTCACTCTTTTAATTCTTTCTGTTTTTTACTTTCTCTTCCTCTCTATCTCTCGTATCCACTTTGTCTTTCTCCCCGTGTGTCATTCTTATCTTTTGTGTTCTTCCCCGTGTGTCGTTTGATCTCCCTTTCTGTTTCGCTTTGTGTTTTTCTTTCTGCTTTTTCCTCTTCTTCTCATCTGTCTTTCTCTCTAGTATTTTTTCCTCTTTTCTTTGTCTTCAGCCTCCTTTCTCTTTTGTCGTTTCTTCCATTATTTCTTTCTGATTCTTATCTTTTACTCCTTTTGTTTTTCCCCGCAACTTTCTTTTTCCCCTTTTGTCTTTTCCTCCTTCTTTTCAAACCTCTATTTGTTTCCCAATCCGTATTCTTTCCGTTTTTTTCGATTTTTCCATTTCTCTTTCTCATTCTTCTTTTACACCTTCTGTCGTTTCCCCCGTGTCTTTTTTCCCCATCTATCTTTAACTTCTTTTGTGTTCTCCCCTGCATGTTTCTCCTTCTCTGTTTTTCTTTTCTTTTGTGTTTTGTTCTTTGCATTCCTCTTCTGTGTTTCTTCCCTTTTGCTTGACTGTTTGTATGACTTTCTTCCCATTTGCTTCTCTCCATCTGTCTTTCTCCTTTTTGCTCTTTTTCCCATTTGTTTTTCCCCAATCTTCTTTCGCTCCATTTCTTACATCCCTACTCTTTTTCTCTATCTGTCTTTCCCATATCTAGTCTCCTTTCTCTTCGTTCGTTTCTCCCCATTTCTCTTTTTCTTTCTTGTTCTTCCCTCTGTGTCTTTTCTTTCTTTCCATTTTTATTCTTGTCCCTTTTTATTTTCTTTTGTGTGATTTTTTCACACCTGTTTTTGTCCCCACTCTCCTTTCTCTTCTTTTCTTTCATTCCCCTCTTTTTCCCCCCTCTTGTCTTGCTTTCCTTCTGTTTTTTGTCAGATCTGTCTTCCTTTCCTTCGTTATTTTCTTCATCTATTTTTATGCTCTTCTGTTTTTCCTCGTCTCCGTCTTTTTAGCCTTTCTTTCTAATTTATCTTTCCTCTTTCTCTTTTCCACTTTATCTTTCTCCCCGTTTGTCATTTGGTCTTCCCCTCTTTTCATTCTTGTCTTTTACCCCTTTTGTTTTCCGCCGCCTTTGTATTTTTCACCCTTTTGTCTTTTCCCTCCCTCTTTCTCTCTATCTCTCATTTCCCAATGCTTTTTCTCCTCGTCTATCTTTATCTTCTTTTGTGTTTCGTTTATTTCCCTTCTGTGTTTCTTCGCATTTGCTTATCTCTCCGTCTGTCTTTCTTCCTTGTTATCTTGCTTTCTTTCTACTTTTCGTCACATCTGTCTACCTTTTCTTCGTTAATTTCCTCATTAATTTTTGTCCCGTTCTGTCTTCCTCTGCCTCTGTTTTTTTCTCCTTCTTTCTGTTTTTCCCTGTTTCTTCTTCTGTATCTGTCGTTTCCACCTTGTCTTTCTCCTCTTTTATGTTCTTTCCCATATGTCTTTTGGTCTCCCTTTCTCTGTTTCGCTTAGTATCTTTCCTTTTATCTTTCTCTTTTTTGTTTTTCTTCCCATCTGTCTGTCAAAAAAAAAGAGGATTTAAGGATTTTGGTGTTTCGAGGGTCTGAGAATATTGGATTTTTAGTTTTTTAATGCTTCAGTTTTTCGTTTCTTCAGTTCTTCGAATTGCTATTTCTCAATTTTCCACTTTTTCAATTTTGCAATTTTTCGTTTTTCCGGGTTTTGGATTTTTCAATTTTTTCCGATTTTTTAATTTTTCGATTTTTCAACTTTTTGAAACAAAAAATGGAAAAATTGCGTAGTTGTAAAATTGAAAAATCAAAAATTGAAAAACTGAAAATTTTGGAAAATTTAAAAATTGGAACTCAAAATCTAGAAAAACTGAAAAAACGAAAGAAACGAAAAATTGAAAAAGTGCGAAATCGAAAAAATCAAATATACATTGTAAAATCTAAATATTTAAAATGAAGAACTTGAAAAATTGGAAATCGAAAAAATTGAAGTAGAAAGAATGAAAAATTGTGAAACCGAAACATTCAGAAATGGAAAAATTGAAAACTAAACAGAATGAAAACACGAAAAATTGTGATTTCAAAAAATTGGTCGAAGCTAAATAAATTCAGATTTTTCAAAAAAGTGAGTTTTCCATTATAAAATTTTGAGATGACGTCACCAATTTTTTGGGAGGGTAGAAACAACAGACGACAAACAGACAAACGTAACATCGCGAAAACATGAAAGTGACTCGATTACTTCACTTCCGCGCTTACGCTCAGGGCCGTATTAATAAAATTCCGCACACCACACACCAAGCCTCTCCTCGTTACGCAATAGTAAATAATCTCTCTCCTAATCTCGCGATTCTCATTAAGATTCCAAAAAATCCTGGTGCGTATCTCCAACATAATGCAAACGATTAAAACGCTCCATAACTCCTCACCTCAAATAATAGAAATCGTCAAAATTACTAAACCCATTAATCAAATCCAATGATTCATCACATTAGAATACCAGTTCAACGCACTACTACGGGACCATTTAAACCCGAATCGCCCCCGACGAAATTAATTCCGTTTTGCGTTCCCGTCTATTTTCGGGGAGTTCTTGCGAAATGAGGAAGAGCAGACACCCAAAACCCACCACAACTAATCGATATCTCAGTCTAGCCATGGTCGTTGTCCCCGTGACGTCATTTCGCATTGCGTATGAGGTCAATGACGTGGCAGACAAGAGACAGACAAACAACTTTATTGTCCGCACAATATTTCGGTTGGTGTAGGTCAAATTCGCACTCGAAATCTTGGAACTTTCTAATTTTTTTTGCACGGTTGGCTGCGGTACAGTTAGGGAGATTTGCATGAGGTTGGCACACATAAATTGCGTAGCGTTTTTGGCGAAATTTTATGGGTTTTGGAGTGTTGGTTAGAGAGAGACGGAGAATAAAGTGAGAATTATACAGCGTAAAAAAAATTAAGCAAGGTGTGTGAAGTAAAAGAAAAGCGGACACGAGGAACATTTGCATAAATTACAAGAGGAATGTGGAATCTTCTTAATTTTTCGTGTGAAAGAATATGGTTAGAAGGTTTTTTTAGACAACCTCAATGACACTAGTTATATGTAAGAATTACATAATAAAAAAATCTAGAAAATTACACAGCAAGATTTACAGAAGTGATGGATAAGAAAACAAAGAACAACAAAAAATGGTGCTAACAGTGAAGAACGAAGGATAAGTAGAACACGTAAACAAAAACTAGAAGGATCGAAATTTATGGCAAATAAAATGCACCGAAGTACAAAAAAATAGGCAAAAAATATAAAACAGTAAAGAATGTAAAAAAAGTTAAAAAATTTAACAAAATCAGGTCAGGTCAGGTTATTTATATATTATAAGAGAATTTATGTAAAAGTTAGTTAGAACAGTGAGATAATTAGATGAATCCAAAATTTAAGCAAGTTCACAGAGTAAAAATCGAACTTATAGTTTAAAAAAAGACCCATAACAGTACTTAAGAAGCAAAGTAAAGTGTGGTGGAAAAGGAGAAAGACTGACGGAGAGAAAAAACAGACGGACCAAGAACAAGTAGAAATGACAGAAAGGGGAAAAAAGTCAGAAGTGAAAAAAGACAAACAATGAGAAAGATAAATGGGAAAAGTAATGAAGATAAGGGTTTGGAAAGGGAGACGAGGAGGAAAGATACAGACGGCGAAGGACGCGGAGGAACGACAGACAGAAAGAAAGAACAACAGACAGATAGAAGGAGGGAAAGACAGAGGCGGAAAAATACTGAAAGGTAAAAAGGGTAAATGGAAAGGCGAAGAGAATGTGGAAAATCGGGAATTTGAAAAGACAAAAAATTGTCACACTGAAACAACGAAAAATTGACACATCAAAAATTGGAAAAAATGGGAAATTGCAAAATAGAAAAATTGAAAAATTTAATCACTGAAAAATCAAAATTTGGGATATCGGAAAATTTTGATTTTTTAATGTTTAAATTTTTCAATTTTTCTATTTTGGAATTTCTCAGTTGTTAATTTTTCAATTTCTCGATTTTTAATATGACAATTTTCCGTTGTTTCAATGTTACAATTTTTTTTCTTTTCAAATTCCTGATTTTCCAAATTTTAGCTTTTCGTATTTTACTCCTCCGGATTACCATCTTTCTTTTCTCCCTTACTGTCTTTTTCCGCCTGTCTTTTCCCCTTTCTACCTGTCTGTCGTTCTTTCTTTCTATCTGTCGTTTCCCCATGTCTCTCTCCGTCTGTACCTTTTCTCCTCGTCTTCCTTTCCATACCCTTGTCTTTCTGTCCTTCATTACTTTATCCATTTATCTTTATTCTCTTCTGTTTTTCCCCACCTCCGACTTTTTCCTCTTTCTGTCTTCGCCTCCCTCTATTTCTTTATCTGTCATTTACACTTGCTTCAAAACATCAAAATCACCAAATTCTCAAATCTTCAAAACACTAAAATCTTGAAATCTCAAATTCTCAAACACCAAATTCCCCAAATCCTCAAAACACCAAAATTCTCAAATCCTCAAAACACTAAAATATCCAAATCCACAAAACACCAAAATACTCAAATCCTCAAAACACCGAAATCTGCAAATCCCCAAACCACCAAAATCTTGCAATCTTCAAAAAACCAAAATCCCCAAACCGTCAAAATACCAAATTCCCAAATCCTCAAGGCACCAAATTCCTCAAATCTTCAAAACATCAAAATCCTCAAATTCTCAAAACACCGAAATCCCCAAACCTTCGAAACACCAAAAATCTTAGGTCCACAAAACACTAAAATCCTAAAATCGACAAAACACCAAAATCCCCAATCCTTCAAAACACTAGGAGTTTGGTGTTTCGGGGATTTGAGAATTTAGGTGTTTTGAGGATTTGGGGATTTTAGTGTATTGAGGATTTGAGAATTTTGGTGTTTTGAGGATTTCTGGATTTTAGTCTTTTGAGTATTTGAGGATATATGTGTTTTGAGGACTTGAAAAATTGAAAAATTTAAACAGTGAAAAAATCAAAATTTTAAATATCGGAAGATTGGAAATTATGATTTTTCAATGTTTAATTTTTCATTTTTTCAATGTCCCCATTTAGGTGTTTTGAGGATTTGAGAGTGCGAAGATTTTAGTGTTTTGAGTATTTGAGGTCTTTGGCGTTTTTGAGAATTTGAGGATTTTGATTTTTTGAGGATTTTAGGATCCTGGTGTTTTGGGGATTTAAAAGCAATTTTGGTGTTTTGATGATTTGAGGATTTCGGGATTTTTGTGTTTTGAGGATTTGAGGATTTTCGTGTTTTGAGGATCTGAGGTTTTTGGTGTTTTGAAGGTTTGGGGATCTTGGTGTTTTGTCGATTTTAGGATTTTAGTGTTTTGTGGACCTGAGATTTTTGGTGTTTCGAAGGTTTGGGGATTTTGGTGTTTTGGTAGATTTCAGGATTTTAGTTATTTGAGGATTTGAGGATTTTGGTGTTTTAAGGATTTGGAGATTTTGGTGTTTTGAGGATTTAAGGATTTTGCTGTTTTGAGGATTTAAGAATTTTGGCATTTTGAGAATTTGGAGATGTTGGTGTTTTGGTGATTTGAGGATATGAGGATTTTGGTGCTTTGAGGACAAGGGTATTTCAGTGTTTTGAGGATTTTGGTATTTTGGGGAGTTGAGGATTTGGGATTTCCGTATTTTGAGGATTTGGGGATTTTGGTGTTTTGAGAATTTGAGGATTTTGGTGTTTTGAAGATTTGAGGAATTTGGTGCTTTGAGGATTCGTGAATTTTGGTGTTTTGAGGATTTGAGGATGTTGGTCTTTTATGGCTTTTAGGAGTTTGGTGTTTTCGGGATTTGAGAATTTAGGTGTTTTGAGGATTTGGGGATTTTGATCTACTGAGGATTTGAGGATTTTGGCGGTTTGAAGAATCAGAATTTTGATGTTTTGAGGATTTAGGGATTTTGCTGTTTTCAGAATTTGAGGATTTTTGGCCTTTTGAGTATTTGAGAATATATGTGTTTTGAAGATTTGTGTTTTGAGGATTTGAGGTTTTTGGTTTTTTGAGGATTTGGACATTTTGTTGCTTTGGGGATTTGGTGATTTTGATGTTTTGAAACAAGTGGGGATGACAGATAAAGAGAAAGAGAGTGGCGAACACAGAAAGAGGAGAAAGATAAATGGATAAAGTAATGAAGGAGAGAAAGAAAGAAAGAACGACAGACAGATAGAAGGGAGAAAAGACAGAGGCAGAAAAAGACAGCAAGGTAGAAGGGGAAAATGGAAAGACGGAGGAATAAAATACGAAAAGTCAAAATTTGGAAAATCGGGAATTTGAGAAGACAAAAAAATGTAGTACTAAAACAACGAAAAATTGGCATACACATTAAAAATGGAGAAATGGAAAAATGAAAACCAAGAAACTTGAAAAGTTGAAAATTTTAAACAGTGAAAAAATCAAAATTTTAAATATCGGAAATTTGAAAATTTTGATTTTTCAATGTTTAATTTTTCATTTTTTCAATTTCCCCATTTAGGTGTTTTGAGGATTTGAGAGTGCGAAGATTTTAGTGTTTTGAGTATTTGAGGACTTTGGTGTTTTTGAGAATTTGAGGATTTTGATTTTTTGAGGATTTTAGGATCTTGGTGTTTTGGGGATTTAAGAGAGATTTTGGTGTTTTGATGATTTGAGGATTTCGGAATTTTTTTGTTTTGACGATTTGAGGATTTTCGTGTTTTGAGGATCTGAGGTTTTTGGTGTTTTGAAGGTTTGGGGATCTTGGTGTTTTGTCGATTTTAGGATTTTAGTGTTTTGTGGACCTGAGATTTTTGGTGTTTCGAACGTTTGGGGATTTTGGTGTTTTGGTAGATTTCAGGATTTTAGTTATTTGAGGATTTGAGGATTTTGGTGTTTTAAGGATTTGGAGATTTTGGTGTTTTGAGGATTTAAGGATTTTGCTGTTTTGAGGATTTGAGAATTTTGGTATTTTGAGAATTTGGAGATGTTGGTGTTTTGGTGATTTGAGGATATGAGGATTTTGGTGCTTTGAGGACAAGGGTATTTCAGTGTTTTGAGGATTTTGGTATTTTGGGGAGCTGAGGATTTGGGATCTTCGTATTTTGAGGATTTGGGGATTTTGGTGTTTTGAGAATTTGAGGATTTTGGTGTTTTGAAGATTTGAGGAATTTGGTGCTTTGAGGATTCGTGAATTTTGGGGTTTTGAGGATTTGAGGATGTTGGTCTTTTGTGGCTTTTAGGAGTTTGGTGTTTTGGGGATTTGAGAATTTAGGTGTTCTGAGGATTTGGGGATTTTGATCTACTGAGGATTTGAGGATTTTGGCGGTTTGAAGAATCAGAATTTTGATGTTTTGAGGATTTAGGGATTTTGCTGTTTTCAGAATTTGAGGATTTTAGCCTTTTGAGTATTTAAGGATATATGTGTTTTGAGGATTTGAGGATTTTAGTGTTTTGAGGATTTGAGGTTTTTGGTTTTTTGAGGATTTGGACATTTTGTTGCTTTGGGGATTTAGTGATTTTGATGTTTTGAAACAAATGGAAATGACAGATAAAGAGAAAGAGGGTTGCGAACACAGAAAGAGGAAAAAGATAAATGATAAAGTAATGAAAGAGAAAAAGAAAGAAAGAACGACAGACAGATAGAAGGGGGAAAAAACAGAGGCGGAAAAAGACAGCAAGGGAGAAGGGGAAAATGGAAAGACGGAGGAATAAAATACGAAAAGTCAAAATTTGGAAAATCGGGAATTTGAAAAGATAAAAAAATGTAATACCGAAACAACGAAAAATTGACATACATATTAAAAATCGAGAAATGGAAAAATGAAAACCAAGAAACTTGAAAAATTGAAAAATTTAAGCAGTGAAAAAATCAAAATTTTAAATATCGGAAAATTGAAAATTTTGATTTTTCAATGTTTAATTTTTCATTTTTTCAATTTCCCCATTTAGGTGTTTTGAGGATTTGAGAGTGCGAAGATTTTAGTGTTTTGAGTATTTGAGGACTTTGGTGTTTTTGAGAATTTGAGGATTTTGATTTTTTGAGGATTTTAGGATCCTGGTGTTTTGGGGATTTAAAAGCGATTTTGGTGTTTTGATGATTTGAGGATTTCGGGATTTTTGTGTTTTGAGGATTTGATGATTTTCGTGTTTTGAGGATCTGAGGTTTTTGGTGTTTTGAAGGTTTGGGGATTTTGGTGTTTTGGTGGATATCAGGATTTTAGTTATTTGAGGATTTGAGGATTTTGGTGTTTTAAGGATTTGGAGATTTTGGTGTTTTGAAGATTTAAGGATTTTGGTGTTTTGAGGATTTGAGAATTTTGGTATTTTGAGAATTTGGAGATGTTGGTGTTTTGGTGATTTGAGGATACGAGGATTTTGGTGCTTTGAGGATTTGGGATTTCCGTATTTTGAGGATTTGGGGATTTTGGTGTTTTGAGAATTTGAGGATTTTGGTGTTTTGAAGATTTGAGGAATTTGGTGCTTTGAGGATTCGTGAATTTTGGTGTTTTGAGGATTTGAGGATGTTGGTCTTTTGTGGCTTTTAGGAGTTTGGTGTTTTGGGGATTTGAGAATTTAGGTGTTTTGAGGATTTGGGGATTTTGATCTACTGAGGATTTGAGGATTTTGGCGGTTTGAAGAATCAGAATTTTGATGTTTTGAGGATTTAGGGATTTTGCTGTTTTCAGAATTTGAGGATTTTAGCCTGTTGACTATTTGAGGATATATGTGTTTTGAGGATTTGAGGATTTTAGTGTTTTGAGGATTTGAGGTTTTTGGTTTTTTGAGGATTTCGACATTTTGTTGCTTTGGGGATTTGGTGATTTTGATGTTTTGAAACAAGTGGGGATGATAGATAAAGAGAAAGAGGGTGGCAAACACAGAAAGAGGAGAAAGATAGATGGATAAAGTAATGAAGAAGAAAAAGAAAGCAAGAACGACAAACAGATAGAAGGAGGAAAAGACAGAGGCGGAAAAAGACCGCAAGGGTGAAGGGGAAAATGGGAAGACGGAGGAATAAAATATGAAAAGTCAAAATTTGGAAAATCGCGAAGACAAAAAAATGTTATACTGAAACAACGAAAAATTGACATACATATTAAAAATCGACAAATGGAAAAATTGAAAACCGAAAAGTTCTATAATAGAAAACTTGAAAAATCAAAATTTTAAATATCGGAAAATTGAAAATTTTGATTTTTCAATGTTTAAATTTTTCGTTTTTTCAGTTTCCCTATTTAGGTGTTTTGAGGATTTCAGGGTGCGAAGATTTTGGTGTTTTTAGTATTTGAAGACTTTGGTGTTGTTGAGAATTTGAGGATTTTGATTTTTTGAGGTTTTTAGGATCTTGGTGTTTTGGGGATTTAAGAGAGATTTTGATGTTTTGGTGATTTGAGGATCTGGCGATTTCGGGATTTTTGTGTTTTGAGGATTTAGGGATTTTCGTGTTTTGAAGAACTGCGGTTTTTGGTGTTTTGAAGGTTCGGGTATTTTGGTGTTTCGAAGGTTTGGGGATTTTAGTGCTTTGAGGATTTGGAAATTCGGGTGTTTCGGTAGATTTCAATATTTTAGATATTTGAGGATTTGAGAATTTTGGTGTTTTGAGAATTTAGAGATGTTGGTGTTTTGGTGATTTGAGGATATGAGGATTTTGGTGCTTTGAGGATAAGGGGATTTCAGTGTTTTGAGGATTTTGGTGTTTTGAGGAGTTGAGGATTTGGTATATCCGTATTTTGAGGATTTGGGGATTTAAGTGTTTTAAAGATGTGAGGATTTGGGGATTTTGGTATGTTGAGTATTTGAGGATTTTGGTGTTTTGAGGATTTGGAGTTTTTGTTGCTTTGAAGATTTGAGGATTTTGGTATTTTGAGAATTTGATAATTTTGGTGTTTTGAAGATGTGGGTATTTTGAGGATCTGGCGTTTTAGGTGTTTTGAGGATTTGAGGATTTGGGGATTTTACTGTTTTAAGTATTTGAGGATATAGGTGTTTTCAGAATTTGAGGTTTTTGGTGTTTTCAGGATTTGGAGATTTTGTTGCTTTGAAGATTTGGGGATTTTGGTATTTTGAGAATTTGAGAATTTTGGTGTTTTGAGGATGTGGGGATTTTGAGGATCTGGCGTTTTAGGTGTTTTGAGGATTTGGGGATTTTGGTGTTTTGAGAAAAATTGAAGAATCGAATGACTGCAAAATCGAAAATTTACGAAATCGTAAAATTCAACAATTTACAAACTGAAACATGGTGAAATCGAAAAATTGAAAAATTGAAAAACAAACAATTGAAGAAAACTAGAATGGAAAAATTGAAGAATCGCATGACCGATAAAGCGAAAAATTACAAAATTATAAACATGGAAAATTTAAAAATTTAACCTTTTTAAAATTCAAATAAAAATCGAAAAATCGAAAAATTCAAAACTTAGAAATCGAAAAAGCGAAGAATCGAATGACTGAGATCTCAAAAGATTACAAAACTGTTAACTGAAAAACAAAAACAAAATCCGCACATTTAAAAACTGAAAAATAAAAAAAAATTAGCATTGACCTGACCTGACCTGACCTGCCCTGCCCTATTCTGACCAATCACAAAATTTAAATTACACAATTTTTATAAAAGAAAAAACAAACGAAAAACAAAATTAAGATAGAGGGAAAGAAATACAAAAAGGGAGATCAAAAGGATTGGATTCAGGCACGGAGGAAACAACAGATAGAGAGAAAGAAGAACAGAAAGACAAGGATGGAGAAAGAGAGAGGGACAGAAAAAAACAGGAGACGGGAGACTAGAGAAAAGAGCAAATAAGAAACGAAAGATAACTAAAAAATAAATACATTAAAAGAAAAAACGAATTAAAATGAAAAGAAAATTGACAAAAAAAAGAACAGGAAAAGTATATAGTAAATTAAGGAAGAATGTGGAAATCGAGAAAAAAGAAATGATGTGCTAACGCAAGATTTAAGGTTAAGAATAAAATAATGGTTGGAAAGGATCCTGAAAACAGAAAAAAGAGAACAAAAACCGAGACACTAGAAACACTAAAAAAGCTGCTTGACTGCAATCGGACAACAAAAAAATGTAATAAAAATAATAGAAATAAGACTTCATGAAGTGAAAGGTCTTGCAGAAATTAGTAAAACGAAAAACACTAAATGTGCACCACAAAAACCAAATTAAACGTGAACGAGAATTTTCTCATGTAAGTTTAACAGCGGCACGCTCCCAAATTTCCACGTCCACAATCCGACTATACCATTTTATTACAAATGAAACCACTTTATCTCTTTGACATTTTAATCTAGCCAAATGTACTAATTAAATTTAAATTAGTACCCTCACCTCTCCTCATTTTTTGCTCTCTCATCAATAGTCGCCTATTAATCCACTGAAATCTTCCACATGTCCCACATAAAAAATCGCCTCTCTCGCAATTTCCTCTCTCGTCCATTAAATCTCTAAACGCAATAAATCCATAAAAACGGATTCTGAGAATACGTTGGCATTGTAGCGTAATCAGCTTAATGCACATGCGGTAATTACAATTAATATAAAGTTGCATTTGTGGATAATTAATTTTTTCAAGCAGGTTTTATCTTGCAGAACTGCCTCACCCAGATACAAATTGATTCCCCCAGCGTTTTTATCAGCGGATCTAAATTACGAACGTAGGATTCGGTATTTTTCATTTTTTTGTCTTTGTGCAGATGTTAAGAAACTTGACTTAATTACGGGATTTTTCCGTAGGAGCTGGCTTTTGACAGGTTAATTTAGCGCTCGTAATTAAAAATTAGAAGTGCTGGCCGAGCCGGAACTAAAAATTAAAAAAAATAATAAATACACTTTTAGTTAATTAGAGCGCTGTCCCATTCCCGCCCAAACAAGCTGTCACTTTTTGCTTGGTTAGGTCATACGAAGTTTAAAATTCCGCGAAGCGCCACCTGTCATTTTCCGACGACACTATGCGTGCGCAGCGCCACCTCGTGACCGCTAATCCTATTTCCGCTTCTTTGAAAAATTATTAAAAAAATCGATTTCTTGCAATTTCTTAGTTTCAAAGTTAAATTGTAAAATGTTTTTGATTTTTTTTTTTTTTCAAAATCTGGATGTCTAAGGTGAAAACTCGTCACGGGTTCATAAACTACAAGTGTAGGAGTATGGTATTTTATAAATGATTTTCAAATTTTTCAGTTTTTCGATTTTCCTTTTTCATTTTTTAGTCTGTCTCACTCTGAACAAAGTAACTTTCAAACATTAAATTTTGGATTTTCCTAATTCTCTTCTTATTTCATAATCCGCCCCCACTCAACCCGACCAAAAATAGTATACGTAGGTGACCAATTCTTCCAGAGCCCGCTCCCTACACCTTCTTCGACCTGGACCTACTTCCGTGCCTTCCAGCGCTCCCATTACGCAGCAAATGGCCTTAATCCCCCGCCCCCTCACCACCTCTAAGGTAATAACGCGAATCGGCGATTTTTCCGATTCCGCGTCGACTCTTCCTTTCACGAGTGGTTTTTTAATTGCGCCAACAACCAGTGCACCACGAGGTCGTAAATTAGAGAGGCTTTACAGTGTGTGAATTGGCAGGATGCATCACGAGACACGCATTACATGTAATGCTCATACTAGCGCTATTAAGTCGCTTTTTGCAGGAACGCAATTTTCTGCACGTTAGTCTTCGGCCGTAACCGATGGATAAAGCGTGAGTATTTGTCACTGCGACTTTTTGCCAAACGATGGGTCCAATGACCATCATGGTGCTGTCACGCGGCCGACGGTAATTGCGCTCGCGAGCAATTAGCCCATGCAGCCATTTTTACTTCCTGGGCGTAAGCTAGGAAGTGTAGTGATCTGGTCTAGCGTTTCCCGCTGTCCGTCCGTCCGTCCGTTTGTCTGTCTGTTTCAATTTTTATGAAACGCGTAATCTCCGAAACTATTATGCCGATTGTCGTCAAATTTTGTATGTGGAATATTGTTACCACCACCAATTAGAATCAAAATCGTAAAATTCAAAAATCGGAGAACTTAAAAATCGCGAAATTCAGAAATGGAAACTTGAAAAGTCGAGATACTGAAAATCTAAAAATTGTGAACCTAATAGAAAAATTGCGAAATGAAAAACTGAAGAAATGAAAATTTGAAAAATTTGGAAGTTACGAAATTGAAAAACCGAAAAATTGTACATTCAAAAATTGTAATCCTAAAACTTCAGATCAAAAAATTGAAAATGAAAAAATCGAAAACTGAAAATCGAGAAATTTAAAAATTGAAAATAGAAAAATTGAAGAATCGTATGGCAGAAACTGAAAAATTACAAAATCGTAAAATTCAAAAATCGGGAATTGAAAAATCGCGAAATTCAGGAATCAAAACTTGAAAAATCGAAAAATTAAAAAACCGAAGAATTGTGTACGAAAATTTGGAAGTCAAGAAATTGAAAAATTGAAAAAATCATAGTGGAAAAAACCGAAAAATTGTAAATTCAAAAATTGCAGCACTGAAACTTGGACAAATCAGAAAATTGAAAGTCGAGAAATCGAAATCTGAAAATACAAAAACTGAAGAATCGAATGCCAGAAATCACAAAAATTACAAAATTGCGAAATTAAAAAAAATTAAACGTTGAAAAATCAAAATTTGAGAAATCGGAAAACTGAAGAAAACGAGAAATCGTAAAATCAAAAAACTGAAAAATCAAAATTTGAGACATCAAGAAGTTGAAAAAACGAAAGTCGGAAATTCAAAAAATTGTAAAATCAAAAACTGAACACTAAAACATACTTCGGAAAATCAGAAAATGGAAAACCAAGAAAATGGAAATTGAAAATCGAGAAATAAAATATTAAAAATCGAAAAATCGAAGAATCGGACGGCAGAAAACGAAAAATCAGAAAATCGTGAAACTGAAAATCAAAAATTGAAAAACCGAAAAATTGTAAAATCAAAAATGTAACACTGAAACTTTAACAGATGAAAAAATTAAATATTGGGAAATCGAAAACTGAAAGTCAAGAAATTTAAAAATTGAATACAGAAAAATTGAAAAAGCCAATGCCAGAAATCGAAAAATTTACAAAATTACGAAACTAAAAAGTTTGACAAATCGGAAAACTGAAAAAACGGGAAATTGTATAATAGGAAAATTGCGAACCGAAAAACTGAAGAAACGAAAATTTGAAAAATTTGCAAGTCAAGAAATTAAAAATTTGAAAAAACCAAAGTTGAAAATCCGAAAAATTGTAAAATCAAATGAACCTTGAAAATCGAGAAATAAAAACAATTAAAAATCGAAAAATCGATGACTCGGATGGCAGAAAACGAAAAATCAGAAAATCGTGAAATTGAAAAAACGGAATATTGAAAATTCGAAAAATTGATAAATCCACAGCTAAAAAATCAAAAAATGTAAACATTGAAAAATCAAAATTTGGGAATTCGGAAAACTGAGAAACGAAAAACACTGAAACGTCGAAAAATTGAAAAATGAAAAGTACAAAAATCTGGAATTTACAAAACCGACATATGACAAACATTGAAAATCGAAAAATTAAAAAATCGAGAAATCGAAAAATCCGATGTCTGAAATATCGGAAAACTACAAAATTATAAATCTGAAAAACCGGAAAATTGGAAAACCAAAAACCGAAAAATTGAAAAACCTGAAAATTATAAATTCGAAAACCTGAAAATTTCACAATTGAAAAATTAAAAGAAATAACATCGAAAAATCAAAATTTGAGAAGTCGAAAAATTGAGAGAAAGAAACATTATGAAATCAAAAATTCTAACACTGAAACACTGAAAAATCAAAAAATTATGGATCGAACAACCTAAAATTGAAAAATCGGAATTTTTAAACGTCGAAAAATTAAAATTTGAGAAATCAGAATGTTGAGAAAACGAAAAATTGTAAAAGCAGGAATTGTAACATTGAGAAAATTGAAAATCGATAAATTTAAAAACTGAAAACAGAAAAATTGAAGAATCGGATCACGGAATCCGAAAAACTACAAAATTGTGAAATGAAAAACTGGAGATGTGAAAATTTGAAAAATTGTAAAATCAAAAATGTAACAGTGAAACTTTGACAGATCAAAAAATTAAAAATTGGGAAATCGAAAACTGAAAGTCAAGAAATTTAAAAATTGAAAACAGGCAAATTGAAGAAGCCAATGCCGGAAATCGGAAAACTGAAAAAACGGGAAATTTTATAATAGGAAAATTGCGAATCGAAAAACTGAAGAAACGAAAATTTGAAAAATTTGCAAGTCAAGAAATTGAAAATTTGTAAAATTAAAGTTGAAAATCCGAAAAATTGTAAATTCAAAAATTGCAGCACTGAAACTTCGACAGATCAGAAAATTGAAAGTCGAAAAATCGAAATCCGAAAATAAAAAATTGAAGAATCGAATGCCAGAAATCGAAAAAAATACAAAATTGCGAAATTAAGAAAAATTAAACGTTGAAAAATCAAAATTTGAGAAATCGGAATAGTGAAGAAAACGAGCAATCGTAAAATCAAAAAATTGAAAAATCAAAATTTGAGACATCCAAAAGTTGAAAAAACGAAGTCGGAAATTAAAAAAATTGTAAAATCGAAAACTTAACACTAGAACATACATCGGAAAATCGAAAAATCGAAGAATCGGATGGCAGAAAACGAAAAATCAGAAAATCGTGAAACTGAAAATCAAAAATTGAAGAATTGAAAAATTGAAAAAACGAAAAATTGAAAAATCCACAGCTAAAAAATCAAAAAATGTAAACACTGAAAAATCAAAATTTGGGAATTTGGAAAACTGAGAAACGAAAAACACTGAAACGTCGAAAAATTGAAAAGTTAAAAGTACAAAAATCTGGAATTTACAAAACCGACAAATGGCAAACATTGAAAATCGAAAAATTAAAAATTGAAAATCGAGAAATCGAAAAATCCAATGTCTGAAATCTCGGAAAACTACAAAATTATAAATCTGAAAAATCGGAAAATTGGAAAACCAAAAACTGAAAATTCGAAAAATTGAAAAATCTGATAATTATAAATTCGAAAGATTGAAAATTTCACAATTGAAAAATTAAAAGAAATGACATCAAAAAATAAAAATTTGAGAAATCGAAAAATTGAGAGAAAGAAACATTATGAAATCAAAAATTCTAACACTGAAACACTGAAAAATCAAAAAATTATGGATCGAAAAATCTAAAATTGAAAAAAAATTTTTAAACGTTGAAAAATTAAAATTTGGGGATGTTAAAAAAACGAAAAATTGTAAAATCTGGAATTGTAACATTGAGAAAATTGAAAATCGAGAAATTTAAAAACTGAAAATAGAAAAATTGAAGAATCTGATCACGGAAACCGAAAAACTACAAAATTGTGAAATGAAAAACTGAAGAAATTAAAATTTGAAAAATTTGGAAGTTAATAAATTGAAAAACCGAAAAATTGTAAAATCAAAAATGTAACACTGAAACTTTGACAGATCAAAAAATTAAAAATTGGGAAATCGAAAACTGAAAGTCAAGAAATTTAAAAATTGAAAACAGACAAATTGAAGAAGCCAATGCCGGAAATCGAAAAAATTACAAAATTACGAAATTAAAAAGTTTAAACGTTTGACAAATCGGAAAACTAAAAAAACGGGAAATTGTATAATAGGAAAATTGCGAATCGAAAAACTGAAGAAACGAAAATTTGAAAAATTTGCAAGTCAAGAAATTGAAAATTTGTAAAATTAAAGTTGAAAATGAAAAAATCGAAAACTGAAAATCGAGAAATTTAAAAATTGAAAATAGAAGAATCGTTTGACAGAAACTGAAAAATTACAAAATCGTAAAATTCAAAAATCGGGAGTTGAAAAATCGTGAAATTCAGGAATCAAAACTTGAAAAATCGAAAAATTTTGTACGAAAATTTGGAAGAATTGAAGAAAACGAGAAATGGTAAAATCAAAAAACTGAAAAATCAAAATTTGAGACATCAAGAAGTTGAAAAAACGAAAGTCAAAAACTTTACACTAAAACATACATCGGAAAATCAGAAAATGGAAAACCAAGAAAATGAAAATTGAAAATCGAGAAATAAAAAAATTAAAAATCGAAAAATCGAAGAATCGGACAGCAGAAAACGAAAAATCAGAAAATCGTGAAATTGAAAAAACGGAATATTGAAAATTCGAAAAATTGATAAATCCACAGCTAAAAAATCAAAAAATGTAAACATTGAAAAATCAAAATTTGGGAATTCGGAAAACTGAGAAACGAAAAACACTGAAACGTCGAAAAATTGAAAAATGAAAAGTACAAAAATCTGGAATTTACAAAACCGACATATGACAAACATTGAAAATCGAAAAATTAAAAAATCGAGAAATCGAAAAATCCGATGTCTGAAATATCGGAAAACTACAAAATTATAAATCTGAAAAACCGGAAAATTGGAAAACCAAAAACCGAAAAATTGAAAAACCTGAAAATTATAAATTCGAAAACCTGAAAATTTCACAATTGAAAAATTAAAAGAAATAACATCGAAAAATCAAAATTTGAGAAGTCGAAAAATTGAGAGAAAGAAACATTATGAAATCAAAAATTCTAACACTGAAACACTGAAAAATCAAAAAATTATGGATCGAACAACCTAAAATTGAAAAATCGGAATTTTTAAACGTCGAAAAATTAAAATTTGAGAAATCAGAATGTTGAGAAAACGAAAAATTGTAAAAGCAGGAATTGTAACATTGAGAAAATTGAAAATCGATAAATTTAAAAACTGAAAACAGAAAAATTGAAGAATCGGATCACGGAATCCGAAAAACTACAAAATTGTGAAATGAAAAACTGGAGATGTGAAAATTTGAAAAATTGTAAAATCAAAAATGTAACAGTGAAACTTTGACAGATCAAAAAATTAAAAATTGGGAAATCGAAAACTGAAAGTCAAGAAATTTAAAAATTGAAAACAGGCAAATTGAAGAAGCCAATGCCGGAAATCGGAAAACTGAAAAAACGGGAAATTTTATAATAGGAAAATTGCGAATCGAAAAACTGAAGAAACGAAAATTTGAAAAATTTGCAAGTCAAGAAATTGAAAATTTGTAAAATTAAAGTTGAAAATCCGAAAAATTGTAAATTCAAAAATTGCAGCACTGAAACTTCGACAGATCAGAAAATTGAAAGTCGAAAAATCGAAATCCGAAAATAAAAAATTGAAGAATCGAATGCCAGAAATCGAAAAAAATACAAAATTGCGAAATTAAGAAAAATTAAACGTTGAAAAATCAAAATTTGAGAAATCGGAATAGTGAAGAAAACGAGCAATCGTAAAATCAAAAAATTGAAAAATCAAAATTTGAGACATCCAAAAGTTGAAAAAACGAAGTCGGAAATTAAAAAAATTGTAAAATCGAAAACTTAACACTAGAACATACATCGGAAAATCGAAAAATCGAAGAATCGGATGGCAGAAAACGAAAAATCAGAAAATCGTGAAACTGAAAATCAAAAATTGAAGAATTGAAAAATTGAAAAAACGAAAAATTGAAAAATCCACAGCTAAAAAATCAAAAAATGTAAACACTGAAAAATCAAAATTTGGGAATTTGGAAAACTGAGAAACGAAAAACACTGAAACGTCGAAAAATTGAAAAGTTAAAAGTACAAAAATCTGGAATTTACAAAACCGACAAATGGCAAACATTGAAAATCGAAAAATTAAAAATTGAAAATCGAGAAATCGAAAAATCCAATGTCTGAAATCTCGGAAAACTACAAAATTATAAATCTGAAAAATCGGAAAATTGGAAAACCAAAAACTGAAAATTCGAAAAATTGAAAAATCTGATAATTATAAATTCGAAAGATTGAAAATTTCACAATTGAAAAATTAAAAGAAATGACATCAAAAAATAAAAATTTGAGAAATCGAAAAATTGAGAGAAAGAAACATTATGAAATCAAAAATTCTAACACTGAAACACTGAAAAATCAAAAAATTATGGATCGAAAAATCTAAAATTGAAAAAAAATTTTTAAACGTTGAAAAATTAAAATTTGGGGATGTTAAAAAAACGAAAAATTGTAAAATCTGGAATTGTAACATTGAGAAAATTGAAAATCGAGAAATTTAAAAACTGAAAATAGAAAAATTGAAGAATCTGATCACGGAAACCGAAAAACTACAAAATTGTGAAATGAAAAACTGAAGAAATTAAAATTTGAAAAATTTGGAAGTTAATAAATTGAAAAACCGAAAAATTGTAAAATCAAAAATGTAACACTGAAACTTTGACAGATCAAAAAATTAAAAATTGGGAAATCGAAAACTGAAAGTCAAGAAATTTAAAAATTGAAAACAGACAAATTGAAGAAGCCAATGCCGGAAATCGAAAAAATTACAAAATTACGAAATTAAAAAGTTTAAACGTTTGACAAATCGGAAAACTAAAAAAACGGGAAATTGTATAATAGGAAAATTGCGAATCGAAAAACTGAAGAAACGAAAATTTGAAAAATTTGCAAGTCAAGAAATTGAAAATTTGTAAAATTAAAGTTGAAAATGAAAAAATCGAAAACTGAAAATCGAGAAATTTAAAAATTGAAAATAGAAGAATCGTTTGACAGAAACTGAAAAATTACAAAATCGTAAAATTCAAAAATCGGGAGTTGAAAAATCGTGAAATTCAGGAATCAAAACTTGAAAAATCGAAAAATTTTGTACGAAAATTTGGAAGAATTGAAGAAAACGAGAAATGGTAAAATCAAAAAACTGAAAAATCAAAATTTGAGACATCAAGAAGTTGAAAAAACGAAAGTCAAAAACTTTACACTAAAACATACATCGGAAAATCAGAAAATGGAAAACCAAGAAAATGAAAATTGAAAATCGAGAAATAAAAAAATTAAAAATCGAAAAATCGAAGAATCGGACAGCAGAAAACGAAAAATCAGAAAATCGTGAAATTGAAAAAACGGAATATTGAAAATTCGAAAAATTGATAAATCCACAGCTAAAAAATCAAAAAATGTAAACATTGAAAAATCAAAATTTGGGAATTCGGAAAACTGAGAAACGAAAAACACTGAAACGTCGAAAAATTGAAAAATGAAAAGTACAAAAATCTGGAATTTACAAAACCGACATATGACAAACATTGAAAATCGAAAAATTAAAAAATCGAGAAATCGAAAAATCCGATGTCTGAAATATCGGAAAACTACAAAATTATAAATCTGAAAAACCGGAAAATTGGAAAACCAAAAACCGAAAAATTGAAAAACCTGAAAATTATAAATTCGAAAACCTGAAAATTTCACAATTGAAAAATTAAAAGAAATAACATCGAAAAATCAAAATTTGAGAAGTCGAAAAATTGAGAGAAAGAAACATTATGAAATCAAAAATTCTAACACTGAAACACTGAAAAATCAAAAAATTATGGATCGAACAACCTAAAATTGAAAAATCGGAATTTTTAAACGTCGAAAAATTAAAATTTGAGAAATCAGAATGTTGAGAAAACGAAAAATTGTAAAAGCAGGAATTGTAACATTGAGAAAATTGAAAATCGATAAATTTAAAAACTGAAAACAGAAAAATTGAAGAATCGGATCACGGAATCCGAAAAACTACAAAATTGTGAAATGAAAAACTGGAGATGTGAAAATTTGAAAAATTGTAAAATCAAAAATGTAACAGTGAAACTTTGACAGATCAAAAAATTAAAAATTGGGAAATCGAAAACTGAAAGTCAAGAAATTTAAAAATTGAAAACAGGCAAATTGAAGAAGCCAATGCCGGAAATCGGAAAACTGAAAAAACGGGAAATTTTATAATAGGAAAATTGCGAATCGAAAAACTGAAGAAACGAAAATTTGAAAAATTTGCAAGTCAAGAAATTGAAAATTTGTAAAATTAAAGTTGAAAATCCGAAAAATTGTAAATTCAAAAATTGCAGCACTGAAACTTCGACAGATCAGAAAATTGAAAGTCGAAAAATCGAAATCCGAAAATAAAAAATTGAAGAATCGAATGCCAGAAATCGAAAAAAATACAAAATTGCGAAATTAAGAAAAATTAAACGTTGAAAAATCAAAATTTGAGAAATCGGAATAGTGAAGAAAACGAGCAATCGTAAAATCAAAAAATTGAAAAATCAAAATTTGAGACATCCAAAAGTTGAAAAAACGAAGTCGGAAATTAAAAAAATTGTAAAATCGAAAACTTAACACTAGAACATACATCGGAAAATCGAAAAATCGAAGAATCGGATGGCAGAAAACGAAAAATCAGAAAATCGTGAAACTGAAAATCAAAAATTGAAGAATTGAAAAATTGAAAAAACGAAAAATTGAAAAATCCACAGCTAAAAAATCAAAAAATGTAAACACTGAAAAATCAAAATTTGGGAATTTGGAAAACTGAGAAACGAAAAACACTGAAACGTCGAAAAATTGAAAAGTTAAAAGTACAAAAATCTGGAATTTACAAAACCGACAAATGGCAAACATTGAAAATCGAAAAATTAAAAATTGAAAATCGAGAAATCGAAAAATCCAATGTCTGAAATCTCGGAAAACTACAAAATTATAAATCTGAAAAATCGGAAAATTGGAAAACCAAAAACTGAAAATTCGAAAAATTGAAAAATCTGATAATTATAAATTCGAAAGATTGAAAATTTCACAATTGAAAAATTAAAAGAAATGACATCAAAAAATAAAAATTTGAGAAATCGAAAAATTGAGAGAAAGAAACATTATGAAATCAAAAATTCTAACACTGAAACACTGAAAAATCAAAAAATTATGGATCGAAAAATCTAAAATTGAAAAAAAATTTTTAAACGTTGAAAAATTAAAATTTGGGGATGTTAAAAAAACGAAAAATTGTAAAATCTGGAATTGTAACATTGAGAAAATTGAAAATCGAGAAATTTAAAAACTGAAAATAGAAAAATTGAAGAATCTGATCACGGAAACCGAAAAACTACAAAATTGTGAAATGAAAAACTGAAGAAATTAAAATTTGAAAAATTTGGAAGTTAATAAATTGAAAAACCGAAAAATTGTAAAATCAAAAATGTAACACTGAAACTTTGACAGATCAAAAAATTAAAAATTGGGAAATCGAAAACTGAAAGTCAAGAAATTTAAAAATTGAAAACAGACAAATTGAAGAAGCCAATGCCGGAAATCGAAAAAATTACAAAATTACGAAATTAAAAAGTTTAAACGTTTGACAAATCGGAAAACTAAAAAAACGGGAAATTGTATAATAGGAAAATTGCGAATCGAAAAACTGAAGAAACGAAAATTTGAAAAATTTGCAAGTCAAGAAATTGAAAATTTGTAAAATTAAAGTTGAAAATGAAAAAATCGAAAACTGAAAATCGAGAAATTTAAAAATTGAAAATAGAAGAATCGTTTGACAGAAACTGAAAAATTACAAAATCGTAAAATTCAAAAATCGGGAGTTGAAAAATCGTGAAATTCAGGAATCAAAACTTGAAAAATCGAAAAATTTTGTACGAAAATTTGGAAGAATTGAAGAAAACGAGAAATGGTAAAATCAAAAAACTGAAAAATCAAAATTTGAGACATCAAGAAGTTGAAAAAACGAAAGTCAAAAACTTTACACTAAAACATACATCGGAAAATCAGAAAATGGAAAACCAAGAAAATGAAAATTGAAAATCGAGAAATAAAAAAATTAAAAATCGAAAAATCGAAGAATCGGACAGCAGAAAACGAAAAATCAGAAAATCGTGAAACTGAAAATCAAAAATTGAAGAATTGAAATCTCAAAATTTGGGAATTCGAAAAACTGAGAAACGAAAAACACTGAAACGTCGAAAAATTGAAAAATTAAAAGTACAAAAATCTGGAATTTACAAAAGCGACAAATCGCAAAATTAAAAAGTTTGAACGTTTGACAAATCGGAAAACTAAAAAAATGGGAAATTGTATAACAGGAAAATTGCGAATCTAAAAACTGAAGAAACGAAAATTTGAAAAATTTGCAAGTCAAGAAATTGAAAATTTGAAAAACCAAAGTTGAAAATCCGAAAAATTGTAAAATGAACCTTGAAAATCGAGAAATAAAAAAATTAAAAATCGAAAAATCGAAGAATAGGATGGCAGGAAACGAAAAATCAGAAAATCGTGAAACTGAAAATCAAAAATTGAAGAATTGAAAAATTGAAAAAATGAAATATAGAAAATTCGAAAAATTGAAAAATCCACAGCTAAAAAATCAAAAAATGGAAACTCTGAAAAATCAAAATTTGGGAATTCGGAAAACTGAGAAACGAAAAACACTGAAACGTCGAAAAATCGGAAAATTGGAAAACCAAAAACCGAAAATTCGAAAAATTAAAAAACCTGAAAATTATAAATTCGAAAGACTGAAAATTTCACAATTGAAAAATTAAAAGAAATAACATCAAAAATAACAATTTGAGAAATCGAAAAATTGAGAGAAAGAAACATTATGGAATCAAAAATTCTAATGCTGAAACACTGGAAAATCAAAAAATTATGGATCGAAAAATCTAAAATTGAAAAATCGGAATTTTTAAACGTTGAAAAATCCAAATTTGAGAAATCAGAAAGTTGGAAAAACGAAAAATTGTAAAATCAGGAATTGTAACATTGAGAAAATTGAAATTCGAGAAATTTAAAAATTGATAATAGAAAAATTGAATAATCAAATACCAGAAACCGAAAAATTACAAAATTGCGAAATTAAAAAATTTAAACGATGAAAAATCAAAATTTGAGATATCGGAAAATTGAAAAAAAACGGGAAATCGTAAAATCAAAAAATTAAAAATTGGGAAATCGAAAACTGAAAGTCAAAAAATTTAAAAATTGAAAACATACAAATTGAAGAAGCCAATACCGGAAATCGAAAAAATTACAAAATACGAAATTAAAAAGTTTAAACGTTTGACAAATCGGAAAACTGAAAAAACGGGAAATTGTATAATAGGAAAATTACGAATCGAAAAACTGAAGAAACGAAAATTTGAAAAATTTGCAAGTCAAGAAATTGAAAATTTGAAAAAACTAAAGTTGAAAATCCGAAAAATTGTAAAATCAAAAGAACCTTGAAAATCGAGAAATAAAAAAAAAATCGAAGACTCGGATGGCAGAAAACGAAAAATCAAAAAATCGTGAAACTGAAAGTCAAAAATTGAAAAATTGAAAAATTGAAAAAACAAAATATAGAAAATTCGAAAAATTGAAAAATCCACAGCTAAAAAATCAAAAAATGGAAACACTGAAAAATCAAAATTTGGGAAATCGGAAAACTGAGAAACGAAAAACACTGAAACATCGAAAAATTGAAAAATCAAAAGTACAAAAATCTGGCATTTACAAAACCGACAAATGGCAAACATTGAAAATCGAAAAATTAAAAAATTGAGAATCGACAAATCGAGAAATCCGATGTCTGAAATATCGGAAAACTACAAAATTATAAATTTGAAAAATCGGAAAATTGGAAAACCAAAAACCGAAAATTCGAAAAATTGAAAAACCTGAAAATTATAAATTCGAAAGGCTGAAAATTTCACAATTGAAAAATTAAAAGAAATAACTTCAAAAAATAAAAATTTGAGAAATCGAAAAATTGAGAGAAAGAAACAATTAAGTCAAAAATTCTAACACTGAAACACTGAAAACTTAAAAAATTATGGATCGAAAAATCTAAAATTGAAAAATCGGAATTTTTAAACGTTAAAAAATTAAAATTTGAGGATGTTAAAAAAACGAAAAATTGTAAAATCAGGAATTGTAACATTGAGAAAATTGAAAATCGAGAAATTTAAAAACTGAAAATAGAAAAATTGAAGAATCGGATCACGGAAACCGAAAAACTACAAAATTGTGAAATGAAAAACTGAAGAAATGAAAATTTGAAAAATTTGGAAGTTAAGAAAAAATGGAAAACCGAAAAATTGTAAAATCAAAAATGTAACACTGAAACTTTGACAGATCAAAAAATTAAATATTGGGAAATCGAAAACTGAAAGTCAAGAAATTTAAAAATTGAAAACAGACAATTTTGAAGAAGCCAATGACGGAAATCGGAAAACTGAAAAAACGGGAAATTTTATAATAGGAAAATTGCGAATCGAAAAACTGAAGAAACGAAAATTTGAAAAATTTGCAAGTCAAGAAATTGAAAATTTGTAAAATTAAAGTTGAAAATCCGAAAAATTGTAAATTCAAAAATTGCAGCACTGAAACTTCGACAGATCAGAAAATTGAAAGCCGAGAAATCGAAATCTGAAAATAAAAAATTGAAGAATCGAATGCCAGAAATCGAAAAAATTACAAAATTGCGAAATTAAAAAAAATTAAACGTTGAAAAATCAAAATTTGAGAAATCGGAATAGTGAAGAAAACGAGCAATCGTAAAATCAAAAAATTGAAAAATCAAAATTTGAGACATCCAGAAGTTGAAAAAACGAAGTCGGAAATTAAAAAATTGGTCTAAAGAGTTTAGACAGTACTTCCCTCGCTGTCGGAAACGTGACGACTGCATCCCTATTATGTTTTTTTTTTCGCAGCAGATTTCAAAGCATTCGGTTTTGTAGTTCCTGATTAAATCAATAAAATAAATTTGCGCATTCATTAATTTTTTTGAGTCACCCTGTATATGCAAATCAAAAAAATTTGAATGGAATGATAAATCACAAGAAGAGACTCACCATATTTTGTACATTTTAGATAGGATTTATTCAGCAAAATTTTGTGGTGACATCATAAATTTTTTAGGGGGGACGACCAAATACGTTTTGATCAAAAATTTACCATGCTTATGATAATTTTAAAATATCTTCAAGATTTCGAAGCATTCGGTTTTGTAGTTCCTGAGTAAATCAGTAAAATAAATTTACGCTTTCATTTATTTTCTTGAATCACCCTGTATATGCAAATCCAAAAAATATTAATGGAGTGATAGATCACAAGTACAGACTGATCATATTTTGTACATTTTAGATATGATTTATTCGGCAAATTTTCGAGCTGACGTCATCAAGTTTTTGGAGGGGATAAGCAAATATATTTTGACTAAACATTTATTATGCTCTTTATGACCTTAAAACATCTGCAAGATTTCAGAGCATTCGGTTTTGTAGTTCCTGATTAAATCAATAAAATATATTTACGCATTCATTAATTTTTTTGAGTCACCCTGTATATGCAAATCCAAAAAATATGAATGGAGTGATAGATCACAAGTACAGACTCATCATATTTTGTACATTTTAGATATGATTTATTCCACAAACTTTTGAGCTGACGTCATCAAGTTTTTGGAGGGGATAAGCAAATATTTTTTGTGTAAAGATTTATGATGCTCTTTATAGCCTTCAAACATCTGCAAGATTTCAGAGCATTCGGTTTTGTAGTTCCTGATTAAATCAATAAAATAAATTTGCGCATTCATTAATTTTTTTGAGTCACCCTGTATATGCAAATCAAAAAAATTTGAATGGAATGATAAATCACAAGAAGAGACTCACCATATTTTGTACATTTTAGATAGGATTTATTCAGCAAAATTTTGTGGTGACATCATAAATTTTTTAGGGGGGACGACCAAATACGTTTTGATCAAAAATTTACCATGCTTATGATAATTTTAAAATATCTTCAAGATTTCGAAGCATTCGGTTTTGTAGTTCCTGAGTAAATCAGTAAAATAAATTTACGCTTTCATTTATTTTCTTGAATCACCCTGTATATGCAAATCCAAAAAATATTAATGGAGTGATAGATCACAAGTACAGACTGATCATATTTTGTACATTTTAGATATGATTTATTCGGCAAATTTTCGAGCTGACGTCATCAAGTTTTTGGAGGGGATAAGCAAATATATTTTGACTAAACATTTATTATGCTCTTTATGACCTTAAAACATCTGCAAGATTTCAGAGCATTCGGTTTTGTAGTTCCTGATTAAATCAATAAAATATATTTACGCATTCATTAATTTTTTTGAGTCACCCTGTATATGCAAATCCAAAAAATATGAATGGAGTGATAGATCACAAGTACAGACTCATCATATTTTGTACATTTTAGATATGATTTATTCCACAAACTTTTGAGCTGACGTCATCAAGTTTTTGGAGGGGATAAGCAAATATTTTTTGTGTAAAGATTTATGATGCTCTTTATAGCCTTCAAACATCTGCAAGATTTCAGAGCATTCGGTTTTGTAGTTCCTGATTAAATCAATAAAATATATTTACGCATTCATTAATTTTTTTGAGTCACCCTGTATATGCGAATCCAAAAAATATGAATGGAGTGATAGATCACAAGTACAGACTCATCATATTTTGTACATTTTAGATATGATTTATTCCACAAACTTTTGAGCTGACGTCATCAAGTTTTTGGAGGGGATAAGCAAATATTTTTTGACTAAAGATTTATGATGCTCTTTATAGCCTTCAAACATCTGCAAGATTTCAGAGCATTCGGTTTTGTAGTTCCTAATTAAATCAATAAAATATATTTACGCATTCATTAATTTTTTTGAGTCACCCTGTATATGCAAATCCAAAAAATATGAATGGAGTGATAGATCACAAGTACAGACTCATCATATTTTGTACATTTTAGATATGATTTATTCCACAAACTTTTGAGCTGACGTCATCAAGTTTTTGGAGGGGATAAGCAAATATTTTTTGACTAAAGATTTATGATGCTCTTTATAGCCTTAAAACATCTGCAACATTTCAAAGCATTCTGGTTAGCAGATTAAAAATTAAATTTCAAAATATTGTTTTATAATTTTGATTTTTTTTCCAAAAATCTGGACGTTTCGGGTGAAAAGTCGATTCAGAGTTGTAAACTACATGTGTAGGACTATGTTATTTTATACAATTGAAAACCCATTTACTATGTACAATTTTGAAGTGACGTCATCGCATTAGTGGTGGGGATGATTAGACAAATTTTGGTTAGCGTTTTACCATCTACATGATATTCTTAATATAAGTACAAAATTTCACAACAATCGGTCGAGTACTTTCGGAGATTATCTGTCTAATAAAAATCCGGGACAACAGACGGACAGACGGACAGACGGACGGACAGACGGACAGACGGACGGACGGACGGACAGACGGACAGACGGACAGACGGACAGACGGACAGACGGACAGACAGACGGAAATGGGAGACCTATTTCTTCGTCTTCTAGGGGTCATGAAAGATCGAGAAAACGTAAAAGTAGAGAGTCGGCCGACGGACTCGATTACAATACTTCCTTTGCTTACGCTCGGGAAGTAAAAAATTGTAAAATCTAAAACTTAACACTAGAACATACATCGGAAAATCGAAAAATCGAAGAATCGGATGGCAGAAAACGAAAAATCAGAAAATCGTGAAACAGAAAATCAAACATTGAAGAATTGAAAAATTGAAAAAACGAAATATAGAAAATTCGAAAAATTGAAAAATCCACAGCTAAAAAATCAAAAAATGTAAACACTGAAAAATCAAAATTTGGGAATTTGGAAAACTGAGAAACGAAAAACACTGAAACGTCGAAAAATTGAAAAGTTGAAAGTACAAAAATCTGGAATTTACAAGACCGACAAATGGCAAACATTGAAAATCAAAAATTAAAAAATTGAAGATCTAGAAATCGAAAAATCCAATGTCTGAAATCTCGGAAAACTACAAAATTATAAATCTGAAAAATCGGAAAATTGGAAAACCAAAAACTGAAAATTCGAAAAATTGAAAAATCTGATAATTATAAATTCGAAAGATTGAAAATTTCACAATTGAAAAATTAAAAGAAATGACATCAAAAAATAAAAATTTGAGAAATCGAAAAATTGAGAGAAAGAAACATTATGAAATCAAAAATTCTAACACTGAAACACTGAAAAATCAAAAAATTATGGATCGAAAAATCTAAAATTGAAAAATCGGAATTTTTAAACGTTGAAAAATTAAAATTTGAGGATGTTGAAAAAACGAAAAATTGTAAAATTTGAAAAAACCAAAGTTGAAAACCCAAAAAATTGTAAAATCAAATGAACCTTGAAAATCGAGAAATAAAACAATTTAAAATCGAAAAATCGAAGAATCGGATGGCAGAAAACGAAAAACCAGAAAATCGTGAAACTGAAAATCAAAAATTGGAGAATTGAAAAATTGAAAAAACGAAATATAGAAAATTCGAAAAATTGAAAAATCCACAGCTAAAAAATCAAAAAATGTAAACACTGAAAAATCTAAATTTCAGAATTCGGTAAACTGAGAAAAGTCTAAAAATTGAAAAATTAAAAGTACAAAAATCTGGAATTTACAAAACCGACAAATGGCAAACATTGAAAATCGAAAAATTAAAAAATTGAAAATCGAGAAATCGAAAAATCCGATGTCTGAAATATCGGAAAACTACAAAATTATAAATCTGAAAAATCGGAAAATTGGAAAACCGAAAATTCGAAAAATTTTAAAACCTGAAAATTATAAACTCGAAAGACTAAAAATTTCACAATTGAAAAATTAAAAGAAATAACTTCAAGAAATAAAAATTTGAGAAATCGAAAAATTGAGAGAAAGAAACATTATGAAATCAAAAATTCTAACACTGAAACACTGAAAAATTGAAAAATTATGGATCGAAAAATCTAAAATTGTAAAATCGAAATTTTTAAAATTTCAGAAATCAGAATGTTGAAAAAACGAAAAATTGTAAAATCAGGAATTGTAACATTGAGAAAATTGAAAATCGATAAATTTAAAAACTGAAAATAGAAAAATTGAAGAATCAAAAATGTAACACTGAAACTTTGACAGATCAAAAAATTAAAAATTGGGAAATCGAAAACTGAAAGTCAAGAAATTTAAAAATTGAAAACAGACAAATTGAAGAAGCCAATGCCGAAAACATTACAAAATTACGAAATTAAAAAGTTTAAACGTTTGACAAATCGGAAAACTGAAAAAACGGGAAATTGTATAATAGGAAAATTGCGAATCGAAAAACTGAAGACACGAAAATTTGAAAAATTTGCAAGTCAAGATATTGAAAATTTGTAAAATTAAATTTGAAAATCCGAAAAATTGTAAATTCAAAAATTGTAACACTAAAACTTCAGATCAAAAAATTGAAAATGAAAAAATCGAAAACTGAAAATCGAGAAATTTAAAAATTGAAAATAGAAGAATCGTTTGACAGAAACTGAAAAATTACAAAATCGTAAAATTCAAAAATCGGGAATTGAAAAATCGCGAAATTCAGGAATCAAAACTTGAAAAATCGAAAAATTCAAAAACCGAAAAATTGTGTACGAAAATTTGGAAGTCAAGAAATTGAAAAATTGAAAAAATCATAGTTGAAAAAACTGAAAAATTGTAAATTCAAAAATTGCAGCACTGAAACTTCGACAGATCAAAAAATTGAAAGTCGAGAAATCGAAATCTGAAAATACAAAAACTGAAGAATCGAATGCCAGAAATCGCAAAAATTACAAAGTTGCGAAATTAAAAAAAAAATTGGTCTAAAGAGTTTAGACAGTACTTCCCTCGCTGTCGGAAACTTGACGACTGCATGCCTATTGTGTTTTTTTTCTCATTACATTTTTGTAGTGGGAATTTAAAAAAAAATTGCGATGACGTCATCAACATTTTTGCAAGGACACGTATATCAGTTGGGATAGATGTAGTGTAATACTAAGAATAAAATTATTATATTCTCAAATTTTCGGGAAAATGAATTGGGTCGTTTGAATATTGATTTGTAATAATCAATAAAATAACGAAACAATTTACTCACGTATACCTACGTATCAGAGGCAACTAAAAATCGTGTATGTATAAACATTGTTAATTTAAGATGACAGGCGTAACAGCATACGTGAGAGCCAAACACAGAAACTGTAAACAAAACGACCGTCGGTTTTATTGCTTCGACTTCCGCTTATTATATAAAACATTGGGTTTTATTTTAATTCTTAACGGTGAAATTCACAATTGGTTGATTATAAACATGTCTATTTCGCATTCGCGGAACCAGGTGACCGCATAAAACAAATGCAGATCTGTAACGTTAAAGTCGATGTAAATAAGCGTGCTACCCTTATGTTTCAACCGAGTTTTTCCTTTAACAAATTTTGTGTCTACCAAATTGGGTTGGTTGGGGTGTAATACTAATAATAAGTGTTGCCTTTAATTTAATCAATAAAATAAATTGACTTCATTAATTTTTTTGAACCACCTCTTAAGAAAATCTAAAAAATATGAATGGAATGATAAATCACAAGTACAAACTCATCATATTTTTTGCATTTTAGATAGGATTTATTCAGCAAAATTTAAGGGTGACGTCATCAATTTTTTTAGGAGGGATGAACAAATACATTTTGAACAAAAGTTTACCATGCTTATAATAACTTTAAAATATTCCCAAGATTTCAAAGCATTCGGTTTTGTAATTCCTGATTAAATCGATAAAATAAATTCACGCCTTCATTAATTTTTTTCAGTCACCCTGCATATGCAAATCCAAAAATATGAATGGAATGATAAATCACAAGTACAGACTCATCATATTTTGTACATTTTAGATGCGATTTATTCGGAAAACTTTTGAGCTGACGTCATCAGTTTTTTGTAGAAGATAACCAAATATATTTTGACTAAAAATTTATTATGCTCTTTATAACCTTAAAACATCTGCAAGATTTCAAAGCATTCGGTTTTGTAGTTCCTGATTAAATCAATAAAATAAATTTACGCATTCATTAATTTTTTTGAGTCACTCTGTATATGCAAATCCAAAAAATATGAATGGAGTGATAAATGACAAGTACAGGCTCATCATATTTTGTACATTTTAGATATGATTTATTCGGCAAACTTTCGAGCTGACGTCATCAAGTTTTTGGAGGGGATAAGCAAATATATTTTGACTAAACATTTATTATGCTCTTTATGACCTTAAAACATCTGCAAGATTTCAGAGCATTCGGTTTTGTAGTTCCTGATTAAATCAATAAAATATATTTACGCATTCATTAATTTTTTTGAGTCACCCTGTATATGCAAATCCAAAAAATATTAATGGAGTGATAGTTCACAAGTACAGACTCATTATATTTTGTACATTTTAGATATGATTTATTCCACAAACTTTTGAGCTGACGTCATCAAGTTTTTGGAGGGGATAAGCAAATATTTTTTGACTAAAGATTTATGATGCTCTTTATAGCCTTAAAACATCTGCAACATTTCAAAGCATTCTGGTTAGCAGATTAAAAATTAAACTTCAAAATGTTGTTTTATAATTTTGATTTTTTTTCCAAAAATCTGGACGTTTCGGGTGAAAAGTCGATTCAGAGTTGTAAACTACATGTGTAGGACTATGTTATTTTATACAATTGAAAACCCATTTACTATGTACAATTTTGAAGTGACGTCATCGCTTTAGTGGTGGGGATGATTCGACAAATTTTGGTTAGCGTTTTACCATCTACATGATATTCTTAATATAAGTACAAAATTTCACAACAATCGGTCGAGTACTTTCGGAGATTATCTGTCTAATAAAAATCCGTGACAACAGACGGACAGACGGACAGACGGACAGACGGACGGACGGACAGACGGACAGACGGACAGACAGACGGAAATGGGAGACCTATTTCTTCGTCTTCTAGGGGTCATGAAAGATCGAGAAAACGTAAAAGTAGAGTGTCGGCCGACGGACTCGATTACAATACTTCCTTTGCTTACGCTCGGGAAGTAAAAATAAACGTTGAAAAATAAAAATTTGAGAAATCGGAAAATTGAAGAAAACGAGAAATCATAAAATCAAAAAATTGAAAAATCAAAATTTGAGACAACAAGAAGTTGAAAAAACGAAAGTCGGAAATTCAAAAAATTGTAAAATCAAAAACTGAACACTAAAACATACATCGGAAAACCAGAAAATGGAAAACCAAGAAAATGAAAATTGAAAATCGAGAATTAAAAAAATTAAAAATCGAAAAATTGAGAAATCAGAAAGTTGAAAAAACGAAAAATTGTAAAATCAGGAATTGTAACATTGAGAAAATTGAAATTCGAGAAATTTAAAAATTGAAAATAGAAAAATTGAATAATCGAATACCAGAAACCGAAAAATCACAAAATTGCGAAATTAAAAAATTTAAACGATGAAAAATCAAAATTTGAGAAATCGGAAAATCGAAAAAAATGGGAAATCGTAAAATCAAAAAATGTAACATTAAACTATCGAACAATCAAAACATAAACCGAGAAATCGAAAATTGAAAAATCGAAACCTTTAAACGTTGAAAAATCAAAGTTGAATAATCAGAACGTTGAAAAAACGAAAAACTGTAATATCAAATCCATAATATAAAATTGAAACATCGAAATCTCAAAGAATTTAAAATCGAGAAATCCAAAATTGAAAATTGAGGAATTTAAAAACTGAAAATGGCACAATTAAAGAATAGGTTGGGAGAAACTGAAAAATTACAAAATCGTAAAATTCAAAAATCGAGGAATTGAAAAATCGCGAAATTCAGAAATCACAACTTTAAAAGACGAAGAATCGAAAAATTGTATAATAGAAAAATTACAAGTCGAAAACCTGAAGAAACGAAAATTTGAAAAATTTGGACGTTAAGAGATCGAAAAATCGAAAAAATCAAAGTTGAAAATCCGAAAAATTGTACAATCAAAAATTGTAACACTAAAAATTCGACAGATCAAAAAATTAAAAATTGAGAAATCGAGAAATTTAAAAATTGAAGAATCGTATGAAACTGAAAAATTACAAAATCGTAAAATTCAAAAATCGGGGAATTGAAAATTAGCGAAAATTAGAAGTCAAAAATTGAAAAATCGAAAAAATAAGAAGTAGGAAAATTGTATAGAAGAAAAATTACGATTCGAAAAACTGAAGAAACGAAAATTTGAAAAATTTGGAAGTTAAGAAGAAATGGAAAAAATCAAAGTTGAAAATCCGAAAAATTGTGCAATCAAAAATTGTAACACTAAAAATTCGACAGATCAAAAAATTAAAAATTGAAAAATCGAAAAAATAAGAAGTAGGAAAATTGTATAGAAGAAAAATTGCGAATCGAAAAACTGAAAAAACTAAAATTGAAAAACTTTGGAAATCAAAAAAAATTGTAACACAATTATAAAAAATTGGTCTAAAGAGTTTAGACAGTACTTCCCTCGCTGTCGGAAACTTGACGACTGCATGCCTATTGTGTTTTTTTTCTCATTACATTTTTGTAGTGGGAATTTAAAAAAAAATTGCGATGACGTCATCAACATTTTTGCAAGGACACGTATATCAGTTGGGATAGATGTAGTGTAATACTAAGAATAAAATTATTATATTCTCAAATTTTCGGGAAAATGAATTGGGTCGTTTGAATATTGATTTGTAATAATCAATAAAATAACGAAACAATTTACTCACGTATACCTACGTATCAGAGGCAACTGAAAATCGTGTATGTATAAACATTGTTAATTTAAGATGACAGGCGTAACAGCATACGTGAGAGCCAAACACAGAAACTGTAAACAAAACGACCGTCGGTTTTATTGCTTCGACTTCCGCTTATTATATAAAACATTGGGTTTTATTTTAATTCTTGACGGTGAAATTCACAATTGGTTGATTATAAACATGTCTATTTCACATTCGCGGAATCAAGTGAACGCATAAAACAAATGCAGGTCTGTAATGTTAAAGTCGATGTAAATAAGCGTGCTACCCTTATGTTTCAACCGAGTTTTTCCTTTAACAAATTTTGTGTCTACCAAATTGGGTTGGTTGGGGTGTAATACTAATAATAAGTGTTGCCTTTAATTTAATCAATAAAATAAATTGACTTCATTAATTTTTTTGAACCACCTCTTAAGAAAATCTAAAAAATATGAATGGAATGATAAATCACAAGTACAAACTCATCATATTTTTTGCATTTTAGATAGGATTTATTCAGCAAAATTTAAGGGTGACGTCATCAATTTTTTTAGGAGGGATGAACAAATACATTTTGAACAAAAGTTTACCATGCTTATAATAACTTTAAAATATTCCCAAGATTTCAAAGCATTCGGTTTTGTAATTCCTGATTAAATCGATAAAATAAATTCACGCCTTCATTAATTTTTTTGAGTCACCCTGCATATGCAAATCCAAAAATATGAATGGAATGATAAATCACAAGTACAGACTCATCATATTTTGTACATTTTAGATACGATTTATTCGGAAAACTTTTGAGCTGACGTCATCAGTTTTTTGTAGAAGATAACCAAATATATTTTGACTAAAAATTTATTATGCTCTTTATAACCTTAAAACATCTGCAAGATTTCAAAGCATTCGGTTTTGTAGTTCCTGATTAAATCAATAAAATAAATTTACGCATTCATTAATTTTTTTGAGTCACCCTGTATATGCAAATCCAAAAAATATGAATGGAGTGATAAATGACAAGTACAGGCTCATCATATTTTGTACATTTTAGATATGATTTATTCGGCAAACTTTCGAGCTGACGTCATCAAGTTTTTGGAGGGGATAAGCAAATATATTTTGACTAAACATTTATTATGCTCTTTATAACCTTAAAACATCTCCAAGATGTCAGAGCATTCGGTTTTGTAGTTCCTGATTAAATCAATAAAATATATTTACGCATTCATTAATTTTTTTGAGTCACCCTGTATATGCAAATCCAAAAAATATTAATGGAGTGATAGTTCACAAGTACAGACTCATCATATTTTGTACATTTTAGATATGATTTATTCCACAAACTTTTGAGCTGACGTCATCAAGTTTTTGGAGGGGATAAGCAAATATTTTTTGACTAAAGATTTATGATGCTCTTTATAGCCTTAAAACATCTGCAACATTTCAAAGCATTCTGGTTAGCAGATTAAAAATTAAATTTCAAAATGTTGTTTTATAATTTTGATTTTTTTTCCAAAAATCTGGACGTTTCGGGTGAAAAGTCGATTCAGAGTTGTAAACTACATGTGTAGGACTATGTTATTTTATACAATTGAAAACCCATTTACTATGTACAATTTTGAAGTGACGTCATCGCTTTAGTGGTGGGGATGATTCGACAAATTTTGGTTAGCGTTTTACCATCTACATGATATTCTTAATATAAGTACAAAATTTCACAACAATCGGTCGAGTACTTTCGGAGATTATCTGTCTAATAAAAATCCGTGACAACAGACCGACAGACGGACAGACGGACAGACGGACAGACGGACGGACAGACGGACAGACGGACAGACGGACAGACAGACGGAAATGGGAGACCTATTTCTTCGTCTTCTAGGGGTCATGAAAGATCGAGAAAACGTAAAAGTAGAGAGTCGGCCGACGGACTCGATTACAATACTTCCTTTGCTTACGCTCGGGAAGTAAAAATCGAAAAACTGTATAATAAAAAAAGTGCAAATAGAAAAACTGAAGAAACGAAAATTTGAAAAATTTGGAGATCAAGAAATTGAAAAACCATCCAAAACATCAAAGAACTTAAAATCGGGAAATGGGAAACTGAAATCGAGAAACTTAAAAATTGAAAATGGAAAAATTGAAGAATCGGTTGACAGATCGAAAAATGACAAAATCTGGAAATTGAAAAATCGCGAAATTGACAAATCATAACTTGAAAAATTGCAAATCGAAAAACTGAAAAAACCAAGTTGAAAAAATTGGTCTAAAGAGTTTAGACAGTACTTCCCTCGCTGTCGGAAACTTGACGACTGCATGCCTATTGTGTTTTTTTTCTCATTATATTTTTGTAGTGGGAATTTAAAAAAAAATTGCGATGACGTCATCAACATTTTTGCAAGGACACGTATATCAGTTGGGATAGATGTAGTGTAATACTAAGAATAAAATTATTATATTCTCAAATTTTCGGGAAAATGAATTGGGTCGTTTGAATATTGATTTGTAATAATCAATAAAATAACGAAACAATTTACTCACGTATACCTACGTATCAGAGGCAACTGAAAATCGTGTATGTATAAACATTCTTAATTTAAGATGACAGGCGTAACAGCATACGTGAGAGCCAAACAGAGAAACTGTAAACAAAACGACCGTCGGTTTTATTGCTTCGACTTCCGCTTATTATATAAAACATTGGGTTTTATTTTAATTCTTGACGGTGAAATTCACAATTGGTTGATTATAAACATGTCTATTTCACATTCGCGGAATCAAGTGAACGCATAAAACAAATGCAGGTCTGTAATGTTAAAGTCGATGTAAATAAGCGTGCTACCCTTATGTTTCAACCGAGTTTTTCCTTTAACAAATTTTGTGTCTACCAAATTGGGTTGGTTGGGGTGTAATACTAATAATAAGTGTTGCCTTTAATTTAATCAATAAAATAAATTGACTTCATTAATTCTTTTGAACCACCTCTTAAGAAAATCTAAAAAATATGAATGGAATGATAAATCACAAGTACAAACTCATCATATTTTTTGCATTTTAGATAGGATTTATTCAGCAAAATTTAAGGGTGACGTCATCAATTTTTTTAGGAGGGATGAACAAATACATTTTGAACAAAAGTTTACCATGCTTATAATAACTTTAAAATATTCCCAAGATTTCAAAGCATTCGGTTTTGTAATTTCTGATTAAATCGATAAAATAAATTCACGCTTTCATTAATTTTTTTGAGTCACCCTGCATATGCAAATCCAAAAATATGAATGGAATGATAAATCACAAGTACAGACTCATCATATTTTGTACATTTTAGATACGATTTATTCGGAAAACTTTTGAGCTGACGTCATCAGTTTTTTGTAGAAGATAACCAAATATATTTTGACTAAAAATTTATTATGCTCTTTATAACCTTAAAACATCTGCAAGATTTCAAAGCATTCGGTTTTGTAGTTCCTGATTAAATCAATAAAATAAATTTACGCATTCATTAATTTTTTTGAGTCACTCTGTATATGCAAATCCAAAAAATATGAATGGAGTGATAAATGACAAGTACAGGCTCATCATATTTTGTACATTTTAGATATGATTTATTCGGCAAACTTTCGAGCTGACGTCATCAAGTTTTTGGAGGGGATAAGCAAATATATTTTGACTAAACATTTATTATGCTCTTTATGACCTTAAAACATCTGCAAGATTTCAGAGCATTCGGTTTTGTAGTTCCTGATTAAATCAATAAAATATATTTACGCATTCATTAATTTTTTTGAGTCACCCTGTATATGCAAATCCAAAAAATATTAATGGAGTGATAGTTCACAAGTACAGACTCATCATATTTTGTACATTTTAGATATGATTTATTCCACAAACTTTTGAGCTGACGTCATCAAGTTTTTGGAGGGGATAAGCAAATATTTTTTGACTAAAGATTTATGATGCTCTTTATAGCCTTAAAACATCTGCAACATTTCAAAGCATTCTGGTGAGCAGATTAAAAATTAAATTTCAAAATGTTGTTTTATAATTTTGATTTTTTTTTCAAAAATCTGGACGTTTCGGGTGAAAAGTCGATTCAGAGTTGTAAACTACATGTGTAGGACTATGTTATTTTATACAATTGAAAACCCATTTACTATGTACAATTTTGAAGTGACGTCATCGCTTTAGTGGTGGGGATGATTCGACAAATTTTGGTTAGCGTTTTACCATCTACGTGATATTCTTAATATAAGTACAAAATTTCACAACAATCGGTTGAGTACTTTCGGAGATTATCTGTCTAATAAAAATCCGTGACAACAGACGGACAGACGGACGGACAGACGGACAGACGGACAGACGGACAGACGGACAGACGGACAGACGGACAGACAGACGGAAATGGGAGACCTATTTCTTCGTCTTCTAGGGGTCATGAAAGATCGAGAAAACGTAAAAGTAGAGAGTCGGCCGACGGACTCGATTACAATACTTCCTTTGCTTACGCTCGGGAAGTAAAAACGAAAAATTGTGATTTTGACTAACGATTTACCATGATTACAATAACCTTAAAATCTTTGCAAGATTTCAGAGCATTCGGCTTTGCAGTTTGAAAGTTAATTGGTTGTTGTACAATTTTGATCTTTTTCCAAAAATCTGGACGTCTGGAGTCGAAACTGAACACGGATTCGTATACCACAAGTGCAGTGCAAAATTTCCTCAAACCAAATTTGTCAGTTTCCAAACAAACCCCTCCCGCTTCACACCCCCAACCCCGTCCCTAATGACTGATCGATATCCCAAATCTCACGACATCTCTCTCCCTCGACCCAAGCCCAAAATGAGTGCAAGAGCCGGCACAGCACCGACCGGCAGCGTCCATAAATTCCGTGCCTCTTTTTTCCCTCTTCCTCCAGCTCGGCCGAAAAAAAAAAGTGTTTGGCGTGCAGAATGCAGCAGCGTGCGAAATTCGAGCGACTGCATGGTCGTGACGCGATCTTGCAGGCGCGTGACCGCACCAAGACTTTTCTTCACGCATGGTTGGCCATCCGGCCGTGTCCCTAAACGCAATCCGCTCTCATTACATCGAATTATTATTATACACATTATTGGGACCGGGAAAAATGCGCCGCCATTAAGCGGAGGGGGCCACGATATACACCTATAGGCAAAAACGACAGTCGTAAATAACGGAAGCTGGATCTGGTGTACTTATTATTATTAATGTGTGGTGTGGGAATAATGAGGTGATGATTGTCTCAGATCTGTTTCGTTCCTCGTTCTTCCGACTTGTCGTCACAGCCCCACCCCCTCTCCAACCCCGACCCCCAATAATGGCCCTCTTTATTGCCTTCTTATTCTGATCCAGATCAAACCCCTTGCTCATTTATAAGTCTTTCCGAACGAGCTCACGAACGACACATGATTGTGTCTTTATTAGAAGATCTCTTCTATCTCACGAAACATCGTCATAATTTCCCGACCGGCAATTTCGTTTCGTCGTGGTCGCTTTGGCGAAAAACCCCCTCGAACAAAGTGTCTTTGTTTCTCCAGACCGACCGTATTTAGGAAAATTGGGTCGTCACGAGTGACCTACATCGACGGCAGTGCGACGGGGGCGGCGAGGGCGCACGTGGAGATGAGTGGCGGCGCACTGCCCTAAACGATTTCGGGTGGGGGCGGCTGCATCTATGCAGGCAGTGACAGACTTGGGATGGACGGGATCGATGGAAATTATTCCGTCTGGAGGTTAAAAGACGGGCGGGGGATGGGGATTAAGTTTCCAGAGGAAGACTGACAGAAAAATGCGCAATCATGAGTCGAAGGTGGAGTGGTGGGGGGAGGATTCAGCGCCATCTGTCACCCTCTCCAACAAAACTAAATTGACAGCGCCATCTCTCGCTTTGGTTGTTTGTGTAAGAGAAAAAAAGCGGTTCGTCTAATCGTACGAATCTCTAGCAATTAAATAATCAGTGGAATCGCTTGAAAGCAAACGACTCGTGAAATTCCGGCTACAATGAAATCTATCTGGATGTTTTGTCGTTGCGATGCACTGTCACTCGGATAAAGCTGCTGCAATCAGTGGCAATTAGACGGATTTAACCGTGTACAAACTGGAGGCATTTGCTCCATTTGTTGTGATTTGGATTAAATTAAACGCCGGCGGAGTGATAAATGTTTGACTGTTTGCGATTAGTCAGTTGGGGGTACGATCAAAAATTAGAGACGAACGGACGCTTAATTGGTTCTAAAGAGCAAGACGGTGATTCGAGGATTTTGTAGAAGTGAGGTTCAAAGATGTAATGAGGATTTCAAATTTTCACATACATGTTCTAATATTTTTTAAATTTGGACGTGCCACGATTTTTTATTTTTACAATTTTTTTGAATTTTGGAAATTAAATTTCAATTGAAACATGGAAAAATTGAAGAATCGAGTGACCGTGAAATGGATAAGGTAAACGATTATTGTAAAAATGAATCAAAAATCGTGACATTGAAAAACGAACAATTGTTGAACCGAAAAATGTTAACACCCACCCGCCCTAATCTCAGTTGTAATCAATTTTTCATTCATTTTCAGACCAAGGGGCGAAGTAACAACACTGAAAAAATGACGAAATTTTCCAAAAAAATTGTCTTCTATAGAATTTTTATCAGGTTCTAAATCTTTTGAGATGGGACAATTGTAAACATGTTTTATGTTTCTTGTTATGAAAAGAAGACTACGTATCGTAAAAAAAAGCAAAATATAAGCCCCACCCACCCACCCAGTCTCAATTGTAACGATTTTTTTATTCGTCGTGAATCAGGGGGAGGAGCTTAATTGCAATAGCGTTAATTCAATGAAAAAAAAAAATAGAATTTTCCATAGATGGTAAATCTGTGGCAGTTTTTGTAATGGGTTATCGTATAAATTGGAACCAAATGTACAAAGTTAGCTTTTCACTAAAGTTTTAGTTGGTTAATAAGGTCAGTAATGACACTGTATAAATCACGATTTTTTCCGAAAAAATGTTTTTTCTATAGATTTTTTTCATGTTACAAATTTTTTGAACTGGGGCGGCTTCAATTTATTGTAGTTTAACATGCTTTAAGTTTCTTGTTATGAAAAGAAGATTACGTATCTTAAAAAAACGCAAAATATAAGCCCCACCCACCCACCCACCCAGTCTCAATTGTAACGATTTTTTTATTCGTCGTGAATCAGGGGGAAGAGTTTAATTGCAAAATCTCTCTACTAAAATTTGCCATTGTAAACATGTTTAAGTTACTTGTTATGGAACAAAGATTACGTATGTTAAAAAAAAGACAAATAGAAGCCCCCCCGCCCATCGCCCTATCTCAGAGTAACATTCTAAAAGTAACAATTTTTCCGAAAAAAAAATTGCCTTCTGTGGAATTTTTTGAGGTTACAAATGTTTTGAGCTAGGATTTCAAATGAACTAAAGGAATTCAGTCTCAGAAAATTTTCATTTTCTTAAAGTAGCGTTAATTCACGAAAAAAATATTTCCATAGAATTTTCCATAGATGGTAAATCTGTAGCAGTTTTTTTAAAGGGTTATCGTATAAACTGGAACCAAATGGACACAGTTAGCTTTTCACTAAAGTTTTAGTTCGTTAATAAGGTCAATAATCACAATGTAAAAATCACGATTTTTTCCGAAAAAATTTTTTTTTTCTATAGAATTTTTTCATGTTACAAATTTTTTGAGCTGGGGAGACTTCAATTTGTTGTGGTTTTTGTAAAGAACTTTTATATAAACTGGATCCAAATGGACCAATCTAGCTTTCCAGATGCTACAAATGAAATAAAATCGTAAAAATACAAAATGTTGGGTATAATTTTAATCTCAAATTCACCATTTGATATTTTAAGTGTCCTATTGTAGGAAGAAAACTATATCAAGAAAAAAAACATAGATTAAGCCCCCCCCCCCCATTTCGGTTATGATGAATTTTCATTCGTTGTCAAACTGAGGGGCGGAGCGTAATTGCAAAATCCATGTCTCCCTACAAAAATTTACAACTATAAACATGTCTTAAGTTTCTTGCTATGAAAAGAAGATTACGTATCTTAAAAAAGGCAAAATATAAGCCCCACCCACCCACCCAGTCTCAATTGTAACGATTTTTTTATTCGTCGTGAATCAGGGGAGGAGCTTAATTGCAAAATCCATATTTCTCTGCAAAAATTTACCATTTTAAACATGTTTAAGTTACTTGTTATGGAACAAAGACTACGTATGTTAAAAAATTGAAAAATAGAAGCCCATCGCCCTATCTCAGAGTAACATTGTAAAAGTAACAAATTTTCCGAAAAAAAATTTCTTCAAGGAGAAAAGATCTGAATTCCATAGAATTTTCCATAGATGGTAAATTTATAGCAGTTTTTGCAAAGGGTTATCGTATAAACTAGAACCAAATGGACAAAGTTAGCTTTTCACTAAAGTTTTAGTTCGTTAATGAGGTCAGTAATGACACAGTAAAAATCACGATTTTTTCCGAAAAAATGTTTTCTTCTATAGAATGTTTTTCAGTTTCCAAATCTTTTGAGGTGGGACTTCAAATGAACTAAAGAAATTCGATTTCGCAAAAATTTCCATTTAGTTTAAAGTGGCGTTTATCCACCAAAAAAAGTCTACGTTCCATAGAATTTTCCATAGATGGTAAATCTATAGCAGTTTTTGTAAAGGGTTTTCGTACAAACTAGAACCAAATGGACAAAGCTAGCTTTTCAAAGAAGTTCAAGTTTGTTAATAAGATCAGTAATGATATTGTAAAAATGACGAATTTTTCCAAAAAAAAATTGTTTTCTATGGGATTTTCATTAGTTTCTAAATCTTTTTAAGTGGAACTTAAATTTTCATTTAGGTTAAACTAACGGTAATCCATCGAAAATTGGTCAACTTTCCATAGAATTTTCCATAGATGGTAAATCTGTGGCAGTTTTTGTAAAGGGTTATCGTATAAATTGGAACCAAATGGACAAAGTTAGCTTTTCACTAAAGTTTTAGTTCATTAATAAGCTCAGTAATGACACTGTAAAAATCACGTTTTTTTCCGAAAAAAATTTTTTTTTTATAGAATTTTTTTCAGTTTCCAAATCTTTTGAGGTGGGACTTCAAATGTTCTAAAGAAATTCGATTTCGGAAAAATTTCCATTTACTAAAGTAGCGTTTATCCACCGAAAAAAGTCTACCTTCCATAGAATTTTCCTAGATGGTAAATCTGTGGCAGTTTGTGTAATGGGTTATCGTATAAATTGGAACCAAATGTACAAAGTTAGCTTTTCACTAAAGTTTTAGTTGGTTAATAAGGTCAGTAATGACACTGTATAAATCACGATTTTTTCCGAAAAAATGTTTTTTCTATAGATTTTTTTCATGTTACAAATTTTTTGAACTGGGGCGGCTTCAATTTATTGTAGTTTTTGTAAAGAACTTTCATATAAACTAGATCCAAATGGACCAATTTAGCCTTCCAGATGCTACAAATGAAATAAAATGGTAAAAATACAAAATGATGGCCATAATTTTAATCTCAAATTCACCATTTGATGTTTTAAGTGTTCTATTGCAGGAAGAAAACTATATTAAGAAAAAAAAAATCCATATATTAAGCCCCCTCCCATGTCGGTTATGATCAATTTTTCATTCGTTGTCAAGCCGAGGGGCGGAGCGTAATTGCAAAATCCATATATCTGTGCAAAAATTTACAACTATAAACATGTTTTAGGTTTCTTGTTATGAAAAGAAGACTACGTATCTGAAAAAAGGCAAAATATAAGCCCCACCCACCCACCCAGTCTCAATTGTAACGATTTTTTTATTCGTCGTTAATCAGGGGGCGGAGCTTAATTGCAAAATCCATATTTCTCTACAGAATTTACCATTTTAAACGTGTTTTAAGTTACTTGTTATGGAACAAAGACTACGTATATTAAAAAAAAAGACAAATAGAAGCCCCGCTCATCGTCCTATCTCGGAGTAACATTCTAAAAGTAACAAATTTTTCGAAAAAAAAATGTCTTCTGTGGATTTTTTTCAGGTTATAAATCTTTTGGGCTAGGATTTCAAATGAACCAAAGGAATTCAATCTCAGAAAATTTTCATTCGTTTAAAGTAGCGTTAATTCAAGGAAAAAAATCTGAATTCCATAGAATTTTCCATAGATGGTAAATTTATAGCAGTTTTTATAAAGGGTTATCGTATAAACTGGAACCAAATGGACAAAGCTAGCTTTTCAGAGAAGTTGAAGTTCGTTAATAACATCAGTAAAATGCCATTGTAAAGATGACGAATATTTTCAAAACAAAAATGTCTTCTATAGATTTTTTATCAGGTTCTAAACCTTTTGAAGTGGGACAATTGTGAACATGTTTTAAGTTTCTTGTTATGAAAAGAAGACTACGTATTTTAAAAAAGGCAAAATATAAGCCCCACCCACCTACCCTGTCTCAATTGTGACGATTTTTTTATTCGTCGTGAATCAGGGGGAGGAGCTTAATTGCAAAATTCATATTTCTCTACAGAATTTACTATTTTAAACGTGTTTTAAGTTACTTGTTATGGAACAAAGACTACGTATATTAAAAAAAAGACAAATAGAAGCCCCGCTCATCACCCCATCTCGGAGTAACATTCTAAAAGTAGCAATTTTTCCGAAAAAAAATTTTTTCAGGTTATAAATCTTTTGAGCTAGGATTTCAAATGAACTAAGGGAATTCAATCTCAGGAAATTTTAATTTTTTTAAAGTAGCTTCAATTCAAGGAAAAAAAATCTGAATTCCATAGAATTTTCCATAGATGGTAAATCTATAGCAGTTTTTGTAAAGGGTTATCGTATAAACTGGAACCAAATGGACAAAGATAACTTTTCACTAAAGTTTTAGTTCGTTTTAAGGTCAGTAATGACACTGTAAAAATCACGATTTTTTCCGAAAAAAATTTTTCTTCCATAGAATTTTTTCATGTTACAAATTTTTTGAGCTGGGGCGGCTTCAATTCATTGTAGTTTCTGTAAAGAGCTTGCATATAAACTAGATCCAAGTGGACCAATCTAGCGTTCCCGAGGCTACAAATGAAATAAAATGATCAAAATACAAAATGTTTGCCATAATTTTAATCTCAAACTGACCATTTGATATTTTAAGTGTTCTATTGTAGGAAGAAAACTATATTAAGAAAAAAAAGCCATACATTAAGCCCGCCCCCCCATGTCGGTTATGATGAATTTTTCATTCGTTGTCAAACCGAGGGGCGGAGCGTAATTGCAAAATCCATGTTTCCCTACAAAAATTTACAACTATAAACATGTTTTAAGTTTCTTGTTATGAAAAGAAGATTAGGTATCTTAAAAAAGGCAAAATATAAGCCCCACCCACCCACCCAGTCTCAATTGTAACAATTTTTTTATTCGTCGTGAATTAGGGGGAGGAGCTTAATCGCAAAATCCATATTTCTCCATAAAAATTAACCATTCAATTCATTGTAAAAGTAACAATTTTTCCAAAAAAAAAAATGTCTTCTGTGGATTTTTTTCAGGTTATAAATTTTTTGGGCTAGGATTTCAAATGAACCAAAGGAATTCAATCTCAAAAAATTTTCATTCGTTTAAAGTAGCGTTAATTCAAGGAAAAAAGATCTGAATCCCATAGAATTTTCCATAGATGGTAAATTTATAGCAGTTTTTTGTAAATGGTTATCGTATAAACTGGAACCAAATGGACATAGCTAGCTTTTCAGAGAAGTTGAGGTTCGTTAATAACATCAGTAAAATGACATTGTAAAGATGACGAATATTTTCAAAAAAAAAAAATGTCTTCTACAGATTTTTTTTCAGTTTCCAAATCTTTTGAGGTGGGACTTCAAATGAACTAAAGAAATTCGATTTTGAAAATTTTCCATTTAGTTTAAAGTAGCGTTTATCCACCGAAAAAAGTCTACCTTCCATAGAATTTTCCATAGATGGTAAATCTATAGCAGTTTTTATAAAGGACTTTCGTATAAACTAGAATAAAATAGACAAAGCTAGGTTTTCACAAAAACTTTAGTTCGCTAATGACATTGTAAAAATGACGAATTTTTCCGAAAAAAAATGTGTCTTCTATAGAATTCTTATCAGATTCTAAACCTTTTGAAGTGGGACAATTGTAAACATGTTTTAAGTTTCTTGTTATGAAAAAAAGACTACGTATCTTAAAAAAGGCAAAATATAAGCCCCACCCACCCACCCAGTCTCAATTGTAACGATTTTTTTATTCGTCGTTAATTAGGGGGAGGAGCTTAATTGCAACATCCATATTTCTCTACAGAATTTACCATTTTAAACGTGTTTTAAGTTACTTGTTATGGAACAAACACTACGTATATTAAAAAAAAAAGACAAATAGAAGCCCCGCTCATCGCCCTATCTCGGAGTAACATTCTAAAAGTAACAAATTTTCCGAAAAAAAATTGTCTTCTGGGGAATTTTTTCAGGTTATAAATCTTTTGGGCTAGGATTTCAAATGAACCAAAGGAATTCAATCTCAGACAATTTTCATTCGTTTAAAGTAGCGTTAATTGAAGGAAAAAAGATCTGAATTCCATAAGATTTTCCATAAATGGTAAATTTATAGCAGTTTTTGTAAAGGGTTATCGTATAAACTGGAACCAAATGGACAAAGCTAGCTTTTCAAAGAAGTTGAAGTTCGTTAATAACATCAGTAAAATGACATTGTAAAGATGACGAATATTTTCAAAAAAAAAATGTCTTCTATAGATTTTTTTTCAGTTTCCAAATCTTTTGAGGTGGGACTTCAAATGAACTAAAGAAATTCGATTTCGGAAAAATTTACATTTATTTTAAAGTAGCGTTTATCCACCGAAAAAAGTCTACCTTCTATAGAATTTTCCATAGATGGTAAATCTATCGCTGTTTTTGTAAAGGACTTTCGTATAAACTACAATAAAATAGACAAAGCTAGGTTTTCAGAAAAGCTTTAGTTCCTTAATAAGGTCGCTAATGACATTGTAAAAATGACGAATTTTTCCGAAAAAATTTTGTCTTCTATGGGATTTTCATTAGTTTCTAAATCTTTGGAGGTCGAACTTCAACTTTCATTTAGGTTAAACTAGGGGTAATCCATCGAAAATTGGTCAACTTTCCGTAGAATTTTCCATAGATGGTAAATATATAGTGGTTTTTGTTTATGAAGAAGAAGAACTCGATTATGATGATCTAGCATAAAGTTACGTATACCACATGTTACAAATGCTAAAAATACAAATTCTTGGGCATACTTTTAATCTTAAATTCACCATTTGATATTTTAAGTGTTCTATTGTTGAAAGAAAACTATATTTAAAAAAAATGCATAGATTACGCCCCACCCACCCGCCCCGATCTCGGTTGTGATGAATTTTTCATTCGTTGTCAAACCGAGGGGCGGAGCATAATTGCAAAATCCATATTTCCCTACAAACATTTACAATTGTTAACATGTTTTAAGTTTCTTGTTATGAAAAGAAGACCACCTATATTAAAAAAAAAAACAAAATATAAGCCCCACCCACCCACCCTGTCTCAAATGTGATGATTTTTTTTATTCGTCGTGAATCAGAGGGAGGAGCTTAATTACAAAATCCATATTTCTCTATAAAAATTTACCATTTTAAACATGTTTTATGTTACTTGTTATAAAAAAAAACTACGTGTATTAAAAAATATATATTTTTTTTATTCTTCGTGAATGGGAGGGTGGCAAAAAATTTATTTTCAAAACCCTTATTTCTCTATAAGATTTATCGTGTGAAACATGTTTTTAAGGATCGCGTTGTTGAAAAAAGCTGTATGTATTAAAAATAACAATGATTAAGCGAAAAAGTCTATCTTCTATTGAATTTTTATCATATTCCAATTCTATATGGCTACTTTTAAACTGACTTCAAATTGACTAGAACGAAAGCAAACCTTGACTTTTAGAAGCTTCATTTCGTTTAAAATAACGCTAATCCAAGGAACAGATTTAATAAGAATTAAACCCCGAAAGTCAGAAACTAAAAACCGCCAAAACGCCGCAGATCGCGGCCCTGAACAAGCCCCGCCGCCGCCCCCGACCCCGTCGAGAAAGCGGCGAGACAAAGAAAATGGATACGTCGGCGCGCACTATGCCGGCGTGCATTTCCTAAACACGACGCCGCGGCGTCTTCGGCGTCACGACGCATCGCGTCGCTGCAGGCGCGTCGAGATGCTGTTCCTGCTGCTCCTGCTGCTGTTCCGGTTGTGCGTACTGCTGTGGCTAATACCGGAATCGATCCGGGCAGTGCAGTGGGGCAGAGTGGAGTAGGTCCGGACCACCGGATCGATACACCCGTCTGCTAGCTTCCCTTCTTCCTCTTCCTCTGCTCCTTCTTCGCGAACGGCCAGACGATATCCATTAATTATTTGGTTCCACTTGGGTGCGGGATGAGGCGAGGATTACGGGTCCGGAGGGGATTTCGAGCCCGGAATTATTGTTATAATAATTTATCGTATCACAACAAGTAGTTGAAATTTGGCATTTAAACGAACAGTCTGATCGTGTTAGTCGGAGCCCTGGCTTAGCACAGATAGATCGGAGTAGTGACTGTAAAATAATAATAATTGTCGAAATTCTGTCCTTTTTTGCACCACTGCGTCACTTAAGACGCCATTCTCCGTCTCTCTCTCTCCCATCCGGCTTTTGTTCTCTAGATAACGCCGTTAATGTTCCTGGTGCAACGTCTAGTTCGTGAGACGCAATTATCGATGTTGGTCGGGCCACATTCGGTCAAACCGCCCCCCGCCGCCCCCGAAGTCCCACACAACTTCGTGACCTCGCCAGACTCGCAATTGTCTCTTATCATCGAGTGCGCCTTCTATCTCCCGTCTAATGTATTCGCATACAGGGCGTTCGTCCGTCGTATACCGAGTGTCCCGCAAAGCAATCTCGCGTCATGCATTATTCTCAAAGGCGGCCAGCCCGGGTCATGAATAATAGAAATGGGCTCAAAGCTGCGAAAATCATTACCTTTGTTCCTCTCTCCGATCCGGAATTTTTGCGCATACGGTAATAAACACGTTATTTCGAACGGTGTAATTTTCTCAAATACCACCCAGATCATGGTTTTAATGAGTACAAGACCTTTATTACCGTGGATTAAAGACCATATAAGTGTTAAATATCTTTCTAAGGCTAAATGGATGAGTTAATGATAGCGTTTACGGAGGATCGGTACTGCGTTCCTGCTATCTGGCGGTAAATAGGTGCTTATTTATTCTCGTACTGGGATGGTTAACATGTTAATAGCGTCCTGGACATGTTTGAAGAGCACGGTGGGCCGTGGTGGAAAAGATCGGGCGTCTCTGGAAAGGTTATTCCGCGAGCGGTTGAGAGTGGCGGCAAATCGGCATTCCGGAGAGAACGACGAAAGCGAAGTTTGGGCCGTGGTGGAAAAGATGCGTGCGTTTCTGGACTATGTACCAGAAACTGAGTATTATTTTCTGGATGATCCAAAAGATACGCAAAATGCAAGAAAATAGTTTTTCTGTGGTGGAAAATACACGTGCTCGTCTAGAAAGTTTATACTATACAAGAAACACAATTTATCACAGAAAATGTTCATTAAATAATATAAGCATACGAAATATCTCAATATACATAGTGTTCGAAAATGCAATCTCTGATGCGAGAAAAAGTAGAGAACAACCAAACTCTCTCGATATGTGCAAAATTTGCATGCAGCATCATTTTTTTCTGTTTCACACAATGTAAACTTCAATAAATACACGCACTCCTAAATATACAGGATGTTTCGAATATTCAGAAGTAGTGTTTTTGCGCTCTATCTATAGCTACTCCTGTCTAAAAAAATATAAGAAACATAATAAAAAATGGTTTTCCTTGGTGGAAAAAACACTAGTGGGGTCGGAATATTTAAAAATTATAACAACAGTCAAAATATAGATTTTAGGCCCAGCGTAATAAATCTGGAAAATTCATCACAGGAAATGTTCATTAAATAATATAAGGATACGAAATATCTCAATATACAGGGTGTCCGAAAATGCAATATCTGATGCGAGAAAAAGTAGAGAACAACCAAACTCTCTCAATATCTGCAAAATTTGCATGCAGCATAATTTTTTTATGTGGTGGAAAACACGCCTACATTTCTGGAAAATTTATCACAGAATATCAATTTCGCTAAATATTTGCACTTGTAATAGCTCAACATACAGGGTGTTTAGAATATCTAGCAACGCTGCTTGTGAATTCTGTTTATACTTTGATCTGCGAAAAATATAAGAAACAAAACAAAATATTTTTTTCTGTGGTGGAAAAAACACTAGTGTTGTCGGAATGTTGAAAAATTATAACAGTCAAAATATAGATTTTAGGCTCAATGTAATAAATCTGGAAAAATTATCGCAGCAAATGTCCATTTATTTAAAATTGTAGGCATTCAAGTACCTAAATATACAGACTGTCCGAAAATAAAAGTTTTAGATTTGAGGTAAAATAGAAAACGTTCAAACTGTTTAATTGTGTACGTTTGCTGTGGTGGAAAAGACAAATACGTTTCTGGAAAGTTTATCACACAATGTAAACTTCAATAAATACACGCACTTGTAATACCTAAATATACAGGATGTTTCGAATATTCAGAAGTAGTGTTTTTGCGCTCTATCTATAGCTACCCTGTCTAAAAAAATATAAGAAACATAATAAAAAGTGGTTTTCCTTGGTGGAAAAAACACTAGTGGTGTCGGAATATTTAAAAATTATAACAACAGTCAAAATATAGATTTTAGGCTCAGTGTAATAAATCTGGAAAATTTATCACAGAAAATGTTCATTAAATAATATAAGGATACGAAATATCTCAATATACAGAGTGTCCGAAAATGCAATCTCTGATGCGAGAAAAAGTAGAGAACAACCAAACTCTGTCAATATGTGCAAAATTTGCATGCACCATAATTTTTTCTGTGGTGGAAAACACGCCTACATTTCTGGAAAATTTATCACAGAATATCAATTTCACTAAATATTTGCGCTTGTAATAGCTCCACATACAGGGTGTTTAGAATTACTAGCAACGGTGTTTGTGCATTCTGTTTATACTTTGATCTGCGAAAAATATAAGAAACAAAATATCTTTTTCTGTGGTGGAAAAAACACTTGTGTGGTTAAAAAATTTAAAAATGGTAATAGTAGTAAAAATGTAGATTTAGGTTCAGTTTGGAAAATTTATCACAGAAAATGTACATTTATTTAAAGTGTAGGCACTTGAAATACCTAAATATACAGGTGTCCGAAAATAAAATTTTTGATGCTATATAAAATAGAGAACAAACGAACTCTCTAAATATGGTCAAAATTTCCATTTAATATAATTTTTTCTGTGGTGGAAAAAACACTTGCTTTTCTGAAAATATTATTATCAAAGAGTATAAACTTCACGACATACATACCTAAACATACAGGGTGTTTAGAATTTCTAGCACTGGAGTTTTCGCATTCTGTCTATACTTCAATTTACGAAAAATATGAGAAACAAAATTCAATATTTTTTCCTTGGTGGAAAACGCACGTGTGTGATTAGAATTTTAAAAACTGATGAAGTAGGAAAAATGTAGATTTAGGCTCAGTACCATAAATCTGGAAATTTAATCATAGAAAATGTTCATTAAATAATACGAACATGCGAAATATAAAAATATACAGAATGTCCGAAAATAAATTCTTTGATGCAATAAACAACTTACTTTTCTGGAAATTTTATCAAATAATATAATAAACTCCACGAAACACACACACCTGTCATACCTAAACATACAGGGTGTTTAGAATGGTTAGCACTGGAGTTTTCGCGTTCTGTCTATACTTCGATCTACGAAAAATATAAGAAACAATATTAAATATTTTTTCCTTGGCGGAAAAAGCACACATGTGATTAAATAATACGAACATGCGAAATATAAAAATATACAGGATGTCCGAAAATAAACTCTTTGATGCATTTAACAATAGAGAAAATCCAAACTCTTTAAATATCTGCAAAATTTCCATGCAATATAATTTTTTCTGTGGTGGGAAAACCACTTACTTTTCTGGAAATTTTATCAAAAAATATAATAAACTCCACGAAACACACACACCTGTCATACCTAAACATACAGGGTGTTTAGAATGTCTAGCACTGGAGTTTTCGCGTTCTGTCTATACTTCGATCTACGAAAAATATAAGAAACAATATTAACTATTTTTTTCCTTGGCGGAAAAAGCACATATGTGATTAAATAATACGAACATGCGAAATATGAAAATATACAGGATGTCCGAAAATAAACTCTTTGATGCATTAAAAAATAGAGAAAATCCAAACTCTCTAATTATGTGCCAAGTTTGCATAACTTTTTCTGTGGTGGAAAAACACTTGCGTTTCTGGAAAGTTTATCATAGAATACACGCACTTGTAATACGTAAACATACCTTGGTGGGAAAAATATCAGGAATATTTGTAAATAATATACTTTTCTGTGGTGGAAAAAACACGTACGTTTCTGGAAAGTTCGCCTTAAAATATATACTCCAGTAAATACAAGCACTTGAAAAATTTAAATATACAGGACGATCCCGTACACATTTGAACAAGTTAACTATACAGGGTGTTTAAAATTAACTATACTGAACTATTTCTAAACCTGAATCCATAACATCAAAGTGTAAAATTTGAACCATCACATTTTCAATTGAGCATTTAACACCACCTCCAGCCACCTTGAAAAACCGCCAGTTTCGCCGCCGCCGCCTCCTTAATAGAAAATCCCGATTGAATGCCCCTCGAGTCGTCGATGCCAGACAGCCCTCGCCGCCCACCCCCAGCCCCAACCCTTAGGCCATGGCGTGCGTCTGACGAGTGACCTCAGGTGACCTCCGAGGTAAGACGCATCAGGCCGCAGTGCAACGGGCGTCCCGACGCCAGGTCCTTAAACTCGTAACCTGGTAGACGGCGGCTCGACAGCTCGCAGTTCGAATCCTGCCCCAGGACGTTCACCCGGGCTTTTGTCATCGTTTGTCTGCGGGAAAATCGGGATCGGGATCCCATCCGACGGGAAACGGAAACGCCGGAAAGCCGGGAGCTGGAGTTTAGCTATTAACTATCAATTGCTTTTCGGTGCGCCGTAAAAAGAGTGCGTGTTACGTGGAATAGCTAGTTCTATTGTAACTATAATTGTTTTTTGATAGTTAAAATTTCGCTTAGTTAGTAGTCAATCTAACCATAATTGCTATTTTCCGTTATCATGACGATTGTTACAAATGGAGAAACAAACTAACTAGTTGTAGCGCAAACGAAGGCAAAGTCTATAATTTGTCAATTAACTATCAATAACTGTTTTGATAGTTATAGCAAATTACCAATCCGATTATTTTTTATAGTTAAACTACGTTTTTTAACTTGTTACTCCTTTTTGTCGTTATTATTATGATCTCTACACTTATAACCAACTAGTGATAGTTAATGCAAACAACGTCTACAAAGTTTATATTTGGGCGGAGAATTGTCATGGTCCAAAAGTATCATAGCTAAAAATGCTATTTTTATCAACTAACTCTCAATAACTGTCTTGATAGTTATAGCAAATTACCAATGCTGTTACTTTTGATAGTTAAACTTCGCTTTTTAACTTGTTATTCCCTTTTGTCATTATTATTATCTTCTTTAGACTTGTAATCAACGATTCTTATGAACGGCAAAAAACTAACTAGTGATAGTTAATGCAAGCAAAGTCTAGAAAGTATTTATTTAAGTGTAGAATTGTATTGTAGTCCACAGGTGTCATAGCTACAACTGCTGCTTTTATCAGCTAACTATCAATAACTGTCTTGATAATTATAGCAATTTACAAATGCCGTTATGTTTGATAGTTAAACTTTGCCTTTTAACTTGTTATTCCTTTTTTGACATTATCTCTATACTTATAACTAATGATTGTTATAAACGGCGAAAAAACTAACTAGTGATAGTTAATGTAAACACACAGTAGAAAGTCTATATTTGGGCGTAGATCTATGTTATAGTCCACAAGTATTATAACCACGTGCTATTTTTTGTCAATTGTTATAACTCTCTTGATAGTTATAGCAAATTACTAATGCGGTTAATTTTGATAGTTGTACTTCGCTTTTTAACTTGTTACTCCTTTTCGTTATTATTACTATTATTATCATCTCTACATTTATGACTAAAAATTGTTAAAAATGGCGGAAAAACTAACTACTGATAGTTAATACAAGCAAAGTCTAGAAAGTCTATATTTGAGTTTAGAATTGTGTTACAGTCCACAAGTTTTATAGCTACATATGCTATTTTTTGTCAATTAACTATAGATAACTGTCTTGATAGTTACAGCAAATTATTAATGCGGTTATTTTTGATAGTTGAACTTCCCTTATCATGACGATTGTTACAAATTGAAGAATAAACTAACTGGTTGTAGTGAGCGCAAACGAAGGCAAAGTCTATAATTTGTCAATTAACTATAAATAACTGCCTTAATAGTTATAGCAAATTACTAATGCGGTTACTTTTGATAGTTGAACTTCGCTGTTTAGCTCGTTACTCCTTTTTGTCATTATTATTATTATTATCTGTACACTTGTAATATAGATTGCTAAAAATGAGAGAGTCTACATTTCTGCGTCGAATTGTGTTATTGTCGTATAGCAAGTATCATAACCACAAGTGCTATTTTTATTAATTAACTATCAATAACTATCTTGATGGTTATAGCAAATTACTGCGTTTATTTTTGATAGTTAAATTTTGATTATTAACTTGTTGCTTCTTTTTGTCATAATTATTATTATTGTCATTTCTACATTTATAGTTAACGATTTTTCTCTATAAATGGCAAAACAACTAACTAATGATAGTTAATGCAACCAAAGTCTATATATTTTTTTAAACAGTTTAAAAAATGAGACATTGAGAACTGAGGAAAACGAAAAACTCAAATAACGAAAAATTGAAATCAAAAAATCTAAAAATCGTAAATTCGGAAAATTGAAAAATGGAAACATTACAAAATCGTAAAATAAAGAAACTTCAAATAAAAATGAAACTGAGAATTGGAAAATTCAAAAGTTTAAAAATCTAGAAATTCAAAAACTTAAAAAAATGAAAGATCGAAAAATTGAAACAATGAAAAATTAAATTATCTAAAAATTGAAAAAGTGTAAATTAGGAAATTTGATAAATTTAAAGAAATGAAAATTGAGAAATTGAGTAATATAGAGACTGAAAAATCAAAAGTCAAAATTAAAAATTGTGAAATTAAAAAAACTGGAATTGGAAAATTCAAAAGTTAAAAATCTAAAAATTGAAATATTTTAAAAAATGAAAAATTGACAAATCGGGAATATGAAAAATCGGTGAATTGAAATAATGACAAATTAAAAAATCTAAAAATCGAAAAATTGAAATATTAAAAAGAAACAAAATTTGAGAAATCAAGAAACTGAAAAATCAAAAAATTATAATATGGAAAAATTAAAGAAATGAACTGAAGAATTAAAAGCTAAAAAATCAAAAACTGAAAAATCGAAAAATTTCAAACTGGAAAATCGGAAAATGGCAAAAGTTTAAAATTGAAAAAACTGCGAATTGGAAAATTCAAAAGTTCAAAAATGAAAAAATTGAAAACTTAAACAATCGAAAAATTAAAATATCTAAAAAGCGAAAAATTTTAAATTCGGAAAATTGAAAAATGGAAATATTACAAAATTTAAAGAAACGAAAATTAAGAAACTGAGTAATTCAGAGTAATTGGAAAATCGAAAATTTTCAAAATTGGAAAATTCAAAAGTTAAAAATCTATAAATTGAAATATTTTAAAAAATAAAAAATTGACAAATCGGGAAAATGAAAAATCGGTGAATTGAAATAATGACAAATTAAAATATCTAAAAATCGAAAAATTGAAATATTAAAAAGAAACAAAATTTGAGAAATCAAGAAACTGACTGAAAAATCGAAAAATTATAAAATGGAAAAATTAAAAAAATGAAGAACTGAAGAATTAAAAGTTAAAAAATCGAAAACTGAAAAATCGGAAAATTTCAAACTGGAAAATCGGAAAATGGCAAAAGTTTAAAATTGAAAAAATTGCGAATAGGAAAATTCAAAAGTTCAAAAATGAAAAAATTGAAAAGTTAAATAATCGAAAAATTAAAATATCTAAAAAGCGAAAAATTTTAAATTCGGAAAATTGAAAAATCGAAATATTGCAAAATTTAAAGAAACGAAAATTAAGAAACTGAGTAATTCAGAAACTGAAAAATCAAAAAATTGAAAAATCGAAAATTTTCAAAATTAGAAAATTCAAAAGTTAAAAATCTAAAAATTGAAATATTTTAAAAAATAAAAAATTGACAAATCGGGAAAATGAAAAATCGGTAAATTGAAATAATGACAAATTAAAATATCTAAAAATCGAAAAATTGAAATATTAAAAAGAAACAAAATTTGAGAAATCAAGAAACTGAAAAATCAAAAAATTATAAAATGGAAAAATTAAAGAAATGAACTGAAGAATTAAAAGTTAAAAAATCAAAAACTGAAAAATCGGAAAATTTCAAACTGGAAAATCGGAAAATGGCAAAAGTTTAAAATTGAAAAAACTGCGAATAGGAAAATTCAAAAGTTCAAAAATGAAAAAATTGAAAACTTAAACAACCGAAAAATTAAAATATCTAAAAAGCGAAAAATTTTAAATTCGGAAAATTGAAAAATCGAAATATTGCAAAATTTAAAGAAACGAAAATTAAGAAACTGAGTAATTCAGAAACTGAAAAATCGAAAAATTGAAAAATAAAAAATTTTCAAAATTGGAAAATTCAAAAGTTAAAAATCTAAAAATTGAACTATTTTAAAAAATAAAAAATTGACAAATCGGGAAAATGAAAAATCGGTGAATTGAAATAATGACAAATTAAAAAATCTAAAAATCGAAAAATTGAAATATTAAAAAGAAACAAAATTTGAGAAATCAAGAAACTGAAAAATCAAAAAATTATAAAATGGAAAAATTAAAGAAATGAACTGAAGAATTAAAAGTTAAAAAATCAAAAACTGAAAAATCGGAAAATTTCGAACTGGAAAATCGGAAAATGGCAAAAGTTAAAAATTGAAAAAACTGCGAATTGGAAAATTCAAAAGTTCAAAAATGAAAAAATTGAAAACTTAAACAATCGAAAAGTTAAAATATCTAAAAAGCGAAAAATTTTAAATTCGGAAAATTGAAAAATCGAAATATTGCAAAATTTAAAGAAACGAAAATTAAGAAACTGAGTAATTCAGAAACTGAAAAATCGAAAAATTGAAAAATCGAAAATTTTCAAAATTGGAAAATTCAAAAGTTAAAAATCTAAAAATTGAAATATTTTAAAAAATAAAAAATTGACAAATCGGGAAAATGAAAAATCGGTAAATTGAAATAATGACAAATTAAAATATCTAAAAATCGAAAAATTGAAATATTAAAAAGAAACAAAATTTGAGAAATCGAGAAACTGACTGAAAAATCGAAAAATTATAAAATGGAAAAATTAAAAAAATTAACTGAAGAATTAAAAGTTAAAAAATCAAAAACTGAAAAATCGGAAAATTTCAAATTGGAAAATCGGAAAATGGCAAAAGTTTAAAATTGAAAAAACTGCGAATAGGAAAATTCAAAAGTTCAAAAATGAAAAAATTGAAAACTTAAACAATCGAAAAATTAAAATATCTAAAAAGCGAAAAATTTTAAATTCGGAAAATTGAAAAATCGAAATATTGCAAAATTTAAAGAAACGAAAATTAAGAAACTGAGTAATTCAGAAACTGAAAAATCGAAAAATTGAAAAATCGAAAATTTTCAAAATTGGAAAATTCAAAAGTTAAAAATCTAAAAATTGAACTATTTTAAAAAATAAAAAATTGACAAATCGAGAAAATGAAAAATCGGTGAATTGAAATAATGACAAATTAAAAAATCTAAAAATCGAAAAATTGAAATATTAAAAAGAAACAAAATTTGAGAAATCAAGAAACTGAAAAATCAAAAAATTATAAAATGGAAAAATTAAAGAAATGAACTGAAGAATTAAAAGTTAAAAAATCAAAAACTGAAAAATCGGAAAATTTCAAACTGGAAAATCGGAAAATGGCAAAAGTTTAAAATTAAAAAAACTGCGAATAGGAAAATTCAAAAGTTCAAAAATGAAAAAATTGAAAACTTAAACAATCGAAAAATTAAAATATCTAAAAAGCGAAAAATTTTAAATTCGGAAAATTGAAAAATCGAAATATTGCAAAATTTAAAGAAACGAAAAAAAGAAACTGAGTAATTCAGAAACTGAAAAATCTAAAAATTGAAAAATCGAAAATTTTCAGAATTGGAAAATTCAAAAGTTAAAAATCTAACAATTGAAATATTTTAAAAAATAAAAAATTGACAAATCGGGAAAATGAAAAATCGGTGAATTGAAATAATGACAAATTAAAAAATCGAAAAATCGAAAAATTGAAATATTAAAAAGAAACAAAATTTGAGAGATCAAGAAACTGAAAAATCGGAAAATTATAAAATGGAAAAATTAAAAAAATGAAGAACTGAAGAATTAAAAGTTAAAAAATCAAAAACTGAAAAATCGGAAAATTTCAAACTGGAAAATCGGAAAATGGCAAAAGTTTAAAATTGAAAAAACTGCGATTTGGAAAATTCAAAAGTTCAAAAATGAAAAAATTGAAAACTTAAACAATCGAAAAATTAAAATATCTAAAAAGCGAAAAATTTTAAATTCGAAAAATTGAAAAATCGAAATATTGCAAAATTTAAAGAAACGAAAATTAAGAAACTGAGTAATTCAGAAACTGAAAAATCAAAAAATTGAAAAATCGAAAATTTTCAAAATTGGAAAATTCAAAAGTTAAAAATCCAAAAATTGAAATATTTTAAAAAATAAAAAATTGACAAATCGGGAAAATGAAAAATCGGTGAATTGAAATAATGACAAATTAAAAAATCGAAAAATTGAAATATTAAAAAGAAACAAAATTTGAGAAATCAAGAAACTGAAAAATCGAAAAATTATAAAATGAAAAAATTAAAAAAATTAACTGAAGAATTAAAAGTTAAAAAATCAAAAACTGAAAAATCGGAAAATTTCAAACTGGAAAATCGGAAAATGGCAAAAGTTTAAAATTGAAAAAACTGCGAATAGGAAAATTCAAAAGTTCAAAAATGAAAAAATTGAAAACTTAAACAATCGAAAAATTAAAATATCTAAAAAGCGAAAAATTTTAAATTCAGAAAATTGAAAAATCGAAATATTGCAAAATTTAAAGAAACGAAAATTAAGAAACTGAGTAACTCAGAAACTGAAAAATCGAAAAATTGAAAAATCGAAAATTTTCAAAATTGGAAAATTCAAAAGTTAAAAATCTAAAAATTGAAATATTTTAAAAAATAAAAAATTGACAAATCGGGAAAATGAAAAATCGGTGAATTGAAATAATGACAAATTAAAAAATCGAAAAATTGAAATATTAAAAAGAAACAAAATTTGAGAAATCAAGAAACTGAAAAATCGAAAAATTATAAAACGGAAAAATTCAAAAAATGAACTGAAGAATTAAAAGTTAAAAAATCAAAACTGAAAAATCCGAAAATTTCAAACTGGAAAATCGGAAAATGGCAAAAGTTTAAAATTGAAAAAACTACGAATTGGAAAATTCAAAAGTTCAAAAATGAAAAAATTGAAAACTTAAACAATCGAAAAATTAAAATATCTAAAAAGTGAAAAATTTTAAATTCGGAAAATTGAAAAATCGAAATATTGCAAAATTTAAAGAAGCGAAAATTAAGATACTGAGTAATTCAGAAACTGAAAAATCGAAAAATTGAAAAATCGAAAAACTTCAAAAGTGAAAAATTGGGAAATCGGAAAAATAAAAAATCCAAAACTTAAAATAACGAAAACTTAAAATACATATCTAGAATTCGCAAAAATGGGAAAAATTAAAAATCATAAAACAGAGTATGTAACTTAAAATAAAAAATTTTAAAGTTGAAAAATCGAAAAATTGAAAATATTAAATTTAAAAACTGAAAATACAGTAATGATCACTTATAGCGAACCTGGTTAAAGCGAACTTCCTGATATAACGAACCAACTTGCAAAGTACGAACTGAAGTACCATAAGATACGTGTTATTTTTTTCCGATTATAACGAACTCGCTTATAGCGAACTTTCGGATAAAACGAACCAAATTTTTAATATTTAAGAAAAAAAAATCGTTTATAACGAACTTTTTCACCAGTCAGCTTTATCTCGACAATAGTCATGAACACTTTTGTGTGAATCTATTAGATCCCGTCAATTTTATCAGTATGGCATGGCAAAAAGTATCAGAACAAACAATTGCTGTTTCTCCAGTGTGAGGAAAAATTTGAACCAGGGGTGAGATTTTGTTTCTACCGATACAATACGATACGATACGAAGCGATAAATGACAAGGACGAAAATATAAATTTCAGATGCGAAAGAAAAAGACGACCACATTTTATCGGTACCGATATTTTATCGTTATAGAAACAAAATCCCACCCCAGAAGACGAACTACTATTGGTTGAATGGCTGAGAAAGCATTCTGACTATGAATTTGATATCGACTTCGAAGAATACGTCTATTTTGACGATATTTTAGTGAAGTCTGAAATTTTGGATGATGCTGCTGTTGTAGAATTAGTTCAATGCAACATTCAAACAGAAGATGAGACTGAAGACGATGATGATAACGAAGAAGAAGAAGAAAAAGAGGGAACGATCCCAAAACCCTCTTAAATTAATCTTTCTCACAAGAAGCAACGTAAAATTTGAGATTATTTTAAGTAACAACTTGTATTTTTAATCAACTTTTTATTAATCAAGTCTTTTTTCTTATATGTACTACTGTATTATTATCTTTACATGTTTATATTTTTGTAATACTTTTAAATGTTGCATCCTGAAATACGTAGTTCAGTTTATGAAAGTATGTATTGATTTTTTTGAGATCATTTATAACGAACTTCGGATATAACGAACTACTTTTCCCAGTCCCATGAGGTTCGTTATAACCGAACATTACTGTATATAAAAAATAGAGGAAATAAAAAAAAGTTGTAAAAGTGAAAAATTGTAAATTTAAAAATTTTTCAAACTTGTTACTTCATTTTTCATTATTATTATCATCTCTACACTTATAACTAACGGTTGTTATAAATGGCGAAAAAACTAACTAGTGATAGTTAATGCGGGAAAAGTCTGGACAGTCTATATTTGAGCGTAGAACTGTGTTATAATCCAGAAATATCATAACTACAAGTGCTATTTTTTTCAATTAACTATCAATAACAACTGCCTTAATAGTTACAATAAATTACCAGTGCTGTTACTTTTGATAGTTAAACTTCGCTTTTTAACTTGGTGCCCCTTTTAGTCAATATCATTATTATTTCTACACTTATAACTAACGATTGTTCTAAACGGTGAAAAAACTAACTAGTGATAGTTAATGCAAACAAAGTCTAGAAAATCTATATTTGGCTGTATTTTGTTTTATAGTGTCAAATAGTATAGCTACAAGTGCTACTTTTTATCATTTAACTATCAATAAATGCCTTGATAGTTAAAGCAAATTGCCACTACGGTTATTATAATTAATCGCTCGAAGTTATTGTGGACAATATCCATTTTCTGCTCGACTTAAGAGCATTTCAGCGTCGAACAAAGAGGGATGGGTGGGTGGGTGGGCCTCCGCCCTTCGCCGCCACTGCCCACAACAAAAGCTGGCCCCCATTTCCCTGCAAGCATCGCCTTTGTGCTCTCGCCCGTCCGCTTTAATTTACTTTTCTTTAAGATATCACGTTGATGTCGACACGTCTTAGCTATCAGACGTCTCGGAACCTCTTAGTAAATATGGCACGTATAAGTCTCGCGTAATGTCTGGCAAAAGTGCAATAAGGACGCTTGCACATTACGTGCATTCGTCGCTTCTAGACGACGAATCTAGTTTAGTGCAGCGCGTGCTTTACGGTAACGAACAAGCCGAGAATGCGAATTGATTTATTTGGGAGATATCATCATCGGCGTTTCAACCTAAGAGGAACGAGAGAGATAAGGTATGACGATTAGCCACCCACTGAGCGGGAGGTGTGGGAAAATGGGAAAGTTTGGAGGGTTTTGGGGTGGGTAGGTCCGGGTTGGGTGAGAAGAGGGGAATCGCTGCATTAGTCGAAAGATTTTTTAAATTGTAGTGATGATTTTGTAATGTAGTGGAATTATGTGGTGTATTTCTTGTGGCGACTCCCCTCTCCGGCTTGCACGGACTTACTAAAAATCGACAGCGGTGCTCAAACGTCCCATCGGGTGATTTATGTTGTAAAAATGTTTTCTACTACCAGTGGGAGGGACTCGTACACGCAGTATTTAATTGAAAGCGTGATTTATTTAAAACTTTTGAGAGCGCTACTTCCCATGACAAGCAATTAATTTCGCAAAAGTGCTAACGGTCCGTTAGTTTGGTGGCCGGAAGTGTTCTTATCACCCAAAAGCAAGCGTCCGAATGAGATGTTACGATCCAGACAGCTTCTTGCGGTTTGTGCTGACTTAATGAGAACACGCACTGCTTGTCTTACACTGAATTAAATCAGAATACATGTTTACATTACGTGCCTGCAGAATGCGAATTTTTTTCTCTTGTGTTGGTAGTAAATGACACGAGTCTAGTAAACCGACGATGTTTAATATGTGTAGTAGTTGATTATTTATTGTGACGTCTGCGCGAGATGAGATCTCGCAGATAATGCCCTCCGAGATTCCTATCTCAGGATCTTTCATTGTTCAAGTCTTGTTTAAATAATTCGTGATCACGGTAAACGGTAGTTCACTGGAAGTTGTAATAGTGAAAAATGGCCGCCCTGCATCTGCGTGAGCGCTTAGGGATTTTTATTATCCGCGGGTGGTCCACGCTCCCGCGAATTTTTACTAAACTGATGTTACCTGCACTCGAAAGCACACCAAACCGACCGAACGAATCGTCGATGCAACCGAAACCAGTCATCAAAGGGTGCCAATCTTACGCTCAAGCGGTAGCACAAATTGACAAAGAGCTGCAGAATGCACACGGTTTGTGAAAAAACCGCTGCATCGACACTGCACTCAAAGACACCAGCGGTCGGAATTTATTTACGGATGAGCAATTAATTCATCACAGAAAAAAAATTGTACCGTGTGATGGCGGCTTTCGCTTTGAAACGAAATTCCCTAAATCGTGGCAGGCGGTTTACACTAGGAAACGGTTTTTTGCGGCACGTGACCCCTGCCAGGTTCTTCCTTGTTGGCCGTGGTGGTTATTAACATAAGACGTGCAGCACGGTTCTTTCTGGGTAATCACAACCCACTCTTCAGCCCACGTACGTCAGGTTTATTTGTGTGGACTGTCACTTGGTGCGTACGGTAGTACAATGGAAGCAAACAACGAGAAAACACGAAATATATATGTGAGGTCACAAAAAACAAACTAAATAAAATAATAAACGACACAAAACGCTTAAAACGCGAAATTTTGTTTATCGAAGATAGGCAACCAATAATACACGCAGTGACACTTGAATCGCGATTCAAAAGTGGCGCCACTGCAGTTCCCACGCTTGCCACACCCACGAACATGGCAGCACCAGTTAACAAGTTGTTGTGGTTTATAGCAAAATTGCAATAATTTTCAAAAAGTGGCCCCTTCCGAGCCGTCCTTGCGCCCTCAGTGCACCCACGCAGCCCCCGGTGCCCCAAAATGTACTAAAACCGCCACCGCGCGCCCCCTCGAAATCAACCATTTTGAATGTTGGAGCCCCAAAACCACCCAACCAAGGTAATCCGACTTTTGCACCACGTTATCGACCAGTAATCACCCCCCAAACCAAAAACTAGACTAAGTGGCAGGCCCACCAACCCCCCAAAAAAAGTCAACATAACCTCAAAAGTCAAGCATGGAAGAGAACATTTTAGGCTGTGAAACCGTCGACGAGGCGTACAGTCTCCTCCAAAACGGAATCCTCGTCGAAACGAGCAAAGGGTATCATTTTCGTCGCACTTTCTCACGCAAACCTAACCTCACTTTTTCCAGACTTGTGTGTATGTCCCTCACCGACGCACTCTCCTCCGATTTAAACCTCTCCGAAGAAGACCTCAAAAACGTCGCCTCGGAGCTCATCTCCCAGCAGAACATCGCAGTGCCCAATAAAACTTTCAAGACCTCGGTTAATTTTGACAGTGATGGTTTTTCGAGCGAGTGCAGCGACGTGAGTTTCACGTCGGCCTCGAGCGTCTCGAGCTACATCACCCTGACCTCCACGACCCCTTCCACGAGCAAAGAGTCCAAGTTTATTACGATTTTGCCGACGAAGATTTCCAATGGGAAGCCCCCGGATCCGGTTAAAAGCGAGATCGTGGCGCCGGCGATCAGCGACGTGCACAAGCCCCCCAAGAGACGCGGGGGGTGGCCGAAGGGGCGGAAGCGCAAGCCTGAGCTGAAAAATCTGCCCCCGAAGGCGCCGGCCACCGGGTACAATCTGTACTTGAACGAGCAGCGCAAGCTGTTTAAGGATAGCAATTTGGTGTTTCATGAGATTACGAAGATCGTGGGGAATAAATGGTCGAATTTGAGTTTGGAGGAGAAGAGGCCGTATTTGGCGAAGGCGGAGGAGGATAAGAGGAGGTATAGGGAGGAGCTGAAGCAGTATAGGCAGTCGGATGCTTATAGGGCGTATTTGGCCAAAAAGAGGAGGGATAGGTTGCAGAATAATGTGTTGTCGGAGAGCGACATGGATGCCACTGATGAAATAGATGTAAGTAAGCGAGGTTTCATGACCCGTAGAGTATGAAAAAGTAAGTCCCCGTTTCCGTCTGTCTGTCGTCTGTCCGCATTAGGAATATCGTGTAGATGGTAAAACGATAAGCAAAATTTGGCCAATCATCCCCACCAAGAATAGGATGAATAAATTTTATAAGTAAGGTATTCCTATACTTGTGGTTTATGAATCCGCGTTGAGTTTTTATCCTAGACATCGAGGTTTTTGGAAAAAATCAAAATTTTACCAATTTTTCGTTTTCCCGATTTTTAGAATTCTCAATTTTTCGATATTTCAGTTTTGGGACTTGTCAGTTTTTAGTTTTCTAATTTTAAAATTTTTAGATTCCCTAAATTTTGGATTTTTTATTTTTCGATTTTTCAATGTTTCGTTTTTCGAATTTTTCCATTTTTCGATACTTCAATTTTTCGATTTTTATTTTTTTTTCCAGTGTTATCAGTTTGTCGCTTTTGGTTTATTTCGATTTCTCGATTTTTAAGTTTTTTGACTTCTCGACTTTTCAATTTCTCTATCTTTTGATATTTTGATTTCTCGATATTTCAATCTTTCAATTGTTCCATGTTTCGATTTTTAAGCTCTTCGGTTTTTCGATTTTTCAATGTTTTGATTTCCCAATTTTTCTGTTTCACTTTTGGGTTTTTTCAATGTCTGGATTTTTTTTAAATTTTCGATTTTAGGTTTTTTTACATTTTTCTCTGTTTTGGTTTCTCGACTTCTCGATTTTTCGATTTTCAGATTTTCCAATTCTTTAATTTTTCGATTTGATTTTTTTAATTTTCAATTTCCCGATTTTTTAAGTTTTCTCTTCAATTTTTGCACATTTTAATTATTTGATTTCTTAGATTTTTCGATTTCTCGACTTCTGATTTTTCGATTTATCGATTTTTCAATTTTTCGTTCTTTGAATTTTTCCATTTTTCGATTTTTAAATTTTTCGGTTTTCCAGTTTTATCAATTTTTCCATTTTCGGATTTTGGATTATTTTTCGACTTTTCAATTTCTCCATCTTTTGATATTTTTATTTCTCAATGTTTCAATTTCCCAATTGTTCCATGTTTCAATTTTTCGATCTAATTTTCTGAATTTTCGATTTCTCGATTTTTCTATTTTTGAATTGTTCCGTGTTTCGATTTTTAAGCTCTTCGGTTTTTCGATTTTTCAATTTTTCGATTTCCCACTTTTTCTGTTTCACTTTTGGGTTTTTTCAATTTCTGTTTTTTTTTTTTAAATCTTGGATTTTAGTTTTTTTTTTACATTTTTCGAAATTTCGATATTTTGATTTCCTATTTCTCGATGTTTCGATTTCTCGACTTCTGATTTTTTTGATTTTTCGATTGTATCGATTTTTCAATTTTTCGTTCTTTGAATTTTTTCATTTTTCGATTATTTAATTTTTCGGTTTTCCAGTTTTATCAATTTCGGATTTTGGATTATTTTGATGTCTCGATTTTTCAATTTTTCGACATTTCAATTTCTCCATCTTTTGATATTTTTATTTCTCAATGTTTCAATTTCCCAATTGTTCCATGTTTCGATTTTTAGGCTTTTCGATTTTCCGATTTTTTGATATTTCAATTTTTTAATATTTTGATTTTCCAATTTGTCCACGTTTCACTTTTGGCTTTTTTCAATTTCTCGTTTTTTTTTTTAATTTTAGATTTTTCCGTTTCCGTTTTTTTTTATTTTACATATTTCGAATTTTCAATATTTTCATTTCTTATTTCTCGATTTTTCGATTTTCAGTTCTTTAATTTTTCGTTTTGATTTGTCGACTTTTCGATTTCCCGATTTTTAATTTTTTTGATTTTTGACTTTTTCAATGTTGCAGTTTTGGGGTTTTTTAATTTTTCGATTTTAAATTTTTTTAATTTCGAATTTTTCCGTTGCCTTTTTTTACATTTTTCGAATTTTCGTTATTTCGATTTCCTATTTCTCGATGTTTCAGTTTCTCGACTTCTTGATTTTTCGATTTTCAGATTTTCAATTCTTTAATTTTTCGATCTAATTTTCTGAATTTTCGATTTCTCGATTTTTCTATTTTTGAATTGTTCCATGTTTCGATTTTTAAGCTTTGTTTTTTCGATTTTTCAATTTTTTGATTTCCCAATTTTTCTGTTTCACTTTTGGGTTTTTTCAATGTCTGGATTTTTTTAAATCTTGGATTTTAGGTTTTTTTACATTTTTCGAAATTTTGATATTTTAATTTCCTATTTCTCGATGTTTTGGTTTCTCGACTTCTCCATTTTTCGATTTTCAGATTTTCCAATTCTTTAATTTTTCGATTTGATTTTTTTAATTTTCGATTTCCCGATTTTTTAAGTTTTCTCTTGAATTTTTGCACATTTTAATTTTTTGATTTCTTAGATTTTTCGATTTCTCGATTTCTGATTTTTTGCGTGGAACTGAAAAGTATCTAAGATTGAAAATTTGAAAAATTGAATAATCGTTAAATTATAAAATACTGAATAAATAAAAGAACTGAAAAAATGAAAAATTGTCATATAAATTCGGAAAAATGAAAATTAAAGAATCGGGAAAATAAAAATTTAAAAATCGGGAAAATGAAAACTAAGAATCAAGAACTTGAAAAATTGTGGAAACGAAAAATTGAATAATCGAAAAATTAAAAATTGAAAAATTGCAGATAGAAAAACTGAAAATTTTGGAAATCGAGAAATTGAAAAAATTAAAGTTGGAAGAACGAAAAATTATAAAACTGAAACATTGAAAAATGGAAAAATCAAAAAACGAAAGAAAAAGAAAAAACGAAAAAAAAAACAATTTTTTTCGATTTTCCAACTCTTTGATGTTCAGTTTTTAATTTTTCAGTTTTTCGTTTCTGTTGTTTTGATTTTATATTTTTTTGCGAAAGTTTTCAATTTTTGGATTTGTCAGTTTTTCGATTTGCAATTTTTCGGTTTTAAATTTAAAATTTTTCAGTTTCTCGATTTTTCAATTTTTCGTTTCTTCAATTTTTGATTTGCAATTTTTCTAGTTTTCATTTTACATATTTAATAAATATAATTTTTAAATTGTTTGCATTTTTCAGTTATTGGATTTTAAAACTTTTTCATTTATTGGATTTTTCAATTTTTCGATTTTTAATTTTTCAATTTTTCGATCTCTGTGTTACAGTTTTTCGATTCTATAATTTTTCGGTTTTACAACATTTGGATTTTCCAATTTTTCGATTCATTAACTTTTTTGAATTTTGATGATTCCCGATTTTTAGTTTTTCATTTTTCGTTTCTTCGTTCTTCGATTTAGAATTTTTCGATTTTTCAACTTTTCGAATAAAAAAATGGAAAAATTGCAAAATTGTGAAAGTGAGAAATCAAAATTGAAAACTCAAAATCAAGAACTTGAAACATTGAAGAAACGAAAAATTCAAAAACCCAAAGGTTAAATAAAAATCGAAAAAGTGCAAAAATTACATTTTTAATTTTTTAATCATACATTTTTAACTTTAAAGAAATCAGAAAATCGTATAACGATTTATCGATTTTTCAATTTTTCGTTCTTTGAATTTTTCCATTTTTCGATTATTTAATTTTTCGGTTTTCCAGTTTTATCAATTTTTCCATTTTCGGATTTTGGATTATTTTGATTTCTCGATTTTTCAATTTTTCGACTTTTCAATTTCTCCATCTTTTGATTTTTTATTTCTCAATGTTTCAATTTCCCAGTTGTTCAATGTTTCGATTTTTAGGCTTTTCGGCTTTTCGATTTTTTGATGTTTAAATTTTTTAATATTTTGATTTCCCAATTTTTCTACGTTTCAGTTTTAGCTTTTTTCAATTTCTCGTTTGTTTTTTTTTAATTTTAGATTTTTCCGTTTCCCTTTTTTTTATTTTACGTATTTCGAATTTTCAATATTTTGATTTCTTATTTCTCGATTTTTAATTTTTTTGATTTTTGACTTTTTCAATGTTGCAGTTTTGGGGTTTTTTAATTTTTCGATTTTTAATTTTTCTTAATTTCGAATTTTTCGGTTGCCTTTTTTTACATTTTTCGAATTTTCGTTATTTTGATTTCCTATTTCTCGATGTTTCAGTTTCTCGACTTTTGATTTTTCGATTTTCAGATTTTCAATTCTTTAATTTTTCGATCTAATTTTTTGAATTTTCGATTTCTCGATTTTTCAAGTTTTGTCTTCTTCAATTTTTTTTACATTTTAATTTTTTGATTTCTTAAATTTTAGATTTTTCGATTTATCGACTTTTCATTTTTCTGATATTTCAGTTTCATCAATTTTTCAAATTTCAATTCTTCGATTTTTTGATATTTTGATTTCTCGATGTTTCTATTTTTCAATTGGTCTGTATCAATTTTTAAATTTCTCGGTTTTTCGATTTTCCAATTTTTAATGTTTAGATTTTTCATTTTTTGGATTTCCCAATTTTTTAATATTTCAGTGTTGGTATTTTTCAATATCTCGATTCAATTTTTCGATCCTGTAATTTTTTAAACTTTAGAACTTTGGATTTCCCCTTTTTTTATTTTTCAATTTATCAATTTTTCGTTTTTTAATATTCCATTTTTCCATTTCTCAACCTCGGTTTTCCAATGTTTAAAATTTTCGATTTCTCAACTTTTCAACACTTCAATTTTGGGAAATTTTTCATTTCTGGATTTTTTTCAATTTTTCGGTGTAATGATTTCTCAGCTTTTCGATTTCCCGGTTTTCCCATTTTTCAATTTTTCCATTTTTTTGGCCTTTCGATTTTAGAATTTTCGTTTTTTTCTAGATTTCGATTCATGAATTTTTCGATTTTTCTAAATCTCGATTTACAAATTTTTGATTTTTCGTATTTTCGATTTTTATATTTTCGAGTTTTCGATTTGTTTCCTTTCCGATTTCTCGATTTTCCAATTTTTCAATTCCCGATTTTTCGAATGTTCGATTTTTCACTTCTTCAGATTTTAGATTTTCCAATTTTTTGATGTTTCGATTTTTCAATTTTTTGATTTCCCAATTTTTTATGTTTTACTTGTGGGGTTTTTCAATTTGTCGATTTTTTAGTTTTTTAAATTTTACATTTTTCGATTTCTCGTTTTTTGATTTTGCATCTTTAGAATTTTCGATGTTTTGGTTCGTCGACTTCTCGATTTTTCGATTTTCAGATTTTCGATTCTTTAATTTTTCGTTCTGATTTTTTGATTTTTCGATTTTCTGATTTTTCAAGTTTTCTCTTCAATTTTTTTATATTTTAATTTTTTGATTTCTTAAATTTTAGATGTTTCGATTTCTCGTTTGTTTGATTTTTCGATTTTTCGACTACTTGACCTTTCAATTTCCCCATGTTTTGATATTTTGATTTCTCGATGTTTTAGTTTTCCAGTTGTTCAATGTTTCGATTTTTAGGCTTTTCAGATTTTCGATTTTCCAATTTTTTGTTTCGATTTTTCAATTTTTTGATTTCCCAATATTTCTACGTTTCACTTTTACGTTTTTTCAGTTTCTCGATCTTTTATTTTTTCTTAAATTTTAGATTTTTCGGTATCCCTTTTTTTTCATTTTACATTTTTGGAATTTTCGATATTTCGATTTTCTATTTCTCGTTGTTTTGGTTTCGCCACTTCTCGATTTTTCAATTTTCAGATTTTCAATTCTTTAATTTTTCGATTTGATTTTTTGATTTTTCGATTTCCCGAGTTTTCAAGTTTTCTCATCTTCAACTTTTTTATATTTTAATTTTTTGATTTATCGATTTTTCAATTTCATCAAATTTTCGATTTTGGGTTATTTCAATTTCTCGATTGTTCAGATTTTCGACTTTTGATATTTTTCAATTGTTCCATGTTTCAATTTTTCGAATTCTCGGTTTTTCGATTTTCCGATTTTTTGATGTTTCGACTTTTAATTGTTTTGTAATTTTTTAATTTTAAAACTTTCGATTTCTCGTTTTCTTTTATTTTTCAGTTTTTCGATTTTCAATTTTTTTTAATTTTGATTTCTTGATTTTTCAATTTTTCCATTTTTTTAATTTTCGATTTTTGGAATTTTTGATTTATCACTTCTTCTATTTTTCAGTTTTTAGACTTTTCAATTTTTTAACTTTTCGGTTTCCAACTTTTACATTGCTCAATTTTAGGCTTTTCAGTTTTTTTGCTTTTCAATTTTTCAATTTTCAATCTTTTGACTTTCCGCAAGATTTTAGTCTAATTTTTCGACTTTCAAACTCTCAATTATTCGATTTTCCGTTTTTCCATCTTTTGGTTTTTACTGTACAGGTAAAAACAAAAATCCCAATATTCAATTTTATAATTTTCCAAAAAAGCGATATTTATTACTTCACGGATGGGGGAAGTTCTACCCAAATAACCTTCCACTATTTTATCTAACTAATTTGACCCTAAGGAGGAAGATAACGAAGAACTTTATTGCCGCACGTGCGACCAGTGGTTCCACAACCTCCACAACAAGCGCGAGCACTTGCAGGGCCGCCAACACACCCAATCCGTAGCCGGTGACATGAAAAAAGAACTAGACCACTCGGCTTCCGACAGCGGGATTTTGAGCACCTCCTTGGACGAGTCCAGCCTGGACGCCATGCCCCACGTTGCCAACCCAAAGGACGAAAAAACCCCATCCGTCGCCGACTGCGTGGTCGGTTTGGTGAGCGCCGTCTCTAGTAAGTCTACCCCTTTCGATTTCAGTTGGTAATCGTGATTTTATAGAGCGCGAAAATGAAATCAAAAGTCTACAGAGACGTCTCCAGGACACGTCGATGACTCACAACGCCCTCTGCCAGCAGCTGAACGCACTAAGCAAGCGACACGCTAAGTTGAAGAGTGACTTAAGTCACTTGAAGGAGGAGGAGAGGAGTATGGAGGCCAAAGTGGCTCAGCTGTGGCAAGTGCCTAGTTGGTTTATTATCACGGATTTTAATACGGAGACGTCGACGGATTTTAACGAGGGGAGTGAGTGAGGGGGGGTTTGGGGGACTGAAGATATCAAAAGTCACTGTTCCATATATATATAGGATCTAAAATAGATTTGTTATAACCGATCCTAATTTGTTTAATGATGTTTATTAATATGTGAAATTTGTAACAATCAATACAATTAAATAAAAGGATTTTTCGAAAACGGAAGTGAGGTTAGGACGGGTTAACCTCATTTCGACATTATCGGGTCTGTTATACAGGGTGTGTTCGTGTTTTTGAACCTGGAAGCGTTACGAAATAGTTTATTCTTAAATTATATACATATCAGGCTTAAGAATGATAAACAATGTATATCGTATGTTCTTAAAAAAAAAAACAAAAATATTTGAAATTATGAGTATTCTACCACCAGTGTACTATCACAGTTTGGGCACTTCACAACCGCCTCTTCCTCCAAAATCGAGCCGTTCTTCAGTTTGGCAAACACCGTGGAGCACTTCATACATTGGTACTTCACGTCGTCCTCCTTCTTGGGGGTCCTTGAATTAATTTTATTTTTGACTCTGGCCACGAAAGCCTCGATTTCGTCCTCGAAAACGTAAATTCTCTGCTTCCTATCCTTCCTCATCGTCTCAAAATCCATCTGGACCGTCACCCCCTCGTCGATGATCTCGCAGCTGAGGATGCTGTCCACGTGCCACTTATCCCTTTCGTTGCTCGTCGAGCACTCCCTCTCCGAGAGATGCGTTTGCCCCACGACCAGAAGCACCGGCTCAGTCTCATTTTTGACAGTCGCCAGATAAATACTCTCCTCCTCCACGTCCGGCTCCTCCATGCTAACATCCGGAGTGTCCACTTCATTATACTCTTCGTTGATATTCTCGTCGTCGACCTCCACCTCTTCAGCTTTCTCCACTTCGTCCTTGTGCGAGGTGAAATCCCCGGAGTAGATGGTAAAGTCGGCTTCGTACGGGCTGGTGGACAACCCCACGGCGATGCCTTCCAACCCCAGCACGTCTAGTAAGCCGCTCTGGGAGTTCAGCCACGACTCCCCGAACTTCTCGTGGAGGTCCTCGATTTGCCTCTTCGTCTCCAAGTACTGCCTCTGACCCGTTGGGAGCCGCTCGTCGCGGCTCTCCCTCACGGCGTTCTCCTCCTCGATCACCACGTGCCGCACCCGGCGCACCTTGTCGCTCGCGAGGTTGACGGAGTCGGTGGCGAAGGTGCCCCCTCTGGCCTGGTGGGGGTGGTAGGACCCCGCCAGGTGCTTCTCGCTTTTGGTCAAGGCGGCGTTGTTGAGCACGAAGTGGGTGGAAGCGGTGTTGGTGTGGAGGTAGCTGGCGGTTCTGTTGCGGTGGTTTGGGTGCCAGCTCAGGGGGTTGTTTTGGAGGTTGAGCCACTGGAGGGTGGCTAAGTGGGAGAGAGTGAGGAGGGATTTGTGCTCGACGAGGCAGTTGTTGCTGAGGTCCAGCACCCATAAATTGGTGAGGGTGCGCAGGCCTGCTAGGTCCTCGATGAAGTTGTTCTTGAGGATGAGGTTCTGAAAAATCGAAAAATTAGGGATTTTTTTGGTAAGGTTGGTGTTAGGTTTGTCTTATGTCAACTGTCAAGCTTCAACTGTCACAGGTTATTTTGACAGAACTTCCCTCGCGCCGAAGTCTAGCCCAACAATTCCCGTTTCTGTGAAAATTTTTTTGTTTCAAGTTTTCACCTTTTCATTTTTCAGTTTTTCGATTTCTAACTTTTGGATATTTTAATTTTTATATTTTTTCGTTTAATTTTTCGGTTTGAAATTTCACGAGTTTGCAATTTTTCGTGCCTCCATTTTCCATTTCAGTTTTTTATTTTCTTTATTTTTTCAAATTTTTTACTATTTCAGGCTTCTTATTGCTCATCCTATTATGAAATAATATTGTAAAAGGAACCCGCCGAAAACAAAGATTATTATTTATTTTTTCAATTTTTCGATTCTTTAATTTTTCATTTCTTCAAATTTTTCGGTTTTTAAGTTTTTCAAATTTGAACTATTTCCATGTTTTTCGATTTCCTGTTTTTTTCCAATTTTTCGTTTCTTTAAATTTGACATTTTATGATTTTCTGAATTTTCCATTTGTCAAATTTTCGATTTTTCAACTTTTAAACACTTCAACTTTTGGAATTTTTGGATTTTTCGATGTCCCGATCGTTTGATGTTTCGATTTCTCGGTTTTCCGATTTGTCTACTTTTTTGAAATTTCGAAAAATTTTTATTTTTCCATTTTTGGATTTTCGATAATCAACATTTTTTTATTTGGAATTATCAAATAACAATTCTTGTTCCACGTTTTAGTTTTTTGATTTTTCAAAAAAATGGGAGAATCAAAAGTTCGAAATTTCAAAGATTTTTTATTTTTCCATTGTTTGACTTTTCTATTTGTCGAAATACATTTTTTTTATTTTAAATTATAAATCATTCAATTTCACCATTTTTCAACATTTCAATTTTAGAATTTTGATTTTTTATTTTTCAATTCTTGGATTTTTCCATTTTCCGACTTTTCAATTTTAGAATTTTTTATTTTCCGACTTTATATTTGGTTTTTTATATTTCGATTTTTGGATTTTTCGAAGTCTCGATTTTAAAATTTTTAATTTTTCGATTTCTCGGATGTTCGTGTTTTCGAGTTTCCAATTTGTCTCCTTTTCGATTTCTCCATTTTTCAATTTTTGGAATTTTTCGGTTTTCGATTTCTCGGATTTTCGTTTTTTCGAATATTTGATTCAATTTTTCGAATTTTGGATTTTTCAATTTTTCAACACTTCAGTTTTTGGAATTCTTTGAATTTTCCAATGTTTGGATATTTTTATTTTTACTTTTTGGTTTTTCGATTTAAAAAAAAAAATTGAAAAGTCAAAAATTTGGAATTTTGAAAATTTTTTATTTTTCCATTTTTTGAATTTTCATTTTTTCGATGCTCAAAAGTTTTTATTTTGAATTATACATTTTTCAATTTCTCCATTTTTCAACGTTTCGATGTTTGGATTTTTCCATTTCTCGCCTTTGTGTTTCGTTTTTTTCTTATTCCGATTCTTGGATATTTCGAAATTTCCATTTTCAAGTTTTTGATTTTTCGATTTCTCGAATTTTCGTTTTTTCGATTTGATTCAGTGAATTTTCAATTTGTTTCCTTATCGATTTCTCAATTTTTAAATTCTCAATTTTTGGAATTTTTTGAATTTTTCAATTTTTTGATATTTTAATTCTAGTTTTTGGTTTTAGTTTTTCGATTTTACAAAAAAATGGAAAAACCAAAAATTCGACATTTGGAAAATTTAAATTCGACATTTGGAAAATTTTGGATTTTTCCATTTTTTTGGATTTTCGACATTCAAAATTTTTTTATTTTGAATGGTCATTTTTTTTCAATTTTCAATATTTAGATTTTTCGACTTTTCAATTAAGTCAAATATTTCGCTTTTTCTCTATTTAGATTCTTGATTTTTTCGATATTCTCCAATCTCAATTTTCAAATTTTGGATTTTTCGGTTTTGCGATTTCTCGGATTTTCGTTTTTTCGAATTTTGGATTTTTTATTTATCGAATTTTCTATTTTTCAATTTTCGATTTTTTGACTTACCGGAAGATGTTATTCAATTTTTTCGATTTTCAAACTCTCGGTTTTAGTTGTTCGTTTTTTCAATTTTAGAATTTTCAGTTTCATAATTTTTCAATTTTTCGTTTCGGTTTTTTATTTTCTTTATTTTTACAATTTTTCGATTTTTTTTATTGTTTCGATTTTATAATCTTTTGTTTTTTCCGTTTTTCGATCTCTAAATTTGGGATATTTTAATTTTTATATTTTTTCGTTTAATTTTTCGGTTTGAAATTTCACGAGTTTGCAATTTTTCGTGCCTCCATTTTCCATTTCAGTTTTTTATTTTCTTTATTTTTTCAAATTTATGACTGTTTCAGCCTTCTTATTGCTCATCCTGTTATGAAAATAATATTGTAAAAGGAACCCTCCGAAAATAAAGATGATTATTATTATTTATTTCTTCAATTTTGCGATTCTTTAATTTTTCATTTCTACAAATTTTCGTTTTTTAAATTTTACATTTTTTTAATTCATCTTTTCGGTTTTTAAATTTTTCAAATTTGAGCTATTTCCATGCTTTTCGATTTCCTGTTTTTTCCAATTTTTCGTTTCTTTAAATTTGACATTTTTTGATTTTCTGAATTTTCCATTTCTCAAATTTTCGATTTTTCAACTTCTCAACACTTCAATTTTTTGATTTTCGGATGTTTTAATTTTAGATTTTTCGGTCTGTCGATTTTTTTACTTTTCAATGTCCCGATCGTTTGATGTTTCGATTTCTCGGTTTTCCGATTTGTCTACTTTTTGGTTGGTCAAAATATTGAAAAATCAAGTTTGAAATTTCGAAAAATTTTTATTTTTACATTTTTGGATTTTCGATAAACAAAATTTTTTTATTTGGAATTATCAAATAATAATTCTTGTTCCACTTTTTAGTTTTTTGATTTTTCAAAAAAATGGGAAAATCAAAAATTCGAAATTATTTATTTAAGTTTGACTTTTCTATTTGTCGAAATACAATTTTTTTATTTTAAATTATAAATCATTCAATTTCACCATTTTTCAACATTTCAGTTTTAGAATTTTGATTTTTTTATTTTTTAATTCTTGGATTTTTCCATTTTCCGACTTTTCAATTTTAGAATTTTTTATCTTCCGACTTTATATTTGGTTTTTTATATTTCGATTTTTGGATTTTTCGAAGTCTCCATTTTTGGATTTTTCGAAATCTCGATTTTCAAATTTCCAATTTGTCTCCCTTTCGATTTCTCAATTTTTCAATTTTTGGAATTTTTCGGTTTTCGATTTCTCGGATTTTCGTATATTTGATTCATCAAATTTTCGATTTTTCAATTTATTTGCTTTTCGATTTTTCAATTGTCAATTTTTCGAATTTTGGATTTTTCAATTTTTCAACACTTCAGTTTTTGGAATTCTTTGAATTTTCCAATGTTTGGATATTTTTATTTTGACTTTTTGGTTTTTCGATTTTTCAAAAAAAATTGCAAAGTCAAGAATTTGGAATTTCGAAAATTTTTCATTTTTTCATTTTTTGAATTTTCACTTTTTCAATCCTCAAAAGTTTTTATTTTGAATTATGCATTTTTCAATTTCTCCATTTTTCAACGTTTCGATGTAAGGTGTTTGGATTTTTCGACTTTCGATATATTTTATTATATTTCGATGTTTGGATTTTTCGAAATTTCCATTTTCAAATTTTTGATTTTTCGATTTTCGAATTTTCAATTTGTTTCCCTATCGATTTCTCAATTTTTTTATTCTCAATTTTTGGAATTTTTCAATTTTTTGATATTTTAATTCTAGTTTTTGGTTTTAGTTTTTCGATTTTACAAAATATGGAAAAACCAAAAATTCGACATTTGGAAAATTTTTGATTTTTCTATTTTTTGATATTCAAAATTTTGTTATTTTGAATTATTTTTTTCAATTTCCAATATTTAGATTTTAGATTTTTCGACTTTATATTTCGCTTTTTCTCTATTTCGATTCTTGAATTTTTAGATATTCTCGAAATCTTTTTGCGATTTCGCGGATTTTCGTTTTTTCGAATTTTGGATTTTTCGATTTCTCAAAATTTCCAATTTTTCACTTTTTTCATTCTTCAGTTTTTAGAGCTTTCCAATTTTTTTACTTTTGGTTTTTTCGGTATTCGAATTTTCAATTTTTCCATTCCTCAGTTTTTCGGTTTTTCATTTTTTTACATTTCAATTGTTCTTTTTCATTTATCGAATTTTCTATTTTTCAATTTTCGATTTTTTGACTTCCCGGAAGATGTTATTCAATTTTTTCGATTTTCAAACTCTCGGTTTTAGTTCAGTTTTCGATTTTTCAATTTTTCGATGTTTTAATTTTAGATTTTTTGGTTGGTCAAAAAAATCGAAAAATCAAAAGTTTGAAATTTCGAAAAATTTTATTTTTAATTTTTGGATTTTCGATAATCAAAATTTTTTTATTTGGAATTATCAAATAACAATTCTTGTTCCACGTTTTAGTTTTTTGATTTTTCAAAAAAATGGGAGAATCAAAAGTTCGAAATTTCAAAGATTTTTTATTTTTCCATTGTTTAACTTTTCTATTTGTCGAAATACATTTTTTTTTTATTTTAGATTATAAATCATTCAATTTCACCATTTTTCAACATTTCAATTTTAGAATTTTGATTTTTTATTTTTCAATTCTTGGATTTTCTTCCCACTTTATATTTGGTTTTTTATATTTCGATTTTTGGATTTATCGAAGTCTCGATTTTTGGATTTTTCGAAATCTCGATTTTCAAATTTTTAATTTTTCGATTTCTCAATTTTTCAAATTTTGGAATTTTTCGGTTATCGATTTCTCGGATTTTCGTTTTTTCGAACATTTGATTCATCAAATTTTCGATTTTTCGAAATTCGAATTTTGGATTTTTCAATTTTTCAACACTTCAGTTTTTGGAATTCTTTGAATTTTCCAATGTTGGATAGTTTTATTTTGACTTTTTGGTTTTTCGATTCTCAAAAGTTTTTATTTTGAATTATGCATTTTTCAATTTCTCCATTTTTCAACGTTTCGATGTTAGGATTTTTCCATTTCTGGCCTTTATATTTCGTTTTTTTCTTATTTGGATTCTTGGATTTTTCGAAATTTCCATTTTCAAATTTTTGATTTTTCGATATTCGAATTTTCAATTTGTTTCCCTATCGATTTCTCAATTTTTCAATTCTCAATTTTTGGAATTTTTTGATATTTTAATTCTGGTTTTTGGTTTTAGTTTTTCGATTTTACAAAATATGGAGAAACCAAAAATTCGACATTTGGAAAATTTTTGATTTTTCCATTTTTTGATATTCAAAATTTTGTTATTTTGAATTATAATTTTTTTCAATTTCCAATATTTAGATTTTAGATTTTTCGACTTTATATTTCGCTTTTTCTCTATTTCGATTCTTGAATTTTTAGATATTCTCGAAATCTTTTTGCGGTTTCTCGGATTTTCGTTTTTTCGAATTTTGGATTTTTCGATTTCTCAAAATTTCCAATTTTTTACTTTTTTCATTCTTCAATTTTTAGAGCTTTCCGATTTTTTTAATTTTGGTTTTTTCGGTATTCGAATTTTCAATTTTGCCATTCCTCAGTTTTTCGGTTTTTCATTTTTTTACATTTCAATTGTTCTTTTTCATTTATCGAATTTTCTATTTTTCAATTTTCGATTTTTTGACTTCCCGGAAGATGTTATTAAATTTTTTCGATTTTCAAACTCTCGGTTTTAGTTCAGTTTTCGATTTTTCAACACTTCAATTTTTGGATTTTTCAATTTTTCGATGTTTTAATTTAAAATTTTTTGGTCTGTCGATTTTTTGACTTTTCAATGTCCCGATCGTTTGATGTTTCGATTTCTCGGTTTTCCGATTTGTCTACTTTTTGGTTGGTCAAAAAAATGGAAAAATCAAAAGTTTGAAATTTCGAAAAATTTTATTTTTACATTTTTGGATTTTCGATAATCAAACTTTTTTTATTTGGAATTATCAAATGACAATTCTTGTTCCACGTTTTAGTTTTTTGATTTTTCAAAAAAATGGGAAAATCAAAAGTTCGAAATTTCGAAGATTTTTTATTTTTCCATTGTTTGACTTTTCTATTTGTCGAAATACATTTTTTTTTTTAATTTAAATTATAAATCATTCAATTTCACCATTTTTCAACATTTCAATTTTAGAATTTTGATTCTCGAGTTTCAAATTTTTAATTTTTCGATTTCTCGGATGTTCGTATTTTCGAATTTCCAATTTGTCTCCTTTTCGATTTCTCAATTTTTCAATTTTTGGAACTTCGGTTTTCGATTTCTCGGATTTTCGTTTGTTCGAATATTTGATTCAATTCTTCGAATTTTGGATTTTTCAATTTTTCAACACTTCAGTTTTTGGAATTCTTTGAATTTTCCAATGTTTGGATATTTTTATTTTGACTTTTTGGTTTTACGATTTAAAAAAAAAAATTGAAAAGTCAAGAATTTGGAATTTCGAAAATTTTTGATTTTTTCATTTTTTGAATTTTACACTTTTTCGATCCTCAAAAGTTTTTTATTTTGAATTATGCATTTGTCAATTTCTCCATTTTTCAACGTTTCGATGTTAGGATTTTCGATTTTTCGACTTTCGATATATTTTTTTATATTTAGATGTTTTTCGAAATCTCGATTTTCAAATTTTTAATTTTTCGATTTCTCAATTTTTCAAATTTTGGAATTTTTCGGTTTTCGATTTCTCGGATTTTCGTTTTTTCGAATATTTGATTCATCAAATTTTCGATTTTTCGAAATTCGAATTTTCAATTTATTTGCTTTTCGATTTTTCAATTGTCAATTTTTCGAATTTTGGATTTTTCAATTTTTCAACATTTCAGTTTTTGGTTTCTCGATTCTCAAAAGTTTTTATTTTGAATTATGCATTTTTCAATTTCTCCATTTTTCAAAGTTTCGATGTTAGGATTTTCGATTTTTCGACTGTCGATATATTTTTTTATATTTCGATGTTTGGATTTTTCCATTTCTGGCCTTTATATTTCGTTTTTTTCTTATTTGGATTCTTGGATTTTTCAAAATTTCCATTTTCAAATTTTTGATTTTTCGATTTCTCGGATTTTCGTTTTTTCGAATATTTAATTCAGTGAATTTTCGATTTTTCGATATTCGAATTTTCAATTTGTTTCCCTATCGATTTCTCAATTTTTCAATTCTCAATTTTTGGAATTTTTTGATATTTTAATTCTAGTTTTTGGTTTTAGTTTTTCGATTTTACAAAATATGGAAAAACCAAAAATTCGACATTTGGAAAATTTTTGATTTTTCCATTTTTTGATATTCAAAATTTTGTTATTTTGAATTATAATTTTTTTCAATTTCCAATATTTAGATTTTAGATTTTTCGACTTTATATTTCGCTTTTTCGCTATTTCGATTCTTGAATTTTTAGATATTCTCGAAATCTTTTTGCGATTTCTCGGATTTTCGTTTTTTCGAATTTTGGATTTTTCGATTTCTCAAAATTTCCAATTTTTCACTTTTTTCATTCTTCAGTTTTTAGAGCTATCCAATTTTTTTTCTTTTGGTTTTTTCGGTATTCGAATTTTCAATTTTTCCATTCCTCAGTTTTTCGGTTTTTCATTTTTTTTACATTTCAATTGTTCTTTTTCATTTATTTCAATTTTTGATTTATTGACTTCCCGGAAGATGTTATTCAATTTTTTCGATTTTCAAACTCTCAATTTTAGTTCAGTTTTCGATTTTTCAACACGTCAATTTTTTGACTTTTCGATGTCCCGATCGTTTGATGTTTCGATTTCTCGGTTTTCCGATTTGTCTACTTTTTGGTTGATCAAAAAAATGGAAAAATCAAAAATTCGACATTTGGAAAATTTTTGATTTTTCCATTTTTTGGATTTTCGATATTCAAAATTTTTTCATTTTGAATTATCATTTTTTTCAATTTTCAATATTTAGATTTTAGATTTTTCAACTTTTCAATTTTTGACTTTAGATTTCGCTTTTTCTCTATTTCGATTCTTGAATTTTTCGATATTCTCGAAATCTCAATTTCCAAATTTTGGATTTTTCATTTATCGAATTTTCTATTTTTCAATTTTCGATTTTTTGACTTCCCGGAAGATTTCGATTTTCAAACTCTCGGTTTTAGTTGTTCGTTTTTCCAATTTTAGAATTTTCAGTTCATAATTTTTCAATTTTTCGTTTCGGTTTTTTATTTTCCTTATTTTTACAATTTTTCAATGTTACAATTCATAAATTTTTGTGTTTCTTTTTTTAGTTTTTCGATTTCTCAACTTCAAAATTGTAAAATTGAAAAATCAAAAATGAAAAATCGAAAAAGTATAAAATGAAAACTGAAAAATCTAAAAACTGAAAATCAAGAACTGGAAGAACTGAAGAAACGAAAAATTATAAAATCGAGAAAATGAAAATTAGAAAACTGGAAAATGAAAAATAAAAATGACGAACTTGAAAAATTTAGGAAACGAAAAAATAAAAAATGGAGAAATTGAAAAATTGGGAAATCAAAGAAAATGGAAAAACGAAAAATTCTGCTAGAAAGTTCCAGATTTTTCGAAAAATTCAGAGAGGATTTCTTGGGCAAAATTTTGAAATTACTTCATCTCATTTTTTGGGAAGAGATAAACAAATTAATTTTAATGATAAAACGCAAGAAACCAAAAATAAACATATTTCTCACCTGCAAACGGCTACAAATCTGTCCCTTCAAAGGCGGCACCCCCTCCAACTTATTATACGACAAATTAAGATATTTCAAGTTGTGTAAACAACTCAAAGCTTCGATGTTTGTAATCTCGTTATGACTCAAGTCCAACGTGTGCAGCCAGGGGGCGCATTCCAGACTTTGATCCACCTCCACAATCCCATTGTTAATAAAACTAGCCTCCTTGAGCTCATTCCAACAATACGCGTGACTCTGGTCGCCCCCACAATTACTCAACACGTCCGCTAAACAGTTGCAGGTTTTTTGGCACACGATTTTTCTCAATTGGGGCCGCAGCGCCTGCAACCCCCTTACACAATTCACATCAACCTTACAAAACTCAATCGAGAGCACATTTTTGAACTTCGTCAGATCGAGATAGGGGTCTTCGCACGGGCTCCAGTAAAGTTTGAACGTTTTAGCTTGCTGGATGTAGTTGCTGAGGTACTGTAAGTCTCTTAGGAGTTCGGCTTTGAAGTTGTGGGGCTGCTTGACTTGGAACGACGTCGATTGTTCTTCGATTAGGGTGAAGGAGGAGAGGAGAGAGGACAGGGTGTCCGTGGACAGTGTGAGAACGCTGGGTTTGTGCTGAGAGATCCGAAGCTGTGAGGCTAGTTGACAGATGTGGGTGGTCTCCATGGTGGCTGAAAGGGGGCACGTGAAATTCGAACAATAGGGTTAAAGGGGCTCACCGTCAGTCGTTTCGCCACTCCTGAGGGCATTCTTATCACTAATAACCTATATTATTGTTGACAATGTTGACATATAAACTTGACGACGCGAAAGTCACCAAGGTGACATTTCGCACTGTGCGCATAACCAAAGTCCCTAGACACGATTGGCAGCATTGGTGAGCGTGGCTGTCAAAAAAAAATAATTCAAGAATTTGTTTTTAGGTAAAATTGTAAAATCTTCAAAATGCCATCACATCAACCGATGAAAACGTACATGAAAAAGACCCGAGTCCGAATGAACACGAGTGTGAACTCCGTCGACGCAGTCAACGCTTTGTTCGTGGAAAATTTGACCAAGAGATTCAAGAGTCGGAAGAAAGCCAAAATCGAACTGAAGGAGTTGCCTCCACAGGGCCCCACTCAGCTCACCGACGACTCGCTCAAGGTGGAAACGAACGACACGTTTGATAGACTTGTCAAAGGAAAAGTTTACAATGAAGTAAAAATAGTGTGTAATATTCTCAAATTCAATTCGTCGAATAGCGACACCTCAGTGACGTACCGGAGCCCTATAATGACCCGCAGGCGCAAAAAAACCACCGCTTTGGTCACCGAAGTGGATAGTGAAGAAAGCTCAACTGTGGATAAACCAGTCAGGAAGAATGTTTTAGTGTGTAGTAGTCTTAAATCCAACTTATCGAAAAGCACCAGTAGGAGTTACCGGAGCTCTATAATGACGCGCAGGCGCAAAAAGAGCACCGAGGAGGCTAATAGTAACGAAAATAGTGAAAAAAGCTCAACTTTGGATAAACCTGTCACCAAGAGTCTGTCAATCGAGAAAGAAAGCAAACACAACTTCTCCACTCTCAGTTACATTAAGCTCCCGAGGATCACCGAAGACCAAGTCATGAACAACAACCAGGACCCCATTTTTAGTGACACGTTTAGGGAGCGGGCGTTCGTGCACTCCAGCACCCCTTACGTGAACACCCGGCGGTCGAAAATCGTGGAAGACTGCATTTCGCCGATCGTGAGCAACCCAAAAAGCGTATCCAACCCGGTGTCACCCGTAGCCAAATCGGACTCATCCAGTTCGTCCGAATTAATTGAAAAATCGTTCGACCAAATCCGGAAATGGGACAAGAATTTTCCGTTGGAGGGGCAAGGGGTTAAAGTTAAACGACCCCGAGGGCGTCCCCGCAAACTACCATTGGACAGTCCGAAAGACAAAGATTGGAAACTAAAGTGCGAAGTAAAAGTTTGTGTGGAGAATTGTATTCCGGAAAAAGAGGGTCCAGCGGACTTTCAGGGCTTCACTTGTGACGAACAGAGGACTGGTAAGGAGCTTTCAGACGAATTTTCGCAGACCGTTTTAGATTATAGTCGGGACAATGTCTTGAGGGGGTTCACCCCAGAGGAACAGTCAAACTCCGGTGAGTACTCCCAGGAGTGCCACAACTCGTTCGTTAGTTACAACCATGATTACACTAAACGAAGACAACGGTTGCCTAAACCCTCGATAAATTCACCCAAAGAAGCGAAAAGTCGCACCAGACGTCGATCAACCCGGTTTACTAAAGTCGACTTTAAGAGAAAAAGTGTGAGGAGAAAAGGACTGAGAACGAGGGAGAAACGTCAGTCGTTCGTGACGAGTCGGCGACCTACGGCTTCCGTCGCCGCAAAGAAAACGCAGGCTGCCAATAGTAGAAAGTCGAAGATGAAAAAGTGTGTTGACGTCACGGACGACATTTTGTCGGAAAAAGAAATGTCGTATAGTCACTCGGAGTCGTTCGACTTTAGCTCGTCGAGTAGTAGAGTACAAATAGAAGAACTGAAAGACAAGGAAATCTGTCTCCCAAAGAAAAATAGTGTGATAACGGTAGATCTGGACGACTTTGACAAGTTCATGCAGAGTTACTACCTAAAAGACCAAACTGACGACAATAAGGGTGAAATTAAACCGGAAACGAACTCGAATTCTCACAACAATCGAAGTCTGGACTTTTTAATTTCGCCCCCGAGGCCTTCAACCTCGACCCTTTCAAGCAAAAGTGACTCTAAAATCGTCATCCTTAGCGACATTACTTTAGGTTTCAATAAAAAACCGCTAACGGATTTAAATAAGTCAGTCGAGGTTGTACATCACGACCACTCTTACACAAATACGCCCCCATCCACCAAACCACCCCAGTGTTCTATTCTCGAGCCCCATTTAGATCTGTCAGATATTATTGAATCTTCGGAAGACCCAATCAAACCAACGCAGTTTAAAAAACCGACGAAGTCGTTGAAATTGAAGCCGGGGAAGTCCTATCGGAGGTCGCTTTCGTTGCTTCGCAGGAGTTCGGTGTTGGTTGACGTCAATGTGGGGTGCCCTGAAGGTATGGGTTTTTGTGGGTTGTTCTTTAATCAACTTGGGTTTCAGATTGTGTCTGCTTCAAGTGTATGTTTAAAGAGAAATTGAATTTGGATAGTTCGCGGAAGTCGCAGATTGTTCCCGTGGGAAGGAAGTCGATTGGGAGGTCGCTGTTGGAGAGCTACGCCAGGAGCCATTTGAGTGAGTAGGGTTTAGGTGACGTATTCGCAAGGGAATTTGAATTTGGCGCGGTTTTAGTAGGTTTAATATTTTTTTTTTAATTCAATGAAATAAGATACTCCTGTACTTGTGGTCTATGAATCCGTGCTGAGTTTTCAGTCTTTAGTTTTTTAAATTTCTCGATTTCCAAATTTTATAATTTTTAATTTTTTCATTTTTTGTTCCCTCAATTTTTCAAGTTCTTGATTTTAATTCTTCATTTTTATATTTTTTCGTATTTGATTTTTGAATTTTCGGTTTTACAATGTTGCAATGTTTCAATGTTTTCGGGTTCATAAGTTTTCGTTCTTTCAATTTTAATTTTCTCAATATTTCAATTTCTAGACTTCCAATTTTGCAATTTTCATTTTTCGATTTTACAATACATATTTCATTTTTCGATTTTGAAGTTTCTCAATTTTTCTATTTTATAAAAATATTAAAACTAAAAATCGAGAAACTTATAACTAATGAATAAAAAAATTGGAAAGAAGAAAAAACGAATCGAATCGAAACATTGGAAAACCCAAAAATTGAAAAATGTCGCATTGAAAAAAAGGCAAATTATAAAATTAGAACATTGAAAAATCGAAAATTTGAAAAATGAAAAATTGTAAAATTAAAGAAAATAAAAAACTGAAACGAAAGATTGAAACAATTTTAATTGTAAAAATAAAGAATATAAAAACCGAAATGAAAAATTGCAAATCACAAATTTAAAGAATTGAAAATTGAAGAACCAAAAAATTTAAAATAATAAATCGAAAAGTCGTAAAATTAAAAAAAATCCAGTAATTGAAGAATGGAAAAATTCTAAAATTCCAAATCAAAAATTTAAGAAAAGAAAAATTGAAAATTTTCAGGTTTTTCAAGATTTCAAGTTTAAAATTTTCAGTTTTTCGATTTTGTAGTTTTTCATTTCTCTTGTTTCTTCAATTTTCCGAGATTAAATTTCCGTTTATAATTTTTCGGATTTTCAGTTTCATTTTTTCCAATTTTCAACTTTAAAACTGTCTGATTTTTTAATTTTAGTTTCTTCAGATTTTTGAGGATCTTCAATTTACAATTTCTCGATTTTTCAAGTTTTGAATATTTGGATTTTTTTTATTTTTAATTTCTTCAATTTTTAGATTTTTAACTTTTTTAATATTTGAGTTTTTTATTCTTAAATTTATAGACATTTCAGGTTAAAATGTCCCAATTGTTCGATTTCTAATCTTTTGAATTTTTTAATTTTTCATTTCTTCCATTTTTCGTTTCTTCAATTTTTCGACTTTTCAGATTTAAATTTGTGTTTTTTTTTCTATTTTTCAAGAGTTGGAAAATCGAAAAACTGAAAAAAAATAAAAATTGAAATATGAAAAATTGTAAAATTAAAGAAAATAAAAAAATTTTAATTGCAAAAATAAAGAATATAAAAATCGAAATGAAAAAATTGCAAATCGCCAATTCAAAGAAATGAAAAATTGAAGAATCAAAAAATTTTAAATAATGAAAAATCGAAAAGTCGTAAAATTAAAAAATCCAGTAATTGAAGAATGGAAAAATTCTAAAATCGTAAAAAAAATTGAAAAAGTGAAAAATTTAACAATTATTACATATTTGAAATGAAAACCAGAAAACTTGTAAATCAAAAATTTAAGAACAGAAAAATTGAAAATTTTCAGATTTTTCAAGATTTCGGGTTTAAATTTTTCATTTTTTCGATTTTGTAGTTTTTCATTTCTATTGTTTCTTCAATTTTCCAAGTTTTCAGATTTAAATTTCCGTTTACAATTTTTCGGATTTTCAATTTCATTTTTTCCAATTTTCAACTTTAAAACTGGTTGATTTTTTAATTTTAGTTTCTTCAGATTTTTGAGGATCTTTAATTTACAAGTTCTCGATTTTTCAAGTTTTGAATATTTGGATTTTTTTTATTTTTAATTTCTTCGATTTTAGATTTTTCACTTTTTTAATATTTGAGTTTTTTGATTCTTAAATTTATAGAGATTTCAGGTTAAAATGTCCCAATTGTTCGATTTTTCATCTTTTGAATTTTTTAATTTTTCATTTCTTCAATTTTTCGAACTTTCCATTTTTCGTTTCTTCAATTTTTCGAGTTTTCAGATTTAAATTTGTCGTTTTTTTTTTTTTCTATTTTTCAAGAGTTGTAAAATCGAAAACTGAAACGAAAAATTGAAACAATTTTAATTGCAAAAATAAAGAATATAAAAACCGAAATGAAAAATTGCAAATCGCCAATTTAAAGAAATGAAAAATTGAAAATAATAAAAAATCAAAAAGTCGTAAAATTAAAAAAGTCCAGTAAATGAAGAATAGAAAAATTCTAAAATCGTAAAATTGAAAAAGTGAAAAATTTAACAATTATTACATATTTGAAATGAAAACCAGAAAACTTACAAATCAAAAATTTAAATAAAGAAAAATTGAAAATTTTCAGATTTTTCAAGATTTCGGGTTTAAATTTTTCACTTTTTCGATTTTGTAGTTTTTCATTTCTCTTGTTTCTTCAATTTTCCAAGTTTTCAGATTTAAATTTCCGTTTATACATTCAATTTACCATTTCTCGATTTTTCAAGTTTTGAATATTTGGATTTTTTTTATTTTTAATTTCTTCAATTTTTAGATTTTTCACTTTTTTAATTTTTGAGTTTTTTGATTCTTAAATTTATAGAGATTTCAGGTTAAAATTTCTCAATTGTTCAATTTTTCATCTTTTGAATTGAATATTTCAATTCTTCAATTTTTCGATCTTTCCATTTTTCATTTCTTCAATTTTTCGAATTTTCAGATTTAAATATTTCATTTTTTTGTATTTTAACATTTTTTTTTTTGTATTACATTTTTCAATTTTTGAATCTTTAAATTTTTTTATTTTTCGATTTTTCATGCTTTGAATTTTTTAATTTTTCATTTCTTCAATTTCTCGAACTTCCCTTTTTGCGTTTCTTCGATTTTTCGAGTTTTCAGATTTAAAATTAAATTTGTCATTTTTTCTATTTTTTGGTTCTTTAATTTTTCGATTAACGATCTTACGAATCTTCAATTTCAATTTTTTCATTTTTTCGAACTTTCAATTTTTTGTTTCTTCAATTTTCCGAGTTTTATTTTTTTCTATTGTTAGATAATAATAATAATAATAATGAGGAGTTTCAATTTTCATTTCTTCGATTTTTAAAATTTCTCGATTTTCCGATTTTTCGTCCTTTGAATTAATGTTGAATTTTTCATTTATTCAATTTTTCGAACTTTCAGATATAAATTCTTAATATTTTTTTTTTTTTGTATTTATACATTTTTAAATCTTTAAATTTTTTGGTGCTTTAATTTTTCGATTTACAATCTTTCGAATCTTCAATTCAAATTTTCTTTTGACTTTTTCGATGTTCTAATTTTTGATTTCTTCAACCTCCAAATTTCTCATTTTTTCGATCTTTCAGTTTTTTGTTTCTTCAATTTTTCAAGAGTTCAGATTTATATTTTTCAAATTTTCGATTTTTTAAGTTATCAGTTTTTTGATTTTGTAGTTTTTCATTTCTTCAATCTTCAGATTTTTCTTGTTTCTTCCATTTTCCGAGTTTTCGGATTAAAATTTTTATTTTTTTCAATAATTGTAAGCTTTTTACTTCTTTAATTATTGCGTTTACAATTTTTCGGATTCTCAATTTAATTTTTTCCAGTTTTTTTTTGAGAATCTTTAAATTTCGAAGTTTCAAGTTTGAATTTTTCGATTTATTAATTTTTCATTTCTACAGTTTTTAGATTTTTCACTTTTTCGATATTTTAGTTTTTTGTTTCTTCCATTTTCAGAGATTTCAGGTTAAAATTTCTCAATTTTTTCATTTTTTAACTTTTGACTTTTTTGATTTTTTAATTTCTGTTTATTCAGGTTTAAATTTTCCTCAATTTTTTTATTTTTCACCCTTTGAATTTTTGATGTTCTAATTTTTCATTTTTTCAATTTTTTGACCTATCCACTTCTCAACTTATTTAATTTTTTAATTTTCGTTTATTCAGATTTTAGAAGTTTTTTGAATTTTTGATGTTCTAATTTTTTATTTCTTCAATCTTCAAATTTTTCATATTTTTCGATCTTTGAGTTCTTTGTTTCTTCAATTTTCGAAGTTTCAATTTTTCGATTTTTCAAGTTTTGAGTTATTCGATTTTTTAATTTTTCAATTCTTCAATTTCTAGATTTTTCACTTTTTCGAATTTAAGGTTCTTTAAATTTCTTCATTTATTTCAACTTTTGGCTTTTTTGATTTTTTAATCTTCATTTATTCCGATTTTTCAATTTTTGAATCTTTAAATTTTAAGGGTTTTTTAATTTTTCGATTTACAGCCTTACGAATCTTCAATTTCAATTTTTGCATTTTTCAACTTTTGACTTTTGATTTTTTAATTTTTGTTTGTTCAGGTTTTAGATCTTCCTCAATTTTTCCTTTCTTCAGTTTAAACAATTTTTCGGTTTTTTTTTAATTCTCAAGTTCTGAATTTTTTCATTTCAATTTTTCCAGTTTTCAGATGTAAAGTTTTAATTTTTTTCAACTTTTGAATTTTTCAATATTTGGATATTTCAGTTTTTTGTGTTGGATTATTCGAACTTCCAATTCAAAATTTTTACATTTTTCAACTTGTTAATTTTTGCATTTTTTAGTTTCTGTCAAAAATTAAAACAAAAAATTATAAAATCGGATCACTGAAAAATCTAAAATTGAAAAAAATCGAAAAATTGAAAAAATCAGAATATTGACTTTTTTACAACTTTTGACTTTTGACTTTTTTAATTTTTGTTTATTCAGATTTTATATTTTCTTCTAATTTTGATTTTTGAACTTTTGAATTTTTGATGTAATTTTTCATTTCTTCAGTTTTCAAATTTTTCTATTTTTCTATATTTCAATTTTTAGAAAAAAAACAAAATCAGAACATTAAAAAACCGAAAGATTGTAAAAATGAAGAAAATAAAAACCCGAAACGAAAACTTTGAAGAATGGACAAATTGAAACATCAAAAATTGAAAAACCTAAAAGTCAAAAAAACGAAAAATTAAAATCGTTGAATTAAGAAATGAAAAATTTTAAATTTCTAACTGAAAAATCAACAATCTGAAAATTGCCAAATTAAAAATTCCAAAAATTAGGGAATTAAGAAACTCATATTTTGAAAAATGAAAAAATTTAAAAAATGCTGAACTTGTAAAATCGAAACGTCGGGTTTTTGTGATAACCTTCAACCATTTTTCTTCCGACTAAAACCCTAACCTCATTGTCACCACAGACATAACAAACGTTAACCACCACCCAAAGCACCCTTTCCACAGCCGTTCTTCCGTCGTCTCCGCCCACATTCTAAATCCAAATCCTATTTTAAACCATGTTGCAACCACTGAGTCACCCATCAACCTTCACCCTATCGCCTTATCTCTTATCCGTTTCCCCCTGACTCATCACCCGTCATCCGCGTTTCTAGCTCTATGACCCGTCCTCCCCACTCCGTCCAATCGCCGCTCGCCTCTCCCGCACGTGACCCCTCGTAACCAACGTCGTCACCAGCTTTCTCCATTTTGTGGAAAAAGTACGCGGCGAAATCGACGGCGTCCTCCTACGCGACGAGCTCGTATTTTTATTGTTTTCCGCGTTTTGTTTTGGTTCAATTGTGCGTGTAACATCACCGTGGACACTAGTCTTTGTATGTTTTACGTTGCGAATACGTTGCGTCGAATCGAAAGCGATTGCATGTGCATTACGAAGTTCGAAACCGTAGGTTATGTGCAACAACAAGAAGAAGGTGACTTCGTCGAAGACTTGGCTGGGAGCGTTCAGAGCCTGCGGAAGCTTTCGTTGAATGCGAGGAAGGCGATTGTCGAAGGAGATCATTTCGAGGTTACTGCGAAGGAACTGGTGCTACGGAGATGCGGACAACGGGAGATTTTGGGGTTCGAGGAATGCTATCCTACGAGGTGAGTGTTGGGGGTGGGTTGGGAGAAGTTGCGCAATTGGGGTTTGAGGTTAGGGGAGTGACGTAAGTGGGTGACGGGGTTTCCGGGAGGTAAACATCATAGTTATAAAAAACGTGGGAAATTTTATGACGTTTACGAGGAATCTAACGTAAGGATAACGGTTAGTGTGAACGGATTTAGCGTTGGAGCTCGACGAAAGTTTGGGATTTCTTAAAACTAGCCAACACCTTGAGGAAATTAAGAATTTTGGGGATTTATATCGGGTGTTTTTTTTTATTTCTGCTTTGGTTGGTCATGACGTTTATGTCAGCTGTTTTGACGTACGTGTCGTGGCCAACTATCAAATGTCGAAGATGTTGTGCTGGAACTTTCCAAGAACTGGTCGTATATTTGGGGCTACAGATTTTTTTTATACTAGAAATTTAACTAAAGGTCCTTGAAAAGACCGAATTAAATTCTTCAATTTTGCGATTTTTGAATTTCCAATTATCCGATTTTCCGATTTTTTAAATTTTTAATATGTATTCAATTTCAATAGAGAAATTGCAAAATCTATAAATTGAAAAAATAAAATAAAAACTCGAAAAATTGCAGGTCATAAAAATTCAAGAAACAAAAGAAATGAAAAATTGGAAAATTAAAAAATTGGAAAGTTGTAAAAACGAGAAGTTGAAAAAATTCTAAAATCGTAAAATTGAAAAAGTGAAAAATTTTAACAATCATTACTACATACTTGAAATGATTGATATTTAAAAACTAGAAAAATTGCAAAAAAAAATTTAAGAAAGAAAAAATTGAACATTTTCAGATTTTAGAATTTCTTTTGAATGTTTTGAATTTTTTTATTTCTTCAATCTTCAAATTTTTCATTTCGTCGATCTTTCAGTTTTTTGTTTCAATTTTTCAAGATTTCAGATTTAAATTTTTCGATTTTTCAGCTTATCAGTTCTTTCTGTGGTTTCTTCAATTTTCCGAGTTTTCAGTTTAAAATTTTTATTTTTCTATTGTTAGATAATAATAATAGTAAAAATAATAATGAGTATATTCAAGTTTCAATTTTTCGGTTTTTTAAGTTTTGAATTTTATGATTTTTTACTTTTCCGTTTCTTCAATTTTTCGAATTTGCAGATTTAAATATTTAATTTTTTTGTATTTTAACATTTTTTTTGTATTACATTTTTCAATTTTTGAATCTTTTAATTTTTCATTTCTTCAATTTCTCGAACTTCCCTTTTTTCGTTTCTTCGATTTTTCGCGTTTTCAGATTTAAAATTAAATTTGTCATTTTTTTTCTATTTTTTGGTTCTTTAATTTTTCGATTAACGATCTTACGAATCTTCAAATTTTTCATTTTTTCGATCTTTCAATTTTTTGTTTCTTCAATTTTCCGAGTTTTAGTTTTTTCTATTGTTAGATAACAATAATAATAATAATACTAATAATGAGGATTTTCAATTTTCATCTCTTCAATTTTTAGAGATTTCGGGTTAAAATTTCTCGATTTTCCGATTTTTCGCCCTTTGAATTAATGTTGAATTTTTCATTTATTCAATTTTTCGAACTTTCAGATATAAATTCTTAATATTCTTGTTTTTTTTTGAATTTATACATTTTTCAATCTTTAAATTTTTTGGTGCTTTAATTTTTCGATTTACAATCTTTCGAATCTTCAATTTAAATTTTCTTTTGACTTTTTCGATGTTCTAATTTTTGATTTCCTCAATCTCCAAATTTCTCATTTTTTCGATCTTTCAGTTTTTTGTTTCTTCAATTTTTCAAGAGTTCAGATTTATATTTTTTACTTTTTCATTTCTTCAATTTTTAGAGATTTGGGGTTAAAATTTCTCGATTTTCCGATTTTTCATTATTTGAATTATTGAATTTTTCATTTCTTCAATTTTTCGATACTTCCCATTTTTCGTTTCTTCGATTTTTCAAATTTTCAGATTTAAATATTTCATTTATTGTATTTTAACATTTTTTTTGTATTACATATTTCAATTTTTGAATCTTTAAATTTTTTGGTTTTTTAATTTTTCGATTTTTCATGCTTTGAATTTTTTAATTTTTCATTTCTTCAATTTTTCGAACTTCCCTTGTTGCGTTTCTTCGATTTTTCGAGTTTTCAGATTTGAAATTAAATTTGTCATTTTTTTTATTTTTTGGTTCTTTAATTTTTCGATTAACGATCTTAAGAATCTTCAATTTCAATGTTTTCATTTTTCAACTTTTGACATTTTTATTTCTTTAATCTTCAAATTTTTCATTTTTCGAACTTTCAATTTTTTGTTTCTTCAATTTTCCGAGTTTTTTTTTTTTTTTCTATTGTTAGATAATAATAATAATAATGAGGATTTTCAATTTTTAGAGATTTCGGGTTAAAATTTCTCGATTTTCCGATTTTTCGCCCTTTGAATTAATGTTGAATTTTTCATTTATTCAATTTTTCGAACTTTCAGATATAAATTCTTAATATTTTTGTTTTTTTTTTTTTGTATTTATACATTTTTCAATCTTTAAATTTTTTGGTGCTTTAATTTTTCGATTTACAATCTTTCAAATCTTCAATTTAAATTTTATTTTGACTTTGTTCTAATTTTTGTTTCTTCAATTTTTCAAGTTTTCGAGTTTTTAAGTTATCAGTTTTTTCTTTTTGTACTTTTTCATGTCTTCAATGTTCAGATTTTTCTTGTTTCTTCTATTTTCCGAGTTTTAGGATTTAAATTTATATTTTTTTCGATTGTAGGCTTTTTATTTCTTTACTTATTGCGTTTACAATTTTTCGGATTCTCAGTTTCATTTTTTCCAGTTTTTTTTTGAAAATCTTTAAATTTCGAAGTTTCAAGTTTGAATTTTTCAAGTTTGGAATTTTTCGATTTATTAATTTTTCATTTCTTCCATTTTCAGAGATTTCAGGTTAAAATTTCTCAATTTTTTCATTTTTAACTTTTGACTCTTGATTTTTTAATTTCTGTTTATTCAGGTTTTAGATTTTCCTCAGTTTTTTCATTTTTCAACCTTTGAATTTTAGATGTGCTAATTTTTCATTTTTTCAATTTTTTGACCTTTCCACTTCTCAACTTTTGACTTATTTGATTTTTTAATTTTCGTTTATTCGGATTTTAGAATTTTTTTGAATTTTTGATGTTCTAATTTTTTATTTCTTCAATTTTCGAAGTTTCAATTTTTTGATTTTTCAAGTTTTGAATTATTCGATTTTTTAATTTTTCATTTCTTCAATTTTAGGTTTTTCACTTGTTCGAATTTAAGGTTCTTTAAACTTCTTCATTTATTTCAACTTTTGACTTTTTTGGTTTTTTAATTTTCATTTATTCCGATTTTTCAATTTTTTTTGCTATTTTTACATTTTTCAATTTTTGAATCTTTAAATTTTAAGGGTTTTTTAATGTTTCGATTTACAGTCTTACGAATCTTCAATTTCAATTTTTGCATTTTTCAACTTGTGACTTTTTTGATTTTTTAATTTTTGTTTGTTCAGGTCTTAGATTTTCCTGAATTTTTCCTTTCTTCAGTTTAAAAAAATTTTCGGTTTTTTTTTTTTCATTTTCAATTTCTATTTCAGCGTCTCAATCTTTCAATTTTTCCAGTTTTCAGATATAAAGTTTTAATTTTTTTGACTTTTGAATTTTTCAATATTTGGATATTTCAGTTTTTTTTTGTTGGATTGTTCAAACTCCAATTTAAAATTTTTACATTTTTCAACTTGTGTTTTTTTTTTTCATTTTTTAGTTTCTGTCAAAAATTTAAACAAAAAATTATAAAATCGGATCACTGAAAAATCTAAAATTGAAAAAAATCGAAAAATTGAAAAAATCAGAATATTGACTTTTTAATTTTTGTATATTCAGATTTTCAAAATTTGGAAAAATGTAAACTGAATAAGAAAAATGAAAAATCAAAACATTGAAAAATAATAAATTTTTAAATCCTACCGAAAATCGAAAAAATGGATAATTGAGAAGTTGAAAAATTGTAAAATCCAATAGAAAAATTAAAAATCCAACAACTAGAAAACTAAAAAAAAATCGAAGTGTCTGAAAATTGAAAAATCGATATTTAAAAAAAGACAAAAATCGTGAAACTGGAAAATTTGAAATATCCCATAATTGAGAAATAGAAAAATTATAAAATCGAAATATTGAAAAATGCAAAAATCGTAAAATTGAAAAATCGAAAAACCGAAAAATTGAAAATTTTGAAAAATGTAAAGTTGTAAACTTGAAAACCTCAAAAATTGAGAAATAAAAAATTTATGTACAGAAATTATAAAATCTAAACATCGAAGTTGTTACATTGAAAAATCGAAAAGTTGAAAAAAATGCAGAAATTGAACTGTTGAATTGATAAATTTTAAATTCTAACTGACAAATCAGAAAGTGTAAAGTTGTAAAATTGAAAAACTGAGGAAAAGAAAAATTGAAAAATCAAAAAAATGCAGAAATTGTAAAATCGAAATATTGAAATCGTTACATTGAAAAATAAAGAAATTGAAAATTTTAAAATAAGGGAAAAAATTGTAAAATTCAAAAATTACAACTCGAAAAATTCAAAATTGTAGAAATGGTGAAATTGAAAAATGAACAAAAATGTAAATATTGTAAAAAACCAAAAAGTTTGAAAATTTACAAATCAGGTTAGTCGAGTTTTTATCATTAAACGCCGTCAGGCTAACCTTTTATACTATTGTGCAATAAATTCTATCTAAATCTAAAATTTATCAAATTGAAAATTCAAAAATTGAGAAGTCAAAAAATTGAAAAAAGAAAAATCGGATAATTGAGAAGTCCAAAAATTGGTAAAAATGCCGACATTGTTAAAACGAAATTGAAAAATGAGGAGTTGAAAATTGAAAAATCGAAATATTGAAATGACTTCCTACAATTGAAAAATTTTAAATTCTAACTGAACAATCAATGTAGTAAGTGGTGAAATTTAAAAAATTGTAAAACTGAAAAGCCAAAAATTTGAAAAATTTCAGGTTAGTCGAGTGTGTATTATTGTGCATTAAATTAACCTAAATCGAAAATTTGTCTAATTGAGATTCGAAACATTGAAAATCAAAAAACTGTAAAATCGAAAAACCTTTTGTACTATTGGGCAATAAATTCTATCTAAATCTAAAATTTGTCCAATGGAAAATTCAAAAAATTGAGAAATCAGAAAATTATGCCATAAATTCTATCTAAATCCAAAAACCTAATTCTAAAATTTGTCAAATTTAAAATTCAAAGCGTTGAAATACTTGAATTTTTGTCAAAAATCTTCAATTTTACAGTCAAAAACTTGTAAAATTGAAAAATTATCAGGTCTAAAATTGTCAAATTGAAAATTCGAATAATTGAGAAATAAAAAAATTAGGGAATTTAATGAAATTAAGGGAAAAATAAAAAAAATGTTAAATTGAAAAAATAACAAAAATGTAAAAGTTGTAATACTGAAAAAAAATGGTCATCAGCATACACTGTCAGCTAACCATTTGCACTATTGTGCAATAAATTCAATCTAAACTAAATCTAAAATTTGTAAAATTGAAAATTACAAAAATTGCGAAATGAAAAAATTGAAAAATAAACAAATCTAAACTTTGGCAAACTCAAAATTCGAGAATTAAGAAATCAAAAAACTGAAAGATTAAATTCAAAAAATAAAACATCACAAAATAAAAAATTGATAACGTGCAGAAAACATAAAATTTAAAAACCGAAAAGTTGACAAATGTAAAATTGAAAAATTAACAGAGCGGCTAAAAATCTTTGAAAAACCAAAGAATAGAAAGTGTTGCGTCTTTGAAAAACTAATTTTAAGAACATTTACTAGAAGTACTCACCTTTTTTTTTCTCAATCTCGCAAAATTCCGATTTTCGAAATTCTTCAGCTTTGCAAATTTTAAAATTCTTACCTTGCAGTGATTGTTTCGATTCTGAAAGCCTTGCTGAGAACAAAAAACCGTAATCTAGATTTAAAAGTGAAAAGAAACTTGGTACAATTTAACCATTTTACGTCAAACTTGTGGTTATTACGTCACTCCGAATTAGTACACATTCGATATATTTTATCGTAAGATTTGTGGAAAAGTACCACTTTCTAGGAATAAATCTTTAAATACAGTAACACGAAATTTGCCTATAAAACAACTTTGGCATTTTAACGCTCACAACTGTGTTGCCTTGTAAACTAATTTCTGTTTAACGAAAAAGTGAAAATAAAAACAAATTAAATCAGCTCTATCGCATCCGCTTCAAATTTAAAATATTTGTAACGTACAAAATTAAATAAAAATTCCGTGCCAAGGATTTCTCGGTTCCGCGTTTATATAAAGAACCTACTTCCGGTTAAATTTAGCATCGGAACGTACCACATTCGTTATTTTTACGACCACAATCGACAATAACATTTATTGTCGTACTTTTATCACTTGACAAAAAAATGCGAACTTTGCACTCTTGGTTCGTTAACAATGAAACAATAAAATGCGCATTTTTTTTTCTATATTGAGGTGATTCATTGCGTTCGATCGTGGTTATTTTACAAGGTCATACGTGTCACGAATTATCGTCGTTTAAATCAACAAACACCTTTGTAATGTGCTTAATTGCAAATCTTTTTAATGGCGAAACTGAGGTTATCACACCGAGGTTGAAAATTTTTACTTTGATCCACTTGAGCTCTGTTATCGGTGTGTTTATTTTGTTTATTATTAGATTTGTTATTAGCGTCTTTGTTTGCTAGCGAGGTTTTATGCAAATATTTTTCCACGTTCGTCGGATATTTATTTGTACAAGCGAAAACACCAGGATGTTTGCCAATTTTGCGCTATTGTCGTGTAGATGGGGCCACGCGTCACAATGCAGCCGCACATTCATGCAACATTTTTTCTTCGATTTTTCAGCGCCCTTCAGAACTGCCACAAGATCGGCGAGGGCGTCTACGGGGAGGTCTTCCTCTACCGCAACGCCGACGGCGGCACGTCCGTTATGAAAATCATCCCGATCGAGGGCGACCTGATCGTTAACGGAGAACGGCAGAAAAAATTCGAGGAAATACTTTCAGAAATCGTCATTGCAATGGAACTGAGCAACCTGAGGAGTAACAAGAAAAACTCAACAACGTGTTTCTCCGAGGTCCAGAAGGTCCGGTGCACACAGGGAAATTACCCGGACAGGTTGGTGGACCTGTGGCAGCTCTACGACGAAACGAAAGGGTCAGAGAACGACAGCCCCCAGATGTTCTCTTCAGACCAGCTGTATATAGTTCTCGAACTGGCGAACGGAGGCCGTGATTTGGAGAGCTTCGTTTTCAACAACGCGTTGCAAGCTTACGCCATGTTCAAACAAGTGAGTTGGCTTGGTTTGGTAGGAAGTGACACCAATTTTATTTTTGTATTTTCGTTGTAGACTGCATGTGCCTTGGCTGTCGCCGAAAGTGAGCTTCACTTCGAACATCGCGATCTCCACTGGGGGAACGTTTTGCTAACGACCGTCGATAAAAGCAAAACGTTGAGGTTTCGCTTAGATGGGTGCGAAATCGAAGTGGAGACGGCGGGGGTGGAGATTGCGATCATTGATTTCACCCTTTCAAGAATCGAATTTGATGAGGTGGTTATTTTTAATGACTTAAGTTTGGATAGTGACCTCTTTGTAGCTAAAGGGGACTACCAGTTTGAAATATACAGGTTGATGCAGAAAAGTAACGGGTAAGTGTCTTACGACTAGTTTACAAGCATTTGCTGATTTTTGGTTTTGACAGAAACGAGTGGCAACATTTTGAACCATACACCAACGTCCTCTGGTTGCACTATATTTTGGATAAAATACCAGCATTCCGTTACAAAAACACCAAAAGTAAAGTCCACAAAACTTACCTCACGCATTTGAGACAAATGAAAGAAGAAGTTCTTTCATACAATTGCGTTACCGACTTTGTGAAGGAGAAATTTTTTTAGAGTGTAAGTAAGTAAATTTTCAACTGGTAATGTACATAAATATTTAAAGAAAAACCCAAACTGTCATATTTTAGTTGTTTTTGTGTTAGTATTTTAAACTCCCCGACTGTAATATACACTTGATTTTTAATAAAAAATATAACGTCGAATTGTTTGACTGTCAACACTTCTAACCAAATGGTTTTTCGTCACTACCCCCCTTAAATGTGAGGTTATGTCCACAAAATGGATCAAAAAGCCCCATTTTGTGATATTCACACATTAGTCGCCAGATTTGACTAGGAAGAGACGTAATTTCATCTTTTTTATGCCCGAATTAGCCCCCTTTGAAAATTCCATTTCTGTAGCTAAACGTTGAGGTTATGTCGAAATATTTGGCCCGAATTTGTTAAATTTGTCACTATGAGGCACCCTTCATACTTTTTTCGGACGGCTTATTGGTGAATTTCCATCAAAGCTTGTAAAAAAATAACCCCCCCTAAATGTGAGGTTATGTTCACAAAATGGATCAAAAAGCACCATTTTGTGATATTCACACATTACTCGCCAGATTTGACTAGGAAGAGACGCATTTGCCTCTCTTTAGTATGCGCGAATTAGCCCCCATTTTCATACTTGTATGAAAATTCCATTTCTGTAGCTAAACTGTTACATATTAGAGGTTATGTCGAAAAACTTGGCCCAAAATAGTCTAGTTTTAAAACCCTCGAGAAAAACTTTCATGTTTGATGAACTAAAAGTCATATACTCTGTCAGCCAACTTTTTGTACTATTGGGCAATAAATTCAGTCTAAACTAAATCTAAAATTTGTTAAATTGAAAAATGGACATTGAGATTCGAAACATTGAGAAATTAAAAAATCAAAAAACTGAAAAATTAAATTCAAAAAATAAAACATCACAAAATAAAACATTGATAACGTGCGGAAAATATAAAATTGAAACATTGAAGTGGTTACATTGCAAAATCAACAAATTGTAAAATTGAAAAATGGAGAAGTTGAAAAAATCTTCAATTTTACTATCAAAAAGTTGTGAAATTGAAAAATTGATAAAAGGCAGAAATTGTAAAATCGCAATATTGAAACAGTAAAATTCCAAAAACTGAAAAATATAAAACCTGAAAGATCAAAAAAGAAACGAATTTGTAAACTTGTAGAATATCAATCTAAAATTAAAGCCAGAATTTTACCAAAGGTTCTTTGAAAAGCGAAAATTATAAATATAAAAACCTTCAATATCAGCAATATTTTTTTTAAAGGTCCGTTAGTAGAAATATCAGGTTTTAAATTTTTCCAAAACTCGGAAATTTTTAAATTACAAGATTAAAAAACTAATAATGTTTTTTTTTGTCAAAACAATTTGCAATGTTTTATTAATTTCAAGATTTAGGGTTAGACTCGACTTCAATCCAACTTTGAAATATCGGAAAGAGTTTTTTGAAAATTCGAATACAAACGACTTATTAGATTTCTTTAAAAGGATTCAGCAGCAATTCCCACCAAAATTTTAAATTTAACAAATTAAAAAATTAAAAAAAATGAAGAGCGGCTAAAAATCTTTGAAAACCAATGAATAGAAAGTGTTGCGTCTTCGAAACATTGAGAAATTAAAAAATCAAAAAACTGAAAAATTAAATTCAAAAAATAAAACATCACAAAATAAAAAATTGATAACGTGCGGAAAATATAAAATTGAAACATTGAAGTGGTTACATTGCAAAATCGAAAAATGGAGAAGTTGAAAAAATTTTCAATTTTACTATAAAAAGTTGTGAAATTGAAAAATTGATAAAAGGCAGAAATTGTAAAATCGCAATATTGAAACAGTAAAATTCCAGAAACTGAAAAATATAAAACCTGAAAGATCAAAGAAGAAACGAATTTGTAAACTTGTAGAATGTCAATGTTAAATTAAAGTCAGAATTTTACCAAAGGTTCTTTGAAAAGCGAAAATTACAAACATAAAAACCTTCAACATCAGCAATATTTTTTTAAAGGTCCGTTAGTAGAAATATCAGGTTTTAAATTTTTCCAAAACTCGGAAATTTTTAAATTACTAGATTAAAAAACTAATAATGTTTTTCTTTTGTCAAAACAATTTGCAATGTTTTATTAATTTCAAGATTTAGGGTTAGACTCGACTTCAATCCAACTTTGAAATATCGGAAAGAGTTTTTTGAAAATTCGAATATAAACGACTTATTAGATTTCTTTAAAAGGATTCAGTAGAAATATCCACCAAAATTTTAAATTTAACAAATTAAAAATAAAAAAAAATGAAGAACGGCTAAAAATCTTGTTGCGTCTTCGAAACATTGAGAAATTAAAAAATCAAAAAACTGAAAAATTAAATTCAAAAAATAAAACATCACAAAATAAAAAATTGATAACGTACGGAAAATATAAAATTGAAACATTGAAGTGGTTACATTGCAAAATCAAAAAATTGTAAAATCGAAAAATGGAGAAGTTGAAAAAATCTTCAATTTTACTATCAAAAAGTTGTGAAATTGAAAAATTGATAAAAGGCAGAAATTGTAAAATCGCAATTTTGAAACAGTAAAATTCCAAAAACTGAAAAATATAAAACCTGAAAGATCAAAAAAGAAACGAATTTGTAAACTTGTAGAATATCAATGTAAAATTAAAGTCGAATTTTACCAAAGGTTCTTTGAAAATCGAAAATTACAAACATAAAAACCTTCAATATCAGCAATATTTTTTTAAAGGTCCGTTAGTAGAAATATCAGGTTTTAAATTTTTCCAAAACTCGGAAATTTTTAAATTACAAGATTAAAAAACCAATAATGTTTTTTTTTGTCAAAATTTGCAATGTTTTATATTAATAAAAAAAGTTGGATTGAAGTCGAATCTATACCTAAATCTTGAAATTATTCAAGATTTAGGTATAGATTCGACTTCAATCCAACTTTGAAATATCGGAAAGTTTTAAATTACTAGATTAAAAAACTAATAATGTTTTTTTTTTGTCAAAACAATTTGCAATGTTTTATTAATTTCAAGATTTAGGTATAGACTCGACTTCAATCCACCTTTGAAATATCGGAAAGAGTTTTTTGAAAATTCGAATATAAACGACTTATTAGATTTCTTTAAAATGATTCAGTAGAAATTCCCACCAATATTTTAAATTTAACAAATTAAAAATTAAAAAAAAATGAAGAGCGGCAAAAAATCTTTGAAAACCAAAGAATAGAAAGTGTTGCGTCTTCGAAACACTGAGAAATTAAAAAATCAAAAAACTGAAAAATTAAATTCAAAAAATAAAACATCACAAAATAAAAAATTGATAACGTGCGGAAAATATAAAATTGAAACATTGAAGTGGTTACATTACAAAATCAACAAATTGTAAAATTGAAAAATGGAGAAGTTGAAAAAATCTTCAATATTACCATCAAAAAGTTGTGAAATTGAAAAATTGATAAAAGGCAGAAATTGTAAAATCGCAATATTGAACCAGTAAAATTCCAAAAACTGAAAAATATAAAACCTGAAAGATCAAAAAAGAAACGAATTTGTAAACTTGTAGAATATCAATGTAAAATTAAAGTCAGAATTTTACCAAAAGTTCTTTGAAAAGCGAAAATTACAAACATAAAAACCTTCCATATCAGCAATATTTTTTTAAAGGTCCGTTAGTAGAAATATCAGGTTTTAAATTTTTCCAAAACTCGGAAATTTTTAAATTACAAGATTAAAAAACTAATAATGTTTTTCTTTTGTCAAAACAATTTGCAATGTTTTATTAATTTCAAGATTTAGGTATAGACTCGACTTCAATCCAACTTTGAAATATCGGAAAGTTTTTTGAAAATTCGAATATAAACGACTTATTAGATTTCTTTAAAAGGATTCAGTAGAAATATCCATCAATATTTTAAATTTAACAAATTAAAAATTGAAAAAAAATGAAGAGCGGCTAAAAATCTTTGAAAACCAAAGAATAGAAAGTGTTGCGTCTTCGAAACATTGAGAAATTAAAAAATCAAAAAACTGAAAAATTAAATTCAAAAAATAAAACATCACAAAATAAAAAATTGATAACGTGCGGAAAATATAAAATTGAAACATTGAAGTGGTTACATTGCAAAATCAAAAAATTGTAAAATCGAAAAATGGAGAAGTTGAAAAAATCTTCAATTTTACTATCAAAAAGTTGTGAAATTGAAAAATTGATAAAAGGCAGAAATTGTAAAATCGCAATATTGAAACAGTAAAATTCCAAAAACTGAGAAATATAAAACCTGGAAGATCAAAAAAGAAATGAATTTGTAAACTTGTAGAATATCAATATAAAATTAAAGTCAGAATTTTACCAAAGGTTCTTTGAAAAGCGAAAATTACAAACAAAAACCTTCAATATCAGCAATATTTTTTTAAAGGTCCATTAGTAGAAATATCAGGTTTTACATTTTTCCAAAACTCGGAAATTTTTAAATTACAAGATTAAAAAACTAATAATGTTTTTTTTTTGCCAAAACAATTTGCAATGTTTTATTAATTTCAAGATTTAGGTATACCTAGACTCGACTTCAATCCAACTTTGAAATATCGAAGACAGTTTTTTGAAAATTTTAATATAAACGACTTATTAGATTTCTTTAAAAGGATTCAGTAGAAATTCCCACCAAAATTTTAAATTTAACAAATTAAAAATTAAAAAAAATAAAGAGCGGCTAAAAATCTTTGAAAACCAAAGAATAGAAAGTGTTGCGTCTTCGAAACATTGAGAAATTAAAAAATCAAAAAACTGAAAAATTAAATTCAAAAAATAAAACATCACAAAATAAAAAATTGATAACGTGCGGAAAATATAAAACTGAAACATTGAAGTGGTTACATTGCAAAATCAAAAAATTGTAAAATCGAAAAATGGAGAAGTTGAAAAAATCTTCAATTTTACTATCAAAAAGTTGTGAAATTGAAAAATTGATAAAAGGCAGAAATTGTAAAATCGCAATATTGAAACAGTAAAATTCCAAAAACTGAAAAATATAAAACCTGGAAGATCAAAAAAGAAACGAATTTGTAAACTTGTAGAATATCAATGTAAAATTAAAGTCAGAATTTTACCAAAGGTTCTTTGAAAAGCGAAAATTACCAACATAAAAACCTTCAATATCAGCAATATTTTTTTAAAGGTCCGTTAGTAGAAATATCAGGTTTTAAATTTTTCCAAAACTCGGAAATTTTTAAATTACAAGATTAAAAAACTAATAATGTTTTTTTTTTGTCAAAACAATTTGCAATGTTTTATTAATTTCAAGATTTAGGTATAGACTCGACTTCAATCCAACTTTGAAATATCGGAAAGAGTTTTTTGAAAATTCGAATATAAACGACTTATTAGATTTCTTTAAAAGGATTCAGTAGAAATTCCCACCAAAATTTTAAATTTAACAAATTAAAAATTAAAAAAAAAAATGAAAAGCGGCTAAAAATCTTTGAAAACCAAAGAATAGAAAGTGTTGCGTCTTCGAAACATTGAGAAATTAAAAAATCAAAAAACTGAAAAATTAAATTCAAAAAATAAAACATCACAAAATAAAAAATTTATAACGTGCGGAAAATATAAAATTGAAACAATGAAGTGGTTACATTGCAAAATCAAAAAATTGTAAAATCGAAAAATGGAGAAGTTGAAAAAATCTTCAATTTTACTATCAAAATTGTGAAATTGAAAAATTGATAAAAGGCAGAAATTGTAAAATCGCAATATTGAAACAGTAAAATTCCAAAAACTGAAAAATATAAAACCTGAAAGATCAAAAAAGAAACGAATTTGTAAACTTGTAAAATATCAATGTAAAATTAAAGTCAGAATTTTACCAAAGGTTTTTTGAAAAGCGAAAATTACAAACATAAAAACCTTCAATATCAGCAACATTTTTTTAAAGGTCCGTTAGTAGAAATATCAGGTTTTAAATTTTTCCAAAACTCGGAAATTTTTAAATTACTAGATTAAAAAACTAATAATGGTTTTTTTTTGTCAAAACAATTTGCAATGTTTTATTAATTTCAAGATTTAATTATAGACTCTTCAATCCAACTTTGAAATATCGGAAAGAGTTTTTTGAAAATTCGAATATAAACGACTTATTAGATTTCTTTAAAAGGATTCATTAGAAATATCCACCAATATTTTAAATTTAACAAATTAAAAATTAAAAAAAAAATGAAGAGCGGCTAAAAATCTTTGAAAAACCAAAGAATAGAAAGTGTTGCGTCTTCGAAAAACTAATTTTAAGAACATTTACTAGAAATACTTACCTTTTTTTTTGTCTCCGATCTCGGAAAATTCCGATATTCGAAATTCTTCAGCGTTGCAAATTTTAAAATACTTACCTTGCAGTGATTGTTTCGATTCTGAAAGCCTTGCTGAGAAAAAAAACCGTATTCTAGATTTAAAAGTGAAAAGAAACTCGGTTCAATTTAAGTATTTAATGACAAACTTGTAGTTATTATATCACTCACAATTAGTACACATTCGATATAAACTTAATTTCGAATATCGCGATCTCCACTGGGGCAACGTTTTGCTAACGACCGTCGATAAAAGCAAATCGTTGAGGTTTCGCATAGATGGGTGCGAAATCCAAGTGGAGACGGCGGGGGTGGAGATTGCGATCATTGATTTCACCCTTTCAAGAATCGAATTTGATGAGGTGGTTGTTTTTAATGACTTAAGTTTGGATAGTGACCTTTTTGTAGCTAAAGGGGACTATCAGTTTGAAATTTACTGGTTGATGCAAAAAAGTAACGGTAAGTGTCGTACGACTAGTTTACAAGCATTTGTTCATTTTTGGTTTTGACAGAAACGAGTGGAAACATTTCGAACCCCACACCAAACGTCCTGTGGTTGCATTACATTTTGAACAAAATACCGGATTTACGTTACAAAAATACCAAAAGTAAAGTGCACCAAAATTACCTGACGAATCTGAGACGATTGAAAGAGGAAGTTCTTTCCTTCAATTGCGTCGCAGATTTCGTCAAGGAGAAGTTTTTTTAAAGTATAAGTAAATTTTCAACTAAAAATGTAGATAAGTATTTAAAAAAACCCTAACTATGACATTTTAGTTGTTTTTGTGTTTGTATTTTAAATACCCCGACTGTAACATATACTCGATTTTTAACAAAAAAATATCACTGCGAATTATTTGACTGTCAACATTTTTCAAACCAAATGGTTTTTCGTCACTACAAACACAACAACAACAAATATCTAAATTGAAATATATACATCGTCAATAATTTAATGAGTGAACTTATCGGAACAAAGACAGCTTCCTCCCGCTGGGCATCTTCCCGTCTCTGTCTACCAAGCCAGCTTGGACGTACTCCAGCGCCGGCATGCGTCTTAAGTCTCCGCGCGCCGCCACCGAGGGCTGCGAACTCAGCAGTCTTTTAGCCACCGCCACGATTTCGTCCCGGCCGATTTTTTCGATTTCGTCGATGAAGTGCTGCGGCCTTTTCCGGTGCCCCGTCGCCAGGACTTGGCGTCCGATGTCTTCGAAAATGATGGGGCGCGACTCCAAGTTCATGAGTAGCATGGACTGTAGTTGGGTTTTGGCTCGCTGGAATTACAAAAATGGGTTAATGTTCATGGGTATATTGGGGTTCGTACTCTCAGTTCTTGGGCGTTTACGGTCCCGGCCATGTTGACCATTTCCTTAACTATCACTTCTACCATTTCTTTGACGTGGTTGGGGGGCGCACTCGCGTGGATGCACAGGATGCCGCTGTCGGCGTACGAGTGGGTGTAGGAAGTGGCGCTGTACATCCAGTGATACCTGAAAGTTTGACGACCTTGATTTTTTGGCGTTTTTGTGAAAATTCTGCCGAATTTTTTCATATTTGAGGTTATGTTGACACGTTGGCTCGAATTCGTAAAATTTGTTACTGAGACCGGTGTTTTTTGGACGACTTATGAGTGTATTTTTAATATTTAATCACATTTACACTCTTTTATTTGGCCCCTTTTTCATACTTCTATGAAAATTCTGATTCTGGAAAATCTTCTCTAAATATTTGAGGTTGTGCCGAAATATTTGGCCCGAATTGTTAAAATCTGTTGCTATGAGGTCTCCTTTTGTCTTCTTTGAGACGATTTAGTGGTGGATTTTCATCAAAGCTTGTGAAAAATAACCCCCCTAAATGTGGGGATTATGTTCTCAAAATGAGTTAAAAAGCCTCATGTAATCAAATTCATAAATTAGTCGGCACATTTGACTAAAAAGAGACGAAATTTCCTTTCTATTACGCCCGAATTATCCCCTTTTTCATACTTTTATGAAAATTCCATTTCTGTAGCTAAACTTTGAGGTTATGTCAAAATATTTGGCCCGAATTTGTTATATTTGTGACTATGAGGCCCCCTTCATACTTTTTTCGGACGGCTTAGTGGTGAATTTCCATCAAAACTTGTAAAAAAATAACCCCCCCTAAATGTGAGGTTATGTTCAGAAAATGGATCAAAAAGCCCCATTTTGTGATATTCACACATTAGTCGCCAGATTTGACTAGGAAGATACGCAATTGCCTCTCTAGTATGCCCGAATTAGCCCCCTTTTCATACTTGTATGAAAATTCCATTTCTGTAGCTAAACTTTGAGGTTATGTCGAAGGTTGTGAGGTTATGTTCACAAAATTAGTCAAAACGCCCCATTTACTCATATTCACAGATTAGTAGCCACAAGCGGCTAGAAAGAGACGCAATTTCCTCTCTATTACGCCCAAATTAGCCCCCTTTTCATGCTTTCATGAAAATTCTGTTTCTGTAGCTAAACTTTGAGGTTATGTCGAAAAATTTGACCCGACTTGTTAAAATCTGCTACTATGAGGCCCCCTTTTGTCTTCTTTGGAACGATTTAGTGGTGGATTTTCATCAAAGCTTGTGAAAAATAGCCCCCCTAAATGTGAGGGATATGTTCTCAAAATGAGTTAAAAAGCCCCATGTAATCAAATTCACATATTAGTCGCCACATTTGACTAGAAAGTGGCGAAATTTCCTCTCTATTACGCCCGAATTATCCCCCTTTTCATACTTTTATGAAAATTCCATTCCTGTAGCTAAACTTTGAGGTTATGTCGAAATATTTGGCCCGAATTGGTAAAATTTGTGACGATGAGCCCTCCTTCAAACTTTTTTCGGATGGTTTAGTCATAGATTAATATAGATGCGACATGCTGATTTTGCAAAACCACCCTTATTGACATTGGAGTCCTCAACCGCCAAAGACAAGCGCCAAATTTAAATAGTCGATGCCAATAAAAAACTTGTTTCACTACAACTCGTCGCCTGAGAACTTGTTTGATCTACAGACCAGAGCGCGCTCAAGCCAATGTCGACTCTAACTGCCCATTCACAATGGACATAAGGCATAACAAGTACATAAAGCTTACATAAATACATAAAGTTGAAACGATGGAAAACGTGTACCCCTGTTCACAGTGGACGAACGTAATTCTTATGCTTATGAACGTTTTATGTAATCCTTGTGTGCGTACACAAAGTTGAAACAAGTTCAACTTTGTGCACGAATTATGTCAAAATTATGTTAAAATCTAGGGACTTTTGAATGCTGCTGTTGAATTCCCTTTGACAGTTGGCACTTGGCACTTCACACCTTTGATTATATTATATAAATTATAATCAAAGCTTCACACTGCGAGTCTGTTCTGTACTGCGAGTTGTCAAGTTCGAATATCGTATGAAATTGTAGGTTAGATATTTTGATTGACTCAGTTTGAAGTTAGCCGTTTCTATGTTTAGCGGGGAGTTATTCCGTTCTGCGTTTGCGCAGTTTAACAATTCTTACAGAGTTCAATCTGTCCACTGTGAACGTAAATAAGCATAAGCCAGACACAAACCAAAAACGTAAATTATGTTATGCGCTCGTTCTTATGTCTTATGTCCATTGTGAATGGGCAGTAAGCGTTCAGAAGCGATTTGGTTGGTTTGGACTATAATTTCTGCGGGAAATAGTTGTTTGGTCGGTTTTTATAACGACTAAATGAGTATTTTTGATACGTATTTAGATGATTTTACATATTTTGTTTAACTAAGAATTAATTCTTTATTTGTGTTTTATACTAGCAAAACGTCTTAAACTAAGAATATTTTTTAAACCGTAATAACCCAATGGATTTTTTCGAGAAAATGTTTTGGAAACACTGTGTTCTATTTTGTATGAATTTTTAAATGTTTTTACTGACAATTTTTGTGGTTGTTTTGGATACACTCTCTGATATTATCAGTAAGAAAAAAAAATGAAAAATTAAAATAATCGAGAAATCGAGAAATCTAATAATCGAAATATCGAATAACTAAAAATCGAAAAATGAAACATCTGAAAATCGAAAAAATGTAAAATTCAAAAATCTAAAATTTAAAAAACCGAATAACGAAAAATCGAAACTCCCAAATTTAAAAAATCGGATAACTAAAAAATCGAAACATCGAAAAACTGGAAAATCGAAAAACCGAGAAATCGAAAAATCAAAAGATCAAGAAATCGTGGAGTCAAAAAGTCGAACAACTGAGAAACCGAAATAAAATCGGAAAGTTAAAAATTGAACAATTTATAAATTGAGCAATTGACAATCAAAATATCGAAAAATCCAAATCTCGATAAATCAAGATATCAAAAAACTTAAAAATTGGAAAAATTGAGCGATTGAAAGATCAAAAGAACGAGAAATCGAAAAGTGATGAAATCGAAAAATCGAAAAATAGAGAAATTGACAAACAAAAAGTTAAAAGTTGAAAAATTGGAAAAGCGGAAAAATGAAAAACTGGAAAAACTGAGAAACCGAAATAGGCCAAAATAAAAAATTGAAAAACTGATAAATCGAAAACCTGAACAATCAAATCTCGATAAATCGGGAATGAAAAATTAACAAATCGAAAGATTAAGAAACATTGAAAAATTAAAATATCAAAAGATTGAAAAATCTAACATTAAAAAATCCAAAAATTGAAAAATCGAAAAAGTAATAAAGTAGACACATCGAAAAATCCAGAAGTCAAAAATAAAAAAGCCGAAGAATTGATATACTGAAAAATCCTAAAACTGAAATATCTAAAAACTGAAAAATCGAAAAACCAAAAGAGTGAAGTCGAAAAGTAAATCGAAAAATTGAAAAATCAAAAACCTGAAAAATCAAAAAATTAAAGAACTGAAGAACAGGAAAATCGAAACACTCGAAGGTCAAGAAATGGGAAAATCAAACTATCGATTAATTGAAAAATCGAAAAATTGAGAGTTTATGAAAGTCAAATTTGAAAAATTAAAAAATCGAAAATTTGACAAAATGACAACTGAAAAACATACAATCTAAAATCGGGAAGTCGAAAAATCAAAAGGTTAAGAAATCGAAACATTTGCAAAATTCGAAAACTTGAAAAATTCAAAAATCGAAGAACTGAACTGAAAAATCGAGAAATCGAAAAATCCAGGAGTCAAAAATCGAAAAGTCGAAGAATCGAAAAATTGAAAAATCCCAAAACTCAGATATCGAAAAACTGAAAAATGAAAGAGCAACTGAAAAATGGAAAACCTGAAAAATCCGGAAACTGAAATATCCAAAAACTGAGAACCTAAAAACTCGAAAAATTGAACAATCGAAAAATCCAAAAAGTGAAGTCGAAAAATGGAAACTTTAAAAAAACTAAAAAATGAAAAATAGAAAAATTAAAGAATTGAAGAACAGGAATATCGAAACCCTCGAAAGAAATGGGAAAATCAAAACATTGATTAACTGAAAGATCGAAAAATTGACAGTTTATAAATGTCAAATTTGAAAAATTGAAAAATCGAAAATTTGAAAAAACGACAATTGAAAAACAGAAAAAACCGGGAAGTCGAAAATCGATAGATTAAGAAGTCAAAACATTTGAAAAATTCGAAAACATGAAAAACGGATCGAAGAACTGAAATAAAAAATCGAGAAATCGAAAAATCTAGAATTTTAAATATTGAAAAATTAAAATATCAAGAAACTGAAAATTTTAAAATTTCAAGATCGAAAAATTGAAAAAAAGACAATTGAAAAACAGAAAATCCAAAACCGGAAAGTCGAAAAATCGAAAGATTAAGAAATCGAAACATTTGAAAAATTGAAATATGGAAGAAGTGAAATGAAAAATCGAGATATCGAAAAATCTAAAATTTTAAATATTGAAAAATTAAAATACCAAAAAATTGAGAAATCTAAAATTTAAAAAATCGAAAAAGTAAAAGTCGACACATCGAAAAATCCAGAGGACAAAAATGGAAAAGTCGAAGAACAGAAATATTGAAAAATCCCAAAACTGAAAAATGAAAGAAAAACTGACGAATCGAAAAACTGAAAAATCCCAAAACTGAAATATCCAAAAACAGAATCTAAAAAATCGAAAAATTGAGAAATCGAAAAATCAAAAAAGTGAAGCCGAAATATCGAAACCTTAAAAAAATCGAAAAATTGAAAAATCAAAAACCTGCAAAATCGTAAGATCGAAAAATTGAATAACAAGTGAACTGAAAAATCCCAAAACTGAAATGTCCAAAAACTGAGAAACTAAAAAATTGAAAAATTGAGAAATCGGAAAATCAAAAAAGTGAAGTTGAAAAATCGAAACCTGAAAAAATAGAAAAATTGAAAAACCAAAAAACCTGAAAAATCAATTAATTGAAAAATCGACAAATAAAGAGTTTATAAAAGTCAAAAATTGAAAAATCGAAATATTTAAAAATCGTAAAATTGAAAAGAAAAACTGAAAACCGAGAAATTGAAAAATTGAGAGATTGTAAAATCCAAAAATTGAATAGGAGTAAACTGAAAAGTCCCCAAAATAAAATTTCGAAAAACTGAGAATTCGAAAGTCGAAACAGCAAGAAATTATGGTCGAAACCGGTTAGAATGTGTACCAGATCACGGATCATGACTTATAAATCAAATCGTTTCCGAACGCTTAGAGTCGACATTGGCCTGAGTGCGCTCTGGTCTATAGATCAAACAAGTTCTCAGACGACGAACTGTAATTCGTGTGACCTGAATTAAAGTGAAGGAAACTGTCAACAGCTTGTAATATTCTGGTAAATCTAGTGTCAATTTGTCGACCGTAAAACGCGTCGTTAAACATTTTTTTTAGTTAATTTTATTCCTAGTTAGAAACAAACACTGTTGCCAACATAAGTCAAGGAGTCCTCAACCGTCATTTAATTTAAACTATGACGCTTCTCTATGTTTTCTGGTTTAGTGGTGAATTTCCATCAAAGCTTGTAAAAAAATACCCCCCCCCATGAGAGGTTATGTTATGTTATATTCACACATTAGTCGCCAGATTTGACTAGGAAGAGACGCAATTTCCTCTCTATTATGCCCGAATTAGCCCACTTTTCATACTTGTATGAAAATTCCATTTCTGTAGCTAAACTTTGAGGTTATGTCGAAGGTTGTGAGGTTATGTTCACAAAATTAGTCAAAACGCCCCATTTAATCACATTCACAGATTAGTAGCCACATGCGACTAGAAAGAGACGCAATTCCCTCTCTATTATGCCCAAATTAGCCCCCTTTTTATACTTTCATGAAAATTCTGTTTCTGTAGCTAAACTTCGAGGTTACGTCGAAAAATTTGGCCCGAATTGGTAAAATTTGTTACCAAGACCCCCTTCTACCCTTTTTGGGACTATTTCCTGGTGGATTTTCATCAAAGCATGTCAAATCACCTCTCCAAATGTGAGGTTATGTTCACAAAAAGAGCCAAAAAACAAAGTAAACCATGAATGGAACCCCCTTTACCTGTTCAGGACATTGGTGTAGAGCCTCGTGTACATCCCCTTCCCGGGCCCCCCTGCGCTGAACGACCCCCCGCCCCCCAGCATCATGTTGAGCACGCACGTTGCAATAAAATCGGGGTCCTGGTGCGAGCACCCCTCGAGCCCGATCACCACGTGACTCAAAACCGGCAGCCCCGCTGACGCGAACTGCGGAATATCGCACTCCTCCTGCGCTATCCCCCCCGTGTACTGCGCTATACTGTCATCAAGCGAAATGTTTTTAATGGGGGAGAACAGCCCCCTCTCGGTCTCCCAGATGGGTCTTTTGTCGACGAAATATTTCTGGACCACCTCGCACAACTTGTTGTGGTCCACCCCTACGCCCGCCACCACCATCCTGTTTGGGGCGTAGTGCTGGCTCAGGTAGGTGAAGAGCAGCTCGCGGTCGATGCGGCCGAGGTTTTTCTTGGGGCAGAGTTTGGGAAGGCCTAGGGTGTTGTCGCGGTAGGCGGCCTGAAAACGAATTGTGATGATGTGGGGGCGACGGCTAAATGTCAACGTACGGCGTGGATCATGTCCATGAGGAGGGTTTCTTGCTCGGGGCGCATGTTGAGAGTCTCGAGTTCGAAACTGATGGCTTGGCGGGCGGCGTCGATTTCGTCGCCAGTGATTTGGGGGCGCAGGGTGGCTTCTGCGAGGAGGTGGATCACGTCGTCCAAGCCACTAGTGTAGGCGGACGCGGCGTAAATGAAAGTGTCTCGAGACGCTTGACTGTCGCAAATGCCCCCGTGTTTCTCAAGTCGGTTGAGGATTTCGTCCTTGTCGGGATAGGCCATGGTTGACTAAAACTAAACCTTGTAACAAGAGTTAAATAATTAATTGTGCATACATTGAAGGCGAGTTTTTCCAAAAAGTGAGACACCCCGCTGGGGTAGGCCACCTCATACCGAGAGCCACTATCGATGACCACTAAAATCAAATTTGTAACCAAGTTGTGGCTAATTTATTTTCGTTACCTCCAACTGTGCAAAACTCCCCAAAGCGGTCCTCCGAAGCGACTCTCAAGCCGTTAGAAAGCGTCGTCACTTGGGTGGTTTGGTGTTCCTTTTTCAGCGTCGCGAATATGGGTGTGGGTAGATTTTGCACCGGTTTGTCCATTGGGGGCATGTTCGTCACCTTTTTGTTGCCTCGGGAGGCGAAATTGCGCGCGGGGCTCCATACTCTACAATTTTGAGGTTACGTTTACCCCGACCGAAAAATCAAAGCTTACGAGATTTTAGTGGTGGAGATGTGTCTCAGGGCTTGTTTATATAACGCCATTGTCGCTGCGGGCTCCAGAAAGTGTTAGTTCGTTGAATTTTTACTGTTTTTTGCCATGAGACTGCAATTTGACGTTTCTTTGACAGATTAATTTTGGGGATTTTTTCAAGGAGGGTGGCAGAATTGGTACTACGGTGACGTGTACTGTGGGTTGCATACCATGTTTTAAATGTCAGTTTGTTTTTGTTTTTTGGAAGTTCGAATAATAAAACAACGTAAAAGTAAGTATTGTGGTTAATTGACGGTGTGATTAGTGGAAATTTAGCCCCCTAGCTTGTCTCGTATTTAAAAATGGCGAACCCTTTATACACTCCAGACGAACAGAAAAAAATTGTGGATTATATTGTGCAGCACGAAGCTTTTGATCTAGTCAAAGGTGACAAGATCTGGAAAGACATGGAAAAACTGAAAGTGGTGGAAAGGTCGTGGCAATCACTCAAGCAACACTTCAGGAAAAGGATAATCTATGAGTTGCATTACCCCCGATATAAATTAGACCCGGATGTGATAGACAAATTTCGTTTGGGTTTTAACAAAGTGGTGAAACGCAGTAACACGAGCAGGAAGAAGAAACCAACCCAAGACGATAAAAGATATCCGGATTTTTCTGCCAGGTTTTCGTCGTCTGATAGTGATTCCGGGTGTGAACAAGCCTCACGGGGTGGGAACATGAACACGAAAGACAATCAGGTAGAAAATGCGACAAGCACGGAGAATTCGGAGTCAGTGTTTGAAGTGAAGGGTGAAACGTCAGATGAAGAATATGTTCTCATAGATTAGGTTAGTTTTTATTTTTGTTCATGGTTTATATTTATTGAGATTTTTTAATGAAAATATACAGCTTTTGGTTACTTTTTAATCCTTTGATGTCCTAGGTTCATTACTAAAAATGTTTGAAGACATAACCTCAAAAACAATTGTGAAGCGTGTTTTGTTGGTGGCCTATAAGTTTACGTTAGTTTAAGCGGTCTAGAAACAACGTCGTTATATACATAAATAGTTATATCTACTTATGTTGTAGGTTATAAATGACCGACGTGGCGGGAAACATGGCCTTGACAACCTGAAATTCCCGATTTAGTTAGTACCTTCCACCTCTCCAAGTCGTACCTGTAGTCCCAGCTGATAATTGAGCGAAATGTTTTCGGTGTACTTGATCTTGAATTTCCGCGTCGTGTTTACCAGAAACAACAAGTAAGTTCTTTTGTTTTTTAAGTTCCAGCGGTACCACTCGACTTGCGTCAAAGAATCATAATTGTCCCCTGACTGTAACTCGTTTCGTTAAAGTACCACACTTGCATTATTATAAAGACGTACCAAATCTTCGATTCGTCCCAGCAACGTAACATCCTTAAATCCTTAAAAATTGTTTTAAAATTCTAGATTCTGGAAAATCTGAAAATATAGTCTATTGACAATTTGAAACAGACATCGCAGATTTGTGGAGAATCTAGAAAATAGATTCTTTTGAATGTTTGATATCTTCTATTTTTTTTTAAATTGTGCTGAATTTTTTATTTTACTATTTTTGAATATTCTCGATTTGATAATTTGTCAATTATAAAATCTTAGCAACAGAAGGATCTTTAAAAATTGTTCTAACATTCTAGATTCTGGAAAATCTGAAAATATTGTCTATTGACAATTTGGAACAGACATCGCAGATTTATGGAGAATCTAGAAAAGTAATATCCGTTCGCAAAACTCCCGCACTGTCAGAATGACATTCTGTTGGTATGAGAAATATTCCTCTAAAAGATTTTTAAGTTTATATGATTACCGCCTTGAATTTCAAATTTTCAAAATTAATGAATGAAAAATCAAATGTTTATTAACTATTTTACCTTTTTGATTTGCTGAAGTGTTCAATGTGTTTAAAGAACTTGTCAGTAATTCAAACAAATTGTAGCACCAGAAGCGTAGAAATGGACAGTAAGGTCAAAAATATATATTATTCAAAAAAAGCTTTCGTTGTCGTTCGTGTGTCATACTCTTTCTTTACTTGAATTGATAAAAATCTTCAGTTAAATTGTTTTTGACATTTTTATTTGACAAGTTATTTTTAGTTACTAATTTGTCACTAGATTGCAATTTTGCAACCTATTGTACAGGTTTTTCGCATCTCACCACTGAGTACACTCAGGTCATTTTTTCCAAATCTGACACTGACAGTGCGGGAGTTTTGCGAACGGATATTAGAATCTCTTGAATGTTTGATATCTTCTATTTTTTTTTTAAATTGTGCTGAGTTTTTTATTTTACTATTTTTGAAAATTCTGAATTTGATAATTTGTCAATTATACACTCTTAGCATCAGAATGATCTTTAAAAATTGTTCTAAAATTCTAAATTGTAGAAAATCAGAAAATATAGAGTCTATTGAAAATTTGGAATAGATACATCTCAGATTTAGGGAGAATCTAGAAAACTAGAAGCTATTGAATGTTTGATATCTTCTATTTTCTTTTAAATTATGTTGAATTTTTACTTTATTATTTTTGAAAATTCTCGATTTGATAATTTGTCAATTATAAAATCTTAGCAACAGAAGGATCTTTAAAATTTGTTCTAAAATTCTAGATTCTGGAAAATCTGAAAATATTGTCTATTGACAATTTGGAACAGACATCGCAGATTTATGGAGAATCTATAAAAATAGAATCTATTGAATGTTTGATATCTTCTATTTTTTTTTAAATTGTGCTGAATTTTTTATTTTACTGTTTTTGAATATTCTCGATTTGATAGTTTGTCAATTATAAAATCTTAGCAACAGAAGGATCTTTAAAAATTGTTCTAAAATTCTAGATTCTGGAAAATCTGAAAATATTGTCTATTGACAATTTGGAACAGACATCGCAGATTTATGGAGAATCTAGAAAACTAGAATCTATTGAATGTTTGATATCTTCTATTTTTTTTTAAATTGTGCTGAGTTTTTTATTTCACTATTTTTGAAAATTTTGAATTTGATAATTTGTCAATTATACAATCTTAGCATCAGAATGACCTTTAAAAATTGTTCTAAAATTCTAAATTGTAGAAAATCAGAAAATATAGAGTCTATTGAAAATTTGGAACAGAGACATCTCAGATTTGTGGAGAATCTAGAAAACTAGAATCTATTAAATGCTCGAAATTTGCAAATTTTAAAAAGCACAAATCGAAGTTCGAGTTTTCAGCTTTTTGCGATTTTGTGAAAATTACAAAACGAAGAACTGAAGAAAGAAAAAATCGAAAACCTAAAAATCGAAAAAAAAAATTAATGAATCGAAAAATTGAAAAATTAAAAAGTGGAAAAGTTGGAAAGTCGAGTAAATGAAACAGTTAAATCCAGTAATTGAAAAATGGAAAAATTCTAAAATTGTAAAATTGAAAAACTAAAAAACTGTAAAAATTATTATTACATATTCAAAATAAAAACTAGAAAAATTGCAAATTAAAAATTGAAAATCTAAAAGCTGAAAAATTAAAAAATTGAAAACTGGAGGAAATTTAAATCGAAAAATTTAAAACTGAAAAGGCAAAAATTTGTAAAATCGAATAAATAAAAAAATCAAAATTCAAAACTGAAGAAACTCAACGGAAAATTGAGAAAAACTGCAATTAAATTTTCCCCGTCCGGGTGACCCCGAATAAAAAAATTCATCAGAATAGTGATGGGGCGGGTGGGTGGGGCTTATATTTTGCCACTTTTCAAAGATACGTAGTCATTTTTTCACAATAGGAAATATAAAACCATGGTAAATTTTTGTAGACAAATATGGATTTTGCAATTACGCTGCGCCCCTCGGTCTGACAACGAAGGAAAAATTCATCACGATTGAGATCGAGACGGATGGGAGGGGATTATCTTTTGGCTTCCTTTTTTACAGTTGGTAATTTCTCGTAGAAAAATAACGAAAGTGTTTTCAGTTTCTTGTCGTGAAAAGAAAACGACGTACATATATTAAGAAACAAAGGCACAATACAAACCCTTAAGATAATAACGATTTTGGCAAATGACATATTTTCCAAGAAAATGGAGAAGGGTGGTTGGGGCTAGTACTTTCTAAGCTAAGCCTGATTTTAACAAAAAAAGTTACAATTAGCGCTTTTTTTTACTTGTTCACATCCTAGATTATATAATTAGTTTCCATTCGCACTCAACAGAAGAACATAATTAGCCCCGCCCACCCACCCTGTCTCCTTTTCAGTGATTAATTTTATACGAACTGAATAAAATGAATAATCTTCTACTGAATAGAAACAAAATAAGTAGTTAGAATCAGAACAGGGTGGTTAGGAGGTGCTAGTACTTGCTAAGATAAAACTGATTTTGGCAAATCACATTCCTTCCAAGAAAATAGAGGGCGGGTGGGCGGGGCTAGTACTTGCTAAGATAATAACGATTTTGGCAAATGACATATTTTCCAAGAAAATGGAGGGCGGGTGGTTGGGGCTAGTACTTCCTAAGCTAAGCCTGATTTTAACAAAAAAAGTTACAATTAGCGCTTTTTTTTACTTTTTCACATCCTAGATTATATAATTAGTTTCCATTCGCACTCAACAGAAGACCATAATTAGCCCCGCCCACCCACCCTATCTCCTTTTCAGTGAATTATTTTATCCGATTTTGTCTTATACTGAACAGAAATAAAATTAGTCGTTAAAATGAGAAGAGAGGGGGTGGGCGGGGCCAGTACTTGGTAAGATAAGACTGATTTTGGCAAATGACATACTCTCTAAGAAAATAGAAGGCGGGTGGGCGGGGCTAATATTTGATAAGATAAGACTAATTTTGGCATTTTTAACCATTTTCCGACTATCCGAAATTAGTTGACGACATTTTCTTGTAGATTTCGTCATTCTCGCCTTCGTTTCTCGGGAATTTCTATCGTTTTTCTAAAATCGCTAATTGAAATACAGCAACTTTTTGAGTTTCGTCACAATAGCTCTTTATAAAAATTTTGTATATAAAAAGGAAATTATTATTAATTTTTGTTCCATTATTGCATTATTAGTTTCCACTCCCACTCGACAGAAGAACATAATTAGCCCTCCCCACCCACCCGGTCTCATTTTCAGTGACTGATTTTATGCGAACCGAATGAAATGAATGATCTTATAGTGCACAGAAACAAAATTAGTAGTTAGAATGAGAAGAGGGTGGGTGGGAGGTGCTAGTATTTGCTAAGACAAGGGTGATTTTGTCAAATGACATATCTTCCAAGAAAATAGAGGGCGGGTGGGGGGGCTAGTACTTGCTATGATGAGAATGATTTTGGCAGATGGCATATTTTCCAAGAAAATACAGGGTGGGTGGGCGGGGCTAGTATTTGGTAAGATAAGACTGATTTTGGCATTTTTGACATTTTCGACCATTTTTCAAATACATCCGAAAATTAGTTGAAGACATTTTCTTGTAGATTTCGATATCCAGAAGCCATTTTCGCCTTCGTTTCATCGGAAATTCCTACCGTTTTTCCAAAATGGCTATTTGAATTACATACAGCAATTTTTAGAGTTTCGTCAAAATAGCTCTCTATAAAAATTTTGTAGGTGAAAAAGGAAATTATTATTCATTTTTGTTCCATTATTCCATTATTAGTTTCCACTCCCACTCGACAGAAGAACATAATTAGCCCCGCCCACCCACCCTGTTTCCTTTTCGACGATTGATTTTAAAAACTGGAGAATCGAGAAATTGAAAGATAGATTGAAAATATGAAAAATTAATAAAATTTTGAGATGATGTCATCAATTTTTTGGGAGGATATGAACGAATAATTCTTTGAGTAACGATTTACATTGAGTACGACAAAGCAGCTTCAAAGTTAAATTGAAAATGAAAGAAACCTGACCTGACCTGACCCGCTCTGACCGATTTTCTTTGTTCGTTTCAGGCAAAACTTAAATTTTAGTGTTTTGTTGGTGGCCTATACCACAAATACATCTAAACGATCGGAATCAATATTCACGGGTAGAATCTAGCAGTGGCGTCGGTTTGTCTGGAGGAAAAGTGCGTCAAGAAAAGCCGCATACAAAACCTTTCCGGCTAACATCTTTTCTTAATGTAATGGGGAACTCCAGCTGGTGTCGAGGTGAGAAAAAAACAACAAAAAATCCGGTAGGTGTCTTCAAACGAATAGTTTTAAAGTCTGAAACTTTTTTTCAGAAGAGAGTTAAACACCAAGTGAATAATTGTTTGTTTCTAGAGCCGCGATCCATCTAAAGGAAGATTTCCACCAATCGGACCTTGGTCCCCGTTCAGGACCCTCAAAAATTCCTTCCCTCTTCACAGCGCCTGTGAAAAAGGAGACCTTGAACTCATCTGCAAACTTTTATACCATGGAGTCGACCCCAACGCACCCAACTCAGACGGTTTGCTACCCATAGAACTACTCCCATGCGACGAAAACAGTGACGTAGCACTGGACATCCTTTTCCCTTATTCGGTCGAGGACGGGTGTTCCGTCTCGCTCCACACCATGACGGTGGCCATGCTCCAAACTTCCTCCTACTTCCGTCACCTCTGTTCAGTCGCCAAAGAAGTGACTTACGACGACACCGACTTAATTTTTTTCCGCAACAAATTCAGATACTTGGTCAAAAAACACTTCTTCCTCTTCTTGGACAAGTTCGAGCACGTCGTGAGAGCTGCAATCGACGAGTTTTTTTTATACTGGATGATAATTTGGCCGGCCGGATGGGATGACGTTGGCGAATATGCGGCAGTTTTGGACGCCCTTGTTGCACGAGGGTGTCTTGAAGAACTCGCACGTCCCAAGACTCATCTAGCTACTGAGCCTAAACGAATTTACGAAGACGAGATTTGGGTTGCAGTACCAGGAACTGACATTATTATCGCACAATTAATCGAACTGTTCAGCTTCAGGTTCGACGAAGACGAAATCACGAAGATGATTCTCGAGATGGTGTCCTACGGCCTCAGAGTGACCTTCCACGACCTCGACTTTGTGTATGGTCGATACGGCCACAACGACTTGTTTCGAATTTTGTTACATATGGATGTGGACGATAACGTACACTGGAAAAATGAGGTGTCTGTGATGGTAGTTCTGCATTTTGACCCAGGGTTGTGCTTGCAGGACCCGGAGTTTATAATGCTTTTTGAGCCCTCGGTGAGCTCCAGTGATTTAAATTTAATCTCCGTAAGAGCGAATAAAGACAAAGCACTTAAATATCGAGAGTTTTGGGCGTGTCTGGAAATGCAAACTAGGGTCAGGGAGGAAGATAGTTGCTCGACGACGGGAACTGATGGAATTAAGAAACCTAAACCAGTTTTTTACAGTCTTTATTACGAAAGAGATTATCGGACTGGTCCTAAAATTTCCCTAGATGCGTTTTTCGACTATTTCAACCACGAGAAGGTGAAGGAGTTCTGTTTGAGTAGGTGCCGAAGAAAGAAGTTGATAGAGAAGGTGAAGAGGATGCCGACGGTTTCTTCTCTAGTGGAATTGAGCAGAAATGTTGCGAGGAGTTACATTGTGGACAAATTTCGGGCGTGGAGTTCGAGGAAATTTCTCACGGCTGTGAACGCACTTCCTGTTGACAACACCACGAAAAGTGTACTGGCTTTAGACACGAAAATATATTGAAGTCGCGAAGAAGGTCCTCGAGATGGTGTCTTTCGGCCACAACTTATCGGTGATGATTTTTTTTGCATTATAAATAAATTTTTAGTCAAGATATATTTGCTTATCCCTTCCAAAAAATTGATGACGTCACCTCAAAAATTTGCCGAATAAATCCTATCTAAAATGTACAAAATATGATGAGTCTGTACTTGTGATTTATCATTCCATTCATATTTTTTGGATTTGCCTATACAGGCTGACTAAAAAAAGATCATTGTGTTTGAGGAGCGAAGGAAGTTCTGTCGGCCAATTTTTATATTTATCGCTTTTCATTTTTTTTTTTGTTTCGGTTCTCAGCTAATACAATTGTTTGAGTTTTCAGTTTTTCATTTCTTAAAATTTTCGATTCGCAATTTTTAATAATTATTATATATGAGATTGCCTTCACTTTCAATTTAACTTCGAAGCTGCAAATCGAAGGCTCTGAAATCTTCGCAATTTTTCGATTTTTCGGTGTTTTAATTTTATAATTTTTGATTTTTCATTTTCTCCATTTCGTCTTATTCGAAAAGTGGAAAAATCGAAAAACTAAAAAATCGCAAAAAAGAAGAGTTTTTCGACTTACGACTTTTTAATTTTGCAATTTTCGGATATTACAGTGTTTCCTTTTTCGATTTTTCAATTATTCATTTCCTTAATTTTTCAAGTTCTTGATTCTTACTTTTCATTTTCGCAATTTTTTAATTTTCAATTTCTCAATAACAACAATTTTTGTTTTTTTTTCATTTCCTTTATTTTTTCCGTGTTTAAATTTTACATTTTTTGAATTTCCAATTACCCGATTTTTCGATTGTCAAAATTTCCTTTTTTATTTTTCGGATTGTTTGTGTTTTTTTTTTAATTGTTTGGATTGCTTGGATTTTTTTGGCATTTCAAATAACTGGATTTCTCGATTTCTTGGGTTTTTGGATTTCTTCGATTTTTTTTGGTATTTTGGGTTCTCGAATTTTTCGGGTACTTTGGATTTTTTCGGATTCATTGGGTTTTCTGGATTTTTCTAATCCTTTGAATTTTTCAGCTTCTTTGGATTGATTCTTCGGACTTCTTGGGTTTTTGGATATTTTGAATTTTCTGGATGTTTGGGTTTGTTTGAATTTTCTTACATTTTTTAGATTCTTTGGATTTTTGGGTTACCCTGATTTCAAGGGTGTTTTTAATTTGGATTTTTTTTTATTCTTTTAGACTGCAAATTATTGAATTCCAATTTTTTGGTGAGTTTTTATTTTGCACTATTTCGTTTTTCATTTTTGATTTTTCAATTTCTCCATTTTTTGTATTTGAAAAATTGAAAAATCGAAAAACTAAAAAATCGCAAAATATTGAAAACTGCAGAAGAGGTTTACGATTTGCGACTTTTTATTTTTCAAATTTTTGGATATTACAGTTTTGCATTTTTCGATTTTTTAGTTTTTCAATTTTAAATTTTTCAAGTTCTTGATTCTTGGTTTTCATTTTCTCGATTTTTTGACAATTGTTGCTTTTTTCATTTCCTTTATTTTTTCGATGTTTCTTTGGATTTTATAATTTTTCATCTGTTCAATCTTTCAAATTTTCAGTTTTTCATTTTTCAATTCCACGATTTTCCAATTTTTAAATTTTACAATTTTTGGATTTCCAGTTTCGTGTCTTTTTCGATTTCTTTAATAATTTTTAATTTTTTGGATTGTTCTACAGTTTACTGGATTCTTTGCATTTCTTCGGTTGTTTCGGTTTTTCGGGAATTTTCAAGTTCTTTGGATTTTTTTAATTAGTTGTATTTGTTTATACTTTTTTGGATTGCAAATTATTAGATTGCTCGGGATTCTTGGATTTATTTCGTCAGTTTCTCGTTTTGTTTTCTATTTTCTTACATTGGCTTTTTGAACGTTTGATTCGGATATTTTGGATTTCTTTTGGATTTTTTGCATATCCTGTTACGTCACTTCAAAATTGTACATTGTAAATGGGTTTTAAATTGTATAAAATAACATAGTCCTATACATGTAGGTTACGACTCCAAATTGAGTTTTTACCCGAAACGTCCAGATTTTTTGAAAAAATAAAAATCAAAAGTATGAAACAACATTCTGCAATTTAATTTGGAATCTGCGAAACTGAATGCTTTGAAATCTTGCAGATGATTTACAGTTGTGATAAGCATGATAAATTTTTATTCAAAATGTATTTGCTCATCCCCTCTAAAAAATTGATGACGTCACCCCAAAATTTTGCTGAATATGTCCTATCTAAAATGTGCAAAATATGATGAGTCTGTACTTGTACTTCATATTTTTTAGATTTGCTTAACAGGTCGCTCAAAAAAATGAATGAATGAGTTATTTTATTTTATTGATTAAATCAGGAATAGTTCACTCAATTTTCCCGAAAATTTGGAGATACAACACTGTTGTTATTATTAGTATTACATTGCACCAACCCAATTTTAATTTTACTTTAAGATTACAGAGGGTTGGGTGGGGTTTGTATTTTGCCTTTTTTTTTCTTAACATGTCTACATAGTTTTCTTTTCACGACAAGAAACTGAAAACATTTTTAAAATAGTAAATTTGTAAAGAAATGTGGTGGATAAAATTTACCATTCTAAATATGTTTTAAGTTTCTTGTTGTGAACACAACACTACGTTCATTAAAAAAAAAAAGCAAAACAAAGCAAAATAAGCTCCGCCCACCCACCCTATCTCAATTGTTATGATTTTTTTTATTCGTTGTTAGCCAGAGGGACGGAGCATAATTACAAAATCCATACTTGTCTACAAAAATTTATCATGTTTTATGTTTCTTATTGTGAAAAAATGACTACGTATGTTTAAAAAAGGCGGCAAAATATAAGCCCCACCCACCCGCCCTATCGCAATTCTGATGATTTTTTTTATTCGTCATGACTCAGAGGACGGAACTTGATTGCAGTTTTTCAATTTTCCGTTGAGTTTTTCCAGTTTTCAATTTTTAATTGTTCAATTTTTCGATTTGCTATTTTTCGCTTCGGTTTTTTTATTTCGTTTTACAATTTTTTGTTTTTTCAATTTTAATTTTTTCGATTTAAAATTTCTCGAATTTGCAATTTTTGGATTTTTTAATTTTTCTGTTTACAATTTTCCGGTTTCAATTTTTAGATTTTTCAAGTTTTAGATTTTTAAATTTCCGTTTTTTTCTTTAATTTTAGATTGATTTTTCATTTTTTGGTTACTGGAGATTTCACTTCTTCATTTATTCGACTTTGCAGTTTTTCGACTTTTTGATTTTTCAATTTTTCGATTCATTAATTTTTTTCGATTTTTTTTATTCCTTAGATTTTCTGGATTTTTTGGATTTCTACGATTTTTGAAATTATTTTGGATTTCTGGGCTTTTTTAGATATTTTAGATTTTTTGGGATTTTTTTAGATTTTCCGGATATTTTTGATTTGTCGAACTCCGAAATTTTTTAAATTTCTCAAAGTTTTCAGTTCATACTTTTCCATTTTACAATTTTACAATAATTCAATAATTGAAAAATGGAAAAACTGTAAAATCGTAAAATTGAAAAACTAAAAATTTTTGAAAATTATAGTTTATTACATTTTTAAAATGAAAACTAGAATATGTAATTGCAAATCAAAAATTGAAGGAAAAAAAATCTAAAAATCGAGAAACACAATGAAAAAAAGAAAATTAAAAGAACGATTTTGTACTTTTTGGTTTTTTGGGATTTTTTTGGTTTTCTTGAAATTTATTTGGACTTGTCGGATGTTTTAGTTTTCAAACTATGGAATGTCTCCAGTTGCTTGAATTTTTTCGATTTCATGTTTTTTGGTTTATTTGATTTTTCGAATATTTTGGATTTTTTTAGGTTTTTAGATTTTTGATTTTTTTTTTTTTGGATTTTTGGACTTATTTGGATTTTCTTGAATTTTCTTGAATATCTGTCGGATTTATCAATGTTGTCGCATTTTTGGATTTGTTGGATATTTTGGATTTTTTGAATCTTAGAATCTTTTGGATCTTTTGGATTTTTTGGATTTGTTAGATTTTTTAGATAATTGTTTTTTTTTGAGATTACAAATTGTTGAGTTTCTCGTGTTTTTCGGATTTTTCGGATTTTTCAGATGTCGAATTTGTTGGATTTGTCGGATTTGTCGGATTTGTGGGATTTGTGGGATTTGTCGGTTTTGTCAGATTTTTTGGATTTGTTGGATATTTTAGATTTTTCGGATTTGTTGGATGAATTTTCTGGATCTTGGGATTTTTTGGATCTTTTGGAATTTCCAGATTTTTTCAATTATTCTATTTTTTGAGATTACAAATTATTGGACCTCTTGAGAATCTTGGGTTTTTTGTATTTTTTGGATCTTTTCGATTTTCTTGGATTTTGTGGATTTCTCGATTTTGTCGTATTTGTCGGATTTGTTTGATTTCTTGGTTTTGTTGGATTTGTTGGATATTTTGAATTTTTTGAATCTTGGGGTTTTTTGGATCTTTCGGATCTTTCGGGTCTTTTGGATCTTTTGGATCTTTTGGATTTTTTGGATTTTCTTGGATTATCTTGGATTTTTTGGATTTCTCGGATTTGTCGTATTTGTCGCATTTGTCGGATTTGTCGGATTTGTTGGATTTGTTTGATTTCTTGGTTTTGTTGGATTTGTTGGATATTTTAGGTTTTTTTAGATTTGTTGAATGTCTTAGATTTTTGGGTCTTGGGATCTTTTGGATTTTTTTGGATTTCCTTGGATTTTCCAAGATTTTTTGGATTTCTCGGATTTGTCGCATTTGTCGGATTTGTCGTATTTGTTGGATTTGTTGGATTTGTTTGAATTCTTGGTTTTGTTGGATTTGTTGGATATTTTGATTTTTTTGAATCTTGGGATTTTGTGGATCTTTTGAATCTTTTGGATTTTTTGGATTTTTTAGATTATTGTTTTTTTGAGATTACAAATTATCGTACTGTACCTCTTGAGTTTCTTGGGTTTTTCGGATTTTTTGGACGTTTTTGGATCTTTTGGATTTTTTTGGATATTCTTGGATTATCTTGGATTTTCTTGGATTTTTTGGATTTCTCGGATTTGTCGTATTTGTCGCATTTGTCGGATTTGTCGTATTTGTCGGATTTGTTGGATTTGTTTGATTTCTTGGTTTTGTTGGATTTGTTGGATATTTTGATTTTTTTTAATCTTTGGATTTTGTGAATCTTTTGAGTCTTTTGGATCTTTTGGATCTTTCGGATTTTTTGGATTTTTTAGGTTATTTTTGGGTTTTTATTAGATTTGTTGGGATCTTTTGGATCTTTCGTTTTTTTTGAGATTACAAATTGTGGAGTTCTTGAGTTTCATGGGTTTTTGGATCTTTTGATTTTTTTGTATTTTTGGAATTTGTTGGATTTTTTGGCATTCAAATTATTGGATTTTTTGAGTTTCTGGTTTTTTTTGGGTTTCTTTGGTTTTTTGGTTTTCAGGGTTTTTCGGATCTTTAGATCTTTTTGATTTACAATTTAATTATTAAATCTCTTGAATTTTTAGTTTTTGCATATCTCTGGTTTTTTGTATTGTCCGAATATTTAGGATTTTTTTGGTTTTTTTATTATTTGAATTTTTTAGATTTTTTTTTTGTTTTGGATTTTTTTTTAATTATTTTAGAATTTTTTTGTATTCTTTGGGCTTCAAATTATTGGATCTCTTGAGTTTATGAGGTTTTTTGGATTTCTTCGGTTTTTTTTAATCTTTTGGATTGACAACTATTGGTTCACTTGAGTTCCTTCGATTTCTGTGGCTATTTTTGGATTTTTTGGAGTCTTTGAATTTCTAGGATTCTTTCACTTTTCCCATTTTTCAGATTTTTCGGATATTTAGGATTATTTTTTTGAATTTCAAATTATTGAATTCCTCGAGTTTCTTTTCATTTTATATTTTTCCGTTATATCATTTTTGATTTTTCAAAAATGGAAGAATTCTAAAATCGTAAAATTGAAATAGTGAAAGTTTTAAAAAATTAACATTTTTATTACATGTATTTTAAAATGAAAAGTAGAAAAATTGCAAGTCAAAAATTGATAGAATCAAAAATCGAAACCGAAAAAACGAAAAAGTCTAAAAGTTGAAAAGTCAAAAAATTTAAAACCGAAAATTTAAAAAATTAGAACATTAAAAAACCTAAAAATTGAATAAATAAAGAAAACAAAATACCGAAACGAAAAACTGCAAGTTGAAAATCTGAAGAAATGAAAAACTGAAAATACAAAAAATTATAAAATCGAAACGAAAGATGCAAATCGAAGTGTCTAGAAATTTATTCTTACTGGAAAATTTGCCTATCGTTTTCGAAATAAGACAACCTTTTAACAACATCATTTTATATAACAACAACGGATCTGTTACAAAATCTTATAACAAAATAACACAAACTCCACAAAATTGATGAGTTTCAAAATTTTAGGTACATTATTCAGACAACAATTAAGCCATACAATAAAGACCTGATTTAGTACTTTCCAGAACTCCACAACAGCCAGTGTGTGAAGTTCTCGACGTCTGGAGCACAGTTTCACATTACAAATACATATAGTAGGTATCAACACCCTAATATATCTTCCTCTCCAAAACCAATATACTCTTCGTCGTCTTGTCAACCGGAAGCCTGTTCACGGCAGTGAGAAAATCCTTCAAGCTCGACACCCCAAACTCGTCCATGATGAACCTCCTGGCGACGTTTCTGCTTAGTTCCACCAGCGAGGAAACCCTTGGCAATTTTTTGACCTTCTCGACGAAGTCCTTTCGTTTGCATAATCCCAAACACATCTCTTTGAGGTTGTCGTGGTTGAAGTAGTCGAAGAGGGTGTCCAGAGAGTTCGTGGTACTTATTAGACAAGACCCGGCGAACTGGCGGAAGTTGCAGAGGGCGTAGTCGATGTTGAGACACGCGTCCACGGTTCCGTCAGATGGGTAGTCCACGGTCTGGGCGTCAACCCCTTGGGCCACCACCGGAGCGAACCCAGTATGAAGCTTCAAACACCTCCGGAACTCCTGGTTCTGGAAGTCCAATCGGGGTTTATAATGTAGGAAAACCATCACCGACAAGAGTTCTTTCGAACTGACATTGTCATACATGTAGCAAAATTCTGAAGAGTTCGTTGTGATCGTAAATGGTCACTCTGAGCTCGTAGGACACCATCACCAAATCCCTCCAACCAACAATAAAAATTAAAATTACAGAAATATTTAATAACGCTATATAAATAAATACAATCCCTCGAACTCCAAGCCCCAAATTTATCCACAATGAAAGTTTTGCCCGAAACGAACAAAGAAAATCGGTCAGAGCGGATCAGGTCAGGTCATGTTTCTTTCATCTTCAATTTAACTTTGAAGCTGCTTTGTCGTACTCAAGGTAAATCGTGAATCAAAGAATTATTCGTTTATACCCTCCCAAAAAATTGAGGACGTCATCTCAAAATTTTATAATTTTTCATATTTTCAATCTATCTTTCAATTTCTCGATTCTCCAGTTTTTAAAATCAATCATCGAAAAGGAAACAGGGCGGGTGGGCGGGGCTAATTATGTTCTTCTGTCGAGTGGGAGTGGAAACTAATAATGGAATAATGGAACAAAAATGAATAATAATTTCCTTTTTCACCTACAAAATTTTTATACAGAGCTATTTTGACGAAACTCTAAAAATTGCTGTATGTAATTCAAATAGCCATTTTGGAAAAACGGTAGGAATTTCCGATGAAACGAAGGCGAAAATGGCTTCTGGATATCGAAATCTACAAGAAAATGTCTTCAACTAATTTTCGGATGTATTGAAAAATGGTCGAAAATGTCAAAAATGCCAAAATCAGTCTTATCTTACCAAATACTAGCCCCGCCCACCCACCCTGTATTTTCTTGGAAAATATGTCATCTGCCAAATTCATTCTCATCATAGCAAGTACTAGCCCCCCCACCCGCCCTCTATTTTCTTGGAAGATATGTCATTTGCCAAAATCAGCCTTGTCTTAGCAAATACTAGCACCGCCCACCCACCATCTTCTCGTTCTAACTACTAATTTTGTTTCTGTGCACTATAAGATGATTAATTTCATTCGGTTCGCATAAAATCAGTCACTGAAAAGGAGACCGGGTGGGTGGGCGGGGCTAATTATGTTCTTCTGTCGAGTGGGAGTGGAAACTAATAATGGAATAATGGAACAAAAATTAATAATAATTTCCTTTTTATATAGAAAATTTTTATAAAGAGCTATTGTGACGGAACTCAAAAAGTTGCTGTATTTCAATTAGCGATTTTAGAAAAACGATAGAAATTCCCGAGAAACGAAGGCGAGATTGACTTCTGGATATCGAAATCTACAAGAAAATGTCGTCAACTAATTTCGGATAGTTGGAAAATGGTCAAAAATGACAAAATCAGTCTTATCTTATCAAATACTAGCCCCACCCACCCACCTTCTATTTTCTTAGAGAGTGTGTCATTTGCCAAAATCAGTCTTATCTTACCAAGTACTGGCCCCGCCCACCCCCTCTCTTCTCATTTTAACGACTAATTTTATTTCTGTTCAGTATAAAATAAAATCGGATAAAATAATTCACTGAAAATGAGATAGGGTGGGTGGGCGGAGCTAATTATGTTCTTCTATTGAGTGCGAATGGAAACTAATTATATAATTTAGGATGTGAAAAAGTAAAAAAAGCGCTAATTGTAACTTTTTTTGTTAAAATCAGGCTTAGCTTAGGAAGTACTAGCCCCAACCACCCGCCTCCATTTTCTTGGAAAATATGTCACTTGCCAAAATCGTTATTATCTTAGGGGTTTGTATTGTGCCTTTGTTTCTTAATATATGTACGTCGTTTTCTTTTCACGACAAGAAACTGAAAACATTTTCCTCATCTTTCTACGAGAAATTACCAACTGTAAAAAAGGAAGCCAAAAGATAAGGCCCTCCCATCCGTCTCGATCTCAATCGTGATGAATTTTTCATTCGTTGTCAGACCGAGGGGCGGAGCGTAATTGCAAAGTCCATACCTGCTACGAAAGATGACTACGTATATTCCGAAAAAGGGGACAATATAAGGCCCGCCCACCCACCCCGTCTCTTTTGTGATGATTTTTTTATTCGTCGTGAGCCGAGGGGCGGAGCTTAATTGCAAAACCCAAAAAATTTCTCAGCAAGAAATTAGCAAGTAAACCATATTTTTCAGCATCGTCTTGTTCAAAAAATACTTTGCAATCAATTTTTCCTTCGTGGTCAGACCGAGGGGCGCAGCGTAATTGCGAAATCCATATTTGTCTACAAAAATTAACCATGGTTTTATAATTCCTATTGTAAAAAAATGACTACGTATCTTTGAAAAGTGGCAAAATATAAGCCCCGCCCACCCGCCCCATCTCTATTCTGATGAATTTTTTTATTAGGGGCCACCCGGACGGGGGAAATTTAATTGCAGTTTTTCTCCATTTTCCATTGAGTTTCTTCAGTTTTGAATTTTGATTTTTTTATTTATTCGATTTTACAAATTTTTGTCTTTTCAGTTTTAAATTTTTCGATTTGAACTTCCTCCAGTTTTCAATTTTTAAATTTTTCAGCTTTTAGATTTTCAATTTTTAATTTGCAATTTTTATAGTTTTTATTTTGAATATGTAATAATAATTTTTACAATTTTTTAGTTTTTCAGTTTTACAATTTTAGAATGTTTCCATTTTTCAATTACTGCATTTAACTGTTTCATTTACTCGACTTTCCAATTTTTCCACTTTTTAATTTTTCAATTTTTCGATTCATTAATTTTTTTTTCGATTTTTATTTTCGATTTTTAGGTTTTCGATTTTTTCTTTCTTCAGTTCTTCGTTTTGTAATTTGCACGAAATCACAAAAAGCTGAAAACTCGAACTTCGATTTGTACTTTTTAAAATTTGCAAATTTCGAGTTTCCAATTATCCGATTTATCGATTTCTTTAATTGTCAACATTTTTTACAATATTTTGTTTTTCCGATTTTGCACTTTTTGGATTTTTCGTAATTTTCGGAATTTTTCCTTTCTTTATTGTTGGGCTTTGGAATTTTTTGTTTTTTTTTTGGATATTCGGGTTTTCCGGATATTTTGGATTTTCTTGGATTCACTGTATTGTCTTGATTTTTCGGATCCTTTGGATTTTTCGGACTCTTCGAATTTTTTGGATTTTTCCGATTTTTCAGATAATTTTTTTGAATTTCAAATTATTGGATATCTCGAGTCTCCGGGTTTTTTTGAATTTCTTCGATTTTTTTTTTGGATTTGCGGATTTTTCGGATATTTTAGATTTTTTTGGATTGTTCAAATTTTTCGGATATTTCGGATTGTCGAATTTTTGGGATTTTCGAGAATTTACAGATTTTCAGGATTTTCCGAATTTTTCGTATCTTTCTTTTTTTAATTTTTCTAAGATTTCATTTTATACAATAATCCAATAGTCGAAAAATTTTTGAAATGAAAACTAGAAAAATTGCAAATCAAAATTTGAAGGAATTAAAAATGAAAAATCGAAACAGAAAAATTTTAAATGAGAAAACGAAAAAACAAAAAATCTAAAAGTTGAAAATTAAAAAACTGAAAACCGAAAAATTGTAAATAGAAATTGAAAAATACAAAAACTGAAAAATTTTACACTGAAAAAAGAAAAAATATACATTTAGAACATTGAAGAAATGAAAAACTGAAAAATCGAAAAAATTAAAAAAACGAAAAATCGAAAAAATTGAGATGGAAAAAAACAAAATATTATAAAATCGGAACGAAAAATTCGTACTTGTCGAGAAAGAGCAGGAATTTTTTTTAAGTGCTAACACTTTTTCCAGAATCGGCCATTAAATTATCCAAATTTTGGAATTTGTCAAAAATGTTGGAAAAATGAAAGCTCGCCTCGGTCGCTCGAGCTTGCACACCGATATCAATATATTTTCGTGTCTAAAGCCAGTATACTTTTCGTCGTGTTGTCAACAGGAAGTGCGTTCACAGCCGTGAGAAAGTCCCTCGAAGTCCACGCCCGAAATTTATCCACAATGAAAGTTCTCGCAACATTTCTGCTCAGTTCCACTAGAGAGGAAACCCTCGGCATCCTCTTAATCTTCTCCTTCAACTCCTTTTTGCGGCACTTACTCAAACACAACTCCTTCACTTTTTCGTGGTTGAAATAGTCGAAAAATGCATTTAAGGAAATTCTATGATCAATCCGATAATCTGTTGCGAAAGTTAGACTGCGAAAAAATGGGGTAAACTGATGAATTCGCTCAGTTTCCGTTGCCCAGATATCTTCTTCCCTGTCCATAGTATGCATTTCCAGACACTTCCAAAGCTCCCGAAATTTAAGTGTTTTGTCTTTATTCGCTCTTGCGGCGAGTAAATTTAAATCATTCGAGCTCATGGGGGAGCCGAAAGACGTCCTAATTTCCAGGTCCTGCAAGCGCAACCCTGGGTCAAAATACAAAACGACCATCAAGGACACCCCAATCTTCCAGTGTACGTTATCGTACACATCCATATGTAACAAAATTCGAAACAATTCGTTGTGGCCGTATCGACGATACACAAAATCGAGGTCGTGTAGGCTCACTGTGATCCCGTAGGACACCATCTCGAGTACCATCTTCGTCATTTCGTCTTCATCGAACTTGGAGCTGAACAGTTTGATTAATTGTAGGATAATAATGTCGTTTACAGGCATTTCAACCGCAAGCTCTTCATAAATCTGTTCAGGTTCAACAGCGAGATGACTCTTGGTACTTACGAGGTCTTCAACACACCCCCTTGCGACAAGGGCGTTCAGAACTGCCGCATATTCGCCAACGTCATCCCATCCGGCCGGCCAAATTATCATCCAGTATAAAAAAAACTCGTCGATTGCAGCTCTCACGACGTGCTCGAACTTGTCCAAGAAGAGGAAGAAGTGTTTTTTGACCAAGTATCTGAATTTGTTGCGGAAAAAAATTAAGTCGGTGTCGTCGTAAGTCACTTCTTTGGCGACTGAACAGAGGTGACGGAAGTAGGAGGAAGTTTGGAGCATGGCCACCGTCATGGTGTGGAGCGAGACGGAACACCCGTCCTCGACCGAATAAGGGAAAAGGATGTCCAGTGCTACGTCACTGTTTTCGTCGCATGGGAGTAGTTCTATGGGTAACAAACCGTCTGAGTTGGGTGCGTTGGGGTCGGCCCCGTGGTATAAAAGTTTGCAGATGCGTTCAAGGTCTCCTTTTTCACAGGCGGTGTGAAGAGGAAAGGAATTTTTGAGTGTCCAGAACGGGGACCAAGGTCCAATTGGTGGAAATCTTCCTTTAGACGGATCGCGGCTCTAGAAACAAACAATTATTCACTTGGTGTTTAACTCTCTTCTGAAAAAAAACGTTTCAGACTTTAAAACTATTCGTTTGAAAACACCTACCGACTTTTTTGTAGTTTTTTTCGCACCTCGACACCAGCTGGAGTTCCCCATTACATTAAGAAAAGATGCTAACCGAAAAGGTTTGTATGCGGCTTTTCTCGACGCACTTTTCCTTCAGACAAACCGACGCCACTGCTAAATTCTACCCTTGAATATTGATTCCGATCGTTTAGTTGTATTTGTGGTATAGGCCACCAACAAAACACTAAGATTTAAGTTTTGCCTGAAACGAACAAAGAAAATCGGTCAGAGCGGGTCAGGTCAGGTCAGGTTTCTTTCATTTTCAATTTAACTTTGAAGCTGCTTTGTCGTACTCAAGGTAAATCGTTACTCAAAGAATTATTCGTTTATACCCTCCCAAAAAATTGATGACGTCATCTCAAAATTTTATAATTTTTCATATTTTCAATCTATCTTTCAATTTCTCGATTCTCCAGTTTTTAAAATCAATCGTCGAAAAGGAAACAGGGTGGGTGGGCTGGGCTAATTATGTTCTTCTGTCGAGTGGGAGTGGAAACTAATAATGGAATAATGGAACAAAAATGAATAATAATTTCCTTTTTCACCTACAAAATTTTTATAGAGAGCTATTTTGACGAAACTCTAAAAATTGCTGTATGTAATTCAAATAGCCATTTTGAAAAACGGTAGGAATTTCCGATGAAACGAAGGCGAAAATGGCTTCTGGATATCGAAATCTACAAGAAAATGTCTTCAACTAATTTTCGGGTGTATTTGAAAAATAGTCGAAAATGTCAAAAATGCCAAAATCAGTCTTATCTTACCAAATACTAGCCCCGCCCACCCACCCTGTATTTTCTTGGAAAATATGTCATCTGCCAAAATCATTCTCATCATAGCAAGTACTAGCCCCCCCCGCCCACCCGCCCTCTATTTTCTTGGAAGATATGTCATTTGCCAAAATCAGCCAAAAATTCGAAAAATTGTAAAATTGAAAAATCAAAAATGAAAGAACGAAAAAATATAAAATGAGAACTTTGAAAAATCTAAAATATCCAAAAAATCCGAAAATTCCGAAAAATCCAAAAAATTCGGAAAAATCCAGAAAATCAAGAAAATCTAGAAAATCAAGAAAAAAAAACAACCGAAGAAATACAAAAAACCCAAGAACCGAACAATTTGAACTCCAAAAAAATCCACTTAATTTAAAAAATCAAAAAAGGAAAAAAACAAAAAAGATGAAAAATCGGAAAAATTCCGCTAATCCGAAAAATCCGAAAAGTCTGAAAAATCGGAAAAATCCGAAAAATCCGAGGAATGTGAAGAATCTGATAAATACGAAAAATCCGAATAATCCAAAAAACCACAGAAATCCAAAAACCCCAGAAACTCAAAAGATCCAATTATTGTAAATCCAAAAGATCCAATGATGTGAAAAATCCAAAAATCCAAAAGAAACCTGAAAAATTTAAAAACGCCAGAAAATAAAAAAAAAACAAAAACCGCAGGACCCCAAAATAACCAAGAACTCGAGGAATCCACATAATTAAAAAAAAAAACAAAATATCCAAAAAACCTGAAAACTAAGAATCCTAAAAATCCACTTAATTAAAAAAATCCAAAAAGGAAAAAACAAAAAATCCGAAAAATTGTAAAACTGAACAATCAAAAGGGAAAGTACGAAAAGACATAAAATGAGAACTTTGAAAAATCTAAAATATCCAAAAAATCAAAAATCCGAAAAATCCGAATAATCCGACAAATTCAAAAAATCCAGAAAATCCGAAAAAATCTAAAATAAATAAAAAATCCGAAATTTTGAAAAATCTAGAGAATCCAAAGAATTCAAAAAACTCAAAATATCCGGAAAATTCGAAAATGCAAAAAAAGCAAGAAACTCGAGAAATCCAATAATTATTTGAAATCAAAAGATTAAAAAAAAACCAAATTATTGTAAAATCGAAATCGGATTACTGAAAAACCAAAAATTGCAGGATTGAACAATAAAAAAATTAGAAACTCGAGGAATTGAAAAATCGAAGACTGAAAATTTGAAACATTGAAAAAATAAAGGAAATGAAAAAATGAAAATTGTAAAATACAATCTGAAAATGAAATTAAAAAATCTGAGAGAAAAATAAAAAAAAAGTCTGTTGGCAGTATTTAAAAAATAAATTTTTTTGAATTCCAAATTATTGGATCGCTTGGAGTTTCTGGGCATTTTTTGGATTTGTTTTTTTACATTTTTTGGATTTGTCTGGATTTTCTTGGCTATTTGAAATTCTTTAAATTTCCTAGATTTCTTGGATTTGCTGTTTTGTTTTTATTATTTGGATTTTCCTTATTTTTCGGATGTATTTTTTAGATTTTTTTTTCATTGTTTGGATTTTTTACTTCTTTTGACTTTTTGGATTTCAAATTATTGGATCTCTTCACTTTCTGGTCATTTTTTGGATTTTTCAGATATTTCGGATTTTTGGTTTTTTTTATTGTTAGGATTTGTTTCAATTATTAGAATATTTTAAATTCTTTGGATTTTTTGAAATTCCCGGATTTCTGCGATTTGTTTTTTTTTATTTGGACTTCCATAATTTTTTGGATTTTTCGGATTTATATTTTAGATTTTTTTTCAGATTGTCTGAATTTTTTGAATTTTTGAATTTCAAATTATTGGATGTTTTGAGTTTCTAGGGTTTTTTGGTATTTTTGATTTTGTTGAATTTTAAGGATTCTCTGGATCTTTCGGATTTTTTTGGATATTTTGGATGTTTTATTTTTGAGATTTTTCTGAATTTTCGTGGATGTTTTATACTCTTTGGATTTTTTGGTTTTCTTGGAGTTTTTAGATTATTTGATTTTTTGGATTTCAAATTATTGGATCTTTTGAGTTTTTAGGGTTTTTTGGTTTTTTGGATTTTCAGTTTTTCCGGATATTTCTGATTTTCTTGAATTCTTTGGATTATTCAGATTTTCCAGAATTTTTGGATTTTTTGGAGTTACAGAATTTTTTATATTTTTCGAAGTTTTCTAAAACCAGTGCCGTAAATGACACTTATTTTTAAAAATTTTTCGATTTGCAATTCACAAGTTTACAATTATTAATTTTTGTTTTTTCATTTTACAATGTTTTATTTTCTTTATTTTTACAATTTTCTAATTTTTCAATATTTCGATTCTACAATTCATTGTTTTTTCAATTTCAATTTTTTAATTTTTGTTTATACATTTTTTGATTTGCAATTTTTCTAGTTTTAATTAATTGAATTTTTTAAAATTTTCACGTTTACAATTTTACGATATTGGAATTTTTCAGTTTTTCAATGATTGGATTTTGAATCTTTTTCATTTATCCGAGTTTTCCAGTATTTCGGTTCAAAAAATCGACACAATCCAAAGATTTCAAAAAAGTCAAAATACCCGGAAAGTTGGAAAATCCATCAAAAAACCGAAGGAATTCAAAAAACCCAAGAAACTGGAGAAATCCAACAATTTGGAATCCAAAGAAACCTACATAATTAAAAAAATCTCAAGAAATCCAAAAAAACTGAAGACTCCTAAAAATCCACTTAATTCAAAAAATCCAAAAAGGAAAAAAACAAAAAATATGAAAAATCCGAAAAATCCGCAAAATGTGAGGAATCCAAAGAATCCGAAGAACCGGAAGAATCCGATAAATACGAAAAATTAAAAAAAACACAGGTATCCAAAAACCCCAGAAACTCAAGGGATCCAATAATTGTAAATCAAAAAAAAAAACGAAAAAAAAAACAGAAAAATAAAAAAAACCTGAAGAAATCCAACAAACCCAAGAAGCCGAGGAATCTAATAATTTGATATCCAAAAAAATCCTAAGAAATCCACATAACTCGAAAAAAATCCCAAAAAATCCAAAAAACCTGAAAATTTCTAAAAATTCGAAAAATTGTAAAATTGAAAAATCAAAAATGAAAGAACGAAAAAATATAAAATGAGAACTTTGAAAAATCTAAAATATCCAAAAAATCCGAAAAATCCGAAAAATCCAAAAAATTCGGAAAAATCCAGAAAATCAAGAAAATCCAGAAAATCAAGAAAAAAAACAACCGAAGAAATACAAAAAACCCAAGAACTGAACAATTTGAACTCCAAAAAAATCCACTTAATTTAAAAAATCAAAAAAGGAAAAAAACAAAAAAGATGAAAAATCGGAAAAATCCCGCGAATCCGAAAAATCCGAAAAGTCTGAAAAATCGGAAACATCCGAAAAATCCGAGGAATCTGAAGAATCCGATAAATACGAAAAATTCGAATAATCCAAAAAAACCACAGAAATCCAAAAACTCCAGAAACTCAAGAGATCCAATTATTGTAAATCCAAAAGATCCAATGATGTGAAAAATCCAAAAATCCAAAGAAACCTGAAAAATTCAAAAACGCCAGAAAATAAAAAAAAACAAAAACCGCAGGACACCAAAATAACCAAGAACTCGAGGAATCCACATAATTAAAAAAAAAACAAAATATCCAAAAAACCTGAAAACTAAGAATCCTAAAAATCCACTTAATTAAAAAAATCCAAAAAGGAAAAAATAAAAAATCCGAAAAATTGTAAAACTGAAAAATCGAAAGGGAAAGTACGGAAAAACATAAAATGAGAATCCGAAAAATCCGAATAATCCGACAAATCCAAAAAACCCAGAAAATCCGAAAAAATCTAGAATAAATGAAAAATCCGAAAATCCAAAAAAAAAACAAAAACCGAAGAAAAAATCAAAATAGGAAAAAAACAAAAAAGATGAAAAATTCTACAAATCCGAAAAATTCGAAAAATCTAGCGAATCCAAAGAATTCAAAAAACTCAAAATATCCGGAAAATTCGAAAATCCAAAAAGTACAAAATCGAAAAAACGAATCATTGTAAAATCGAAATCGGATAATTAGAAAACCAAAAATTGCAGAATTGAACAATAAAAAAATCGAAGATTGAAAATTTGAAAATTGAATCAACAAAAAATTATTATAAAATCGAAAGAAACATTGAAAAAATAAAGGAAATGAAAGAACGAAAATTGTAATATACAATCTAGAAATTGAAATTTAAAAATCTGAGAGAAAAATAAAAAAGAGTCTGTTGGCAGTATTTTTAAACAAAGATGTGAACTTTTCTTGGGTTCATGTTGGCATAACTGAAGTTATTGTGTGACATACGATAAATTTAGATGACATAGAAACATCATGATACCAATTTCAAATAAAAATCCAGGATTGCCAACAGACTCAGTCATTTCTGATCACGCGATATTAATTTTAACAAATAAATACAGGTTATGTATTTTAATTTATTTCGGCTTCACGTCGTAAACAACACACATTCAACTTATGCAGACGGCAAAAATGTTTAGATATATACAGTGAAAGTACCCACCAATTATTGTTATTATTATTATTATTATTATTTTACAGACCACACGAACTAAGAGTGTACAGTGGTTTTAGAGCGTGTATTGTTGGTTGCATACATCAGTAATTTTTCTATTTTTGTTACTACAAATAAATTCAAGTAAAATAAACAAGCCTGTTGTTTCTGACTTACTTATTTATTTATTTAATCAACGTGCGTTGTTCATTTCATCAAAAAATTGACACCGTGTATTGTTGGTGGCCTACACCACCAATCCCGGGAAACGATTTAAAAAATCAATATCTTGAGTAGGAATCCAGCACTGGCGTTGGTTTGTCTGGGAAAAGGTACGTTACAATGACTTAACCGTGCTAATCATCCAGTCTTTCCAGTTGTACATGGCTAAAACTTTTCACTTAATAGTATGGGGAACTACAGCTGCAGTGTGAAACGTTATAGTAAATGGAGAGAAACAAAAATAAGTCTGGTGAGTATTCAAGTCCCTTAGAAACGTAAAAAATAAGCATGTCTTTACTACTAGAACCACGAAATCCTCATTAGACGATTGTTGTGCCTCGAGGTCAAGATCAGGGTTTACAAAAATTTCTTTCCCCTTCATGACGCCTGCGCCAAAGGCGACGTGGAACTCACGTGCCAACTTTTATACCACGGAGCCGACCCCAACACCCCCAACTCCAAGGGGTTCCTACCCATAGAGCTGCTCCCATGCGACGAAAACCTCGACGAGGCACTCAACATCCTTTTCCCTTATTCGTTCGAGGACGGGTGTTCCGTCCCGCTCCGCACCATGACGAAGTCCATGCGAGACAATTCCTCGCTTTTCCGTCGCGTGTTGTCGGTCGCCAAAGAGGTGACCTACGACGACGACGACCTCAACTACTTCCGTCGAGAGTTCATCCATATCTTCAAAAAAAACTTCCTACTCTTCCTGGACAAGTTCGAGCACGTGGTGAGGGCTTCAATCGACGAGAAATTTCTTTGTTCGGGGATTATTCAGCCAGCTGGGTGCGAAAACGTCGACGAGTACGCTGAGGTTTTGGACGCGCTTTTTTCCAAAGGGTGTGCCGATGAGCTGGCGAGTACCAAGCACCATCTGGTTTCTGGGTCTGGATGTGGGTGCGATTGCGGGCTTTATCAGGGGTACGAGCCCGAAACTACCGACAATGTCATCACTCAGTTCATCGCAGTGTTCAGCTCGAAGTTCGACGAAGACGAAATCACGAAAAGGGTCCTGGTGATGGTGTCCTACGGGCTCAGAGTGACGCTCTACGACCTAAATTTCGTCTATTATAAGTACGGGCACAACGAACTCTTCAGGATTTTGCTACACGTGGATGTGTATGACAATGTCAGTTCGAAAGAACTCTTGTCGGTGATGGTTTTCCTACATTATAAACCCCGATTGGACTTCCAGAACCAGGAATTCCGGAGGTGTTTGAAGCTCCATACTGGGTTCGCTCCGGTGGTGGCCCAAGGGGTTGACGCCCAGACCGTGGACTACCCATCTGACGGAACCATGGACGCGTGTCTCAACATCGACTACGCCCTCTGCAACTTCCGCCAGTTCGCCGGGTCTTGTCTAATAAGTACCACGAACTCTCTGGACACCCTCTTCGACTACTTCAACCACGACAACCTCAAAGAGATGTGTTTGGGTTTATGCAAACGAAAGGACTTCGTCGAGAAGGTCAAAAAATTGCCCAGGGTTTCCTCGCTGGTGGAACTAAGCAGAAACGTCGCCAGGAGGTTCATCATGGACGAGTTTGGGGTGTCGAGCTTGAAGGATTTTCTCACTGCCGTGAACAGGCTTCCGGTTGACAAGACGACGAAGAGTATATTGGTTTTGGAGAGGAAGATATATTAGGGTGTTGATACCTACTATATGTATTTGTAATGTGAAACTGTGCTCCAGACGTCGAGAACTTCACACACTGGCTGTTGTGGAGTTCTGGAAAGTACTAAATCAGGTCTTTATTGTATGGCTTAATTGTTGTCTGAATAATGTACCTAAAATTTTGAAACTCATCAATTTTGTGGAGTTTGTGTATTTTGTTATAAGATTTTGTAACAGATCCGTTGTTGTTATATAAAATGATGTTGTTAAAAGGTTTTCTTATTTCTAAAACGATAGTCAAAATTTGTTTGAACCCTACCAGCAATGTTTTTCCTTTCTTCAGTTTTTCGATTCTTTAATTTTTCATTTCTATAGATTTTCAACTTACAGTTTTTCGTTTCGCTTTTTTATTTTTGTTCTTTTAAAATTTTTCCATTTTTCAATTTTTTGACTTGCAATAATTCGTTTCGGTATTTTGTTTTCTGTATTTTTTCAATTTTTAGGTTTTTCAATGTTCTCATTTTTTTTAATGTGAAATTTTTCATTTTTTCAGATTTCCTTTTACAAATTTTCGGTTTTCAATTTTGTGACTTTTCAACTTTTAGATTTTTCATTCCATCATTTTTGGATTTGCAATTTTTTTGCTTTTCATTTTAAAATGTAATAAAAACGATATTTTTTTTTAATTTTCACTATTTCAATTTTACGATTTTAGAATTCTTCCATTTTTGAATTACTGAATTATTGTAAAATTGTAAAATTGAGAAATCAGAAATGATATAACGGAAAAGTATGAAATGAAAACTTCTAAAAAAATCTAAATAATCCAAAAAATCTAAAATATCTCAAAAATACGAAAATCCAAAAAAACAAAAAACTGAAGACATCCAAAAACCCAAGAAACTCGAGGAATCCAATAATTCGAAATTCAAAAAAATAATTCTAAATATCCGAAAAATCTGAAAAATGGGAAAATTGAAAAAGTTCGAATAGTTCAAAGACTCGAAAAATTCAAGAGAACCAATAATTGTAAATCCAAAAAATCCAAAGATACGAAAAATCCGAAAAATCAAAAGAAACCGAAGAAATTAAAAAAACCTCATAAACTCAAGAGATTCAATAATTTGAAACCCTAAAGAATACCTAAAAATTCTAAAATAATTCCAAAAAAAATCAAAAAATCCAAATATAAAAAAAAAACAAAAAAATATCCGAACAATACAAAAAACCAGAGATATGCAAAAACTAAAAATTCAAGAGATTTAATAATTAAATTGTAAATCCAAAAGATCCAAAGATCCCAAAAATCCGGAAAACCAAAAACCAAATAAATCCAGAAAACTTCAGAAACTCAAGAAATCCAATAATACGAATGCCAAAAAATCCAACAAATTCCAAAAATACAAAAAAATCAAAAGATCCAAAAACCCATGAAACTGAAGAACTCCACAATTTGTAATCTCAAAAAAACAAAAGATCCAAAAGATACCCACAAATCTAAAAAAACCCAAAGTATCCAACAAATCCAACAAAACTAAAAATCAAACAAATCCATCAAGTCCAACAAATCCAACAAATTCGACAAATCCGGCAAATCTGACAAATCCGACAACTCCAAAAAATCCAAGAAAATCCAAGAATATCTAAAAAAATCCAAAAGATCCAAAAAATCCGAAAACCCCAAGAAATTCAAGAGGTACAGTACAATAATTTGTAATCTCAAAAAAACAATAATCTAAACAATCCAAAAAATTCAAAAGATCCAAAAGACCCAAAAGATCCAAAAAATCCCAAGATTAAAAAAAATCAAAATATCCAACAAATCCAACAAAACCCATAAATCCGACAAATACGACAAATCCGAGAAATCCAAAAAATCTAGGAAAATCCAAGGAAATCCAAAAAAATCCAAAATATCCCAAGACCCAAAAATCTAAGATATTCAACAAATCTAAAAGAACCTAAAATATCCAACAAATCCAACAAAACCAATAAACCAAACAAATCCAACAAATCTGACAAATCTGGCAAATCCGCCAAAACCGACAAATCCAAAAAATCCAAGATAATCCAAGTATATCCAAACAAAATCGAAAAAATCCAAAAAAAGTCCAAAAATCCGAAAAACCCTAGAAACTCAAGAGGTATAGTACAATAATTTGTAATCTCATAAAAAAACAATCTAAAAAATCCAAAAAATCCAAAAGATCCGAAAGATTCAAACGACCCAAAAGATCCCAAGATTAAAAAAATTCAAAATATCCAACAAATCCAGCAAAACCAAGAAATCAAACAAATCCGACAAATACGACAAAATCTAGAAATCAAAAAAATCCAAGAAAATCCAAAAGATCCAAAAAATACAAAAAACCGAAGATTCTCAAGAGGTCCAAAAATTTGTAATCTCAAAAAATAGAACAATTTAAAAAATCTGGAAATTCCAAAAAATACAAAAGAATTAAAAGATTTAAAAGTCCCAAAAAATCCAAAAGATCCAAAAGATCCCAAGATCCAGAAAATTCGAAATATCCAACAAATCCGAAAAATCTAAAATATCCAACAGATCCAAAAAATCTGACAAAACCGACAAATCCCACAAATCCCACAAATCCGACAAATCCGACATCTGAAAAATCCGAAAAACCCGAGAAACTCAACAATTTGTAATCTCAAAAAAAACAATTGTCTAAAAAATCTAACAAATCCAAAAACTCCTAAAGATCCAGAAGATCCTAAGATCCAAAAAATCCAAAATATCCAACAAATCCAAAAAATCTAAAATATCCAACAAATCCGGCAAATCCGACAAATCCAAAAAATCTAAGAAAATCCAAGATAATCCAAGAATATCTAAAAAAATCCAAAAGATCCAAAAAAATCCGAAAAACCCAAGAAACTCAAGAAGTACAGTACAATAATTTGTAATCTCAAAAAAACAATCTAAAAAATCCAAAAAATCCAAAAAATCCAAAAGATCCAAAAGATCCAAAAGACCCAAAAGATCCGAAAAATCAAAAAAATCCCAAGATTAAAAAAATTCAAAATATCCAACAAATCCAACAAAACCAAGAAATCAAACAAATCAGACAAATACGACAAAATCGAGAAATCCAAAAAATCCAAGAAAATCCAAAAGATCCAAGAAATACAAAAAACCCAAGATTCTCAAGAGGTCCAATAATTTGTAATCTCAAAAAATAGAATAATTTTAAAAGTCTGGAAATTACAAAAAATTCAAAAGAATTAAAAGATCCAAAAGTCCCAAAAAATCCCAAGATCCAGAAAATTCGAAATATCCAACAAATCCAAAAAATTCGATAAAACCGACAAAACCGACAAATTCCACAAATCCCACAAATCCGACAAATCCAACAAATCCGACATCTGAAAAATCCGAAAAATCCGAAAAACACGAGAAACTCAATAATTTGTAATCTCAAAAAATAAACAATTATCTAAAAAATCTAACAAATCCAAAAAATCCAAAAGATCCAGAAGATCCTAAGATCCAAAAAATCCAAAATATCCAACAAATCCAAAAAATCTAAAATATTTAACAAATCCGACAGATCCGACAAATCCAACAAATCCGACAAATCCGGCAAATCCGACAAATCCAAAAAATCCAAGAAAATCCAAGATAATCCAAGAATATCTAAAAAAATCCAAAAGATCCAAAAAAATTCGAAAAACCCAAGAAACTCAAGAGGTAGAGTACAATAATTTGTAATCTCATAAAAAACAATCTAAAAAATCCAAAAAATCTAAAAAATCCAAAAGATCCAAAAGATCCAAAAGACCCAAAAGATCCGAAAGATCCAAAAAAATCCCAAGAATAAAAAAAATCAAAATATCCAACAAATTCAACAAAACCAAGAAATCAAACAAATCCGACAAATACGACAAAATCGAGAAATCCAAAAAATCCAAAAAAATACAAAAAACCCAAGATTCTCAAGAGGTCCAATAATTTGTAATCTCAAAAAAATAGAATAATTTAAAAAATCTGGAAATTCCAAAAGATCCAAAAGTCCCAAAAGATCCAAAAGATCCAAAAGATCCAAAAGATTCCAAGATCCAGAAAATTCGAAATATCCAACAAATCCGAAAAATTTAAAATATCCAACAAATCCAAAAAATCCGACAAAACCAACAAATCCCACAAATCCGACAAATCCAACAAATCCGACATCTGAAAAATCCGAAAAATCCGAAAAATCCGAAAAACCCGAGAAACTCAACAATTTGTAATCTCAAAAAAAAAAACAATTATCTAAAAAATCTAACAAATCCAAAAAATCCAAAAGATCCTAAGGTCCAAAAAATCCAAGATATTCAACAAATCGAAAAATCCAAAATCTCCAACAAATCCAAAAAATCTAAAATATTCTATAAATCCGATAGATATTCAAGAAAATTCAAGAAAATCCAAGTAAATCCAAAAGATCCAAATAAGTCCAAAAATCCAAAAAAAAAAATCAAAAATCTAAAAAACTAAAAAAATCCAAAATATTCGAAAAATTAAATAAACCATAAAACAGGAAATCGAAAAAATCCAAGAAACTGGAGACATCCAATAATTTGAAAACTAAAACGTCCAAAAAGTCCAAATAAATTTCAAGAAAACCATAAAAATCCCAAAAAAACAAAAAGTGGAAAATCGTTCTTTTAATTTTCTTTTTTTCATTGTGTTTCTCGAGTTTTAAATTTTTTATTCCTTCAATTTTTGATTTGCAATTATTCTAGTTTTCATTTTGAAAATGTAATAAAAAAACTATAATTTTCAAAAATTTTCAGTTTTTCAATTTTACGATTTTAGAGTTTTTCCATTTTTCAATTATTGAATTATTGTAAAATTGTAAAATGGAAAAGTATGAACTGAAAACTTTGCGAAATTTAAAAAATTCGGAGTTCGACAAATCAAAAATATCCTTAAAATCTAAAAAATCCCAAAAAATCTAAAATATCTAAAAAAGCCCAGAAATCCAAAATAATCTCAAAAATCGCAGAAATCCAAAAAATCCAGAAAATCTAAGGAATAAAAAAATCGAAAAAAATTAATGAATCGAAAAATTGAAAAATTAAAAAGTCGAAAAACTGGAAAGTCGAATAAATGAAAAAGTTAAATCTCCAGTAACTAAAAAATGAATAATCAAGTCTAAAATTAAAGAAAAAAACGGAAACTTAAAAATCTAAAACTTGAAAAATCTAAAAATTGAAACCGGAAAACTGTAAATAGAAAAATTAAAAAATCCAAAAATTGCAATCTCTGGAAATTTTAAATCGAAAAAATTAAAAATGAAAAAACAAAAAATTGTAAAACAAAATAAAAAACCGAATGGAAAAATAGCAAATCGAAAAATTGAAAAATTAGAAAAAACTCAACGGAAAATTGAAAAACTGCAATCAAATTCCGCCCTCTGAGTCATGACGAATATAAAAAATCATCAGAATTGCGATAGGGCGGGTGGGTGGGGCTTATATTTTGCGACTTTTTTTAAACATACGTAGTCATTTTTTCACAATAAGAAACATAAAACATGGTAAATTTTTGTAGACAAGTATGAATTTTGTAATTATGCTCCGTCCCTCTGGCTAACAAAGAATAAAAAAATCATAACAATTGAGATAGGGTGGGTGGGCGGGGCTTAATTTGCTTTGTTTTGCTTTTTTTTTTAATGAACGTAGTGTTGTGTTCACAACAAGAAGAAATACAGGGTTAGTCACGAGAGAATTACTTCTGAAAATTATTTTTACGCAACCCAAAATACTAATACCTTGTACCACTTGATATTATCTAAATTTAAAATGGAATGCCTAATCCATGATTGCTTTGACTTTGGCAGTGTCACTTTGACGTTAATTAATTTTTAACATTTTTTTTCATCGTTGACTCGCCTCTAGAGCCCCATTGGATCGACGACATACAGTCAGATCAATCTGGGCTATACTGAAGCCGTAAGTGCTCTACCAATGTTGTTCGCCGCTAATATGCATGTGTTAATTCGCCATCTCTGCGTCACCTACAGCCTCTTCGAAGTGCAAATCTGCAACCTCTAGACTTCTTCGGCCATCCATTTACAAAAAAGCCGTAGCATCCCCCCAAAATGCCCAACATTTTCAACAGATTATTAGTTAAATTATTTACTTACTTGTTTGAGTTTGTGTTGTAACCTTTGAATAAAATGCCGTAAAAGGAATTTTTAGAAATAATTTTCTCGTGATTAATCGGTAGCAAAAGATCAAGAGGTACACTGACAAATTTATTAGCGGCGCCGGAGGAGATTTCCGACTGGCTGCGGTACCACCATGGACATTTGCGTAACCTCCTTTCCCAGAATTGTCAAAGTGACATTGCCAAACTCAAAGCAATCATGGATTAAGCATTTCATTTTAAATTCAGTTAGTATCAAATGGTACATGGTATCCGTATTTTGGGTTGCGTAAAAATAATTTTCAGAAGTAATTCTCTCGTGACTAACCCTGTATGTTAGAATGGTAAATTTTATTCACCACATTTCTTTACAAATTTACTATTTTAAAAATGTTTTCAGTTTCTTGTCTTGAAAAGAAAACTATGTAGGCATGTTAAGAAAAAAAAAGGCAAAATACAAACCCCGCCCACCCGCCCTCATCTCAATTGTGTTGACTTGTTTATTTGTCGTGTATTGAGGGGCGGTGCTTAATTAAAAAATGCCTATTTCTCTACACGAAACTAGGATGTGGAACATGTTTTTAGTAGCGTGTTGTTGAAAGAAAACTATATATTTTTAAGAAAAAAAAAGTCAAAAAATGAGCCCCAACCTCAACTGCGATGGATTTTTCTTTAGTTGTGGAACCCCGGGCTAAAACTTAATGGTAAATTTACCATTTTTAATTTTCAAGACAAATACACTATGAAAAACATAACAAAATAAAAAACTGTTAACAAAAAACGTACAAGCTGGGACGAACTTAAGTTCAGTTATATATTTTATTAGTTCAGATGGTATAGAACGCGATTTATCTTGTACGGAAACGTGTTTACCCGTTTGATAGATGGCGCTAGTGGTGGCAAATCCGTAGTGACTATTAATGTTTGTGATTTTTTGTCAGGTTGGCCACCTATTTAAATTTTATACACCCATACAGCCAACTCTGGTCCGCTTTATTTCAATCGCATCAATGTGTTCATTCCGGACCCCTAGCTGCTTTGTTTACCATCTCCCAACCCATATAATTTTCCTTTTTACCCAATTTAAAAAAAATCTCTTCTTTTAACTAAGACCTCACAACGTCATTAAAATCGAATAAAACCTCCAACCCACAACCACAAAACCGCGTCCTCTGCCTCTATTAATTTACACCAGCCCACCCCCACGGCCCCCAGACCGCAATTACACCCCCGATGTCCACACAAGAAGCGCCCGCAAAAATCCAAAACCAATCAAAGTCCCATTTGCGACCACGACGTTCGGCACACCCACACAGGGATGATTGACGATTTTTCCGATGGGTCGTTGACCACAGATGGGCAAATAATGACTCCCGTGAGCTACCGAAAGCGACATTTGGCGCGCTCGAGACCCAAGTTGGCAGCATTGTCTTCCGAGTTATTGAACTCGATTTTACCGAGAAATCATGTCATTTTGACAGGGCGCCGGGGGCGACTAAGCGGTGACACGCACTATTCGGTTGGCAGGCCTGCGACGGACGTGGGCATTTATTCTACAAAATTAAAAATTTTACCATCTCCATAACATACATAAAAAAATTGACGACAATCGGTTCAGTAGTTTTGGAGATTATGTGTCTAATAAAAATCAGACACGACGGAAACGGGCGACCACTCAGGAAGTAAAAAAACACCTAAATATAGACTGACATTTTTGACAATTTAGATTTTTTACAACGAACATCATTTTAAACATAAAACTTGCAGTAAGAAAATTCTAAAATATTAATTAACCTAAAAAATGCAGTCCCGTCACTTCTTAAACAGCTTAGCCTTCTTGATCCATCCCCCACTCTTCGTCTCCTCCTCTTTCGCCACCAGTGGCTGTATATCCACCACCAAACTCTGCCTGCACAACGCAGACACCGCCCCCATCCTCCCCTCCTTGTCTTTGCCCCGCCTCATCTTCACCTTCCTGAACTTACTAGCAATACTGGCCAATCCGAACCGCCCCCCTAGAAACCCCTCCCCTCGTTTAGTGTTGCGTGGCAACGACACGTACCCCCCTCCGTGCACCTCGGGGTCGATTTGTCTGTAAACTTCGGCGTCCACATTGATCATTCCAGCACTCGCCGACTTGATGAGAGCCCCACAAGCTGATTCGTAGCTGGTTTCACTATCCACGCTAATTTGACTGAGACGGTTTCTAGCCGGGAATCTGATTGGCTCGTCGCAGATTTGGGGCGGGGCGGAGGCGGGCGCGTTGAGGAACTCCTCCTTCGCCTTGTGTAGTTTCTGGAGGCGGAGCTCTGACGATAGGCGTTTCGGGTCGGGTGAAGGGGGCATGGTGGGGAGGGCGTCAACGGTGTGTGATTTGTGGACTCGTAGTCGCGCCCGAGGGGAGGAGCGTTTTAACTCCTCCTGGTAGCGCTCGGTTTGAGAGCGCACGCGGCGCTCAGAAGGCGGGGACAACCATAAAGGGGAGGCGGAGCCACTACTATTACCGGATTTCGTACTATGTGAATCTTCTGACACTTTCTGGTTGTATTTGGCCATCATAAGACGAATACTTGGCGAAATTGCTTTTTTCACAGGAAGAGGGGATGGAAGAGGAGGAAGGTGCGTCACAGGAGGCGTGACACTCTCCTTACGCTCCACCTTCTTTTCTCCTTCTTCTTCTACATCTTCTTGTTCTTCACATTCTTCATCCCCCTTCAAGCCACTCTCCACCAAAGGCGTGAACAATTTCCTCGTCGTCTTGACGAAGACGGTAACCGGTGAATCTAGATTCTTGTTTTCTTCATCTAGACACACATTGAGGATGTTACTTTGAGTCGGGACGACCACTTTCTGGACGATGGCTTCGTCCACAACCACCTCACTATTCTCCGACACCGACCTACTCCTCCCCACTTTCCTATGGACGTTCTTCTTCACATCTTCTTCTTCTTCATCTGTATCACACGCCCTCCTCTTCTGTCTATATCGTATCCGTTTCTTGATAGCCCCCTGACTCTGCGTACTCTCATTCTTCACATACAAGCGCACGTTCTTCTCACTTTCTTCGTTCTTTTTGACTTGTCTTCGTCTTGGTGCTGTCAAATCTACAACCACGACGATGTCATTCTAGAAAATGAAGCAAAACCCATACCTGAAGCTGCACACACGTAGCTGAGTCTTCGCCGGAGTTCCAACATCCTGTTTTTGATGTCCTTGGCGACTTCTGTGGTGGGGTTCAAGGAACACGCTCCTTTTTCTGGAAGGGAGTCATAGACGTTGCGCTCGTTGATCTCCGAGTCGAGTTTTTCGGTCTGGAAGAAACCAGTGGGTTTGGAAAAATCCAGTGGGTTTGGATGAAGAACTTACCAGTTGGTAGATCTCGGAAGATAGGTCTTGAACGGTCTCCAGAGTCTCCAGGACTTGTTTGGTGTTGAAATCTTCTTCTTTGGTGAGGCTGGAAAATACCCTGGCATTGGCTTCTTGCAAACGGGTGACTTTTTCGCAGAGGCGGATGGACATGGCTTTTTGCGACTCGTCAAACATCTAGGAAGAAAAATTTGTCCACGGTTTATTTAGAAATTTTTGTGATTTTTGGCTTGGATTTTTCAATTCTTTGCAAGTTTAAATTTTTCAGTTTTACTGTTTTTGATTCCGAATTTTTGACTGAATTTTGAATTTTTCAAATTTCTGGATTTTACGATTTCGCAATTTTCTTTTTTTTAACGATTACTAAGTAATTGAATTGAGTTTCTCCATTTTACCGATTTTGGAGTTTTGAATCTTTGTTTTTTATTTTTCGATTTTCGATTTTTTATTTTTTGGGTTTCTCCATTTTCCCGATTTTGGATCGATTTTTCGTCTTTTTTTTATATTTCGATTTTTGTATTTTCCGACTTTTCCATTTTTCAATTCCTAAATTTAATTTTCATCTTTTCAATTTCTTGATGTTTCGATTTTTAGATTTCTCGTTTTTCCAAATTCTATACCTCGATGTCGATTTTTCAGTTTTCGTCTTTTGGATTTTTCGACTTGTAGATTTTTCCATTTGTCGAATTTTCGAGTTTTGGATGTTTTGCCTGTTTGATTTTTGGGTTGTATAAATATTCAATTTTTCGGATTTTCGAATTCTCGATTTTCAGACTTTGATTTTTGGACTTCCTCATTTTTCGATTTTTCGTTTTTCCCGACTTTTTGGGACTTTTTTGACTCTTTGATATTGGATTTTTTGATTTTTCGATTTTCGATTTTTCGACTTTCCATATTTTCGATTTTTTGAAGTTTGGACTTTCGGGTTTCCCGATATTTCGACTTTGACTTTTCGATTTGTCGATTTTTGGATTTTTCTTTTTTACGACTTTGATTCTAGGATTTTTCGATGTTTGGATTGTTCAATTTTTCGAGTTTTCGATTTTTGGAATTTTCGATTTATCTGTTTTTGGATTTTTCGAATTTTCGATTTGCAATTTTTTAATTTATTGATTTTCCGATTTTTGGATTTTTGACTTTTAGAAATTTCGAATTTTCGAGTGATGGATTTTTCAACTTTTAGTTTTCTTAAAATTTTCGATTTCTCGAAAATCATTTTTTTAATTTTACAAGTTCTAGATATTTCGAAATTTTGATTTGTGGAATTTTCAACTTTGCCAATACATATTTCAATTTCTAGATTTTTCAATTTAGACTTTTCAATTTCTTAATGTTTCGACTTTCAGTTTTTTCGATTTTCTAAATTTTATTTTTTGATTTGTCAATTTTTGGATTTTTCGGTTATCCATTTTTGGATTTCTCTTTTTACGACTTCGATTCTACGATTTTTCGATTTTTGGATTGATCAATTCTTCGACTTTTTTTATTTTGGATTTCTCAATTCTTTTGAGTTTTCGATTTTTGGATTTTTCGACTTTACGATTTGTGATTTTTTAATTTTTCGACTTTTCGTTTTTTCGATTTGTCTATACTGCGATTTTTCAGTTTTTAGATTTCGTTTGTACTTTTCGATTCTTCGATGGTGGGGATTTTTTGACTTTTTGATATTGGATTTTTTGATTTTTCGACTTTCCATATTTTCGATTTTTCGACTTTCCATATTTCCGGTTTTTTAAAGTTTGGACTTTCGGGTTTCCCGATATTTCGACTTTGACTTTTCGATTTGTCGATTTTTAGATTTTTCTTGTTTACGACTTTGATTCTAGGATTTTTCGATGTTTGGATTGTTCAATTTTTTGAGTTTTCGATTTTTGGATTTTTCGATTTATCTGTTTTTGGATTTTTCGAATTTTCGATTTGTGATTTTTGAATTTATTGATTTTCCGATTTTTGGATTTTTGACTTTTAGAAATTTCGAATTTTCGTGTGACGATTTTTTGACTTATCAAATTTTAATTTGATTTCGATTTTTCGATTAATGGGATTTTTCGAAATTTCGATTTTTCAGTATTTCGATTTCTAGATTTCTCAAATTAGACTTTTCAATTTGCAGATTTCTCGATATTTCGACTTTGACTTTTCGATTTCTCGATTTTTGGATTGTTCAATTTTTCGACTTCTCGATTTTTGGATTTTTGGATTTTTTTATTTTTGAGTTTTTCGACTTTTCGATTGGTAATTTTTGAATTTTTCGACTTTGAGTTTTCAATTTGTAGATTTTTGGATTTTTCTTTTTTACGACTTTGATTCTAGGATTTTTCGATGTTTGGATTGTTCAATTTTTCGAGTTTTCGATTTTTGGATTTTTCGATTTATCTGTTTTTGGATTTTTCGAATTTTCGATTTGTGATTTTTGAATTTATTGATTTTCCGATTTTTGGATTTTTGACTTGTAGAAATTTCGAATTTTCGTATGATGGGTTTTTTGACTTATCAACTTTTAGTTTTTTTTAAATTTTCGATTTCTCGAAAATCATTTTTTCAATTTTTCAAGTTCTGGATATTTCGAAATTTTGATTTTTGGATTTTTCGACTTTGCCAATACATATTTCAATTTCTAGATTTTTCAATTTCTTAATGTTTCGATTTTCTAAATTTTATTTTTTGATTTGTCAATTTTTGGATTTTTCGATTATCCATTTTTGGATTTCTCTTTTTTACGACTTCGATTCTACGATTTTTCGATTTTTGGATTGATCAATTCTTCGACTTTTTTATTTTGGATTTCTCAATTCTTTTGAGTTTTCGATTTTTGGATTTTTCGACTTTACGATTTGTGATTTTTGAATTTTTCGACTTTTCAAAATTTCGAATTTCGTTTTGGACTTTTTGATTTATTGATTTATGGAGTTTTCAAATTTTCCATTTCTCGATTTTTTGACTTCGATTTCTTGATTTTTCGACCTTTTCGATTTTATGTTTTTTGGTTTTTCGTTTTTTCGAATTCGGACTGCGATTTTTGGATTTGTTTTTTCTTTTCGATTTTTCGATTTTTGGATTTTTGGATTTTTTTATTTTTGGGTTTTTCGACTTTTCGTTTGGTAATTTTTGAATTTTTCGATATTCCGAAATTTCCATTTTTCAATTTTTGGATTTTTCGACTTTGAGTTTTCGATTTGTAGATTTTTTGATTTTTCGACAATCCATTTTAGGATTTCTCTTTTTTACGATTTCGATTCTACGTTCTTTCGATTTTTGGATTTCTCAATCCTTTCGAGTTTTCGATTTTTAGATTTTTCGATTTTCCTATTTGTGATTTGTTAATTTTTTGACTTTTTGAAATTCCAATTTTTCTTTTTTACGATTTACCGTTATTTAGACTTTGATTTTTATACCTTTTCACTTTCCGATTTTTGAATTTTTCGAATTCATTATTTTTTTTTCTATCCAATATTTCAAATTGTCGTTTCTTTATTTCTTCGATTTCTAATTTTTCGATTTTTTCAATAAAACGAAAAATTGCAAAATTGTAAAACTGAAAAGTCAAAAATGAAAAAACTAAAAACTGTGATAGAAAATAAAAAAAAAATGAAAAAGAAAAAATGGTGAAAATAAAAAATAAAACTCAAGAACTTGAAAAATCGAGGAAATGGAAAAATTAAAAATTGAGAAATTAGAAAAACGAAAAATTTTTTACGATATGCTTTTCGAGTTTGCGTTTTTAAATTTTTCAAATTTTCGATTTTCCAACTTTTATATGTTTCAGAATGAAGTTCACGAATTCCCATTTTTCAATTTTTCATTTCTTCAATTTATCTATTCGTTTTTTTTTTCTTTTTTTCCGGTTTATTAGTTTCCTGATTTACTAATTTTTGTTTTTTGAATTGTAGATTTTTACTAATTTTTTTTTTGAATTTTAGATTTTTAGTTTCTCGATTTTTCACTTTTTCAATTTTTTTTTCCATTTTTCGATTACTGGATTTAAAAGTTTTTTATTTACTAGATTTTTCAATTTTTCGAATTTTGACGATTCTAGAACTAAAAAATCGAAAAAATAAAAAATTGTGGTATCAAAAAAGTCCAAAAACGAAAGAACCAAATATTGTAAAACCGAAATATTGAAAATTAAAGACATCAGAAAATAGAATAATCGAAAAATAAACATTGAAAAAATAAAGGAAATGTAAAACGAAAAATCATGATACAAAATCGAGAAAATAAAAATCAAAAAAATCAAGAAAACGAAAAATCATGATTTCACAAAATTACGAAAATGTTAGTTTTACCTTGAGCCGGATGAGCTCCGAATTAGACTTTTCTTCCTGTTCCGCCAACACCTCTTGGATTTTCCTAGAACCTGAATTACATTTTTGAACTCTATGTAGTCAGAACTTACTGAATTTCCACTTCGTTTTCTTGCAGATTCTTCAAAATACTGAAAATTTCTTCAATCAAATTGTAGTTGCTTTGGGCTCTAGTTGACTCGCTTCGTCTGATCTTAGGGGCCGCACAGGTCTCGCCTTCGCTAAAAAAACAGACTCTATAAAGACTCCATAGAAGGTCTAGATCTTCTAGATCCTACCATAGCTTTGCTTCTTGTCTTTGATAGATGGGCTGCTGCGTCTTTTGCGCTATTGCAATCGGGTGCAAGGGCTCGGCTGTTTCTTCAACTATGTCTTCTATTTCGACAATCAGTGCTTCTGGTTCATCTAGCGCTAGAGTTTCGTGCGAATGACTCGAGATAAACTGCTCTGAGGAAGATCTAGAATCGTCTAGACACTCCTTTTCTAGCTCTTCGACGTCGTTTAGAGAGAGACTTGATGGCTGGTGGCTCATCAAGGGACAAGTTAGATTGAGGGCAGAAATAGCTATACTGTCGGCGGATTTGGATCTCACTAGAGACGAGGTTTCGTTTCTTTGAAGATCTTTCTTGTCGGGAGTTAGGGAGGAGTTCAGGAGGGCGAAAGTTGAAGATTCGGGTCCTATTCCTTGGGCTTTTTCCCACTCGTAGAGTTTCTGGGTGAACTTTCTAGAAATTCCTTCGAAGCGATAGAAGCCTGAAGGTGTGTGTATTAGGACTTCCTTTTTGAGTCCTCCGACGACTGAGTTTCTCAGTTTTGATAAAGATTCTTCTCGTTCTAGGAACTTCTGGCGCTCTCTTTCTAGTCGTTGTTTTTCTTTCTCGATTTTTGTTAGTTCTTTTTCGAACCACTGGAGTTCTTTGTCGGTTTCTTTTTTTTGTTTTTGGCTTTGTTTGGGGCTGGTTTTGTCGCTCTTCATCTGCTTCCACTCTTCTAGTTTCTTCCGGAAGTCCTCCGACAGGTTTTGGTAGTCCATCTCGCTCTTCGGCCCACTCAAGCTCTTCCACCTCGGCACGTCCGCCAGCTTCTTCTTCGTCCCCGAACCCTTCCGGATCTTCTCCCACTCCTGGAGCTTCTTGCGGAACTCCGGTGGGAGGTTCTCGCTGCTCGTCATCGGCGGCTTCTTCAGCGATGGCTGCGCCTTGATCTTCTGCCACTCCTCCATCTTCTTGATGAAGGCGGGGTCCTTGGCGTCGTCGAGCGCCGCCGGGGGCGCCGCCGTGCTGGGCGAGTTCTGGCGCATGCGCTCCCACTCCCCCAGCTTCTCCTGGAACTCCAGACTCAGCTTCTTCTGCAGCTGCTTGTAATTCGCCTGGACCTCCTCCTCGGCGCTCGGGGGCGCCGCGTCCGGCAGGAACGCCTTCTTCACCCGCGTCCACTTGGACACCTGGACGCCGTCCTCGGCGGCCTGGCGGTAGCGCGCCACCACCTCCGGCGGCACGTCGCAGCCCTCCTCGAACACGTTGTCCTCGTCGGAGCAGAGCTCCACGTCGATCTGGACGTCGTCGCTGTGGGCGCTGAGGCGGTGCTTCTTCTTGAAGCTGTTGCGGGTCTGGATGATGTCTTTCATCTTGGCCCATGGTGTTTTATGGGATTTATTTGATTTTTGGGATCCCTCCTAAAACGCGCCGGACTATTGTTTATTATGGTTAGGCTAAAATGAAACAAACCTTGGAATGTGGAATGTAATTATGCGAATGTTCGTCATCTGAGCTCTTGGGGTCCGAGCAGTGGCGTGCGTCTGCAAGGGAAGGGGAGAATTCGCACTCGGGCTATTTTTGCGGTATTTTTAGGCGGCGCGGACGAGGATCGCGGCGTTTTCTATTTTTTACGACGCATGTCACTGAACGAAAGTGTGTTAGGACGAGAATAGGCGCAGTGGCGGCGCGGGGGGCGGGGGACGACGGCGGAATTTCGCCCGCTGGAGAAGAGTTGGGGACTAATCTACATCATTTCGAAATTCTTAATCGAAAAAAAAAAGGGGCAGGTGCAAGCATGCGCGGGTAAACGGTAGGATTAATTTCGACACTGGGGACTTCTCGTCCCGGAAGTGGCACTAGAAGATGAAAATATTTAAGAAGAGGAGGGCAAATTTCTACACAAAATAAACCAACACAGATTCTTTGAAATTAAGAAAAATACCAAGATTTATTTAAATTCATTAAAAAATAAACCAGGGGTCCCCGAGATTTTTATACCTTTCTAAAACATAAGTGGTCCCCAAAATTCTTTTAAATTCCTTAAAAAAATAAATCACTTGGAGCTCAGAGATTCTTTTAAATACTAAAAAAAAGGAAACTTCGTAATTCTTTTCATTTCTTAAAAAAACACCAGTGTTTTCTGAATCCTTTCACAAACAAAACACGAGGGGTCCCTGAGATTTAAAATCTTATAAAATACTAGGAGCTCCCAAAATTCTTTAATTTTTTTTCAGAAGCAAAACACCTCGAGATACTTTTAAATTCATTCAAAAAAGCACTAAGGACTTTGAAATTCTTTTGAACTCTTATAAAAGGCTTCGAACATTCTTTCAAATTTTTAAAAACAAAACAGCAGAGACCTGAAGATTCTTTTTAATTAAAACACTGGGAAATTTATAAATTGTTAAAAAACTTGAAAACACGAGATTCTTTTTAATTTTTTGAAAAAAAAAAACACTTGGAAACCTGGGGTTCCTTTTAATAAAAGAAAAAAACACTCGGAAACCCAAAAATTCTTTCAATTTAAAAAACAATAAAACAACAGGAGCCCTAAGGTTTTTTTAGTTGTTAAAAAAAAGATTCGGGAACGTGACATTCTTTCAAATTCTTTCAAAAATAAGACCTGAGGGATCCCCAAGATCTTTTAAATACTCAAAAATAAATAGACTACGGGTTCCCGAAGTTGTTTAAAATTCTTTCAAATTAAGTATAACAGCGGTGCCGAGATTCTTTTAAATTACAAAAAAAAAAACGCTAGGAGCCCTCGAGATTCTTTTTATTTTTTTGAAAAAACATTTGGAGATCTGGAAGAACCCCCAAGATTCATTTAAATACTTAAAAAAAAAATACGACGGGTTCTCGAAATTCTTTTAAATTTTTAAAAATAAACACTAGGAACCCCAGAAACTCTTCAACATTTTTTCAAAAACAAAACACATTAAAACTCTTGTATGATACTCGTGTGAAAACTCCATTGCATTACTCACTTACATACAGCGCTCGACTGCGTCTCGCGCCGTATTCCCGTTCGTAATGCAATGGACCGTTTTCAACACTTGTAACATAAATAACTATTAAAGTCATTCAAAAAAGCTCTAGAGAAATCTTTTAAACCCTTTAAAAAAAACTAGGCGCCTCCGAGATTCTTTCAAATTTTTCAAAAACAAAACACCAGAGATGTGGAGATTCGTTTTCATTAAAAAACATTGAAAAACCCAAATTATTTTTATAAAAAACACTAGGAAACCCTAAGATTAAAAATAAAATAAATTAAACGTCGTTTTTTCTTCTTTCAAAAAAAAACACTGTACCTGCTAAGATAAAACTGATTTTGGCAAATGACCTACTCTCTAAGAAAATGAAGGGTACAGGCTATACCATTTGGTAAAATCACTCTTATCTAGGCAAGGATTAGCCCCGCCCACCCACCCTTCATTTTCTTCAAAGATATGACATCTGCCAAAACCAGTCTTATTTTGGCAAGTACTAGCCCCACCGTCCTCCCTTTATTTTCTTAAAGGGTATGTTATTTGGCAATATCAGTCTTATGTTGGCAAACAATAGCCGCACCCACTCGCCCTTTTTCTTGGGGGCTTAGTACCTCCTTAGATAAGACTGATTTTAGCAAATGACATATTCACTAAGAAAAGAGAGGGTGGGTGGGCGGGGCTAGTACCTGCTAAGATAAAACTGATTTTTGCAAATGACATATCCTGTAAGAAAAGACAGGGTGGGTGGGCGGTGCTAGTACCTGCTAAGATAAAACTGATTTTGGCAAATGATTTACTCTCTCAGAAAATGAAAGGTAGAGGCTATACCATTTGGCAAAATCACTCTTATCTAAGCAAGGATTAGCCCCGCCCACCCACCCTTTATTTTCTTCAAAGATATAACATCTGCCAAAATCAGTCTTATTTTGGCAAGTACTAGCCTGTGATGCTTTGAATTCTTTCAAATTCTATCAGAAACGAAACACAAGAGATCTCTGATACTTTTCAATTCATTCAAAAAAAAACATCAGAAACCACGAAGTTCTTTTAAACTTTTTAAAAAAACATGAAAGTCCTTAGAGCTAATGATAATAATAAGAGACCTAAAAAGATTCTTTTAAGTTCTTCAAAAACAAAACATTAGTGACCCAAGATTCTTTTAAAATAAAAAAAATACACTTGGAAATCTAATATTTCTTTAATTAGAAAAAAAAAAACACTCAAAAAGCCGAACTTATTTTATATAAAACAAAAACACTAGGAAACCCTAATTCTTAAAAAAAAACTCTCGGAAACTCGAGATTCTTTCAAATTTCTTCGCAAAAAAAAAACACGAGAAATTACAAGATTTTTTTTCATGCTTTTAAGTTCCTTCAAAAAATGAACCTCGCTCCGAGATTTTTTCAAATTTTTCAAAAACAGAACACCAGAGATGTGGAGATTCGCTTTCATTAAAAAACACTGAAAAACCCAAATTGTTTTTATAAAAAACACTAGGAAACCCTAAGATTCTTGCGATTAAAAATAACATAAATAAATAAAACGTCGTTTTTAATTCTTTCAAAAAAAAAAAAAAAACACTTGGATCCCCTGTGATGCTTTGAATTCTTTCAAATTCTATCAGAAACGAAACACAAGAAATCTCTGATACTTTTCAATTCATTCAAAAAAAAACATCAGAAACCACGAAGTCCTTTTAAACTTTTTAAAAAAACATCAAAGTTCTTAGAGCTAATGATAATAATAAGAGACCTAAAAGCGATTCTTTTAAAATAAAAAAAAAAAACACTTGGAAATCTAATATTTCTTTTAATTAGAAAAAAAACACTCAAAAACCCGAAATTATTTTTATATAAAACAAAAACACTCGGAAACCCTAATTCTTAAAAAAAAAGTCTCGGAAACTCGAGATTCTTTCAAATTTCTTAGCAAAAAAAAACACGAGAAATTACAAGATTTTTTTGTATCATGTTTTTAAGTTCCTTCAAAAAATGAACCACTTGGAACCCCCGTGATTTTTTAAATACTTAAAAAGGCGCTAGGGATTCCCGAAATTCTTTCAAATTCTTTCAAAAATATAACATCAGGGGTTCCGAGATTATTTTAAATAAAAAAAGAACGCCAGGAGCTCCACGATTTTTTTAAAAACTTAAAATAGACTAAGGGCAACCGAGGTTATTTTAATTTTTTTGAAAAAGCACTTGGAAACCTGGGATTCCTATTAATTAAAAAAATTCAAAAACCCTCCGAATGTATTAAAAAAAAAACCGAAAACCCTAAGATTCTATCATTAAAAAAAAACAGGAACCCCCAAGACACTTTTTAATTCTCCCAAAAAAAGACCCAGGAACTGTTTTTTTTCCTTTAAAAAATAAACCACTTGGAGATCCACTAAAGGTCCCAAAATTGTTTTTAATTAAAAAAACAAAAACAAACGCTTGTAAACATCTAAAGATCCTTTTTATTTTTTTGAAAAAGGAACACTTAGAAACCTGGGATTCCTTTTAATAAAAAAAAAACCTGGAAAACCTAAGATTCTTTCAATTTAGAACATCAGAAGCCCAAAGTTCATTTAAGTTAAAAAAAAACTCAGGAACTTGAGATTCTTCGAGATTCTTTTAAATTTTTAAAAACAAACACTAAGAACCACCGAAATACTTTAAAACTTTTTCAAAAGCAAAATGCCTTGAAATTCTTTTAAAGTCATTCAAAAAAGCATTAGGGATCTTGAACATTTTTTCAACTCTCAAAAAACACTAGGTCCTTTCCAGATTCTTTAAAATTTTTCAAAAACAAAACATCAGAGACGTAAAGATTCGTTTTCATTAGAAAAAACACTGAAAAAAATCGAATTTATGTAGGTAACCTTAAGATTCCTTCATAAAAAAATAAATAAATAAAACATTGGGAGCTAATAAAGCTAATTCTTTCAAAAAAAAGCCTGGGGAACAAAATCCTTCAAAAACATGATTTTTTAAAATTTTTTCAAAAAATAAACCACTTTGAGCCCACTTTGAGCTCGTGTAATGCTTTTAATTTTTTCAAATTCTTTCAAAAACGAAATACAAGAATTCTCTGAGATTCTTTTAAATTCTGTAAAAAAAAAAAAACGCAGGAACCCGCAAGATTCGTTGAAACAAAATTTCACGTATACTCCTTTTAATTAGAAAAAAAAAAACACTCAAAAATCTGAACTTATTTTTATATAAAGAAAAACACACGGAAATAGTAATTCTTAAAAAAATCTCGGGAAATTAAGCTTCCTTCAAATTTTTACTTAAAAAAAAGTTTTCAAATTCTTCCAGAGGTAATAAGAGATTCTTTTAAAATAAAAAAAAACACAAGCTAATATTCGTTTTAATTAGAAAAAACAACACTCAAAACCCGGATTCATTTACAAAAAAAATTTTAAATTGAAATGTTTTATAACAACAAAACACCAGCAGCCCCTAGGGTTTTTTAATTATTTCAAAATGGGGTTCTTGAGATTCTTTCAAATTCTTTCAAAAACGAAACAGGGGTCTTTGAAATTCTTTTAAATTCTTTAAAAAAGCGCTATCAGCCCCCAAGATTCTTTCAATTTTTTTTAATGAAGCCCGATATTATTTCTAAATTTTTAAAAAACAAAACAAAAGGAACCAGCGAAATGTTTTTAAATAAAAAGACCTCGGAAATTCGAAATTCTTTAATTTTTTTCAATGAAACTACTGTTTATGTTTTGCTGATTCAAGCATGCGTGGGTACCCAGCAACCCAAATAAACATAAACAGTTCTATAGTGATAAATTGATAGCAGTCTAGTACGTACTTATGTTTCACATAAAACACTTAAAACGGAAAATCGGAAAATAGTTCCGCCGCCACTGCGTGAAATTTGGACTTTTCCGGTGTAACTCGACACTGCCGAACTTGCATCCATTTTTACCGTCAAATCGCCGCCCAAAAATAACCCAATGTTTCAGGAAGTGACATTGCTATTGTACCAACATAATTCCGTAACGGAAATTACGCTTTACGACCTTCTATTTAAAGTGCAAAAGCCGCTTTTTGAGCGGTCCTGTTTAGACAACGCCAGAAAAATGTGTCGAACGATCGAACCACGATCGATTTTATTTTTGACGGTGTCAAAGTGTTTGAGTAACCCAATTCCTCCAAGTAATATTCGCGCTTTATAAATACCCCAGATTCAATATTTATGGACTAGTTTCGGTCTTTTTGTCATCGCCTCGGACCGACGCTGATTACGGGTAAAAATAACTAAAATAACTAGGGTCGATTTTTTGTGCATCATCGTTTCATAGTTTGCATCCCGTGGGCTAAATTTAGACGTCGGATGATGAAACGGGTAATATTTTTATGATTTGGCTAGATTATGATTCGAGGTAAATTAATCGGAGTGGTGCAGGGGTTCGATGTCGGACCGGTTTGTTTCGCGTTTTACGTTAATGACGCTCTTACCGCCCCTGTGGAACTCCTCCACCGACGACGCCGCGCTCAGCGTCCCCGGCGTGGACACCTCCGCCGCCCCCGAGTCCCCACTGTGTCCGTGCTCGTCGCACGACGGCACCCTCAGGTACCTCGCCACCTCCAGCGCCGGTCCCACCCCCACGCCCCCGATGCCGCTGTCCTGCGACTTGGCGTCGCTCACGTTCGGCGCCGCCTTCTCCCACTTGAACGCCGCCTTCACCTTCGTCCACTTGGACACCTTCTTCTTGTCGCCGCCCACGCACTCCGACGCGCGCCGGCTCTCCTGGCGGTGGACCGCCGCCACCGACACCGAGCCGCTCCTGTTCCTGCGCATCACGCTCTGGCGCTTCGCCTTCTTCGGCTTGGCCTCCGCCAGGATGGACTCCAGGATGGTCTCGGCGAAGGCCGTGTCCTTGTCCAGCTCGGGGCACTCGGCGCGCTCGTCCAGCTCCTTGTGCATCTTCTCCAGGTTGTTGAGGTGCTCCAGGTCGCGGATGCGCCGGTGGAGGCGGGCGTTCTGCTCGCGCAGCTCGAGCATCTGCTCCATGAGGCGGTAGAGCTTGTCGAGGTGGTCGAAGGCATCCTCGACGGCGGACGTGGAGCGCGAGTAGAGGAGGGTGGACTTCTGCAGGCCGTCGAGGTAGACGAGGAAGTCGTCCTTGTCGGTGGGGTCGGGGGGCGGCGTCGGGAGGCGGCTCACGTCGAGGTGTCTGCGGGACCGCCTGCGAGGTAGTGAAGGAATGTTTTCACTCATCGTCACATGTTGCACGGTTAGACGCACGTCGGGACGCTCGAGAGACTGACCGGAGCGTCGCGACGCCGCCGGAGGGTTATACTTAGCATTGGCACACGGTACTAATGGGCGGCGGCGGGAGGGGGGCCGACAAAATATTAACGAGGGATAGGTAATATTCTCACCTTTAGTTTTTCTTATTTTTCATTTTTAACCTGTGTAAAACGGGTTTTCTCTGGTGATTTTTGATTTACCAAAATTCAAACTTGCCGCCTTAGTCGGGGCCATCTTGTCACGTGCCAACCACGTCACGTGTTGCTTTAAACCCCTGTTTTAAATGTAATTAATTAATAATTCTGTCTGAGTCAATTTTATCTGAAAATAATAAATCATTATTTAAAATTGCCGCCATCCATGCCATCTTGCCACGTAACGTAGTACACACTTTCAGTTGGCAGCCCTGCGCGATCCGCGAAAAGCGAAAATGTCAACGAATCCGCGAACTTTTCCAATTTTCAGAAAATTCTGCCGGAAAACGCGTCGTGAGTGCGTGAAAATGAAAACTGGTGCTCCCTTTTCTTTCTGCGTGCATAAGTTTCAGTTTAGTTTACGTTCCGGGACTTAGGTGACCAGTTTTCGGTATGACGTCATCATGGGTATCCGCGAGCTGGAAGGTCGTTCAAGGAAGTCCAGAATTTTTTAATGTTGAATGCTTAATTTGGGTATGTGATCCGAGATGTTTCTTTGTTGTTTGCATATACACGGTGTCCTAGAAATGGTTGCTATGGTTACCGTGACGTAGTGCAAAATTTCGTTCACTAACTATCTTCAGCATTGTTGTAGTATTTTTTAAATATACAGTGGGATTCATAAATATAAAACGCTTAGGATGAAAGCCTGCGATTTTGCATGAAAATGTAAAAAATGTGGAGGTTGTGATCTATATCTACAGGGTGGTCCATATGTAGATTACAGTTTTTTGTCACAATAAAAAATACTTCTGTTTTTGGATGTAAAAATCAATTTACCAGTCGTCGGTTTTTCAAGCTGAAAAAATTATAATTGCGCTATTTATATAATATACAGTGTGATTCAACTATATAGGCTGATTCGATTTGTTCGTTTTTATTTTCATACAACTCGAAATGTTTTTATTCCAGTTTGAAGAAAAAACTTTAGTTTTAGAAAAAAAAAATGTAAAAAAATGAGGCGATTGATCTATGTCTACAGGGTGATCTATTTATAGACATCTTTCTAAAAAACTATTTTTTCGTTTTTTAAAATGGAGGCCTGTATTGATTTAGCTTTACGAAAATTTTACAATAGTTGGGCATACTATCACAACTTATACAGGGTGTTCGTATTTCTATGTTTGCAGATGGTCTGAGTGTAGAATATATGACTATTTTCGTTTTCAAGTAAGAAAAATATGAAAAACTGAGCATTATTATTATATGAGATAAGCTATTTATACAGAGTGATCCATTTACAAATCGTCAGTTTTTCTGCTTTAAAAGAAAATTTACGGTTTATATATACAGGGCGATTCGGTTTATTCGTTTTTATCTTCGTACAAATCAAAATGTTCTTACTCCAGTTTGAAGGGTGAAGATCTGTCGTTTTACACCAAATTGTAAAAAACTGTGGAGGTTATGATCTATGTCTACAGGGTGATCTATTTATAGACCCCAGTTTTCTCTTACTAAATGACTATTTTTGCGTTTTTAAAAATCTGTATTGATTTGGCTTTACGAAAATCTACAAGGGTTGGGTAAACTATCGCCACTTATACCGGGTGTTCATATTTCTATGTGTACAGGTGATCTCAGTGTAGAATATATAACAATATTTTTGTTTTGGAAGTCTGTGTGGTTTTAGATTTAAAAGAGCATGAAAAACTGAGAAGTTTTATAATGTGCGCTATTTATACAGGGTGATCCATTTACAAATCGTCAGTTTTTCAACCTGAAAAATTTAATATGGAGCTATTTTCAAAATTGAAGTCTGTTATTTTTCAAAAATGTATGTAACTTTACGGTTTATATATACAGGGTGATCCAATTATACAGGCTGATTCGGTTTGTCTTTTATCTTCATGCAGATCAAAGTGTTCTTATTACAGTTTGAAGGATGAAAATCTGCAGTTTTACAAAAAAAAAAAAATGGAAAAAATGTGGAGGTCGATATATATTTATAGGGTGATTTGTTTATAGGTGACAGTTTTCTGTTACGTTTTTAAACATGGAAGTCTGCATTGATTGAGCTTTACGGAAAATCTACAATAGTTACTACAGCCACTTATACAGGGTGTACATATTTTTGTGTATACAGGATGATCTGAGTCTAGAATATATGATTATATTTTCGTTTTCAAGGTGAGAGTCTGTGATTGCTTTAGCTTTACAAAAATATAAATAACTGGGTATATCATATATATCATATACTTATACAGGATGTTTATCCCCATTTTCCACAAAACATTATGCTCAAAACCCTGACTCGTTTCGACTTCAAAAAAATATAAAAACTGAGTAGTATTATAAGATAAGCTATTTATACAGAGTGATCCATTTATAAATCGTCAGTTTTTCGAGTTAAAAAAGTTATAGCCACACCATTTTTAAAATGGAAGTGCGTTATTTTTGAAAATTTTAGCAATTTTACGAACTATATATACAGAGTGATCCAGTTGTACAGGATTTTTCAGTTTTTTCGTTTTTATCTTCATACATTCGATTTTTCGATCTTCAAATTTTACAAAGCAGTTCTACGATTTTCAAATTTTTCAGTTTTTCGATTTTTGAACTTTTGAATGTTTCAGTTTTGGATTTTCAGTTTTCGATTTTTCAAATTCTTCCTATTAAATTTTTCGCTTTTTCAATTTTTCAGGTTCACGATTTTGAGCTTTTCGATTTTTTGGTTTTCTTCATTTTAAAACTTGAATTTTTCAATTTCGCATTTTTAGTTTTACAAATTTACAATTTTTCGATCTTCAAATTTTACAAAGCAGTTGTACGATTTTCAAATTTTTCAGTTTTTCGATTTTTGAACTTTTGAATGTTTCAGTTTTGGATTTTCAATTTCGATTTTTCAGATTCTATTTAATTTTTCGATTTTTCAATTTTTCAGTTTCACGATTTTGAGCTTTTCGGTTTCTGGTTTTCTTCATTTTAAAACTTGAATTTTTCAATTTCCCATTTTTAGTTTTACAAATTACAATTTTTCCATTTTTAGATCTTCAAATTTTACAAAGCAGTTGTACGATCTTCAAATTTTTCAGTTTTTCGATTTTTGAACTTTTGAATTTTTCAGTTTTGGATTTTCAGTTATCGATTTTTCAGATTCTTCTTCTTTAGTTTTTCGATTTTTCAATTTTTCAGTTTCACGATTTTGAGTTTTTCGATTTTTTGGTGTTCTTCATTTTAAAACTTGAATTTTTCAATTTCGCATTTTTAGTTTTACAAATTTACAATTTTTCGATTTTTCGATCTTCAAATTTTACAAAGCAGTTGTACGATTTTCAAATTTTTCAGTTTTTCGATTTTTGAACTTTTGAATGTTTCAGTTTTGGATTTTCAATTTTCGATTTTTCAAATTCTTCCTATTAAATTTTTCGCTTTTTCAATTTTTCAGGTTCACGATTTTGAGTTTTTCGATTTTTTGGTTTTCTTCATTTTAAAACTTGAATTTTTCAATTTCGCATTTTTAGTTTTACAAATTTACAATTTTTCGATCTTCAAATTTTACAAAGCAGTTGTATGATTTTCAAATTTTTCAGTTATTCGATTTTTGAACTTTCGAATTTTTCAGTTTTGGATTTTCAATTTCGATTTTTCAGATTCTTCTCATTTAATTTTTCGATTTTTCAATTTTTCAGTTTCACGATTTTGAGCTTTTCGGTTTCTGGTTTTCTTCATTTTAAAACTTGAATTTTTCAATTTCCCATTTTTAGTTTTACAAATTACAATTTTTCGATCTTCAAATTTTACAAAGTAGTTCTACGATTTTCAAATTTTTCAGTTTTTCGATTTTTGAACTTTTGAATTTTTCAGTTTTGGATTTTCAATTTTAGATTTTTCAGATTCTTCTTCTTTAGTTTTTCGATTTTTCAATTTTTCAGTTTCACGACTTTGAGCTTTTCAATTTTTTGGTTTACTTCATTTTAAAACCTGAATTTTTTAATTTCGCATTTTTAGTTTTACAAATTTACAATTTTTCGATTTTTCGATCTTCAAATTTTACAAAGTAGTTCTACGATTTTCAAATTTTTCAGTTTTTCGATTTTTGAACTTTTGAATTTTTCAGTTTTGGATTTTCAATTTTAGATTTTTCAGATTCTTCTCATTTAATTTTTCGATTTTTCAATTTTTCAGTTTCACGATTTTGAGCTTTTCGATTTTTTGGTTTACTTCATTTTAAAATTTCAATTTTTCAATTTCGCATTTTTAGGTTTACAAATTTACAATTTTTCGATTTTTCGATCTTCAAATTTTACGATTTCAGTTCTACGATTTCAAAAATTTTTCAGTTTTTCGATTTTTGAACTCTTGAATTTTTCAGTTTTGGATTTTCAATTTTCGATTTTTCATATTCTTATTTAATTTTTCGATTTTTCAATTTTTCAGTTTCACGATTTTGAGTTTTTCGCTTTTTTGGTTTTCTTCATTTTAAAACTTGAATTTTTCAATTTCCCATTTTTAGTTTTACAAATTACAATTTTTCCATTTTTAGATCTTCAAATTTTACAAAGCAGTTCTACGATTTTCAAATTTTTCAGTTTTTCGATTTTTGAACTTTTGAATTTTTCAGTTTTGGATTTTCAGTTATCGATTTTTCAGATTCTTCTTTAGTTTTTCGATTTTTCAATTTTTCAGTTTCACGATTTTGAGTTTTTCGATTTTTTGGTTTTCTTCATTTTAAAACTTGAATTTTTCAATTTCGCATTTTTAGTTTTACAAATTTACAATTTTTCGATTTTTCGATCTTCAAATTTTACAAAGCAGTTGTACGATTTTCAAATTTTTCAGTTATTCGATTTTTGAACTTGTGAATTTTTCAGTTTTGGATTTTCAATTTAGATTTTTCAGATTTTTCTCATTTAATTTTTCGATTTTTCAATTTTTCAGTTTCACGATTTTGAGCTTTTCGATTTTTTGGTTTACTTCATTTTAAAATTTCAATTTTTCAATTTCGCATTTTTAGGTTTACAAATTTACAATTTTTCGATTTTTCGATCTTCAAATTTTACGATTTCAGTTCTACGATTTCAAAAATTTTTGGTTTATCGATTTTTAAACTTTCAAATTTTTCAATTTTTTGAATTTTCACATTATCCATTTTTATCTTTCACTTAACTTGAATTTCCCATTTTTAGTTTCACAATTTTATAACTTTTTGAGTGTTAAACTTAACATTTTTCAGTTTTTCGACTTTGAGAAACTTCTGAATTTTTAAATTTTTTCATTTTTTAAAATGTTATAATTTTTTTTCGATAGTTTATTTTATTTATACAGAGTGATCCATTTACAAATCGTCAGTTTTTCGAGTTAAAAAAGTTGTAGTCATACCATTTTTAAAATGGAAGTGCGTTATTTTTGAAAATTTTAGCAATTTTACGAACTATATATACAGAGTGATCCAGTTGTACAGGATTTTTCAGTTTTTTCGTTTTTATCTTCATACATTCGATTTTCCGATCTTCAAATTTTACAAAGCAGTTCTACGATTTTCAAATTTTTCAGTTTTTCGATTTTTGAACTTTTGAATGTTTCAGTTTTGGATTTTCAATTTTCGATTTTTCAAATTCTTCCTATTAAATTTTTCGCTTTTTCAATTTTTCAGTTTCACGATTTTGAGTTTTTCGATTTTTTGGTTTTCTTCATTTTAAAACTTGAATTTTTCAATTTCGCATTTTTAGTTTTACAAATTTACAATTTTTCGATTTTTCGATTTTCAAATTTTACAAAGCAGTTGTACGATTTTCAAATTTTTCAGTTTTTCGATTTTTGAACTTTTGAATTTTTCAGTTTTGGATTTTCAATTTTCGATTTTTCATATTCTTATTTAATTTTTCGATTTTTCAATTTTTCAGTTTCACGATTTTGAGTTTTTCGTTTTTTTGGTTTTCTTCATTTTAAAACTTGAATTTTTCAATTTCCCATTTTTAGTTTTACAAATTACAATTTTTCCATTTTTAGATCTTCAAATTTTACAAAGCAGTTCTACGATTTTCAAATTTTTCAGTTATTCGATTTTTGAACTTGTGAATTTTTCAGTTTTGGATTTTCAATTTTAGATTTTTCAGAGTCTTCTTATTTCATTTTTCGATTTTTCAATTTTTCAGTTTCACGACTTTGAGCTTTTCGATTTTTTGGTTTACTTCATTTTAAAACCTGCATTTTTTAATTTCGCATTTTTAGTTTTACAAATTTACGATTTTTCGATTTTTCGATCTTCAAATTTTACAAAGCAGTTCTACGATTTTCAAATTTTTCAGTTTTTCGATTTTTGAACTTTTGAATTTTTCAGTTTTGGATTTTCAGTTATCGATTTTTCAGATTCTTCTTTAGTTTTTCGAGTTTTCAATTTTTCAGTTTCACGATTTTGAGTTTTTCGATTTTTTGGTTTTCTTCATTTTAAAACTTGAATTTTTCAATTTCGCATTTTTAGTTTTACAAATTTACGATTTTTCGATTTTTCGATCTTCAAATTTTACAAAGCAGTTGTACGATTTTCAAATTTTTCAGTTATTCGATTTTTGAACTTTTGAATTTTTCAGTTTTGGATTTTCAATTTTCGATTTTTCATATTCTTATTTAATTTTTCGATTTTTCAATTTTTCAGTTTCACGATTTTGAGTTTTTCGCTTTTTTGGTTTTCTTCATTTTAAAACTTGAATTTTTCAATTTCCCATTTTTAGTTTTACAAATTACAATTTTTCCATTTTTAGATCTTCAAATTTTACAAAGCAGTTCTACGATTTTCAAATTTTTCAGTTATTCGATTTTTGAACTTGTGAATTTTTCAGTTTTGGATTTTCAATTTAGATTTTTCAGATTTTTCTCATTTAATTTTTCGATTTTTCAATTTTTCAGTTTCACGATTTTGAGCTTTTCGATTTTTTGGTTTACTTCATTTTAAAATTTCAATTTTTCAATTTCCCATTTTTAGGTTTACAAATTTACAATTTTTCGATTTTTCGATCTTCAAATTTTACGATTTCAGTTCTACGATTTCAAAAATTTTTGGTTTATCGATTTTTAAACTTTCAAATTTTTCAATTTTTTGAATTTTCACATTATCCATTTTTATCTTTCACTTAACTTGAATTTCCCATTTTTAGTTTCACAATTTTATAACTTTTTGAGTGTTAAACTTAACATTTTTCAGTTTTTCGACTTTGAGAAACTTCTGAATTTTTAAATTTTTTCATTTTTTAAAATGTTATAATTTTTTTTCGATAGTTTATTTTATTTATACAGAGTGATCCATTTACAAATCGTCAGTTTTTCGAGTTAAAAAAGTTGTAGTCATACCATTTTTAAAATGGAAGTGCGTTATTTTTGAAAATTTTAGCAATTTTACGAACTATATATACAGAGTGATCCAGTTGTACAGGATTTTTCAGTTTTTTCGTTTTTATCTTCATACATTCGATTTTCCGATCTTCAAATTTTACAAAGCAGTTCTACGATTTTCAAATTTTTCAGTTTTTCGATTTTTGAACTTTTGAATGTTTCAGTTTTGGATTTTCAATTTTCGATTTTTCAAATTCTTCCTATTAAATTTTTCGCTTTTTCAATTTTTCAGTTTCACGATTTTGAGTTTTTCGATTTTTTGGTTTTCTTCATTTTAAAACTTGAATTTTTCAATTTCGCATTTTTAGTTTTACAAATTTACAATTTTTCGATTTTTCGATCTTCAAATTTTACAAAGCAGTTGTACGATTTTCAAATTTTTCAGTTATTCGATTTTTGAACTTGTGAATTTTTCAGTTTTGGATTTTCAATTTAGATTTTTCAGATTTTTCTCATTTAATTTTTCGATTTTTCAATTTTTCAGTTTCACGATTTTGAGCTTTTCGATTTTTTGGTTTACTTCATTTTAAAATTTCAATTTTTCAATTTCGCATTTTTAGGTTTACAAATTTACAATTTTTCGATTTTTCGATCTTCAAATTTTACGATTTCAGTTCTACGATTTCAAAAATTTTTGGTTTATCGATTTTTAAACTTTCAAATTTTTCAATTTTTTGAATTTTCACATTATTCATTTTTATCTTTCACTTAACTTGAATTTCCTTTTTAGTTTCACAATTTTATAACTTTTTAGTGTTAAACTTAACATTTTTCAGTTTTTCGACTTTGAGAAACTTCTGAATTTTTAAATTTTTTCATTTTTTAAAATGTTATAATTTTTTTTCGATAGTTTATTTTATTTATACAGATTGATCCATTTATAAATCGTCAGTTTTTCGAGTTAAAAAAGTTGTAGTCACACCATTTTTAAAATGCAAGTGCGTTATTTTTGAAAATTCTAGCAATTTTACCAACTATATATACAGAGTGATCCAGTTGTACAGGATTTTTCAGTTTTTTCGTTTTTATCTTCATACATATCAAAATGTTCTTACTCCATTTTGAACGATGAAAATCTGTAATTTTACACAAAAATGTAAAAAATATACAGAGTGATCTATTTATAAATCTTAGTGATCCCTTATTACAATTATAATTTTTCAGTTTTTGAGGATACAAGTGTGCGAATTTGCTCCAAACTTAAAACATCACCAATTTTCGGGTTTTTTTTTTAATTAATTAATTTCGTTTTTATGACAAGAAAAAAATTAAACCTGACGTTCGGTACACTTGTTCTAGAACAGAAAAATATTTTTTTAACTATCAGTGATTTGTTTTTACAACGGAATTCTCGCTAAAAACAAAAAAACATTTCCGTAGCACAACACAAAATTTACTGGAGTTACTAAATTTAGTTGTGTGTATTTGAGAGGAGCGGTGTTTACTATACGAGGAGATACGTCATTTACAATAGAAAATCAAACGACAAATGTTTATGTGGTCATTCCTTCGTGATTGACGTGCGCCGTGTTGCAGGTAATCAGTTCGAAATTTATTTGAACTTCTCTGTCGACACTCGCGAAAAAATTCCTCTTCAACTTATCGAAAATAATGAGTCATATTCCGAGTCCTATTTTACTGCCGGCCATGTGTTTTCCATTTAACTCGTGTTTATTTACTCTGCATAGTTTAAAATTTGTCGGTGTAAAATATGGAATTTGTATTTAGTTATTGATCGCTGACGTCGATCGTAATAAAACAAATTCGATACTCTCTAAATTTAAACCCAAACACTCTCAAAGAACTTAAAATTTTATTTCTCCTTAGCCCAAAAGGCGATTCTTCTTCGTCGTCGCTCATTCCATCATGGGCCTTCCTCGCATTTCCGGCACGAAGCAAGCCAGCAAAGAACTTCCTGCGAACAAATTCTTCGAGTTATTCTTGTAACATATCGCCAGTACCATCGTCCATTGCAACAAGAGCACGTGCATTCGTAAAAATAGATTTTGGGTGTTTATATCGGGAAATTTTATACTCTTAACGATTTCAAAATGGTTTGGATTATTTTACTGTTGTGGTCGTGTTTGTGTGTTTATGAAATTGGGAGGGGCGTACCGAAGAATACGGCGGCGAGGATGGCGAGGAAGCTCTGGCTGCTGATGTTGAGGGCGTAGTAGCAGATGCAGGAGGTTACGTAGGTGTAGAAGCAGACGACGCCCATGGCGGTGCCCCTGCAAAATCGAAAAAAATGGTCAATTTGAGTCGAGATATACTGGGTTTACCGAACAGATGGAGTTGGAGAAGTGCTGATCTTCACGTGAATTTTTAAAGCTATGATGTTTTTGGTTGGGAAAATTTCGTGGTTGAATGGGGCAGGGTAGGACAGGTCTGGTCAGAAACAGTTAAGACAGGTTAGGTCAGGTCAGGTCTCGCCAAATGTAAAATTAGAAAACGGTCAGATCTGGTCAAATCTAATTTTTGGATTTATAAATTCCTTCATTTTGAATATTTCAATTTCTCGATTTTGAATTGTTCAAATACCCGTTTTTTACAATTTTGCGTTTCTTTGTAATTTTTTTAGTTTTCAATTGTTAGTTTGTCAATGTATCAATTTTTAGATATTGTAATTTTCGATTTGTTCGATTTCTCATTCCTCGATTATTAGTTTTTCAATTTTTCGTTTCGGTTTTTCAAGTTTTCCGATTTTTTAATTATCTTTTTTTATTTTTTGTTTTTACAATTTATCCATTCGATTACTACTTTTGGATCCATTCTATCATTTTTCGATTTTTTTGATTTTTTCATCGGTCTAATTTTAGATTTTTATTTTCCAATTTTTCAAGTTTTCGATTTCCAATTTCTTGGAAATTTAAAAAAACGAGAGACTGAAGAAACGAAAGTTTCAGTTTGTCGTTTTCTTAATTTTTCGATTTACAATTTTTCTAGTTTTCAATTTTATGTTTCTCAGATATTTTAATTTTCGATGTGTCAATTTTTCGATTTTGTTCCTTTATAATTTTCCAATTGTTCGATTTTTCAGATTTTCTTTTCCTTAATTTTTGGATTTGTGGTTTTCAATTTCTTCATTTATTAATTTTTCAATTTGTCAACGTTCCAGAATTAGTTTTCCATTTTTTTAATAATCTTATTTTTTATTTTTTCAATTAGTTCTCGATTTTTTCATTTTATAATTTTGAAATTTTTGGATTTTTGAATGCTGTGAACTTTTGACCGTTAGTTCCGCTATGTTTTAATTATTCTATTTTAAATTTTTCAGTTTTTCGATATTTATTTTGAAATCTTTTGTTTTTAAAACTTTTAAATATTTTAATTTTTGATTTTCTTCAATTAGTCCTCTATTTTTCAATTTTTCCATTTTATAATTTTGCAATTTTTCGATTTTTCAATTTTTAAAACTTTCCATTTTTTCCGATTCAATTGTTAAAATTTTAAATTTTTTGATTTTTCAAATGCGAAATTTTTCAGTTTCGACTTTTCGATTTGTAATTTTTTGCAATTGTTCGATTTCTCAATTTTTCTTTTCTTTAATTTTTGGATCTGTGGTTTTCAATTTCTTCATTTATTAATTTTTCAATTTTGATCTTCCTGATTTTTTAACTCCGTTTTTGTCTTTTTTTGTGTTTAGATTTTTAGTTTGCAATTTCCCAGTTTTTCGATTTTTCATTTTGAAGTTTTTATATTTTTCAACGTTCCAGAATTAGTTTTCCATTTTTTTAATAACCTTATTTTTTATTTGTTCAATTAGTCCTCGATTATTCAATTTTTTCTTTTTATAATTATGCAATTTTTGGATTTTCTAATTTTGAAATTTTTGGATTTTGAAATGCTGTGAATGTTTCAATTCCTGGATTTCTTAATTATCCTATTTTAAATTTTTCTGTTTTTCGATATTTATTTTGAAATTTTTGGTTTTAAAACATTTAAAAATTTTTATATTTGATTTTTTTCAATTAGTCCTCAATTTTTCAATTTTCCCATTTTATAATTTTGCAATTGTTCGAATTTTCAATTTTTCTTTCCTATAATTTTTGGATTTGGGGTTTTCATTTATTGATTTTTCAATTTTGATCTTCCTGATTTTTTACCTCCGTATTTGTTTTTTTATGTGTTTAGATTTTTAGTTTGCAATTTCTCAGTTTTTCCATTTTTCAATTTCAAGTTTTTTGATTTTTCAACGTTCCAGACTTGGTTTTCCATTTTTTTTTAATAATCTCATTTTTTTTTCAATTACTGCTCGATTATTCAATTTTTCGATTATTTCATTTTATAATTTTGCAATTTTTGGATTTTCCAATTTTGAAAATTTTGGATTTCTCAATGCTGTGAATGTTTGAATTTCTAGATTTTTAGTTCCCCGATTTTTTAATTATTCTATTTTAAATTTTTCAGTTTTTCGATATTCATTTTGAAATCTTTTGTTTTTAAAACATTTAAATATATTAATTTTTGATTTTTTCAATTCCTCTCCGATTTTTCAATTTTTCCATTTTATAATTTTGTAATTTTTCGATTTTTCAATCTCCATTTTTTCCGATTTAAGTCTTCAAATTTCAAATTTTTTGATTTTTCAAGTGCGAAATTTTTTACTTTCGAATTTTCGATTTTTCGTTACTTCAATTTTTCGACTTTTTCATCTTATAATTTTGCAATTTTTGGATGTTCCAATTTTGAAATGTTTGGATTTTTTAATGCTGTGAATTTTTGGATTTCTAGATTTTTAATTCCTCGATTTTTTAATTATTCTATTTAAAATTTTTCAGTTTCTCGATATTTATTTTGAAATTTTTTGTGTTTAAAACTTTTAAACATTTTAATTTTGTATTTTTTTCAATTAGTCCCCTATTTTTCAATTTTTCCATTTTATAATTTTGCAATTTTTCGTTTTTTCAATTTTTAAAACTTTCCACTTTTTCCGATTAAATTCTTCAAATTTTAAATCTTTTGATTTTACAAATGCGAAATTTTTCAATTTCGACTTTTCAATTTTTCGATTATTTCATTTTATAATTCTGCAATTTTTGGATTTTCCAATTTTGAAATTTTTGGATTTCTCAATGCTGTGAATGTTTGAATTTCTACATTTTCAGTTCCTAGATTTTTTAATTATTCTATTTTAAGTTTTTCAGTTTTTCCATTTTTATTTTGAAATTTTTTGGTTTTAAAACATTTAAATATATTAATTTTTGATTTTTTCAATTACTCTCCGATTTTTCAATTTCTCCATTTTATAATTTTGTAATTTTTCGATTTTTCAATCTCCATTTTTCCGATTTTAGTCTTCAAATTTCAAATTTTTTACTTTCGACTTTTCGATTTTTCGTGACTTCAATTTTTCGACTTTTTCATCTTATAATTTTGCAATTTTTGGATGTTCCAATTTTGAAATGTTTATTTTTCAGTTTTCCGATATTTATTTTGAAATTTTTTGTTTTTAAAACTTTTAAACATTTTAATTTTGGATTTTTTTCAATTAGTCCCCTATTTTTCAATTTTTCCAGTTTATAAATTTGCAATTTCTCGATTTTTCAAATTTTAAAACTTTCCACTTTTTCGATTAAATTCTTCAAATTTTAAATTTTTTGATTTTTCAAATGCGAAATTTTTCAGTTTCGACTTTTCAAGTTTTCGATTTTTTTTAAATCTTTCGTCTTTCTTATTTTTTTTATTCCATTTTTTGTTTTTAAAGTTTCGATCTTTACTTTGCAATTTTTTTATCAAATCAGGTCAGGTCTGATCACGTTAAATCAGAAAACAGTCAAATCTGATCTGGTCAGATCGGATTAGGTCAGGAACTGGTCAGGTCTGATCAAGTTATCTAAGAAATCGATCAGGTCAGATCAGGCCAGTCAAATTTGATCTAGTCAGGCCAAATTAGAAAACGGTCAAGGCAAGTCAGATCTAATCAGGAAGCAGTCAGGTCTGATCAAGTCATTTTAGGAAACAGTTAGGTTTTGAGCAGGTCAGATCGGGTCAGGTAATATCAGGAAATGATCAGGTCAGGTCAAGTCAAATCATAGTATGATCGCATCACGTCACGCCAAGAACCGGTCAGATCTGGTCTGGTCAAATCACGTCACGTCAGGTCAGGTCAGGTCAGGTCAGGTCAGGTCAATTAGTCCTTTATTTTTCAATTTTTCTATTTTATAATTTTGCAATTTTTCGATTTTTTAATTTTTAAAACTTTCCATTTTTTCCGATTCAATTCTTCAAATTTTAAATTTTTTGATTTTTCAAATGCGAAATTTTTCAGTTTCGACTTTTCGATTTGTAATTTTTTGCAATTGTTCGATTTCTCAATTTTTCTTTTCTTTAATTTTTGGATTTGTGGTTTTCAATTTCTTAATTTATTAATTTTTCAGTTTTGATCTTTCTAATTTTTTAACTCCGTTTTTGTTTTTTTTGTGTTTAGATTTTTAGTTTGCAATTTCTCAGTTTTTCGATTTTTCATTTTGAAGTTTTTATATTTTTCAACGTTCCAGAATTAGTTTTCCATATTTTTAATAACCTTATTTTTTATTTGTTCAATTAGTCCTCGATTATTCAATTTTTTGATTTTTTCTTTTTATAATTATGCAATTTTTGGATTTTCTAATTTTGAAATTTTTGGATTTTGAAATGCTGTGGATGTTTCAATTGCTGGATTTTTTAATTATCCTATTTTAAATTTTTCAGTTTTTCGATATTTATTTTGAAATTTTTTGGTTTTAAAACGTTTAAAAATTTTTATATTTGATTTTTTTTAAATAGCCCTCGATTTTTCAATTTTTCCATTTTATAATTTTGCAATTGTTCGAATTTTCAATTTTTCTTTCCTATAATTTTTGGATTTGGGGTTTTCATTTATTGATTTTTCAATTTTGATCTTCCTGATTTTTTACCTCCGTATTTGTTTTTTTATGTGTTTAGATTTTTAGTTTGCAATTTCTCAGTTTTTCGACTTTTCAATTTCAAGTTTTTTGATTTTTCAACGTTCCAGACTTGGTTTTCCATTTTTTTTAATAATCTTATTTTTTATTTTTTCAATTACTGCTCGATTATTCAATTTTTCGATTAGTTCATTTTATAATTTTGCAATTTTTGGATTTTCCAATTTTGAAAATTTTGGATTTCTCGATGCTGTGAATGTTTGAATTTCTAGATTTTTAGTTCCCCGATTTTTTTATTATTATATTTTAAATTTTTCAGTTTTTCCATTTTCATTTTGAAATTTTTTGGTTTAAAAACATTTAAATATTTTAATTTTTGATTTTTTCGATTACTCTCCGATTTTTCAATTTTCCCATCTTATAATTTTGTAATTTTTCGATTTTTCAATTTCCATTTTTTCCGATTTAAGTCTTCAAATTTCAAATTTTTTGATTTTTCAAGTGCGAAATTTTTTACTTTCGAATTTTCGATTTTTCGTTACTTCAATTTTTCGACTTATTCATCTTATAATTTTGCAATTTTTGGATGTTCCAATTTTGAAATGTTTGGATTTTTTAATGCTGTGAATTTTTGGTTTTCTAGATTTTCAATTTCTCGATTTTTTACTTATTCTATTCAAAATTTTTCAGTTTTTCGATATTTATTTTGAAATTTTTTGTTTTTAAAACTTTTAAACATTTTAATTTTGGATTTTTTTCAATTAGTTCCCTATTTTTCAATTTTCCCAGTTTACAAATTTGCAATTTCTCGATTTTTCAATTTTTAAAACTTTCCACTTTTTCCGATTAAATTCTTCAAATTTTAAATCTTTTGATTTTTCAAATGCGAAATTTTTCAGTTTCGACTTTTCAATTTTTCGATTATTTCATTTTATAATTTTGCAATTTTTTGGATTTTCCAATTTTGAAATTTTTGGATTTCTCAATTCTGTGAACTTTTGAATTTTTAGACCGTTAGTTACTCTATTTTTTCATTATTCTTTTTTAAATTTTTCAGGTTTTCGATATTTATTTTGAAATCTTTTGTTTTTAAAACTTTTAAATATTTTAATTTTTGATTTTTTTCAATTAATCCTTTATTTTTCAATTTTTCTATTTTATAATTTTGCAATTTTTCGTTTTTTCAATTTTTAAAACTTTCCATTTTTTCCGATTCAATTGTTCAAATTTTAAATTTTTTGATTTTTCAAATGCGAAATTTTTCAGTTTCGACTTTTGGATTTTTGTAATTTTTTCCAATTGTTCGATTTTTCAGTTTTTCTTTTCTTTAATTTTTGGATTTGTGGTTTTCAATTTCTTCATTTATTAATTTTTCAATTTTGATCTTTCTGATTTTTTAACTCCGTTTTTGTTTTTTTTTTGTGTTTAGATTTTTAGTTTGCAATTTCTCAGTTTTTCGATTTTTCAGTTTCAAGTTTTTTGATTTTTCAACGTTCCAGACTTAGTTTTCCATTTTTTTTATAATCTTATTTTTTATTTTTTCAATTACTGCTCGATTATTTCATTTTATAATTTTGCAATTTTTGGATTTTCCAATTTTGAAATTTTTGGATTTCTCAATGCTGTGTATGTTTGAATTTCTAGATTTTTACTTCCTCGATATTTTAATTATTCTATTTTAAGTTTTTCAGTTTTTCCTTTTATTTTGAAATTTTTTGGTTTTAAAACATTTAAATATTTTAATTTTTGATTTTTTCAATTACTCTCCGATTTTTCAATTTTTATTTTTTATAATTTAGCAATTTTTCGATTTTTCAATTTCCATTTTTTCCGATTTAAGTCTTCAAATTTCAATTTTTTTTATTTTTCAAGTGCGAATTTTTTAGTTTCGAGTTTTCGATTTTTCGTTACTTCAATTTTTCGACTTTTTCATCTTATAATTTTGCAATTTTTGGATGTTCCAATTTTGAAATGTTTATTTTTCAGTTTTCCGATATTTATTTTGAAATTTTTTGTTTTTAAAACTTTTAAACATTTTAATTTTGGATTTTTTTCAATTAGTCCCCTATTTTTCAATTTTTCCAGTTTATAAATTTGCAATTTCTCGATTTTTCAAATTTTAAAACTTTCCACTTTTTCCGATTAAATTCTTCAAATTATACGAAATTTTTCAGTTTAGACTTTTCAATTTTTCGATTTTTTTTAATCTCTCGTCTTACTCATTTTTTTAATTCTATTTTTTGTTTTTAGAGTTTCGATCTTTACTTTGCAATTTTTTATCAAATCAGGTCAGGTCTGATCACGTTAAATCAGAAAACAGTCAAATCTGATCTGGTCAGATCGGATTAGGTCAGGAAATGGTCAGGTCTGATCACCTTATCTAAGAAATCGATTACGTCAGATCGGGCCAGTCAAATTTGATCTGGTCAGGCCATATTAGGAAACGGTCAAGGCAAGTCAGATCTAATCAGGAAGCAGTCAGGTCTGATCAGGTCATTTTAGGAAACAGTCAGGTTTTGAGCAGGTCAGATCGGGTCAGGTAATATCAGGAAATGATCAGGTCAGGTCAAGTCAAATCATAGTATGATCGCATCACGTCACGCCAAGAACCGGTCAGATCTAGTCTGGTCAATCACGTCACGTCAGGTCAGGTCAGATCTCGGCGCGTCAGGTCATACTAGGAAAGGTCAGTTCTGCCAGAAGGTCATGTCAGAAAACGCTTATATCAGATTATAAAATGGTCAAGTCAGCTCAGGTCATGTTAGGAAACGGTTAGGTCTAGTCAGGTTATATCAGGAAAGAGTGAGATCTGCTTATGTTAAATGAGGTCAGCTCTGGTCAGGTTATTTTAGGAAATGATCATGTTTGGTCAAGTTACATCAGAAAATGATCAGGTCAGGTCCGGTCAGGTCATTTTAGAAAACGGTTAAGTTTGATCAGGGAAGTTCGGAACAGCCCAGGAAATGGTGAGGTTCAGTCAAGTTACATTCGAAAACGATCAGGTCAGGTCAGATCTGTTTTGGTCAGGTCATATCAGGAAACGGCTAGATCTGGTCAGGTCATATTAGGAAAAAGTGAGGGTTGATCAAGTCAGATCATTTTAGGAAACGGTCAGGTTTGATCAGGTCACGTCGGGTCAGGAAATATCAGGAAACGATCCGGTCAGGTCAGGTCATATATTATAAAGTGGTCAGGTCTGGTCAGGTCTAATCGGGAAACAATTAGGTCTGACTAGGGGAGGTAGATTGGAAAACGATCAAATCGGCTGAGGTTACGTCGGGTCAGGTATGTTCTGGTCTGGTCAGGTCATATCAACAACCGAGCGGGTTTGTTCTGGTCAGGTTAGGTTATATCATGAAAGAGTGAAGTCTGATTAGGTCAAATCAGGTTAGCTCTATCCGGTCATTTCAGAAAACGGCAAATCCAATCTGGTCAGGTCGGATCAGGTCAGGAACTGGTCAGGTCGAGTCAGGTCTGTCCTGTGAGGTCTTCTCAGGGAAAAGTGAAGTTTGATCAGGTCAGATCAAGTCAGTTTTAGTTTTATTCCAGCGTATTCTGGGTTTCTGCTATAACTATCAGTACCGGATCATCCGCAAAACCTATCTGGGTCACTCCAGGGATCTTGAGCCTTAGTAGATTGTCGTAGACCATCCAAAGCAACGGTCCAAGGACTGAGCCCTGAACTGACCCGACCCGACCTGACCTGACCTGATTAGAGATGACTCTAATTAGTTTGACCATTTTTGAAGCGAAAGAAACGGAAGAAAAAGCTTTTCGATTTCTAAATGAAAAAAAATCATACCTTACTGCAGTGGGAAAGGATTCGATCACGACCACGTAAATCGTCGACTCGACAAAAGTCAAACCAAAAATAAAAATCGACGACGCCACTGCCATCACAGTAAAATTTCGACTAAACGCCAAGATCAAACTTGTCAAACAACACGACGTGAGACCTGCAACTAAAAAAATCGTGAATTGTCAGTTTTCGAACGTAGTATCTTTTCGGAAGTTTATAAGTTTCGAGTTTATAGAAAATCAGTTCATATAAGCAAAAATCCTGGAAGCCCAGTCCGTTCATCATCTAATAGACTCGCGAAAGCCTGGAACTCATCCAGGCCATAACGTCTGTTTGTTTTTCTCCACTCCGCACAATTCCATTATCATTCTCCCATTTTCGCGGCCAATAAATCCCCATCTAGTATCTTACGAGCTATCAAACGCTCATTAGAATTCTTCCACAGTTAACGAAAACACTTAACTCCGCTCGTTTATAGCTCGCACACAGTGCAAATGTGCTAAAATATATCGCCGAACATTCGCACTCAAATTTCCAGAAGCGTTTATTTTACCGGCTATTTATAAACGTCGAAAACATACTAGTCCTGTGTACTTACAAATGGGAAATTTACGTCCGAATTTATCGATTATGCACACCAGGATTATTTGAGCTAATAAAATGTTTATGGAGATTAAGAGGAAGTACTCCAGTTGGGTTTCTTCCAGCGAGGTCGTGCAGTTCTTCTCGGTGACGAGGTTCAAGTGGATGAAACTGACACCAGTGATGGTCTGATTCGCATTAGTGAGGAGCTGCGACAGGAAAATCGTCGTCCCGGAAAGACTAAAATTTCGGTCAATCGTTAACCAACTACTTGTGGTACTACCAAAAGAGGGTTGGCAACTTTGCGACGCTCACAGTGACGACGGTACGAAAAAAAGGTTGCCGAAGCAAGAGACGCAGCAGGCGGATCATGACCTTGATCATAACGACGGTCTGCTGCACCATACCAACCGGTTCTGGGTCCAGGTTAATGTTATAGTCGGAGATTAAGTCCACGAGTTGCTGTGAGTGTATCTACAAAGAGCGATTTTTCGAAAAACTGTCAAAAGTGGTACTCACATCGAACGTCTCGCTATATTTCGACTTATTAATGGCGTAAAACTGCTTCAAGATGAGACTAGCCGTGATGATTCGTCGCCGAAAAAGCAAAAACCGAGGGCTTAGTTCCAAAAGTGCCGACGAACACCCCATGGTGATGCACAACCCTCCACCAATAGCGAATATTATTCGCCAAGAGGTCAACCTCATATCCATCCCTTGGTGTTCATTTACGTGACTACTAGTAGTACCGAAGTAGTAAATAAAAACTGAAACGACAAACATCTAGTTGCGGTTTTTGCAAAATCGGTGTAGTACTAGAGGTCGAAAAGTACCCAGCCGTCCAAAACAAGTCAGGTAGTACCGTATAGAACCCTCGTCTGTCTATTGGAAGAATCTCCGCCAGATAAATCTTGACCGAGACGATGTTAGCTTGAAGTCTAAAAGGACAAAGATATAAAAAGACAAACAAAAGAGAAGTTTCTTCACCCAGAACCTAGGAAAAATGCCGCCAGGTAGAGGGTGTACATGTTATGAGAGAACGCAGACACAAAACAGCTACCAAAAGTGATGATCAAGCTTTTCGAAATCATGCACCTTTTCCCGGTACTGTCTGATATGCTGCACAATAAAAACCCCCCGATGGCTTTACCTGTAGTCAAAATTTGGCGATTTTTCCAAAGAAGGTACTCACTCACCCGTCACGAAGCAGACGTAGATGTTAACTATGTCTTCCTGGGTCAAGCCGGTGTCGCAAGCTGATAAAGGAAGAGCGAAGTGGAGGCATAGGAGGACGAAGCCGTTTGTGAATAAGTTGGCCATTGAAAAGCCCACGAGGAATTTGTAGTAGAGCCCCCATCCTACAAGGCAAAATTAGCGGTTTGGAAAATTGCGGAAGTGGTACCTGTTTTTTGGAGGGCGTCTTCTAAATAGAGCAAACGTGACACTACGGGGCGAATTTGCGACATTTTTGACAAGTGTGACGCTTTGTCACTACTAAAAAATAGGTATCAAGAACTTATGCAGTACCTACTTCCCTCACACTTATTGGAGCGCTGGTCAAACTGATTTATTAATTCCTCGGACTTTTTCAGTTTTGTAATTTTTCGACTTATCTCACTGTCTCGATTTTCCGATTTTTCAACTTTTCGATTCCAGGATTTCTGATTTTTTCGATTTTTCGATTTATAATTTTTTGATTTTTCAATTTTTAATTTTCTTATTTTTGTTTTTAAAGTCGAAAGATCCAGAAATTGCAAAATCGAAAAGTCGAAAAATAGAAAAATCCAGAAATTCAAAAATTGCTAAGCCTAAAAATTGAAAAATCGAGAAATTGATGGAATTTTCGATTTCTCTATTTTTCAATTATCCAAATTTTCAATGTATCGATTTTTCACTTTTTCGCTTGTTCAATTATTCGTTGTCCTGGTTTTTTATTTTTTCCATTTTCCTAGTTTTACCTGATTATATAGATTTTTTCGATTTGTTAATTTTTAGATTTTTCAACTTCCCGAATTTTTGATTTTTTGATCATTCTTTTCCTCGATTTTTCGATTTATCGATTTCTTAATTCTTCCATCTTTCAACTTTTAGCAGTTTTTTAATTTTTCGAGTTTTAATTTTTTTGGTTTTTCGATTTTTCAATTTATTCGACTTTCCAATCTCCCGATTTTTCAAACTTATGGTTTGTTTATTTCCCGATTTCTAAATTTTTTGGTTTTCAGATTTTTATATTTTTAAATTTTTCAAAAAGTCGAAAAATCGAGACATTGAAAAATCGGGAAATTGAAGTTTGCGATTTTTCAGTTTCTCGATTTCGGTTTTTCACTTTATTGATTTTTTAATCTTTTTACTTTCCAGTTTTTTGTTTTTTTCAATGTTTAGACTTTCAGTTTCTCGAATTTTTACTTTCTCGGTATTTCGACACTATGATTTCTGATTTTTTCGATTTTTTGATTTTTAGATTTTTCGGTTCTTCGATTTATTAATTTTTCAATTTTTCACAACACATTGAAAAATCGAAAAGTCGAAAGATTAAAAAAATCCAAAAATTGAAAAACCGCCAAACTTAAAATTTGCAAAATCGGGAAATTGAAAATTGGGATTTTTCAATTTCTCCATTCTTCAATTATTCGTTTTCTCGGTTTGTTAATTTTTCCATTCCCAACTTTTCGATTGTACAAATTTTCGACTTTTAAATTTTTTGATTTGATTATTGTTGATATTTTAGTTTTCGATTTTCTGTACATCGATTTATTAATTTTTCCACTTTTCAGTTTTCGGTTTTTCAAATTTTTAAGTTTCCAGTTTCTCAAATTTTTTTGGTATTTCAAATTCTTGATTTTTTGATTTCTCGATTTTTCGACTTTTCCATTTTATGATTTCTCATTTTTTTCGACTTTTTGGTTTTCAGATTTTTCGGTTTTTCAATTTATAGATTTTTCAATTTTTCAATAAGTCGAAAAACCAAAAATTTTAAAATCCACAAATTGAAAAACCGCAAAATATAAAAATTAAAAAATCCAGAAATTGAAATTTGTTATTTTTCAATTTCTTGATTCTTCAATTATACAAATTTTCAGTTTTTATCCATTTGTTAATTGTTCGACTATTCGATCTTTTGACTTGTCAGTTTTTTGATTTTTCAATTATTATATTTTCGGCTTTTTTTTATATTTTTTGGATTTTTTTTTTGAATTTTTGATATTTCAGTTTTCGAATTTCTAAATTTTTGACTTTCCCATTTCTCCATTTCTCGAATTTTCAAAATTTTCAGGTTTGTCTTATTCGTTCTCGATTTTTCGATTCATTTGTTTTTCAGTTATTCAAATTTTAAATTGTTCATTTTTCAGTTTTTCTTTTTTTCGATTATAAAAAAATTTTCGATTTTTTAATTTTTAGATCTTTTAATTTCTCGAATTTTCATTTTTTTGATATTTCAGTCCCTGGATTTGTCGAGTTATCGATTTTTCAATTTTTCCACAATTTTTAGATTTTCAGTTTCTCGAATTTTCAATTTTTCGAAATTTCAATCTCTGAATTTTTCTATTTCCTGATTTTTCAAATTTTCCATTTTATAATTTGACTTTTTCGATTTTTTGGTTTTTGGATTTTTCGGATTTTCGATTTATCAATTTTCCAATTTTTAGATTTTTCAGTTTTCCAAAAAGTCGAAAAATCAAGACTTTCAAAAAACTAAAAGTCGAAAAATCCAAAAATCCAGATAATGAAAAACCGCAGAACCTAAGAATTGGAAAATCGAAAAATTGAAACTTCTTTATTCTTCAATTATCACTGGTCAACAAAATTTAATTTTTTCTCTCTAACTTTGACATAATTGTAATGTTTTCGTTCAATTTGTCTCTGTGTTTGTAACAAAGAGCATAAATCTTATAACTTAGCTCAATTAAAAAAAATATGCATATTTGATGTTAGAAACACAAAATCAGGTAAAACAATTTAATTTTTGTATCTTTAACGGCAAAAAGTGTAGTATTAACAAAAGAACAACCATAAATAAGAAAAAAAACAACGAATGTAGTTGAAAAAACGAAAAAAACAAAAGAAACAGCGAAGACCGACGTTTTTTCGGTTGCCTCCTATAGATTTTATTGGAGATCTCTCGCTTGATGGTCCCGCAGTATTCTGCGAGCATTTAGGGGTTCCATTGATCTTGGTAACGTTTTTCTATCGACAAAATGCCCAGATGGATGCGTTCTCTATGATGGTCACTCACGTCGTCACAATTTTTGGGGAAAAAATCAAGGTGCGAGTGTATAAAATGCACTTTTAAGAATATGTTAATTTTAAATTTTTTATATGATGATAACATGTCTTCTACTTACTAAAAGTAGTTTTCTTATTGTTTCCCAAGAAGTTTGTAGCAATTTGATTACAAAAAAATACACCTTATAGAAAGTTTCCTATTACTTAATAGTACGATTTTTGTATTTTTCAAGGATAATATTTTAAAATTACTTTTAAATGAGAGCTAAGTTTTGGCTTAGCCCTTTATAATATCATTTAAAATTGCTAATTAAATAATAATTGACTGCTATAATAAAAGTTAGAGCTTAGCTGTTGACCAGTGATTGTTGTCTCCTAGATTTTTTAAATATCGATTTATTAATTTTTCCACTTTTCAGTTTCCAGTTTCTCGAATTTTTTAGGTATTTCAAATTCTTGATTTTTTGATTTCTCGATTTTTCCACTTTTCTCTTTTATGATTTCTCATTTTTTTCGACTTTTTGGTTTTTAGATTTTTCGTTTTTTCAATTTATAGATTTTTCAATTTTTCAAAAAGTCTAAAAATCAAGACATTGAAAACTCGAAAAGCCAAAAAATTTAAAAATCCACAAATTGAAAAACCGCAAAATATAAAAATTAAAAAATCCAGAAATTGAAATTTGTTGTTTTTATACAAATTTTCAGTTTTTGGATAATTCATTTCCTCTATTTTTCGATTTATCCATTTGTTAATTTTTCGACTATTCCATCTTTGGACTTGTCAGTTTTTTGATTTTTCAATTATTATATTTTCGATTTATCCATTTTTGTATTTTTTTTGAATTTTTGATTTTTCGGTTTCCGATTTTCTAAATTTTTGACTTTCCCATTTCTCGATTTCTCGAATTTTCAAAATTTTCGATTTTGTCTTACTCGCCGATTTTTCGATTTCTTTGTTTTTCAGTTATTCAAATTTTAAATTGTTCATTTTTCAGTTTTTCTTTTTTTCGATTATAAAAAAAAATCGATTTTTTAATTTTTAGATCTTTTAATTTCTCGAATTTTCATTTTTTGATATTTCAGTCCCTGGATTTGTCGAGTTATCGATTTTTCAATTTTTCCACAATTTTTAGATTTTTTAGTTTTCCAAAAACTCGAAAAATCAAGACATACAAAAAACAAAAAGTCGAAAAATCCAAAAATCCAAAAATTGAAAAACAGCAAATTTAGAATTGAAAAATCGCAAAACTGAAATATCGGACAGTTGAAGAAAAAAAAAATTAAAAACTGAGAAACTGAAAATTCGAAAATTTGAATAACCCAAAGATCCCTTAAAAAAATTGGTAAAATATATTTAAAGCAAATAACCAATAGGATAAAATGTCCTCTCAGCACTAAAAACAAGCTTAACTTTAACTTTTTCGATTCTTCAAATTATTCGTGAGGTTCGTTTTTTAGTTTTTTTATTTCCCAATTTTTCGACTATTCGAGTTTTCGATTTTTGAGTTTTTCGATGTATCGATCTTTCAGATTTTTCGGTTGTCAAATCTTCGATTGTTGATGTTTTTGGGTTTGTTCAATTTTTTTAAAAGTCAAAAAGTCGAAAAATCCAGAAGTTGAAAAAACTTAAAAATTGAATTGAATCGAAATTGAATAAGAAATTGAAAAATCGAAAATTTGAATTACACAAAAATCCCTAAAAAATTGGGAAAATAGATTTGAAGCAGATAACCAACAGGATAAAATGTACTCTCAGCACTAATAACAAGTGTTTATGTTTATACATCGAAAGAATGTCACGTAGAAATTAGTTTGATTTTTATTATACTGTGATAATTTTTTTGCGAAAATTTTGACGTTTATGGAAAAAACACAAATCGGATCCGTACACCACAAGCATAGAAGTATTTTGTTGTATAATATTTAAACTACATTTTATTGCTAATATACATACAAAATTTGAGATAAATACAGAAGCTAGACAGACAGACAGACAGACGGACAGACGGAAAAGGAGATCACTTTTTCGTACTAGGCTACGGTCGAGAAGTAAAAATCGATGGGTGCCAGATGTTTCGCGCGTGTCCACCTTCAAGTCGTTCCACGCTGTCGAGTACCAGCGGTACCATCAAACCCGACGGTGGTCCCGCTAACGACAAATGGACGTTAGGAAACCGCGTAATTAAATCTAGATCTGCATCGTCATTACCGACGGTAATCAGCAAACCAAGTATGGTAATTTTTGATTTCTGGATGCCGGGATCCATGTCATGCTGTCATTATCGACATTTAAAGTGACATAAAAAGTTGGATGTGTCTTGTGAGAACCGAGCTTCTGTTGTGCATAATAATGATTCGTATGGAAGGGTGACTTGTTGGGTAATTAATGAGCGGGATGAGAGAGGTCGGGTAATGATGGGTTGCCGGTACGACCCACAGGGGGCAGAAAGTACTGCCGACACTTAGTCGTTTTTATGGCGATAAAACGTGATTTTAAAAAGTGGAATACGTGGTTCAGTTAGCGAGATTGTTATTATTATTAACGAAGCGGCTTTTCATGTTGATCAAAACGGAACCGACGGCGTAGATTTGTTTTCCCACCTAGGTACGACAAGATTTTTATTTATTTTTGGAGGGAAAATCACTTACGTCGACTCCCAGCTGGAAGTTGATGCTGTGGCTCAAGAATTTCACTCGGTACGACTGCATGCTGTTGATCAGGACGATGAGGTACAGTTTTTGGTTAGGGGCGTCGAGGAAGTACCATTCGATGTCACTCACGGTCTCACTTATTTGGTCGATCTTGAAAAAAAAATGGGCAAAGTTTATTTCGACAGAACTTCCCTTGCCTTGAAGGGCAGCTTTTTTGACTTGAATGTTTCAGTTTTTTTTAGTTTTTTCAGTTCTTCGATTTGCAGTTTTTCGACTTCACAACTTTCAATTTTCCAGTTTTTAAATTTATCAATTTTTGAATTTTTAATTTTTAGATAATTTAGCAATTTTTTTCTTTTTTCAAATTTATTTTTTAAGTTTTGCAGTTTCTCAATTTGAATTTTTCGAGTTTTCAATTTTTAATTTTCCCATTTTTACATTTACAATTTTTTGTTTCGGTTTTTATTTTCATTATTTTTTCAGTTTTTTAGTTTGCAATTTTTCGACTTTAATTTTTCGATTTTTCAACTTTTACATTTTATAATTTTTTTTTCTTCAATTTAAAACTTTTCAGATTTCCGATTTTCAATTTTTTGTTTCTTCAATTTTTGTTTTACAATTTTTCGACTTTTGAATTTTTCAATTTTTATATTTTGCAATTTGTCAATTTGAGTTACTCGAGTTTCCAATTCTTAAATTTTCAATTTTTCCATTTGCACTTTTTCGTTTGGGTTTTAATTTTCATAATTTTTTCAATTTTTCGGTTTTTCAATTTTCTGATTTTGTAATTTTTGCCTTTTTTCAATGTGAAAATTGTCGATTTTTCAATTTTTTAATTTGCAATTATTCGGTTTCAATTTTTCGATTTTTCAACTTTTGATTTTAAAATTTATCGTGTTTTCAATTTTGAATTTTTCCGATTTTCAACTTTTCGGATTTGAGGATTTTGATGTTTTGACGATTTGAGGATGTTGGTGTTTTGAGGATTTGAGAATTCTGGTGTTTTTGAGGATTTGGAGATTTTGGAGTTTTGAGGATTTTTGTGTTTTGAAGATTGGGGATTGGAGTTTTGAATATTTTAGTGTTGTGGGGATTTTGAGGATTTGACGATTTTAGTGTCTGAATGAAGTTTAAATTTTTTAGTTTTTCAGTTTTCCAACTTTTGAATTTTTCAATTTTTAGATTTTCCAGTTTGTCTATTTGAGTTTCTTAAGTTCTCAATTTTTAATTTTTTACTTTTTGGATTTTCAGTTTTTCGTTTCTGTTTTAATAATTTTTTCAATTTTTCGATTCTTCAGTGTTCTGATTTTATAATTTTTCTTTCTTCAATGTGAAATTTTTCATGTTTTCGATTTTTCAATTTTTTAATTTGCAATTTATCGATTTTTCAAATTTTGGATTTTATAATTTTTCGTTTTTTCAATTTTGAACTGTGCAGATTTTCGATTTTCTATTTTTTGTTTCTTCAATTTTTGTTTTCCAACTTTTCAACTTTTCGGATTTGAGGATTTAGGTGTTCTGAAGATCTGAGGATTTTGGTGTTTTGAGGATTTCAGTATTTTGATGATCTGAGAATTTTGGTGTTTTGAGGATTTGAAGATTTTGGTGTTTTGAGGATTTGAGGATTTCGGTATTTTGAGGATATGAGGTTTGGAAATTGGAAATTTTGAAATTTTGAGGATTTTTGTGTTTTGATGATTTGAGGATTTTGGTGTTTTGAGGATTTGGGGATTTTCGTGTTTTGAGGATTTGGAGATTTTGAAGTTTTGAGGATTTGAGAATTTTGGTGTTTTGTAGATCTGGGGAGTTCGTTGTTTTGAGGATTTGGAGATTTTCGTGTTTTGAGGATCTGGGGATTTTGGTGTTTTGGGGAATTGGGGAAACTGTAGTTTTGAGGATTTGAGAATTTTGGTGTTTTGAGGATTTGGGGATTTTGACTTTTTGAGGACTTGGGGACTTCGGTGATATGAAGATTTGAGGATTTTGGTGTTATGGGAATTTGAAGATTTGAGGATTTTGGTATCTTACGGATTAAGTGTCAATTTTTTAGTTTTTCAGGTTTCCAACTTTTGAATTTTTCAATTTTTAGATTTTCCAGTTTGTCTATTTGAGTTTCTTAAGTTCTCAATTTTTAATTTTTTACTTTTTTGATTTTCAGTTTTTCGTTTCTGTTTTGATTATTTTTTCAATTTTTCGATTCTTCAATGTTCTGATTTTATAATTTTTCTTTCTTCAATGTGAAATTTTTCATGTTTTCGATTTTTCAATTTTTTAATTTGCAATTTTTCGAATTTCCAAATTTTGGATTTTATAATTTTTCGTTTTTTCAATTTTGAACTGTTCAGATTTTCGATTTTCTATTTTTTGTTTCTTCAATTTTTGTTTTGCAATTTTTCAACGTTTCGGATTTGAGGATTTAGGTGTTCTGAAGATCTGAGGATTTTTGTGTTTTGATGATTTGAGGATTTTGGTGTTTTGAGGATTTGAGGATTTTCGTGTTTTGAGGATTTGGAGATTTTGAAGTTTTGAGGATTTGAGAATTTTGGTGTGTTGTGGATCTGGGGAGTTTGGTGCTTTGAGGATTTGGAGATTTTCGTGTTTTGAGGATCTGGGGATTTTGGTGTTTTGGGGATTTGGGGAAACTGTAGTTTTGAGGATTAAGTGTCAATTTTTAGTTTTTCAGGTTTCCAACCTTTGAATTTTTCAATTTTTAGATTTTCCAGTTTGTCTATTTGAGTTTCTTAAGTTCTCAATTTTAAATTTTTTACTTTTTTGATTTTCGGTTTTTCGTTTCTGTTTTAGTTATTTTTTCAATTTTTCGATTCTTCAATGTTCTGATTTTATAATTTTTCTTTCTTCAATGTGAAATTTTTCATGTTTTCGATTTTTCAATTTTTTAATTTGCAATTTTTCGATTTTTCAAATTTTGGATTTTATAATCTTTCGTTTTTTCAGTTTTGAACTATTCAGATTTTCGATTTTCTATTTTTTGTTTCTTCAATTTTTGTTTTGCAATTTTCCAACGTTTCGGATTTGAGGATTTAGGTGTTCTGAAGATCTGAGGATTTTGGTGTTTTGAGGATTTCAGTATTTTGAAGATATGAGAATTTTGGTGTTTTGAGGATTTGAAGATTTTGGTGTTTTGAGGATTTGAGGATTTCGGTATTTTGAGGATATGAGGTTTGGAAATTGGAAATTTTAAAGTTTTGAGGATTTTTGTGTTTTGATGATTTGAGGATTTTGGTGTTTTGAGGATTTGGGGATTTTCGTGTTTTGAGGATTTGGAGATTTTGAAATTTTAAGGATTTGAGAATTTTGGTGTGTTGTGGATCTGGGGAGTTTGGTGCTTTGAGGATTTGGAGATTTTCGTGTTTTGAGGATCTGGGGATTTTGGTGTTTTGAGGATTTGGGGAAACTGTAGTTTTGAGGATTTGAGAATTTAGGTGTTTTGAGGATTTGGAGATTTTGATTTTTTGAGGACTTGGGGACTTCGGTGATATGAAGATTTAAGGATTTTAGTGTTATGGGAATTTGAAGATTTCAGGATTTTGGTGTTTTGAGGATTTGGGGATTTTCGTGTTTTGAGGATTTGAAGATTTTGAAGTTTTGAGGATTTAAGAATTTTGGTGTGTTGTGGATCTGGGGAGTTTGGTGCTTTGAGGATTTGGAGGTTTTCGTGTTTTGAGGATCTGGGGATTTTGGTGTTTTGGGGATTTGGGGAAACTGTAGTTTTGAGGATTTGAGAATTTTGGTGTTTTGAGGATTTGGGGATTTTGATTTTTTGAGGACTTGGGGATTTCGGTGATATGAAGATTTAAAGATTTTAGTGTTATGGGAATTAAGTTTCAATTTTTTAGTTTTTCAATTTTCCAACTTTTCAAATGTTTTCTGATTTTAACTGTAATTTTTTTCTTTTTTCAATGTGAAATTTTTCAATTTTTCGATTTTTCTATTTTTCAATTTGCCATTTTTCAGCTTTCAATTTTTCGTTTTTTCAGTTTTAGATTTTTCAGTTTCCCGATTTTTCATTTTTTGATCTGCATTTTTTTAGTTTTCAATGTGTAATAATAATAATTTAAAAAAAATTCCAATTTTTCAACTTTACGATTGTAGAATTTTTCCATTTTTTAATTACTGAATTTTAAAACTTTTTATTTATTCGATTTTTCAGTTTTTCGATTTTCAATTTTTCAACTTCTCCATATTTAATTTTTCAATTTTACGATCTTTCAATGTTACAGTTTTTGGACTTTACCATTTTGACGATTCTATAATTTTTATGTTTTCTAAGTTTAGGGTTTTCCAATTTTTTGATTCGATTCGTTTTTTCTTCTTTCCCAATCTTTCGATTCATTAATTTTTTGCGATTTTTAGGTTCAATGTTTCAATTTTTCGTTTCTTCAGTTTTTCGATTTCTCACTTTTTCCAATTTGCAATTTTTTTGTTTTTCAATTTTTCAACTTCTCCAATCAAAAAATTAAAATACGGAAAAGCATAAAACGAAAACTTTAAAAAATCTAAAAATTGTGAATCAAGAACTTGAAAAATTGATAGACGAATTATTGCAAGATCGAAATAGTGGAAATCAAAAATTGAATAATTGAGAAATCCAAAAATTGCGAATGAAAACCTGGAAAATCGAACAATTAATAAAATTAAGGAAATGAAAAAACGAAATATTGTGATATAAAATCGTCAAAATAAAAATTAAAAAATCGAGAAAATGAAAAATAAAATTAAAGAACTTGAAAAATTCAAGAAACGAAAAAAGATTGATATATATCGAAAAATTAAAAATTGAAGAAATGAAAAATTATGAAGCTGAAACATTGAAAAATGGAATAACTGAAAAACCTAAAAATTGTGGTATCAGAAAATTAGTCGGCTGAGAAGTCAACACGAATTGGTACACCACAAATGCAGAGGTATCTTAATTTTAATAAAATTAAAATCAAATTTTGGAGATTTTGGAAATGACTTTATCCAATTGATGGTGGGGATGACTGGCCAAATTTTGATTAGCATTTTACCATTTGGATGATAGTCCAATATACTTGCAAAATTTGACAATAAACGGGGGAGCACTTTTTTCGTACTCTAGGGGTTATGAAACATCATAAAAGTGCCAAGTCAAAGAAAAAATTGTAAGAATTACCATTCTTTACATACTTCGTTTTCCAATGCTTGTCCTGACAAGAACAAAATAGCGAAGTAAAACCCGACCAAGACTCCTAGCACAGTCATGCGTATCATCATTATCGTCTCGTGGAAAATCACATCCTAGGAAATTTCGGTTACTCTAAATTTCTTTAGGGTTAATTACGTACCCAGAACATCATGGTAAAAAGTATCACTGAAATCCCCACAGCACAACCAGCTAGAGCATAAAATCCAAACACAGCAGCCAGTTCGTTTTCTATCTTCTTGCAGAGGCTAAAAGAGTCATTACTTCATTATTTTTATCCCCACCAATAATTTGGTACCTACCGGAGGAATAGAACCTGTCTCTTTACACAAAAAATCATTTTGGTGCGAATCTCCCTCTGGAAAGTTTCGTTGATTGGCAAATTTTCTAAGTCACTTTCGTTTCTCCCTCTATCCAACAAACGCCGTGTGTGCCTATTCAACATGATTAGCTGATATCTGACGTGACAAGTGCAGTACATGAACATAACACAAGGTGCTATGCCAGAGTGAACCATCATGGGCATAGTGAGTTTATATAAGTACGTCAGAAAGGTACTACATTTCGGACAGTGGTCGCGTACCAGTTTGATAAAAAAAAATCTTTGGTAGTCAATACTAGTTGGCAAAATGGTGAGACAACCAGCGAGCATCGACAACCAAAAAAAGATTTCCATGACGAAATTTATCACTCTCACTTCTGTTTTTATGGATCGATACATTTCTGGGTCAATTTTCCACATATCTAATTCTTCTGGGAGACGGCTGTAAGCATGCTGTTTAAAAAGAATCGTCACGACGCCTCCCAAGGCCTGAAATAAATTTTTAGACCAACAGAACCAGTATTGCAAAATTTACGATTTACGAAAAAGGATGCGAAGAACAAAGGTCCATATGAGGCGAATTCTCGGCTACCGAATACATACATCATGAAATATGTCTGTACTAGCCCTATTCCACCGTGGAAGATTAAAAGAGTCCAAAGAACTATTTTTAAAATAAAGGTGTTGAAAATGTCGCAATAGTATAGTTTAACTTTCGCGAAAAAGTCGTCTAGAATGGTACTAGTGTTATTTTTTGTGATTGGAATTTTGGCTTACCTTTTATGGCAGGATTTTGTTGATCACCCATGGTCAAGACTGCAAAGGATGTACTGAGTGGAACTGGGACACAATAACGTCATGGGATGGAAAAAGTTGAGCAAAAAGTGCACCACGAAGTCATTTTTGCATTAATTATTAGTTAGGTAATTACGAGTTGCTTTTATCGACTGGAAAGTTGACAGCATCGATTATTTCAAGTTGATTATTTTTTGGACCACTACGAATGTCAGGTTGAAGTCAGAAATATAAAAAGTTAGAACATGTTTCTTGAGAGAACAGCATTTAATTAGTTTAAAATTAAAGTATGAAAAGTTTCTGAAGAAGGTATTAAGTATTCTTGAAAGTGTTCAATTTATTCAAGTGAATGTTAATGGAACATTGTACTGAGAGTAAAGTTTGCTGCTTCATTATTATTCACAATAAATGGAATTTTCGGGTCATGGAAATACCAATTAAAGAAAAGTTGAAGGCCGGAGTACTTTATTTTCGTTCTTTAATTTTTTGGTCGTTAATATTGTCTGTCTCGACAGATTAACTAAATGAGTCGCCGTTATCATACTCGTTTAGAACTATTCTAAACATTTTCTTTTGTAAATGTGTTCAGTTTTTTTTAACGACTAGTGAAATCCATTGCTGCTTTAAAAAAAGTTTGTAGTTTTGAAACTAAAAGTTTGGAAACAATTTTACATTCCAGCCGTAAATGAGTTTTATTAATTTAGAATTGAACACCAACTGCAGTTTTTTAATATATTTTTAAATTAAAAATTGTTTATTTAGTTTTCCCAAAATTCTGGGCAAGTGGTGGAAAAAATTGTCAAAGAAAAAATGCATCGAGTGACGCTGACTGACCTGAGTCTACTTGTAATTTCTGAATTTTTCATTTTTAGATTGTTCAATTTTGACTCAAATTTTGTTTTACAATTTTCCGATTTTCCAATTTTCGTTTCGGAAATTTTCCAATTTTACGGTTTTTCGATTTTTCAATTTCTCGTTTCGACAATTTTTCGATTTTTCACCTTTTAAATTTTTTAGTATTTTGTTTCTTGAATTCTTCAATTTGCAATTTTTTCAGTTCAGTCTACTTTAAATGTCTCAATTCTGCCATTTGCAATTTTCATAATGTACGATTTTTAAATTTCTTAATTTTTACATATTGTTACGTGGAACGGGTGAATAAAATCGGCGTGGGTTAAACTCAACAATTTATTTCTCAATAACTCGGATTTACACGACTAATTACAGAGGGATTATGTACAAACTAATTCCGACGCAACTTGACTGGCTCTTCTTAATATTCGCTGGACTCGTGGTTCGACTGAATAATCTCGTTCCCGAAGGTGCCCTCCATTTACACCCATATTCCCTTCTCGATGTTTCGCAATTGATCTTTCGATCGGCCGATGAGTCATACTACATACTAGAAGACCCATAGGCGTCGTACTGGGGTCGCGTATGAGTTTATTTCGTAACACTATTTTATTTTTTTAATTTTTTGATTTTTTATTTTTTCGATTTACCAGTTTTTGTTTTTACTATTTTTCGACTTGTAAGTTTTCGATTTTTCAATTTTCGTTTCGGAAAAATTTTTTGCTCTTTAATTTTTAAATTTTTTATTTTTCGATTTGCCATTTTTTGTTTCTTCAATTTTTCGAGTTGTAATTTCTCGATTTTTCAAATTTTAGATTTTTCAACTTTTTTTTTCAATTTTTCAATTTTCGTTTCTGAAATTTTCCAATTTTACAGATTTTCGATTTTTCAACTTGTAAATTTTCTAATTTTTCGAATTTTGGGATATAAATTTTCAGTTTTTCGATTTTTCGAGGCTTGAGTTTTTAGATTTTTCAATTTCCACTCAACTTTTGTTTTTCAATTTTCCGATTTTCCAATTTTCGTTTCTGCAAATTTTCAAATTTTTGGAGTTTTGAAATTTAAATTTTCAATTATTCGATTTTTAATTCTGACATTTGCAATTTTCATAATTTACAACATTCAACTTTTTTATTTTTTTGCTCTTTAATTTTTTCAGATTTTTCAATTTTCGTTTCTGCAATTTTCCGATTTTACAAGTTTTCGATTTTTCAACTTTAAATTTTCTAATTTTTCGAATTTTGGAATATAAATTTTCAATTTTCGATTTTTCCACGCTTGAGTTTTTCGATTTTTCAATTTAACCATTTGCAATTTTCATAGTTTACGACTTTTAAATCTCTTAATTTTCATGTTCTAATTCTTTTCTCTTAAATTTTTCGATTTGCCGTTTTTTATTTCCTCGATTTTTCGACTTGTAATTTCTCGTTTTCTTAGTATTTAGATTTTTCAATTTTCGCTCAACTTTCGTTTTACAATTTTTCGATTTTCCAGTTTTCGTTTCTACAATTTTCCCATTTTTTAGATTTTCGATTTTTCAACTTTTGAATTTTTCAATTTTTCCATTTTTAGATTTTTCAATTTTCCCTCAATTTTTGTTGTTCAATTTTTCGATTTTCTAATTTTCGTTTCTGAAATTTTCCAATTTTACAGTTTTTCCATTTTTCAACTTTTGAATTTTTTAATTTTTCGTGTTTTGAAATTTAAATTTTCATTTTTTCGATTTTGTGACTTCTGAATTTTTTGATTTTTCAATTTTGCCCTTTGCAATTTTCGTAATTTACGATTTTTAAGTTTCTTATATTTACATATGTATTTTAATTTTTTGCTGTTTAATTTTCCGATTTTTTATTTTTTCGATTTGCAATTTTTGTTTCTTCAATTTTTTGACTTGTAATTTTACGATTTTTCAGTTTTTCATCTTGACAACTTTTCGATTTTTCACCTTTTAAATTTCTCAGTATTTCGTTTCTTGAATTCTTTAATTCGTAATTTTTCGAGTTCTACTTTAAATTTTTCAATTTTTCGTTAGTTTTTAAAATTTTAGATATTTTAATTTTTCGATTTTTCAATTGTGCATTTTTTTTATTTTTCCAATTACTTCAAGTTTTTTTTTTAATTTTTGTAATGTTCACTGCTGCTTTAAAAAAAAATATCAAATAGTTTTCCCAAAATTCTGAGTTTTTCAATTTTCCGTTCCTTCAATTTTACGATTTTTAATTTTTCGGTTTTTCTGTTATAGATTTCATATTTTCTCAATTTTTTATTTTTCGATTTTTCAATTTTTTATTATTTCGTCAATTTGTAGATTTTTCAATTTTCACATAACTTAATATTTTGTTTTTCAATTTTTCGATTTTCCAATTTTTTTTTATGCGGTTTTCCGATGTTACAATTTTTCGTTTCTCCCGTCGAAAAAAAAACTGAAAAATCTAAACGTCCAAAAATCAAGAAATTACAAACATTTGCTTCAAATTAAAAAATTCAAAAATCTAAAAGTCGAAATACGAAAAATTGAAAAATTTAAAACTGAAAACGCTGAAAGTTAACAAATCGAAAAATTGCAGATTATTAAGTAAAATTTAAAAATTAAAAACTTAAGAATCTAAAAGATGGTTGAGAAATCAAAAAATTGTGAAATTGAAAAACTAAAAAAAATGTAAAATAGAAAAATCATAAAATTGAAACATCAAACATTGAAAAATCGACAAAGTGAAAAAACGATAAAGTGTGATCATTTAAAAAAATAAAAATCGAGAAATTGAGAAGGCGAAACATTGAAAAATTACACAATCTCAAAACTGGAACACTGAAATCGAAAAATCGAGAAATGAAAAAGTTTAAGATTGAAAAATCGAAAAATTGTAAAATTCAAAAACTGAAAAATCGAAAACTGACCTACATTATAAAATCTAACGTTGAAAGCTGATATTCTTAAAATTCAAGTTTTAATTCTTTGTCTTTAATTTTTCGATTTTTTACTTTTGCGATTTGCCGTTTTTCGATTTTTCGACTTGTAATTTCTCGTTTTTTCAGTATTTAGATTTTACAATTTTCACTCAACTTTTGCTTTACATTCTTTCGATTTTTTAGATTTTCGATTTTTCAACTTTTGAATTTTTCAATTTTCCCATTTTTAGATTTTTCATTTTCCCTCAACTTTTGTTGTTCAATTTTGCGATTTTCCAATTTTCGTTTCTGAAATTTTAGAGTTGTTCCATTTTTCATTTTTTCGATTTTGCGACTTGTGAATTTTTTGATATTTCAATTTTGCCATTTGCAATTTTCGTAATTTACGATTTTTAAGTTTCTTATATTTACATATTTTAAATTTTTGCTGGTTAATTTTCCGATTTTTTAATTTTTCGATTTGCCAATTTTTGTTTCTTCAATTTTTTGACTTGTAATTTTTCGATTTTTCAATTTTTCATTTTGACAATTTTTCAATTTTTCGTTACAGTTTTCAAAATTGTACATATTTTAATTTCTTTTAATTTTTCGATTTCTCAATTTTGCAGTTTTTTTATTTTTCCAATTTCTTCAAGTTTTTTTTTTAATTTTTGTAATCTTCACTGCTGCTTTAAAAAAAAATTCCGTGCCTTCAATTTTACGATTTTTAATTTTTCGGTTTTTCTGTTATAGATTTCATATTTTCTCAATTTTTTATTTTTCGATTTTTCAATTTTTTATTATTTCTTCAATTTGTAGATTTTTCAATTTTCACATAACTTAATATTTTGTTTTTCAATTTTTCGATTTTCCAATTTATTTTTATGCAGTTTTCCGATTTTACAATTTTTCGTTTCTTCTAAAAGATGGTTGAGAACTCAAAAAATTGTGAAATTGAAAAACTAAAAAAAATGTAAAATAGAAAAATCAAAAAATTTTAACATCAAACACTGAAAAATCGACAAACCGAAAAAATGATAAATTGTGATCATTTAAAAAAATAAAAATCGAGAAATTGAGAAGGCGAAACATTGAAAAATTACGCAATCTCAAAACTGGAACACTGAAATCGAAAAATCGAGAAGTGAAAAAGTTTAAGATTGAAAAATGGAAAAATTGAAAAATCGAAAAATTGTAAAATTCAAAAACTGAAAAATCGAAAACTGACCTACATTATAAAATCTGATGTCGAAAACTGATATTCTAACTCTTCGCTGTACCTTCTCCAAACACCGCCGTATTCGAAATTAAATCGAATTCGAAAATTGATTTCGCTGGAACTTCGCCCCCCACAAACCAACCAAATCCCAAAAAACAAACCCCGACCCGAATCCATTAATAAAATCTATTAAACCGAAATTCGACTTACCGTCCGAAAGAAGTTTTGAAATTTAAATTTTCAATTTTTCGATTTTTATTTTGACGTTTGCAATTTTCATAATTTACAACATTCAAATTTTTTAATTTTTTTAGATTTGCCAATTTTTGTATCTTCAATTTTTCGAAATGTAATTTCTGCATTTTTCAATTTTTAGATTTTTCAATTTTCGTTTCTGCAATTTTCCGATTTTACAGATTTTCGATTTTTCAACTTTTAAATTTTCTTATTTTTCAAATTTTGGAATTTAATTTTCAATTTTTCGATTTTTCGACGCTTGAGTTTTTCGCCTTTTCAATTTTACCATTTGCAATTTTCATAGTTTACGACTTTTAAATCTCTTAATTTTCATGTTTTAATTAATTTTATTCTCTTTCATTTTTCGATTTTTTACTTTTTCGATTTGCCGTTTTTTATTTCTTCGATTTTTCGACTTGTAATTTCTCGTATTTAGATTTTTCAATTTTCACTCGACTTTTGTTGTTCAATTTTTCGATTTTCCAATTTTCGTTTCTGAAATTTTCCAATTTTACAGTTTTTCGATTTTTCAATTTTTGAATTTCTCAGTTTTTCTAGTTTTGAAATTTAAATTTACGATTTTTCGATTTTTCAGTTTTGCTATTTGCAATTTTCATAATTTACGACTTCTAGATTGCTTAGTTTTTTCATGTTTTAATTTTTTTCTCTTTTAGATTTTTCAACTTCCACTCAACTTTTGTTTTTCAATTTTTCGATTTTCCAATTTTCGTTTCTGCAAATTTCCGAAATTTACAGATTTTGGATTTTTCAGCTTTTGAATTTTTCAATTTTTGGACTTTTGAATTTTAAATTTTCAATTTTTCGATTTTTGAATTTTGACATTTGCAATTTTCATAATTTACAACATTCAAATTTTTTAATTTTTTGTTCTTAAATTTTCTTAGATTTTCCAATTTTTGTTTCTTCAGTTTTTCGACATGTAATTTCTGCATTTTTCAATTTTTAGATTTTTCAGTTTTCGTTTCTGCAATTTTCCGATTTTACAGATTTTCGATTTTTCAACTTTTAAATTTTCTAATTTTTCGAATTTTGGAATATAAATTTTTCGATTTTTCGACGCTTGAGTTTTTCGATTTTTCAATTTTACCATTTGCAATTTTCATAATTTACGAATTTTAAATCTCTTAATTTTCATATTTTAATTCTTTTCTCTTTAATTTTTCGATTTTTTACTTTTTCGATTTGCCGTTTTTTATTTCTTCGATTTTTCGACTTGTAATTTCTCGTTTTTCAGTATTTCAATTTTCACTCAACTTTTGTTTTACAATTTTTCGATTTTCCAATTTTCGTTTCTACAATTTTCCGATTTTTTAGATTTTCGATTTTTCAATTTTTGAATTTTTCAATTTTTCCATTTTTAGATTTTTCAATTTTCCCTCAACTTTTGTTGTTCAATTTTTCGATTTTCCAATTTTCGTTTCTGAAATTTTCTAATTTTACAGTTTTTCCATTTTTCAACTTTTGAATTTTTCAATTTTTCGAGTTTTGAAATTTAAATTTTCATTTTTTTGATTTTGCGACTCGTGAATTTTTTAATTCTTCAATTTTGCCAATTGCAATTTTCGTAATTTACCATTTTTAAGTTTCTTTTATTTACATACTTCAATTTTTTGCTGTTTAATTTTCCGATTTTTTATTTTTTCGATTTTCCAATTTTTGTTTCTTCAATTTTTTGACTTGTAATTTTTCGATTTTTCAATTTTTCATTTTGACAACTTTTCGATTTTTCACCTTTTAAATTTCTCAGTATTTCGTTTCTTGAATTCTTTAATTCGTAATTTTTCGAGTTCTACTTTAAATTTTTCAATTTTTCGTTACAGTTTTTAAAATTTTAGATATTTTAATTTTTCGATTTTTCAATTTTGCAGTTTTTTTTATTTTTCCAATTTCTTCAAGTTTTTTTAAAATTTTTGTAATGTTCACTGCTGCTTTAAAAAAAATTATCAAATAATTTATCAAATTTTTCCTTGCTTCAATTTTACGATTTTTAATTTTTCGGTTTTTCTGTTTTAGATTTCATATTTTCTCAATTTTTTATATTTCGATTTTTCAATTTTTCATTATTTGTTCAACTTGTAGATTTTTCAATTTTCACATAACTTTTCACATTTTTCAACTTATGAATTTTCGTTTTGTGTATTTCAAATTTGGATTTTTCGAAAAAAGAAAAAATTCGCTTCTTCCGTTGAAAAAAACTGAAAAGTCTAAACGTCGAAAAATCAAAAAATTACAAACATTTACTTCAAATTGAAAAATAAAAATTCAACAATCTAAAAGTCGAAATACGAAAAATTGAAAAATTTAAAACTGAAAATGCTAAAAGTTGACAAATCAAAAAATTCCAGATTAATAAGTAAAATTGAAAAATTAAAAACTTCAAAATCTAAAACATAGGTAATTGAGAAATCAAAAAATTGTAAAATTGAAAAATCGAGATATTTAAAACATAAAATCCCAGAATTGAAAAATTGAGAAAACGGAAAATTGAAAACTTTTGATTGTAAAATCGAGAAATCTAACATTTAATCTACGTAGAAACTAAAACCTTAAAAATCGGGAAATTTAAAAATAAAAAATCGAAAATGAAAAATTTATGATTTCAATTTTACCATTTGCAATTTTCATAGTTTACGACTTTTAATCTCTTAATTTTAATGTTTTAATTTTATTCTCTTTAATTTTTCGATTTTTTATTTTTTCGATTTGCCATTTTTTGTTTCAATTTTTCGAGAAAAAGTAGTTTCTCGATTTTTCAAATTTTAGATTTTTCAACTTTTTTTTCAATTTTTCAATTTTCGTTTCTGAAATTAATAAATTATCCAATTTTACAGTTTTTCGATTTTTGAATTTTTTGGATTTTTCAATTTTTCTAGTTTTGAAATTTTAAATTTACGATTTTTCGATTTTTCAGTTTTGCTATTTGCAATTTTCATAATTTACAACATTCAAATATTTTAATTTTTTGCTGTTTAATTTTTTTAGATTTTTCAATTTTCGTTTCTGCAATTTTCCGATTTTACAGACTTTCGATTTTTCAACTTTTAAATTTTCTAATTTTTCGAATTTTGGAATATAAATTTTCAATTTTTCAAATTTTCAATTTTTCAAATTTTCGACGCTTGAGTTTTTAGATTTTTCAATTTCCACTCAATTGTTTATCAATTTTTCGATTTTCCAATTTTTGTTTCTGCAAATTTCCGAGCTTTGCAGATTTTGGATTTTTCAGCTTTTGAATTTTCAAATTTTTGGAGTTTTGAAATTTAAATTTTCAATTTTTCTATTTTAAAATTTGACATTTGCAATTTTCATAATTTACATTAAATTTTTTAAATTTTTTGCTCTTTAATTTTTTTTTGATTTTCCAATTTTTGTTTCTTTAATTTTTCGACATGTAATTTCTGCATTTTTCAATTTTTAGATTTTTCAATTTTGGTTTCTGCAATTTTCCGATTTTACAGATTTTCGATTTTTTAACTTTTAAATTTTCTAATTTTTCAAATTTTGGAATTTAATTTTCAATTTTTCGATTTTTCGACGCTTGAGTTTTTCGATTTTTCAATTTTACCATTTGCAATTTTCATAGTTTACGACTTTTAAATATCTCTTAATTTTAATGTTTTAATTTTATTCTCTTTAATTTTTCGATTTTTTACTTTTTCGATTTGCCATTTTTTGTTTCTTCAATTTTTCGAGAAAAAGTAGTTTCTCGTTTTTTCAAATTTTAGATTTTTCAAATTTTTTTTTCAATTTTTCAATTTTCGTTTCTGAGATTATCCAATTTTACAGTTTTTCGATTTTTGAATTTTTGAATGTTTCAATTTTTCTAGTTTTGAAATTTAAATTTACGATTTTTCGATTTTCTAATTTTTCGAATTTTGGAATATAAATTTTCATTTTTTCGATTTTTTGACGCTTGAGTTTTTAGATTTTTCAATTTCCACTCAACTTTTGTTTTTCAATTTTTCGATTTTCCAATTTTCGTTTTTGCAAATTTCCGAAATTTGCAGATTTTGGATTTTTCAGCTTTTGAATTTTCAAATTTTTGAAGTTTTGAAATTTAAATTTTCAATTTTTCGACGCTTGGTGTTTTTCGATTTTTCAATTTTACCATTTGCAATTTTCATAATTTACGACTTTTAAATCTCTTAATTTTCATGTTTTAATTCTTTTCTCTTTAATTTTTCGATTTTTGACTTTTTCGATTTGCCGTTTTTTATTTCTTCGATATTTCGACTTGTAAATTCTCGTTTTTTCAGAATTTGGATTTTTCAATTTTCACTCAACTTTTGTTTTACAATTTTCCGATTTTTTAGATTTTCGATTTTTCAACTTCTGAATTTTTCAATTTTTCCATTTTTAGATTTTTCAACTTTCCCTCAACTTTTGTTGTTCAATTTTTCGATTTTCCAATTTTCGTTTCTGAAATTTTCCAATTTTACAGTTTTTCCATTTTTCAACTTTTGAATTTTTCGAGTTTTGAAATTTAAATTTAAATTTTTTCGAGATTGCACCTTGTGAATTTTTTGATTTTTCAATTTTGCCATTTGCAATTTTTGTAATTTACGATTTTTAAGTTTCTTATATCTACATATTTTAATTTTTTTGCTGTTTAATTTTCCGATTTTTTATTTTTTCGATTTGCCAATTTTTGTTTCTTCAATTTTTTGACTTGTAATTTTTCGATTTTTCAATTTTTCATTTTGGCAATTTTTCGATTTTTCACCTTTTGAATTTGTCAGTATTTCGTTTCTTGAATCCTTTCATTTGTAATTTTTCGAGTTCTGCTTAGATTTTTCAATTTTTCGTTACAGTTTTTAAAATTTTAGATATTTTAATTTCTTTTTAATTTTTCGATTTCTCATTTTTGCAGTTTCTTCATTTTTCCAATTTCTTCAAGTTTTTTTAAAATTTTTGTAATGTTCACTGCTGCTTTAAAAAAAATATATCAAATAGTTTATCAAATTTTCACAAAATTCTGATTTTTTCAATTTTCCGTTCCTTCAATTTTACGATTTTTAATTTTTCGGTTTTTCTGTTTTAGATTTCACATTTTCTCAATTTTTTATTTTTCGATTTTTCAATTTTTCATCATTTCTTCAATTTGTAGATTTTTCAATTTTCACATAACTTAATATTTTGTTTTTCAATTTTTTGATTTTCCAATTTTTGTTTATGCAGTTTTCCGATTTTACAATTTATCAATTTTGGATTTTTCGAAAAAAGAAAAAAATGCGTTTCTTCCATTGAAAAAAACTGAAAAATCTAAACGTCGAAAAATCAAAAAATTACAAACATTTACTTCAAATTGAAAAATTAAAAATTCAAGAATCTAACAGTCGAAATACGAAAAATTGAAAAATTAAAAACTTAAGAATCTAAAACATGATGGAGAAATCAAAAAATTGTAAAATTGAAAAATCGAGATATTAAAAACATAAAATCCCAGAATTGAAAAATTGAGAAAACGGAAAATTGAAAACTTTTGATTGTAAAATCGAGAAATCTAACATTTAATCTACGTAGAAACTAAAACATTAAAAATCGAGAAATTTAAAAATAAAAAATCGAAAATGAAAAATTTATTATTGAAAAACTGAGAAATTAAAAAAATTAATCATTTAAAAATCGAAAAACCAAGAAAAATGTAAAATAGAAAAATCATAAAATTGAAACATCAAACATTGAAAAATCGAGAAACCGAAAAAACGATAAATTGTGATCATTTAAAAAAAATCGAGAAATTGAGAAGGCGAAACATTGAAAAATTACACAATCTCAAAACTGGAACACTGAAATCGAAAAATTGAAAAATGAACACGTTTGAGATTTAAAAATCGAAAAACTGATATTCTATCTCTTCATTGTACCTTCTCCAAACACCGCCGTATTCGAAATTAAATCGAAATCGAAAATTGATTTCGCTGGAACTTCGCCCCCCACAAACCAACCAAATCCCAAAAAACAAACCCCGACCCGAATCCATTAATAAAATCTATTAAACCGAAATTCGACTTACCGTCCGAAAGATTTATAAACACTTAATAAAAGCCTCGTCCAGTGGGTGTGTTTGGGACATCGATCAATCATACATTAACTCTTCAAAGCTCATAAATAATTCATGAACGCATTACTCAAAATAGATAACTCAATTAAACCCCTCTCCTCGCAAAAATGCCCCACACCAAACCCCTAATTACGTTCAGACCACGAGAGGGGTGGCGGCGTTTAGCGCCACCCCCATCATTTTCCCTTTCGTTCTTTAACGACGTGCCATTATCGCTACGTCAAAAATATTAATAACGCAACAGGTTGATATTATCGTATCACTTTCGCAAAAAGCTCGCGAGATAGTCCGATTCCTGCTTTAATTACAGTGATCGGAATACCGCCGTTTAAAGCCTTTTAAGTAATTGATGGCTTTCAGCTTGGACAATCCATGGTACGGATGGGCGGAGATGGATCGAACTTGATCCGAAAATTGCGCGAGCCAAATTTTTTATTCAGGTGGCCAACTAGGGCAAAGGGGAGTCGGATACCTAAGATAATTGCAGGGTAGAGCTTGGACGGGGGGCGGCGGCTTGATTAATTTTTTGACATTCCGCATTTAGTTGAAAATTTAGTGAACATTGTTTTACAATTGCGACTCCACAAGTTACTCGCAATTTGTCAAAGCCATTGTGGATTTCGGGCCCATAATTAATAATTTCGTGCGGATATGCGGTAGGTTAATTTTTCTTTTAAAAAACCAAGCTATCACCACCCAGCTGCCGCCTCTCGTAAAACAAAGCGAGATTCTTTTATTTTGGATTCGGCACGAATTCGGGGCTTCACGTGTGTTCTTTCATGTTGGTGCGATTTTGGTGTGACTGGGGCGAAACTCGCCAGGGGGTTATTCGATGCTTAATGGATTCAGTTTTGGCGCATTAGAGAGGATGTTTTGTTGATTAATTCCATTCGCAAAAAATACCGAAAACACCACTCAAAACTATTCAGAAACCCCTTCGAAAGCCACTTTGTCAACGTGGTTGACATGCGACGTGTCCACCCTGTGTTTACAACACTCGAGTCGGCTCGTTGTCGATGATTGATCAGAAAGCGATCAAAGGGTTGGACGTTAATAAGCCGTGATTAATTCCGGGGAGGTTTAATTTGTGTCGGAAAGTGTGATAAATCGCACAATTTTTTTTTTTTTTGATTAACTAAAGCCGACTTATATTAGTTAGTTAAGGGTGGGCATAAAAAGCGTGGACTTCGTTATGAAATCTGGCGCGTCGGAATGAAAATAAAAGGCAAGTGGTCGACCGGAAGAGGGATGTAATAACAACCCTTTATAAACCATATGCGCCACAAAAAGTCCCAAACCCATTTATTTTATAAACACCAATTAAATAGTCTGTTTGAATTCATTAGTTATATAAGTTTTGGAAGAATTTCAAGCTCAAGCATTCTAAGTAGGTTATCGCAGGCCTCCCTTTCATGTATCCACACAATCTAGAGCGTAAAAAGGCAATTTGCTCCCGTGAGCACGGTAATTTTTAATAAGCTCTTCTCCCAGGTAAAAGAGGAGATGATTGATGCTGCTTTGTAATAAGTGAAGTAACTTTTTCAATTTTATCAATATCCGGTCTTCGGAGTCTCGTTATGTGGCATTAGTTACATAAAGGAGCAAATCCACCCAAAACGGGATACTACCATTGTTGGTTGTCACGCAAATGGTAAATGGTAGACCGCAAACATCTTAACAATATCCGTCCGGTCTCTTATTCTTGTAATTGGGTGAGATAACGCTCCTATTTGTACAACCCCGTCGAATTTAATCAAGGACCTTGGACGAGTTGTCGCTACTCGTCGTTAGATGGCAATCGTCCATAAATATTTTTTTCCGCACCCATGCCGACCTATCGCAATAATTGTTTACATTTTTCATTTGTTCAGTTCAAATTTAATATAGTTCAAATTTAATTTTATTTCAAATCGTTTCGCTGCAGAAATATCGTTTTTCTGCACTCATTTTATAAATAGGTTTATTTAAATAATTTTCTCGCTCTTAGTGGTATGATCAGATTATATCAAGTCAAGTCAGACAAGTTTGGTTCAGATCAGGTCACGTTAGCTCAAGTCAGGTCAGATCACAATTTCTCGATTTTTAAAATTTTCAGCTTTTAGGTTTTTCAATTATTCGATTTTTCATTTTTCAGTATTTCAATGTTTCAATATTCTAGTATTTCAATTTTTAAATTTCTCGATTTTTTATTTTTAACTTTGTTGATGTTTCAATTTTTCTATTTTGCAATGTTTCAATTTTTAAATTCGTTTTTTTTAATTTCAATCTTTTTTTTCAAATTTTCAAAATTTAAATTTTTTAATTTCACAATTATTCACTTTTTCAGTTTTGATTTTTCAGTTTCTGATGTCTAAATTTCCTGATTTGTCAATTTTACAAATTTTGAAATTTTTTGGCTTTCAACTTTTACATTCCTGAATTTTAAATTTTTCAATATTATGTAACTGCAATTTTTCGTCTTTTCGACCTTTAGGTTTCTCCGTTTTTAAATTTTCCATTTCTTACTGATCCAGTTTGTCAAATTTCGTTTTTTAAATGATTTCCTAATTTTTCAGTCTTTACGTTCAATTTTTCGATTTTTACGTATTAAATTTTTCGACTTTTAATGGATCATTTTTTCGATTCAGTGTTAATTTTTCAGTGTCTCAATTTTTAATATTTCAGTTTTTTCAATTTTCGTATTATTTGATTTTGCAATTTTATATTTTTCGATTTTACAATAATTGTCATTTTTCTGTTTCTCAATTTCTCGATTTCTCAATTGCTTGAGTTTTAATTTTTCACTTTCTCGATGTTTAAATTGCCAATTTTTTTACGTGTACAATTTTACGTACTTACAGTTTTTAGATTTGTCAACTTCTAGATTTTTCAGTTCCTCATTGGTAAGTTTTTCATTTTTTAACTTTTTAGTTGTTGAATTTATAGATTTTTCATGCACTTAATCAATTCTAATTTTTCACTTTTTCGATTATTAATATTTAAAATTTTCAATTTTTTAAGTTTTCAATTTTTTGATTTTTTATTTTTGATTTTCCCGATTTTCAATATTTCATTTTCCCAACTTATCGATTTTTCAGTTTTTAATGTTCCAATTATTCAATTTTGTAGTTTTTCGATTTCTAAACAATAACATTTTTTCATATCCAGTTTTTTCAGTTCAGTTTCCGAATTTTAAAATTTTTCAATCTTTTTCATTTCTTCAATTTTTGAATTTTTTGATTTTGCAAATTTTCCATTCTTTTTCTTTTCGATGGTTCAGTTATAATTTTTGATCTTACAATTTTTAGATTTCTAAATTATTCGATTTTTAACTTCTGGTTTCTTCTTTTATTTCAATTCTATGTTACAATTTTTCGATTTTTCAATATTTTGGTTTTTAGATTTCTCGATTTTTTATTTTTCACTTTCTCGATATATAATTTTCCAATTTCTCAGTGTGGCAATTTCTGATTTGAACTTTTTTGATTTTTTAATTTTCAAAATTTTCAATTATTCTACTTTTCAATTTATTAATTTTGCAATTTTTCCGTTTTAAATGAGCAGTTTTTTGTGTCAAAAGGTCTATTTTTAGGAATTTCAATTTGTCGATCTCTAATTTTTAAAAACACGATTTTTAATGTTTTATTTTTCGACCCAATGTTACAATTTTCCAATATTTCGATTTCTTGATATTCCTTTTCAATTTTTCGCTGTTGCATTGTTAGAATTTTTCGATATCACAATTAATGGTTGTTTTCAATTTGCCGAATTTTCAATTTCTGATGTTTCAATTTTATGATTTTTTTATTTTACAAATTTTGTATTTTTCAATTTTTCAATCATCCGATTTTTCAATTTCCCTATTTTCCAATGTTTCGCCTTCTAAGTTTTTTCGGTTTTGCAATTTTGATTTTTTCAATTCAGTTTTGAATTACCTACTTGATTTTGCAATTTTTCCATTTTTTCTAAATTTTAAAATTTCCAACTTTTAGATTTATTTTTTAATTTTTCGGGATTTCAATATTCCAGTTTTGCGATTATACAATTTTTCAATTTTTCGCTTCTCAATTTCTGGATTTTTACTTTTTTACGTTCTCGATGTTACATTTTTCAGTTTTTCGATGGTTCAGTAAAATTATTATTTTTTGATTTTACAATTTTTCCATTTCTAAATTATTCGATTTTTTAATTTCTTTATTTTCTTCTCTTATTTCGATTCAAAGCTACAATTTTTCGGTTTTTCAATATTTCGATTTGTAGATTACTGGATTTTTAATTTTTCAATTTCTCGATTTTTAATTTTTCAATTTCTCGATTTTTCATTTTTCACTTTCTCGATATATAATTTTCCAATTTCTCAGTGTGACAATTTCTGATTTGAACTTTTTTGATTTTTTAATTTTCAAAATTTTCAATTATTCTATTTTTCAATTTATTAATTTTGCAATTTTTCCGTTTTAAATGAGCAGTTTTTTTTGTCAAAATGTCTATTTTTAGGAATTTCAATTTGTCGATCTCTAATTTTTAAAAACACGATTTTCAATGTTTTATTTTTCGACCCAATGTTACAATTTTCCAATATTTCGATTTCTCGATTTTCCTTTTCAATTTTTCGCTGTTGCATTGTTTGAATTTTTCGCTATCACAATTAATGGTTGTTTTCAGTTTGCCGATTTTTCAATTTCTGATTTTTTTATTTTACATATTTTGTATTTTTCGATTTTTCAATCATACGATTTTTCAATTTCCCTATTTTCCAATGTTTCGCCTTTTAAGATTTTTCGGTTTTGCAATTTTGAAAGTTTTCGTTTTCCAGTTTTTTGATTCTGGAATTTTTAGTTTTTCAATTTTATAGCTTTTAGATTTTTCAGTTTTTAACTTTTGACTTCTTCATTATTCGATTTTTAAACAATTAGATTCCTTAATTTGTCAGTTTTTCAATGTTAACATTGTTCAGTGTTTCGATTTTTAATTTTTTTAATTTTTCATATTTTCAATTTTTTCATTTGTCAACTTTCGATTTTTCAGTTTATTGTACATAATTTTTGATTTTTGGATTTTCGAAACTTTCTTTTTTTTTCAATTCGTTAAGGTTTCAATGTTTCAGTTTTCAATTCAGTTTTGAATTATCTACTTGATTTTGCAATGTTTTCATTTTTTTCTAAATTTTAAAATTTTCAGCTTTTAAATTTATTAATATTTCGATTTGTTCATTTTTCAATTTTTCGGGATTTCAGTATTCCAGTTTTTTCGCTTCTCAATTTCTCGATTTTTACTTTTTTACTTTCTCGATCTTACATTTTTCAGTTTTTCGATGGTTCAGTATTATAATCTTTTGATATTACAATTTTTACATTTCTAAATTATTCGATTTTTTAATTTCTTTATTTTCTTCTCTTATTTCGATTCAATGCTACAAATTTTCGATTTTACAATATTTCGATTTTTAGATTCCTCGATTTTTAATTTTTCAATTTTTCGATGTTTGAATGTTAGGATTTTTGATTTTTCAATTTCTCGATTTTTAATTATACAATTCATTCCTCTATTTTTCAATTTTTCGATTTTTTATCTTTCGCTTTCTCGATGTATAATTTTTCAAATTCTCACTGTTACAATTTCTGACTTGGAGTTTTTTGATTTTTAAATTTTCGACTTTCAGTTTTTTTACTTCTAAGATTTTTCGATTTTGCAATTTTGAAAGTTTTCGTCTTTCAGTTTTTTGATTCTTGAATTTTTAGTTTTTCAATTTTACAGCTTTTTGATTTCTCCGTCATTCGATTTTTAAATAATTAGATTCCTTAATTTCTCAGTTTTTCGATTTTTCATTTTTTTAATTTTTCATATTTTGAATTTTTTCATTTGTCAACTTTCGATTTTTCAGTTTATTGTAGATCATTTTTCATTTTTGGATTTTCGAAATTTTCTTTTTTTTTCAATTTCTTAAGGTTTCAATGTTTAAGTTTTCAATTCAGTTTTGAATTATCTACTTGATTTTGCAATTTTTCCATTTTTTTCTAAATTTTAAAATTTTCAGCTTTTAAATTTATTAATATTTCGATTTGTTCATTTTTCAATTTTTCGGGATTTCAATATTCCAGTTTTGCAATTATACAATTTTTCAATTTTTCGCTTCTCAATTTCTCGATTTTTACTTTATTACTTTCTCGATGTTACATTTTTCAGTTTTTCGATGGTTCAGTATTATAATTTTTTGATTTTACAATTTTTCCATTTCTAAATTATTTGATTTTTTAATTTCTTAATTTTTTTCTCTTATTTTCGATTTTTCAATATTTCGATTTGTAGATTCCTCGATTTTTAATTTTTCAATTTTTCGATGTTTGAATGTAAGGATTTTTGGTTTTTCAATTTTTGGATTTTTGAATTTTGGGATTTTTCAATATTTCGAATTTGGAATTTTTCAATTTCTCGATTTTTAATTATACAAATCCTCTATTTTTCAATTTTTCGATTTTTTATTTTTCGCTTTCTCGATGTATAATTTTCCAATTTCTCAGTGTTACAATTTCTGACTCCAAATTTTTCGATTTTTAGTTTTTTCACTTCTAAGGTTTTCCGATTTTGCAGTTTTTAAATTTTTCGTCTTTCAGTTTTTAGATTCTTGAATTTTTAGTTTTTCAATTTTACGTATTTGCAATATTTTGGCTTTTAGATTTTTCAGTTTTTAACTTTTCGAAGTCTCCATCATTCGATTTTTCAATTTTCGACTTTTAAATGATTAGATTTTCTAATTGTCAATTTTTCAATGTTAACATTTTTCAGTTTTTCGATTTTTTTTTTTAAGTTTCTCGTTTTTTGATGTTTCAATTTTTAGATTCAATGTTATATTTTTTCGGTTTGACAATCTAAATTTTTCAATTTTTGGATTTTTCAATGTAACATTTTTCCGATATCACAATTTTTGATTTTACAATTTTTTCATTCTTCGATTTTTGAATTTTTTGATTTTGCAATTTTTTTTTTCTTTTCGATGGTTCAGTTATAATTTTTGATCTTACAATTTTTAGATTTCTAAATTACTCGATTTTTAACTTCTGGTATCTTCTTTTATTCTTCAATTCCATGTTACAATTTTTCGATTTTTCAATATTGTGATTTTTAGATTTCTCGATTTTTTATTGTTCACTTTCTCGATATATAACTTTCCAATTTATCAGTGTGACAATTTCTGATTTGAACTTTGTTGATTTTTTAATTTTCAAAATTTTCAATTATTCTATTTTTCAGTTTATTAATTTTGCAATTTTTCCATTTTAAATGAGCAGTTTTTTTTGTCAAAAGGTCTATTTTTAGGAATTTCAATTTGTCGATCTCTAATTTTTAAAAACACGATTTTTATTAATGTTTTATTTTTCGACCCAATGTTACAATTTTCCAATATTTCGATTTCTTGATATTCCTTTTCAATTTTTCGCTGTTGCGTTGTTAGAATTTTTCGATATCACAATTAATGGTTGTTTTCAGTTTGCCGATTTTTCAATTTCTGATGTGTCAATTTCATGATTTTTTATTTTACAAATTTTGTATTTTTCGATTTTTCAATCATCCGATTTTTCAATTTCCCTATTTTCTAATGTTTCGCCATTTAAAATTTTTCGGTTTTGCAATTTGGAAAGTTTTCGTCTTCCAGATTTTTGATTCTTGAATTTTTAGTTTTTCAATTTTACAGCTTTTAGATTTTTCAGTCTTTAACTTCTGATTTCTCGATCATTCGATTTTTAAATAATTAGATGCCTTAATTTGTCAGTTTTTCAATGTCAACACTTTTCAGTTTTTCGATTTTTCATTTTTTCAATTTTTTTATTTGTCAACTTTCGATTTTTCAGTTTATTGTACATAATTTGTTTTTCTAAATTTTCTTTTTTTTCAATTTCTTAAGATTTCAATGTTTGAGTTTTCAATTCAGTTTTGAATTACCTACTTGTTTTTGCAATTTTTCCATTTTTTTCTAAATTTTAAAATTTTCAACTTTTAGAAATATTAATAAATTTCGATTTGTTCATTTTTCAATTTTTCGGGATTTCAATATTCCAGTTTTGCGATTATACAATTTTTCAATTTTTCGCTTCTCAATGTCTCGATTTTTACTTTTTTACTTTTTCGATGTTACATTTTTCAGTTTTTCGATGGTTCAGTATTATAATTTTTTGATTTTACAAATTTTTCATTTCTAAATTATTCGATTTTTTAATTTCTTTATTTTCTTCTCTTATTTCGATTCAATGCTACAATTTTTCGATTTTACAATATTTCGATTTTTAGATTCCTCGATTTTTAATTTTTTAATTTTTCGATGTTTTATTTTAGGATTTTTGGTTTTTCAATTTCTCGATTTTTAATTATATAATTCATTCCTCTATTTTTCAATTTTTCGATTTTTTGTTTTTCGCTTTCTCGATGTATAAGTTTTCAAATTCTCAGTGTTACAATTTCTGACTTGAAATTTTTTGATTTTTAATTTTTCGACTATCAGTTTTTTCACTTCTAAGATTTCCCGATTTTGTAATTTTGAAAGTTTTCGTCTTTTAGTTTTTACATTCTTGAATTTTTAGTTTTTCAATTTTACGTATTTGCAATATTTTGGCTTTTTCGATTTTTCAAATTTTCAGCTTTTAGGTTTTTCAATTATTTGATTTTTCATTTTTCAGTATTTCAATGTTTGAATATTGTAGTTTTTCAAATTTTAAATTTCTCGATTTTTTATTTTTAACTTTGTTGATGTTTCAATTTTTAAATTCGTTTTTTTTTTTTAAATTTCAATAATTTTTTCAATTTTTCAAAATTTAAATTTTCAATGTTTCGGTCCTTCGATTTCTCGAATTTTAATTTTTTTTTCAGCCATGTAATGAAATTTTTAATTTCACAATTATTCACTTTTTCAGTTTTGATTTTTCAGTTTCCCATGTCTAAATTTCCTGATTTTACAAAATTTTCAAATTTTTTGGCTTTCAACTTTTACATTCCTGAATTTTAATTTTTCAATATTATGTAACTGCAATTTTTCGTCTTTTCGAACTTTAGGTTTCTCCGTTTTTAAATTTTCCATTTCTCACTAATACAGTTTGTCAAATTTCGTTTTTTAAATGATTTCCTAATTTTAGAGTCTTTACGTTCTTCAATTTTTCGATTTTTACGTATTAAATTTTTCGACTTTTAATTGATTACTTTTTCGATTCAGTGTTAATTTTTCTGTGTCTCAATTTTTAATATTTCAGTTTTTTCAATTTTCGTATTATTTGATTTTGCAATTTTATATTTTTCGATTTTACAATAATTGTCATTTTTCGGTTTTTCAATTTCTCGATTTCTCAATTTCTTGAGTTTTAATTTTCACTTTCTCGATTGCCAATTTTTTTTACGTGTACAATTTTACGTACTTACAATTTTTAGATTTGCCAACTTTTAGATTTTTCAGGTTAGTTTTTCATTTTTTAACTTTTTAGTTGTTGAATTTATAGATTTTTCATGCACTTAATCAATTCAAAATTTTCATTTTTTCGATTATTAATATTTAAAATTTTCAATTTTTTGAGTTTTCAATTTTTTTATTTTTTATTTTAAATTTTCCAGATTTTCAATATTTCATGTTCCCAACTTATCGATTTTTCAGTTTTTAATGTGCCAGTTATTGGATTTTGCAGTTTTTCGATTTCTAAACAATAACATTTTTTCATTTCAAGTTCTTCAGTTTTTTAATTCAAGTTCAGTTTCCGAATTTTACAATTTTTCAATTTTTAATCCTTTTCATTTCTTCGATTTTTGATTTTTTTGATTTTGGAATTTTTCCATTCTTTTTTCTTTTCGATGGTTCAGTTACAATTTTTTATCTTACAATTTTTAGATTTCTAAATTATTCGATTTTTTAACTTCTGCTTTCTTCTTTTATTTCAATTCTATGTTACAATTTTTAGATTTTTCAATATTTTGATTTTTAGATTTCTCGATTTTTAACTTTTCAGTTTTTCGATGTTTGTATGTTACAATTTTTGGTTTTTCAATTTTTAGATTTTACAATTTTTCGTTTTTAATTTTTCAATTTCTCGATTTTTTATTTTCCACTTTCTCGATATATAATTTTCCAATTTCTCAGTGTGACAATTTCTGATTTGTGTTTTTTGATTTTTTATTTTTCAAAATTTTCAATTATTCTATGTTTCAATTTATAGATTTTGCAATTTTTCCATTTTAAAACCGCAGTTTTTTTGTCAAAATGTCAATTTTTAGGAATTTCAATTTGTCGATCTTTAATTTTTAAAAATCATGATTTTCAATGTTTCATTTTTCGACCCAATGTTACAATTTTTCGATGTACGATCTTTAAATTTTCCAATATTTCGATTTCTCGATTTTGATTTACAATTTTTCACTGTTGCATTGTTAGAATTTTTGGATATCACAATTAATGGTTGGTTTCAGTTTGTCGATTTTTCAATTTTTGATGTTTCAAATTTATGATTTTGTATTTTTCGATTTTTCAATCATCCGATTTTTCAATTTCCCTATTTTCCAATGTTTCGCCTTTTAAGATTTTTCGGTTTTGCAATTTTGAAAATTTTCGTCTTTCAGTTTTTTGATTCTTGAATTTTTAGGTTTTCAATTTTACAGCTTTTAGATTTTTCGGTTTTTAACTTTTGATTTCTTCATCATTTGATTTTTAAATATTAGATTCCTTAATTTGTCGTTTTTCAATGTTACCCAGTTTTCAGTTTTTCGATTTTTCATTTTTTTAATTTTTTATATTTTCAATTTTTTCATTTGTCAATTTTCGATTTTTCAATTTATTGTACATGATTTTTGATTTTTGGATTTTCGAATTTTTTTTTTTTTTCAATTTGTTAAAATTTCAATGTTTCAGTTTTCAATTCAGTTTTGAATTACCTACTTGAATTTGCAATTTTTCAATTTTTTTTTTAATTTTAAAATTTTCAACTTTTAGATTTTTAATTATAAAAAATCCTCTATTTTTCAATTTTTCGATTTTTTATTTTTCGCTTTCTCGATGTATAATTTTCCAAATTCTCAGTGTTACAATTTCTGACTTGAAGTTTTTTGATTTTCAATTTTTAGATTTTTAGTTTTTAGATTCTTGAATTTTTAGTTTTTCAATTCTACGTATTTGCAATATTTTGGCTTTTAGATTTTTCAGTTTTTAACTTTTCGAAGTCTCCATCATTCGATTTTTCAATTTTCGACTTTTAAATGATTAGGTAGATGTTCTAATTTGTGAATTTTTCAATGTTAACATTTTTCAGTTTTTCGATTTTTATTTTTTAAGTTTCCCGTTTTTTGATGTTTCAATTTTTAGATTCAATGTTATATTTTTGCGGTTTTGCAATCTAAATTTTTCAATTTTTGGATTTTTCAATGCTAACATTTTTCAGATTTTCGATTTTTAATTATTCAATTTTTAGATTCAATGTTACAATTGCTCGATTTTACAATCTAAATTTTTAATTTTTTGGATTTTTGAATTTCTTGATTTCCATATTTTTTAAATTTTTCAAAATTTCAATTTTTAATTATGCAGTTTTACCTATTTTTTGCAATGTTTCGATTTGTCGACTTTTAGCATTTTCATTTTTAAATTTTTCAATTTTCCGATTTCGCAGTTTCCAGTTCTGAATTTTTCAATTTTTTGATTTTTAGATTCTTGAATTTCTAATACATACTTATTTCAGTTTGAAGTAAATGTTTTCTTCTATTTTTGAACGTTTAGATTTTGTTTTTGGTTTCTCAACTTTTCAAATACATATTCTAATTTAATTTTTTAGTTTTTCGCAGGAAGAATTTAAAAATTCTAAAATTAAATAATCCAAAATTGCAAGTCAAAAATTGAAGAAACCGAAAAGTGAATGTGTCAGAACAGATTTTTGACATTTTTAAACATGTTTTATTTATCTCTATAACTGATACAAATTCGTCTCGACCATGTAAGTACCTCTTTGAATTTCGCCGATGTTGTTCTTCCGGAGACATCCAGTCCCAAACACCCCGAAGTCGCCAAACTTCCACCTGATTACCCCAAGATTTATGGTCCCCATGACGTGCGGCAGACACAAAGCCGAATAATTGCAAGTTGTTATTAGAAGGAGCCGAATTAACAAATTACCTGTGTAATGACACGTCTAATACTAATCAAGAGAGTGACCACGACCACGCCGAGCCACCCATCGAGCAGACCATCGTTTTAGGCGGCCGCTGACCACAAAGCGCGTTGACAACTCTAATCACATGCTTAGCGCTACTTACCTGCTAGTTAGCGCATTATTGCTGTCTTTGTGTCGCCCGCACACGAACCCGAAGTGCATCCAACTGCAAAAAATTCCGGCCTGAATTTCGCGCCACCTAGCGCCCGGTAGCGCGATCAATCGCACTAACTTTGATCAAGCGTGCGCTGAGTTCACACAACTAAGAAACCGAAAATTAGAGAAATAATGTTTAAAAAACTGTTTCGAGTGCGGAAATGGCCACTTCCTCGTTCCAGCCCACCCCGCTCCATGATTACGTTTTTCTCGTAAATATTATGAGTACCTTGGTTGTTTACGGAATTTTTGCGGCTACAAGCCATAAAATCATCACCATCCCATAATCATCCTCGTTCCGTTACTCTCCTGCGTTTCTAATAATAAAGCACACGCACGAAATTGCGCTTTTTCGATTGTCCATTACCATTTCTTAAAAGTCGCTTACGGTGAATTACTTGCATTCAAGGTGGCGAAAAAGCGGCCCCGAGATCGTCATTATCGAGCGAAAAAGCGCGCTTTTTGAGATAACAGTAAGTCAGCTTCAGCCCGATGCCTCCCATTGGTGGCGTCTTTTTTCGGAGATTAAAGTCGCATTACGCGGGAAAAACGCGAAAAATTAAAAGTGAAACTAGACACTGGAGAAAAAATTGTGTTAGCGTATGCCTCGCATTTCTTTGGTTGTTTTTTCTTTGGGAGATTAAAGTCGCATTATAACGTCGCCGTATGCGATATGTGGTAATAACACAGTGCCAAAACCGTAATGAGTGGATTTCGGTGACCCAATTAGAGAGTGGGGTGGATTCGGGGGTGGCTACGCCTGCCAACTGTGTTTCCCCTCTTTTCCCGGTAGCGCGTGCCGTGCAGGTGGCTCGGAGACAGCCCCATGTGGCATGTGTGCCGGGTATGGGCATTCGAACACTCCAGGATGATTGGACGAGGAATAACGAATTTCGAGAGGAAGGGGGGACACAATTGTACCCAGAGGTGATTAATTTTTTGCCACCAACTTGACAGAAAACTGACCTCCTTTAACTGCAGGATCGTGAAAATGCTGCTGACAGCTTATACTTTCTAGATAACCAAATTGCAACAAATGCTCAGCTGGATATTATTGACTACTAACAACAGAATGCTAAACAAATTTTTTTTCGTAAAACCCATAGCATCAGTAATTAACGATATTTCGTGCCACAAGGGTCGGTTTTGGGTCCCGTTTTTTTCATCATATATGTGAATGATCTTGTACGTTACCTGAGTTCTAGTTATGGGTATCAGTTTGCAGATGACATTTCCTGCACAATAATAACATTTCTAATAATAATAATAGTTATTGGTTGTTTATGGTGGTTGATGGATTTTTGGAAGGTAACTCTTCAAAAACCCTAAATGAGGAAATTTAAGATTCTCTCAATCCGCATGATTCTGCTTAGCATGCATTAATTTCAGCAGTCACAATGATGTACAGTTGCGGCCCCTCAAAAGTGCAGGATAATTTTCTCTATTGTAAATGTATCTTCAAATCATGGGCGCTCGAATAACAAAATTTGTCAAACTTGACATTTTATTTATTCAAAAATGCTGCGCCACTGGTAATAGCCAGACTTACATTAATTTGAAAATTCAAAAAATTCCATGACAACGAAAAATCGTGGAGTTTTGGGGGGGCGCAACTGTATACCCAGTTTTTCAGCTTGTGGATTTTTCATTTTTCGACTTGAAACTTCTCAATTTTACAATTTTTCGAGTTCGTGACTTTTGAACTTTTTGTGTTTTCAATTTGATTAAAATTAGTTTTTTGTTTTTTCATTTCTTCCGTTTTTATATTTGCAATTTTTATGTAGATTTTTCAATTTATATACCGGGTGTCTGGAAAATGGCGGATTAACTCTCCGCTACGCTCTTAACAATCAACTGGGGACTCTGGGAAAAATAGTAAAAAAATCCTTCCCACATTTTGATGGAGTTATAATGATTTTGGTTCTTTTGCTACGTTTAACAACTAAACAACTCATTCATTATCACAATAACTAGTAATAAAACTTTTAGTTAATATTTTTCTCGCCCATGACCATGTTTAATTACCATTTCAGTTAGGATGCACAAAGATATGGATGTGTTGTTTTTGTAATAATTTGATAAAATTCCATTTGACAACAATGTTTGCCTGATATAAAGCGAAGGTGGATTTCAGTCACCATCGTTACTAAGAAACCAGAAAGTAATCCGGAGGTATTCACGCATTAGGTGTGTGCTGTGTTGCCAATTTTGCTTTTATAAAATCACGTTTTTTTCGTAATCTACATCATAAAGAATGTTTTTATTATTTTTTAGGGGCTCCCGAAACTGCCGTATATAACGTACTGAAGAGTTAATCAGCCATTTTCCAGACACGCGGTATATGTATATATTTTTTAATTTTTCGATAATTCAAGTTTTTTGTTTCTTTAGTTTTTCGATTAAAATTTCTCAGCTTTACAATTTTTCGAGTTTTTGACTTTTGAATTTTTTGATTTTTCAATTTGATTAGTTTGATTTTTTTTTTTTGTTTTAATGAGTTTTTTTTTTGGTTTTATTCTTGTTAATACTTTATCTTGGATAGCCTATATAGAGCATGATATTGAAGATATTACGGAAATTTGACGATCTTTATTTTATTTTTTCGATTTTTCAGTTTTGCGTTTCTTCAATTTTTTTATTTGCAATTTTTATGTTTTAGAATTTTTATATTTTTCAACTTCCGAATTTATTGAAATTTCAATTTTTGTTTTTTGAATTTATCCATTTGTGCTTTTTATATATTTCCTATTCTTCGACTCTTGAATTTTTCGACTTTTCCATTTTTCCGTTTAGAATTTTTTTATTTGGTAATTTTTACATATTTTAATTTTTTGTTTTTTAATTTTCCGATTTTTGATTTTTTTGATTTTTCAATTTTTTTCTTCAGTTTTACATCTTAAATTTTTCGATTTTTTAGTTTTTCGTTCCTTCAGTTTTTCGAGTTTGCAATTTTATATCTTCAATATTTACATTTTTCGACTTTTGAATTCTTCGACCTTTATATTTTTCCATTTGTAATTTTTAAACTTCACAATTTGTTGGTTTTCTAAATTTTACCTAGTATTTCAATTTATTGCTTTTCAATTTTCCAATTTTTTTATTTTTTCAATTTTTCGATTTTTTTACTTTTGAATTTTTTAAATTGTCAATTTTTAGTTTCAAATTTTAGATTTTTACATATTTCAATTTTTTGTTTTTTTCAATTTTCCTATTTGCACTTTTTATATATTTCTACTCATATATACTTTAATATTTTCGCTTTTTAATTTTCCAATTTGTTTCTTTAATTTTTCGATTTTTCAACTCTCTTTCTTAAATTTTTGGAGTTTGCAATTTTAAATTTTCAATTTTCCCACTCTCGATTCTTGCATTTTTCGATTTTTCCGTTTATAATTTTCATATTTGGTAATTTTTACATATTTTAATTTTTTGTTTTTTAATTTTCCGATTTTTTATATTTTTGATTTTTCAGATTTTGTTTCTTCAGTTGTAGAACTTTCTTTTTTCGATTTTTCGGTTTTTCGTTTCTACATTTTTTCGATTTGCAATTTTAGGAATTATCAGTGTTTCGTTTGTTCACTTTTTCTATTTGCAATTTTTCGAATTTTCGGTTTTAAATTTTTATGTTTTTAAAGTTTTTAATTTTTCGATTTTTTTGTTGTTCAGTTATTTTGTATTTTTTTGATTTCTCAGTTTTCGATTTTTTAATTTTTCAATTTTTCACATCGAAATTCTGGACCAGGAAAAATAATCCAAAATTTTCAAGTTTATAATTCTTCAAAAATTTGAATAATAAAAAATCGGAAAATAAAAAATTAAGCAAACAATCGAGACTTGAAAAATTGTAAAGCCGAAAATTGCATAATAAAATTGTAAAATTGAAAGATTAAGAATAAAAAAACTGAAAATCTAAAATTTGAAAAATCGCAAAATCGTAAAACAGAAAACCGAAAAGTTGAAAAATTATGGAAAAACTAAAAATCGGAGAATCGAAAAATCAAAAATCGAGAATAGTAGGTATATAATAAGTGGAATATTGATAAAACGAAAGATTGTAAAATCGCAACAACGAAAAATTTCGCTGTTAAAACATCGAAAAATTGAAAAATCTAACGAATAAAAATTCCAAAATTATTAAAATTGAAACAAAAAATTAAAAATTGAAAAATTAAAAAAAGCGAAATCGTAAATCTGAAAAAATTAATAAATGTTGAATATTCAGAAAATTGAAAAAATCAAAATTAAAGAAACGAAAAATTAAAAATCGAAAAATTAATAGTTGAAAACTAGAACAATTGTAGAAATACAATCTTTTTGACAATGGAAAACTGTAACTTTGAAAAAGAAAAAGTGAAAAATTAAAAATCCGAAACACGAAAATTATAAATTTTGCAAAATCGAATAAATCCGAAATAGCAAAACAGAAAAAAATGAAAATTTAAAAAAGTTGAAGAAAAAATGTAATTGGAAAATTTAATATTGAAGACTAGAAAACTGAAGAAACGAAACAGTGAAAAATCGAAAAATCAAAGCTGTAACACCGAAATTAAATCGAAAACTTGAAAATTTGAAAGTTGAATAATTAAAAATCTAGTGATTGAGAAACTGAAAAATTTCGAAATTGAAAAATTAAAACATCGAAAAATCGGAAATTTAAAAATCGAAATATGAATTGAAAAACCGAAAAATTGTAAAATCGCAACAAGGAAAAATTTCGCAATTGAAAAATCGAAATATTGAACAATCTAGCGAATGAAGGTTCCAAAAATATTAACAATGAAAAATTGAAAAATCGAAACACTGCGAAATCGTATATCCGAAAAAATTAAATGTTAAGAAGTCGAAAAATTGAAAAAGATGAAACATTAAAACTCGGAAAAATAGAACTAGGTATGTATTGCGAAATCTTAAAATAGGAAAAATAAAAACTTGAAAGTTGAAAAATTGGAAATGTAAATTGTAAATCAGATAATTAAAAACGGAAAATAACTAAAACTCAAAAAACCAAAAATGGAAATATGTAATACATAATTGAAAAATCGGAAAAGTCGAGGTATCAAAAATTAAGAACCGAAAAATCGAAGAATTGAAAAATCTAAAAATTGATAAATCGAAAAATTGTAAAATTGAAAAATTTAAATATCGAAAAACTGCAATACTGAAACATCGAAAAATTGAAAATAACAAATCTAGTATATGTGAAAAATCGAAAAATTGAAAAAAATTAAAAATTAAAAATCGAAAAATTGAAAAATAAATCTAAAACCTTGAAAAATCTAAAAGTTGAAACATTTAAATATTTAATAATCATGAAAAATTTGCAAATTCCAAAACATGAAAAATTCAGAATTCAATCAAAATTCAGAACTGTAAAAAATTTATTAAAAATTGAAAAACGAAATTCTAAGACCGGTTTATAGAAGCCCAATTTGATTGTGATTAAATTTTAGCAGGGCGTTAAAGTACCACGTGACCGATTCTATGCCAATCAAACGTCGCTAAACGCCTTGTTAAATATGTGATTAACTTAATCTCAATTAAAATATTTTATAAACTGGCCCCTTATATTGACCATTGAAAAAATTGTCAATTGGGTGATCTTAACTTCTGAGGTGAATACTTGAAATGCTAGTGAAAGATGTGCTCACCAATGAGAATTATTATTATTATTCTTATTGATTGTATTAATTAAAAAACTAAAAAATTAAAAATGGAGAAATTGTAAAATCGAAGAACTGAAAAGTCTAAAATTTGAAAAATCCAAAAATTGTTACACCTAAAAATTGAAAAATTGAAAATACGATAAAATTGACAATGGAGAAACTATAACTTTGAAAAAGAAAAACTAAAAAACTAAAAATCCCAAACACGAAAATTCTAAAAATTGAAAAATCGAAAAAATCCGAAATCGTAAAACAAAAATTAAAAAAGGCAGAAAAAAAATTAAACCGTAAAATTTAATATTGGAAACTAGAAAAATTGCAAATCTTTAATTAAGAAACGAAAATTTGTAAAAAGCTGAAAAAGCTGTAACCCCGAAAACTTTAAAAATTAAAAATGAACATATCTAAAAATAAACCGAAAACTTTAATAATCAAAAAGCTAGTAACTGAGAAATTGAAAAATCTCGAAATCGAAAAATTAAAAAAATCGAAAAACCGGAAATTTAAAGAGCGAGAAACGAAAAATTGTAGAGATGTACCGACTACAGTCGGCCGACTGTTTATAAATGCAACAGACAGTGGTTTTTTTTTTCTATTTCTCTGACTACCTTAAAAACTTGTTTTATTTTAATAAAAGGAATAACTGAAGTTTCTTTTTTTTCCAAAAAATGTGTTAAATTTTTTTGGATAATTTTAACATTTAATTTTTTGTAGTAATTCAGTATAAAAATAAAGAATAACACAATTTAGGGCTGTTTATACAATACTTAACCAATTTTAACCACTTTTTTGGAAAATTTTTGGAAATTTTGAATTCGCTTTGCGTGTTTATTGGACCATATATCGTGACGGCGATTTCAGAATCGTAACTAACGGAAGATTATCTACACTTTGACACCAATTTTCGGTCGATTAAACTAATTTTAACCGGTTTTGACAAAGCCGACTAGTCGGCCGACTGTAGTCGGTACATCTCTAAAAAATTGCAAAAAAAAATCGAAATACTGTCAAAAAAACACCGAAGTTATCTACGTTGAAAAATTGTGAAAATCGAAAAATTGAAAACATACACAATCATAGAACTTTATTCATGTTAAAAAAAAACCAACCCGAAAACTTAAAACAGTATAGAGCAGCCAGTATCTTATCTAAAAACTCGAAATTTTATATAATGTACTTACTTATAGATCACGTTAGTCTGTAGGTTTGCACAAGCAGATCAGAAGTGTGCGCCCATATTATTATTATTATTATTAGGACCCACCACTGACCCGGAAATGACCGGTATTCAAGTAAGACTTCTAGCATTACGGGTACTAAGACCAAGTAAGGATATGCATTATTATTATTATTATTAATTATTATTATTTTTATTAGAAGTCTTCTCTGAATGTCGTTCATTTGTGGACTTGTGGTGGATCTAAAAAACGATAACAATAATTTTTTGACGTGACGTCACCGCCTTCTCGGAAGGGATGAGCGATTGCCGCAGCAAGTGCAGCGTAATTTTTCTCGTCTCGTGCGCTCTCCGTCCACCGGCCTCGTTTTTTCCATCAAAAACGCTCTCCCAAACCCAGAACCGGTCTCCCCATTTCCATTCCTCCTCGACCGCATCTATTGTTTAAACGAAAAAATTGCAACTCGCGCAATTCCACGAAACTCGGACCGCTCTTGCGGTCTCCTCGGGCCCTCGGGTCCCAGCAAGTCGTTTCGTGTTGTATCAGTAGCGCTATTACGGAAATATCAATTACACAAACAGACGTGAACCCTCTTTGAGCGACACGCGCATCGTCACGCGTTACCAGAGGCCCGACGACGCCTAACAATGCCTTATTTATTACCGTGCATGGTAAAACAGTGGCGGCGCACGTGCCGCCACTGAGCGCTACATTTATGAATCAATTTTAAAACTATGGAGCGAGTTTGCTCCGATTGAAAAGTATCTGTTTGAGTTGGCCGAGTGTTTGCTCAAAAGACAAAAGAGTCGGTGGAGTGTTTGCGTATTGCATGTAGGGATTTCAATTGATCCAATTAGTGGGGTATTTACATGAGATGATTGGGGTATTTTTAGAGCAGGGGGCTGGATTTTGCTTGTTTTTACTGCCTGAGTTCGTCCGGCGATTTGCCATTTTTATGTTTTTTAAGCGTTTCCGTCGGTCTGTCGTCTGTATGTCTGTCCGTCCGTGTGTCTGTCTGTTTCGTTTTTTTTAACTGAAACTGCAAGACTGAATACTCTGAAATCTAGCAAACGTTTTAAGGCTAATCAAAATTTAATCGTTCGTTTATCCACTTACCTCATCTGGATTTATTTATCTTCGATTTTACAATTTTTATTTTCAGAATCTCTCGTTCTTTCATTTTCTTTTATTTTTCAATTTGTCAATTTCTCGACTTCCAATTTTCTCGATTTTATGTAACAAATTTTGAAAGTTGAAAATTTTCAAAATCGTGAAAGTAAAAAAAATGTACAAAAACTTCTTAGAATTGAACATCGATCAGTTTTCAATTCTGGCGTTCCGCAAGGGTTCGCACTCAGCACACTCCCTTTCCCAAGTTTCGCGACCGACCTCCACACTCCAAATTCAGCTCTTTCGCTCTGTCTCCGCACTAATGCTCACCTGCCATCGTTAGCACAACGCCACCCGTGATTGACCCTGCCGCCTCCCATTTGCATAATAACCAATCGTTATCTAATCGATCAAATCATCCGTTCTCTCCCATAAACGTCGGCGTTTTTTTCCAAACGAAATAGTTGTGGGCACGCGAACTGACCCATATCTGTGCACGTGTGTGCCGCTCGGGGACAAACGGGCCAGACTAGACGAGTGACAGCCCGGCGTGCCGCAGCGCGCACTTCGCGTACCCGTCTTTTGCGTATAGACTTTCTTTCCCAAGGGTTCACGACTCCTGCTGGTAATTATAGACAACAAACTGCGCCGTGTGGTACTACTGATCGGGTAATTGCGATTTGGCGGTCCGGCGATCGTGCAGTATCGGCTGACTGCATAATTCGGCGGTGCACGCGATCGCCGAAAGTGATGGGTCGATGGGTGTCGGCGAATTGGGATGGTCTCCCACGCAATCACCCCATGGGGGCAATTTTCATACATTATCGCTCTGGAGAAGATCGCTCTACCCTTTCGTAGGTCGCTGGTCGTCGAAAATCCGAATTGGCCGATTACGCGCCCCATACCGGACGGATGCGAGCAATATTTGCTTTAAAAATCATAATTGGTTCTGGGCTACCCCAATTAGCTAAATATAAGTATAGGTCTGGGGGGATATAATTCGGGGATTAGTTATTGAACCATTATCGGTGATCGAAGGCGCCTGGGTTCCACACTTGTTCATCATAGAGCACACCTCTGGTCCCAAGGAGCCGCTCGAACAACACTTATCTTGGCATCTTTACCCTTCTTGAGTAAATATAGCCTGCACGAATTCCTTATCGATTCGCCTATCGCACGATAAATTATCCCGAAAATTATAGGCATTAGAGAATTTTTCGATTTGCTTATGTATTTTTTACTTTTGCTCTCGTGGGACTAATGAATGTGTGTTTGCGGTCGGGGTGCAAAAAATTGGGAGTTCGTTGTGCGCCATGAAAGTTATTTTTTCAAGTTAACTCACTAAATTACGTCGAATCTTGGAAGGTATACTATTTCAATGATTAATTTTACGTTTAGTTTGCAATATTGAAATTTAATGTCCCGATTTGACGCATACTTGCTGACGCCAAGGTTGATTTTCACCTCGTTTTAGACTAAAAATCTCAATACTTTTACGTTTTTTAGACACGCTGCTAGTCAGGAAATGACCGGCATTTATGGAAAGCTTTTAATAATAATACTAATAATAATAATAACAATAGCATTTGTCTCTGTGGATAATCGTAGTTATGCAGAAATTGTCATATTTTTAGATTTTTAGATAATTTAGTCTTTTGTTTTTGCAATATTCGATTTTTTATTTCTCTTTTGATCAGTTTTTCGGTTTGAAATTTTTCTAATTTTCAGTGTTCAAGTATTCAATTCAACTTTTATATTTTTCAATTTTTCGGTGTTGCAATACACTATACAGTTTTTCGATTTTTCAATTTTGCGATTTTAAGTTTCTCGATTTTTAATTTTTTAATTTTTTCCAATTTTCCGATTTCGCAATTTTCGATTTCTTACTTACTAAGTCTTTTTTAATTTACAATATTATAATTTTTCAATTTTTCGATGTTTCATGTTACAGGTTTTCATATTTCCAATTTTTCAATTTTACAACTTCTCGATTTTTAATTTTCCGATTTTTATTTGTAGATATAGCGATTCTTAAATTTTTAGATGATTTAGTTTTTTTCACTGTTTCAATTTTTGAATTTTACTATTTTTCGTTTATCAATTTTTAATTTCTCTTTTTTCTTTAGATTTTCAAACTTTTTTCTGTTTACTTTAATTTTTACGGTTTTGGATTTTTTTTTGATGTTTCAAATTTTAGACTTTTCAATCACTCGATTTTTCCATTGTTTTCAAACATTCTATTTTTCCATTTTTTAGTTTTCCGATTGTTAGTTTTTCAATATTTAGATTTTTCAATTTTCTGTTTCTACAGTTTTTAGAAAAGTTAGGCTTTTTTCACTGCTTCGATTTTTGAGTTTTGTGATTTTTCCTTTCTCAAGTTTCAATTTTTTCGATTTTTAAATATGGAAATTTGAATTTTAAATTCTGAATTTTTCAAATATTCGGATTAACGATTTCGCATTTTTTCCATATTTGAACAATTATTCAATTTTTAAAATTTTCAACTTTAAGATTTTTCCAAGTTTTCGATTTATTTTTCTATTTAAATTTTTCAATTTTGCGATTTTAATTTTAAGTTTCTCGATTTTTAATTTTTTCATTTTTTCCAATTTTTCGATTTCACATTTTTTCGATTTCTTATTTAATTTACAATATTTTGATTTTTCAATTCGTCGGTTTTTAATTTTTCAATTTTTCGATGTTTCATGTTACAGGTTTTCGTATTTCCAATTTTTCAATTTTACAACTTCTCGATTTTTAATTTTCCGATTTTTATTTGAAGATATAGCGATTCATAAATTTTTAGATGATTTAGTTTTTTTCACTGTTTCGATTTTTGAATTTTACTATTTTTCGTTTATCAATTTTTAATTTCTCTTTTTTCTTTAGATTTTCGGTTTGAAATTTTTCTAATTTTCAATATTCAGGTATTCACTTCAAACTTTTTCTGTTTACTTTAATTTTAGTTTTACGGTTTTGGATTTTTTTTGATTGTTCAAATTTTAGACTTCAATCACTCGATTTTTCCATTGTTTTCAAATATTCCATTTTTGCATTTTTTAGTTTTCCGATTGTTAGTTTTTCAATATTTGGATTTTTCAATTTTCCGTTTCTACAGTTTTTAGATAAGTTAGGCTTTCTTCACTGCTTCGATTTTTGAGTTTTGTGATTTTTCGTTTCTCAAGTTTCAATTTTTTCGATTTTTAAATATGGAAGTTTGAATTTTAAATTCTGAATTTTTCAAATATTCGTATTTAACGATTTCGCATTTTTTCCATATTTGAAGAATTATTCAATTTTTAAAATTTTCAACTTTAAGATTTTTCAAAGTTTTCGATTTATTTTTCTATTTAAATTTTTCAATTTTGCGATTTTAATTTTAAGTTTCTCGATTTTTAATTTTTTCATTTTTTCCAATTTTTCGATTTCACAATTTTTCGATTTCTTATTTAATTTACAATATTTTGATTTTTCAATTCGTCGGTTTTTAATTTTTCAATTTTTCCATGTTTCATGTTACAGGCTTTCGCATTTCCAATTTTTCAATTTTACAACTTCTCGATTTTTAATTTTCCGATTTTCATTTGTAGATATAGCGATTCTTAAATTTTTAGATGATTTAGTTTTTTTCAGTGTTTCGATTTTTGAATTTTACTATTTTTCGTTTATCAATTTTTAATTTCTCTTTTTTCTTTAGATTTTCGGTTTGAAATTTTTCTAATTTTCAATATTCAGGTATTCACTTCAAACTTTTTCTGTTTACTTTAATTTTAGTTTTATGGTTTTGGATTTTTGTTGATTTTTCAAATTTTAGACTTTTCAATCACTCGATTTTTCCATTGTTTTCAAATATTCCATTTTTCCGATTGTTAGTTTTTCAATATTTGGATTTTTCAATTTTCCGTTTCCACAGTTTTTAGATAAGTTAGGCTTTTTTCACTGTTTGGATTTTTGAGTTTTGCGATTTTTCGTTCTTCAAGTTTCAGTTTTTTTGATTTTTAAATATGGAAATTTGAATTTTAAATTCTGAATTTTTCAAATATTCGGATTTAACGATTTCGCATTTTTTCCATATTTGAATAATTATTCAATTTTTAAAATTTTCAACTTTAAGATTTTTCAAAGTTTTCGATTTATTTTTCTATTTAAATTTTTCAATTTTGCGATTTTAATTTTAAGTTTCTCGATTTTTAATTTTTTCATTTTTTCCAATTTTTCGATTTCTTATTTAATTTACAATATTTTGATTTTTCAATTCCTCGGTTTTTAATTTTTCAATTTTTCGATGTTTCATGTTACAGGCTTTCGCATTTCCAATTTTTCAATTTTACAACTTCTCGATTTTTAATTTTCGGATTTTTATTTGTAGATAAAGCGATTCTTAAATTTTTAGATGATTTAGTTTTTTTCACTGTTTCGATTTTTGAATTTTACTATTTTTCGTTTATCAATTTTTAATTTCTCTTTTTTCTTTAGATTTTCGGTTTGAAATTTTTCTAATTTTTAATATTCAGGTATTCACTTCAAACTTTTTCTGTTTACTTTAATTTTAGTTTTACGGTTTTGGATTTTTTTTGATTTTTCAAATTTTAGACTTTTCAATCACTCGATTTTTCCATTGTTTTCAAATATTCCATTTTTCCATTTTTTAGTTTTCCGATTGTTAGTTTTTCAATATTTGGATTTTTCAAATTTCCGTTTCTACAGTTTTTAGATAAGTTAGGCTTTTTTCACTGTTTCGATTTTTGAGTTTTGCGATTTTTCGTTTCTCAAGTTTCAATTTTTTCGATTTTTAAGTATGGAAATTTAAATTTTAAATTCTGAATTTTTCAAATATTCGGATTTAACGATTTCGCATTTTTTCCATATTTGAATAATTATTCAATTTTTAAAATTTTCAACTTTAAGATTTTTCAAAGTTTTCGATTTATTTTTCTATTTAAATTTTTCAATTTTGCGATTTTAATTTTAAGTTTCTCGATTTTTAATTTTTTCATTTTTTCCAATTTTTCGATTTCACAATTTTTCGATTTCTTATTTAATTTACAATATTTTGATTTTTCAATTCCTCGGTTTTTAATTTTTCAATTTTTCGATGTTTCATGTTACAGGTTTTCGCATTTCCAATTTTTCAATTTTACAACTTCTCGATTTTTAATTTTCCGATTTTTATTTGTAGATATAGCGATTCTTAAATTTTTAGACGATTTAGTTTTTTTCACTGTTTCGATTTTTGAATTTTACTATTTTTCGTTTATCAATTTTTAATTTCTCTTTTTTCTTTAGATTTTCGGTTTGAAATTTTTCTAATTTTCAATATTCAGGTATTCACTTCAAACTTTTTTCTGTTTACTTTAATTATAGTTTTACGGTTTTGGATTTTTTTTTGATGTTTCAAATTTTAGACTTTTCAGTCACTCGATTTTTAATTTTTCGATTTTTCCATTGTTTTCAAATATTCCATTTTTCCATTTTTACTTTTCCAATGGTTAATTTTTCAATATTTGGATTTTTCAATTTTCCGTTTTTTTGAGTTTTGCGATTTTTCGTTTCTCAAGTTTAAATTTTTTCGATTTTTAAATATGGAAATTTGAATTTTAGGTAAATTCCGAATTTTTCAAATATTCGGATTTCACGATTTCGCATTTTTTCGATATTTGAATAATTATTTAAATTTTAAAATTTTCAACTTTAAGATTTTTCAAAGTTTTCGATTTATTTTTCTATTTAAATTTTTCAATTTTTCGGTGTTCCAATATTATAGTTTCTCGATGTTTCAGTTTTGCGATTTTAAGTTTCTCGATTTCTGATTTTTTTATTTTTTCCATTTTTCCGTTTTCACATTTCTTCGATTTTTTACTTACTGGTTTCTTTTAATTTTCAATAATTTTGATTTTTCAGTTTTTCAATTTCTCGGTTTTTAATTTTTCACTTTTTCGAAGCCTCCACGTTACAGTTTTTCGTATTTTCAATTTTTCAATTTTACTTCTAGGTTTTTAATTTGTCTGTGTTTAGCTTGTCAATATATCAATTTTTCCATTTTTAGATAATTTAATTTTTACTTTTCCTGTTTTCCACATTTTTGTTTCTTCAATTATTCGATTTTCAATTTTTGATACTTATTATTATTTTGAATTTTTCAAATTATTAGATGTTACGATTAGCAATTTTTCAATTTCTGACGATTTTTTTTAACAATTTTTAACAATAATTAAATTTTTAAATTTTTCAACTTTCAGAAATTTCAAAGTTATGTTAGGTTATGTTCCAAAATAAAAAATGTTTGAAGTAGGTGGTTGCTGACTTTTGTTACGAACGTGAAAAAAATTTTGTATGCAACTCGTGAGTAAAGAGACTCTTTTTCACTCAGCGGATTTCCTTCTCGTGGAAAAAAGATACACTTTACTCACTAGTTGCATAAATAACTATTATTGTCCATAAGGTCACATATCTGTCAGACTCGTAAATGTGATAGTAGCATACACACAACATTACTAATTAATTTAATTATGTTTTGTTAGTTAATTAATCTAAATTATCAATTACCTCTACCACATCAAACACATGCAAAGAAGGCAGACAATTTTAATTTAATTTAATAATAATTATAATTTAAAAAATGTATCACTTTTTTATTTTCAGGATTTGTTTCCATTTTCCAATTATTTGATTTTAAAACGTTTTCAATTATCAGATTTTTCAAATTTTTCGAATTTTCGATGTTACAATTCTTCAAATTTACAATTTTGACGATTTTACAATTTTTGGGTTTTGAAATTTTTCGATTCTTCAGTTCTTCTATTTGCAATTTTTCCATTTTCCATTTTTTCGATTTTTCAGTTATTCCAATTTCTTAGTTTAGTGTTTCAACTTTTCCAATCAAAAAATGGAAAAATTGAAAAATAAAACAATGAGAAAACGAAAAAGTATAAAATGAAAAATTGAAGAAACAAAAAATTGAAAAATCGGAATATTAAAAATTAGGAAACTTGGTTGAAAATTTGAAAAACTGAATTAACGAAAATTTATAAAATTGAAAACATAAAAGAAATGAGAAAACGAAAAATTGTGATACGAAATTTAAAAATGTGGAAAATGAAAAATAAAAATCAAGAACTTGCAAAATTGAGAAAACGAAAAGTTGAAAAATCGGAACATTAAAAATCGAGAAATGAGAAATTGTAATATGGAAAAACTGCTATTCGAAAAATTGAACAAACGAAAAATTATCAAAACCGAAACACTGAAAAATAGAACAATTAAAGAAAATAAAAATACGAAAAATTGTGACAAAAAATTACTCTAAGATAATACATTCTACATTTTTCGAATTTAATTTTTCACGATAACCCTTGTATGTTAAAATAAGATATGTATGTAATGTTACGATGTGTTTGTTTCAACAAAATTTTGAAATGACGTCATCAATTTTTTAGGGGGCGGAATAAACGAATAACTTTGATTAACGATTTACCACAAACGGGAGACCACTTTTTTCGTGCTCTAGGATTCACGAAATGCTCATGAAATAAAAAAGAGTTACGAATGTTTTGATTGCGGACGCAATCAAATATGGAAAGGAGGGTTGTTTTGGGTTGTTAGGGGTGGACCACCCGAAAAGCCGTATTTTACGCCACACGTTTGATAATAATGATATTATTGATAATCGTCTTGAGCGAATCACGAATCCCACGACCGGGTCTATCATTAACCCTCTAAAATATTCAAACAACAATCGCATTATCTCGAACCTACCATTTCGCCTAATTCCTCTTTGTTTGTTTTAGATTAAGTCGTTAAAACAAACGAGCACTAAACTAAAAAACGTTTATCTTGTAATTAAAATGAAATAAAACCGACAACGCGACCCGAAGGTTGGAAAAATGTAAATCTCGGACGGAATTATGTAACATAAATATAGATGATATCTAGTAATGATAGCTCGACTAAGGCAGATAAAGTACCATCGCTGATGTCCTTGATAACTTGCTCCCGGTCTAATTAAAACCCTTTTTTATAATTACGGCGTTGGCCAAATTTATGGGATTATTCATATTTTTTCCTATTTTATTATCCCCAAAGAGGGAAGCTGTAATTGTGTGTTATTAAGGCGCGTAATGGATACCATTGCGGTTTCTCTAAAAATTGATATTTTTTGCCATTGTTGCGTGTGGGCTAGTTTCCTAGATCCATTCAAACAAAACGAATTTATTACGGCCAACGAAAGTAAAAGTAAAAAATCGACGGGTTACGAGAGGTAGTACACGAAAAACGCAACAGTAGCGCTTTGATAACCCCGAAATATCAATTTTGATAATGATTAGCACCAGATCCAAAAAAACCTTGATGATATAATTGATACAACTCGAAATCAAACTTGGCGCCAAAAAGGTCATATCTGAAAAACAAATTTTAATATCACATACTAAAGGTTAAATTCATGAAAGGGGGAAATACGTTACAAGATTTGGCGTAATTTAGGTAGTCCTGATGCTTGTGAGGTCATGGCGGGTCAGGTCACATTTCTTTGGTGATAATTTTTATTGAAAATTAATCAGTACTAAAATTAAATGATCTGTGGTTGTGTGGAATTTCTTAAATTTGATTTTTCGGTCTATTTCCAAAATCCAGAACGTCAAATTATCGACGTGTGAATCATAACTAAATTTTTTTGAAAAATCTCTTCCAGTTTCTTTGATTTATTATTAAAAAACATTGTTTTGGTTTTTTGTGTATAATGTGTTAAAGTGTAGTTTTTGCAGTTCTAGGAAATCATTATTTTGGTTTTTGGTGAAAATATTTGGGAGTCGTAGAGAATGAATTTTTAAAATTTTCGTTTCTTCAAGTGTTTGCATTTTTAAATTTTTTAAATTGTCAATTTTTCGATTTTTTTGATTCGTGCATTTTCGATTTTACAGTCTTTTCATTTGCAGCTTCTAGATTTTTAAATTTTTATATATTTTATTTTTTTGTATTTAATTCCCAGATTTTTTTTACGATTTCTCAGTTTGTTTCTTCAATTTTTAGACTTGCAATATTTCGAGTTTGCACTTTTTCCATTTACAGTTTTTATTTGTACAATTTTTCGATTTTTCAATTTTTCATTTTTTGAATTGCTTCTTGTTCTATTTGCAGTTTTTTGATTTTCTGTTTTCTTTTTTAATTTTTATTTTTGTGATTTTAAAATTTGCCAATTTTTTCATAATACAATTTCTTGTTTTCGGTTTTCAAGTTTTTAAAGGTTTTGATTTATCTTTTTTTTTGTAATTTTCAGTGTTTAATATTTAATTTTTTTTTGATTTTTCAGTTTTGAATATTTTTCATTTTTTCCATTTCCCAATTTTCGATTTTGCAGTTCGAAATAATCCAAAATTTCCTAGTTTACAATTTTTCAAAAATCTGAAAAATCAACACTGAAAAAATGAAAAAGTAAATATACCGGGAACTCAAAAAAATGAGAATCAAGAAATTAAAAAATCTAAAAGTTGAAAAATCGGAAATTCGCAAAATCATTAAACTGAAAAATCTCAAATTAGAAAAAAAAAATCAAGAAGTCGAAAAATTAGAAACATCAAATGTCAAAAAGACCATAAATTAAAAAGTAGTATGAATGAAAAATTTAAAATTCGAAAACTGAAAAATTCGTACCTTAAAAATCGAAAAATTTATACTTACTGAAAACTAGAAAAATTGCAAAATAGTAAAGAAACAAAAAACAAAAATTCAAACTATCCGAATTGAACAATCTAAAAATGAAATTATTAAGTTGAAAAATTGAAAAGACAAAAAATGGTACAATTGAAAACGTGTATTTTTCTTTATTTTACTTATTTAATTATTTATTTATTTATTACATATTTCAAATGAAAACTAGAAAAATCGTAAATGAAAAACTATATAAACAAAAAATTGAAAAATTATGAAACTGAAAAATCTAAAATTGAAAAATTGAAAGTTGAAAGTCGAAAAATGGAAAAATCCAAAAATTGAAAATTTTCACAATGAATAAAAAATACAGAAAGTCGAATAAATGAAAAAGTTCTAAAATTCAATAATTGAAAAATGGAAAAATTCTAAAATAGTAAAATTGAAAACTCAAACATTTTAAAAATTATAATTATCATTGCATATTTAAATTGAAAATTAGAAAAATCTAAAATTGAGAAAACGAAAATTAATAAATCTAAAATTAAAAAATTTAATACCGAAAAATTGAAAATTTGACCTGACTTTACTTGATCTGAGCTGACCTGAAACGAAAAATTTCAAATCGGAAAATTGAAGACATGAAAAATTGAAAATCGGTGAAACTGCAAATCTGAAAACTGAAACATCCGTAAGTTGGAAAATTGGGAAATTTTAAATGAAAACTGGAGGAGTTGAGTACTGTAAAATTGAAGGAATAAAAGGAAATGGAAAATTGAAAAATTGCAAATCGAAAAATTGAAAACAAGATCAGAACATTGGAAAATTGAAAAATTTGTAAAATTAGAAACCGAAAAATTAAAAATCGAATAAGTGAAAAATTTTTAAATTCCAGTAATTGAAGAATGGAGAAATTCTGAATTCGTAATATTGAGAAATTGAAAAATTTTGAAAAATTATACCCAATTATTCTCACATATATAAAATTAAAACGCGAAAATTTGCAAATTATTAATTGAAGAAATCAAAATTGAAAATGCATGAAACTGAAAAATGAAAAATTGAAAAAATGAAAAATTTAAATTGAAAACAGAAAATCTGCAGATCGGAAAACTGAAAAATTCCACTTCGAAAAATAAAAAAATTATAAAACCATCAAATGTTAAAAATACCATAAATTAAAAAGTAGTATGAATGAAAAATTAAAAGTCGAAAATGAAAAATTCGTACCTTAAAAATCGAAAAATTTATATTTATTGAAAACTAGAAAAATTGTAAAATAATAAAGAAACAAAAACTTAAAAACAAAAAATCAAACTATCTGAATTGAACAATCTAAAAATCGATAGATCGTCAAATTATTAAGTTGGAAAATTGAAAAGACAAACAATGGTACAATTGAAAAAGTGTATTTTTCTTTATTTTACTTATTTAATTATTTATTTATTCATTACATATTTCAAATGAAAACTAGAAAAATCGTAAATCAAAAACTACATAAACAAAAAATTGAAAAATTATGAAACTGAAAAATCTAAAATTGAAAAACTGAAAGTTGAAAGTCGAAAAATGGAAAAATCCAAAAGTTGAAAATTTTCACAATGAATAAAAAATAAAGAAAGTCGAATAAATGAAAAAGTTCTAAAATTCAATAATTGAAAAATGGAAAAATTCTAAAGTCGTAAAATTAGAAAAATTGCAATTCAAAAATTGATGAAACGAAACATTGACAAATGGAGAACCTCAACGATCTAAAATTGAAAAAATGAAAATTAATAAACCTAAAATTAAAAAATTGAAAACTGAAATAATGAAAAACCCAAAAATTGTAAATTTTCACATTATCAAAAAGAAAAATTATAAATAAACATATTTTAAAATTCAATAACTGAAAAATGGAAAAATTCTAAAATAGTAAAATTGAAAACTCAAACATTTTAAAAATTTAATTATCATTACATATTTAAATTGACAATTAGAAAAATCTAAAATTGAGAAAACGAAAATTAATAAATCTAAAATTAAAAAATTTAATACCGAAAAATTGAAAATTTGACCTGACTTTACTTGATCTGAGCTGACCTGAAACGAAAAATTTCAAATCGGAAAATTGAAGACATGAAAAATTGTAAATCGGTGAAACTGCAAAATCTGAAAACTGAAACATCCAAAAGTTGGAAAATTGGGAAATTTTAAATGAAAACTGGAGGAGTTGAGTCCCGTAAAATTGAAGGAATAAAAGGAAATGGAAAATTGAAAAATTGCAAATCGAAAAATTGATAACAAAATCAGAACATTGGAAAATTGAAAAATTTGTAAAATTAGAAACCGAAAAATTAAAAGTCGAATAAGTGAAAAATTTTTAAATTCCAATAATTAAAGAATGGAGAAATTCTGAATTCGTAATATTGAGAAATTGAAAAATTTTGAAAAATTATACCCAATTATTCTCACATATGTCAAATTAAAACTAGAAAAATTGCAAATCAATAATAATTGAAGAAATCAAAATTGAAAATTCATGAAACTGAAAAATGAAAAATTGAAAAAATGAAAAATAGAAATTGAAAACAGAAAATCTGCAGATCGAAAAACTGAAAAATTCCACTTCGAAAAATAAAAAAAATATAAAACCATCAAATGTTAAATATACCATAAATTAAAAAGTAGTATGAATGAAAAATTAAAAGTCGAAAATGAAAAATTCGTACCTTAAAAATCGAAAAATTTATATTTATTGAAAACTAGAAAAATTGTAAAATAGTAAAAAAACAAAAACTTAAAAACAAAAAATCAAACTATCTGAATTGAACAATCTAAAAATCGATAGATCGTCAAATTATTAAGTTGGAAAATTGAAAAGACAAACAATGGTACAATTGAAAAAGTGTATTTTTCTTTATTTTACTTATTTAATTATTTATTTATTCATTACATATTTCAAATGAAAACTAGAAAAATCGTAAATCAAAAACTACATAAACAAAAAATTGAAAAATTATGAAACTGAAAAATCTAAAATTGAAAAACTGAAAGTTGAAAGTCGAAAAATGGAAAAATCCAAAAGTTGAAAATTTTCACAATGAATAAAAAATAAAGAAAGTCGAATAAATGAAAAAGTTCTAAAATTCAATAATTGAAAAATGGAAAAATTCTAAAATAGTAAAATTGAAAACTCAAACATTTTAAAAATTATAATTATCATTGCATATTTAAATTGAAAATTAGAAAAATCTAAAATTGAGAAAACGAAAATTAATAAATCTAAAATTAAAAAATTTAATACCGAAAAATTGAAAATTTGACCTGACTTTACTTGATCTGAGATGACCTGAAACGAAAAATTTCAAATCGGAAAATTGAAGACATGAAAAACTGTAAATCTGTGAAACTGCAAAATCTGAAAACTTAAACATCCAAAAGTTGGAAAATTGGGAAATTTTATATGAAAACTGGAGGAGTTGAGTACCGTAAAATTGAAGGAATAAAAGGAAATGGAAAATTGAAAAATTGCAAATCGAAAAATTGAAAACAAAATCAGAACATTGGAAAATTGAAAAATTGTAAAATTAGAAACCGAAAAATTAAAAGTCGAATAAGTGAAAAATTTTTAAATTCCAATAATTAAAGAATGGAGAAACTCTGAATTCGTAATAATGAGAAATTGAAAAATTTTGAAAAATTATACCCGATTATTGTCACATATGTAAAATTAAAACTAGAAAATTTGCAAATTAATAATTGAAGAAATCAGAATTGAAAATTCATGAAACTGAAAAATGAAAAATTGAAAAAATGAAAAATTGAAATTGAAAACAGAAAATCTGCAGATCGAAAAACTGAAAAATTCCACTTCGAAAAATAAAAAAATTATAAAACCATCAAATGTTAAAAATACCATAAATTAAAAAGTAGTATGAATGAAAAATTAAAAGTCGAAAATGAAAAATTCGTACCTTAAAAATCGAAAAATTTATATTTATTGAAAACTAGAAAAATTGTAAAATAGTAAAGAAACAAAAACTTAAAAACAAAAAATCAAACTATCTGAATTGAACAATCTAAAAATCGATAGATCGTCAAATTATTAAGTCGGAAAATTGAAAAGACAAACAATGGTACAATTGAAAAAGTGTATTTTTCTTTATTTTACTTATTTAATTATTTATTTATTCATTACATATTTCAAATGAAAACTAGAAAAATCGTAAATCAAAAACTACATAAACAAAAAATTGAAAAATTATGAAACTGAAAAATCTAAAATTGAAAAACTGAAAGTTGAAAGTCGAAAAATGGAAAAATCCAAAAGTTGAAAATTTTCACAGTGAATAAAAAATAAAGAAAGTCGAATAAATGAAAAAGTTCTAAAATTCAATAATTGAAAAATGGAAAAATTCTAAAATAGTAAAATTGAAAACTCAAACATTTTAAAAATTATAATTATCATTGCATATTTAAATTGAAAATTAGAAAAATCTAAAATTGAGAAAACGAAAATTAATAAATCTAAAATTAAAAAATTTAATACCGAAAAATTGAAAGTTTGACCTGACTGCTTGATCTGAGCTGACCTGAAACGAAAAATTTCAAATCGGAAAATTGAAGACATGAAAAATTGAAAATCGGTGAAACTGCAAATCTGAAAACTGAAACATCCAAAAGTTGGAAAATTGGGAAATTTTAAATGAAAACTGGAGGAGTTGAGTACCGTAAAATTGAAGGAATAAAAGGAAATGGAAAATTGAAAAATTGAAAACAAAATCAGAACATTGGAAAATTGAAAAATTTGTAAAATTAGAAACCGAAAAATTAAAAGTCGAATATGTGAAAAATTTTTAAATTCCAATAATTAAAGAATGGAGAAATTCTGAATTCGCAATATTGAGAAATTGAAAAATTTTGAAAAATTATACCCAATTATTCTCACATATGTCAAATTAAAACTAGAAAAATTGCAAATCAATAATTGAAGAAATCAAAATTGAAAATTCATGAAACTGAAAAATGAAAAATTGAAATTGAAAACAGAAAATCTGCAGATCGAAAAACTGAAAAATTCCACTTCGAAAAATAAAAAAATTATAAAACCAGTAAATAAAGAAAATAAAGACCGAAACGAAAAATTGCAAATCTAAAAATTGAAGAAATAAAAAACCGAAAAATTGAAAAAATCAAAATTGGAAAAGCAAAAAATTACAAAATCAAAACACTGAAAAATCGAATAATTGAAAAAATAAAGAAAATAAAAAACGCAAACGAAAAATTTCAAATTGAAGAACTGTAGAAAGTCAAAAATCGCAAACATCGCCGAGAGAAGTTCTCTCCAAACAACCTTCGACAAATTTTTAATTTTTGTCACTCGACTTGGCACTTGTATCTCCCCGAATCTCGGAATTCGATCCAGTCGATCGAGTTACCGTAAATTATCACGTTCTAGTTTTTCGAGAGATTTGATTAAAAATCGTGCCGCCCATTTCGTGAACACGATCACTTTTCCGACCGTGTTGAGTTACGAATTTCCAGTGTTGGCTACTTGGGTGTTCACTCGCGTCAGCTCGGGTTTCAAAACAACGAGGAAATCGATCCTTTTCCTCTCGTTTCTTCGTTTCGCCGCAAAACCGAAGGTCGGATCGATATCGACAGCGAATATCAAAAGCGTGATTATGATAATTACAAGCGTTCGTAATACGACGGAATGAAAAGAACCGACTTGTATACAATATCCGTATTGAATAATATTTTTCGAGACGGTGGTAATGATGGGTCGTGTCTTCCTCTTCAATGGGTCTAATGACCACCTTACATCGGAAGATGCTACGGCTATACTTTCATCTACCACCACCCTATTGTCGTAAACACCGCACAAATATTTATTTTTTCCAGTATTTTTTTAATCACTTTATCTTTAGCGCGTAATAATATGGTTTCGGGGAGAGGGTTTCTTCGTTTTTACTGACATGCTATGGGGCGAGGAGGGGGGTGTTTTGACGGGTGTTCATCCAGCTCTATGGTCGGGTGATGGGAAAAGTAGGGGTTCTTTAATATTGACGGGTACATGTATGGAATTGTTCGATTTTCGGCGGCCCTCTCCGTTTTCTACGTCGATGGTCCCTCTGATTGCTTCGGCTTCAATCAGATAATTATTGATTGAACCCGATCAAACACCCACGCCCTCAATGTCTTCATATAACCGGGAAGTGACCGTTTTGTTTACACTTTGCCCATTCCGTCCACCCTGTAGCCGGCGTTCTTTTTTAATCTTCCTCCTCTCTAAAATTATAGCAGCGCTCGATCTTGAGCTATTAAGAAAAATGGCCTTGCACGATCGCCGGCACTAGTTTACTAGTTTAATATGTCAGGTAGGAACGAACTACCTAATCATAACACACACACAAAAAGAAGCTGAAAAAGCGGCGTTAAAATAACGTTGGGTAATATACCGACTTTTTGCCGAAGAAGAATGAAGAAGGGGAGACGTCTGGTCGCGTTTTCGCCGATGTCGGTGAATCTGCTGGGTCACTATAAGTAATGTAACCGTCGAAAGCACCTGCACTTTTGAATAAAACTTTTCTTCATTTAGATAAATTTACATTTGTTACGAGATCGGCGATTAAAAGGACGATAGCGATGCGAGGGAGATAAACGTGCAACCCCAGGAAATTTAGTGTTTATTTGTTAAATAGAAGGACCTACTTACAAATCAAGCAACTAACGAAACAATTTTTGACGGGTCGTAATTAAATTTGACACCAGTTTCTGTTTTGACATTTTCAATGTAAAAAGGGCACTTTACATCTTGTTTTCTTTAATCACAATTACCCTCTCAGTGTCATACTGTACAAAAGTTTATATACTTGGAAAGCGAATTTTTCGAAAAGCTTGCTCCCAGAACAGCAACAGGCAAATTTTAGAATTTTTTTATGGGTTTTTAGGCAGTTTCCAAAATCCATAATTTTCAATATGAAATTTTCGACCATTTTTTGCCTAACTAGAATATTTTTTTATGCATTCCAACATTTAAAAGCAATTTTCGGCATAAGCACTTTTCCAAATCGCCAATGAAATATAGCGATTTTTGTACTATTTTTGACTTTTTTTGGACTGTCTAAACAATTTAGAATCAATTTTTTCTCATTTCAAAATTACCAAATGGGAATTTCGGCTTAATTTTTTGGAAAATTTCGACCATATTTTCAAAATCGCATAATGCATTTGACGATTTTAAGAATTTCTCAAAAAATTTTTTTTTATTTCGAATTTTTCGATGATCTTGGTTTCAAACGATCAATACGCTGTGTTTGTCGATTAGGTGATTAAGGTTTATATTTCAGAATTTGGACTGTAGACAAAATCAAAATTTTTCAATATGAAATTTTCAACCATTTTTGACCAACTTAAAAAATTAATTAAAGCATTTTTTAAGGATTCCGGCCTCCAAAAGCAATTTTCGACTTAATTTCTTGGAAAATTCCTACCATTTTCCAAAATCGCCAAATGAAATGTAACGATTTTTGTAATTTCTTAAAAAATTTGACTTTCAAAACGAGTTTTTTGAAAATCTTGCTTCTAGACTAACAACAAATATGAAATTTTCGAACATTTTTTGCTTAACTAGAACATTTTTTTATGCATTCCAACCTTGGAAAGCAACTTTCGGCCTAATTTTTTGGAACATTCTTAGCACTTTTCCAAATCACCAATGAAATATAGCGATTTTTGTACTATTTTTGACTTTTTTGGACGGTCTAAACAATTTAGAATCAATTTTTTTCTTATTTCAAAATTACCAAATGGGATTTTTTGTAGATCCCGACCACCAGAAGCTATTTTCGGCTTAGTTCCTTGGAAAATTACTACCATATTTTCAGAATCGCTAAATGGATGGCGATTTTTAGATTGTTTTAAAATTTTGACTGGATTTTTATGCGAATTCCAAATTTTCAATACAAAATTTTCGGCCAATTTCGAAACTTACCAAATGGGAATTTCGGTTTAATTTTGTGGAAAATTTCGACCATTTTTTTAAAATCGCATAATGCGTTTGACGATTTTAAGAATTTCTCAAAAAATTTTATTTTGATTTCGAATTTTTCGATGATCTTGGTTCCAGACGATCAATACGCTGTGTTTGTCGATTAGGTGATTAAGGTTTATATTTCAGAATTTGGACTGTAGACAAAATCAAAATTTTTCAATATGAAATTTTTGACCAATTTTGACCAACTTAGAAAATTAATTAAAGCATTTTTTAAGGATTCCGGCCTCCAAAAGCAATTTTCGACTTAATTTCTTGGAAAATTTCTACCATTTTCCAAAATCGCCAAATGAAATGTAACGATTTTTGTCATTTTTTTAAAAATTTTACTTTCAAAACGAGTTTTTTGAAAATCTTGTTTCCAATTTTTTTCTGATTTCAAAATTACTAAATGGGATGTTTTGTAGATTCCGAGCACCAGAGGCTATTTTCGGCTTAGTTTCTTGGAAAATTACTACCATATTTTCAGAATCACCAAATGGATGGCGATTTTTAGGTTGTTTTAAAATTTTGACTGGATTTTTAGGCGAATTCCAAATTTTCAATACAAAATTTTCGGGCAATTTCGAAACTTAATTTTTTAGGAAATTTCGACCATTTTTTCAAAATCGCATTATGCATTTGACGATTTTAAGAATTTCTCAAAAAATTTGATTTTGATATCGAATTTTTCGACGATCTTGGTTCCAGACCATCAATACGCTGTGTTTGTCGATTCAGGTGATTACGATTTATATTTCAGAATTTGGACTTTGGACAAAATCAAAATTTTTCAATATAAAATTTTCGACGATTTTTGACTAATTTAGAAAATTAATTCAAGCATTTTTTTAAGCATTCCGGCCTCCAAAAGCAATTTTCGACTTAATTTCTTGGGAAATTCCTACCATTTCCCAAAATCGCCAAATGAAATGTAACGATTTTTGTAATTTTTTTAAAATTTTGACTTTCAAAACGAGTTTTTTGAAAATCTTGGTTCCAATTTTTTTCTGATTTTAAAATTACTAAATGGGATGTTTTGTAGATTCCGAGCACCAGAAGCTATTTTCGGCTTAGTTTCTTGGAAAATTACTACCATATTTTCAGAATCTCCAAATGGATGGCGATTTTTAGGTTGTTTTAAAATTTTGACTGGATTTTTAGGCGAATTCCAAATTTTCAATACAAAATTTTCGGCCTATTTCGAAACTTACCAAATGGGAATTTTGTGTAGATTCCGGCTTCCGGAAGCCATTTTCGGCTAAATTTTTTGGAAAATTTCGACGATTTTTTCAAAATCGCAAATTGAATTTGACAATTTTTAGAATTTCTCAAAAAATTTGGTTTTGATTTCGAATTTTTCTATGATCTTGGTTCCAGACGATCAATACGCTGTGTTGATTCCAGAACATCAACACGATATATGTTTGGATTCAGTTCGTCCATATATATGTTTCAGAACTTTCTGTGGATTTTTAGGCAAATTTTTCAAACTAAAAATTTTTTTAACGCAGTTTTCGTAGATTTTTCGACCAATCCACAAAATTACCATATGAGATTTTTTTGTAGATTCCGAAATCCAGAATCCTTTTCAGCTTCATTTCTTCGGAATTTCTAAGTTTTCCAAAATCGCCAAATGGAATATAACGATTTCTAGAATTTTTTAGTAATTTTGACTTTGAAAGAGAATTTTTCGAACGTGCTCTTGGGGATCTCTTGTTTTGCTTTTACAGTAGTTTGAAAAATCTCGATCGTCCCTTGAGTCCGATTTTTGAAATAATTTTAAAGAATCATGTGATCCACTATTTTCGGCTTCATTTCTTAATAAATTCCTATCATTTTTCCAGAATCGCCAAACCAAATATGGCAATTTATACACTTTCTTAAAAAATCGGATTTCGAAAACGAATTTTTCGAAAAATGTTTTTGAATTCAGTCATCGAAAGTTTTTGCGAATTTTTAAGCAACTTTTTCAAAATCCAAATTTTCGAAAATTACCAAAGGGATTTTTGTAGGTTACAACTTTTAGCTTCATTTTTTCGAAAATTTCCACCATTTTCCAGAATCGCCAAATGAATTTAGCATCTCTTGGAATTTTTCAAAAAATTTTACGTTGGTCCTAAATCTACATGCTATCTTTTTCGATTCAGCTCGTCGAGATCCCATATTTCAGAATTATTTGTGGATTTTTAGGTATCTTTTTCAAAATTCAAATTTTTCAGTGCCCTCTCATTACGAAATTTTCAATCATTTTTCGATCCACTTCGAAAGTGACAACATGGTTTTTGTAGTTTTTGGGTTCATTTCTTGGACAATCTTGAAATTCTTGGCCCCAAACCGTCAATACACTGTTTGTAAAAAATTTTTGGATATGAAATTTTCGACCATTTTTTGCCTAACTAGAACATTTTTTTATGCATTCCAACCTTTAAAAGCAATTTTCGGCCTAATTTTTTGGAACATACCTAGCACTTTTCCAAATCGGCAATGAAATATAGCGATTTTTGTACTATTTTTGACTTTTTTTGGACTGTCTAAACAATTTAGAATCAATTTTTTCTTATTTCAAAATTACCAAATGGGATTTTTTGTAGATTCCGGCTTCCGGAAGCCATTTTCGGCTAAATTTTTTGGAAAATTTCGACGATTTTTTCAAAATCGCAATATGAATTTGACGATTTTCAGAGTTTCTCAAAAAATTTGATTTTGATTTCAATGATCTTGGTTCCAGACGATCAATACGCTGTGTTTGTCAATTCAGGTGATTAAGATTTTTATTTCAGAATTTGGACTGTGGACAAAATCAAAATTTTTCAATATGAAATTTTGGAGCATTTTTGACTAACTTCGAAAATTAATTAAAGCATTTTTTTAAGCATTCCGGCCTCCAAAACCAATTTTCGACTTAATTTCTTGGAAAATTCCTACCATTTTCCAAAATCGCCAAATGAAATGTAATGATTTTTGGAATTTTTAAAAATTTTGACTTTCAAAACGAGTTTTTTGAAAATCTTGGTTCCAGACCATCAACACGATATATTTTTCGATTCAGTTCGTCGATATTTTGAAAGTTTCAGAACTTTCTGTGGATTTTTAGGCAAATTTTTCAAAACTAAAAATTTTTTTAATGCAGTTTTCGTAGATTTTTCGACCAATCCACAAAATTACCATATGAGATTTTTTTGTAGATTCCGTCCTCTAGAATCCTTTTCAGCTTCATTTCTTCGAAATTTTTAAGTTTTCCAAAATCGCCAAATAGAATATAACGATTTCTAGAATGTTTTAGTAATTTTGACTTTGAAAGAGAATTTTTCGAACGTTCTCTTGGGGATCTCTTGTTTTGCTTTTACAGTAGTTTGAAAAGTCTCTTTGAGTCCGGTTTTTGAAATAATTTTAAAGAATCATGGGATCCCCTATTTTCGGCTTCATTTCTTCATAAATTCCTATCATTTTTCCAGAATCGCCAAACCAAATATGGCAATTTATACACTTTCTTAAAAAATCGGATTTCGAAAACGAATTTTTCCAAAAATGTTTTTGAATTCAGTCATCGAGAGTTTTTGCGGATTTTTAAACAATTTTTTCAAAATCAAAATTTTTTTTATGAAATTTTCGACCATTTTTTAACCATTTTTGTCCAAAGGAATTTTTGTAGGTTACAACTTTTAGGTTCATTTTTTCGAAAATTTCCACCATTTTCCACAATCGCCAAATGAATTTAGCAACTCTTCGAATTTTTCTAAAAATTTACGTTGGTCCTAAATCTACATGCTATCTTTTTCGATTCAGCTCGTCGAGATTCATATTTCAGAATTTTTTGTGGATTTTTGGGTATCTTTTTCAAAATTCAAATTTTTCAGTGCCTTCTCATTACGAAATTTTCAACCATTTTTCGATCCACTTCGAAAATGACCACATGGTTTTTGTAGTTTTTGGGTTCATTTCTAGGAAAATCTTGAAATTCTTGGCCCCAAACCGTCAATACACTATGTTTGTAAAAAAATTTTGGGTATGAAATTTTCGACCATTTTTTGCCTAACTAGAACATTTTTTTATGCATTCCAACCTTTAAAAGCAATTTTCGGCCTAATTTTTTGGAACATTCCTAGCATTTTTCCAAATCGCTAATGAAATATAGCGATTTTTGTACTATTTTTGAATTTTTCTGGACGGTCTAAACAATTTAGAATCAATTTTTTTCTTATTACAAAATTACCAAATGGGATTTTTTGTAGATTCCGACCACCAGAAGCTATTTTCGGCTTAGTTTCTTGGAAAATTACTACCATATTTTCAGAAGCGCCAAATGGATGGCGATTTTTAGATTGTTTTAAAATTTTGACTGGATTTTTAGGCGAATTACAAATTTTCAATACAAAATTTTTGGCCAATTTCGAAACTTACCAAATGGGAATTTTGTGTAGATTCCGGCTTCCGGAAGCCATTTTCGGCTAAATCTTTTGGAAAATTTCGACCATTTTTTTCAAAATCGCAAAATGAATTTGACGATTTTGAGAATTTGTCAAAAAATTTGATTTTGGTATCGAATTTTTCGACGATCTTGGTTCCAGACCATCAATCAATACGCTGTGTTTGTCGATTCAGGTGATTAAGATTTATATTTCAGAATTTAGACTTTCGACAAAATCAAAATTTTTCAATATGAAATTTTCGACCATTTTTGACCAACTTAGAAAATTAATTAAAGCACTTTTTAAGGATTCCGGCCTCCAAAAGCAATTTTCGACTTAATTTCTTGGAAAATTCCTACCATTTTCCAAAATCGCCAAATGAAATGTAACGATTGTTGGAATTTTTTTAAAATTTTGACTTTCAAAACGAGTTTTTTGAAAATCTTGGTTCTAGACCATCAACACGATATATTTTTCGGTTCAGTTCGTCGATATTTTTAAAGTTTCAGAACTTTCTGTGGATTTTTAGGCAAATTTTTCAAACTAAAATTTTTTAATGCAGTTTTCATAGATTTTTCGACCAATCCACAAAATTATCGTATGAGATTTTTTTGTAGATTCCGTCCTCTAGAATCCTTTCAGCTTCATTTCTTCGGAATTTCTAAGTTTTCCAAAATCGCCAAATGGAATATAACGATTTCTAGAATTTTTTAGTGATTTTGACTTTGAAAGAGAATTTTTCAAACGTGCTCTTGGGGATCTCTTGTTTTGCTTTTACAGTAGTTTGAAAAATCTCGATGGTCCCTTGAGTCCGGTTTTTGAAATAATTTTAAAGAATCATGGGATCCCCTATTTTCGGCTTCATTTCTTCATAAATTCCTATCATTTGTCCAGAATCGCCAAACCAAATATGGCAATTTATACACTTTCTTAAAAAATCGGATTTCGAAAACGAATTTTTCGAAAAATGTTTTTGAATTCAGTCATCGAGATATATATTTCAGAGTTTTTGTGGATTTTTAAGCAACTTTTTCAAAATCCAAATTTCTTTTTAAATTTAAATTTTTCGGCCAATCTACAAAATTACCTTATGAGATTTTTTTGTAGATTCCGACCTCTAGAATACTTTCAGCTTCATTTCTTCGGAATTTCTAAGTTTTCCAAAATCGCCAAATGGAATATAACGATTTCTAGAATTTTTTGGTAATTTTGACAGAGAATTTTTCGAACGTGCTCTTGGGGATCTCTTGTCTTGCTTTTACAGTAGTTTGAAAAATCTCAATGGCCCCTTGAGTCCGGTTTTTGAAATAATTTTAACGAATCATGGGATCCCCCATTTTCGGCTTCATTTCTTCATAAATTCCTATCATTTTTCCAGAGTCGCCAAACATAATATGGCAATTTCTACACTTTCTTAAAAAATCGGATTTCGAAAACGAATATTTCGAAAAATGTTTTTGAATTCAGTCATCGAGAGTTTTTAAGCAACTTTTTCGAAATCCAAATTTCTTTTTATGAAATTTTCGACCATTTTTTAATCATTTTCTAAAATTACCAAAGGGATTTTTGTAGGTTACAACTTTTAGCTTCATTTTTTCGAAAATTTCCACCATTTTCCAGAATCTCCAAATGAATTTAGCATCTCTTGGAATTTTTCAAAAAATTTTACGTTGGTCCTAAATCTACATGCTATCTTTTTTGATTCAGCTCGTCGAGATTCATATTTCAGAATTTTTTGTGGATTTTTAGGTATCGTTTTCAAAATTCAAATTTTTCAGTGCCTCCTCATTACGAAATTTTCAACCATTTTTCGATCCACTTCGAAAGTGACAACATGGTTTTTGTAGTTCTTGGGTTCATTTCTTGGAAAATCTTGAAATTCTTGGCCCCAAACAGTCAATACACTATGTTTGTAAAAAATTTTTGGATATGAAATTTTAGACCATTTTTTGCCTAACTAGAACATTTTTTTATGCATTCCAACCTTTAAAAGCAATTTTCGGCCTAATTTTTTGGAACATTCCTAGCATTTTTCCAAATCGCTAATGAAATATAGCGATTTTTGTACTATTTTTGACTTTTTTTGGACCGTCTAAACAGTTTAGAATCAATTTTTCTTATTTCAAAATTACCAAGTGGGATTTTTTGTAGATCCCGACCACCAGAAGCTATTTTCCGCTTAGTTCCTTGGAAAATTACTACCATATTTTCAGAATCGCCAAATGGATGGCGATTTTTGGGTTGTTTTAAAATTTTGACTGGATTTTTAGGCGAATTCCAAATTTTCAATACAAAATTTTCGGCCAATTTCGAAACTTACCAAACGGGAATTTTATGTACATTCCGGCTTCCGGAAGTCATTTTCGGCTTAATTTTTTGGAAAATTTCGATCATTTTTTCAAAATGGCAAAATGAATTTGACGATTTTCAGAATTTCTCAAAAAATTTGATTTTGATTTCGAATTTTTCGATGCTCTTGGTTTCAGACGATCAATACGCTGTGTTTGTCGATTCAGGTGATTACGATTTATATTTCAGAATTTGGACTTTCGACAAAATCAAAATGTTTCAATATGAAATTTTCGACGATTTTTGACTAACTTAGAAAATTAGTTAAAGCATTTTTTAAGGATTCCGGCCTCCAAAAGCAATTTTCGACTTAATTTCTTGGAAAATTCCTACCATTTTCCAAAATCGCCAAATGAAATGTAACGATTGTTGGAATTTTTTTAAAATTTTGACTTTCAAAACGAGTTTTTTGAAAATCTTGTTTCTAGACCATCAACACGATATATTTTTCGGTTCAGTTCGTCGATATTTTTAAAGTTTCAGAACTTTCTGTGGATTTTTAGGCAAATTTTTCAAACTAAAATTTTTTAATGCAGTTTTCATAGATTTTTCGACCAATCCACAAAATTACCGTATGAGATATTTTTGTAGATTCCGACTTCTAGAATCCTTTTCAGCTTCATTCCTTCGTAATTTCTAAGTTTTCCAAAATCGCCAAATGGAATATAACGATTTCTAGAATTTTTTAGTGATTTTGACTTTGAAAGAGAATTTTTCAAACGTGCTCTTGGGGATCTCTTGTTTTGCTTTTACAGTAGTTTGAAAAATCTCGATGGTCCCTTGAGTCCGGTTTTTGAAATAATTTTAAAGAATCATGGGATCCCCTATTTTCGGCTTCATTTCTTCATAAATTCCTATCATTTGTCCAGAATCGCCAAACCAAATATGGCAATTTATACACTTTCTTAAAAAATCGGATTTCGAAAACGAATTTTTCGAAAAATGTTTTTGAATTCATTCATCGAGAGTTTTTGCGGATTTTTAAGCAACTTTTTCAAAATCCAAATTTCTTTTTATGAAATTTTCGACCATTTTTTAATCATTTTCTAAAATTACCAAAGGGATTTTTGTAGGTTACAACTTTTAGCTTCATTTTTTCGAAAATTTCCACCATTTTCCAGAATCGCCAAATGAATTTAGCAACTCTTCGAATTTTTCAAACAATTTTACGTTGGTCCTAAATCTACATGCTATCTTTTTTGATTCAGCTCGTCGAGATTCATATTTCAGAATTTTTTGTGGATTTTTAGGTATCGTTTTCAAAATTCAAATTTTTCAGTGCCTCCTCATTACGAAATTTTTAACCATTTTTCGATCCACTTCGAAAATGACCACATGGTTTTTGTAGTTCTTGGGTTCATTTCTTGGAAAATCTTGAAATTCTTGGCCCCAAACAGTCAATACACTATGTTTGTAAAAAATTTTTGGATATGAAATTTTAGACCATTTTTTGCCCAACTAGAACATTTTTTTATGCATTCCAACCTTTAAAAGCAATTTTCGGCCTAATTTTTTGGAACATTCCTAGCACTTTTCCAAATCGCTAATGAAATATAGCGATTTTTGTACTATTTTTGACTTTTTTTGGACCGTCTAAACAGTTTAGAATCAATTTTTCTTATTTCAAAATTACCAAGTGGGATTTTTTGTAGATCCCGACCACCAGAAGCTATTTTCCGCTTAGTTCCTTGGAAAATTACTACCATATTTTCAGAATCGCCAAATGGATGGCGATTTTTGGGTTGTTTTAAAATTTTGACTGGATTTTTAGGCGAATTCCAAATTTTCAATACAAAATTTTCGGCCAATTTCGAAACTTACCAAACGGGAATTTTATGTACATTCCGGCTTCCGGAAGTCATTTTCGGCTTAATTTTTTGGAAAATTTCGATCATTTTTTCAAAATGGCAAAATGAATTTGACGATTTTCAGAATTTCTCAAAAAATTTGATTTTGATTTCGAATTTTTCGATGCTCTTGGTTTCAGACGATCAATACGCTGTGTTTGTCGATTCAGGTGATTACGATTTATATTTCAGAATTTGGACTTTCGACAAAATCAAAATGTTTCAATATGAAATTTTCGACGATTTTTGACTAACTTAGAAAATTAGTTAAAGCATTTTTTAAGGATTCCGGCCTCCAAAAGCAATTTTCGACTTAATTTCTTGGAAAATTCCTACCATTTTCCAAAATCGCCAAATGAAATGTAACGATTGTTGGAATTTTTTTAAAATTTTGACTTTCAAAACGAGTTTTTTGAAAATCTTGTTTCTAGACCATCAACACGATATATTTTTCGGTTCAGTTCGTCGATATTTTTAAAGTTTCAGAACTTTCTGTGGATTTTTAGGCAAATTTTTCAAACTAAAATTTTTTAATGCAGTTTTCATAGATTTTTCGACCAATCCACAAAATTACCGTATGAGATATTTTTGTAGATTCCGACTTCTAGAATCCTTTTCAGCTTCATTCCTTCGTAATTTCTAAGTTTTCCAAAATCGCCAAATGGAATATAACGATTTCTAGAATTTTTTAGTGATTTTGACTTTGAAAGAGAATTTTTCAAACGTGCTCTTGGGGATCTCTTGTTTTGCTTTTACAGTAGTTTGAAAAATCTCGATGGTCCCTTGAGTCCGGTTTTTGAAATAATTTTAAAGAATCATAGGATCCCCTATTTTCGGCTTCATTTCTTCATAAATTCCTATCATTTGTCCAGAATCGCCAAACCAAATATGGCAATTTATACACTTTCTTAAAAAATCGGATTTCGAAAACGAATTTTTCGAAAAATGTTTTTGAATTCAGTCATCGAGATATATATTTCAGAGTTTTTGTGGATTTTTAAGCAACTTTTTCAAAATCCAAATTTCTTTTTAAATTTAAATTTTTCGGCCAATCTACAAAATTACCTTATGAGATTTTTTTGTAGATTCCGACCTCTAGAATACTTTCAGCTTCATTTCTTCGGAATTTCTAAGTTTTCCAAAATCGCCAAATGGAATATAACGATTTCTAGAATTTTTTGGTAATTTTGACAGAGAATTTTTCGAACGTGCTCTTGGGGATCTCTTGTCTTGCTTTTACAGTAGTTTGAAAAATCTCAATGGCCCCTTGAGTCCGGTTTTTGAAATAATTTTAACGAATCATGGGATCCCCCATTTTCGGCTTCATTTCTTCATAAATTCCTATCATTTTTCCAGAGTCGCCAAACATAATATGGCAATTTCTACACTTTCTTAAAAAATCGGATTTCGAAAACGAATATTTCGAAAAATGTTTTTGAATTCAGTCATCGAGAGTTTTTAAGCAACTTTTTCAAAATCCAAATTTCTTTTTATGAAATTTTCGACCATTTTTTAATCATTTTCTAAAATTACCAAAGGGATTTTTGTAGGTTACAACTTTTAGCTTCATTTTTTCGAAAATTTCCACCATTTTCCAGAATCTCCAAATGAATTTAGCATCTCTTGGAATTTTTCAAAAAATTTTACGTTGGTCCTAAATCTACATGCTATCTTTTTTGATTCAGCTCGTCGAGATTCATATTTCAGAATTTTTTGTGGATTTTTAGGTATCGTTTTCAAAATTCAAATTTTTCAGTGCCTCCTCATTACGAAATTTTCAACCATTTTTCGATCCACTTCGAAAGTGACAACATGGTTTTTGTAGTTCTTGGGTTCATTTCTTGGAAAATCTTGAAATTCTTGGCCCCAAACAGTCAATACACTATGTTTGTAAAAAATTTTTGGATATGAAATTTTAGACCATTTTTTGCCTAACTAGAACATTTTTTTATGCATTCCAACCTTTAAAAGCAATTTTCGGCCTAATTTTTTGGAACATTCCTAGCATTTTTCCAAATCGCTAATGAAATATAGCGATTTTTGTACTATTTTTGACTTTTTTTGGACCGTCTAAACAGTTTAGAATCAATTTTTCTTATTTCAAAATTACCAAGTGGGATTTTTTGTAGATCCCGACCACCAGAAGCTATTTTCCGCTTAGTTCCTTGGAAAATTACTACCATATTTTCAGAATCGCCAAATGGATGGCGATTTTTGGGTTGTTTTAAAATTTTGACTGGATTTTTAGGCGAATTCCAAATTTTCAATACAAAATTTTCGGCCAATTTCGAAACTTACCAAACGGGAATTTTATGTACATTCCGGCTTCCGGAAGTCATTTTCGGCTTAATTTTTTGGAAAATTTCGATCATTTTTTCAAAATGGCAAAATGAATTTGACGATTTTCAGAATTTCTCAAAAAATTTGATTTTGATTTCGAATTTTTCGATGCTCTTGGTTTCAGACGATCAATACGCTGTGTTTGTCGATTCAGGTGATTACGATTTATATTTCAGAATTTGGACTTTCGACAAAATCAAAATGTTTCAATATGAAATTTTCGACGATTTTTGACTAACTTAGAAAATTAGTTAAAGCATTTTTTAAGGATTCCGGCCTCCAAAAGCAATTTTCGACTTAATTTCTTGGAAAATTCCTACCATTTTCCAAAATCGCCAAATGAAATGTAACGATTGTTGGAATTTTTTTAAAATTTTGACTTTCAAAACGAGTTTTTTGAAAATCTTGTTTCTAGACCATCAACACGATATATTTTTCGGTTCAGTTCGTCGATATTTTTAAAGTTTCAGAACTTTCTGTGGATTTTTAGGCAAATTTTTCAAACTAAAATTTTTTAATGCAGTTTTCATAGATTTTTCGACCAATCCACAAAATTACCGTATGAGATATTTTTGTAGATTCCGACTTCTAGAATCCTTTTCAGCTTCATTCCTTCGTAATTTCTAAGTTTTCCAAAATCGCCAAATGGAATATAACGATTTCTAGAATTTTTTAGTGATTTTGACTTTGAAAGAGAATTTTTCAAACGTGCTCTTGGGGATCTCTTGTTTTGCTTTTACAGTAGTTTGAAAAATCTCGATGGTCCCTTGAGTCCGGTTTTTGAAATAATTTTAAAGAATCATAGGATCCCCTATTTTCGGCTTCATTTCTTCATAAATTCCTATCATTTGTCCAGAATCGCCAAACCAAATATGGCAATTTATACACTTTCTTAAAAAATCGGATTTCGAAAACGAATTTTTCGAAAAATGTTTTTGAATTCAGTCATCGAGATATATATTTCAGAGTTTTTGTGGATTTTTAAGCAACTTTTTCAAAATCCAAATTTCTTTTTAAATTTAAATTTTTCGGCCAATCTACAAAATTACCTTATGAGATTTTTTTGTAGATTCCGACCTCTAGAATACTTTCAGCTTCATTTCTTCGGAATTTCTAAGTTTTCCAAAATCGCCAAATGGAATATAACGATTTCTAGAATTTTTTGGTAATTTTGACAGAGAATTTTTCGAACGTGCTCTTGGGGATCTCTTGTCTTGCTTTTACAGTAGTTTGAAAAATCTCAATGGCCCCTTGAGTCCGGTTTTTGAAATAATTTTAACGAATCATGGGATCCCCCATTTTCGGCTTCATTTCTTCATAAATTCCTATCATTTTTCCAGAGTCGCCAAACATAATATGGCAATTTCTACACTTTCTTAAAAAATCGGATTTCGAAAACGAATATTTCGAAAAATGTTTTTGAATTCAGTCATCGAGAGTTTTTAAGCAACTTTTTCAAAATCCAAATTTCTTTTTATGAAATTTTCGACCATTTTTTAATCATTTTCTAAAATTACCAAAGGGATTTTTGTAGGTTACAACTTTTAGCTTCATTTTTTCGAAAATTTCCACCATTTTCCAGAATCTCCAAATGAATTTAGCATCTCTTGGAATTTTTCAAAAAATTTTACGTTGGTCCTAAATCTACATGCTATCTTTTTTGATTCAGCTCGTCGAGATTCATATTTCAGAATTTTTTGTGGATTTTTAGGTATCGTTTTCAAAATTCAAATTTTTCAGTGCCTCCTCATTACGAAATTTTCAACCATTTTTCGATCCACTTCGAAAGTGACAACATGGTTTTTGTAGTTCTTGGGTTCATTTCTTGGAAAATCTTGAAATTCTTGGCCCCAAACAGTCAATACACTATGTTTGTAAAAAATTTTTGGATATGAAATTTTAGACCATTTTTTGCCTAACTAGAACATTTTTTTATGCATTCCAACCTTTAAAAGCAATTTTCGGCCTAATTTTTTGGAACATTCCTAGCATTTTTCCAAATCGCTAATGAAATATAGCGATTTTTGTACTATTTTTGACTTTTTTTGGACCGTCTAAACAGTTTAGAATCAATTTTTCTTATTTCAAAATTACCAAGTGGGATTTTTTGTAGATCCCGACCACCAGAAGCTATTTTCCGCTTAGTTCCTTGGAAAATTACTACCATATTTTCAGAATCGCCAAATGGATGGCGATTTTTGGGTTGTTTTAAAATTTTGACTGGATTTTTAGGCGAATTCCAAATTTTCAATACAAAATTTTCGGCCAATTTCGAAACTTACCAAACGGGAATTTTATGTACATTCCGGCTTCCGGAAGTCATTTTCGGCTTAATTTTTTGGAAAATTTCGATCATTTTTTCAAAATGGCAAAATGAATTTGACGATTTTCAGAATTTCTCAAAAAATTTGATTTTGATTTCGAATTTTTCGATGCTCTTGGTTTCAGACGATCAATACGCTGTGTTTGTCGATTCAGGTGATTACGATTTATATTTCAGAATTTGGACTTTCGACAAAATCAAAATGTTTCAATATGAAATTTTCGACGATTTTTGACTAACTTAGAAAATTAGTTAAAGCATTTTTTAAGGATTCCGGCCTCCAAAAGCAATTTTCGACTTAATTTCTTGGAAAATTCCTACCATTTTCCAAAATCGCCAAATGAAATGTAACGATTGTTGGAATTTTTTTAAAATTTTGACTTTCAAAACGAGTTTTTTGAAAATCTTGTTTCTAGACCATCAACACGATATATTTTTCGGTTCAGTTCGTCGATATTTTTAAAGTTTCAGAACTTTCTGTGGATTTTTAGGCAAATTTTTCAAACTAAAATTTTTTAATGCAGTTTTCATAGATTTTTCGACCAATCCACAAAATTACCGTATGAGATATTTTTGTAGATTCCGACTTCTAGAATCCTTTTCAGCTTCATTCCTTCGTAATTTCTAAGTTTTCCAAAATCGCCAAATGGAATATAACGATTTCTAGAATTTTTTAGTGATTTTGACTTTGAAAGAGAATTTTTCAAACGTGCTCTTGGGGATCTCTTGTTTTGCTTTTACAGTAGTTTGAAAAATCTCGATGGTCCCTTGAGTCCGGTTTTTGAAATAATTTTAAAGAATCATGGGATCCCCTATTTTCGGCTTCATTTCTTCATAAATTCCTATCATTTGTCCAGAATCGCCAAACCAAATATGGCAATTTATACACTTTCTTAAAAAATCGGATTTCGAAAACGAATTTTTCGAAAAATGTTTTTGAATTCATTCATCGAGAGTTTTTGCGGATTTTTAAGCAACTTTTTCAAAATCCAAATTTCTTTTTATGAAATTTTCGACCATTTTTTAATCATTTTCTAAAATTACCAAAGGGATTTTTGTAGGTTACAACTTTTAGCTTCATTTTTTCGAAAATTTCCACCATTTTCCAGAATCGCCAAATGAATTTAGCAACTCTTCGAATTTTTCAAACAATTTTACGTTGGTCCTAAATCTACATGCTATCTTTTTTGATTCAGCTCGTCGAGATTCATATTTCAGAATTTTTTGTGGATTTTTAGGTATCGTTTTCAAAATTCAAATTTTTCAGTGCCTCCTCATTACGAAATTTTTAACCATTTTTCGATCCACTTCGAAAATGACCACATGGTTTTTGTAGTTCTTGGGTTCATTTCTTGGAAAATCTTGAAATTCTTGGCCCCAAACAGTCAATACACTATGTTTGTAAAAAATTTTTGGATATGAAATTTTAGACCATTTTTTGCCCAACTAGAACATTTTTTTATGCATTCCAACCTTTAAAAGCAATTTTCGGCCTAATTTTTTGGAACATTCCTAGCACTTTTCCAAATCGCTAATGAAATATAGCGATTTTTGTACTATTTTTGACTTTTTTTGGACCGTCTAAACAGTTTAGAATCAATTTTTCTTATTTCAAAATTACCAAGTGGGATTTTTTGTAGATCCCGACCACCAGAAGCTATTTTCCGCTTAGTTCCTTGGAAAATTACTACCATATTTTCAGAATCGCCAAATGGATGGCGATTTTTGGGTTGTTTTAAAATTTTGACTGGATTTTTAGGCGAATTCCAAATTTTCAATACAAAATTTTCGGCCAATTTCGAAACTTACCAAACGGGAATTTTATGTACATTCCGGCTTCCGGAAGTCATTTTCGGCTTAATTTTTTGGAAAATTTCGATCATTTTTTCAAAATGGCAAAATGAATTTGACGATTTTCAGAATTTCTCAAAAAATTTGATTTTGATTTCGAATTTTTCGATGCTCTTGGTTTCAGACGATCAATACGCTGTGTTTGTCGATTCAGGTGATTACGATTTATATTTCAGAATTTGGACTTTCGACAAAATCAAAATGTTTCAATATGAAATTTTCGACGATTTTTGACTAACTTAGAAAATTAGTTAAAGCATTTTTTAAGGATTCCGGCCTCCAAAAGCAATTTTTGACTTAATTTCTTGGAAAATTCCTACCATTTTCCAAAATCGCCAAATGAAATGTAACGATTTTTGGATTTTTTTTTAAATTTTGATATTCAAAACGAGTTTTTTGAAAATCTTGATTTCAGACCATCAACACGATATATATTTCGATTCAGTTCGTCGATATGTATGTTTCAGAACTTTCTGTGGATTTTTAGACAAAGTTTTCAAACTAAAAATTTTTTAATGCAGTTTTCGTAGATTTTTCGACCAATTTACAAAATTACCAAATGAAATTTTTTTGTAGATTCCGACCTCTAGAATCCTTTTCAGCTTCATTTCCTCGGAATTTCTAAGTTTTCCAAAATCGCCAAATAGAATATAACGATTTCTAGAATGTTTTAGTAATTTTGACTTTGAAAGAGAATTTTTCGAACGTTCTCTTGGGGATCTCTTGTTTTGCTTTTACAGTAGTTTGAAAAATCTCTTTGAGTCCGGTTTTTGAAATAATTTTAAAGAATCATGGGATCCCCTATTTTCGGCTTCATTTCTTCATAAATTCCTATCATTTTTCCAGAATCGCCAAACCAAATATGGCAATTTATACACTTTCTTAAAAAATCGGATTTCGAAAACGAATTTTTCCAAAAATGTTTTTGAATTCAGTCATCGAGAGTTTTTGCGGATTTTTAAACAATTTTTTCAAAATCAAAATTTTTTTTATGAAATTTTCGACCATTTTTTAACCATTTTTGTCCAAAGGAATTTTTGTAGGTTACAACTTTTAGGTTCATTTTTTCGAAAATTTCCACCATTTTCCAGAATCGCCAAATGAATTTAGCAACTCTTCGAATTTTTCTAAAAATTTACGTTGGTCCTAAATCTACATGCTATCTTTTTCGATTCAGCTCGTCGAGATTCATATTTCAGAATGTTTTGTGGATTTTTAGGTATCTTTTTCAAAATTCAAATTTTTCAGTGCCTCCTCATTACGAAATTTTTAACCATTTTTCGATCCACTTCGAAAATGACCACATGGTTTTTGTAGTTTTTGGGTTCATTTCTTGGAAAATCTTCAAAATTGTTGGCCCCAAACCGTCAATACACTATGTTTGTAAAAAATTTTTGGATATGAAATTTTTGACTATTTTTTGACCAACTTTGAAAATTACCCAAAGGATTTTTTTTATGCATTTTAACTGTCAAAATCAATATTCGGCTTAATTTCTTGGAAAATTCCTACCATTTTTCCAAAACCGCTAAAAGAAATGCGGCAGTTTATACAATGTGTTGAAAATTTAGATTTCGAAAACGAGTTTTTAAAAAATCTTTGTCTCGGACCATCAACCCGTAATGTTTTGGGATTTAGTGCGTCAAGATCTATATTTCTGATTTTTTGAGATTTTTAGGCAACTTTTCCTAAATCGATTCTTTTCAATAAACATCTACAAAATTTTCGAAAATATTTTGACCAATTTTGTAAATTATTTAATGGGATTTTTTGTAGATTTCGAACTGCAGAAGCTCTATTTCTTGAAAAATGAATTTAGCAATTTTTAGAACTTCAAAACAACTTTTTCAATTTCAATTTAAATAAACTTTTCAAAATTTTTTTAATATTATTATTATTTTTTCAGAATCGCCAAATGAAATATGCCGCTTTCTGGAATCTTTCAAGAAATTTGACTTGGAAAGGGTTCTTGGTTCTATAAAAATGTATCAGTATTGGGCTGTAGCTGAAACATTTTGTTCTTACATTTTCTCTTTTGTAGAACAATAAAAGCATTTATAATTTTTTTTTTCAGAGTAATTTAGCTTCACAGGGAGACTTAATCGTTCAATCTTAAATGGTTTCACTGTACTTTTCTAATTTTCGCCGACAGTTTCGACCCGTGATTTAACACCTCGCCAGAAAAGTGTCAATGCACCCCACAATCCCTCAGAGGCCTCACTCCATCACACCCATTTTTCCGCTTGAAACCGTCGCAAATCTCTTTTTGACAACCGTATGCAAACACCTAATGACACTTTCTCGCCACTTCTCACCCATTTAACCATCCCCATCTCAATTTAAATGAAGTGATAAACTGGTTCTTTCCCATCGTTAACCGTCCATGCGCATTTCGCGTGCCGCCTCGCAACTAATTAGCAATTAGCCTCTGGTTTTTATTGCATTTTATATTGGCGCACATAATTCCTATAATGATACGTCTGAGCCAATGTTTGTTTTCTCGACGAAATAACTTCATACGGCTTGATTTATGTGATTTTCGTAGTCTGCGATCTATAATAGCCCGATTACCGAACCTGTGGCGGATTCCTCACCCCGGAGAGGCGGCAATTAAGGGCGTTTAGGGTTTTTTCGGGGAAGGATTGCGCTTTGATAGGCAAGGACCCACAGAAGAGAGCTTGTAATCTGAGTGCTCGATCGAGCATTATGGATTTTTTCGAGATGGGTGGGTTCGGACCGGAGGAAGTGATTCGGGATTATTTCGTGCGTAATGATATTGTTTTAGCAAAATTATATACAAAGGAGCGACGGTAATGATCGAACTGTTCAAATATTTTGGAATGACGAGGCGATTTTTTAATTTGTTTTGATAATATGGAACGAGTCGGTAGAAAATTTTACCATTTTTACCTCCCGAGTACGAATTGTTACTTTTATATTTTCTCTATTTTGTCTTTATTATTTATAATAATGATATTCAGAACATTTTGTTCAATTAATAATTTTATTCCTCTGGTTTTAGGAGACAAACCCATTCAAATCAAACTAATTTCTACGTGATTTCCTTTCGACGTATAAACATAAACACTTAAGTTAAGCTTGTTAGCGCTGAGAGAGCATTTATCCCGTTCAATCGAATTTTCATTTGTCCTATATTTCAGTTTTGCGATTTTTCAATCTCTAGGTTAGCTGGTTTTCAATTACTGGATTCTTCGACTTGTTAATCTCACGATTTTTTGATTTTTTGAAAAATTGAACAAAGCTAAAAACTGAAAAATTGAAAGATCAAATAGTCGAAAAATTAAGAAATCCATAAATCGAATAATCGAGGAACTGAAATTTCGAGAAATTAAAAAATTTGAACTGTTGGGACATGGGAAAATGAAAAAACCGATATAACGAATAGTAACTGAAGAATCGCGAAATTGAAAATTCACAAAATTCAATTTCTCGATTTTTCAATTTTTCGAAAGATTGAAAAACCAAGTTTACGAATGACTGAAGAATCGAAAAAAAAATCGGGAAATTGAAAAAATGAAAATTTAAATAATTGAAAAATAGAGAAATCGAAAAATCGCGATTGTCAAAAATCAAAAATAGAAAAACAGCAAAAACCGAGAAACTAAAAACAAGACAAAAATCAACCTGATCGTCGCTCTGAGTGTAAGGGAAATAGTGTAGAAATTCTTTAGACCCATTTTTCCATCTCGGTAGCCGAGCCCGACCACAGATGCCCAGAAACACCCACCGTGTGCAATATTGTGGTATAAAAATTTAGCAGTAAATCAAGCGTGACTTATCGTGGCCCCAAGTGCCGCCTCCTCCCGAATAAGTTATAAATTTCAGTGAAAAATTGAAAACCATCTACTCGGTGGGCCGGAATTGAAATAGTCCCACTTGTTTACGACGTGGAGATTAGGGAGCTTGATTATAGGGCGCTAATTTGCCCTTTATCGTGAATTATGATCCATGCTAAACGGCCATTAACCGAAAAACTAATCATTTCCGAAAAAGTCATTAGTACCCGGTCGTACCGCCACAAAAATTCAGTACAACGAAGACGAAACACCGACACCCCGCACTCACTCAAAATATGGTAGTACCGAGCAGTACCGCATGAATAATTTCACCAAATGGCACCCAAATCGCAGCACTTTTGGCAAATTTGCCGGAAATGACATCAGTCCCGAGATTGCAAATAGTACCGCCGCCAGATGGGCGGTCGATGGCGATAGAGATAAAACCCTAATAGAACGTATAACCCTATAAAACATGAAATTAGCAACGGTCATTTCGCTTCCAAATTGAAGTCGTCTGTGTCATAGAAACGAATTAGTCGGCACCACTATATCGCTGTCGGCAAATCTCGGGATCCTTTGTAGGGTTAAATAGCCCTTCGCAGGTACCGACGGTACCACAATTTTAATCTCGCCAAAAAGCGGATTACATTAAAGTGGCACAAGCGCGAAATTATGGAAACGAAATGTTGCGTCTGAGAGATGGTTATGGTACGGGTCGCACCGGGGATGAGATCCGTGAGGATGGTCAAGGCTGGCGTGGGAAATTCTTTTATTCGAGAGATGCGGAGGCTTTATTTTAATGTGGCGAGGGTTGGGGAGATGGAATGAGATTTCCGGGCGATTTCGAGTACCTGACGAAAGTTTTGTTGTTGTGGAAATAATCATTGGATTATGAGTCGGTTTTTGATAAATGAACAACTTGAGCTTGTTTTTTGGCACATTCCGACGGTACCATCTCCCTGTCACCCCATAAAAATCACCCATTTCCGCACCCACTAACTCTCTCCTCATTTCCATATGAGAGGACCTGTCGACGTATCTACCCATGTCTTCGCAACGATACCATCTCCAGGGATGGATTTATAGGCCGCGTGCGTGGGCAGGTGCCCCATGCTACGATCGGTGGTACTTCCAGGTGAAGCAGCTCCCGATTCTCGCGGTGACATCTAACTGTACCATTTATTTACGAGCGATCTTGTAGATGATACTAATTACATGGTGTCAAGACGTTTCCTGCCTCGACGACACAGGGTACCATTCAGTACTACCAGTCTGGGAATCAATAACGTTGTAGAAAACGCACTTTTCGATATTTCATTGTTAAAAATTACCTGAAGGATTTTTTTTGCAGATTCCAATCTCTAGTCACCCTTTTTGGCTTCATTTCTTGGAATTTTTCGAATATCTTTGTCTCTGAGCATCAACACGCAATGTTTTTGGAGTCAGTTTAGACCAAAATCCAAATTTATTAATACTTTTCTTGTGGAATTATCGAATATTTTTGGACCAATTTCGAAAATTACCATATATAATTTTTTTGTAGATTCCGACTTCCACAAGCTATTTTCGGCTTCATTACTTGGAAAATTCTTAACATTTTTTTTCCCAAAAAATTTTATTTTGAGAGCGACGAAAATCTTGGTCCTGGGCCATCAATACGCTGTTTTTCGATTCAGCGGATCGAGATTTATTTTTTCGAATTTTTTGTGGATTTTTTGGCAGTTCTTCAAAGTCTAAAATGTCAATGTGAAGTTTTCGACAATTTTTTGACCAACTTCTGAAATTACTTAAAATAGTTTTTTATACACTCCAAGACCCAGAAGCATTTCTTAGCTTAATTTCTTGGAAAATTCTTACCATTTTTCCAAAATCGTCAAATGAAGTTTAGTAACTTTGAGTTTCTGAAAAATTTTGACTTTCAAAGTGACTTTTTCGAAAATCTTGATCCCACGCCAAGTTTTTCGATTCAGTTCGTCGAGATATTTTCAGCAATTTTTGTGGATTTTTGGACAATTTTTTCAAAATTCAAATTTTTTAATCCCCATTTATAGAGTTTTCCAGCATTTTTCAAAATTACCATTTTTTTTTTTAGTTTCTGACATCCAAAAGTAATTTTCGGCTAAATTTCTTTAAAATTACTACTTTGTTTTCGACCTCATGAAATGAGATAGTGATTTTCACAATTTTTTTTAAATTTTGACTTTGAAAGCGATTTTTCGAAATTCAACTCATTGAGATCTATATTGTCGAGATTTTTGTGAATTTTTTGGTAACCTTTTCAAATTCCAATTTTTTTATACTCTTATGGAATTTTCGACCATTTTTCGATGAATTTTCGGCTTAATTTCTTGGAAAATTCCTATCATTTTTCCAAAATCGCAAAATGAAATATAGCCATTTTTAGAACTTATTAAAAATTTTGAATTTGAAGGTGAACTTTTCGAAAATCTTGGGTCCGTAGCACAAGCTATCTTTTTCGATTCAGCTCGTCGAGATCTAAATTTCAGAATTTCTTGTAGATTTTAGGCACTTTTCCAAAATTTAAATTTTTCGGCACAACCCCATTACGAAATTTTAGACTATTTTTGGACCCACTTTGCAAATTAGTAAATACTTTTTGTAGATGCCGACGTCCAGAAGCTGTTTTCGGCTTCATTACTTGGAAAATTTTTAACATTTTTTTCCCAAAAAATTTTATTTTGAAAGCGACGAAAATATTGGTCCTGGGCCATCAATTTAGATTCAGCGGATCGAGATTAATTTTTTCGAATTTTTTGTGGATTTTTAGGCAGTTCTTCAAAGTCTAAAATGTCAATGTGAAGTTTTCGACAATTTTTTGATCAACTTCTGAAATTACTTAAAAGATTTTTTTTATACATTCCAAGATCCAGAAGCATTTCTTAGCTAATTTCTTCGAAAATTCTTACCATTTTTCCAAAATCGTCAAATGAAGTATAGTAGCTTTCAGAGTTTCTGAAAAATTTTGACTTTCAAAGCGACTTTTTGGAAAATCTTGATCCCACGCCAAGTTTTTCGATTTAGTTTGTCGAGATATTTTCAGCAATTTTTGTGGATTTTTGGACAATTTTTTCAAAATTCAAATTTTTTAATCCCCATTTCCAGCGTTTTTCAAGCAGTTCTCAAAATTACCATTTTTTTTTTAGTTTCTGACATCCAAAAGTAATTTTCGGCTTAATTTCTTTGAAAATTACTACTTTTTTTCAAAATCATGAAATGAAATAGTGATTTTCAGAGTTTTTTAAAAAAATTGACTTTGAAAGCGATTTTTCGAAATTCAGCTCATTGAGATCTATATTGCAGAAATTTTTGTGGATTTTTTGGTGACCTTTCCAAATTCCAATTTTTTTTAATACTTTTATGGAATTTTCGACCATTTTTCGATGAATTTTCGGCTTAATTTCTTGGAAAATTCCTATCATTTTTCCAAAATCGCAAAATGAAATATAGCGATTTTTAGACCTTTTTAAAAATTTTGAATTTGAAAGTGAATTTTTCGAAAATCTTGGCTCCGTACCACAAGCTATCTTTTTCGATTCAGCTCGTCGAGACCTAAATTTCAGAATTTCTTGTGGATTTTTAGGCGCTTTTCAAAATCTAAATTTTTCGGCACTACACTATTACGAAATTTTGGACTATTTTTGGACCCACTTTGCAGATTAGTAAATACTTTTTGTAGATGCCGACGTCCAGAAGCTATTTTCGGATTCATTTTTTGGAAAATTCATTTTTTCTAGATTGCCAAATGAAATATAACGATTTTTAAAATTTTTGAATTTGAAGGCGAATTTTTCCGAAACTTTTGACCCTAAATAATCAATGCGCTTTTTCGATGCAACTCGTTGAGATCTATATTCAGAATATTTTGAGATTTTTTAGGCAACATTTTAAAAATCAAAATTTTTGATATTCCGAAATTTTCGATTATTATTATATAAGTTATTTTTAACTGCATTTCCGCAAAAATTGCTACCTTTTTTCTAGAATCACCAAATGAAATTGATGATTTTTGAAATTTTCTATATTCCAGTGTTGTTTGTGGGTTTTAGGCAACTTTTCCAAAATAAAATTTTTCAATACTCCCCACTTACGAAATTTTTGACTTTTTGTCGCGCACTTTCGAAAATTAAAAAAGATGGTATATCTATTGCTTTTTTTAGATATTCTGAGAATATTGTGGAACATCGCCAATTTTTTGAAATAGAATATTTATTCTTAACTTTTTTTATTAAGAAGAAAGGGAAGAGTAGAGAACCTCTAAAAATCTAGAAGTAATTAACGCAATATATAAAATTAACTTTAATAATTTTCATACAACCCGACAAAAGTAGTTAAAAATAACCACTCAGAAAACTCTCACCCAACAAAGAACTTATATTTACATCATTCTGGTCGTTCGCTTGCAATTTCGCCGAATCGCCCACTTTTTGCCATCCTTGGTTGCAGCTTCAAATCCCCTCATACACTCATCGCGTCATCTGTGCAATTCCTCCTTTCGTGGAACTTTGCGGTACGCGTCGTACCCAATCGGAGAAAGGTACAAAATTTGTAGGTACTCGGCGTACATAAACGGCGATTACGTGGAAGTCGGCCCAACTTGATTGGATACACGAAAACCAACAATATCCTCTTCGTTCCTCTCGTCTGTCCGAACCCTAAAATCTGCTGGCAGTTCCGGTGTTCGAGCCGCCGCTCGCCAACTGTTGGCACTTCGCACGGAAGTGTGCTTGCCACGCGCCAGAATAGACGATTTTAGACGTTCCAGCGAAAAAAGCGCGCCGTTTGATGCGTAAATAGCGAAATAGTACCGCGGTACGACCTTGGTGCCGGCGGCACAGGCGGCAGCGCGCGACGGCGGTACCAGATCCTAATCGCTGTCAATAAAATACGGACGCTTCTCCTGGGTTCGAAACGTGGAATGACCCTACCTGTCAATAAATCTGCACTTCGGCAATAAAATAATTCACACTTATCGCCTAATCAGCTCACACTGTTCGAGATGGTATCGGACGACCCGAGTTAGATGTTAATTATAACAGCTCCCGTTTACCTGAACCACCCCTTACAAAACACCCTGTCGTATCGTCGCCCAAAATATGATCGCAAGGTTGACTATGGCTTCGCTTCCGTTCCATACCTCCATAGCTTCCCGTGGAGAGACCACCGGCTTTTCAATATTACAAATTTCGATCTCATTGATGCGACTTAATCGAATGTTTGTTGGCCGTGACTCTGCAAAAAGAGAATAAAAACGGCCTAAACGGCTCTTAATTGCCGCATTGAGGACTTAATCGAGTTACAAAAATCCGAAAATCCACTAAGAAAGCACTCGAAGTGATGTTTTGGGGCTCTGAATCGACTTCTGGGCTTGATCGAGAGGCCCTCGAATGAATCGAACCTAATGACCGGCCAACATTTCTCGCCCGAAATTACGACACAAGAGAGGGTCCGGAGGCGCTCCCTGCGGCGGACACAAATTTCGCGACTTCTTGCGTGCGACTCGAACGGCGGGGAGCAATGACACCCGAAGTACCAGACACATACAGGAATAGCATGGGTCGCGGAGGTGCTCCCTGCGGTAAAGCGGGTCACGTCGCGTCTCCGGGGTGGTCCAACCCTCTAATAACAGTCGTACCCCACCGCGCGATATATGGTACCATTAGGCCGCGAGCCCGACCCATCAATTCCACTTGTCGCCTCTGCAGCGGAAATCGTCACCTCGATGGTAATTTTGTGTGGTCACCCTTTCCGAGAAAGTCGCTCAGAAATTTCGCAATCTTGCGGCTTTTTCCATCAGTCGCTGGGCGTGGCGAATTAGGGGCGAGATTGGTTTTCGGAAGGCTACCCCTTCGAGCATCAGTCATCTGGGGGGGCGGCGGATGTCAATGGGTAATGGAATTTCTGAAAGGACACGTGACGAGGGACAAATAATGGGATTTTGAAGCCGGTACTGTCTATATAGCTTTCAGTTGTGGGCGGATTGTGACATATTTGCGCTTCCGAAGTGAAGAAAAATAGAACAATCTGGAACTGTTTTCAAATCGGTACTACCTGTATAGTTTTTCGTAATTGCCCTTCCCGAAATAATCTCGCCTTACCGACCACCAAATAAACAACCCGTGGTCAGTACCGCGTAAAACCGCTGCGCTAATGGACCGTGCTAATCGCCCCATGGATGGGCGCACACGGCTCTAGTTTCTCCCATAACCCGACCGAGTGTCCCTTTCCGGTCCCGGACCCAGAAATCGAAATTCCCCACCGAAATTACGGTTATTAAAATAACGGCGGGCGCAGACATTCAATTACCGAAACGACAAACGACGACGCTAATGGTGGAACGACAAGATTTATCTGTCCGAATTTATTCCATTCCGCTCTCGGAGGGTTGGAGCCGTCCGCAGGGGCAGCGATTAGCGCCAAGGCCGCCGAGAACGACCCACTTCCTGCCCCCGCCGCCGGCGATCCGCGTCCCGCAGGGCGCCACTCGGGGGCCAATGTTTCTCCTATATGTGGAAGAGTCGGCCGCCGGTCTTCCAGGATGGCGGTTTTGGCAGCACGTAGGGTCCGGGTGAGGCAAAATGGCGAAATCGAAGGCTCGATGCTGTTCCCGCAGGATTTGTTGCTCGCCCGCCGGCGAAACGTTGCACACATGTCGGGCGGACAACGAGGGCGATGAGCACCGGCAGCACGATTTCAATTGGAACATATGTCGAAGAGGCCATCAAGACGGGCTTCACATGTCAAGTCGCGACTCTACCTGCTCACCGTCTAAATAATATTAAATGTAACGGGTTTTATAGTTTCCATTCATCGCGGGCTCGACTGCTGGGAGGAAAAAATGAAAATAGCCGGCGTGAGTGACCGGGCTTTGTATCGATTCAATTAGGGTGGTTCGGAGGGGTTAATGGATGAGGGGTTGTGGTCTTCGCAGATTTGATGAAAATTGAAAGATGGAAGAATTTGGAGAAGTACTGTAGCTGTTTGGTACTGTTGGTACTTTTTTACTTTTTGCTATGACGTCTTCCCCAAAATTTTTCCAATAGTATATTTGTTTTTAATTTTATTAAATAAGAACTCGTTTTTTCACAAAATCACATCATAATTTTGCGGAAAATCTGGATTGATGTACTTTTTGATAACACAATTTTTGGTTTTGTCAACTTTTATTTTTTCAATTTTACAATTATTCAGCTTTTCGTGTTCAATTTTTGTGATTTTCAAACGTTGATTTTTCAGTTCCCCAAATTTTTCATTTTATATTTCTGTTTCTTCATTATTGATTTTTCAATTTTATAATTTTGAAATTTTTCATATTTTTTTATTCGAAAAGTTGAAAATCTAAAAATTAAGAATCGAAAAATTGAAAAAACGAAAAATTCGAACGTAAAAGTGGGAAATCGAAAAAATGCAGATCGAAGAACTGAAGAAACAAAAATTTGATACATTCGAGAACCTAAAAATCGAAAAAAATTAATGAAGGCAAAATTGAAATGAACAAAAAATGAAAACCAAAAAATTGTGAGATCGAAAAATTATAGAATCGTCAAAATTGTGAAGTTGAAAAACTATAATATTGAAGGACTTAAAAATTGAAAAATTTATCATTTATTTAAAACCCCATAATTGAAAACGAAAAAATTCTAAAGTCGTAAAATTGAAAAAGTACTAAATTTAAAAATTATAATTGTTTCATAATTAAAACGAAAACAAGAACAATTGCAAAACAAAAATTGAAGAAACGAAAAATTGAAAAATCGAGAAACTGAAAAATCTAAAATTGAAAAACGAAAAATTAAGAAATCTAAAACCAAAAATTGGAAAATAAAACCAAACAAAAAATTGAAGAAATGAAAAATTGAAAATGCTTACAGTTGCAAATCGAAAAATTCTAAAAGCTAAAAATTGAAACATCCAAAAGTTGGGAAATAAAAAAATGGAAAATTCAAAAATGAAAACTCGTAGAAATAAGAGAAACAATATAAAATAAGATTGAAAAACCGAAAAAATGAAAAAAAAACAAATCTGAAACCGAAATAAAAATTGGTCCAAAGAGTTTAGACAGTACCACCACTCAAAAATCGAAAACTTGAAAAATCAAAATCTGAAAACACATCAAATTGCAAATCGAAAATTTTCAAAACCTCAACATTGAAATATCGGAAAATTGACAACCGAAAAACTGAAAACTTTAAAAGTGAAAACTCGAAAACTTCCATGTCGTAAAATTGAAAAAATTAAAAAAACTATAAATGAAAAATCGAAAAACTGAAAAATCTAAAATTGAAAAACGAAAAATTAAAAAATCTAAAAGTCAAAAATCCAAAAATTGGAATTTTAATTTGAAAAAATTATAAAGTCAAAACATTGAAAACACAAAAAACTGGAAAATAAAAAGGCTAAACAAATCGAAAAATTGAAGAAATTAAAAATTGAAAAATTCAAAATTCTTACAGTTGTAAATCCAAAAATTCTAAAATCTGAAAATTGAAACATCCAAAAGTTGGAAAAAAATGGAAAATTCGAAAATGAAAATTCGTATAGTTGTACATCGTAAAATTGAATAAAAAAAAAGTTGAAATAAGAGAAAAAATATGAAATAAGAAGATTGAAAAACCGAAAAAATTAAAAAATAAAGAAAATCTGAAACCGAAATAAAAAATTAAAGAAAGGAACCACTCAAAGTCGAAAAATTAAAAAATCAAAATCTGAAAACACATCAAGTTGTAAATCGAAAATTTTCAAAATTTCAACATTGAAATATCGGAAAATTGACAACCGAAAAACTGAAAACTTTAAAAATGAAAACTCGAAAACTTCCATGTCGTAAAATTGAAAAAGTTAAAAAAACTATAAATGAAAAATTCAGAAGCTAAAAAATCTAAATTTGAAAAACGAAAAATTAAAAAATCTAAGTCAAAAAATCCAAAAATTGATATTTTATATTGAAAAAATTATAGTTAAAACATTGAAAACACAAAAAACTGGAAAATAAAAAGGCGAAACAAATCGAAAAATTGAAGAAATTAAAAATTGAAAAATTCAAAATTCTTACAGTTGTAAATTCAAAAATTCTAAAATCTGAAAATTGAAAACATCCAAAAGTTGGAAAAAAAAATGGAAAATTCAAAAATGAAAACTCGTATAGTTGTACATCGTAAAATTGAATAAAAAAAGTTGAAATAAGAGAAAAAATATGAAATAAGAAGATTGAAAAACCGAAAAAATTAAAAAATAAAGAAAATCTGAAACCGAAAATTTTCAAAATTTCAACATTGAAATATCGGAAAATTGACAACCGAAAAACTGAAAACTTTAAAAATGGAAACTCAAAAACTTCTGTGTCATAAAATCAAAAAAGTTAAAAAAACTATAAATGAAAAATCCAGAAGCTGAAAAATCTAAATTTGAAAAAGGAAAAATTAAAAGATCTAAAAGTCAAAAAATCCAAAAATTGAAATTTTATATTGAAAAAATTATAGAGTCAAAACATTGAAAACACAAAAAATTGGAAAATAAAAAAGCGAAACAAATCGAAAAATTGAAGAAATTAAAAATTGAAAAATTCAAAATTCTTACAGTTGTAAATCCAAACATTCTAAAATCTGAAAATTGAAACATCCAAAAGTTGGAAAAAAAAATGGAAAATTCGAAAATGAAAATTCGTATAGTTGTACATTGTAAAATTGAATAAAAAAAAATTGAAATAAGTGAGAAAATATGAAATAAGAACATTGAAAAACCGAAAAAATGAAAAAATAAAGAAAATCTGAAACCGAAATAAAAAATTAAAGAAATGAACCACTCAAAATCGAAAAATTAAAAAATCAAAATCTGAAAACACATTAAATTGTAAATCGAAAATTTTCAAAATTTCAACATTGAAATATCGGAAAATTGACAACCGAAAAACTGAAAACTTTAAAAATGAAAACTCGAAAACTTCTATGTCGTAAAATAGAAAAAGTTAAAAAAACTATACATGAAAAATTCAGAAGCTAAAAAATCTAAATTTGAAAAACGAAAAATTAAAAAATCGAAAAGTCAAAAAATCCAAAAATTGAAATTTTATATTGAAAAAATGATAGAGTCAAAACATTGAAAACAAAAAAAACTGGAAAATAAAAAGGCGAAACAAATCGACAAATGGAAGAAATTAAAAATTGAAAAATTCAAAATTCTTACACTACTTGTAAAACCAAAAATTCTAAAATCTGAAAATTGAAACATCCAAAAGTTGGAAAAAAATGAAAAATTCAAAAATGAAAACTCGTATAGTTGTACATCGTAAAATTGAATAAAAAAAGTTGAAATAAGAGAAAAAATATGAAATAAGAAGATTGAAAAACCGAAAAAATTAAAAAATAAAGAAAATCTGAAAGCGAAATAAAAAATTAAAGAAATGAACCACTCAAAATCGAAAAATTAAAAAATCAAAATCTGAAAACATATCAAATTGTAAATCGAAAATTTTCAAAATTTCAACATTGAAATATCGGAAAATTGAAAACCGAAAAACTGAAAACTTTAAAAATGAAAACTCGAAAACTTCCATGTCGTAAAATTGAAAAAGTTAAAAAAACTATAAATGAAAAATCCTGAAACTGAAAGATCTAAATTTGAAAAACGGAAATTAAAAAATCTAAGTCAAAAAATCTAAAAAATGAAATTTTATATTGAAAAAATTATAAAAGAATTACAAAATCAAAACATTGAAAACACAAAAAACTGGAAAATTAAAAGGCGATACAAAAAATTGCAAATCGAAAATTTGAAGAAATTAAAAATTGAAATTTGAAAATTCTTACAATTGAAGAAAAAAATTGAAAAAAGAGAAATTAAAATCAGGAGATTGAAAAACCTGAAAATTGGAAAAAAGAAAATAAAAAACCGAAACGAAAAATTGAAGAAATGAACCATTAATAAATCGAAAAACTGAAACCTTAAAAATTGAAAATGGATCAAATTGCAAGTCAAAAATTTTCAAAATCTCAACATTGAAACATCGAAAAAAGTTCCATGTCGCAAAATTGAACAAGTTAAAAAAATTATAAATGAAAAATCCAGTAACTAAAAAATCTAAATTTGAAAAACGAAAAATTAAAAAATCTAAAAGTTAAAAAATCCAAAAATTGAAATTTTACATTAAAAAAATTATAAAAGAATTATAAAATCAAAACATTGAAATCACAAAAACTGGAAAATAAAAAGGCGAAACAAAAAATTGCAAATCGAAAATTTGAAGAAATTAAAAATTGAAAAATTCAAAATTCTTACAGTTGTAAATCCAAAAATTATAAGCCTAAAAATTGAGATATCCAAAAGTTGGAAAAAACGTAAAATTAAAGAAAAAAATAAAAAAAGAGCAAAAACATGAATCAGAAGATTGAAAAACCGAAAAATTGAAAAAATAAAGAAGATCAAAAACCGAAATAAAAATTTGAAGAAATGAACCACTGAAAAATCCAAAAATTGAAAAATCAAAATCCGGAAACCCAACAAATCCAAAAGTTTCAAAATCTCAACTTTGAAATATCGAAACATTGAAAACCGAAAATCTGAAAACTTTAAAAATGAAAACTCGAAAAATTCCATGTTCTAAAATTGAAGAAACTAAAAAACGATAAATTAAAAAATCGAGAAACTGAAAAATCTAACATTGAAAAACGAAAAATTAAAAAATTTAAAAGTCTAAAAATCCAAAAACTTTGAAATTTTATATTGAAAAAAACTATAAAGAAAAGTTATAAAATCAAAACATTGAAAACCCAAAAATCTGAAAATAAAAAACCAAACAAAAAAATTGCAAATCGAAAAACTGAAGAATTGACCACTCTTGCAATTGCAAATCAAAAAATTGGAATATCCAAAAATTGGAAAATAAAAAAAATGAAAATTCGAATAGTTCTACATCATAAAATTGAAGAAAAAAATTGAAAAAAGGGAAATCATAAAATCAGGAGATTGAAAAACCGGAGAATTGGAAAAAAAGAAAATAAAAAACCGAAACGAAAAATTGAAGAAATGAACCTGTAATAAATCGAACTACTGAAACCTTAAAAATTGAAAATGGATCAAATTGCAAGTCAAAAATTGTCAAAATCTTAACATTGAAACATCGAAAAATTGAAAAACTGAAAACTTTAAAAATGAAAACTCGAAAAGAGAAATTGAAAAAATCTAAAACTGAGATAACGAAAAATAAAAATCTAATAGTTGTAGTTTGAAAATACAAAAAATTATAAAATTAAATTATATAATTGAAAAAATAAGAAACAAAAAATTCTAAACTAAAAACTGCAAATCGAAAAATTTTAAAATTAAAATTTGAAAACTGGAGAAACTCAAATTGAAAAATTGAAGAATCGAAAAAAGTAATAAATTGAAGAATTAGTTTTCACTGGATATGAGTTGCACTTCTGCGGCGAGGGAAGTTCTGTCGAAATAACCTTCAATCAATTTTTTGTATTAGTACTACACAAAAAACATTAAAAATACGGCAATAAATTTTGTTCTTAAACAGTTTATTCAAGTACCATATTGGTGAGTATTGATTAGTACCCCAAGTACTAACAAAGACATTACCACATTTTTTTCAACAACTAGATTACAATAAGCCCCGGAATTCGCAACCCTTCTTTATAGAGTCCCTCTTCCAGGGTAGTACCATTGTCCGCCCATCCAGGGTGTCATTACCAATTTCGCGCGTCTGAATTATGGCAAGCCCGCTGCGCGGCTCATAATGAAGACATCTTCATACCATCAGACCACACATGGTACTTCTGGATGATTTACACCCCATAACCATCCGCGCCACTTACTTCCGACATAAAAAATCGCAAAATTCGCCAACCCCTACCATATGGCCAGTCAACTAGCCATTACCGTAAATCCGGATCGACGTTTCTAGCGCCAATATCGTTATCTACCGGCCCAGATCGGTCCCATCGGTGTTAGTTTATGGTTTTATGCTTCGTTATGACATCATTATGTAGCAATAAACAAACAATGCGTCTCTCGAAAAACAAATTTATTTCGGGCCTAACCAATAACGCATTTACGACCCATTGTAGCACGCTTTTTAAAAAAATGCCGACTAATGACTTTGTGGCACTTGGGCCGGTTTCGGTATACAGTGTGTTGGAATAATTGCGCGAGTAATGAGCTTTTAATTTTCGAGCGGCGAAAAAGTATACAGGGTTTTTGGTGGTAATGACTTAAGTTCGAGTGGTGTAAGTACCGACGAGTGGTACTTTCGGGAAGATTTTGTTCCGGTGGGTGTTTTTACGTTACAATTAGTGGGTCAATGCACATACACTTGGTGATTTATATATTAGTACCAATCGGTACTATCAGAGAATATATTTAAATGTTATTGATCAGCAGAGCCAGTATAAAATAAGCATATAATTGTCATTTCCAAAAAATCCGACGACGTAGCAGTAAATTCCGGCCTTGAACGCGAGGTACTACCTCAAGAGCTATGCCCTCTTGAGCGATTCAGCAAATCTGTTTCGTCTACTTATCGCGTAACTATTTCGGTCATTTCAAAACTAAAGTACCACCTCATTACGCCGCCGACCCGGTGGTACCGCTATTAGCATAATGAGTACTACTTACCAAAATCTTAAAATTCTGAAACTTTGCGAATTTAACGCTCCACCTAAACATGCATTTAGGCCAGAAACCATTAACTCAGTACTTAATGCATGTAGATCACACGAAAGTCGAAATATCGAATTACTGAACCCTACACTAAAAACATGAATAACATGAACTTGCACTTTCACTTCTCTTATTAAAATTTTATTCATAATTCATACGTGGTTAATAATAACGGAGAAAAAAAGTGAAAACCGCAACTTTTCAGACAACGGTACGATTAGTACCAAGTCGGAATCATGGCTGATTAAGTTCGGCTCCTGTTTTAGCCGTTGCATGATTCTCTGTGTCTAATTCAGAAGCTAATAAATAACAATCAAACCCAAATAATTCCATCAATCACCCCAAATATTTGTTAATGGGCGTGGCAATGCGTGCGGAACCGAATATTTTGACCACCCACTGCGATAGTCAACTGTCCAGAACGGCAATCCTTTCTTTAATCGATGGATTTTATCAAATTAGGACCCTAATTGAGGAGGATAGCGAATTTTGATTGATTATTGCCGAAAAGATGGTACGATTAGTACCTCAGAAATGGATTTGTCAAAAATGTAATTAATCTTTCGGGTGCAATTAGGTGAAGGCGACAGATCCGAATCGCAGTCGATAAGCTTTGAATGTGGCGCGGTAGTACTGCGGCAGTACCTAGACTATTATCGACGTTTATTGCGCACGATATTTAATAGCAACGCAGTAGGCATTTTAATAACTCATTTCATTATTAATTTTTGTTAAGTGTGCAGGCGGTACTTTTTGTAGAGAACTTACCATGGCCTTGTCCAACCTTATTCCACGAGGAAATTGTTGCCGTTTTAATAAACAAAGTGAATGTAATTTTGTACAAATTTAACACGCGTATGCAAACTAGGAAATCTAGGCAGTACTGAAATGTACGACCTTAGTTTAATAAATTCGTTTCGATTTTTTTACAGCCGCGTCTTAAATAGGTCAGCGGACGAAAAACCGTTGCTTTTTATCAGCTGACTCGCCCCTAATCTGACAGGTACTACAATGATACACCGATAATTTCCGTGAAATTTAAGTGAGATATCAACCCTTTGAAACCATTTAATTGTTAGTGCCAGCTTTGAAGCCTTCACCTTATTATTAACACCTTAGCTAATTGCTACTTGCGTGAAACTACACACTTCGGGCTCGAAATCTGTCAACGGAGTACCGAAAAACTAACATTTGAGAAGTGGTAATTTCGAATAAAATTCCGACAGTGGAAAGGTTTTATTGAATTAGTGAGATTCAGAGTCGGGATAATAGATCAAGAAATCCTTCTTCGCCTTCTTGTCGTGTTTACGGGGAGATGGTACCACCTTGAGTACTCTTTCGGAGTATGACGCATGGTAGACGTCCTTCTTGAGTTGATTGTCGTTGACCAGACCTTGGTATTCGATGTTAGTGGTGTAGCTGGGATCTACAGGTACCACTCCGGGTACTGCCGCCCCTTCTTCCTGCAACTGTGGTATCGGCCTAGGGTTGTAAATTTCTATTTGGGGTTGCGGTAAATGATTGTTTGCTTCAATCGGTACTCTTAAATCTCCATCAATTCGTCCTGTATCGTGACCTTGATAAACTCGTACTGCCTGTCCGGCACCGAAGTCACCACCCACTTGCCCCAAATCGTACCCCTGGATCGCTGCTCTGTCTAAACCAACTTGGATTCTTCCTAAATTTTGATCCTGAATGGCCGGTACTACCTCAGCTCTTCCAACGTCATGTGCAACTCCTTCAACTCTTCCTAAATCATAACCTTGAAGTGGTACCGCGTCAACTCTGCCTAAATTGTATGCTTGTTGCACCCCATCGGCACCCCCTATATTAGTTGTTTGGAGAAGCGGTACTCCCTCCAGATTATGTACGTCATGTCCTTGAGCAGGTACTTGCACAATTTGGTGTTCTGGAACGATTCCTCCAGCATACTGTTGATTGATTTGAAGTGGTACCGGTCCAACTTCCTGTGACTGTACTAACGGTACTGCCGCATTAAGTTCTCTAGATGTGTCAATAATTCCTAGGGCTTGAGGCTGAGTAACGAGCCCGTCACTTCCACCCAAATTTTGTTCAATTCGGTACAATATCGGTGGTACCTGGACTCCAACCGACGGTACTTCTACCTGTGGCGCGTAATTATTGACTCGGCCATCATACGCTGCATAATGAGACACTTGTGGTAATGGTTGAACGGGTCGTGCCACAACTGGTACTTGTGGTACTTCTACTCGAGGCGCGTAATTATTGACTCGGCCATCGTACGCCGCATAATGCGACACTTCTGGCAGTGGTTGCACCACTTGTGGAACGGGCTGTGCCACAACTGGTACTTGTGGTACTACCGCCGGATGTACAGCAGTACCTAATTTATTCACGACGGCTCTAAATCCATGATCATCAGCGATATACTCTACAAGTCTAGTGGTACCATCGGGTTCCAATAAGCTGTACCCTCCGCGTACCACCCCGTTGGTTTTCACTTCCCACTGTGACTTATGATCGCCCGTGTGAGGGTCCGACACAGCATAATTAAAGTGATAATCTCTCGGTTTCTAGAAAGATTCGAGATAGGTTTTTCCCCGAAAAATATATAGGTAGTACTTACATAATTATGATACGCGGGTGCGTACTCTACAACGTACCCACTTTCCTCCGCGAAGAGTTCGCAAGTAACCGCAACAAAAAGCACGTGCCAAACCTTTAACACAATTAGATTAGTCAAGCGCAATTACAGGAGCGTAACACCAACCAAAAACTTGAGCATTGTTTTATGGTACTATTGCAAATGTGGTACTTATGTAACTAAGCAGGCGCGGGTCGCCGCGCGCTTTTATAGATTACGACAAATTATCTGGATTAGAACGTTCCGATGTCTGCTAAGGCCTTCACAGCGGCTTGTCATTGGGAAAACAAACACATGCTTGGGTACCACTTTCATTTAGTATCGGTAGTACCCGGACAAAAAAACGGATCAATGAATCGACGTAAGCGCATCGAGTTTTTGTGTATTCTTGTGGATTTTGGGAATTTGGAAAAAGTGAGTGATGGTGGTACTGTAATATAGCGTTTAATTGCCATACAATTGCGGTTTCGGTACTAATTGTCGCAACATTGTTTGCCCAACTTTATGTAATTAATTAATATTTCATTGTTTGGGGTTAGTAATACAGCCTTGATTGGGAAATGGCTTGGTGGTGACCTTAGTACGACGCAACGGTACTTACCTGTTAAAATGAATTTTTAATTTTAGTGGAATTAATTTCACTAATTGGCGCATGAATTAATTAAAATAAACTCGTTACACGAACGTTAATAATTGCTATTAATAATATAATAAAAATGGTACTTTACAGTACTCGTTCCAGTTGTCTCACTATTTTATTAAAAAGTCAACTTTTTTGCTAGTGCATCGTTGCATTCTTAATACTCAACCGACAACCATAAAATTCACTCATTTAGATCACCGACGTGTTCAATCATGCGTACTTTATTGCACGGTACCACTGTTTCTCAAACTTGCCAATTTCTCTACTATCAGCAACAATTTCGACTAAAAAATTTTAAACATACACGTTACATAAGTCAATCCTTCTATAAAACTCGCCGAGAATTTAATACAGCCATCAGTACCCCAAGTACCACCAAAATGAACTCACTGGTACGACCGCAACTCTAACAGTACGCACTTAATCAAATCTTTAATTTTAGGTTTTGTGTTTCGTCGCTCTTGTCGCTGTGGCCGCTGCCGGTCATCACCATCTTGAAGACAACGTTAGTACCACCTTAACCAACTAAAAACGTATACATCTACATTATTTTCTTGTAGGGTCCAGCGTACTATAAATTCGAGTACGGAGTTTCTGACCCTCACACCGGTGATAAGAAATCCCAGTACGAACATGCCGATGGTAAACATGTGCAAGGAGGATACACACTGAAGGAAGCTGATGGTACTACTCGTATTGTTGAGTACCAAGCAGGTCCACATGGTGGGTTCAACGCTGTGGTGAAGAGAGTAGGTCATGCCCAACATCCTGCTCACTATGGGCACGGTCATGGTGGTCATGGTGGACATGGTGGACACGGGGGGCATGGTGGTACCAGCTATGTCGGTACTACTCACTTTGGGTACGGAGGACACCACTAATTCGATGGCCAGTTTTTGATTTTACGACCAAAGCTTGTTATTTTTTGATTATTTGTACTTTTTTTATAAGGATGTTTTGTTATGACAATAAATAGTAGTACCTATATTTTCGTACTTTTAATAAACCCCCTGAAAATACTTGAGTGAAATAATGAATATTATATCACTTGTAAACGAAAGAATGCTCCTATATGAGTGTGATTTACACCACTTACGGTAGTACCGCTATTAAAATATAACTGTTAATTGTGTTTTCTTCACACGTAATGGTACCTTCAGTATTGTTTGACGATATATGAAAATTATATAATAGGTATTTAGTATACATCTAAAGACAGTACTGCTAGTAGTAGTACTAGTACATTAGTATTGTGACAAATACCAAATTTTTCAATCAACGTATGTCATCTAAGAGTACTACATTATATCCGCGTCAATACATTCATGGTGACATTAAAAGTTTGTAAAAGTAGGAAGTTGATAGCGTACTACCAATAGCAGCATTTTTGCAAGCACAATCGATAAAATAATTCTTTTAACTGAATGAGGAAGCAATATTGTGTTAATATATCATAAATAGATATGAAACAATAAAAAAATACAGATTTAGTACTAGTAGTACCACGTCATAATACCCAACACAAAAACTGTTTTCTGTTGATTCGATTTAATAATAATTTAATAATTATGCTTTGAATAATATTTTCAAACTTGCGCCTATTGATATTAGTGTGGTGGTACCGTCACTTCCTTGTATAATCAAAATATTTTTCGGTAAATTGGATATTTCAGGAATTTGTTGGTTAATTTATATAATACACTAAACAAACTATCGCTTTCGTAATTTTAAAAAGGTACTACCTGCGAGCAAAAAACCGTGCCCGTACTAATAGTATATTTAATAAACCCAAAGTACCCTTCTTACGTGCGATTATTTTAATCACCGCATCTACAAAACGCACCTAAAGCAGCTAAACACTTCCGGTACCATATGGGCAGTACCAAAAATAAATTTGTCCCCCTTTCACAAAACCCTAATCGCAGCATCTGGGACAAACGACAACCACTAATTAACCACTCCATCATTTAAATAAGTATCACTGTATCGCCGTCTGACGGTACTAATAGTACTTTTGTGAATGCGTATGATTACGAACTCCTTACATAACGAAATTCATCGAATATTTGTCGTAAAAACCTTTCTTCGACACAAAAACAAAACATAATCCAATTTCGCGAATTACAACAATGGTACCACTCGATATAGTACGAAAAAGCCGCATAATCAATTTTTTCGGAATGGCATGCGTCTGTTACGTCATGTGTTTTAGTGCTGATTTGTATATAAAGATTGTGGTGGTTAGTACCAGCATCAGTACTGTTCACTCATTACAACCAACATGAATTCTCTCATTGTAAGCGTAGTACTTTTTGCTGTGGCGGTCGTCGCTACCCATCACCACGAAGATAATGTAAGTACCATTTTTGAGTCTCCATTTTGGTTAAAAAGTTTGAATTAGGGTCCGGCGTACTACAAGTTCGAGTACGGGGTTGAGGATCCTCACACTGGTGATAAGAAGTCGCAGCACGAACATGCCCATGGAAAGGAAGTCAATGGAGGGTACACTCTGAAGGAAGCTGACGGTACTACTCGCATTGTCAAGTACCACGCTGGTCCCCACAGTGGATTTAACGCCGTTGTGGAAAGAGTAGGGCATGCCCAACATCCCGCTCACTATGGACATGGGGGACATGGAGGGCACGGAGGACACGGTGGTACCAGCTTCGTTGGGGTCACTCATTACGGATATGGTCACTAATTTTCTAAAATAAATGTTGTTGTTTAATTAAACTTGATTTTTATTTGCGGGACTAAAAATATTTTCGTAGTAGCGCGGTACTATTCCTAGATTTGAGACGCTACAAGGAAACGAAGCTACGTAGTACGTACCTTAACAAGGAACAAAGCTTCAGCAGACGTGGAAGTACCACTTGGTACTTTCTCTCCATTAAAATACGACCAAAAATTGTCAAAAATAATTTATTTTTAAAACTAAGTTACAAATACATTCTATTCAACTTTCACACTCTCGAAGTTGTCTTGAGAGGTACTCACTCCATCTTGGGCAATTATGGCCACTACTGGCTCACTTGCGACGCTGTGGAGTCCACTGAGCCCATGGAAACTCAACCCATGTCCTGGGAAACTTCCAAAACCACTGGTACTTGTGGGGGTTTGTACGCTACCAATTTTTTGTACCACAGCATTGAAACCTTTATTGGGTCCAGCTGTATATTTTACGATACGGGTAGTACCATCGGCTTCTCTGAGGGTGTAGACACCAGTAACTTCCTTCCCTAGTCGTACTTCCTGGTGAGATTTAAAGTCGCCGGTTGTGGGATCGTCTACTCCATAGTTGAATTTATAGGAAGCGTCATCCTAAACATACCGATGTCAAAAAGAAATTAAAAAAGTGGTACTTACGTTGTCGTCTTTGGAAATGATGCGTGCAAAGGTGGTTCCAACAATGGTACTAATGCACAAAATAAGCTGAAATAATAAGGAACGATTTGAAACGTGTGTTAAATAAGTGGTACTATGATTTACCGACAAGTTCTTCATTGTGTGTTGATGATTCGAGATAAAAAATGAGAATGTGTGAAATTTCACTAAACTTCAATTTATATTGGCGGTTTTATAAAATATACATTTGGTGAAAATGGTACTTAGTGAGTAAATGACCAATTTCTATTCTGTTAATTTGGGATTATAATTAAAATAATTACAATTTTGTGGTGTTTTAAGAGCTGAATGAGATATTTATTTTAATTATGGAAAGAAATAATTGAATTGCTAATTAATACGGTCAAGTGTGAAAGTATATATTTGTAGCATGAGTACCGATGGAATAACAGTTCAAGACTGAGTCCAGAAGTCGATACCATAAAAAAGGAATCTAGATTGAAGAAATAAAAATAGTAATCTAGAATTTAGAAAATAGATCTAGAATGTGAAACTTATCTAGGAAGGACTGAATTCTATGGAATTTAGATGTGTCGTTCCATGAAATAAAGATATTCTAGAATTTAAAATGAAGATAAACTATACATTGTAACTTCTTGGTACCACAAAATTCTACATCTAGGTAGAGTAACGACTAATTTGGAAAGATGATTAAAGGTTCTAGAAGAAACTAAAAAGTCTAGAGGGTTTAGTTAAATCAGATAACCATAGAAAATTTTTATAGAATTTCAGGAAGCAGAAAATCTAGATGACCTAGATTCCCAAAACTGAAGATAGAATATTTGTAAGCAAACATACAAATTCTAGACAATTTTATCAAGCTGGAGACAAAATGTGAATAAGTTTTGCAAAAAATCTAGCAAAAAGCTTCTATTTCTATGTAAAAAACCCACCCGATGAATTCCGTTCAGAAAAAGTCGAAACTCCCGCAACACGAATCTCGCTTATTAAATTACATAAAAGACCACATCTAAACAATTAGTCACAACTCGCAATATTCAACTTATGTAAACGACCTTATTTTTTCGCTAATAAGCCTCACTTAAGAAACTGCTAAATCACCTCTCATTGTTGCACACGAAGTCAAAAAAGCGCATGAAATTTCACCAATTTCTTTTTATATGCATTCCAAAAATTCTATTCTAACATCGATCACGGATTAATCCATCGAAAGCACCCACTAGAAGGGATCAACTATTTAAGTGACACAAATCCGAGTACCAGCATCAGTTCGATCAGTACCACCATGAGAACCGCCCAAGTAATTACCTAATTATAATTACGATTCTGATTAGTGGTAAATCGATCCGTTTCAGGTTGCACTTTTACTCGCCATCGCCGCCTCTGCTCTCGCCGGTGGCCACCACCACGGTGAAGAAAGCCACGTAAGTACCGCGCTTAATTGAACGTAATTTAATTCAACTGATTGATTGATTAATTAATTAGGGGCCAGCTCCGTACCACTTCGAGTACGGCGTCCACGACCCCCACACCGGTGACGTAAAGTCGCAGCACGAGCACAGCGATGGTAAAAATGTGGTGGGTGGGTACACTTTGAAGGAAGCTGATGGTACCACCAGAGTGGTCAAGTACCACGCTGATCCTCATGGAGGGTTCAACGCGGTGGTGGAGAGAATCGGACACGCACAGCACCCTGCACATTATGGACATGGGGGACACGGGGGTGCGGGAGGCCATGGGGGTCATGGGGGCGCTGGTGGTCATGGGGGAGCTGGAGGCCACGGAGGACACGGGGGTGCTGGCGGTCATGGCGGAGCCGGCGGCCACGGTGGTACCAGCTACGTTGGTACTACGCACTTCGGATATAAACACTAAGGAAACCAAAGATGATTTTGTTGAGTTTTTGTATTTTTATCTACTTTAATAAAGCATCAAATAAGTATAAATTTGTTTGTTTTTAAAAATGGTCACTTATGATTTTTTCGGAATTCAACCAAACACATTTTCATGTAGATTTCGACTTCCAGAAGCCACTTTCGGGTCCAGTTCTTCGACGTTTTTCCAGAAAAATTTTTAACTTTATACCGATTTCGAAAATATTTAAATATTTCAGACGATTTTTTCAAAAATGAAATTTTCCACTTTGAAAATTTCGAACCATTTTCAACGATTTTCGGAATTTAACTAAACACATTTTCTTGTTGATTTCGGGCCGAAGAAATCAGTTCCGGCCTCATTTCTTCGATAATTCCTATCATTTTTCCAGAATCGCCCATTGAAGTATCGCAATTTTCAAAAATTCCAAAAATTCGAATTTCACACCGAATTTTTCGAAACTATTACTTCGTGACCCTAAACACGCTATATTTTCGAATTAGCAAGTCAAGATCTACAACACAAAAATTTTTGAGAATTTTTAGACGATATTTTCAAAAAGGTAACTATGTAGTAGCTGCTAAGATAAAACTGCTTGTATAGAGGTACTATCCCCGCCCACCCGCTCTCTATTTTCTTAGAGAGATTTCATTTGTCAAAATCAGTCTTATCCTAGTTAGTAGTTGCTAAGATAAAACTGATTTTGGCCAATGACATATCCGGAAAAAAAGAGAGGGTGGGTGGGCGGGGTTATTACCTGGTAAAGTAAGACCGATTTTGCCAAGTGAGATACCTTGTAAGAAAAGAGAGGATGGGTGGGTGGTTGGGGTACTAGTAGCTAATAAGATTGTTTTTAGCAGGTACTAACTCCGCCCACCCGCCCTCTATCTTCTCAGGGAGATCTCATTTGCCAAAATCAGTCTCATCCTAATAGGTACTAGCCCCGCCCACCCACCCCATCTTTTCTTAGAAGGTATCTCATTGGCCACAAGAGGATAAGACTGAATTTGGCAAATGACGTACCTTTTAAGAAAAGAGAGGATGGGAGGCAGAGCTAGAACCTGCTAGGATAAGACTGATTTTGGCAAATGAGATCCCTCTAAGATCGATTTTGGCAAATGACCTACCCTCTAAGAAAAAAGAGGGCGGGTGGGCGGGGCTAAGATAAAACTGATTTTAGCATATGAGATACCCTGTAAGAAAAGAAAGGCGGGTGGGCGCGGCTAGTACCTGCAAAGATAAAACTGATTTTGGCAAACAAAATACGCTCTAATAAAAGAGAGGGTGGGTGGGTGGGGTGCTAGTAGCTGCTAAGACAAAGCTGTTTTTAGCAGGTACTAGCCCCGCCCACCCGCCCTATCTTTTCTTACAAGGTATCTCATTTGCCAAAATCAGTCTTTTCCTAGCAGGTACTAGCTCCGCCCACTCATCCTCTTTTTTCTTGGAAAGTATCTCATTAGCTAAAATCAGTCTTATCTTAGCAGCTACTAGTTAGGATAAGACTGATTCTGGCAAATGACGTACTTTCTAAGAAAAGAGGGGGTGGGTGGGCGGGGCTAGAACCTGCTAAGATGAGAGTGATTTTTGCAAATGAGATATCCTCTAAGAAAAGAGAGGGTGGGTGGGCGGGGCTAGTACTTGCTAAGATAAGAGTGATTTTGGCAAAATGGCGTACCCTCTAAGAAAATAGAAGACAGGTGAGGGTGATAGTAAGACTGATTTTAGCACTTTTGACATTTTCGCCCATTTTTCAATTATTTTCGAAAATTATCCAGAGTCTAGTCAGGCACATGAAAAAAGAAATCAATTTTATAGCAATAACTTAAATCAAAAGGCTCGAGAAGTCATATCCGGCCTTGTTTCTTTGATAAATTGAACCGTTTTTCAGAATCGCTTACGGAAATATCTATATATATATTTTTAAAAAATTTTGATTTTCAAAACGATTAATTCGAAAATGTGGCTCCGTGACCTTAAACACGCTATATTTTTGGAATCAGTACGTCAAGATCTATAACACAGAATTTTTTGAGAATTTTTAGGCGATTTTTTCAAAAATGAAATTTTCCACTATGTACTTATGTAAATTTCGACCCATTTTTGACGATTTTCGAAAATTAACACATTTTCTTATAGATTCGGGTCGCAGAAGTCAGTTCCAGCCTCATTTCTACGATAGCTCTAACCGTTTTTTCAGAATCGCCTATTCAAATATGGAAATTTTTCCATTTTTTTTAAAATTTGACTTTATAAAGTATTATTTCGAAAATGTCGGTCCGCGACCATAAGCAAGCTATATATTTGGAATCAGCTCGTCGAAATCTATTATATTCGAGGATTTTTTTTGTGGATTTTAAGACAATTTTTTCAAAAGTAATTTTTTTCAAAAGTAAATTTTTTCGAACTTCACTAAATACAGTTTCTCATAGATTTCGAGCTCGAGAAGTCACATCCGGCTTCGTTTCTTCGATAACTCCGGCTGTTTCTTCAGAATCACCTAATGAAATTTCGCAGTTTGTAGAAGTTAAAAAAAATAGAATTTCACACGGAATTTTTCGAAAATATTGCTCCGTAACTACCAAGCCTAACCTTGAACTTTTTGAGAATTTTAACACAACTCTTTCAAAAATGAAATTTTCCAGTATTTTTCCAAAATTGCCCATTGAAATATCGAAATTTTTAGAAATTTCGAAAAATTCGAATGTTGCAAAGAATGTTTCGAAAATATTGCAACGTGACCACCAGCACACTATATTTTTACAATCAGTATATCAAGATCTACATCCCTGAATTTTTTGAGAATTTTTATACAACTGTTTCAAAAATGATATTTTCCAATGTTTTTCCAGAAAATATCGAAATTTTTAGAAATTAAAAAAAAATCGAATGTTACAAATAATATTTCGAAAGTATTGCAACGTGACCACGAACACGCTATACTTTTACGGTTATTGCATAATTACATCCCCGAATTTTTTGAGAATTTTTACACAACTTTTTCAAAAATGAAATTTTCACCTTGTATGCAAATTTCGCCCCATTTTCGAAACTTGGCTAATTTTATTTTCTTGTAGGTTTTGGGCGGTAGAAGTCACTTCCGGTCTGATTTTTTCGGTAAATCCAACCATTTTTCCAGAATCGCCCATTAAAATATCGCAATTTTTGAAAATTAAAAAAAATCGAATTTTACAACGAAAATTTCGAAAATATTGACCACAAACAAGTATCTTGCTGCTTTTTTAATGCCATTTCACCTACTCTCCCCGGTGTATCTTCCAATAGTTTATATAATTGATCTACTATATCCACAGACTGACTTAAAGTCAGCCCAATGCTCTCTAATCTAGTTATACTTGTTTCTAAGATCGTAAAATGCGAGAAAACCCAGTGAAGTTGCGCCGGAATTATTTTGTACATAATCGGTCTGTAATTAGTCGTGTAAGTTCGAGTTATTAAGAAATAATTTGTTGAGTTCTACCCACGCCGATTTTATGCACCCGTTCAACGTAACAATATCTTATGAAACGAAAATTAATAATAATTTTCTTTTTCATCTACAAAATTTTTATAACTAGCTGTTTTGACGAAATTGTAAAAATTGCTATATTTCAGTTAGCGATTTTGGGAAAACGGTAAGAATTTCCGAAGAAACGAAAACGAAAATGACTTCTGGATATCGAAATTTACAAATGTCTTAAACTAATTTTCGGATATAATTGAAAAATGGTCAAAAATGACAAAAGTACCAAAATCAACACCTATCAAATACTAGCCCCACCCACCCGTCCTCTATTTTCTTAGAAGAAATGTCATTTGCCAAAATCAGTCCTATCTTAGCAAGTACTAGCCCCGCCCACCCACCCTGTCTCCTTTTTAGTGATCGATTATATCCGATCTGAATGAAATAAAACTAGAATTAACTAGAATTAGAATGCGAAGAGGGGGGTGGGCGGAGCTAGTACTTGCTAAGATAAGACTGATTTTGGCAAATCACTTCTTTCCAAGACAATAGAGGGTGGGTGGGCGGGGCTAGTACTTGATCAGATAGGACTGATTTGGGCAATTTTCACATTTATTTTCGACCATTTTTCAACTATTTACTAAAATTTGTGGAAGACATTTTCTTGTAGATTTCGATATTCGAAGTATTTTCAGTATAAACATTTTGTACGTAATTAAAAAACTGAAATTATTATTAATTTTTGTTTCATAAAATCCAATTATTTTAAGAATGTACTTTTGATTTTTGATATTTACAGATTTTTTTTTTTGGGACAATAGAGAAGTCAGGACAGGTCAGGTTACGTTACGTTGAAATCTGTCCCAAAATTTTTTGAAAATTTTTATAAAACTTTTTCAAAAATGATATTTTTCACTAACGTACGTATGCAAATTTCGACCCATTTTCGACCATTTCCGAAATTTAACTGAACACATTTTCTCGTAGATTTTGGGTGTAGAAGTCACTTTCGGTCTCATTTCTTCACTTACTCGAACTGTTTTTCCAGAATCGCCCAATGAAATATCGAAATTTTTGGAAATAACATAAATTTCGAATTTCATAACGAATATTTTCAAAATAGTGTCCCATGACCATAAACAGGCTATATTTTTATAATCAGAACGTCGGGACCTATATTTCTGAATTTTTTGAATATTTTTAAATAACTTTTTCAAAAATCAAATTTTTCGGTATGAGTATATCATTTCCCAAAATCAGTTTTATCTTATCAAATATTAGCCCCACCCACCCACCCTCTGTTTTCTTAGAAAGTGTGCCATCTGCCAAAATTAGTCTTATCTTAGCAAGTACTAGCCCCGCCCACCCACCCTGTCTCCTTTTTAGTGATCGATTATATCCGATCTGAATGAAATGAATGATCTTATACCTAACAGAAATAAAACTAATCGTTAGAATGCGAAGAGGGGGGTGGGCGGAGCTAGTACTTGCTAAGATAAGACTGATTTTGGCAAATGACTTTCTTTCTAAGAAGATAGAGGGAGGGGTTAATATTTGATAAGATAAGACTGATTTTGGCAAATAACTTTTTTTCCAAGAAAATTGAGGGTGGGTGGGCGGGGCTAGTATTTGATCAAATAGGACTGATTTTGGCAATGTTTCACATTTTCGACCATTTTTCAACTATTTCCGAAAATTTTCTTGTAGATTTCGATATTTAGAAGTATTTTCGGTTTCGTTTCTTCGAAAATTCCTACCGTTTTTCCAAAGTCGCTAATTGAAATATAGCAATTTTTACAGTTTGGTCAAAATAATTCAGTACAAAAATTTGGTACGTAAATAAAAAATTGAAATTATTTTTGTTTCGTAAAATACAAATATTTTAAGAATGTACTTTTGGTTTTTATACATTTACAAAAATTTTTATTCTTTTTTTTTATTTGGGAAAGTCAGGACAGGTCAGGTTATGTTATGTCGAAATCTACGTTCCTAGATTTTTTGAAAACTTTTATAAAACTTTTTCAAAAATGAAGTTTTTCACTAAGGTAGGTATGCAAATTTCGACCCATTTTCGACCATTTCCGAAATTCAACTGAACACATTTTCTCGTAAATTTTGGGTGTAGAAGTCACTTGCGGTCTAATTTCTTTACTTATTCAAACTGTTTTTCTAAAATCGCCCAATGAAATATCGAAATTTTTAGAAATAACAGAAATTTCGAATTTCATAACGAATATTTTCAAAATAGTGCCCCATGACCATAAACAGGCTATATTTTTATAATCAGAACGTCGGGACCTATATTTCTGAATTTTTTGAAAATTTTTAAACAACTTTTCCAAAAATCAGATTTTTCGGTATGAGTGTATCATTTCCTAAAATCAGTTTTATCTTATCAAATATTAGCCCCGCCCACCCACCCTCTATTTTCTTAGAAGAAATGTCATTTGCCAAAATCAGTCCTATCTTAGCAAGTACTAGCCCCGCCCACCCACCCTGTCTCCTTTTTAGTGATCGATTATATCCGATCTGAATGAAATAAAACTAGAATTAACTAGAATTAGAATGCGAAGAGGGGGGTGGGCGGAGCTAGTACTTGCTAAGATAAGACTGATTTTGGCAAATCACTTCTTTCCAAGACAATAGAGGGTGGGTGGGCGGGGCTAGTACTTGATCAGATAGGACTGATTTGGGCAATTTTCACATTTTCGACCATTTTTCAACTATTTACTAAAATTTGTGGAAGACATTTTCTTGTAGATTTCGATATTCGAAGTATTTTCAGTATAAACATTTTGTACGTAATTAAAAAACTGAAATTATTATTAATTTTTGTTTCATAAAATCCAATTATTTTAAGAATGTACTTTTGATTTTTTGATATTTACAGATTTTTTTTTTTTTGGGACAATAGAGAAGTCAGGACAGGTCAGGTTACGTTACGTTGAAATCTGTCCCAAAATTTTTTGAAAATTTTTATAAAACTTTTTCAAAAATGATATTTTTCACTAACGTACGTATGCAAATTTCGACCCATTTTCGACCATTTCCGAAATTTAACTGAACACATTTTCTCGTAGATTTTGGGTGTAGAAGTCACTTTCGGTCTCATTTCTTCACTTACTCGAACTGTTTTTCCAGAATCGCCCAATGAAATATCGAAATTTTTGGAAATAACATAAATTTCGAATTTCATAACGAATATTTTCAAAATAGTGTCCCATGACCATAAACAGGCTATATTTTTATAATCAGAACGTCGGGACCTATATTTCTGAATTTTTTGAATATTTTTAAATAACTTTTTCAAAAATCAAATTTTTCGGTATGAGTATATCATTTCCCAAAATCAGTTTTATCTTATCAAATATTAGCCCCACCCACCCACCCTCTGTTTTCTTAGAAAGTGTGCCATCTGCCAAAATTAGTCTTATCTTAGCAAGTACTAGCCCCGCCCACCCACCCTGTCTCCTTTTTAGTGATCGATTATATCCGATCTGAATGAAATGAATGATCTTATACCTAACAGAAATAAAACTAATCGTTAGAATGCGAAGAGGGGGGTGGGCGGAGCTAGTACTTGCTAAGATAAGACTGATTTTGGCAAATGACTTTCTTTCTAAGAAGATAGAGGGAGGGGTTAATATTTGATAAGATAAGACTGATTTTGGCAAATAACTTTTTTTCCAAGAAAATTGAGGGTGGGTGGGCGGGGCTAGTATTTGATCAAATAGGACTGATTTTGGCAATGTTTCACATTTTCGACCATTTTTCAACTATTTCCGAAAATTTTCTTGTAGATTTCGATATTCAGAAGTATTTTCGGTTTTGTTTCTTCGAAAATTCCTACCGTTTTTCCAAAGTCGCTAACTGAAATATAGCAATTTTTACAGTTTGGTCAAAATAATTCAGTACAAAAATTTGGTACGTAAATAAAAAATTGAAATTATTTTTGTTTCGTAAAATACAAATATTTTAAGAATGTACTTTTGGTTTTTATACATTTACTAAAATTTTAATTTTTTTTTTTTATTTGGGACAATAGGAAAGTCAGGACAGGTCAGGTTACGTTATGTCGAAATCTACGTTCCTAGATTTTTTGAAAACTTTTATAAAACTTTTTCAAAAATGAAGTTTTTCACTAAGGTAGGTATGCAAATTTCGACCCATTTTCGACCATTTCCGAAATTCAACTGAACACATTTTCTCGTAAATTTTGGGTGTAGAAGTCACTTGCGGTCTAATTTCTTCACTTATTCAAACTGTTTTTCTAAAATCGCCCAATGAAATATCGAAATTTTTAGAAATAACAGAAATTTCGAATTTCATAACGAATATTTTCAAAATAGTGCCCCATGACCATAAACAGGCTATATTTTTATAATCAGAACGTCGGGACCTATATTTCTGAATTTTTTGAAAATTTTTAAACAACTTTTCCAAAAATCAGATTTTTCGGTATGAGTGTATCATTTCCCAAAATCAGTTTTATCTTATCAAATAGCCCCGCCCACCCACCCTCTATTTTCTTAGAGGATATGTCATTTGCCAAAATCAGTTTTATCTCATCAAATATTAGCCCCGCCCACCCACCCTCTATTTTCTTAGAAAGTATGCCATCTGCCAAAATTAGTCTTATCTTAGCAAGTACTAGCCCCGCCCACCCACCCTGTCTCCTTTTTAGTGATCGATTATATCCGATCTGAATGAAATGAATGATCTTATATCTAACAGAAATAAAACTAATCGTTAGAATGCGAAGAGGGGGGTGGGCGGAGCTAGTACTTGCTAAGATAAGACTGATTTTGGCAAATGACTTTCTTTCTAAGAAAATAGAGGGAGGGGTTAATATTTGCTAAGATAAGACTGATTTTGGCAAATGACTTTTTTTCCAAGAAAATTGAGGGTGGGTGGGCGGGGCTAGTATTTGATCAAATAGGACTGATTTTGGCAATGTTTCACATTTTCGACCATTTTTCAACTATTTCCGAAAATTTTCTTGTAGATTTCGATATTCAGAAGTATTTTCGGTTTCGTTTCTTCGAAAATTCCAACCGTTTTTCCAAAGTCGCTAACTGAAATATAGCAATTTTTACAGTTTGGTCAAAATAATTCAGTACAAAAATTTGGTACGTAAATAAAAAATTGAAATTATTTTTGTTTCGTAAAATACAAATATTTTAAGAATGTACTTTTGGTTTTTATACATTTACTAAAATTTTTATTTTTTTTTTTTATTTGGGACAATAGGAAAGTCAGGACAGGTCAGGTTACGTTATGTCGAAATCTACGTTCCTAGATTTTTTGAAAACTTTTATAAAACTTTTTCAAAAATGAAGTTTTTCACTAAGGTAGGTATGCAAACTTCGACCCATTTTCGACCATTTCCGAAATTCAACTGAACACATTTTCTCGTAAATTTTGGGTGTAGAAGTCACTTGCGGTCTAATTTCTTTACTTATTCAAACTGTTTTTCTAAAATCGCCCAATGAAATATCGAAATTTTTAGAAATAACAGAAATTTCGAATTTCATAACGAATATTTTCAAAATAGTGCCCCATGACCATAAACAGGCTATATTTTTATAATCAGAACGTCGGGACCTATATTTCTGAATTTTTTGAAAATTTTTAAACAACTTTTCCAAAAATCAGATTTTTCGGTATGAGTGTATCATTTCCTAAAATCAGTTTTATCTTATCAAATATTAGCCCCGCCCACCCACCCTCTATTTTCTTAGAGGATATGTCATTTGCCAAAATCAGTTTTATCTCATCAAATATTAGCCCCGCCCACCCTCCCTCTATTTTCTTAGAAAGTATGCCATCTGCCAAAATTAGTCTTATCTTAGCAAGTACTAGCCCCGCCCACCCACCCTGTCTCCTTTTTAGTGATCGATTATATCCGATCTGAATGAAATGAATGATCTTATGCCTAACAGAAATAAAACTAATCGTTAGAATGCGAAGAGGGGGGTGGGCGGAGCTAGTACTTGCTAAGATAAGACTGATTTTGGCAAATGACTTTCTTTCTAAGAAAATAGAGGGAGGGGTTAATATTTGCTAAGATAAGACTGATTTTGGCAAATGACTTTTTTTCCAAGAAAATTGAGGGTGGGTGGGCGGGGCTAGTATTTGATCAAATAGGACTGATTTTGGCAATGTTTCACATTTTCGACCATTTTTCAACTATTTCCGAAAATTTTCTTGTAGATTTCGATATTCAGAAGTATTTTCGGTTTCGTTTCTTCGAAAATTCCTACCGTTTTTCCAAAGTCGCTAACTGAAATATAGCAATTTTTACAGTTTGGTCAAAATAATTCAGTACAAAAATTTGGTACGTAAATAAAAAATTGAAATTATTTTTGTTTCGTAAAATACAAATATTTTAAGAATGTACTTTTGGTTTTTATACATTTACTAAAATTTTTATTTTTTTTTTTTATTTGGGACAATAGGAAAGTCAGGACAGGTCAGGTTACGTTATGTCGAAATCTACGTTCCTAGATTTTTTGAAAACTTTTATAAAACTTTTTCAAAAATGAAGTTTTTCACTAAGGTAAGTATGCAAATTTCGACCCATTTTCGACCATTTCCGAAATTCAACTGAACACATTTTCTCGTAAATTTTGGGTGTAGAAGTCACTTGCGGTCTAATTTCTTCACTTACTCAAACTGTTTTTCTAAAATCGCCAAATGAAATATCGAAATTTTTAGAAATAACAGAAATTTCGAATTTCATAACGAATATTTTCAAAATAGTGCCCCATGACCATAAACAGGCTATAATTTTATAATCAGCACGTCGGGACCTACATTTCTGAATTTTTTGAATATTTTTAAATAACTTTTTCAAAAATCAAATTTTTCGGTATGAGTATATCATTTCCCAAAATCAGTTTTATCTTATCAAATATTAGCCCCACCCACCCACCCTCTATTTTCTTAGAAAGTATGCCATCTGCCAAAATTAGTCTTATCTTAGCAAGTACTATATGTTTGGAATCAGCACGCCGGGATCTACATCCCTTAATGTTTTGATAATTTTTAGACAACTTTTTCAAAAATTAAATGTTCCACTATGTACATGTACACCCCTTATGCAAATTTTGACCCATTTTCGAAATTTGACTAAATTAAAACGTTTTCTGTTTTCTGCGATAAATCCAACCATTTTTTCATAATCGCCAATTGAACTGAAAAAACCAAATATTTACTTAAACAGTCGTCCGTGGTCGAACACCTCAAAAACAACACCAATTATAAACCCTCCCGAAAAAACCATAATTCGCTGGAAATTTTCCCGAATTATCTCCCCCAGCCGCCCGATCCACCCCGCCCCACCACTCCGCCCCCCGGCCGCCATTGGCCGGCCGGCACGCGCTCCGGCGGGGGTGCCTTTAAAGCCCCTCGCATCCAACCCGTGCCACAGTCCACCCGGCCCATCAGCCCAGCAAGTGTAGTGATGGAATCGTCCGAGTCGTACGGCTACCTGTACATGCTGACGCCCCAGCAGCCCGCCGACTGGGCCACCGCTTCCTACGACAGCTACTCCGAGGAGACCTCCAGCCCCGAGCCCGGCGGCGGCCGCTCCAAGAGCCGCGTCACCCCCCTCATCCTGCGCAAGCGAAGATTGGCGGCGAACGCCCGCGAGAGACGGAGGATGCAGAACCTCAACCAGGCCTTCGACCGGCTGAGGACGTTCCTGCCCCAGTTGGGCCAGGACCGGCAACTCAGCAAGTACGAGACGCTGCAGATGGCCCAGACCTACATCACGGCCCTGTACGACCTCCTGGACCAGCGGCCGCAGAACTGAGGGAGCGCCGCGAGCAGTTGTCATACCAAAGGTACGGTCCAGAATAGCGCCAAACAGTCGTAGAAACAATTTTCTGTGTTTCGAGTAGAGAAAATGAATTTTTGTGGCCGGACTGTGGATCAGTACGTTGTTTGTAAATTGTAAATAATGTTGATTAGTTGTAAGTAGGTAGGACCGTTCAGTATTCGCTGATTTTGTGCCAATTTCGTTTAGTCATGTATGCTCATGTCCAAATAAAGTTTTTAAGTTTTTATTTTGGGGTTTCCCATGTCGTTTTAATTTTTTTTCTTGCGGATGTGGGTCCTTGTCGAATTTCGTACAAAGGGCCAATTCCGGTTTTTGGTGTTTTGACGATTGCTGGGAATGTGGATGAGAGGTCGGGGCAGGTAAGTGAGGGTTTTAATTGTGTTTTTTGTGGGCCGGGGATGAGGGTGCGAAATTAGGGGTTGTTGGTGATTTCGATGATGCGTGGAGCGGGGAAAACGGACGGGAAATGACATTTTTAATTAGTGACTAAGACATTTTTGTCTTTGTTTAATTTATTATTGTTAGTATTATTTTTTTTAAATAATTTTAATTAAAAGTTTATTTTTAATTTTCGCATTATATTCAATTTGTTCATTGTAAATTGGAAAGTTCTATTTAATTATGTAGTCGTTTTTGCAATGTTTGTTTTTTTTTTACTTAGAGGAAATTTTTATTTAGATGTTCAATGTCCAGAATTTCATTTTGTTGAAATTATTAAAAGTAGGTCTAGAATGTTTAATCACTGAAATTTTAATTCGACAATACATCGAAATATTGAATTCGATTGGAAAATAAGTGGAAACTCGATTCCGAAATTACAAAACTTAGATTTTAATATCGTGAAAGTCAGGAAACATTCTTATCATGATCTAATTTTAAACTCACTAATGACTAATATTACTTGAATTGAAACAATACTGTTTTTGTTTAATTTAATCAGCTAAAACCATTTTAAAATTGTCCATTTTTCAAATTTAAAAAAATCCATTCGAAGCTCTCTGGATTATTTCCAACCCTCAAAAAACAAGGGATGCTTAAAATTCTTTCAAAAAAAAAAACAAAGTAGGTACTGCGGAGATTCTTTCAACTTTCAAAAATAAAACATCAAGGGTTCCCGAGATTCTTTTAAATTCTCCCAAAAAATGCGAAAGTACCCCGAGTTACTTATTAAATTCTTAAACAAAAAGACGTAAAACATGGAATTGTTCTAAAAAATTCTTAAGAAAACACTAGGGGTCCCTGAGATTCAACTGAATTATTAAAAAAAAAGTATTAGGAGTCCCTAGAATTTACTTTAAAAATTCACAAAAGCATCAGAAATTCTTTTAATAAAAAAAAAAAATAGGAACCCCGAGATTGATTCTTCCAAATTCTTTTAAAAATAAAACTCTACACTTTTAAATTGTTTGAAAAAAACACTAGAGGCCTGCGAGATCTTTTCAAATACTTAAATAAACACACTAAGAATCTCTGAGAATCTTTCCAACATAAAAATCATCAAAGGCCTAAATTCTAAAAAAAACATCAATGGTTTAAAAGATTCTCTTAAATACTTTCATAATAAAAAAACATTTCGACCCTTCGGAATTCCTTCAAAAGTATTTAGAAAAAAAAAAAACAATAACTGTCGAGATTCTTTTAAATTCTAAAAAAACACCAAAAGCTTTCGAGGTTCTTTTAAATTCTTTCAAAAAAAAAAGAACTACAGACCCGGATTCTTCTCTTCCAGATTCTTTCAAAAATATAATGTATTTTCAGCAGTTCTCGAGATTTTTTTAATTTCTTAAAAAATACATAGGAACCTTTGAGGTTCTTCGAAATTTTTAAAACTAAAAAACATTTCTCCCTGGGGAGCTCCGAGTTCGTATAAATTCTTTAAAAAACTTATTAGAGATCTCTGAGATTTCAATTAAAAAAAAACACTAAAGCTCCGAGTTTTTATAAATTCTTCAAACAATACTAGGGATCCCCGAAATTACATCATTGGCTTAGGAGATTGTTTTAAATTCTTTCAAAATAAAAAAATATATACCAGAGACTGACGAGGTTCCTTCAAATTAAAAAAAAACATTAGGGACTTCCGAGATTCTTTTAAATTCTTTTAAAATAAATAAAACCCTAGGAACCCCCGAAATTCCTTCAACTAGGTGCTCATGAAGTTATTTTCAGTTCTTAAAAAAGACTTATGAGCCCCCAGGATTCATTTAAAACACTGAAGAACAACAGAGATTCTTTTAAATAAATAAAAAAAAAAAAACAGGAGCATCGAGATTCTTTCCAAATAAAAAGACTACGACCCCTGCGATTCTTTAAAAAAAATACTAGGAACTGCCAATATTCTTTCAAAATTTTTCAAGAATGGAACACACATTAGATTTAAAAAAAGGACCCATGGAATTCTTTTAAATTCTTTCCAAAAAACACTAAAGGGCCCCCAGTTTCTTATCAATTTTCAAAAAATAGTGGAGCCCCTTGAAATTTATTTGAATTCTAAAGAAACAGCAACAGGAACTTCCAGAGATTTGTTTTACAAAAAAAACACTAGAATTCCGAGATCTCTTCCAAATTCTTTCAAAAATATAATGTATATATTTTCAGCAGTTCTCGAGATTTTTTTGATTTCTTAAAAAATACATAGACATCTTTGAGATTTTTCGAAATTTCTAAAACCTTCACATTCTTAACAAAAAAAAAACTAGGAGCTTCTGAACTTGTTTCCAAAATAAAAAACAATAAGGGACTTCGAGATTCATTTAAATTCCAAAAGAAAAACTTCATCGGCTTCGCAAATTCTTTTAAATTCTTTCAGAATAAAAAAACAGTAGGCACTCCCGACGTTTCTTCAAATTTAAAAAAAAACACTAGGGGACCCTGAGATTCTTTTGAATTCTTTTAAAATAAATAAAACCCTAGGAACCCTCGAAATTCCTTCAACTAGGTGCCCATGAAGTTATTTTGAGTTCTTAAAAAAGACTTACGAGCCCCCAGGATTCATTTAAAACACTGAAGAACAACAGAGATTCTTTTAAATAAAAAAAAAAAACAGGAGCATCGAGATTCTTTCCAAGTCTTTCCAAAATAAAACACTAAGGCTCCTGAGATTTATTAAATTCTTGAAAAAAAACACTAAAGAGTCCCCAGTTTTTTATAAATTTTCAAAAATATAGTGGAGCTCCTCGAAATTAGGAGCCCCTAGGATTCTTTTGAATTCTTAAAAATGTATTAGGAGCGCTACGAATTCATTTAAAAAATCTTAAGAAAACACCGGATTTTTTAAATCTAAAAATTCGGACCCCAAAATCTTTCCAAATTCCTTAAAAAAATTTCGGCCCCTCTAGATTCCTAGAAACTCTAAAAAAAAAAACATCAGGGAGTTCCGAGATTCTTTGAAATTCTCTCAAAACAAATAAAACAATAGGAACTCCCGAAATTCCTTCAAATTCTTAAAAAAACACTAGGGGCTCATGAGATTCTTTTGAGTTCTAAAAAAAATACTAGGAATTCCCGAAATTACATTTTTTAAATTAAAAAAAAAAACAGGAGACTCGTGATTCTTTCAAATTCTTTCAGAAAAAAGTCTAACGCCCTCTTTGAGTTTTTTTCAAACTTTTTCAAAAATAAAATATTAAGTCTCCTGAGATTTTTTTTATTCTTTCAAAAAAAAAGACACAAAGTCTCCAGTTTTTTATAAATTTTCAAAGAATTAGTAGAGTCCCTCGAAATTCTTTTGAATTCTAAAAGGAAAAACAGAAAAAACAGTAAGGGCCTCTAGGATTCCTTTGAATTCTTAAAACAAAACTATTAGAAGCGCTACGAATTCATTTAAAAAAACTAAAGAAAACACCAGATTTTTTAAATAAAAAAATTGTGACCCCAGAATTTTTCCAGATTCTTACAAAAAAAACTAAGGCCCCTCTAGATTCTTTTAAACTCTAAAAAAAACATCAGGGTTTTCCGAGATTCTTTGAAATTCTTTTAAAACAAATAAAACAATAGGAACTTCTGAAATTCCTTCAAATTCTTAAAAAAACACTCATGAGATTCTTTTGAGTTCTTAAAGAAGACTTACGAGTCCCTGGGATTCATTTAAAACATTGAAAAACAACAGATTCTTTTAAATTAAAAAAAAAAACAGGAGACTTGTGATTCTTGCAAATTCTTTCAGAAAAAAGTCTAGCACCCTCTTTGTGTTTTTTTCAAACTTTTTCAAAAATAAAATACTAAGTCTCCTGAGATTTTTTTTATTCTTTCAAAAAAAACACGAAAGAGTCTCCAGTTTCTTATTAATTTTCAAAGAATTAGTAGTCCCTCGAAATTCTTTTGAATTCTAAGAAGAAAAACAGAAAAAAACAGCAAGGACCCCTAGGAGTCTTTTAAATTCTTAAAACAAAACTATTAGAAGCGCTACGAATTCATTAAAAAAACTTAAGAATAAATAAAAAAATTGTGCCCCCAAAATTTTTCCAATTTCTTACAAAAAGAACTAAGGCCCCTCTAGATTCTTTTAAACTCTAAAAAAACACCAGGGTTTTCCGAGATTCTTTGAAATTCTTTTAAAACAAATAAAACAATAGGAACTTCTGAAATTCCTTCAAATTCTTAAAAAAACACTAGGGGCTCATGGGATTTTTTTGAGTTCTTAAAAAAGACTTACGAGCCCCTGGGATTCATTTAAAACATTGAAAAACAACAGATTCTTTTAAATTTAAAAAAGAAACAGGAGACTCGTGATTCTTTCAAATTCTTTCAGAAAAAAATCTAGCGCCCTCTTTGAGATTTTTTCAAACTTTTTCGAAAATAAACTACTAAGTCTCCTGGGATTTTTTTTATTCTTTCAAAAAAAAAAACACTAAAGAGTCCCTAGTTTCTTATACATTTTCAAAGAAATAGTAGAGTCCCTCGAAATTCTTTTGAATTCTAAAACGAAAAACAGAAAAAAAACTGTAAGGGCCCCTAGGATTCTTTTGAATTCTTAAAAACAAAACTATTAGAAGCGCTACGAATTCATTTACAAAACTTAAGAAAACACCAAATTTTTTAAATAAAAAAATTGTGACCCGAAAATTTTTTCCAAATTCTTACAAAAAAAAACTAAGACCCCTCTAGATTCTTTTAAACTCTAAAAAAACATCAGGGCTTTCCGAGATTCTTTGAAATTCTCTTAAAACAAATAAAACAATAGGAACTCCCGAAATTCCTTCAAATTCTTTAAAAAAACACTAAGGGCTCATGAGATTCTTTTGAGTACTTAAAAAAGACTTACGAGCCCCCGGGATTTATTTAAAACATTAAAATTCTTCAAAAAGTACTAGGGATCCCCGAAATTACATCATTGGCTTAGGAGATTGTTTTAAATTCTTTCAAATAAAAAAATATGCCAGAGACTGACGAGGTTCCTTCAAATTAAAAAAAAAAACACTAGGGGACCCTGAAATTCTTTTGAACTCCTAAAAAACTATCTATTAGCCAAATTCATTTAAATCATATTAAAAAAAAACACCAGATTTTTTACTAGATTTTTTAAATAAAAAAGTTTGGAACCCCGAAATTTCTCCAAATTCTTACAAAAAAACTAAGGCTCCTCTAGATTCTTTTAAACTCTAAAAAAACCATCAGGGACTTCCGAGATCCTTTAAAATTCTTTCAGTTTGAGATTCCTTTAAATACTTACTTAAAAAAAAATACTCGTGGGATTTTTTCAAATTCTTTCAAAAATAAAATACTACAAATCTCTTTATAAGTTCTAGAAAAAGGAGTCTCCGAGATTCTTATAAAATTCTTTCAAAAAACGCTAGATAAAATCGAGATTCATTAAAAAAAAAAACTAACACCAGGAGCTTTCGAGATCCTTTTACATCCTTTTCAATTTTTTTCACAAAAAACACACTAGGATTCCCATAGATATTGTTTTAAATTGTTAAAAAAAGACACCAAGGAATGTTCATTCAAATTCTTTCAAAAGTGAGTGAACAGAGCTCTATTATCATTTATTTCAAAGTGTTTTAAGACAGAAGACAGACCGAAACTGGAGACGGAAATCCAATTATAACACAAAAACTGCAAAATAAGTGTTCAAAAATAAGGTAGGTCTTGTATCAAACGATTTATAATAACTGAATGATTATAAACTAATTAAATTACGTAATAAAAAATTGTTGCAACAAAAAGAAAAAAGCTTCCACTTTAAACGGTCACGAGCAACCTCCATCAAGTCTCCACGAACTCCCCGAAAAAAATTCCCACCGCTAACACTCTGAATAGAATATGCAACGTCTCTCTCCTCTCCAAAAAAAAGAAAAACCCCAATCTAAACACCATCAAGTCCCCACAAAAACTCTCCTCAGCGACGGAAACAAGCTAAACAAGACACGCAAATATCACACCTCCACAACTCTATCACTGTTATTTCTTTCAACTTAACCTTGTTACCGCGATGGCACCGTATCATTTTTTCCGCATTAAAACCTTGTCTAGCAAACAAGAATTTTTTCGTCGGCGTCTTCGTACGGTAGCACAATTGAAGCCCGTACCTGGCGTTTCGCCTCTTTTTTTCCGGCAATTTGCGGCGTTTTTGCCGGCGAGAGGTGTCGGCGCGATTTGCGCCGCCCAAAAAAACTAATCGATCCGGATCTGTTCTCGGGGTGAATTGCGAAAGCCGTTTCCGTCGGTCTCGCGTTCGTGACTTGCACGACGCCACCCTGCACGGAAGAACACCCCTTGGCGATCGCCGTTTGAAAGTGACAGGCCCGAATTAGCCCGAATCACCGCAAGTAGCGCAAACACTTTTGTGAAAAATTTTAATTTGGGCACCGAGATTTCGACTATTTCGCTGCGACTGGAGGGCAGGGATCGCGTGTGCACGGAGGACGGGACGGTTGAAAGATGAGACGGCGTTTTAACATTCATCGGGATTCAATTATGGGCATTTTGGGTAATTGGTGGAATGCGGGGCTCGTGGGGACAACGGAGAAATAAAAGTGTGGAGGTTTAGAAATTCACGCCTAAGCGGAATGCGCTTTTTTATTTCGCCCTTACTCAGAGTTCTAAAGTTTACGAACACATTCTTAAAGTCGTGCTAGAAACTACTAATCTCTACGTATTATCGAAAATATATACATACAGTTGAGTCAATTTCGTCTTGTTCGATTTATAAGAGGAGGGGAATCGTCAGGTTCAGTTTCTCAATTAAATGAATTAGTTTATAACTATCCAATGTTTCTCTCAGGGGCTCTTAATGTTTGATTTTTAAAGAACTTAGAACAATCTCAGAAGCTCCTAGTGCTATTTTTAAGAATTCAAGAAAATATTGGCCGTTCTTTTTTAACAATTTGAAACAAATATTAGAAGCCAGAGAATTTAAAAGAATTTCTAAGACACCTGATGTTATGTTGTTCAATGAATTTGAAATAAATCTCCCAGGCTGTAGCGTTTTTTTGAGAGAAGCCCCAGAGGTTTTTTTTTAAGAATTCGTGAGGATCTTGGCACTCGCGTGTTTTTTTATTGCAAGAAATTTTGTGGTTTTAGTGCTTTTCTGTAAAACATTTAAAAGAATTTCGGAGGATCGTAGTGTTTTTTTAATATTTAAAGAATTTAAAAGAATTTCACAAGTCCCTGGTGGCTTTTTTTAGGTTTAGAATTGAAAAGTATTTCGAGCGGATTTATTTATTTTTTTTGAAAATTTATAAGAAACTGGGGGCTCTTTAGTGTGTTTTGAAAGAATCTCGAGACTCCCGTTTTTTTTTTTTTTTTTAATCTAAAAGACTGTTGTCTTTTTTAAGAATTTGAAGGAATTTGGGGAGTTCCTATTGTTTTATTTGTTTTGAGAGAATTTAAAAGAATTTCGAAAGTCCCTGTTTTTTTTAGGGTTTAAAAGAATCGAGAGGGGGCTTAGTTTTTTTGTAAGAATTTGGAAAAATTTTCGGGTCACAATTTTTTTATTTAAAAAATCTGGTGTTTTCTTAAGTTTTTTTTAAATTAATTCGTAGCGCTCTTAATAGTTTTGTTTTAAGAATTCAAAAGAATCCTAGGGGAATCCTTAGTGTTTTTTTTCTGTTTTTCTTTTTAGAATTCAAAAGAATTTCGAGGGATTCTACTATTTCTTTGGAAATTTATCAGAAACTGGGGACTCTTTAGTGTTTTTTTTTAAATAATTAAAAAAATCACAGGAGACTCAGTATTTTATTTTTGAAAAAGTTTAAAGGAATCTCAAGGAGGGCGCTAAATTTTTTTCTGAAAGAATTTGAAAGAATCACGAGTCTCCTGTTCTTTTTTTTTAATTTAAAAAGTCAAAAAAATATCATGAGCTCTAGTGCTTTTTTAAGAATTTGAAGGAATTCCTATTGTTTTATTTGTTTTGAGATAATTTAAAAGAATTTCGAAAGTCCCTGTTTTTTTTAGGATTTAAAAGAATCGAGAGGGGCTTTAGTTTTTTTTGTACGAATTTGGAAAAATTTTTAGGTCACAATTTTTTTATTTAAAAAATCTGGTGTTTTCTTAAGTTTTTTTAAATGAATTCGTAGCGCTCCTAATAGCTTTGTTTTAAGAATTCAAAAGAATCCTAGGGGAATCCTTAGTGTTTTTTTTCTGTTTTTCTTTTTAGAATTCAAAAGAATTTCGAGGGATTCTACTATTTCTTTGAAAATTTATAAGAAACTGGGGACTCTTTAGTGTTTTTTTTGAAATAATTAAAAAAATCACAGGAAACTTGGCATTTTATTTTTGAAAAAGTTTGAAAGAATCTCAAGGAGGGCGCTAGATTTTGTTCTGAAAGAATTTGAAAGAATCACGAGTCTCCTGTTTTTTTTTTTTTAATTTAAGAAGTCAAAAGAATCTCATGAGCCCTAGAGTTTTTTTAAGAATGTGAAGGAATTCCTATTGTTTTATTTGTTTTGACAGAATTTAAAAGAATTTCGAAAGTCCTTGTTTTTTTTTAGAGTTTAAAAGAATCTAGAGGGGCCTTAGTTTTTTTTGTAAGAATTTGGAAAAATTTTTATGTCGCAATTTTTTTTGTTTAAAAAATCTGGTGTTTTCTTAAGTTTTTTTAAATGAATTCGTAGCGCCCCTAATAGTTTTGTTTTAAGAATCCAAAAGAATCCTAGGGGAATCCTTAGTGTTTTTTTTTCTGTTTTTCTTTTTAGAATTCAAAAGAATTTCGAGGGATTCTACTACATATTTCTTTGAAAATTTATAAGAAACTGGGGATTCTTTAGTGTTTTTTTTTAAATAATTAAAAAAATCACAGAAGACTTAGTATTTTATTTTTGAAAAAGTTTGAAAGAACCTCAAGGAGGGCGCTAGATTTTTTTCTGAAAGAATTTGAAAGAATCACGAGTCTCCTGTTTTTTTTTTTTTTTTAATTTAAGAAGTCAAAAGAATCTCATGACCCCAGTGTTTTTTTAAGAATTTGAAGGAATTCCTATTGTTTTATTTGTTTTGAGAGGATTTAAAAGAATTTCGAAAGTCCCTGTTTTTTTTAAGGTTTAAAAGAATCGCGAGGGGCCTTAGTTTTTTTTGTAAGAATTTAGCAAAATGTTTGGGTCACAATTTTTTTATTTAAAAAATCTGGTGTTTTCTTAAGTTTTTTTTTAATGAATTCGTAGCGCTCTTAATAGTTTTGTTTTAAGAATTCAAAAGAATCGTAGGGGAATCCTTGGTGTTTTTTTTTTCTGTTTTTCTTTTTAGAATTCAAAAGAATTTCGAGGGATTCTACTATTTCTTTGAAAATTTATAAGAAACTGGGGACTCTTTAGTGCTTTTTTTTTTAAAGAATTAAAAAAATCTCAGGAGGCTTAGTATTTTATTCAAGGAGGGCGTTAGATTTTTTTCTGAAAGAATTTGAAAGAATCACGAGTTTCCTGTTTTTTTTTTTTAATTTAAGAAGTCAAAAGAATCTCATGAGCCCCTAGTGTTTTTCTAAGAATTTGAAGGATATCGGGAGTTCCTATTATTTTATTTGTTTTGAGAGAATTTCAAAGAATCTCGGAAGTCCCTGATGTTTCTTTTTTAGAGTTTAAAGGAATCTAGAAGGGCCGTAGTTTTTTAAAGGAATTTGGAAAAATTTTGGGGTCCCAATTTTTATATTTAAAAAATCTGGTGTTTTCTTAAGATTTTTTAAATGAATTCGTAGCGCCCCTAATACTTTTTTTTAAGGATTCAAAAGAATCCTAGAGACTCCTAATTTCGAGGAGCTCCACTATATTTTTGAAAATTTATAAGAAACTGGGAGCTCTTTAGTGTGTTTTGAAAGAATCTCGAGACTCCAGTTTTTTTTAATTTAAAAGAATTTCTGTTGTCTTTTTTAAGAATTTGAAGGAATTTGGGGAGTTCCTATTGTTTTATTTGTTTTGAGAGAATTTAAAAGAATTTCGGAAGTCCCTGTTTTTTTAGAGTTTAAAAGAATCTAGAGGGGCCTTAGTTTTTTTTGTAAGAATTTGGAAAAATTTTGGGGTCACAATTTTTTTATTTAAAAAATCTGGTATTTTCTTAAATTTTTTTAAACGAATTCGTGGCGCTCCTAATAGTTTTGTTTTAAGAATTCAAAAGAATCCTAGGGGCCCTTAGTGTTTTTTTTTTGTTTTTCATTTTAGAATTCAAAAGAATTTCGAGGGACTCTACTCTTTCTTTCAAAATTTAAAAAAATCTGGGGACTCTTTAGTGCTTTTTTTTGAAAGAATTAAAAAAATCTAGTAGTTCCTCTTTTTTTAAGGATTTAAAATAATCTTGGGAAGCCCAGGAGATTTTTTGAAGAATTTGGAAGAGACTTATATAAAAAAAAACTCTGGAGGTCCCTGCTGTTTTTCTCAGAATTCAAAAGAATTTCAAGGGGCTCTACTATTTTTTTGAAAATAAGAAACTGGGGCCCTTTTTTTTGAAAGAATTTAAAAGAATCCCAGGAGTCCTTTTTTTTAATCTAATGTGGTCCTAGTGTGTTCCATTCTTGAAAAATTTTGAAAGAATCTTGGCAGTTCCTAGTTTTTTTTTTAAGAATCGCAAAGGTTTCTGGTGTTTTATTTTTGAAAGATTTTGGAACAATTTCATTTTTTTCTCAAAGAATTTGGAAGAATCCCAGAAACTTCTAAGGTTTTTTTTTAATTCAAAGATATTTCGTTGATGTTTCTTTAAAAAATCTAAAAAAAAAAAAATTGGGAGATCTAGTGTTTTCGGAAAAATTTAAAATAATCTCGGGGACCTTGGTGTTTTATTTTTTAAAGAATTTGAAAGATCTCGGAAGCCTCTAATATTTTTTTTGTGAGCCCTTTGCGGTTTTTTTTCCTAAGAATTTAAAAGAACTTAGAGGTGCTGTAGTGTTTTTTTTTAAGAATTTAAAAGAATCTCGGAAATCAATTGGTGTTTTATTTTTGAAGGAATCTCAATAGTTCCTGGTGTTTTTTTTTTCAAAGAAGCTGAAAGAATCCTGCGGACTCGTAAGTGTTGTATTTTTTTGTTTTTTTTGAATCGCAAAGGTTTCTGGTGTTTTATTTTTGAAAGATTTTGGAACAATTTCATTTTTTTCTCAAAGAATTTGGAAGAAGTCCAGGAACTTCTAAAGTTTTTTTGTTGTAAGAATCGTAAAGGTTTCTGGTGTTTTATTTTTGAAAGATTTTGGAACAATTTCATTTTTTTCTCAAAGAATTTGGAAGAATCCCAGGGACTTCTAAGATTTTTTTTTTAATTCAAAAGGATCTTGTTGATGTTTTGTAAACAATTAAAACAAAAGTGAAAGAACGTAAAAGAATCTAGAGGGTACAGACATCAATTTTTTTTTTATAAAAAAAATCGCTGGTGTTTTTTAAAGAATTTTAAAAAGGATCTCAGGTGCCCTTTGGACTTTTCTGAAGAATTTGAAAAAATCTCGTAGGTGCCATTGGTTTTTTTGGACCTTTGATGTTTCATTATTGAAAAAATTCGAAAGCATTTCGGTAGTCCCTAGCGTATTTTGGGGGACTCTAAAGTTATTTTTTAAAATTTGAAAGAATCTCGGACGGCCTTGATGTTTTTTATTTTGGAAAAATTTAAAAGAGTGATTTTGTTTAATTCAATTAATCTTCCACCAGATTCGCTCCTTTTTTTTGTATTATTTAATGTCTAAATAATGGTATAAATTACGCTCTACAAAGTTATAATTATGTTTTCAAACTCTTTTAGTTCTGAGAATAAGATAATAAATGTGATGAAAATAACACAACCAAATTTTAATGACATTTTTATCTCGTCTTTTTTTTTAACAGTACTTCTCTTAAAGATCACTCCTTTTCTTCAATTTCAAAGTACATAATTTTCACGTTCAATAGTCGGAAAATCATCTAAGCGAAAAATGTAATAACAAAGTTTTAGCGACTCTTCAAACCATAAATTACGACAGTTCATTCAAAAGTTTTTTTAATCCATAACCCAATTGCGTGTATCTAAAAATACCAGCAAAACCACGACCAAAGGAGCTTGTCACGCTATAAATTTCAAGTGAAACTACTAGACCGAATTTCTGAATGACGCCACCTGTATTTTCGTATTCCACGAACTCACGCATTCATCCCCATGCGAAAATCTCTGACGTCATCTCATAAACCCGAAAACAAAAATCTTCACTGAAAAACGCTCGATCTTGTGGCACCGACAAACTTAGTTTAATTTTTATTTGTTTTTACTTCTTTTTTCGATTATTTTCGGACGTTTGTGTACATACGAACCGTGTTTATTTGATTTTTGCTTATTTTTGTGCCAGCTGGTCTGTTTCCTCCGTTTATCCTTTTTTGCCCCATAAAACCGGCGTTTTTCACCTCGTTTCGTGCGATTTCGGCGTCCTTGTTTTAGAATTACAAGAAAAAGTTTAGTTGTTACGTTTGGGCTAGGCAACCAACGATACACGACAGCGTTGTGAGGTGTATTGTGGGTGACCTATGCTTCTGTTGTATGTCAGTCGGATTCGACGTAAAATTTTAATATAGGCAACACACTATACACAAAGATTCGTGTATTACTGGTTGCGTGATCATACAATTATTTATTATATTAAATTTCAGTTAATTTAGTAAATCAGGTATTTATATAACTCGACCTGAGCTAAAAACAAATAAACAAACTCGTAAAAAACGCCACAAAAAAGCATGCACTGAAAGTAGGTAGTTTTCACTTTCCATAACAAACACCTCATCGCGAATTTCGTCACTCTCATACGTAATCGAAAATGGTCGTTTTCGAAAAAAATTTAAAATTCATAGCGTCGCATCAAGTCGGCTCGGCACAGTATTCAGCCACAGCCGACTTTCTCTAGCCAGCGATTCGCTTTTTATTTATACCTTACCTACCTTTCCTTTTTATTCATTTGTTCGGCGTAAACTTCCGAATGTTATCACTCGAACCGGTTATCAGTTGCGCAATGATGGTATGATGGTTTTTCGAGAAATGGTAACGTTGGATAATGGGTTTGTTGTGGAATTTGAAGACGTCGATATCCGGTGTTAACAAATTGAAATCGTTACCTAACCGTTAAATGAATTCTGCCCGCTCATACGAACTAATTATTATTTACATAAAAACCATGTAATTTGTTTGCTTTTTCGTTTTCTTCTCGTTACGTAAACCGGGCATTCCGAAATGGGCAAATGGGACAAAAGTCGCGTCTTAGTCAAACATTGTGAAACCCCTCGACCCATCTCGAGCCCATTTTGTCATTTTCTAATACATAATACGGACAATTATTTCCAATTGCTCTTACGTAATTGGAGTCTACACTTGAATGTCTCGAGGTGCTGAACGAAATCAACGAAATAGACGGCTAGAAAGTAGGTGGACTAATTAATTAAGGGAAATCATTTCCTCCTGATTGTTTATTTCCTGAAAACTGTGCATCTGGAGTCACATCCGATTCTACTTGCTTACAAATCGAGACTTTCTCGCCGCCAAGGTCGCTTCCTTGTGTGTACAGGTTCGCATTTAAAAAAATTCGTTGCAAAATTCGCGAATTAGTATTCTTGCCACATTCGGAAGTGAAAAACTATCTCAACAGGTGTCAAACGCATATTATATAAAAAATTTCTCTCGCATAATGGAGCGGTAGAAAACGGTTTTACACATTTTTGTTTAAGTGAATTATTTAATAAGCGACGTTGCGTAAATTCGGTGCGGCGGTGCGACGAAGCCGAAAAGCGGAGATCCGGCTCGAAGGACCATTGTCCAAAATTATGGCTTTAATGGAAGTTTTTGTTTACTAAGTGGATTATTTCATAATCATAATAGTAGAGTTAGAGGATAATTTTAACACACGAAGAACCCCAAAAGTGGAATCCGGCTCGAAGGACCATTGTTGGAAAATTATAAGTTGTTATAAGTGGACTTGGCTATGGTAATTCAGAACTTGATTTTAATAATAAGTGATTTAGAGATTTGTTGCTCTTTTTGGAATTTTTCACAAATTTAAAAATGACAGGAATTTGAAAAACAATTTTTGGCGGTCGTTGGTGTATATTTTTTTACGAATTTAAAAATATCTACGGGGTCTCTGATGCTCTAATTCTGAGATAAGTATATAAAAAAATCTCAGAAGATTTGGAAATTTTGCTGTTTTGAGGATTTGGGGATTTTTCAATTTTAAAATATCGAAAGATTAAAAAAAATTGAAAAGTTCAAAAACTGACTGTTGAAAAAATTGAGAAATTGAAAAGTTGAAAAATCGGATAACTGAAAAATCGAAACATCGAAAAATTGGAAAATCGAAAAATAAAAAAAAATTGGAAAATCGAAAATTTAAAATTTCGGAAAATTGAAAAATTTAAACATAGAAGAAATCGAAAAACCTAAAATTTTTAAAACTGATAAGTTAAAATAGCGCAAAGTATGAAACAGTCTAAAAATTGAAAAGTATAAAGTTTAAAAAACGAAACATCCAAAAAGTAAAAATTCGAGAAATCGAAAACTCCAGGACTCAAGTATCGAAAAATTGAAAAATAGGAAAACCTGAAAAATCTAGAAATTGAAGAACTGAAAGACAGAAACTTTGGGCAAGTCGAGAAATGGGAAAATCAAAAATTAGATTAATTGAGAAATCGGAAAACTGAAAGTTCAAAAACGTCAAAATTTTCAAAATTAAAAATTATTGAAGAACTGAAAAATCAAAAAATTTCAAATTTCGATCATCGAAAAATGAAAGTATCGTAAAATTGAAAATGGAGAAACATCAAGAAATAAAAAAAATAAAAATTCGAAAATCTAAAATTTAAAAATCCAAAAACTGAAAAATCGAGAAATCGAGGAATGGAAAAGTCGAGAAGTCGAAAAATCCAGAATTTTAAAAAATTTAAAAATCGGAATATAAAACGGTATAAAAATTGAAAAATCTAAATTTTAAAAGACGAAGAACTGAAAATCCAAAAAGTAAGAAGAGAAATCGAAAACTCCAGAACCCAAATATCGATACATTGAAAAATAGGAGAAAAATTGAACAGTCGAAAAACTGAAAAATCACAAAATTGAACGAGATATCCAAAAATTGGGACATTAAAAAATTGAAAAATTCAGGAATCGAAATAAGTAAAAAAGCAAAGTCGAAAAATCACACATTTACAAAATCGAAAAATTGAAAAATCGAAAACCTGAAAAATCGAAAAATTGAGGAACTGAAGTACCGAAAGATCGAAAAAATTGAGAAATTAAAAAGTTGAAAAATCGAGAAATCTAAAAATCGAAAAACCGTAAAATTTTAAAAATCGAGAAACCAAGATGACAAAATTGAAAAATCTAAAAATTGTAAAATCGAGATATCCACACCTGAAAAAATCCAAAAAGTAAAAAGTCGAGATTCCGAATTCTCCAAGACTGAAATATCGAAAAATTGAAAAATAGGAAAACCTGAAAAATCGAAAAATTGAAGAACTGAAACATCGAAACTTTGGGAAGTCGAGAAATGGGAAAATCAAAAATTAGATTAATTGAGAGATCGGAAAATTGAAAATTCAGAAACGTCAAAATTTGAAAATTTTGAAAATACTGAGAAACTGAAAAATCGAAAAATCTAAAATTTAAAACATCGAAAAATTAAAATATCGTAAAATAGAAAAATGGAGAAATCTAAACACAAAGAAATAAAAAAAATAAAGGTTCGAAAATCTAAAATTTAAAAATCGAAAAACCGAAAAATCAACAAATCGAGAAATCGAAACTTGAAAATGAAAAAAATTCGAAAATTAAAAAATCAAAAACCTGAAAAATCGAAAAATTGAAGAAATGAAGAACTCAAAGATCGAAACTTTGGGAAGTCGAGAAATGGGACAAAAAGATTTAAAATTTAAAATATCGAAAAGTAGAAACTGAAAAATCAAAATCCTCAAAACCCGAAAAATTGAAGAATCGAAAAACTTAAAATTCGAGAATTCCAAAAATTGATAAATCGAGAAAAAAAAATAGGAACGTTAAAAATTGAAGGATCGATAAATTTAAAATCGAGAAATCGAAAATTTTGAAGTGTTCAGGAATTGGAGAATCGGAAAATTGAAAAATTCCAACACTGAAATATCGAAAAAATAAATAAAAACTTTGAAAAATCCCGTTCCGAAAAGCCGAAAGCTCGAAAATTGAGAAATTGAAAAATTGTTGTACATCTACAATTTTGATTTTTTTCCCAAAAATCTTAATGTCCTGATCTGACCTGACTTGACTTGACCTATCCGTTGTCGCACACAAACAAATTTTAAACATTTCTATGAATAAATAAAAACCAAAAAATTCACAGATAATTTGGTACAAATCTTTGTTAATACCCTTAACAAGTATAAACAATGTGCCACTAATTTTAACGTGTAACTTTTAACATTTTCAAAATTTTAAAATCAGTAGTTAGTTAAAAATCTACGTGCAATTGAGCTGATACACAACTAAAACAACAGAAGCGACACGGGCTAGATGCAAAACAATTTTCAGAATCACCAATCACCCCATTGCTACCAACCTGAATGGCCTTATTATAGTTAAGAGAAAAATTTTCCGAAAATTGTATCCGGAACGGCTTGATCGCACTCAAAAGAAACATCAGGTATATCTTTTTATTGCTGTCATTCCAATCATACCGCTCGATCGCCATCAACGTATCATTGATTTCAACAACCTGAAAAAACACCATCAGCTTAAATAGCTAGAAACACAGTCAATCAATACGCTATCTTCAGTGTTTTGTCCCAATGGAAACAAAAAAATCACCATGACAACGGGACAAATGCAGATGCTCACGAGACGAAATTTTTGCTGACGGACATAATCCTGAAACTGAAAAAACTGTAAAAAGAAGCACTTACAAAGAATCGAGTACCAGGAGAGAGTAGATCGCTGAACTGGTAATCAAGGCTGGAACGATAATCTGATAAGCCAGTGATATGGGTTCTATTTGCTTCAACATTCGTGGGGTGCCTACGCTCAGCTGAAGATACTTCTTGAAACAAAACAACAAGCGTCGTTTGATTCTTAACTGATCATTCTCACATCTCTCGTTGATGTTCCTGAGGAGTTGCAAAAAATTTATATGTATCTAGTTGCGAAAAAATTAAAATTTTGAGTGGGGGTTACCTTTCGTGGTGCTCATCGCGACTATAAATATTTTGTTTGTCTGGCCAGGTATTGATCTTTGTTCAAAATGACCAGGAACTAATAATAATGCACGTAATTAGGTTTATGGTCCTTCGAGCCGGATCGCCGTTAATAATCCATCAATTTTATTTTATAAAATCGAGAAATATTTCCCAATATACAACCGGTTTGGAAATTGGAAAAAACAACAAATGCATCGTCGACCCGATTTCGCATTGCACAAATTGCGAGTCATCAACTTCCCAAAATATTACAAAAATCGATAAAATAATGTCGAAACCGTGTCGTCGCTTCTTGGAGTCGTAATGTTTCCATGTCATGATTAACGACCTCAAATTACCTTACGTAAGTAGCTATTAAGTTAGGCTTCATCTGTAAAATAACCGGTGAGTGTTCTTGCCTACGCAAGCGAGAATGTTTGAACAAGTGCGTTGTTATTAATTAGGAGAGAAAAAACAATGAGACGGAGAATTAATTCGTTTGTTCATTCATGAGATTCATTAGAGGAAGTGGATTCGGAATTATTACCGTTAATGAACTTACGAGGGAAATTGTGAAATTGGTGTTCACATATTTCGGGTTCTGGTAAAGAGAGTTGCGTAAAAGTGTTCTTGGAAGGTGTTACAGGCTTGAAACAGAGGCGGCTTTGCTTGGCCTGGTTGTGGATGTTGGCATTTCCGTGTGGCTGAAGGCTGGTTTCGGTTCAGCGATTATCAATAATTATCACTTCTATCAATTATCACCGATGTACGCACAAAACTTTCAATTTCAAAGTTTTCGTCGAGTTCAAGATCAACAACTAGAGTTTCAAATGAGTGCGAGGATTGAAAAATTGGGTTTCGTATTTCCGTCTGTCTGTCGTCTTTCGCTCTATAGTTTTATATTAAACATATGCTTGTGGATGTAGCTTATTAATCGGAAAAAAATAAAGTTAATTGATAATTTTTTTAACCTTATAAAAAATCTACATTTAAATAACAATCAACTTTTTTTATTGTCTAAAAAAGTGAATCCTAGAAATTTTTGCGATTTTGTGATTTATTCATTTCTTCTTTTTCTCCATTCTTCAGTTTTTAGACTTCAATTTGTTTATTTTCCGATTTTGGATTTTTCATTTTCCAATTTTCGATTTTTTGATTTCCAACTTTTCGAATTTAAATTTTTTGATTTTCGATTTTTTCATTTTCCGGAAAATTTTTCTAATTTTTGAACTTTTCTAATTTTAAATTTTTCCATTTTTTGATTTCTCGGTTTTCGGTGTTTTAGTTTATCGATTTTCCAATTTTTCGAATATTTCATTCATGGAAGTTAAGATTTTTCGAGTTTTTAATTTCTTCTAGTTTACGATTTTCGATTTTTGATTATTAGAGTTTTCGATTTTTCAATTTTTCTATTCTTCAGTGTTTAGTTTTTGAACTTCTTTATTTTTCGATATTTCAATTTCCTGAATTTTCGATTTTTAGATGTTCAAATTTTTAGTTTTCCATTATTCAATTTTTCGATTTCTCGATTTTTCAATTGTTCGATTTTTGATTTTTCGAATTTTCGATTTTTTAATTTCTCCATTCTTCAATTTTCCATTTTTCAATTTTTCATTTCTTCAATTTTCGAAGTCTCCTTTTTTTCCTCTTTCCCCATTTTTTCATTTTTCTAATTCGATTTTGGTTTTTTCATTTTACCATTTTCGATTTTATGATTTCGAACTTTTCGATTTTCAATTTTTCGATTTTCCGGAAAATGTTTCTAAATTTTGGATTTTTCTAATTTTAGATTTTTCCATTTTTCGATTTTTCGGTTTTCGGTGTTCCGATTTTTCGATTTTCCAATTTTTCGAATATTTGTTTCATAAAATTTTCGATTTTTCGAATTTAAAATTTTTCTAGTTTACGATTTTGGATTTTTGATTTTTCGATTTTCCGATTTTTCGAATATTTGTTTCATAAAATTTTCGATTTTTCGAATTTTAAATTTTTCTAGTTTACGATTTTGGATTTTTGATTTTTCGATTTTCCGATTTTTCAACTTTGTCATTCTTCAGGTTTTAGATTTTAATTTTTTTATTTTTCAATATTCACATTTAAAATTTTTCCATTCTTCACTTTTTCAATTCTTAATTTGTTCGTTTTTCGAATTTGCAGTTTTCCTTTTTTTCTATTCTCCAGTTTTTGGGTTTATTCAATTTTTTTACGTTTCGATTTTTCGATTTTCAAATTTTCACACTTTCGTTCATTATTTCTTTCCTGCCTACTTCTCCGTTCCTTCATTTGTCTGTTCCTTCATTACTGTCCTCCTTTTTCCACTTATTCGTTTTCCGTCATTCCCGCTTCACACTTCTACTTTATATCTTCGTTGCCCTCTCTGTCTTCTTTTTTCCGTTTCTCAGTTCCTGCAATTAATCTTTTCTTCTTTGTCTTGTTTCTCTGTTTTCCACTTTGTCACTTTTCTCCATTCCTACTTTTTTCACACTTTCCCTCTGGCTGTCGTTGCTCATTCCTTCTCATTTCCTGCGTTCCTATGTCTTATTTTTCGTTTTTACCTGTTTCTATTTCTACATTTTTTGTTTTCCAGTTTTTCATTTTTTCGTTTCCTCTTTCCCGTTAGCATTCTCTCTCTTTCTCTCATTTCTTCTTCCCTCTTTCCCTCTTCCTGTTTTTCCCTCATTTTGCTCGTTATCCCCCCTTTTTCCTCTCCGTCAGTCTCTCTTTTCTCTCTGTTACTCTCCCTGATTCCCGCTTTCATACTTTCCCTTTTCCCCTCTTTCTGCTTTCTATCTTTTCCTTTTTTTCCTTTTCTCTCGTTCTTCTTTTCACTCTCTCTAATTCTATCCCTCTCTACTTGGCTTTCTGTCTTTCCCTGTCACTCTCACTGCTTCTCGCCTTCCTCTCGCTCTCTGTTTGCCACTCTCCCTTGTTTCCACTGGTTTGTTCTATGTGTTTTCTCTTTTCTTCTTACCCTCTTTCCCCTTTTTTTTGTAATTTTGAATTTCTTTCCATTTTTCAACTTTCTGTTTTTTCATTTTTCGAATCTTCATTTTTTCTTTTTCTCCATTCTTCAGTTTTTAGACTTCTACTTGTTTATTTTCCGATTTTGGATTTTTCATTTTCCAATTTTTGATTTTTTGATTTCCACCTTTTCGAATTTAAATTTTTCGATTTTTGATTTTTCCATTTTCCGGAAAATTTTTCTAATTTTTGAACTTTTCTAATTTTAAATTTTTTCATTTTTTGATTTCTCGGTTTTCGGTGTTTTAGTTTTTCGATTTTCCAATTTTTCGAATATTTCATTCATGGAAGTTAAGATTTTTCGAGTTTTTAATTCTTCTAGTTTACGATTTTCGATTTTTGATTATTAGAGTTTTCGATTTTTCAATTTTTCTATTCTTCAGTGTTTAGTTTTTGAACTTCTTTATTTTTCGATATTTCAATTTCCTGAATTTTCGATTTTTAGATGTTCAAATTTTTAGTTTTCCATTATTCAATTTTTCGATTTCTCGATTTTTCAATTGTTCGATTTTTGATTTTTCGAATTTTCGATTTTTTAATTTCTCCATTCTTCAATTTTCCATTTTTCAATTTTTCATTTCTTCAATTTTCGAAGTCTCCTTTTTTTCCTCTTTCCCCATTTTTTCATTTTTCTAATTCGATTTTGGTTTTTTCATTTTACCATTTTCGATTTTATGATTTCGAACTTTTCGATTTTCAATTTTTCGATTTTCCGGAAAATGTTTCTAAATTTTGGATTTTTCTAATTTTAGATTTTTCCATTTTTCGATTTTTCGGTTTTCGGTGTTCCGATTTTTCGATTTTCCAATTTTTCGAATATTTGTTTCATAAAATTTTCGATTTTTCGAATTTAAAATTTTTCTAGTTTACGATTTTGGATTTTTGATTTTTCGATTTTCCGATTTTTCGAATATTTGTTTCATAAAATTTTCGATTTTTCGAATTTTAAATTTTTCTAGTTTACGATTTTGGATTTTTGATTTTTCGATTTTCCGATTTTTCGAATATTTGTTTCATAAAATTTTCGATTTTTAGAATTTTAAATTTTTCTAGTTTACGATTTTGGATTTTTGATTTTTCGAATTTCCGATTTTTGAACTTTGTCATTCTTCAGGTTTTAGATTTTAATTTTTTTATTTTTCAATATTCACATTTTCAATTTTTCCATTCTTCACTTTTTCAATTCTTAAATTGTTCGTTTTTCGAATCTGCAGTTTTCCTTTATTTCTATTCTCCAGTTTTTGGGTTTATTCAATTTTTGACGTTTCGATTTTTCAATTTTCAAATTCTCACACTTTCTTTCATTATTTCTTTGCTGCCTACTTCTCCGTTCCTTCATTTGTCTGTTCCTTCATTACTCTCTGTATGTTTGTCCCCCTTTTTCCACTTATTCGTTTTCCGTCATTCCCGCTTCACACTTCTCCTTTATATTTTCGTTGCCCTCTGTGTCTTCATTTTTACGTTTCTCAGTTCCTGCAATTAACCTTTTCTTCTTTGTTTTGTTTCTCTGTTTTCTACTTTGTCATTTTTCTCCATTCCCACTTTTTTCACACTTTCCCTCTGCCTGTCGTTGCTCATTCCTTCTCATTTCCTCCTTTCCTATGTCTTATTGTTCGTTTTTACATGTTTTTATTTCTACATTTTTTCGTTTTCTAGTTTTTCATTTTTTCGTTTCCTCTTTCCCTTTGGCATTCTCTCTCTTTCTCTCATTTCTTCTTCCCTCTTTCCCTCTTCCTGTCTTTCCTTCATTTTGCTCATTATACCCCCTTTTTTCCTCTCCCTTAGTCTCTGTTTTCTCTCTGCTACTCTCCCTCATTCCCTCTTTCATACTTTCTCTTTTCCCCTCTTTCTGCTTTCTAACTTTTCCTTTTTTTCCTTTTCTCTTTTTCTTCTTTTCACTCTCTCTAATTCTGTCGCTCTCTAATTGACTTTCTGTCTTTCCCTCTCATTGCTTCTTGTCTTCCTCTCTTTCTCTGTTTGCCACTCTCCCTTGTTTCCACTGGTTTGTTCTATGTGTTTTTCTCTTTTCTTCTTACCCTCTTTCCCCCTTTTTTTCGTTTCTCACTTTCTTCCATTCCAACTTTTTTCACACTTTCCCTTACTTCCTACTCCCTCTGTCTCTCTTTGCTTTTTCCTCCTCTTTCCCCCCTTCCCTATGTCCTGTTTTTCATTTTTACCGTTTTCTGTTTCTACGTTTTTTCGTTTCCCAGTTTTTCGTTTTTCCGTTTCTTCATTATTTGGTTTCTCTGTTTTCCTTTTTCTGTGTCTGTCTCTTCGTCTCTCAGTTTTCTTCTCCTTCGCTTTCCCGTTGGCACTCTCTCTCATTCTCTCATTTCTTTTTTTTTTCAATTTCCGTCTTTCCCTTTTTTTGCTCGTTATCTCCCACTTTATCCTTTCCCCCAGTCTCTTTCTGCCGCCACTCTCCCTCATTCCTTCTTCATACTTTCCCTTCCCCCCCCCCCTTCTTGTTTCTGTCTTTTCCTCTTTCCCTCTTTCCCTCTCTCCTTCTTCCAGTCTTTCACTTCACTCCATATCATTCTATCCCTCTCTACTTGATTTTCTCTCCTTTCCACTCTGTGTCATTTTCTATTTTGCTCTTTCCGTCTTTCCCTCTCATTGCTTCTTGTTTACCCTTCTCTCTCTTTGCCACTTTCCCTCATTTCCAATGACCTTTTTATGCCATTTCCTCGTCTCCTCTTACTCTTTTCCCCCTTTCCCACTTTGTGGTTTTTCCCTCTTTTCATCCTCTTTTATTTACTCTTCTCCACTTTCCCAGTTTTTTATTTCGTTTCTATTTTTCGCATTTTCTCACTTTCCCTTCCTTCTTCCGCTTTTTATTTTTTACCTGTTTTGTCTTTCTCTCCCTCCTTCTCTAAATATCTCCTCTCCCTCTCTTTGCCAAGTTCCGTCATTTCTTATTTCCATTTTGTCCCGTTTAAGTCTTTCTCCTTTTTATTTCTTTCATTCTTGCAATCCTCCTTTTTCCACTGATACGTTTTCCGTCATTCCCGCTTGCCACTTACGAGCTTTCCAACTTTCTCTCTACCTCTTACTATCTCTCCTTTCTCTGTCTTTGCCACTCTCCCGCATTTTCACTGACTCTTTTTCCCTCTTTATCTTTTTCCTTCTCCCTTATTTCTTCGTTGCCCTCTATGTCTTCATTTTTCGGTTTCTCAGTTCCTGTATTTCACTTTTTCTTCTTTGTTTTGTTTCTCTGTTTTCCATTTTGTCACTTTTCTCCATTCCCACTTTCTTCATACTTTCCCCTCTACCTCTCTTTGCTTTGTCCTTCTCATTTTCTCCTTTCCTATGTCTTATTTTTCGTTTTTTTCTGTTTCTATTTCTACATGTTTTCGTTTCCTCTTTCTCTTATTTCTTCTTTCCCTCTTTTCCTTTTTCCATCTTTTCCTCTTTTTGCTCGTTATCTCCTCTTTTTCCTCTCCCCCAGTCTCTCTTTTCTCTCTGTCACTCTTCCTCACTTCCTCTTTCATACTTTCCATTTTCCCCTCTTTCTGCTTTCTGTCTTATCCTTTTTCTTCCTTACTCTCGTTCTTTCTTTTCGTTTTTCTTTTCACTCTCTCTAATTCTATCCCTCTCTACTTGACTTTCCGTCTTTCCCTCTCATTGCTTCTTGTCTTCCTCTCTCTCTCTCTCTGTGTGTGTTTTCCACTTACCCTTGTTTCCACTAGCTTTTTCTATGTGTTTTCCTCTTTTCTCCTTATCCTCTTTCCCCCTTTTTTCGTTTCTCACTTTCTTCCATTCTAACTTTTTTCACACATTCTTTTACTTTTTATTCCCTCTGTCTGTCTTTGCTGTTTTTCATTTTTACCGTTTTCTGTTTCTACGTTTTTTCGTTTCCCAGTTTTTCGTGTTTCCGTTTCTTCATTATTTGGTTTCTCTGTTTCTCTTTTTCTGTGTCTGTCTCTTCGTCTCTCAGTTTTCTTCTCCTTCGCTTTCTCTTTGGCACTCTCTCTCATTCTCTCATTTCTATTTTTGTATATTTCCGTCTTTCCCTCTTTTGCTCGTTATCTCCCACTTTATCCTTTCCTCCAGTCTCTTTCTGCCGCCACTCTCCCTCATTCCTTCTTCATACTTTCCCTTTCCCCCTCCTTCTTGTTTCTGTCTTTTCTTCTTTCCCGCTTTCCCTCTCTCCTTCTTCCAGTCTTTCACTTCACTCCATATCATTCTATCCCTCTCTACTTGATTTTCTCTCCTTTCCACTCTGTGTCATTTTCTATTTTGCTCTTTTCGTCTTTCCCTCTCATTGCTTCTTGTTTACCCTTCTCTCTCTCTCTTTGCCACTTTCCGTCATTTCCAATGACCTTTTTATGCCATTTTCTCGTCTCCTCTTACTCTTTTCCCCTTTTCCCACTTTGTGGTTTTTCCCTCTTTTCATCCTCTTTTATTTACTCTTCTCCTCTTTTCCAGTTTCTGTGTGTGTTTCTCCGATACTTTTTTATTTCGTTTCTATTTTTCGCACTTTCTCACTTTCCCTTCCTTCTTCCGCTCTTTATTTTTTACCTGTTTTGTCTTTCTCTCCATCCTTCTCTAAATATCTCCTCTCTCTCTCTCTTTGCCAAATTCCGTCATTTCTTATTTCCATTTTGTCCCGTTTTAGTCTTTCTCCTTTTTTTCCTTATTTCTTTCATTCTTTCGTTCCTCCCTACATCTCCATTCTTTTATTTATCTGTTTCTTCATTACTTCTTTTCTCTCTTACCCCTCACAGTGTCTGTTTGTGTATGTCCTCCTTTTTCCACTTATACGTTTTCCGTCATTCCCGCTTCTCACTTCTCACTTACGACCTTTCCAACTTTCCCTCTACCTCTTACTATCTCTCCTTCCTTTTTCTTTCTTATCCTTTTTCCCTCTTTATTTTTTTCCTTCTCCCTTATTTCTTCGTTGCCCTCTATGTCTTCATTTTTCGGTTTTTCAGTTCCTGTATTTCACTTTTTCTTCTTTGTTTTGTTTCTCTGTTTTCCAGTTTGTCACTTTTCTCCATTCCCACTTTTTTCATACTTTCCCCTCTACCTCTCTTTGCTTTGTCCTTCTCATTTTCTCCTTTCCTATGTCTTATTTTTCGTTTTTTCCTGTTTCTATTTCTACATGTTTTCGTTTCCTCTTTCTCTCATTTCTTCTTTCCCTCTTATCCTTTTCTCATCTTTCCTCTTTTTGCTCGTTATCTCCCCTTTTTCCTCTCCCCCAGTCTCTCTTTTCTCTCTGTCACTCTTCCTCACTCCCTCTTTCATACCTTCCATTTTCCCCCCTTTCTGCTTTCTGTCTTATCCTTTTTCTTCCTTCCTCTCTTTCTTTCTTTTCGTTTTTCTTTTCAGTCTCTCTAATTCTATCCCTCTCTACTTGACTTTCCGTCTTTCCCTCGCATTGCTTCTTGTCTTCCTCTCTCTCTCTCTGTTTTCCACTTTCCCTTGTTTCCACTGGCTTTTTCGATGTTTTCCTCTTTTCTCCTTAGCCTCTTTCCCCCTTTTTTTCGTTTTTCACTTTCTTCCATTCTAACTTTTTTCACACTTTCCCTTACTTCCTATTCCCTCTGTCTCTCTTTGCTTTTTCCTCCACTTTTCCTTCTTGCCTATGTCCTGTTTTTCATTTTAACCGTTTTTTGTTTCTACGTTTTTTTGTTTCCCAGTTTTTCTTTTGTCAGTTTCTTCATTATTTCCCTGTTTCCCCTTTTCTCTGTCTGTCTCTTTGTCCCTGTCTTTGCCTCCCTTTCGCTTTTCATTTGGCAGTCTTTCTGATTCTTTTATTTCCTTTTTTCTGTTTCCGTCTTTCCCTCTTTTTGCTCGTTATCGCCCCCTTTTGTCTTTTTCTCTTTCCCTCTATCCATCTTCCCATCTTTCATTTCACTCTATGTCATTCTATCCCTCTCTACTTGATTTTCCCTCTTTTCCACTGTGTGTCATTTTCTATTTTTCTCTTTCCGTTTTTCCCTCTCGTTGCTTCTTGTTTTCCCCTCTAAAAATTTTCTTAAAAATTTAATTTCCCGTGTCCCTGACAAGCTAAATTTTTAAGAAAATTTTTATCGTTAATTAAAATCGTGAGTTTAAAGATTGTTTGTGATCACTGAAACATCCTGAACGTGCTCGCTACGCTCGCATTTTAAGGGTTCATACTCTCGAGGTAATTTACCTTGACAGGGAGATCTTGACAATTAATATGATTAAAACCAAGTAGCCTTGCTGACCGTTGATTCGTAAACGTTTTATTGTTTAGGTTTAAATATTTTTTATTATAATAGAATCTGGTCAACTTCGAATATACTTTCTTAAACACTTGTATGACACTAAACTTAAAACACGAACGGGTAAAATGCGAGCGCAGTGAGCACGTTTCGGTTTTATTAAAAAAAAATTCAGTGGTGGCCCTAAGAAGCTAAATTATTAATAAGAGTATTTTTTTATTGTCTAAAACGGGCGATTTTTCAAAAAGGTTTATTATCGCTAAAGTCTTGGAGCCTGACCTGACTTGACCTGACCATGCTCCCTGCGCTCGCGTTTTAATACCAAGTTGTGACAGTTAATAGTTGAAATTTTTAAAACGACCTTAATGCCACTAATTCTCCGTGTATTTAAAAATTAGTTGTGGTGTTTTTAAAAAAAATCTACATGAAATTGAGCTGATACACGACTAAAACAACAGAAGCGGCATTCTGGACCACCTACAAAAAACCTTTTTAGAACCACGAATTTCCCTCATTGCTGCCAACCTGAACGGCCATGTTGTAGTTAAGAGAATAATTTTCGGAAAATTGTATTCGCAAGGGTTTGACCGTACTCAAGAGGAACATCAAATATATCTTCTTGGTGCTTTCGTTCCAGTCGTACCAGTCGATCGTCATCAAAGTTTCATAGACCTCAGTAACCTGAAAAAACACGCTCAGAGTGCGCAAAAAACCACCAAGATCAATACGCTGTCTTCGGTGCTTTGTCCAAGTTGAAACAACGTTACCAACATGAAAACACCACAACTCGAGAGACACACGAAACGAAAATTCTGCTCCCGTGCGTAGTCCTGAAACTAAAAAAACGACTAATATAGAAGTACTCAGAAAGCGTTAGTTACCAGAAGAACGTAGGTGGCTGTACTAACAATGACAACAAGAGTCATAGCTTGATACGCTAAAGACGACGATTCTATCACTTTCAACATTCTTCGAACAGCTTCGCTCAGTTGAATGTAGCTCTTGAAGCAAAACACCAACCGATCTTTGATTCTCACTTGATCGTTTTCGCATCCTTCGTTAATGGTCTTGATGTAGTTCAAAATCATGTACATTTGGAACCTCGTGTTGCAGAAGATGTACAAGAACAGAGAAAATGAAGTCAGGACACAGAAAGGTCGTACGAAGAAGGCCTGGATTCGATGGACTATTTTCAACACGTTTGACCACGTTGGAAAAAGGTCTTCGATTAAAGCAACTTCATACAAAAGGTGTCTGTCCACGTTTTGGGGAACAGTGAAGGCTATTGTGGTAATCGTCACCAAGAACGTATCAATTATCATTACGATAGCAATGATATTCGATTCTTTTTTTATTCTTTTTTCCACTTCTTTACCCGCGCTGTCAAATTTCCACCACTGCACTTCTTTCATGAAACCTTGGAGGTCGTGTAATCCCAAAGGGAGGGCCACCAGGTACATTATCATCTAAAATAGTAACTTTAACGCCAATTTAACTACAGTTGGTAGTTCATTGTACTATCAATGAGAAGACATAGCTGCTGCTGTACTGGGCGAAATAGAGACTTTCAAACTTGTATAAGAAGATGGCGGTTTGAGCTAGAAAAATTAGGGCGTAGTATACGATGATGCAAAGTAGGCATCGTCGGGCCACTGGGGTTTGGAAAAAGTAGGTGCTTGTGATTAAGTAAAATAAGAGAGGGTCGTCCTCTGGAAAAAATGGAAGTTATTGTGGACAAAATTTAGAGACTGAGTTACCTGTGGTACGTTCCTTCGTGTTCATAGCGGAGATAATGATTTTGTTTGGTGGCTACTAGTTTTCTCGTTTCATTGATTGCCGATTTTATTGTAGTCGGGTTATTGAAGACGTTTGTTTTTTTGAGCTTGAATTATTTAGAGAGATAAATTATATTTATTCTAATTAAGGTCATAAGGTCAATATCAGTAGTTAATTTGGTCTTGTAATTCAGGAAAAATGTTCCTTTATTGTTTTTATGCGGAAAATTTTTGGAATCTATGCTAGTTGCAAATTTTTAAGAAGTTAGCACTTTTTTGTTTTTTTTTTGGACAATTTTGGAAATTATTTATCTTTTACCAGGTTATTTAAAAAGCTAATGCAAATATGGTTTCAAAAATAAAATTATTGGCAAAATCAAATCTTATAATTTTTTGAAAAATCTGGATTTAGCTTCGACCAATTTCTTGAGATCAAAATTTTTCGTTTTTCCTTTTTTTTGACTTTACAATTTTTTGATGTCACAATTTTTCGTTTTGTCATTTTTTACTTTTCAAATTTTCCATTTATCTGTGTTTCGGTTTCATAATTTTTCGTTTCAAGTTTTCAATTTCTCGACGTCCAAATCTTTCAATTTTTCCTTTCTTCAATTTTTCGTTTTGCGATTTTTAATTTTTCTAGTTTTGATTTTTATTTTTCTTTTTCCCGATTTTTTAATTTTATTTCTCGATTTTATATTGCAAACTACAAATCCAAGAATTGAAGAAACGAAAAATTGAAAAAATTAAAAAAGTTTTAAAATCCAGTTATTGAAAAATGGACTAACTATTAATCAATCAATCAATCAATCATTGATTTTTCAATTCCTCAATTTTCTAATTTTGCAATTTTTGGATTTTCACTAAGCTATCCGATTTTCCAATTTCTTTAATTTTCAATACTTCGATTTTTCAATTTTTCCTTTCATAAATTTTTCAAGTTCCTGATTTTACAATTGTTCAATGTTTTCCATGATATTGATTCGAAAAGTTTAAAAATCGAGAAATTTGAAAAATCCAAAAACTAAAAAAATCGGAAAAAATTGAAGAATCGAAAAAGTGGATAATGGAAAAATTGCAAATGAAATAATTGAAGAAACGAATTGAAACACTGAAACACTTAAAATCGAGACACTTCAAAATCCAAAAAATTGATGAATCGAAAAATTGGAAAAAAGGAAAAAAGAATCGAATCGAACAATTTTTTTGTATGTCGAATAAATGAAAAAGTTTAAAAATTCAATAACTAAAAAATGGAAAAATTCTAAAATCGTAAAAGTGAAAATTTTTTAAAATTTAATTATAATTCCATATTTAAAATGAAAACTAGAAAAAATATAAATTAAAGGTTGATTAAACGATTTTTCAATTTTTCGGGTTTCCAATTTTTCGTCGTTTCAATTTAGAAACTTTCTTTTCAATTTCTTAATTTTCCAGTTTTTCGATTCTCGTTGTTTCAACTATTCCAGTTTGTCGAATTTTAAAAATTTTCGATTTTTGACTTTTGAGATTTTTGATATTTCGATTCTTTAATTTCTCGACTTTTAGATTTTTAAATTTTTTTATTTTTCGATTTTCTGATGTTTCGATTTTTCAGTTTTTCGACCTCCAAATTTTTCAATATCTCGATTTTTTAATTTTTCGATTTGCACTTTTTCAGTTTCTCATTTGTTGATTTTTCGATTTCTCAATTTTTAATTTTTCGATTTTTTCATCTTATTTATTTTTTCAATCTTCCTTTAGATTTTATAATTTTGCAATTTTTCGATTTTTTCCATTCGTAAAGTTTAAAAATCGAGAAATTTGAAAAATCTAAAAATTAAAAAATCGGAGAAGTGAAAAATTATTAAAATTGAAAGAAAAATCGAAAAAGTAGACAATCGAAAAATTGCAAATCCAAGAACCGAAGAAACGAAAAAATGGAAACATTGAAAACTAAAAATCAAAAAAATCAATCGAAAAATTAGAAAAAAGAAAAATAGATTTGAATCGAAAATTTGGAAAACCCCAAAACTGTAAAATCAAAAATATAGAAACGTCAGAAATGGAAAGTCGAAAAATTGATCAGTGAGATTGAAAAACTGAAAAATGAAATATAAACAAATTGAAAAATTAAAAATCAAAAAAAAAATCGAAAAATTGAAAAATCGTAATATAAAAAAAAACAAAAATTATAAAAATTATTTTACAATTTTTTGATATCACAATTTTTCGTCTTCTCATTTTTTATTTTTTCCATTTTTCAATGTTTAAAAGTTTAAAAACGAGAAATTTGGAAAATCGAAAAGCTAAAACCTCGGAAAAAATTGAAAAATCGAAAAACTGGAAAATGGAAAAATTGCAAATGAAAGAATTGAAGAAACGAACAGCTGAACACTAAAATTCGAGAAACTTAAAAATCGAAAAAAATTGATGAATCGAAAAATTGGAAAGAAGGAAAAACGAATCGAATTGAAAAAATGGAAAATACGAAAATTGTGAAAATCGAAGAATTGTGAAAATTGAAAAAATGAAGAAGTTTTAAAATCCAATAACCAAAAAATGGAGAAATTCTAAAATCGTAAAATTGAAAAAGTGAAAAATTTTAAAAATTGAAAAATTTCGTCTTTCAATGTCTCTCTCAGTTTTATAATTTGTCGATTATAATACAGTAATGATCGCGTATAGCGAACCTGGTTAAAGTGAACTTCCTGATATAACGAACCAACTTGCAAAGTACGAACTGAAGTCCCATAAGATACGTGTTATTTTTTTCCGGTTATAACAAATCCGCTTATAGCGAACTTTCGGATAAAACGAACCAAATTTTTAATATTGAAGAAAAAAAAATCGTTTACAACGAACTTTTTCACCAGTCAGCTTTATCTGCACTACAAAATTACAGCCTATGGATTAAGGTATAATACATAGACTAAAGAACAATTATCGACGACTTCTTCTTTCGAAAATGATTGATTCTATCGACAACGATTAGGAACACTTGTGTGTGGATCTATTAGATGCTGTCAATTTTATCAGTATGGTATGGCAAAAAGTATCAGAACAAACAATTGCTAACTGTTTTCGACATGCTGGGTTTCTACAGTGTGATGAAAAATTTGAACCAGAAGACGAACTAGTATTGGTTGAATGGCTGAGAAAACATGAAAGCAATTCTGACGATGAATTTGATATCGCTTCGAAAAATACGTCCATTTTGACGACATTTTAGTGAAGTCTGAAATTTTGGATGATATTGTTAAATCAGTTCAATGGAACATTCAAACAGAAGATGAGACTGAAGACGAAGAAGATAACGGAGAAGAAGAAAAAGAGGAAACGATCCCAAAACCCTCCCAAGCGGTTTAATACATTAGGGCCGTTCGTCATTTTCTTCAGGCGCGAAACACTCCACACGGTATTTTAAATAAATTAGGCGAAATAGAATTGTATATGAATGAAATTAATTTTTCTCACAAGAAGCAAAGTAAAATTTGAGATTATTCTCAGTAACAACTTTTATTTTTAATCAACTTTTTATTAATCAAGTTTTTTTTTCTTATATGTACTACTGTATTATTATCGTTACATGTTTATATTTTTGGAATACTTTTAAATGTTGTATACCGAAATACATAGTTAAGTTTATGAAAGTATATATTGATTTTTTTGAGATCATTTATAACGAACTTCGGATATAACGAAGTACTTTTACCAGTCCCATGAGGTTCGTTATAACCGAACATTACTGTATATTCAATTTTTCAAATTTTCAATCTTTGATTTTTCAGTTCCTCGATTTTGCAATTTTTTGATTTTCAGTAAACTATTCGAAAAAATTGAAAAATTGTAAATTCAAAAGAAGGAAAAACGAATCGAATCGAAAAAATGGAAAACACGAAAACTGTGAAAATCGAAAAATTAAAAAATGGAAAAATTGTAAAATGGTAAAATTGAAAAAGTGAAAAAATTTTAAATTGTAATTGTATAAAAAAATATAAAATGAAAACTACAAAAAATTCAAGGAACTAAAAATTTAAAAATTGACTAACTAAAAAATCGAAAAATTAGAAACCGGAAAGATGCAAATCGAAAAATTTAAAAATCAAAAAATTTGAAAAATTTCAAATCAAAAAATGGCAAATCACAAAATTCAAGTCATCAACAATTGAACAATCGAAAAATTGGAAAATTAAAATTTGAAAACTCGAAAAATTTTAAAATGAAAGAATGTAAAAACCCGATTCCAAAAATCTCATATCGAAAATTTGAAGAAATCAAAAATTAATGAATCGAAAAACTGAAAAATGAAAATTTAAAACTCAAGAAATTTTAAATTGCAAAATTGCAACATCCAGAAATTGAAGAAACTAAAAGAGTGAAAAATTAAAAAATCGCAAATCGAAAAGTTGAAATAATCGGAAAAAATGGAAAATTGGAAAAATTTGAAAGTTGGAAAAACGAACTGAATTGAAGGAATGGAAAATGCGAAAATTGTGAAAATCGAAAAATTGAAAATCGAAAAAATGAAGTTTTAAAATCCAATAACTAAAAAATGGAAAAATTCTAAAATCGTAAAATTGAAAAAGTGAAAAATTTTAAAAATTGAAAACTTTCATTTCATTCATTTCCTTTATTCTTTCAATGTCTTTCTCAGTTTTAATTTGTCGATTATAATATATTCAATTTTTCAAATTTTCAATCTTTGATTTTTCAGTTGCTCGATTTTGCAATTTTTTGATTTTCAGTAAACTTCGAAAAAATTGAAAAATTGTACAATCAAAAGAAGGAAAAACGAATCGAATCGAAAAAGTGGAAAACACGAAAACTCTGAAAATCGAAAAATTTAAAAATGGAAAAATTGTAAAATGGTAAAATTGAAAAAGTGAAAAAATTTTAAATTGTAATTGTATAAAAAAATATAAAATGAAAACTACAAAAAATTCAAGGAACGGAAAATTGATTAACTAAAAAATCGAAAAATTGGAAACCGGAAAGGTGCAAATCGAAAAATTTAAAAATCAAAAAATTTGAAAAATTTCAAATGGAAAAATGGCAAATCAAAAATTCGAGTCATCAACAATTGAACAATCGAAAAATTGAAAAACTAAAAGTTGAAAACTCGAAAAATTTTAAAATGAAAGAATGTAAAAAACCGATTCCAAAAATTTCATATCGAAAATTTGAAGAAATGAAAAATTAAAGAATCGAAAAACTGAAAAACTCAAGAAATTTTAAATTGTAAAATAGCAACATCCAGAAATTGAAGAAACTAAAAGAATGAAAAATTAAAAAATCGCAAATCCAAAAGTTGAAATAATCGGAAAAAATGGAAAATTGGAAAAATTTGAAAGTTGGAAAAACGAATCGAATTGAAGAAATGGAAAAATGGCAAATCAAAAATTCGAATCATCAACAATTGAACAATCAAAAAATTGAAAAACTAAAAGTTGAAAACTCGAAAAATTTTAAAATGTAAAAAACCGATTCCAAAAATTTCATATCGAAAATTTGAAGAAATGAAAAATTAAAGAATCGAAAAACTGAAAATCTCAAGAAATTTTAAATTGCAAAATTGCAACATCCAGAAATTGAAGAAACTAAAAGAATACAAAATTAAAAAATCGCAAATCGAAAAGTTGAAATAATCGGAAAAAATGGAAAATTGGAAAAATTTGAAATTTGGAAAATTGAAAAACAAACCAGGGAAGTTCCATTGAAATTACTTTGCCATTCTGTGACCCCAATTGCTAGGTTATTAACGGCGATCCGGCTCGAAGGACCATAAACCTAATTACGTCCATTATCATTAGTGCCTGATCATTTCCAACAAAGATCAATACCTGGCCAGACAAACAAATATTTATAGTCGCGATGGGTGTCACTGAGACCACGAAAGGTAACTCCGAAATTTAAATTTTTCGCAACTAGATATATATAAATTTTTTTCAGATGAGGGCGTCCTCAAATTTTGTCGACTGCTCAGATTTTTCGATTTTTCATTTCTTCACGTTTCTAAATTTTTGATTTCCCAATTTCTCGATTAAATCGATTTTTTGGTTTTTTAATTTTTCGTTTTTTGAGGCTTTCGAGTTTTCAATTTTTTGATTTTTTAAATTATAAATTTTATAGATTTCGATTGCTCCACTTTCCGATTTCTCAATTTTTCCATGGTTCGGTTATGACATTTCTCAATTTTTCGATATTTCAGTTTTATGATTTTTCAATATTTAGATTTTTCAATTTTTACACTTTCCAATTTTTTACTTTTTCAATTTTGACGGATTTTTCAATTTTTCGATATTTCAATTTAAAAAAATTTTTGATTTTTCGATTTATCGTTTTTTTCATTTTTCGATTTATCAATTTTCCGGTGATTCTTTTTTACATTTTTCAATTTTCTGATTTTTCAATTCTTCGATTAACCGATGTTTTGGTTTTTCAATTTTTCAAATTTGAGGTTTTTGAGTTTTCAATTTTTTAAATGATTGATTTTCCGACTTTGATTGTTCGACTTTTCGATTTCTTGATTTTTCAATTTTTTTATTTCTCAATTTTTCGATATTTCGATTTTGGCATTTTTCAATTTTCCGATGTTTCAGTTTTACGATTTTTCAATATTTCGATTCTTAAAAGTTGGAAGTTTCGATTTCTCGACTTTTTAGTTTTTCGATTCTTCAATTTCTCATTGTTGGAATTTTTTAATTTTTCATTTTTCCATTTTTCAGTTTCTCAATTCTTCAGGTTTTTGATTTTTCACTTTTTCGACTTGTTTAATTATTGATTTTTCGATTTTCGTTCGACTTTCCGATTTCTCAGTTTTTTAATAAAATTTTTTGATTTTTCAATTTCACGATTCTTCAAATTTTCAATTTCTTGATTTTTTTCTTATTCCATTTTTCAATTTCCCAATTTTTGACGTTTCTAAATTTTCGATATCCCAATTTCTGGATTAATCGATTTTTTGTTTTTTCGGCTTTTCAGTTTCTCGATTTTTCAAGTTTTTAATTTTTAAATTTTTCGATTTTTAAAATTTCTGATTTTTCAACTTCGATTGTTTTTCGTATTCTCGATTCTTCAAATTTTGGATTTCTCGATTTGTCATTATTCCATTTTTCAATTTCCCAATTTCCCAATTTTTGACGTTTCTAAATTTTCAATTCTCCAATTTCTAGACTAATCAATTTTTATTTTTTCGGCTTTTCGGTTTCTCGATTTTTCAATTTTTAAAATTTTTGATTTTTCAATTTTGATTGTTCTCCAATTTCTCGATTCTCCAAATTTTGGATGTCGCGATTTTTCATTATTCCATTTTTGAATTTCCCAATTTCTGACGTTTCTAAGTTTCTAAATTTTCGATTTTCCAATTTCTAGATTAATAGGTTTTTTGTTTTTTCCGGCTTTTCGATTTCTAGAATTTTCGATTTTTCAGTTTTTCGACTTTTAATTTTTCCATTTACCAAGTTTTTGATTTTTCAGTTATTCGATTATTAAAATTTTTGATTTTTCGACTTCGATTGTCCAGCTTTTCAGTTTCTCGATTTTTTGGTATTTCAGTTTTGGGATTTTTCAGTTTTTAAATTTTTAATATTCAATTTTTCGATTACTCATCTTTTCGGTATTTCAGTACCTATTGGAATTTTTCAATTTCTCGGTTCTTAAAATTTTCGATTTCTCGATTTCTTCATTATTCCATTTTTTAATTTACAAATTTTTGACGTTTCCATTTCTAAATTCTAGATTAACTGATTTTTTGTTTTTTCGGCTTTTCGATTTCCCGATTTTTCAATTTTTTAAGTTTTAATTATTCGATTTCTCAGGGTTTCGATTTTTCAATTTTTCGACTTTTCGATTTTCGATTTTTTACTTTTATTTTTTCCATTTTTTGATGTTTTGATTCATTATTTTTTCGATTTTTAAAATTTCTAATTTTTCTACTTCGATTCTTCGACTTTTTGATTTGTCGATTTTTCAATTTTTCGTTATTTCGGTTTTGGAATTTTTCAATATTTCCATTCTTTAATTTTTCGACTTTTCGACTTCCGATTTTTTGCCTTGCCAATTTTTTAACTAAATTAATTTTTTGATATTTGGATTTTTCAATTTTGAAAGTTTTAGATTTTTTCATTTTCTTCGATTTTACAATTTTTTGATATCAAAAGTTTTAATTTTTTCATTTTCTTTAATCTGTCACTTTTTTAATGTCCCTACTTTCAAATTTTGCATTTTTTTGGTTTTTCGAGTCTCAATTTTTCAGATTTGGATTTTTCCAATTTTGATTTTTATCTTTCTTTCTCGATTTTATATGACAATTTTTTGTTTTTGTCATTTTCTTTATCTTTTCAATGCTTCTTTTGGTTTCATAATTCTTCATTGTTTCAAGTTTCATTCTTTTTATTTTTCAATTCTTCGACTTTCAAATTTATGAATTTTTAATCTTTCGTTTCATCAATTTTTCAAACTCTCAATTTCCATGTTTAGATTTTTTAAAGTTTTCATTTTTGATTTTACAATTTTGGAATTTTTTACATTATTTTGATTCGAAAAGTTTTGATTTTCATTTTTCTTTTTCCCGATTTTTTAATTGTATTTTTTCGATTTTATATTGCAAATTGCAAATCCAAGAATTGAAGAAACGAATTGAAACACTGAAACACTTAAAATCGAGAAACTTCAAAATCCAAAAAATTGATGAATTGAAAAATTGGAAAAAAGGAAAAAAGAATCGAATCGAACAAATTTTTTGTATGTGGAATAAATGAAAAAGTTTAAAAATTCAATAACTAAAAAATGGAAAAATTCTAAAATCCATATTTAAAATGAAAACTAAAAAAAATATAAATTAAAGATTGATTAAACGAAAAAGTGAAAAATCCTAATTTGAACAATCGAAAAATGGAAAAATTAAAAGTTGAAAATGGTTTTTCGACTTTTCAAATTTCGGCTTTTCGATTTTTTGATGTTTCGATTTTTCAATTTTTCGGGTTTCCAATTTTTCGTCGTTTCAATTTAGAAACTTTCTTTTCAATTTCTTGATTTTCCAGTTTTTCGATTCTCGTTGTTTCAACTATTCTAGCTTGTCGAATTTTTAAAATTTTTGACTTTTCAGTTTATTAATTTTTCTTCAATTTTTCGATTTTTGATTTTTGGGATTTTTGATATTTCGATTCTTTAATTTCTCGACTTCTAGATTTTTAAATTGTTTTATTTTTCGATTTTTTCATGTTTCGATTTTTCAGTTTTTCGACCTCCAAATTTTTCACTATCTCGATTTTTCACTTTTTCGATTTGCACTTTTTCAGTTTCTCATTTGTTGATTTTTCGATTTCTCAATTTTTAATTTTTCGATTTTTCAACTTTTCATTTCCGCAATTTTTCATTTTCTCAATTTTTTAATTTTCATTTTCTCCAATTTATATCACAATTATTCGTTTTTTCATCTTATTTATTTTTTCAATCTTCCTTTAGATTTTATAATTTTGCAATTTTGCGATTTTTTCCATTCGTAAAGTTTAAAAATCGAGAAATTTGAAAAATCTTAAAATTAAAAAATCGGAGAAGTGAAAAATTTTTTAAATTGAAAGAAAAATCGAAAAAGTGGACAATCGAAAAATTGCAAATCCAAGAACTGAAGAAACGAAAAAATGGAAACATTGAAAACTAAAGATCAAAAAAATCAATCGAAAAATTAGAAAAAATAGATTTGAATCCAAAATTTGGAAAACCCTAAAATTGTAAAATCAAAAATATAGAAACGTCAGAAATGGAAAGTCGAAACATTGATCAGTGAAAGATTGAAGAAATGAAAAATTAAATATAGACAAATTGAAAAATTAAAAATCAAAAAAAAGAATCGAAAAATTGAAAAACCGTAAAATAAAAAAAAATACATATAAAAATTATTTTACAATTTTTTGATACCACAATTTTTCGTCTTTTAATTTTTTATTTTTTCTATTTTTCAATGTTTAAAAGTTTAAAAATCGAGAAATTTGAAAAATCTGAAAGCTAAAAAATCGTAAAAAATTGAAAAATCAAAAAAGTGGAAAATGGAAAAATTGTAAATGAAAGGATTGAAAAAACGAACAACTGAAACACTGAAAAACTAAAAATCGGGAAACTTTAAAATCCAAAGAAAATTGATGAATCGCAAAATTGGAAAGAAGGAGAAACGAATTGAATTGAAAAAATGGAAAATACGAAAATTGTGAAAATCGAAAAATTGAAAAATTGAAAAAACCAAGAAGTTTTAAAATCCAAGAACTAAAAAATGGAAAAATTCCAAAGTCGTAAAATTGAAAAAGTGAAACATTTTTAAAATTGAAAAATGGAAAAACTGAAAAATCGTAAAATTAAAAAAAAAACAAAAATTGTGTATAAAAATTATTTTTCAATTTTTTGTTTCTTCAATTTTTCAGTTTCTGGCGTCTCTAAATTTCCAATTTTTCGATTTCTCAGTTTCTTTATTAATCGATTTTTTGATTTTTAGAGTTTTTGATTGGTCAGTTTTTCAGTTTTTCAGTTCTTCAAGTTTTAGAGTTTCTGAATTTTTTTAAACTTTCGATTTCTCGATTTTTCATTTCTTTACGTTTCTAAATTTTTGATTTCCCAATTCCTCGATTAAATCGATTTTTTGTTTTTTTAATTTTTCGTTTTTTGAGGCTTCTGAGTTTGCAATTTTTCGATTTTTGAAATTATTAATTTATCGATTTCGATTGAGCCACTTTTCGATTTCTCAATTTTTCCATGGTTCGGTTTTGGCATTTCTCAATTTTTCGATAGGTATTTCAGTTTTATGATTTTTCAATATTTCGATTTATTCAATTTTTCGATATTTTAATTTTTCAATTTTTCAAATTTGAGGTTATTGAGTTTTCAATTTTTTAAATGATTGATTTTCCGACTTTGACTGTTTGACTTTTCGATTTCTTGATTTTTCAATTTTTTGATTTCTCAATTTTTCGATGTTTCGATTTTGGCATTTTTCAATTTTTCGATGTTTCAGTTTTACGATTTTTCAATATTTCGATTTTTAAAAGTTTTCAAATTTTCGATTTCTCGATTTTTTACATTTTCAATTTTTCAATTTTTTGATAATTCATTGTTGCAATTTCTCAATATTACATTTTTCATTTTTCCACTTTTCAGTTTCAAAATTTTTAAGGTTTTTTGATTTCTCACTTTTTAGACTTTTTAAATTAGTGATTTTTCGATTTTCGTTCGACTTTTCGATTTTTCAGTTTTTTAATTAAATTTTTTGATTTTTCAATTCCTCAGTTTTTAATTTTTCGATATTTCAGAATTGGAATTTTTCAATTTTTCGATTCCTACATTTCCCTTTTTTTAAATATTTCAATTTTACAATTTTTCGATTACTCAACTTTTCGGTATTTCCATATAGGAATTTTTCAATTTCTCGATTTTTTCATTATTCCATTTTTTAATTCACAAATTTTTGACGTTTCCATTCCCCAAATTCTACATTAATTGATTTTTTGACTTTCAATTTTTCAATTTCTCAGGTTTTTGACTTTTCAATTTATTGACTTTTCGATTTTAGATTTTTTAATGTGCCAATTTTTTATTTGGTGTTTTGGTTCGATTTTTAATTTTTCAAATTTCAAAATTTTAGATTTATTCCACTTTCTTCGTTTTTACAATTTTTTATCACAAGTTTTCGTTTTTTTTATTTTCTTTAATTTTTCAATTTTTCTATTTTTTAATCGGTTCCATAAGTTGTCTCTTTTTTAAACGTAAATTTTCCCACAATCAAAATTTTCTTTTTTTTTTTGTTTTTTTGAGTCACAATTCTTCAAGTTCTTTATTTTTATTTTTATTTCTCGATTTTATAACACAATTTTTTGTTTTTCATTTTCTTTATATTTTCGATGTTTCTTTAGGTTTAATTCTTTTTCATTCTTTCAAGTTTAATTTTTTCAATTTTTCAATTCTTCGACTTCCAAATTCTTCAATTTCTCGTTTTTTCAATTTTTGAATTTTTCATTTTTCGATTTTGAATTTCTTAATTTTTATTTTTCATTTACTCGATTTTTAATTTTCATTTTCCCCACTTCATATCGCAATTTTTCGTTTTTTTCATTTCTTTTATAATTTAAATTTTTCTTTCGATTTTATAATTTTTTGTTTTTTTTTCAATTCCACAATTTTCCAATTTTACAATATTTGGATTTCACAGTATTTCGTGTCTTAGATTTTGCATTTTTTTCGATTTTTTAAGAAATTTATATTTCAATTCTTTAATTTTTCATTTTTTGATTTTAGAATTTTGGAATTTTTTACAATATTTTAATTCGAAAAGTTGAAAAGTCGAAAAAGGGAAAAACTGGACAATAGAAAAGCCGAATAAATGAAAAAGTTTTAAAATCTAATTATTGGATTCTTTAAAACTCAAAGAGTTGGGTATCATAAAAACAAAAAAGCAAAAAAAAAAAATAAAAAATTGCAGATCGAAAAACTGAAGAAACGAAAAATTGAAACACCGAAAAACCAAAAATCGAGAAACTTAATAATCGATTATAATAATCCAAAAAAAAAAAAATGAATCGAAAATCTGGAAAGAAGTGAATCAAATCGAAAAACAGGAAAACCCAAAAATTGTAAAATCGAAAAATTCAAAAATTAATGGAAGTTTTAAAATCCAATTTTTGAAAAACGGTAAAATTGCAAAAAAAAACAATTGAAAAATCCTGACATTAATAAAATTGAAATTGAAAAAACGAAAAATAAAGTTTAAAAATTGAAAACCCAAAAAATTGCAAATCATAAAATTTAAGAAACAAAAAAAAAAATGTGGATATTTTGAAGTATTTTTTGCCCATCACCCATCAAGCCCAACACACTAGCAAACGCTCTCGTTTTCGTGATCGACCCTCACCTCAGCGCACAACCCAGCCTTTGCTTGACCACTCCATCTGTTCTTTTCCATACCCCTGTCCGTTCCGGCGTTACGTCACTCCATTGAGAAACACCGACCACACCAAACACCTTTCTCCGACTCCTCGGGGGAAACCAAGAGCTTCGGCCCATCAAAATCGAAAGTGCAGTCAGTGCGTCCGCGACTCGCAACCGCTCCACACGCGCGAAAATGCCAACATAGCCATCGAACCGAACCGCCACGAAAATGCTCGAATTCCGCGTCCTCCTCGCGCTGCTCTGCCTCGAGGGCGCCTTCTGCGTCAAGTACGCGTACAACTCGTCCGACCTCTCCTACCTCTCCAACGGTATTCAATTCCCAGTGCCGGATTCAGAGTTGCATAACCCCGTTGTAGAGGAGGTTTTTCAGGGGAATGTGTCCGAAGTTCGGTGGTTGGTCGACTTGTTCGACCACCTCAAGTGGCCCAGGATGATGAAGAACTGGAATGGGACGCGGTGCCGACGAGACGTCGAGACCTACATTCAGAGTCTGCAGAACGGGACTTCCTGGGCGGCCAAAAGTCAGTACTTTCTCTCCATAGGCGATAATTAAAGTGAATATTAATCGATGCGCGTTGCGCAACAGGCGAGTGTTTTGTGGAGTGGTTTTGCCGCCTTTGGTCCAGTTTCGGAGTTTTTTCGAAAACGGATTACGAAACGGCGAGCTTGTGCTAGAAAAGTGCTCGATGATAATCGAAAAGAGAAAATTCAAAACGGTCAATTCAGAGGTTAACCGCCGGATTTTTTTCTTTTCCCTATTTTCTTATTTTCTTTTTTTAACATTGGTGCACTTTTACACATACGAATACCGAATAGAGAAAGTTTGCCTCTAAATTGCGTCGTTTATACATAACAATATTCGGTGGTTTCAATTTCCTGAATTTAATTTAATTCGTGAAATGTTCATGTTGTGTAACTCGCGAAAGAAATAATTAATTGTCAATCTGGTCAAACTGTGAACACAGACACGGGCACTAGCAAAATTTGTAAAATGTAACTAAAATACTCACATCTATCAAAGTTAACTTATTCGAAAATAATTTTATATTTCCTTTTTAATAAGCCAGGATTTAAAAAAAAAACAACACAAACACCTCCCTTAACTATCATTGATAATTAATTATTTAATTGAAAAGCTAACTCTTAGGTAAAGTGAATGATATTTTTATTATTGTCGACCGTTTTAATTCCTCTAATTCAGTGGACTAGCTAAAACGGCTATTTTTGTGTATTGTTAGCTATTACTGATATTGTTTGGTTATTAAACAAGTGTATTTTTTCCGAAATATCAAAAAAAAATTGCACCAATAACGATTAATTTCAGCGACAAAAATTCTCGTTACACAGGTTTTAAGAATATAATTCTTCGTTTAACTGTTATTGATTAGTTAATATAAACATCGTTGAGATCATGTAAAAATTAAAAACTAATAGTTTATTTATCACAAGAACTGCAATATCAATTATAGTCAGCTTAAATTGCTACTAAGTTGTTTATATTTCCCCTAGTATATTTCATAAACTAGGATTAAAAAAAAACCAAAATAACCGCCTTCGCTTAACAATAATTGATAATTATTTAAATGAAAAACTAATTCCTAAGTATATTGAATAATGCTCCTATTTTTGTTGATCGTTTTAGCTGTTCTAATTCACTGGACTAATTAAAAGGGCTATTTTAGTGTATTGCTAGCTATTACTGATATTATTTGTTTATTAAAAAAGTGTATTTTTTTACGAAATATCAAAAATAATATTGCACTACCTAATAACGATTAATTTCAGCGACAAAAATTCTCGTTAATGGATTTTAAGAATGTTTTTCAATTAACTGTTATTGATTAGTTAATGGAAAATTGTTCGGATCATGTAGAAAATAAAAACTTGTAGCTTATTTTTCGCAAAAACTGCAATATCAATTATAGTCCGTTTAAATTGCTAGTAAGTTGTTTATATTTCCTCTTTCACAAAGTAGGATTTTAAAGAACCGAAATAACCACCTTCACTTAACTATCATTGATAATTATTTAATTGAAAAACTAACTCTCAGGTAAATTGAATGTAGTTCCTATTTATGTTGACCGTTGTAGTTGTTCTTATTCATTCGACTAGCTAAAAGGGCTATTTTTGTGTATTGCTAGCTATTACTGATATTATTTGTTTATCAAAAAAGTGTATTTTTTTACGACATATCAAAAATAATGTTGCATTAATAACGATTAATTTCAGCGACAAAAATTCTCGTTAATGCATTTTAAGAATATAATTTTTCAATTAACTTAATTGTTAATTAACTGATTAATTAGTTAATAGACAATTATTTAGATCATCCAGAAATAAAAACAACAGCTTACTTTTCGCAAAAACTGCAACATTTCCTCTTTCACAAACCAGGATTTTAAAAAAACAACATAACCACCTTCAGTTAACTATCACTGATAATTATTTAATTGAAAAACTAACTCTTAGGCAAATTGAATGATGTCCCTATTTATGTCGATCGTTTCAGATGAACTAATTCAGTGGATTAGCTAAAAGGGCCATTTTTGTGAATTGATAGCTATCATTGATATTATTTGTTTATTAAAAAAGTGTATTTTTTACGAAATATCAAAAATAATATTGCACTAATAACGAGTAATTTCAGCGACAAAAATTCTCGTTAATGGATTTTAAGAATGTTTTTCAATTAACTGTTATTGATTATTTAATGGAAAATTGTTCGGATCATGTAGAAAATAAAAATTTGTAGCTTATTTTTCGCAAAAACTGCAATATCAATTATAGTCAGTTTAAACTGCTAGTAAGTTGTTTATATTTCCTCTTTCACAAACCAAGATTTAAAAAAAACAAAATAACCACCTTCATTAACTATCATTGATAATTATTTAATTGAAAAACTAACTCTTATGTAAATTGAATGTAGTTCCTAGTTATGTTGACGTTGTAGTTGCTCTTATTCAATCGAATAGCTAAAAGGGCTACTTTGTGTATTGCTAGCTATTACTGATGTTATTTGTTTATCAAAAAAGTGTAATTTTTTACGACATATCAAAAATAATGTTGCATTAATAACGATTAATTTCAGCGACAAAAATTCTCGTTAATGGATTTTAACAATATAATTTTTCAATTAACTGATTGATTAGTTAATAGACAATTATTTAGATCATGCAGAAATAAAAACAACAGCTTACTTTTCGCAAAAACTGCAATATTTCCTCTTTCACAAACCAGGATTTTAAAGAAACAACATAACCACCTTCAGTTAACTATCACTGATAATTATTTAATTGAAAAACTAACTCTTAGGCAAATTGAATGATGGTCCTATTTATATCGATCGTTTTAGTTGAACTAATTCAGTGGATTAGCTAGCTATTATTGATATTATTTGTTGAGTGCAATTTTTACGAAATATCAAAAATAATGTTCTACTAATAACGATTAATTTCAGCGACAAAGATTCTCGTTGTATGGATTTCGAGAACGTGATAACTGAACAGTTTAACGGTTTTTGATTAGTTAATGGAACAAACGTTGAAATTACCTGAAAAAAATTACTAGTTTATTTTCCGTAATAACTGGAATCTCGATTAAAGTCTGAGTAAATTGCTAGTAACTTTATATTTCCCCTTTCACAAACTAAGATTTTAAGAAAACAAAACAAACATTTTCACTTAACTATCATTGATAATAAATTAATTAAAAACTAATTGTTAAGTTAATACGAATGATGTTCATATTTTTGTGGATTGTTTTACTTCTCCCAGTCCAGTGGACTAGCTATAAGGCCTAATTTTGTCATAGCTAGCTATTGTTGATATAATTTTTTATCGAAGGAAAGGTTATTTTCAATGAAAAATCGAAGATAATATTGAAGTAACAACAATTCATGTCACAGAAATTCTTGTTACGTGACTCTTAAGAATATACTGTTTGTTTAACTATTATTGATTAGTCAATAAAAAAACGTTGAAATCATCTTGAAAAATTAAAAACTAATAGTTTATTTATCATAAAAACTGCAACGCCAATTCCAACCAATTTAAATTGATAATACAAAACAAACACCTTCACTTAACTATCATTGACAATGATTTAATTAATGAAATCCGAATTTGGTGTACAAATTAATGATATTCCTATTTGTGTAGACCATTTTACTTTTTCTAATTAAGTGAACTAGCTATAATACCGATTTCAGCAACACATTCCCACTACACTAGTTTTAAAAATATGATTGCTCGTTTAACTGTTATTGATTAGTTAATAGAAAAATCGTTGAAATCATTATTATTTTATTACATTATTTATTCATTATATTATTTGTCCTTAAAACTGCAGCATCAATTATAATCAATTTCAATAGCTAATAAATTTATATTTCCTTTTTCACAAACCAAGATTTTAAAAATAGACAACAAACATCTTCACTTAACCATTACTGATAACAATTTAATTGAAAAATTTCGAATTTTAGTTAAATATCAATGATGTTTCTACTTATTTAGACCTTTTTATTTCCCTTAATTCAGTGGAATAGCGAAAATTGCTATTTTTATCATAGCTAGCCATTATTGATAATTTGTTAATTAAAAAAAGGGTTCTTTTCAGCACTAGTAACGATTCATTCAGCAACAGAAATTCTCGTTACACGGGTTTTAAGAATATAACGAATGTTCGTTTAACTGTTATTGATTAGTTAATGGAAAAATCGTTGAAAACATCTCGAAAATTTAAAAACTCGTAGTTTATTTGTCGTAAAAACGGCAACATCAATGTTACACCTACACTTAACTATCATTGATAATTACACACTTAATTGAAAAATTAACTCTTAGGTAAGCACGAATGATGTTCCTCTTTTTGTGGATCATATTACTTCTTATAATTCAGTAAATTAGCTAAAATTGCTATTTTTGTCGTAGCTAGCTATTATTGATATATTTTTTTTATCAAAGGAAGGGTTATTTTCAGCGAAAAATCAAAGGTAATATCGAACGAACAACAATTCATAGCAGCAACAGAAATTCTCATTACACGAATTTTAAGAAAATAGTGTTTGTTTAACTATTATTGATTAGTTAATAAAAAAATCGTTGAAATCATCTCGAAAAATTAAAAACTAATAGTTTATTTGTCGTGAAAACTGCAACGTCAATTGCAACCAATTTAAATTGATAATAAGTTTATATTTCCTCTTTCACAAACTAAGATTTTAAAAATGTAACACCTTCACTTAACTGTCACCGACAATAATTTAATTGAAAAACCCAATTTTAATCAAGAAAATTCAATGATGTTTCTATTTATCTAGACCGTTTTACTTCTCCTAATTCAGAGAGCTATTTAAAATTTCTAGTTTTGTCGTAGATAGCTATTATTGCTATAATTTGTTTATTAACAGAAAATAGTTATTTTCAGCGAAAAATCGAGGAGAATATCGCACAAATGTCGATTCATTTCAGCAACACAAATTTTTGTTACACTAATTTAAAGAATATAATGATTGCTCGTTTAACTGTTACTGATTAGTTCTGGGAAAATCGTGGAAAACATGGCAATTTATTAGTTAATTGAAAATTTCAAAAGTGGTTTCTTTGCCCCGAAAATAACAACATCAATAATAGTTAACTTACATTATATTATTATTAATAATTTTATATTTTCTCTTTCACAAACGTCTGTAGTTAGCTATCATTGATAATTATTTAGAACCGAACATTGAGAATTGATAATAAGTAATTAAATTTTGCTTGAAATAAATTTTATTATTAGCGTTCTATAAATATCACCGCCAAGACATTACTATACGAAACGGTATCAATTATAGTTAATTGAAATTGCTGACCCGTTTAAACTCTCGTTACACAAACCGGATAATAACTCTACTAACCTGTTCGCGCTTAATTATCATTAACTTTTTTTTGAAGTTACTACAATCAGTTATTTTTTGCATTTTTGTCTCCGTATTTCCTCCAAACATTTCTTGACGTCACCACTTTAAACTGACCCATAAATATCAACGTGCTAATTAATCGCATGCCAGTAAAAGTGCACTTGACCTTCCTCAAAAAGAAATGTAGGTAGTCATCACCTTGCGGATAATTTGCCCACTTACACGCCATTACACCCACTTAGTTTTTTCTCCCATAATTAAACACCCATTTCGCGTTCGCGTGTTCCTTTTTTACAATAATTATGCCCAAAATAGTACTTCATTTACACCGGAACCACCTATTATAGTAGTGTTTCGTACTTTTTTTAGTGTACGACGCATCCGGACGGTACTCCGGGCAGTTCTTCTTCGGGAACGACTACTGGCTAGGATCCAGCAGCTTATGTAACGAACTGACCAACGAAGAGACCAACACCGAGGTACCACCGTTCCCCATCACCTTCCTGGTGGCCAAAGTCCGCATCAACATCAACGGGAAGCTCACGCCCGTGGTAAGAATTTCACCGAATTTTCGTCCCGGGAAAACCGACTTTCGCTTCTTGCGCAAATGCAGTACTAACATTATCTACTTAAAGTGGTACTAAATCGGATGCACTCTCAACCTTAAGAGAAAGCCCAATGATTGCGTAACTTTCCAGACCAGACAGCTGAATGTCGGAGAGTGCTTGCCGGCCTCGTGCAGCCCATCGGACGTCCGGGTACTCCTGGCCACGGAGCGCAAATCCGGGAGTAGTTTGAGCGTCGTAGGGATCAGGAAAGTACCAGGGGACTATGACGTGTTACAAGACCCCAAATTCCAGATTGTTGGGTAAGAACGGTGAAATCGAAAGTTTAAGTGGAGCGCGACCTTCCTTTTACAAAAATAGCGCTTTTATTATTTCCTGAGCGTAAGCGAAAACAAATCAAAGTTGTATTATATTGTGCAATTTAACGCAGAAACGGCAGAGTAGGTCAAAAAATTCACCAAGGAGGCAATTTAATTTATTGATTAAATCAATCATTAAAATAAAATTCGCAAAATCAAATCTTATAATTTTTCGAAAAGTCTGGATTTCTTTACCTTCGACCAATTTGTTGTTGTTACAATTTTTCGCGTTTTTTGTTTCAAATTTTTTATTTTTCAATTTTTCAATTTATCGACTTTTATTTTTCATTTTCCCGATATTTTTCTCGATTTTGTGTCACAATTTTTCGTTTTTTCATTTTCTTTAGTTTTTAATGTTTCTTAATCGAAATTTATACAATCGTCAAAATTGTAAAGTCGAAAAATTGAAAAACCGAATAAATGAAAAACTTATAATTATTATTACAATTTAAAATGAAAACTAGAACAACTGAAAAAATTAAAATTGAAAAAACGAAAAATTAAAAAATGAAAAATTGAAATTCGAAGTCGAATAAATGAAAAACTGATTTTTTTAATTACAGTTATTTTAATTTCTTGATTTTAATTTTACATTTTCGTAATTACTTATTAGATTTTTCGTTTTTCTATTTCCTTTATTCTTTTTATACATATTTCATTTTTTCGATTTTGCACTTTTTCCATTTTTATGGGTTTCAATTTTTTGTTTCTTCAATTTTCCAGGTTCTTGATTTCCAATTTTCATTTTATACTTCTTCGTTTTCTCATTTTTGATTTTTTAATACAACAATTTTGTGGTCGTTCCATTTTTTTGTTGGAAATTTTGAAAAATCGAAAATTTGTAAATCGAAGAATTAGAAAACGAAAATCGAAACATTGAGAAAATAAAAATCGGGAAACTTAAAAACAATATAAAAAATTGAAAAGAAGAAAAAACGAATCGAATCGAAAAAATCGAAAACCCAAAGACTGCAAACTGAAAATTTATAAAATCGTCAAAATTAACTGTAACATAGAAACACCGAAAAATTGAAAATCGAATAAATGAAAAGTTTTGAAACTCAATAGTTGGAAAATGGAAAAATTTTCCAATTTTTGGATTTCCAATTGTCCGATTTTCCGATTTCTTTAATTTTCGCACTTTTTTCGAATTTTAAGTTTTCAGTTTTTAATGTTTTGATTTTTTCTTTCTTCAATTTTTCAAGTTTTTGATTTCCAATTTATAATATTTCAAAGTTTTCTTTTTGCACTTTTTCGTTTTTTCATTTGTGATTTTTCACTTTTCCAATTTTGAAATTTTAAAAAATCGAAAATTTGCAAATCGAAGAATTGAGAAAACGAAAATCGAAACATTGAGAAACTAAAAATCGGGAAACTTAAAAACAAAATAAAAAATCAAAAAATTGAAAAGAAGAAAAAACCAATCGAATCGAAAAAATCGAAAACCCAAAGACTGCAAAATCGAAATTTATAAAATCGTCAAAATTAACTGTGACAGAAAAACCGAAAAATTGAAAATCGAATAAATGAAAAGTTTTGAAACTCAATAGTTGGAAAATGGAAAAAATTTCCAATTTTTGGATTTCCAATTGTCCGATTTTCCGATTTCTTTAATTTTCGCACTTTTTTCGAATTCTAAGTTTTTCAGTTTTCAATGTTTTAATTTTTCAGTGTTTTCTTTCTTCAATTTTTCAAGTTCTTGATTTCCAATTTATAATATTTCAAAGTTTTCTTTTTGTACTTTTTCGTTTTTTCATTTGTGATTTTTCACTTTTCCAATTTTGAAATTTTAAAAAATCGAAAATTTGCAAATCGAAGAATTGAGAAAACGAAAATCGAAACATTGAGAAACTAATAATCGAGGAACTTAAAAACAAAATAAAAAATCAAAAAATTGAAAAGAAGAAAAAACGAATCGAATCGAAAAAATCGAAAACCCAAAGACTGCAAAATCGAAATTTATAAAATCGTCAAAATTAACTGTGACAGAAAAACCGAAAAATTGAAAATCGAATAAATGAAAAGTTTTGAAACTCAATAGTTGGAAAATGGTAAAATTTTCCAATTTTTGGATTTCCAATTGTCCGATTTTCCGATTTCTTTAATTTTCGCACTTTTTTCGAATTTTAAGTTTTTCAGTTTTCAATGTTTTAATTTTTCAATGTTTTCTTTCTTCAATTTTTCAAGTTCTTGATTTCCATTTTATAATATTTCAAAGTTTTCTTTTTGCACTTTTTCGTTTTTTCATTTGTGATTTTTCACTTTTCCAATTTTGAAATTTTAAAAAATCGAAAATTTGCAAATCGAAGAACTGAGAAAACGAAAATCGAAACATTGAGAAACTAAAAATCGGGAAACTTAAAAACAAAATAAAAAATCAAAAAATTAAAAAGAAGAAAAAACCAATCGAATCGAAAAAATCGAAAACCCAAAGACTGCAAAATCGAAATTTATAAAATCGTCAAAATTAACTGTGACATAGAAAAACCGAAAAATTGAAAATCGAATAAATGAAAAGTTTTGAAACTCAATAGTTGGAAAATGGAAAAATTTTCCAATTTTTGGATTTCCAATTGCCCGATTTTCCGATTTCTTTAATTTTCGCACTTTTTTCGAATTTTAAGTTTTTCAGTTTTCAATGTTTTAATTTTTCAATTTTTCCTTTCTTCAATTTTTCAAGTTCTTGATTTCCAATTTATAATATTTCAAAGTTTTCTTTTTGTACTTTTTCGTTTTTTCATTTGTGATTTTTCACTTTTCCAATTTTGAAATTTTAAAAAATCGAAAATTTGCAAATCGAAGAATTGAGAAAACGAAAATCGAAACATTGAGAAACTAAAAATCGGGAAACTTAAAAACAAAATAAAAAATCAAAAAATTGAAAAGAAGAAAAAACCAATCGAATCGAAAAAATCGAAAACCCAAAGACTGCAAAATCGAAATTTATAAAATCGTCAAAATTAACTGTAACAGAAAAACCGAAAAATTGAAAATCGATTAAATGAAAAAGTTTTGAAATAGTTGGAAAATGGAAAATTTTTTCAATTTTTGGATTTCCAGTTGTCCGATTTTCCGATTTCTTTCATTTTCGCACTTTCTTGGAATTTTAAGTGTTTCAGTTTTTATTGTTTTGTTTTTTCAATTTTTTCTTTCTTCAATTTTTCAAGTTCTTGATTTCCAATTTATAATATTTCAAAGTTTTCTTTTTGTACTTTTTCCATTTTTTGCTTCGAAAAGTTGAAAAACTGAAACATTGAAAAACTAAAAATTGAGAAACTTGAAAATCGAAAAAATGGAAAGAAGAAAAACAGAATCGAATCGAAAATTTGGAAAACCTAAAAAATGTAAAATCGAAAAATTATAGAATCGTGAAAATTGTGACATTGAAAGGTCGAAAAATTGAAAAATTGAATATAGAAAAAAATCAAATATGTAAACGAAAAGTGAAAAATTTTAAAATTGTATTCACTATTACATATTTAAAATAAAAACTAGAGAAATTACAAATAAAAAATTGGCGAAATGAAAAATTAAAAAATCATGAAACTGAAAAATTTAGAATTGCAGAAACGAAAAATTAAAAAATCTAAAAAATAAAAATCCGAAGAATAGCAAATCGAAAATTAAAGACATGAAAAATTGAAAAATTCAAAAATTAAAACATCCAAAAGATGGAAAATTGATAAAACTGAAAAATTTAAAAATGAAAACTCAAAATATTGAAGAAAACAAAAATTGAAAAAACAAAAAATTACAAAATCGGAACACTGAAAAATTTTAGAAAAATTATAAAAATGAAGAAAATACCCCTAAATAAAAAATCGCAAAATTTAAAAATCGAAGAAAACAATAAGAATGAAAAATTGAAAAATCGCAAAATGAAGAAATCAAAACTGAGAAGCAAAAATTATAAAATCGAAATATCAAAAAGTCGAAAAATTGAAAAAATGGAGAAAATAACGGACTGAAACGAAAAATTGAAGAAATGAGAATGAAAAATTAAAAATTGTAAACTCGAGAAATTTTATAAAAAAAAACTGAAAAAAACAAAAATTGAAATCGAAAAAACAAAAGTATTATAAAATCAGAACATTGAAAAATCGAATAATTGTAAAAATGAAGAAAATGAAAAACAGAAACGGAAAATTGAGAGAATTGAAACTGAAAAAAAAAATTACAAAATCGGAACATTGAAAAACCGAAAAATTGTAAAAATAAAGAAAATGAAAAACCGAAACTAAAAACTGTAAATCGCAAAATTGAAGAAACCAAAAGTTGAAGAATCGAAGAATTGAAAATTTACATTGAAAAAAAGAAAAAATAGAGAAAAAATAAACCGAAACGAAAATATCGCAATCGAAAAATTGCAAAATCTAAAAATTAAAACATCCAAAAGTTGGAAAATCATAAAACTGAAAAATTAAAAATGAAAACTTGAAGAGTTGCATGTCGTAGAACTGAAGAAACAAAAAAAATGAAAAATGAAGAAACTGAAATTGAGAAAACAAAAATTATGAAAACGGAATATCGAAAAGTCGAAAAATTGTACAAACGGAGAAAATAACAGACCGAAACGATAAATTGAAGAAATGAAATTGAAAAATTAAAAATTGTAAGCTCAAAAAAATAAGGAAATAAGAAAAGTGAAAAATTTTAAAATTGTTATTTATTACATACATACATATTTAAAATAAATACTAGATAAATTACAAATAAAAAATTGGCGAAATGAAAAATTAAAAAATCATGAAACTGAAAAATCTAGAATTGAAGAAACGAAAAATTAAAAAATCAAAAATAAAAAACTGAAGAATAGCAAATCGTAAATTAAAGATATGAAAAAATGAAAAATCCAAAAATCCAAAAACTAAAAACTGAAAACTCGTGAAAATGCAAATCGAAAAATTAAAACATCTAAAAGATGGAAAATTGAAAAAACTGAAAAATTTAAAAATGAAAACTCAAAAAATTGTATATAAGAAAAATTGAAAAAAATTGAAATTCAAAAAACAAAAAAATTACAAAATCGGAACACTGAAACATTTTAGAATAATTATAAAAATGAAGAAAATACCCCTAAATAAAAAATCGCAAAATTTAAAAATCGAAGAAACCAATAAGAATGAAAAATTGAAAAATCGCAACTCAGAAAATTGAAGGAACGAAAAGTCGAAGAATTGCAGAACTGAAAAAACAAGAAAAGTGAAAAATGAAGAAAACAAAATTGAGAAACGAAAATTATAAAATCGAAATATCGAAAAGTCGAAAAATTGTGAAAATAACGGACCGAAAGGAAAAATTGAAGAAATGAAATTGAAAAATTAAAAATTGTAAACTCGAGAAATTTTAAATAAAAAAATTGCGAACTCTAAAAATTAAGGAAACAAGAAAAGTGAAAAATTGGAAAATCGCAAATCGGAAAATTGAAAAAACGAAAAATTATAAAAACTGGAGAAACGAAAAATTAAAAAAACTGAAGAAACAAAAAATCGAAAAAAGAAAACTAGAACATTGGAAAACAGCAAAATTAAAAAAATATAAGAAAATAAGAAACCAAAACTGTAAAACGAAAAACTGAAAAAATCAAAAATTGAAATTGAAAAAACAAAAGTATTATAAAATCAGAACATTGAAAAATCGAATAATTGTAAAAATGAAGAAAATGAAAAACAGAAAAGGAAAATTGAGGGAATTGAAACTGAAAAAAAAAATTACAAAATCGTAACATTGAATAATCGAAAAATTGTAAAAATAAAGAAAATAAAAAACCGAAACTAAAAACTGTAAATCGCAAAATTGAAGAATCGAAAAATTGAAAACTTACATTGAAAAAAAGAAAAAATAGAGAAAAAATAAACCGAAACGAAAATATCGCAATCGAAAAATTGCAAAATCTAAACATTATAACATCCAAAAGTTGGAAAATCATAAAACTGAAAAACTAAAAATGAAAACTTGAAGAGTTGCATGTCGTAGAACTGAAGAAACAAAAAAAAATGAAAAATGAAGAAACTGAAATTGAGAAAACAAAAATTATAAAAACGGAATATCGAAAAGTCGAAAAATTGTACAAATGGAGAAAATAACAGACCGAAACGATAAATTGAAGAAATGAAATTGAAAAATAAAAATTGTAAGCTCAAAAAAATAAGGAAATAAGAAAAGTGAAAAATTGGTAAATCGCAAAACGAAAAATTGAAAAATTAAAACTGACAAACAAAAAATTAAGAAAAGAAGAAACTGAAACAAAATATAACAAATCGAAAAACTGAAGACAAGAAAAACTGAAAAATCGAAAAATTACAATTTACAAATTTAAAAAATTGAAATTGAAAAAACAAAAATAGTAAAAATGAAGAAAATAAACTCCGAAATAAAAATTGCAAATCCAAATTTGAAGAAATAAAAATAATAATAATAATTAAAGTAGACTCGAGACATTTTAAATTGAAAAATTGCAAAATCTAGACATTGAAGAAACAAAAAAAAAATGAAAAATTGGAAAATCGTTATCTTTTATGTCATACATTTATTTTTTATTCCTATTTTGACATTGCCGAAATATTTAATTTCTTAAAGCTCAATAAAACTTAACTCGGCCAATTTTTTCCTAAACATTTCGCTTTCAAATTGAGTCGAGTCTAAAAAAGAGAAATCTTTGTTTTTCTAGAGGCGTCTGTCTGGCTACTGCCGTCCTCGTCCTAATCGCCTCAATCGTCGAACACCTCACCCTCAAAAAAAACGACAAAACCGACGCCGAAATCGCTAATAACAACAACAACAACAACGACGACGAAAAAGGTGCCAAAAAAGACACCAAAAAACCTCAGCAGTCGTTGCTTTTGCGCCTTCTCCTCAGCTTCTCGGCCATCACCAACGGCGAAAAAATCTTCAACGTGGAAAGCGTCTCCGAAGGCTCTATCCAGTGCATCCACGGCCTCCGCTTCTTCTCCATAGCCTGGATCATCATGGTACACACGTACCTCGAGGTCTTCTCCATAGGCGAAAACAAAAACATGCGAATCGTCACGGAACGTACCTTCTTGTACCAGACGATCTCCAACGCCACCTTCTCCGTGGACACGTTTTTCTTCATCAGCGGTCTTCTCGTTACAATCACCTATTTTCGCTCCTCGGCAAAGAAAACCCCCAAAGACGAAACCACGTGCCAGGCTGTCAAATCCAACGTCGGCCAGTTCTTCGTCCTAGTCATCTATAGGTTCTTCCGACTCACTCCGGCGTATCTCTTCGTTCTGGGAGTCAACGAGGTGATTTTGAGGTTCCTCCACAGCTACTCGGTCTTCACTCCGGCTATCATTGACCACATCACCTGCAGCAGCTTCTGGTGGAGGAATGCTCTCTACATCAACAACTTCTACCCCCAGACGGAGTTCTGCATGCTGTGGTCGTGGTACATCGCCAACGACACCCAGTTCTACCTAATCGCATCGATACTCCTTCTGATAGCCGTGAGGTGCGTGCCCGAATTTTGAACACGATTTGGTGGTACCAGGGGCGACTTTTAACCCGGGTTTTTGCATGAGGGGGTCATTCTCAACTAGACTAACACAGTGAAGTACCTCTTCTCCCTAAAGCGTCTCAACTTGTCCGTAAATTATTCCAAATTGTTTAGAATTTCTGGTCAAATTTGGAACACCATTTGGACGTACCAAGGGCGATTTTTAACCCGGGTTTTTGCATAAGATGGTCATTCTCAAGTAGACTAACACAGTGAAGTACCTCTTCTCCCTAAAGCGTCTCAACTTTTCTCCAAATTGTCGCAAATTGTTAGAATTAATGATTTTGTCCCCCAGAGGCAACAAACACCTAAAGTTCGCCGCGGTGGCGCTGGGGGTCTTCATGGTGGCCTCCTGGGTACTGACTTTCATCATCGCCATGAAGTACGAGTACACGATAAGGGTGGAAGAGCCCTTCGCCCTGTTCGACCAACTGTATGACAAGCCCTGGATGAGGATAGGGCCGTACTTCGTGGGCATGATTGCCGGGTACTTCCTCTTCAAGGTGAACTGTCAGGTCAAGTTGGCGGCGGTGTGGGTCGTCGTAGGGTGGATTTTGTCCCTAGGGTGTCTGTTCAGTCTGGTGTACGGAGTGGGACGGCAGGGATTGGTGGTTCCGACTTCAGCGTTTTACGTAAGTGGTATTGTTGGAATGAGGGAGTTACTGTTTTGATTAAATTTTGGAAAAAGTGGATAAGTCGAACAGTGTAGAAATAGAATAATCGAGATATCTAAAAAAATTAAAAAGGACGAACTAAAAAATCACAAAGAAAAATCCGAAAATTGAAAAATCTAAAAATTTTGAATTAGAAATCGAAGTCGAGAAGTACAAAAATCGAAATATTGAATCATTGAAAAATTGAGAAATCAAAAAAATTGAAAAACTCGGAAGTTTGAAAATTCAAAAAGATACGAATTAAAAAAATCCAAAATTTGAAATTCTAAAAATTTAAACCTAGAAATCAATGTCAAGAAATACAGAAATAGAAAAAATCAGAAATTACGAAATTAAAAAATTGAAAAACCAAGAAGTCAAGACGTCAAAAAATTGGGAAAATAAAAAATTTAAAAATCCAAATCTCGAAAACTCAAAAAATCGAAAAATCATTACATTGAAAAACGAAAAATCCAGGAATTGAAAAATAGAAAAATTTGAAAGTTTGAAAATTGAAAAAGTGAAAAATTCGAACTAAAAATCAGAAAGAAAAATCCAAAAATTTAGAACTAGAAATCGAGATCGCGAAATACAATAATCGAATAATCGAAAAATTGAAAAACCCAGAAAGCGCTAAATCAAAAATTGGAAAAATTGAGAAACTGAAAAATTGGAAAATCCAGAACTCTAAAACTGAAAAAAATCGAGAAATCGAAAGATTGAATGTCAAAAAATCGAGAAATCGAAAACTTGAAACATCGAAAAAGCGAAAAGTCGAAAAATCTAGAAATAGAAAAATCGAGAAATCTAAAAAAATTAAAAACGACAAATGAAAAAACAAAAAGAAAAATAAAAAAATTGAAAAATCTAAAAATTTAGAATCAAATCGAAGTCGAGAAATACAAATATCGAAAAATGGAAGAATCAAAAAATCGAAAAATCGGAACACCGAAAAAGCAGGAAGTGGAAAAATCGAAGTTTAAACATAGAAAAATCAAGAAATATAAAAAATTAAAAAACGACGAACTAAAAAATCACAAAGAAAAATCCGAAAATTGAAAAATCTAAAAATTTAGAATTAGAAATCGAAGTCGAGAAATACAAAAATCGAAATATTGAGTCATTGAAAAATTGAGAAATCAAAAAGTTGAAAAATTCAGAAATCGAAAAATTTTAACACCAAAACAAAAAAATAAAAAAAAAACGAAAAACTGAAAAATCGAAAGATTGAAATGTCGAAAAGTCCGGAACTAAAAAAATCGAGAAATCTAAAAAACTGAAAAACTCGGAAGTTTGAAAATTCAAAAAGCTACGAATAAAAAACTCCAAAATTGAAATTCTGAAAATTTAAACCTAGAAATCAAAGTCAAGAAATACAGAAATCCAAAAAATCAGAAAACACGAAATCAAAAAATTGAAAAATCAAGAAATCAAGACGTCGAAAAATTGGGAAAAGAAAAAATTTAAAAATCCAAATTTCGAAAAATCAAAAAATCGAAAAATCATAACATTGAAAAACGAAAAATCCAGGAATTGAAAAATAGAAAAATTTGAAAGTTTGAAAATTGAAAAAGTGAAAAATTCGAACTAAAGAATCAGAAAGAAAAATCCAAAAATTTAGAACTAGAAATCGGGATCGAGAAATACAAAAATCAAATAATTGAAAAATTGAAAAACCCAGAAAGCGCTAAATCAAAAATTCGAAAAATTGAGAGACTGAAAAATTGGAAAATCCAGAACTCTAAAACTGAAAAAAATCGAGAAATCGAAAGATTGAAATGTCAAAAAATCAAGAAATAGAAAACTTGAAAGATCGAAAAAGCGAAAAGTAGAAAAGTCGAAAAATCTAGAAATAGAAAAATCTAGAAATCTAAAAAAATTAAAAACGACAAATGAAAAAACAAAAAGAAAAATAAAAAATTTGAAAAATTAAAAATTTAAAAGCAGAAATCGAAGTCGAGAAATACAAAAATCGAAAAATGGAAGAATCAAAAAATCGAAAAATCGGAGGACCGAAAAAGCAGGAAGTGGAAAAATCGAAAAGTCTAAATATAGAAAAATCAAGAAATATAAAAAATTAAAAAAACAACAAACTAAAAAATCAAAAAGGAAAATCCAGAAATTGCAACTCTAAAAATGTATACGTAGGAATCGAGGTCGAGAAATACAAAAATCAAAGAATCGAATTATCGAAAAATCGAAAAAAAAACAAGAAAACGCTAAATCAAAAGATTGGGAAATCAAAAATTAAATCTAAAACTCGAAAAATAAAAAAATCCAGAAATCGAAAGAATGAAATGTCGAAAAATTCGAAAAATTAAGAAATTGAAAAATTCGAAAAATTAAGAAATCGAAAAATTCAGAAATGCAAAAGTCAGAAAATCAAAAAATCGAGAAATTAAAAGCATAAAATGTCGAAAAATCAAGGAATCGAAAAACTGGAAACATTGAAATCGCCAAAAGTGGAAAAATCAAAAGTCCAGAAACAGAAAAATCAAGAAATCTAAAAATTGCAAAATTTAAAGGCTTAAAAATCGAACACTGAAAAATGAAAAAGCGACGAACGAAAAAATCAAAAAGGAAAATCCAAAAACTGCATACCTAAAAATTTATAACCAGAAATTCAATGTCGAGAAACTCAAAAATCGAAAAATCGACAAACTGAAACTTCGAAAAAGCGAAAAGTGGAAAAGTCGAAAAGTCTAGAGACAGAAAAATCGAGAAAAAAATTTAAAAAAACGACGAACTAAAAAATTAAAAAGGAGAATCCAAAAATTGCAAACCAAAAAATGCATAAGCAGAAATCAAGATCGAGAAATCCAAAAATCCAAAAATCGAATTATCGAAAAATTCAAAAAACTGGGAAACGCTAAATCCAAGTATTGAGAATCAAAAGTTAAATATAAAATTCGAAAATAAAAAAATCGAGAAACGGAAAGTGTGAAATATCGAAAAATCAGGGAATCAAAAAATCGGAACATCGAAAAATACCACAAAACTCTAAATCAAAAATTCGAAATATCGAGAAAAATAAAAAATTCGAAAAATTAAGAAATGGAAAAATTCAGAAATGCAAAACTCAGAAAATCAAAAATTCGAGAAACTAAAAGCATGAAATGTCGAAAAATAAAGAAATCGAAAAACTGGAACATCGAAAAAGCAAAAAGTGGAAGAATCAAAGGTTCAGAGACAGAAAAATCCAGAAATCTAAAAGTTGCTACATTCAAAGGCTTGAAAATCGAAAATCTGAAAAATGAAAAAGCGACGAACGAAAAAATCAAGAAGGAAAATCCAAAAATTGCCATTCTAAAAATTTATATTCAGAAATCGAGGTCGAGAAATACAAAAATCGAAAAAAACAAAAAACCCTAAATCAAAAGACTTAGATATCAAAAATTAAATCTAAAACTCAAAAAATCAAAAAATCCAGAAATGAAAAATTCGTAACATTAAGAAATCGAAAAATTCACAAATGCAAAAGTCAGAAAATCAAAAATCGAAAAATTAAAAGCAGGAAACGTCAAAAAACCAAGAAATCGGAAAAATGAAACAACAAAAAGTCAAAAGCGGAAAAGTCAAAAGTCCAGAAACAGAAAAATCGAAAAATCTGCAAACTGACAAATTCGAAAGTTGAAAAACTGAAAAATGAAAAAGAGACGAAGTAAAAAGTAAAAAAGAAAATTCAAAAATTGAAAATCAAAAAATTTAAACTTGAACGAGGTCGAGAAATACAAAAAACGAAAAAGCAAAAAATTGAGAAATTGTAAAACAGAAATTAATGTCGAAAAATTGAAAAATCAAAAAAGCCAAAAGCGGTAAACTCAAAAGCTTAAAAACAGAAAAATTCAGAAATATAAAAATTGACAAATTCGAAAGTTGAAAACTGAAAAATGAGAAAGCGACGTACTAAAAAATCAAAAGGAAAAATTCAAAAACGGAAAATTTAAAAATCTAGAACTAGAAATCACGCTCTCGTGAAAAATCGAATTATCGAAAAATCGAAAAAATCATAACGGTTGGTTGCACTACATTTCAGGGGTGAGGGAAACTATCGCACCAACCTTCGACGAATTTTTCGACCCCAATTCGCGTAACATTCCAATCTTTTCCACTTTCTCGTTTACGTAACGTCAATAAACCCCACTGGAAAGAAGTGGGTCAAGGCTATTCATGATGCAACTTCATTAGAGACTCTTGTGTACAATTGCAATCTTTTAGGCTTCCTTGGGCCACACGGCTTGGGGAGTAGCCCTGGCCTGGATCACTGTGGCTTGCTGTTCGGGCTATGGGGGCCCCCTCGGCGCCCTCTTCAAATTCAAGCTATTCCTGCCCCTCAGTAGGCTAACTTATTGCGCTTACTTGGTCCACCCGGTACTCATGTGCTTGTCGAGCTTCATCCTGGATGGGTCCCTACATTTGCACCAATTGTTCATGGTAAGATTGGGTCCTGGGTTTCGTCGTCGTTGATTTTGATTTTGATTGTGATTCTTTACAGATCGTGATATATTGTGGCAATTTAATATTCTCCTTCATCTCCGCCTTCGCAATTTCGCTATTATTCGAAGCCCCCGTTGTGAATTTGCTCAAAATTATATTTTATTAAGTGTGTTAGGTGTATATTTGTACAAATAAATATTTTAAGTGTGAGTTCGTGTCGTTGATTTGGAGGATTCCTTTTATATTATTAATTTATAACAGGATGAGCTATAAGAACATTTCACAGAAAAACAAAAAAAAATCATCGTAATCAAAGTACGGATAATCAAAAGAAACACTTTTTATAGATAAAATTATGAGCTGAATAACTATCGGGCCGTTAACCAGATTTTATTTTATATGTTCTGAAGTATTAAAAGTTTAATTTTGAAATCTGAAAACGCTAGCGCCACCTGGACCTGGAAAAACATATCCCAACCATGACGAATAAAGTTCCCTTTAAATGACAGCTGCTTCGGCCGGTAAAGTTGTATCCTGTATCAAAGAAAATAATTCGTCTGCTTGCCGTTATTTCGCTCCTGAAGTAAATTAGAAGATTTGATTTTGCGAATTCTATTTTTTTATGATAACTCTTGTAAGTCAAAATAAAGATGTATTTGTAATATGAAAGTAAAAGTAAAAAAGTTGCCATGCTTACAATAACTTCAAAAGGTCTGCAAGATTTCAAAGTATGTATTCAGTTTTCCAATTCTTGATTTAATCCATAAAATAAATTGACCAAGTCGTTAATTTTTTGGGACACCTATATAGCAAATCCAAAAAACATGAATGCAATGATAAATCACAAGTACAGAGTCAACAGTTTTTGTACATTTTATGTAGTAGGTATTCGGCAAAATTTTGACGTCATCAATTTTTGGAGGGGATAAGTTAATATACTGTTAGGTTGGCAATAAAAACGTTTTTTTAGAGTGTCATTGCAGAATGTTGTCATCTGTCATTTTACTTATGTTTCGTTGTATTGTTTCTTGATTATACTACTAGTTTATTTGAGAGTGAATTCTTTTCCCGCTGCTTAACCTGCTTAAAGTCATCATACACTATATTGTGTTATTCAAAGCATTTGGTTTTGCACATTCCAAATTAAATTGCCAAATGTCTTATAATCATGATTTTTTCCCAAAAATCTGGACGTTTCGGGTAAAAACTCAACACGGAGTCATAAACCACATGTGTAGGACTATGTTATTTTACATAATTTAAAACCCATTTACCATGTACAGCTTTAAAGTGACGTCATCACATTATTGGCGGGGATGATTAGACAAATTTTGGTCAGCGTTTTGCCATCTACAACATAAATAAAAAACTTGACAACAATTGGCTCAGTACCTTCGGAGGTTATCTGTCTAATAGAAATCCGGGACGGCCGATAGATGGACAGACCGACGGAAACGGGGACCTACTTCTTCGTACTGTAGGGGTCATGAAAGGTCGAGAAAACGTGTAAGTATGTAGTCGGTCGACGGACTCGATTACAATACTTCCTTCGCTTACGCTCGGTGAGTAAAAAGAAATATTAGACAATCAGAACATTGAAAAACCATTTTTTTAGTTTTCGACATCTGAAGTTTTCATTTTTCCATCACTTATTAGTTACTCGATTTTTCAATAATTTTTCTATTTGATTTTTTGATTTCTTGAGTTTTCGATTTTCGATACTCAAACTTTCAATTTTGCTACTTTTGCATTTTTGGTTTTTCAAATTTTCGATTTCCCCAATTTTAAATTCCGTTCTTCAATTTTTCACTTTTTTTACTTTTCGGTTTTTTGATTCGTCAACTTTTCGTCTCAGTTTCGGGAATTCTTCCATTTCTGCATTTTTCAAATTTTCAGTTTCTGTAATTTCGAATTATCGATTTTTGCATTTTTTGATATTTTTATTTTTCGATTTTCGTATTCGATTTCTTGACTTTTCAGCTTTGCACTTTTCGATATTTCTTCTTTTTATATTTCGCTTCTTGGATTATTTGACGTTTTTAAATTTACGATTTTTTATTTCTCCTTTTTTCTGTTCGAGTTTTAGATTTTTCTGATTTTTGAATTTCTTGATTTCTCGAATTTTCAATGTTTCGGTTTCTTGATTTTTTGATTTCTTAAATTTTCAGTTTCACCATTTTTCAATTTTTTTATTTTCCCATTTTTCTATTCTTCAGATTTTCACTCTTGCACATTTTCTATTTTCCGATTTTTTATTCTTCGATCATCAATTTTCCGATACTTCAGTTTTACGATTTTTTAGTTTTTCCATTTTTTAATTTTTGGCGTTTCTAATTTTCGATTTTCAATTTTTTAATTTTCCCATTTTTCTATTTTTCAGATTTTCAGTATTTCACATTTTCGATTTTCCGATTTTTTATTCTTCGATGATCAATTTTCCGCTACTTCAGTTTTACGGTTTTTTAGTTTTTCGATTTTTCAATTTTGGGATTTCTCGAATTTTCGAATTTTGATTTTCCAACCTCTATATTTTGTTTACTGTTCGACTAATTTTAATTCTCCGATTTTTGATTTATCCAATTTACGGTTCTTCAATTTTTCCATTCTTCAGTTTTTAGACTTTTCAATTTTTTATTCTTGGATTTCTGAAAATTTTTCGAATTTTGATTTTCCGATTTTTCAATCTTTGTAATTTTTGTGTTTTTTCTCAAGTTTTCAATTACTAGGTTTTCAATTTTATCATTTTTCGACAGAATTTCTCATTTTCGAAATTTCTGTTTTTTCAGTTTCAGAAATTTTCGATTTTGGGAATTTTTGCCGTGTCTGGATTTTTCTATTTTTCGATCTTTCCATTTCTCAGTTTTTGATTTTTCAATTTCGAATTTTCCAATTTTCGATTTTTCGATTTTTTCGTATTTTATAATAAGAATTCTTATTTATTTTTTTTACTTTTCGGTATTCGAATTTTCAATTTTTCCATTCTTAGGTAATTCGTTTTTTCAATTATTTTTCTATTTAATTTTTTGATTTCTCGAGTTTTCGATTTTCTGATTTTTCAAATTTTCAATTTTTGCATTCTTCAGTTTTTAGACTTTTCAATTTTTCGTTTTTCGATTTTCGGATTTCAAGACTTCTCGGTCTTTCAGTTCTTAAAATTTTTCGATTTGTCAACTTTGCAACACTTCAATTTTTGGAATTTTTGCCATTTCAGGATTTCTCAATTTTTCGATTTTAAGGTTTATTTAACTTCGACCAATTTTTTGACAGCACAATTTTTAGTGTTTTCATTTTTAAAATTTTTCAGTTTTTCCATTTTTCAATGTTTCGGTTTCATAATTTTTCGTTTCTTTAATGTTTCGATTGTTTTGATTTTCCCGAAGTTTTAATTTGTTAAAGTTTCTTTCGATTTAATAATATCAGGTTTATTAAATTTTTCAAATTTGTATCGTTGATTTTTCAAATTCTTCGATTTTCTGATTACTCAAATAACCGATTGACCGATTTCTTTAATTTTCAATATTTCGATTTTTCAAGTTCTTGATTTATAATTTTTAGTTTTTCAAAGCTTTCATTTCATTGTTTTTTCATTTTTGATTGTTCAATTTGACAGTTTTGTAGCTAAAAAATCGAACAATTGAAAAAACCAAAAAGTGCAAATTGAAAAAATGGAAAATCGAAAAATTGCAAATTGAAGAACTGAAAAAATAAAAAATCGAAACTTTAAAAAGCTAAAAATTCAGAAATCGTAAAAATGAATAAAAAAATTGTAAAATCAAAAAACTGTAAAATCATCAAAAATTGAAAAAAATAGTAATCAGAAAAAGTTGAAAAATGAAAAAAAAAAAAACGGAAACCAAAATTTAAGAAAGAAAAATTTGAAACTCGTGAAATTCCAAATCGAGAAATTGCAAAATCTAAAAACTGAAACATCCGAAGTTTGGAAAATCGAAAAACTGAAATTATAAAATCGGAACTCCGAAAAATCGAAAAATTGTAAAAATTAAGCAAATGAAAGGAGCGAAACGAAAATTTGCAAATAAAAAATTTGAAGAAATGAAAAATTAAAAAGATATAGAACTGATAAACAAAAATCTAAAACCGAGAGGTCAAAAAACTAAAATCTCAAATTACCAAAAACTGAAAAATAGAAAAAATTTCAATTTTTCGACTCATTTGAGTTTTATTTTTTATTTTCCTAATGTTTAATTTTCATATAGCAGTTTTTCATTTTTTCGTTTCCTATAATTTTTCAACATTTCTTTGGGTTTTATAATTTTTCGTTTATTCAATTTTTCAAGTTCTCGATTTCGAATTTTTAGATTTTTCAAAGTTTTCAGTTTATAGTTCATTTTTGATTTTTCAATTTTACAATTTTGTACTTTTTCCATTTTGAAAAGTTGAATCGAAAAATTAAAAATCTAACCACTATCTCTGGCTATTCGGGAAAAAAATGAAAAATTGAAAAACTGAGAAATCAAAAATTGCAAAATTAAAAGAATGGACAATTGAAGAACTGACGGAACGAAAAATCGAAACATTGCAGCTACAAACTGAAAAACTTAAATTCCCAATAACAAACTGAAGAAACAAAAAATTGAAAAACCAAAAAGTGCACTATTGAAAAAATGGAAAATCGAAAAGTTCTAAATTGAAGAGTTGAAAAAACGAAAAATTGGAACATTAAAGAGCTAAAAACCTAGAAATTTCAAAGCCGAAAAAACTAGAAAATCAAAAAACTATAACATCGTTAAAACTGAAAAATTAGAAATCGCAAACTGCAAAATCTAAAAATTGGAACATTAAAAATTTGGAAAATCGAAAAACTAAAAAATTTAAAAATGAAGAGTTGCATATCGTAAAATCAAGAAACAAAAAAATAAAAACTGAAGAAACCAATTGAAAAAGCTGAAATTTTTGAAATTTGATTTTTGGTATTTTCTAGTTGCGAAATTTGGAATTTTGGATTTTTTTGTCTAAGGTAGAGAGTAATAATTAATAAAACAGCGCTTAGAAAACATTGTATATTTCGACAAACAGTGAACGTTAGAATTATTGAACTGGAACCTTAGTACTATATTACACCTAGTCTAATCTAGGATACAATAACAATACTAAAATTTGTACAATTCTCAAAAAATATGATTATGAGGAACATAAGAACAATGCGAACGTACAAAACTAACCTACATCTAATAAATTAGTCGAACTTTGGCGAGTCCACGTCTCTGGAACACTTTATTTACACCACGTCACTGTCCACTGGTAAGTACGTGAAAGTAGTACTTCAGGAGGCGGCCCCGGACCCTCACACCTACCAACAGAAAAAACAACCATTACAACCCTGCACCCAACCACCCCCTCTCCGCCACCTACCAACTACAAAACACACACAAGCAGTGTCATTAAATGTTAAATAGCCGAAGCGGAAACGGGAAGTGCCGAGTTAAGCTGTTCGGTGTACTCGTAGTCCTCCTCGGGCTCCTCGTAGTCGTCCTCCCCCTCATCAATAGGATCCTCCACGTCGAAATCGACCGGAGTGGGCTGCGCCGGACTTATCTCCTACAATTAGTACCACCACCATGCTGTTAGTCACGAGTACTACCAAAGTCGGGTCGTACCTTCGGGGGGCGCCAGCCGCACCCCGGCAGCGGCAGCCCGTCCGGACCGAGGGGGCAGGGGGCGTCCAGTCCGGGGACTCCCTGGTCGCCCTTGTCGCCTTTGTCGCCCTTCCGACCTCGCTTCCCGATGGGGCCCTTAGAAGCGTACTTAAAATTTGGACTTTTTGGCGGGGAAAGCGTACTTACGGAGTCGCCTTTGGAGCCTTTGTCGCCCTTGGGGCCCTGCAACATGATTTGTGAAATGGGGTTTCAAAGGGAGGGGAGAGGGGGATGTGGTGAGTGATAAAGCCTAAGCTCCAGCAAAGCGTTAGTTAATGGTTAGTACCTCTTGACCGGGGATCCCATCAGTGCCCTGGAATTAGTACGGAGGTTAGTTTGGGCGGGGGAAATAGGGCGACTTACGGGGAGTCCAGGGTCGCCGCGCTCGCCCTTGTTGCCGGGTTCGCCTTGGGCACCCTGAAAAATAACGAGGGGTTGAAGTTACTTTAATTATTTCAGTCGGTAAACATGAACTGAAAAGAAATACTTATACTGGAAACGAATTATTTGTATACTAATATAATTTTACAACCTAATTTGATTCGTAAAAGGTGAGTTATACAGGCCGGATAGAAGTCGGCGGTCGTCAAACGGTGGACAGCGTCGTATTCGATCTACTCTTATTTGATTAATATGTACTACAGAATATTTTATGAATTTAAATGGGATTATAATGGTAATATTTTGAAATGACATCATCAAATCGTTGGTGGGGATGCAAAAATTTTCTGATTGGTATTAAAGTTTCAAAGGCAGTCAAATTTTGTTTTTTTTTTCTAAAAAAACTATTTTAACTAGCGAGTTATCAAATTTAATATTTCGAAAAATCTGGATTTATTTAACTTCGACCAAGTTTTTGACAGCACAATTTTAGTTTTTTTAATTTCTTTAATTTTTCAATTTTGGGTTTGCTTTATTTTTTCAATGTTTCGGTTTCATAATTTTTCGCTTCCTCAAGCGTAATTTTTAAATTTTTCAATTTCTCGACTTCAAAATTTTTCAATTTCATGATTTTAATTTTTCATTTTTCCGAATTTTAATTTTCATTTTCTTGATTTTATTTAAAAGTGTTAGTTTTTTCATTTTCTCGAATTTTTCTATTTTTCCATTTTTCAATGTTTCGGTTTCATAATTTTTCGTTTGTTCAATGTTTCGATATTAAAATTTATCATTTTTCGATTTTTCAAATTTTCTGCTTTTTATTTTTCATCTTCACGATTTTTGAATCATTTTCCCGATTTTATTACAACATTTTTGTTTTTTCATTTCCATTATTTTTTCAATTTTTCGGTTTGCAATTTTTTGAAATCACAATTTTTAATTTTTCGATTTTTCAATTTTTGGTTTCCTTTATTTTCTCAATGTTTCGTTCCTTTTTCTAATTTTTCGTTTTTTAACCTTCATTTTTAAAATCAATAAAAAAAATAAATTTTTTGCCTTCTATATTTTTCAATTTCTTGATTTTTATTTTTTATTTTCTCGATTTTTTAATTTTCATTTTCTTCATTTTCTTATATTTTTCTATTTTTCCATTTTTCAATGTTTGGGTTTCATAATTTTTCGTTTGTTCAATGTTTCGATATTTTATCATTTTTCGATTTTTCAAATTTTCTGATTTTTATTTTTCATCTTCACGATTTTTGAATCATTTTCCCGATTTTATTACAACATTTTTGTTTTTTCATTTCCATTATTTTTTCAATGCTTGTTTCCTTTTTATAATTTTTCGTTTTTTCATTTTCTTTATGTTTCAATTTTTCGGTTTGCAATTTTTTGAAATCACAATTTTTAATTTTAGAATTTTTCAATTTTTGGTTTCCTTTATTTTCTCAATGTTTCGTTCCTTTTTCTAATTTTTCGTTTTTTAACCTTAATTTTTAAAATCAATAAAAAAAAGAAATTTTTTGACTTCTATATTTTTCAATTTCTTGATTTTTATTTTTTATTTTCCCGATTTTTTAATTTTCATTTTCTTCATTTTCTTATATTTTTCCATTTTTCAATGTTTCGCTTTCATTATTTTTTTGTTTTCTCAAGTTTAATTTTTAAAATTTTTCAATGTCCCCAGTTATCAATTTTTCGTAATAAAGTGTATAATTTTTTTTAGTTTAATTTTCATTTTCTCGATTTTATTTCAAAAAATTTTTATCTGTTTCTTCATTTTCTTTAATTTTTCTATTTTTCCATTTTTCAATGTTTTTGTTTTATAATTTTTTGTTTTTTCAAGTTTAATATGTATTTAAAATTTTTCAATTTCTCCAGTTCTATATTTTTCGATTTTTCGCTTAATCAATTATTATTGTTAATAAATAAATGACAATATTAAAATTTTTCCTTTCTCGATTTTTCAATTTACTGATTCTTGTTTTTCATTTTCCGGATTTTTTAATTATTTTGTCGATTTTATAACAAAATTTTTGCTTTTTCGTTTCCATTATTTTTTCAATGCTTGTTTCCTTTTTATAAATTTTTGTTTTTTCATTTTCTTTAATTTCTAAATTTTTCCATTTTTCTCGATTTTTCAAGTTTTTGATTTTTATTTTCTCCAGATTTTTCAGTTTTCATTTTTTGGTTTTTTCATTTTTGATATTTCAGTTTTAGAATTTTGTAATTTTTGCATTTGTTGTTTTAAAAAAATTCTGAAAAATCGAAAAATTTTAAATCTAAAAATTAAAAAATCCGTAAAAATTTAAAAATCCAAAAACTGAAAAACCCAAAGACTGCAAAATTGAAAAAATGAAAAATCGAAAAGTTCCAAATCGAAGAACTCAGAAAACGAAAAACCAAAACATTGAAACGCTAAAAGTCGAGAAACTTAAAAATCGAAAAAATTGAATCCAAAAATCCTAAAATCACAAAATTGAAAATGTGAAAGATTTTAAAAATTAGAAATATTAAATTTCCAAATCACACATTGAAGAAACGAAAAAATAAAAAAAACCTACACGAAAAATTGCAAATCGAAAAATTAAGGAAATGAAAAACTGAAAAACTAAAAAATTTAAAAATGAAAATGAGTTGCAAAATTGAAGAACAAAAAAAGCAAAATTGAAGAAATGAAAAATTGAAAAAACACAAAATTATAGAACCCGAACAATGAAAAATCGAAATATTGAAAAAATAAAGTAAATAAAAGCCAGAAACGAAAAATTGGAAGTCGAAAATTTGAAGAAATGAAAAATTAAAGAATTGAAAAATTGAGAACCCGTGAAATTTTAAGATGAAAAGTGGAAAAATTTAAAAATTGAAAAAAAAAGAAAATTAGAAAATCGAAACATGGAAAATCAAATAATTGAAAAAAATAATGAAAATAAAAAACCGAAACGAAAAACTGCAAATCGAAAGACTGCAAAAATAAAAATTGAAAACTTTAGAAGCTTTAAAAATTAAGAATTGTGATTTAGAAATTTAAATTATTACATTTCCAAATCACAAACTGAAGAAACGAAAAATTAAAAAATCGAGAAGCTGAAGAATTTTAAATTGAAAAAACGAAAAAATACAAAATCTGAAAGCGAAAAACCGAAAGAGTCAAAACCGAAAAATTGAAAGTCAAAAGCTTAGAAAAAAAATTACAATGAAAAAAGAAACATTGGTAATTGTGAAATTGCACATCGAAAAATTACAAAATCTAAAAATTGAAAAAACTAAAGAAAATGAAAAGCCGAAACGAAAAATTGCAAATAGAAAAAGTGCTAAATCTAAACCTTCGGAAAATCGAAAAATTAAAAACTGAAAACTCGAAGAGTTGCATATCGTAAAATTGAAGAAACAAAGAAAATGAAAAACTGAAGAAACCAAAAATTGGAAACATTGAAATTGAGAAAACAAAAATTTATAGAACCGGAACATTGAAAAATTTAAAAATTGAAGACAAAAAAACGAAGACATGAGACATCGCAGACCGAAATATGGAAAATATAAAGAAAATAAACCGAAACAAAAAACTGGAAATTCCAGAACCTTACATCGAAAAATCACAAAATCTAAAAGCTGAGAAATTCAAAAACCAAAAATTTGAAAAAATAAAAAAAGACCCAAACGAAAAATTGAAGAAATGAAAAATCCAAAAATTGAAAAATTTTACATAGATTATAAAATTAGAAGGCTGAAAAACCGAAAAACTAAAAAAATAAAGGAAATAAAAACCTGAAAATTTGAAAAATCTAAAAATTGAAGAAAAAAGAATTATGAAATATAAAACAAAGGTTGAAAAATCGAAAATTTTGAAGAATTTAAGAATTGAAGAAACGAAAAATAAATACAAAAATGCAAAGATTGAAAAATCAAAAAAATTTAAACCGAAAACTCTAAAAACTGCAAATTCAAAAATTGAAAACTTCAGAAATTCAAATCGAAAAATTGCCAAATCTAAAAATTGAAAAATTCAAAAATTGGTTCTGAAAATTAGAAAAATTGCAAACTGAATAATTGAACGAACCAAAAACTGGAGGATCGAAAAATGAAAACATCGAACAATTGACGAAAGTAGAAACTGAGAGGTCGAAAAATTGTAAAATCTAAATGTGAAGAAAGTAAAAATTATACATCAAAAATTAAAAATTCGAAAATGGAAAAATTAAAACTTGAAAACTCGAAAAGCTGAAGTTACTAAAACCCGAAATTTTGAAAAGAAACAAAAAATTAGAAAATAAAAAACAGGTTGAAAAATAAAAAAAGTTAAATTATAAAACTAAAAAAAAAAAAAAAAAAAATGAAAATCCAAAAAAAACATAATTTGAAAAATTCAAGAACTGGAGAAAGGAAAAATAAATAAGTACAAAAATTCAACGGTTGAAAAATAAAAAAATAAAAAATGGAATAAATGAAACATTAAAACTCGAAAAAGTGAAGACACAAAAACCTGAAAATTTGAAAAATCTAAAAATTGAAGAAACAAAGTTGAAAAATAAAGAAATAAATAAATTGGAAACTAGAAAATTTGAAGAACTTAAGAAATGAAAAAACGAAACATAAATAAATACAAAAATTCAAAGGTTGAAATTAAAAAAAATTTAGGAGAAACAATATTTTGCGCATTTTGGATAGGATTGACGTATCAAAATTTTTAGATGACGTGAAATTTTAAGCTCGTGATTAGACAGCTACAAGTTTCAACGACCTCAATTAAATTTAAAATGTTGAGGATCTTTATCGGGACGTTCTTGAGCATTATAGCGCTAAACGAAGGCCGTAAAACCGTATTAGTACACATTTTTTTAGTAAATGAGTAAACTTAAAATAGAAAAAGTTTGAAAAGAACGGAAAAAGAGAACTTACTTTCATTCCGTCAAGGCCGGGCGGACCCTGTGAAGAAAAATAATTGAAACAAAAATGGAAAAAAGTAAGAAATAACACAAACAAATGTTAATGAATGAATGCACCTAATGCACAAGATGCATCGTGTTATCAACATGCACTGCATTTCCTCATCTTTTGACAATTCTTCCTGCTCAAAAATCTCAGTAGGGGTAGGAGAAGCTTAAAGCTCATTTAATAATTACAGCACATGCACATACATTTATTTCGTACATGTTATCGTTTACAGAAGCTTATTTAGTTAACCTAAAAATATTAAAAGTAAAATATCTTACAGGTTTTCGGTTTTACAAACCCTAATCTAGTATCAGTCACGTAATATTTGTGTTTTTCTTTTCTTAGTTACAAACTACTACTATAAGACACCTATAAAAATGTAACACTTATATTACAACACATTCTCAACTTATAAATTAATGGTCTTGCAAAACTTTTTACAAATGTATCAATAAATATATAAAAATCGATCTTCACTGTCTAGGTTCTTTATCAATACACTCCTATATCAATTGACAAGTCTGTAAAGGTGGAGGTTAAGTACTAAATGGACGTAAAACGGTTTGTCGACGCCTAACAGGCTTCTGGATGAGTCGGAAGTCGCAATCTCGTTGCGACCTTTTGATATACAGCGTAAATACAGCATAAATACAAACATTTCTCTTTAATCCTATTTAGAATATCATCTCCCAACGCATACAGGGTGTTCGCGGACACCCTGCATGCCGACGTTTGGCAGTATCTTCACGATCCGGGGAATCACCAGTTATTGTCCTCCTAAACCAATTTTATACAAACAATATAAAAGAAAAATCGACCATCGACCATCGACAATCACTTAACAAAATTTTCGTCAATCGGGTTAATTTGTTAAGTCACTGCACGCCGTTTAATCCTAGTTATAGAATGGTTTCCTTACCATGGGCCCTGGTTTGCCATAGTCACCCGGACGACCACTTTCCCCCCTTAGACCCATGGGACCCTATTAAAAACCAACCATCACTATCTATCCGTCACCCGAAACGTCGACTTCGAGTCGACCCACCTCGAAGTCGACGTTCTTGGCGCGACTACGTCACGCAGCAGTCGAAAACCAAGGTTTCAAACTTACAGGTAGGCCCATCGGTCCCGGATCTCCTTTTGCGCCCTTCTCGCCCTACACAACTCCGTTAGATTGTTAAACTAGGTCGTCGACGATACTTACGGGTTCGCCCTTTATCCCGTCCATCCCTCTGTCGCCTTTAATTCCCGGAGGACCCTGCAACCCGTTCTGGCCGGGCGGTCCCGGAGGTCCCGGCGGACCCATGACCACCTCGCCCGTCGTCACCTCCCCAGTACCGTCACCCTGGAACAGTATAGAGCACGGCCCAAAAGTAATCGTTTTCACCTCGCCTTTCGTCAGCCAACTTTCGAAAAACCAAGCAAGGAAGTAAAAAGTGTGGATATTTACCTGTCTCCGTCGCAGCTTTTTGTATTTCTGTGGTGGGAGGAAACGCCGAAAAAGAAAAGTCGCATTAGAACAAACATTCAGAAGCTAATTTTCGTAAAAATGGATGCAGAGCGAAGAGAAGTGGGGGGATTTCGGGACACTTACTGATTCGCCTTTTTCGCCCTTCTCGCCCTTCTGGCCGGGGTAGCCGGGCGGGCCGGGGAGCCCCGGCGGGCCCATGAGACCCGGCGGCCCGATGTCGCCGTACTCGCCCTTCTCGCCCTTGGGACCGACTTGGCCCTGAAATAGCACGATTTTAGTGTTGGGCGTGGTTTGAGGGGCGTCAGTACCGGAAGACCTGGCGGACCTTGGGGTCCTGGTTCCCCGTTGAGACCGGACTCGCCTGGGGTACCCATCAAGCCCATGTCGCCCTTGGGACCTACACACGACTCGATTAGTGTCGAAGCAACGAAACCGTGAATTTAGGGTTAGTACAGTTGTGTTATTATTTGTACCTGGAAGGCCTGGAAAGCCTGCAAACCCTTTATCCCCCCTGGGCCCTGGGTCACCCGCGTCCCCTTTAGGGCCTGGCAGGCCCTTTGCTAGCACATCTCCATCTCGTCCCTAAACACACCAAACCACAAATCAGCTTCACGTTCACGCCCTAACGACTTCCATTTTTCGAAAAAAAAAAAAAAAAACCGTTTTTTGAAAAATCAAAACCCATGCATGACTCAAATAAGACAACAAAATAACGAAAAATATACAGATACTTACGATAAGCCGCTTCAGACCAGTGAGATTAGTCGTGTTAATCAGCTATTAGTGCCTAAACTACTGAAACTAAAAAGTGATATAATTAAAAATAAAAGAATCATTAAAAAAGGAAAACCATTAGAAACCTACAACAAAATGAAACCAAATCCAGAAAGCCATGCAAAAACCATTCCCATGCGATGGACCCCGCCCCCTCCGCATGCCCCGCTCACGCCAAAAATATGAAGCTATGCATGAAATGTGGTCTGGTTAGATGATCAATGTCATGAAACGTTAATTTTATCCCAAAGGTGGTGTCATGACATTGTGACAGAGACAGAGATAGCCAGGTCGGTACTTTACCCGTTTTCCTCGCCGGCCGCGGGCGCCCTTCTCCCCGGGCGCGCCAGGAGGGCCCATGGGTCCGGCTTCGCCCTTTTCACCTTGTCAAAGTCGGATAAAGGTTATACAGTTTTTGGGAAAAAGTTGGATAATTACCAGGGGGTCCGGGGGGGCCCGGAGGCCCTTCGACCAGTCCGGTGGGGAAGTCGCCGCTGAGGGTGGTCGTGAGGCCGCGCTCGCCTTTGTCGCCCTTGTCGCCCTATAACATGACGGGTGATGAATTGATGGGTTTTTGCGGGTTTTGGGGTTAGGGTTAGTGATGAGTGGTGAAAGTTAGCGGAACACGAAAGTTGGTCGGGGGTTATTAAGACGGAACTTCCCTCGTCTTCAAATTTATAATTTTTTGTTTCCTCCATTTTTGGATTTTGTAATTTTCATTTTAAATTTCTCGAGTTTTAAATTTTTGCGATTATTTAATGTTTAATTTTTTCGATTTTTCAGTTCTGATTTTATAATTCCCCTTTTTTTGCATGTGAAATTGTTTCATTTTTGGATTTTTCAGATGCATGATTTTTCAATTTTCTGCTATGCAATTTTTCTAGTTTTCCTTTTAAATATGTGTTAATAACAATTATCAATTCTAAAATTTTTCACTTTTTTATTATTCGACTTTCCAATTTTTCGATTTTTAATTTTTCTATTTTCGATTCTTCAATTTTTCATTTCTTCAAATTTTCGCTCTGCCATTTTCATTTTTTCTATTTTTATGTAATTATTTTATAATTTTTTTTCAATGATTTTTCATTTGTTTAGAATTTTTTCATTTTTCCATTACATATTGGATTTTATTTTTTTTTTTTTATTAATTCAATATTTCGATATTTCACTATTCCCGTTTTTCGTTTTACAATTTTTCTAGTTTTTAGATTGGAATTTTTAGATTTTTCAAATTCTGAATCTTTTGTTTGTTTAATTTTTCATTTCCTCAATTTTTCGGTTTTTCAACTTTTGTATTTTTGGATGCTTCTGTTCGAATTTGGAGTCTCTCGATTTTTAATTTTTCGCTTTTTCAATGTTTCCGAGTTCTTTGATTCTTAAATTTTTTACAGCAATTTTTTAATTTTTGTTTTTTCATTTTCAATTTTTCAGTTTTTCGATTTTCGAACTTTTGGATGTTTCAATTTTTATATTTTGCAACTTTCCGATTTGCAGTTTCACGAGTTTTCAATTTTTTATTTTTCGATTTTTCAGTTTTTCATTTCTTCAATTTTTCGGTTTGCAATTTTTTCGTTTCGGTTCTTTATTTTCATTATTTTTCAAATTTCTCGGTATTTCAATGTTCTGACAATTTTTCCATTTTTCAATGTTAAATTTTTCAATAGTTAGATTTTTGACTGTTTAGATTTTATAATTTTTCGTATTTGAATTTTAGATTTTTCAGCTCCTCGATTTTGCAATTTTTCTTTTTTTCAATTTTTTCCAGTTTTTATTTTAAATATATGATTTTGAAAATGTTTCACTTTTTCGATTTTAAAACTTTCATTTTTTTCGACTTTTAATGTTTCGATTTTTAATTTTTCTTTTATTGAATTTTCAAAATTTTCTAATTATTCGATTTTTCAATTTTCGACCTTTCCCTATTCCAGTTTTTCGCCTTGCAATTTTAATAGTTTTCAAATTGGAATTTTTAGATTTTTCAAATTCTGAATTTTTGTTTGTTTAATTTTTCAATTCCTCAATTTTTCGGTTTTTCAACTTTTGTATTTTTCGATGCTTCTGTTCGAATTTGCAGTCTCTCGATTTATAATTTTTCGCTTTTTCAATGTTTCCGAGTTCTTTGATTCTTAAATTTTTTACAGCAATTTTTTAATTTTTGTTTTTTCATTTTCAATTTTTCAGTTTTTCGATTTTCGAACTTTTGGATGTTTCAATTTTTAGATTTTGCAACTTCCCGATTTGCAATTTCACGAGTTTTCAATTTTTTATTTTTCGATTTTTCAGTTTTTCATTTCTTCAATTTTTCGATTTGCAATTTTTTCGTTTCGGTTTTTTATTTTCATTATTTTTTAAATCTCTCGGTATTTCAATGTTCTGACAATTTTTCCATTTTTCAGTGTTAAATTTTCAATAGTTAGATTTTTCACTGTTTAGATTTTATAATTTTTCGTTTTTGAATTTTAGATTTTTCAGCTCCTCGATTTTGCAATTTTTCTTTTTTTCAATTTTTTCCAGTTTTTATTTTAAATATATGATTTTGAAAATATTTCACTTTTTCGATTTTAAAACTTTAATTTTTTTCGACTTTTAATGTATCGATTTTTAATTTTTCTTTTATTGGATTTTCAAAATTTTCTAATTATTCGACTTTTTAATTTTCGACCTTTCTCTATTCCAGTTTTTCGCCTTGCAATTTTTAAAGTTTTCAAATTGGAATTTTTAGATTTTTCAAATTCTGAATTTTTTGTTTGTTTAATTTTTCAATTCCTCAATTTTTCGGTTTTTCAACTTTTCTATTTTTCGATGCTTCTGTTCGAATTTGGAGTCTCTCGATTTTTAATTTTTCGCTTTTTCAATGTTTCCGAGTTCTTCGATTGTTACATTTTTTACAGCAATTTTTTAATTTTTGTTTTTTCATTTTTAATTTTTCAGTTTTTCGATTTTCGAACTTTTGGATGTTTCAATTTTTATATTTTGCAACTTTCCGATTTGCAGTTTCACGAGTTTTCAATTTTTTATTTCTCGATTTTTCAGTTATTAATTTCTTCAATTTTCAATTTTTTCGTTTCGGTTTTTTATTTTCATTATTTTTTAAATCTCTCGGTATTTCAATGTTCTGATAATTTTTCCATTTTTCAATAGTTAGATTTTTCACCGTTTAGATTTTATGATTTTTCGTTTTTGAATTTTAGCTTTTTCAGCTCCTTGATTTTTCAATTTTTTCTAGTCTTTATTTTAAATACATGATTTTGAAAATTTTTCACTTTTTCGATTTTTAATTTTTCTTTTATTGGATTTTCAAATTTTCGAATTATTCGACTTTTCTATTTTTGACCTTTCTCTATTCCAGTTTTTCGCCTTGCAATTTTTCTAGTTTTCAAATCAGAATTTTTAAATTTTTGAAATTCTGAATTTTTTGATTTTTCAATTTTTCGATCCTTTTTTTCAATTTTGGAGTCTTTGGATTTTCATTTCAATCTTTCATTTTTTCTACTTTTTCATTCAATTATACTAATTTTGAACTTTTCATTTTTCCGATGTCGAATTTTTCATTTTTTCTTTTCTTCAATTTTTCGAGTTTTTAATTTTCGATTTTTTTCATTTATTAATCTTCGTTTCTTCAATTTTTCGATCTTCCAGATTATTTCCAGTTCTTAGAGTTTTCAATTTTGATTTTTTGATTTTTTTTCTCTATTGATTTTTTGTTTCTTCAATTTTTACCTTCTTCAAACTGTCGATTTTTCAGTTTTTTGTTTGGGTTCGCAATTTTTTTAGTTTGAAACGTAAAATTTTTTGGTTTTTCATCTTTACTTTTTTATTTTTAATTTTTAGGTACTTCAATTTTTTATTTTTTCATTTTTCGAGTTCTCATTTCTAGTTTCTCGAATTACTCGATTTGCAGTTTTCTAGTTTTCTATTCCGAATTTTGGAATTTTTTGATTTTTAAATTTTTCATTTCCTCGATTTTTCCATTTTTCAACTTTTGTATTTTTCGATAGTTCTTTTCGATTTCTAACTTTTCGGTTTTTCAATAAAATTTTTTATTTCTTCTATTTATCATTCACTTGTTCTAATTTTGTATTTAACACATGATGTGTCAACTTTTAACTTTTCATTTCTTCGGCTTCAATTTTCCGATGTTGACTTTTTCTATTTTTTTTTTAATTTCTTCAATTATTTGGTTTGTTATTTTTCGAGTTTTTTATTTATTTTTTTTGTTTCTTCAATTTTAACATTCTTCAAGTATTCCATTTTTCAGTTTTTTGTTTGGATTTGCAATTTTTCTATTAAACTTCAATTTTTTTGGTTTTTCATCTTTTACTTTTAATTTTTTGATGTTTCAAAATAAACAAATCTAAAAATGTATTTAATTGTTCTAGTTTTCAATTTCAAATTTTTGGTTTTATGAAAATTTTGAATTTTTGATTCTTTAATTTTTCATTTCCCCGATTTTTCCATTTTCAACTTTTGTATTCTTCGATAGTTCTTTTCGATTTCTAACTTTTCGGTTTTTCAATATTTCTCAGTTCTTTAATTCCTCATTTTTTTATTGCAATTTTACGTTTCATTTTTCAATGTTTTCGAGTTTTCATTTTTAAATTTTTCAGTTTTTGGATTTTTGAACTTTTGAATGTTTTAATTTTTAGATTTTGCAATTTTTCGATTTGCAATTTTACGAGTTTACAATTTTCAATTTTTGATTTCTAAATTTTTCATTTCTTCAATTTTTTGGTTTCCAGTTTTTTTGTTGCGGTTTTTTATTTTCAATTTCTTCAATTTTTGCTGTGCAATTTTCTTGTCATTTGTCATTTTAAATATGTAATAATAATTATTTTGAAATATTTTCACTTGTTCCATTTTTTTCAATTATTCGAGCATTCAATATTACAGTTTTTTGATTTTACAATTTTGACGAAGCTAAATTTTTCGATTTTTTATTATTCAATGTTTCAATTTTTCGTTTCTTCAGTTCGATTTGCAATTTACACTTTTTCGATACTTAATTTTTCGATTTTTCAACTTATCGAATTAGAAAATGGAAAAATTGCAAAAGTGTAAAACTGAAAGATCGAAAAAGAAAAACTGAAAAATTATAAAATGAAACATTGGAATATCTAATGAAGAACTTGGAAACTGGAGAAATCGGAAAATCAGATAACTGAGAAATCCAAAAATTGCAGAACTGAAAAATTTAATAATTTGGAAGTAGAGGAATTGAATCAAAAATTCAAAATTTTGAAAACTGAATAAACGAAAAATGATAAAATCGAAAGAAACATTGAGGAAATAAAGGGAGGAAAAAACGACAAATTGTGATATAAAATCGAGAAAATGAAAAATAAAAATCAAGAACTGGAAAAACCGAGGAAACGAAAAATTGAAAAATCGAAATATGTAAAACTGAAAAATAAAAAAAATAAAAACTAATGAGTTTTCTCCAAAAATCTGGATGTCTGGAGCGAAAACTCAACACGGATTCATACACCACAATTATTATTATCTCATTTTACGAAATTAAAAGCAATTTTACAAACAGATGACAGACAGACGGAAACGGGGGACCACTTTTTTCGTACTCTAGGGGTCATGAAACGTCGAGAAAACAGAAGTGACAAGTCGCCCGATGGCCTCGATTAGCACAGAGAGTGAATTCCACTTACGCGTTGTCCTTTCGTTCCATTTCGGCCCGGTATGCCCTATTAAACAAAAAGTGGGGGATGGGCTGTGATTGGTGGAGGGTCACGTGTCGTCGCCGCCCTATTTCAACCAATCAAACTTACAACAAAAATGATCCATTACACAATTAGTCTTGCCGCCACTTCCCATAATTAAAAACTAATTAGTAATTACTCATTTAATGTGGCATGATTTATGGACGCGCTCTAGATAAATTAAATAAGTGTGACGGCAGAAATAGGGCGACAACCTATAACGGGATTCTCACAGGCAAGCCCATGTGTCCTGGTAGTCCCGGGAATCCTGGGGCTCCCATCATGCCAATTACCCCCCTGTCCCCCTAAGCGACACGAACGAGATGAGGTGATAACACATGAGACATGAATAAATTAAGAAACGGATGCCACATACCTTAGGACCTTGAAGACCGTCGAGTCCTGGGGGTCCCACGGGACCCATGGGTCCCGGCTCGCCCTTGTCTCCCGGCGGTCCCGGTTCTCCTGGCATTCCTTGCCTGCCGTCGTGGCCGGGGAGTCCCTCTGAACCGGGCGGTCCTGGAGGACCTGGGGGGCCGGGTTCGCCGGGTTCACCCTAGCGGAACACACGCTTAGTAGTAAAGGTGGTAAAGAAACCAGACGCGAGATGGCAAAGGGTACGACTACTGGCTACAAGAGGGCGCTACAGAAACGTCTAGCTAACTACTGACTTACTTTGAAATCGTCAGGTGGGGGTTTGGGTGAAAGAAACGATTGCCTGTGACTGCGTGTGCAAAAAGTACCGGGAGTGTGGCTGGTTAGTCAGTTTTAAAGTGAGAACGGAAGGTGTAACTGATCTAGGGTGCCTTGACGAATTTAAGAGTGGGGATACGAAATGACAACTTCGATGTCAAAATAATTTGGGTTATGTCATAGTTGTCAAATTTCTTAAGTATTTTAAAAATTGAAGTCTTTTTTTGTCGTTAATTTCCGTTTTTTTTTCTTGTTTTGTCTTTTTTGGTCGTTTTTGTGACCTTTTCTCTTTGTAGAACTTATTTAGTGGAAATTTTGAAACAAAATTCAAAAAAAAAAATTGCAAGTCAAAATCATCAATGATAATCGAAGTATTCTGTTAAACAAATTCAAATTTTTTTAATTTCCCAAAATTGTCTTATTTGCTTCATTTTAGAGTTTTTGGAAACATGGAATGGATGAAATTTGGAGGAAATTAAACCCCAAAAAAATTCTGGGAATCGAAATAAGCAAAAGAATTGTATTTTTTCATTCAATTGTTCTAATTTTGATTTTAACGTGTCCACTGTTCAATTTTCCAAAATTAATTTTTCGATTTTTTAGCTTTCATTTCGTCGGTTTTTTCATTTCGCAATTTTTCGAATTTTCAATTTTCCGAAGTTGAATTTTTGAATTTTCTCATTTCTGCGATTTTTCGGTTTGCTATTTTTCGATTTTATTTATTTACTCATTTTTTCTTTGAATTTCTCATTTTTGTAGTTTGTAACTTCAAATTTTTCTAGATTTTTTAATTTATCGAACTTTCAGTTTCTATTTTCTTCAATTTTTCGATATGCAATTTTCACATTTTCAGTTTCCAATTTTTAGATTTATTGATTTTCAGTTTTCCACTTCCTCGAATTGTCGATTTTTCAACTTCTGTATTTTTCGATGCCCCTTTTTTTAATTTAAATTTTTAAAATTTCCCAAAAGAATTAGTGATTTCGAAAAATGTTATAGTCCCTAACCAAGATTTTCCAAATATTCTGTTTCAAATTCAGGTTTTCAACATATTCCAAAAATTGCCTTATATCATTTTGGAGCTTCTTAAAAAAACGGCAAGAATTTTCGAAGAAAATAAACCCCAACAAAAATCGAAATTTCTGCTGATTTCGATTTTTTTCAAAATCTGGAAATTTCAATGTTTCCAATTTAATTTTTTTTTTCAACTTTTCGAATGTCCAATCTCTTTATTTCACGAATTTTGGATTTTTCGATTTTTCGCTTTCTCGGTTTTTGGATTTGCCGATTTTTGGCTTCTCGATTTTCAGAATTTTTGATTTCTCAATTTCTGTATTCTCGATTTTTCGATTTCTTGACTTTTCTTTTATTCTTTAAATTTTGAAATGTTCGACTTTTGTATTTTTCTCGATTTTTCGACTTCCCAATTTTTCAATTTCTCGTTTTTTTACAGCGAATTTTGAATTCTTCTATTTCTCAATTTTCAGATTTTCCGATTTTTCGACTTGAAGTTTCGGTTTTTGGATTTTCTTGATTTTTCAACTTTTCGACTTTTCAATGGAAATTCTGATTTTTCGAATTTTGGAATTTTTCGGTTTTTCACTTTTCGAATTTTCGGTTTTTGGATGTTTCAATTTTACAATTTCTCGATTTCAATTTGTCAATTTGTCGATTTTTGACTTTTAGAGTTTTCTATTTTTGGATTTTTCGGCTTTTCGAGTTCTTGATTTTTTCGATTTTTCTATCTTTCAACATTTTAAAACTCTGATTTGTTGATTTTTCGACTTCTTGATTTTTAGATTGTTCAATTTCTTCATTTTTAAACTTTTCGATTTTTCAAAATTTGGAAAATTAAAATTTTCGAGTTTTTTATTTTTAATTTTTCGATTTATTTACTTTTCGATTTCTCGGTTTTTGGATTTGCCGATTTTTGGCTTCTCGAATTTCAGAATTTTTGATTTCTCAATTTCTGTATTCTCGATTTTTCGATTTCTTGACTTTTCTTTTATTCTTTAAATTTTGAAATGTTCGACTTTTTTGTTTCTCTCGATTTTACGACTTCCCAATTTTTCAATTTCTCGTTTTTTTACAGCGAATTTTGGATTCTTCTATTTCTCAATTTTCAGATTTTCCGATTTTTCGACTTGAAGTTTCGGTTTTTGGATTTTCTTGATTTTTCAACTTTTCGATTTTTTGACCCTTCGAATTTTCGGTTTTTGGATTTTTCAATTTTACAATTTCTCAATTTCAATTTTTCAATGTTTGGATTTTTCGATTTTTCAAGTTCTCGAATTTTCGACTTTCATTCTTTAAATTTTTAAATTTTCGACTTTTTGATTTCCCAATTTCCAGATTTTTGCATTTTTTTTATTCTTCAACTTTTCAACTTTTCGAATGTCCGATGTCTTGATTTTTCGATTTTTTGACATTTCAAATTCTCGATTTCACTTTTTCAATTTCTGAAGTTTCAGATTTTCTAATTTTTCGACTTCAATTTTCGGTTTTTGGATTTTCTTGATTTTTCAACTTTTCGACTTTTCAATGTTTGGAAATTCTGATTTTTCGAATTTTGGAATATTTCGGTTTTTTCACTTTTCGAATTTTCGGTTTTTGGATGTTTCAATTTACAATTTCTCGATTTCAATTTGTCAATTTGTCGATTTTTGACTTTTAGAGTTTTCTATTTTTGGATTTTTCGGCTTTTCGAGTTCTTGATTTTTTCGATTTTTCTATCTTTCAACATTTTAAAACTCTGATTTGTTGATTTTTCGACTTCTTGATTTTTAGATTGTTCAATTTCTTCATTTTTAATTTTTCGATTTATTTACTTTTCGATTTCTCGATTTTTGGATTTGCCGATTTTTGGCTTCTCGATTTTCAGAATTTTTGATTTCTCAATTTCTGTATTCTCGATTTTTCGATTTCTTGACTTTTCTTTTATTCTTTAAATTTTGAAATGTTCGACTTTTTTGTTTCTCTCGATTTTACGACTTCCCAATTTTTCAATTTCTCTTTTTTTTACAGCGAATTTTGAATTCTTCTATTTCTCAATTTTCAGATTTTCCGATTTTTCGACTTGGAAGTTTCGGTTTTTGGATTTTCTTGATTTTTCAACTTTTCGATTTTTTGACACTTCGAATTTTCGGTTTCTGGATTTTTCAATTTTACAATTTCTCAATGTTTGGATTTTTCGATATTTCAAGTTCTCGAATTTTCGACTTTCATTCTTTAAATTTTTAAATTTTCGACTTTTTGATTTTCCAATTTCCAGATTTTTGCATTTTTTTTTATTCTTCAACTTTTCGATTTTTCTTCCTTTCAATTTTACAATTTCTCAATTTCAATTTTTCAATGTTTAGATTTTTAGATTTTTCAAGTTCTCGAATTTTCGACTTTCATTCTTTAAATTTTGAAATTTTCGACTTTTTGATTTCCCAATTGACAGATTTTTTTGCATTTTTTTTATTTTTCAACTTTTCGATTTTTCTTCCTTTCAATATTTAAAACTCGGATTTTTCGGCTTTTCAACTTTTCGAATGTCCGATTTCTTGATTTTTCGATTTTTTTACTTTTCAAATTCTCGATTTCACTTTTTCAATTTCTCAAGTTTCAGATTTTCCAATTTTTCGACTTCAATTTTCGGTTTTTGGATTTTCTTGATTTTTCAACTTTTCGACTTTTCAATGTTTGGAAATTCAGATTTTTCGAATTTTGGAATTTTTCTGTTTTTTGACTTTTCGAATTTTCGGTTTTTGGATGTTTCAATTTTACAATTTCTCGATTCAATTTGTCAATTTTTGACTTTTAGAGTTTTCTATTTTTGGATTTTTCGGCTTTTCGAGTTCTTGATTTTCCCAGTCATCTGATTTTCGAATTTTTTTGATTTTCCGACTTTTCGATTATTTAATTTTTCGATTTTTTTATCTTTCAACATTTTAAAACTCTGATTTGTTGATTTTTCGACTTCTTGATTTTTGGATTGTTCAATTTTTTCATTTTTAAACTTCTCGATTTTTCAAAATTTGGAAATTTAGATTTTTCGAGTTTTTTATTTTTAATTTTTCGATTTATTTACTTTTCGATTTCTCGGTTTTTGGATTACCTGATTATTTGACTTCTGGAGATATTGGAAAGATGGAAGAAATTTTCGGAGAAATAAAACAAACAAAAAAAAATCTGGAAATCGAAATAAACAAAAGAATCTCGGTTGATAATTTCCGAAGATGCAATGGACCCGGACCAAGATTTTCAAAATAGTCTGTTTCAAACTCAGATTTTTAAAATATCCCAAAAATTGCCTTATATCACTTTGGCGATTCTGGAAAAATGGTGGGAATATTCGAAAAAACAAAATAAGAAAAAAATCCGGAAACTAAACTACCAAGATTTTCCAAATTTTTTGTTTCAAATTCAAATCTTCAAAATAATCCAAAATTTGCCATGTTTCATTAATTTTGGAGATTCTGGAAAAATGGTAGGAGATTTTTGAAGAAATAAAATCCAAAAAAATTCTATCAAAATTAGGAAAATAATTGATGATGTTCGAAATATTTTGTTTCAAATTTATTTAGATTTTAGAGTATCCCAAAATTTGCCTTTTTCACTCATTTTGCATATTTTGAAATAATGAAAGAAATTTTCGAAGAAATAAAACCAAAAAAAAAAATTTTGAAATCAAAATCTGCAAGATATTGTTTCAAATTCAGATTTTCAAAATAGCCCAAAATTCGCCTTATTTAATTCATTTTTCTAGATCCTGGAAAAACTACTCTTAAAAAAAATCTCAAAATTGAAATCAACCGAATCTCTCCAAAATGTGCCCAAGATCATTTTAGTGATTCTGGAAAAATGGTGCATATATTTTCGAAGAAATAAAATCGAGGCAAATATAAACCCCGCCCATCCACCCCATCTCAATTGTGATGATTTTAACTTAAAACACGTTCAAAGTGGTAAATTTTTGCAAGTAAATAAGGATTTTGCAGTTAAGCTCCGTCCCCTTGGCTCACGACGAATAAAAAAATCATTACAATTGAGATAGGGTGGGTGGGCGGAGCTTATACTTTGCCTTTTTTCCTTAATACGTGTGGACTTATTTCGATAACAAGAAACTTAAAACATGTCTAAAATGGTAAATTTTTGTAGTAATCAAATAATAGACTAATAAAAATACCAAATGAAAGTAATTTCGTAATACCACTGTATTTGTCCACACTCTTATAACATCAAGGCACTCTAGTCTAACCCAGGGCAGAATATTGCACTTGTATTTTTGGTTGCATAATTTTGAAACTGACGAAAGTCGTGTTTTATCGGTCGAACGACTCGGCGAATTTTCTGCCACCAGTGAACACCCCCTCCCCTTCCGCCGTACAGCCCCGCCACGATAATTTATAACCCAACACGAGCATTTAAACCCTCTAATGCTCGTAAATCGCGTCATAAATCCCGTCCAACACTGTACGACATACTTCCTACTTTAAAGCAAGTGTGACGGGGTGAATTAACCGCCACAATATTAAGCAAGAGAGAAGTGGTGAGTTAGCGAAGTTGCCAGACGCTTTTCAACTTTTCAACAAGTTTCAACCCCCACAATTAATTAAAGAAGAAATCCTAGAAATTGACGATGATTGCGCAAACGTCTAGCAACCGTTACAGTGAGACTCTGATTGTATGCATTGTTGACGAACAATTCGTGTGGGCGATATTTCGCAAACTTAACATACTCTATATAGTGCATATAATCGGAGCCTTTGGCTTTAAAGTACGAAAATGCGGCCCTTGGACTCACTTTGAGCGTGATGATAGTTTCGCCCGAAATGTTATGCCCCCTTTCTTGAAGCCCCTAAAAATTAACTATTTGTGAGTACGACACTACGATAGCGGGATTTAAGGTGCGCAACAGGTTAGAGGGTGCGGCTACAGGTAAACACCTCCATGCTAAACACCAACTAGAAACAAAGACTGTTAAAAATCGGTCAAAGTCAAAGAAAAAACATCCAAAAAAAGTGTGAAGATTTGGTTGAGAGGTGGCCGACGAGCTCACCTTCACTGCTACGATCTCGGCGTAGCCCAGGGTGCCTCCACGAAGGGTCGTTACTGATCTTTTTAAACCCTGGAAGAGAAAATCTGCATAAACGGGGTCTGAGGCAAGAAAACCACACTCGCAGTTTCCAGAAAAAAACAAAATCAAGGCTAGCTAGTAAAATCGCGATCCCTCTCTCCTCGGATCGTACTTATAATCCCCTGATCGGTAAAAATCGTTTTTAATTTAGCGCGAAATCCCCCCAAAAAAACTTTTATTTTAGTTCTACAAGTTTCGATGTTTCACGGCGAAACTTTAAACGCAAAAACAAAATCAACAAACTTGTTTTCGTCTCTAAACTTGAAACATTCACGAGCAGAACTTCATTATTATACTACCTTCACGTCGTCGGAGAGAGGGAAAAACTCTACAGCTCTACCCAGACGCGAGGAAATTAAAATATCCCGTAACGTAAAAAAAGCAAACTTACCCTTCCAGGCAGCTAAAAGAGCGAAATTAAAAAGAAAACTCAATTAGTGTTTTTATGGATTAAGTTATTTCATTTTTAATAAAAATTAGTAAATAAGTCTTTTAACCTGGAATTTATTTACTCATTTTTTAGTAGGGTGCGTCCAGGGGTGTACTCACTTTGACCGCTTGGAAAACGTCGAAGCCGGGGTTGCCCACTTCGCCCTTTTGACCTTTGTCGCCGGGCCGGCCCTGAAACCACGCTCGACGGTAAAAACACTTCGGACGAGATTGGTACTTACGGGGTCTCCTTTCGGGCCGTCCAAACCGATCGGACCCTGTCGAAATGAACGATTTTTAAGTTTACGGGTCGAGGCGGTGAGGTTTAGTGGTTTAGTGTATGATGATGACGGTTAGAATGAAAAATGAAAGTTATTTACTACGGCACTAATATTAATTGGCTATTTCTAGGCTTGCTAATGCTAAAAGCTACACCATCTAACTACGGATACAGAACACGTCGAAGTTTGGACATCTGGACACGTGTTTTGTATTGGTGGGTGAAGCCGTGTTCCGGGGTCCGGTCTAGGCCCGCTACTTTTCGTGAACTTCGCCAACGACGTTAACACAATTTTCCATTAAGATTTTTTTAATTTTTCAACTTTTGAATTTTTTCTCTCTTCAATTGTTTGATATTTCCTTCAATTTTTTGATCTCCCAGCTTCTGATTTCTTCAATTTTTCAGTTTGCGATTTTTCTAAATTTCCAGTTCAAATTTTTAGTTTTGGAATTAGAATTTTCTGATTTTTAATTTTTTGTTTCAACTTTGATTTGCAACTTTTCGAGTTTCCAATGTAAATTTGTTCGGCTTTCCAAACTTTGAATTTTTATTTTCTCGGTTTGGAATTTTCGATTTGCAAAATTTCTAGTTTTCAATTTCGAATTTGTATGTTTTTTAAAGTTCGAATTTTTTAATTTCTAATTGTAATTTTCTCGATTTTTCAACTTTCGTATTTTTCGATGCTTCTTTTACATTTTGGAGTCTCCCGATTTTTAGTCTTTAAATTTTTTTTTGATTTTTTGACCTTCGAATATTTTTTATTTTTCATTATTCAGTTTTTAAATTCTTCAAATTTTCGATTTGAGTTTTTTATTTCGATTTGCATTTTCGAATTTTCAGTTGCAATTTTTTTCAATTTTTGTTTCTTAATTTTCTGTTTTTTCACTTTTTGGATTTTCAATTTTTCAAATTATTTTCAGCTTTATGATTTCTACAAATTTTCAAACTGCATTTTTCTAATTTTCAAGTCCAATTTTTTTTCAACTTTTGAATTTTTAGATTTTTAAATTTTTCACTTGTTCAAAGTTAGTAATTTTCAATTTTTCGATCTTCCAGTTTTTCTTCAATTTTTCAGTTTGTCATTTTTCCAGTTCTTCGATTTATTAACTCTTCGTTTCTCCAATTTTTAAATCATAAACTTTTTGAAATTCTAGATTTTTGTTTCTTCACTTTTTCGATTTTTCAAGTTTCAGTTTTAGACTTGTTGATTTTTTGATCTCTCAGTTTCTTCAATTTTGCGATTTGACAGATTTTCTAGTTTTCAATTTTGAATATTTAATTTTTCAAGTTTCAAATTTTTTCATTTTTAATTTTTGATTTGGTCGATTTTTCAACTTTGTATTTTTCGCTCCTTCTTTTCCATTTTGGAGTCCGGCGATTTTTCAGTTTTTCAAATTTTTGTATCTTCGACTTGTTGAATTTTCAAGTCAGTTTTTCAATTTACGAACTTTTTGATTGTTTATTTTTAATTTCTTCAATTTTAAGATTTTTTAACTTTTCGAGATCTCAGCTTCTACTTTTTTCAATTTTTCGATTTGCAATATTTCTAGTTTTTAATTCCGAATTTTTTAATTTTTCAGCTTTTGAAATTTTTGATCTCTCAGTTTTTGATTTCTTCAATTTTTCAGTTTGCGATTTTTCTAAATTTCCAGTTCAAATTTTTAGTTTTGGAATTTTTGAATTTTTTGATTTTCAATTTTGTTTCAACTTCTCGATTTTTAAAATTTTTCGATCCTCTTAAATTTTTTTTGTTTCTTTACTCCTTTGATTTGCAACTTTTAGAGTTTTCAATTTAAATTTTTTCGGCTTTCCAAACTTTGAATTTTTTATTTGCTTATCTTTCGTTTATTCAATTTTTGATTTTTCAAATTTTCCGAATTCGGTTTTTTGTTTTCAATTTCAATTTCTTTGATCTTTCAACTTTGGTTCTTTATTTTTTTTTTAATTTTTGGATTTTTAATTTTCAAATTTTCAGGTTTATAGTTTCTTCAATTTTTCAATTAGCATTTTTCGATTTGATTTTTCAATATTTCAATTTAATTTTTTTAATTTTTCAAACTTTTGACTTTTTTGATGTATTTATTTTTCGTTTCTTCAATTCTTAGATCTGTAATTTCTTGAGTTTTTAATTATTTAATTTTTTTATTTATTACTGCTTCGTTCTTCCAATTTTTAATCATAAATTTTTCTAGATTTGTTTCAACTTTTAGATTTTCAAGTTTCAATTGTTTGATTTTTTATTTCTTTTAACTTTAGATCTCTCAGTTTCTTTAATTTTTCGGTTTGCAAAATTTCTAATTTTCAATTACGAATTTTTGGATTTTTCAACTTTTGTATTTTTCGATGCTTTTTTTCCATTTGCCTTTTTCTCTCGATTTTTAGTTTTTTTAAATTTTTTTATTTATTAATTCTTCGTTTATTCAGTTTTTAAATTTTTCAAGTTTTTGATCTTCCATATTTATGTTTCTTCACTTTTTTAATTTAAATTTTTTGATTTTTTGACCTTTGAATTCTTTTATTTTTGAACTCTACCATATTTTTTGTTTTTCGTTTTTACAATTTTTAGAATTTTTGATTTACAAATTTTTGGATTTTCCGTTTTTTTGAGTCCTTGACTTTTTAATTTCCCGACTTTTTGATTTCTCAATTTTTCGACATTCCAAATTTTCGAGATTTGAATTTTTCGATTTCTCGACTTCGATTTTTCGACTATTTGACTTGTATTTTTGGATAAATCGATCCAATTTTTCAATTTTTCGACTTGCAATTTTACGATTTTCAATTTTTAGATTTCTGAATTTCACGATTTTTGGGTTATACAATTATATATATTTATACTTTTCGATTTTTCACTGTTTGGACTTTTAATTTTTCGACTTTTCAACTTTTCAAATGTCCAATTTCTTGATTTCTTGAATTCGATTTCACGATTTTTCGATTTCTCTATTTTTTGGCTGCAATTTTTGAATTTTTCCTTTCCGATTTTTCAACTTTTCAGTTTCTTCATTTCTCAAATTTTTTTAGTTCATTTTCTCTATTTTTGGGATTTCTGACTTTTCGATTTCAATTTTTGAATTTGTTGATTAATAAATTTTTTGATTTTCCGAATTCTCTAGTTCTGTATTTTTCAATTTCCCGATTTCTCGATTTTTTTGGTTGCGACTTTAGATTTTGTGATTTTTGAAATTTTCGATTTTTCAAATCTTCGAATGGCCAGTTTCTTGATCTCTCAAATTTTTGACTTTCAAAAAGAATCTCCCGATTTTCAGTCTTTTGACATTTTTTTTTATTAATTATTGGTTTCTTTACTTCTTTGATTGGCAATTCTTAATGTTTTCGATTAAAATTTTTTTATTTTTCGACCTTCGAATATTTTTTTTCTCCAGTTTTTCGATTCATTAACTCTTCGTTTCTCCAATTTTTAAATCAAAAATTTTTTGAAATTCTAGATGTTTGTTTCTTCACTTTTTCGATTTTTCAAGTTTCAATTTTAGATTTGTTGATTTTTTGATCTCCCAGTTTCTCCACTTTTGCGATTTGACAGATTTTTTAGTTTTCAATTTTGAATATTTAATTTTTCAAATTTCAAATTTTTTCCTTTTTAATTTTTGATTTGGTCGATTTTTCAACTTTATATTTTTCGCTCCTTCTTTTCCATTTTGGAGTCCGGTGATTTTTCAGTTTTTCATTTCTTCAGTTTTTTTCATTGTAATTTTTCTATTTTAAAATTTCAAGTGTGTGAATATTTTGATTTAAAAACGAATTTTTATTTTTTTTCACTTTCGCTTTCCTCGGTATTACGATTTCGCAATTTTTCGACGTTGAACTTTTCGATTTTTTTGTTTCAATTTTTCGAGTTCTTAATTTTTGAATTTTTTGATACATTAATGCTTCATTACTTCAATTTTTAAATCCTTAAAGTTTTCTTAAATGTTCAATTCTCCGATGTTCATTTTTCGATTTTTATTTCGGAATTTTCGAATATGTGGTTTTTTGATTCGTAATTTTTTGAGTTTTAAAATTTTTCAAATTATAGATTTTGCGTTTTTTCGAATTTTGGCTGTCATGATTTTTTAATTTTCATTTTTTTTTTATTTTCGGCTTTCCAATTTTTTATTTCGACAATTTTTCGACTTGCAGCTTCGAAAATTGAGTATAAAAGTTAAAAAAACGGAAAAAAATTTGAGAAATTGAAAAATCGAAATATTACAACGGAATTTTTTAATTTTCAAGTCCAATTTTTTTTTCAAATTTTGAATTTATTGATTTTTAAATTTTTCATTACTTCAAAGTTAGTAATTTTCAATTTTTCGATCTTCCAGTTTTTCTTCAATTTTTCAGTTTGTCATTTTTCCAGTTTTTCGATTCATTAAGTCTTCGTTTCTCCAATTTTTAAATCATACATTTTTTGAAATTCTAGATTTTTGTTTCTTCACTTTTCCGATTATTCAAGTTTCAATTTTAGATTTGTTGATTTTTTGATCTCTCAGTTTCTTCACTTTTGCGATTTGACAGATTTTTTAGTTTTCAATTTTGAATATTTAATTTTTCAAATTTCAAATTTTTTCATTTTTAATTTTTGATTTGGTCGATTTTTCAACTTTGTATTTTTCGCTCCTTCTTTTCCATTTTGGAGTCCGGCGATTTTTCAGCTTTTCATTTCTTCAGTTTTTAGATCTGTAATTTCTCGAGTTTTTAATTATCTAATTTTTTGATTTATTACTGCTTCGTCTTCCAATTTTTAAATCTTAAATTTTCCTAGATTTGTTTCTTCACTTTTTCGATTTGTTTTTTATTTTTTTTTATTTAATTTTGTTTCTCCAATTTTTACATTTTCAAGTTTTAATAGTTTGATTTTTAGTTTCTTTTAATTTTAGATTTGTTGATTTTCGATCACTCAGTTTCTTTAATTTTTCGGTTTGCAAAATTTCTAATTTTCAATTCCGAATTTTTAGATTTTTCAATTTTTGTATTTTTCGATGCTTCTTTTCCATTTGCCTTTTTTTCTCGATTTTAAGTTTTTTTAATTGTCTGATTTATTAATTCTTCGTTTGTTCAATTTTTAAATTCTTCAAGCTTTTGATCTTCCATATTTTTGTTTCTTCACTTTTTCGATTGGTAATTCTTAATGTTTTTAATTTAATTTTCGACCTTTCAACTCTTTTATTTTTGAACCCTCTCATATTTTTATTTTTCATTTTCTTCAATTTTTAAATACTTCAAATTTTCGAATGTAGTTTTTTGTTTCGATTTGCATTTTATACTTTTCAATTAGAATTTTTTTGATTTTTCAACTTTTGTTTTTTATTTTTGTTTTTTCAGTTTTTGGATTTTCATTTTTTCAAATTTTCAGGTTTATGGTTTCTTCTAATTCTCAAATTGCATTTTTCTAATTTCCAAGTCCAATTTTTTTTCAACTTTTGAATTTTTCGATTTTTAAATTTTTCATTTTTTCGATCTTCCAGTTTTTTCTTCCATTTTTCAATTTATCATTTCCCGAATTTTAAATTATTTATTAAATTTTTAAATCATAATTTTTTTAAATTCTAGATTTTTGTTTGTTCACTTTTTCGATTTTTCAAATTTCACTGTTTCGATTTTTCAAGTTTCATTTTTCGGTTTTTGATTTGTAATTTCTCTAAATGTTAGATTCTTGTTGATTTTTCGATTTCTTGGTTTCTTCAATTTTTTGATTTGCAAAATTTCTAGTTTTCAATTTCGAATTTTTAGATTTTTTGAATTTAGAATTTTTAAATTTCTAATTATAATTTCCTCGATTTTTCAACTTTTGTATTTTTCGATGCTTCTTTTTCATTTTGGAGTCTCCCGATTTTTAGTCTTTAAAATTTTTTGATTTATTAATTATTCGTTTTTTCACTTTTTTTAATGGCAATTCTTATATTAATGTTTTCAAGTTAAAATTTTTTCATTTTTCGACCTTCGAATATTTTTTATTTTTCGTTTCTTCAGTTTTTAAATTCTTCAAATTTCCGATTTGAGTTTTTTATTTCGATTTGTATTTTCTAGTTTTCAATTGCAACTTTTTTCAACTTTTGTTTCTTAATTTTTTGTTTTTTTCAGTTTTTGGATTTTCAATTTTTCAAATTATTTTCAGGTTTATGGTTTTTACAAATTTTCAAACTGAATTTTTCTAATTTTCAAGTCCAAATTTTTTTTCAACTTTTAAATTTTTCGATTTATTAACTCTTCGTTTCTCCAATCATACATTTTTTGACATTCTAGATTTTTGTTACTTCACTTTTTCGATTTTTCAAGTTTCAATTTTTCAATTTTTTGATCTCTCAGTTTCTTCAATTTTGCGATTTGACTGATTTTCTGGTTTTCAACTTCGAATATTTAATTTTTTAATTTCAAATTTTTTCATTTTTAATTTTTGATTTGTTCGATTTTTCAACTTTGTATTTTTCGCTGCTTATTCCATTTTGGAGTCTCTCGATTTTTCAGTTTTTCATTGCAATTTTTCTATTTTTGAATTTAAAATGTATGAACATTTCGACTTTACAAAACGAATTAAAATTTTTTTTTTACTTTCGGTTTCCTCGGTTTTACGATTTCGCAATTTTCGATTTTTTGTTTCAGTTTTTCGAGTTCTTAATTTTTGAACTTTTTGATACATTAATTCTTCATTTCTCCAATTTTTAATTAAATCCTTAGAGTTTTCTTAAATGTTCAATTTTTTGATGTTCATCTTTTCGATTTTTATTTCGCAATTTTCGAATATATGGTTTTTTGATTTGTAATTTTTTGAGTTTTAAAATTTTTCAAATTATAGACTGCGTTTTTTCGAATTTTTGCTGTCATGATTTTTTAATTTTCATTTTTTTTATTTTTCGGCTTTCCAATTTTTTATTTCGACAATTTTTCGACTTGCAGCTTCCAACATTGAGTATAAAAGTTAAAAAAACTGAAAAAAATTTGAGAAATTGAAAAATCGAAAAATTACAACAACTGCATTTTTCTAATTTTCAAGTCCAATTTTTTTTTCAAATTTTGAATTTATTGATTTTTAAATTTTTCATTACTTCAAAGTTAGTAATTTTCAATTTTTCGATCTTCCAGTTTTTCTTCAATTTTTCAGTTTGTCATTTTTCCAGTTTTTCGATTCATTAACTCTTCGTTTCTCTAATTTTTAAATAATACATTTTTTGAAATTCTAGATTTTTGTTTCTTCACTTTTTCGATTTTTCAAGTTTCAATTTTAGATTTGTTGATTTTTTGATCTCTCAGTTTTTTCACTTTTGCGATTTGACAGATTTTTTAGTTTTCAATTTTGAATATTTAATTTTTTAAATTTCAAATTTTTTTCATTTTTAATTTTTGATTTGGTCGATTTTTCAACTTTGTATTTTTCGCTGCTTCTTTTCCATTTTGGAGTCCGGCGATTTTTCAGTTTTTCATTTCTTTAGTTTTTTTCATTGCAATTTTTCCATTTTTGAATTTCAAGTGTGTGAACATTTTGATTATTTTTTTTTAACTTTCGGTTTCCTCGGTTTTACGATTTCGCAATTTTTAGACGCTGAACTTTTCGATTTTTTTGTTTCAGTTTTTCGAGTTCTTAATTTTTGAATTTTTTGATACATTAATTGTTCATTTCTCCAATTTTTAAATCCTTATAGTTTTCTTAAATGTTCAATTTTCTGATCTTTTCGATTTTTATTTCGCAATTTTCGAATATATGGTTTTTCGATTTGTAATTTTTTGAGTTTTAAAATTTTTCAAATTATAGATTTCGCGTTTTTTCGAATTTTGGCTATCATGATTTTTTAATTTTCATTTTTTTTATTTTCGGCTTTCCAATTTTTTATTTCGACACTTTTTCGACTTGCAGCTTCGAAAATTGAGTATAAAAGTTAAAAAAACTGAAAAAAAATTGAGAAATTGAAAAATCGAAAAATTACAACAATTGCATTTTTCTAATTTTCAAGTCCAATTTTTTTTTCAAATTTTGAATTCATTGATTTTTAAATTTTTCATTACTTCAAAGTTAGTAATTTTAAATTTTTCGATCTTCTAGTTTTTCTTCAATTTTTCAGTTTGTCATGTTTCCAGTTTTTCGATTCATTAACTCTTCGTTTCTCCAATTTTTAAATCATACATTTTTTGAAATTCTAGATTTTTGTTTCTTCACTTTTTCGATTTTTCAAGTTTCAATTTTAGATTTGTTGATTTTTTGATCTCTCAGTTTTTTCACTTTTGCGATTTGACAGATTTTTTAGTTTTCAATTTTGAATATTTAATTTTTTAAATTTCAAATTTTTTTCATTTTTAATTTTTGATTTGGTCGATTTTTCAACTTTGTATTTTTCGCTGCTTCTTTTCCATTTTGGAGTCCGGCGATTTTCAGTTTTTCATTTCTTTAGTTTTTTTCATTGCAATTTTTCCATTTTTGAATTTCAAGTGTGTGAACATTTTGATTAATTTTTTTTTTAACTTTCGGTTTCCTCGGTTTTACGATTTCGCAATTTTTAGACGTTGAACTTTTCGATTTTTTTGTTTCAGTTTTTCGAGTTCTTAATTTTTGAATTTTTTGATACATTAATTGTTCATTTCTCCAATTTTTAAATCCTTATAGTTTTCTTAAATGTTCAATTTTCTGATCTTTTCGATTTTTATTTCGCAATTTTCGAATATATGGTTTTTTGATTTGTAATTTTTTGAGTTTTAAAATTTTTCAAATTATAGATTTCGCGTTTTTTCGAATTTTGGCTATCATGATTTTTTAATTTTCATTTTTTTTATTTTCGGCTTTCCAATTTTTTATTTCGACACTTTTTCGACTTGCAGCTTCGAAAATTGAGTATAAAAGTTAAAAAAACTGAAAAAAAATTGAGAAATTGAAAAATCGAAAAATTACAACAATTGCATTTTTCTAATTTTCAAGTCCAATTTTTTTTTCAAATTTTGAATTCATTGATTTTTAAATTTTTCATTACTTCAAAGTTAGTAATTTTAAATTTTTCGATCTTCTAGTTTTTCTTCAATTTTTCAGTTTGTCATGTTTCCAGTTTTTCGATTCATTAACTCTTCGTTTCTCCAATTTTTAAATCATACATTTTTTGAAATTCTAGATTTTTGTTTCTTCACTTTTTCGATTTTTCAAGTTTCAATTTTAGATTTGTTGATTTTTTGATCTCTCAGTTTTTTCACTTTTGCGATTTGACAGATTTTTTAGTTTTCAATTTTGAATATTTAATTTTTTAAATTTCAAATTTTTTTCATTTTTAATTTTTGATTTGGTCGATTTTTCAACTTTGTATTTTTCGCTGCTTCTTTTCCATTTTGGAGTCCGGCGATTTTCAGTTTTTCATTTCTTTAGTTTTTTTCATTGCAATTTTTCCATTTTTGAATTTCAAGTGTGTGAACATTTTGATTAATTTTTTTTTTAACTTTCGGTTTCCTCGGTTTTACGATTTCGCAATTTTTAGACGTTGAACTTTTCGATTTTTTTGTTTCAGTTTTTCGAGTTCTTAATTTTTGAATTTTTTGATACATTAATTGTTCATTTCTCCAATTTTTAAATCCTTATAGTTTTCTTAAATGTTCAATTTTCTGATCTTTTCGATTTTTATTTCGCAATTTTCGAATATATGGTTTTTTGATTTGTAATTTTTTGAGTTTTAAAATTTTTCAAATTATAGATTTCGCGTTTTTTCGAATTTTGGCTATCATGATTTTTTAATTTTCATTTTTTTTTTATTTTCGGCTTTCCAATTTTTTATTTCGACAATTTTTCGACTTGCAGCTTCGAAAATTGAGTATAAAAGTTAAAAAAACTGACAAAAATTTGAGAAATTGAAAAATCGAAAAATAACAACTGCATTTTTCTAATTTTCAAGTCCAATTTTTTTTTCAAATTTTGAATTTATTGATTTTTAAATTTTTCATTACTTCAAAGTTAGTAATTTTCAATTTTTCGATCTTCCAGTTTTTCTTCAATTTTTCAGTTAATCATTTTTCCAGTTTTTCGATTCATTAACTCTTCCTTTCTCCAATTTTTAAATCATACATTTTTTGAAATTCTAGATTTTTGTTTCTTCACTTTTTCGATTTTTCAAGTTTCAATTTTGGATTTGTTGATTTTTTGATCTCTCAGTTTCTTCAATTTTACGATTTGACAGATTTTCTAGTTTTCAATTTTGAATATTTAATTTTTCAAATTTCAAATTTTTTTATTTTAAATTTTTGATTTGGTCAATTTTTCAACTTCGTATTTTTCGCTCCTTCTTTTCCATTTTGGAGTCCGGCGATTTTTCAGTTTTTCATTTCTTCAGTTTTTTTTCATTGCAATTTTTCCATTTTTGAATTTCAAGTGTGTGAACATTTTGATTTATTTTTTTTTTAACTTTCGGTTTCCTCGGTATTACGATATTTTTAGACGTTGAACTTTTCGATTTTTTTGTTTCAGTTTTTCGAGTTCTTAATTTTTGAGTTTTTTGATACATTAATTGTTCATTTCTCCAATTTTCAAATCCTTGGAGTTTTCTTAAATGTTCAATCTTCTGATCTTTTCGATTTTTATTTCGCAATTTTCGAATATATGGTTTTTTGATTCGTAATTTTTTGAGTTTTAAAATTTTTCAAATTATAGATTTTGCGTTTTTTCGAATTTTGGCTCTCATGATTTAATTTTCATTTTTTTTTATTGTCGGCTTTCCAATTTTTTATTTCGACAATTTTTCGACTTGAAATTTGAGAAATTGAAAAATCGAAAAATTACAACATCGTAAAATTAAACAAAAGGGAAATTAAAAAAAACTGAAAATTCCAAAAATTGATCCATACTACTCCGGTACTTTCATAAACCACAGTATTCCCGGTCAAAAAATTTGTCCCACAAATTCTTCCTCAAACCCATCCATTTCATTGTCCTGCGTATTAATTCCACCCCAACTCCCCAACCCGAATTCGTCCGCATTTCTCATCCCTCTAAGTGACTTTTTCCATCAACTGCCCCCGCATTAAAAAAACGCCCAGATGACCGCCATTTCTCCCCTTACGACGCACTCTTATTTGTTTTTTCCAGCGACGGCGTTATTGAAAAACTTCGCCACCTCGTTTTTCATAATTCGAACGAGAAGTGGCACAAAGTGGCCGAGTTACAAGGGGAAAACCTGTCGGACAAAAGCACGAACAACAAAACTCCCGTCATCGATTTTACGCGCGAATTATTATTACTCCGCGCGTTTATTTTCGCCCGGATAAAACAAATACGCAAATAAATACCGAGAGGGCTCCACCCACCGCCCCCACCACCCGTTAGTCAAAGAGTTAAAGTCACGTGTTAGTCGGCGGCAGGGCCGCCACACTAAAAATAAAAATAATAAAACAAACCGGAAATCCCGGAAATCCGCGCACCCCTGTCGGACCCTGCAACAGATTGTTACGAGTACTGTCTGGATTTGCGTGATGCGGGTCGAGACGGGCCGGCGGTCGCATGGGCGTACTTAGGGCGGTTTTCCGCAGAAGAAACAAAGAGTAGAAAAAAGGAAGAAAAGCGAAATTAAAACTAAGAATGACCTTAAAATACTGTTACAATTTTGACGTTTCATGACTTGCTGGGGCGATGTTGCGTTCCGTTCGGTTTTCGAAATTTTACAAAAAAATACACAAGATCATGAATCTTACATGCACGATCCGGCAGGTTGCGGCCACTACGAACAAAAAAGTAATGAAGAATCTCCGGACGGAGTAGAAAGTAGAAGAAGGGAAGTAAGAGTGATATTACACCCTAAACACGCCCATGCTACGACACGCGCTTAATTTGACGCAACGGCCAACTATTGAACGTTTTGCCAATCAGAGCCAACTACGTCCGTTTCGATTCGAGTCTGGACAGGGTAGACCAGGGTGAAAACACATGCTAATGTATGCGTTACATTATTGGGGTTGTTAACGGTGACAGGTCAGTATCATTAGGCAACCGGGCGGGTTAAATCAACTTTAAGTGTTAATGGTTTCGTGTTGGAAGTTGTTCAAACTACACTTAACGACCATATATCTTACCATGTAGCCCATATCGCCTTTCTGACCCTTGTCACCCTGGAAAGTCCAAGTATGCAGAATACAAGATGTTGCTTGGGGGTGAGGGAGAAAGGGGAGGTCGAGCGACAGCGCTTAATTAAAATTTGTGTTTTATGTGGCGCCACCTATACTTGAATTGCGTAACGAAATGGAGTGGCGCCATCTGCCCCAATTTCGTCCAGAAATATCCATGCCAAACCTCAACACACAACCCAGTAACGACTCTTCCTCCTTGCAACTTTAACGACCCATAAATCCTGTTTGTTTTAATATAAACTTTGCTAAATAAACTCGACGGTTGTAAAACCGTGCGTTATACAGCAACATCGCTCGACCCCCCGTGCCCCCTCGGACACACATCAAACACAATCAAAAACGATGGAGATGAATACACCAATTAATATTAGTTACATGATCGATGTGATAAAAAATTAAAAAAATGTTATTAAATAAAATATAATACCGGAAAGCCGTTCTTGCCCGGCGCCCCAGCGGAACCCTAAGGGCAAATAAAAAAGAACAAAATCAGAATTATCGTTAGTGTGGTGTGCAGAGTCGCTTCAGACGTGCTAGTAAATGCGAGGCGACTTACCGGTGGGCCTGGGTCGCCGGCGTCGCCCTTTTTCCCTTTTCGGCCGCGCTTTCCAGGGGGGCCCGGGGGGCCGGGGGGGCCTGGTGGTCCTGCAACAAACAAAACAGTGAAAACTGGTGCCCGACTTACAAAGAAGGCATCGAGCGAAGCGATCTGTTTTCCGGTCAACGCCAACTCGATCAAGTCATCACAACTGAGATTTTGCCTTTTTTTCGTAATACACGCAGAAATTTAAAATTTTTGGGAAAAAATCAAAATTTTGTTATCATTTCAATATTTAACTTTGTATTTGCAAATACCGAATGCTGTGAAAGAATCAACATAAACAGACGGAGTTAAACATGTACTGAGAAACTGAGAATATCTACATTTTTCCCGTTGGTTATCTGCTTTAAATATATTTCATATTGTCCACATTTGGGTGGACCTTGGGGTGTTAATTATACCACTAGTTTTTACTTCTCAGAGGTACTCACAAAACGAAAATTTCAATAGCACATTATATTTACCACAGTTTGTTATATGGTATGAGGTACTAATATATGTACTTAGTTTTCTTTGAAAAACTTGTTTCACATGACAATTTCTTGTAAAGAAATCAGGATTTTGAAATTAAACTCCGCCCGTCGATCTAAAAACGAATGGAAAAAGTCTTTTGAATTGAGATAGGGTGGGTGGGCGGGGCTTATATTTTGTCCTTTTTCTGTAAGATACGTAGTCTTTTTTGTAGAACAAGAAGTTTAAATATGTTTAAATGATAAATTTTTGTAGGGAAATATGGATTTTCCAATTAAACTCCGCCCTTGTGTCTGATAACGAATGAAAAATTCATCACATTTGAAATGGGCGTAGACATTCTGATTTTTGGAAAAAAATCAAAAGGTTATTGTAAGCATGCTAAATCGTTAGTCAAAATTTTTTCGTTTATTTGCCTTAAAAAATGATGACAATTTTTCCTTAATAAATGTTCCATTTATGAATCCGCATCCAGATCTTTAGGAAAAAAAAAATTTATGAAAATATTTTACAATTTAACTATGAAATTGCAAAAACCGAATGCTGTGAAAGTATAAACATAACCAGACGAAGTTAAACATGTACTGAGAAATTGAGAATATCTAAATTTTTTCCGTTGGTTATCTGCTTTAAATACATTTGTTATTGTTTGCATTTGTGTGGACCTTAGGGTGTTCATTATGACGCTACATAACGAAAACTGTAACGCATTGCAATTTAATAATATTTTAAAGAAGCGACATTTGTTGGATTATACTTAAAGGACGAAGGAATTCCTGTCGAAATAACTCACTTTAAAAGGTGAAACCTTTTCAGGGCCCCCAACTGTCACCCTCTCGGGGGTTGCAACTATTTTTAAATTAAAAAAAAAAAAAAATTAATTAAGGTGAAATCTTCCCGGGGATCCCAACTACCTTATTTTAAGAGGTTACAGTTTCAGTTTTTAAGAATGGGAGCCCAAGTGTCTTTTTTATGAATGAACCTACTCAGGGATCCCAATTGCCTTTTTTAAAAGAAAATGAAACCTTGTCGGAAGTCGTAACTACCTTATTTTTCGAGGTGACAATCTCTTGGGGGTCTTGAACTGGTTTTTTAAGAATGTGAAATCTTCTTGGGGTCCCAACTGACTTTTAATAAGGTGAAACCTTCTCGGGGGTCCCAACTGGCTTTTTTAAAAATGTGAAACCTTCTCGGGGTGCCCAAGTGACTTTTTTATTAATGTAAAACCTCTTCAGATAGGATCCCAACGGCCGTTTTTTAAAAATGAAACCTTCTTGGAGGTCCTAACTACCTTATTTTTAGAGGTGATAATTATTTCTTGGGGTCTTCAACTAGTTTTTAAAGAATGTGAAACCTTCTCGGGGGCCCAACTGTCCTTTTTTAAGAATGCGAAGCCTTCTCAGAGGTCCCAACTACCGTTTTTTTAAGGTGCAACCTTCTCGAGAGATTTCCTACTATTTTTAAGAATGTGAAACCTTCTCGGGGGCCCCAAATGGCTTCTTTTTTAATGTGAAGCCTTCTCGAAATCCTGTCATTTTTAAAATTGCAAAACCTTGTCGGGGGTCTCAACTGTCTTTTTTTAAGAATTTGAAACCTTCTCGAGGGCCCCAAGTGTCTTTTTTATGAATATGAAACCTTCTCAAGGATAATAACCGCCTTTTTTTAAAGATGAAACCTTCTTGGAGGTCCCGACTACCTTATTTTTAGAAGGTGACAATTTCTTGAGATCTTCAACTGCTTTTTTAAGAATGTGAAGCCTTCTCAGAGGTCCCAACTGCCCCCTTTTAAGAATTTGAAACCTTCTCAAGGGTCCCAAACGCCTTTTTGTAAAGGTGAAATCTTCTCGGGGTCCCCAATTGTTTTTTCAAGAATAGGAAACCTCGGCGACCCCAACTGTCTTTCTTTAAGAAGGTGAAACATTCTCATGGGTCCCAAGTGTCTTTTTTTACAAATGTGAAACCTTCTCAGGGAACCTAACCGTCTTTTTTTTAAGAGGGTGAAACCTTCCCGGGGGCTCCAAAAGCCTTATTTTAAGAACGCAAAATCTTCTCGGGGCGCCAACTTTTTTTAAGAATGTGAAACCTTAGGGAGCCCCAACTGCCTTTTTGTAAAGGTGAAACCTTCTCGAGGGCCTCAACTGCCTCTTTTTAAGAAGGTGAAACCTCATGTTCTCAAAAACTCTTTTGTAAAGGTGAAACCTTCTCGGGGTCTCCAATTGTTTTTTTTTAAGAATGTGAAACCTTCTCAGTGGTCTCAACTGCCTTTTTTTAAGATGAAACCTTCTCGGGGGGGTTTCCAACTGTTTTTAAGAATGTGAAACCTACTTGGGGGCCCAAGTGTCTTTTTTATGAATGTAAAACCTTCACAGGGATCGAAATTGCCTTTTTTTAAAGAAGGTGAAACCTTGTCGGAAGTCCTAACTACCTTATTTTTCGAGGCGACAATCTCTTGGGGGTCTTGAACTGGTTCTTTAAGAATGTGTAACCTTCTCGGGGAGTTTCCCACGGTTTTTAAGAATGTGAAACCTCCTCAGGGTGCCCAAGTAACTTTTAATTTTTTTATTAATGTAAAACCTTCTCAGGAATCCCAACGGCCTTTTTTTTTAAGTAAAACCTTCTCGAGGCCCCAACTGCCTTTTTTTTTTAAAAGGTGAAAACTTCTCGGAGGTCGTAACTACTTTATTTTTAGAGGTGATAATTTCTTGGGGTCTACAACTAGTTTTTTAAGAATGTGAAACCTTCTCGGGGACCCCAACTGTCTTTTTTTAAGAATGCGAAACCTTCTCAGAGGTCCCAACTACCGTTTTTTTAAGGTGCAACCTCGAGGGAACTCCAACTATTTTTAAGAATGTGAAACCTTATCGAGGGGCCCAAGTGTCTTTCTTATGATTGTGAAACCTTCTCAAGGATAACAACCGCCTTTTTTTAAAGATGAAACCTTCTTGGAGGTCCCAACTCCCTTATTTTTTAGAAGGTGACAATTTCTTGGGGTCTTCAAGCGTTTTTTTAAGAATGTGAAACCTTCTCAGAGGTCCCAACTGCCCCTTTTTAAGAATTTGAAACCTTCTCAAGGGTCCCAAATGCCTTTTTGTAAAGGTGAAATCTTCTCGGGGTTTCCAATTGTTTTTTCAAGAATAGGAAACTTTTCGGCGGCCCCAACTGTCTTTCTTTAAAAAGGTGAAACCTTCTCAATGGTCTCAATTGCCTATTATTTTTTTAAAAAAAGGTGAAACCTTCTCATATGCCCCAAGTGTCTTTTTTTACAAATGTGAAACCTTCTCAGCGGTTCCAACCGTCTTTTTTTTAAGAGGGTGAAACTTTCTCGGGGGCTCCAAATGCCTTATTTTAAGAACGCGAAATCTTCTCGGGGCGCCAACTTTTTTTATTTAAGAATGTGAAACTTTCTTGGAGTCCCAACTGCCCTTTTGTAAAGGTGAAACCTTCTCACGGATCCCACCTGCCTTTTTTTAGGTGAAACCTTCTTAGAGGAGGGGGGAACGTCTTTTTTATGAATGCAAAACCTTCTCAGGGCTCCCAACTGCCTTGTTTAACAAAGGTGAAACCTTCTCGGAGGTCCCAACTACCTTATTTTTACAGGTGACAATTTCTTAGGGGCTTCATATGTTTTTTTAAGAATGTGAAACATTCTCAGGGGTACCAACTGTCTCTTTTTAAGAATTTGAAGCCTTCTCAGGGATCCTAACTGTCTGTCTTTTTGGTAAAAGTGAAACCTTGGTCTCTCCAACTGTTTTTTTTTAAGATGAAACATTCTCGGGGGTCCCAATTACCTTAATTTTAGAGGTGACAGTTTCTTGGGGTTTTCAACTGGTTTTTTAAGAATGTGAAACCTTCTCGGGGGTCCCAACTGCCTTTTTTAAGAATGTGAAACCTTCTCAAGAGTCCCAACTAACTTTTTTAAAAGTAAAACTATCTGGGAGTATCCAACTTTTTTTTAAGAATGTGAAACCTTCACGGGGGCCCAATTGGCTCTCCTAAATACTTTATTTTTAGAGGTGATAATTTCTTGGGGTCTTCAACTGGTTTTTTAAGAATGTGAAACCTTCTCGGGGGCCCCAAATGTCTTTTTTTAAGAATGCGAAGCCTTCTCAGGCGTCCAACTGCCTTTTTTTTAAGGTGCAACCTTCTCGAGGGATTTCCATCTACTTTAAAAATGCGAAAACTTATCGAGGGGCCCAAGTGTCTTTTTTATGAATGTGAAACTTTCTCAAGGATAACAACCGCCTTTTTTTAAAGATGAAACCTTCTTGGAGGTCCCAACTATCTTATTTTTAGATGTGACAATTTCTTGGGGTCTTCAAGTGTTTTTTTTTAAAGAATGTGAAACCTTCTGAGAGGTTCCATCTGCCCCCTTTTAAGAATTTGAAACCTTCTCAAGGATCCCAACTGCCTTTTTGTAAAGGTGAAATCTTCTCGGGGTTTCCAACTGTTTTTTCAAGAATAAGAAAACTTCTCGGGGCCCCCAACTGTTTTTCTTTAAGAATGTGAAACCTTCTCAATGGTCCCAATTGACTTTTATTTTTTAAAAGACGGTGAAACCTTCTCATGGGCCCCAAGTGTCTTTTTTTTACGAATGTGAAAACTTCTCAGGAATCCTAACTGTTTGTCTTTTTTCTAACTGTTTTTTTTTCAAGGTGAAACATTCTCGGGGGTCCCAAATACCTTAATTATAGAGGTGACAGTTTCTTGGGGTTTTCAACTGATTTTTTAAGAATGTGAAACCTTCTCGGGGGTCCAAAATATCTTATTTTAACAAGGTGAAACATTCTCGGGGCCCCAACTTTATTGTTTAAAATGTGGAAGCTTCTCGAGGGTCACAACTGCCTCTTTTAAAGAAGGTGAAACCTTCTCGGAGGTCCCAACTACCTTATTTTTAGAGGTGACAATTTCTTGGGGGCTTCAAGTGTTTTTTTAAGAATGTGAAACATTCTCAGTGGTCCCAACTGCCTTTTTTTAAGAATTTGAAACCTTCTCAAGGATCCCAACTGCCTTTTTGTAGAGGTGAAATCTTCTCGAATGTTTTTTCAAGAATAGGAAACCTCGAGGACCCCAACTGTCTTTCTTTAAGAAGGTGAAACCTTCTCATGGGCCCAAGTGTCTTTTTTTACGAATGTGAAACCTTCTCGGGGGTCCCAAATACCTTCTTTTAAGAAGGTGAAACATTCTTGAGGCGACAACTTTCTTGTTTAAAATGTGGAAGCTTCTCGAGGGTCACAACAGCATTTTTTAAAGAAGGTGAAACCACCTCGGAGGTCCCAACTACCTTATTTTTAGAGGTGAGAATTTCTTGGGGTCTTAAAGTGTTTTTTTAAGAATGTGAAACCTTCTCAGAGGTCCCAACTGCCCTTTATTAAGAATTTGAAACCTTCTCAAGGATTCCAACTGCCTTTTTGTAACGGTGAAACCTTTTCGGGGTCTCCAATTGTTTTCTCAAGAATAGGAAACCTTCTCGGGGGCCTCAACTGTCGGTCTTTAAGAACGTGAAACCTTCTCAAAGGTCCCAATTGTCTTTTATTTTTTAAAAGTTGGTGAAACCTTCTCATGGGTCCCAAGTGTCTGTTTAATGAATGTGAAACCTTCTCGGGGCCCAACTGCCTTTTTTTCAAAGAAGGTGAAACCTTCTCGGAGGTCCCAACTACCTTATTTTTAGAGGCGACAATTTCTTGGAGTCTTCAAGTGTTTGTTTAAGAATGTGAACCCTCTCAGAGGTCCCAACTGCCCCTTTTTAAGAATTTGAAACCTTCTCAAGGATCCCAACTGCCTTTTCGTAAAGGTGAAATCTTCTCGGGGTCTCCAATTGTTTTTTCAAGAATAGGTAACCTTCTCGGGGGCCCCAACTGTTTTGTTTTAAATAGGGTGAAACCTTCTTGGGAGTCCCAACTGCCTTTTTGTAAAGGTGAAATCATCTCGGGAGTCCCAACTGCCTCTTTTTAAGAATGTGAAACCTCCTCAAGTCCTCAGGTGCCCTTCTCGGGGTCTGCAATTGTTTTTTTTTTAAGAATGTGAAATCTTCTCAGGGGTCCCAACCACTTTATTTTTAGAGGTTACGATCTCTTGGGGGTCCTGAACTGTTTTTTTGAGAATGTGAAACTTTCTCGGGGTCCCAACTGCTTTTTTATAAGGTGAAATCTCCTCGGGGGGTTTCCCACGGTTTTTAAGAATGTGAAACCTTCTCAGGGTGCTTAAATGACTTTTTTATTAATGTAAAACCTTCTCACGGATCCCAACGGCCTTTTTTTAAAAATGAAACCTTCTCGGGGCGCCAACTGCCTTTTTTTAAAAAGGTGAAAACTTCTTTGAGGTCCTAACTACATTATTTTTAGAGGTGATAATTTCTTGGGGTCTTCAACAGGTTTTTTAAGAATGTGAAACCTTCTCGGAGGCCCCAACTGTCTTTTTTAAAGAATGCGAAGCCTTCTCAGGGGTCCCAAGTGCCTTTTTTTTAAGGTGCAACCTTCTCGACGGATTTCCAACTATTTTTAAGAATGTGAAACCTTCTCGAGGAGCCCAAGTGTCTTTTTTATGAATGTGAAACCTTCTCGAGGATAACAACCGCCTTTTTTTAAAGATGAAACCTTCTCGGGGCCCAACTGCCTTTTTTCAAACGAGGTGAAACCTTCTCGGAGGTCCCAACTACCTTATTTTTAGAGGTGACAATTTCTTGGTGTCTTCAAGTGTTTGTTTAAGAATGTGAACCCTCTCAGAGGTCCCAACTGCCACTTTTTAAGAATTTGAAACCTTCTCAAGGATCCCAACTGTCTTTTTGTAAAGGTGAAATCATCTCGGGAGTCCCAACTGCCTCTTTTTAAGAATGTGAAACCTCCTCAAGTCCTCAGGTACCCTTCTCGGGGTCTGCAATTGTTTTTTTTTTTTAATGTGAAACCTTCTCAGGGGTCCCAACTACCATATTTTTCGAGGTGACGATCTCTTGGGGGTCCTGAACTGGTTTTTTGAGAATGTGAAACTTTTTCGGGGTCCCAACGGCCTTTTTATAAGGTGAAACCTCCTCGGGGGGTTTCGCACGGTTTTTAAGAATGTGAAACCTTCTCAGGGTGCTTAAATAACTTTTTTTTATTAATGTAAAACCTTCTCAGGGATCCCAATGGCCTTTTTTTAAAAATGAAACCTTCTCGGTGCCCCAACTGCCTTTTTTAAAGAATGCGAAGCCTTCTCAGGGGTCCCAACTGCCTTTTTTAAAGAAAGTGAAACTTCTCGGAAGTCCCAACTCCCTTATTTTTAGAGGTGACAATTTCTTGGGGTCTTCAACTGTTTTTTTTAAGAATGTGGAACCTTCCCGGGGGCCCCAATTGTTTTATTTTTTAAGAGGGTGGAAACCTTCCTAGGGGTCCCAACTGCCCCTTTTTAAGAATTTGAAACCTTCTCAAGGATCTCAACTGCCTTTTTGTAGAGGTGAAATCTCCTCGGTGTCTCCAATTGTTTTTTCAAGAATAGGAAACCTTCTCGAGGGTCCCAATTGCCTTTTATTTTTTAAAAGTTGGTAAAACCTTGTCATGGGCCCCAAGTGTCTTTTTTACTAATGTAAAACCTTCTCAGGGATCCAAACTGTTTTTTTTTGTAAAAGTGAAACCTTCTCAATGTCTCCAACTGTTTTTTTAAAGTGAAACCTTCTCGGGAACCTCAACTGCCTTTTTTAAAGAGGGTGAAACTTTCTCGGGGGTCCCAAATGCCTTATTTTAAGAAGATGAAACCTTTTCGGGGGTCCCAACAGCCTTTTTTAAGAATGTCAAACTTTCTCCTCGGGAGGCCCAACTGTCTTTCTTTAAAAAGATGAAACCTTCTCGAGGGTCCCAATTACCTTTTTTTTTAAAGGTGAAATTTTTTCATGGGCTCCAAGTGTCTTTTTTTAAGAGTGTGAAACCTTCTCGGGGTCTCCAATTGTTTTTTTTTTAAGAATGTGAAACCTTCACGGGGGCCTAATTGGCTGTTTTTTAAGAGGGTGGAAACCTTCTCAGGGGTCCCAACTGCCTTATTTTTAGAGATGACAATCTCTTAGGGGTCTTGAACTGGTTTTTTGAGAATGTGAAACCTTCTCAGGGTCCCAACTGCCTTTTTATAAGGTGAAACCTCCTCGGGGGGTTTCCCACGGTTTTTAAGAATGTGAAACCTTTTCGGGGGGCCCAAGTGACTTTTTTATGAATGTAAAACTTTCTCAGTTTTCCCAACGGCCTTTTTTTTTTAAATGAAACCTTCTCGAGGCCTCAACTGACTTTTTTTAACAAGGCGAAACCTTCTCGGAGGTCCCAACTACCTTATTTTTAGAGGTGATAATTTCTTGGGGTCTTCAACTGGTTTTTTAAGAATGTGAAACCTTCTCAGGGGTCTCAACTGCCTTTTTTTAACCTCGAGGAACCCCAGTGTCTGTTTAATGAATGTAAAACCTTCTCGGGGCCAACTGCCTTTTTTCAAAGAAGGTGAAACCTTCTTGGAGGTCCCAACTACCTTATTTTTAGAGGTGACAATTTCTTGGGGTCTTCAAGTGTTTTTTTAAGAATGTGAAACCTTCTCATGGGCCCCAAGTGTCTTTTTTTACGAATGTGAAACCTTCTCAGGGATCCGAACTGTCTTTTTTGTAAAAGTGAAACCTTCTCGATGTCTCCAACTGTTTTTTTTTTAAGTGAAACCTTTTCGGGGATCCCAAATGCCTTATTTTAAGAAGATGAAACCTTCTCGGGGCGCCAACTTTTTTGTGGAACATGGGGAACCTTCTCGGGGGTCCCAACAGCCTTTTTTAAAAATGTCAAACCTCCTCAGGGGCCCCAACTGTCTTTCTTTAAAAAGGTGAATCCTTCTAGGGGGTCCCAATTACCTTTTTTTTTTAAGAAAGTGAAACTTTCTCATGGGCTACAAGTGTCTTTTTTTAAGAATGTAAACCTTCTCAGGGATCCTAACTGTCTTTTTAGAAAAGTGAAACCTTCTCGGCGTCTCCAACTGTTTTTTTTTAAGGTGAAACATTCTTTTTTTCTCTTACACTGTGACTAGAACTTATGATGTCATTACTGACCCTACTAACAATCTAAAACTTTTTCTGAAAAGCTAGCTACGTCGATTTTGTTCTAGTTAACACGAATATCCTTCAAATTAACTACTACAGAGATTTTAAACGAAATTTTTCTGAAATTAATTTTTTTTATAGGTACAAAATATTCGGTCATTATCAAATATTCCAAAATTTGCCAATTTCATTTCTCCTTTCTGGAAAAGTGTCGGAGTTTTCAAAGAACTGAACCCGAAAACGACTTCAAGAGGTCTGAATCTACAAAAAGCCCCCTCGAGGTAATTTTCGATAATGGTCATACGTCATAAGCGCTCCGTAACTCGATTGCGATGATGAGATGATGTTATTGCCGATGTCGGGGTGAATATAAAATGGAGGAAATCGCCGCCGGCTGAATCCGAATGGAAATTGTTATTTACAAATGGATGAAGGAGGCTTTGTCGGCGTTAAACAACACGACTATAATTAAATAGCGACGTTGTTTGGTTAGCCGGGGCGAGGGGAAAGGGGAGCCGCTGCGGAAAGGGCGAATTTGCGACTTTTTCCAGACGCTTGCAAACGTTTCCAGATATTTGCGAACGCTTCCAAGATGCGGAAAGGGGTGCAAAAATCTGGAAAATTTCGCAAACGCGAACGTTTCAAGGTAACGCTCGAAGTAATTAAGTTTTTCCGCCACTCCTTCGGATCTCATTAACTTCCCAGCGAGTTAATTTTCGGAGTTCGTACGAAACTTCATAAACTATTAGGTTGTTGATCGTTCACATCGTCGTTAAAAAATTCAATTTCAATTAAGGAAGGAGGTGATTTTTCTGGATCTGGATCGTTTGAATAAATCCGACCAAGTGGGTTAATTTTATTGTTTTTAATCTGGTTAATGTGGTCGAAAAATTAAACCGAACACACTTTCAGGTGCATAAAACTCGGATTTAATTGCAAGACGTTCGGCTTTTAAATGGAGCCAGTTTCAAGTGGTGCTATAACAGGTAATTACGCTGGCACCTTTGAGACGATATCTAGTGGATTAAAGAGTGTTGATGGGTGCCGCCGTTTGATTGATATTTCAGACGGGATCTTGACGGGTTTGTTATAGCCGAAAGTACGACGATTTCGTGGCCCGGCGTGAATTATTGGTGCTAATACTATATTATAACCCATAAAAGAGGGAGTGCCTCAAAACAATCAATACATTTGTCACCGGACGAGATTTATCGCCTCACCAGCAATAAATTGGGACCTTCATTACTAATTATCCACAATGCCTCATTAATAAAATTCGACCTGTCTGTCTGTCTCTTTCTAGCGCATTGAGTGAAACGCCATTGATTGGAACAAGGACCCTAATAAAATATATTTGTCATTCACTGGAAAATACCATAAATAAAATATGCTTTATTAGGTCCCCGCCCGTTTTATTAGCAACGTCAATCGTCGTTAAATAAAAAATGACGTACTAAAAATAACCGTCCTTTCAAGCTCACAAAAAAACCGAAATTAAAAAGTACTCGTCGTGCTCCATATCAAAGGATTTCCTCGACACTTTCAATTTATAAACGGGGAAAAATTCCAGAGTAACAGCATCCACGTTTGAAAAAAAAAAAAAACACACACCCACGACTTGTCCGCCCCCAGATACTCGTTCCTGTTATTCTTTTCCATCGTTGTCCTTCCTTTATCGTTAATCTCCATTATCGCGTTCATTTCCTCCTGTAGCGATTACAAATCCATAATTTGATTGGCCGTCGCAAATTGTTTTATAATGCAATTTCGCGATGAGCAATCCCGACGAAGAGTAGCATTAAAGTATCACCGTTGTACACATTTGCATACATATTAGACCCCGTGTCCTAACCTCACAAAACAAGCCGCACAAAAACCCCCAAATTAATCAAAATCAAAGCGCCGTGTTTACTACGTTCGACATCGACGTTTAATAAACCGTGAAATAAAATCCAATAAAACCGTTCCGACACAAACGAACGAGCGAAAACCGTCAGTTATTATGTACAAGCCCGGTTTCCATTAAATGCAAATGTACATCTCGAGATGGGTGTGCCTTTTAGTCGCTTTGACCGTGCTAGTGACGCCCTTTAGAGATCGAGAGGAGGCGACACCCCCTTTGATCAAGCACACGCGATAAATTCAAGACATTTCGGCAAATGTGTGCGCTAGATTAGATTCGCCCAGGCCGCAGGGGATTTGTCAACGTAATTGAGCCGAGGGTCGATTTTAACGCGTTTGCACTTTTTTCCAGATTTTTGCGAAAATTTCCAGAATTTTGCGCCGATTTCCAGAATCTGGAAAAATTCGCAAATGCGTTAAAAACATCGAATGCAACAAAGTGGACGTCTTTCGAAGCGATAAACTTTGGGCGGCAGTAAAGTTACCAGTTTTTCGCGACGAGATGTTGGGTACGTCAGAGCGGACTGACGCGCGTAAATCTGCCAACACGCCCACCACGCACACCATTCTCGCCTTCTTCTTCGCCTCCGACATCTGCTGTTATTACTCCTGCCAAAACTTATATCATCCGGGGTGAGTTATGAACGGGTGATAACCTGCGAGCCACTGACATGAAAGAAAACTTATTTGCAGCGGTGGGACGCGTAAGGCTGACACATGTTGAATGTGGGGCTTAGAGGCTGCACCTCTTGATTTAGGGGATCAAGGTAACGCAACTGGGGGATTTACCGGACAATGGGCGACTAACCTTCCTCGAGTTATGACACATCTACTCGATCCACTGGAAAAAATGTCCATTGAATTGAAAATATGCTACGTCGAATTAATTTAAGCAAGTACATGATCCCGGCAACCTCTTCGGTCTATTAGAATGCTCTCTATCCGCCAGATTAAGCCGCAGCTTTGTCCTCCGCTGCCGCTAATAATCCCCTCGCAATACCCAGAATCCCACAATTACCAAGAGACCTTTATATTGCTACCGCGAGTATTGTTCCATACCATCGAATCTTATCTGGCGGAGTTCGCTAATGTCGGCGGATTCGGTTCGGGCCTTTATTGCACAATGTTTATGAGGATTTATAGAGATGTTTATGTGTATTTTGGTTATGGAGGCTGAGCGGTCGCTTTTTACTTGCGAGTAGCATAAAAATAACAGAGTCCGCGGGCGATACACGAGAGAGAAGCCGAAACAAGAAAAAAAACTTGTAAACATAACGTTATCGGTCTCGAGGGAAGATATTTGTTAATTAAGTCGGTCTCAGAAGGTGGAAGGCTGCAGGAAGTTGGAGAGAAATGGGGCGGTTTGAGGGTGGGAAGGAGACTTAAATTTTAAAGATTTTTTTGCTGGAGAGGATGGGAGAAAGTTCTGGAAGCTGAAATGTTGATTGCTGTTTATAATACGTGTTTTGAACAGTGAAGGGTCGCACAATGGGTTTTCTTTTGATCGTGTTTTCTAAGTTTGGAACTCCACATTTTTAACTGTCTAGAATTTAAAGTGTATATAGTTTCAGATCGTCATTGCTTGTAGATTGCGAGATCTACACGCGATTTTCAGCTTCACTTTCACCGATATTCAATATCGTTATTTTTAAAAATTTCAAAAAATTCGAACGTCACTCCGAATTTCTCTAGAATATTGCTTCGTGATGGTAAACACGCTACAATTTTCGAATGAGCCTGTCGAAATCGATTTTTTAGAACAATATGGACAAAACTAGCTTTTCAGAAAAGTTTTAGTTCGTTAATAAGGTCAAAGATTAGTACATAGTTTAGTTCCGTACGTTTTCGTTGTCCCTTTTTATATTGTAAACACTTGTTCTTTTATATTTTTTCTAATTGGGTTAAATACCTCAAGAAAATTTATTATTATTATTACAGTCCCACATATACCCGCCCCAATCTCAGTTGTGATGAATTTTTCATTTGTTATCTAGAGGTGGAGCTTAATTCCAAAATTCATATATTCCTACAAGAATTTACCATTTTTAAGATGTCTGAAGTTGTTTGTTGTGAAAAAAAAGACTACATTTATTACGAAAAACAGATGAAATATAAGCCCCACCCACCCACCCCACGTTATTTGTAACGATTTATTTTATTCGTCGTCAGCCGAGAGGCGGAGTTTTATTGCAAAATCCTTATATTTCTACAAAAAATTTAGGATTTTCCAAAAAAATTTGGATTTCAAACCTAATTATTTCCAAAATGTGGCTCGGGATTCTAAAATGATGTTTTTTTCAAAGCCCCAATATTTTGAAATTTTTGACCATTTTCGAAAATTATCTCAAAGGATTTCTTCTTGTAAATTCCGACGTCTAGTCATATCTTAAGTTCCTTGTTGTGAAAAGACGACTACGTATGTCACGAAAAAAAGGCAAAATATAAACCCCGCCCACCCACCCCATCTCATTTGTGACGATTTTTCTTATTCGTCGTCAGCCGAGAGGCGGAGTTTTATAGCAAAGTTCTTATACCTATTTCTACAAAAAATTTAGGATTTTCCAAAAAAATTTGGATTTCAAACCGAATTATTTCCAAAATGTGGCTCGGGATTCTAAAATGATGTTTTTTTCAAAGCCCCACCATTTTGAAATGTTTGACCATTTTCGAAAATTATCTCAAAGGATTTTTTCTTGTAAATTCCGACGTCTAGTCATATCTTAAGTTCCTTGTTGTGAAAAGATGACTACATATGTCTCGGAAAAAAGGCAAAATATAGGCCCCGCCCACCCACCTTTTCATTTGTGACGATTTTTCTTATTCGTCGTCAGCCGAGAGGCGGAGTTTTATAGCAAAGTTCTTATACCTATTTCTACAAAAAATTTAGAATTTTCCAAAAAAATTTGGATTTCAAACCGAATTATTTCCAAAATGTGGCTCGGGATTCTAAAATGATGTTTTTTTCAATGCCCCATCATTTTGAAATTTTTGACCATTTTCGAAAATTATCTCAAAGGATTTTTTCTTGTAAATTCCGACGTCTACTCATATCTTAAGTTCCTTGTTGTGAAAAGACGACTACGTATGTCACGAAAAAAAGGCAAAATATAAACCCCGCCCACCCACCCCATCTCATTTGTGACGATTTTTCTTATTCGTCGTCAGCCGAGAGGCGGAGTTTTATAGCAAAGTCCTTATACCTAGTTCTACAAAAAATTTAGGATTTTTAAAAAAAATTTGATTTCAAAATGAATTATTTCCAAAATCTCGCGCCGGTTCCCTAAACACGTTGTATTTTTGGAATCAGCGGGTCAAAGTCGGTTCTACTGAATTTTTTGGAAATTTTTTGGCAATTTCTTCAAAAGTACAATTTTTCAAAGAAAATTTCTGCCATTTGCGAAATTCAAACAGACATTTATTTGATTGAATAACTTTTTTAGTACTGTTTTGAGAATATTGCTTGCTTTTGATTAAAAAAAATCAATCTTTCCATTTATGAAACGAATATACCTCGTGTTCCATCAAAAAAGTTGACGTCATCTCCGGTTCTACCGGAAGTGATAATAAACATGTGAGGTTGCCATCACATTGATTTTTTAAAACGACACAAATTTGCTCAAAGAACTAAAAGGTTTACCTTCAAGAATAAAAAAGTTATAGGAGTTGTACCAAATAAAAGAGACACCCTGTACATGTAGTATATTTATCTGCACCAAAGTTAGCTTTTCAGAAAAGTTTTAGTTCGTTAATAAGGTCAAAGATTAGTACATAGTTTAGTAGTTAGTAGTTCCGTTCGTTTTCGTTGTCCCTTTTTATATTGTAAACACTTGTTCTTTTATATTTTTTCTAATTGGGTTAAATACCTCACGAAAATTTATTATTATTATTATTACAGCCCCACATATACTCGCTTCAATCTCAGTTGTGATGAATTTTTCATTTGTTACCTAGAGGTGGAGCTTAATTCCAAAATTCATATATTCCTACAAGAATTTACCATTTTTAAGATGTCTGAAGTTGTTTGTTGTGAAAAAAAAAGACTACATTTATTACGAAAAACAGATGAAATATAAGCCCCACCCACCCACCCCACGTTATTTGTAACGATTTATTTTATTCGTCGTCAGCCGAGAGGCGGAGTTTTATTACAAAATCCTTATATTTCTACAAGAAATATAAGGATTTTCCAAAAAAATTTGGATTTCGAACCGAATTATTTCCAAAATGTGGCTCGGGATTCTAAAATGATGTTTGTTTCAATGCCCCAACATTTTGAAATTTTTGACCATTTTCGAAAATTATCTCAAAGGATTTCTTCTTGTAAATTCCGACGTCTATATCATATCTTAAGTTCCTTGTTGTGAAAAGACGACTACGTATGTCACAGAAAAAAGCAAAATATAGGCCCCGCCCACCCACCCCATCTCATTTGTGACGATTTTTCTTATCCGTCGTCAGCCGAGAGGCGGAGTTTTATAGCAAAGTCCTCATATTTCTACAAAAAAATTAGGATTTTTCAAAAAAATTTGATTTCAAAACGAAACACGTATTTTTGGAATCAGCGGGTCAAAGTCGGTTCTACTGAATTTTTTGGCAATTTCTTCAAAAGTACAATTTCTCAAAGAAAATTTCTGCCATTTGCGAAATTCAAACAAAGACATTTATTTGAATGAATAACTTTTTTAGTACTGTTTTGAGAATACTGGTTGCTTTTGATTAAAAAAAATCAATCTTTCCATTTATGAAAAAAATATACCTCGTGTTCCATAAAAAAGTTGACGTCATCTCCGGTTCTACCGGAAGTGATAATAAACATGTGAGGTTGCCATCACATAGATTTTTTTAAGACGACACAAATTTGCTCAAAGAACTACAAGGTTTATCTTCACGAATAAAAAAGTTACAGGGGTTGTACCAAATAAAAGAGACACCCTGTATATGTAGTATATTTATCTGCACTAAAGTTAGTTTTTCAGAAAAGTTTTAGTTCGTTCATATGGTCAGTAATGACACCGTGAAAATGACAATTTTTTCCGGAAATACCCGTTTCGTTTATGAAAAAGAATTCGATTATGATGACTTCGTGTGACAGTACCTAAATGTTGTTTGGTATATTAATTTTGACGCCATTATATATGGCGCTCACGTTGAAATTAATTGGTAACAACATAAAATTCTCATTTCAAATTCACCAAGTGATATTTTATATATTCTATTGTTGAAAGAAAATTATATATTTAGAAAATAAAATGTCAAAGAAGCTCCAATAGTCCAATACTACGTAGTTCTTGACTGTTTCAATGATATGTGTGAATACTTTAATTGTAAGGTCTAAGTTAATCCAGATGACCTTAAGATCGTTAATGTTATTAGTTCATATGGCGAATGAAATTATAGATGATTATTGTAATCAATTACAATCAGTTCAACATATCGGATATCATATAGATGTATTTAGGTCTCTAGTTGATGTATAGTAGTAGTACAGATGTATTATTATTATTATTAATCGCCGCCAATCGAAGCCATTTCAGATTCAATTTCCGTTCGAAAAATCCTCGTTCCGGAAATGATCCTGGCTCCAGGTGAGTGCTGCGAATCCGGTCGAAAATATCCAGAGACCCTCGCGGATGTGTAGAAGTTTGTTGGGTGTAAACGTAATTATGTGAATAATTGGGTTTAGGAACACGGCGGTGTCTGTACGGATTATTAAAATTTACAAGTTGGAATTTACGAGTTGTCGGGGGCGGCGGTGCGTTTGAGTAGAAGAGGATTGGGAATGTGTGCGCCGGGGGCGGCGGCTTCTGTTGATGATTTATTTAGGTACGGTGAGAGTCGTGGACGGTGGTTTTCAGGACGAAATCTGGAAATGTGCAAGTGAAAAACCGTGACGAAATTTTAATAAACCGCCATTACTCACGCGGAATTAACATATCGACCCCACACATTGATAAACAATGCTTGGGATTTTTATGATGGCTAATTTATGTAACCTACCAGGTGTCCGTTTGCGTTTTAATCTATAATTTTTAGCATGCGTTCATCCGACGTGATTAATCTGGCGGAGTGATATTACAGTCATTACGCCGATTTTTTACAGCACTTCTTGCAACACAGCTCCGAAACTTTGACTATTAATTAGAAGATAATGCCATAAACGCGCCATAAAATCCTCAATCAAAACCGAGGAGCTATAATTAAAACAGCCCACGGTTTATGGCCTGTTTCGGTGAACGACGGCGGAGAGAATTATTGCGGCGAAATTGATGGTCCACTTGTATAATCCGAAAATGCTATTTTCTAATTTGAATTTTTTTGTTTTTTTAGTTTGTGTATTTGAAAACCGTCGCACCGCTGCAGCACCTCATCCGCTTCCTTTAAGAACTCCCCATTTTCGTCGTCTCTTTTCTTTTTTTGGCCCGCAAATCTCCGAACCCTCTCCCCAAGATTAATTACCCTCCGACAAAAACCGCCTCAAACTCGATAACTCTTGCACTAAATGAATTAATTATTCCATTTGTTGCAAGTTGGTGCGGACTCGTGTTTAACTTTTGCAGGAATCATTAGCTCCTTCGCTCGTAAATAGATTAGCGTCGGCGGAAAAATAAGACTTAACGTCACACAAAAGCCCGAATAAAAGCAACAAAACTCGATTCAAGTTTCAGTTCAACGATCTCTCGGGTGATTTATAGTCAAATCAACTTTGAGTAAATTGATGGCGATGGCGCTACTGTGAAAATAAATCCGAGTAGATGTACTCCGATTACCTCTAGACAATTAACCCGATACGACTATTACAAGGAAAAACAAAACGTAATTGACTTCCATAATGTGAAGTGAATACAAAGAGACCACCCAGAGGAAGGATACGGGAGGACGTGGTTTCGAATTGAACTGGGTGTTCGTCATCATGTGAGAAAAAAGGAAAAAATCGAGAATTTTCGTTCGAATCTGAAATAAACCTACAGAATATCGCAAGCTTAGAGTTAGAATGGAAAGAAATTTTGAAAATTTGGACAAGTTGCCAAAAAGTGTATAAAAAATGCTGGGATGTAGTGATCTTTAAAATCTAGCGTGTTTGTGGTCCCGGAGCAAGATTTTCGAAATAAGTCGATCTCAAATTCGAATTTTTCGAAAATTTTAAAATTCTACATATTTCACGGAAAAGTAGTAGGATTTTTTTAAGAACTGAAGCCGACAATGCTCAAAAAACGGTTGAAAATTTCAAATTAAAATCCCCAGATTTTCGAAAAGTTGCCTAAAAACCAACAAAAAATTCTAGAATATAGATTTCGACGTTAGCGTATTTGTGCTCTTGAACCAAAATTTTTTAAATAATCTATATTGAATTCGGATTTTTCAGAAATTATAAAAATCGATGTATTTCATTTTTCGATTCTGGAAAATTGGTAGGCGTTTTTAAAGAACTGAAGCCAAAAATGACTTCTAGAAATTCGAATTTACAACAAATTTTCTTTGGGTAATTTTCGAAAATGGTCAAAAAAGGGTAAAAAATTCTGAAAATAAAGCGTGCTTGTGGTCTCGGACAAATTTTTTTTAAATTATCAGTTTCAAATTCGAATTTTTCAAAAATTCTTAAAATTGCCATATTTCATTTGGCGATTCTAGACAAGTGGTCGGATTTTTTTAAGAACTGGAGACGAAAATGGCTTCCAGAAGTCGGAATCTACAAAAAATTCCCTTTACATTAAAAAAAAAACAGTGAAAAAAGGCTCAAAAATTACACACTGAAAAATCTAGATTTTGGAAAAGTTGTCTGAAATTAAAAAAAAAAGTGGAACGTAGATCTCGATGTGTAGATTCTAAAAATATAGCGTGTTTGTGGTCCCGAAGCAAGATTTTCGAAATATTCGATCTCAAATTCGAATTTTTCGAAAATTTTAAAACTACATATTTCATGGAAAAGTAGTAGGATTTTTTTAAGAACTGAAGCCGGCAATGCTCAAAAAACGGTTGAAAATTTCCATTTTTCGATTCTGGAAAATTGGCAGGCGTTTGTAAAGAACTGAAGCCAAAAATGACTTCTAGAAATTCGAATCTACAAGAAATTTTCTTTGGGCAATTTTCGAAAATGGTCAAAAAAGGGTAAAAAAACCTGAAAATCGGGCGTGCTTGTGGTCTCAGACTAAAATTTCTGAAATTATCAGTTTCAAATTCGAATTTTTCAAAAATTCTTAAAATTGCCATATTTCTTTTGGCGATTCTAGACAAGTGGTCGGATTTTTTAAAGAACTGGAGACGAAAATGGCTTCCACAAGTCGGAATCTGCAAAAAAATTCCCTTTACATTAAAAAAAAAGTGAAAAAAGGCTCAAAAATTACACACTGAAAAATCTAGATTTTGGAAAAGTTGTTTGAAATTAAAAAAAAAAGTGGAACGTAGATCTCGATGTGTAGATTCTAAAAATATAGCGGGTTTGTGGTCCCGAAGCAAGATTTTCGAAATATTCGATCTCAAACTCGAATTTTTCGAAAATTTTAAAACTCTACATATTTCATGGAAAAGTTGTACGTTTTTTTTAAGAACTGAAGCCGGCAATGCTCAAAAAACGGTTGAAAATTTCCATTTTTCGATTCTGGAAAATTGGTAGGCGTTTTTAAAGAACTGAAGCCAAAAATGACTTCTAGAATTCGAATCTACAAGAAATTTTCTTTGGGCAATTTTCGAAAATGGTCAAAAAAGGGTAAAAAAACCTGAAAATCGGGCGTGCTTGTGGTCTCAGACTAAAATTTCTGAAATTATCAGTTTCAAATTCGAATTTTTCAAAAATTCTTAAAATTGCCATATTTCTTTTGGCGATTCTAGACAAGTGGTCGGATTTTTTTAAGAACTGGAGACGAAAATGGCTTCCAGAAGTCGGAATCTACAAAAAAATCCCTTTACATTAAAAAAAAAAAAGTGAAAAAGGCTCAAAAATTACACACTGAAAAATCTAGATTTTGGAAAAGTTGTCTGAAATTAAAAAAAAAAGTGGAACGTAGATCTCGATGTGTAGATTCTAAAAATATAGCTTGTTTGTGGTCCCGAAGCAAGATTTTCGAAATATTTGATCTCAAATTCGAATTTTTCGAAAATTTTAAAATTCTACATATTTCATGGGAAAGTCGGATTTTTTTAAGAACTGAAGCCGGCAATGCTCAAAAAACGGTTGAAAATTTCCATTTTTCGATTCTGGAAAATTGGTAGGCGTTTTTAAAAAACTGAGCCAAAAATGACTTCTAGAAATTCGAATCTCCAACAAATTTTCTTTGGGTAATTTTCGAAAATGATCAAAAAAGGGTAAAAAATTCTGAAAATAGGGCGTGCTTGTGGTCTCGGACTAAAATTTTTGAAATTATCAGTTTCAAATTCGAATTTTTCAAAAATTCTTAAAATTGCCATATTTCAGTTGGCGATTCTAGACAAGTGGTCGGATTTTTTTAAGAACTGCAGACGAAAATGGCTTCCAGAAGTCGGAATCTACAAAAAATTCCCTTTACATTAAAAAAAAAGTGAAAAAAGGCTCAAAAATTACACACTGAAAAATCTAGATTTTGGAAAAGTTGTGTGAAATTAAAAAAAAAAAGTGGAACGTAGATCTCGATGTGTAGATTCTAAAAATATAGCGTGTTTGTGGTCCCGATGCAAGATTTTCGAAATATTCGATCTCTAATTCGAATTTTTTGAAAATTTTAAAACTACATATTTCATGGAAAAGTCGGATGTTTTTAAGAACTGAAGCCGGCAATGCTCAAAAAACGGTTGAAAATTTCCGTTTTTCGATTCTGGAAAATTGGTAGGCGTTTTTAAAAAACTGAAGCCAAAAATTACTTCTAGAAATTCGAATCTACAAGAAATTTTCTTTGGGTAATTTTCGGAAATGGTCAAAAAAGTGTAAAAAATCCTGAAAATAGGGCGTGCTTGTGGTCTCGGACTAAAATTTTTGAAATTATCAGTTTCAAATTCGAATTTTTCAAAAATCCTTAAAATTGCCATATTTCAGTTGGCGATTCTAGACAAGTGGTCGGATTTTTTTAAGAACTGGAGACGAAAATGGCTTCCAGAAGTCGGAAACTAAAAAAAATTCCCTTGACATTAAAAAAAAAAAACAGTGAAAAAAGGCTCAAAAATTACACACTGAAAAATCTAGATTTTGGAAAAGTTGTCTGAAATTACAAAAAAAAGGTGGAACGTAGATCTCGATGTGTAGATTTTAAAAATATAGCGTATTTGTGGTCCCGAAGCAAGATTTTCGAAATATTTGATCTCAAATTCGAATTTTTCGAAAATTTTAAAATTCTACATATTTCATGCAAAAGTAGGTTTTTTTTAAGAACTGAAGCCGGCAATGTTCAAAAAACGGTTGAAAATTTTCATTTTTCGATTCTGGAAAATTGGTAGGCGTTTTTAAAAAACTGAAGCCAAAAATTACTTCTAGAAATTCGAATCTACAAGAAATTTTCTTTGGGTAATTTTCGAAAATGGTCAAAAAAGGGTAAAAAATCCTGAAAATAGGGCGTGCTTGTGGTCTCGGACTAAAATTTTTGAAATTATCAGTTTCAAATTCGAATTTTTCAAAAATCCTTAAAATTGCCATATTTCAGTTGGCGATTCTAGACAAGTGGTCGGATTTTTTTAAGAACTGGAGACGAAAATGGCTTCCAGAAGTCGGAATCGACAAAAAATTCTCTTTACTTCAAAAAAAAAAAAAACAGTGAAAATAGGCTCAAAAATTACACACTGAAAAATCTAGATTTTCGAAAAGTTGTTTGAAATTAAAAAAAAAAGTGGAACGTAGATCTCGATGTGTAGATTCTAAAAATATAGCGTGTTTGTGGTCCCCGAGCAAGGTTTTCGAAATATTTGATCTCAAATTCGATTTTTTAAAAAATTCTAAAAGTTTTCATATTTCATTTGGCGATTCTGGAAAAGTCGTAGGAATGTTTAAAGAACTGAAGACAAAAATGTTTTCTAGGTGTCGGAATCTACAAAAAAATGCCTTTCAGTAGTTTTCGAAAATGTCAAAAAACAGTCAAGAAGTACGTAGTATTGGACAATTGGAACTTCTTTGACATTTTTTTTCTAAACATATAATATAATTGAATCAAATAAAAGAAACACCTGGTATACTGTATTATAAATAATCGAAATGAAAATTTTGGAAAAACTATTTTTTTGTTCATTTGAAGTCCTACCTCAAAAATATTCAGCCTCAAATTCAAATTTTTCAAAAATTAGAAACTCCCGTTAGGTAATTTTCCAAATTTGTCAAAAATTTAATATTGGAAAATGCAGATTTCGGAAAAGTTGCCTTAAAATCAACAAAAAGTTCTGGTTATACAACGCGAGTACTGATTCAAAAAATATTCGGTCTCGAATTCGAATTTTCCAAAATTTCAAAAAATTGTCGTATTTCATTTGGGGCTTCCGGAAAAATGATACGAATTTTTAAAGAACTATAAAATGAGGTTTTCATTCGTTGGCAGGCTTAGGGGCGGAGCCTAATTGTAAAATCCTTATTTCCTTACAAAAATTTAACAATTTAAACGTGTTTTAAAATTCTAATTATAAAAAAATAATCATAATTGAGATGGGGTGGGGAGTGGGGTTAATATTTTGCGTTTCTTTCTTAATTTACATGGTATTCTTTGAACAACACGACACTCAAAAGCATGATTTTAATTTCTTGTAAAGAAATAAGTATTTTGCAGTTAAGCTCCGCCCCCTCGGTTTACGGCGAATAAAAAAAATCCATCACAATTGAGATAGGGCGGGTGGGCGGGCTTATATTTTGCAAAATGGAAAATTTAATACCATTTTAACCATGTTCTAAGTTTCTTGTTGTGAAAAGACGGCTATGTATATTACAAAAAAAAAAATAACAAAATATGGGCCCCGCCCGCCCGCCCTATCTCAATTCTGATAATTTTTTTATTCATGTTCAGACAGGGGGGCGGAGCGTAATTGCAAAATCCATATTTCCCAATACAAATTCACCATTTTCAACATGTTTTGAGTTTCTTGTTGTGAAAAAATGACCACATATTAAGAAACAAAAAAAAGTAAAAACTCGTCCACCCGACCACTCTCAATTGTGATAATTTTTTTATTCATGGTGGGTCTTTACAAGAAATAAAAAACATGTTTTTGAGTATCGAAATTAAATCTACGATTCGTTTGCAAAATTTTCCAAGTTTTTGCAAAAGTTTCCGGATATTTTCAAACATTTCCAGTCCTGGCTAATTTCGCAAATGTCTGGAAATTTTCGCAAACTTGCCGGAGCGCCTAGATCCCGCGTCAATTAAGTCGGCCGCGTTCTCGGCATTGCACCATCCGCACCCAAGTGCCCTCCATCCACCGTCCAAATATTTACCTAACCCAGCATGGTAGGACGACACGTGGACCACGTAACCGTTTCCTCCGCGTCGAATAAGACGTAATGCAAGGTCTGGTGGGCGTTTACAGGCAATAAAATCCCGTATCGATGGTGGCTTATCGTGATATATGTGGTGAATACGGAGTGTCATCCCGAAAAAAAGCTAATTGGATTCCTTCGGCGGCCGAATCTGAATGTGTATCGTAAATAGGGGCCGAAAATCGAAGAGTTTAATGGAGGCCGCGAGGCGATAAATCGTCGGAAAAAATTCGCGCGGTTAAATCGAGCGTTCGATCAAAGTCGGAAAGAGTAATTACGGCCATGCGGAATGTTGGGAGTACTTTTCTTGGAAATTATGTCGGACAAAGGGATGCCTCAAGGTCGGCCCGGAAGGTTTTAATTAATTAAGTGAGTACAAATGGCCGCTTTGCAGCCACTGAATTTAAACGACTTGGGGAAGAATTCGGGGGGTATTTTTTGCGAGGGGAAGGAGGGGGATTACGAGAGTTTAGCTTGTATTATCTGTTTCGTTTTTATCGCTTTTATGTGACGTTTATGGGGAATGGGCAACGGCGTGATTCCGGATTTATCGTATCGTAAAAGTGTTGTTTATGGGCGACAAATTGCTGAGGATTAAGGTCGCCCTCAATTAATAATATTCGCATAAATACCGATCGACTCATTCACTATTGACTCACGACATCCACCAAACAAACACGAGGGATGTTTTTGACCTCGCCTCCCTCGACGTAAACCTGTCAAAACCACCTGACACTTCTCCCATAAACACCGTTTCGCCCTTTTATTAAATTTTTTTCCTCCATGTCCATCTCAGCTTTCCACATTATTAATATTAATCCGCGTCCATTTCCGGCCATAGTTGATATGCCACGACTGCAAGAGAATTTATTTAACACGCCTGCAGAATATTGCAATAAATTTGCGTGTCAATTAAACGCTACGAAGCGCCTCAAGTCTGGCGTTTTTACTGTATATAAAGTGCGTTATTAATTCTAATTTAAGCGAAATTCCCGGGTTCGGATTGTGTGCGTCGGAGATGTTCTGTTGCTTTGTGGCCGTTTAATAAATTGCAAATAAAAATATCCCGGAGCTTTCGGAGGGTAACAAGTGGAGCAGAAACGTAAACAGGGTTTAAGAAACGGATGGGAATGGTCAGCTGACGTAACTGTTTTTTTTTATTCCGATATCGAGTGGCACGGCCGCCCCCTGCTAAAAATGAAGCAGTAATGAAGAGGATTTTAAAATTGTCGAAACTATGAAGAACTAGTCGTATTTATGGTTTTCTCAATTAAAGCTCTGGACGCGTTTCAACAATTAGAAATAAAAAAAATAGACTGGGACCAGCACGACCAGCATCTGCATCGAACATTCTATCTCCGCTCATAAATATTTACAAACTCTCGAAGACGCACAACGACGGTCAACAGGGACTCTAATACAAACCAAGTGATAAAAAGATCGGTCTAAAGAATTTATACAATTTATACGTCACACCCAGAGCTGTGACCTGACCCCGGTAGGTCAGGTCAGGTCAGGTTAGATTCCTTTGATAATTTATATCAAAACTTAATATATTACATAAATATAAATTATAATGTACCTATATGATAATAAATGACTGAAACATTCCGCATTGGAATTTCAAGAGATGGGCTTGATTCAAAGACTGTAGCCCCACCCACCCACCCTCAGTCCGTTTTGATGACCCTTTCTATTGGTTCTGAAATGGAAGTTGGATTTAAATTGAGAAATAATCCATATTGAACTATTTTTTTTTGTGATAAAATTTTAACACATTCAGAAAACGACCTTGCCGTCAACGTTTACATAGAAATTTTAAGAAAATCTTAATGTACTGATTCTAAAAACCTGGACAAAGATTTCCGAAATATTCGGTTTCAAATTTGAATATTTCAAACATTCTAAAAGTTGTAGATTTTCATTTGGCGATTCTGAAAAAGTGGTAGAATTTTTTAAAGAACTGAAGCCGAAATTGGACTTCTAGAGTTAGGAATCTACAAAAAATCGCTTTCGGTAATTTTCGAAAATGGTCAAAAAAGAGTCAAAAATTTCAAAAAACCGCGATTCTGAAAAGGGTGTTTAAATATCCAAAAAAAATTCTGGTCCTGAATTCGGATTTTTCAAAAATTCTGAAAATTGCGATAATTCAGGCGACTCTGGAAAAGTGGTAGGAATGTTCAAAGAACTGAAACCAAGAATGACTTCTAGAGGTCGGAATCTACAAAAACTCCCTTCTGGGATATAATCTTAACGTACTGTTTCTCAAAACATAACTTGTTTCTGGTGCCGGACAAAGATTTTCGAAATATTCGGTTTCAAATTTGACTTTTTCCCACATCTTCAAAAATTGTCGTTTTTTATTTGGCGATTCTGAAAAAGTGGTAGAAATGGACTTCTCAAAAAATCGCTTTCTGCGGTCTTCGAAAATGGTCAAAAAGGGTCAAAATTTCATATTGAAAAATCGAGATTTTGGAAAAGATGCCCACACTTCCACAACAAATTTATAAAATATTTTGAGGATATAGACTCTACATGATGATTAAAAAAATATAGCGTGTTTGCGGTCTCGGACCAAGATTTTTGAAATATTCGGTTCCGAATTCGGAATTTTCAAAAATTTAAAAAATTACAAAATTTAATTTGGCGAATTTGGAAAAGTGGTAGGGAATGTTAAAGAAATGAAGCCGACCATGCCTTCTACAGGTCTGAATTTAGAAAAAAATCTCGTTCGATAATTCTCAAAAATGGTAAAAAAACTGGCGAAAAATTTCATATTAAAAATTTGAGATTTTGGAAAAGTTGCCTAAAAATGACGTCACCTCAAAATTTTGCTGAATAAATCCTATCTTAAATGTGCAAAATATGATGAGACAATACTTGTGATTTATCGTTTCATTAATGTTTTTTGGATTTGCGTATACAGGGTGACTCAAAAAAATTATCATTGTATTTCAGGAGCGAGGGTAGTTCTGTCGAAACAACTTTCGACCAATTTTTTATTTTCGTTATTTTTCACATGATCGATTTTTCAGTGTTTCGATTTTACTTTTTTGTTTTTTCAATTTTAATTTTCTCAGTTTCTCGTTTCCTCAATTTTCGATTTACAATTTTTCGATTTTTTTTTGTTTTTTTCATTTTTAAGATATGCGACTCTTCGATTTTCATTTTAAAATTTATCAGTTTTTCGATTTTCCAAATTTTGGATGTTTCAGTTTTCAGATTTTACAATTTTTCTAGTTTTCAATTTTTAATTTTTTTGTTAGTACTTCCCTGATTAGACTGATTTTGGCAAATCACATCACTCTAAAAAGATAGAGGGCGGGTGGGCGGGCCTAGTACCTGCTAAGATAAAAATAATTTTGGCAAATCACATACCCTGTAAGAAAAGAGAGGGTGGGTGGGCGGGGCTAGTAGTTCTTGCCGGAGTAGTCACTGGAATAAAGAGGGTGTCGCTGGGCTACTCCTTGCTTACAAGACTCTTTAACTTAAACTCAGCTCCGTCCTCAATTTTTTGAATGAATTTTTCAATTCTTCAGTTTTTCATTTTTTTCTTCAGCTTTCGATTTGCAATTTTTCGAGTTTTCAAGTTCAAAATTTTCAATCTTCCAACTTTTGATTTAAAATTTTAAAATCTTTCGGTTATTTATTTTCGTTATTTTTTCACCTATTCGGTTTTTCAGTGTTTCGATTTTTTTTATTTTTTCACTTTTTTATATTTTTTAGTTTTTCAGTTTTCCAACTTGTGGATGTTTCAGTTTTCAGATTTTGCAATTCTTCCAGTTCTCAATTTTCCGAAATATTCGGTTCCAAATTCGAATATTTCAAACATTCTAAAAGTTGTAGATTTTCATTTGGCGATTCTAAAAAAGTGGTAGAATTTTTTAAAGAATTGAAGCCGAAATTGGCCTTCCAGAGTTAGGAATGCACAAAAAATCGCTTTCGGTAATTTTCGAAAATGGTCAAAAAAGGGTCAAAAATTTCATATCAAAAAATCGCGATTCCGAAAAGGGTGTCTAAATATCCAAAAAAATTTTGGTCCAGAATTCGGATTTTTAAAAAATTTTGAAAATTGCGATAATTCAGGCGATTCTGGAAAAGGGGTAGGAATGTTCAAAGAACTGAAACCAAAAATGACTTCTAAAGGTCGGAATCTACAAAAACTCCCTTTGGGTAATTTTCGAAAATGGCCAAAAAAAATTTCATATTGAAAATCAAAAATTTGAAAAGGTGCCTATATATCCACAAAAAATTCTGGAATATAATCTTAACGTACTGTTTCTAAAAATATAACTTGTTTCTGGTGCCGGACAAAGATTTTCGAAATATTCGGTGTCAAATTTGACTTTTTCCCACATCCTAAAAATAGTCGTTTTTTATTTGGCGATTCTGGAAAAGTGGTGGAAATGTTCAAAGATCTGAAGCCGAAATGGACTCAAAAAATCGCTTTCTGCGGTCTTCGAAAAATGGTCAAAAAGGGTCAAAATTTCATATTGAAAAATCGAGATTTTGGAAAAATCCACAATAAATTTATAAAATATTTTGAGGATATAGACTCGACATGATGATTAAGAAAATAACTTGTAAATTTTCAATTTACAATTTTTCGATTTTTCATTTTTAAGATATTCGACTCTTCGATTTTCATTTTTAAATTTTTCAGTTTCTCGATTTTCCAAATTTTGGATGTTTCAGTTTTCAGATTTTGCAATTTTTCTAGTTTTCAATTTTTAATTTCTCACTTTTTGGATTTTTCAATTTTTAATTTTTTTGTTAGTACTTCCCTGATTAGACTGATTTTGGCAAATCACATCACTCTAAAAAGATAGAGGGCGGGTGGGCGGGCCTAGTACCTGCTAAGATAAAAATAATTTTGGCAAATCACATACCCTGTCAGAAAAGAGAGGGTGGGTGGGTGGGGCTAGTAGTACTTGCCAAGATAAGATTGAATAATATTAAGAGTAGTCACTGGAATAAAGAGGGTGTCGCTGGGCTACTCCTTGCTTACAAGACTCTTTCACTTAAACTCAGCTCCGTCCTCGATTTTTTGAATGAATTTTTCAATTCTTCAGTTTTTCATTTTTTTCTTCAGTTTTCGATTTGCAATTTTTCGAGTTTTCAAATTCAAAATTTTCAATCTTCCAACTTTTGATTTAAAATTTTAAAATCTTTCGGTTATTTATTTTCGTTATTTTTTCACCTATTCGGTTTTTCAGTGTTTCGATTTTTTTTTAATTTTTTTCAGTGGTCCAACTTGTGGATGTTTCAGTTTTCAGATTTTGCAATTTTTCGAGTTCTCAATTTTCAGTATCTCACTTTTTGGATTTTGCAATTTTTCGTTTCTTCAATTTTTCGATTTGTAATTTATCAATTTTTTGTTAGTATTTGCCTGATAAGACTGATTTTGGCAAATCACATTCCTCCCAAAAAGATAGAGGTGGGTGGGCCTAATACATGCTAAGATAAAACTAATTTTGGCAAATCACATACCCTGTAAGAAAACAGAGGGTGGGTGGGCGGGGCTAGTACTTGACGTGCTGGTTCTAAAAATATAGTGTGTTTGTGGTCGGAGCAAGATTTTCGAAATATTCGGTCTCAAATTCGAGTTTTTGAAAACATCAATTTGTTTTTTTTTTCATTTTAGAGAGAAACTAAAGTTTCTAATCTCCGCGACTGAAATAGAAAAAATCGTTTAAATTTGGAATTTTTGGAATTTCAAATTTTTGCAAACAAGCTAAAATTTTCAGATTTTCTTTCCTTGAAATAATATAAATAAACTCAAATTTTCTCTGGGAGTAAAAAATAAATACAAAACACGATGTTTTTTATTTAAATATTCATCCGTGGAATTTCAAAATTCGCATCAACAACTTTGAAATTCTTTTTTCTCCGGAACTTTAGAATCTAGTTAAAATTTTCCGATTTTATTCTTTCATTGAAGTTTTAAAAATAAACTCAAATTCCCAAAATGTCAAACTCATTGGTATTTAGAGATCCGGGACTAAAACGAAATACAAAAGACGATATTTAATGTTTCAGGATTTTTAAAAAGCTCAAATTCTGTATTTTTTGGAATTTCACAGAGAAATAAAATTTTCGAATTTCCGAGATTGAAATGAGAAAAAATCGACTTTTTTAAATTTGGGGGTTTTTCGAATTTCAAATTCTTGCAAAACTGATCATGCGTACTTTCAAAATATGCATCAAAAACTTTGAAATTCCTTTTTCTCCAGAATTTTAGAATCAAATTAAAATTTTGCAACTTTCACATTTGCCTCAAATTTTAAAAATAACCAACTTTTCCGAATTTTAAAACTCATCGACATTTAGAGTTCCACGACTAAATCTAAATACAAAACAGGACATTTTAAGTTTCAGGATTTTTCAAAATTTCGAATTCTTTATTTTTTGGAATTTTAGTGAGAAACTAAAATTTTCCAATTTCTGCAACTAAAATAAACAAAATCCTCTTTTTTACATATTCGGCATCATTTGAATTTGAATTCTTGCGAAATTCATCAAGGATAATTTCAAAATTTGCACCAACAACTTCGATTTTGTTCTCGGGAATTTTTGAATCAAATAAAAATTTTCCAAATTTCACATTTCCCTGAAATTTAAAAAGTAATCTCAACTTTTCCGATTATCAAACTAATCCACATTTAGATTCGGGACTAAAACGAAGTACAAAACACGATATTTTATGTTTCAGGATTTTTCAAAATTTCGAATTGTGTACTTTTTGGAATTTTAGAGAGAAAAAAAATTCGAATTCCTGATACTGAAATGAGAAAAAAAAACGGTTTTTTTAATTTTGGATTTTTCGGAATTTCAAATTCTTGCAAAACTGACCATGCCTAATTTCAAAATATGCATCAAAAACTTTGAAATTCTTTTTCCACCAGAGTTTTAGAATCAAATTAAAATTTTGCGACTTTCACGTTTCCCTCAAATTTTAAAAATAAACAATTTTTCTGAATTTTAAACTCATCGACATTCAGAGATCCGCGACTAAATCTAAATTGACACGATATTTAACGTTTCTGGATTTTTCAAAATTTCGAATTCTGTATTTTTTTTTTTGACTTTTAGAGAGGAATAAAATTTTCCAATTTCCGAGACTGAAATGATAAAAAAATCGACTTTTTTAAATTTGGGGGTTTTGGACTTTCAAATTATTGCAAAACTGATCTTGCGTAATTTCAAAATTGGCATCAAAAATTTTGAAATTCTTTTTTCCAGAATTTTTAGATCAAATTAAAATTTTGTGACTTTCACATTTCCCTCGAATTTTAAAAACAGACAACTTTTCCGAATTTTAAACTAATCGACATTTAGAGATCCATGACTAAATCTAAATACAAAACAGGACATTTTAAGTTTCAGAATTTTTCAAAATTTCGAATTCTTTATTTTTTGGAATTTTAGAGAAACTAAAATTTTCCAATTTCTGCAACTAAAGTGAACAAAATCCTCTTTTTTACATATTAAGCATCATTTGAATTTGAAATTCTTGCGAAATTCATCAAGGATAATTTCAAAATTTGCACCAACAACTTCGATTTTTTTTTTCTCGGGGATTTTAGAATCAAACTAAAACTTTCCAAATTTCACATTTCCCTGAAATTTAAAAAGTAAACTCAACTTTTCCGATTATCAAACTAATCCACATTTAGATTTGGGACTAAAACGAGTACAAAACACGATATTTTATGTTTCAGGATTTTTCAAAATTTCTAATTCTGTACTTTTTGGAATTTTAGAGAGAAAAAAAATTCGAATTTCTGATACTGAAATGAGAAAAAAACAAACCGTTTTTTTTAATGTTGGAGTTTTCAGAATTTCAAATTCTTGCAAAACTGACCATGCTTAATTTCAAAATATGCATCAAAAACTTTGAAATTCCTTTTCCTCCAGAATTTTAGAATCAAATTAAAATTTTGCGACTTTCACATTTCCCTCAAATTTTAAAAATAAACAACTTTTCCGAATTTTAAACTCATCGACATTCAGAAATCCGCGACTAAATCTAAATTGACACGATATTTAATGTTTCAGGATTTTTCAAAATTTCGAATTCTTTATTTTTTGGAATTTTTGTGAGAAACTAAAATTTTCCAATTTCTGCAACTAAAATAAACAAAATCCTCTTTTTTACATATGGGGCAACATTGAATTTGAAATTCTTGCGAAATTCATCAAGGATAATTTCAAAATTTGCACCAACAACTTCGATTTTTTTTTCTCGGGAATTTTAAAATAAAATTAAAACTTTCCAAACTTCACATTTCCCTGAAATTTAAAAAGTAAACTCAACTTTTCCGATTATCAAACTAATCCACATTTAGATTTGGGACTAAAACGAAGTACAAAACACGATATTCTTTTATTCAGGAGTTTTCAAAATTACAAATTCTGTATATATTTTTTTTTAAATAAAAGAGAAACTAACATTTCAAATTCTTGAAAAACTGTTCATGTGTAATTACAAAATTTTCAGCAACTTTGAAATTCTTTTTCTCTGGAATTTTAGATCCAGATTAGAACGCCATTTTCAGAAAAATGATGAATAAAAAGATTGGCTCATCGATAATGTTTTCGACATAGAATTTATCGGTCAAAATTTTGAGATGTCTAGTGGGTCCAGCACGCCCAGCATCTGCGTCGAACACTCCATCTCCGCTCTTAAATTATTCAGCGGATCCATAGCGATTTACGAATGCTAAAACGGATCCAGACACGAACCCAATGATAAAAAACCTAATAACACTACGGATAAACAACAAAGCGAATTACTGTGTAGGAACGCTGTTTAAATATCGACTTTCGTTCTCTTTTTCCTTCCGAGGCATTTCAAAGCGGAATATCAACGCAAACGTAACGTTTATGAATTTTTCTCCGCATATATACCCTCCGATTTCAAAAGCGCCGAATCCTTCTCCACTTGATTAATGTCCCATCTTTGCCTTTCATCAAGTTCCTTCATTTAAATCCTTATTAAATCGGACCTCACGCATCGAAACGCACGCCTTTTTTTTTAATATCTCGTGACATTCTCCCGACACTTCCAGCATTACGAATGGGGTCATAAGGGCTGTTTTACAGCTGAGTGGTGAATTTGTAACGGTCTATTCTGCAGACGTGTCTCTATTAGGGTTATCCTCTGGGGGAAAATAGGGCAACCACCAAGAGCTTATTTGCCTACCTGGCTCTGACAAATTGCCTGCGCTAATCAAAGCCGTTGTTTGCACTTGTTTGATTTAGGCAAGTTGTGCGTGGTTTTTTGGCGAAATGGTATCGTGGTGTTTTATTGCTGGCGCAACCCTCGACTTCATAAAAATTCCATAACTTTTTTATTACGTATGGATGCGATTAAGCCCGCCCCACGAAAAGTCGAAAAGGAGAGAGTTGGGGCTCTTAGAAGTCGTTATTTCAGGGGATCGTCTTACATTAGATTAGTACGAAGAAGTTCGGTTATTATTGAATTAGGATACAATAGGACGGGATAACGTGGTGAGGAGTGACGGAGATGAAGTTGTGTGGTTGGCGGTATTGATTTGTTTGAGTTGCGAGAAAAACAAAAAGTGTGAAGTTGTTATTCGGTTTTTACTTTAGACAAACAGATTTTTGGGAAAAAATTGAATTTTTCATTTTTGGGATTTTCGGTTTCCTAATTTTGAATTTTCGATTTTTTAATTTTTCGATTTATTTTTGGTTTTCCGATTTTTGAGTTTCTCGATTTTTATAATTTTTCCAAGTTTTCATTTTATACTTTTTCATTTTTAGTTTTTCAATTTCACAATTTGCGGCGTACGGACCGAACGAAAACGAGAAAAAAGAAGTAAAAGACAAATTCTGGAAGAAGAAAAATACAACAAATACAAGCAGCAAAGAAATATAGTAAAGAACATGGTGAAGGAAGCCAAAAACAAAGCCTGGCAAGAATTTGGAGAAAAACTTGAAACTAACAGCAAAACCAACCAGAAACTTTTCTACAAAGTACTAAAGACACTAAGGAAAGGAAAAACAGCAAGAGCTGAAACTATTAAAGGAGTAGATGGAAACATAATAACGAAAACAGAGGAAGTAATGGAAAGATGGCGGCAGTATTTCCAAGAACTATTAGGGGCTAAAGCAAACAAGAGAAATACAGACAAAGTAGAAGAAAGAGGCATAGATGAACTGAGAGAAGACCAAGAAGAAGAAAGTAATGGAATAACAAAGGAAGAATTAGAGTGGGCGATAAAAAAGATAAAAGTGGGAAAGTCCCCCGGACATGACAAGATTACGGCAGACATGGTTAAGAAGATGGGAAACGAGGGGAAAATAATGATGTTAGAGCTGTACAATAGATTATGGAAAGAGGAGAAGATTCCTGATGATTGGGAGATAGGACAAATAGTGCCGATTCATAAAAAAGGCGATAATAAACAATGCAACAATTATAGAGGCATAACCTTGTTAAGTATACCATTAAAAATCTACGAAATAATTTTGGAGGAAAAATTAAAGAAAAAGATAGAACCCAGTTTGTTAGAGGCACAAAGCGGATTCCGCAAAGGCAGGAGTGTACAAGATCATATCTTTACACTCAAACAAGTAATAACAAAAACAGTGGAATATAACAAAAAAGCCTTTATAGCATATATAGATTTGGAAAAGGCATTTGACAAAGTCCCGAGAGAAGAAGTATGGAACGCCTTAAACAAGCGGGACGTTAACCCAAAGCTGATAAAAGTAATAAAAAGCTTATATAAAAACACCAGGAATTATGTAGTAAGTAATAACAATGTATCACAAGAATTCAAGACATATGAGGGATTGAGACAAGGAGGCGTCATGAGCCCAGCACTCTTTACAGTATTCATTGATGAAATCATGAGGAACTGCCGCAACAACGTCAAGAAATTACACGTAGGATACAGAGAAATGCTACCTGTCTACATATCCGAATGCGCATTTGCAGACGATATAGTAATATTCGCGGGAAGCGAAAGAGACTTACAAAGGAATTTAAGTATATGGGATGAAGAACTAACTAGAAAGAAAATGAAAATAAATGTAGAAAAAACTAAAGTAATGGCAATAGGTAAGCAAACAAAACAAATAAACATAAGTATAAATGGAAGGAAGCTAGAACAAGTAAAACATTTCAACTATTTGGGGGTAACAATAGACGATACAGGGAGACAAGAGGCAGATATTACAGAAAGAATCGAAAAATGTAACAAACTATACTACGCAATCAATAACACATTCATAAACAAAAGGGAAATAAGCCAGAAAACAAAAATGAGTGTATATAAAACGATATACCTACCTACTTTAACGTATGGATGCGAGACGTGGGTTTTATCACAAAAAATGAAAAGCAGACTAGAAGCGAACGAAATGAAATATCTAAGACGAGTCATAGGAGTAACGTTAAGAGATCATATAAGAAGTAGCCAAATAAGAGAACAATTACAAAGCAAAAAACTGATGGACGCAATAGAAAACAAACAATTAAGTTGGTGGGGACATGTACAGAGAATGAATGCAGATAGAGCCGCTAAACAAGTATGGCAAGCAAAAGTACAAGGAAGAAGAAGCAGAGGAAGACCCCAAGAGACATGGAACAACACAATACAAAAAAGTCTACGCAAGAGAGGGAAAACATGGATAGAAGCGAAAGAAATGGCAAGAAATAAGAAAGAGTGGGGTAAATTTGTGCACGGGGAAGAGTGGAATACCTAATAATATTAATTTAATTACAATGTATTTATTTAGTTTGTAACCCTACACCGAAAGGTAGATGGGAGTTGATTATATATATATATTTCACAATTTTTGAAAAATCGAAAAATTGGAAAACCCAAAAAAATTGTAAAATCGAAAAATTATAGAATCGAAACGCTGAAACATCGAAAAATTGAAAAGATGAATAAATGAAAAAGTTTTTAATTCGGAAAAAAGAGAAAACTTGAAACTTATAGTTATTAATTACATATTTGAAATGAAAATAACAAAAATTGTAAATCAAAAATTGAACAAACGTAAAACTGAAATATCGAGAAACTGAAAAATCTAAAATTGAATTGAAAAGAACAATTTTAAAATCAGATAAATTTGAAAAACCGAAAAGTTGAAAAATGAATAAAATAAATAACCGAAAGCAAAAATTGAAGAAACGAAAAATTTGAAACTCGTGAAACTCCAAATCGAGAAATTGCAAATCTAAAAATTGAAACATGCAAAGTTTGGAAAATCGAAAAACTGGAAATTTTTAAATTTTGTATTGTAATTTTTCGGAGTTCCAATTTTTCATTTCATTTTGATGACGTCAGCCCAAGATTTTGCAAATGAATCCTGTTTAAAATATCCAAAATAGGATGAGACTATACTTGTGATTTATCATTCCATTCATATTTTTTAGTTTTGCTTATAGGGAGTGTCTCAAAAAAATTAATCACTGAGTCAGTTTATTTTATTGATTGAATCAAGAATTGCACAACTGAATTTTGAAATATTGCAGGCGTTTTGAAGTTACTGTTTGACATGATACGTTTTTAATCAAAATATATCTGTTTATCAAGCCCAAAAAACTTGATGCAGTCAACTCAAGAATTTGCCGAATAAATCCCATCTAAAATGTGCAAATTATCATTGCATTCATATTTTTTATTTTATTTGACATAATTAATATAATTCATAATGTTCAAATATGATAACTATTAATGTGATAATTAAACCGAAAACCATTTTCCTAAGAACACGAGGTTAGCAAAAACAAATTAGTTTGTTTAAACATTGTTAAATTAACCCCGAACAATTTTTGAGCGAAAATATGAAAAATAATTTTTGCAATCTCTTCGTGACGTAGGATGACGTCACTGTCACGTGAGCTACCTGATAAAAGGTCACATTTTTCGGTCCTCTGTGTTTAGTTTTGATTTCGGTTTGGTGGCAGCAACATCAGAGTCCGTTTTGGCTTAAAAGTAGGGCTCTTTTCACGAATTTCTAATTTATTATTGATAAATATTAGTGAAAATGTGTTGTATTAGTACTGTGAACACGAACGAACATGGATATTTTTCCGAAAAGGACCGAAAACAGGGTAAGTACGACTTCAGTTTTAATTTATCGGATTCCGTGATTCGTTCACTCGACAATGTTTAAATTTTGGGAAAATTTTCGAAACGATTGAAGTCGGTTGGATTATTGAAGTCGGTTGGATTATTAAAGTCTGGTAGGAATTGAGTGAAATTCGTAAATTTCTGAAAATCTGCACGAGAGTCATGATTTCTCAGGAAAGAAAGGTAGACTTGTACTATTTTTGCAGGAATTGATAAGAATATTTAAATCTTGTAATTTTTGAAACTTGGCTCGAATTTTTGAGCTTCTTCTGAATTGTTGCTGACCTTTGCAACTTTTGAAGGAAATGAGCGAAGTTTTCAATTTTTGCAGGAATTGATAAGAATATTATTTAATTCTTGTAATTTTTGAAATTTAGCTCGAATTTTTGAGCTTCTTCTGAATTGTTGCTGACATTTGCAACTTTTGAAGGAAATGAGCGAAGTTTTCAATTTTTGCAGGAATTGATAAGAATATTATTTAAATCTTGTAATTTTTTAAACTTAGCTCGAATTTTTGAGCTTCTTCTGAACATTTGCAACTTTTGAAAGAAATGAGCCAAGTTTGCAATGTCTGAAATAGGTTTTGTGTGACATTGGTGAATTCTCAGAAGAGAATTGTGCCATTTTTGCATGAATTTACAACTTCTGCAGGAATTGAGCGAAATTCGGAAATTTCTGATATTTTTACATGAAATTCGTAATTTTTCAAATTCCGCTATTTTTGTTCTCGTAATTTTTGAAGTTTGGGGACCTTCAAGTGTTGGAATTTTTGAAGTGGAGGACTTTAAATTTGCAATTTTTTAAGTCTCTTAGTTTTTCAAACGTTTTTTAATTTCGTCTAAATTTTTACTTGCATTTGCAACCTCTGCAGGATTTGAACGAAATTTGCAATTTCTGAAATTCGTGATTTCTCTTAAAAGGGGAACTTTTACTTTTTGGAGGAATTTCCCTTTTTTGCAGGAATTTAGGGAATGTTGTGAATTTCTGAAACGTTTTTGCAGGACCTTCGCGATTTCTGAAATGGGATGATATTTTACGTTTTTTGCAGACATTGAGATGAATTTTTAGGTCTTGTGATTTTTGAAGTTGAGTCCCTTGAATTTTCAATTATTGCAGGAATTGAGTGTAATTCGCAAATTTCTGGAAATCTTGGCACGACACTCATAATTCTATTAAAGATAGACTTCCAGTAATTTTGCAGGAATTGATAAGAATTTTTAAGTCTTGTAATTTTTGAAGCTTAAGTAGCTGGAATTTTTGAGTTTCTTCTGAATTATTGCTGATATTTACAACTTTTGTAGGAAATGAGCGAAGTTTGCAATTTCTGAAATAGGTTTTGTGTGACACTGGTGATTTCTGGTGATTTCTCAAAAAAAGGGAGACTTTCGCCGGTTTTGCAGGAATTTACCACTTTTGCAGGAAATGAGTGAAAATGACAAACATCTATTTGAACGTTTTTCCAATTTTTGAGACGTTTTTGCAGGACCTTCGTGTTTTCTCAAATAGGATAAGATTTTACAATTGTTGCAGACATTGAAACGAATTTTTAAGTCTTGTAATTTTTGAAGTTGAGGACTTTGAATTTTCAATTAATGCAGGAATTGAGCGAAATTCGCATATTTCTGATTTTTTTTTAAATACTTTTGCAGGAACTGACAAGGATTTTAAGTCTTTTAATTTCTCAAGTTCAAAGTCTTGAAATTTTTGAATTTCCTCTAAATTTTTACTCGCATTTACAACTTTTGCGGGAATTGAGCGAAATTTGCAATTGCTTAAATTGGCTTTGTAGGACATTGGTGATGTCTCAGAGAAGGACGTTACAAGTGTTGCAGGAATTGGGTGAAATTTGTAACTTTCTGGAGCATTTTTTGTATGACATTCGTGATTTTTCAGGGAGGGTGAAGTTTTACAATTTTTGCAGAAATTGACACGTATTTCGAAGCTGAATTTCGCAGGAATTGTTTGAAATTTATAAATTCTGATAATACTTTTCTCTCAAATATGTTTCTATGCTAGTGTTACATTAATTGATTAGTAATTAAATTAATTTTTAATTTAGTAATATTATCTCCAGTTTTTGAAATTATTGCAGGAATTGGACCGAATTCTCAAATATCTGAAATTGTTTCTGAAAAACACTCATGAATCCTTAGAAAATATAAATTTTCACTGTTTGCAGGAATTGATAAGAATTTTTAAATCTTGTAATTTTCAGAAGCCCAAAGATCTGCGGTTTTTCGACTCATTCTTGTAAATATTTTTTTCATTTAAAATTTTTGCATGAATTGAGAAAAATTCGTCAATTTTGGAAATTGTTTTTGGTGACTTTTCAGAAAAGGTAGACTTTCCTACTTTTGAAGGAATTGACAAGAATTTTTAAATCGTAATTTTTGAAGCTTGAAAACCTGCAATATTTGGATCCTCGTAAATTTTTGTTGACAATTTTTGCAGGAATTGATGGAAATTTGCAAATTCTGAAATTGCTTAGGGTAGATTTTTACTGTTGTTGCAGGAATTGACAAAAAATTTTAATCTCTTAATTTTTTGAAGCCAAAGTCCTGGAGTTTTCGAGCATCTTCTAAATTTGTGCTTACATTTACAGCTTTTGCAGGAATTCATACGAATTTCTAAGTTCCATAATTTTTTAAGCCGAATGACTTTCAATTCTTGTGTATTTCTCACAAATATTTGCTTAGATTTGCAATGATTGCAGGAATTGAACGTAATTCTCAAATATCTGAATTGTTTTTGCAAAATACTCATGAATTCTCAGAAAAGTTACGCTTTTAAAATTTTTGCAGAAATTGACAAGAATTTTTAAAAGTTTCATAATTTTCGAAGCGTAAGAGCCGGTAATTTTTGAATCCTTATCGTAAATATTTGTTTACATTTACTATTTTTGCAGAAATTGAGCGAAATTTGCAAATATTCTGAATCTCACCAAAGATTCGTGATTTATCAAAGAGGATGGCCTTTTACAATTGTTGCAGGAATTGAGCGAAATTAGTAAATTTCTGAAATCATTGTTTTTACGCAGCATCAATTTTTCGGAAAAGTGGAATTTTACTATTTTTGAAGGAAATGAGCGAAATAGGCAAATTTATGAACGTTTTTTGTATGACATTCGCCATTTCTCAAAGACAATGGGTTTTTACATCTGTTGCAGGAATTGACACGAATTTTTGACGTCATGGGACCTTCAGTTTGCAATTATTGTAGGAATTGAGCCAAATTCGCAAATTTCTGAAATTGTTATTTCATGACATTCATGATTTCTCGGAAAAGGTAGACTTTTACTATTTTTGCAGGAATTGACAAGAATTTTTAACTCTCTTAATTTTTTAGACTTAATGATCTGATGATTTCTCAGAAAATGCAGACTTTAACTATTGTTGCAGGAATTGGCAAAAATTTGTAACTCTTAATTTTTCAAGGACCTGAATTTTTGAGTGTCTTCTAAATTGTTGCTTGCATTTACAACTTTTGCTAGAATCGAACGAAATTTGCAATTTGTGATTGATGATTTCTCAGAGAAGGGGCTCCTCGGAACTTTTTACAGAAATTGAGCGAAATTTGCAAATTACTGAATTTGACGCAAAGATTCGTGATTCATCGATGAGGGTGACCTTTTATAATTTTGCACAAATTCACACTAATTTCTAAGCCCTGTAATTTTTTAAATTTGAAGACCGTCAATTTCCAATCATTGCAGGAATTAAGCGAAATTAGTAAATTTCTGAAATCATTTAAAATCATTGCATTTACACAACATTCATGATTTTTCAGAAAATGTGGAATTTTACTGTTTTTGTAGGAATTTACTACTTTTGCAGGAAATGGGCGAAATTAGCAAATTCTCAAAGACGATGGCCTTTTACAATTGGTGCAGGAATTGATACGAATTTTTGAAGTTCGGGGACCTTTGATTTGCAATTATTGTAGGAATTTAGCGAAGTTTGCAAATTTCTGAAATTGTAATTTCATGACATTTATGATTTCTTGGGAAAGGTGGACTATTTACTATTTTTACAGGAATTGACAAGAATTTTTAAGTCTCTTAATTTTGGAAGCTTAATGGAGTAACTGAATTTCTTCTGAATTTTTGCTGCCATTCACACCTTTAGAAGGAATTGAGCGAAATTTACAATTTCTGAAATTTTGTCTTACATTGGTGATTTCTCACAAAAGGGGGACTACTTTTTTGGAGAAATTTACCGTTTTTGCAGGACCTTCACGATTTCTCAAATACAAAATTTACAATTTTTGCAAACATTGAAACGAATTTTTAAATCTTGTAATTTTTTAAGTTGAGTCCCTTGAATTTTCAATTGTTGCAGGAATTGAGTGAAATTCGCAAATTTCTGGAAATCTTTGCAGGACACTCATGATTTCTCTGGAAAGATAGACTTTTACTATTTTTGCAGGAATTGATGAGAATTTTACAATTGTTGCAGACATTGAAACGAATTTTTAAGTCTTGTAATTTTTTAAGTTGAGGACTTTGAATTTTCAATTAATGCAGGAATTGAGCGAAATTCGCATATTTCTGATTTTTTTTTAAATACTTTTGCAGGAACTGACAAGGATTTTAAGTCTTTTAATTTCTCAAGTTCAAAGTCTTGAAATTTTTGAATTTCCTCTAAATTGTTACTTGCATTTACAACTTTTGCGGGAATTGAGCGAAATTTGCAAAACAAAAATTTTAAGAAAGGAAAAACTCAAGAATTAAAATATCAAAAATCGAAAGTTTTTAAATCTTATAACTGAAAAATGGAAAAATTCTAAAATCGTAAAATCAAAAAGTGAAAAAAAATTAAAAATTATACTGATAAAATCAGAACACTGAAAAACCGAAAAATTGAAAAATCGAGAAGCTGAAAAACCTAAAATTGAAAACACGAAATTGAAAAATCATGAATCTGAAAAATCTAAAATTGAAAAAACGAAACAAATCGAAAATCCGAAAAATTTCACATGAAAAAAAAAAGAAAAATAAAATCAGGACATTGAAAAACTAAATGATTGAAAAATAAAGAGAACAAAATCAAAATACCGAAACAGAAAACTGCAAAATCGGAACAAAAATGGCAAATGGAAAATTTAAAGAAATGAAAAATTAAAATTATAATGATATAATAATAATGATTATTAAGCAAAAGAATATACATAGAAGTACAAGAAAATTTTGTAAGCTATACCTAAGGCAAAAAAAAAGAAGAACAGAAGAATTTAAATCCAACTTAAACATAATTAACTAAGAAAACGCACAAAGTAGAAAAAAACAGTACTATTTTTACAGCACAAAACAAGAGAAAATGCAGCAATAACTAGGACACTTCGAAGAGATAAGATTTCTAATTAACAAAGTATTTCTTTAGTTTATTTTGAAATTTGTTTATCAAACGCACAGAAGCAGAGACAGAATACAACTCATTAAAAATTCTAATACCTACTGTAAGTAAATTACCTTTCAAAAAGAGACGTGAAAAACCTTCATCGATAATCTCTGGATAAATTCTGTCGAAATAACTTTTGATCAATTTTTTTACATAACAAATTAGAAATTTCAGACACAACAAGCGCCTATAAAATAATTTCCCCTATTCAAAGAAAAATCCCATTTATTCGATAAAATAATTATGTTTCATCGAAGACCTTCACTACGTGCTCCGGCATACTAATTACCCCTTGGCCAGATAATGATAAATGTTAACCACAAACTGCTTTCGCGTTTAATAAGCCTCTAATAAGCAGAACGTGATGGATTCCGGCTTCTTTACAAGCCGCTGGACCGTAACACAAAAATTCCTCATATACGACGAGCTGGCCAAAGCGACCCTTTGTCCTAATGACGCAATTACCCTCCGTCCGCCCCAAGGAACACTCATTTCGGGGCTCCCGACCAGGTGGTCCTTGTAAAGAAATCGGGAGTCACGCAACAGCCGGTCGGAGGTCCCCATAATTTATACAACTGCTAAGCAGACGTCTTCGGCATCCCGTCGAGACGGGACGCTAATTACGGGCCCCGAATTCGAACCATTCCGCCCCCGCATCCTCCGAAAAAGTCCCAAAATTCCCGACCAATTAACCGCTTTTCGCGTTTCGGCTCGTTTTAAGTCGGCCTTAATTGATTCATTGGCCGGAATAAATCGGGGCTTTGAAGTGCCGCCGCTTTTTCTGCTGGTGCTTCTTTTTTCTATGGTAATCTTGTTGCTCGTGCCGTTTCCGCCGATTCTTTTTTGCGATGGTTCTCGGTTGTATGTAAATCGGTGTAGAGAGAGGGAATCGATGTCGGAATTCGAGAACGTCACCTGCTAACTTCCTACGTTCATAATTTATCATTGGCCTTTGTTTCGGGGTTACGTGCATACAAAAATGGTCAGCTATTGATCAGGTTGAAGGGGTAATGGGTCAAATGACGCTGATTTATCGGAAGGGTGGAGGGGGGTGTTTGATGTTGACGGAATTGTTGAAAATCGAACCGATTATAGAGAGTTTTTGAGGGTAAAAGTTAGTTGTCACATAAAAATTCGAATTTGAAATCGATTTTTTCGAAAATCTTGAACACGCTAGATTTTTGGAATCACGAACTCGAGATCTATATTCCAGAATTTTTTGTGAATTTTAGGCAACTTTTCCAAATTTTGACTTTTCAATATGAATTATTCCCTTTTTGTCAAAAGTTGCAGTTGCAGTTTCGACAATTACCTAAAGCGATTTTCGAAAATGGTCAAGATTTCTCGAAATTTTGGAAAAGTTGCCTAAAGATCCACAAAAAATTCTGGGATATATATAAATTTGCAAATTTTATTCAATTCCTGCAATAAGCGGAAAGTGGAGGTCTCCAAACTTCAAAAATTACGAGTTAATTAATTTGCATTAATTCCTCCCACAATTATAAATGTAAACAAATATTTATAGCGACTCAAAAATTACCAGATAAAAATTGTTGTCAATTCACTCAAAAATAGGAAGTCACCAAAGTCAATTTCCGAAAATTTGCTAATTTTTCTCAATTCATGCAAAAATTGTAAACAAAATTTACAAGAATGATCCAATTACGGTCCTTACGCTTCGAAAATTATGAAACTTTAAAAATTCTTGTCAATTTCTGCAAAAATATTAAAAGTGTAACTTTTCTGAAAATTCATGAGTATTTTGCAAAAACAATTTCACATATTTGAGAATTACGTTCAATTTCTGCAATCATTGCAAATCTAAGAAAATATTTGTGAGAAATACACAAGAATTGAAGGTCATTCGGCTTAAAATATTATGGAACTTAGAAATTCGAATGAATTCCTGCAAAAGCTGTAAAAGTAAGCACAAATTTAAAGATACTCGAAAATTCCAGGACTTTGGCTTCAAAAAATTACGAGATTTAAAATGTTTTGTCAATTCCTGCAACAACAGTAAAAATATACCCTAAGCAGTTTCAGAATTTGCAAATTTCCATCAATTCCTGCAAAAATTGTCAACGAAAATTTACGAGGATTCAAATATTGCGGGTTTTCAAGCTTCAAAATTACGACTTAAAAATTCTTGACAATTCCTTCAAAAATAGGAAAGTCTACCTTTACTGAAAAGTCATCAGAAACAATTTCCAAAATTTGCGAGTTTTTCTCAATTCATGTAAAAATTGTAAACGTAATTTTTTTTTACAAGAATGACTCGAAAAACCGCAGATCTTTGGGCTTCTGAAAATTACAAGATTGAAAAATTCGTATCAATTTCTGCAAAAACAGTGAAAGTGTATCTTTTCCAAGGATTCACGAGTGTTTTTCAGAAACAATTTCAGATATTTGAGAATTCGAGCCAATTCCTGCAATAATTTCAAAAACTGGAAATACTTCAAGAAATATTACAAAATTAAAAATTAATTTAATTACTAATCAACTAATATGACACTAGTATAGAAACATATTTGAGAGAAAAGTGTTATCGGAATTTATAAATTTCAAACAATTCCTGCAAAATTCAGCTTCAAAATACGTGTCAATTTCTGCAAAAATTGTAAAACTTCACCCTCCCTGAAAAATCACGAATGTCATACAAAAAATGCTCCAGAAAGTTACAAATTTCACTCAATTCCTGCAAAAATTGTAACGTCCTTCTCTGAGAAATCACCAATGTCATACAAAGCCAATTTAAGCAATTGCAAATTTCGCTCAATTCCCGCAGAAGTTGTAAATGCAAGTAACAATTTAGAAGAAATTCAAAAATTTCAAGACTTTGAACTTGAGAAATTAAAAGACTTAAAATCCTTGTCAGTTCCTGCAAAAGTATTTAAAAAAAAAATCAGAAATATGCGAATTTCGCTCAATTCTTGCAATAATTGAAAATTCAAAGTCCTCAAGTTCAAAAATTACAAGAGTTAAAAATTAGTTTCAATGTCTGCAACAATTGTAAAATCTTATCCTATTTGAGAAAACACGAAGGTTCTGCAAAAACGTCTCAAAAATTGGAAAAACGTTCAAATAGATATTTGTCATTTTCACTCATTTCCTGCAAAAGTAGCAAATTCCTGCAAAAACGGCGAAAGTCTCCCTTTTTTTTGAGAAATCACCAGTGTCACACAAAACCTATTTCAGAAATTGCAAACTTCGCTCATTTTCTTCAAAAGTTGTAAATGTCAGCAATAATTCAGAAGAAACTCAAAAATTCCAGCTACTTAAGCTTCAAAAATTACAAGACTTAAAAATTCTTATCAATTCCTGCAAAAATACTGGAAGTCTATCTTTAATAGAATTATGAGTGTCGTGCCAAGATTTCCAGAAATTTGCGAATTACACTCAATTCCTGCAATAATTGAAAATTCAAAAATCACAAGACTTAAAAATTCATTTCAATGTCTGCAAAAATCGTAAAATGTCATCCTATTTCAGAAATCGCCAAGGTCCTGCAAAAACGTTTCAGAAATTCACAACATTCCCTAAATTCCTACAAGAAAGGGAAATTCCTCCAAAGAGTAAAAGTCCCCCTTTTCTGAGAAATCTCCATTTTCAGAAATTGCAAATTTCGTTCAAATCCTGCAGAGGTTGCAAATGCAAGTAAAAATTTAGACGGAATTCAAAACTCCAGATTATTAAGCTTGAAAAACTAAGAGATTTAAAAAATTGCAAATTTAAAGTCCGTAACTTCAAAAATTCCAACACTTGAAGGTCCCCAAACTTCAAAAATTAAGAGAACAAAAATAGTGGAATTTGAAAAATTACGATTTTCACGTAAAAACATCAGAAAGTTCCGAATTTCGCTCAAGTCCTGCAAAAGTTGTAAATTCCTGCAAAAATGGCACAATTCTCTTCTGAGAATTCACCATGTCACACAAAACCTATTTCAGACATTGCAAACTTCGCTCATTTCTTTCAAAAATTGTAAATGTCACCAATTATTCAGAAGAAACTCAAAAATTCCAGCTATTGAAGCTTCAAAAATTACAGACACTTAAAAATGCAATTCGTGCAAAAATAGTAAAAGTCCTGAGAAATCATGAGTGTCGAGCAAAGATTTTCAGAAATTTGTGAATTTCGCTCAATTCTTGCAAAAGTTGTAAATTACTGCAAAAATAATAAAAGTCCCCCTTTTCTGAAAAATCACCAGAGTCGCAGAAAACCTGTTTCAGAAATTGCAAACTTCGCTCATTTCCTTCAAAAGTTGCAAATGTCAGCAACAATTCAGAAGAAATTCAAAAATTCCAAGTATTTAAGTTTAAAAAATTACACGACTTAAAAATTCTTATCAATTCCTGCAAAAATAGTAAAAGTCTATCTCTTCTGAGAAATCATGAGTGTCGTGCAATGATTTCCAGAAATTTGTGAATTATACTCAATTCCTGCAATAACTGAAAATTCAAAAATTACAAGACTTAAAAATTCATTTCAGAAATCGCGAAGGTCCTGCAAAAAAACGTTTCAGAAATTCACAACATTCCCTAAATTCCTGCAAGAAAAGGAAATTCCTCCAAAAAATAAAAGTTTCCCTTTTATGAGAAATCACCAATTTCAGAAATTGCAATTTCGTTCAAATCCTGCAGAGATTGTAAATGCCAGTAAAAATTCAGACGAAATTCAAAAACTCCAGATTATTAAGCTTGAAAAACTAAGAGTCCTCAACTTCAAAATCCAAAACTTCAAGGTCCCCAAACTTCAAAAATTAAGATAACAAAAATAGTGGAATTTGAAAAATTACAAATTTCACGTAAAAACATCAGAAAGTTCCGAATTTCGCTCAATTCCTGCAAAAGTTGTAAATTCCCGCAAAAATGGCACAATTCTCTTCAAACTTGCTCATTTCTTTCAAAAGTTGTAAATGTCAACAACTATTCAGAACTCAAAAATTCCAGCTATTTAAGCTTCAAAAATTACAGAGACTTAGCAATTTTAGAAGAAATTTCAATTACTTATCTTTATCATGCAAAAAATGCTTCAGAAATGTGGAAATTTCGCTCAATTCCTGCAAAAGCTGTAAATGTACCTATATGTACACAAATTTAGAAGAAACTCGAAAACTCCAGGACTTAAAAATTCTTGTCAATTCCTGCAACAACAGTAAAAGTCTACCCTTTCTGAGGAATCATGAATTTTGTGCAAAACAATTTCGGAATTTTGCAAATTTCCATCAATTCTTGCAGAAATTGTCAACAAAAATGTATGAGAACCCAAATATTGCAGATTTTCAAGCTTCAAAAATTACGACTTAAAAATACTTGTAAATTCCTTCAAAAATAGGAAAGTCTACCTTTTCTGTAGTCACCAAAAACAATTTTCAAAATTTGCGAATTTTTCTCCATTCATGCAAAAATTGTAAATGTAAAATTTTTTTACAAGAATGATCCGAAAAACCGCAGATCTTTGGGCTTCTGAAAATTACAAGATTTAAAAATTCTTATCAATTTCTGCAAAAACAGTGAAAGTGTATCTTTTCTAAGGATTCACGAGTGTTTTTCAGAAACAATTTCACATATGTATTTGAGAATTCCGTCCAATTCCTGCAATAATTTCAAAAACTGGAAATATTACAAAATTAAAAATTAATTTAATTACTAATCAATTAATATAACACTAGTACAGAAACATATTTGAGGGAAAAGTATAATTATCGGAATTTATAAATTTCAAGCAATTCCTGCAAAATTCAGCTTCGAAATACGTGTCAATTTCTCCAAAAATTGTAAAACTTCACTCTCCCTGAAAAATCACGAATGTCATACAAAAAATGCTTCAGAAAGTTACAAATTTGACTCAATTCCTGCAAAAATTGTAAAGTCCCCCTTCTCTGAGAAATCATCAATGTCATACAAAGCCAATTTCAACAATTGCAAATTTCGCTCAATACCCGTAAAAGTTGCAAATGCAAGCAACAATTTAGAAGAGACCCAAAAATTTCAGGACTTTGAGTTTGAGAAAGAGAGTTAAAAATTCATGTCAGTTCCTGCAAAATTAAAAAAAAAACCAGAAATTTGCGAATAATTAAATATAACTAAAAAAATCGAATTATTTCAAAGTCGAGAAACTGAAAAGTTGTATAAATTAAAGTCGAAAAAACTAAAAATTGGGAAATCAAAAAATGATAAAGTCGAAATAAAATAAAAAAATCGAAAAATTGTAAGATTGAGAAATTGAAAAATTAAAACTTGAGAAAACTGAAAAATCAAAAAACTGAAAATTGGAAAATCAAAAATAAGAATCAAAAACTTGAATAATTGAACAAACGAAAAATTGAAAAAAAATGTAAAATTGAGAAATTGAAAAGTGAAAACTTGCAAAATTAGAAGAACGAACAATTGAAAAATCGAAAAATTAAAAATTGAGAAACTTAAAAATCGCAAAACGAAATATCGAAAAAATGCAAAATTGAAAAATTCCAAATCCAAACAGAAATACAAAATTGAAAAACTGAAAAAATTAAAGTTGAAAAAATGAAAAATTGTTAAATCAAAAAGTGATAAAGTTGAAGAAAAAGAAAACACGAAAAATTGTGATCAAAAATTGTAAAAATCGAAAAATTAAAAAATTAAAAATTGAGAAAATGAAAAACCAAGTTAAAAACTTGAAATATTGAAAAAAAAATGTGAAATTGAGAAATCGAAAATTAAAAACTTGGAAAATTAAAAGAATGAAAAATAAAAACTGAAAAATTTGAAAGTCGAGAAATTAAAAAACTGAGAAAATCAAAGTTAAAAAAAAAAAACAAAAAATTGTGAAATCAATAGATGATAAAATCGAACAAAGAGAAAAAAAAAAACGAAAAATTAAGGAAATGAAAACTACAAATTAGGAACTTGAAAAATTAAAGAAACGAACAATAAAAAATTGAGAAACTAAAAAATTGAAAAAACAAAGAGTTTGCAAATGGAATTATCTTTAAATTTTTTTCCTTTGAGAAATTTTGAGGTTTCGGAGATTTGCGAATTTTGCCCAATTCCTGCAACAAATTGTAAATGTAAGAAATACTCAAAGATTGAAGGTCCTTCAGCCTCTAAGATCACGAGACCTTAAAATTCGTGATAATTTCTACAAAAACTTGTAAAAGTTCACCCTCCCTGAAAAATCACGAATGTCATACAAAAAATGCTTCAGAAAGTTACAAACTTCACTCAATTCCTGCAAAAATTATGAAGTCCCCCTTCTCTGAGAAATCATCAATGTCATACAAAGCCAATTTAAACAATTGCAAATTTTGCTCAATTCCCGTAAAAGTTGCAAATGCAAGAGACCCAAAAATTTCGCTTAATTCCTGCATTAATTGAAAATTCAAAGTCATCAACTTTAAAAATTACAAGATTTTAAAATTCGTTTCCATCTCAAATCTCATCCTATTTGAGAAATCCCGAAGGTCCTGCAAAAACGTTCAACCATTTGTCAATTTCACTCATTTCCTGCAAAAGTCGTAAATTCGTGCGAAAATATTAAAATTCCACCTTTTCTGAAAAATCATGGGTGTTGTGGAAAAACAATGATTTTAGAAATTTACTAATTCCGCTCAATTCCTGCAATGATTGGAAATTGAAGGTCTTCAAACTTCAAAAATTGAAAGGCTTAGAAATTAGTGTCGATTCCTGCAAAAATAGTAAATGTAAACAAATATTTACAAATTACCGATCTTTACACTTCGAAAATTATGAAACTTAAAAATTCTTGTCAATTTCTGCAAAAATATTTTTAAAAGTCTAACTTTCCTGGGGATTCATGAATGTTTTGCAAAACGATTACAGATATATGCGAAATATGGTCAATTCCTGCAATGATTATGGAACTTAGAAACTCGTGTCAATTCCTGCAAAAACTTGATTAACTTTAGATTAAAGTTCAAAGAAACGGGGGAATTCAAAATGTCAAGAAATATAACAAACAAAATTTGGAAAACGGGAAATTGAAAAACTGAAAAAATTAAAGTTGAAAAAACAAAAAATTGTAAAATTGAGAAATGGAAGCATTAAAAGCAACAACTTGAAAAATTGAAGAAACGAAAAATTAAAAATTAAAAAATCGAAGAATTGTAAAATTGAAAAACCTAAGATCAAAAAACGAAAAGTTGTGATATCAAAAAATTGGGCGAGTTTAAATAAATCCAGGTCTTTCGAAAAATTATAATTAAAAGCAATTCTAAAAACGACGAGTGTAAATTTGGGAGAGAATTAATGGGCAAAATTTTGAGATGACGTAATTTTTTGGGAGGAGATAAACGAATAATTTTGATTAATGGTTTACGATACTTGATTGAGATACGATTTCTCTACTTGAAAATGAAATATTAAACGGTTGCAATAAAATCCCCCTACCAAAGTAATTAATAACGTTCGCAACAGATGGCGCCAATAACCCTCAAACATTCACCAGTGGTGTCCGCGCGATCTCACGCTCCGTCCATGAAAAATTCAAAAGTACAAAACAATACAGATTTATTCAGAGATGTGGGCATAGATAGAGCAGATTTACGAGGAGCAGTAGACGAAACTAGTCAACTGCGAACATGCTCAGATAAGTTCCAGATGATTTGTCGTCGTTGTAAATCACCGCTCGGTATTAGGAAACGAATGAAATTTGTATTGCTTTAAAGTGAAAGAGCTCCCACGGATTTTCTCCGACTTTTGTAGAGTTTGAGAATGGCTTAATAGATGATGATGTATGCAGAGATTGAGGTGTTAGAACTAGCGGACGATAACTCATTGGGGAATTGGTCCAGCGCCTACGGAAAGATGACAAGTGCCGATAGTATTGAATTAAGGAATGTTTATTAATGCCATTTTTCGGCGGGAATTTATGGCTTAATTGGGTGTCGAAACGTTGCGCCGGTTGTAATGGGCTTAATAAATAATATTTGGAGATGGAGTAGGCGTGGAATTAAGCCAGTGCAGTGTTAGTACAGTTTCTTCGGATTGTCGTTTCGGTGGACAATCGAGTCTTGGCTTCGCCGGTGTACGAAATTGAGACCACACATCCGACGATTTAATCCCAATCGAAAAATTACCATAACTACGACCCCATGGCTCATCCGCTCTATTACTATGTTAATTCCGTTGATTGTTTTTCCGGCGAGCCACATTTTTCGGAATAATTAATCCACGCCTCCCCTACAAGCCGCTATAGGCCATTTCAATTAAGCGCGACAATGTAGATTCCACCTCGTCATTTACTGTTAGCAACCCTCTTGATGCGTCCTCCCTTCGGAGTAATTAGGCTCGAGAGCTTTTTGTCTACCCAACAACTATCTGCGCTTATATTGTCACGAAGTGCCCGACCATGTGCCGCTCTTATTTATGGTATTTGATACCGAGCGTCGTCTCATTCATGTCCCGGCTTTCACACTCCGTCTATGAACACATGTCCCGGTTAAGTAATTAGCGGGTTTTGCATTAACGCAGAAATTATCGACGATTTCGGAAGCTTTTAGGAGGTTTTTGGGGTGGAATGTATGAAAGTGTAATGGGCTGCGGTCTATTTTGGATGGTGAAGTGACCCAGTTCGGTGGGATAATGGAGGTTGCTATTTGTCATATGTGTGGAAGGGAAAATAAAGCGGCGGCTGTGTGGAGCACGAAAAGTGTTAGCAGGAATTTGGCGTTTTACACTCGTTTGAAATTCCAGAGTTTTATTTTTATTTGAGGACATTTTCCGGGAATTTACACGAATTTTTAACTCGCGTAATTTTCGAACCTTATAATTACCATTTTTGCAGGAATTGACACGAATTTTTATACCTCATAAATTTTGAAGCTTAAATATCTGCATTTTTGACATTTTTTACAGGAATAACATTCGTGATTTCTCAGAGCGGGTGAACTTTCATAATTTGTCCAGAAATCGGCAGGAATTTTTAGTCGGAAGCTGTTTTGCAGGAATTGCTCGAAATTTATGAATTTGTGGAATATATTTCTCTTCCTTTTTGCATAGGCTAGTGTTAAATAATTAAAATTAAATTTAAACGTGGTAATGTTTAATTCAATAAATTTAAATTTTATTTGAGGGCAGGAGTTGACACGAATTTGTAAGTCACGTGATCCTAGAAGCTGAAGGACCATCAATTTCTGAGCATTTCTTACATTTACAATTATTGCAGGAATCGAGCGAAATTCGCAATTTCTCAGAAAACGTAGACTTTTACAATTTTTGCATTAACTGACAAGAATTTTTAAGTCTCTTAATTTTTCAAGCTCAAAGTCCTGAAATTTTTGAGTTTCTTCTAAATTGTTGCTTGTATTTACAACTTTTGCAGAAATTGAGCGAAATTTGCAATTTCTGAAATTGGCTTTGTATAACATTGACTTTGTATGACATTGGTGATTTTTCGGAGAAGGGGACTTTACAAATTTTGCAGGAATTGAGCGAAATTTGAAAACTTCTGAAGCATTTTTGTATGACATTCGTGATGTTTCAGCGAGGGTGAAGTTTTACAATTTTTGTAGAAATTATCACGAAATTTAAAGTCTCGTGATCTTAAAAGCTAAAGGACCTTCAATTTTTGAGTATTTCTTACGAATATTCGCTTACATTTACAGTTATTTCAGGAATGGAGCCAAATTCCCAAATTTCTGAAATTATTTTTGCACAGGGCTCATGATTTCTCAGGAAAGGTAGGCTTTTGCTATTGTTGCAGAAATGGTAAGAATTTTTAAATCTCTTAATTTATGAAGTCAAAGTCCTGGAATTTTTGAGTTTCTTTGAAATTTTTGCTTACATTAACAGGTTTTGCAGGAATTGAGCAAAATTCACAAATCTCCGAAACCTTGTTTGCCTGATTTTCGCAATTTCTCAAAGGAAAAAAATTTAAAGACAATTCCATTTGCAAACTCTTCGACTTTTCAATTTCTTACTTTCTCAATTTTTAATTGTTCGTTTCTTCAATTTTTCAAGTTCTTGATTTTTATCTTTCCATTTCTCCAAATTACAATTTCTTATTTTTGAAGTTTTTAATAATATATAGTTTTCATTTCCATTATTTTTCAATTTTTCATTTTTTCTTTCTCTTCGATTTAATTATCTTTTGCTCATTTTTTCAGTTTTTCAATTTCCGGATTTTCCAAATATTTCGTTTTTCGATTTTTCAATTTTTCATTTTATTGACTTTTTCAATTTCTCGTTCAATTTTTCAAGTGGTTAATTTATAATTTTTCATTTTCTCCTTTTTTAATTTTTCAATTTTTCGATTTTACAATTTTGATATCACAATTTTTCGTTTTCGCATTTTCTTCGATTTTATAATTTTTTGATTTCACAATTTCTCGTTTTTTAACTTTAATCTTTTCAGTTTTTCAATTTCTCGACTTTCAAATTTTTCAGTTTTTATTTTTCGTTCATTTAATTTTCCAAGTTTTTAATTTTCGATTTCCCAACTTTACATTTTTTTTTTCAATTTTTCAAGTTCTTAATTTAGTTTTCCCTTTTTTCAATTTTTAATTTTTCAATTTTTCGATTTTACAAATTTTGATCACAATTTTCCTTTCTTCCAATTTTAATTTTTTTACTTTTTCAATTTCTCGTCTTTCAAATTTTTCAATTTTGTGTTTCTTCAATGTTTCGATTTGCAACTTTTCAATTTTTTAATTTTTCGTTCTTCTAATAATTGTTCAAGTCTCGTAATTTTCGATTTTTCTAGTTTTTGATTTAGTTTTCCATTTTCTCGATTTTTAATTTTTCAATTTTCCGATTTTACAAATTTTGATCACAATTTTTCGTGTTTTCTTTTTCTTCAATTGTATCACTTTTTGATTCCACAATTTTTCAATTTTGCACTTTTTCGATATTTCGTTTTGTGATTTTAAAGTTTCTCAATTTTTAATTTTTCGTTCTTCCAATTTTTCAAGTTTTCACTTTTCAATTTCTCAATTTTACATTTTTTTTCAATTTTGTTCAATTATCCAAGTTCTTGATACTTATTTTTTGATTTTCCAATTTTCAATTTTTTTATCTTTCAATTTCTCGATTTTACAATTTTTTGATAACACAATTTTTCGTTTTTTTTTCTTTTATTTCGACTTTATCATTTTTTGATTTTCCAATTATTACTTTTTTCGACTTTAATTTATACAATTTTTCAGTTTCTCGACTTTGAAATAATTCGATTTTTTTAGTTTCTCAATCTTTAATTTTTCGATTCTTGAATTTTCATTTCTTGCTTTTTATTTTTCGATTTCTCAATTTAATTTTTCAATTTTTCTTTTGTGCAATATTTAGTTTTTCACCTTCCCAATTTTCAATTTTTCAATTTCACGATTTTACAATTTTTCGTTTATTCTTTTTCTTAGATTTTATCTTTTTTTTTTCACAATTTTTCAATTGTAAATTTGTCGACTTACAAATTGTTTCCTTCAATGTTTCGATTTGGAATTATTCAATTTTCCGATTTTTCGATTTTTAATTCAAATTTTAATTTTTCCTTTTTTCAGTTTTTCAATTTCGGGATTTTCGAAATTTTTCGTTTTTCGATTTTTCAATTTTTCATTTTATTGACTTTTTGAATTTCTCGTTCAATTGTTCAAGTACTTAATTTATAATTTTTCATTTTCTCCTTTTTTTATTTTTAAATTTTTTAATTTTGGTATTGCAATTTTTCGTTTTCGCATTTTGTTCGATATTATCATTTTTTGATTTCACAATTTCTCGTTTGTTTAACTTTTCAGTTTTTCAATTTCTCGACTTTCAAATTTTTCAGTTTTTATTTTTCGTTCTTTTAATTTTCCAAGTTTTTAATTTTCTATTTCCCAATTTTACATTTTTTTTTTCAATTTTTCAAGTTCCTAATTTAGTTTTCCATTTTCTCAATTTTTAATTTTTCAATTTTTCGATTTTACAATTTTGCTTTCTTTCAATTTTAATATCCTTAGTTTTTCAATTTCTCGTCTTTCAAATTTTCAAATTTGCGTTTCTTCTTTTTGTTCAACTTTTCAAGTTTTTGATTTCATTTTTCATTTTCTCGATTTTTAATTTTTCAATTTTCCGATTTTCCGATTTTTGATCACAATTTTTCGTGTTTTCTTTTTCTTCAACTTGATCACTTTTTGATTTAACAATTTTTCATTTTTTTCAGCTTTAATTTTTTCAGTTTTTCAATTTTACACTTCTGTTTGGATTTGCAATTTTTCAATTTTGTATTTTTTCGATATTTCGTTTTGCGAGTTTGAAGTTTCTCAATTTTTAATTTTTCGATTTTTCGTTCTTCTAATTTTGCAAGTTTTCACTTTTCAATTTCTCAATTTTACATTTTTTTTTCAATTTTTCAAGTTCCTAATTTAGTTTTCCATTTTCTCAATTTTTAATTTTTCAATTTTTCGATTTTACAATTTTTGATCACAATTTTTCGTCTTTTCTTTTTCTTCAACTTTATCATATTTTAATTTTACAATTTTCCTTTCTTTCAACTTAGTTTTTCAATTTCTCGTCTTTCAAATTTTTCAATTTTGTGTTTCTTCAATGTTTCGATTTGCAACTTTTCATTTTAATAATTTTTCGTTCTTCTAATAATTGTTCAAGTCTCTAATTTTCGATTTAGTTTTCCATTTTCTCGATTTTTTATTTTTCAATTTTCCGATTTTACAAATTTTGATCACAATTTTTCATTTTTTCAGCTTTAATTTTTTCAGTTTTTCAATTTTGTATTTCTGTTTGGATTTGCAATTTTTCAATTTTGCACTTTTTCGATATTTCGTTTTGCGATTTTTAAGTTTCTTAATCTTTAATTTTTGGATTTTTCAATTTTTCGTTCTTCTAATTTTTCAAGTTTTCACTATTCAATTTCTCAATTTTACATTTTTTTTTCAATTTTGCTCAATTATTCAAGTCCTTGATTTTTATTTTTTGATTTTCCATTTTTCAATTTTTTTTTTCAATTTTCTCAAGTTTTAATTTTTCAATTTCTCGATCTTACAATTTTTGGATATCAAAAAGTTTCGATTTTTTCTTTTATTTCGACTTTAACATTTTTTGATTTCTCAATTTAATTTTTGAATTTTTCTTTTGTGCAATATTTTTAATTTATAGTTTTTCACTTTTTTAACTTTTATTTTTTCAGTTTTTCAATTTCTGGATTTTCCAAATTTTTCGTTTTTCGATTTTTCAATTTTGCATTTTATTGACTCTTTCAATTTCTCGTTCAATTTTTAGTACTTAATTTATAATTTTTCATTTCCTCCTTTTTCAATTTTTCAATTTCACGATTTTATAATTTTTTGATATCACAATTTTTCGTTTGTCCTTTTTCTTCAATTCTAAATTTCTCGACTTACAAATTGTTTTCAATTTTGGGTTTCTTCAGTGTTTCGATTTGGAGTTTTTCAATTTTGCGAGTTTTTGATTTTTAATTTTTCCGTTTTTCAATGTTTCAAGTTCTTGATTTTTATTTTTCGATTTTTCAATTTCCTCAAGTTTTAATTTCAATTTCTCGATTTTACAATCACAGTTTTTTGTTTTATCTTTTTCTTCGAATTTATCATTTCACAATTTTTCGTTTTTTCAACTTGTAATTTTTCCAATTTTTTAATTTTCGTTTCTTCAGTTTTCAAGTCTTTGATTTTTAGTTTTCGATTTCTCAGTCTCATAATTTTTGTATTTTTATTTTTCAATTTTTCGTTTGTTTAGTGTTTCAGGTTCTTAATTATATAATAAATGTTTTTCATTTTCTCAAGTTTTGATTTTTCAATTTTTGGATTTCACTATTTTTTGATTACACAATATCTCGTTTTTTTCGATTTTATAATTTTTTGATTTCATAATATTGTCTGTACCCAGCAGCGAGAGGTATTAAGCTTCTCCGCCTCCTCTTTACGGGTTTCCATAATCCCATAAACACTTAGGTATATAGAATAAAGTGGACAGGGACTAAGATTTCGTGGTTTGAAAGTTTTGAACCCGTCGTCGATTATTTTCTCTTTAATAATCATACGTGCTGTGATGAATTTTTCATTAATTGTCTGATCGAGGGGCGGAGCTTAAATGCAAATTTGATACTTCTCTACAAAAATTTTCCAGTTTAAACATGTGTCAAGTATCTTGTGAAAAGAAGACTACGTAAATCGATAAAAAAACAAAATGTAAGCCCCACCCACCCCTATCTTAATTGTGCTCTAGCTCACAACGAATTAGAAAAATTATTTACAATTGAGAGCCGCGGTGGGTGGGCGGGGCTTAATCTTCTTTTCACAGCAAGATATTTAAAACATGTTTAAAATGGTAAATATTTCTCGGGAAACATGGACTTTATACTTAAGCTCCGCCCTTTGGTCTGGCAACGAATGAAAAATTCATCAGAATTGAGGTTGGGGCCCATAGGTGGGACTTACTTTTTGACTTTTATTTTCTTCACTAATATAGTTTTGACTTCTAGAGTACGAAGAAATAGGTCGTCCGTTTCCGTCTGTCTGTTCGTCTGCCTGTCCGTCGGTCTGTCTGTCTGCCGTCCCGGATTTTTATGAGACAAATAATCTCCAATTGACAAAATTTAAGTATATGACACAAATTTTCTATAATTTTTTAAAAAAGCGGAGCACTTCAAGGGCGAGGGAAGTTCTGTCGAAGTAACCTTGGACTATTTTTTTTTATTATAAATTAGAAGCTATCCTGAACTCAAGTTTGTTAATTTCAAATGATTTTTTTTTTAGTCTTTAAGTTTCCTTCATTGTCTCTCGCGAGAGCTGCGTACTAAATTCAAGACAAAACTCTTTAACCCTCTCGCTATAAAATTATCCGCAATTATCTGTACCGACGTAATACACACCGCCGCCGCCTCTCTCAAATGCAAATTCTTGCATCCGCGCCGCACAGAACTTATGCACGATCGATGCCAAAACACACTCACCCCATTCGACGCGACTTTTACAAAGCTCTCACCTGAAACAAAGCGTTTAATTAAAATTTTTACCCAACTATTCACAACTTTAATGGGTTTGCATCGATTCAAACGTGTTAACATTCGGTGAATAGGACGGGGCCCTGCCTCACTCCACGCTCTCGAACAAACTGGATTTTTATCAGATTAAAATACAATGAGAAATAGTCATACAACGCGCGCTGCAACTACGCGAGTCATGCTAATAACATACGTTAATTATGGCTCTCGGACGGCCGGATTTGCTCCGAACACCTGCTAGTGAGCAGGAAGAACCCGTCGATAGGCCAACAAGTTAATTATGATTAGATTTATGTGCAGCTCAGGGTTATGGTTGAAGCATAGTCGGCTGTGTTTTCTAATTAAGACACGGTGGGGCAGCAACCCTCAAGGAAATAAATACCACTTCATAAGGGTCTAATATAATCGGAGCTCTATTTTGTTCGGACGTTATTACATTCCATTAGGCGGTATTCGGGGTGATGGACGAATTTTCTTATTGGATACCGACTCTGATTAAGGAACGACTAATGAAAAATAAACTGTCGCCCGAATTCCGCCGGGAGATGAATGGGGATCAAGTTAGTAATCCTGACAAATCGTCAATACTTGTAAATCCATCAAACGAAAGCGCTTATCTTTTTGAATAATGATAACAAATGGTGGCGACGAAAAATCGCTGTTCCTAGAATTACGAATTTATTTCCGAGCGTAAGCCAACAAAGTGTAACATAGTCTTGTATTTGTGGTTTATGAATCCGTTGTGATTTTTGTAAAAAAATATCACTACAAAAATTTGATAAGTATGTACCTAGGTATAAATTCTTTAGAGAAATTTTTTTGTTTTTTAATCCGTCCGAGTCTGTAAATCCCAGGCTTAATTTCCACCGACGCAATACACGTGTGTGATGCTAAGAATAAACAAAATAAATCACCAATAGTGGGGCTTAAAATACGGCGGAATGTTGCATTAATTCCGCAAAGTACGCCATCAGCATTAAATCCCTCGTTCGTATTAACTTTTTTTCCTGCACTAACAAGAGAGCGAATTTTTCCATCCCCAATAAATGATACATTCATACATAAAACGCGTCCTCTTCATCCAGGCTTTCAAATAAATAATAATTTATGTAGGAGGTTTTAGCGAAAGGACGTTATTTCGTGTTTTATTCAAGAGCGTTTCGGCGATTTTCTATTTTGGATGAATATGCAACTTGTCGTCAAACTCGGCTTTCCCACCGTAACTAACACTTTTTTTTGCTTCGTTCTTTAACCCCCTGAAGTCACGTCCGACCTCATTTATTATTTCTCGCTCTCGCCAATTTTTCCACCTCGAACGTAGATTTCGCAAAACGCAACGTTGTTTATCTCCTATTGTTTTCCGAACATCCAATAGTAATTTTCTATTTCGGATGCAACATATGTTCAACTGTGGTCGTTTTTTGCGGGTTCCAATATCGCGGTTGTCGATCGTCTTCCAGCGACAAAGTCGGATATTGAAAATCGCGCGCTCCGCCCAACCGACGGGCGAATGCCAATCACGCGGTCTTAAATCGATAAAATCGGGGGGAGGGGCGGGCGAAAGCCAATCAGATCGATTTTATAGCGACAAGAGTTGGCACGGTAATAGTGCGATAATTGGTAAACACGTCGAATCCTTTGATCTTTGATTGGACGCTTTGGAGGGTTAATTAGCGATGCGTTTGGGAATTGACCGCGTTGTTGCGAAATGTCGAATACGAAAAAAAATCACAAAAAGTTTGGCGATTCTCGTTTTCTGACCTATGTCACTGAGTTTTTCATTCATTTTTTTTAGTTTTTCGAAATTTCAGGTTTAAATAAATTTTTGAATTTTTCGGTTTTTAATTTTTCGATCTTTCAGTGTCACAGTTTCTCAACTTTACATTATTATTCCATTCATATTTTTTAGATTTGCATATATGTACAGGGTGACTCAAAAAAAATTAATGAATGCGTAAATTTATTTTATTGATTTAATCAGGAACTACAAAACCGAATGTTTTGAAATTTTGGAGATGTTTAAAAATTATTACAAGCGTAGAAAATTTTGGATCAAAATGTACTTGTTAAGATAAGACTAATTTTGGCAAATGACGTATCCTCTAAGAAAATAGGGTGCAAATCTAAAAAATATGAATGCAATGATAAATCACCAGTAAAAACTCATCATATTGTGCACATTTTGGGTAGAATTTGTTCGGCAAAATTTTGAGATGACGTCATCAATTTCTTGGAGGTAATAAACAGATATATTTTGGTTACATGCTTACAATAACTTTAAAACGTCTCCAAGATTTCAAAGTATTGTATAATTTTTGCAATTCCTGATTTATTCAATACAATAAATTGTTTAATTTTTTTGAGTCACCCTGTACAAGCAAATCTAAAAAATATGAATGCATTAATACATTACACCTATAGACAGATCATTTTTGGCACATTTTAAATAAGATTAATTAAAAAATCGGAAAATTGAAAAATCCCAAAACTGAAATGTCGAAAAATTGAAAAACCGTGAATCGAAAAGTTGAAAAATCGAAATTGAAAAATTTATAAACCGAAAAATTAAACTGTCGAAAAACTGAAGAATCGAAAAATTGAAAAATCGAAAAATCCTGAAATGAAGCATTGAAAAATTGGGTAATAGAAAAGTCAAAAAATCAAAGAAACGCCAAAAATTGACATATTTTAATATCGAAAAATTTTAAGACTCGAAAAACTGAAATATTGAAAAATCGAAAAATAAAAAATCGAGAAATCGAAAATTTGAAGAACTGACAAACTGAAAAATCCTCAAACTAAAATGTCGGAAAATTGGGATATCGAAAAATCTAAAAGCAACAAGTCGAAAAATCGAAACAGAGATATAATGGAAAATTGAAAACTGAAGTATAAAAAAATCGAGAAATCGAAATATATATTTAGCATAGTAACATATTTAAAATAAAAACTAGAAAAATTGGGAAACTAAAAAGTCTAAAATTTTAATTTTTTAATTGATGACGTCACCCCAAAATTTTGCTGGAGAAATCCTATCCTATCCATAAATGTACAAAATATGTTGAGTCTGTTCTTGTGATTTATCATTCCAGTCATATTTTTTGGATTTCCGTATACAGGGTGACTAAAAAAAAAAATCAGTGTATTTCAGGAAGCGAGGGAAGTTCTGCCTAAACAACTTTCGACCAACTTTCCTTCTTCTGGGAAAATTGAGAAACTAAAATCTGAAACCGAAAAATCGAGAAATTGAAAGATCGAGAAATCGAAATTTAAAAACTGACAAACTTACGATTAAAAATTTTGAAAAATCGAAAAATAGAAATAGCAAAAAATTGAAGGAACGAGAAACTGAAACTAAGAAAATTTAGAACCATTAAAGCTGAAAACTTAAAAACTGACAAACTGATGTGTCGAAAAACTGAAAAATGGAAAAATCAAGAAATGTAAAAAAATGAAAAACTTAAAAATCGAAAAACAAAAAAAAATCGTGAAATCAAAAAACTCAAAATTAAAATAATCGAAAAATTGAATTGAAAAAGTAAATAATCGAGAAATCGAAACATCAAAAGCTGGAAAAATTGAAAATTTCAAAAATTTAGAATTTGAAAACGGACAAACTGAAAATAGAAAAACTGGGAAACCCAAAATTTAAAACCTCCAAAAGTCGAAAAATCGATAGATTGAGAAATCAAAACATTAAAAAACTGATTTCTAAAATTTGAAAATACGAAAAATTGAAAATTAGAAATTTCGAAGAACTGGAAAATCGGAAAATCTAAGATTTTAAAAACTGAAAAATCAAAAAATCTAAAAATCGAAAAGACGACAAATTTTAAAAATCGAAAAGCCGAGTTGTCAATGTGAAATTTAAAAACGCAAAAATTTGAAAAATCACTGAATGGAAAAATCAAAAATTCCAAAACTGAAAGGTGGAAATACCGAAGAACTTAAAATTTGAAAAATCGAAACGTCGAAAAATTGAAAAACCGTAGAATCGAAAAGTTGAAAAATCGAAATTAAAACATTTATAAACCGAAAAATTAAAATGTCGAAAAATTGAAGAATCGAAAAATTGAAAAATCGAAAAATTACAAAATCGAAATATCGAAAAACCTGAAATATTGAAAAATCCTGAAATGAAACATTGAAAAATTGAAAAATCTAGGAATTAAAATGTAGAAAAATCAAAAAATTGAAAAATTGGGTAATAGAAAAGTAAAAAAATCAAAGAAACGCCAAAAATTGACATACTGAAATTTCGAAAAATTTTAAGACTCGAAAAACTGAAATATTGAAAAATCGAGAAATCGAAAAATTAAAAATAGAGAAATCGAAAATTTGAAGAATCGACAAACTGAAAAACCCTCAAACTAAAATGTCGGAAAATTGTGAAATCGAAAAATCTAAAAGCAAGAAGTCGAAAAATCGAAACAGAGATATAATGGAAAATTGAAAACTGAAGTATTAAAAAATCGAGAAATCGAAATATATATTTAGCATAATAACATTTTTAAAATAAAAACTAGAAAAATTGAGAAACTAAAAAGTCTAAAATTTTAATTTTTTAAATGATGACGTCACCCCAAAAGTTTGCTGGATAAATCCTCTCCATAAATGTACAAAATATGTTGAGTCTGTACTTGTGATTTATCATTCCATTCATATTTTTTGGATTTCCGTATACAGGGTGACTAAAAAAAAAATCAGTGTATTTCAGGAAGCGAGGGAAGTTCTGCCTAAACAACTTTCGACCAACTTTCCTTCTTCTGGAAAAATTGAGAAACTAAAATCTGAAACCGAAAAATCGAGAAATTGAAAGATCGAGAAATCGAAATTTAAAAACTGAAAAATTTACGATTCAAAATTTTGAAAAATCGAAAAATAGAAATAGCAAAAAATTGAAGGAACGAGAAACTGAAACTAAGAAAATTTAGAACCATTAAAGCTGAAAAATTAAAAACTGACAAACTGAAGTGTCGAAAAACTGAAAAATGGAAAAATCAAGAAATGTAAAAAAATGAAAAACTTAAAAATCGAAAAACAAAAAAAAAATCGTGAAATCAAAAAATTCAAAATTAAAATAATCGAAAAATTGAATTGAAAAATTAAATAATCGAGAAATCGAAACATCAAAAGCTGGAAAAATTGAAAATTTCAAAAATTTAGAATTTGAAAACGGACAAATTGAAAATCGAAAAACTGGGAAACCCAAAATTTAAAACCTCCAGAAGTCGAAAAATCGATAGATTGAGAAATCAAAACATGAAAAAACTGAAATCTAAAATTTGAAAATACGAAAAATTGAAAATTAGAAATTTCGAAGAACTGGAAAATCCGAAAATCTAAGACTTTAAAAACTGAAAAATCAAAAAATCTAAAAATCGAAAAGACGACAAATTTTAAAAATCGAAAAGCCGAGTTGTCAATGTGAAATTTAAAAACGCAAAAATTTGAAAAATCACTGAATGGAAAAATCAAAAATTCCAAAACTGAAAGGTGGAAATACCGAAGAACTTAAAATTTGAAAAATCGAAACGTCGAAAAATTGAAAAACCGTAGAATCGAAAAGTTGAAAAATCGAAATTTAAAAAATTATAAACCGAAAAATTAAAATGTCGAAAAATTGAAGAATCGAAAAATTGAAAAATCGAAAAATTACAAAATCGAAATATCGAAAAACCTGAAATATTGAAAAATCCTGAAATGAAACATTGAAAAATTGAAAAATCTAGGAATTAAAAAGTAGAAAAATCAAAAAATCGAAAAATTGGGTAATAGAAAAGTAAAAAAATCAAAGAAACGCCAAAAATTGACATATTGAAATATCGAAAAATTTTAAGACTCGAAAAACTGAAATATTGAAAAATCGAGAAATCGAAAAATAAAAAAATCGAGAAATCGAAAATTTGAAGAATCGACAAACTGAAAAATCCTCAAACTAAAATGTCGGAAAATTGGGAAATCGATATAATGGAAAATTGAAAAATGAAGTATTACCAAATCGAGAAATCGAAATATACATTTAGTATAATAACATATTTAAAATAAAAACTAGAAAAATTGAGAAACTAAAAAGTCTAAAATTTTAATTTTTTAATTGATGATGTCACCCCAAAATTTTGCTGGGGAAATCCTATCCTATCCATAAATGTACAAAATATGTTGAGTCTGTACTTGTGATTTATCATTCCAGTCATATTTTTTGGATTTCCGTATACAGGGTGACTAAAAAAAAATCTGCGTATTTCAGGAAGCGAGGGAAGTTCTGCCTAAAGAACTTTCGACCAACTTTCCTTCTTCTGGAAAAATTGAGAAACTAAAATCTGAAACCGAAAAATCGAGAAATTGAAAGATCGAGAAATCGAAATTTAAAAACTGAAAAACTTACGATTAAAAATTTTGAAAAATCTAAAAATAGAAATAGCTAAAAATTGAAGGAACGAGAAACTGAAACTAAGAAAATTTAGAACCATTAAAGCTGAAAAATTAAAAACTTACAAACTGAAGTGTCGAAAAACTGAAAAATGGAAAAATCAAGAAATGTAAAAAAATGAAAAACTTAAAAATCGAAAAACAAAAAAAAAAAAAAATCGTGAAATCAAAAAATTCAAAATTAAAATAATCGAAAAATTGAATTCAAAAATTAAATAATCGAGAAATCGAAACATCAAAAGCTGGAAAATTTGAAAATTTCAAAAATTAGGAATTTGAAAACGGACAAATTGAAAATCGAAAAACTGGGAAACCCAAAATTTAAAACCTCCATAAGTCGAAAAATCGATAGATTGAGAAATCAAAACATGAAAAAACTGAAATCTAAAATTTGAAAATACGAAAAATTGAAAATTAGAAATTTCGAAGAACTGGAAAATCCGAAAATCTAAGACTTTAAAAACTGAAAAATCAAAAAATCTAAAAATCGAAAAGACGACAAATTTTAAAAATCGAAAAGCCGAGTTGTCAATGTGAAATTTAAAAACGCAAAAATTTGAAAAATCACTGAATGGAAAAATCAAAAATTCCAAAACTGAAAGGTGGAAATACCGAAGAACTTAAAATTTGAAAAATCGAAACGTCGAAAAATTGAAAAACCGTAGAATCGAAAAGTTGAAAAATCGAAATTTAAAAAATTATAAACCGAAAAATTAAAATGTCGAAAAATTGAAGAATCGAAAAATTGAAAAATCGAAAAATTACAAAATCGAAATATCGAAAAACCTGAAATATTGAAAAATCCTGAAATGAAACATTGAAAAATTGAAAAATCTAGGAATTAAAAAGTAGAAAAATCAAAAAATCGAAAAATTGGGTAATAGAAAAGTAAAAAAATCAAAGAAACGCCAAAAATTGACATATTGAAATATCGAAAAATTTTAAGACTCGAAAAACTGAAATATTGAAAAATCGAGAAATCGAAAAATAAAAAAATCGAGAAATCGAAAATTTGAAGAATCGACAAACTGAAAAATCCTCAAACTAAAATATCGGAAAATTGGGAAATCGATATAATGGAAAAATGAAAAATGACGTATTAAAAACTCGAGAAATCGAAATATATATTTAGCATAACATATTTAAAATAAAAACTAGAAAAATTGAAAATCTAAAAAGTCTAAAATTTAAATTTTTTAATTGATGACGTCACCCCAAAATTTTGCTGGAGAAATCCTATCCTATCCATAAATGTACAAAATATGTTGAGTCTGTACTTGTGATTTATCATTCCATTCATATTTTTTGGATTTCCTTATACAGGGTGACTAAAAAAACTTACGATTAAAAATTTTGAAAAATCGAAAGATAGAAATAGCAAAAGATTGAAGGAACGAGAAACTGAAACTAAGAAAATTTAGAACCATTAAAGCTGAAAAATTAAAAACTGACAAACTGAAGTGTCGAAAAACTGAAAAATGGAAAAATCAAGAAATGTAAAAAAAATGAAAAACTTAAAAATCGAAAAACAAAATAAAAATTGTGAAATCAAAAAATTCAAAATTAAAATAATCGAAAAATAAAATAATCGAGAAATCGAAACATCAAAAGCTGGAAAAATTGAAAATTTCAAAAATTTAGAATTTGAAAACGGACAAATTGAAAATCGAAAAACTGGGAAACCCAAAATTTAAAACCTCCAGAAGTCGAAAAATCGATAGATTGAGAAATCAAAACATTAAAAAACTGAAATATAAAATTTGAAAATACGAAAAATTGAAAATTAGAAATTTCGAAGAACTGGAAAATCGGAAAATCTAAGATTTTACAAACTGAAAAATCAAAAAATCATTGTATTTCAGGAAGCGAGGGAAGTTCTGTCTAGACAACTTTCGACCAATTTTTTTTCTTCTTAGTATACATACTCCTCACAACAAGAGACTGGAAACATGTTTAAAATAGTAAACCCCCCCCCCCATAGTTCTCTACAAATTTACAATTGAGACAGGGGTGGGTGGGCGGGGCTTCTATTTTGCTTTTTTCTTAATATACGTAGTCTTTTTTTTACAACAAGAATATTAAAACATGTTTAAAACGGAAACTTTTGATAGAGAAATTTCAAATTTGTAATTAAGCCCCGCCCCTGGATCTGAATGAAACTTTTGTCACAATACGTATGATTAGAAAAAAGGAATTCAGACAGGATATTGATCATAATTTAATTATTTTAATTACTTTTAATTTACAGAAATTATTTTAGTAACATTTTTACCCTACAATTTATACAGGATGGTTTTTTCAATAACAATAGGCAAAATGTGTGTTAGGGGATTGTAGAACTTCGATCCGTTCGAAACAAAAATACAGTTTCGTGTTCGAAGCGGTTCCGGATAATCTCCGCTAATAAGAAAATAGAGAAAATGCCCGCCCCCCTCGCCCCCATTGTTTCAATTTAACAAATGGCCCGTAAATCACACTCCGTTCTCTCGATTAATTTACGGTCACGATTCGGCGTTAAAACTATTAGAAAATTCGTGTACAACATTGGCCGGGTCATCGGTCACAGATGCTCCAACCGTGTGGAAATCTATAAAATCATTTACGAGCCCGTGGTGCTGCAATTAACTGATAAACGTATCCACACGATTTATGACCAGCTGTAAAATGGGGTTGATGGTATCGAGAGGCAACAGACACCATGGGAGGTAGAAACTCGGACACCTTAATTCGCTTAATCGATCGAATAATGATAATTCGACGGGTTTTTTATTTCTCGACGAAAAGTAGGTTTTTAATCGCCACGCAGAGCACGTATGATCATTATGGCCGATTACCGAAATTAAATGACGTGCGGGAAAGTCGAGGAACCGGTGGGAGACCATGGTGGTTCTTAATGCATTACACTGTGTAACAAAAAAATTATTATCTTGCTTTTTTCACATTTATCGTTGTATCCTGATGTAACTTTTGACATGCTGTGGTTCGTTTGTTCGAACTGTCCCTATTTTCATTTATTTAATTTTTTTTGTAAAAGAAAAAAAAATGTATATATTTTGCGTTTAAATTCGAAAATCGTAGCCACACGCAGGTGTAAATTATCTGCAACTTCTTTTTGTTACATTTGCGGTTATTGCAAAACTGTTGACTAAGTGAAACATAAAATAGTTCCTACGACAAAGTTCTGGGTAGCATATAAAGCGTACTTTGAGAGAACTATTAAGAACCAGGATAAACCATGGGTTCATCTTGTTTACTGCGGAAGTTGCCGGTCAAGTTTGGAAGCATGGTTTTGAGGAAATCTTACCTAAGTCTGTAGCATTTACCATTTCCCGTTTTTTAAGAAAACCAAGTAACCATCTTACTGGTTGTCATATATTTTTGTACGGTAAATATATTTTATAATTTAATTAACGTGGCAGCCCTCCCAAGCCCCAGGGCCACGCGAAGGTTCATTTTTATTTTTATTTGTAAATAATTTATGCCTTTTTTCTTCTTTGTAGTATTTCCAATTAATTAAACTGCTTTCGTTTTTTTTTTAATTAAAATTTTGACATTTTTCACTAAACAACAAATAGTTAAATATTTTTTATGTTAGGGACTCTCTGTACGAACCAAATTCACATTCTCTAAGTATAGACTAAATTACACCCAAAACCACAAAAAAAGTCAGATAAATATTATTTTTCTATAAATTTGTTACATAGTGTTATTAATAAGAGATTTTGGAATTTCGGCGATGACGAAGTGACTTTTTAAATCCCGAGAGTGAGTTAAGGAGTGTGATAATCGAGTCCATTGGTACTTTCATATTTTCTCGATGTGTCATGACCCCGAAAGTACGAAACTACTGGACCGATTGTTGCTACTACTGTACTTTGAGAAGGCAAATTCATTCAAATCAAACTAATTTCTACGTGACATTCTTTCGATGTATAAGCATAAACACTTGAGTTGTTAGTGCTGAAAGGACATTATTTTTATCCAATTGTTTATCTGCCTTAAATATTTTAACCGAATTTTGAAGGTATTTTTTTTCCGCTATTATTCAATTTTTCAATTTCTAAGTTCACAGTTATTCAGTTTCTGGATTTTTCGATTTTCCGACTTTTCGATTTTTTATTCTCTCGATTGATTTTTCGAAAAATTGAACAAGCCTAAAAACTGAAAAATCAAATAATTGAAAAACTGAAAGACCTAAAAATTGACAAATCGAAAATTAGCATAATCAAAAAGTTCTCGATTTTCCAATTTTTTGGCTTCGCGGTTTTTCAATTTCTGTATTTTTGGATTTTTTCGACTTTTCCATTTTTCAATGTCTTAATTTTTGGACTTCGAAAATTGAAATATCTAGAAGCTGGAAAATCTAAAACAGGGAAAACGAAAAAATCCCAAATCTAAAAATTGAAAAGTCCAAAAACTAAAACCATTCGTAAATTGAAAAATCAAGGAACTGAAATATCAAAAAACTGTGAGAAATTTGAAAATTAAATTATCGAAAATTTGTATATTCGGAACGCTGTGGAATGGAAAAATCAAAAAGCTGGGACAACGAATAATAATTGAAGAACGTAAAATTTGAAAAATCGAAAATCTGAAAATCCAGTAGTCAAAAAATTAAAAAATCGGTTAATTCAGAAATTGAGAAACTGAAAATCGAAAATTTAGATCCATTAAAGCTAAAAAGTTAAAAACTGAAACGTAAAACTTCAAAAATCTAAAAATCTAAAAATCGAAACGCCGAGATGTGAAGAAATCGAAAAGGCGAGATGTGAAGAAATCGATTAAAACATCGCAGAATCGAAAAATATTATATTTAAAAACCAAAAAATTGAAAAATCAATAATTTTAAAATTCCAAAACTGAAAACCAGAAATATCGAAGAACTAAAAATTTGAAAAATCCAAACATCAGGAAATCGAAAAACCTAAAATTTAAAAAATGAAAATAGCGAAAAATTGAATCGAAAAACTGAAAAATCGATAAATCGAAAAATTGAACTGAGAAATCGAGAAATCGAAACATTGAAGCTCGAAAAATTGAAAACCTAAAAAATTAAGAATTTAAAAACGAAAAAATTGAAAATCGAAAAACTGGGAAACCCAAAATCTAAAACCGAAAAGTCGAAAAATCGAAAGATCCAGAAACCGAAACATTAACAAAGTAAAAATCTAAAATTTAAAACTTCGAAAAATTGAAAAATAGAAATTTCGAAGAACTGAAAAATTGAAAAATCCAAAAATTGAAGAATCGAAAAACTGAAAAATCAAGAAATTAAAAAATGGAAAATACCAATGAAAAATTTTAAATTTAAAAATCGAAAAATCGAAAAAAAATCGAGAAATCCAAGAATCCAGAATTTAAAAAAAAATGATAAATTTAATTGAGAAACTGAAAAATCAAAACATCAAAAACTCGAAAAATTAAAAATCTCAAAGATATAGAATTTAAGAACGGTAAAACAGAAAACCGAAAAATTGAGAAATTCAAAATCTGAAACCGAAAAGTGGCAAAATTGAAAGATCGAGAAATAAAAATACCAAAAAACTGAAACATCTAAAATTTAAAGATTCGAAAAATTCAAAAATAGAAATTTCGAACAACTGAGAAATCGAAAAATCTAAGATTTTAAAAATTGAAAAATCAAAATAGCGAACAACTGAAGGAACGAAAAACTGAAAATTCGAAAATTTAGAACCTTTAAAGCTGAATAATTAAAAACTGAAAAATTGAAGAATCGAAAAACTGAAAAATGGTAAAACTTCAAAAATCGAAAAATCTAAAAATCGGAAAGCCCAGAAATTTAAAAAATCCGAAATGTCAATGTAAAATTTAAAAATCCAAAATTCTGAAAAATTATTTAATTGAAAAATCAAAAATTTAAACATTCCAAAACTGAAAAGTAGAAATATTGAACAACTAAAAATTTTTCGAAACGTCGGGAAGTCGGGAAATCGAAAAATCTAAAACTCTTAAAAATTAAATAGCGAACAATTGAAGAATCGAAAAACTGAAAAAAGAAAAAATCAAAAAATGGAAAAAAGAATAATTTAAAATTCAAAAAATGAAAAACAAAAAAAATCGAGAAATCAAAAAATTTAAAAAATCGAAAAATTGAATTGAAAAATTAAATAACCCAGAAATCGAAACATCACAATCCCGAAAAATTGAAAATTTCAAAATTTTTGAATTTGAAAACGGAAAAATTGAAAATCAAAAAACTGGAAAACCCAAAATTTAAAACCCAGAAGTTGAAAAATCCATAGATTGAGAAATCGAAACATTAAAAAACTGAAAACTAAAATTTGAAAATTTGAAAAATTGAAAATTAGAAATTTCGAAAAATTGGAAAATCGGAAAATCTAAGATTTTAAAAATTGAAAAATTGAAGAATCAAAAAATCTAAAAATCTAAAAATCGAAAAGACGAGAAATTTTAAAAATCGAAAAGCCGAGTTGTCAATGTAAAATTTAAAAACGCAAAAATTTGAAAAATTACTGAATCGAAAAAGCAAAAATTCAAAAATTCCAAAACTGAAAGGTGGAAATATCAAAAAACTTAAAAGTTGAAAAATCGAAACGTCGGGAAATTGAAAAATCTAAAATTTAAACAATTTAAAAATTAAAATAGCGAACAATTGAAGAAGGATCGAGAAACTGAAAAATGGAGAATTCAAAAAATGGTAAAAAGAAAAATTTTAAATTCAAAAATCGGAAAACCGAAAAGAAAATCGAGAAATCGAAACACAATATTAAAAAAATCTCAAAAATTTAGAATTCAAAAACGTTAAAATTGCAAACCGGAAAATTGAGAAACTCAAAATTTGAAACCGAGAAATCGAAAAATCAAAAAAATCAAAAAACTGAAGAATCTAAATTTAAAAATTCGAAAAATTAAAAAACAAATTTCGAAGAACTGGAAAATCGGAAAATCTAGGATTTTAAAAATTCGAAAGTCGAGATGTCAAAGTAGAAATATCGAAGAACTGAAAATATGAAAAATTGAAACGTCGAGAAACCAAAATTAAAAAAATTAAAACAGCGAACAATTGAACAATCGAAGAACTGAAAAATCGAGAAATCAAAAAACGGAAAAAAGAAAAATTTTAAATTTAAAAATCGAAAAAACCGAAAAAAAGAAAAATCGAAAACTTGCATTGAGACTTGAAAAATCGAGAAATCCAAACATCGAAAGCTCTAAAAAATTGAAAATCTCAAAAAATTTGGATTTAACAAATGGAAATTTTGAAAATCGAAAAATTGGGAAACCCAAAATATAAAACCGAAAAGTGGAAAAATCGATGGATCGAGAAATCGAAACATTAAAAATCTGGAAATCTCAAATTTAAAAATTCGAAAAGTTGAAAAACAAATTTCGAAGAACTGAAAAGTCAAAAAATCTGAAATTTTAAAAATTGAAAAATGGAAACATCGAAAAATTGAAGAATCGAAAAACCAAAGGATCGAAAAATTGACAAATTGAAAAATCGAAACACAAACACTTGAAACATTCAAAATCTCAACTTTTTGACTTTAAAACAAATTTAAAATTAGAAACTGAAAAATCGAAGAAACAAATGGTAAAATCGAAAAATCTAAAAGTCGAAAAAGTGCAAAACCGAAAAACTAAAAAATCAAAAAGAAAAATCAAACTGACCTGACCTGACAATCATCAGATTACCGCTGAGTGTGAGGGAAGTCCTGTATAAATATTGTAGACCAATTTCTGTTACTTTGTAGCTCATCCGCCACTTTAAATCAAATATCAACCACATGTGTCGAGCTTCGCTCGCTCTTTTTGGCTCACCGTCCCACATTCCTGGAATCCCGGAATCATCGAATCGCATCAAACACCCCATCAATAAATCACCCCAATTCGAATGTCACTCCATTTAATCTGGTTGTTGTTTACGAAATTCCTGACAAATTTGACGCGCCACAATTTACCACCCATTTAGCCATCGTACGCGTGTTTATCCCGGCGGACAGCTGTCACGGTATCAGTGATGAATTCGTCTGTTTGATGGGTTTGCGTGTCACAGGTGGAAATCCGGCGAGTCTGCTACCATATGGGTGGTCCCTAATTGGTACTCGGTGTAAACCTGTATGCGATGGGTGCGGGTACGACGAGCGTGGTAATTAGAACAAATTGTCACTATTACGGCTGGTTTATGGGACACGAAAGTGGATTCGGGATGGTCGCGTAATTGGAAACGTGATTCGAAAGAGGTGGCGATAACGGGAAATATGGGACGCCTAATGGAAACTCGAAGGTAACGCTGGAATACGTATGGTAACATTCGGAGAAACTCGCCGTCGATATCCCGTTAACGACACCCATAAACAACCCATCGCCGCGTCCATTTTTAATACCCCGACCCGAATCGTCCATAAAATCCTCAAATTCCTCTCGTAAATCACACCCGTCCCTCTCCCCCGTCCCTCCACTCCTAATTAAATTCCGCGAATCGCGAAATAATATCTTACAAACAGAGATAAATCCCCGAATTCCTCCCACACCCTTTACATCCGAATTTGTATAATTGTTTCGGATGAAATTAGAGCGAATTAGACGGAACGGAGAATAATACGCCAATTAAATTTTACTGTTGACAATGTAGCGGGAGCTTTACTACACGAATAATAATAATAATGTTAAAAGTGGCTTCGAACCGACGGAGTCCAAATATTTCCGCAGTTCGTTTGCGACAAGTCTATTTATTTTCCCGTTTTATTTCTTCATCGAATGAATGGAAAGTACGTGTCGAAGACGGGATTAGGCCTTGTTCACACACGTGGGACAAAGGAGAGCTTTTATTTCTGTTTTATTCGGACGTATCGAGCAATAAAGGGGAATTGCGTTGGGGTGTTAAATGGAAAGCCATTTTCACTTCGCGAGAGTGGGCTAAGGAAGTGTTGTAATCGAGTCCATCGGGCGACTGCTACTTTCATGTTTTCTCGACGTTTCATGACGCCTAGATGGTAAAACACATACAATAGTAAATGTTATTTAAATTTTATAAAATAACCTACTCCTCTATTTGTGGTTGATGAATCCGTGTTGACTCAAAATTGTATAACAATATTTTAGAACTCAACTCTGAAATTGCAAAATCAAATGGCAAACATTTTAGGGTTATCGGAAGCATGGAAAAGCGTCCATTAAAGTTTATCCGTTACATGCCATCTTACAATTTTGTCGAATAAATGTTATTTTCGAATTCCCGATTAATCGATTTTTTGGTTTTTCCATTTTCCCGGCCTTTCGAGTTCCCGATTTTTTAATCTTTCGCTTCTTCAGATTTTAAATGTCTTAAATTTTGGACTTTACGATTCCTCGATTCTTCGAAATTTCGATTTCTCAATTTTTCAGTTTTTCGACCCTTCAGTTTTTCGATTTTTCAATTTTTCTATTTTTTAAATTGTAGGTTTCCCGACTGCTTGAATTTTGATTCTTTAATTTCTCAATTTCTCGATACATATTTGCACTTTTTAATTTTTCGAATTTTTAAATTTTCGATTTTATAATTTTTTGATTCGATTTCTTTACATTTCTCGAATTTTCAATTCTTCAATTTTTGGATTGTAGTTTTTCAATTTTTTTAATTTTAAATTTTTCAATTGCTTAATTTCGGATTTTCAAAAAAAAAAGTGAAAAATTTAATTGAGAAACTGAAAAATCGAAACATCAAAAACTCGAAAAAATTTAAAATCTCAAAAATTTAGAATTTGAAAACGGTAAAATTAAAAATCGAGAAATCGAGATATTAAAACACTGAACAATATAAAATTGAAAAATTCAAAAAATTGAAAAATAGAAATTTCCAAAAACTGAAAAGTCGAAAAGCATAAAACTTCAAAAGTTGAAAAATCAAAATATCAAAAAATTGAAGGATCGAAAAACTGAAAAATCGAGAAATCGAAAGATCAAAAACTCGAAAAATTGAAAAATGGAAAAAACGAGAAATCGAAAAACCGAACAGTGAAAAAATTGAAGAATCGAAATATCTAAAAATCCAAAAACTGAAACATCGTAAATTCGAAGGATTGTTTTTAATTTTTCAATTCTTCGATATTTTTATTTTTATTTTTCAAATTTTTAATTTTTTGATTATTTCAATTTTAGATTTTTCGATTGATTAATATCGAATTTTAGATTTTTTAATTCTTCGATATTTCAATTTTTTAAATTATGATTTTTTATTCGATTCCTTTACTTGATTTTCAATTTTTTAATTTTTCGATTTCGTCATTTCAGTTTTGGAGTTTTCAGTCTCTCGATTTTACTTCTCAATTTGACGGTTTGTTTATTCAATTACTAGACGCCTCGATTTTTCGATTTAAACATTTTTCGGCTTTTGATTTTTAGATTTCTCGATTTCTCAAGTTTTCTATATTTTATCAGTTTTTTATGTTTCTTGATTTCTCGATCTTTTCGACTTTCGGTTTTAGATTCATCGATTTTTCAATTTTTCGATTTTTTAAATTTTTAATTTTTCTATTTTCACTTTCTCGATTTTCAAGATTTCGATGCTTTAATTTTTCGATTGTTCAATTTTCGATTGCTTTTACCATTTTTTTTTAAAGCTTCCAGTTTTCAATTTTGGGTCACTTCGATTTTTCAAATTTTTGATTTATCGACTTCTCGCCTTTTCGATTTCTCCATCTTTTGATGTTTCGTTTCTCGATGTTTCTTTCAGTGTTTCAATTCAATTTCCCGATCTTTCAATTTTTCGAATTTTTAAATTTTACATTTTCTGATTTATCAATTTAAAATTTTAATTTTTCATTTGCTTGAATTTAGATTTTTCAGTTTTTCAATTTTGCAATATTTTTTATTTTAAAGTTATTGATACTTCAGCTTTTCGATTTTACGATTTTTTGATTGGATTTCTTTGCACTTCGCTTTTTCAATTTTCAATTTTTCGATTCTTCAGTTTTCGGATTTTCCAAATTTTGCAGTTTCCGATTTTTCAATTTTTCGATTTTATGAGGTTTTTGTTTCGTTTTCTTGATATCTCGGTTTATCGATTTAAAAAATTTTCGACTTTTCGATTTTTAGATTACTCGATTTTCAAGTTTCGGATTTCTCAGTTTTTCAACATTTCAATTTCGGATTTTCCAATTTCTGTATTTTTCTATATTTTAGTAAATAAATAAATAAATTCGAAAAGCATTTTTTCCAGTTGGTCTCTGATTTTAACGCACGGTAAAAGAAAGTGAAAGCTGTCTATTGTCCGTTCACCGAACAGATGGACCTCGATTCCATTAAAATTTTCAATGTTTTGTTGAGTTTTGATGTTTCAATTTTTCGATTTTTTAGTTTTTCGATTCTTCAATTTTCCGATTTTTTTATTTTTCGGTTTTTCAGTTTTTCGATTTTCTAAAATTTTCTCTAAATGTCCAATTTGTCGATATTTTTGAATTTTTGATTTTTCGACTTCATTTCTGGATTTTTAGTTTTTCGATAGGTCATCCCAAAGGATTTTTCATGTTTTTCGGTTTGTCAATTTTGGACTTTTCTTTTTTTTGACTTTCCAATTTCTCATTTTTTCGACTTTTCGATTTTTCAATTATTCAATGTTTTAGTTTCTTTTTCAGTTGTTAAAACCTTAGATTTTTCGATATCTCGATATTTTATTTCTTTGAAATTTGTATTTTTCAATTTTTCGAATACTCCCAATTAGATTTTGGGTTTTTCAATTCGATTTTACATTTTAGATTTTTAGATTTTTAATTTTTCCAGTTTTTGATTTTTCAAATTTTCGATTTCCCGATTTTTTATTTTTTCGATTTTTAATTGTTAATTTTCGAATTTTTTTGATTTTTAGATTTCTTGATTTATTCATTTGATCGATTTTTAAATTTTTCGGGGTTTCAGTCTTTCAATTTTCTAAAATTTTGACGTCTCGTAATCTTCGATTTTTCGATTTCTCAGTTCCTCGATTAATCGATTTTATTTTTCGAATTTTCACTTTTTCAATTCCCTAATTTTTCGATTTTTCGAATTTTTTGGAATTTTTGATTTTCAAGTTATTGACCCATCAGTTTTTCGATTTTACGATTTTTTGAGTCGATTTCTCTACATCTGGGTGTTTCGACTTTCCATTTTTCGGATTTTCCAATTTTTTAAATTTTGCATTTTTCGATTTATCTTTTTTTCGGTTTTACAGTCTTGTGATTCAATTTCTTGACATCTCAGTTTTTCGATTTAAAAATTTTTCGACTTTTCGATTTTTCAACATCTTAGTTTTGCGAATTTTCCAATTTCTGTATTTTTCAATGTTCCTATATTTTAATATTTCGATTTCTTGATGTTCCAATTACTCAATTTTCCGATTTTTCGAAAAGCACTTTTTCCAGTTGGTCTCTGAGTTTAACGCACGGTAAAAGAAAGTGAAAGCTGTCTATTGTCCGTTCACCGAACAGATGGACCTAGATTCCATTAGATTTTTCAATGCTTCGAGTTTTGATGTTTCGATTTTTCGATTTTTTAGTTTTTTGATTCTTCAATTTTCCGATTTTTTAATTTTTCGGTTTTTCAGTTTTTCGATTTTCTAAAATTTTGACGTCTCTAAATGTCCAGTTTTTCGATATTTTTGAATTTTTGATTTTTCGACTTCATTTCTAGATTTTTAGTTTTTCGATAGGTCAGTTTTGGGATTTTTCATGTTTTTCGGTTTGTCAATTTTAGACTTGTCTATTTTTTGACTTTTCAATTTCTCAATTTTTCGACTTTTCGATTTTTCAATTATTCAATGTTTTAGTTTCTTTTTCAGTTGTTAAAACCTTAGATTTTTCGATATCTCGATATTTTATTTCTTTGAAATTTGTATTTTTCAATTTTTCGAATTCTCCCAATTAGATTTTGGGTTTTTCAATTCGATTTTACATTTTAGATTTTTAGATTTTTTATTTTTTCGATTTTTAAATGTTAATTTTTCAGTTTTTCTAGTTTTTGATTTTTCGAGTTCTCGGTTTTCGATTTTTTGACTTTTCGGACTTTCGATTTTCCGATGTGTAGATTTTTGAATTTAAAAGTTCCAATTTTTTTGATTTTTAGTTTTCTCGAGTTATTCATTTGATCGATTTTAAAATTTTTTGGGGTTTCAGTTTTTCGATTTTCTAAAATTTTGACGTCTCTTCATGTTCGATTTTTCGATTTCTCAGTTCCTCGATTAATCGATTTTATTTTTGGATTTTTCAGTTTTTAAATTTTGCATTTTTCGATTTTTCTTTTTTTCGATTTTACAGTATTGTGATTCAATTTCTTGACATCTCAGTTTTTCGATTTAAAAATTTTTCGATTTTTCAACATTTAGTTTTGAGAATTTTTTAATTTCTGTATTTTTCAATGTTCCGATTTTTCGAAAAGCATTTTTTCTAGTTGGCCTCTGATTTTAATACAGGCTAAAAGAAAGTGAAAGCTGTCTATTGTCCGTTCATCGAATACATGGACCTAGATTCCATTTGTTCGGTAAACCTCTGCACGCTTGACTCGAACCCGACCTTATCCCGCCATCACCGCACACTCCGTTAATAAAATTAATTGTCCGCGATATAATCATCATAACGCAATAGCGCTGTTTGCATCTGGGCGGAGTCGCCTGTTGATTGTTTGCTCGTAGTGATTTATCACAGCTCATGTTGGTAACCTCGATTACCCTGTATCGGTTTCACGCCACCGGAATCTATCAGGTATCGGCTCCTTCCATCGTGTTCCCAGCACTTTCTCAACTTTTTCCCAAAAGCCCCAGATAAACCCTGTCATCGCCTGACGCCGACTTTATCGTTCGTTACCCTCGCAGGAAAAGCGCTCCAACTTTTGATCCTCGCAGGAATTGAACGGACACTGACTCGTGACGATAGATAAAGTGATTGATTGAAATCGGGGATCGGTTTAGATACTTTGTTACAAATACGCCGCTTGATTGAAATTCTTCGGAGACTGATCGAGTCGCCGTCTCTCACTATTATTATCGAGTAAAATCCAGCTCGTTTTTGTCCGATGACGTCACGCGCCTTTCTTATCTACTCGATGTACGTACGCGTGGGGAAAAATCCACTCCGAGCCTCTCGAAAGTTCGATGGTCCCTCCATCGGAACGCCATTATTCACAGGTATAGGTTGCTTTTGACAATCGAACAAAGCCCGCGCTAATTAAACCCTTCATAATTCACCCGGAAAGCCCGCTTTATTTTTACGGCTCGTGCTAATGCAGGATATCAGTTTTTATTCCTGCTGCGTTAGTTTCAATTGGAGGATCCCGGGGTGTTTCCTGCTACAATGACAAACATTAACATTGTGTAATCTTTGTGCCCGCATTGACCTTATGCCATTATGGGATTCTTCCATTCTTCCGCTTCCTTTTCTCATTTAGGGTTATTTCGAAGGGGCGGCTCTAGAAGGCTTTGTAGCCGAGTGGACAATGGGGCGACGTCTGAATCCTGAGAGGTCTAGCAGGAATTTTAATTTGATGGGGCTTTTTGTTTCAGGTGAGGGGGAGAAGCAGGTTCTGGGATATTAGCATGCAGGATCCATAAATCAACAAGTAGATAAACAGTTTCCGTATTGGAAAAACTTGCGCTAGAGATAAAAGTTGGAGGGAGTTTAATAATAAAGAATTGGATGAAGGTTATTTCGATGGAATTTCCCTCGCCCCTGAAGTGCAGCCCAACAATTCCCGCAAAACCAGGGAATAAATAATACTACAATATACAAATTCCAAGGGGATGCAATCCGTACAAGTGTGGACAACATGAAATATATAGAAAAATATCGAAAAATAGAAAAATTTATAAACGGAAAAATCGAAATCGAAAACTCCAGCAACTGAAAAATTCCCAAAATTGGAATGCTGAAAAATTGAGAAATCGAAAACTTGAAAATCGAAAAACCGAGATGACAAGAATCGAATCAACTAAGCGTAAAATCGAAAAATCTAAAATTTTAAAAATTGAAAAATTAAAATACATATTTAAAAATTGAGATATCAACAAATCGAAAAATGAAAAATTTAAAAGAAAAGAACTTAAAAATTGGGACCTCCAAAAATCTATGGTTTTAACAATTGAAAAAGAAACTAAAATATCGATTAATTGAAAAATCGAAAAACTGAAAAATCGAAAAAACAAAAAATTGAGAAATCGAAAAGTCCAACATTTGACGAACGAAACGTATCCCACAACTGCAATATCGAAAAACTGAAAAATCGAGAAATCGAAATCGAAAAATCAAAAATTCAAAAACGCGAAAAATTGAAAAATAAAAAATTAAAGAACTGAAAAACTGAAAAATCGAAAAGTCGAAAAATAAAATCGATTAATCAAGGAATTGAGAAATCGAAAACCCGAACGTTTGGGAGGTCAAAATTTTAGAAAATCGAAAAACTGAAACCCCGAAAAATTTAAAAATCGATCAAATGAATAAATCGAGAAATCTAAAAATCAAAAAAATTGCAACTTTTAAACTCAAAAATCTACACATCGGAAAATCGAAAGTCCGAAAAGTCAAAAAATCGAGAAATCGAAAATCGAAAATTTCAAAAATCGAAAACTAGAAAAATTGAAAAATCCAAAAATCTAAAATGTATAATCGAATTGAAAAAGCCAAAATCTAATTGGGAGAATTCGAAAAATTGAAAAATAGAAATTTCAAAGAAATAAAATATCGAGATATCGAAAAATCTAAGGTTTTAACAACTGAAAAATAAACTAAAACACTGAATAATTGAAAAATCGAAAGGCGAAAAATTGAGAAATTGGAAGTCAAAAAATAGAAAAGTCTAAAATTAACAAAACATGAAAAATCCCAAAACTGAAATATCGAAAAACTGAAAAATCTAGAAATGAAGTCGAAAAATCAAAAATTATCGACAAAATGGACATTTAGAGACGTCAAAACTTTAGAAAATCGAAAAACTGAAAAACCGAGAAATTAAAAAATCGGAAAATCGAAGAATCGAAAAACTAAAAAACCGAAAAATCGAAACATCAAAACTCAAAGCATTGAAAAATTTAATGGAATCTAGGTCCATCTGTTCGGTGAACGGACAATAGACAGCTTTCACTTTCTGAAAAATTTAAAAATCGGAAAATTGAGTAAAAACCGAAAAATGAATAAAACGGAAAATTTAAAAATCACAAAATTGGAAAGTTAAAATTTAAAAATCGACACATTGGAAAATCCAAAATCCGAAAAGTCAAAAAATCCAAAACCGAGAAATCAAAAAAAAACCAAAATTTTAAAAAATCGGAAAATCGAGAAATCGAAACATCAAATACTCGAAAAATTGAAAAATTTAACATTTGAAAATCGAATAAATAAAAAAAAATGAGAAATCGAAAATAAAAAATTTGAAGAATAGTACAATCGAAAAATAAAATCGATTAATCCACATCGAAAAGCCGAAAAGTCAAAAAATCGAAAAATTCAGACTTTCAAGTTTGACAAAAATTGAAAAATCGGAAAATAAAGTATCGAGAAACTGAAAAATTGAGCAATCGAAACATCAAAAACTGGAAAAATTGAAAAATCAAAAGCGTAAAAAGCGAATTGAAAAACCCAAAAGCCACTAATATCGAGAATTCGAAAAATCGAAAGATAATAGAAATTGAAAAATCGAGAAATTCAAAAACACGGAAACTTGAAAATACAAAAATTAAAGATTGAAAAACTGAAAAAAGGAAGTCAAAACATATTATCAATTAATCGAGGAATTAATAAATCGAAAAATCGAACATTTAGAGATGTCAAAACGGAAAAACTTCAAAATTGAAAAATGAATAAAACGAGAAATTAAAAATCCAAAAATTGGAAATTTAAATTTCAAAAAATCGACATATTGGAAAATCGAAAATCCGAAAAGTCCAAAAATCGAAAACAGAGAAATCGAAAAATCCAAAATTTAAAAAATCGCAAAACTAAAAAACTCGAAAAATTGAAAAATTCAACATTTGAAAATTTAAAAAATAAAAATTGAGACGTGGACAATCAAGAATTTGAAAAATCGAATAACTAGAATTTTGAAAAATCCTACAACTGAAACATCGAAAAAATAAAAAAATCGAGCAATCGATATATCAAAAACTCGAAACATTGAAAACTCAAAAAAGTAAAAAATCCGAAATTGGAAAAATTAACGAATCGAAATTGATAAATCCCAAAACTGAAATATCGAAAAATCGAAGTCGAAAAATCTAAAATTCAAAAAGACCAAAACCTGAAAAATGGAAACAACAAAAGCTCGAAAAACTGGAAATTGAAAAATTCAACATTTGAAAATCGAAACAATAAAAAAAAAATCGAGAAATTGCAACGAAAAATCGAATAATCGAAATTTTGAAAAATAGAGAAATCGATGAAGAACTGATGAAATAAAAAAATTGAAAAATCGGAAAACTGAAAATACGAAAAATTGAGAAAGCGAAAAATTCAAAAATCGAAAAAGTAAAAATCGAGAAATCGAAAAATCGATACAATCACAAACTGGAACCTCGAAAATTAAGATATTGAAAAATCCAGAAAACTAAAAGTCGAAAATTTTAATAATCGAAAAATTGAAAAATCAAAAAGCCGAAAAAAATTCAAGTATCGAAAAACTGAAAAATCGAAAATCGAAAGATTAAAAAAAGAAAAATCTAAAATTCCAATATATCGAAAAAATAAAAAATCGAAAATGGAAAAATTAAAAATTTTAAAAACTGTAAGATGAAAATATTGAAAAATTGTAGAATCACAAAATTGAAAAATCGGGAAATCGAAATATCAAAAACTCGAAAAATTGAAATCAAACTTAAAATTTAAAAATCGGAAAATTGAAAATTCGAAAAAGTAAAAAATCGCGAAATCGAAAAATCTAAAAGGAGAGAAATATTGAAAAATTGGAAAATCAAAAACATGAAAAATCGATTAATTGAGAAATTGAGAAATCGAAAAATCGAAAATTTAGGAACGTCAAAAACTGAAGAAACATCGTAAAACTGAAACATCGAAAAATCGAAAATTTGAAGGATCGACAAATTGAAGAATCGAAGTCAAAAATACTAACACTGACATCGAAAAATTGAGTAACCGAAAATTAAAAATCGGGAATTGAAAAATTTTAAATCAAGAAATAAAAAAATTTAAAAATTAAGAAACCGAAAAATCCAAAATTTGTTAGGTACTTATGTATATCTACAATTTTGATTTTTTCCAAAAATCTCGATGACTAGGATAAGAATTCACCACGGATTCATAATCCACAAGTTCAGGACTACGTTACTTTTAACATTTAACTAATATTGACATGATAAGACTGTAAAATGTTATACAACTTTGACTTTTTCCAAAAAATCTGCAGCTCAACACGGATTCATAAACCACAAATGGGCGGAGTACGTTATTACATAAAATTGAAACCGCAAAATCTGGGTGGCTTTGTTTCAGGGATAGCAAGTCTCGGATTCGCTGTAAGACAACCAGCTACCATTTCTTGTCCGCAGCCTCCACAAACACGAATTAGCATTTCCTTCGTCTCCTCATCCGTCAACAAAGCCGCCATTTCCAGGCATAATTTACCACAACTAAGAATCCTCACCCATTAAATTTGCATCCCGCTATTTGCATAGCGCCACATGAATATTTGTTCGAATCCAAAATGCGCCTATTTACCGATCAGATTAATAAACCTCATGAATACTTAATCCCGACGTTTCGTTTATTTGTCCTCCGCCGATTATTATCCATTCAACGATATTTTATTCATCGGATCGTGAACAAATTCACTTAAAATGCAATAGCGTGCTCAAAGTGCTACTTTCCGTTTTGATCTAAATACAATTACGCAATAAATTTTCGACGTAATTGTAAGGTGGTGAGAGATAAGTGCTCCGTTCTTTGAGAGGACGAAACTGGGTTAAGTTTTTAATGGGATCGAATTGAAACTTTCAGTTATTAATTTTTGATAACCGGACAAACAAAGCGCGATAATAAAGCCGAAGTGGTCCCGGAGGATTGGCTATACTAAGTATTTCATTTTAATAGTGGTTATCTTCGTTCGGAGATTGAACTCTCCGAACAAAACAACGGGGTTCGGGGGATTCGGAGATAACGCAACACCGTTGTTGTTATTGATGTTTCCATTAAAGTTTTTCTTTGATATTTTGGGGAAGTTTGGCCGTGGGCTTGCGAGGTCGTAGCTTACAATTAAACTGCAAGTAATTACCCGGAATGTTCCCGAGGTCCTTACAAAGGAAGGCAAATACGCCAGAAACAGGAAAGTACATATTCTGAGCTGTGTAGAGGATGTGAAAGGAACAATAGCGATGCAGGAATGGATCGGACAGGATTGCGAAAACTTGCCGACTTTGGATATCCCTAACGCGACTTTCGCTGCTAAAGTACGAATTAGGGTTCAGAAGGCCGCATTTAAACAACCATCGAACTTTTACCGAAATAACGGAGGTAATTCCACTCCGGGAATTTTCGCTCTCCTGGCTGGTGAGACTGTTTCCCGAACAGATGGAGCGATTCTTATCATACTTAGTTGAGATTAAACACACTGTCACATTTTTAGTTCCTGTACTGCTTCCTAGAGTACGAAAAAAGTGGTTCCCCGTGTCCGTCTGTCGTCTGTCTGTTCGTACGTCCGTTTGTCTGTCTGCCTGTGGCGCTTTTTATTAGACAGAGAATCTAATACTTAATATATGGGGGCTATAAAATTTACAACTACTAATACAGGGTGACTAAAAAAAAAATCAATGATGTCATGACGTAATCATAAAATCATGTTTTAACATAGGTTAAGTTTTTTAATCATTGCTAAAATTTTGACATGCACAAAAACTGCAGTTTCAAGTGAGAAATAAAGTATTATTAAAAAAAAAACATTCTAGCTTTCGACTAATTTTTTTAAATCACAATTTTTCGTTTTATCATAGGCCTCATTTCAAAAATTGTCCATTTTTAATGATTCGGCTCCATAACTTTTCGTTTCTTAAATTTTCCGATTTGAGGTTTCCCAATTTTGCAATTTTTCGATATTAGTTTTTAATTTTTCGATTTTTCAAATTTTCGTTGCCAGAATTTTTCAAGTTCTTAATTTTTATTTTTCATTTTCTCGATTTTTTTAACAATTTTTCGTCTATTCAATTTTTCAGTTTAGTTGTTTTTTGATTTCTCAGTTATTCGATTTTTTAATTTTTTGATTTTTAATTTTTCAATTTGTGGATTTTTCAATCGTTCGATTTCCCGAATTTTTTGTTCCCCGATTTTCAACTTTTAAATTTCTCGATTCAATTTTTCGATTTCACAATTTTTCAATTTTTGTTTTCAATTTTTCGATTTCACAATTTTTTGATTTTCACTTTTCCGATGCCTCAGTGTTACAATTTTTCGTTTTACAATTTCTAAATTTCTCAAAATTTTGAACTTGCAAGACCAAAAATTTTTAACTCGAAACATTGAAAAATCCAAAAAGTCCCATTGAAAAATAAAAATCGAGAACTCAAAACATTGAAACAACAGGTATTGAAAATCCCGAAAATTAAAAGATTCAAATCTTGAATAATCGAAAAATTGCAAAAATAAAGCACTTGGAAAATCAAAACAAGAATTCAAAAATCAAGACATTGAAAAATCGAAAATTGCAAAATTGAAAATTGTAGTTCGAAATTTTGAAGAAATGAAAAATTGAAAAATCGAAAAATTGGTAAGTTGAAGAAAAATTTAAAATTCTATTTATATGTATGTATTTCGTTTTTTCGATTTTGCAATTGTTCGATTTTTAAGTTTCCCAATTTTTATTCTTTCGATTTTTCAAGTTCTTGATTTCCAATTTTTAGATTCTACAAAGTTTTCATTATATATTTTATCCATTTTTCATTTTTAGTTTTTCAATTTTCCTCTTTTTTTTCGAAAAGTTGAAAAATCGAAAAACCAAAAAATTAAAAATGGAAAACCTAAAATAGCTGTCGTAAATTTGAAGAAACAAACTGTAAATGAAAAAAATTGAAATGGAAAAAACAAAAAAATATAAAATCGGAACATCGAAAAATCAAAAATTGTAAAAACAAAAAAAAATAAAAAGCGAAACGAAAAATTGCAAGTCGAAAATTTAAAGAAATGAAAAATATACAAAAATTGAAAATCTAGAAGTCAAAAAATGCAAAATTTTAAAATTTAAACATCACAAAATATAAAGATCGAAAAATTGAACATTTAAAAACCGAAAATCTGGGAGAATTGAAAAATTGACGAATCGAAATAAGTACACGTCGAAAAATTTAAATTCGGGGATAAATTAAAACATCGAAAAATCGAGAAAACACATACTGAAAATTAAGTTAACGTAAAATGCCGAAATCTAAAAGTGGAAAAATCGAACTCGAAAACTAGAAAACTTGAAAAATCAAAAAACTGAAAAATCGATCAAACGGAACACCAAAAACTCGAAAAATCAAAAAATGGAAAAATCTAAAATTTTAAAAATTGAAACATGAAAATATCGAAAAATTGTAGAATCAGAAAATTGAAAAATCGAGAAATCGAAACATCAAAAACTCGAAAATTAAAAATTCGAGAAAGTAAAAAATCGCGAAATCGAAAAATCTAAAAGGCGATATACCTACTGAAGAATCGAAATATTGAAAAGTTAAAAAATCAAAGAAAAACTCAAGAATCGAAAATCTGAAAAATCCCAAAACTGAAACACTGAAAAATTGAGAAATCGAAAAACTGAAAAATCGACAAATTGAAAACCCCAGTAAACGAAAAGTCGAAAAACCAAAAACACGATCAATCGAGAAATTTAGGAATCGATAGAAAAACCAAAACATGGAAAATTTTACAAATAATTACACATACATACATAGGACTTTATTCATGATAAAATGATACATGATTAGGCGGAGTCTAGCCATAGGCTATTCCACTCAACCTTACAAAATAAATATTAAATGCAAAAACAATAAAATAAAATAATAAAATTAACTTAGAGATGCAATATCTAGGAAGAAAATAATAATATAAATATGTAATAACCACAACAAAAATATATAATTCACACAATAATTTAACAGTGAATATTAAAAATATAGTTTATAATTATCCATATTGACCACTGAAGAAGGTATATGATCAGAAAGCCAAGTCTCCGTCACCGCTACCACATCAAAGTCATTGGAATATATTAAATTCTGAAATTCAGTAAATCCTGTAAACACGGAACGTACATTCAAATGAGCTATACTCATTAGCTTAGAATTATTTTTATTTGAGCTACTGGCCATAGTCAATTTTAGATATTAATATATTAAGCTGCTTCTTGTACATAGCGCACTGCTGCTTGTCCCCGCATACATGTTGTGTCGAAATTAATGAATTTTTGTTTTTTAAATTATACTCAGCGCAGTTGATACATTTATAAGACTCACTAGTACACTGTTTAGCTTCATGACTTAGAGAGCACTTGTAACATACTGACTCCTCATTTTTACAATCACGACTCATATGTCCATATCTTAGGCATTTAAAACATTTTAGTATCCTAAAGTTATCATTACATTTACATGAACGCCAACCTACAAAAACTTTACCCTTACTCACTAAGATATTACGAACTTGATAGCTTACTTGCATTACAACATTAAAACTTTTTTTAAATTTTATCCTAGTTATAATTTTAACATCACTGGTAATAAGGGTTTCATCAAGCTTATTAGATGTTACTATTTTTCTGATCAATCTTGCATCATCATATTCAAAAAAATCTAAATCAATACCTTTAATTATAACACGCGGACTCCACTTTTTGCTCTTCTCAACAGAATAAGCTACACCCAACGTAGATTTAAGCTCTTGCATCAGCACGCTGCGGGACTCATCATCAGCACACTTTATAATCAACCCCGATTTTACAATTTTCGTAGACTCCACACGGGCGTTCAGAGCCGCAGGATCCACCTGACTTCTAATATTATTAAGGACGTCATTTTTACCTTCCTGACTTGCAGATGACCCACTTGGATGTTTAATTAAAATATCACTCGATTGATTTTTTGCCACCTCACTATATGAACGCGATAATGCTGGCACTGTAGATAAGGAATTCGCTTTTTCAAGATTGGCAATTTTTTCTCTTTGCAGACTATTAACGTTTTGTAGCTCTCGTCCTAATTCTTCTAACAATTTTACTTTATCTTGCACATCAGCACTGATCTGGGCACCACTTACATCACTAGCACTAGCACCATACTGATTCGGATTGCATAATTTACAAACCCAACTCTTTTTGTCGATGATAATGATGTTATTTAGATTTTCAAAACATTTCACATGAACATATGTCAAACAACTATTGCAATTACATCTAATTTTCGGCGCGTTTTTAGCTATATAGCATTTACAGATTTTACAATGCAAACCTTTTAGCGGATCGACTGGATTTGCATCCTCGTCGTCCGGCATCTTGATTGCAACCAATATATTGCAATAATTTAAACATTGGAAAATTTAACGATCCAAAAAAAAATTCTAAAACCCAAAAAGTGGGACAATTGAAAAACTGGGTTATCGAAAAATCCAACATTTAAAACCGGAAAAACTGAAAATCTAGAAATTGAAGAATCGACAGACTGAAAAATAGAAAATTCGAAATCCAAAAGTTCGAAAAACTGAAAATTGATCATTTAAAAATCGAAAAATTGAAAAACCCCAAATCTAAAACCAAGGAAAGGAAAAATCGAAAGATCTGGAAAACGAAACACAAAAAACTGAAAAATCTGAAATTTTTAAAATTCAAAAATTGAAAAATAGAAATATGTATCGAAAACTGGAAGAACCCAAATATTGAAAAATCGAATGGTCAACAAAATGAAGAATCGGAAAATTGAAAAATCGAAGAAAAATGGAAGATATGAAAAACTGAAAATTTCTAAAAATTGGGAAATCGAGAATTCAAAAAGTCGAAAAACTGTATATTTAAAAAATCAAAACAGTGAAAAACTAAAAATCCGAAAAATCGAAAAATCGTTTAATGGAGAAATTGAGAAATCGAAAAATTTTAAAAATCGAAGAAAAATTGAAAAATCAAGATTCTGAAAAACTGAAAAAATAAAAAATCGAAAAATCTAAAAGGCGAAAAACTGATGAATCGAATTATTGTAAAATTATAAAAATTGTAGAAAAAGTGAAAAATCGAAAAACTGAAAAATCACAAAACTAAAACATTGAAAAATTGAGGAATCAACAACTGAAAAATCGACAAATTGAAAAATCGAAAACCCTAAAATTTGGAAAATTGAAAAATCAAAAAGCTGAAAAACCAACAAATCGATTGATCGAAAAATTGAGAAATCGATCGAAAATACCGTAAAATGGAGTATTTTACAAATTTAAACATCGGAAAATTTAAAGATCGAAAAATTGAAAAGTCTAAAACCCAAAAGGCAGAAAATTTGAAAAACAGAGAAATCGAAAAATCCAAGATTTAAAACCGAAAATCTGAAAATTGGAGAATCGAAAAACTGAAAAATCGGGAATTCGAAATCAAAAAATTCGAAAAATTGAAAATCTAAAATTTAAAAAATTGAAAAATCGAAAAATTGAAGTCTAAAAAAATGGAAAAACTGAAAACTGAAAAATTCCACAACTGGTGGAGCATCTAAAAATTGAGAAATCAAGAATTTTCGAAAAGTCGAAAAATCGTAAATTAAAAAAAAATTGAAAAGTCGAAAAATCGAGAAGTGGAAAAATCGAAAAGTGGAAAAACCAAAAAATGGATTAATCGAGTAATTGAGAAATCGAAAAAAAATTATATAGACGTCAATAATTGAAAAATTGAAAAATCGAGACGGCGAGAAGTCGAGAAATGGAAATGTCGAAAAACCCAAAAATTTATTAATGGCCAATTGGGAAACCGAAAAATCAAAAATTGAAAAATCCTGAAACTAAAACATCGAAAAATTGAGAAATCGAAGAAACATTGAAAAATCGTAAAGTTGAAAAATCACAAATTTAAAAACTAAAAATCCAAAACTTAAAAATCTGAAAAATTGATCGAAATATTGAAAAATCCTAAAACTGAAATATCGAAAAATTGAAAATTCGACGAATAATTGAAGAATCGTAAAACTGAAAAATTCCAAAATAGCAACATCAAAAAACGGAAAACTGAAAAATCGAAACACGAAAAATCAAAAAAATCAAGAGGCGTCAAAATTGGAAAATCATACAACTAAAACATCGCAAAATTGAGAATTGCGAAATCGAGAAATCGAAAATTTGAAGAATCGAGAAATTGAAGACTTGAGAAATAAAGAATCGAAAAATTGAAAAATCGAAAATGCAAAATTTCAAAAATCGAAAAATCAATAAACCCAAAAACCTGAAAAATTGAAAAACGAAAAATTGCGAATCGAACGTCGAAGAAATGAAAAATTAAAGAACCAAAAAATTGGAAAATCTAAAAATTGAAGAAACAAAAAAAAAATTACAGAATTGGAAAATTGCAAATCGAAAATTTAGAAACGTGAAAAATTGAAAAATCGAAAATTTTAGGAATCGAAATATTGAAAAATGCCAAAATTGAAACTTCAAAAATTGGACAATCGAAGAATTGAAGAATTGTATAACTGAAACAGCGAGAAATTGAGAAATCAAAAATTTGAAGAATCGAAGAATTGAAAAATCGTTAATCGAAAAATTGAGAAATCGATCGAAAATACCGTAAAATGGAGTATTTTACAAATTTAAAGATCGAAAAATTTAAAGATCGAAAACTTGAAAAGTCTAAAACCCAAAAATCTGAAAATTGGAGAATCGAAAAACTGAAAAATCCGGAATTCGAAATCAAAAAATTCGAAAAATTGAAAATCTAAAATTTAAAAAATTGAAAAATCGAAAAATTGAAGTCTTAAAAAAATGGAAAAACTGAAAACTGAAAAATTCCACAACTGGTGGAGCATCTAAAAATTGAGAAATCAAGAATTTTCTAAAAGTCGAAAAATCGTAAATTAAAAAAAAAAATGAAAAGTCGAAAAATCGAGAAGTGGAAAAATCGAAAAGTCGAAAAACCAAAAAATGTATTAATCGAGAAATTGAGAAATCGAAAAAACTATATAGACGTCAATAATTGAAAAATTGAAAAATCGAGACGGCGAGAAGTCGAGAAATGGAAATGTCGAAAAACCCAAAAATTTATTAATGGCCAATTGGGAAACCGAAAAATCAAAAATTGAAAAATCCTGAAACTAAAACATCGAAAAATTGAGAAATCGAAGAAACATTGAAAAATCGTAAAGTTGAAAAATCGCAAATTTAAAAACTAAAAATCCAAAACTTAAAAAGCTGAAAAATTGAAAAATTCATCGAAATATTGAAAAATCCTAAAACTGAAATATCGAAAAATTGTAAATTCGACGAATAATTAAAGAATCGTAAAATTGAAAAATTGCAAAATAGCAACATCGAAAAACGAAAAACTGAAAAATCGAAACACGAAAAATCAAAAAAATCAAGAGGCGTCAAAATTGGAAATTCGTACAACTAAAACATCGCAAAATTGAGAATTGCGAAATCGAGAAATCGAAAATTTGAAGAATCGAGAAATTGAAGAATTGATAAACTGAAGAATCGAAAAATTGAAAAATCGAAAATGCAAAATTTAAAAAATCGAAAAATCAATAAACCCAAAAACCTGAAAAATTGAAAAACGAAAAATTGCGAATCGAACGTCGAAGAAATGAAAAATTAAAGAACCAAAAAATTGGAAAATCTAAAAATTGAAGAAACAAAAAATTTACTGAATTGGAAAATTGCAAATCGAAAATTTAGAAACGTGAAAAATTGAAAAATCGAAAAATTTAAGAATCGAAATATTGAAAAATGCCAAAATTGAAACTTGAAAAATTGGAGAATCGAAGAATTGTACAACTGAAACAACGAGAAATTGAGAAATCAAAAATTTGAAGAATGGAAGAATTGAAAAATCGAAAATGTCAAATTTACAAAAATCGAAAAATTAAAAAAAACGAAAACTGCGAATCAAAATTTTAAGAAATGAAAAATTAGAGAACCTTTAAATTGCCATCGAAAAATTGAAAAAACAAATTATAATTTTGAAGAATTGAAGATCTGACAAATTCACGACAAAAAAACGGCAGGAGTGTTATTTCGGACACTGATCATTACAGAGGTGATCATAAAACAAAAATTGCAAACAAATATTTAAATTTTTTCAATGAAACGGCACTTCAGGGTCTCGCGAACTTCTGTCGAAATAACCTTCGGCCAATTTTCGACCTTTAACATATCCAAACAAGTTCGGTCCTTCGAGCCGGATCCTAATCGCTATAATTAAGCCAATCGCCGCTCCACTTTATGGGTGTATATCGCCGCAGAATAGCAAAAAGCCGATACCATCAATATTGCTCCCATTGTAGCGTCTGGCTCGTATATCAACATGCACGCAGAGACCGTAATACATGCCAGAATACATAATAAGTACAACATCCCCGAGAAGCAGCAACCTTATAATTTGCATGCTTATCTTGTCATCTCGGCGAACCTCGACAGCGAGCAATTAAAAAAAACCGATGCTGTTCGGCTTTCAATTAAAGAGGATGTCGTGCCCGTGCGACTCGCATGAGACAGCGCGTGCTAATAGACAAACTCGTGTTCTATTGGCGTTAAGGGGGCCGGTAAATCCGGAGCGCTTTAGTCATAAAGTGGGCGCTAAGCCGTGATTATAATTGCGGAGAGGTCGAGCAGACCATCAATGTGTACACTAATAGCAATTAAAAGGGATAGGGCGGTTAGACCGGATTGCCGCCGATATACTTTCCTTTCGTCAAGATCTCGTCCCTTATCGGGCTCTCCCTCGCCTCGCTGCACCCTTTGTGACAAGCAAATGAAGCAAGAAAAGATCGAAACGTGTCTGCAGAGGCAATCACACTTATCAGATCTCTCCGAATGCAAAAGGCCATTCCGGCACGATTCGCTTTTATTAAATAAAAACAACGTTGAGTCGACGGTTTGGAAATCGGGACGATGGGTCGGTTTATTCGGTGCGAGGTCCTAGGGGAATTTCCTCTAATGAAATGTTTTACATGGTAGTAAGTGCATGGAAATAATGGATCGCGGACATGATCTCGAAGACATAAAGGCAAATTTGTTGATTAAATTTCCGGTGATAAATAACTCGACTGGAGTTTAATTAAAATAATGAGAGCAAGACCGGTTACGTCTTGGAGAATGGGGGACGAGGGGAACTGGGATGTTGGGTAATGGGTCCATTTTTACCAGTTTCCGTGGTCTTCTAATTACTATCAAGAAACTACTACTAAAAAGAAGATGAAATAAATAAGGGACGAAGTACAAGCTCTGGCGAAGGATGGAAGGAAGGGTGTAAGAAATTCCCGGAAAACCCAACTCCAATGTAACCCGACTCGGAAAGGTACAAGGATTTTAGGGAGGGCATCCGGCTCGATGGATCAAAGAAGATTTTTTTTACAGTCATGTGAAACCTGCAAGGTACATCTTAAATAAAAAATTTACGCACTACTTCCCTCAGAGTGATCTGATGTTTGTCAGGTCATGGCAGGTTAGGTCAAATTTCTTTGGTGAGAATTTTTATCAAAAATTAATCAATTAAGTTATATTTCTTTTTACTCCATTTGCAGTTTCTCGTTTCATAATTTTTCGAATTCGTGATTTTTCGATTCCCTAATCCATATTTTAGTTTTACAATTTTTTAGTTTTTCAGTTTATTAATTTTATTATTTTTCAATTTCTAAATATTTTTTTTTATTTTTCGCAGTTTCGCCATTGTCAATTTTTCAATTCATCAATTTTTCGAGTTTTCAATGTAAAATTTTCCCATTTTTCGACTTTTAAATTTTTCAATTTTTAATTTTTGGTTTTCTTGAAATTTTTATTTGAAAGTCGAAAAGTGAATATATAGAAATTGAAAATTAAAAATTAAATGTTTCTATTTTTCAATTTTACAATTCTTCGCATTTTCATTTTTCCGATTTGCAATTTTTCGAATTTTCATGTTTCAGTTTTTCAATTTTTCAAATTTCCAATCTTTAATTTTTCAATCCCTTGATTTTCCAATTTTTAAATTTTCAATATTTGGATTTAAGAATATGTATTTCGTTTTTCGAATTTGCACTTTTTCCATTAAATTTCTCAATTTTTAATTTTTCGATTTTTCAACTTTTGAAGTCCTTGATTTCGAATTTTTAGATTTTTCAAAATTATTATTTTATACTCTTTTCGCTTTTTGATTTTTAATTTTTCAATTTTACAATTTTTCAATTTTCCTACATTTTTGTTTCGAAAAGTTGAAAAATAAATTTGAAGAAACAAAATGTTGTTAATAAGACAAATTGAAAAATTGCAAATCGAAAAAATTGAAGAAAAATGGAAAAAGTTAAAATCGGAACATCGAAAAATTGCAAAACTAAAAAACCCAAAATCCAAAACCGAGGAGTTGAAAAATCGAAAGATCGGGAAAACCAAACATCAAAAAACTCAAAACTCTAAAATTTAAAAATTCCAAAATTTTCAAAAACTGAAAAATCGAAGAGTCGACAAATTGAAGAATTGAAATATGTATTGAAAAATACTAAAACTGAAATATCGAATTTGACTTTTCAAATTTTCGGTTCTAAATTTTTCGATTTTTCAGTTTCTCGATTTCCAATTTTCCGTTTTTCCAAAATTTCGAGTTCTCAAATTGGAGCTTTTCAATTTTACATTTCTTCGCTTTTTCACTTGCAATTTTTCGAGTTTTGAATTTCAAATATTTCCATTTTTCGACTTTAAAATTATTCAATTTCTAACTTTTCGGTTTTTTTGATTTTGCATTTTTTAAATATCTGCACTTTACTTTGCCTTGAATTTTTTAATTTTAAGTTTCTCTATTTCAAACATCACGATTCTTCAATTTTTCAAGTTATTGATTTCGAATTTTTAGATTTTTTGAAGTTTTCATTTTATACTTTTTCGTTTTTTCATTTTTAATTTTTTCAGTACCTATTACAATTTTTCAATTTTCCTATATTTTTGTTTCGAAATGTTGAAAAAATAAATTTGAAGAAACAGAATGTAAATGAAAAAAACTGAAAAATTGTAAATCCAAAAACTGAAGAAACGAAAAATTGAAAAAATTGAAATTGAAGAAACTAAAAATTGTCAAAATCGGAACATTGAAAAATATTTAAAAAATGTAAAAATTTAAAATGTAAGCATCGGAAAATTTAAAGATCGAAAAATTGAAAAATCATTCCCAAAAAGTAGAAAAATCGAAATCCAAAATTTCGAAAAATTGAAAATCAAAAATTTAAATTCGAAAAATTGCAAAATTGAAAAGTCCGGAATCTAAAACCGAGGAGTTGAAAAATCGAAACATCGAGAAAATGAAACATCAAAAAATTGAAAAATCTAAAATTTAAAAATTCAAAAAATTGAAAAATCTAAAATTTAAAAATTTCAAAAATTGAAAAATCGGAGAGTTCACAAATTGAAAAATCGAAATATTGAAAAATCCTAAAACTGAAATATCTAATTCGACTTTTCAAATGCAAATTTTCCATTATTCGCTTTCAAAATTCAGAATTTTTGATTTTCAGTTGCCCTATTTCAAATTGGTCGATTCTTCAATTTTCCGTTTCTTCAGTTTTTCGACTTTTCATGTTTCAGTTTTTCAATTTACAGTTTTTTCAGTTTATAATTTTACGATTTTTTCAGTTACTGAGAATTTTATTTTTAGTTTTCTGAATTTTTCGATTTTTCAGGTTCTATAATTTTAATCTTTCAATTCTTCAATTGTTCCGTTCACAGTTTTTTGACTTGTCAACGTTTTTGATTTTTTAGTTTCTCGACTTCTAGTTTTTGGTTTTTCCAATTTTTCGAGTTTTCAAGTTGAGTTTTTCAATTTTCCAATTCTTCGCATTTTCGTTTTTCCGATTTGCAATTTTTCGAGTTTTGAATTTCAAATATTTCCATTTTTCGACTTTAAAATTATTCAATTTCTAACTTTTCGATTTTTTTGATTTTGAAATAAATGTTTTTGGTTGAATTTCGCAAATGCTTGAAGAAAATGGGCTGAAATTTTCTTTGAGAAATTATACTTTTGTAGAAATTGACAAAAAAATTCCCAAAAAATTTAGGGAAATCGACTTTGACGCGCTGATCCGAAAAATATAGCGTGTTTAGGGTCCCGGGCAACATTTTGGAAGTAATTCCGCTTGAAATCCAATTTTTTGAAAAATCTTAAATTTCTTGTAGAAGTATAGGGATTTTGCCATTAAGCTCCGCCTCTCGACTGACGACGAATAAGAAAAATCGTCACAAACGAAATAGGGCGGGTGGGCGGGGTTTATATATTGCCTTTGTTCCGTAATAGCCGTAAGCCTTCTTTTCACAACAAGAAACTCAAGACACGTAAAAAATGGTAAATTTTCGTAGGGAAATATGGATTTTGCAATTAAGTTCCGCCCCTAAGTCTGACAACAAATGAAAAATTCATCACAACTGAGATCCGGGCTGGTATAAGGTGAAGCTTAATCGTGATAATAATAATAATAATAAATTTTCTTGAGGCATTTAACCCAATTAAACGTAATGAAAATTTTCGGAAACCATTTTTTTTAGATCAACTGCAAAAAAATATCCAAAAAATTCAGGGAAATCGCTAGCGTGTTTAGGGTCCCCGGCAAACTTTTGGAAATAATTCGGTTTGCAATCCAACTTTTTTTAAATCCTAAGTTTCTTGTAAAAATATAAAAATTTTGCAATTAAACTCCGCCCCGGACTCAGGGCGAATAAAAAAATCATCACAATTGAGACAGGGGTGGGTGGGTGGGGCTTCTATTTTGCCTGTTTTGAGAAATTCATGGCAATACATTACATACATTTGAAAACAAGAAAGAAATATGTTTTAATTTTTAAGCTCATTTTCCAAAAATGTCAAAATGTCGGCTAAAAACGCGACACAGGTTCATAAACCACGAGCGAATCTCAGCCGGAAACGAATTAGCACGGCTTTTGAATAAAACATTTAGTTTTAATTTTTGAGCGACTAATATGAAAAGCCTCATCTCGCTAAAACGCCTAGTTAGAGCGTCTAGGTACTAAATATAATAGCCACAAATGTGACGCATTTCGCTTTAACAATCTGGAACGGCTCTGCGCGAGGAGATCGCAGATTGCATAAATAATGCACGTATTGTGCACCTAAAGTCCCATTTACGCCACGATGACAAAAGGAAACTGCGAATTTATACAATTGTGGTTCGTGTTTTATTATTAGCGAGTGTGTCGGTGCAGATGTGCATTACTGGTGCATTAGAAACGGAATTTGAAGGCTCTTAAAGGCGACATCTCCTTGCGCATTACCGGGTTCAGCAAAAATAATAATAAAAAAAACTCCGCAGCTATCTTGATTTACCGCCTCCGCCGGTCGCTGTCAGCCATTATCAAACACATGTAGCATCAATTCGGCCAAGTCAAATTTCTCGCAAGCTAAAAAAAATCCACACCGGCACGTTTATAAATAATGTTTTCTTCGGCGTCTGTCATGTATGGCGATCTTATCTCTCGTTATACATGTACGTATCGTTCTTGCCCCACTTCCAAGTCAAACTTAATTTATCTCTCGCTAAATAGGTACGGAATGACTGTACACTTCTCGGCAATCTATTCTCATGTCGTCTCGACACAAATAAATCCCAGCTTTCTCTCTCTTAATCAAATATTCCGCCCCTGGAACAATGCTTTTTATTTGGACGCAGAGTCGAGTAAAAGAATATTTGTTTACAAGCCACCTCGTAAACCGTATTTAATTTCACACTCGGCTTGGTGGAATAAAAGGGTTCGGTTTATGAGTACGGGGATTCGGATTGGTGTGTTTTAGAGTCGCCTGAGCAGGAGGAATCTGTCTTAATATGGCGCGAGGCGGCGTCGCGGCCCGTAAAAGGAGGATGCTCCCGGATTTTTTTTTTTTAGTTTATAACGCGATTATGGTGCTCGTTGATCCTTTTTCGTGGGGAGTTCATCAGAACGGCGAGGGATGTGTTTTTAGGGCAAGGGGGGCGTCTGTGCCACTATTTTAGCACTTTAAGAAAGTGTGTTCTAAGGATCCGAGAGGCGGTGTCTCCTGATGGCGAGATACTGAAAATAATGGTAAAAGTCGAACTGTTCTACAGATCTCTATTTCGTACTCTGCGGAAATAAGTTTTACTACATTTTGACTCGAAAAGTTGAAAAGTCGAATAATTGAAGAATTGAAAAGTTGAAAATGGAGAAACTGAAAATTAAGAAGTCGAAAAATTGAAAATCGAGGAATTGAAGAAACGAAAACTGAATCGAAAAATTAGAAATGCGGGAAAACTACAAATTCAAACATTCAAAAAACGAAAAATCAGAAGGGATAAATGAAAGTAGGAGTAGGTACCTATATAAAAACTGAATAATCGAAAAATTCAAAAATCAAAAACTCGATATCTTCGAAATCAAAAAAATCGCAAAATAGGGAAAACTTGAAATAATTTAGAAACCGAAAAGTTGAAAAGTCAAAAAACCGTAAATCGAACAATTGAACAACTGAAACATTTTGAATATAGAAACTGAAAAATCGAAAAATTCAAAAAACTAAAAATTAAAATACCTAAAAGCTGAAAAATCGAAAAATTATAAAATTGAAAAACTGAAAGGTGAAAAGTCGAAAAAATGAAGAAACGGAAAATTGAAAAATCGAAAGGAAACTGGCAAATTTAGTAACTGTAAAATAAAAAAAATCGCAAAATTAGAAATCGGGAAACTCAACATAAATATTCAGAAAACGGAAAATTAAAAACTGGAAAATTTGAAAGTCGAAAAGTGGAAAAATTTTAAATTGGAAAAATTGCAAATCGGAAAAATGAAAAACCGAACAATTGTAAAATTGAAAAATAGAAAAATGTAATTTTTAGTTTTCAGTTTCTATATTCTTAATTTTTCAATTTTCAGTTGTTCGACTTTCAGTTTTTTGACTTTTCAACTTTTCGGTGTCTAAATTTTTCGATTTATTAGTTTCTCGAATTCTAATTTTTCGTTTTTCCAATTTTTCGAGTTTTCAAGTAGGGGTTTGTTAATTTTTCAATTTTACAATTCTTCGTTTTTTCACTTTTCCGATTTGGAATTTTTCTACTTTTCACTCTGAGTTTTGCAATTTACAGTTTTTCAGTTTTATAATTTTCGAATTCTCAATTTTTAAGTATTTTGATTTTTAGTTTTCTTAATTTTTCGAATTCTCGGTTTCTATATTTTTAATTTTTCAATGCTTCCATTGTTTGATTTAATAGTATTTCGACATTCCAAATTTTTTATTTTCAATTTTTCGAGTTTTTAATTTAAAATTTTCCCATTTTTCGACTTTAAAATGTTTTAATTTTTCAACTTTTGTTTTTTGCCTATTTCTTCCATTTCTTCAATTTTTCGACTTTCAATTTTACAATGTACACTTTATCAATTTTATAATATTTCGTTTTTTCCATTTTAAAGTATTTTAATTTTTGGTTTTCTGAATTTTTCGATTTTTCAGTTTCTATAGCTTTAATTTTTCAATTCTTCAATAGTTCGCTTAACAGTTTTTTGCCTCTTCAACTTTTCGGTGTCTAAATTTTTCGATTTTTCAGTTTCTTGATTTCTAATTTTTGGTTTTTCCAATTTTTCGAGTTTTCAAGTTGGAGTTTTTCAATTTTTCAACTCTTCGCTTTTTCGTTTTTCCGATTTGCCATTTTTCGAGTTTTCAATTTAATATTTTTCCATTTTTAATATGTTTCGTTTTTTGAATTTTTTGTTGATTTTCCCAATTTCTAATTTTTAGAACTTTTTGATTTTACAATTTCTAAATACCTGTACTTTGGTTTGCCTTGAATTTTTAAATTTTCAGTTTACTTATTTAAAATTTCCCGATTCCTCAATTTTCATTTTCTTCAATTTTTCGGCTTTTCACGTTTCAGTTTTTCAACCAACAGTTTTTCAGTTGTACGTATGATTTTTCGATTTTTCAATTTTTAAGTATTTTAATTTTTAGTTTTCTGAATTTTGGATTTTTGAGTTTCTATAATTTTAAATTTTCAATTCTTGAATTGCCGGATTACACAGCTTTTGGACTTTTCAAGTTCTCGGTGTCTAAATTCACCGATTTTTCAGTTTCTCGATTCCTAATTTTTGATTTTTCCACTTTTTCGAGTTTTCACGTTGGACTTTTTCAATTTTGTAACTTTACAAGTTTTCGCTTTTTGATTTTTCCCATTTTCAACTTTTCGAGTTTTCAATTAAAATTGTTTTCATTTTTCGTTTTTTGATTCTTTTATTGTTCAGTTTCCCGATTTCAAATTATTCGATTTTTTTGATTTTACAATTTCTAATAATCTGTACTTTAGTTTGCCTTGAATTGTTGAATTTTCAGTTTCCTTATTTAAAATTTCCCGATTCCTCAATTTTCTATTTCTTCAATTTTTCGACTTTTCACGTTTCAGTTTTTCAACTTACAGTCTTTCAGTTACAGGTATAATTTTTCGATTTTTCAATTTTGAAGTATTTTAATTTTTAGTTTTCTGAATTTTTGGATTTTTCAGTTTCTGTTTTTTTAAATTTTTAATTCTTCAATTGTCCGATTTTACAGCTTTTGGACTTTTCAAGTTTTCGGTGTCTAAATTCATTGATTTTTCAGTTTCTCGATCCCTAATTTTTGGTTTTTCCAAGTTAATTTTTTTATTTTACAATTTTTCGCTTTCTCATTTTTCCGATTTGCAACTTTTCGAGTTTTCAATTAAAATTGTTTTCATTTTTTGTTTTTTGATTCTTGTATGTTCACTTTCCCGATTTTTAATTTTTGGATTTTTTTGATTTTACAATTTTTAAAAGTCCGTACTTTAGTTTACGTTGAATTTTTGAATTTCCAATTTCGCTATTTCAAATTTCTCGATTCTTCAATTTTCCGTTTCTTCAATTTTTCCATTTTTCAATTTTTAGTTTTCAGATTTTTTCAATTTTTCAGTTTGTATATTTCTAATTTTTCAATTCTTAAATTGTTCGATTTTACAGTTTTTCCACTCAACGTTTTCGTGTCTGAATTGTTCGATTTTTCAGTTTCTCGATTTATAACGTTTCATTTTTCCAATTTTTCGAATTTTCAATTTAAAATTGTTCCATTTTTAACGTTTCGTTTTTTGAATTTTTTGTTGATTTTCCCAATTTCTAATTTTTAGAATTTTTTGATTTTACAATTTCTAAATGTCTGTACTTTAGTTTGCCTTGAATTTTTGAATTTTCAGTTTCCTTATTAAAAAATTTCGATTCCTCAATTTTCTGTTTCTTCAATTTTTCATCTTTTCACGTTTCAGTTTTTCAACTCACAGTTTTTCAGTTATAGGTATGATTTTTCGATTTTTCAATTTTTAAGTCTTTTAATTTTTAGTTTACTGAATTTTTCGATTTTTCAGTTTCTATATTTTTAAATTTTCGATTCTTCAATTGTCCGATTTTACAGCTTTTGGATTTTTCAGGTTTTTGGTGTCTAAATTCATCGATTTTTCACTTTCCCGATTTCTAATTTTTCGATTTTTTTGATTTTACAATTTTTAAAAATCCGTACTTTCGTTTGCGTTGAATTTTTGAATTTCCAATTTCGCTATTTCAAATTTCTCGATTCTTCAATTTTTCGATTTTTCAATTTTTATTTTTCAGATTTTTTCAATTTTTCAGTTTGTATAGTTTTAATTTTTCAATTCTTAAACTGTTCGATTTTACAATTTTTCCACCCAACGTTTTGGTGTCTGAATTGTTCGATTTTTCAGTTTCTCGATTTATAAAGTTTCATTTTTCCAATTTTTCGAGTTTTCAAATTAAAATTTTTCCATTTTTAATGTTTCGTTTTTTGAATTTTTTGTTGATTTTCCCAATTTCTAATTTTTAGAATTTTTTGACTTTACAATTTATAAATATTTATTTATATACTTTAGTTTGCCTTGAATTTTTGAATCTTCAGTTTCCTTATTTAAAATTTCCCGATTCCTCAATTTTCTGTTTCTTCAATTTTTCGACTTTTCACGTTTCAGTTTTTCAGTTTATAATTTTAGAATTTTTAAATTTTTAAGTATTTAAATTTTTAGTTTTCTGAATTTTTCGATTTTTCAGTTTGTATATTTTTAAATTTTTAATTCTTCAATTGTCCGACTTTACAGCTTTTGGACTTTTCAAGTTTTCGGTGTCTAAATTCATCAATTTTTCAGTTTCTCGATTCCTAATTTTTGGTTTTTCCAATTTTTCGAGTTTCCAAGTTAATTTTTTAATTTTACAATTTTTCGCTTTTTCATTTTTCCGATTTGAAACTTTTCGAGTTTTCAATTAAAATTGTTTTCATTTTTCGTTTTTTGATTCTTTTATGTTCACTTTCCCGGTTTCTAATGTTTCGATTTTTTTGATTTTACAATTTTTAAAAATCCGTACTTTAGATTGCGTTGAATTTTTGAATTTCCAATTTCGCTATTTCAAATTTCTCGATTCTTCAATCTTTAGTTTTCAGATTTTTTCAATTTTTCAGTCTGTATATTTCTAATTTTTCAATTCTTAAATTGTTCGATTTTACAGTTTTTCCACTCAACGTTTTCGTGTCTGAATTGTTTCAGTTTCTCGATTTATAACTTTTCATTTTCCCAATTTTTTGAGTTTTCAATTTGGAGTTTTTCAATTTTTTAATTTTTCAATTCTTCACTTTTTCATTTTTCCCATTTGCAATTTTTCAAGTTTTCAATATGGAATTTTTCCATTTTTCGCATTTCAAATTTTTCAATTTTTTATTTTTCGTTTTTTGAATTTTTTAACTTGAGTTCCCGGATTTTTAATTTTTAGATTTTTTGATTTTACAATTTCTAAATAACCGTACCTTGAATTTTTGAATTTTCAGCTTCCTTATTTCAAATATTTTTTTAAGTGTAGTTTTCAATTATTAAATTCTCTAATTTTCCGTTTCTTCAATTTTTTGGCTTTTGACGTTTCAGTTTTTCAATTTACAGTTTTTAATTTTATAGTTTTTCGATTTTTTAATTTCTGAGTATTTAAATTTTTTATTTTATGAATTTTTCGATTTTTCAGTTTCTATATTTTTAACTTTTAAATGTTTAAATTGTTCGATTTTATAGTATTTCGATGTTTCAACTTTTCGGTGTGTAAATTTTTGGATTTTTCAGTTTCTCGATTTGAAATTTTCCCACCTTTCGACTTTTGTCTTTTCGATTTTTTTGATTTTGAATTTTTGATTTTTCAATTTTTCGACTATTCAATTTTTATATAGTCGTATTTTCCGTTACCGTTTTTGATTTTTCGTTTTTTGAACATTTGAATTTGCAGTTTCCCCACATTTCTAATTTTTCGATTCAGTTTTCGTTCGCTTTTGCAATTTTTCGAGTTTTAAAGTTGAAGTTTTTTAATTTTTCAATTTTACAATTATGCCGATTTGCAATTTTGCAGCTTTCAATTGAAAATTGTTTCAGGATTTTCCATTTAACAACTTTAAAATTTCTCAATTTTTAATTTTTTGAATTTTTATATTCAGCTTCCCGATTTCTAGTTTTTCGATTTTTTTTTTTGATTTTACAATTTTTAAATATCCGTACTTTCGTTTGTCTTGAATTTTTTAATTTTCAGTTTTTGTCTATTTCAACTTTGTCGATTTTTCAATTTTTAGGTATTTTAATTTTAAGTTTTCTGAACTTTTCATTTTTTCAATTTTCTGTTTCTACATTTTTTCGACCTTTCACGTTTCAGTTTTTCAATTTACAGTTTTTTAGTTTTATATTTTTGGGTTTTATGAATTTTTTAATTTTTCAATTTTCCGTTTCTACATTTTTTCGACCTTTCACGTTTCAGTTTTTCAAATTACAGTTTTTCAGTTTGATATTTTTGAGTATTTTAATTTTTCGATTTTTCAGTTTCTACATTTTTAATTTTCCAATTCTTCAATTGTTCGATTTAACAGTTTTTCGACTTTCAAAAATTTTTCAAAAAAAAAAAAAAGCTCGATTCTTCAATTTAGTTTCTCAGTTTTATAATTGTTCAATTTTTCATTTTTTGACTATTTTAATTTTTCAATTTTTCAGTTGCTATATTTTTAATATTTCATTCAATTCTTCAATTATTGGATTCGTGAGTTTTTCGACTTTTAAACTTTTCAGTCTATAAATTCTTCGATTTTTCAGTTTCTCGATTTCTAATTTTTCGAGTTTTAAATTGAAAATTGTTTCGGGATTTTCCATTTTAACAACTTTAAAATTTTTCAATTTTTAATTTTTTGAATTTTTATATTCAGCTTCCCGATTTCTAATTTTTCGATTTTTTTTTTTATTTTACAATTTTTAAATATCCGTACTTTCGTTTGTCTTGAATTTTTTAATTTTCAGTTTTTGTCTATTTCAACTTTGTCGATTTTTCAATTATTAGGTATTTTAATTTTAAGTTTTCTGAACTTTCCAATTTTCCGTTTCTACATTTTTTCGACCTTTCACGTTTCAGTTTTTCAATTTACAGTTTTTCAGTTTTATATTTTTGAGTTTTATGAATTTTTCAATTTTTCAATTTTCCGTTTCTACATTGTTTCGACCTTTCACGTTTCAGTTTTTCAGTTTGATATTTTTGAGTATTTTAATTTTTCGATTTTTCAGTTTCTACATTTTTAATTTTTCAATTCTTCAATTGTTCGATTTAACAGTTTTTCGACTTTCAAAAATTTTTCAAAAAAAAAAAATCTCGATTCTTCAATTTAGTTTCTCAGTTTTATAATTGTTCAATTTTTCAATTTTTGACTATTTTAATTTTTCAATTTTTCAGTTTCTATATTTTTAATATTTCATTCAATTCTTCAATAATTGGATTCACAGTTTTTCGACTTTTCAACTTTTCGGTCTATAAATTCTTCGATTTTCAGTTTCTCGATTTCTAATTTTTCGAGTTTTCAATTGAAAATTGTTTCAGGATTTTCCATTTAACAACTTTAAAATTTTTCAATTTTTAATTTTTTGAATTTTTATATTCAGTTTCTCGATTTCTAATTTTTCGATTTTTTTTTGATTTTACAATTTTTAAATATCCGTACTTTCGTTTGTCTTGAATTTTTTAATTTTCAGTTTTTGTCTATTTCAACTTTGTCGATTTTTCAATTTTTAGGTATTTTAATTTTAAGTTTTCTGAATTTTTCAATTTTTCAATTTTCCGTTTCTACATTTTTTCGACCCTTTCACGTTTCAGTTTTTCAATTTACAGTTTTTCAGTTTTATATTTTTGAGTTTTATAAATTTTTCAATTTTTCAATTTTCCGTTTCTACATTTTTTCGACCTTTCACGTTTCAGTTTTTCAAATTACAGTTTTTCAGTTTGATATTTTTGAGTATTTTAATTTTTCGATGATTTTTCAGTTTCTACATTTTTAATTTTCAAATTCTTCAATTGTTCGATTTAACAGTTTTTCGACTTTCAAAAATTTTTCAAAAAAAAAAAATCTCGATTCTTCAATTTAGTTTCTCAGTTTTATTATAATTGTTCAATTTTTGCAATATTTGACCATTTTAATTTTTCAATTTTTCAGTTTCTATATTTTTAATATTTCATTCAATTCTTCAATTATTGGATTCACAGTTTTTCGAGCTTTCAACTTTTCGGTGTATAAATTCTTCGATTTTTCAGTTTCTCGATTTCTAATTTTTCGAGTTTTCAAGTTAGATATGTATTAAGTAAAAAATTGGTCCAAAGTTACTTCGACAGAGCTTCCCTCGCCCTTGAAGTACAATATACCTACATAAAAAATTTGGCAACGATCGTTTCGTACTCTAGGGGTCATGAAACGTCGAGAAAATATAACGTGGCAAGTCGCCCGATGGACGCTAATCGCCTACGGGAGTAGAAATGTGTTGCTCGCTTCGCTCGCCCCATATATTTCCCGTTTTTATTTACCAGCCATTTCAAACAAAGCCAGCCCCGACTAAAATTTCCTCGTCGTCTTTTTCGAAAAACCCGTCTGGAACAATCCAGCGGTCATTCGCAACGCTAAAACCCCATTCCCCTGCTTAGAATAACCCGTTTTTCACTCAAACAATAACATAAAGTTAATTATCTTTCCACATTCACGCGCCATTAACAATCCAACTGGTCGGAATAAATATGAAAACGAACAGAACTAAAGCAAGAACCAAGATTAGACACCGAAGCTGCACCATATTGCACTAGAACTCCGCCCCTCGAGACGGCCGTTTTAAACTTGCAAGACCTCCACTTCTCCCTAATGGTATTTACCGACTCGAAATTGAAACTACCTTTCCAATTGACAGCGGGTGAAACCGCTGCTAAGTTGTTTGATCTCGAATCCCCCGTTGGAAGTTTTTGATTTGTTTGAAGTGATTGCGTTCGGGCCTGAAAGCACTTTGGATTTTTTTTTTTTCGATTCGGTTTGGTCGGTTAATTAAGAAATTCTTTGAGTTAATCAGCGGACCTTAATCCGACAGGTTTCGGGTGTTAAGTTTCGTCACTTGAACTCGAGAACATCCTGTTAGTTTAAAGTAACACGCTGGAACGTGTCACGGTTGTCGGAGGAGACGAAATTTCGGAAAATAAAAATTTTCGGGCTCGAAATTTTCACCGAATCGCACCAATAAAGTGTAAATTAAGAATCGACGAGCGCCGTAAACCCATCGACGAGATATTTATTATCTCGCGTTGAAAATCTCGAATAAATTTCATCCGATCGTAAATTCGATTAGGAGTCGTCCTTTGATGGTAATTTCGTTCTTGGCTGCAGAAGAAAAATGATGGAAGGTGCTAACCTCGGGAGGGGATTTGAAGAGAGCGCTATTAGAGGCATTTACATAATTTAGATGATTAATGAAAGACAGATAACAAAACGGGTATTTGTAGAGACGAAAATAGGAGCGAACGCATAAATATATCCTCGTGACGGCTGGAATAAAGGAAGTGTTAAAATTGTTCTCAATTTCACACTTGATAAGTGTCAGCCTCGGCTATAAATAGCGAAATTGTGGCTTCGGAATTCGAAAATTGACGCGAAGAAGAAAACTGTCGCGTCTGGACGTACTTATCACAGTTTTTCGTTTTTTCATTTCCTTTATTTTTTCAATATTTCATACGATTTTATAGTTTTTCATTTATTCATTCAGGTTCCTCGATTTTCCAATTTTTAAATTTTTCAATTTTAGCGATTTCTCAATTTTTAATCTTTCGATTTTTCATTTTTGGTTTCTTCAGTTTTTCAAAATCTTGCTTTACAATTTTAAGGTTTTCCAAAAACCGAAAAATTTAAAAGCGCCGAACTAAAAATTCAAAAAGAAAAATCGAAAAATCAAGAAGTCAAAAAACCCAGAAATCGAAAATGGCAAAACCGAGTAATCGAAAAATTGAACTGTCGAAAAATCGAAACTGAACAATCTAAAATTGAAAAACGAAAAATTAAAAAACCAAAAGTTGAAAAATCGGAAAATCGAAAACTTGTGAAAAAGCAAATCTCTAAATAAAAATTGAAACGTCTAAATGTTGGAAAATCAAAAAACTGAAAAATTTCGCACCATCGAAAAACAAAAAAAAATATGAATAATTGAAAAATAATTAAACTGAAAAAACAGAAAATTATTAAATCGGAACATTGAAAATTTGAAAAATTGCAAAAATAAAGAAAACAAAAACCGAAACGAAAAGATTGCAAATCGAAAAATGGAAAAATTAAAAATTGAAAACTCGAAAACTGAAAATTTTACAAAATTTAAACAAAAATTGAGACGTCCAAATGTTCAAGAATGGAAGAACTGAAAAATTTATATATCATGTAGAGTTGAAGAATTAAAAAAAATTATGCATTGAAAAATTGAAGAAACGAAAAACTGAAACAACTGAAACTGAAAAAACAAAAAATCATAAAATCGGAAAATTGAAAATTCCAAAAAATGCAAAAATAAAGGAAATAAAAAACTGAAACAAAAAGATTGCAAATCGGAATATCGAAAATTAAAAATTGAAAACACGAAAAACCCCAATCTAAAAATTGCAAAATCCAAAAAAAAATAAAAATTCGCAAAATTGGAAAACTAAAAAGGTGAAAAATTAAGAAGCGGTGAACGAAAAACTCAAAAAGAAAGATCAGAAAATTGAAAATCTAAGAATTTTGAACTGGAAATCGCGGTCTAGAAATACAAAAACCGAAAAATCGAGAAATCAAGAAGTCAAAAAATCGAGAAATCGAAAGATTGAAATGTCGAAATATCAAGAAACTGAAAAATCTAAAATTTAAAAACAAAAAATTAAAAAACCAAAAGTTAAAAAATCAGAAATTTGAAAACTTGTGAAAAATTACAAAATTTAAACAAAAATTGAGACGTCCAAATGTTCAAGAATCGAAGAACTAAAAAATTTATTATACATCATGTACAGTTAAAGAATTAAAAAAAATATGTATTACAAATTGCATATTGAAAATTTAAAGAAACGAAACACTGAAACAACTGAAACTGAAAAAACACAAAATTATAAAATCGGAAAATTGAAAATTCCAAAAAATGTAAAAATGAAGGAAATAAAAAACTGAAACAAAAAGATTTCAAATCGGAAAATGGAAAATTAAAAACTCGAAAAACTCCAATCTAAAAATTGCAAAATCCAAAAAAAATAAAAATTCGCAAAATTGGAAAACTAAAAAAGTGAAAAATTAAAAAGCGATAAACGAAAAGTTCAAAAAGAAAGATCAAAAATTGAAAATCTAAAAATTTTGAACTGGAAATTGCGGTCTAGAAATACAAAAATCGAAAAATCGAGAGAAGGCAAAAAATCGAGAAATAAAAAGTGGAAAAATCGAGGAATCGAAAGATTGAAATGTCGAAAAAATAAGAAACTGAAATATCTAAAACTGAAAAAACAAAAAATTAATAAACCAAAAGTTAAAAAATCAGTTTTTTGAAAACTTGTGAAAAATTACAAAATTTAAACAAAAATTGAGACGTTCAAATGTTCAAGAATCGAAGAACTGAAAAATTTATATATCATGTACAGCTGAAGAATTAAAAAAAAATATGCATTGAAAAATTGCATATTGAAAATTTGAAGAAACGAAAAACTGAAACAACTGAAACTGAAAAAACAAAAAATTATAAAATCGGAAAATCGAAAATTCCAAAAATTGCAAAAATAAAGGAAATAAAAAACAGAAACAAAAAGATTGCAAATCGGAAAATAGAAAATTAAAAATTGAAAACTCGAAAAACTCCAATCTAAAAATTGCGAAATCCAAAAAATTAAAAATTCGCAAAATTGGGAAACTAAAAAAGTGAAAAATTAAAAAGCGACGAACGAGAAATGCAAAAAGAATGATCGAAAAATTGAAAATCTAAAAATTTTGAACTGGAAATCGCGGTCTAGAAATATAAAAACCGAAAAATCGAGAAATCAAGAAGTCAAAAATTCGAGGAATCGAAAGATTGAAATGTCGAAAAATCAAGAAACTAAAAGATCTAAAACTGAAAAAAAAACAAAAAATTAAAAAACCAAAAGTTAAAAAATCAGAAATTTGAAAACTTGTGAAAAATTACAAAATTTAAACAAAAATTGAGACGTCCAAATGTTCAAGAATCGAAGAACTGAAAAATTTATGTCATGTACAGTTGAAGAATTAAAAAAACTATGCATTGAAAAATTGGATATTGAAAATTTGAAGAAACGAAAAACTGAAACAACTGAAACTGAAAAAACAAAAAATTATAAAATCAAATCGGAAAATTGAAAATTCCAAAAATTGCAAAAATAAAGGAAATAAAAAACTGAAACAAAAAGATTGCAAATCGGAAAATGGAAAATTAAAAATTGAAAACTCGAGAAACTCCAATCTAAAAATTGAAAAATCTAAAAAACTGAAAAATTCGAAAATTTGAAGACTGAAAAATTTAAAAGCGACGAACTAAAAATTCAAAAAATAGATCGAAAAATTGAAAATCTAAAAATTTAAATTAGAAATCCAAATACAAAAATCAAAAAATCGAGAAGTCGAAAAATCTAAAAAGTCAGAAAACGAAAAATCGAGAAGTCATAAAACCAAGGAATTGAAAGTGGAAAATTGAAGGAATAGAAAGACTGAAATGTCGAAAAATCGAAAAACTGAACAATCTAAAACTGAAAAATGAAAAAACTAAAAGTTGAAAAATCGGAAAATTGAAACATTGTGAAAATGCAACCGAAAAATTGCAAAATCTAAATCAAAATTGAAACGTCCAAATGCTAGAAAATCGAAAAACTAAAAAAAAACTGAATAATTGAAAAATTGCAAATCAAAAATTTGAATAAACGAAAAATTTAAAAAGAAAATAAAACTGAATAAACAGAAAATTATAAAATCGCAACATTGAAAAATTGCAAAAATAAAGAGAATAAAAAACCGAAACGAAAAGATTGCAAATCGAAAAATAAAACAATTGAAAACTCGAGAAACTCCAATCGAAAAATTGCAAAGCGCCGAACAACAAATTCAAAAAGAGAGATCGAAAAATTGAAAATCTAAAAATTTAGAACTGGAAATCGGGATCGAGAAATATAAAAATCGAAAAATCGAGAAATCAAGAAGTGAAAAAATCGAAAAACTAAAAAATTCAAAACTCAAAAAACTAAGTCAAACAGGATTACAGGGGCGAGGAAAGTTCTTCAAAATAAACTTCGACCAATTTTCGTAATTATACTCCAATACATTAAACTAATTCAACGTGATGACGTAAATCCAGCTAAAATGTGCGTGCGCTCTTGTGTACACAAAGTTGCTCCCTCTATCCCCACACGTCGAATTCGTGGTCAAAACCCCCACCAACTTTTCGCTACCAAGGTCAATCAAACCTCCACCAATCACCGCCAAGCAATCCTCATCTTCTTGGTTGCTAGCACACACAGTGACCTTATTACAAATACATCTGTCATTCGTGACCTGTTTGACAAACTTGAAACCACCCCTCCTATCCAAACTCCACCCCACTGCAAACACCCTCTCGAAAACCAAAACGTTCCCTATTGTCACAGCTTTGACAAAATGTGACCACTCGAACGACCTTTGCACTTTAACCAACCCTATATCGAACTCCGGGAAGTCTGGATACGGAACCAAGGTGTCTACTTCTCGGGGAGTACTATCTCCATCGAGCACCAATATCTCGTCAGGTTGTCTACAACGATCGAGTTATTTATTAGAGGAGATAATTTGAAAGTGGTACTAACCTGACGACTAAGCAGTACCCGGACGTTAGTACCCATTGCGGTTTTAAAATTGATCCGGCACAAAATAGCCGATTGTCTCTCGTGGTTAGAGCCACAAGAAATGGGAGTTCTCCGGGTTTTGCTACTTTGCGACCAGAAGCCCAGATTTGGGTGTAGTTCGTTTGGGCTGCAATGGTACTAATGAGGCACGAAACGAGAAAAATGGGACGCATTTTGGTGGCTGATTTGGCACGAAGTGAGCAAGTCGTGCACAAATTGGTAATCGTAGAACATGTTTTAATCTTAATTAGTACCCGTGACATAAAGAAACGATAGTACCATTTTTGATTGCAGAGAACAGAGAGTAAGTCGTACTAAAATGTGAACTCTATCCACATACCGAAAATCTCCATGGGTGTTCGATTTCTGCGAACCAAAGGTGCTTGTAAAGATCCACTGAAGGTCGTACCGCCACTACTACAAACACGTGTTCTCAATTTATGGTGGTACCAGTTAAACAGGTATCTATAAATCAAAATTCCAGAAAATAAAAAATAAAAAATTTTTAAATTTTAAAATCGAGAAATAAAAACTAAAAATCGCAAAATTGAGAATTTGATGTTCGTTGGAAAACTGAAAAATTGGAAATTTTGAAAACGGGAAGTCAAAAAACTAATTTGATTTGAAAAGTGGAACGTCTGTAGATGTTTATTACTTATCTCCTTTATAGTAATTTCCTGAAACAAATCTATCACTTGACAGACACGTTTACACCACGTCATAGCGTGGGAATTTTTAGTTGTTGCGGGGATGACAACGTGTTCGAGTCAATAAATTGTTCTCGCGCATAAAACCCGTCACGTAAAGTCGCCGGTCATTTCGTATGCAAATCAGCATGTCGAAACAAATATCACAAATATCATTTTGATAATTGCCAATAAACCGGTGAATAATTTTCAATCTCGCTGTGTTACACCCAAGTCGATAATTAAATTAGACGCTTAGCGTTAAATGACAAGTTGTTCACATGCAAATGCGGTCCTTAATGGCTTGCGCTTGCAGCAACCGAAAGACGAAACGTCTCGACAAAATTTTAACTAATACCAAGCGTCAAACTCCTAAACGGAACTTAATGAAAACGGATCGTTATGGAATGTGTGTCTAATTGAAGTAATTAGGAAAAATCTGAGTGTTTTTTCGAACGACCGAGGCGTGGCTCGCATCATCAATTATCTCCGAAAATAGAAAGTTTCCCATGTTTATAGATTTATAAAAAGTGATTTATGCCGGTTGTTTTTGGATTATTTATTAATGTAGTAAAGGTAGACGCTTTGGGGGCCATTAACGTCGACGGTGACGAGGGGACGTGCTTTATTGCACACGAGTGCACCCGTTATCAACTATAGCTAATACGGAATTTGACAAAATATAGTTTCCGGTTAAATAAGAAAATGAGATTTAGTAGCCGGCAGGAGCGATTCCTTATGTAAATCTAGCACCGGCGAATCAAAAAATATAACTGCTTTCGGGTTGCAGGAAGTCGCTTTGAAGTCATGCGATGGGACGCTTGGGGCTAGAGTGATATGAAAATTGCAAAAAAGATAATTAAAACCACCGCGCGGTCGTAAAGGGGCGGGGACAAAAACGAGTTATGGGGGGGCAATTTCAGCACACTAGGAAAGTACATTCAGCAAAATTTGATTCAAAAATAATACTCGTTCGACTCGTCTACATGACATTCTTTCGATGTATAAACATAAACAATACACTCTTTTCCATTGGTTATTTGCTTTGAGTACATTTCATATTGTTTGTATACCTGAATTTGTTCGATTAAGGCGAATCGGACGCAAGCCTGAAGTACGTCGCATGCAAATGTTTTGAGCCTATGGGCGGATCGTTTTTGCCTGCCCTCACCGAAGAAGGCGGTCCAAATCCTTCAAGGGCAGAATTTGTAGGTAGGCTCAAACTACAACGAAATTCACATTTTACCCTATAAAATTTTATTGACAATAACGGGACGGACAGTAGTTATATATACATTTGGTAAGAAATATTTATGGCTCACCAGTTCTCTCGAATTTGTCGGAGAAGATTTAGCAGGTAGTTGTTCCCATTAAATAATGGTCACTTTCGTTCGTGAGTAACGATGGTCCGGACATGAATTACTTTGCTTTCTAACATCTTTCGACCAATTGTTCCGTATAAAAAATTTCATCACTTTTTCAAATAAAATACTCTTTAAAAAAACGATATTGTCGTTGAGTGACATGTAACTCGCATAATAATAAAAACGTGCCATTTTTGTTAACTGATATATTTTTCATAAATGTCGCAAAATTATTAAATTTGTCCAATCATCCCCACCAATAATGTGATGACGTCACTTCAAATTTATGCATAGTAAATGGGTTTTAAATTGAATACAGTAACATAGTCCTACATATGTAGTTTATGACTCCGTGTTGAGTTTTTATCCAAAACGTCCAGATTTTTGGAAAAAAAATCAAAATTATAAAACAATATTTTGCAAGTTAATTTTGAATTTGCAAAATCGAATACTTTGAAATCTTGCAGATGTTTGAAAATCACGATAAACATGATACATTTTTAATTAAAATATATTTGCTTATCCCCTCAAAAAAATGTATGACGCCACCTCAAAATTTTGCAGAATAAATCCTATCTTAAATGTATAAAATATGATGAGTTTTATACTTGTGATTTATCACTGCATTAATATTTTTTAGATTTGGTTATACAGGGTGTCCCAAAAAAGTTAATGACTGAGTCAATTTATTTTATTGAAGAAATCAAGAATAGCAAAACTGAGTACTTTGAAATATTGTAGATGTTTTGAAGTTTTTGTAAGCATGGTAACTTTTTCGAAAATTTGATTAATCAAATATGCGCAAAATCAAAAATCGGAAAAACTGAAATTCACTAATGCAAAAAACAGAAAATCGAAAAATACAAATCGTAAAAATTGAAAATCTAAAAATGGCTAATCAAAAAATCGAAAATTCAATTAATCAAATACCTAGGTGGAAATTCACAAACCTCAAAAATCGAAAAATCGAAAATTGAAAAACGGGAAAACCAAAAAATCGAAAAGTCAAAAATTTGTAATATTGAAAATTAAAAAATTCAAAAACAAAAATAAAAAAAATCGGAAATTAAAATAATCAAAATATATAAAGTAAAAAAAATTGCAAAGTCTAAAAACTGAAACGAACAGAAAAATCGAAAAAGCAAAAAATTGGAAAAACAAAAATTCGAAAAATCTAAAATCGAAAAAGTGGAAAATGGAAAATCTGAATAAACTTGAAAATTCTGAAAATTGGAAAATCGAAGACCAAAAAATCGGAAAGTAATTCTGAAAATTCTAAAAATCGACAATGGACAAATTGAAAATCGCAAAATTTAAATTGAAAAATTGAACATAGAAAAATCTATGAATTAAAAAATCGAAAATTCGACCACTCAAATTTTCGAAAAATCATAAAACTGAAAAATCCAAAATTCCAATCATCGAAAGTCTGGAAACTGAAAATCGAAAATTCTGAAAAGCGGAAAATAGAATATCGAAAAATTTAAAAGAAAGAAAATTGAAGTCCAAAAACCGAAGAATGGAAAAATTAAAAATCAAAAATTCGAAAAATCAAAACCGAAAAATTCAAAGATTTAAAAAGAAAATCGAAAAATCAAAAATCTGAACATTGAAACTCGAAAATTTGTAAAATCTAAAGCTGAAAAATGGAAAACTGAACAATCGAAAATTCGAAAATCAAATATCGAAAAATCGAAAAGCCGAAAAAACGAAAATTTGATAAATCAGATAAGCGAAAAACAGAAAATCTGAAAATGCAAAACTGGAAAATCAAAAATCTAAAAATGGAAAAACCGAAAATCGAAAATTCAATGAATCTAATACGTAGGTCGATCGAAAAACTGGAAATTCACAAATCTGAAAAATCGAAAATTTGCAAGATTGAAAAACCGAGAATTGAAAAATCAAAAAACCGAAAAATGGAAAAATCAAAAATCGAAAAATAGGAAAACCGAAAATTCGAAAATTCATAATATTAAAAATTCAAAGATTTAAAAAGAAAATCGAAAAATCAAAAATCTGAAAATTGAAACTCGAAGATTTGTAAAGTCTAAAGCTGAAAAATGGAAAACTGAACAATCGAAAATTCGAAAATCAAATATCGAAAAATCGAAAAGCCGAAAAATCGAAAATTTGATAAATCAGATAAGCGAAAAACAGAAAATCTGAAAATGCAAAACTGGAAAATCAAAAATCTAAAAATGGAAAAACCGAAAATCGAAAATTCAATGAATCTAATACGTAGGTCGATCGAAAAACTGGAAATTCACAAATCTGAAAAATCGAAAATTTGCAAGATTGAAAAACCGAGAATTGAAAAATCAAAAAACCGAAAAATGGAAAAATCAAAAATCGAAAAATAGGAAAACCGAAAATTCGAAAATTCATAATATTAAAAATTCAAAGATTTGAAAAGAAAATCGAAAAATCAAAAATCTGAAAATTGAAACTCGAAGATTTGTAAAATCTAAAGCTGAAAAATGGAAAACTGAACAATCGAAAATTCGAAAATCAAATATCGAAAAATCGAAAAGCCGAAAAATCGAAAATTTGATAAATCAGATATGCGAAAAACAGAAAATCTGAAAATGCAAAACTGGAAAATCAAAAATCTAAAAATGGAAAAACCAAAAATCGAAAATTCAATGAATCTAATACGTAGGTCGATCGAAAAACTGGAAATTCACAAATCTGAAAAATCGAAAATTTGCAAGATTGAAAAACCGAGAATTGAAAAATCAAAAAACCGGAAAATGGAAAAATCAAAAATCGAAAAATAGGAAAACCGAAAATTCGAAAATTCATAATATTGAAAATTCAAAGATTAAAAAAGAAAATCGAAAAATCAAAAATCTGAAAATTGAAACTCGAAGATTTGTAAAATCTAAAGCTGAAGAATGGAAAACTGAACAATCGAAAATTCGAAAATCAAATATCGAAAAATCGAAAAGCCGAAAAATCGAAAATTTGATAAATCAGATATGCGAAAAACAGAAAATCTGAAAATGCAAAACTGGAAAATAAAAAATCTAAAAATGGAAAAACCAAAAATCGAAAATTCAATGAATCTAATACGTAGGTCGATCGAAAAACTGGAAATTCACAAATCTGAAAAATCGAAAATTTGCAAGATTGAAAAACCGAGAATTGAAAAATCAAAAAACCGGAAAATGGAAAAATCAAAAATCGAAAAATAGGAAAACCGAAAATTCGAAAATTCATAATATTGAAAATTCAAAGATTAAAAAAGAAAATCGAAAAATCAAAAATCTGAAAATTGAAACTCGAAGTTTTGTAAAATCTAAAGCTGAAAAATGGAAAACTGAACAATCGAAAATTCGAAAATCAAATATCGAAAAATCGAAAAGCCAAAAAATCGAAAATTTGATAATTCAGATATGCGAAAAACAGAAAATTTGAAAATGCAAAACTGGAAAATCAAAAATTCAATGAATCTAATACGTAGGTCGATCGAAAAACTGGAAATTCACAAATCTGAAAAATCGAAAATTTGCAAGATTAAAAAACCGAGAATTGAAAAATCAAAAAACCGAAAAATGGAAAAATCAAAAATCGAAAAATAGGAAAACCGAAAATTCGAAAATTCATAATATTAAAAATTCAAAGATTTGAAAAGAAAATCGAAAAATCAAAAATCTGAAAATTGAAACTCGAAGATTTGTAAAATCTAAAGCTGAAAAATGGAAAACTGAACAATCGAAAATTCGAAAATCAAATATCGAAAAATCGAAAAGCCGAAAAATCGAAAATTTGATAAATCAGATAAGCGAAAAACAGAAAATCTGAATATGCAAAACTGGAAAATCAAAAATCTAAAAATGGAAAAACCGAAAATCGAAAATTCGATGAATCTAATACGTAGGTCGTTCGAAAAACTGGAAATTCACAAATCTGAAAAATCGAAAATTTGCAAGATTGAAAAACCGAGAATTGAAAAATCAAAAAACCGGAAAATGGAAAAATCAAAAATCAAAAAAGAGGAAAACCGAAAATTCGAAAATTCATAATATTGAAAACCCTAAAAGTCGACAATTCAAAAATCAAAAAACTGGAAAGTAAAATAATCGAAAAATCGAAAAGTAAACAAATTGCAAAGCCTAAAAACTGACGAACAGAAAAACCGAAAAATCGTAAAATCAAAAAGTGAAAAATCGAAAACTGGAAATTGAAAAATCGAAGATTGGAAAATCGAAAAATCGAAAATTGGAATATCGAGAACCGACAAATTAAAAAACCAAAAAATCGAAAAATAAAAAAATCGGAAATCGAAAAATGAAAAAAAAAACGAAAATTCAAAAATCGAATAATCCGAAACTAAAATAATAGAAAAGTGGAAAAGTAAAAATTACAAAGTCTCAAAACTGACGAACAGAACAATCGAAAAATAAAAAAAAATCGAAAAATATCTAAACATGGAAAATCGGAAAATGGAAAAACCGAAAAATCGACAATCGAAAACTCGAAAAATCGAAAATTCGATGAAACAAATACTCAAAAAAGCGAAAAGTAAAAAAATTGCAAGGCCTAAAAATTGGAAAATCAAAAAATCGAAAAAATGAAAATCAAAAAAACGACGATCGAAAATAAATCAAAAAATCGAAAACTGGAAAATCGGAAAGTAACAAAATTGAAATCTAAAAGCTGCAAATTGCAGAACCTTAAAAACTGAAACAAACAGAAAAATCGAAAAACCTCAAAACCGGAAAAACGAAAATCGAAAAATCGTAAAATCAGAAAATGGAAAATCGAATAATCGAAAGTTGAAAAATCGAAGGTCGAAAAATAAAACAACCGAAAAATCGAAAAATTTTTATGATTAAAAACGTAAAATCGAGAATTCAAAAATCAAAAAATCGGAAAGTAAAATATAATCGAAAAATGCAAAAAAACTGACGAACAGAAAAATCAAAAAATCTAAAAATGGAAAGACGAAAATTCGAAAATTGAAAGAATGGTAAATTAAAAAATCGAAAAACGAAAAAACTGAATTAAATTTGTCACCGAAAAGATGTCGGAAGTAATAAATTATCCTATCGGTCGAAGAACGTTCGGTCCGGTGTTACACCTCGACCCAAGAGAGACCGCAGTAAAGGATAACAAATGGAACGGATAAAATAAAGCGTCAAATACGATTGATAAACTTTAAACCAAAATTATGAAGTTTATAAACTGAACATTTTTTTTTGCTTTTTGAAAATTCACTTCAAAAGATGTCCGTGACTTACTTTAATGTGAATTTTATAACTATGGTCGGCACAATTAGACCTAATTTTAGTGTGATTTTGAGCATATTCTTGATGTTATTAGAGCAGGACAGGTTTTTTTTTTCTAACTAATTGACAAGATTTCAAAGTATTCAGTTTTGCAATTCTTGATTTCTTCAATAAAATAAATTGACTCAGTCATTTTTTTTTGAGTCACCCTGTATGCATAAACAAATGCAAAAAATGTTAATGGAATGGTAAATCACAAGTATAGACTGAACATTTTAGGTAGTGTATTTATAAAATTAAAACTAATTCAGAGTAAGTATTTATAAAATTAAAACTAATTCAGGGTAAGAATTTGGTCAACACGTAAATTTAGTTGTAGTTTGAGCCTACCTACAAATTCTGCCCTTGGACGATTTGGACCGCCTCCTTCGGTGACGACCGGCAAAAATGATCCGCCCATAGGCTCAAAACATTTGCGTGCGATTGTACAAACGGAATTCACGTTGGTTTGGTTAAGTCGAATCCAAGACTTGCTATCCGCGAAAAATTTTTTCTTCGCTGCGTCGTTCCTTCGTGATTTTTCTGATCGGAATCGTCCTTGCCTTGGACAAAATGTGTAATAACGATCGACGCCTCCGTTTCTCGCCCTTGCAAGAACCTCTTAAAACTTTTGATGGATTCCCCTCCCCCTCGGCGCCAGATGCTCAAAGATCCGAAAAACTTCCCATATTAAAACATAAATCCACTTTAATCTCGAAACAATATGATGATAGTTCCAGACATCTGTTCTCGAAAAAATCCGAGAGCAAAGAGAGCGACATGCCAGAAGCGAAATCGGTATTAAATACCGCGTTTGTAAAACATGTGTCGTGATTCGAAGAATGGCGCGCCTTCACTATATTTATAGTGGCAATTAATGGATGCACTGTTTTATTTCGTCTGGCCGTCCTCGCCGAACAATAAAATTGTTCTAATGAACGCGCCACCGAGTTTTATTGTTGTGCGTTTGTTAAGAAGTTGACGATTTATCGTTGGCACGGGATGAGAAATTCGTCGACGGAAATATATACCGAGTGATAATTAAGAGGTCGCTCGACACACGGAGCCCACTTGGGACAATTTAATTATAGAGAGTGGAGGTTGATAAATAAGATGTGGTCGGGGACTGTTGATAAAGTGGGTGGAGGAGGAATTTTGATTGGAAAGGCGACTTGTGTGTACGCCGTAATGGGAGCGATAAAAAGATGATTTATTCGGGCGAGTACTGGCGCGTCGTGGATTCCGTGAAGGTGGATTGTCGACAGGCGAAACACAAAAAAAGCTGATGTTCAAAGTCCAGATTTGCAACTAAGAATTCTCACTGTATGGGTACGTAAAGTGCACGTGATCACTCCATCTCTACTTTAAAAACATGTTTCGTGTCACCACTACTACAACACAATACGTGACAAAGTTATTACTGCGGTACTACGATTGTACGACAATCCAACGTGTATCATACACTGGTACCAATCATCTTTTTAGCTACCACCAGTACAAAAACCGTAAGTACTTTGGTACCAATCGGCCACCAAGGTCGCCACATTTGTACTGGTACCACCATAAATCAATTTGTTTCTCCAGAACCAGTAAGTTCTTATTAATACGTAAACCAATGCAAATAATGTTTTCAGTGTATTGACAGAGTATTTTTTTTAAATACCACCACTTAATACCACTTTCTAATTATAATTTTCAATTTTTCAATTTGTTTTTAAATGTCTCGATTTTTTGGTTTCTTCAATTTTTCAATTTCCAATTTTTTAATTTTCAATCTTTCAGTTCTCCGATCTTTCCATTTTTCGAGTTTCAATTCTTCGGTTTTCAATTTTCCAATTTTTTCATTTTTTTAATTTTTAAATGTCCCGACTTATTAGTTTACCTATTCAATTTTTCAATTTGAAGTTTTTCAAATTCCAATTTTTATATTTTCAATTTTTCAAATCTCAATTTTCCGTTCTCCGATCTTTCAATTTTTCGGCTTTCACTTTTTCGGTTTTCAAATTTTCAATTTTCAATTTTTCAGTTTCCCGATTTTTTGTTCTTTTCAATCTCTAGGTATTTTAATTTTTTCCATCTTCAGTTTTTCGATATTTCAGTTTCCCCATTGTTTCCACTTTACAATTTGTTGATTTGCGTTTTGTCGATTACATTTACAATTTCTCAAACTTTCAATTTTCAATTTTTCAATCTCTCAATTTTCAATATTTCAGTTCTCAGTACTTCAGTTCTCAATCTTCCAGTTCTCAATTTTTTAGTTCCCTGATCTTTCAATTCTCCTTTTCAGTTTCCCAATCTCTGAGTGAAATCTTTCAATTTTTGGGTTTTCAAATTTTCATTTCAGTTTCCCGATTTTTTCCACTTTTCAATTTTTTCATTTGCACTTTTTTTCAATTACATTTACAATTTTTCAAAGTTTCAACTTTCCAAATTTTCAATTTTTCAGTCTTGCAATTCTCAATCTTTCAGTTCTCAGTCCTTCAATTCACAATCTTTTAGTTCTCAATCTTTCAGTTCTCAAGCTTTTAGTTCCCTGATCTTTCAATTCTCCAATCTTTCAGTTCCCGATCTCTCAGTTCCCGATTTTTCAGTTTCCCAATCTTTGAGTTGCCCGATGTTTCAATTTCTTGATTTTCAGTTGTCAAATCTTTCAATTTTTCTGTTTTCAAATTTTCGATATTTTAGTTTCCTGATTTTTTCCACTTTTCAATTTTTTCATTTGCATTTTTTCAATAATATTTACAATTTTTCAAAGTTTCAACTTTCCAAATTTTGAATTTTTCAATCTTGCAATTCTCAATCTTGCAATTCTCAATCTTTCAGTTCTCAATCTTTCAGTTCCCTGATCTTTCAATTCTCCAATCTTTCAGTTCCCGATCTTTCAGTTCCCTATTTTTCAGTTTCCCAATCTTTGAGCTGCCCGATGTTTCAGATTCTTGATTGTCAGTTGTCAAATCTTTCAATTTTTCTGTTTTCAAATTTTCGATATTTTAGTTTCCTGATTTTTTCCACTTTTCAATTTTTTGATTTGCATTTTTTCAATAACATTTACAATTTTTCAGTTTCAACTTTCCAAATTTTCAATTTTCAATTTTTCAATCTTGCAATTCTCAATCTTTCAGTTCTCAGTCCTTCAATTCACAATCTTTCAGTTCTCGAGCTTTTAGTTCCCTGATCTTTCAATTCTCCAATCTTTCAGTTCCCGATACTTCAGTTCCCGATTTTTCAGTTTTCCAATCTTTGAGTTGCCCGGTGTTTCAGTTTCTTGATTTTCAGTTGTCAAATCTTTCAATTTTTCTGTTTTCAAATTTTCGATATTTTAGCTTCCTGATTTTTTCAACTTTTCAATTTTTTGATTTGCATTTTTTCAATAACATTTACAAGTTTTCAAAGTTTCAACTTTTCAAGTTTTCAATTTTCAATTTTTCAATCTTGCAATTCTCAATCTTTCAGTTCACAGTCCTTCAATTCACAATCTTTTTTAGTTCTCAATCTTTCAACTCTCAATCTTTTAGTTCTTAATCTTTCAGTTCTCAAGCTTTTAGTTCCCTGATCTTTCAATTCTCCAATCTTTCAGTTCCCGACCTCTCAGTTCCCGATTTTTCAGTTTCCCAATCTTTGAGTTGCCCGATTTTTCAATTTCTTGATTTTCAGTTGTCAAATCTTTCAATTTTTCTGTTTTCAAATTTTCGATATTTTAGTTTCCTGATTTTTTCAACTTTTCAATTTTTTGATTTGCATTTTTTCAATAACATTTACAATTTTTCAGTTTCAACTTTCCAAATTTTCTATTTTCAATTTTTCAATCTTACAATTCTCAATCTTTCAGTCTTCAGTCCTTCAATTCACAATCTGTCAGTTCTTGAGCTTTTAGTTCCCTGATCTTTCAATTCTCCAATCTTTCAGTTTCCGATTTTTCAGTTCTGGATTTTTCAGCTTCCCAATCTTTGAGTTGCCCGATGTTTCAGTTTCTTGATTTTCAGTTGTCAAATATTTCAATTTTTCTGTTTTCAAATTTTCGATATTTTAGTTTCCTGATTTTTTCCACTTTTCAATTTTTTGATTTACATTTTTTCAATAACATTTACAATTTTTCAAAGTTTCAACTTTCCAAATTTTCAATTTTCAATTTTTCAATCTTGCAATTCTCAATCTTTCAGTTTTCAGTCCTTCAATTCACAAGCTTTCAGTTCTCAATCTTTTAGTTCTCAATCTTTCAGTTCTCAATCTTTCAGTTTTCGAGCTTTTAGTTCCCTGATCTTTCAATTCTCGTCCAATCTTTCAGTTCCCAATTTTTCAGTTTCCCAATCTTTGAGTTGCCCTATGTTTCAGTTTCTTGATTTTCAGTTGTCAAATCTTTCAATTTTTCTGTTTTCAAATTTTCGATATTTTAGTTTCCTGATTTTTTCCACTTTTCAATTTTTTGATTTGCATTTTTTCAATAACATCTACAATTTTTCAAAGTTTCAATTTTTCAAATTTTCAATTTTAAATCTTTCAATTTTCTCCAATCTTTCAGTTCCCGATCTTTCAGTTTCCCAATCTTTGAGTTGCCCGATGTTTCAGTTTCTTGATTATCAGTTGTCAAATCTTGAAATTTTTGTTTTAAAATTTTCGATATTTTAGTTTCCTTATTTTTTCCACTTTTCAATTTTTTGATTTGCATTTTTTCAATAACATTTATAATTTTTCAAAGTTTCAATTTTTCAAATTTTCAATTTTCAATCTTGCAATTCTCAGTCCTTCAGTTCAGTCTTTCAATTCCCAATCTTTCAGTTTTCAATCTTTTAGTTCCCTGATATTTCAATTCTCCGATTTTTCAGTTTCCCAATCTTTGAGTTGCCCGATGTTTCAGTTCTTTAATTTTCAGTTCTCAAATCTTCCATTTTTCGGCTTTCAAATTTTCGATTTTCAGTTTCCCGATTTTTTCCGCTTTCAATTTTTTGAATTGAATTTATTCAATTGCATTTAGAATTTTTTCAAAGTTTCAATTTTTCTAATTTTCAATTTTTCGATGTTTTAGTTTTTAGATTTTCAGGTTTTCGATTTCCAGTTTTTCGATCTTCAATATTTCGATTTTCAAATTCTCGACTTTCAATTTTTCGTTTCTAGTTACCCATTTTTTCAATTTTCATTTCTTCAATATTTCAAACTGGAATTTTCAATTTTACAATTTTCAATTTTTCAATTTCTTGATTTTAATTCTTGATCTGATTTTCCAACTGCTTTATTTTCGTATTATTCAACATTTGAATTTTTTAATTTTCCGATTTTTCAATTTCTCTATCGTTTCAATGTCTTGAATTCTCAATTTTTTATTTTTTAATAGGACTTTTCGATTTTTCAATGTTTCGATTTTAAAATTATTGGTCTCTTCAAGTTTTAGATTCGGAAAATTTTAACAAACATCGTAAAATAAAAATTTGGAAAATGAAAAAAATCCAAAAATTAAACAAGTGAAAAATCGACAAACTGGGAAACTAGAAATCAAAACACTGAAAAATTTTAAACTGAAAAACTGAATAAAATTCGACAATTTGTAACACTGAAACGGTGGAAAATAGTAAAATTAAAAATTCGAAAAATCGAGAATTACAAAAATCGAACTGAAAAATTGAAAATCAAAAAATTTAAAGTCGAGGAACTGAAACCAAAAATCGAAACACTGAAACTGAAGAAAGAAAATTGTAAAACTGAAAAATTGTGAAATGAAAAAATTGTAACCTGAAGCATCGAAAAATTGAATCGAGAAATTGAAAATCGCGGAATTCGAGAAATCGAAAGATTGAAAAATCCAGAAATTGAAAACTAAGAATTGAAAAATTACAAATCAATTGAATCTTCGAAAAATAGAAAAATCAAAAAAAGGGAAAATTGTGAAATTAAAAATCAAAAACTGAAAAATGGAAAATCGAAAATTGGCACTGTGAATGAAGAATGAATGAGTCGAAGAATTACAAAATTTGAAAATTTGAAAAATCGAACTGAAAAATTGAAAATTCGAAAATTAAAGGTCGACAAACTGAAACTCAAAATGGAAAAATAAAAAAATAAATGTGGAGAATTGAATAAAGAACAATGAGTCCAAAAATTACAAAATAGTACAATTGCACTATCGAAAAATTAGATCGAGAAACTGAAAACTTGAAAATTGGGGAATAAAAAATTCGAGAAATTGAACACTTGGAAAATCGAAAGATAGAAATACTGAAAAAAAAAACCAAAAAGTTGAAAAAATGAAAGATTATAAAAATCGGAAAATTGCAACACGAGGGGGATATCGAAAAAATTGAAAATCGATAAATTAAAAAATCGAAAAATTGCAAAATAAAATTTAATTCATTGATTAAATATCTCGAATGCCATTGTAACGCCAATACGAAAATCAAGCTTAAAATCTGTTTTTGCCTCAAGAGTTACTTTACAACTTACACAACTTATTGCACATTCACAATTTTTTCGACGTTTGTATCGGTGGTCTATGACGCCGATCTGCTCACTAAACTCGCCCAGTTACACAATTTTAAATTTGCATTACAAATTGAACATTTTCGATCTCAACCCTCCGCAAAATCTTGCTCCCTCCCTGCCGCATCTCCCCCATTGTTATTCCTCCCGGAACTCTTCCGGGTGTTGTAACCCGCCGCCTCCGGTCTGGGAATTTCGGCGGCGCATCCGAACAGTCGTAATAATTTCGCGAAGTACGTTTTATGCATCTTTCATGCACACAGCTGCAGCGAGAGGCGCATAAGTTAAATAAAAACGTTACGGGTCTACCATAAAACGCGAAAACTTACACTTACTTAGTACCTACGAGATAATCTCGTAAAAGAAAACCGACTTTTACGAGCTGTTTCAATATTTCAGAAAAGGGAAATGCTTGAAATGTACACGTCGGAGTGGATACAATGTTTGTCTACTCACTGCGATGCTCGTCGTGGGCGAAACGGTCGTTCGACTCACCTGAAAAAGAAAGAAATGGGACGTAAGTGTGCGGAATAGTCTTTTGTGAAAGTGTACGAATGGATTTTATCGCGAAGTCTATGGACTGCAATTAGTCGGTCTAGAAATCAGTCGCATTAATCTAGCCGAGGAATAAATTATGACGAGGCGGAGAAAAATCGCGGACAAACGCAAAGGAGCACTGACGTGGAGTAACGAGGTTCATTAGTTTGTTGCGTAACTAATAGGGTGGAAGGAGAGTAAATAATAAGTGAGAAATTTCTTAGTGCTTTGATGTGGGGCGAAAGGAGACAAAAAGACAAGGCGTTGAAAGTCTTGGTGCTTTTTCCAATTATCGGGAGAGGTTTTCGGTGTTAATATCAAAGTGATCTTTCAAGGTACATGAGACTTTGATGGACAAATATCAAAATCATTCATGTGTAGAGTGACTGTCCCGAATTTGTTCCTTCAAAAGATTCAAAAGGACCCTGTTTTCGCTATAATAATATGCTTCGATACTGGTGGTTTATTAACTCGCCTTTATTTTCCCATAGACGTAGATTTTTGGAAAATAATTGGTTGCTCTCTGGAAAAACTTGACTTGATTCTATATAAAACGTACAAAAAGATCACTAGCCAAATTTGTCCATTCATCCCCACCCAAATTTAGATGACGTCATTTAATACTTTCTAAACTTATGCAAAATTCAAAGTAAGTGCTGTTGAAATTTCTTTGATCATTTTTTCTGCTATTGTCCTTGCTCATTCTATTTTTTTTATCTATTATCGACTTCAAATATAATAACTGTGTTTTTTTCCAAAGTCTAAGACTTTCTATAATTTTGTAAATTCCAGGCAAATTGTTAATTACTTAATTATTAAGAATCGAGAAGCTGAAAAATTCGGAAGTCGAAAAATCGAAAACTGTAAAATTTAAAACTTGAAAAATTGAAAAACCAAAGAAAATGGATAACTGCAAAATTAAAAATTTTTAAAATCGAAAAATTGACGTCGAAAAATCGAGAAACTGAAAAATCGGACACCGAAAAATTTAAACTCGAGAAATTGAAAAATCGAAATTTTGCACAATTTTAAGTTGCACAATACAAAATTTGAAAAATTTTTGAAATTGGTAAACTGAAAAACTTATAATAATAAATCGAGTTCGAATTTCCAATTTTGCAGTTCACGTTTATTAATTTTTCGGTTTTTCAGTTTACCGATTTTTCAATCTTCTATTTCTTCAATGTTACAAGTTTTGAATTTTATTTCATTCCGATTCTAGCGAATGTTTTGCTCCGTGACCATTAACATTGTATATTTTTGTAATCAGCGAATCGAGATCTACATCCCTGAATTTTTTCAGAATTTTTTGACAACTTTTTTTTTCTTCTTTGGAATCTTCTGGACCTTATCTTGTGAAGAGTTTAGTTATCCATGGATCATTCAGATCCTGTAAACCCTCTGAGGATCCTACACATTTTTTAGATTTTTGAGATGCTTTACATTTTTTTAGATCCTTGAGGCATCGTAGGTCTTTAGATCTTTTCGATACTTCTAAATCATCAAGAGACTTTCAGTTCTTTAATCTTTCGGTTCTTCAATCTTTCAATTCTCCGATCTTTCAATTTTTCGATTTTAAATATTCCAATTATCAATTTCCCGATTTTGTTTTTCAATGTCTCCATTTTTTTACTTATGCAATTTTTCAATTTGAATTTTTTCAAACTCTAATTTTTCAATTCTCCAATCTTTCAGTTTTTCGATCCTTGAGTTGCCCGATGTGTCAGTTCCCTGATCTTTCAGTTCTCCGATCTTTTAATTCTCCAATCTTTCAATTTTTTCGATTTTCAATTTTCCGATTTTTTCATTGTTTCAATTTCTAGATATTTTAATTTTCCACATCTCCAGTTTTTCGAGATTTGAATTTCCCGATTTTTTTTCACTTTTCAATTTTTGATTTGTATTTTTTCAATTACACTTACAATTTTTCAAAGTTTTAATTTTTCAAATTTTGAATGTTTCCAATTTTCAATCTTTCAGTTCTCAATGCTTCAGTTCTCCGATCTTTCAGTTCCGGATCTTTCAGTTTACCAAACTTTGAGTTGCCTTATGTTTCAGTTCCTTGATTTTCAGTTCTCAAATCTTACAATTTTTCGGTTTTCAAATTTTCGAAATTTCAGTTCCCCGATTTTTCCATTTTTCAATTTTTTGATTTGCATTTTTTTAATTACATTTACAATTTTTCAAATTTTCAATTTTCAACTTTTCAATCTTTTAATTATCAATCTTTCGGTTCTCAATCTTTCAGCTCTCAATCTTTTAGTCCCCTGATCTTTCAATTCTCCGATCTTTCAGTTCCTTGATTTTCAGTTATCAAATCTTTCAATTTATCGGTTTTCAAATTTTCAGTATTTCAGTTTCCCAGTTTTTTCTACTTTTCAAAATTTCAATTTTTCAATTTTTCAGTTCGCAATCGTTCAGCTCTCAATCTTTTAGTTCCCTGATCTTTCAATTCTCCGATCTTTCAGTTTCCCAATCTTGAAAAACTGAAAAACTAAAATTTAATATATCTAGACATTGAAAAATTGAAAAACCAAAGAAAACAGGTAACTGCTAAATCAAAAATTTTTAAAATCGAAAAATTGACGTCGAAAAATCGAGAAACTGAAAAATCGGACACTGAAAAATTTAAACTCGAGAAATTAAAAAATCGAAATTTTGCACAATTTTAAGTTGTACAATACAAAATTTGAAAAATGTTTGAAATTGGTAAACTAAAAAACTTACAATAATAAATCGATTTCGAATTTTCAATTTTGCAGTTCACATTTTTGTAATTTTTCGATTTTTCGGTTTCCGGATTTTTCACTTTCTGGATTCTACAATTTTTCGGTTATTCAATTTCCAGATTTTCTAATTTTCAACTTTTGTTTTCTTCGATATTTCGTTTTGCAATTTCAATTTTCAATTACTTGATTTTTTCGTCTGGTGAATTTTTCGAGTTCTAGTTTTTAATTTTTCGTGCATTAAAAAAAAGTTTGCCTTTTTTTTATTTTGTCGTATCTTAGTATGTACTAACCACGCCCACCCGCCCTTTATTTTCTAAGAGAGTTGGCCATTTGCCAGAATCATTTGAGTGAGACTTGTTACTAGTGCTGAGAGGACATTTTATCCGCTTTAAATATATTTCACACCTCTCGATTTTTTGACTTTTCGAAAAATTGAACAAATCTAGAAAACGAAAAATCGAAAATTTGAAAGATCGAATAGTCGAAAAGTTAAGAAATCCAAAAATCGAAAAAGCGGAATATCAAAAAGTTGGAAATTCGAGAAATTGGAAGAGATGTAGAAATTGAAAAATCGAAAATTTGTGTAATCGTAAAGCTGGGGAACGAAAAAACTAAAAAACCGAGACAATCCATTATTTATTAGTTTTTGTATTTTTCGATTTTTCAATTTACCAAAAAGTCGAAAAATCAAGACTTTGAAAATTCGGAAAGTCGAAAAATCCAAAAAACCAGAAATTGAAAAACCGCAAAACTTAAAAAGTGAACAATTAAAATTTATTCGTTGTTTCTGTTCAGGTGAAAAATCAAAAAATTGCAAAATCTAAAATTTGAATAACTAAAAACTAGAGAAATCGAAAAATCGAGGACTAGAAACACAAAAACGAAACTTTCAGAAATCCAGAAATCGGAAATCCGAAAATGGAAAATCGAAAAACTGCAAAAGTCCAAATATCGATAAGCCAAAAAAATTGAAAAGTTGAAAGATCGAAGAGTCGAAAAATTAAGAAAACGAAAGATCTAAAAATTGAAAAATAGAAAATTTGTAAGTGTAATCAAGAAGGTGGGAAATCGGAAAATTAAAAATTAGAAACAACGAATAAATTTTAATTTTTCACTTTATCTGGATTTTTGGATTTTTCGATTTTTCAAATTTTGAGCGCCTTGATTTTTCAGCTCTTCGATAAATTGAAAAATCTAACAATTGAAAAATGGAAAAAACTAAAAACCAAAAAATCAAAGGAATCCGAAATAAAAACATTCAAAAATTGAAAAATTAAGCTGTGAAATCGAATAGTCGAAAAACAAAGAAATCGATAAATCAAGGACGAGAAAGACAGAATTTTGGTTACTTCGGCTTTCCAAATTTTCAATGTTTTGATTTTTCGACTTTTTGACAAACTGAAAAATCGAGAAATCCAAAAACTGATAAATTGAAAAACTGAAAAATTTAAAAAAGAAAAAGTAGAAAAATTGAGAACCTGAAACACCGAAAAATTAAGTTGAAAGACTGAATAGCAGTCGTAAAATTAAGAAATCGATAAATCGAAAAATCGAAAATTTGTAGGTGTAATCAAAAAGGTGGGAAATTGGGAAATTATAAAACAGAAAATACGAATAAATTTTAATTTTCCACTTTTACAGTTTTTTGAATTTTCAGTTCCACGGTTTTTCAATTTCTCATTTTTTTTTTCTTTTCAATATTTCGATTTAATATTTGTTTCCAAATTTTCGATTCGAAAAATTAAAACATTGTTAAATCAAAATTTGGGAAATCAGAAAATTGAAAAAACGAAAAACTGTTAAATCAAAAAATGAAAAACTGCAACACTGAAACATCGAAAAAACGAAAAATGAAATCGAGAAATTGATAGTTGAAAATCGAGGAATCGAAAAACTAAAAAATAAAAACTAAAAATTGAAAAATTAATAATTGAAAAATTAAAAATCGAAAAATTGAAGGATCGGATGACAGAAATAAAAAATACAAAATTTAAACAGCGAAAACTGTAAAATTTGTTGTATAACGTTTAAATCATTTTAAAATGGAATTCTTCGAAATGACGTCATCAAATTGTTGGTAGGGATGATAAGCCAATTTTGGTTAGCGTTTTATCATCTACATGACAGTCCTAGTATACACAGAAAATTTGGCAACAATCGGTCAAGTAGTTTCGGAGATCACGTGTCTAATGAAAACTGATGATTGAAAAATGAAGCATCGTAAATTATTCCGAGGCTTTGCGGGGTGACCGAGCCGTACCCCAGGGGCCGCTTCGGGGCCACCGCTCTCGTGCGTCCCCCAAGGAGCGCTCAGGGGACCCTTTCTTCACCGCACTAGCTTTCAATGTACATGTATTTTAGTTACGGCGAGCCTTTCTAGGACAGGGTACTTCTCGATCCGGACGCGCAATAAAGCCGGGAATTATGTTGATCGAGGGCCCGATTCCGGTGGAAAAAGCGGATAACCCCTGATCCGTGTACGTGTCAGTCCGGGCATGCGGGACGTGCCAACAAATCAGCCCTGCAACGTCACCCTTTTATCTGTTCCGAAGCAATGAACTGTTATTTCCGATCACGTCTCCGATACGGGGGCGGCCAGCAGCCGCCGACGCCGCCGCCGCCGAGCGCAGCTGGCCGACTGCAGATAACGAATGACCGTGCCCCGGGAAGCGATGGGAATAGTAACGATGCGGACGTCGTCTGCGAGCGGGTGGGGGTGGGGTGTTTTTTTGTTTCGAGGGATGGTAAAAAGCGAGGTTTGATGGATTAATAATGGAAGAGTGCTCGGAAAGTGGATTAAGTATTTAGGAATCGACGCCCCCGGGTTATGTGCTTGATGAATTATTACGGGTAATAAATAATGAGTAATGAGGAATTTGATTATTATATCTTCGACGAATTGTTGTCGAGAGATAAGTAAATTGTTGATGAGGTTGCGCGTTACGATGAAAGGAATTATGTATGGTAATTGATTGCGTGTGGGGTGGGTTATCGATGTGATGACCCGAATTTTTTTATTTAGTTTTTCTTTTTTTTTGAAAATCGTAAATATGTTGCGTTGTTTGTAGAGTTGTGAAAGCAGTTTTGCAATCGTTTTTCCTTATTAGATAGTTCAAGGTTTGATTTTTCTGGACTACACAGGAAGCCTAGAATTAAAAATTTTCGTGTCTGAGATTTCTTAAAGTATGAATGTAAAATTTTTGGAAATTTTATTATGGCCAGTTTTAAGATTAACAGCGACATGAAGAGAAAATTTGAAGAATTTGAAAACGAAAAATAAAACTTTGTTATTTAAACCAATTTCAAAACATGAAAAACCCGTTACGTTTGAAGGTAAAAGAAACGTAACTCCTGGGATGATAACAAAATGCCTAAATTTTAGAAAAATAAAATTTTTCTCTTTTGAATTTTTCAAGTTTTCGATGTTTCAAATTCTCGATTCTACAATTTTTGGTTTTTCGATTTTTTGATTTTTCAATTTTCCATTTCTCCAATATTTCGATTGCAGATATTCAATGTTGGAAATAATTACCGGATTTTCAATTTCTGAATTTCTTTGTTTTCTTCAGTTTATTTTGTTTATTATCCGACTTTTCAATTTTCAAGTTTTGACTTTTTCAATTTCTCGAATTTTTTTGTTTTTCGATTTTCAACTTTTTAATTATCAATTTTTCATGTCTTCATTTTTTCGATTTGAAATTTTTCACTTTTATAATTCTTGAAATTTTCGAATTTCCAATTTTTCAATTTTTTGATTTTATTTTTCGATTATTCAGTTCTTCGATTTCTTCATTTTCTCTATTTCTTTAATTTTTTGAATTTTCGATTTTATAATTCACAATAAATTCTGCAATTTTTCGATTTTAATTATTTCAATTTTTCTGTTTTTGAATTTTAAATCTTTCGATTCTTCACTTTCTGGATTCTACAATGTTTCGGTTATTCAATTTCCAGATATTCTAATTTTCAACTTTTGTTTTCTTCAATGTTTCGATTTGCAATTTCAATTTTGCAATTATTCAATTTTTAATTTCTTAATTTTTTCGATTGGTGAACTCTTCGATTTCTAGTTTTTAATTTTTTGTGCATTAAAAAAAAAGTATTTTTTTTTATTTATTTTCTTAGAGGGTATGCCATTTGCCAGAATCTCTTGAGTTAGACTTGTTATTAGTGCTGAGAGGACATTTTATCCGCTTTAAATATATTTCACAACTCTCGATTTTTTGACTTTTCGAAAAATTGAACAAATCTAGAAACTGAGAATTCGAAAATTTGAAAGATCAAATAGTCGAAAAGTTAAGAAATCCAAAAATAGAAAAAGCGGAATATCAAAAAGTTGGAAATTCGAGAAATTGGAAGAGATGTAGAAATTGAAAAATCGAAAATTTGTGTAATCGTATTACAAAAAACCGGAAATTGAAAAACCGCAAAACTTAAAAAGTGAAAAATTAAAATTTATTCGTTGTTTCTGTTCAAGTGAAAAATCAAATAATTGCAAAATCTAAAATTTGAATAACTGAAAAATAGAGAAATCGAAAAATCGAGGACTAGAAAGACAAAAACGAAACTTTCAAAAATCCAGAAATCGGAAATCCTAAAATGGAAAATCGAAAAACTGCAAAAGTCCAAAAATCGATAAGCCAAAAAAACTGAAAAGTTGAAAGATCGAAGAGTCGAAAAATCAAGAAATCGAAATATCTAAAAATTGAAAAATAGAAAATTTGTAAGTGTAATCAAAAAAGTGAGAAATCGGAAAATTAGAAATCAGAGACAACGAATAAATTTTAATTTTTCACTTCAAGTTCTGCGGTTTTTCATTTTCTGGATTTTTGGATTTTTCAAATTTTGAGCGTCTTGATTATTCAGCTTTTGATAAATTGAAAAATTTAAAAATTGAAAAATGGAAAAAACTAAAAACCAATAAATCAAAGGAATCCAAAATCAAAACATTCAAAAATTGAAAAATTAAGCTAAAAAATCGAATAGTCGAAAAACAAAGAAATCGATAAATCAAGGTCGAGAAAGACAGAATTTTGGTTACTTCGGCTTTCCAAATTTTCAATGTTTTGATTTTTCGACTTTTTGATAAACTGAAAAATCGAGAAATCCAAAAACTAATGAATTGAAAAACCGAAAAATTTAAAAATCAAAAAGTCGAAAAATTGAGAACCTGAAACACCGAAAAATTAAGTTGAAAGACTGAATAGCAATCGTCAAACTAAGAAATCGACAAATCGAAAAATCTAGGAAATGAAATATAAAAAACCGAAAATTTGAGAAATTGAAAGATCTAGAAATCGAAAAATCGAAAATTTGTTGGTGTAATCAAAAAGGTGGGAAATTGGGAAATTAAAAAACAGAAATTACGAATAAATTTTAATTTTTCACTTTTTAGGTTTTGCGGTTTTTCAATTTCTGTTTTTTTTTTGGGTTTTTGGACTACTCGATTTTTCATTGTCTTAATTTTTTGACTTTTTGAAAAACGTAAAAATTGAAAAATTGAAAAACTGAAAAATTTAAAAACCAAAGAATCGAGGAACTAAAATACCCAAAAATTAAAAATTTGACAAACTGAAAATCTAAAAATCTAATAGTTGAAAAATCGAAAAATAAAGTGGGAAATTCGATAAATCCAAGCCGAAAAAGACAACAATCGGAATCGAAAATTCGAAAAATCCAGAGATTGAAAAATCCCAAATTTCAATTTCTCTATTTTTCAATTTTTAGGTTTTGCGATTTTTCAATTTCTAGATTTTTTGATTTTTCGACTTTCCGAATTTTTAATGTCTTGATTTTTTGACTTTTTGAAAAATGTAAAAACTGAAAAATTGAAAAACTGAAAAATTTAAAAACCAAAAAATCGAAAAATTTTGAAATCATAAAATCGAAAAGTCAAAAAATCGAGGAACTAAAATAGCCAAAAATTAAAAATTTGATAAACTGAAAATCTAAAAATCTAATAATTCAAAAATCGAAAAATTAAGTGGGAAATTCGATAAATCCAAGCCGAAAAAGACAACAATCGGAATCAAAAATTCGAAAAATCCAGAGATTGAAAAATCCCAAATTTCAATTTCTGGATTTTTAGATTTTTCGACTTTCCGAATTTTTAATGTCTTGATTTTTTGACTTTTTGAAAAATGTAAAAACCGAATAATTGAAAAACTGAAAAATTTAAAAACCAAAAAATCGAAAAATTTAGAAATCATAAAATCGAAAAGTCAAAAAATCGAGGAACTAAAATACCCAAAAATTAAAAATTTGATAAACTGAAAATCTAAAAATCTAATAATTGAAAAATCGAAAAATAAAGTGGGAAATTCGACAAATCCAAGCCGAAAAAGACAACAATCGGAATCGAAAATTCCAAAAATCAAGAGATTGAAAAATCCCAAATTTCAATTTCTCAATTTTTAATTTTTAGGTTTTGTGATTTTTCAATTTCTAGATTTTTTGATATTTCGACTTTCCGAATTTTTAATGTCTTGATTTTTCGACTTTTTGATAAATTGAAAAATCCGAACTCTAAAAACTGATATGTCGAAATATCGAAAAATTTAAAACAGAAATCACAAAAGCGAAATATTCAAAAAAAAAAAATTGAAAATAGAAAAAATCGAAAATTTGTAAAATCGAAAAGCTGCGAAATAGAAAAATTAAAAACCCGAGACAACTAATAATTGAATCAAAAAAGTGAAAAATCGAAAAATTGAAGAGGATAAAGGCAAAACTCAAGTCGAAAAACCTAAAAATCCGGAATTTGAAAAAACATAAAAGTTAAAATTGAAAAATCGAGAAAATGAAAGATGGCAAATTTCAATTACTCGATTTTTCAATTTTTAGGTTTTTCGGTTTTTCAATTTCTGGATTTTTGGATTTTTTAATTTTGTAACGCTAATCGAAAAATCAAAAGAGCGAAAAATCAAAAAAATTAAGAAATCGAGGAAGCGAGCAATCAAACCATTGAAAATGCGAGAAATTGGAAATTCGAAAATTTGTGTAGTCTAAATGTTAGAAAACAGAAAAATTAAAAATCGAGACAACGAATAACCGAACAATCGGAAAAGTGAAAAATTGATAAAATAAAGAGAGAAATCCAAAAATTGAGGACGTGAAAGATGAATATCGAAAAGTTAAAAAATCGGAAAATCCAAAAATTGAAAAATCGCAAATTTCAGTTTCTCGGTTTTTCAATTTTTGGGTTTGTGCAATTTTAAGATTTTTCTATTTTTCGACCATTCGAAAAATTTAGAAATCATAAAACCGAGAAGTCAAAAAATCGAGGAACTAAAATACCCAAAAATTGAAAATTTGATAAACTGCAAATCTAAAAATTGAAAAATTAAGTGGGAAGATCGAATTGTCGAAAAATTAAAAATTCAATAAATCCAAGCCGGAAAAGTCAACAATCGGAATCGAAAATTCGAAAAATCTAGAGATTGAAAAATCCCAAATTTCAATTTCTCTATTTTTAATTTTTAGGTTTTGCGGTTTTTGAATTTCTGGATTTTTAGATTTTTCGACTTTCCGAATTTTTAATGTCTTGATTTTTCGACTTTTTGATAAATTGAAAAATTGCAACTCTAAAAACTGATAAGTCGAAATTTCGAAAAATTTAAAACAGAAATCATAAAAGCGAAAAATCAAAAAAAAAAATTGAAAATAGAAAAAATCGAAAATTTGTAAAATCGAAAAGCTGCGAAATAGAAAAATTAAAAAACCGAGACAACTAATAATTGAAGAATCAAAAAAGTGAAAAATCGAAAAATTGAAGAGGATAAAGGCAAAACTCAAGTCGAAAAACCAAAAATCCGGAATTTGAAAAACCACAAAAGTTAAAAATTGGATTTTTGGATTTTTTAATTTTGTAACGCTAATCGAAAAATCAAGACCGAAAAATCAAAAAATTTAAGAAATCGAGGAAGCGAACAATCAAACCATTGAAAATGCGAGAAATTGGAAATTCGAAAATTTGTATAGTCTAAAAGTTAGAAAACAGAAAAATTAAAAATCGAGACAACGAATAACCGAACAATCGGAAAAGTGAAAAATTGATAAAATGAAAATTTAAATAATTGTGAAAGAGAGAAATCGAAAACTGAGGACGTGAAAGATGAATATCGAAAAGTTAAAAAATCGGAAAATCCAAAAATTGAAAAACCGCAAATTTCAATTTCTCGATTTTTCAATTTTTGGGTTTTGTGCAATTTTAAGATTTTTCTATTTTTCGACCATTCGATTTTTCAATCTCTCGATTTTTCGACTTAAAAAAAAGATATATCAAAAAATCGAAAAATTTAGAAATCATAAAATCGAGGAACTAAAATACCCAAAAATTGAAAATTTGATAAACTGCAAATCTAAAAATTGAAAAATTAAGTGGGAAGATCGAATTGTCGAAAAATTAAAAATTCGATAAATCCAAGCCGGAAAAGACAACAATCGGAATCGAAAATTCGAAAAATCCAGATATTGAAAAATCCCAAACTTCAATTTCTCTATTTTTCAATTTTTAGGTTTTGCGATTTTTCAATTTCTAGATTTTTTGATTTTTCGACTTTCCGAATTTTTAATGTCTTGATTTTTCGACTTTTTGATAAGTTGAAAAATCCGAACTTTAAAAACTGATATGTCGAAATATCGAAAAATTTAAAACAGAAATCATAAAAGTGAAATATCCAAAAAAAAAAAAATTGAAAATAGAAAAAATCGAAAATTTGTAAAATCGAAAAGCTGCGAAATAGAAAAATTAAAAAACCGAGACAACGAATAATTGAAGAATCAAAAAAGTGAAAAATCTAAAAATTAAAGAGGATAAAGGCAAACTCAAGTGGAAAAATCTAAAAATTCGGAATTTAAAAAACAACAAAAGTTAAAATTGAAAAATCGAGAAAATGAAAGATCGCAAACTTCAATTACTCGATTTTTCAATTTTTAGGTTTTTCGGTTTTTCAATTTCTGGATTTTTGGATTTTTAAATTTTGTAACGCTAATCGAAAAATCAAAAGACCGAAAAATCAAAAAAATTAAGAAATCGAGGAAGCGAGCAATCAAACCATTGAAAATGCGAGAAATTGGAAATTCGAAAATTTGTATAGTCTAAAAGTTAGAAAACAGAAAAATTAAAAATCGAGACAACGAATAACCGAACAATCGGAAAAGTGAAAAATTGATAAAATGAAAATTTAAATAATCGTGAAAGAGAGAAATCGAAAACTGAGGACGTGAAAGATGAATATCGAAAAGTTAAAAAATCGGAAAATCCAAAAATTGAAAAATCGCAAATTTCAATTTCTCGATTTTTCAGTTTTTGGGTTTTGTGCAATTTTAAGATTTTTCTATTTTTCGACCATTCGATTTTTCAATCTCTCGATTTTTCGACTTAAAAAAAGATATATCTAAAAATCGAAAAATCAAAAAATTTTAAATCGAAAAACTGAAAATCTAAAAATTGAAGTTTAAAACCGGGAAACTAAAAACTCAAAAAGAAAAATCGACCTGACCTGATCCGCCATGACTTGACAAGCATCAGATCACCGCTCTGAATGCGAGAGAAAAACTACATAAATTCTTTAGAACAATTTTTCAATTTCCATATACTTCGTATCACCACGTAAACCCCCTCTAATTTATGACCGCCCATTTCCGGCGTCGTGTTGAAATAAAACGTGTACCTGCGTTATTGATGATCATTGCCGTGACAAGGGGAATCGTCGACGGCCGCCTGGATCTCCAGACCTAATCAAACTCCTCGAAACTGAATCGCCCGAAATTTGCATGAAGTGGACGCCGTTAATCGAGTTCCGGTGTGGACGCCGTGAAACGCCCTAGGACGCAACCTTCGATCGTTCCGACATTATCATAATGGTGGATGTTGATGTTTTAATTTGGATGTTTGCGTTTAACGAAAACAAATTTCACGGAGTCGTAGCGATGAAAGAAAATAAATTAGCGACTCGGTTTTGTTTGTCGAGCGAAATTAGCTTTTATTTGCGTTATTATTTCTAGTGTGTTTTGTTGCTTTTCCATTGGGGGGAGGCGATCGCGATCCGGCTCGAAGGAGCCAACAGTGAACTTTGAACTACAACGACGAAATTTGGAAATTGTATTGTCTAGTTGTGTTGGAATGAAAAATCGCAATTTTGGTGAGGATAATCCGGCTTGGAGGACCGAACCCGATTGTGTCCGGCAAGCCGAGCGGAAACTTCCCAATTACCCGTCTAATTTTATCCTCGCGTAGGCCGGCCCAAGATTCCACAAATTTAAACATATTCGGTGTTGGTGTCATCCAATTTAAGTAAATAAACTAACGACATTGTTAATTCTTCCGGCCGAGGCATCAATAACCATCGTTATTTCTCGGTACGAGCGGACAATGCGGCGATTATCGCACGCTCGCGACGTATTATCACGTTTAGTTGTAATTCCACGTCCATTGACAAGGAGCAGTGCGAGGAATAAGGTTGTCGGAATGCTGGATTTGCAGCATCATCGTGTTGCTTGACTTGTTGAGTTATAGTACAAGCTTTTGCACTTGCATTCTATGGATTTATTCCGAGTTGCGTGTTAAGAGAGACGCGCTCATCATGGTTATTAGGTGGAAAAGCAAATACCTTAATTTGGGGTTGTTAGGGCGAAATTGCGGGATTAACATAAGAATTCGAGTGGACGGACGAGGGAAGATGAAGCTATTAATTTAAATTGACTACCGGCTGAGAATGGTAAGTATAGGGGAGACGAAAGACGGGATAGAATTGAGAAGAAATCACGCTCGGGTGAGGAGGTCGATGCGTATGGCGTGTAATTTCGGGTGGACATGCTGGCCACCGAAATTATTTCGATTAAGTTCGTACTACTTTCGTATTATCAAGTTTACAGTTTTTACGCTATCGTCAAACACGGAATATAAAGTAGGTACAACGCAAACAAGATTATTTCCTATAAATACCGTTTTCAACATTAACTCGAAGGGAAGTGTAAGAGTCATCAGTAATACCATTGTTTAAGTATATTATAGTTAGACAACCTAATACAAATTTTACTTCGCCTAAATAGTGAGCTTTAGAACAAGGAATCCAGGGGGCGTGGGACAAATTTTTCGTCAACGCGCATTTTCACTACAGTGAGCCAACGTATTAGGTTTATTTTACTGTACCTCAGATGGCGCCATCAAACATTAGCAAAGGCAAACACCCTTCATTCTGCTCTTATACGAGGAGTTATCCATAAATCCATAATTAACATTCTTCCGTAAACAGTAATGTGTATAAACATATATGTACAAAATATGAAAATATACTTGACATAAAAAATATGAAACAACGCGTTGTAACGTGATACAAAAGAATTGTATTTAAATGAATTTGACGCCTATTTTTATTTGACTATATCTGAAGACTGACAGAAACTTTCCAAGGGTTTTTAAACTGGTATAATTGTTTAGTTTTACAAGATTTAGTAAAATTTAGATTCATGGTGTTACAAAAATATTAACACAAAATGAAAATATATATTAAAAGTAAATAACAGAATGACATAAGCTTTCGGCGTTGACATTACAAATAATTACAAGACAGAAAAAACCGCATTAAAAACTTAAGAGGCATGTTTCTAATATCGAGTTGTTAAAGGCTGCTTTGAAGACTGTTTGTTTCTATGAAAAACAATTACTGTTATCCGACCGTTTTGGTAAATTTCGTTCCAAAAAAACGAGACAACTAATTGTTTCTTGAACTAGTTTCCGTAACTTCTAAAATTTAAAAAGGGTACGCCGTTTTGCTGTAATAAAATCTAGAATAAGGTCAAAATAAGACGAATATTACATCTGATTTTGTCAACCACATGAATTTAATTTACACTAAAATAAGTTACAGACATTGTTTGAAATGTTTATTATATTTTGAAAACTGCGACTGTTTTATACTTCGATTCCTAACTTTTTCAATTTTTAACTTTCCTTTTCGGCTTCCGACTCCTCAATTTCTCGATCCCCCGATTTTTGGATTTCTCGGTTTATTGATATTTTTTCTTTTGAGCTTTTCAATTTCTGGATTTTCCAATTTTTCTATGTCCCGATTTTTCAAATTTTCAATTTTTTAAATAGAATTGGATTTCTCGATTCTTCAATTTAGCGATATTTTAATTGTTCAATGTTTTAAATTTTCGATTTTTCGATTTCTCGATTTTTTGACTTTTCAGTTCTTCAGTATTTAAATTTTTCAATTTTTCAAATTTTTACGTTAAATTTTCAGTTTTCTGATTTCTCAATTAATCTATTTTTGATTTTCCACTTCACAAAGTTTCGATTTTTCAGTTCTTCAATTTTTCGATTTTTTAAGCTTACGATTTTTCGATTTTGCTTTTTTAGATTTTCGATTTCTCAATTTCCCAATTTTTTAATTTCTCAATGTTTTGAATATTTCTTTCAGTTATGAGATTTTCAAAATTTCAATTTTTCGACTATTCGGTTTTTGAGTTGATGGATTTTTTTTGATTTCTCGATTTTTTAATTTTTGGATTTTCAATTTATTGTAAACTTTAAATTTTTCAATTCTGCGACTGTTTTATACTTCGATTTCTCAATTTTTCAATTTTTAACTTTCCTTTTCGGCTCCCGATTCCTCAATTTCTCGATCCCCCGATTTTTGGATTTCTCGGTTTATTGATTTTTTTCTTTTGAGCTTTTCAATTTCTGGATTTTCCAATTTTTCTGTCCCGATTTTTAAAATTTTCAATTTTTTAAATTTTAGATTTTTCGATTTCTCGATTTTTTGACTTTTCAGTTCTTCAGTATTTAAATTTTTCAATTTTTCAAATTTTTACGTTAAATTTTCAGTTTTCTGATTTCTCAATTAATCTATTTTTGATTTTCCCACTTCACAAAGTTTCGATTTTTCAGTTCTTCAATTTTTCGATTTTTTAAGCTTACGATTTTTCGATTTTGCTTTTTTAGATTTTCGATTTCTCAATTTCCCAATTTTTTAATTTCTCAATTTTTTGAATATTTCTTTCAGTTATGAGATTTTCAAAATTTCAATTTTTCGACTTTTCGGTTTTTGAGTTGATGGATTTTTTTTTGATTTCTCCATTTTTTAATTTTTGGATTTTCAATTTATTGTAAACTTTAAATTTTTCAATTCTGCGACTGTTTTATACTTCGATTTCTCAATTTTTCAATTTTTAACTTTCCTTTTCGGCTCCCGATTCCTCAATTTCTCGATCCCGCGATTTTTGGATTTCTCGGTTTATTGATTTTTTTCTTTTGAGCTTTTCAATTTCTGGATTTTCCAATTTTTCTATGTCCCGATTTTTCAAATTTTAAATTTTTTAAATAGAATTGGATTTCTCGATTCTTCAATTTTGCGATATTTTAATTGTTCAATGTTTTAAATTTTCGATTTTTCGATTTCTCGATTTTTTGACTTTTCAGTTCTTCAGTATTTAAATTTTTCAATTTTTCAAATTTTTACGTTAAATTTTCAGTTTTCTGATTTCTCAATTAATCTATTTTTGATTTTCCCACTTCACAAAGTTTCGATTTTCCAGTTCTTCAATTTTGCGATTTTTTAAGCTTACGATTTTTCGACTTTGCTTTTTTAGATTTTCGATTTCTCAATTTCCCAATTTTTTAATTTCTCAATTTTTTTAATATCCCTTTCAGTTATGAGATTTTCAAAATTTCAATTTTTCGTCTTTTCGGTTTTTGAGTTGATGGATTTTTTTTGATTTCTCGATTTTTTAATTTTTGGATTTTCAATTTATTGTAAACTTTAAATTTTTCAATTCTGCGACTGTTTTATACTTCGATTTCTCATTTTTCAACTTTTAACTTTCCTTTTCGGCTTCCGACTCCTCAATTTCTCGATCCCCCGATTTTTCGATTTCTCGATGTCTCAGTTTTTGAATTTTCGATGTTTCGATTTTTGGATTTCTCGGTTTATCGATTTTTTTCTTTTGAGCTTTTCAAGTTCTGGATTTTCCAATTTTGTTGTCCCGATTTTGCAAATTTTCAATTTTTTAAATAGAATTGGATTTCTCGATTCTTCAATTTTGCGATATTTTAATTGTTCAATGTTTTAAATTTTAGATTTTTCGATTTCTCGATTTTTTGACTTTTCAGTTCTTCAGTATTTAAATTTTTCAATTTTTCAAATTTTTACGTTAAATTTTCAGTTTTCTGATTTCTCAATTAATCTATTTTTGATTTTCCCACTTCACAAAGTTTCGATTTTTCAGTTCTTCAATTTTTCGATTTTTTGAGCTTACGATTTTTCGATTTTGCTTTTTTAGATTTTCGATTTCTCAATTTCCCAATTTTTTAATTCCTCAATTTTTTGAACATTTCTTTCAGTTATGAGATTTTCAAAATTTCAATTTTTCGACTTTTCGGTTTTTGAGTTGATGGATTTTTTTTGATTTCTCGATTTTTTAATTTTTGGATTTTCAATTTATTGTAAACTTTAAATTTTTCAATTCTGCGACAGTTTTATACTTCGATTTCTCAATTTTTCAATTTTTAACTTTCCTTTTCGGCTTCCGACTCCTCAATTTCTCGATCCCCCGATTTTTCGATTTCTCGATGTCTCAGTTTTTGAATTTTTTTATGTTTCGATTTTTGGATTTCTCGGTTTGTTGATTTTTTTCTTTTGAGCTTTTCAATTTCTGGATTTTCCAATTTTTCTATGTCCCGATTTTTCAAATTTTCAATTTTTTAAATAGAATTGGTTTTCTCGATTCTTCAATTTTGCGATATTTTAATTGTTCAATGTTTTAAATTTTAGATCTTTCGATTTCTCGATTTTTTCACTTTTCAGTTCTTCAGTATTTAAATTTTTCAATTTTTCAAATTTTTACGTTAAATTTTCAGTTTTCTGATTTCTCAATTAATCTATTTTTGATTTTCCCACTTCACAAAGTTTCGATTTCTCAATTTTTGGATATTTCTTTCAGTTTTGATATTTTTCAATACTTCGATTCTTTGATTTTTCGACTTCTAGATTTTTCGATTTTTTATTTTTGGATTTTCAGTTTTTCGTTTTTTATACTTTCGATTTTTCAATTTTTCGATTGTCTTATATTTCAATTTTTCAACTTTTCCATATTTTAATTTTTAAATTTCTAGATTTTTCGGTTTCTCGAGTTTCCAGTTCTATATTTTAATTTTTCAAATTTCCGAATTTTTAAATTTTTAGAGATCTCAATTTATAGGTATATGTTCCTGTGTAGAGTGGGAGGCTGTAAAAAAACCCTAATCGTAATTTGTTTGTTGTTGTTATTTGTTATAAGATTTATTTTTTATTTCAGAAGAAAAAAAATGAAAGAACAGATGGGTGGGCGGGGCTAAGTTTAACTTTTTCCTAGAGACTTTTGTAGGCAAGCAATAGCCCCGCCCACCCACCCCCCTTCATTCCAGTTACCACTCTTAATATTGTTCAGTCTTATCGTTGCAAGTACGAGCCCCGCCCACCCTCCCTCTTCTCATTCTAGCGACTAATTTTATTTCTGAATAAGATCCACCTTTCATTCAGAGCAGATCAAATTAATCACCGAAATGTAGGCCGGGTGGTTGGGGGGGGTTTAGGTATATGTTCTTTTGTAGAGTGGGAATGGGAACTAATCGAAATTAGTGCTAAGTAATTTTTTTATTGTTGTATTATTTGTCATAAGATATATTTCTTATTTCAGAAGAAAAAACAATGAGGAAACGGGTGGGTGGGTGGGACTAAGTTTAACTTTTTCCTAGAATTTTTCATAGGCAAGCAATAACCCCGCCCACACTCCCCCATTTCATTCCAGTTACGACTCTTAATATTGTTCAGTTTTATTGTTGCAAGTACTAGCCCCGCCCACCCCCCCTCTTCTCATTCTAGCGACTAATTTTATTTCTGCATAAGATCCATTTTTCACTCAGAGCAGATAAAATTAATCACTGAAATCGAGGCGGGTGGGTGGGCGGGGTTTAAGTATATGTTCTTTTGAAGAGTGGGAATGGGAACTAATCGAAATTAGTGATAAGTAATTTTTTTATTGTTGTACTTATTATTTGTCATAAGATTTATTTCTTATTTCAGATAAAAAAATAAGTGAACCGGTGGGTGGGCGGAGCTAAGTTTAACTTTTTCCTAGATTCTTTCATAGGGAAGCAATCGTCCCGCCCACCCGCCCCCTCTTCACTCTGGTGCCTACTCTTAATATTGTTCAGTCTTATCATCGCAAGTAGTAGCCCCACCCACCCACCCTCTATTTTCTTAGAGGTATGTCACTTGCCAAAGTCAGTCTTATCTTAACAATTACTAGCCCCGCGCACCCTCCCTCTTCTCATTCTAGCGACTAATTCTAGTTCTGTATAAGATCCACCTTTCATTCACAGCAGATAAAATTAATTACCGAAGTAGAGGCGGGTGGGTGGGCGGGGTTTAGGTATATGTTCTTTTCTAGAGTGGGAGTAGGAATTGTTAGAAATTAGGCTGTAAAAAAAGAGCGCTAATCATAAATTTTTTGTTCTATTATTTGTCATAAGATTTATTTCTTATTTCAGACGAAAGAATATGAGAGAACGGGTGGGTGGGTGGGCTTAAGTTTAACTTTTTTTTTATAGGCAAGGAATAGCCCCGCCCACCCATTTCATTTCAGTTACTACTCTTAATATTGTTCAGTCTTATCGTTGCAAGTACTAGCCCCTCCCACCCACCCGTTATTCTTTCGTGGCTATCTCATTTGCCAAAATCAGTCTTATCTTACCAAGTTTCGATGTTTTGATTGTTCAATCTCTCGCTTTATCAATTTTTCCATATTCAAGTTTTCGATTTTTCGATTTTGCCCTATTTCGGTTTCTCAATTTTTCGATTTTTCGACTTCTTTTTTGGTCTTTTGATTTTTCGATTTGTTGGTTTTTCGATTTTTTGCTTTTCGGTTTCTCGATTTTTGGTTGTTTCGATTTTTGATTTATCCGATTTTAGAATTGTCCAATTTTTAAAATTTTCGACTTCTTGATTCCTTGATTTTTCAGTTTTTCGATTTTTAAATTTTAGATTTTCGAATTTTTATTTTTTTGATTTTTTAATGTTTGGATTTCTCCATTTTTGAGTTTTAGGATATTTTAACTTTTCAATGTTTTAAATTTTGACGTTTCTGAATTTTTAGTTTTCGGATTTCTCAATTAATCTATTTATTTATATTCCCATTTCTCCACTTCCCAAAGTTTCGATTTTTCAGTTCTTCAGTTCTTCAATTTTTCGATTATTCAGGTTTTTGATTTTTCAATTTTTCGATTGTTTAAGTTTGCGATTTTTCGACTCTGCTTTTTTGACTTTTCTGTTTCCCAATTTTTTAATTTCCTAATTTTTCGATACTTCGTTCAATTTTGTGATTTTTCAGTTTTTCGATTTCTCAATTTTAACTTTTCAATTTTCGGAATTTTTAAATTTTCGATGTTTCGATTTTTTAATTAACCGATTGTTCAATTTCTCGATTTTTAAATTTTAGGTTTTCCAATTTTTATTTTTTTAATGTTTTATGTTTCGATTTCTCGATTTTACAATTCTCCCATATTTAAATTGTTCAATGTTTTAAATTTTCGATTTCGAGGATTTACTGCGTTATAGTAGTCATCACCCACGCGCGTTCCCGTTACTCGCCGTAAAACACACCTTACTTCAACTGGGGGATTGCAACCCTGAGATAGAATTCCGCGTACTGGTCATTACTCATGAAGAACGATTATTGCTGTGCGTTAAAATGTATACTTAAACAATGGTAATACAGTAGTGTCGATAAAGTGATTTTTACCTTTCAGTGCAAGCTCATTGTTTCTAAAATTGTGCGAATTTCATTACAGGTGGCGCTTTGACAAAGTTTCCAGACCGCCAAATCGCGTGGGCGTGCAGACAACTGCGCCACAAAATTAATTTCGATTCCTTTTATAAAAACAACTTGTAAAACGACAAACACAACATTCCTCCCGGCAAACGTTGGAAAAAATTGCGACATGTGCCCGCGAGGCGAATATTGACATTCCACGTCACAATCAAGCGAGCCGCGATTGTTATGACTCTAGTGACAAAAAAATCCAGCTCGAGATAATCAAAATAACTGCGACCGTCCGAAACGGGGCAAAAGTCCGCCGTTTCTGATTTACGGCACACTTTGCATAATTCCGCCGACGTTTCGCACTAAATACCGCCGCCTCACTTTCTTTATCTGTCTGCTACGTCCCACAAGTGAATTATACGTACATATATGCGAGTTCAGATCACTCAGATAGACCAAACATGAGGTGCACTTGAAATGCAAATGAGACCGTTATCGAGTGACGTTCGATACATGTTCCAGCTATGACTGTGATGTAAGTAAATACTGCGGTGTTTATTCACTGCGAGGGTTGTTTGCTCGGCTTAAACAATAAGGTACGCAGTTATTAAGTTTACTACAATAATATCCGGCGCGGTTCGAGCCGGCGCCGAACGCCCAAAATTTTCATATATTAAACTCCGTTCGCTCCAATTCCTTACTTTATACCACTTGAATCTGAAGATTGCGCCCCAGGTTGAGCGCCATTGGAGCCCAACGCGGGGGCCCCGGAGAAGTGGCGCCCAACGCGGGGCTAACTTTTCTGTGTGGACACAAAAATCCGAGTCGCCCCGCGCCTTGACACGTTATTGCCCGTAACTTCCCGCAGGTGGCTATTGTTGGATTAGACGTTCGGGCCCACCCTGCGCCTCGGCCATAAATTCGACACATTAGGAGCCGATGTATTATTAATAAGGCAGTGGCTTAACGGACGTTTTCACACGAGCCCCAACCGCGCGCAAAAAGACAACACAATGACGCTCGTCACAAAGAGGAAATTTAATTTAAGCGAATCGCCATTCGAATATTCGGCGGAAATGAGCTGGTGCTCCTGCGAGCCGGATCGATTCGGTGGTCCTTCGAGCCGGATCGGGGACTAATATCGATGTAAATACTAATTGTGGCGTGAGTGTTCCGGCTAATTGGGCGGCTTCTGTTCCGGACGGGGAGAACAAAGCCGTGATTAATAAAGGGGTTTTTTCTCGCACAATCTCCTGGAAAATAAACGAGACAATAAAGCGAATTTCCCGGAACACAACAAAATTTTCATTTTTGCGGCGTTTTGTCTTGAGATTGTGCTTAAATCTGGATTAGGGCCAAGTGGGTTGATGGAGTCGGGATTTGCGTAATGGAAAACGGACCGGGGAGTGGATTTATGGGCGGTGAAGAGTTTTAAGTACCTCAACTTTCTTTAGTTTTTGCTTCGTGATCGCTCCATCTGTTCGGTACACCGACTATAACAAGTGCGCTTTTGTCGTCACGCGAGTTTCCACCGGTATCCCGTGACCTCCGCACGTAAATAATTCCCAAACAATGACCGTGGGGTTATCATCAATCCCTGCTCCATAATCCGCAAATTCGCAGCAATAAAACACAAACTCCCAACATCTTCATAAATCCGTAAGTTTTAAAAGCCGTTTTATCGCGTTATTTACGATAACTCCCGCGACACAACGAAACAGAATTACGGCAGTCGAATAAAACGACAACAAATATCATAATTCGTGATATTTACGAACATGTTTTCGACGACTTGTCCATTTCATGCCGAGCATGTTCCAGACTTGCCATAAACACCGCCCTCCATAAACCTTTGCTCTAATGGGGACGGGAAGGGTCTGCGCTTATTACAATGGGTCGTGGGTTCTTTTTCTCGAGGTTATCGACTGTGAAGGAGCGGAGGTGATGCTTAAATCGTGAGTCTAATAAATAACATTTTTTCGGCTGCTCGTATTGATTTTTCAGCCGTAAAAGGTAACTAGAACCCCCACTACATAATAAAAAAATTGGTCTAAAGAGTTTAGACAGTACTTCCCTCGCTGTCGGAAACTTGACGACTGCATGCCTATTGTGTTTTTTTTCTCATTACATTTTTGTAGTGGGAATTTCAAAAAAAAATTGCGATGACGTCATCAACATTTTTGCAAGGACACGTATATCAGTTGGGATAGATGTAGTGTAATACTAAGAATAAAATTATTATATTCTCAAATTTTCGGGAAAATGAATTGGGTCGTTTGAATATTGATTTGTAATAATCAATAAAATAACGAAACAATTTACTCACGTATACCTACGTATCAGAGGCAACTGAAAATCGTGTATGTATAAACATTGTTAATTTAAGATGACAGGCGTAACAGCATACGTGAGAGCCAAACACAGAAACTGTAAACAAAACGACCGTCGGTTTTATTGCTTCGACTTCCGCTTATTATATAAAACATTGGGTTTTATTTTAATTCTTGACGGTGAAATTCACAATTGGTTGATTATAAACATGTCTATTTCACATTCGCGGAATCAAGTGAACGCATAAAACAAATGCAGGTCTGTAATGTTAAAGTCGATGTAAATAAGCGTGCTACCCTTATGTTTCAACCGAGTTTTTCCTTTAACAAATTTTGTGTCTACCAAATTGGGTTGGTTGGGGTGTAATACTAATAATAAGTGTTGCCTTTAATTTAATCAATAAAATAAATTGACTTCATTAATTTTTTTGAACCACCTCTTAAGAAAATCTAAAAAATATGAATGGAATGATAAATCACAAGTACAAACTCATCATATTTTTTGCATTTTAGATAGGATTTATTCAGCAAAATTTAAGGGTGACGTCATCAATTTTTTTAGGAGGGATGAACAAATACATTTTGAACAAAAGTTTACCATGCTTATAATAACTTTAAAATATTCCCAAGATTTCAAAGCATTCGGTTTTGTAATTCCTGATTAAATCGATAAAATAAAATAAATTCACGCCTTCATTAATTTTTTTGAGTCACCCTGCATATGCAAATCCAAAAATATGAATGGAATGATAAATCACAAGTACAGACTCATCATATTTTGTACATTTTAGATACGATTTATTCGGCAAACTTTTGAGCTGACGTCATCAGTTTTTTGTAGAAGATAACCAAATATATTTTGACTAAAAATTTATTATGCTCTTTATAACCTTAAAACATCTGCAAGATTTCAAAGCATTCGGTTTTGTAGTTCCTGATTAAATCAATAAAATAAATTTACACATTCATTAATTTTTTTGAGTCACCCTGAATATGCAAATCGAAAAAATTTGAATGGAATGATAAATCACAAGAAGAGACTCACCATATTTTGTACATTTTAGATAGGATTTATTCAGCAAAATTTTGTGGTGACGTCATAAATTTTTTAGGGGGGACGACCAAATACATTTTGATCAAAAATTTACCATGCTTATGATAATTTTAAAATATCTTCAAGATTTCGAAGCATTCGGTTTTGTAGTTCCTGAGTAAATCAGTAAAATAAATTTACGCTTTCATTTATTTTCTTGAATCACCCTGTATATGCAAATCCAAAAAATATGAATGGAGTGATAGATCACAAGTATAGACTGATCATATTTTGTACATTTTAGATATGATTTATTCGGCAAATTTTCGAGCTGACGTCATCAAGTTTTTGGAGGGGATAAGCAAATATATTTTGACTAAACATTTATTATGCTCTTTATAACCTTAAAACATCTGCAAGATGTCAGAGCATTCGGTTTTGTAGTTCCTGATTAAATCAATAAATTATATTTACGCATTCATTAATTTTTTTGAGTCACTCTGTATATGCAAATCCAAAAAATATGAATGGAGTGATAAATGACAAGTACAGGCTCATCATATTTTGTACATTTTAGATATGATTTATTCGGCAAACTTTCGAGCTGACGTCATCAAGTTTTTGGAGGGGATAAGCAAATATATTTTGACTAAACATTTATTTTGCTCTTTATGACCTTAAAACATCTGCAAAATTTCAGAGCATTCGGTTTTGTAGTTCCTGACTAAATCAATAAAATATATTTACGCATTCATTAATTCTTTTGAGTCACCCTGTATATGCAAATCCAAAAAATATGAATGGAGTGATAGATCACAAGTACAGACTCATCATATTTTGTACATTTTAGATATGATTTATTCAACAAACTTTTGAGCTGACGTCATCAAGTTTTTGGAGGGGATAAGCAAATATTTTTTGACTAAAGATTTATGATGCTCTTTATAGCCTTAAAACATCTGCAACATTTCAAAGCATTCTGGTTAGCAGATTAAAAATTAAATTTCAAAATGTTGTTTTATAATTTTGATTTTTTTTCCAAAAATCTGGACGTTTCGGGTGAAAAGTCGATTCAGAGTTGTAAACTACATGTGTAGGACTATGTTATTTTATACAATTGAAAACCCATTTACTATGTACAATTTTGAAGTTACGTCATCTCATTAGTGGTGGGGATGATTAGACAAATTTTGGTTAGCGTTTTACCATCTACATGATATTCTTAATATAAGTACAAAATTTCACAACAATCGGTCGAGTACTTTCGGAGATTATCTGTCTAATAAAAATCCGGGACAACAGACGGACAGACGGACGGACAGACGGACAGACAGACGGACAGACGGACAGACAGACGGAAATGGGAGACCTATTCTTCGTCTTCTAGGGGTCATGAAAGATCGAGAAAACGTAAAAGTAGAGAGTCGGCCGACGGACTCGATTACAATACTTCCTTTGTTTACGCTCGGGAAGTAAAAATTATTATGTAATGAAAGAAACTGAAACAAAGTAAAAACCGCCCCATAAAAATTTGCAATAACACCCCAACACCTTGTAACTTTTCCAATTAACATCCGCACGACACTCCCTCAAATTTTATCACCCTGTAAATAAACAGCAACTCGGGCCGACAACCCTCCAGTGGCTCTCGAGGGTGCCCTTACCTGTTCTCCAAAACCTCTCGACCTCTCGCCCCGTGCACTCTCCGACTCTTATAAATAAGTTATAAGGGCTCTAATAAGGGCCATTAATTTCAGTTCGAGGGCAAAAAATGATGAGCGGAACCCTTTGAGCACGAAAATTAATGACCCCCACCTACCGCCCTTTGTTTGGAACGGTACGAAACAGCGAGAAAGTCGATTTTTCAGGGCGCGTCATCGAGATGCTACATTTAACCGAGAAAAAATGTCGCCGTATTAATTTCAGACGCCCACAACGGGAATAAATAAAAGTTATGGGGGACATTATGTCGTGGCAGAATGTGCCACAAAGTATATTTTACACGAGAGTCTAGTATCGGTGCGCTTCACCTTTGACCGTTTAATGCCACCATAAAACACGACCGGGGCTGAACGCACATAATTAAGCCGTTCGGCGTGAGGCGGCTCATTTTGCGGGTGCACAGCTGCTAAGAAAATTATAGACCAAAAATTAAAACTGTCGGTCTGTCTGTCGGTCCGTCCGTCCGTCCGTCCGTCTGTCTATCGGTATGTCTGTCTATCTGTCTGTCTGTCTGTCTGTCTGTCTGTCTGTCTGTCTGTCTGTCTGTCTGTCTGTCTGTCTGTCGATCTGTCTGTCTGTCTGTCTGATTTTTCATTTTCCCGATTTTTTGATTTTCATTTTCTCTATTTTATATAACAAAATTTTCTTGTTTCCATTTCTGTTATTTTTTTCAACATTTATTCCGATTCCTCAATTTTCCAGTTTTTAAAATTTTCAATTTAATCATTTTTGGATTTCTGCATTATCCGATTTCTTTAATATTCAATACATATATGGTTTTTTCGATTTTGCACTTTTTCGATTTTTAAGTTTTTTTTTTCTTAGGGGGTGTCATTTGCCAAGATCAGTCTTATCTTATCAAATACTAGCCCCGCCCACCCACCCTCTATTTTCTTAGAGGGTATGCCATTTGCCAAAATCAGTCATATTTTAGCAAATAGTAACCCCGCCCACCTCCCCTATTCTCATTCTAACGACTATTTTTTTCCGTTTAGTATAAAATTATTCATTTTATTGCAATCGGATAAAATCAATCACTGAAAAGAAGACAGGGTGGGTGGGCGGGGCTAATTATGTGCTTGAGTCGAGTGGGAGTGGAAACTAACTATAGAATCTAGGATGTGAAAAAAACTAAAAAAAGCGCTAATCTCTAAAAATAACTGTATTTCAATTGACGATTTTGGAAAAACGGTAGGAATTTTCGAAGAAACGAAGCCGAAAATAACTTTTAGATATTGAAATCTACAAGAAAATGTCTTCAATTAATTTTCGGAAAAGGTTGCAAAATGCTCGAAAATATCAAATCAGTCTTATCTTATTTTATTTCTCAATTTTTAATTTTTCGATTCTTCAATTTTTCGTTTCTTCAATTTTTCAAGTTCTTGATTACTTTTCCGTTTCTTTCATATTTGATTTTTTAATTATCAATTTTGCAATTTTTCCATTTTTTGTTTGGTTCAAAAATTTAAAAAATGGATATGTAAATGATGAAGTTTTGAAATCCAATAATTGAAAAATGCAAAAATTCTGAAACCGTAAAACTGAAAAAGTGGAAAATTTTTTAAATTATTGCAATATGTATGTATTTAAAATTGATATTGGTAAAATTCAAATCAAAAATAAAAGTAAAATTAAAAAATCAAAAAATTGGTAGCTAATTTTCCTGAAATTTTTGACAAATTGTATGTTACTGCCCTGTCAAAACTGAAGCATTTGTTATCTTCGTTGCTCCAATTTTTCAAATTCTTAATTTATAATTTTCCATTTTCTCGATTTTTAATTTTGCAGTTTTTCGATTTTACAATTTTTTGATATCACAAATTTTTGGTTTTTCGTTTTCTTTATTTCCTCAGTTTTTTTATTTTTGACTTTCGTTTTTCTTTTTTCAATTTGAATTTTTTCAATTTTTCGATTTCTCAATTTTTCAAGTTCTTGAATTTTATTTTTCATTTTACCGATTTTTTTAATTTTCGTTTTCTCGATTTTATTGTACAACTTTTCGTATTTTCATTTCTTTTTTTTTTCAATTTTCAATTTTTTCATTTATTCAATTTCTCAAATTTTCAAATTTTTGCTTCTTCAATTCCCCGATTTTTCAGTTTTTTAATTCTTCAGTTTTGCAAATTTTGGATTTCTCAATATTTATTTATTTTTCAATACATATTTCCTTTTTGCCGTTTTTTGGTTTTTAAGTTTTTCAACTTTTAATCTTTCGATTTTTCAATGATTCGTTTCTTCAATTTTTCAATTTTTAGGTTTTTTAAAAATTTTCGTTCGATACTTTTTCGTTTTTTGATTTTACAATTTTGAAATTTTTCGGGCCTGAGTTTAGTTTTTTTCTACACAGTCCTATAAGCAGACACTAGCCCCGCCCACAATTTTTTGATTTTCCAATGTTCGTTTCCTTCTTTTTTTCCAATTTTTCGTACCATTAATTTTTTTCAATTTTATGTTTTTCGATTTTTAATTTTTGAGTGTTTCAATTTTTCGTTCCTTCGATTTTTCAACTTTTCGAATCAAAAAAATGAAAAAATTGGAAGATAATAAAAGTGAAAACTAAAAAAATGAAGAAACTAAAAAGTATAAAATGAAAACTTGAAAAATTTAAAAACTGGAAATCAAGCACTTGAAAAATCAAAGAAACGAAAATTGAAAAATCGACAGATTAAAAATTAAGAAAATTAAGTTATTTATTGTTATAATTTAAATTGGATTATTGTAAATCCAAAAATGCAAAATTAAAAAATCGTAGAATTGAAAAATCAAAAATTGGAAATTTAAATAAATGAAAAATTATAAAAACAAAGAACCACAAAATTGTAATATAAAATCGAGAAAATGAAATTGAAAAATCGAAAAAACGAAGAATAAAAATCAACAATTTGAAAAATTGAGGAAACGACAAATTGAAAAATCGAAAAAATAAAAAATTGGGAAACTAAAAAATTGAACAATGAAAAACTGCAGTATCAAAAAATTGAAGAAACCGAACACTGAAAATATGAAGGTCAAGAAATTGAAAACTTGCAAAAATCCAAGTTGAAAAAACGAAAAATTATAAAATCTGAACTTTGAAAAAGAGAAAAATTGAAAAATGAAAGAATGGAAAAACGAAAAATTGTGATATCAAAAAATTCGTCCAAGGATTTTACAATTTTTTAAAGTTTCTCGATTTTTAGTTTTTCAGTGTTTCAATTTTTCGTTTCTTCAGTTCTTCGAATTGCAATTTTTCGATTTTCTCCTTTTTCGATTTTGCAATTTTTCGTTTTTTCATTTCTTCTGAATTTTTTGTTTCTCGACTTTTAATTTTTCGATTTTTCAATTTTTAGAATTTTTAATTTTTCGATTTTTCAATTATTAATTTTCCAATTTCTGGATATTTAATTTTTCAATTTTTCGGCTTTTCAATTTATAGTTTTTCGATTTCATAATTTTGACGACTGTAAAATTTTTTGATTTTCCAATGTTCGTTTCCTTTATTTTTTTCGATTTTAAGTTTTTCGATTTTTAATTTTTGTGTGTTTCAATTATTCGTTCCTTCGATTTTTTAACTTTTCGAATATAATGAAAGATAATAAAAGTGAAAAATAAAAAAATGAAGAAACTAAAAAGTATAAAATGAAAACTTTGAAAAATTTAAAAACTGGAAATCAAGCACTTGAAAAATCAAAGAAACGAAAATTGAAAAATCGACAGATTAAAAATTAAGAAAATTAAGTTATTTATTATTATAATTTAAATTGGATTATTGTAAATCCAAAAATGCAAAATTAAAGAATATAAAAATTGAAAAATCGTACAATTGAAAAATTAAAAATTGAAAATTTAAATAAATGAAAAATTATATAAACAAAGAACCAAAAAATTGTAATATAAAATCGAGAAAATGAAATTGAAAAATCGAAAAAATGAAGAATAAAAATCAACAATTTGAAAAATGGAGGAAACGAAAAATTGAAAAATCCAAAAAATTAAAAATTGGGAAACTGAAAAATCGAAGAATGAAAAACTGCAATATCAAAAAATTGAAGAAACCAAACACTGAAAATATGAAGGTCAAGAAATTGAAAACTTGCAAAAATCCAAGTTGAAAAAACGAAAAATTATAAAATCTGAACTTTGAAAAAGAGAAAAATTGAAAAATGAAAGAATGGAAAAACGAAAAATTGTGATATCAAAAAATTGGTCCAAGGATTTTACAACTTTTTAAAGTTTCTCGATTTTTAGTTTTACAGTGTTTCAATTTTTCGATTTTCTCCTTTTTCGATTTTGCAATTTTTCGTTTTTTCATTTCTTCTGAATTTTTTGTTTCTCGACTTTTAATTTTTCGATTTTTCAATTTTTAGAATTTTTAATTTTTCGATTTTTCAATTTTTAATTTTCCAATTTCTGGATATTTAATTTTTCAATTTTTCGGCTTTTCAATTTACAGTTTTTCGATTTCATAATTTTGACGACTGTAAAATTTTTTGATTTTCCAATGTTCGTTTCCTTTCTTCTTTTTTCCAATTTTTCGTATCATTAATTTTTTTCGATTTTAAGTTTTTCGATTTTTAATTTTTGTGTGTTTCAATTATTCGTTCCTTCGATTTTTTAACTTTTCGAATATAATGAAAGATAATAAAAGTGAAAAATAAAAAAATTAAGAAACTAAAATGTATAAAATCAAAACTTTGAAAAATTTAAAAACCGGAAATCAAGCACTTGAAAAATCAAAGAAACGAAAATTGATTAAAAAGTAAGAAAATTAAGTTATTTATTTTTATCATTTAAATTGAATTATTGTAAATCCAAAAATTCAAAATTAAAGAATATAAAAATTGAAAAATTGTAGAATTGAAAAATCAAAAATTGAAAATTTAAATAAATGAAAAATTATAAAAACAAAGAACCACAAAATTGTAATATAAAATCGAGAAAATGAAATTGAAAAATCGAAAAAATGAAGAATAAAAATCAACAATTTGAAAAATTGAGGAAACGAAAAATTGAAAAATCGAAGAATGAAAAACTGTAATACCAAAAAATTGAAGAAACCAAACACTGAAAAATATGAAGGTCAAGAAATTGAAAACTTGCAAAAATCCAAGTTGAAAAAACGAAAAATTATAAAATCTGAGCTTTGAAAAAGAGAAAAATTGAAAAATGAAAGAATGGAAAAACGAAAAATTGTGATATCAAAAAATTGGTCCAAGGTAAATAAAATCTAGATTTTTCAAAAAACTGTTAGATTTGATTTTTCAATTTTTCGACGATTCTATAATTTTGGATTTTACAATGTTTTAAAGTTTCTCGATTTTTAGTTTTTTAGTGTTTCAATTTTTCGTTTCTTCAGTTCTTCGAATTGCAATTTTTCGATTTTCTCCTTTTTCGATTTTTCAATTTTTCGAATTTTTAATTTTTCGATTTTTCAAATTTTAATTTTTCAATTTCTGGAATTTTAAATTTACAGTTTTTCGATTTCACAATTTTGATGATTCTAAAGTGTTTTGATTTTACAATGTTTCCGATTCGATTCCTTTTCCCGATTTTTAGTTTTTCGATTTTTAATTGTTCGGTGTTTCAATTTTTCGTTCCTTCAGTTTTTCTATTTTTCAACTTTCTCAATCAAAAAAATTAAAAAAAAGCAAAATAGTAAAACTGAAAAATCAAAAATGCAAAAGCTAAAATATATAAAAAGGAAAGTTTAAAAAATCTAAAAATTGGAAATCAAGGACTTGAAAAATTGAAAAACGAACAATTGAAAAATCGAAAGATTAAAAATTAAGAAAATTAAGTTATTTATTTTTGTAATTTAAATTGGATTATTGTAAATCCAAAAATGCAAAATTAAAGAATATAAAAATTGAAAAATCGTGGAATTGAAAAATCAAAAATTGAAAATTTAAATAAATGAAAAATTATAAAAACAAAGAACCAAAAAATTGTAATATAAAATCAAGAAAATGAAATTGAAAAAATGAAGAATAGAAATCAACAATTTGAAAAATTGAGGAAACGAAAAATTGAAAAATCGAAAAATTAAAAACTGTAATATCAAAAAATTGAAGAAACCTGATAAATATGAAGGTCAAGAAATTGAAAACTTGCAAAAATCCAAGTTGAAAAAACGAAAAATTATAAAATCTGAACTTTGAAAAAGAGAAAAATTGAAAAATGAAAAAATGGAAAAACGAAAAATTGTGATATCAAAAAATTGGTCCAAGGTAAATAAAATCTAGATTTTTCAAAAAACTGTTAGATTTAATTTTTCAATTTTTCGACGATTCTATAATTTTGGATTTTACATTTTTTTAAAGTTTCTCGATTTTTAGTTTTTCAGTGTTTCAATTTTTCGTTTCTTCAGTTCTTCGAATTGCAATTTTTCGATTTTGCAATTTTTCGTTTTTTCATTTCTTCTAAATTTTTAGCTTCTCGACTTTTAGTTTTTCGATTTTTCAATTTTTAGAATTTTTAATTTTTCGATTTTTCATTTTTTAATTTTTCACTTTCTGGAATTTTAAATTTACAGTTTTTCGATTTCACAATTTTTCATTAATTTTTTTCGATTTTTAATTGTTCGCTGTTTCAATTTTTCGTTCCTTCAATGTTTCTATTTTTCAACTTTCTGAATCAAAAAAATTAAAAAAAGCAAAATAGTAAAACTGAAAAATCAAAATGCAAAAACTAAAATATATAAAAAGGAAAGTTTAAAAAATCTAAAAATCGGAAATCAAGGACTTGAAAAATTGAAAAACGAAAAATTAATTTCAAATGGTAAATTTTTGTTGGGAAACATGCGATTTTGCAGTTAAGCTCCGCCCCTTAGTCCGACAACGAATAAAAAATGTTCGTTACTTGAGGTGTTACTTATATTTTTTTTTTATTACTTTGGGGTTTTTTATCTGTGAGGAAAGTTGTGCCGAAACAACTTTCCACCAATTTTTTGAACCATTTAATAATTCTTTTAAAAATTGTTATGGAGTTTTTGATGAAAAGAAAATCATGTCAGTGTTTTGTAGCTTATATTTTGCTTTTGTTTTTCTTAGTATACGTAGTCCTCTGCTCACAACATAAAACTTAAAACATTTTTAAAACGATACATTTTCGTAGGGAAATATCGATTTTGCAATCAAGCCCCGCCCCTCCTAGCTCACGACGAATAAGGAAAAATCATCACAATTGAGATAGGGTGGGTGGGTGGGGCTTACATTGTTTTTTTTTTCTTCTTAATATACATAGTCTTCTCTTCATAACAAGAAACTAAAAACATGTTTAAAATGGTAAATTGTATCCCCTATACTTCTCTACAAATAACAATTTTTAAGTAGATTTCGTTTCTTGTTATGAAACGAAAACCACTTACATTTTAAGAAACAAAAAGCAAAATATAAACCCCGCCCACCCGCCCTCATCTCAATTGTGATGACTTTTTTTATTCGTCGTGAGCCGAGGGGCGGAGCTTAATTGCAAAAGTGTTTCTCTACAAGAATCAACCATGTGTAAATCTTTTTAAGTATAATGTTGTTGAAAGAAAACTATTTCAAGAAAAAAAAAGTCAAAAAATAAACCCCGCGTTGTCGGAGTGAGGGGCGGAGCTTAAATCTAAAATCAATATTCCTCGAGAGTTGAAGAAACCTGTACATGTACATATTAAGAGCAAAGATAACGCAAGAGTATGAAGTGGAATAACTGGGAAGATGTTGTTACAAAACATTGATTTAGGACAGTGAACCACCGCACAAAGGGGCTAATTATATTCCGTTATTAGTTCCGATTCGGAACACTATACATTTAGCGCAATCTCGTCGCCCGGCTGCAAAAAACCCCGTATCACGAAACCTCGATCTATTTGCTTGAAAATTCCACAAAGTGCTTCTACACATGTCTTAAATTATAAATACATGCACCTGCACTCCGACCACCACACGGCTTTCTGTTCGCTTGCTTCCCTTTCATGTTCTCGTCGCAAAACGAACACCGAGCTCGTTATTAATTTACGATACATTGAGTCACACCGTGAAACGTGATCTACCCCAAGAAGGATAACATTGTTCGCTTTGATTGTCCCGGAGCATCTACTGTGACAAAGAGCCCAGGTAAAGGATTTAAATATAATGAGATCTACTCGTCGCAACAATACCGAACATTATTTGTGGAGCGGGGACTGTCGTACACAATGGAATATGGTAAATCGCTCGTGTCGGACGCCCGATTTGATCCATTCGTATTGGGAGCGTGGGAGGAGGCAACCGCCCGAGTCTGAACACAGAGTCCCGAGTTTTGCGAGAGTTAGCAAAGTGTCACAACAAGCTCCAGGAATCATTTTCCGCCCCACTTTTTCGAACATCCCTACCATTTTTCCGGGATCGCCTGTTCAAATATGGCGATTTTTCAAAATTTTCAAAAATTTGTTTTTCAAAGCGGATTTATACAGACTCTTGCTCAAGGACCAACAAACCCCATATTTTTCGGATCAACACGTCGAGATCTCTTCCCACAATTTTTTCAGGACTTCTATACAACTTATGAAAGTTTCGACGATTTTCGGCCCCAATTTTTCGAAAATTCTTACCAATTTTCCTGAATCGACAGTTGAAACAGGACAATTTTTTGATTTTTCATAAATCTGCCTTTCGAATCAGAATGTCGAGATTTATATCTCAATTTTTTTTGGGGATTTTTAGCCAACTTTTTCAAAAGCTCAATTTTTTCAATATGAAATTTTCGACAATTTTTGGACCACGTTCGAAAATTACGTGAGGTCAGGTTAGGCCAGGTCGATTTCTCAATTTTTGTCCTCTTCAATTTTACGATTTTTGAATATTTCGATTTTTCAATTTTTAGTTGTCCGATTTTTTTTCCCATTTCTCGATTTCCCAAAGTTTAGATTTTTCAATTTTTACGATTTTTCGACTTTCGATTTTTCAGTTTGGGACGATTTTTGGACTCATGGATTTTTTGATTTCTCGATTTTTTACTTTTTGGATTATCAATTTTTCATCTGTTTTATACACTGATTTCTCAATTTTTCAACTTTTCGATGTTTTAATCTTTCAATTTCTAAAATTCTAGTAAGTTTTTCCATTTCTCGAGTTTTCAGTTCTTTATTTTAATATTTCAATTTTCCGAATTCTAAAATTTTCGATTTTCCAATTTTTCCTTTTTAAAATTGATCGATTCATCAATTTTTCAATTTTTAACTTTTCTTCTCAGCTTTCGACTCTTCAATTTCTCGATCGTCTGATTTTTCGATTTGTCGATATCTCAGTTATCCAATTTGTCGATTTTTCAGTTTTTTGATTTTTGAAATTTTAGATTTTCGAATTTTTATTTTTTGATTTTTTGATGTTTGGATTTCTCGATTATTCAATTTTGCGATATTTTAGTTGTGCAATGATTTAAATTTTAGATTTTTCGATATCTCGATCTTTTTTGATTTTTCAGTTCTTCAGTATTTGTGTTTTTCAATATTTCAAATTTTGACTTTGCTAAATTTTCAGTTTTTCGATTTCTCAATTAACCTATTTTTGATTTTCCTATTTCTCAACTTCTCAAAGTTTCGATTTTTCAATTCTTCAATTGTTCGATTTTTCGACTTTGCTTCTTTGGTTTTTCGATTTCTCAATTTTCCAATTTAATTCCTCAATTTTTGGATATTTCCTTCAGATCTATTCGATTTTTCGATTTTTAATTGTTTGGATTTACAGTTTTTCGATTTTTGAATTTTTCAACTCCGATATTTTGATTTTTTAATTTTTTGAGATCTCGATTCGGATGTCTCAATTTATCAATTTTTCATTTTTAACTGTTCGATTTTCCGAATTCGACCTATTTATATTTCGAAATATCGAAAAACTGGAAAATCGAAAAATTAAAAAATAATTTGAAAAATTGAAAATTTAAAAATTCCGAAAATTGAAAATTTGAAATATAGAAGAGTTGAAAACTCAAAAAATCTAAACATTGAAAAATCAAAAGTTTTAAAAAAGAAAAATTGAAAATCCAAAAAGTAAAAAGTCAAGAAATCGAAAAATGCAGAACTTAAAAAATGGAAAAGTCTACAAAATACTAATACTAAAAAATCCCAAAACCGAAACATCGAAAAATTTAAAAATAAAAGAAAAATCGAAGAACCGAAAAACTGAGAAAGTGAGAAATCGAAAAGTCAACAAAGGAAAGTCGAAAAATTGAAAAATCAAAAACGTGGAAATTTGAAAAATTGAAGGGCTGAAGAACTGAAAAATCGAAACACAGTACTGACATCTTACAAAACTCGAGTTTCAGGAGTCATTTTCCGCAATTTTTTCGAAAATTCCTACCAGTTTTTGCTGAATCACTAGTTCAAATGGCATTTCTGACGAAATTTCAAAAAATTGCTTTTTAAATCGAATTTTTCAAAAATCTTGCTCAAGGACCATCAACACCCTACATCCTACATTTTTCAGGGATCTGTATCTCAGGATCTCTAGTACCTGTCAAAATAAGACCGATTTTGGCAAATGAGATACCTTCTAAGAAAAGAGAGGGTGGGTGGGCGGGGCTAGTAACTGCTACGATAAAACTGATTTTGGCTAATGATATACCCTTTAAGAAAAGAGAGGGTGGGTAGTTTCGATAATATAATTTCTCAATTTTTGTGTTCTTCAATTTTAGGATTTTTAAATATTTAGATTTTTCAATTTTCACTTTTCCGATTTCTGAAGTAATCTTTTTTTTTCATTTTCCCATTTCTCGACTTCCCATAGTTTCGATTTTTCACTTCTTCAATTCTTCAATTTGTCGATTTTTCAGGTCTTTGATTTTTCGACTTTTTACTTTACTTTTTTAGTTTTTCGATTTCCGAAACTTTCAATTTTTTTATTTCTCAATTTTTTGGATATTTTTCAGTTTTGGATCGTTCAATATTTCGATTTTCCGACTTTTCGATTTTTGGATTCCTGGATTTTTTGGTTTCTCGATTTTCTACTTTTTGGATTTCCAATTTTTGGTTAAACTTTAGATTTTCAATTTTTCGACTATTTTATACTTCGATTTCTCAATTTTTCAACTTTTCGATGTTCAAAACTTCAGTTTCTAAAATTCCAAGTTTTTCCATTTCTCGATTTCTCAGTTCTTCTTTATTTCAATATTCCAAATTGAAAAAAAAATCCGAATTTTCAAATTTTCGATTTTCCAATTTTTCTTTTTTAAAATTTGTCGATTCATCAATTTCTCGGCTTTCGACTCCTCAATTTCTCGATCCTCTGATTTTTCGATTTCTCGATGTCACAGTTTTTGAATTTTTCAATGTTTCGATTAATGGATTACTCGGTGTTTCAATTTTTCGATTTTTCAAATTTGGCGTTGCTAAATTTTCAGTTTTTCGATTCCTCGATTGATCTATTTTTAATTTTCCCATTTCTTAACTTCTCAAAGTTTCAATTTTTCAATTCTTCAATTCTTCGATTTTTCGACTTTGCTTTTTTGGTTTTTCGATTTCTCAATTTTTCAATTTTTTAATTCCTCAATTTTTGGATATTTCTTTCAGTTTTGAGATTTTTCAATATTTCGATTCTTTCAATTTTTCGTTTTTTCGACTTCTGGATTTTCCGATTTTTTATTTTTTGGATTTTCAGTTTTTCGTTTTTTAAACTTTAGATTTTTCAATTTTTCGACTGTTTGATAGTTCGATTTCTCAATTTTTCAACTTTGATATTTTAATTTTTCACTTTTTTGAGATTAATTTTTACAATTTTAACTTTTCGATTTTTCGAATTCGGCCTATTTATATTTCGAAACATCGAAAAACCGGAAAATCAAAAATTAAAACATGAATTGGAAAACTGAAAATTTTAGAAATTCCGAAAATTGAAAATTTGAAATATAGAACTGAAAACTCAATAATAATAATAATAATAATAATTTATTGTACTCAACAGAGATTAATCTCCAATTACAGAATACAAAACAAAAGTAAATAGTAGTCTATCTTACAAATAAATAATTAAATACAACGTATGCCTGCAAAATATATCTAAACATCAAGAAAAAAAAAAAAAAAATAGAACAGTAAGGATAGCTCATTATAAAAAAGAGTAGAACAAAATTCTGACGCTCTGTAATTATGTGTTATGCTGTAAATGTATGGATTTCGATTGAAAAAACTTCCTTACCGCTACACCCTTGGGCCAAAAAGATGCAGCCAGAATATCTCTCAAGAAATCGAAAACCTAAAATTTCAAAAATTGAAAAGTTAAAATATCGAAAAGTCGAAAAATTGAGAAATCGAAGTATAAAACAGTTGAAAAATTGAAAAACCTGACGGTTTAAAAAAGAAAATTTGAAAATCGAAAAAGTAAAAATTGAGAAATCGAAAAATCCGGAACTAAAAAAATCAAAAAGTCGAGATACTAAAAAATCCGAAGTCGAAAAACTGAAAAATCACAAAATTGAACGAAATATCCAAAAATTGGGAAATTAAAAAATTGAAAAATTGAGAAACCGAAAAGTTAAAAAAGAAAAGTTGAAAAAAAACAAACTTAAAAAACCGAAAAATTAAAAAATCAAAAAGCCGGAAATTTGAAAAATTGAAGGACTCAAGCACTGAAAAATCAAACTTTGGGAAGTCGTGAAATGGGAAAATAATTTAAGAAATAATAGAGAAATCGGAAAACTGAAAATTTAGAAATTGAAAAGTTAAAATATCGAAAACTCGAAAAATTGAGAAATCGAAGTATAAAACAGTTGAAAAATTGAAAAATATGACGTTTTAAAAAAGAAAAATTGAAAATCGAAAAAGTAAAAATTGAGAAATCGAAAAATCCGGAACTTGAAAAATCAAAAAGTCGAGATACTAAAAAATCCGAAGTCGAAAAACTGAAAAATTACAAAATTGAACGAAATATCCAAAAATTGGGACACTAAAAAATTGAAAAATTGCGAAACCGAAAAGTTAAACAGAAAAGTTGACAAATTTACAAACTTAAAAAATCGAAAAATTAAAAAATCAAAAAGCCGGAAATTCGAAAAATTGAAGGACTGAAGAACTGAAAAATCAAACCTTGGAAAGTCGTGAAATGGGAAAATAATTTAAGAAACAATTGAGAAATCGGAAAACTGAAAATTCAGAAATTGAAAAGTTAAAATATCGAAAACTCGAAAAATTGAGAAATCGAAGTATAAAACAGTTGAAAAATTGAAAAATCTGACGTTTTAAAGAAGAAAAATTGAAAATCGAAAAAGTAAAAATTGAAAAATCGAAAAATCCGGAATTCAAAAAATCGAAAAGTCGAGATACTAAAAAATTCGAAGTCGAAAAACTGTAAAATCACAAAATTGAACGAAATATCCAAAAATTGGGAAATTATAAAATTGAAAAATTGAGAAACCGAAAAGTTAAAAAAGAAAAGTTGAAAAATTACAAACTTCAAAAACCGAAAAATTAAAAATCAAGAAGCCGGAAATTCAAAAATTGAAGGACTGAAGAACTGAAAAATCAAACCTTGGGAAGTCGAGAAATGGGAAAATAATTTAAGAAATAATTGAGAAATCGGAAAACTGAAAATTCAGAAATTGAATTTTGAAAATTAAAATATCAAAAAATCAAAAAAATTAAAATTCGAAAATTTTAAATTTAAAAATCGAAAAACTGAAAAATCAACAAATCGAGAAAGCGAAATTCGAAAAATTAAAAAATTGGAAAATTGAAAAATCGAATCACCGAAAGATCGAAAAGCCGAAAAGTAATCATTGTTGGGGCTAATTTTTCGAAAATTCATACCATTTCTCCTCAATCACCAGTTGAAATATGGTAATTGTTACGAATCATTCATCAACACCCTACATTTTTCGAATCAGCATGTCGAGATCTATATCTCAGAATTTTTTGGGGATTTTTGGGCAACTTTTCCAAAAGTTTCCTGATCTAATCTGGCCAGTAAAAAAATATATTTTCACAGATGGTGCATAATAAGGACACAGGTGGACTCTTTTACGTCCACTGCGACGTGCACTTCTCAAAATATTTCCCCTCTACTACTTGTCCCATTTAATTCTGGCTCAACTTGACGTAAATATTATTACATCGCTGTTGAAACTGTCCGTCCGAGCCATATACGGGTTTATAAAATATTTAGCCTTGTATTTATTCCCAAGATTTCTAAAAGTGATTTTTACATTCATGAATATTTAAAACAGTGTTTTAGCTGTTACGAAAATTTCGTTCAAAATCCAGAAAGCAAAATTTTTTTTTCAAAGGTCAAACTTCAATAATTTTATTTGTAGATATGTCGTAAACGTCGAGAAAACTACGATTCCCGAACTAAAGACCCGTCGGCGTAATTCATCGAAATGCCCATTTTAGTGTTACGACTTCCACATCAGTAACCCGATTCCCACAATTTTTACTACAAACATTAAACGTTTCTCCTTTCGCTTGATCCTTCATCCCTCCTAAATTCCCTTAATCCCCGTTTAAACATAATAATCGTGTCTCTTTTGGCTCTTAATTAAATAAAGATCCAACCCTCCTCTCACGATCTGCTACAGACAGCCGTCATAAAACCGAATTAAACTCGTCCGTGTTTTTCAATTCTGTCAGTGACAATACGGCGCCTAGGCTTTATATCAATCCGCCCACACTTCATTAAAACATATATGCATTCGTATGATTAATATCTTCAGATGACATTGTTTTATCCGGCGAGATTTATGGCTTGTCATGGACGGCATACTTACCAAAAAATGGCGTCCGGAAAATTTCTTGTTTGTCGAAATCGTAACCACTTCGACCAAAAAGGACCGGCCATAAATCAGCGATTTATGTAAAAAAGTCGCGGTTGTAAAAATGTCGTAAAATCGGTTTGTTAATTTGACATTGAAACGACTAATTAGAAAATTTGTAGTCGTAAAAACGAACAGGGATTTTTCAGATCCGAGTTTGGAATTTCGTTAACGGTTTTGTTGCAGCTGGGTAACTAATTCGGATTGATAAATCTCGAGAAAGCGCAACTCTATTATCAAAATTCTATAAAAGTCTCACAAACTCGAACCTTTTCCGTTCCATCAAACGTTTCCGTCCCACTATCTCGAATAACTTCTCCAAATAAAATTTTACAACTACAATATAGCAACCGTAATCTACATTTCCCTTCGTCTAAATCCCGAACTCCCATCGAACCGATTCTTTTTTATAGCGTCTAATCTTCCCATGCTACCACATGTTCTTGTGTAATCGAATCTGGCACTTAAGCTGGTGTGTTGATTGTTTCATCGAGCATTAATATTTCATCACGACGAAAACTCTTGCAAAAGCGACAAACTCGAAACTGGGTTTTTTCCTCCTAAATCCCCTTTTATGTTCCTGAAATGACTTTCACCATGAATGGAAGAGCCCTGAGCAACGAAAACGCGAACGAAATTAAATAGTCTAATAAGGTTTATTAAAACGAAAAGTTGAATATTCATAATTAAAACACAATGAACGAGAAAAATTTACTTTTAGTCATCGCAGCAAGAATCCTCATCGGGCCCACACACCTACACCCACCTTACAAACAAGGTTATCTCTCGAATCTTGTATTAATTAATGTTAATTGTTTGTCAATAGCATTACAATTAATTTAAATTTCATAGTCCGACATTATCCCGTTCACCACACCCACGCTTTCCGCCGACCAGATGCGGGTCCACGAATTACAAAATTTTGACGAAAAATTTTTACCACCGATGGATCCCTCCCCAATTAAACGGAAACCCACGAAAAAATCCGTGCGAAATGGCAGATGTAAAGCGATAACTATTTTGGAACGACGTTCACGTTTATCATCGTTCGCTCGAGATCATCCCCTGAATTCTCGCCCCTTTTAAAATCATGATTTGTCACTTTATTGCGGAATGTCGGAATTCGGTTTTATTATTTCGATTTAAGGCCGGCTCGATAGCGACACTTTGATCTGGACTGACCAGATTTTCAATTAGGGTTTTTATAGGGGTGGTTCTAATCGGACAAAGGGCGTTAAAGTGATACCTGATCGGATTTTCACGCCGCAGAATGGGGGTGGGTTGCGAATATTAGCGAAGTTTGAGGCTTTTTTAAGTTAATCAAAGTTTTGGGACTGAAAGTGAAAAAAGGGGGCGGGAGGAAGGCGGCGGTGTTTTTGGGGGATGGGGACGAAATGCAGAGATTTCAGAGATGTTACGTCAGTTTATTTATTGTGTACTGGCACTATGCAACATTCTTTTACAAACTAACGGGATAAAATGTCCTTCAGCACTAGGTATTGGCAATCTGAAGCTCAAGTGTTTATTTATGTTTATCATCGAAATAATGTCACGTAGAAATTAGCTTGATTTGGATGAGTTTGTAGAGGACTAAAGCTATTAATTTAACCACAATCGAACAAAATGTTCTTATTTTATCATATATCTAAAGACGTGCGTATTCTCACATTTTCGAGAGACAGACAGACAGACGGAAAGGGAAAAGTACTCTTTCATGCTGTGGGGGTCATGAAACATCAAGAAAATATAAAAGTGACCATTCGTCCGATTGTTGTTTATAAATTTTCGATTTTTTGATCTTTCATTTTCCAGATTAATTGATTTTCCAATTTTTCAATACTTTGTTTTTGACGTTACAAATTTTTGGATTTTTCGACTTTTCCATTTCCGATTTTTCGAATTTGTCCATATTTTGATTTTCCCATTTCTCGATTTTTCCATGTTTCGGTTTTTGCACTTTTGGGTTTTTCAGTTTTTCGATTCTTTTTTTTCCAGTTTTAAGTTCTTGGATATTTAAGTTTCGGGATTTTTCAATTTTTCGATTAATCGATCTTTCTATTTTGTGATTTTTCATTTTACGACTTTTCGATTTCCGATTTTTCGAAGTGTCGACTTTTCAACTTTTAGATGTATCGATATTTTGATTTTTCCATTTCTAAATTCCTCGATTTTTCCATTTTTCAATTTTTCCACTTCCAGATTTTCTAGATTTTTCGACTTTCAGATTTCTCGAATTTTAAATTTTTTTAATTATTTTTCGATTATTCAATCTTTCAAATTTTCACCTTTTCGATTTTCCAATTTAAATATTCGATCGACTTACTGAATTCTCGATTTTTCAAACTTTCGACCATTTCACAATTTCTGAATTTTTCGATTTTTCAATATCTGGTTTGATTTTCGTTTTTCTCGGCCTTAATTTTTCGATTTTTCATTTTTCGATTTCTCCATCTTCCAGTTATTAAAATTTTCAATTTTTCAGTTTCTCAATTTTTCCCTTTTTTGATTCTTCAGTTATTCGTTGTTCCAGTTTTTTAATTTTTCCATTTCCCAGCTTTTAGATTATCCATATTTTGGATGTTTCAATTTTCAAATCTTTCAATTTCTCAAATTTTCAATTTTTTGATATTTCAGTTCCACTTTCTTCATTTTTCAACTATTTGATCTTTCAACTTTTCGGTTTTTCAATTTTTTCACTTTTAGATTTTTTGGTTTTTTCGAAAAATCCAGAAATTAATGTGTCAATTGCACGAAATTTATTTATTTTTTTTATTGTTTTCTTCCTCGACTTTTCAATTTATCGATTTCTTTTTTTGGATTTATCGATTTTTGGATTTTTTTTTCGATTTTTCGGTCTTTTGTTGTAATTTTTCAGCTTTCAAAAAGTAGTCAAATTGAGACATTTATAAATCAAAAAATTCAAAAATCCAGATATTAAAAAACAGCAAAATCTAAAAATTGAAGAATCGAGAAATTAAAATATGGGATTGAACACATTTTCGAATTTTCAATTTTCAAATAATCAAGGCTCTGAAAAGCCGTAAAAGGTAAAAGGTTTTTTAATTTCCCCATTTCCCAGCTTTTCCAGTATACAGATTTTCGATTTTTCAATATTTAGATGTTTCAGTGTCTCGAACTTAGTATTTCTTAATTTTTTGACTATTATTCGTTCTTTCAGTTCTTCAGTTTTTCGATTTATCGATCTTTTAGATTTTCGTGTTTTCATTGTTCGATTTTTGGTTTTTCAGATTTTCGATTTTTCAGTTGTAGGTTTTCGAAGTCAAAAAAAATTAAAGATTAAAAAAATCACATACATATTGAAAAACCACAAACTTAAAAATTGAAAAATCGCAAAACTGAAAAATCGGGCAATTGAAAATTGGATAAATCGAATAGTTGAAGAATAGAAGAAAAAAAGAAAAATCTGGAAACTGAAAATTCAAAAATTTGAAAAATCCAAAAATGCTTTTAAAAATATGTTAAATATTTTTAAGGCAGATAACCAATGGGATAAAATGCCCTCTCAGCACTAATAACAAGCCTAACTCAAGTGTTTATGTTCATGCATTGAAAGAATATAACGTGGAAATTAGTTGGATTTGAATGAGTTTGTCTCCTCAAAACTAAAATTAAATTAAAGAATTGAAAAATCGGAAACTTGTAGAATTTATTGTGAATTGTAAAATTGTTGATTGAAAAATCGAAAATCAAATAAACAAAAAAATTAAAAAAAAAAACTAAGAAATCGAGAATTTAAATATTCGACTTTCTGAATTCTCGATTTTTCAAACTTTCGATTTGCCCATTACACGGTTTCTGAATTTTTCAAAAAGTCGTTCGTTGTCTCGATTTTTTAATTTTTAGTTCTTTCGGTTTCTCGATTTTTCGATTTATCGATTTCTTTAATCTTTCGATTATTCGATCTTTCAACTTTTCGATTTATTAGATTTCGATTTTCCAATTTATTCGACTTTCCAATTTCTCGTCCTTAATTTATCGATTTTTCATTTTTTCGATTTCTCCATCTTTCAATTATTATTAAAATTTTCAATTTTTCAGTTTCTCAATTTTTCCCTTTTTTGATTCTTCAGTTATTCGTTGTTTTAGTTTTTTAATTTTTCCATTTCCCGGCTTTTAGATTATCCAAATTTTGGATGTTTCAATTTTCAAATCTTTCAATTTCTCAAATTTTCAATTTTTTGATATTTCAGTTCCACTTTTTTCATTTTTCAACTATTTGATCTTTCAACTTTTCGGTTTTTCGATTTTTCACTTTTTGATTTTTTGGTTTTTTCGAAAAATCCAGAAATTAATGTGTCAATTGCTCGAAATCTATTTTTTTATTGTTTTCTTCCTAGATTTTTCAATTTATCGATTTCTTTTTTTGGGTTTATCGATTTTTGGATTTTTTTTTTTTCGATTTTTCGGTCTTTTGTTGTAATTTTTCAGCTTTCAAAAAGTAGTCAAATTGAGACATTTATAAATCCAAAAATTCAAAAATCCAGATATTAAAAAACAGCAAAATCTAAAAATTGAAGAATCGAGAAATTAAAATATGCGATTGAACACATTTTCGAATTTTCAATTTTCAAATAATCAAGGCTCTGAAAAATCGAAAAATCTAAATTTGTATTCAGAAATTGAAAAACCGCAAAAGGGAAAAGGTTTTTTAATTTCCCCATTTCCCAGCTTTTCCTTGATACAGATTTTCGATTTTTCAATATTTAGATGTTTCAATTTCTCGAACTTTGTATTTCTTAATTTTTTGACTATTATTCGTTCTTTCAGTTTTTCAGTTTTTCGATTTATCGATCTTTTAGATTTTCGTGTTTTCATTGTTCGTTTTTTGGTTTTTCAGTTTTTCGATTTTTCAGCTTTTAGGTTTTCGAAGTCAAAAAAAAACGAGAGATTAAAAAATCGAAAAGATGAAAAAAACACATACATACTGAAAAATCACAAACTTAAAAATTGAACAATCGTAAAACTGAAATATCGGGCAATTGAAAATTGGATAAATCGAATAATTGAAGAATAAAAGAAAAAAAGAAAAATCTGGAAACTGAAAATTCAAAAATTTGGAAAATCCAAAAATGCCTTTAAAAAAGCAGATAACCAATGGGATAAAATGCCCTCTCAGCACTAATAACAAGCCTAACTCAAGTGTTTATGTTCATGCATCGAAAGAATATAACGTAGAAATTTGTTGGATTTGAATGACTTTGTCTCCTCAAAACTAAAATTAAATTAAAGAATTGAAATATCGGAAACTTGTAGAATTTATTGTGAATTGTAAAATTGTTGATTGAAAAATCGAAAATTAAACAAACGAAAAAATTAAAAAAAAAAAACAAAGAAATCGAGAATTTAAATATTCGACTTTCTGAATTCTCGATTTTTCAAACTTTCGATTTGCCCATTTCACGGTTTCTGAATTTTTCAAAAAGTCGTTCGTTGTCTCGATTTTTTAATTTTTAGTTCTTTCGGTTTCTCGATTTTTCGATTTATCGATTTCTTTAATCTTTCGATTATTCGACCTTTCGACTTTTCGATTTATTAGATTTCGATTTTCCAATTTATTCGACTTTCCAATTTCTCGTCCTTAATTTTTCGATTTTTCATTTTTTCGATTTCTCCATCTTTCAATTATTATTAAAATTTTCAATTTTTCAGTTTCAAAATTTTTCCCTTTTTTGATTTTTCAGTTATTCGTGGTTTAATTTTTTTAGTTTTTCCATTTCCCGGCTTTTAGATTATCCAAATTTTGGATTTTTCAATTTTCAAATCTTTCAAATTTCAAATCTTTCAATTTCTCAAATTTTCAATTTTTTGATATTTCAGTTCCACTTTCTTCATTTTTCAACTATTTGATCTTTCAACTTTTCGGTTTTTCGATTTTTCACTTTTTGATTTTTGGTTTTTTCGAAAAATCCAGAAATTAATGTGTCACTTGCTCGAAATCTATTTTTTTTTATTGTTTTCTTCCTAGATTTTTCAATTTATCGATTTCTTTTTTTGGGTTTATCGATTTTTGGATTTTTTTTTTCGATTTTTCGGACTTTTGTTGTAATTTTCCAGCTTTCAAAAAGTAGTCAAATTGCGACATTTATAAATCGAAAAATCCAAAAATCAAGAGATTAAAAAACAGCAAAATCTAAAAATTGAAGAATCGAGAAATTAAAATATGCGATTGAACACATTTTCGATTTTTCAATTTTCAAATAATCAAGGCTCTGAAAAATCGAAAAGTCGAAAAATCTAAATTTGCATTCAGAAATTGAAAAAAAGCAAAAGGGAAAAGGTTATTTAATTTCCCCATTTCCCCAGCTTTTCCATTACACAGATTTTCGATTTTTCAATATTTAGATGTTTCAATTTCTCGAACTTTGTATTTCTTAATTTTTTGACTATTATTCGTTCTTACAGTTTTTCAATTTTTCGATTTATCGATCTTTCAGATTTTCGTGTTTTCATTGTTCGATTTTTGGTTTTTCTGGTTTTCGATTTTTCAGTTTGCAGGTTTTCGAAGTCAAAAAAAAACAGAAAATCGAAAATTTGAAAAAACCACATACATATTGAAAAACCACAAACTTAAAAATTGAAAAATCGCAAAACTGAATTGAAAATTGGATAAATCGAATAGTTGAAGAATAAAGAAAAAAGAAAAATCTGGAAACTGAAAATTCAAAAATTTGGAAAATCCAAAAATGCCTTTAAAAAAGCAGATAACCAATGGGATAAAATGCCCTCTCAGCACTAATAACAAGCCTAACTCAATTGTTTATGTTCATGGATCGAAAGTATATAACGTAGAAATTTGTTGGATTTGAATGAGTTTGTCTCCTCAAAACTAAAATGAAATTAAAGAATTGAAAAATCGGAAACTTGTAGAATTTATTGTGAATTGTAAAATTGTTGATTGAAAAATCGAAAATTAAACAAACGAAAAAATTAAAAAAAAAACAAAGAAATCGAGAATTTAAATATTCGACTTTCTGAATTCTCGATTTTTCAAACTTTCGATTTGCCCATTTCACGGTATCTGAATTTTTCAAAAAGTCGTTGTTTGTTATCTCGATTTTTTAATTTTTAGTTCTTTCGGTTTTTCGATTTTTTTAGTTTTCGATTTTCCAATTTATTCGACTTTTCCATTTTTCAATTTTTACATTCTTTCAATTTTTTTACTTTTTGATTTCTCAAATTTTCAATTCCATTTTTCAGTTTTTCGATTTTTCAAAAAAAAAGCAAAATCTAATTCGATTTTTTACCAATTCTTTTAGAAGCGTTTCCCAGATCCTTGCAATGCTATATTTCCGATCGCGTTTTATTACGTCTGCGGCCGTCAATCCGTCACGTGATAATTACGCCTTCATTAGCGTTTTATTAACAATTTTACGGCTCCATCTAGGAATTCGACATCAAAACAAGCCAAACGGTTCGAACATCAACAAACATTAGTCACAATTAATTTTTACGGTTTGCTGTAAATTACAATTTACTTAATCGTCCGATAAGCCGTCCACCTCCGACTTTTCAAGCGTCCCACGTATTATCGGCTTTATGACACACTTAAAACGGGCACTTTTCAACTGATTAAATTCATATTTCGTGTCCCACTCTGGAAATACGAAAGCTGATAAACCGTCGATGTTCATTTATTTTTTATTGTTAATTATCGGTTCCGCATTAGGAATTTATTAGTGGGTTTCGTGCGGGTTTTAATAAAGTTTTCGGGCAATTTTTCTTAATTCCTTTCATTACGGGGGAATTGAGGAAGAACGTTCGTTCGTTAAGGCACTTTCGATGAATTTAGTTTTTAATTGGAAGCGATAAAAAGGCAGTTAAAATCGACGGAATTCGGGCGTGTTTTTTTTTTTCGGAAAAAATTCGACTAATTCGATTTTCGTGAGTCGTCCTTGTCGTCGTTCGTTTTGCGCCTTTTAGGTCGTGCTTAAATGTCGTAATAAAGCGCGGTATGTTACACAGATTCCCCATGAGTTTCGAGTACACTAGAGACGGCAAAGTGAAGTTCTCGGAGCTTTTAAGTGGACCCCTCGAGAGCTTGTGTGCCTTAATAGCGTATCTTCTGTTCTGGTTTCTGTTTTGCTTTTTTACATCACAAGTGGAAGAGCTGAAATTCGATCGAATCAAAAATGAGAGCTAAATTTGTAATCAGCACTCTGTCGTCTAGGCAACAGAGATGTTTTAAGAGTGATCAAAACGTGCGTAATTATCTGATAATAGGATTACCGAAAACAGGAGAAAGATTTTAGCTAGTCGTCGGAAGCACCGGATATGAGCGATTTTATTCGTGTCGATGGAATTGATTTAAGCGTGAAGACGGTACAGGTGAGAGTTTTTTCGTGTTTGGGGGAGGAATGGATCATATTTTGGGGTTTATTGGGCACTTCGTGGTGGTGGGTGTTTGCCTGTGGGATTACGCTTATTGGACACGGAATCTACGAAATTACTGGACCGATTGTTGCCGAAATTTCTATGTAAGTATATTAGAAATATCAACAACAATATTCTTCTATACGTCCAAATTTTCACAAATAAAATGAACACAATCCATAATTAATAATTATATTCAGAAGATTTTGTTCGATTTTTATTCAAATTAATTTCTAGATGACGTTCTTTCGATGTATGAACATAAACACTTGAGTTAAAATTGTTATTAGAGCTGAGAGGACATTTTATCCCATTGGTTTTTTTCATTTTTTCGATTTTTTGATTTTTCAATTTTTCATTTCATCAATATTTCGATTGCAGTTGGTTATGTTGCAAATTATCGGCTTTTCAGTTTCTCGATTTCTTTGTTTTTTTTTTTTAATTTTTCGGTTTTACAATTTTCAATTTTGCGATTTTGCAATTTATCGATTTTTAGAAATTTTAATTTTTCGTTTATTTAATTTTCGATTTTTCAATCAACAATTTTTTATCCGATTTCTCAGTTTCTTCATTTTTTCAATTTTTTGAATTATCAATTTTACAATTCACAATAAATTCTACAAGTTTCCGATTTTTCAATTCTTTAATTTAATTTTAGTTTTGAGGAGACAAACTGATTCAAATCCAACTAATTTTTCTACGTTATATTCTTTCAATGCATGAACATAAACACTTGAGTTAGGCTTGTTATTAGTGCTGAGAGGGCATTTTATCCCATTGGTTATCTGCTTAAAAAATATTTAACATTTTTTTAAAGGCATTTTTGGATTTTTTAAATTTTTGAATTTTCAGTTTTCAGATTTTTCTTTTTTTCTTTTATTCGTCAACTATTCGATTTATCCAATTTTCAATTGCCCGAAATTTCAATTTTGCGATTTTTCAATTTTTAAGTTTGTGGTTTTTCAATATGTACGTGGTTTTTTCAACTTTTCGATTTTTTAATCTCGTTTTTTTTTGACTTCGAAAACCTAAAAACTGAAAAATCGAAAATCTGAAAAACCAGAAATCTAACAATGAAAACACGAAAATCTGAAAGATCGATAAATCGAAAAACTGGAAGAACGAATAATAGTCAAAAAATTAAGAAATACAAAGTCCGAGAAATTGAAACAACTAAATATTGAAAAATCGAAAATCTGTATAATGGAAAGGCTGGGAAATGGGGAAATTAAAAAACCTTTTACTTTTGCGGTTTTTCAATTTCTGAATATTTAGATTTTTCGACTTTTCGATTTTTCAGAGCCTTGATTTTTTGAAAATTGAAAAATCGAAAATGTGTTCAATCGCATATTTTAATTTCTCGATTCTTCAATTTTTAGATTTTGCTGTTTTTTAATTTCTGGATTTTTGGATTTTTCGATTTACAAAGGTCTCAATTTGACTACTTTGTGAAAGCTGGAAAATTACAACAAAAAACCGAAAAATCTAAAAATCGAAAAAAAAAATCCAAAAATCGATAAACCCAAAAAAAGAAATCGATAAATTGAAAAATCGAGGAAGAAAACAATAAAAAAATTAAATTCCGAGCAATTGACACATTAATTTCTGGATTTTTCGAAAAAACCAAAAAATCGAATAGTTAAAAAATGAAGAAAGTAGAACTGAAATATCAAAAAATTGATTGAAAATTGAAACATCCAAAATTTGGATAATCTAAAAGCTGGGAAATGGAAAAATTAAAAAACTGGAACAACGAATAACTGAGCAATCAAAAAAGGGAAAAATTGAGAAACTGAAAAATTGAAAATTTTAATAATTGGAAGATGGAGAAATCGAAAAATGAAAAATCGAAAAATTAAGGACGAGAAAAACGAAAATCAAACCAGATACTGAAAAATCGAAAAATTCAGAATTTGTGAAACCGACAAATCTAAAGTTTGAAAAATCGAGAAATTGGAAAGTCGAATAAATTGGAAAATCGAAAAGTAATGAACCGAAAAATCCAAAAACTGAAAAGACGAAAGATCGAATAATCGAAGGATTAAAGAAATCGATAAACAGAAAAATCGAGAAACAGAACAATCAAAAAATTGAAAGTCGAGAAACCGAAAGAATTAAAAATTAAAAAATCGAGGCAACGAATAACGGCTTTTTAAAAAATTCAGAAACCGTGAAATAGAAAGTTTGAAAAATCTCGAATTCAGAAAGTCGAATATTTAAATTCTCGATTTCTTTGTTTTTTTTTTAATTCTTCCGTTTCACAATTTTCAATTTTGCGATTTTGCAATTTTTCGATTTTTTTGAAATTTTAATTTTTCGTTTATTTAATTTTCGATTTTTCAATCAACAACTTTACAATTCACAATAAATTCTACAAGTTTCCGATTTTTCAATTCTTTAGTTTAATTTTAGTTTTGAGGAGACAAACTCATTCAAATCCAACTAATTTCTACGTTATATTTTTTCGATGCATGAACATAAACACTTGAGTTAGGTTTGTTATTAGTGCTGAGAGGGCATTTTATCCCACTGGTTATCTGCTTTTTTGAAAGGCATTTTTGGATTTTTCAAATTTTTTAATTTTCAGTTTCCAGATTTTTCTTTTTTTCTTTTATTCTTCAACTATTCGATTTATCCAATTTTCAATTGCCCGATATTTCAGTTTTGCGATTTTTCAATATTTAAGTTTGTGGTTTTTCAATATGTACGTAGTTTTTTCAACTTTTCGATTTTTTAATCTCTCGTTTTTTTTGACTTCGAAAACCTACAAACTGAAAAATCTAAAATCTGAAAAACCAAAAATCGAACAACGAAAACACGAAAATCTGAAAGATCGATAAATCGAAAAACTGAAAAACTGAAAGAACGAATAATAGTCAAAAAATTAAGAAATACAAAGTTCGAGAAATTGAAAAATCGAAAATCTGTATTATGGAAAAGCTGGGAAATGGGGAAATTAAAAAACCTTTTACCTTTTACGGTTTTTCAATTTCTGAATATTTAGATTTTTCGACTTTTCGATTTTTCAGAGCCTTGATTTTTTGAAAATTGAAAAATCGAAAATGTGTTCAATCGCATATTTTAATTTCTCGATTCTTCAATTTTTAGATTTTTCTGTTTTTTAATTGCTGCATTTTTGGATTTTTCGAAAAGTTCAAAGATCAAATAGTTGAAAAATGAAGAAGTGGAACTGAAATATCAAAAAATTAAAAATTTGAGAAATTGAAAGATTTGAAAATTGAAATATCCAAAATTTGGATACTCTAAAAGCTGGGAATTGGAAAAATTAAAAAACTGGAACAACGAATAACTGAAGAATCAAAAAAGGGAAAAATTGAGAAACTGAAAAATTGAAAATTTTAATAATTTGAAGATGGAGAAATCGAAAAATCAAAAATCGGAAAATTAAGGACGAGAAAAACGAAAATCAAACCAGATATTGAAAAATCGAAAAATTCAGAAATTGTGAAACCGACAAATCTAAAGTTTGAAAAATCGAGAAATTGGAAAGTCGAACAAATTGGAAAATCGAAAACTAATAAATCGAAAAATCCAAAAACTGAAAAGTCGAAAGATCGAATAATCGAAAGATTAAAGAAATCGATAAATCGAAAAATCGAGAAACAGAACAATCAAAAAATTGAAAATCTAGAAACCGAAATAACTAAAAATTAAAAAATCGAGGCAACGAATAACGACGTTTTGAAAAATTCAGAAACCGTGAAATCGAAAGTTTGAAAAATCGAGAATTCAGAAAGACGAATACCTACATATTTAAATTCTCGATTTCTTTGTATTTTTTTTTAATTCTTCCGTTTTACAATTTTCAATTTTGCGATTTTGCAATTTTTCGATTTTTTTGAAATTTTAATTTTTCGTTTATTTAATTTTCGATTTGTCAATTCTTTAATTTAATTTTAGTTTTGAGGAGACAAACTCATTCAAATCCAACTAATTTCTACGTTATATTCTTTCGATGCATGAACATAAACACTTGAGTTAGGCTTGTTATTAGTACTGAGAGGGCATTTTATCCCATCGGTTATCTGCTTTTTTTAAAGGCATTTTTGGATTTTTCAAATTTTTGAATTTTCAGTTTACAGATTTTTCTTTTTTTTTCTTTTATTCTTCAACTATTCGATTTATCCAATTTTCAAATTGCCCGATATTTCAGTTTTGCGATTTTTCAATTTTTAAGTTTGTAGTTTTTCAATATGTATGTGGTTTTTTCAACTTTTCGATTTTTTAATCTCTCGGTTTTTTTTGACTTCGAAAACCTAAAAACTGAAAAACCGAAAATCTGAAAAACCAAAAATCGAACTATGAAAAGACGAAAATCTGAAAGATCGATAAATCGAAAAACTGAAAGAACGAATAATAGTCAAAAAATTAAGAAATACAAAGTTCGAGAAATTGAAACATCTAAATATTGAAAAATCGAAAATCTGTATAATGGAAAAGCTGGGAAATGGGGAAATTAAAAAACCTTTCACCTTTTACGGTTTTTCAATTTCTGAATATTTAGATTTTTCGACTTTTCGATTTTTCAGAGCCTTGATTTTTTGAAAATTGAAAAATTGAAAATGTGTTCAATCGCATATTTTAATTTCTCGATTCTTCAATTTTTTTATTTTGCTGTTTTTTAATTTCTGGATTTTTGGATTTTTCGATTTATAATTGTCTCAATTTGACTATTTTTTGAAAGCTGGAAAATTACAACAAAAAAATGAAAAATCTAAAAATCGAAAAAAAAATTCAAAAATCGATAAACCCAAGAAAAGAAATCGAGAAACCCAAAAAAAGAAATCGATAAATTGAAAAATCGAGGAAGAAAACAATAAAAAAATTAAATTTCGAGCAATTGGCACATTAATTTCTGGATTTTTCGAAAAAAACAAAAAATCGAAAAGTTGAAAGATCAAATAGTTGAAAAATGAAGAAAGTCGAACTGAAATATCAAAAAATTGAAGATTTGAGAAATTGAAAGATTTGAAAATTAAAACATCCAAAATTTGGATAATCTAAAAGCTGGGAAATAATAATTGGAAGATGGAGAAATCGAAAAATGAAAAATCGAAAAATTAAGGACGAGAAAAACGAAAATCAAACCAGATATTGAAAAATCGAAAAATTCAGAAATTGTGAAACCGACAATCTAAAGTTTGAAAATCGAGAAATTGGAAAGTCGAACAAATTGGAAAATCGAAAAGTAATAAACCGAAAAATCCAAAAACTGAAAAGTCCAAAGATCGAATAATCGAAAGATTAAAGAAATCGATAAATCGAAAAATCGAGAAACAGAACAATAAAGAAATTGAAAATCGAGAAAACCGAAAGAACTAAAAATTAAAAATCGAGACAAAGAATAACGACTTTTTGAAAAATTCAGAAACCGTGAAAAGGGCAAATCGAAAGTTTGAAAAATCGAGAATTCAGAAAGTCGTATATTTAAATTGGAAAATCGAAAAACTGAAAATTTGAAAGATTGAATAATCGAAAAATAATAAAAAAAAATGAAAATTCGAGAAATCTGAAAGTCGAAAAATCTAGAAATCGGGAAGTGGAAAAATTGAAATATGGAAAAATCGAGAAATCTAGAAATGGGAAAATCAAAATATCGATAAATCGAAAAGTTGAAAAGTCGAGACTTCGAAAATCGGAAATCGAAAAGTCGAAAAATTAAAATCACAAAATAGAAAGATCGATTAATCGAAAAATTGAAAATCGAGAAATTGAGGAATAAAGAAAACTAAAACATCCCAAAACTGTAGTGTAGAAAGATTGGGAAATGAGAATTCGAGATAACGAAAAGTCGAATCACCAAAAAATCGATTAATCGAGAAATTGAGAAATCAAAAAATTGAAAATCTAGAAACGTGAAAAATTGAAAAATCGAAACATCAAAAAATGTAAAATTTATGAAAGGAAAAAAGAAAAAATCAAAAAACGAACATTTAAAAAATCAAAAAATTACAATATATAAACTTGAGAACTGAAAACTGAAAAAAAAAGAATCGAAAAACTGAAAAACCCAGAAGTTCAAAAACCGAAACATGGAAAAATCGAGAAATGGGGAAATCAAAATATGGACACATCGAGAAATCTAGAAATGGGAAAATCAAAATATCGATAAATCTAAAAGTTGAAAAGTCGAGACTTCAAAAATCGGAAATCGAAAAGTCGAAAAATTAAAAATCACAAAATAAAAAGATCGATTAATCGAAAAATTGAAAATCGAGAAATTGAGGAATAAAGAAAACTGAAACATCCCAAAACTGCAGTGTAGAAAGATTGAGAAATCAGAATTCGAGATAACGAAAAGTCGAATCACCAAAAAATCGATTAATCGAGAAATTGAGAAATCAAAAAATTGAAAATCCAGAAACCTGAAAAATAGAAAAATGGAAACATCAAAATCTCTATAAATCGAGAAATGAAAATATAAAAAGAAAAAAGGAAAAATCAGAAAACGAACATTTAAAAAATCAAAAATTATAATAAAACAAAATTGAAGAATCGAAAAATTGAAAAATCCCGAAACTTAAATATCGAAAAATTGAAAAACCCAAAAGTTCAAAAACCGAAACATGGAAAAATCGAGAAATCGAGAAATGGGAAAATCAAAATATGGAAAAATTCGAAAAGTAGAAAAATCGATTAAGCCAAAAATCCAAAAATTAGTAACGCCAAAAACTGAAGTATTGAAAAATTGGAAAATCGAGAAGTCGAGAAAACGGAAGAATTCGAGAAATTGAAAGATCTAAAAATTGAAAAATCCAAAATTTGTATAATCAAAAAATTGGGAAATGGAAAAATTAAAAAACCGCGGCAACGAATAATTGAAGAATCAAAAAATTGAAAAATCAAAAATTTGAATAATCGAAACAGAAATCAAAAAATCAAAAATCGAAAAATCTGAAAATCCAGAAATTTAAAAACTGCAAATGTTAAAAATTGAAAAATAGAGAAGTAGAAAAATCGAAAAATCTAAGAGTCAAAACATTGCAAAACTGAAAAATTGCAAAGTATCCTCCTATTTATGTTTTCGTAGCGCCTCCCTCGCCAAACACATCTCCCAACTCAAACACTCAAAAAATCCGAGCAAACATAACCGCAAAGTAACCGAACCCTTGGAAATTTAAAAATCTCTCCGCGTTCGCCCCCATCACACCCTATTTATTCCGTAAACAAATTCCGCCCTTGATATTTACACAATTACGAGATTCGTGGAATTCCCTCCTGTGACCGCATCATACTTGCGAGGATTTTCAATAAAAATTCCGATAACTGGAGTCGACTTCAAAGGAAACGTTCTGCGACAGAGATTCACGTCTCGGATGGTGGTGGAGTCAATGGGTCGCGAATTCATCGCTGAATAAACGACAGATGCCGCACACAACACGGACAAATTAAAGCGTCGTCGCGGGACATCAGTCAAGGGAGTAGGACGCGCTTTAAATAGGCGAAAAATGGGCTATTTTTGGGGAGAGGTAGACGCCAACATTCCGGCGAGAGGGTGTCGAGGTTGGCAGAAGCACGAAAAAACGAAGGTCGGAAGGAACGTGACGCTTTTTTTTATCGTGTTTGTTGTTTTGGAATTCGTACGATTTCTAGGACGAATTCTAGACGCTTCGGAACGTCTAGAAATCAGATTTTATTGTCTGTTATTATTAAACGAAGCCCAATTCAAATAAACCATTATCTGCCGTCCCATTATCTACCATCAGTGCCACTGTAATTCCTCAGATATTATTATTTATGTACACCTCCGTCTCAATTGAATCGTTCCAATTTCCGCAACTTTGTACACCAAACAACTTAATCGCAACCCACAAATCATCCCAGAGCGCCCATTTCGAATCACCACAATTACTGCAACTTAAATGCAGGTGTACCAATTAGGGGAAATTAAATTCAACTGCATTACTGCAGCGCGAGCTTGCACATCTGCACTGTAATCTGCGAAGAAATAAGGTCGTAAAAAGATTGATATACATCTCAACGTGTGTAAAAAATCTTAAAAATGGCCTTGTTTGAACCGAAAATTACTTCTAAAAAAAAATAAATTTCAAAGAGGTAGAAAAAATAGCCGTTTCGGAAAAATTGCCTAAATATTTCCAAAAAATTCTGTGTAATATTTCAATTCTACGCGGTTATTCGAAAAACATGTTAAAACGCAAATTTTTGAAGAATTCCAAAAATTTTGGAAGAATTGTAAGAATTTTCGAAAAACTGGATTCGAAAATAACTTCTGGAGTGCGCATTTTACAACGATATTAATTACTTCAGGTGGGAAAATCGTCGAAAATTTCATACTGAAATATTGAGCTTAGTCAGAAAAAATCACATCAGAAAACGGTATGTGGGTTAGATCGGGAAATGGTCAGATCAGGAAACTGAAAATTGAAAATTTGAAAAATGGAAAAGTAAAAAAATCGAAAAATCTTAAAACTGAAGAATGTAAAAAGTGAAAAATGGATAATTACAAAAATAAATAAACATTACATTCACATTACATTACACAAAAAAATCTAAAAGTAGAAAGATTGAAAATTAAGTGCCGAAAATCGAAAACTCGAGAAATCAAAAAACAGAAAAAAAATTATAAAAATCTGAAGAACGGAAAAACTGAAAAATCCAAGAAACGAAATAATAGAAAACATAAAAGTCCAAAGTCGAAAAATCTAAAATTCTACAATCGAAAAATACAAAACTTGAAAAATCGGGAAACCGAAATTCAAGAAATCGAAGACTTCAAAAATTAAGAAATCGAAAAATTTAAACATTGAGAATTCGACAAGCCGAGACATCAAAAATTCGAAAAGTGGAAACATTATATAAATGTTAAAAATCGTAAAATCTAAAATTCAATAATCGACAAATGTAAAAATCAAAAATCCCAAAACTGAAATATTGAAAAACTTGGAATTGAAAAATGGTGAAATCGAGAAACCGAAAAGTTGAAAAATTGAAAATTCGAAAGACAGAAAAATCGAAAATTCGAATTTCGAAAGTTCAAAATTTGAAAAACTCAAAAAAACGAAAAGCCGAGAAATCGAAAAATTGAAAAATCGAAAATTGGAAAAAAATCCCAAAATTGAAGTGTTAAAAAGTTGATAAATCGAAACATCAAAAAATTGAAAAATTGAAAAGTCGAAAAATCGAAACATCGAAAAATTGAAGCATCAAAAGATTGAGAAGTCGAGAAATCGACAAAGCGAAAGATTTAAAATCAAAATATCGAAAAATTGAAAAATCCGAAAATGGAAAAATTGCCCAAAATTGAGTGTTGGACTTCAAAAATTAAGAAATCGAAGAATTTTAAGTACTGAAAAATCGAAAAGTCGAGAAATGGAAAATTCGAATAGTTGAAACATCATAAAAGTTAAAGATCGTAGAATCGAAAAACTCAAGAATCAAAAATATTGAAAAATTGAGAAATCGAGAACTTCAAAAATCCAGAAATCGAAACACTAAAACAATCGTAAAATCGAAAAAATGTGCAATAAAAAAAGTGAAATAATTGAAAAATAAAAAAAATTAAAAACGAAATTGAAAAAATTGAAAATAAAAAGTCGAAAAATTTTAAAAAATCCAGAAACTGAAAAACATCCGAAACTAAAATATTGAAAAACTGAGAAATCAAAAAGTTGAAAAATCGAGAATTCAGTCGTAAATTCGAAAAATTGAAAATTCAGGGAAAGAACGAGAGATCAAGAAATTGAATAATAGACAATTTTTAAAAATAGGAAAATCGAGATGTCGAGAAGTCAGAATTTCGAAAAATTGATATGTTACAAGATTTATTTAAAAAACGGGAAATCGAAACATTTTTTTAAAAATTGTAAACTCGAAAAATTGAAGAATCGAAAAAAGTAAAATTCAAGGAAATGAAAAACTGAAAAATTAAATAAACGAGAATCGAGAAATCGGAAAATCCAAAATTTAGGAAAAATTGCAAAATCCAAAAAGTAAAAACCAAAAACCAAAAATTGAAGAATAGAACAATTGAAAAATCCCATAACTTCAACATCGAAAAATTGATCAATCGAGAAATTGAAAATTTGAAAAATCCAAAAAAAAAAAAAAACAAAAATTGAAAATCTGAAAAATCCCGAAACCAAAATATCGAAAAACTGAGAGCTTGAAAAATTGTGAAATCGAGAGATCGAAAAGTCAAAAAATTGAAAATTTATAAAATCAAAAAACAGAAAAATCGAAAATTCGAAATCTCGAAAAATTGACATTTCCAAAAATGGAAAATTTCCCAAAATTGAAGTGTTGGAAAGTTGAAAAATCGAAAACTTATACAACAACAAAAAATCGAAATTGGAAAATTGAAACATAAAAGTGAAAACATCCAATCGAGAAATTAAATAACCGAATAATGTAAAAATCAAAAGACTAAAAATTAAAAAATCGACAAACTTTAAAATAAAAAAATCGATAAATTGAAGAATAAAAAAATTAGATTGCAGAACTGAAACGTCAAAAAATTGGAAAAAGGAGAAGATTGAAAAGCCAAAAAGTCGAAAAATCCAAAAACTGAAACATGGCACAATTGGAAAGTTGAAACATTGAGAAATCGAAATATCAAAAGCTTAAGAAATCGAAAAATCGGTTTATAATTTGTCGATTTTTATGTTTTTCTTTTTTTAAGTCCAAAAATCGGGAGATGGAAAAACGGAAAAATCCAGAAATGAAAAACCGCGAAACGTCTTAAAATTGAATAAATTCCTGGATGTTCTGCATTTTTCCACATTTCGATTATTGCCTTTGTCGTCTTCTTGTCGACTTTCATTTTTGATTTCTTCAATTTGGTTCGGTATTTTATTTTCTCAATTTTCTCAAATTTTCAGTTTTCCAAATTTATGTAATTTTTTGTTTTATCAGTTTCAGAATTTTCATTTTCTCAATTTTTCGTTTCTTCGATTTTTTTATAATCTTTACAAATTTTCACTTTTTCAATTTTACAATTTTAGAACTTTTCTATTTTCCAATCTTCCTATTTGTTCTATTTTTCAATTTCTCGATCTTTCAATGCTGCAGTTTTTCGATTTTACAATTTTTGGGTTTTCAAATTTTTCGATTCATTAATTTTTTTCGATTTTTAAGTCACTTATATAATCGAAAAAAAGATTTAAAAAATAAAAAAAACAAGAATTGTGATATTAAATCGAGATAATGAAAATTAAAAATTCCGGAAAGTGCAAAATCAAAATCAGAAACTTGAAAAATTGAAGAAACGAAAAATTGAAAAATCGGGAAGTCGAGAAATTGAAAAAATAAAGTAGTGAAAATGAAGAATGGTGAAACCGAAACATTGACAAATGGAAAAAGTGATAAATTGAAGAAAATGAAAAAACGAAAATTGTGATATCTTGTCTTGTTTTTCTTGTTCTCGATTTTCCAGTTGCTTTATTTTCCAATTATTTAAATTTTAGCCTTTTCACTTTTCGATTCTTCAGTTATTCGTTTATGTCGGTTTGTTAGCTTTCCCATTTCCTAGCCTTTTGATTATACAAATTTTCGATTGTTTAATTTTCAAATCTTTCGTATGTTCCCGAATTTTCAATTTTTCGATTTTTGAAGTTTTCTATTTTTTAAGTCGAAAAATCTGGAGATGGAAAGATAGAAAATTCGAGAAATAGAAAATAGAGATTGAAAAACGGCGAAACCTCCTATAAATTGAAAAATCGAATTTAATTTCTAGATTCTTCAATTTTCAAAATTCGAGGTTTCTCAATTTCTGGATTTTTCGATCTTTCATTTTTCGATTGTTCAATTATTCACAACTTTTCGACTACAAATTTTCAATTTTTCAAATGTAGATCTTTCAGTTGCTCGAATTTTCAGTTTTTTGATTGTTCAGCTCCTCCATTTTTCGATTTCTTAATTTTTCAGCTTTTCAGTTCTTTGACTTTCCAATTTTTCGATTTTTCAATTTATCCGACTTACCAATTTCTCAGGTTTTTCTGATTTTCAAAAGTTGAAAAATGGACACAGTGACAAATCGAACAATCCAAGAATGCAGAAATTGAAAAAAGCGGAACCGAAAAAGTGAAAAATCGAGAAATATGTTTAAAGTAGACAACCGACGCGATAAAATGTCCTCTCAGCACTAATAACAAGCTTAACTTAAGTGTGTATTTTCATACATCGAGAGAATGTCACGTAGAAAGTAGTTTGTTTGATTTAAATGAGTTTGTCTCCTCAAAAAAGAGGAATCAAATTCTTAATTATCTATATCGAACAAAATATTCTGAAAAAAAAAACCGGCCAAGTTTGGCGTAATGATAAAAGGTTATGCAGATAAACAGCCAGAAACGGAAGAGAAGTTCTGTAAAAATAACCTTCGACCATCTTTTTGAATTTCGAGTCCAACTCCTGCATCGAAACCGAGAACTGCGTACGGCTTCACCCTCCCTAACCAATCTCCACATATTCCAAGCCACTGATTTAATCCGTTATTGAGTTATAATCGCGGCTCGGAAATTACGTTATTGTAAACGAAATACCCATCGAGCAAAAGCAGGCGAGTTTGGCTGGCGTTTCTCCGGATCAAAAATCGCCTCTCCGTTATAACAATTTCCAGCAATCTGCATATCCACACCATCAAAGCACCTTTCATGCACCACTGCTCTTTTAAATAACCAGCAACTCGCGCCCGAAAACACTAATCCCGCTAACAATACGCTTCCAACAGGATCATCCCCGACACCCTCCATGCAATATGCAAATAAACCGGCACACAATTCCGCCCGATCTGCCAAAGGGTTGGGACTTTTTCGCTCGTGTTTATCTTAATTAATATCTTGTTGTGTGCGTGTAGTGGGGTACACCAGGTGCGGCGACAATACGCAATTTGTGGAGAATAGGGGGTTGAAGGGGAGCCACGAGAGGGTGCGCGGCCCTTTTGGCGTTCGTTAGCGTTTTAACATCAACGTACGAAATTTGGCAACAATCGGTGGGGTAATTTCGGAGATTATGTGTCTTTTAATTGATACGGACGGCAGACAGACAGACAGACATTGCTCATCAATCTTGGATGAACGTAACCTCGCCGTGTTCCCGTCCGTCTGTTACCCGTTCGCTTCCTCCTCGAAATAATCCACTTAAATATGAATATCTTCATGTAAGTTTCGACAGCCCTCCTGAAAAACATCCCTATTTACATAAGCGCTCTTAAAATACGCTCCGCAAATGCACGAGATGCAATCTCTATTTGCCGCTGCATCTATCCCAAATCCAATATAACACGGATCCTTTCTTTTCCTCGCTCCTCCTTTTTTCCTTTTCTTCCCTTTCGGTTGTTATTAAGTTTATTCGAGAGCGTCGCGTTGCGGCAACTCTTATTGAATGTGTGCTTTCGACGCCCCTCAATTTGTGTAAGTCAGAGGTGTTGCTCTCGTGCCATTCATCTTACCAGACCGCAATATCTTACACTTGACATATTTATAAAATATAGTGTTGTCGAGAAGCCGCGGAATACGTGTCGTCGTCGCTTTCATTTATGTATTCGGAGCAATTTGAGAGTGTTTGGGGGTTTTCGGTCGAGGCGATTAAAAATAGACAGGAGAGAGAGAAGTCGACACAATGGACGGGGACGAGACGGTTTCCTGTGTGGCTGCCCAACCCCTTTCCATGCATAATACGGGCACACAATCAGAGTGTTATTATCTGGGGTGTAACGTGCCATTTAATAGAACCACACTCGATTACGATGGCTCTGAATGAGTATTGCGAATTAGATTTAATCGATTGTGATTGGCGTTTTGTTGGAGTGCAGTCGTCACGGATGGCGCGTTTCTTTCATTGTTGCAAGGATAATAATTGTTTTGACTGCGGAAACCGAAAGGACGAATCACACTTACAACGAAATCATAGTAATAAACGTTGTATTGTTGTTATGATAAATTGTTCTACAGATCCTTGCCAAACCTAACCAGACTTGACCAAACCTAACCGTTTCCTGCTCTAGCCCAACTAGGTCTAACCGTTTCCTGATCTGATCAGGCTTGACAGTTTCCTGATCTGATCAGGCTTGACAGTTTCCTGTCTTAACCTGACCTGATCTGACCACAGACATGATCATTTCTTGAACCTAACCTAACCAAACATTACCGTTTTCTGACCAGACTTGACCGCACTTGATCAGATCTGACTGTTTTTCTGATCTGACCGAAAAGTCGAAAAATTGGAAATAAAAAACTACAAATTAAAAAAACTGGTGATTGAGAAATTGAAAAGTTACAAAATTGTACAACTGAAAAATCTAAAAATTTTTATAAATGTGACTGGGATTTTTCAGTTTTTTTTTATAATTTCTTGATATTCATTCTTAGGACTAATTTTTCGAATATTTTACGAGTATATCTTAAATTTTGGCATTTCTAAATTTTCGATTTTTTTCATTTTTCGACTATTCGATTTCCGATTTTTCGAATTCTCGACTGTTTCGGTTTCTCGATATCTCCATCTCTGAATTTTTCGATTTTCAGATTTTCAATTTGTTAGTTTATAATTTACGACTTCATTCAGTTTCTAAATTTTGAAATTTTTTTTTCAATTTCTAGATTTCTGGATTTTTGAACTTTCCGAAAAAAATTGATGTTCTAAAAATTCCAGGCCAATATCTAGGTGTACCTGGGGTTGTAAGAGGTGGAAATGTGTTCCCACCACCCCTTTAGTCGGTACTAGTTTTGTACAGAGAAGAAAAACCGAAAAACCGAAAATCCGAGAAATCGATAAATCCAAAAATCAAAAAATTGAACATTTGTATAGTCGAAAAAATTGGACCGAAAAAGTGGAAAATTCCAATTTTGAATAACTGAAAAATGAGTCGAAAAATTATAAAATCCAAAAATTGAAAAATAAAGTTGAAAAACCGAATAGTCGAATGATTAAGAAATCGATAAAACGGAAAATCGAGGAACTATTAAATCAAAAAATTGAAAATTCGAGAAATTTAAACATTTGAAAACTGAAAAATCGAAAAGCAGGGAAATACAAGATTTAAAAAATGATTTCTGAATTTTTTAATTTTTAAATTTGCCGGTGTTTCGATTTTTCAATTTTTATATTTTTCAATCTTTCAAAAATCCATAAATTGAGAAAGAGCAAAACTTAAAAATTAAAACATCGAGATTGAAATTTGCGATTTCCCAATTTTTAACTTTTGTGGTTTTCCAATTTTTCGACCTTTCGACTTTTGTCTTTCTCGTCCTCGAATTTTCGATTTTTCATTTTTGGATGTCTCTTTTCCAATTTATCGAATTTTCAATTTTTTTATATTTCAGCTCCTCGATTTTAAGATTTGTTAATTTTTCAATTATTCGTGCTGTCAACTTTTCATTTTTATGATTTTTCGATTTTTCAAATTTCCGATTAGTCCATTTCACAAATTCTGAATTTTTTGATTTTCCGGTGTTTCGATTTTTCAATTTGTATATTTTTCAAAATCTTTCAAAAAGTCGTAAAATCGAGACGTTGAAAAATCGAAAGATCCAAAAATCCAGAAATTGAAAGAGCAAAACCTAAAAATTGAAAAATCGAGAAATTGAAATTTGGAATTTTTCAAAATTTTAACTTTGTAGTTTTACAATTTCTGAATTTTTCGACTTTTCTAATTTTCGATTTTTGTTTTCCTGGTCCTAAATTTTTCGATTTCTCTATTTGTGAATTATTCAAATTTTTCAGTTTTTCGCCTTTTCCATTCTTCAATTACTTGTTGCCTCGGTTTTTGATTTTTGAATTTCCCAAATTTTCAATTACTTATTATATTTTAATTCCTCGACTTTTTGATTTATCGATTCCTTAATTAAGAAATCCAAAAATCAAAAAATTGAACATTCGAGCAATTAAGTTTTGAAAACTGAAAAATCGAAATGCAGGGAAATGGAAAATTTAAAAAACCGAGAAAAGGAATAAAAGTTAAAAATTGAAGATCAAGTAATTGAAATTTCTCGATTTTATGAATCTTTAGGTTTCGCTTTTTTCAATTTCAGCATTTTTGGATTTTTCATTTTTCAATGTGTACATTTTTCAACGTTTTGAAAGACTAAAAAATATAACAATTGAAAAATCAAAAAATTGATAAATCTAAAAATTCAAAAGTGTGAAATCAACAACTCGAAAATCAAAAAATCTGAGAAATCGGTTAATCGAATGAATTGAAAAATCGAAAAATTGAAAAGTCGAAGAATCCAAACAAAAAGAGAAATCCAAAAATCGATAACCGAAAAAACTAAAAATCCAAACAATCAAAGAACTGAAAAATTGAAAAGTTAAGAAATCGAAAAATGCAGGAACTGAACAATAAAAAAACTGAAAATTCGGGAAATTGAAACATCAAAAAAATCAGTTAACGAATAATTGAACAATCGAAAAATGAAAGATCGAAAAACCGAAGACGACAAAATCAATAATCGAAATGTCCAGAAATTGAAAAACGGCAAATTTTGAAAATTGAAGGATCTAGAAATTGAATTCAATTTTTCAATTTTTAGGAGGTTTCGCCGTTTTCAATCTCTGTTTTCAATTTCTCGAATTTTCTATCTTTCCATCTCCAGATTTTTCAACTTAAAAAATAGAAAACTTTAAAAATCGCAAAATTGAAAATTCGGAAAAAATTGAAAGATTTGAAAATTAAACAATCGAAAATTTGTATAATCAAAAGGGTAGGAAATGGGAAAGCTAACAAACCCGACATAAACGAATAACTGAAGAATCGAAAAGTGAAAAGGCTAAAATTTAAATAATTGGAAAATAAAGAAACTGGAAAATCAAGAACAAGAAAGACAAGACAAGATATCACAATTTTCTTTTTTTGATTTTCTTCAATTTGTCACTTTTTCCATTTATCAATGTTTCGGTTTCACAATTCTTCATTTTCGTAACTTTATTTTTTCAATTTCACGACTTCCAGATTTTTCAGTTTTTCGTTTCTTCCATTTTTCGATTTGCAATCTTTCAATTTTGCAATGTTTCATTTTTTGATTTTTCCGTTCCTCAAAATTTAATTTTTCGATTTGTCACTTTGTCGTTTCCTCAATTTTTCAAGTTTTTGATTTTGATTTTGCACTTTCCGGAATTCTTAATTTTCATTATCTCGATTTTATTTCACATTTTTTTTTTATTTCTTTATTTTTTAAATGTTTTTTTCGATTTTATAAATGTTTATTCAATTCGTCAAATTTTCAATTATCCGATTTTCCGATTTCTTTATTTTCAGTATTTCGTTTTTTCGAGTTTGGACTTTTCGATTTTAAGTTTCTCTATTTTTCAAGTTCGTGATCTCCAGTTTCTACATGTTGGAAAGTTTTTATTTTATACTTTTTCGGTTTTCAATTTTACAATTTTGAGTGTTTCCATTTTTTGAAGCTGGAAAAGTGGAACATCGAAAAGTTGCAAATCGAACTGATGAAACGAAAAATCGAAACATTGAAAAACTAAAAGTCAAGTGACTTAAAAATCGGAAAAATTTAATAAATCGAAAAACTGGAAAATCGAAAAACTGCAACATTGAAAGATCGAGAAATTGAAAAATCGAAGAAATTCTAAAATTGTAAAATTGAAAAACTATCAATTTTTAAAGATTATAAACAAAAAATCGAAGAAACGAAAAATTGAGAAACTGAAAATTCTAAAACTGATAAAACAAAACTAAAAAAACTAGAAATTAGAAAAAAAAGTTGGAAAACTGAAAAATTGAAAAAATTGAAAAAATAAAATCAATAAATAAATAAATAAATAGTTTATTGATCATCCAACGGGCAAATCGCCCACATAGGACATAATAATAACTAATAGGAAACTTAACCCAAAAAAAACAGAAAAATTTAATATAATGCTAATTTAACGCCATTTAACCGAAACCAAAAATTGCAAATCGAAAATTCGAAGAAGTCAAAAATTAAAGCGTGAAAAAATAAAAAAAATTAAAAATTGAAAACTCGAGAAATTTTAAATCGAAAAGGAAAATTAGATGATCAGAATATTGAAAAATAGAAAAATCGAAAAACTAAAATGATGAAAGAGCCGAAAAATTAAGAAATCGAAAATTTTGTATAATGGTCAAGTCGGGAAATAGGAAAAATAAAAAAACCAGGCGACGAATAATAATTGACGAAATTAATTTCTCGATTTTTTAATTTTCAGGTTTTATGGTGTTTCAATTTTTCGACATTTCGAGTTCTCCATTTTTCAGTTTTTTGATTTTACAAATTTTCAATTTTTCGAATTTTCAATTTCTCGATTTCACTATTTTTCAATTCCTCAGTTTTTCGTTATTGTAGTTTCGGGATTTCTCAGTTTTTCAATTTTTCATTTGTTTTCGATTTTCCAATTTTTTGTTCAAACGATTTTTTAAATTTTAGATTTTCGATTTCTCGCTTTCTCCTTTTTTGATTTTTTAGTTTGTCGATTTTTCGATTTTACGATTAGTAACTTTTATAATGTTTTTTTAACTTTCCGAATTTTCCATTTCTCGACTTTTCGATTTCTCAATTTTGCAACATTTCAGTTTTGGGACTTTTTTCATTTTTGGGTTTTTCCATTTTTGGATATTTTAATTTTAAATCTTTGGCTTTGTCGATTTCTCGACTTCCGGTTTTTTTGATGTTTCGATTTTCGGTTTTTCGATTTTTCTTTTTGCGTTTCTCCAATTTTAACAATTTTTCAGTTTGTCGTATCCTCAATTTTTCAAGTTTTTGATTTTTATTTTTCATTATCTCGATTTTATGTCACAATTTTTCGTTTTTTTATTTCTTCATTTTTGTAATGTTTTTTTTTTCGATTTATAAATTTTTGTTTACTCAATTCTTCAAATTTTCAATTCCTCAAAGATTTCAATTTAGAATTTCTGAATTTCTCAATTATCCGATTTTTCGATTTCTTTAATTTTCAATAGTTGCAGTTTTTCGTTTTTTCCAGTTTGGACTTTTCGATTTTTGAAGTTCCTGATTCCAGTTTCTAGATTTTTGAAAGTTTTCATTTTATACTTTTTCGTTTTTTCATTTCTGATTTTTCAATTTTAAGATTTTGCAGTGTTCCCATTTTTTGATTCGAAAAATAAAAAAATCGAAAAACTAAATCAGAAAAAATAGTGAAAAGGAAAAAGTGGAAGAACCAAAAGCTACAAATCTAACTCATGAAACGAAAAATTGAAACATTCAAAAACTAAAAGTCAAGTAACTTAAAAATTGAAAAATTGGAAAATCCCAAAATTGTGAAATCGAAGAAATGAACAATTTTAAAATCCAATAATCAAAAAATTATTAAATCGTAAAACTGAAAAAGTGAAAATTTTTAATGATTATAATAATCAATGTTAGATACAAACTAGAATAAAAAGTAGAAAAATCGAAAAACGAAAAAACTGAGAAACTGATCATTCTAAAACTGAAAAACAAAAAATTACAAAAGTAGGAAATCGAAAATTTGAAAAAATACAGAAAATAAAAAATCGAAACCAAAAATTGCAAATCGAAAATTTGAAGAAATCAAAAATTAAAGCATGGAAAATTGAAAAATTAACTCGAGAAATTCTATATCGAAAAATTGCAAAAACTAAAACTTGAAGAAACAAAAAAATAGAAATTCAAAAATTTTAATAAAAAAAAATTGAAAAACCGAAAACTTGACAAAATAAAGAAAATAAAAACCGAAACGAAAAATTGCAAACTCTGAAAATTGAAATATCTAAAGGTTGGAATCGGAAAAAAGAAAACCCAAAAATCGATAAACTAAAAATCTAATAAACGAAAAATCGAGAAACTGAAAAGGTTAAATAGTGAAAAAATTAAGAAATCGAAAATGGCTTCATTTTTCCACTTTTTAACATGAAAAGTCGAAAAGTCTAAATGTAAATCGAAGAACTGAAATGTCTAAAAATTGAAAATTCGAGAAATTGAGATTTAAAAATTGAAAAATCCAAAATTTGAATAATCGAAAACTCTGGAAATTAAGAAGTTAAAAAAACAACGAACAATTGAGGAATCTAAAAGTGAAAAATCTAAAATTTGAACTTTGAACTGAAAAATCGAGGACGAGAAAGACAAAATCCAAAAATCCGATAAACCGCAAATTTTGAAAATTGAAGAATCTAGAAATCGAATTCGATTTTCAATTTTTAGGAGGTTTCGCCGTTTTTCAATTGGAAAACCCAAAAATTGTAAAATCGAAAAACTGCAACATTGAAAGATCGAGAAATTGAAGAATCGAAGAAATAAAAAGATTTAAAATAGAAAAATTCTAAAATTGTAAAATTGAAAAAGTGAAAAATTTTAAAGATTATAAAAAAAACCGAAGAATCGAAAAATTAAGAAACTGAAAATTCTAAAACTGATAAAACAAAAGGTTACAAAAAAGTTGGAACATTGAAAAATTGAATAAACGAAAAATTGAAAAAATTGAGAAAATAAAAAACCGAAACCAAAAATTGCAAATCGAAAATTCGAAGAAGTCAAAAATTAAAGCGTGGAAAAATAAAAATTGAAAAATAAACAAATTTTAAATCGAAAAATTGCAAAAAGTAAAACTTGTACCAAAAAAAATAAAAATTATAAAAAAATTAAAGTAACCAAAAATTGAGGAATTGAATAATTGTACAATGTAAAACCGCTACAAAAAATTGAAAATTTTCACATTGAAAAAAAGGAAAATTAGATGATCAGAATATTGAAAAATAGAAAAATCAAAAATCAAAAAACTAAAATGATTAAAGAGCCGAAAAATTAAGAAATCGAAAATTTTGTATAATGGTGAAGTTTAAAAAAACCACACAACGAATAATTGAGGAAATTTAATTTCTCGATTTTTCAATTTTCAGGTTTTACGGTGTTGCAATTTTTGGATATTTAGACTTGTAGATTTTTCAATGGCTTGATTTTGCGACTTTTTAAAATGAAAAGTCGAAAAGTCTAAATAAAAAATCGAAGAACTGATATATCTGAAAATTGAAAATTCGAGAAATTGGGAGATTTAAAAATTGAAAAATTGAAAATTTGTGTAATCGAAAACTTTGGAAATGAAAAAGAGTGGATCTCTACAATGATAATAACGATCTTGACCGTGATTCCGCGGGGGTGGTTTCTGGGGGCGAACCCAGCAAGTCCGCTCGTCGGCGGCGCCTTCAAAGCCCCCCGTTATTGACAGCGAAACTCCGATTTTCGCCCGACACCAATTAAAATGCGGCAAATCCGCCTTACGTCCATTTTAAGCGGATTTCGGCTTACAGGTCAATGTCTGTTTACACCCTGGAGAGTTCGCAGGATAATGGTATTCTCCCCGGGCGCTTTCGCCAAATTGCTTTTATTATGGCTTCTGTAGAGCATCAAGACATGTCATAATAATGCGGAACGACATCGTTTTAAGTGCCCTTTTTGATAGAGTCCATGAAAGCGTAATGTACTATGGAGATTTCTGGATGATAAAAATGAGAGGGTAAGAGGAAGTTTTAAGTAACGGGAGGAGTTGGGATGTTTTACAAGTTCGTACCTGCTAAATAATGGCGGAATTAGTGAAGTTGGAACAAAGTGTAAACTATAATGGGAAGAGTTGGAGTCGTTTTTTAATAATTTAGGAGTTGGAAGGTTCGTGGTATTTAACGCGAGTTTAATGGGTTTGGATGGAAATATTTAGACCGAGGGCATTAAGCACGTGCAGGTGCTATTTGTAATGTATATGACAAAAGTATAACGTGCGAGTGCACTACTTGCATAAATACCACTCCATTGTGCACGTCATTATGAAAAGGTGAGCTATTTTTAGTCCTTATTGCCACAAAACACTGCACCGTTCAGAACAATGCCCTATAGAACTCGCTATTTGTCCAATGTTCCAAAACAATGCAAAATCAACCATTTTAAATTCCTAGAATAATAATTAAAATTGGGTTTAAGAGTTTATACCGAGGCTTGTCAGGTTATCATAGCGAGTCCGGTCAGGTCAATTTTTTTTTTATTTTTTAGTTCCTCGGTTTTAAATTTTTCAAGTTGCAATTTTTCGATTTTTCAAATTTCAGTTTTCAGTATTTTTGATTTTTTCGATTTTTGGTTTTTGCAATTTTTTCATGTCAAGACATCGAGAGAGACCATTTCCGAATTTTCAATTTCTAGATTTGCCAATTTTAACTTTTGCGGTTTTTCAATTTTGGATTTTCCAATTTTTCGACTTTTCAATTTTTCTCGTCGTCGATTTTTCCATTTCACTTTTTCAATTATTCAAATTTTCAATTTATCGATTTTTCACTTTTTCGATTGTTCAATGATTCGTTGTGTCTGTTTTTTAATTTTTCCATCTCCCAATTTTTTGATTATATGTACAAATTTTCAACTTTTCAGTTTTTCGATTATTTTATTTTTGGTTTATCGATTTTTGGATTTTTCTTTTATCGATTTTGTCCTTCTCGTCCTCGATTCCTCTATTTTTCAATCAATCAAATTTTCGATTTTTCACTTTTTCTATTCCCATTATAAATAAATATATAATATTAAAATTTAAAAAACGGAGGAAACAAATATATATTTTTTTCAATTTCTCCATTTTCCGTTACACAAATTCTGTATTTTTCAATTTTTAAATCTTTGAATTAGTCGATTTTTTTTATTTTTTGCTATTTCAGTTCTTCACTTTTTCGATTTATCGATCTTTCGCATTTTCGGTCTTTCAAATTTTCAATTTTTAAATTTTTAAATTTTTTTTCAAGTCAAGAAATGGAGAGATAGAAAAATCTAAAATTCGAAAAATAGAAAAATCCAGAAATTGAAATACCGCAAAACCTAAAAATTGTAATTTTTCAATTTTTAACTTTGGCGGATTTCCAATTTTTCGAATTTTCGATTTTTATCTTTCTCATTTTTCGATGTCTCTTTTTCAACTATTCAAATTTTCGATTTATCGAATTTTCAATTTGTTTATTGTTCTGTTCCTCGATTTCTTAATTTTTCAATGATTCGTTTCTTTCAAATTTTCATTTTCATGATTTTTCGATTTTTATTTTTTCGGATTATCGATTTTTGGATTTTTTAATTTTTCGATTTTCCAATTTATTCGACTTTCCGATTTCTCTATTTTTAAAATTTTCGATTATTCGATTTTACGATTTCTGAATTTTCCGACTTTTAGATTTTCCGATGTTTCGATGTTTTAATTTTTGTATTTTTCGATCTCTCAAAATGTCGTAAAATCGAGATGTTGAAAAATCGAAAAATCCAAAAATCCAGAAATTGAACGAGCAAAACCAAAAAACTGAAAAATCGAGAAATTGAAATTTGCCATTTTTTAAAATTTTAACTTTAAATTTTTCGATTTCTCTAATTGTGAATTATTCTAATTTTTCAGTTTTTCACTTTTTCGATTCTTCAATTATTTGTTGTCTTGGTTTTTAATTTTCGAATTTCCCAAATTTTCAGTTACTTACTCCTATTATATTTTAGTTCCTCGATTTTGTGATTTATCGATTCCTTAATTTTTCGACTATTTTTCCGATTTTTCAGTCTCGATTTTTCGAATTTTTAAAAATTGAACAATCTAAAAATTCAAAAGTCGAAAAATTAAAAAATTGAAAAATGGATAAAATGATATCTGTGATTTTTTAATTTCTCGATTCATTTCAACCATGATTCGTTGTTCAGTTTTCCCATTTCCCAACTTCTCTATGAAACAAATTTTCGATTTTTCTGAATCTTTCAATTTCTGGAGTTTTTAACTTTTTGATACATCATTTCCTGGATTTGTAGATTTTTCGATTTCTTAATTTTTCGACTACTCAATTTTTCAACTCTTCAGTTTTTCGATTATTGCATTTTTGGTGTATCGATTTTTGGATTTTTCTTTTATCGATTTTGTCCTCGTCCTCGATTCCTCTATTTTTCAATCAATCAAATTTTCGATTTTTCACTTTTTCTATTCCCATTATAAATATATAATATTAAAATTTAAAAAACGAAGAAAACAAATATTTTTTTTTAATTTCTCCATTTTCCGTTACACAAATACTGTATTTTTCAATTTTTAAATCTTTGAATTAGTCGATTTTTTTTATTTTTTGATATTTCAGTTCTTCGCTTTTTCGATTTATCGATCTTTCGCATTTTCGGTCTTTCAAATTTTCAATTTTTGAATTTTTAAATTTTTTTCCAGTCAAGAAATCGAGAGATTGAAAAATCTAAAATTCGAAAAATAGAAAAATCCAGAAATTGAAAAACCGCAAAACCTAAAAATTGTAATTTTTCAATTTTTAACTTTGGCGGTTTTCCAATTTTTCGACTTTTCGATTTTTATCTTTCTCATTTTTCGATGTCTCTTTTTCAATTATTCAAATTTTCAATTTATCGATTTCTTAATTTTTCAATGATTCATTTCTTTCAAATTTTCACTTTCACGATTTTTCGATTTTTATTTTTTCGGATTATCGATTTTTGGATTTTTTAATTTTTCGATTTTCCAATTTATTCGACTTTCCGATTTCTCGATTTTTCAAATTTTCGATTATTCGATTTCACGATTTCTGAATTTTCCGACTTTTAGATTTTCCCGTGTTTCGATGTTTCAATTTTTGTATTTTTCAATCTCTCAAAATGTCGTAAAATCGAGACGTTGAAAAATCGAAAAATCCAAAAATCTAGAAATTGAAAGAGCAAAACCTAAAAACTGAAAAATCGAGAAATTGAAATTTGCGATTTTTTAAAATTTTAACTTTAAATTTTTCGAATTCTCTATTTGTGAATTATTCAAATTTTTCAGTTTTCCACTTTTTCGATTCTTCAATTATTTGTTGTCTTGGTTTTTGATTTTTGAATTTCCCAAATTTTCAGTGACGTACACCTATTTTATTTTAGTTCCTCGATTTTTCCATTTATCGATTTCTTAATTTTTCGACTATTTTTCCGATTTTTCAATGTCTCGATTTTTCGAATTTTTAAAAATTGAACAATCTAAAAATTCAAAAGTCGAAAAATTTAAAAACTGAAAACTGAAAAATGGAAGAAATGAAATCTGTGACTTTTTAACTTCTCGATTCATTTCAATCATGATTCGTTGTTTAGTTTTCCCATTTCCCAACTTTTTTATTAAACAAATTTTCGATTTTTCTGAATCTTCAATTTCTGGAGTTTTTAACTTTTTGATACATCATTTCCTGGATTTCTAGATTTTTCGATTTCTTAATTTTTCGACTATTCAATTTTTCAACTCTTCAGTTTTTCGATGATTGCATTTTTGGTGCGTCGATTTTTGGATTTTCCTTTTTTCGATTTTCTCTTTCTCGTCCTCGATTTTTCGATTTCTCGAATTTTCAATCAACCAAATTTTCAATTTTTCATATTTTCGATTCTTATTATAATATATAATATAAAAAACTAAAAAAAAACGGAGACAACAAATAATAATTTCTTTGATTCTTCAATTTTCAAGCTTTTCCATTACACAAATTCTCTGTTTTTCAATTTTAAAGTCTGAATTTCTCGAATTTTTGATTTTTTGATATTTTTCTATATTTTTCGGTTTTTCAGATTTTCAATTTATCAATTTTTAGGTTTATTCACTTTTTTGAAAAGTCAATAAATCGAGAGATTGCATAATCGATAAGTCGAAAAATCAAAATTGAAAAAATCGCAAAACTCAAATTCGGACAATTGAAAATTCGATAAATACAATAGTTGAAGAATAAAAAAAAATCCTCTAAAAAATTGGTCTAAAAAAATTATACAGTATTTCCCTCGTATTCAAAACCATGATCTAATGTTTTCAGGTCATGGCAGGTCAGATCTGCTCGGGTCGGGTCCGTCGGGTCGGGTCGGGTCGGGTCGGGTCGGGTCGGGTTGGGTCGGGTCGGGTCGGGTCGGTCTTTGTTGATTTTTTAGTTCCTCGGTTTTAAACTTTTCAATTTTTCAGTTTTTGAAATGTTTCGACTTTTAGATTTTCTGATTTCTCAGTTGTTCAGTCGAAAAATCAAGACATTCAAAAATCGAAATGTCGAAAAATCCAAAAATCGAATCAGTTTTTTAATTTCCCCATTTCTCAACTTTTCGATTGTACAAATTTCGATTTTTAGAACAATTTGTCGAAATTTCAGTCGAGGAAATGAAATACATAACAAAATATTTTGTTTCCTCGACTTTTCAATTTTTCGATCATCAAGTTTTTGGTTTATCAATATTTGGATTTTATTTTCCAATTGTTTAGATCTTTCAAATTCCCGAACTTTAAAATTTTTTATTTCCTTTCTTGGATTTTTCGATTTATGGATTTCTTAATTTTTCGACTATTCGGTGTTTCAACTTTTCAGTTTTTCGGTTATTAAATTTTTGGTTTATCGATTTTTGGATGTTATTTTCCAATTTGGTTAGATATTTCAAATTGTCAAGTTTTCAACTTTTTGACATTTCATTTCCCCGATTTTTCAATTATGGATTTCTTTATTTTTCGACTATTCAACCTCTAAATTTTTCATTTTTTCGATTTATCTGAAACTCAAAAATCTACAGATTACAAAATCTAAAAATCGAAAAACCCAAAAATCCAGTAATTGAAAAACCGCAAACTTAGAAATTGAAAAATTGAGAAACTGAAAATTCGAAAATTTGAACAATCCAAAAATTCCTTTAAAAAATGGTAAAATATATTGAAAGCAGATTACCAACGGAATAAAATGTCCTCTCAGCACTAATAGCAAGCTTAAGTTCAAATGTTTATACATCGAAACAATGTCACATAGAAATTAGTTTGATTTGAATGATTTTCTGAAATCTGACTCTTAAACAGATTTATCGCACCACCAGCTAGCCAAAACTCGCCTCTTCGACTACGTCCGTCCGGATCAACAGGTCTGACTCATTTTCGAGTGGGCTCTTATTTATAATAGCAATAATGAGCAAAATACCGTATGAAATTTCACTCGAGTCGAGTGTTTGTGATCTCCGAGCTGACAAACAACGAACGCTTCGGCCACCACACCAAGGACACCTCCTCCTGCAGGCACCGCTGTCACGATCCCCCTCGAAAATTTCGAGTGGATGTTTATGCAAATTCCCCTCGAAATTACATTTAGAAGTCGGCAAGTCTCGATTATGCTAACGAATGCAAATGCGATTTATAAAATATTCATCAATTACTTAATATCGCCATTAAATTAAGCGTCTGCCGAACCCCGAAAGGGTTGTCAGAACGCCAAACGAGTGTTTACCTAAAGCAAAACTAAATAATTATTTCATCTCGTGCACGTTAAAGGGATTTAAAGACTTTGAGAGCGACCTTCGCAAAGCACTCAAAACGGAAATTTCTTCGGGCCGGGCCTCCTTTCAGCCCTCGCCTTTCATCAACGCGATACGGTAAACAAGTTAATTTCGAAACAACTTCAAAGTTGCATTTCGATTAATAGGGACGGTTTATTCGTCGAAACGCGACGATAAATCCGGCCTGTCGTCGTGAATTCCCACTTTTTATTGGGGACTCATCTCCTGGACACGTTCCAACTCTCCGAAGAACATATTACACGCTAACTTAGCTGGCATGAACGTCCGACTTAATTAATTGCCAGGCCTACAGAAATTGTCAACATATTTGTTATTCCGCGAATGAAATTTATTCGGCCGTGAAACGGCCCCGCGGCCCCCGGAATAATGGCTACAGCGGCTGTCGGGCCGTTTCTCAACGGCGTACCGCAAGGAGCTGCTCCAGGGACCACGCTTCACCACCAAGAAAAGGTGTAAATCCCAAAACGTCAGTGCAACAATTGGCCTCGCAACTCGAAAACAATTCAAGCAAAAAATTCAAGCAAATAATTAATTAGGGCACACCTTCTTGTACTCATGTACCTAATTTCAGTTGATTTGTGTAATTGGTTCTCAAGATATTTAGTCGTTTTCATGCATTCTAGCGACCCTGTATAACATTAAAGAATTTGGCAAAATCTGATAAAAGGGTCTATAGAAATAGTCACAATTGAGACAGGGCGGGTGGGCGGGGCTTATATTGTTTTTCCCTCTCTTCTTAATGTACATAATCTTGTCTTCACAAAAGAAAACGAAGTACATATATTAAGAAAAAAGGCCAAATACAAAGCCCGCCCACCCGCCCTCATTTCAATTGTGATGATTTTTTTTTTATTCGTTGTAAGCCGAGGGGCGGAGCTTAATTGAAAAAATGCTTTTTTCTCGACAAGTATCTACCACGTGAAACATATTTTTAAGTATTATGTTGTTGAAAGAAAACTATATATGTCAAAAAATAAGCCCCACCCACCCACCCCAGCCTCAAATGGGATGGATTTTTCATTCATTGTCAAGAGCGAGGGGCGGAACTTAATTGTAAAATCAACATTTCCAAACAAAAATTTACCATTTTCAATGTTTTAAATATCTTGTGAAAAGAAGATTAAGTATATACAGGAAAAAAATGGTAAACTTAAGCCCCGCCCCTCTTGACTCACGACGAATAAGGAAAAATCGTCACAATCGAGGTAGGGTGGGCGGGTGGGGCTTATTTTTTGCATTTTTTTTTTCTTAATACACATAGTCTTCTCTTCACAAGAAAAGATTGAAAACATGTTTAAAATTGTAAATTTTATCCCTCACACTTCTCTCAAATTTATCATTTTAAACATTTTTTCAGTTTATTGTCGTAAAAAGAAAACTAAATACATTTATTAAGAAAACAGGCAAAATACAAACACCGCCCACCCGCCCTCGTCTCACTTGTGACGACTTTTTATTCGTCGTCAGCCGAGGGGCGGAGCTTAATTGCAAAATGCCTATTTCTCGAAGAAATCTACCGTATGTAACATATTTTCAAGTATCATGTTGAAAGAAAACTATATGTCAAGAAGAAAAGTCAAAAAATAAGCCCCTCCCTCAAATGTGATGAATTTTTCATTCGTTGTTAGAGCGAGGGGCAGAGCTTAAATGTAACATCAACATTTCCCGACAAAAATTTCCCATTTTCAGTATTCGTCACAATTGAGATAGGGTGGGTGGGTGGGGCTTATGTTTTGCATTTTCTTTTTTCTTAATACACATAGTTTTCTCTTCACAAGATCCGACTGAAAACATGTTTAAAATGGTAAATTTTATTCCTCACACTTCTCTACAAATTTATCATTTTAAACATTTCAGTTTCTTGTCGTAAAAAGAAAACTAAATCATTTATTAAGAAAAACGGCAAAATACAAACCCCACCCACCCGCTCTCATCTCATTTGTGATGACTTTTTTTATTCGGCGTCAGCCGAGGGGCGGAGCTTAATTGCAAAATACTTATTTCTCGAAGGAATCTACCATGTGAAACATATTTTCAAGTATCATGTTGTTGAAAGAAAACTATGTCAAGAAAAAAAGTCAAAAAATAAGCCCCACCCTCAAATGTGATTAATTTTTCATTCGTTGTTAGAGCGAGGGGCAGAGCTTAACTGTAAAATCAACATTTCCCGACAAAAATTTACCATTTTCAGTATGTTTTAAATATCTTGTGAAAAGAAGACGTCTCTATAAAAGAAAAGGCCACACTTAAGCCCCACCCCTCTTGGCTCACGACGAATAAGGAAAAATCGTCACAATTGAGATCGGGTGGGTGGGTGGGGCTTATGTTTTGCATTTGTTTTCTTATTAATACACATAGTCTTCTCTTCACAACAAGAAACTGAAAAGATGTTTGAAATGGTAAAGTATTATGTTGTTGAAAGAAAACTATATATGAGAAAAAAAAAACAAAAAATAAGCCCCATCTAGGCATAATTTAAATGTAAAATCGATGTTTCTGGACAAAAATTTCATGTTTTAAATATCTTGTCGTCAAAAGAAAATTACGTATATTTAGAAAAAAACAGGCTAAATTTAATCCCCGCCCACCCACCCCACGCTCTTACAACGAATGAAAAATTCATTACATTTGGGGTTGGGGCGGGCGGGTGGGGCTTACTTTTTACTTTTTTTTGCTTGACTTATATAGTTTTCTTTCAACAACATAACACTTAAAAACAGGTTTCACATGGTCGAGAAATAAGCATTTTGCAATGAAGCCCCGCCCCTCTTGGCTCACAACGAATAAAAAGTCATTGCAATTGAGACGAGGGCGGGTGGGCGGGGTTTATATTTTGCCTTTTTTTCTTAATATATGTACTTAGTTTTATTTTTACAAGAAACTAAAAAAATGCTTAAAATGATAAATTTGTAGAAAAGTGTGAGGGATAAAATTTACCATTTTAAACATGTTTTCGGTTTCTTGTTGTAAGACAAGATTATGTGCATTATTAAGAGAAGGGCTAACAAAATACAAGCCCCGCCCACCCGCCCTGTCCCAATTATGACGATTTCTCTTTGTTCGTCGTGAGCCGGGGGGCGGAGCTTAATTGCAAAATACTTATTTCTCGAAGGAATCTACCATGTGAAACATATTTTCAAGATCATGTTGTTGAAAGAAAACTATGTCAAGAAAAAAAGTCAAAAAATAAGCCCCACCCTCAAATGTGATGAATTTTTCATTCGTTTTTAGAGCGAGGGGCAGAGCTTAACTGTAAAGTCAATATTTCCCGACAAAAATTTTCCATTTTCAGTATGTTTTAAATATCTTGTGAAAAGAAGAAGACGTCTCTATAAAAGAAAAGGCCAAACTTAAGCCCCACCCCTCCTGGCTCACGACGAATAAGGAAAAATCGTCACAATTGAGATTGGGTGGGTGGGTGGGGCTTATGTTTCGCATTTTATTGTTTCTTAATTCACATAGTTTTCTCTTCACAAGAAGAGACTGAAAACATGTTTAAAATGGTAAATTTTATCCCCCACACTTCTCTACAAATTTATCGTTTTAAACATTTTTTCAGTTTTTTGTTGTAAAAAGAAAACTAAGTATATGCATTAAAGAAAAAAAGCAATATCCAAACCCCGCCCACCCGCCCTCATCCCAATTGTGATGACTTTTTTTATTCGTCGTGAGCCGAGGGGCGGAGCTTAATTGGAAAATGCTTATTTCTCTCCAAGAATCCATCATATGAAACGTATTTTTAAGTGTTATGTTGTTGAAAGAAAACTATATATGTGAAAAAAAAAAAAAATAAGCCCCATCTAGGCAGAGTGTAAATGTAAAATCGATGTTTCTGGACAAAAAATTCATGTTTTAAGTATCTTGTCAAAAGAAGATTATTTTCAGAAAAAAGAGGCAAAATTTAAGCCCCGCCCACCCACCCCATCTCAATTGTAATGATTTTTTTTATTCGTCGTTAGCCGAGGGGTGGAGCTTAATTGCAAAATCCTTATTTCTCTCCACGAAAGTACCATCTAAAACATGTTTTTTGATGTTGTTGAAAGAAACCTGTAGAAATTATTTCAATGTTTCTCATGATTTTGTAATTATTCGTTTATTCTATTTTTCAAATTTTCGATTTTAAAATTTCTCAATTTTTAATCTTTCGATTTTCCAATTTTTGGTTTCTTCAATTTTTCAAAATCTTGATTTCCAATTTTAATGGTTCCCAATGTTTCATTTTAAGGTTCGTTTTTTCTTTTTTGATTTTTCGTTCAAATTTTTGCATTTTTTTATTCGAAAAATTGAAAAATTGCAAAGTTGAAAAACCAAAAAGAAATGGAAAAACAAATTTAGAAGCTGAAAAACAAAAATTTGCAAACTGAAGAATGAAGAAACAAATCTTAAAACTAAAAATCGAGAAACTGAATATCTAAAATTGAAAGAACGAAAAATTAAAAACCTAAAAATTGGAAAATCGAAAAATTGAAAACTGGAAAACTGCAAACCGAAATACTGAAAAATTCAAAAATTGAAAAATGTCAAAACAAAAAATAAAATTAGAACAGTGAAAAGCCAAAAAATTTAAATTCTGGCGGCACAATAATAGCTAGGTAAGCGAAAAAAGTAAAGATAAGCCGCTCTGTAGTCTAGTGGTCAAGGCACCCGCCCGGCAAGCAGGAGATGCGTGGTTCGATTCCCAACGGGGCAAAAAACATTTTTCTTCGCTTACCTACAAAATTATAAACAAAAAATAAAAAACCGAAACGAAAAAGTAAAAAACCAAAAATTGAAAAATCGAAAAACGCTGGTATAGATTTTGGTTGATGAATGAGGTAGTTTATTCTATTGATGAAGTTATTATGAAGAATTTATCATAGAAAAATAAAATTGGCAAAATCTTCAATTTTTCGAAAAATCTGGATTTATTTACCTAAATTGTTATATCACAGTTTTTGTTTTCTTTTATTTTCAATTTTTACAATTTTTCGAATTCTGGACTTCCAAATTTTTCAATATTGCGATGTGCAATTTTTTAATATTGCAATTGCAAGACTTTTCATTTTTTAATTTTTCAGTTAATTTTTAATGTTTCGTTTTCCCGATTTTTGATTTTCATTTTCTTGATTTTATATCAGAATTTTTCATGATTTCATTTCCTTTATTTCTTCAATATTTTCTTATAATGTTTCACTTAATTCAGCAATTTTTGGATTTCTTACTAATAATTATTCGATTTTTCCAATATTTTTTTTTATTCTGCATTTTTTCGATTTTCAAGTTTCCCAATTACTGATCTTTTGGTTTTTCATTTTTCGCTTCTTCAATATTTCAAGTTCTTGATTTCTAATTTTTAGGTTTTCTGAATTTTCATTTTATACTCTTTCGTTTTCTCATTTTGGATTTTTCAAATTTACAATTATGCTATTTTTTCCATTTTTGATTCGAAAAGTTAAAATCGAAAAAAAAAAATGAAAAAACGAAAAAATGGAAAATCGAAAAACTGCAAATCGAAGAACCGAAGAACAGAAAAATAGAAACACTGGAAAACGAAAAATTTAGAAACTCAAAAATCGAAAAATTGAAAAAATGCAAATCAAAAATTTGAAAAAACAAAAATTATAAAATTTCATAGAAAATGGAAAATTGCAAAAGGTAAAATATTTCAAAAAGCATAATTATTTCTACTTATTTAACTCAAAGACACTCAACAATCTAAAACTGAGAAAACGAAAAATAAAAAAACAAAAAAATCTAAAAGTTGAAAAATCGGAAGACTGGAAAATTTCACATTGAAAAAAAAATTTAATCAGGACATTGAAAAACAGGAAAATTGAAAATATAAAGAAAAAAAACCGGGATGAAAAATTTCAAATCGAAAAACTGCAGAAACGCAAAATTGAAAAAAAATTGAAAAAGCCCGTACCGTTACCAACCGCCGATTGCAATTTTTATTTTTTTTTGCAGCCAGGTAACTACCGCACTTCACGGTGTCCCTATCCCACGTGCGCATTGTCTTACCGTGCCAACGACCTCCCTCGTGTTAATTTCTTCGGCCATCCAAGCTCCTCCATGTTAACATTTCCTCAATTTCGTCCATCGTGCCTCGTGTTGTCCTTTCACACTTACCATCATTAATTATGCATTTGGAAACAAAGAAACCATTCGAAAACACAAACATCACCTGCTCCCAAACAAACCGACCTAAATTTAAACCGACGAATGGCTTAAGCAATAATTCACATTAAATCGCTCACAAATTCCGAATCAGAAAATTCCTCGCGGAGCTATTGTGCGCCAAATTAAACAGTTGAGCTTTTTTGGCTTTTATTTGCGTGTGGCGCGTTCGCAGAATGTTTGAACAAGACGAAAAAACCTGTTACATATTCAATAAGTTGTTGAATTTAAACAGGACTTGTCGAGGCTGCCGTCGATAATGCGGCCCGATAAAAATTAATAACACGGGTAATTTCATCAGCGGATCATTATGATGAAAACTTCCGTTCGGCGGACCGGCAGGAGAACTTCCTGGTTAGGAAAAATCACCCACAACGTCCCCAACACACAAAAAAAACAATCGCGATAATAATAATAATAACCGTGATACATGTCTTCGGAAGGGGAGTACGGGGGTCCGCCCCCTGGAATCGTATTTTCGCGCCTCTAGTAACCCCTATACCAAAAATCTTTACTGTAGCTCGTCATATACAAAAGATAATAATAATAATGACCATGATAAACGACTCCGGGGTTACACTACACGAGTGCGTTTCTCAAAATGAAGTGCTTATTTCTCTAGTAGCACGTACGTCGAAAATGGTCGCTGTCGCCCCACGCATAAAAAAAATGATAATAGTAATAGTAACCATGATAGCCGCTACGTCTCGTCGATTATTCAAAAACCGAGCGTCTCCTTCCTCTTGTAATTACAGCGAAATCATTAGCACCGACTCCCCCATGAATATTCACGAGAAGAAGACGAATCGGGCACTGTTTAAAAGTCGATCCCCATCCGAAATCAATATCGGACGGACCCGTGTTTACAGGCAATGTCGGGCACATCATATTTCACTCTGTACATCATCAGTTATTATCTGGCATTTGCTTTCGTACATGATAACTGTGGCCGCTAAACCAGACACGCAATCCTATTAAACTTGCCTGGAGTTCATGTAGGGATTCGCTTTGATGGATGTTGTCTTAATACAATATTCTATACGGTGTCATTTAATATTCATCTCCCATGTCAAAGTGGATGTGGTAGATGATAGGCGAAACTATGCCAATTGCCGTTATTTATGGCCCGAGAGCTGTTAGAGTTGATTGGAGAAATCGTCAGCTTTGACGGACACGTCGCCATGTATTATTTAACGAGGTACTGCGTGCTGAAATTAAATTATCATCATCCAACTCGTCTAGTGAAATTGACGTCCAAAAATTTTTACTTCGGTGGCGGTTTTTCGACAACGATGATAATAATAATAATGACCATGATAACCGACTTCGACGGGGTGATATCGGGGTGCGCTTCGCACGATGGGGTGTTTACACCACCAGGAACGAGCGTCCCGAAAATGGTCGCAGCCGCTCCACTAATAACAAAGATAATAATAATAATAACCATGATAAACGACGTGCGGCGGTCGCCACGGGACCGCGCTTCCCACAACGCGGTGTGCGAACCTCCGGCAACGCGCGTCTCGAAAGTCGTCGCAGTAGCCCCAGGAACAACAAAGATAATAATAATAATGACCATGATAAAAGCGTCGAATTTGGTCGGAAAGTTTTTCTTTCGCACAGAAAGCCTTCATCAGATATTCCCGGCGATTTTCCCCCCGAATCGAAAAGTTTACACAGTTCGTACGGGGCGCCCATAAATCCCGAACATCTTGGTCCCAATTAAAAGTCGCGTCACGCCGCCGCAATGCTCATCATTTTTATTAATATCTCCCCCTGCGAATATGAATAACGCCTCATAAATATTCCCTCTTTAATTGAGCCATCAGAAAATTTCACCGATTTTTATTCATGCGTTCCGTTATTAATAGCCCGGACGCTGTAATTTTATAATTACTTATGCATTTTGATGCAAAATAAATCTCGCCGTCGACCCAGTGAAAAGGTGTATTAATTTAGTGTGTAATTTAGCAATTCTTGCGTCGCCTTTCGGCTAATTTATGATTTTTATTTTTCATTGGAGTTTTCGGCCTAAAATGCATGAAAAGAGAGTCTAAGGAGGCGGCGGAATGTCGTCAAGATGGCCGTGACTAATGCCGGCTACTGTTAACTATTGATGTCTGAAAGAGTCGGGAGAATACCACGCGTGAAACAATTTTATCAACTTCAAAGCATCTCGACAATGGGTGAACCTTGGCTGCCACCTACTGTGCCGAGAAATGAAATAGTGTGCCTTGAATGGACTATTGTTGGGTGCGATTTGTAATTTAGTGGACCGATGGTAGCTGCACGACGGAGCGCAGCGAGCAAGCTTACTGAAGAATTTCAAACTGGAACACGCGAAACACCATATTCCTAGATCAATGATCTATCGTGACATCCAGCATTACAATTCGGTCGTTAACGTCATTTCTGTGGCTGCTGATGGGGATGAATGTACATAACTACCAGATTAATGGGGCGAATCCGTACAATCATTTTCAATAAATCAGTGATTCCGCCACTATCACCCCGACACACAATATTCCTCGTAAACGCTCACCCTTCGTCTCGTCCTCGAGCTGCCACTTCCCACGACTTTTCACCCTTATTTCTGCGACATACCTGTTCAAAGTCGCCCCCGAGACGCGCGAACCCGACGCCCTTTATCATGGTCATTATTATTATTATCTTTGTTATGCGAAGGGCGATCGGGACGATTTTCGACGTGGTTGCTACCAGTGACCCATACAACTCATTGTGTGAGTCACGGTCACGTAGCGCCAACCCGAAGCCGCTTATCATTGTCATTATTATTATTATCGTCGCTGTGAAAAAGTGGTCTGATTCAAAAATTGCAACGCTGGTAAGTTAAAGGGGGTGCTTAAGGTAGAGAGTATAGATTTTGGTGGATGAATGAGGCAGTTTAATATTGATTAAGTCCAATCGACCAATCTTTTATATCACAGTTTTCATTTTCAATTTTTCTATATTCCTTTTCATTTTTTGATTTTTCGATTTGTTAATTTTAAATTTTTCGACTTTCTTTTTCCCGATTTTTTATTTCCATTTTCTCGATTTAATATCACAATTTTTCGTTTTTTCATTTCTTTTATTTCTTCGATATTTCTTCTCGTTTTGTAATTTTTCTTTGAATTTTGCAATTTTTGGATTTCTCAATAATTCTCGTTTTTTCGATTTTCAACTTTCCCAATTACTGATTTTGTGGTTTTTCAGGGTTTACATTTTATACTCTTTCGTTTTCTCATTTTTGATTTTTCACATTTACATTTTTGATGAAACAAAGAAAAAATGGAAAATCGAAAAATTGCAAATCGAAGAACTGAAGACGTGAAAAATAGAAACACTGGAACACGAAAAATTTAGAAATTTAAAAATCGAAAAAATGCATGAGTTGGAAAACTATTAAAGTTTGAAAAATTTAAAAAACCAATAAATGATAAAGGTTTAAATTGAATAACTGAAAAATGAAAAAATTCTAATTAAAATCGTAAAATTAAAAAAAAGATAAATTAAGAAATCAAAAAGCTGAAAAATTGAAAACTAAAAATGAAAACTGGAAAACTGAAAATCGAAAAATTGAAAAAACCATAAATTCCAAAGTGGATGGAAATCGGAAAATTGCAAACAAGTGAGATATTTTAAAATCATACTTATTTCTACTTATATAACTCAAACACACTGAAAAATCTAAAATTGAGAACAGGAAAAATTAAGAAATTAAAAAATCTAAGTTGAAAAAACGAAAAATTGGAAAATTGCACATTGGGAAAAAAGATTTTTTTTTTAAATCAGGATATTGAAGACCCGGAAAATTGAATATAAATAAAAGAAAAAATTGGTCTAAAGAGTTTAGACAGTACTTCTCTCGCTGTCGGAAACGTGACGACTGCATATCTATATTATTTTTTTTCGCAGTAGATTACATTTTTTTTTTTGAGTCACCCGGTATATGCAAATTCAAAAAATATGAATGAAATGATGAACTACAAGTACAGACTCATCATATTTTGTATATTCTAGATAGGATTTATTCGGCAAACTTTTGAGCTGACGTCATCAGTTTTTCGTAGAAGATAACCAAATATATTTTGACTAAAAATGTATTATGCTCTTTATAACCTTAAAACATTTGCAAGATTTCAAAACATTCGGTTCTGGAGTTCCTGATTAAATCAATAAAATACATTTACCCATTCATTAATTTTTTGGGTCAACCTGTATATGCAAATCCAAAAACTATGAATGGAATGATAAATCACAAGAAAAGACTCATCATATTTTGTACATTTTAGATAGGATTTTTTCAGCAAAATTTAGGGGTGACGTCATAAATTTTTTTAGGGGGGATGAACAAATACATTTTGAACAAAAGTTTACCATGCTTATGATAACTTTAAAATATCTCCAAGATTTCAAAGCATTCGGTTTTGTAATTCCTGATTAAATCGATAAAATAAATTCACGCATTCATTAATTTTTTTTGAGTCACTCTGTATATGCAAATCCAAAAATATGAATGGAATGATAAATTACAAGTACAGACTCCTCATATTTTGTCCAGTTTAGATAGAATTTATTCGGCAAACTTTCGAGCTGACGTCATCAATTTTTTGGAGGGGATAAGCAAAAATATTTTGACTAAACATTTATTATGCTCTTTATAACCTTAAAACATCTGCAAGATTTCAAAGCATTCGGTTTTGTAGTTTCTGAGTAAATCAGTAAAATAAATTTACGCATTCATTAATTTTTTTGAGTCACCCTGTATATGCAAACCCAAAAAATATGAATGGAGTGATAGATCACAAGTACAGACTCATCTTATTTTGTACATTTTAGATATGATTTATTCCACAAACTTTTGAGCTGACGTCATCAAGTTTTTGGAGGGGATAAGCAAATATTTTTTGACTAAAGATTTATGATGCTCTTTATAGCCTTAAAACATCTGCAACATTTCAAAGCATTCTGGTTAGCAGATTAAAAATTAAATTTCAAAATGTTGTTTTATAATTTTGATTTTTTTTCCAAAAATCTGGACGTTTCGGGTGAAAAGTCGATTCAGAGTTGTAAACTACATGTGTAGGACTATGTTATTTTATACAATTGAAAACCCATTTACTATGTACAATTTTGAAGTGACGTCATCGCATTAGTGGTGGGGATGATTAGACAAATTTTGGTTAGCGTTTTACCATCTACATGATATTCTTAATATAAGTACAAAATTTCACAACAATCGGTCGAGTACTTTCGGAGATTATCTGTCTAATAAAAATCCGGGACAACAGACGGACAGACGGACAGACGGACGGACAGACGGACAGACGGACAGACAGACGGAAATGGGAGACCTATTTCTTCGTCTTCTAGGAGTCATGAAAGATCGAGAAAACGTAAAAGTAGAGAGTCGGCCGACGGACTCGATTACAATACTTCCTTTGCTTACGCTCGGGAAGTAAAAACCGAGATTCTTTCATTTTTCTTCGATTTTTTAAGACTTCGATATTTCAGTTTTGAGATTTTTCAATTTTTCCATACTTTAATTTTTGAATTTCAAAAATTTTAGATTTCTCGATTTCTTAGTTTTTCAGTTCTTTGATGTTCCTATTTTTCAGTTTTTCGTATTTTTAGATTTTAGATTTTTCAGTTTGATTTCTCAATCTTTTCCAGTTCTCGGTTTTAAATTCATGGATTTTTCAATTTTTCGACATTTTTAAATTTTTCAATTTTTTAGTTTCTCGATTTTCAAAATTTCCATGCTTTCAGTTTTCAATTTTAAACTTTTCAATTTTGGGCAATTTTTTATTTTTCGACTTCTCGATCTTTTTATGTTTCGTTTCTCGATGTTTCTTTCTGTGTTTCAATTTTTCGATGTTTCAGTTTTTCGATTCAATTTCCAGATTTTTCAATTTTTCAAATTTTTGCTGATTTTACATTTTCTGATTTTTCAATTTTTCGATTTTACTATTTTTTATTCGATTTCTTGACATTCCGGTTTATCGATTTTCCATTTTTCAATTTTTTGATTTTCCATTTTCGTGATTTCAGATTTGAAATTTTCAATCTCTTGATATTTCAGTTTTTCGTTCTTCAGTTTTCCGATTTTTAATTTTTTTAAATTTTAGATTTTTGGATTGCTTGAATGAAAATTTTTCAATTGAAAAAAGGAACATTTAGAGACGTCAAAATTTTAGAAAATTGAAAAACTGGAAAACCGACAAATTTAAAAATCAGAAAATTGAATCAAAATCGAAAAATGAATAAAACGAGAAATCTAAAATCAAAAAATTGGAAATTTAAAATTCAAAAATCGACACATTGGAAAATCGAACATCCAAACACTCAAAAAATCGAAAACCGAGAAATCGAAAAATCAAAAATTTTAAAAACCGGAAAATTGAAGAATCGAAAAACTGAAAAATCGAAATATCGAAAATCAAAAATTTGAAAAATCGAATAATCAAAATTTTGAAAAATCCCAGAACTGAAACACTGAAAAATAAAAAATTGAAGCATCAGGAAAATGAAAAATTGAGCAACTGGAAAAATTGAAAAATGGAAAGATCTAAAATGTAAAAATCGAATTGAAAAACCCAAATTCTACTAATACCGAGAATTCAAAAAATCGAAAGATCACAAAAACTGAAAAACTAAAATTAAAAATTCGAAAAACTGAAAAATAGAAATTTCAAAAAACAAAAAAACTGAAAAATTGAAGAATGATAAAACGAAAAATTTCAAAATATTTCAAAATTTAAAAGTCGAAATCCAAAAGCTAGAAAATTGTGTATTGTGTCGTAAAATTGAAGAAACAAAAAAAAAGAAAAATGAGAAATTGCATATCGAAAAATTAAAGAAAAGAAAAATTAAAACAAAAAATAGAAAAAAACGAAAAATTATACAATCGGAACATTGAAAATTGAAAAATTGTAAAAATAAACAAAATAAAAAACCGAAACGCCAAATTACAATTCGAAACTTTTAAGAAATGAAAAATTGAAAAATCGAATAAATGAAAAAGTTCTAAAAGTCAATTACTGAAAATTGAAAAATTCAAAAATCTTAAAACTGGAAAAGTGAAAAATTTTTAAATTATTTACATATTAAAATGAAAATTAGAAAAATTGCAAATGAAAAATTGAAGAAACGAAAAATTAAAAATCATGAAACTGAGAAATCTCAAACTGAAAAAATGAAAAATTGCAAATCAAAAAATTGAAAAACCAAAAATTTATAAAATCGGATGGAAATCGGAAAATTGCAAAAAAGTGAAGTATTTTAAAAATTATAATTATTATTGAAGTATTACTTATGTAACTCAAAGACACTCAAAAATCTAAAACGAAAAATTTTAAAATCAGGGCATTGAAAAACCGGAAAACTGAAAAAATAAAGAAGAAAAAACCAGATCAAAAATTTCAAATCGAAAAACTGAAAAAACGAACAATTTCAAAATTTCAATATGTAAAAATCGAAATCCAAAAGTTGGAATTTAAACAAAATATCAGAACATCCAAAAATCTAAAATGTAAAAAACAGACAAATTAAAACATCGAAAAACCTGAAATTTAAATTCGATAAACTGAAGAATCCAAAAATTGAGATCGAGAAACTGGAACATCAAAAAATCGAAAAATAAAAAAATATATTTTTTTTAAATCGAAACATTGAAAAACAGAAAAATCAAAACATCGACCAAAACGAAACATCAAAAAATATAAAATTTAAAAAATACAAAAATTATCAACTCGAAAACTTGAAAAATCGAATGAAAATTGAGGAATCAAAAATATTAACCATCCAAAAACTGATAGGCTGAAAAATCCAAAACCGAGAAGTCGAAAAGTCGAAACATCGAGAAATCGATACATCAAAAAATCGAAAAATCTGAAATTAAAAAATTCGAAAAATTGAAAAATCAGAAATTGCAAAAATCTGAAATTAAAACAATCGGAAAAAAATTGAAAAATGCAAAATCGAAAAATCTAAAATTTAAAAAATCAGTCAATTGGAAAACAAGTGTCAAAGAACTTAAACCCCGAAATGTCGAAACATGTAAAATTCGACCAAAAAATCAAAAATTTAAAAATTTAAAACCGTAAAATCTAAACTTTCAAAAATGAAGTAATTTAAAGTAAAAAAAATTAAACTTCAAAAAATTGATAAAAAGAAAATTGAAGGAGTGAAACATGGAGAAATCGGAAAATCCAAAGTTTGAAAAATCGAAAAATTAAAATATCGAGAAAATCACAAAATTGAAAAATCGGGAAATCGAAGAGTCCAAAAATCGACACATCGAAAATGCCAAAAATTTAATTAAAAAATCGAAAAGTTGAAGAATCAAAAAATTGAAGAATCGAAATATCGGAAAATCGAGAAATCGATAAAACTGAAAATTCGAGAAATTGAAGAATAAAAAACTTAAAATTGAAATATAGAAAAATCGTTAAATATGTAATTTAGATTTTTTCCGAAAATCTCGGTATCTAGGATAAAAATTCAAACCACAAGTAACAGTAATAATAATAATAACCATGATAAATACCTCCAAGGTGTTGGCGTTTCTCATGGTGAAAATAATAGTAACACTAACCATAATAATCGCCATCAGACTCGAGTCAAGCGACCTCTGTACCGGCGATAATAACGATTCCGATTCTTACACCGGTCCTAGCCGTCCTTTTTTAATTCGTTTCGAAAAGGCGACTTAAAGCGGAGAGCGCAGTCGGCTTCTACCTGCATCCCGAGATAATTGGACCCGGATGAAGTGCCCGACTCCCTTTTTATCCCGGCCATCAAAGCGTGCACTATCAATATTCAGCAGGAGAGTGAAGAATTCCATTGTAATTCGGAATTCGCATCGGTAATTCTCTGCTCTCTCTAGATACGCCGGCTTAATCCTTCGGGAAAAACTAGAACAACCTGTAAATTTCGATAAAGTTCTCAATGAACGAAAGCTGGAAATGAGCGGTGATTGTGACGTCCTGAAAAGAGGGTGATTCTCATCACGAGGGGAAGGGAAACATCCCGGATACTGCAATCATTGGCATTAGAGGAGACGGGGCTTCGACCGATGACTCTGACAAATGATCCATCCGGCGGTGTGTGGTGTTCGGGTTGTCTTCTTGACCACGAGGATGGCTCTTAATGGAATAGGAGAGTCGACGGCGGTTTATCACCGAATCTCCGTAACCATAGCCCACGGAGCCGATTATCATAATTAGGTCCGAAAAAACGGCCCAATTCGGTCTGTTATTATTCAAATGACGAGATTCTCCGGCACATTAGCGCTTATCCGCTTCGAATCTGGATATTTTTCGGCGCGTCACCTCGAGCATCCTCCGGATTTATTTTACAAGGAAAAATTTAATCCGGGATGTAATCGCGCGCTTTACGGCCCTATTACGCATGATTTAATGACAGCTTTCTGCCATAGGTGTTTTAAGACGCTCCTTCGCTCGAAATAGACCTGTCAGGACCTCGCCACGCTCTAACCGTCCAATTAATCAATTTAAATTGGCTGTGACGAGTTAAAAGACATGTTTTGACCATATTGTTAGCGTCCCGGGATGTCTCTATGTTTCGTCGAAATGGCATTCGATACGGTTTAAATTTGTGTGAACACGTAAGAGGATTATTTTGAGAGTATCGGGAGAAATGAGACATATGGCAATAATATAAATTCTAAAAGAAATTTCCTGCTTCTGTCGTCACGCTACGTATTTTTCGTTCGGTGGGAATTCGCCCGTGCTTCCTCTCTACCAGGGAATTTATTTTTTGTAAAGACACGCCGTGACGGCAGTACCAAACCAAACGCAACGCGTTTCTAATCAAAATTCGGACACTCACAGGCGCCCCCGATTCGCCAATTTCCAACCGAACCTCTTCCCGAATATTAATTCCCCCAAAAACAACGTCTCCTCCAAACTCCGCGTGTTCAACAACCCTTGAAATTGACTTTATACAATCGCATCGCACGTGTGCAGTACTGTCTGGAGCATACATCGGTCCCGATTCCCGGACAGGCGTCCTTCCGTCACCCGTTTGGACTTGAGCCAGTTCCCGAAATCGAACTTTCCAAAATGGAAAGTTAATCAATAAGATGTGGCAGATGGTTTTGACGAAGCGCCGAGTTTACGACTCGTGTCACACACACGGGGGCATAAATCGCGAGGGTCGGGGCCGACAAGAGCCAAAGATTTTGTTGCCGATCGAGGGGCGGCGGAATCGCCGACTTACCGGAAACGATTGTGAGGAGACGCGTTATCGCGCCAAAATACGAAAAAGGCGGTCGGAGGTTGGTTCGACAGAGATTCCCTCGACACGACGGTGAAAAAATTGACTTTCGAAATTTTATTTACATGAAAACACATATAAATAGATAATAAATACTAGTAACAGTGTAAGAGCTTAAATAACGTCCTGTAAATGTGTTTTGACATCCTATAATTCTTTGTTTGTCTACGAGATCCCCTTAGCTTACGCACAGCCCGACAAATTCCGCTGTTTTGAAAATTCATTAAATATTTTGGGATTTTTGTTTTCTGTTAACCTCTGTAAAATGAAAATCCTTGGTGTAATAACTCTGCCGCAGCCTTTTTGACTTGAATTTTTCAATTTATCATTTTTTTTTTGTTTGATTTCATTTTTATTTTCTTTATTTTTCAATCTTTCAGTTTTTTCATTGAAAAACATTTTGTGATTTTGTAATTTGTCTTTCTGTTAAGGTGGATTTTTCAATTTTTCAATTTTTGATTTGCAATTTTTCTAATTTTCATTTTAAATATGTAAATATTTTTTTAATTTCTTCACTTTTCCAATTTTAAGATTTTATCATTTTTTCACTTTTCAGTAATTGAATTTTTAAAACTTTTCATTTATTTGATTTTTCAATTCTTCAATTTTTAATTTTTCAATTTGTCATTTCTTCAAAATTTCGATTTGTAATTTGGCGTTTCGGTTTTTTACTTCAGTTTTTGACGTTTTCGATGTGTCGATTTTTAGAATTCTCGATTTCTTAAGATTTTAATTTTTCGATTTTTCGAACTTCGAATTTTACGATTTTTCCATGTTTCACTCCTTTGATTTTTTCTGTTTATCAATTTTTGAAATTTTAGATTTTTTGATTTTTCAATTTTTTGATTCTTGAATTTGTCGATATTTTAAATTTTAGATGTTTCGATTTCTCGATGTTCAGTCTTTGATTCTTATTTTTCAATTGACTGATTTTTGAAATTTTAGACTTTTCGATTTTACGTTTTTGAAGTTTTCGATTTTTTGATGCTTCAATTCCTCGATCACAATTTTTCGATTCTTCAGTTTCACGAAATTTTAGATTTTTCAATTTTTCGAATTTTTTAATTTCAGATTTCTCAATTTTCTGATGTATCGATTTCTGGATCTTTCGACTTATCGACTAGTTTTTCAATTTTTCGATTGTTAATATTTTTGATTCCTTAATTTTCAATTTTTCGATTTTTCAAGTTTTCGATTTGACAATTTTTCTATTTTTTAAATTTTAAATTTTTTGATGTTTTGTTTTGCTCGATCCTTCGATTTTTCTGTTCAATGTTTCGATTTAAAAAAAAAATTGATTTTCTGATTTTCAACTTCTCGATTTTTAGATTTTTGGATTTTCCATTTCTTCAATTTTTCGATTATTAACATTTTTGATTTCTGAATTATTCGCAAGTAGGCAATTTGTTAATTTTTTAATACTTCAGTTTTGGTAACTTTTCAATTTTTGGATTTTTCAATTTTTCGATATTTTACTTTTTGTATTTTTTCAATTTTAGATTTTCTGATATTTTCGTTTTTCTCGATGTTTCGATTTTTCAGTTCAATGTTTCGATTTTAAAAAGTCTAATTTTTTTATTCTTCCATTTTTCAATTTATCCAGTTTTAGACTTTTGGATTTTTCAATTCTTTATTTTTTCGATTTTTTCACGTTACAATTTCTCGCGCTCAATTTTTGAATACTTATGTCGATTTTTTAATTGTTCAAATTTTTAGAATTTTTTTATTTCAGATTTTTCAATTTTTTGATTCTTGAATTTGTCGATATTTTAAATTTTAGATGTTTCGATTTCTCGATGTTTCAGTCCTTTGATTCTTATTTTTCAAGTTTTCGATTTTTTGATGCTTCATCCTCGATTTCAATTTTTCGATTCTTCAGTTTCTCGAAATTTTAGATTTTTCAATTTTTTGATGTATCGATTTCTTGATCTTTCGACTTATCGACTAGTTTTTCAATTTTTCGATTGTTAATATTTTTGATTCCTTAATTTTCAATTTTTCGATTTTTCAAGTTTTCGATTTGACAATTTTTCTATTTTTCAAATTTTAAATTTTTTGATGTTTTGTTTTGCTCGATCCTTCGATTTTTCTGTTCAATGTTTCGATTTAAAAAAAAAAAAGATTTTCTGATTTTCAGCTTCTCGATTTTTAGATTTTTGGATTTTCCATTTCTTCAATTTTTCGATTATTAAGATTTTTGATTTCTGAATTATTCGCAAGTAGTCAATTTGTTAATTTTTTAATACTTCAGTTTTGGTAACTTTTCAATTTTTGGATTTTTCAATTTTTCGATATTTTACTTTTTGTATTTTTTCAATTTTAGATTTTCTGATATTTTCGTTTTTCTCGATGTTTCGATTTTTCAGTTCAATGTTTCGATTTTAAAAAGTCTAATTTTTTGATTCTTCCATTTTTCAATTTATCCAGTTTTAGACTTTTGGATATTTCAATTCTTTATTTTTTCGATCTTTTCATGTTACAATTTCTCGCGCTCAATTTTTGAATACTTTTGTCGATTTTTTAATTGTTCAAATTTTTAGAATTTTTTTATTTCAGATTTTTCAATTTTTCGATTCTTCAATTTGTCGATATTTTAAATTTTAGATGTTTCGATTTCTCGATGTTTCAGTCCTTTGATTCTTATTTTTCAATTGACTGATTTTTGAAATTTTAGACTTTTCGATTTTACGTTTTTCAAGTTTTCGATTGTTTGATGCTTCAATTCCTCAATCTCAATTTTTGATTCTTCAGTTTCTCGAAATTTTAGATTTTTCAATTTTTCGAATTTTTTAATTTCAGATTTTTCAATTTTTTGATGTATCGATTTCTTGATCTTTCGACTTATGGACTAGTTTTTCAATTTTTCGATTGTTAATATTTTTGATTCCTTAATTTTCAATTTTTCGATTTTTCAAGTTTTAGATTTGACAATTTTTCTATTTTTCAAATTTTAAATTTTTTGATGTTTTGTTTTGCTCGATCCTTCCATTTTTCTGTTCAATGCTCCGATTTAAAAAAAAATTGATTTTCCGATTTTCAGCTTCTCGATTTTTAGATTTTTGGATTTTCCAATTCTTCAATTTGTCGATTATTAATATTTTTGATTTCTGAATTATTCGCAAGTAGTCAATTTGTTAATTTTTTAATACTTCAGTTTTGGTAACTTTTCAATTTTTGGATTTTTCAATTTTTCGATATTTTACTTTTTGTATGTTTTCAATTTTAGATTTTCTGATATTTTCGTTTTTCTCGATGTTTCGATTTTTCAGTTCAATGTTTCGATTTTAAAAAGTCTAATTTTTTGATTCTTCCATTTTTCAATTTTTCCAGTTTTAGACTTTTGGATTTTTCAATTCTTTATTTTTTCGATTTTTTGATGTTACAATTTCTCGCGCTCAATTTTTGAATACTTTTGTCGATTGTTCAAATTTTTAGATTTTTTTATTTCAGATTTTTCGATTTTTTGATGTGTCTATTTCTAGATCTTTCGACTTTTCGACTGCTTGGTTTTAGATTTTCCAGTTTTTCAATTATTAGCAAATTTTCGATTCGTAATTTTTTTGAGAACTACCCAATTTTTAATTTTTCAATTTTTTAATTTTAGATTTTTCGAGTTTTAGATTTTTGTATTTTCCAATTTTTCAATGTTTCAATTTTTCAATCTCTCGTTTTTTTTTTATTTTCCAGTTTTTCGTTTTTTCAATTTTTCAAATTTACGATTTTTTGATTCTTTAATATTTCAATTTTTCTAATTTCTGATTTTTCAATTTTTTAATTTTAGATTTTTCATATTTCGTTTTGCTCGATCTTTCGATTTTTCAGTTCTCCAATGTTTCGATTTTTAAAGTTTCAATTTTTGATTCTTCACTTTTTCAATTCCTCAGCTTTCCGAGTTTTGGATTTTTGTATTTTCTAATTTTTCAATCTCTCGTTTTTTTTTGATTTTCCCGTTTTTCGTTTTTTCAATTTTTCAAATTTACGATTTTTTGATTCTTTAATATTTCAATTTTTCTAATTTCTGACTTCTTAACATCTCGGTTTTTCATTTTTAAAACTTTTTAAGTTCTCTAGATTTTTCGCAATTTCTCGATTTCCTTTTTTTATTTTTCAATTTTCCATTTCTTCAATTCTTCGATTTTTCAATTTCGATTTTATAAATTTTAGATTTTTCGATTTCTTGATTCTCGTTTTTTTTTTATTTTTCGGTTTTTCGTTTTCTTAATTCTACATATTTTCGAATTCCCAATTTTTTGATGTTTCGGTACCCCGATTTTTAATTTTTGTTTAATATTTCAAATTTTCGGAATTCTGACCACTCGACATTTCAGTTTTTCCATTTTTAAAACTTTTCAATTTTTCGATTTCTTGATTTTTCAGTTTTTTTGTGAATTTTTTATTTTTCGATTTTTCGATTTCTTGATGTTCCAATTTCTCGATCTCAATGGAGACTTCAGTTTATTTGAAAGTTTAAATTTTAGCTTTTTGAATTTCTGATTTTTCGATTTTTTTTATTTTTTCATTTTCCTATTTTTTTATTTCACATTTTCCAATTTTTTTATTTTTTTTTCAACACTTCTCAGTTTTTGATTTCTCAATTTTTCAATTAATCGCAAGTTTTCGATTTGTCAATTTTTCAATAATTCAATTTTAGAACTTTTCGATATTTTAATTTTTCTGTTTTTCAAATTTTAGATTTTTCGCTTTTCTGATATTTCGTTTTGCCCGATCTTTCGATTTTTCATTTCTTCCATGGTTCGATTTTTAAAAAGTTTGATTTTTTAATTCTTCAATTTTCCGGTTTTTCAATTTCGATTTTATATCTGTCAGATTTTTTAATCTCTCGATTTCTCGTTTTTTTATGATTTCCCAGTTTTTTGATTTTTCAAATTTACGATTTTTTGATGTTCCGATTTCCCGATTATTATTTAAATTCTTTAATATTGTAATTCGAATTTCTGATTTCTCGACATTTGGGTTTTTAATTTTAAAACTCTTTAAATTCTAGATTTTTCACAATTTCTTGATTTTCCCTTTTTTTTATTTTTCAATTTTTCCATTTCTGATTTTTCGGTTTTTCGATTTTTAAATCTTTCAATTTGTCGATTTTCATTTCTCGATCTCTCGACGTTTTGACCTCTTGGTTTTGGATTTTTCAGTTTTTCAATTTTTGGCAAGTTTTCGATTTGTCAATTTTTCAATAGGTACCTACTTCAGTTTTGGAAACTTTTCAGTTTCTGAATTTTTCAATTTTTCGACATTTTAATTTTTCAATTTTTTAAATTTCAGCTATTTGGATTTTCTGATATTTCGTTTTGCTCGATCTTTCGATTTTTCAGTTTTTTAATGTTTCGATTTTTTGATTCTGCAATTTTTCAATTTTTCGGCTTTTCAAGTTTTAGATTTTTAGAATTTCCAATTTTTCAATTTCGATTTTATACATTTCAGATTTTTTAATCTCTGGCTTTCTCGTTTTTTTTTTGATTTTCCATTTTTCATTTTTCAAATTTTCGATTTTTTGATATTTCGATTTGCCGATTTTTATTAAATTCTTTAATATTTCCATTTTTCTAATTCTGATTTCCGACATCTCGGTTTTTCATTTTTAAAATTTTTCGACTTTTTAAATTCCAGATTTTTCACAATTTCACGTTTCCCTTTTCAATATTTCAGTTTTAGATTTTTTTTTCAATTTTTTGATTTCTTAAATTTTACATTCATTCGAATTTACAATTTTTTGATGTTTCGATTTTCGAAATTCTGACTACTGGACATCTCGGTTTTTCCATTTTTAAAACTTTTCGACTTTTCGATTTCTCGATTCTCGTTTTTTTGATTTTTCAGTTTTTCGTTTTCTTAAATTTGATACCTTTTTGAATTCACAATTTCTTGATGTTTCGATTTCCCAGTTTTAAAATTTTTTTAACACTTCAATTTTTCGAAATTCTGACTATCGACATCTCGGTTTTTCCATTTTCTAAACTTTTCGATTTTATGATTGTATAATTTTTTCGATTTTTCAACTTTTCGATTTCTCAGGTTTTCACAATTTCTCCATTCTCTTTTGAATTTCGATTTTTCAATATTTCAGTTTTAGCAATCTTATAATTTTTGGATATTTTAATTTGTCGAGTTTAAAATTTTTTGATTTCGCGATTCCTCGGTCAAATGATACTCCGATGTTTAAATTTTTCTATGTTCGATTTCTCGAGATTATGTATGTATAACAGATTTTTATAATTTTTCAAAGAAGCGAGGGAAGTTCTGTCGACCAATTTTTGTTGTCCTTTGGGCGATTGCGACGAATTTCGGTTTGATTGTTAGGGGGGACGGGAGGATCTCGTTTTGGGACGCGCGTCCCTCTACTGCGCTCCCAAGGTCGTTTATCACGGTTAGTAGTATTATTATTTTTTTCGGTGGAAGCGGCGTTTTCGGAGCGCGCTTTCGCGCGTCCCTTGTGCTCCTGCTAAGAATGGCTGTTCTTAAATGCCTCAGTTCCCGCACGCATGACGCCGGTAATTATCCCTATGTGATTCGCTTAAGAGCTTTAAACGCCGACACGGAAGACGTTCTTTCGCTTAATAAGGAGCTTATTCGTAGCCGTCCGTCGTGCCGAAGCTGTAAGAAAGCGTACGATAACTCATCGTGAATTATTGAAGTTGGTGCAGCGTTGCACTGACACGGTTTGATTTATTGCGAAGTAGCTACTAAAATAGTATCGGCGTTGGCTAGGTGATTGATTGGGAGTGCGGGTAATAAACTATCGCGATTCTGTGCTAACTGGGCGCTTTTTTTTTGTTTCAGGTGGGGAGGAGGCGAAGTCGTGGATTCTCCAGAGCCAGTCGTGCGTGTTTTCCCCGAGGAAAACAATCCCAGACCTTACCTAAGATTACCCAACTATTAATAGGAGTTAGTCGGAGACTCCACCGGCGAAACTCTGGAGAATTAGTCGGCTTAGTCTGGTTGATTGCTAAATTAATCCCGGCGTCCCCGGGGGCCGCCATCCATCCGACGGAATTGAAACGCAGATAAAAAGGTGTTGAATTACGGGACAGAGTCGCGTTTTCTTTGGTTAATTGGGGCGTTTTGGGCGAAAGCCGAAGAAATGGCGCAGTCGGTGGGATGCGGGATCTCAGAGCTAATTAATAAATTGATGGCCTCAATCCACTCCCGTCAGCCAACTCTCAAACTGCCAACTATTTGCGCATTAAACCTCCTCGCAAATAGTGTTGTTAATACAATTTGTAAGTTAAACTAGTTTAGTTGGAGCCGGGGTCCTTGAGGGATTCCGTTTCAATGGATGGGAGAGCGGGCTTTTTTGCGCGCTCCGCGGGGATATCAGACGGAACTTAATACTAATTGTGTTCGGAGCTAATTCCCGACCCGAAACTTCTTCCCGATATTTCGATCGATCCGGCCACTTTTCCCTATGCAGATCCATTATCAACGAAGACAACATCATCCCCTCGCTCGCTGTTTGCTCTTCCATCATCCATCCAAGAGCGTCCATCGGATCTAATCAATCAGATCAAAACGCAGTCGATCGAGAAAGCACCCCTGCGACGAACAAAGGCCATCAATAATGGCCCGCCGCCGCCGCCACCGCAGCGGGGGTGGTATCGCGTGGCGTTACGGAACCGGAAACACATCAAATCCGCTTTAAATCTATTAACGGGCCATTCGAGACCGCCACTTTCCGAAATATGGCCACGTGGATGAATGCCCCTTTGTGTTTTGATTTATGCGCTAGTTTTATCGACTTGCGCCCCCGCGGGGCTAAATTTCATAATTGTGCCGCTTTCTGAGAGCCCGGCCCGCGCTTATCACCGTCACTATTATTATTATCATTTGGTTTGCAAGTTTCTCCGCGATATATTTGCGTTCCGGTGAACCCTTTAGTTAAGTCCCGCTCGGTTTAAAAACAAAAATCGCAAATTTTTTCAACACTAATAATAATAATAATGACCGTGACAAGTGGGTTTGCAGTGGCGATAATCGAACGAAACCAAGGAGGTGTCGCGCCTGTGATTCCAGTGACCAGGAAACGTGAAGCGAACGTCACTCCAGAAGATTAAAGACCGGAAGAATCCACGTAACGACTCTGCGGCTTCAAAAAACGCGCTTTTCACGACTAGGTGTCAACTAAAGTTAATTTGTGTCCTTTGTGGTGGCGCTATTTTTACCCGCCGGATAAATAATTGTGCTCCGGTGTCTAAATATTTACCGAACGGCATCAACACTTCACCGGCGTCGGGAATCCGGACGAAATTGGCGGCCCGCGTGGGCCGAACAACGGGGGAAGGGCTGAGGACTCCCGAAAGCAATAACTGTTGAAATTCGGCCGAACGTAAAAATAGACGAGTGCTGAAACGTCGCTTTTGTGGAAAACGCAGCCTACGGAAACCCGAAAGCGATATTAATTTTTTTATGGCGCTCCGAACTGCGCAATTATGCAATTTTAAGGAATATTCGTGTTGGTGACTCCGAATCCGAAGGCAGGACGCCACCACTTTTGCTTCTGCGGGGGTCTTTGTAGCCATAAACCCTCCGCCAGCCGTAAACGTAACAAGTCTTTTTGTTTATTGGACTCGTTGCTATTTCTTTCACGGGCGCCGGAATTGATGGGAACGAGCCTGCCCACGTGGGGCATTGTCTGGCGCGTAATTACCGGTACATATAGGAGAAGCGTGGGTCCGCTAGCTGCTCCCTGCGGTACGCCGGCGACGGCTATTCGGTAAAAATAACAAACATTAACAAGCGGATTACGAAGTCCTATCTGCATTTCAACACAGCGTCTCTACATTAGAACTCGTTTTTGGCAAGGTGTTGTAAAACTGTACCAATTGCGACATTTGGTATGTTCTTATTGCACCTTAAGAAAATAAGCCCCACCCGCCCACCCCTGTCTCAATTGTGTTTTTTTTTATTCGCCGTGAGATTAGGGGCGGAGCTTACCTGCAAAATCTTTCTCGATAAGAAATTACCATATGAAACATGTTTTGTTGTTGCTGACATACGATATGATAATACTTAACACGTTTTGAACATGAAAAATTCATCACAACTTTCTTTCAACATCATTCTTAAAAACATGTTTCAGATGGTAATTTCTTGTAGAGAAATAAGGATTTTGCAATTTAACTCCGCCCCCCGGCTCACGATGAATGAAAAAACAGCATTGCAATTGAGTTGGCGGCAGATGGGCGGGGCTTACATTTTGCCTTTTGTAATGAATATACGAAGTCTTTTTTTCACAACAAGATACCTATTTAAAATTGAATTTTTTGTAGAGGACTATCGATTTTACAATTAAGCTCCGCCCCTCGGTCGAAACAACAAATGAACAATTCATAACAAGTGAGTTTGGGGCGGGTGGGTGGGGTTTATTTTTAACTTTTTTATCTTAACATATATAGTTTTCTTTCACTATGATACTTAAAAACATGTTTCACTTGGTAGTTTCTTATGGAGAAATAAGCATTTTGCACATATGCTCCACCTCTGGGCTCACAATGAATGAAAAAGGCCATCACAATTTAGATGTGGGCGGGTGGGCGGGGTTTAAAATGATATATTTGTAGAGAAGTGGGGGGGAAGAATTACTATTTTAAACAAGTTTTTAGTCTCTGATGAAGAGCTGTTCTTTATTTTTTAAAGGATTTGGAAGGATATCGGGAATCCTTGGATTTATTAAAAAAAATCGTCAAAGTCGAAAAACTGTTGAAAGATCTAAAAATGAAAATAAATGAAAAATACAAAATTCAAAATCAAAAAATTACAAACTGAAATATGGAAAAATTTCAATTTGGAAAAAAAAGGTAAAATCAGAACATTGGAACCCCAAAAAATTTAAAAAAATTAAGAAGAAAATTGACACGAAAGGTTGGAAATCGAAAAACTGAAAAATCGAAGAAAAGACTGGGAATCTGCAAATCAAAAAATTCTAAAAACTGAAATATCCAAAGGTTGTAAAATCTCAAAACTGAAAAATGTAATGATGAAAATCAAAGGGTTGCATGTCGAAAAATTGAAGAACCAAAAAATGAAAAATTGAAAAACAAAAAATCACGAAGCATTTACAAGTCGAAAAATTGTAAAAATAAACAAAATAAAAAACCGAAAGGAAAAATTTGCAAATTGAAAATTTGAAGAAAAGAAAAATTAAAGCTTCACAGAACTGAAAAATCAAAAAAGTCGGGAAATTGCTAGTCAAATTTGGACATTTCAATTCTAAAAATTGAAATATCCAAAAGTTGGAAATTCTCGAAATTGAAAAAATTAAAAACCGAAACAAAACATTGAAAATTTGAAAATGAAAAATTAAAGAATCGAAAAATTGAAAACTTGAAAGATTTTAAATCGAAAAATTGCAAAATCTAAAAACTGGAGAAGCAAAAAAAAAAAAATTGAAATCCCTCAAATCGAAAAATTGAAAAATTGAGAAAATGAAAAATCTAGAATTCATAAAGCGACAAAATTGAAAACCAAAAAACTGCAAATCCAAAAATTAAAAGCAACGAAAAATTGAAGAATAGAGAAAATGAAAAATCAAAACTTAAAAAATCATAAAATTGAAAACTCGAAAAAGTGAAAAATTTTAACTTGAAAAAAAAAAGATGAAATGAGAACATTGGAAAACGGAAAAATTGAAACAATGAAGAAAAAAAAGCCGAAAACGAAAGATTGGAAATCGTAAAACTGAAAAATCGAAAATTTAAAATTCCGGAAATTGCAAATCAAAAAATTCTGAAAACTGAAATATCCAAAAGTCGGAAAATCTCAAATACGAAAAATTTAATAAGGAAAATTAAAAATTGAAGTACCAAAAAAATGAAAAAGTCAAAAATGCAAATCTAAAAACTGAAGAAACGAAAAATGACAAAATCGGAACATTAAAAAATATAAAAATTGTAAAAATGAAGAAAATAAAAACCGAAACGAAAAATTGTAAATTGAAAATTTAAAGAAATGAAAAATATAGAATTAAAAAATGCAAAAATTGATAAGTTAAAGAATCAAAAATTGAAAACTTTCACATTGAGAGAAGAAAATTGATAAAATCAGAACATTGGAAAACCGAAAAAGTGAAAAAACAGAGAAAATAAAAAACCGAGACGAAACGTTGCAAATCGAAAAATTGAAGAAATGAAAAATTGAAAATTCGAAAAATTGAAAACTAGGGATATCAAAAAATAAAAAAATTCTAACATTTGAAAATCGAAAAATTGAAAATAAAGAAATAAAAAACCAAAACGAAAAAATTTAAATCGAAAATTCAAAGAACTGAAAAATTAAACAATTGAATCATTGAAAAATTAAAAATGGAAAACTTGAGAGATGTTAAATCGAAAAATTGCAAAATTTAAAAACTGAAGAAACAAAAGATCAATTCAGTAAGTGAAAATAAATAGAAATATAAAACCGAAATGAAAAATTGTAAACCGAAAAACTGTAAAATTAAAAATTGAAAACTCGAGAATCTCAGGTCGAAAAATTGCAAATAATTTAAAAATTGAAAAATTCAGAAGTTGGAAAATTGAAAAACAGAAAGAAAAAACTCAAATAGAAAAATTGAACAATTTCAATTTGAAGAAGATTAAAAAACGAAACGAAAAATTTCAAATTAAAAATTTGAAGAAATGAAAAATTGAAGAATCAAAAAACTGAAAAATAAAACTCGAAATCTTGAGAAATTTAACATCGAAAAATTGCAAAATCTATTAACTGTAGAAACGAAAAAAATGAAAAAATGAAATCTCGCAAAAAGAAAAATCGAAAGAATGAAAAATTGATAAATCGAGAAAATGAAAAATCTAAAAATTAAAAAAAGCAAAAATTCAGACGTTAAGAAATCAAAGAAAAATGATAAAATCAAAACATTGGAAAACGGAAAAATCGAAAAAATAAAGAAAATAAAAAGCCGAAACGAAAGGTTGCAGTCGTAAAGTAAAAAATTCTAAGTGAAGAGTATGTAATATTAATTAAGAAAAAAAAACATAAGCCCCACCCGCCCGCCCCGTCTCAGTCGTGACGATTTTTCTTTGTTCGTTGTGAACCAAGGGGGCGGAGCTTAATTGCAAAATTCCTATTTTTCTACGAGATATTACTATGTGAAACATGTTCTTACGTACAAAGAAAACTAAATGTATTAAGTAAAAAAGAAAGCCAAAAAATAAGCTCCACCCATGTCTCGATGTCAATTGTGATGAATTTTTCATTCGTTGTTAGACTTGCAAGATATAACTGATTTTGGCAAATGACATACCTTCTAAAAAAAATAGAGGGCGGTGGATGGAGCTACCTAGTAATTGCCAAGATAAGACTGATTTTGGCAAATGATAAATCTTCTAAGAAAATAGAGAGCGAGTGGGCGGAGCTAGTATTTGCTAAGAAAAGACTGATTTTGGCAAATGACATACCCTCTAAGAATACATAATAATACAATAATTTTTCGTAACTGCAAAATTCATATTTCCCTACAAAAATGTGCCACTTTAGACATGTTTTAAGGTTCTTGTTGTGAAAAAAAGACTACGTGTACTAAGAAAAAAGCAAAATGGAAGCCCCACCCACCCGCCCCCATCTCAATTGTGGCGATTTCTTTATTCGTCGTGAGTCCAGGGGCGGAGCTTAACTGCAAAATCAGTATTTCTCTACAAGAAATTACCATGTGAAACATATTTTGCTTTTGTTCCACAAAGTCTGGAGCGGGTTACCGGAAGTCTCGATTGCGGGTCCCGGAAAAGCCTCGAAGCGGCGTTTTCGATCCATCGCGAAGAACGTATAGGTTTAAATAGAGGTCATCATCGGGAACGATTATTATTAAGCCGATTTAGTCAAATCGAGTCCGGTCAAGTTGCGCCGGAATTATTTTGTACATAATTTGTATTTTGCCGTTTTTTCTTAATATATGCACTTAATTTTCTTTTTACAAGAAACTAAAAAAATGCTTAAAATGATCAATTTGTAGAAAAGTGTGAGGGATAAAATTTACCATTTTAAACATGTTTTCGGTTTCTTGTTGTAAGACAAGACTATGTGCATTATTAAGAGAAGGGCTAACAATGTACAAACGAAAAATAGAAAATAAAATTAAAAAACTAAAAATCCGAAAAATTTAAAATCCTGAAATTGTCAAAAGTTGAAAGATCAAAAAATTTACTGCAAAATTGACGAATTGAAAAACTGAAAACTCCACAGGTTGAAAAATTAAAAAATTTAAGAAAAAGGCTGAAAGATCGAAAAATTGAAAAATTTATTAATTTTTGACCATCGAAAATCATGGAAAATGTAAATGCAATTCGAAAATTCAAGAAACGAAAAATTGAAAAATCACAAATTTTAAAATATAGGAAAATTTAAAAGGGAAATCGCAAAATTGAACAGTTAAATTGAAAAAACTGAAGAAACCAAAAATTAAAAAGTTCAAAAGTTGAAAAATTGTATAAACAAAAAACTGATGAATCGAAAAACTGAAAAATTTTACAATTGATATCGAAAAATTATAGTAACATATACAAATTAAAAAACTGAGACATACAAAAAAATTAAATATCACAGTTGGAAAATTGAAAATTCCATAAATTGAAGAAAAATTCTAAACTAAAAATTTTAAAAATTTTAAAAAATGAAAAATTGAAACATTCAGAAACCAAAGAGTTGAAAAATGGAAAACTTGACGTAAGGAACTTGAAAAATTTGAAGTCGAAAAGTAGAAAAATTGCAAATCGATAAATCAGAAACGAGAAATCGCAAAAAACAGAAATTTTGTAAAACTTTAAAAGTCAACAATTATTAGTAAAAATTTTTAAAAACCAAAAATTCTAAAAACTGTAAAAACGAAAAATTAACTGCAAAATTGACGAATTGGAAAACTGAAAATTCGAATATTCTACGAACTAAAAATCGAAGAAAAATGGAATCTTGAAAAATTGCAACTCAAAAATTGAAAAATTGAACAACTTATGAATTTTTAAACATCGAAAATCATAGAAAATTTAAACGCAATTTGAAAATTTGAAGAAATGAAAAATTGAAAAATCAATAATTTAAAAATATAGGAAAATTTAAAAGGAAAATTGTAAAATTGAAAATTACAATTGAAGAAACTGAAGAAACAAAAACCGAAAAATTCAAAAGTTGAAAAATTGTATAAATAAAAAACTGATGGCTATAAAATTTGAAAAATATCGAAAAATTATCAGCATATACCAATTAAAAAGCTGAAAAATAAAAAAAATTAAATATGTATCACAGTAGGAAAATTGAAAAATCTATAAATTGAAAAATTGTAAAATACAAAATGTTTCAAAAATGAAAAACTGAATCTAAAGAGTTGAAAGATCGAAATTTTGAAAAATTTCAGAAAATTTAAACGGAATTCGAAAAATTGGAGACATGAAAAATTGAAACATCAAAAATTTTTAAAATATGTATAGGAAAATTTAAAAAGGAAATCGTAAAATTGAAAAGTCGAATTGAAGAAACTGGTAAAACGAAAAATTGAAAATTCAAAAATTGAAACAAAAACTGGTAGAACCAAAATCTGAAAAATTTTACAACTGAATATCGAAAAATTATAACAAAATATTAATATTGAAAAACTAAAATAGTAAAAATCAAAAATTTCCCACCAATTTTTAACAAAATTTTCGAAATTTCACTTAATACATTTTCTTGTAGATTTCGGGCCGCAGAAGTCATATCCGTTTTCATTTCTTCGATAACTCCAATGGCTTTTTCCAGAATCGTCCTTTGAAATATTCGAAAATATGCAAAATAACCCCAATTTCCCACCAATTTTCAACAAAATTTTCGAAATATATTTTTAAAAGGGAAATCGTAAAATTGAAAAGTCGAATTGAGGAAACTAGAGAAACAAAAAATTTAAAAATTCAAAAGTTGAGAAATTGAAGAAACAAAAAAATGGTAGATCCAAAAATTGAAAAATGTTACAATTGAATATCGAAAAATTATAATAAAATATAAATATTGAAAAACTAAAAATAGTAAAATTCAAAAATTTGAAATAATTAAAAATTAAATATCCAGAAACTGAGAAAAATCGAAAAAATGAGAAACCAAAGACTTTAAAATATCAAAAAATTAAAAAATTGGAAAGTTGCAAATCGTTGGATCAAGAATGAAAAATCGTAAAATTGGGAACTCGAAAAACAGAAATTTTATAAAATTTTAGATAATAAGCGTAATTTAATTGCAAAATCGTATTTGTCCACGAAAAATTACATCTGAAACCTGTTCTTAATTAATCGTATTATTAAAAAAAACGATATGTATTAAGTAAAAAAGAAAACCAAAGATAATTAAGCTCCACCCATCCGTTTCGATTTCAATAGTGATGAAATTTTCATTGGTTGTCAAACCGTGAGGCGGAGCGTAATTGCAAAATCCATATTTCCCTACAAAAATTCACCCACAATTCAATAACAACTTTGTAAAGAATCATGGAATAGGCTTTACAGGATTTTTTTACAGAGAATTAAAAATAATTAGTGTTAAACAGATTTATTTAAGTCTCTAAGGAGGAGGTTTGTCTAAATAACTTTCATATATTTTTTTACAGTAATTATTATATGGCGCCTTTTTGCAATTCGCATTTTTTTTAGTTTTCAATTTTAAATTTTCCAAATTTCAGATTTTTCAACTGGTGGTCGGCAACCACCCATGCAGCACAAAGAAGCCGATTCCACAATTTAGTTCTAGAACAAAATTTCTCGAGTTGTTCACCTCCGTTGGGAATTTTTTAGGCTTATAAATGCATCACAAGAAAACTGACACTTTTCTTCGAACCAGATCAGACGCAGCCTTAACCGCTTGACGTTCGACGCGTTCAGACGCCGCCCCCACCCACCCCCGATTGCCGAACTTCCTCATCCACATTTATTTTTTGGCGGCGCGTTCGTCCGCCCGCCGTAAAAAAGTGTCGTTACCGATGCCGGGAATCATCATAAAATATCTGTCCTAGCAGAAAAAGTCGCGACGAAAAGACAGGGATTTGTTTGGAAAAAATCCCGACATTACTACTTTCTTTTAGTCGATGTGATAGATTATATTGGGGGCATTAAACTTGTCTGCATCGAACTGTGCGTCGTTTATCACAATTTCAACGCGAATACCGAAGTGTTATGAATGCACGACAGCTTGAATAAATAAATAGTTCGGGTGCAATCGACGAGATACGCTCTTTGTTCCGCGTTACGTAACAGGTTAAGATTGAAAATTTCATGAAAAATATTAAAGTTTCGTAATTACGGGTCTTAATGGAAGGAGAAGCTTTGTGAAAGTTAATATTCGTGTAAAGTTTGGATATTGCGCTTCGGCTAATTTTAAAAAGTGCTGATTCTGGGGTGGGATATTTCGCTCAGGGTGGGTAGAAGCGGCGCTTCTTACACCGTTTCCGTCTAAAAGCCTATTCTTTCTGTTAAATGGGTATCAATGTGGTATCAAAGCCGGCTGATACACCTCCAGACAGTGAAAAGTGCACCAACGTCGATTTTATTCGACTGGAAATTCAATCCTTCAAGATAAATTATAAAAGGAACGCGATAAGGACGAAAGACCTTCAGCTCCGTCGCCACTTTTTCCCATGATCCAGAACAGTTTTAAATTACGGTAATTGCAGAGCTCTTTTTTAATCGGTCACGTCTCGAGTGGGAGGACCCGGCCTTATCAGACCCATCGCCTCTTATCAATTTCCACTGATAGTCGCCGAGCCACCAATTAGACCTCACTTCTAATATTTCTATTTAGTCAAATCTCGTAGGCTGTCTCGTTAAAACGCCGCCTCCACTCACACATTCACGCGTTTCCCAACTCGCTGTTAAATGGGTTGTAGCGTAGAATGGAAGCGATAAAAACGTAATTAATTATAATTTTTTGGAGCGTTGAAGATGACAGGCCGAGACATCTGACACACTGCATCTGCAACGACTATCAATCTTGGTTAATTATTCATCGCGGGTGCTTGGCTAGACGCTAGTATTAATAGCGACCATCGTTACCGGAATTTCTACTAACGCCACTCGCAAGAGAAAAAAGTGCGCGAACAATGCCCCTCGAACCTGGCCGGCCACCCATCAAGACTGGGTAGTCTCGGGTGCTCGGTAACTCCTCCATTCACAATTCCCAGATGAAGATTACGAAGTTTTAAATAACATTAGCTCATAATGGAAGTTGAACCGCACGCACGCACTGCAGAGGATTCGTTGGGAGATTAAGAGCGGACGTTAATGACGTAGACTTGGGGGTCATGTGAAATCGGCCCGTATCACAATCAATACTATTATTATTATTGAAAGAAAACGGCGTCAAGTGGATGCGGCGTGCGGGTGTTTATTACGTTCATTATTATTACTATTGGTTTTTTTAGCCACAATTTTTTTTCTAGTATTTCAAAAATAAACGTGAAAAATTTATTGTTTTTCTTATCTTGCTGGATAATCGCTGCTCCCATAATTAAACTGTGAGATTCAAGACACTACAGAGACAGACTCGAATCTTGTCTCTGTAGAGTACGCAAAACTGATGCCGTTTAATATGTAGGCTGTCCGTAATGCACCCATAACAGCATATTGAAAAAAAAAAATTTTTCGATTTAGAACTGTTCCGAGTTTTCAACCTGCATTATTCAATTTTTCGATGTGTAATAATATTTCGATTTTACAATTTTTCGTTTTTCCAATTTCTCTAATTTTCCTATTCTCGCTTTTTTATTTTTCCTTTCGACAATATTTCGATTTACAATTTTTTGAGTATCTAGTTTTAAATTCGTTACAACACCCTTTAGATTGTAGTTTCCATAATATTTCTATTCAAATATGTAATTTTTCGATCAATTTTTCTTTTTTTTATCTTCTCAAATTTTCCGATTCTCGATTTTTAGTTTCTCCTTTTTACGATATTTCAATTTGCTATTTCTCCAGTTCTCAGTTTTAAATTTTCAAATTTTTCGGTTTTTCCACTTTTTCTGGATTCCAAAATTCTTCCATTTTTGAATTTCTCGATTTTCAAATTTTTAAGTTTCTCGATTTTTCAGTTTTTCGTGTCTTCAATTTTTCGATTGGCAATTTTTTGAGTTTTCGTTTTTGAATTTTTCGATTTTTTAAAATTTTTCGTTACTCCTTGTTCTAGGAATTCCAAAATTATTCATCTTTGAATTTTTCTTATTTTCAATTTCACGATTTGCAATTTTTTTGAAACTCCAATTTTAAAATTTTTAATTTTCCGATTTTTAATTTTTGTGCTTTTCGATTTTTCAATTTTTCGTCTCTTCAAATTTTCGATTTGCAATTTTTTTGAGTTCTTGTTTTTAAATTGTCCAATTTTTAGTTTTCAATTTTTCGTTACTCCTTGTCCTAGATTTGCGAATTTTTGAAATTCAAAATTTAAAAATTTTGAATTTTTCGATTTGCATCTTTTTGAGTTTTCGTTTTTAAATTTTTGAATTTTAAGAGTTTTCAATTTTTTAATCTGTTATTTTTCCATCAATTGTTCGTTTTGTTTTATCTTCTCGAATTTTCCGATTCTCGATTTTTAATTTTTCCTTTATACGATATTTCGATTTGTAATTTTTCCATTTTTCGGTTTTTAAACTTTTTCCGGATTCCAAAATTCTCCCATTTTTGAATTTCTTGATTTTCAAATTTTTTAATTTCTCGATTTTTCAGTTTTTCGATTTACAATTTTTTGAGTTTTCAGTTTTATATCTTTGAATTTTTCGATTTTCAATTTTAATTTTTCTTTTCTACAATATTTCAATTTGCAATTTTTTTAGTTTTAAATTTTTTAATCTGTAATTTTTCGATCAATTTTTTGCTTTTATTTTCTCGAATTTTCCAATTCTCAATTTTTAATTTTTCCTGTCTACGATAATTCAATTTGCAATTTTTAGTTTTCAGTTTTAAATTTTCGATTTTTTCGGTTTTTAAACTTTTTCTGGATTCCAAAATTCTTATATTAATTTTTCGATTTGCAACTTTTTGAAATTCCAATTTTAAAATTTTGAATTATTCGGTTTTCAAATTTTTGAGTTTCTCGATTTTTCAGTTTTTTGTCTCCTCAATTTAGCGAATTACAATTTTCTGAGTTTTCAGTTTAAATTTTCGAATTTTTCGATTCTCAATTTTTCATTTTTCCTATCTACAATATTTCAACTTGCAATTTTTCTAGTTTTCAGTTTTAAATTTTTCAAAGTTTTCGATTTTTCAACGTTTGAACTTCTCGAGTTTTTAATTTTTCATTACTTCGTGTTGTAGATTTGCATTTTCTGGATTCCAAAATTATTCTTTTTTGAATTTTACGATGTCTAATTTTTGAATTTTTGAATTTTTCGATTTTTTTGAATTTGTGGTTACTCCTTGTTCTAGGAATTTCAAAATTATTCCTCTTTGAATTTTTTGGTTTTTCAATTTTACGATTTGCAATTTTTTTGAAATTCCAATCTTAAAATTTTGAATTTTTCGATTTTTAATTTTTCAGTTTTTCGTCTCTTCAAACAATCGATTCGCAATTTTTTTGAGTTCTCGTTTTTAAATTGTCAAATTTTTAGTTTTCAATTTTTGTTACTCCTAGATTTGCGTGCGAATTCTTGAAATTCAAAATTTAAAAATTTAAAAATTGTGAATTTTTCGATTTGCATCGTTTTGAGATTTCGTTTTTAAATTTTTGAATTTTTTGAGTTTTCAATTTTTTAATCTGTTATTTTTCCATCAATTGTTCGTTTTGTTTTATCTTCTCGAATTTTGCGATTTTCGATTTTTAATTTTTCCTTTCTACGATATTTCAATTTGTAATTTTTCCAGTTTTCAGTTTTAAATTCTCTTGTCTACAATATTTCAATTTGCAATTTTTTTAGTTTTAAATTTTTTAATCTGTAATTTTTCGATCAATTTTTCGCTTTTATTTTCTCGAATTTGCCAATTCTCAATTTTTAATTTTTCCTGTCTACGATATTTCAATTTGTAATTTTTATAGTTTTCGGTTTTAAATTTTCGATTTTTTCGGTTTTTAAACTTTTTTTGGATTCCAAAATTCTTACATTATTTAATTTTGCAATTTGCAACTTTTTGAAATTCCAATTTTAAAATTTTGAATTATTCGGTTTTCAAATTTTTGAGTTTCTCGATTTTTCAGTTTTTCGTCTCCTCAATTTTCGAATTACAATTTTTTGTTTTCAGTTTTCAATTTTTGAATTTTTCGATTCTTAATTTTTAATTTTTCCTTTCTACAATATTTCAATTTGCAATTTTTTTAGTTCCCAGTTTTAAATTCGCCAATTTCTCGATTTTTCAACTTTTGAATTTTTCGAGTTTTCAATTTTTCGTTACTTTGTGTTCTAAATTTGCAATTTCGGGATTCCAAAGTCCTTTGAATTTTTCGGTTTTTCAATTTTACGATTTCCAATTTTTTTAAATCCCAATTTTAAAATTTTTGAGTTTTTCGATTTTTCCATTTTTCGTCTCTTCAATTTTTCGATTGGTAATTTTTTGTTTTCGTTTTTAAATTTTTGAATTTTTCGAGTTTTCAACTTTTCAGTTTTTCGTTTCACCTTTTCTATTTACAATTTCTAAGTTTCATGTTTCCAATTTTTCAATTATTCCATTTTTCGATTCCTAACTTCGACTTTGTCATCTTCTGAAGTTTTCAATTTTTTAATCTGTAATTTTTCGATCAATTTTTCGTTTTTTTATCTTCTGTTTTCCAATTCTCCATTTTTAATTTTTCCTTTCTACGATATTTCAATTTGGAATTTTCTAGTTTCCAGTTTTCGAATTTTTCGGTTTTTTAACTTTTTCTGGATTCCAAAATTCTTCAATTTTTGAATTTTTCGATTTTCAAATTTTTTCTTTTCTCGATTTTTCAGTTTTTCGTCTCTTCAATTTTTCGATTTACAATTTTTTCAGTTTTCAGTTTTATATTTTTAAATTTTTCGTTACTCCGTGTTCTCTTGATTTGTAATTTCTGGATTCCAAAATTCTTCCTTTTTGAATTTTTCGGTTTTTCAATTTTTTGAAACTCCAATTTTAATTTTTTTTTTTAATCTTTCGATTTGCAATTTTTCGATTTTTCCACTTTAGAATTTTTCAATTTTTCGTTCCTTCACTTATCCGATTCGCAATTTTTTGAGTTTTCTTTTTTAAATATTTGAAATTTTTTACTTTTCAACTTAATTTTTCAATTTTCGTTTTTTGTTTTTTTTTTCAATTTTTTGTTTTTTTTTCTCGAATTTTGCGATTCTCGATTTTTAATTTTTCCTTTCTACGATATTTCACTTCGCAATTTTTAGAGTTTGAGTTTTAAATTTTCGAATTTTTAGTTTTTCAACATTTCCTAAATTCCAAAATTTTTCCATTTTTGAATTTTTCGATTTGCAAATTTTTTAGTTTCTCGATTTACAGTTTTTGAATTTTCAGTTTTATATTTTTGAATTTTCGATTCTAAATTTTTATTTTTTCCTTTCTACAATATTTCAATTTACAATTTTTTTAGTTTTCGTTTTCAATTTTCGAATTTTTCGATTTTTCGATTTTTGAATTTTCGAGTTTTGTATTTTTCGTTTCTCCGTGTTCTACATTGGAATTCCAAAATTCTTTCTTTTTGAATTCAATTCCAATTTTAAAATTTTGAATTTTTCGATTTGCAATTTTTTGAGTTTTCACTTTTGAATTTTTGAATTTTTCGAGTTTTCAACTTTTCATTTTTTCGTGTCACCTCTTCAATTTGCAATTTCAAGATTTCATATTTCTTATTTTTCAATTATTCCATTTTTCATTTAGTAAGTTTTCGATTTTTCATCTCCTGGATTTTTCAGTTTTCGATCTGCAATTTTTCGATTTTGATTTTACAATTTTTTATTTTTTCAATTTCTCGAATTTCCAATTTTTAATTTTTCTTTTCTACAATATTCCAATTTGCAATTTTTTTAGAATACGGTTTTAAATTTTTTCTAGATTTGCAAATTCTGGACTCCACAATTCTTTTATTTTTGAATTTTGAAATTTCAATTTTAAAAATTATAATTTTTCGATTCTGCCATTTTTCGTCTCTTCATTTTTTCGATTTACAATTTCGTGAGTTTTGAATTTTATATTTTTGAATTTTTCTAATTTTCAACTTTCCATTTTTTTGTTTCACCATTTCCATTTGCAATTTCTAGATTTTATCATTTTTCCTATTTTTCAATTATCCCATTTTCGATTAGCAAATTTTCGAGTTTTCAGCTTTTGAATTTTTCCATTTTTCGATACATAATTTTTGGATTTTACGATATTTTTCCAATTTTTCAAATTTTCAGATTTTCGATTTTTACTTTTTGGTTTCTTCAATTTATCGATTTTAAATTTTTTGAGCTTCCAGTTTTAAATTTTTAATTTTTCGATTTTTCAATATTTCGTTACACCTTTTGGACTGCTCTATTGGTTTTTATTATTTTTGGATTTTTCAGTTCTTCCATATTTTAGTTTTTCGTCGTTTCAGTTCGATTTTCAACTTTTAGATTTTTTATTTTTTGATTTTTCAGTTTTTCGAAAAAACACTTCGAAAACAGGAGAGCAACATGAAAAAAATTCCTGCTTTAAAATTTTTCAAAATTTTGACTTGGACAATTCTCGTCTTTTCGTCCAAAAATTCAAAAATTCAAAATTGATTAAGTGAAAATTCGATATTAACGAAAATTGAAATATCTCAAATTGATAAGTCGAAAACTGCAAAACTGAAAAACCAAAAAATCAAAAAATTGTCAAACCGCCAAAGAGTAAAATTAAAAAATCGAAAAATCCAATAAACTAGCAAAAGTTGAAAAATTAGGTAAATACTGCCAACCGAAAAACTGAAGAAACGATAAAATAAAATATAGGAAGCTAAAATGATGGTCTGAAAGAATGTGACCGTTTTTCATGTACTCGTTACTGGAGACGCGGGCATCCGATTCCCAGAGGCGCACTCACGTGCGCGTTTATCACGGTCATTATTATTATTATCTTTGTTGTGCGTCGGGCGATTGCGACCATTCTTGGCACGCTGGTTGCAGGGTACACGAACAGTTCGCCTCGGGACGCGCGCCCCCATAGCACCACCCCGAACCACTTTATCACGGTCATTATTATTATTATCGGCGTCTGTAAAACCTGCCCCGATTTAAAAATCGCACGAGCCCATTAGCACACCAGTCGGCGCCATTTCGAAAAACCTGCAACCCTTTGAAAAAGTCGCCCTTCAAAGGCATTAAATTCATTATTCATATAAATCCAGTCGTGTTTGTGCATCCGCGTTTAATTAAACGATAAAGCAAAGTCGGAGGAAGGTACGATCGGGATTTTTTCGCGTTTTTTTTTTTCGGTAATTCGCGCTAAAACGATGCGGCAGTCTGCGAGGGCTCACATAAATTTGAATAGATTTTCGAGAATCGAAGGGTGTAATCATCGCGTTTAAGCGCAAATTTAAATATAATTATTTAGAGTGCATTCGGGGACCGGAGTTTGGCTGCAGCGGATCGATGCGCTAATTGTGCGAATTAAGCTCTAAACTGGATTTTAAAACGCGATAAGGAAGACGTTAGAAAGTCGTCGGGAAACTATTTAAAAAAAAAAGTGGCTCGAATGTGCCCATCGCGACAACTTCATCCCATTCATCTATCAGCCTCATTGAAATTCATCGGCGTTTAATCGTCTCCGAACAATGATAAAGGAGTGTCACTAACGAACCCGTATCTCGTTCGATAATGACACCGATCGCAATCTCCGGATTTTATTGCAGATCCCTGTTTAGGAATTTAGATGCGTTCGTTTAACGAGATGCAAATATCCAGGCTGATCCCGGAATTACACACACACGCGAGCCAGAAGGCCTCCGACGTTATTAGCTCGAAACGGGATTTTCGATATCGCTCAAAAGACACCATCGCCGGCGCTACGAAATAATCGGGGACTTTAATGAAGCAGAAGTGACTCGACTAGAAAGCTGTCCGGGTTTTTTTTTTACGTTATTTATTTCCGAGATACGTATCGACATCATTCGCTTGTTGTGTGTTTGAGATAATTGATCGATTTTGTCAATATCAGATTGAGTACAACAATGCAACATGTTGAAAGTCGATTCGGAGAAGGATTTGGCCGTAATTGGGACAGAGCACTCTTTCTGTGATCCTTCGACGTCCTCATGCCGAGAAGGTGGAAAAATGCGCATTATGAAACGAGAAAGTTATAGTTAAAAACTATTCTTAACTATCAAAGCTCTAAACACCAAAAGGAACACCACAAATCGATACTTGACAATCTCAAGTGATGATATTCCTAATATTAACTATCATTGATAGTTAGCAGATTATCAATTATAGTTAGTGAATAATAACTACAACTGGAGAACTCCACCAATAAATATTCAAAGCTAAAATAACGTCAATTTAGTATTTGCCTTTTTTTAATATACGTAGTCTTCTTTTCACAAAAAAAAAACGTGAAAATTCAATAAATCGAAAAATTTGAAATTGAAAACTAGAAAAATTGCAGAATTGAGAAATCAAAAAATTGAAATTTTTGTAGAATTTTAAAAGTTAATACTTCGTTATTAGCATTAAAAATTTAAAAATAAAATTAAAAACCGGGAAAGTAGACTCTGAAACACTGAAATTACCAAACATTAAAAATCAAAAAATTTAAATTCGTGAAATCGAAAACTGCAAAATCTAAAAATTTACTACACAATTAACGAAATGAAAAATTGAAAATTTAAAACTCTAGGAACTTAAAATCGAAAAAAATTGTAAAATTGAAATCTCGAAAAATAAAAAACTTCATAAGCTGAAAACTTGAAGCAAAAGACTGAACTGTCGAAAAATTAAAAACCGAAAAACTGAAAATTTCAAAAGTTCAAAACTAGAAAATTTAATTAATGGCAATTCGAAAAACTGAAGCAACGAAACATTAAAAAATTAGAAATTTAAGAATATAGGAAGGTCTAAAATAAAAACCGTAAAATTGAAAACTCCAAAAACTGAAGAAAATGCAGGAACAAAAAAGCAGTAAATTCAAAAATTGAAAAATTTTACAATTGATATTGATTAAGTTATAAAAGCTGAAAAACTAAAACCCCCAAAATTTAAATATTGAAGACTGAAAAATCTGTAAATTGAAAAATTGGAAAACTGAAAAAGTTGAAATTGAAAAGTGGAGAAACTGCAAATCGAAAACTAGAAACGAAAAATTGCGAAATCCAAAAATTTACTGCAAAATTAACGAAATGAAAAATTGAAAATTTAAAAACCTACGAACTGAAAATCGAAAAAAAATTTGTAAAATTGAAATCTCGAAAAATAAAAAACTTCATAAGCTGAAAACTTGAAGCAAAAGACTGAACTGTCGAAAAATTACAACAAAATATAAAAATTGAAAAGTTATAGATCGAAATATTGAAAAGTTAAAAACCGAAAAACTGAAAATTTCAAAAGTTCAAAACTAGAAAATTTAATTAATGGCAATTCGAAAAACTGAAGCAACGAAAAATTAAAAAAATAGAAATTTCAGAATATAGGAAGGTCTAAAATAAAAACCGCAAAGTTGAAAACTCCAAAAATTGAGAAAAATGCAAAAACAAAAAAGCAGTAAATTCAAAAATTGAAAAATTTTACAATTGATATTGATTAAATTATAAAAGTTGAAAAACTAAAACCCGAAAATTTAAATATTTAAGACTGAAAAATCTGTAAATTGAAAAATTGGAAAACTGAAAAAGTTGAAAATGAAAAGTGGAGAAACTGCAAATCGATAAACCAGAAACGAAAAATTGCGAAATCAAAAAATGGAAATTTTGTAAAATTCGGAAAGTTTATGACAAAATTATTACCATTAACAAAAGTTGAAAAATCTAAAAATTAAAAATCGAGAAACTAGAAATCGAAAAATTGTAAAAACGGAAAAATGTGTTTTAAAAAAAATTAAAAATTATTCAATTGAAAACTTCAAAAATTCACAGCTGAAAATTTAAAAAAATTTAGGAACTCAAAATTGAGAAGAAAAATCATAAAATTTAAACTGAGAAACTGAAAATTTCAAGTTCAAAAGTAAAAAACTTAATTGCAACTAGAAAAATTAAAGAAATGAAAAATTGAGAAATCAAAAATAATAAAACCGAAGAAACAAAAAATTAAATTCAAAAAACTGAAAAATTCAAATTTAGAAAAATCGAAAATTGAGACAAAAAACTTAAAAATTTTACAATTGAATATATGTAGAACAATTATAATAAAATGTAAAAACTGAAAAACTAAACATGTGAAATGGACAACTAGAAAATTTGCAAATCGATAAATCGGAAACGAAAAATCGCAGAATTGAGAAATCAAAAAATTGAAATTTTGTAGAATTTTAATAATAATAATAATAATTGATTTATTAACGGATTCACCATTACACAACATGTACGTAGTTACATTTTCAGTGCTATACGCACTGAGCGTTTAAATACAAAACTAGACACATTAAAAAGGCTAATGTCACGGCGGTATTTATTTGCTAAGTTCGACAGTCTAGGAACGACAGAGTTTGATGAATAATTTGTGCGATGAAATGGCACATCAAATAGAATCGGGTTTCTGACGTTCCGAGCTGGAACATGAAAATTAAACAAAGAACAAAGATTGGTACAATTACACATATTATTTAAAATCTTGAACATAAAATAGAGGTCGAAATAAGTTCTACAGATTCTAAAAGAGCCAAACCAAAGAATTGTAGGAGATTGACGTAGTTGTTTGATTTAAAGTCAACATTAAATTTAAAACATAAAAATTTTATAAAACGACTCTGTATCTTCTCAAGTCTTTGGATCTTAACTAAATGATAAGGAGACCAAATTACTGTGCAATATTCTAACACGGAGCGCACAAGAGAGCAATACAAAATTATAAAGGTCCTAAGATTATAAAAGATAGTGCCCTGTCGAATAAGAAAACCGAGCAATTTATTTGCTTTATTGGCAATATTGTCAATATGGATATTGAAGTCCAATTTGGAGGAAAACGTTACGCCTAAGTCATTTACTGAAAGGGTAGTTTCTAGTTTCCGATCTTTTATAAAATATGTTGGAGGATCTAATAATTTTTTCGACGAAAATCTAATGGCTTTACATTTCTCAATATTTAATTCCAATTTATTAGAATCACACCATTCTACAAATTTCCCAAGGTCCTCTTGAAGTAATATAACATCAGTTGAGTTACGAATACGACAAAAAAGTTTCAAGTCATCTGCGAAAAGTAAAAATCTACAATGTTTAAAAACCGAGTTTACGTCATTAATAAAAACCAAAAATAGTAGCGGACCGATATGTGATCCTTGTGGCACTCCAGAAGTTACTTCAATAAAACATGATCTATTATTGGATATTTTTACTCTTTGCAAGCGACCTGTCAGATACGAGTTTATCCAAGATAATATGGGGTTACGTATACCTAAGTTATTTAATTTATTGACTAATAGCTGAATATTGACCCTATCAAAAGCTTTTTTTATATCTGTGTAAATACAGTCAACTGCGTAACCATTTTCAACATTTTTGAACAAGTAATCCGTAAAGATTGTGAGGTTAGTATTAGTGGATTTACCAGCCATGAAACCATGTTGTTCCTTTATTATTGTACCTTTAATACAAGAGTATAACCTATCGGTAACGATAGAATCAAATAATTTAGATAAGGCAGGCAATATACTAATACCTCTATAATTGTTCACTTGACTTTTACTTCCGCTTTTGTGAATTGGTACTACATCGGAGATTTTCCAGGCTTCAGGAAAAATACCTAAATGTAACGACTTATTGAAGATAATTTTTAGCGGAAAAGATAGCGAGAACGCGCACATCTTCACAAATGCGGGAGGAATGCCATCGGAACCAGGACTCCAATTTAGGTCAAGATTTGATATACCTTTGGTAATCTCCTCAACAGATATCTCTAGTTCATTAATTTGTGCATCAATGGATGGACAGGCTTTTGTATTACCAGATGGGAAATTTACTAGGTTGTCAGAATGACTGTATACAGATTTAAAATATTCAGCAAAAAGATTACAAATGTCAGAAAGATTGTCAGCCTTTTTATCAGCATGAAATAAAACTTTGGGCAAACTACTACTTTTGCCTCTCTTAGTGTTTACAAAGGACCAGAACGATTTTACATCATTCTGAATATTTTGCTCCACGTTGTCGATGTGGGACCTTTTGCATTTAGTTATGGCTCCCTTACACTCCCGTCTTAGATTACAAAAATTTAAATAGTCATTTACGCACCCAGTTTGTTTGTATTTCTTATGAGCTAATTTTTTATCTTTAATAAGGAGTTTTGTTTTCTGGTCAAACCACGAAGGATAAGTATTGAAATAAGGCCTATATTTAGGTATGAACAACTCAACTGCAGTAGACATTATATCGTAGAAAGCATTAAGACACACATCAATGCACTGAAAGTCACAAAGAAATACCCAATTTATACTATTAAAAAAAGAGTTAATATCACCATAGTCAGCTTTACGAAAATTTAGCGAATCAGTTGGACTATTACAGCAATTAGGTGAGGACTCTAAGTTCAAAATACTAATCCCTAATGCAGGATGATATACATCACAGGGTAACAAAGGATCGGTAGTATTCACAGTTACTGTATCGAAATTGCAAAAAACTAAGTCTAAAATAGATCCGATAGAATTTGGACATGAATTAAATTGGTTAAAACCACATAACATGTAATGGTCACTAACCATTTGTTCACGAAGGTCATTGCTGCAAACAGGAGATAGACCAACACAGTCCTCGTCCGGTACCCATGAAATGTTTGGCAGATTGAAATCCCCTATTACACAAATACGCGTATCAGCATATTCTTGAGAGATGGATTCAAGGAATGAACAATGTTCATTATATACTTCCGGCGATGAGTTAGGGGGCAGATATATTGCACAGAGGATTAGATTTTCATCATTACAACTAATATTCACCCAGAGTTCTTCGCGCCTTCCGGTATCAATATCCAGTTGGACTGAGTCAAAATTTTTGAGGACTGCAATGAGTACCCCACCTCCACGAGATTTGGAACTTGTCGCCGAGCATCTGTCACATCTGTAAACCGTGTAACGTTTGTCAATAAATTCCGCATTGAAGATACCATCCATCAACCAGGTTTCGGTCAACACAATAACTGGATAGTCCTCGTTTAGGATACTTTCGTGTAATTTGTCTAGCTTCGTACGAAGACCTCTTATATTTTGATAAAAAATAGGCAGGGGACTTACGATACGGTGGGTGCTTCGTTTTTTGAGTTTTTTGAAGATGATAGGTTGCCCGCTGAGTACGAGGGTTTGGTAAAATATTTTCTCACAGCTACTCCTTTAGGCCAAAATTTAGGATCAAGGAGGTTTTTAAAGTACACCGAATCCAGCGTAATTTTATAAGAACTATAATTCTCAGGATGGCGAGATTGTAGTTTGGTCAATTTTATTTTCGGTGGTATATTTTCCTTTATGATTGCTTGGGATATCATGGTATTTTCAATATATTTCAAAACATCATCTTCTGTTTTTATTGGATTCACACGAGTTAAGTGAATGGATGAGTGCCTTATTATTCTAGAGATAGCAAAGCTATCCCCTTCTTCATTAGTACTATCTGCATGCGATCCGTTTCCAATGATGAGAAGACTGCGTTTTTTAGGGGGAGTCTTAACGGATTTACTTTTGTTTACATTTCCGTTCTGAACGGTGTTGTCAGTAGTTTTTCCTTCTTTGGGAACCGGCTTAATATCGATATTTTGAGGTTGTATGTTATCAGATTCGTCTCTTTTTGTTATGATTTCTTCTTGAGATGAGACTGACGTTTCTTTAATTGGTTGTTTTAACAGTGCGATGTGGTCATTAAGTAATTTTACTTGATCTCGCAATTCGGCGATTACATGGTCTTTCTGCTTAAGGATATATGTAAAGATGGATAAATCTACCTTCTTTTCAGGGCCACTTAATTGTTCCACGGCGTCAAAAAATGCTGCGTCGTCGTCGACTATTGGAATTCTTTCACAACAGATTAACTTTGCACTATCCAAAAGTTTTATATTGTTAATCAATTTAGCACAACTTTGGTGATATGCACTGTCACAATTCACACATTTTACCGCTGTTACGACCTTATTTTTGCACTTTCTGCAGAACAAACTCGTCGCAGATATACTCTCACCGCCCGCCATTTTGTGATTTGAGTAAATTTAAAAGTTAAGTTCGTTATTAGCATTAAAAATTTAAAAATAAAATTTAAAATCGGGAAAATAGACTCTGAAACACTGAAATTACCAAACATTAAAAATCAAAAAATTTAAATTCGTGAAATCGAAAACTGCAAAATCCAAAAATTTACTGCAAAATTAACGAAATGAAAAATTGAAAATTTAAAAATCTAGGAACTGAAAATCGAAAAAAAATTGTAAAATTGAAATCTCGTAAAATAAAAAACTTCATAAGCTGAAAACTTGAAGCAAAAGACTGAACTGTCGAAAAATTATAATAAAATATATAAATTGAAAAATTTAAAAACCGGAAAACTGAAAATTTCAAAAGTTCAAAACTAGAAAATTTAATTAATGGCAATTCGAAAAACTGAAGGAACGAAAAATTAAAAAATTATAAATTTAAGAATATAGGAAGGTCTAAAATAAAAACCGTAAAGTTGAAAACTCCAAAAATTGAGGAAAATGCAGAAACACAAAAGCAGTAAATTCAAAAATTGAAAAATTTTACAATTATTATTGATTAAATTATAAAAACTGAAAAACTAAAAACCGAAAATTTAAAGAATTTAAGACTGAAAAATCTGTAAATTGAAAAATTGGAAAACTGAAAAAGTAGAAATTGAAAAGTGGAGAAACTGCAAATCGATAAACCAGAAACGAAAAATTGCGAAATCAAAAAATGGAAATTTTGTAAAATTCTGAAAGTTTATGACAAAATTATTACCACTAACAAAAGTTGAATATTCTAAAAATCAAAAATCGAAAAACTAGAAATCGAAAGATTGAATTACCAAACAGAATTCGAAAAAAAAGTAAAAACGGAAAAATGAGAAAAAAAAATAAAAATTACTCAATTGAAAACTTCAAAAATTGAACGGCTGAAAATTTAAGAGTTTAGGAACTCAAAATCGAGAAGAAAAATTATAAAATTTAAACTGAGAAACTGAAAAGTTCAAAAATAAAAAACTTAATTGCAACTCGAAAAATTAAAGAAATGAAAAATTGAAAAATCAAAAATAATAAAACCGAAGAAACAAAAAATTAAATTCGAAAAACTGAAAAATTCAAATTTTGAAAAATCGAAAAATTGAGACAAAAAAACTGGAAGATTTTGATTGAAAAATTTTACAATTGAATATATGTAGAACAATTATAATAAAATGTAAAAACTGAAAAAGTAAACATGTGAAATTGAGAACTAGAAAAATTGCAAATCGATAAATCATTATTTAGAGAAATAAGGATTTTTCAATTACGCTCCGCCCCCTTGCCTCACGATGAATAAAAAAATCATCACAATTGAGATAGGGTGGGTGGGCGGGGTTTAGTATTTCCCTTTTTGTTTTTTTAATATACGTAGTCTTCTTTTCACAACAAAAAAAATTAAACATTTATGAAAAGGTAAATTTTTGTAGGGAAATATGGATTTTGCGACTACGCTGTTACGCATTATGTTGTTGAAAGAAAAGTATATAAGTCAATAAAAAAAAAAGTCAAAAAATAAGCCCCGCCCGCCCGCCCCAACCTCAATTGTAATAAATTTTTCATTCGTTGTCAGATCGAGAGGCGGAGCTTATTTGTAAATTTGATGTTTGAAACATAATATTACTTATATTAAAAAAAAATCCAAAATTTAAGCCCCGCCCACCCACCCCATCTCAATTGTAATGATTTTTTTATTCGTCATGAGTCGAGGGACGGGATTTACTTGCAAAATCCTTATTTCTCTACGTGAAATTATCCTCGGACACATGGTTCTAGTTTTAAGGTATTGTTGAAAGAAACCTGTACCTGTATTAAGAAGAAATAATGTATAATAAATTATTAATATGAAATTAATCAAGAAGAAAATGCAAGTTGAAAAGGAGCTTAAAAACAATTGAATAACTGGGAAGATATTTCATCACAAAATTCAGTTATAGCTAATATTTTAATTTAACTCTTACGTTAAGCACCTGTTATATAAGCATCTTTGCATTACGACTGTAGTAAATAATGAGTGGTACGCGTTGTAATAGTAATTTTCAAAGGACTTGTATCTTCAAAGTGATTTAATTTCATATATTTAAAATTCGAAAAGTTGTTATAATCCATCTGAGTTAAAATCTTGAATTTGTAACACCATGATAGTTAATAATCTTAAAACTACAACACATATATTCCAAGCAGGAACAAACATCACCAGCAGAAATAGAGGTACATAGAATATAGAATAGATAAATGTGCCCTGATATTATTTAAAAATAAGCATCACAGTTAGAAAAACAAGTACTAACTATAATTGCATTACAACAATAGAATTCTCTGAATTTAACTAGGAAGTTATCAATTATAGTTAATAAAAAAGAATCTGAATACAATCAAAAGTATTCTTACCTATAGGTGGTTAAAGTTGGTTAAGTAAACGTTAAAAGTTGAGAAATCGGCATTTAAAAATTCAATTATAGCTAATACTAACTAACTAACTTGTACGTTAAACAGCTGTTATATAGACTTCTTTACGTTGCGACTGTGGCAAGTAAGTGGTACGTTTATGGGGTTGTGGAAACCCGCAAAAGGAGGCGGAGAAGCCTAATTATCTAGGTGCTTAGTACCGACAATACTTTTGGGTGCGCCAGTATACACAGTATAGTAGAAACGGTATAAAATGCTAAGAAGTGCGGGCAGCCTTACCTGCGTACAGTGTATCAGACGAAGACAGAAACAGAACCATACCAGATGTCGCAATTGGTACAGTTTTACAACAAATTCAAATAGGACTTCGCAATCCGCTTCCGGTTTCAACAATGAAAAGTCGAAAAAAAAATGTGTGGTCATAACATTTCTAAATGAAGAAAAATTGAGAAAATTATGTGTGACGTGAAAACATACGTGTAATATTTTTGTTGATGTGCATTTTGCATAAATCCCGTCACCTCGTAATGCTGGTTGCCTACCCGATCGATTTTTAATTATCCACCATTTCCATATTTATTAAATAAAGTGATCACCTCAAGTATGACGAATTCCAAAATCTGCATTATTCATGAACCTGAGCAGCCATTCCACAATGCACTTCCTCGTCTTTTCACAACCTAATCAATTTTAAAAAGCTGGTAATTAGAATGTAACGGAACTGGACATCACAGCACACAATTAGACAATCGATAACAGATGGAAAACCGTCATCGAGTCGACTGTTGTCTGAAACCCACCGTATGATTAATGCCGGCGCTGAAATGGATACCGAGAATTAAGAACGAACCGCAGGATACGCAAACGGATTTTTTTTTAATAGTAAGGCTTTCAGGATATTAGTGTGAATTTTTGATGAGTCGTGTGGCTTGCGGAGAGAAGAGATTTATTACTTAAGCTGCGTTGTGGGTCAGAAAGAGCAATTTTTCAGGAAGTTCGAGTTTTAATACGGTGGAGTGGGCTCGGGGAGGCGCCGGAGGCGCACGTGGATTTTACGTGGGGTTGCGATGACTAACATATCGCCTGACTTTGATTAACCCGACGTTTTAACAACGTCGCTTTGATGTTCGCTTTTTCGACACTTTCAACCTCTCGCATTTCACAACATCGGAAAACACCGAAATTGATTCCTCTCAGCCGATAAACACCAAAAATCCCTCATTAAGCCCTGTTTCTCTCGAACCGCCCCAAATTGAATATGTAAATTCGTAATCTCGTCGAACCCGAATCGAAATGGCAAACAGCTATCAGCGCACCTCCGTCTGGCTTTAATCCTTATCAACCCCCATTGTCTCGGGATGGGATGCACGAAGTTCGCGGATGCATCCAGTAATCGGGGGGTGGTGCAGCAGGGGTCGAAAGCGGGTCACTGCGACTCGTCATTTTAATAATAACGGACAATGCAGCGAACCGCAACAATTGTGAAATTTTAATTGAATATTATAACGTGATTTTGACGGTGCGCAGTAATCAATAGAACAGTGTGGGAACATGATAATAATTAACGTTTTAATGAAATCGGGACTTTTCGATAAATATGAATTCACCAATAATCGTATCTTATCGGTTATGATTCATTTTAAACATTGTTAATAATTTCAAATAAAAGTTAAAGCTGCAGCTACAGCTAACCAATCAGTCAGAAACAACGCGAACAAACCATTAGCAACGCGTCGAGAATTTAAACAAATTTATTACAACTAGAACTGCATTAATTATACATTTTTTGAATTTAACTAGGAAGCTATCAATTATAGTTAATAAAGAAGAATTACATTATACTCCAAATTATTGTAAGCTACATATAGCTGCTGAACAAGTGAAAATTGCAAAATCTACACGCACGATATCAATTATAGCTAATATTAACTAACTAACGTTTAGATTACGCACCTATTATAAACATCTTTGAGTTTAGATTGTGGTAAATAGTAAATTCTATGCATAGTTATAGCAATTTTCAATCTGTTAAATTCTATATTAACTAAAATTGAAAAAGATGGTTATAACTTTTGCGAAATTAACTGACAGTTTATCAGTTATAGTTAATACGGGAGAAACTCACTACAAAAAAAAAAAGATATATTCCAAGAAGGAGCAAATACATCGTCAGCAGAAACAGAGCTACATGAAATATAGAATCGACAAATGTGCTATGAAACTATTTAAAAGTAATCATCAACTACAGTTACAAAACAAAAATCAATAAATTATAGCCAACTGGGAAAATAAAATCATCCAACAGTTAGAACAATGTTCACAAATTATTTTTTTTGCGGTTTGAAAAATTATAACTATAATTTCATTACATGAACAGAACTCTCTGAATTTAATTTGGAACTTATCAATTATAGTTAATAAAAATTGGTCGAAGTTTATAATTAAGTTATTTTCACAAAGTTCTCGCTAGAATCATAAATATTTTTAGAGCAATAATAGTTAATAACTCTAAATGTAACAAATCTTAAAACTAACCGTATATAAAAAAATCCCAAAACACTGTCTAAAGAATTAAAGCGCCGGGGAATAGCTGAGAGCATCATCGAGTTGTGAAGAAGTCATCAATTATAGTTACTGCAGAATTCTCCAAAAATAAATATAATCCAAACAGGAACAAACATATCATCTGCAGAAATAGTGGTACGTGAAATATAGAACAGATAAATGTGCTTTGAAACTATTAAAAATAAGCTACAATTATAGTTAGAGAAAAAAGCGCCAATCAGTTTAAAGCACGAATTAGTTAGGAAGAACATTCACAAATTATTAGTATTGCTTTCGATATTTAAAACAATTGTAACTATAATTGGACTACATGAATAAAACCCTGTGAATTTAACTACAAAGTCATCAATTGTTGTTAAGAGAAAAGTACCTCAATACAACCGAAAATACTCTAAGCAAATCTCGTTAAAGTTGATTAAGTAAATAAGGGCTAAAGTTGGGAAATCGGGGTTCAGAAATTCAGTTATAGCTAATATTAACTAGTTGCGACTGTAGTAAATAATGAGTGGTACGCATAGTAGCAGTAATTTTCAACGGAATTGTATCTTCAAAGCTATTAAATTTTGTATAATTAAAAGTGAAAGAGTTAGTTATATTTTCGCGAAGCTGGCTACCAGTTTATCAATTATCAGTTATAGTTCTATTAATAAGAAACTCACTAGAATAAAAAACTATTTTAGCCATACACAAATTTAAATTAGAAAGTCTACTTATTATAGTCGATCTGAGTTAAAATCCTGAAATATATAACATGAATTCATCACACAATGATAGTTAATATTTTTAGTTGTAACTAAATCTTAAAACTGTAACTATGTATGAAAAATTGCAAAACACTGTCTGAATAATTTAAACGCGGGGAAATAGTTATGGGCGTCATTGCGTTAGTTGGTTACGAAGTCATCAATTATAGTTAACGCAGAAATAGATATATTCCATGCAGGAACAAACATATCACCGGCAGAAATAGAGGCACATTGATATAGAATGGACAAATGTGCTCTGAAACTATTTAAAATAAGCATAACAGTTAGAAAAACAAGTACCAATCAATAATAGCTAACTGGGAAAATAAAGACACCACTTAGTTACGAAGAATGTCCGCAAGTCATTAGTACTGTTTTCGAGATTGGAAACAATTGTAACTATAATAACACTGCAAAAATGGAACTCTCTGAATTTAACTGGTACGTTATCAATTATAGTTAACAAAAAATAATCTCGATACCATCAAAACTATTCTAAGCAATAGGTGGTTAAAGTTGGTTAAGTAAACGTTGAAGATGAGAAACCTGCATTCAAAAAATCAATTATAGCAAAATTTCAATTAATTAACTTGTACGTTAGACACCTGTTATGTAGACATCTTTACTTTATATCTGTAGTAAATAAGTGGTGTGCATAATAATAATAGTTTTCAACCAAACTGTATCTTCAAAGCTATTCAATTTTATTTAACTAAAATTAAGAGTTGGTTATAATTTTCGCGAAGTTAGCTACCAGCTTATCACTTATCAATTATAGTTTATAAATGAGAAACTTAATAGAATCAAAAAATATTTCAGCTCTGGATAGAAAAAAAAATAAATTGTGAAGTCTACTTATTAAGATCGATCTAAATTAAAATCCTGAAATATATAACTTGAATTCATCACACAATGTTAGTTAATAATTTTAATTGTAACTAATCTTAAAACTATTAACTGTGTACAAAAAATTCCAAAACATACGAATAATTACAGCGACGAGAAATAGTTACGGATATCATTGCGTTAGTTAAGAAGTCATCAATTATAGTTAATGCATAATAATCTACAAATCCATATTCCAAGCAGGCACATATAGAGGTATATAGAACATAGAATGAACAAATGTGCTCTGAAACTATTTAAAAATAAGCATAACAGTTAGAAAAACAAGTACCAATCAATTATAGCTAACTGGAAAAATAAAGACACCAATTAGTTACGAAGAATATCCGGAAGTCGTTAGTACTGTTTTCGAGATTGGAAACATTTGTAACTATAATTACACTGCAAGAATGGAACTCTCTGAATTTAACTGTGACGTTATCAAATATAGTTAACAAAAAATAATCTCGATACAATCAAAACTATTCTAAGAAATAGGTGGTTAAAGTTGGTTAAGTAAACGTTGAAGATGAGAAATCTGCATTCAAAAATTCAATTATAGCTAAATTTCAATTAACTAACTTGTACGTTAAACACCTGTTATGTAGACATCTTTACTTTATATCTGTAGTAAATAAGTGGTGTGCATAATAATAGTAGTTTTCAACCAAACTGTATCTTCAAAGCTATTCAATTTTATATAACTAAAATTAAGAGTTGGTTATAATTTTCGCGAAGTTAGCTACCAGCTTATCAATTATCAATTATGGTTTATAAATGAGAAACTCACTAGAACCAAAAAATATTTCAGCTATAGATAGAAAAAAACATAAATTGTGAAGTCTACTTATTATAATCGATCTAAATTGAAATCCTGAAATATATGACTTGAATTCATCACACAATGTTAGTTAATAATTTTAATTGTAACTAATCTTAAAACTATTAACTGTGTACGAAAAATTCCAAAACATTATATGAATAATTACAGCGACGAGAAATAGTTACGGATATCATTGCGTTAGTTAAGAAGTCATCAATTATAGATAATGCATAATAATATGCAAATCCATATTCCAAGCAGGCACAAATAGAGGTATATAGAACATAGAATGGACAAATGTGCTCTGAAACTATTTAAAAATAAACATCACGATTACAAAAACAAATGCCAATCAATTATAGCTAACTGGGAAAATAAAGATACCAATTAGTTAAGAAGAAATGTCCACAAATTATTAGTACTGCTTTCGAGATTTGAAATAATTGTAACTATAATTACACTGCAAGAATAGAACTCTCTGAATTTAACTGGGACGTTATCAATTATAGTTAACAAAAAATAATCTCGATACAATCAAAACTATTCTAAGCAATAGGTGGTTAAAGTTGGTTAAGTAAACGTTGAAGATGAGAAATCTGCATCCAAAAAATCAATTATAGCTAAATTTCAATTAACTAACTTGTACGTTAAACACCTGTTATGTAGACATCTTTACTTTATATCTGCAGTAAATAAGTGGTGTGCATAATAATAATAGTTTTCAACCAAACTGTATCTTCAAAGCTATTCAATTTTATATAACTAAAATTAAGAGTTGGTTATAATTTTCGCGAAGTTAGCTACCAGCTTATCAATTATCAATTATAGTTTATAAATGAGAAACTTAATAGAATCAAAAAATATTTCAGTTCTAGATTGAAAAAAAAAATTGTGAAGTCTACTTATTATGATCGATCTAAATTGAAATCCTGAAATATATAACTTGAATTCATCACACAATGTTAGTTAATACTTTTAATTGTAACCAATCTTAAAACTATTAACTGTGTACGAAAAATTCCAAAACATTATCTGAATAATTAAAGCGACGAGAAATAGTTACGGATATCATTGCGTTAGTTAAGAAGTCATCAATTATAGTTAATGCATAATAATCTACAAATCAATATTCCAAGCAGGCACAAATAGAGGTACATAGAATAAATAAATGTGCTCTGAAACTATTTAAAAAAAAACATCACGGTTACAAAAACAAATACCACTCAATTATAGCTAACTGGGAAAATAAAGGTACCAATTAGTTAAGAAGAAATGTCCACAAATTATTAATACTGCTTTCGAGATTTGAAACAATTGTAACTATAACTACATTACAATATAATTGTCTGAAATTAACTAGGAAGTTATTTTTAATCAATTGTAGTTAATAAAAAAGAATCTCAATACAATCAAAAGTATTCTAAGCAATACGTAATAGCTTTAAAAGTCGGTTAAGCAAACGTTGAAGTTGAGAAATCTGCATTCAAAAATTCAATTATAGCTAGTATTAATTAACTAACTTGCACCTGTTATGTAGACATCTTTACGTTATAATAGTAGTTTTCAACGAAATTGTGTCTTCACAACTATTGAATTTTATATAATTAAAATTGAAAGAGTTGTAATTTTTTGTGTGGAATATCAGTGATAATATAAGGAAAGCGCGGTGGAATAGTTAAGTGCATGATGTTAGTTACGAAATCATCAATTACAGTTAGTGCATAAATACAATATTTTCAACGCAGAAACAAATACATCGTTAGAATAAATAACGTGTATCAGTTATAGTTAGACCAGTTGGTTCGTTGTAAAAAAATATACAAAACCTGTTTTAATTGCAATCTCACGATCAATATTTTGTGTTTGAAAAATCAAGCTAAATTTTAATGGCGTTGTCATAACCCATAAAAACAACGCACTTCGCGTTCCGAGTAATTAAAAAAAATGTAAAATCACCTACAATTGAATACCAGTTAACATGAAATTTTAATTGAAAATCCAACCATATTTTGTCAGTTTCGTTGTAATCAATAGACGCGTGTACGTAGAAGCATTGACAATAAATTAACATTTAGTAACATTTACGCTGATACCAGGACAGAGTTTATCAATAAATACAATTTTAATGCGACTGCAGGCTGACGTGTGACAACTTTAATACGCCATGAAGTTTTTCAAACGGCAATGGCTTGTAATTTCGAATAAATTTAGATTTTATGACGAGTCGCAACCGTGCGAGTTGTAAACTTGCATTTTTGTGCTGGTTCCACGTGAAAACACCTCCATTAATCACCACAAATCTGATAATGCGCGTTTCGAAATCCCATTGATCATATCACGATCCTGACACTCCTCGAGAAAAACCGCTTAATAAAATAATTAAATCGTAATTAACGCAGCCAGAACGATGTAAACAATTTTTTTACAAGTGTACTCGAGTCGACACTCATTTTAAAAAGCTGCTCTGGTTTAAAACGAACCGACAGTCGTGATGTTTGAAAACATGGGTTCTCACTCTTTGATTTATCGTCGGAATAATAGCGACACTGTCGAGATAAACATAAGGTCGATTTTTTCCTGCCACTCGAACGGGCACAAGTGGAAATGTTTTCCTTATTTTTTTTAACAGCCGCCAGATAACTTCCGTTATTATTGTAATAACTCGTAATGGCTTCCGTTGAATAAATTCGCGAAACGCAGAATAAGATGGGATTTTATGGGGCAATCAAAGGCCTTATTTACTCAAATTACGGCATTAAGAATCATCGTAAAAAAAAATAAATTTCGCCGCGCCCGGGCTGTAAACCTAATAAGGGGTGAAATTAATTCGATAAAAATTTTTGAGACAATTAGGGCCGGCTTTATTTAATAGAAACGTTCGGCCCGACTTTACCAAAGTTGTTTTTATCTACTCCGAGCGGAGGTAGAAACCACCCCCACATTATTGCACCCAGGTGACTGAAAGTTTTTGTCGAGTGATTTATGTCACACACAATGGCTAGGACGTCAACCCTAGAAAAATTCTCAGGTAAATGAGAGCTGTGCAAACACTGGACCAAATATTTGTGTGTTTGTCGTACACGTCGGACGACTATTTAGAGCTTTAAAAGAATTAAAAGCCAAGGTAACTGTGTCGGCTTGGATTTATGGCCGTTTTGTGGGGAATAATGGCACTCGAGTGGTGGGCTCGGGCCGGCCCGATTTTCGCGCACTCTTAATCGCTGAAGAGAGATTTGATCGGACTGTCACGTCGTCAATTACAACTTACTGAGTCTAAACACCGTGGTTTTAGCTAATTATAGCTATTAGATAAGCTATCCTTTCTCGTTTGATTCCATATTGTAACAAACTAACGAAAAAAATATTTTTGTTTTTTGATAACCTTTATAAAGTAAAAACCAGTGGCGTAAATAACACCCCAGCAGCTTTTTCAATTTTCCAACTTTTGAATTATTCAATTTTTAATTTTTTCTTTTTTAGTCTTTCGTTTCGTCAACTGTTCGATTTTTAATTTTTCGTTTCTTTAATTATTCATTTCTTCAAATATTCGATTTGTAATTTTTCCCATCCCCCGATTACTTCAATTTATAAATTTTTTAGTTTCTCGAATTTTCAATTTTTCAGTTTTTCGATATCCCGACTTTTTTATTTTTCTGTTTTTTTAAATTTTCAAATCGTCGATTTTTCAAGTTCCCGATTTTTCGTTTTCCTCGCATTTCGTATTCCAATGACTTCCCCATTTCTCGATGTTTAGATTTTTCAGTTTTTCGAATTTTCGATTTCTTAATTTTTTAATTTTCGATATTTCAGTTTTTCGATTTGGTAATTTTCCAATGTCCCATTTTTTTATTTTTCGAGTTGGATTTCTCGGTATTTTGATTTCCCCATTTTTCGATTTTTCAGTTTCTTGATATTTTAATTTCTCGGTACTTCAATTTCTAGATTTTTTAATTTCTCAATTTTTCGATTTCTCGAAGTCCTGATTTCTTTTTTTATTTATGAATTTTTTGATTTAACAGTTTTTCGATTTTTCCATTTTTCTTTTTCCCAATACGTATTTCTATTTTTTGATTTTCCAGTTTGATTTTTAATTTTTCTATTGTTCGATATACCGTTTTATTTTTCAATTTTTCAAATTCCCAATTTCCTAATTTTTCAGTTTCTCGATTTTTCGTTTTCCTCATTTTCCGATTTCCAGATTTTTCGATGTTTTAACATTTTCACTTCGACTTCTCGACCTGCTGATTTCCCAATTCTCAGTTTTTCTATTTTTCGACTTAAATTTTCCAGTACTTCGATTTCCCGATTGTTTGGATATTTCGATTTATTGATTTTTTAATTTCCCAATTTTTCGATTTTTTTGGAAGTCCCGATTTCTTTTCCGACTTATGAATTTTTTTATTTTATATTTTTTCGATTTTTCCATTTTTCTTTTTTCCAATGCGTATTTCGATTTTTCGAATTTCCCAGATTTTTTATTTTTCTAGTTGGGTTTCGATTTTTCAGTTTTCATGATATTTTAATTCTTCCATATTTCGATTTCTAGAATTTTTAATTTCTCAATTTTTCGACGTCCTGATTTCTTTTTCTATTTATTAATTTTTTGATTTAACAGTTTTTCGATTTTTCTTTTTTCCAGTACGTGTTTCGATTTATCGATTTTCCAGTTTGATTTTTAGTTTTTTCTTTGTTCGATATACCGGTTTTTTATTTTTCAAGTTTTCGAATCTTGAGTTTTTCGATTTTTCAAATTTTTAAATTCCAAATTTCCTGATTTTTTAATTTCTCGTTTTCCCCATTTTTCTGTTTTTCGACTAAGATTTTCCATTATTTCGATTTCCCAATTTATCGATACTTCAGTTACTTGATTTTTGAATTTTTCGATATTTCGATTTATCGATTTCTTGATTTTTTAATTTGTCAATTTTTCGAAATCCCGATTTATTTTTCTACTTGTGAATTTTTTGATTTAACAGTTTTTCTTTCAGATGTTTAAATTTTTCGAATTTTCCATTTTTTTCCAATAAATATTTCGATTTTCCAGCTTGATTTTTAATTTTTCCTTTGTTGGATATAGCGTTTTTTATTTTTCAATTTTCTGATTTTTCGAATTTTGAGTTTCTCAATTTTTCAATTTTCAAATTCCTAATTTCCTGATTTTTCAATTTTCTCGATGTTTCGTTTTCAACATTTTTGGATTTTCAATATTTTAGACATCGAATTTTCGATTTGTTAATTTTTCAATTTTTCGAATCAAAAAAATGGAAAAACTGCAAAATTTGGAAAATCGTATAATTAAGAAATCAAAAATTGCAAAATTGGAAAATTTAAAAATTGGAAAATCGAGGAATTGAAAGAAAACTCAAAGATTAAAAATTTGAAAAATTGACCAAGTAAACGAAAAATTGTAAAATCGAAAGAATTATTAAAAAATAAACGAAATGAAAAAACGAAAAATTGTGATATAAAATGGAGAAACTGAAAATCAAAAAATTGGGTAAAAAAGTCAAGAACTGAAAAATTGAGAAAGAAAAATTGTTAAATCGGGAAACTAGAAAATCAAAGAAGTCGAGAAATTGAAAAAGTTAAAGTAGGAAGAACGAATGAAAATGGAAAAATTGAGAATGAAAGAAAATGAAAACACAAATAATTGTGAAATCGAAGAAAAAGGAAAAACGAAAAATTGTGATGTCAAAAAATTGGTCGAAGATAAATCCAAATTTTTCAATGTTTTTTTTTATTTTACCCATTTTCGATTTCCAGATTTTTCGATTTTGTCAAAATTTCGGCTTCGACTTTTCGATTTGTTGTTCTTTCAATTTCTCTATTTTTTTAAGTTACGATTTGTTGATTTTTTGAAATTACGATTTCTCAATTTTTCAGTTTTTCGACTTTTGGAATTTTCATAATTTCGATTTTTGGAATTTTAACTTTTCGATTTTTAGTTTATTTTTCATTTCTTTTTTGTTTCTTTAATTTACGATATTTCAATTTTTAGATTTTGCAATCTTTCGATTTGCAATTTTATGAGTTTTCAATTTTTAATTTTCAAATTTTTCAATTTTTCATATCTTCAATCTCTTTCGATTTGCAATTTTTCATTTTGGGTTTTTATTTTCTTTATTTTTTCAATTTTTGGGTTTTCAATTTCAACGTTTTTCAATTTTTCACGATTTTTTAGTTCTTCGATTGTTAATTTTTCAATTTTTCGAATCAAAAGAATGGAAAAACTGCAAAATTTGGAAAATCATATAATTAAGAAATCCAAAAATTGCAAAATTGGAAAATTTAAAAATTGGAAAATCGAGGAATTGAAATGAAGCACAAAGATTCAAAAATTTGAAAATTGACCAGGTAAACGAAAAATTGTAAAATCGAAAGAAACATTGAAAAATAAACGAATGAAAAAACGAAAAATTGTGATATAAAAAGGAGAAAATGAAAATAAAAAAAATTGGGTAAAAAAACTCAAGAACTTGAATAATTGAGAAAGAAAAATTGTTAAAAGAATGAAAAATTGCAAATTGAAAAATTGCAAATTGAAAAATTGAAGAAATGGAAAATCGAAAAATTTGGAAGTCGAGAAATTGAAAAAGTTAAAGTAGGAAAGACGAATGAACATGGAAAAATTGAGAATGAAAGAAAATGAAAACACAAATAATTGTGAAATCGAAGAAAAAGGAAAAACGATGTCTCAGTTTTTCAGTTTTTCGACTTTTGGAATTTTCATAATTTCGATTTTTGGAATTTAACTTTTCGATTTTTCAGTTTATTTTTCATTTCTTTTTTATTTCTTTAATTTACGATATGCACCTTTGGATGTTTCAATTTTTAGATTTTGCAATTTTTCGATTTGCAATTTTAGGTGTTTCCAATTTTTAATTTTCTAATTTTTCAATTTTTCGTATCTTCAATCTTTCGATTTACAATTTTTAGTTTTGGTTCTTTATTTTCTTTATTTTTTCAATTTTTTGGTTTTCAATTTTTCAACTTTTGGATTTTTTTAATTTTTGCAAATTTTGATTTTTTCGTTTCTTGATTTTTCAATTTATGGTGTCTTCAATTTTCTTGTTTTCTTTTATAATATACAATCATTATAATTTTTTAAATTTTCTCAATTTTACGATTTTAGAATTTTCCATTGTTCAATTATTGGAATTTAAAACTTTTACATTTATTCGATTTTTAATTCTTGAATTTAACTTTTCAATTGTTCAATCCTTCAATTTTGCAGATTTTCAATTTTACAGTTTTCACGATTCGATTCGTCTTTTCTTCTTTATATTTTTCGATTCATTTTTTTTTTGGATTTTATTAAATTTCTCTAAATTTAGTTTTTCAAATTTTTCATTTCTTCAGTTTTTCAATTTGCAATTTTTCGAATCAAAAAATTGAAAAACTAAATTCTAAAATTGAAAAATCAAAAATGTAAAAACGAAGAAGTATAAAATGAAAAATTTGGAAATACTGAAAATTAAAAATATCGGAAAAACGAATAAAATTGAAGAATCAACAAACTGGAAAATCCCGAAATTGAGAAATTAATAATTGAAAATCTGAGAAATTGAAAAAACGAAAAAGTGTGACATAAAAAGGAAAAAATGAAAACCAAAAAAATTGGGGAAAAAAATAAATATCAAGAACTTGAAAAATTGTAACACTGAAAAATTGCAAATCGAAAAATTAAAAGCGAATAATTATGAAACCGAAACACTGAAAAATGGAAAAATTGAGAATGAAAGAAAATGAAAACAAAAAATTGTCCAGACACTGTAAGATTTAATTTTGGGAATTTTAATTTTATTATCACCCTAAAATGTCGAGATGACATCAACTTTTTAGGAGGGAATAACGAAAAAATTTTGATAACGACTTCCCGACAAACAGACAAAAACGGAGGACCAGTTTTTTCGGACTCTAGACGTCTTGAAGCGTCTATGAAACATAAAAACGTCGAAATTAAGTCGTCGCCGTGTACCAGCGGAACGCCCGTAACCCGAAACCCTCGCGTTATCGCGCACAAAACCCAAAAAAAACGCAGGCATCCACAAAAAAACACCCGAAAGTCTGATATGCAAATTATAACGGATTTTTTCGGGATATCAATTTCCAAATAAATTATTTTTTAATGGCAGCAATTCATCACTTGATTAAATCTGTCCAATTAATTACCAAACATTCGTCACATTATTATCTAAGTTAATTAGAATATTTCGTCGATCCGTCGATCTATCTCTATCGTTCGAAAAAAATACGAGCTAGTCGAAAGTCTTTTCTTCCATTATTAAATTATCAAAAGTAAATAAATCAGCGCATTCCACTCTCTCCATTAATCATCCGGTCCTAATGTCACTGTTTACCTCGTCCAACAACCGAAGAATCCCCCCTATTGTCACGCCATCCCGAACAACAAACTAAACCAATTTCGGTGCTGATACGACGAGATTTGGTAAATCATGTCGAGTGCGTTAACGCTTATTGATTTTGACAGAATAATGAGGCGAATCCGGCCATAAAGGCTTTCTCGGTAATTAGAGGCGGCTGGTTCGAATAAAAGTGTTGGGACGATAATTGCATATTCATATAATAATCTAACAGGTTGAGCAGAAAGGTTATTTATGGCCAGACGGAATGCTCATTGATATCGGACGAAAATTGATTCCAAAAAATTCACGTCGAAAACACGTCAATTAAACGACGTCTCAAACCCGTCAAAAATGACCAGCAGCCTCCCACGTGTGCCGGCGCATTATTATTCCAAAAGTGGCCGTATCATATGTAGGAAACACACGTAAGGAGTGTAACGATAGAAATCCGTAAAATTCGAACAGCCATAAAAAATTAGTTCCCTCATGTTTTGTTTTCTCGTTGTCATAGCAAGAATGTCAAACATTTAAAATTATATTCCCTTAAAAAATTTGTCAAAATATCAGCTTTTAATATCCAAAAAAATTAATCAACTAGAACAACGTAAAAAAAATGTTGACAAATAGATAGAAAACCCTCAACGACCGAGGCATTTCATTGCAAAAGATTTAAAAATTTCTCGTAGTACGGTGGACGATGTGTTAAATCGGTACTTTAAACAATTATCTGTCTCACGAAACCCTGGTTCTGGAAGAAAGCAAGGAGCTCTTAATCCAAATCTTGATAAAAAAATAATTGCAACAATCTCTAAGAATCGCAGTATGTCTGCTAGGAACATTCGAAAAAAATGTCAAACTAACCATACAATGGTTCAGAGAACTAAGCAACGAGCAGGTATGAAAACCTATAAGAAACAAAAAATACCTAAAGTGACTGATATCCACAGGAAAACAATTAAAACGAGAGCGCGGAAATTGTACGACTTGATTGGCAAGAACATCTGCCTCGTTTTGGACGACGAAACTTACGTTAAGGCTGATTTTTCGACGCTTCCAGGAGCACAATATTATACTCAGTTTGAAAGAGAGATTCTTCCTGACTCAGAAACATCAATTGGTATTGAAAAATTTGGAACGAAATATCTCGTCTGGCAGGCCATTTGTCAGTGTGGAATGAAAAGTTCATCATTTGTGACTACAAGAACTGTTAATGCTGAAACTTATGCTAAGGAATGTTTGAAAAAACGGATGTTCCCATTTTTGAGAAAGCATATTGGGCCGACTTTGTTTTGACCAGACCTTGCCACCGCACATTATGCAACAGGCACAGTCAATTTGCTGCAATACTATGACGTCGATTTTGTACCTCGAAACCATAATCCACCTACAACGTTCCACGGTGTAGACCCATTGAAAGATATTGGTCGATTGTGAAAAAAAGGTTACAAAAAACGGGACAAACTGCTAAAAACGCCCACGACTTCAATTTAAAATGGACGAAAGCAGTAAAAACGGTATCACCAGCAACTGTCAAGAATATTATGATGTCAATTAGGAAGAAGCTCCGAAAAGAATGGAGCCAAGCTTAAAAGTTCGGTTAATTTTGTGTTACATATATTTTTAAGCAATACAGTTTTAGAAAAATCTAAAATTGTCGAAATATAATTTCAAATTAAGAAGTTATGGTATTTTAAAATTTCCGAATTTCTATCGTTACAGTCCTTAATTGTGATATTCGTGACGAACTCGTACGTGCCCGGACCCCGAATTTCCCCTAAACGACCAACTACCAGCGTTTAAAATATGGTAAACAATTTCATCAAGTGTTGACCCATTTTTGTCCGGTGCGACTAACGAACAGCTTCATTATTCACTGATAAACATGTAGTACGAGTCGTCGATCCATGTTCTACTCTTCTATAATTCATAAACCAGCTGGTATTACGTAATTCCAGAAACAGCTCGCTTATTGATCAATTGTTTAATTTAAAGTGAGCCACTCGACCCATTTTTTTATTTTTCGTAGAAAAACTAAATCATCCCTTTTTCCCCATAAAAAATCTGCTGAATTCATATTAATAGCTCAAGTCCCGACATCGATTTATTAGGGCGCATTAGACATAACTCATGCAATTTTTTGGCGTTTTGGCCAATTTGTTCCTGTTTAGAAATACTGATCTCGTTGTTGGGAAAATCGTAAATCATTGGGAGAAGTTAGTCGGACGGAGCCATTTGTCCCTTTCTTATCTCGAAAGAGTTATATTTTTTTCGGAGGGGGTTTGATATGTGGGTAAATAAAATTCGGGAGGAGATTTGATTAAAATCGGGGGGTTTTAGACGCGAGCGGAAGCGAAATTCGGGGTTTTACTGCAGGGCCGATGGGTTTCGGGATTTATGGCATGGGATTGTTCGGCAGACAGGTTGAAAACGGGGAACGGCGAAAAATACACAACTATCATTAAATAATTCAGTTTTTTCAAACATATTTAAATTAGTGTAATTCGTTGAGGTGCAAAAGATTATCCCATTCCTCAGGTTTTCTTAATTTGTTCATACCATATTAACTTAACATCATAAGTTAATACTATCTCTAGAAACGTTTTTTTTTTTGTATGAATTGTTCACTAACTGTTTTGTCGATATTGAGTGTTGTCGATATTGACCATTTTTTAATTAGTTCGTCACATTTATTTAATCGAGGACATTTGCATAGTCGGTATATTTAATAGTTTATGATTATTGAAGTTCAAAAATTCGGGGAGGTCATTTACGAAAAGGATGAATAACAGGGGACCCAAAATGGACCCCAACTTAAACAAGTTCTGGATTAGAATATTTGTGGCATTGTCACAATTTGCGATTTATTGTTTAGGTATGAACCTAACTAATTATTAAGTATACTTCTAACACTCATATTTGATCCAATTTCTGCAAGAGAAGCTCATGGTTCACGGCTAACATCATAACAAAACCCACAACTTGATTTTTATTATCCAAACCGTTATAAATTTCCGAGATAAGGTCTAAAGTACGAAACTAGTTGATCTTCGCTTCCTAAAACCATGTTGTGAATCTAATAATAAATTATAGTGCTAGACAACGTATACTAGACGTTCATAGAAAACAGATTCGAAAAATTCGAGATTCGAGTGGTAACTAATAATAGAATCTAGGATGTCAAATACTAGCCCCACCCACCCACCCTCCATTTCCTTAGAGACCACGTCATTTGCCAAAATCAGTCTTATCTTAGCAAGTATTAGCCCCACCCACCCGCCCGCTATTTTCTTGGAAGGAATGTGATTTGCCAAAATCAGTTTTATCTTAGCAGGTACTAGCCCCGCCCACCCACCCTTCAGTTTCTTAGGGGATATATCATTTGCCAAAATCAGTCTTATCTTAGCAAGTACTAGCCCCACCCACCCCCGGTCTTCTCACTCTAACAACTGATTTAATTTCTGTTTAGTATAAGATCATTCATTTCATTCAGATCGGATAAAATTAATCACTGAAAAGAAGGTTCGCGGGGTGGGCGGGGCTAGTCATGTTGTTGTGTCGAGTGGGAGTGGCCACTAATAAGTAATAGAATTTAGGATGCGAAAAAAAAGCGCTATTCGTATTTTTTTTTTTTTGTTATATCATTTGCTATAAAATGTTTTTCTTATTTTATGCACCTGACCTGACTAGACCTAACGTGACCTGACCTGTTCTGACTTCTCTATTGTCTCAAACAAATAAATTTTAAACATTTCGCGACTGGAAAAATTTTTATATTTCCATTAGCGATTTCGAAAAACAGTAGGAATTTCCGAAGAAACGACGCCGAAAATGACCTCTGGTTATCGAAATCCAGAAGAAAGTGTATTCGAAAATAGTTGAAAAATGTTCGAAAATGTCAAAATGCCAAAATTAGTCTTATCTTATCAAATACTAGCCCCGCCGACCCACCCTCTATTTCCTTAGAGACTATGTCATTTGCCCAAATCAGTTTTATCTTACCAAGTACTATTTAATTTCTGTTCAGTATAAGATAAAATCGGATAAAATCATTCACTGAAAAGGGATAGGGTGGGTGGGCGGGGCTAATTATGTTCTTCGGTCAAGAGGGAGTGGAAACTAATAATAGAATGTTAGATGTGAAAAAAGTAAAAATAAACGCTAATTTTAACTTTTTTTTTTGTTATACTATTTGTTATAACATTTATTTCTTATTTCATGCACCTGATCTGAATTGACCTAACCTGTTCTGACTTCTCTATCGTCTCAAATAATAAATTTTAAACATTTCTGCGAATATATAAAAACCACAAAGTACATTCTTAAAATAATTGTACTTTGTGAACTAAAAATCAATAAAAATGGCCTTTCTAATCTACAAAAATTTTATACGGAGCAATTTTGACGTAACTGCAAAAATTGTTATATTTCAATTGGAAATTTTCGAAAACAGTTGAAAAATAGTCGAAAATGTCAAAAATGCCAAAATCAGTCTTATCTTATCAAATACTAGCCCCGCCCACTCACCCTGTATTTCCTTAGAGAGTATGCTATTCGCCAAAATCAGTCTTATCTCAACAAATACTAGCCCCACCCACCCCCCACTCCACTTCTCCATCTAACGACTAATTTAACTTCTGTGCAGTATAAGATCATTCATTTTATTCAAATCGGATAAAATTAATCACTAAAAAGGAGGCAGGGTGGGTGGGCGGGGCTAGTCTAATCGTAATTTTTTTTGTTATACCATTTGCTATAAAATGTATTTCTTATTTCATGTACCTGACCTGACTAGACCTAACGTGACCTGACCTGTTCTGACTTCTCTATTGTCTCAAACAAATAAATTTTAAACATTTCGCAATTGAAAACATTTTTATATTTCAATTGGCGATTTTCGAAAAACAGTAGGAATTTCCGAAGAAACGACGCCGAAAATGACCTCTGATTATCGAAATCTAGAAGAAAATATATTCAACTAACCTTCGAAAATAGTTGAAAAATGTTTGAAAATGCCAAAAATGCCAAATTAGTCTTATCTTATCAAATACTAGCCCCGCCCACCCACCCTCTATTTCCTTAGAGACTATGTCATTTACCCAAATCAGTTTAATCTTAGCAAGTACTAGTTCTCATTCTAACGACTAATTTCTGTTCAGTATAAGATAAAATCGGATAAAATCATTCACTGAAAAGGGATAGGGTGGTTGGGTGGGTGGGGCTAATTATGTTCTTCGGTCGAGAGGGAATGGAAACTAATAATAGAATGTAAGATGTGAAAAAAGTAAAAATAAACGCTAATTTTAACTTTTTTTTGTTATACTATTTGTTATAACATTTATTTCTTATTTTATGCACCTGACTCGAATTGACCTAACCTGTTCGGACTTCTCTATTGTCTCAAATAAATAAATTTTAAACATTTCTGCGAATATATAAAAACCACAAAGTACATTCTTCAAATAATTGTACTTTGCGAACCAAAAATCAATAAAAATGTCCTTTCTTATCTACAAAAATTTTATACGGAGCGATTTTGACGTAACTGCAAAAATTGTTATATTTCAATTAGAAATTTTCGAAAACAGTTGAAAAATAGTCGAAAATGTCGAAAATGTCAAAAATGCCAAAATCAGTCTTATCTTATCAAATACTAGCCCCGCCCACCCACCTTCTATTTCCTTAGAGAGTATGCTATTCGCCAAAATCAGTCTTATCTTGTAACGTTTCAATTGTGTTGAAGAGATAAACGTTCCAATTGTTTTGTTTCATCCCTTCTTAAAAAAAAAGGGTTGTTTTATTGGGGATGCAATATTTTACGTGCCGACATCTAAGACATCATGGTTGCCTATGGGGAGTGTCAAACGACGTCGTGGCACTGCTAATGCGCTGGTACTCCCACCCCGCGAAAAAGAATATAGGAGAGTATCGACCTGATAGGGGAAGAGGGAGGTTCTCGTGAGGCGTTTTGGCGAAGATCCTGGAAGAAGGAAGTGCTAGGACGTAGCCGAAGAGGAGAAAAGAAGTTTTCGAGAAGATTTTGGTGGAGTTGCTGAAGGAAGGAAGTGCCAGGACGTAGCCGAAGAGGAGAAAAGAAGTTTTCGAGAAGATTTTGGTGGAGTTTCTGAAGGAAGGAAGTGGAAGGACGAAGAGGAAGTACTCAAGATAGAGATTTGTATCGTTTTGTTCGAAGCAAGAGGTTTATTTGAGCCGTTTTCGTATCGTCCATCACAGAAAAGAGGAATTTTATCGTTCGTTTTTTTATCACCGCACCCAAGTGAAGAGTTCCTGGAAGAACCAAGCTTATCGTGATGCCGTTGCAGTGAGTAGCTTATTGTCGTCCCTGTTGTTCCCTTGAAGAGACCATATCGAGCCGACGACTTTGATTTTCGCTGTTGTTCCTGCGGAGCCGCCGCTAACCTTGAAGTTTTTCTTCGGATCCAGAGGTCTGTGACGCCGCTGTTTCTTTATCAATCCCAATCCAGACGAAGAGGAGCTGCTGATAACTACGGTTACGAGCTAAGTCCACTCTAACGCCTTATAGTTCTAATTTTCCATTTAGTCGCCCGGTCACAGCTATCTTTATCGAAATTCTTGGAAGTTTTTTTTGTTTTTTAATTTATCATATCGCAAAATAGTTTTGTACGAGGACGCATGAATACATTTCATTTTCTAATATATTACTTTAATATATTTCAGTGATAGTCCCTTCTGGACGTTAAGGGTAATTTTTTTTAATATTAGATGACTTCATTTAATCAACACTTGTCAATTTTATTATCCGTTGAATATATTTTTAGTTTTTTTTCTGTGTTTTCTTGTGGCTTGATTCTTCTCGACTGTTTACTCGACGTAGCGGAGTAAACTACCCCAACAGGAAGCTACGTGGCGCCCAATACAAAAAAAAATTAATAAGAACTCTCCGAACCACGACCCGCCCCGGCTAAAGAGCTGCCGTTCGCTGTAAAACCCTCCGAAAGAGGGTTATAATCTCAACAAATACTAGCCCCACCCACCCCCCACTCCCCCTCTCCATCTAACGACTAATTTAACTTCTGTTCAGTATAAGATCATTCATTTCATTCAGATCGGATAAAATTAATCACTGAAAAGAAGGTTGGGGGGTGGGCGGGGCTAGTCATGTTATTGTGTCGAGTGGGAGTGGCCACTAATAAGTAATAGAATTTAGGATGCGAAAAAAGTAAAAAAAAGCGCTAATCGTAATTTTTTTTTGTTATACCATTTGCTATAAAATGTATTTCTTATTTCATGCACCTGATCTGACTAGACCTAACGTGACCTGACCTGTTCTGACTTCTCTATTGTCTCAAACAAATAAATTTTAAACATTTCGCAACTGGAAAAATTTTTATATTTCCATTAGCGATTTTCGAAAAACAGTAGCAATTTCCGAAGAAACGACGTCGAAAATGACCTCTTGACTATCGAAATCTATAAGAAAATGTATCAACTAACTTTCGAAAATAGTTGAAAAATGTTCGAAAATGTCAAAATGCCAAAATTAGTATTATCTTATCAAATACTAGCCCCGCCCACCCACCCTCTATTTCCTTAGAGACTATGTCATTTGCCCAAATCAGTTTTATCTTAGCAAGTACTAGTTAATTTCTGTTCAGTATAAGATAAAATCATTCACTGAAAAGGAGATAGGGTGGGCGGGCGGGGCTAATTATGTTCTTCGGTCGAGAAGGAGTGGAAACTAATAATAGAATGTAAGATGTGAAAAAAGTAAAAATAAACGCTAATTTTAACTTTTTTTTTTTGTTATACTATTTGTTATAACATTTATTTCTTATTTCATGCACCTGATCTGAATTGACCTAACCTGTTCTGACTTCTCTATTGTCTCAAATAAATAAATTTTAAACATTTCTGCGAATATATAAAAACCACAAAGTACATTCTTAAAATAATTGTACTTTGTGAACAAAAAATCAATAAAACTGTCCTTTCTCATCTACAAAAATTTTATACGGAGCGATTTTGACCTAACTGCAAAAATTGTTATATTTCGAATTAGAAAACAGTTGAAAAATGGTCGAAAATGTCAAAAATGTCAAAATCAGTCTTATCTCAGCAAATACTAGCCCCACCCACCCCCCACTCCTCTTCTCAATCCAACGACTAATTTAACTTCTGTGCAGTATAAGATCATTCATTTTATTCAAATCGGATAAAATTAATCACTGAAAAGGAGGCAGGGTGGGTGGGCGGGGCTAATCATGTTCTTCCGTCGAGTGGGAGTGGCAAGTAATAATATAACTAATTTTCGACAATAGTTGAAAAATGGTTGTAAATGTCAAAAACGCCAAAATCAGTCTTATCTTATCAAATACTAGCCCCGCCCACCCACCCTCTATTCCATACATTTTTCTGTTTGAAATGAAACCTAAATTATTAAACAATAATTAAATAAATTAATAAGTATTAATTTTAATTAATATTAAACAACAAATCAAAATTCATTTGGCGAATATTTAGAGCACACCATATTTAAAAACAAGAAGACAGAAATAAAGATTTTGCAATTAAACTCCGCCCTCTGGCTCACGACGAATAAAAAAAATCATTTACAATTGAGATGGGGGTGGCCGGGCGGAGCTTAAATTTTACCGTTTTTTCTGAATATACCTACGTAATCTTCTTTTCGCGACAAGATGGTAAATGTTTGTCGGGAAACATGGATTTTACACTTAAGCTCCGCCCCTTGGTCTGACAACGAATGAAAAATGCATCACAATTGAGGTTGGGATCCGCAGGTGGGGCTTAATTTTTGACATTTATTTTCTTCACTAATATACTCGTAGTTTTCCTTCAACATGATACTTAAACATGTTTCACATGGCAGTTTCTTGTCGAAAAATAAGCATTTTGCCACTAAGCTCCGCCCCTCGGCTCACAACGAATAAAAAAATCATTGCAATTGAGGTGCGGGTGGGTGGGCGGCTTTTTGTATTTTGCTTTTTTTCTTAATATATGCACGTAACTTTCTTATCTAGTGATTTTGTACAGAAATGTAGGGGACAAAATTTACAATTTTAAAAAAATTTAATCCCCACCCACCCACCCTTTCGTTTTTATGGATTTTACCTCAAAGGGTGGAGCTTAAAATCCTTATTTCTCTAGAAGAAATTATATGTAAAACACGGTTTGTGTATTGTGTTGTTCAAAGAATACTATGTACAACAAGTAAAAAATTAGTCTCAATTGTGATCAATTTTTCATTGGTTTTCATCATTTTCAGCAATTTTTGGCCTGACAGGTTTTGGAGGTTCTTTAACACTTCTAGTTTCATTAATTCTTCGTAGGGTTGATTGTGCTATATCAATGAATTCACAAAAAAAAGCTCTATTCAAAAATGTCATTAAAAAAAAATAAAGTTGGCCTTGCAGCTCGAACACAAATAAAAACAAAAAAAATGTTTTTGGCGAATAATTAAATCACAACTTCTTGCACCCCTATACCTAATTTCAGGTGATTTGTACAATTGCTTAAGAAATTGAACCGTTTCAGACGGTAATTTCTAGTGGAGAAATAAGGATTTTGTAATTAAACTCCGCCCTCTGGCTCACAATGAGTAAAAAAAGTCTTGTACAATTGAGATGATGGTGGGTGGGCGGGGCTTAAATTTGGCGGATTTTTTTCTGAATATACGTAATCTTCTTATCGCGACAAAGATATTTGAAATGTTTAAAATGGTACATTTTTGTCGGGAAACTTGGATTTTACACTTCAGCTCCGCCCCTCGGTCTGACAACGAATGAAAAATTCATCACAATTGAGGTTAACGCCCGTGGGTGGAACTTAACCAAAAAGAAACATTTAATACGACATTTATAAATTATAAATAAAAACAAAACCAACAAAAGAAAAATCCATTAAAGCATATCCAACTAAACACTAGAGAAGATGTTCAAAATTCCTGCCTTGTGCATATAAGTAAGCTCGTAATATTTCCAAATTGGATCATTTTCTGTAAAAGTTAGTTAAGATAAAACGGATTTTGGCAAATGAAATACACCCTAAGAAAAGAGAGGGTGGGTGGGCGGGGTTAGTAGCTGAACAAGATAAGACTGATTTTGGCAAATAAGACACTTTGTAAGAAAAGAGAGGGCGGGTGGGCGGGGCTACTACCTGCTAAGAAAAAACTGACTTTGGCAAATGACGTATCCTCTGAGAAATTTAATTAAATTATTACAAGAAACGACAGAGGCTCCAAAGCACTCTCAAATTCTTTTCAAACAGAAATACCTAGAACCTTGTTTTGAATTCTTCAAAAGAAAAAAAAAACGGGGTTCCAAAATTAACTCAAAAACAGGTCAGAATTTTCCAAAAATAGAACACCAAAGTCCCCCAAAATTATTTTAAATAATTTTCAAAAAAAATCTCCATGGGCTCCCAAAATAATTTTCTAAAATTTCTAGTAATTTTGCACAAAAGTGTGGGGGACAAAATTTAACATCTTAGCAAAATTTAAGCCCCACCCGCCCACCCTGTCTTAGTTGTGATGACCTTTGTTTATTCATTTTTAGCCAAAAGGTCGGAGCTGAAAGTCCTTATTTCTCTAGAAGCAATTATCATGTAAAACACGTTTTGTGTTTCGTGTTGTTCAAAGAATACTATGCATATTAAGTAACAATCAAGGCAAAGCTTAAGCCCCACCCGCCCGCCCTAGTCTCAATTGTGATGAATTTTTCATTGGTTGTCAGACCGAGAGGCGGAGCTTAATTGCAAAATCCATATTTCCCTACAAAAATTTACCATTTTAAAAATGTCCAAATATAACGTTGAGGGCATTTTCATCGTTTATAGCTGTTTTTGGCCTGCCAGGTTTTGGGCGTTCTTTAATAGTAAAATTAATATGTTATCATGATAGTCTCCAAATTGCTATTAGCTTTAAAAATTAAAGAGGCTCCTTCAATTAAATAAACCGTTTTTATTTGCACCATGAACCACAATATACCTGAAGCCTTGTCCAGTTTTTGCAATAGCAGTGTTTACTGAACCGTCTTTCCACGTCTTTTTGCATACGTTACTCACGTTTCATCAAGAAAAAGAGGTTCATAAAATTTTTTTCCTTTGTGTTGGTGGTGTTCACGTAAAAATTTTGTTCTTTAATTTAACTGAAGGCCATTTCATCAAAAATAAATTTTAGATAATCTCCTCGATTGACATTAAATCTACAAGATTCACTTTTGTCTTTGTGACTAATTCTAGAAGACATATTTTTCTTGTTTTCAAAGTCCTGGACTTTTTTGTAGCCTCTAGACAGATCTTTCCGAAAAGTTCAACATTTCTGCGACCAGTTCTGACTTCCTTTTTTTCTAAAATTACAAAACATCTTGGTTTCTATCAAGATAGTCTAACATTTAAAATTATTTGTTTTGTGGTCGTTAAATCGCTTCATTTTTGACTGAGACAAATGACAAGTTTCAAAATTTGACGTAATACGACCTACTCAAAATTTTGTGGCTTTTTGTCTCACACAAAGTACGTAAGATAGAAAGAGAAAATGTTAATTATTATTGTTCAATACGCTGGTTAACAGATTTGTCAGTCTTCTTGAGAATGTTTGGCGTAAATATTTAAGTTTATATTTATTAAAATGTTTGGACGTTCTCCGAAATACATTGTAATCAAGATTCTCCTTGTTATGGTCAACGAAAAATCTCTAGTGAGTAGAAGAAACGTAGCCAGTTTGGACTGGCTTCAAAAAGTGCGTTATAGTTCAATTAAAAGTGATAATTACTTATAGTCAAATAAAATTACAATTCACCACTTATATGAAATTACATCACATAAAGCAATATGTTGATATTTTTAATGACACCTGTCCCTTGGAAAATAAACCCCTTATTATTATTATTGTTGGAGAGAATTTCGATTTTGATTTTGGTAAAAATTTCGCACCCCCGCATCGTCTTACCTGCAGGACAGATGCATTCCGGCGCGTCCCTCTTGGCCCCTCTCGCCCCCACGTCCCTCAGCACCCTCCTCTTCGCCACCCCGTCCGCCTCCCGCCGCAGCCGCTCCAGCAGCCCGTCCGCCCCCTCGGCGGCCCTCTTCTCCAGCAGTCGCACCCTCTCCTCCAGCAGGCCCAGCTCGGCCCTGACCTGCCGCCACCCCACGAAACCACACACTGTCACACACACCACCGCCACACACAGCAGCACTGGCCCAAGTCCGGGCCGCGGCACTCGACACCCGGTGGCCTTCTTCGGCGGTTCGTCCGCTTCCATCGCCACCCCTTTGGACGCCACGATGTCTCGCTATTGCATTTCGCTCGTCGACGACGCCGGCTCCCGTTACATCACTCCTGAAGACCGCCGCACATGGCCGGAAGGGGCGAGGGTGGGACACGAGGGGTGAGTTCTCGGAGATCGAGCCGTGTGCGTGTTTGGACAGAGGAAAGTGAACGGACAGACGTGCGCTCGACGACGATGGGACTGAAACTGAGGCGGACGGCGCGAGTTGGGCTCGGAGCGGACGAGGAACGGCGGATGGGGTGAAGTTTTGGGCGCGCGCGGAGGCGGGGGCGGGGGGCGCGCGACGGGGGTGCGTTCGGACACAGGCTGTGGGGGCAGGGCGCAGAACACGAAAACGCGAGTTTCGCTCTCGAAATTGATGGCTCTTGTTTTTAGGTAGTACTCTAAAAATCTCCTCCGCAACGGAGGTTTTTTAGTATGCGCAGTTTTCATTCAAAACTGGGTTAAAATGGTAAATTTTTGTAGGCCAATATGGATTTTGCAATTAAGCCCCGCCCTCTCGACTCACGACGAATAAAGAAAATCATTACAATTGAGATAGGGTGGGTGGGCGGGGCTTATATTTTACTTCTTTGTCTTAATATACCTTGTCTTCTTTTCCCAACAAGAGACTTAAAGCATGTCTAAAGTGTTAAATTTTTGTGGGGAAACATGGATTTTGCAATTACGCTCCGCCCCTCGGTCTGACAACGAATGAAAAATTAATCGCGACTGAGATAGAGACGGATAGGTGGGGCTTATCTTTTGCTTTTCTTTTTTACTTAACACACATAGTTTTCTTTGAACAACACGTGGTAATTTCTCATAGAAAAATACGGATTTTACAATTACGCTCCGCCCCTCGATCTGACAACGAATGAAAAATTCATTGCGACTGAGATCGAGACGTATGGGTGGGCTTTCTTTTGTTGTAATTCAATATATTAATGAAGGCAAAAATTATTACGACCATATCCCAAACATTCTCTGTTTAGCTTACTGTTAAGTATTTGTTTATAAAGGGCGATAAATGTAAGACGCCCGAGAAACGCTGAGTACTTCAGTTTGAATTTTATATTTTATATATGCGTATTTGTGATCTTAAAAGTTAGTTCGTAATAAGCGTTTAAAACGAACGGATCGCATTTTTAATACACGCACTTTAAGGACAATTGTGTTTTAATTAACCCATTTCCTAGATCTTTTTCGCTTAAAACATATAGTTGTCTTTGAACAACACAATTACTTATGAACATGTTTCACATGGTAATTTCTAGTACAAAAAAAAAGGATTTTGCAATTAAGCTCCGCCCCCAGCTTAAGACGAACAAAAAAAATCATCCCGATTGAGATAGGGCGGGTGGGCGGGGCTTATATTTTACCTCTTTGTCTTAATACATTGGTCATCTTTTTACAAGCAAGAAACTTAAAACATGTTTAGATTGACACATTTTTGTAGACAAATGTATTTTGCAATTAAGCTTCGTTCCTTTGACTCACGATGAATAAAAAAAATCATCACACTTGAGATAGGGCGGGTGGGCGGGGCTTATATTTTGCCTTTTTTTCTTAAAATACCCAGTCTTCTTTTCCCAACAAGAGACATGATTGAAGTGGTAAATTTTTGTGAGGAAACATGGATTTTGCAATTAAGCGCCGCCCCCGACTTATGACGAATAAAAAAAATTATCACTATTGAGATAGGGTGGGTGGGCGGGCTTACATTTGCTTATTTGTTTTAATATGATATATATTTTTCCATCAAATTTTATATTTTTTGTTTTTTCAAATTTTCGATTTGCATTTTTTCAATTTTTCATTTTTAACTTTTCAATCTCTATATTTAATTTTTCAATTTTTCGATTTTTGAGTTTCTAAATTTTTCGTTTTCCAGTGTTTCTATTTTTCTGTGCTTCGGTTCTTCGATTTGTAGTTTTTCGATTTTCCATTCTTTCGTTTTTTCATTTTTTTTTCGACTTTAACTTTTCGAATCAAAAATGGAAAAAATAGCATAATTGTAAATTTGAAAAATCAAAAATGAGAAAACGAAAGAGTATAAAATGAAAATTCAGAAAACCTAAAAATTAGAAATCAAGAACTTGAAATATTGAAGAAACCAAAAGATCAGTAATTGGGAAACTTGAAAATCGAAAAAATGCAGAATAGAAAAAAAATATTGGAAAAATCGAATAATTATTAGTAAGAAATACAAAAATTGCTGAATTAAGTGAAACATTATAAGAAAATATTGAAGAAATAAAGGAAATGAGATCATCAAAAATTCTGATATAAAATCGAGAAAATGAAAATCAAAAATCGGGAAAACGAAAAATTAAAAGTGTAATACTAGAAAAATTGCAATATTAAAAAATTGCACATCGCAATATTGAAAAATTTGGAAGTCCAGAATTCGAAAAATTGTAAAAATTGAAAATAAAAGAAAACAAAAACTGTGATATAAAAAATTTGTCGAAGGTAAATAAATCCAGATTTTTCGAAAAATTGAAGATTTTGCCAATTTTAGTTTTTTTATGATAAATTCTTCATTATAACTTTATAATAACTTCATCAATAGAATAAACTACCTCATTCATCAATCAAAATCTATACCAGCGTTTTTCGATTTTTCAATTTTTGGTTTTTTACTTTTTCGTTTCGGTTTTTTATTTTCTTTATAATTTTGTAGGTAAGCGAAGAAAAATGTTTTTTGCCCCGTTGGGAATCGAACCACGCATCTCCTGCTTGCCGGGCGGGTGCCTTGACCACTAGACTACAGAGCGACTTATCTTTACTTTTTTCGCTTACCTAGCTATTATTGTGCCGCCAGAATTTAAATTTTTTGGCTTTTCACTGTTCTAATTTTATTTTTTGTTTTGACATTTTTCAATTTTTGAATTTTTCAGTATTTCGGTTTGCAGTTTTCCAGTTTTCATTTTTCAATTTCCAACTTTTAGATTTTTAATTTTTCGTTCTTTCAATTTTAGGTTTTTCAGTTTCTCGATTTTTAGTTTTAAGATTTGTTTCTTCATTCTTCAGTTTGCAAATTTTTGTTTTTCAGCTTCTAAATTTGTTTTTCCATTTCTTTTTGGTTTTTCAACTTTGCAACTTTTCAATTTTTCGAATACAAAAATGCAAAAATTTGATCGAAAAATCAAAAAAGAAAAAACGAAGCTTAAAATGAAAAATTGGGAACCATTAAAATTGGAAATGAAGATTTTGAAAAATTGAAGAAAGCAAAAATTGGCAAATCGAAAGATTAAAAATTGAGAAATTTTAAAATCGAAAATTTGAAAAATAGAATAAACGAATAATTATAAAATCATGAGAAACATTGAAATAATTTATACAGGTTTCTTTCAACAACATCAAAAAACATGTTTCAGATGGTACTTTCGTGGAAAGAAATAAGGATTCTTTACAATTGAGAAGGGGGTGGGTGGGCGGGGCTTAAATTTTGCCTCTTTTTTCTGAAAAGACATAATCTCCTTTTGACAAGATACTTCAAACATGAATTTTTTGTCCAGAAACATTGATTTTACATTTACACTATGCCTAAATAAGTAGAAATAATTATGCTTTTTGAAATATTTTACCTTTTGCAATTTTCCGTTTTCTATCAAATTTTATAATTTTGTTTTTTCAAATTTTCGATTTGCATTTTTTCAATTTTTCATTTTTAACTTTTCAATCTCTATATTTAATTTTTCAATTTTTCGATTTTTGAGTTTCTAAATTTTTCGTTTTCCAGTGTTTCTATTTTTCTGTTCTTCGGTTCTTCGATTTGCATTTTTTCAATTTTTCATTTTTAACTTTTCAATCTCTATATTTAATTTTTCAATTTTTCGATTTTTGAGTTTCTAAATTTTTCGTTTTCCAGTGTTTCTATTTTTCTGTTCTTCGGTTCTTCGATTTGCAGTTTTTCGATTTTCCATTTTTTCGTTTTTTCATTTTTTTTCGATTTTAACTTTTCGAATCAAAAATGGAAAAAATAGCATAATTGTAAATTTGAAAAATCAAAAATGAGAAAACGAAAGAGTATAAAATGAAAATTCAGAAAACCTAAAAATTAGAAATCAAGAACTCGAAATATTGAAGAAACGAAAACTGAAAAACCAAAAGATCAGTAATTGGGAAACTTGAAAATCGAAAAAATGCAGAATAGAAAAAAAATATTGGAAAAATCGAATAATTATTAGTAAGAAATACAAAAATTGCTGAATTAAGTGAAACATTATAAGAAAATATTGAAGAAATAAAGGAAATGTAATCATCAAAAATTCTGATATAAAATCGAGAAAATGAAAATCAAAAATCGGGAAAACGAAAAATTAAAAATTAACTGAAAAGTTAAAAAATGAAAAGTCTAATACTAGAAAAATTGCAATATTAAAAAGCTGCACATCGCAATATTGAAAAATTTTGGAAGTCCAGAATTCGAAAAATTGTAAAAATTGAAAATAAAAGAAAACAAAAACTATACCACCGTTTTTCGATTTTTCAATTTTTGGTTTTCTACTTTTTCGTTTCGGTTTTTTATTTTCTTTATAATTTTGTAGGTAAGCGAAGAAAAAAGTTTTTGCCCCGTTGGGAATCGAACCACGCATCTCCTGCTTGCCAGGCGGGTGCCTTGACCACTAGACTACAGAGCGACTTATCTTTACTTTTTTCGCTTACCTAGCTATTATTGTGCCGCCAGAATTTAAATTTTTTGGCTTTTCACTGTTCTAATTTTATTTTTTTTTTTTGACATTTTTCAATTTTTGAATTTTTCAGTATTTCGGTTTGCAGTTTTCCAGTTTTCAATTTTTCGATTTTCCAACTTTTAGATTTTTAATTTTTCGTTGTTTCAATTTTAGCTTTTTCAGTTTCTCGATTTTTAGTTTTAAGATTTGTTTCTTCATTCTTCAGTTTGCAAATTTTTGTTTTTCAGCTTCTAAATTTAGTTTTTCCATTTCTTTTTGGTTTTTCAACTTTGCAATTTTTAAAAAGAAAAAACGAAGCTTAAAATGAAACTGTTTCAATTCTAGGATTTTTCTCGATTTTTACTTTTGAATTTTTTTTTTGCTAGATCTTTTGATTTTTGGACTTCTTGGTTGTACATTTCAAATTATGACTTTTTTTAATTTGAAATTTTTCAATTCTTAATTTTCCAATTTTTCGTCATTTTAGCTTTGAAATGTTTCAATTTCGCGATTTTTCATATTTTCGATTCTTCAATTTTCCTTTTTTTTAATTTTTAAAATTTTAGAATTTTGGTTTCTTGGGTTTTCGATTTTTCGACTTTTGAATTTTAGATTTTTGAATTCTTGAATTTTTCGATTCTTTTTTTGTTCAGATTTCTCGATTTTTTATTTATCGATCTCTTAATTTTTCAATTTATTAAATTATAGATTTCTCGATTTCTTAATTGTTCAATTTTTCGAATTTTCAGTTTTTTGATGTTTCATGTCTCAATCTTTAAACTTCTCGGCTTTAGATTTTTCGATTTTCTTTTATTTCAAATTTTTCAGTTCTTAACTTTCGATTTCAATTTTGACTTATTTCGATTTTCCAATTTTTCGGTTTTTCAATTTTTCAGTTCCCCAATTTTTCGTCATTTCAGTTTTGGCCTGTTTCAATTTCAAATTTTGGGTTTTCGATTTTATGATTTTTAAATTTTGGATTTTTGAATTTTTCGATTTTTTCATCTTCCGACTCCTCTATTTTCAATTTTTCAATGTCTTAAATTGTAGGTTCCCCGATTTCTAGATTTTTCGAGTTTCCATTTCCTCTAAATTTCCATTTTTCAATTTTTGATTTCTGAGATTTGTGATTTTCCAATTTTTCGACTTTATTGTGATTTCACGTTTTTCGATTTTTAGATTTGTCTATTTTTCAAGTTTTCAATTTCTCAGTTTTGGGAATTTTTCAGCTTGTGTATTTTTCGATATTACTTGATTTTTTGATATTTGACTTTGCGGATTTGGATTTTTCAGATTTTAGATTTTTTATTTTTAAAATTTCTCAATTTCCCAACTTACTGATATTCCGATGTTTCAATTTTTCGATTGTTCCCCACCACTAATGCGATGATAAATTGAAAAATCAAGAATCAAATATCTGAAAAATTTTAAAACTGAAATATCGAAAAATTGAAAATCGAAAAAAATTGAAAATTCGAAAAACGGAAAGATCGAGAAATTGAAAAGTCGAAAAATTGGAAATTTTAAAAATCCAAACATTAAAAATCCTGAAAAGTCGAAAAATTGAAGAATAAATAACTGAAAAATCCTAAAACTGAAATATCGAAAAATTAAAACTCGAGAAATCGGAACTTTGAAAAAAACGCGAAAATGAAGAATAGAAAAAGTGAAGAATCAATGAAGTGATAAAATCCTGAAACTGAAATACTGAAAAATTGAGAAATCCAAAAATTTAGGAACCGAATGTTGAAAAAACCAAAACCTGAAATACGTCTCGAAAAATATAAAAATGAAAAACAGAAAAAAATGAAGATTCGAAAAACTGAAAGATCGAGAAATCGAAAATTTGAAAAATCAAAAACCTGAAAAATCGAGATGTCGAGACGTCAAGCAATCGAAACACCGAAAAGTCGAGAAATGGGAAAATCAAAAAGTCGGAAAGGCAAATAAATATCGGAAAATTGGGAAATCGAAAAATAAAATCACGAGAAATTAAAAAATTAAAAAAAACGCGAAACTGAAGAATCGGAAAATTGTAAAATCGAAGAATCAAATAACTGAAAAATCTTGAAACTGAAATATCGAAAAATTGAGAAATCCAAAAATTTAGGAACCGAATGTTGAAAAATCCAAAAGCTGAAAAATCGAAAACTCGAGACGTCAAGCAATCGAAACACCGAAAAGTCGAGAAATGGGAAAATCAAAAAGTCGGAAAGGCAAATAAATATCGGAAAATTGGGAAATCGAAAAATAAAATCACGAGGAATCACAAATTTAAAAAAAAAGCGCGAAACAGAAGAATCGAAAAATTGAAAATTTGAGAAATCGAAGAATCCTAAAACTGAAATATCGAAAAATTAAAACTCGAGAAATTGTAACTTTGAAAAAATCGCGAAAATGAAGAATCGAAAAACTGGAAATCGAAAAAGTGAAGAATCAATGAACCGAAAAATCCTGAAACTGAAATATCGAAAAATCGAGAAATCCAAAAATTTAGAAACCGAATGTTGAAAAATCCAAAACCTGAAATGTGTCGAAAAATCTAAAAATGAAAAACAGAAAAAATGAAGAATCGAAAAACTGAAAGATCGAGAATTCGAAAATTTGAAAAATCAAAAACCTGAAAAATCGAGAAGTCGAGACGTCAAGCAATCGAAACAGCGAAAAGTCGAGAAATAGGAAAATTAAAGTCGGAAAGTCAAATAAATATCGGAAAATTGGGAAATCGAAAAATAAAATCACGAGAAATTAAAAAATTAAAAAAAACGCGAAACTGAAGAATCGGAAAATTGTAAAATCGAAGAATCAAATAACTGAAAAATCTTGAAACTGAAATATCGAAAAATTGAGAAATCCAAAAATTTAGGAACCGAATGTTGAAAAATCCAAAAGCTGAAAAATCGAAAACTCGAGACGTCAAGCAACCGAAACACCGAAAAGTCGAGAAATGGGAAAATCAAAAAGTCGGAAAGGCAAATAAATATCGGAAAATTGGGAAATCGAAAAATAAAATCACGAGGAATCACAAATTTAAAAAAAAAGCGCGAAACAGAAGAATCGAAAAATTGAAAATTTGAGAAATCGAAGAATCCTAAAACTGAAATATCGAAAAATTAAAACTCGAGAAATTGTAACTTTGAAAAAATCGCGAAAATGAAGAATCGAAAAACTGGAAATCGAAAAAGTGAAGAATCAATGAACCGAAAAATCCTGAAACTGAAATATCGAAAAATCGAGAAATCCAAAAATTTAGAAACCGAATGTTGAAAAATCCAAAACCTGAAATGTGTCGAAAAATCTAAAAATGAAAAACAGAAAAAATGAAGAATCGAAAAACTGAAAGATCGAGAATTCGAAAATTTGAAAAATCAAAAACCTGAAAAATCGAGAAGTCGAGACGTTAAGCAATCGAAACAGCGAAAAGTCGAGAAATAGGAAAATTAAAGTCGGAAAGTCAAATAAATATCGGAAAATTGGGAAATCGAAAAATAAAATCACGAGAAATCACAGATTTAAAAAAAAGCGCGAAACTGAAGAATCGAAAAATTGAAAATTTGAGAAATCGAAGAATCAAATAACTGAAAAATCCTAAAACTAAAATATCGAAAAATTGAAACTCGAGAAATTGGAACTTTGAAAAAATCGCGAAAATGAAGAATCGAAAAACTGAAAATCGAAAAAGTGAAGAATCAATGAACCGAAAAATCCTGAAACTGAAACATCGAAAAATCGAGAAATCCAAAAATTTAGAAACCGAATGTTGAAAAATCCAAAACCTGAAATGTGTCGAAAAATCTAAAAATGAAAAACAGAAAAAATGAAGAATCGAAAAACTGAAAGATCGAGAAATCGAAAATTTGAAAAATCAAAAACCTGAAAAATCGAAAAGTCGAGACGTCAAGCAATCAAAACGCCGAAAAGTCGAGAAATGAGAAAATCAAAAAGTCGGAAAGTCAAATAAATGTCGGAAAATTGGGAAATCGAAAAATAAAATCACGAGAAACTGCAAATTTAAACAAAAAACGCGAAACTGAAAAATCGAAAAATTGAAAATTTGAAAAATCGAAGAATCAAATAACTGAAAATTCCTGACACTGAAATATCGAAAAATTGAGAAATCCAAAAATTTAGGAATCGAATGTTGAAAAATCCAAAACCTGAAATATGTGTCAAAAATCTAAAAATGAAAAACAGAAAAAAATGAATCGAAAAACTGAAAGATCGAGAAATCGAAAATTTGAAAAATCAAAAACCTGAAAATCGAAAAGTCGAGACGTCACAAAGTCCAGAAATGGGAAAATCAAAAAGTCGGGAAGTCAAATAAATACCGGAAAATTGGGAAATCGAAAAATAAAATCACGAGAAATCACAAATTTAAACAAAAAACGCGAAACTGAAGAATAGAAGAATTGAAAAATTGAAAATTTGAAAAATCGAAGAATCAAATAACTGAAAAATCCTGAAACTGAAATATCGAAAAATTGAGAAATCCAAAAATTTAGGAACCCAAGGTTGGAAAATCCAAAACCTGAAAAATGTGTCGAAAAATCTAAAAATGAAAAACAGAAAAAAATGAAGAATCGAAAAACTGAAAGATCGAGATATCGAAAATTTGAAAAATCAAAAACCTGAAAAATTGAGAAGTCGAGACGTCAAGCAATCGAAACAGCGAAAAGTCGAGAAATGGGAAAATTAAAAAGTCGGAAAGTCAAATAGATATCGGAAAATTGGGAAATCGAAAAATAAAATCACGAGAAATCACAAATTTAAAAAAAAGCGCGAAACTGAAGAATCGAAAAATTGAAAATTTGAGAAATCGAAGAATCAAATAACTGAAAAATCCTAAAACTGCAATATCGAAAAATTAAAACTCAAGAAATTGGAACTTTGAAAAAATCGCGAAAATGAAGAATCGAAAAACTGAAAATCGAAAAAGTGAAGAATCAATGAACTGAAAAATCCTGAAACTGAAATATCGAAAAATCGAGAAATCCAAAAATTTAGAAACCGAATGTTGAAAAATCCAAAACCTGAAATGTGTCGAAAAATCTAAAAATGAAAAACAGAAAAAATGAAGAATCGAAAAACTGAAAGATCGAGAAATCGAAAATTTGAAAAATCAAAAACCTGAAAAATCGAAAAGTCGAGACGTCACAAAGTCCAGAAATGGGAAAATCAAAAAGTCGGGAAGTCAAATAAATACCGGAAAATTGGGAAATCGAAAAACAAAATCACGAGAAATCACAAATTTAAACAAAAAACGCGAAACTGAAGAATAGAAGAATCGAAAAATTGAAAATTTGAAAAATCGAAGAATCAAATAACTGAAAAATCCTGAAACTGAAATATCGAAAAATTGAGAAATCCAAAAATTTAGGAACCCAAGGTTGAAAAATCCAAAACCTGAAAAATGTATCGAAAAATCTAAAAATGAAAAACAGAAAAAAATGAAGAATCGAAAAACTGAAAGATCGAGAAATCGAAAATTTGAAAAATAAAAAACCTGAAAAATCGAGAAGTCGAGACGTCAAGCAATCGAAACAGCGAAAAGTCGAGAAATGGGAAAATTAAAAAGTCGGAAAGTTAAATAAATATCAGAAAATTGGGAAATCGATAAATAAAATCACGAGAAATCACAAATTTAAAAAAAAGCGCGAAACTGAAGAATCGAAAAATTGAAAATTTGAGAAATCGAAGAATCAAATAAATGAAAAATCCTAAAACTGAAATATCGAAAAACTTAAGATCGAGAAATTGAAAAGTCGAAAAATTGACAATTTTAAAAACCCAAAACATTAAAAAATTTTACATTTACACTCTGCCTAGATGGGGCTTTTTTTTTTTCATATATATAATTTTCTTTTTACAACATTAATACTTAAAAATATGTTTCGCATGGTGGATTCTTGTAGAAAAATAAGCATTTTGCAATTAAGCTCCACCCCTCGGCTCACGACGAATAAAAAAAGATTATGTACATTAAGAAGAGAGGGAAAAACAATATAAGCGGGGCTTATATTTTACCTTTTGTCTTTATATACTTGGTCACCTTTTGACAGCAAGAAACTTAAAACATGTTTAAAATTATAAATTTTTGTAGACAAATCGATTTCACTCATTTATGATAAATAAACTACACAACGAAACAAAAATCTGAAAATTTGGTACAAAAAGTAGGTAATAATTAACAGAAATTAGAATATTTTGAGTAATTCACCATCTGGGGAATTTTTGGAATAGACTTTCTTCGAGTGCTAAAACCGGCATTGTCTAGATGGAAACTTCGTCAAACGCGCCCTGCCGGTTGCCGCCGCCCGCCGCCCCCGCGCCTCCCCCTCGTTATTGTTATCAAAGCGGGCCTTCGATTTTGACGAATATATTCCCAAGTTTGGAGATTTCCGTGGCGCGAGCATACATTGGTAATCTGTGCGAGACGTGTTTCGCGTGCATAAGGCAGGACCTGACTTGCCTAAAAAGGATTCGCCCATAATAAATGCATAACGCGCCCGGTTTAGTTTAGTCCTTCTTGGAGGATGGAGGAACGGCACTGATACAAATTCTTATCACAGAGTTTGTGCGACGAATTTTCGCTCCACCTAATTCAGTTTTTTCAGATCTTGTCTTTTATTTTATCGTCTGGTTCTGGGTCGGGGATGATAAAGTGAAACGGCGGAGGTGGGAGGCGAAAAGTCAAGGCGAGGTGGTGAAGGAGGGAAGGTTTTTTTTTCTCTTTCGTTTTTTATTTTATCGTGGCGTCGAGTGTTTTTGTCGGAGCTGGGTGGCGGTGACGAAGATCGGGCTGGGAATGCTTGGATTGCGGAGGATCGGGATGTGGGAGGCGGAGAAGAGGTTTTTGGCGGGTCGAGGTTCGGTGGACATTCATATCGGGCAATTAACAAATGGATGAGAAAAGTATTCTTGATTAAAGACGAGAAAAAGAAGAAGTTGGACGTCTACACCAGCGGTTCCCACCAGCGTAGCACGATTTATACGACAAAACTGTCATCACCAATTTTTTGGGAGGGGGTAACCATAACCTTAAAATATTTGTCACACAATTTTTTTTTTTTTAAATCTGGATATATACGGTGAAAACTCAAATGGGTTCATAAACCACAACTGCAAAAAATATTCGACTCTGGGAAAAAAAATTGAAAAATCAAAAATTTAAAAATAGAGAAGAAATGTGAACGAGAAATCGTAAAATTGAAAACACGAAAAACTGATGAAACAAAAAACTGAAAAATTCAAAAGCTAAAAAATTAAACTAACAAAAAACTGATGGATTGAAAAAATTTACAACTGATATCGAAAAATTATAATAACATATACAAATTAAAAATCTGAAAAATATAAAAAATAATTTATCACAGTTGGAAAATTGAAAAATCTATCATTTGAAAAATTGTAAATTAAAAAAATTAAAAAAATGAAAAATTGAAAAATTCAGTAACTAAAAAGTAGAAAAATTGAAAATTTCACGTGAAAAATAAAGAAATCAAAAAGTAGAAAAATTGCAAATCCGTAATCAGAAACGAGAAATCGCAAAAAATTAAAATTTTGTAAAATTTTAAAAGATAGGAATAATAATTTATTAGTAAAAATTTAAAAATCAAAAATTCTAAAAATTGTAAAAACGAAAAATAGAAAATAAAACTACAAAATTGAAAAATCGCAAAATTAACTGCAAAACGGACGAATAGAAAAAATGAAAAATTCACAAGTTGAAAAATTAAAAAATTGAAGCAAAAGACTGAAAGATTGAAAAATTTATGCAATTTTGACCATCGAAAATCATAGAAAATTTAAACGCAATTACAAAAATTCAAGAAATAAATATTGAAAAATCAAAAATTTTAAAATACAGGAAAATTAAAAAGGGAAATCGTAAAATTGAAAAGTTACATTGAAAAAAAACTGAAGAAACAAAGAATTAAAAAATTCAAAAGTCGAAAAATTGAATAAACAAAAAACTGATGGATCGAAAAATTGAAAAATTTTACATTACAATTGATATCGAAAAATTACAACAACATATACTAATTAAAAAACTGAAACATAAAGAAATTAAATATTACAGTTGGAAAATTGAAAAACCATGAATTGAAATAAAATTGTAAAATAAAAGATTTAAAAAAATAAAAAATTGAAAAATTCTGAAACTAAATAGTCGAAAAATTGAAAACTTGGCCTGAAAAATAAGGAATTCGAAAAATTTGAAATCGAAAAGTTGAAAATTGCAAATCGATAAACCAGAAACAAGAAATCGCAAAAAACAGGAATTTTGTGAAATTTTAAAAGTCAATAGTTATTAGTAAAAATTTAAAAACCAAAAATTCGAAAAACTGTACAAACAAAAAATGAAAATAGAATTAAAAAACTAAAAATCCGAAAAATTTAAAATCGTGAAATTGTCAAAAGTTGAAAGATCAAAAAATTAACTGCAAAATTGACGAATTGAAAAACTGAAAAACCCACAGGTTGCAAAATTAAAAAATTTAAGCAAAAGGCTGAAAGATCGAAAAATTGAAAAATTTATGAGTTTTTGACCAACGAAAATCATGGAAAATTTAAATGCAATTCGAAAATTCAAGAAATGAAAAATTAAAAATCAAAAATTTTAAAATATAGGAAAATTTAAAAGGGAAATCGTAAAATTGAAAAGTTAAATTGAAAAATCTGAAGAAACAAAAAATTAAAAAGTTCAAAAGTTGAAAAATTGAATAAACAAAAAACTGATGGATCGAAAAATTGAAAAAATTTACATTACAATTGATATCGAAAAATTACAACAACATATATAAATAAAAAAACTGAAACATAAAGAAATTAAATATCACAGTTGGAAAATTGAAAATCCATGAATTGAAGAAAAATTGTAAAATAAAAGATTTTAAAAAATAAAAAATTGAAAAATTCTGAAACTAAATAATTGAAAAATTGAAAACTTGACCTGAAAAATAAGGAAGTCGAAAAATTTGAAATCTAAAAGTAGAAAAATTGCAAATCGATAAATCAGAAACGAGAAATCGCAAAAAACAGGAATTTTGTAAAACTTTAAAAGTCAATAGTTATTAGTAACAATTTAAAAACCAAAAATTCTAAAAAATGTACAAACGAAAAATAGAAAACATAATTAAAAAACTAAAAATCCGAAAAATTTAAAATCGTGAAATTGTCAAAAGTTGAAAGATCAAAAAATTAACTGCAAAATTGACGAATTGGAAAACTGAAAATTCGAATATTCTACGAACTAAAAATCGAAGAAAAATCGTAAACTTGAAATCTCGAAAAATTGAAAAATTCACAAGTTGAAAAATTGAAAAATTTATGAACTTTTAAACATCGAAAATCATAGAAAATTTAAACGCAATTTGAAAAATTGAAGAAATGAAAAATTGAAAAATCAATAATTTAAAAACATAGGAAAATTTAAAAGGAAAAATCGTAAAATTGGAAAATTCGAATTGAAGAAACTGAAGAAACAAAAATTGAAAAATTCAAATGTTGAAAAATTGAATAAATAAAAAACTGATGGCTATAAAATTTGAAAAATATCGAAAAATTATCAACATATACCAATTAAAAAACTGAAAAATAAAAAAAAAAATTAAATATGTATCACAGTAGGAAAATTGAAAAATCTATAAATTGAAAAATTGTAAAATAAAAATGTTTCAGAAATGAAAAACTGAATCTAAAGAGTTGAAAGATCGAAATTTTGAAAAATTCTGAAAATTTAAACGGAATTCGAAAAATTGGAGAAATGAAAAATTTAAATATCAATGATTTTTAAAATATGTATAGGAAAATTTAAAAAGGTAAACGTCAAATTGAAAAGTCGAATTGAAGAAACTGGTAAAACAAAAAATTGAAAATTCAAAAATTGAAAAATTGAAACAAAAACTGGTAGAACCAAAATCTGAAAAATTTTACAACTGAATGTCGAAAAATTATAAAAAAATATTAATAAAATAACAAAATAAAAATAGTAAAAATCAAAAATTTCAAATATTCAAAATTGAAAAATCTAAAAATTTAAATATCCAGAAACTGAAAAATAAATTTGATTATCACAAATGAAAAATTTAAAATTTGAGAAACCAAAAATTTGAAAACACGAAAAATTGCGATATAATATATCGAAAAATTAAAAAATTGAAAAACAACTGCAAATCGTTAGATTAGAAATGAAAAATCCCAAAACTGGGAAATGAAAAAATATTGTGGAAATTTTGTAAAATTTTAAAAGTTAATAAAAATTTAAAAATCAAGAATTCCAAAAATTGGAAAAAATGGAAAATTAAATTAAGAATCTAAAAATCCGAAAACTTTAAAACGTGAAATTGTCAAAAGTTGAAAAATCGAAAAATTAACTGCATAATTGACGAATTTGAAAAACTGAAAATTCGAATATTCTAAATTTGAGAAATTTATGAATTTTTGAACATCAAAAATTAGAAAGCTTAAACGCAATACGAAAAACTGAAGAAATGAATAACTGAAAAATCAAAAATTTTAAAATATGGACAGGGAAATTTAAAAGGGAAATCGTAAAATTGAAAAGTCGAATTGAGGAAACTGGAGAAACAAAAATTGAAAAATTGAAAAGTTGAAAAATTGAAGAAACAAAAAAATGGTAGATCCAAAAATTGAAAAATTTTACAATTGAATATCGAAAAATTATAATAAAATGTAAATATTGAAAAACTAAAAATGGTAAAATTCAAAAATTTGAAATATTGAAAACTTAAATATCCAGAAAGTGAGAAAAAATCGAAAATTTGAGAAACCAAAGATTTTAAAACATCAAAAAATTAAAAAATTGGAAAGTTGCAAATCGTTGGATCAGAAATGAAAAATCGTAAACTTGGGAAATCGAAAAACAGAAATTTTATAAAATTTTTTATAATAATTTTAGATAAGTGTACTAAAAATTTAAAATTAAAAATTTAAAATCGAAAAAATATCAATCGAAATATTGAAAGTACCTAACATACATAATTCTAACAATAAATAAACTATAACTGTAAATTAAATACGAAAAAAAAAATAAATAAATAAAAATCCGACACATTTAAAATCATGAAATTGAAAATTTCAAGTGTTGAAAAATTGAAAAATTAACTGCAAAATTGACGAATTGAAAAACTGAAAATTCGAATATTCTACGAACTAAAAATCGAAGAAAAATCGTAAACTTGAAATCTAGAAAAATTGCAACTCAAAAATTGAAAAATTCGCAAGTTGAAAAATTGACAAATTTTTGAATTTTTAAACATCGAAAATCATAGAAAATTTAAACGCAATTTGAAAAATTGAAGAAATGAAAAATTGAAAAATCAATAATTTAAAAACATAGGAAAATTTAAAAGGGAAATCGTAAAATTGAAAATTCGAATTGAAGAAACTGAAGAAACAAAAACTGAAAAATTCAAAAGTTGAAAAATTGGATAAATAAAAAACTAATGGCTCTAAAATTTGAAAAATATCGAATAATTATAAACATATACCAGTTAAAAAACTGAAAAATAAAAAAAAAAAAATATGTATCACAGTAGGAAAATTGAAAAATCCATAAATTAAAAAATTGTAAAATAAAAACTTTTTAAAAACGAAAAACTGAATCTAAAGAGTTGTAAGATCGAAATTTTGAAAAATATATGAATTTTTGAACATCGAAAATCAGGAAATTTAAACCGAATTCGAAAAATTGGAGAAATGAAAAATTGAAAAATCTAAAATTTTAAAATATGTATAGGAAAATTTAAAAGGGAAGTCGTAAAATTGAATAGTCGAATTGAAGAAACTGAAGAAACAAAAAAGTGAAAAATTCAAAAGTTGAAAAATTGAAGCAACAAAACCTGGTAGATCCAAAAACTGAAAAATTTAACAACTGTATATCGAAAAATTATAATAAAATATTAATATTGAAAAACTAAAAAGAGTAAAAATCAAAATCCCATCTAAAAACTGAAAAATAAAATTGAATATCACAAATAAAAAATCTAAAATTTGCGAAACCAAAAATTTTAAAACACGAAAAATTGCAATATTATATTAAAAAATATAATTAAATATTAAATTAAAAAATTGAAAAACAACTGCAAATCGTTAGATTAGAAATGAAAAATTCCAAAATTGGGAAATGAAAAAATATTGTGGAAATTTTGTAAAATTTTAAAAGTTAATAATTATTAATAAAAATTTAAAAATCAAAAATTCCAAAAATTGTAAAAAATTGAAAATTAAATTAAGAATCTAAAAATCCGAAAACTTTAAAACGTGAAATTGTCAAAAGTTGAAAAATCGAAAAATTAACTGCATAATTGATGAATTTGAAAAACTGAAAATTCGAATATTCTAAATTTGAGAAATTTATGAATTTTTGAACATTGAAAATTAGAAAATTTAAACGCAATACAAAAAACTGAAGAAATGAATAATTGAAAAATCAAAAATTTTAAAATATGGATAGAAAAATTTAAAAGGGAAATCGTAAAATTGAAAAGTCGAATTGAGGAAACTGGAGAAACAAAAATTGAAAAATTCAAAAGTTGAAAAATTGAAGAAACAAAAAAATGGTAGATCCAAAAATTGAAAAATTTTACTATTGAATATAGAAAAATTATAATAAAATATAAATATTGAAAAACTAAAAATAGTAAAATTCAAAAATTTGAAACATTTAAAAATTAAACATCCAGAAACTGAGAAAAAATCGAAAATTTGAGAAACCAAAGATTTTAAAACATCAAAAAATTAAAAAATTGGAAAGTTGCAAATCGTTGGATCAGAAATGAAAAATCGTAAAATTGGGAAATCAAAAAACAGAAATTTTATAAAATTTTATATAATAATTTTAGATAATTAAGTGTACTAAAAATTTAAATTCGAAAAAATATCAGTCGAAATATTGAAAGTACCTAACATACATAATTCTAACAATAAATTAACATTAACAGTAAATTAAATACAAAAAAAAATAAATAAATAAAAATCCGACACATTTAAAATCATGAAATTGAAAATTTCAAGTGTTGAAAAATTGAAAAATTAACTGCAAAATTGAAAATTGAAAAACTGAAAATTCGAATATTCTATGAACTAAAAATTGAAGAAAAATCGTAAACTTGAAATCTCGAAAAATTGCAACTCAAAAATTGAAAAATTCACAAGTTGAAAAATTGAAAAATTTATGAAGTTTTAAACATTGAAAATCATAGAAAATTTAAAGGCAATTTGAAAAATTGAAGAAATGAAAAATTGAAAAATCAATAATTTAAAAATATAGGAAAATTTAAAAGGGAAGTCGTAAAATTAAAAATTCGAATTGAAGAAACTGAAGAAACAAAAACTGAAAAATTCAAAAGTTAAAAATAAATAAAAAACTAATGGCTATAAAATTTGAAAAATATCGAAAAATCATAAACATATACCAATTAAAAAACTGAAAAATAAAAATAAATAAATATGTATCACAGTAGGAAAATAGAAAAATCTATAAATTAAAAAATTGTAAAATAAAAACTTTTTAAAAACGAAAAACTGAATCTAAAGAGTTGAAAGATCGAAATTTTGAAAAATATATGAATTTTTGAACATCGAAAATCAGGAAATTTAAACCGAATTCGAAAAATTGGAGAAATGAAAAATTGAAAAATCAAAAATTTTAAAATATGTATAGGAAAATTTAAAAGGGAAGTCGTAAAATTGAATAGTCGAATTGAAGAAACTGAAGAAACAAAAAAGTCAAAAATTCAAAAGTTGAAAAATTGAAGCAACAAAACCTGGTGGATCCAAAAACTGAAAAATTTAACAACTGAATATCGAAAAATTATAATAAAATATTAATATTGAAAAACTAAAAAGAGTAAAAATCAAAATCCCATCTAAAAACTGAAAAATAAAATTGAATATCACAAATAAAAAATCTAAAATTTGCGAAACCAAAAATTTTAAAACACGAAAAATTGCGATATAATATATCGAAAAATTAAAAAATTGAAAAACAACTGCAAATCGTTAGATTAGAAATGAAAAATTCCAAAATTGGGAAATGAAAAAATATTGTGGAAATTTTGTAAAATTTTAAAAGTTAATAATTATTAATAAAAATTTAAAAATCAAAAATTCCAAAAATTGTAAAAAATTGAAAATTAATTTAAGAATCTAAAAATCCGAAAACTTTAAAACGTGAAATTGTCAAAGGTCGAAATATCGAAAAATTAACTGCATAATTGACGAATTTGGAAAACTGAAAATTCGAATATTCTAAATTTGAGAAAATTATGATTTTTGAACGAAAATTAGAAAATTTAAGCGCAATACGAAAAACTGAAGAAATGAATCATTGAAAAATCGAAAATTTGAGAAACCAAAGATTTAGGACTTAAAAAATTGAAAAATTGCAAATCAGAATCAAAAATCGGAAGCTTGGGAAATCAGAAATTATAAATTTTGTAAGATTTCAAAGGCGACTAATTTATTATTTTTTAAAATTTGAAAATCAAAAACTAAAAAATCGAAAAATTTGAAATCGTCAGACTGGTAAATGCAAAAGTTGAAAATCGCAAAAATTGATCGCAAAATTGACTAAATGAAAAATTGAAAATTTAAAGATCTAGGCACAAAAAATTGGAAAGAACTTGTGCTTATGACAAACTTACAACATTTGAAAGATTTCAGAGGATTCAGTTTTGCAGTTATCATACAGTTTAATTTTTTTTTTCAAAAATCTGTATGTATGGGGTAAAAACTCAAAACGGATTCATAAACCACAACAACAAACAAACAGTTACCACAAAAGCAAAAGTTTCGGAACCACTGCCAACACAAATAAACCCCCTCAACAACAAACAAGAATAACCCATAAATAAAACAACGAAAAAAACCATGAATCCAACCCACATAAATAAGTCATTCCACATAAAATCGCTCTTTCATTGATAATTTAGTCATTATGAAGATGAGCTGAACTCGCTGTGACCACCTGCGTGCACATGAACCGACCTTGACTGTAAACCATAAACATGAATGGAATCCTAATCCACTTCCACTCTGCCGAGCCCCATAAAACCATCACGGCCGATACGACAAAATAAAATCGACGTTGAGCTCCTTGCAAAACCAAAACGATGTTCGCCACAGCGAAAACCATAAATCAAGATGGTTTTACGATTTTATTAAATTGCGTACTTATCCGGCGCTCGGAGCGGCCTCTACGAAAAAGTGCGCCAGTTTTGAATTTGCGCGCCGCCAAAATCGATACACGGCAAATAAACATCGGAATTAGTCACCCTTAAATGAATCATTGCCAAAGCGTCCCCTCAAACAAATAAATATGACCCGTTTGGAGATATCGCGTGACCTGGCGCACGACATTCACTTAACACCTAACTTTTGACATAATTCAGAGTAAATTGTGGCTCGAGTCATGGGAAATTACGGCTTTGAATCTAGAAAAACGGTGTTTTTTTTTAGGTGGAAAGAGCTGACGATTATCCCATCGCCGGATCGCATGCACGTTTTAATTAAGATGCTGAAATTATGTACACACAAAGCTGATGTTTGTCTTTGATATATTTATGAAGAATATTAATAGCTTGGTTTATGTACTCTAAACGTTTCTTTACTGATCTTATCGCCACAATACACGACGTTTATTTTCTTTATTTATTATCTGGCCATTACGAGGATCTCGGTACCTGGGAGGGAGGCGCCCTCGTGTAATTAGAGAGTCTGACTAATTAATTGGCTTTAGATTTGGATCGGGTTGCCAGGGGTGGTTTTGGCGCTGGATGATGCAAAAAGAAACAGGCGAACGTCATGTGCGAAAGGGTGGGAATTACCCATATTCGGCACGTACGAGCATCTAAGCAAAATGAAAAACAAACACCCTCTGTTAGCACAGGTATATGGTTCACCAGTCGTTTTAAAAAGGCGGGCAGATGGTCGACAGATATCTACTGGGTCAAGTTATTATATTTGCAGTTAATGTATATTGCGTTTACCGAACAGATGGACTTGTGTGTCGAGTGCTATAAAGTAATCATTTTTTTAATTCAAACTGATTTATTTGTTTATTCCCTCCCAAAAATGGATGACGTCATCTCCGAAACATGCAAAATATTATAACTCTACACTTGTGGTTTATCAGTACAGTCATAGTTTTTAGAATTGCTTATACAGGATGACTCAAAAAAATTAATGAGTGGAGCAGTGAATTTCATTGAATAAATGAAGAACGACACTTCATTTTTCGGAAAATCCGGAAATACAGTACTGTTATTATTAGTATAACATTACATCTATCCAAATTGATTCATTTCCTATAATTTTTCAATTTTGCGTTTCCTCAATTTTTCACGTTCTTGATTTTTATTTTTCATTTTCCCGATTTTTTAATTTTCATTTTCTGGATTTTATGTTACAATTTTTCGTATTTTCATAACTTTTATATTCTCAATATTCCTTTCGATTTTATTATTTTTCGTTTATTCTATTTTTCAAATTTTCAATCTATGATTTTTCAATTCATCGATTTTCCAATTTTCAGATTTTTTGATGTTTTCATTTTTGTTTCTCTCAATTTTACAATTTTGCATTTTCCCACTTTTTTGTTTTTATTGGAAAAGTTGAAAAATTGAAAAAGTAAAAGTCGAAAAACGAAAGTCAGAAAAAATTGAAAATTTGAAAAACTGAAAAAAAGGATAATTGCAAAATCGAAAAATTGCATCCTGAGACTTCAAAACACCAAAATCTTCAAATTTTCGGGCACCAAAATCCTCAAATCCTCAAAACACCAAAATCATCAAATCCTAAAACACGAAATTCCTTAAATCCATCCTCAAATCCTCAAAATATCAAAACCTTCAAATCTTCAAACACCAAAATCCTCAAATCCTCAAAACACCAACATCCTCAAATCCTAAAACACGAAAATCCTCAAATCCTCAAACACCAAAATCCCCAAATCCTCGAAAAAGTAAAAATCAAAAACTAAAAAAATCAGAAAAAACTGGAAATTTGAAACACTGAAAAAAACGAAGAATTGCAAAATCGAAAAACTGAATAAACTAAAATTCGAAACATGGAAAAACTAAAAATAGAAAAAATTAATGAATTGAGAAACTGGAAAGAAGAAACAATCGAAAAATTATAAAATCGTCAAAAATGTATAATCGAAAAAATGCAACATTGAAAGATAAAAAAATTGAAAAGTTGAATATCGAGAAATTCGAAAGAAAGTCGAAAAGTTATAAAATCCAATAATTGAAAATGAAAAATTCTGAAATCATAAAATTAAAAGCTGAAATATTATAAAAAATTATAATTACTATTACATATTTAAAATGAAAACTAGGAAAATTGCAAATCAAAAATTGAAAAAACGAAAAATTAAAAAATGTAAACGTTGATATTTTGAAAAATTGAAAATTCAAAAACTGCAAAGCAAAAAATTGAAAAATTCAAATAATAAAAAATTCCACATGGAAAAACAGAAAAATGATAAAATTTGAATATAGAAAAACCGAAAAATTGGAAATCGACGTCGAAACATTGAAAAATCGAGATCTGGAAATCAAAAAATTGAAAAATAGCAAAACTAAAAAATCGAAAACTGGGAAATAGATAAATTGAAAGATCGAAGCCGAAAAATAAAAAAAATTGAGAAATCGGGAAATCACCAAATCGAAAAACAGAAAAATCGAAAAATCGAGATCTCGAAATATCGAAAAATTGAACTCGAAAAGTTGAAAAATCTAAATTTGAAAAAACGACAAATTAAAAGGCGAAAATAGAAAAAATTGAAAACCGAAAAATTGAAAAATCCAAATATTGAAAAATTTCACATTGAAAAAAGAAAAAATTTAAAATTCAATGATTTAAAAACCGAAAAATTGAAACAATGAAGAAAATAAGAAACCAAAACGAAAAATTGAGAAATTAAAAAATCGAAACACCAAGAAACGAAATATTAAAAAATTGAAATATCAAGGAGCTGAATAATCGAAAAATCGAGAAATTAAAATACCGAAAAATCGAAGTTGAAAAATAAAAAACAGAAATCGAGAAATCACCAAATCCAAAAATTGAGAAATCGAAAAATCGAGATCTCGAATTACCGAAAAACTCAAGTCGAAAAGTTGAAAAATCACAAAAATTGAGAAATGGAAATACCGAAAAATCCAGGTCGAAAAACAGAAAAACGGAGCAATCGGGAAATTACCAAATTGGAAAATCGAGAAATCAAAAATTGAAAAATAGAGAAATCAAAAATTCTAGAAATCGAAAACAAAAAAATATAGAAATCGAAGTCGAAAGATCCAAAACTTGAAAAATCGATAAAATGAAAAATCGAGAAACTGAAAAATTGAAAAATCCAAAAATCAAAGTCGAAAAAAACAAAATTGAGACAATGAGAAATCACTAAATCCAAAAACTAAAAAATCGAACAATCGAGAAATCGTAATATTGACAAATGGAAATCGAAAAATAGAAAACTGGGAAATCGATAAATTGAAAGATCGAAGCCGAAAAAATTGAGAAATCGGGAAATCACCAAATCGAAAAACAGAAAAATCGAAAAATCGAGATCTCGAAATATCGAAAAATTTAACTCGAAAAGTTGAAAAATCTAAATTTGAAAAAACGACAAATTAAAAGATCTAAAAATCGAAAATTGAAAAAATTGAAACCCGAAAAATCGAAAAATCCAAATATTGAAAAATTTCACATTGAAAAAAGAAAAAATTTAAAATTTAAACATTTAAAAACCGAAAAATTGAGAAATAAAAAAATCGAAACACCAAGAAACGAAATATCAAAAAATTGAAAAATCAAGAATCTGAAATATCGAAAAATCGAGAAATCGAAATACCGAAAAATCGAAGTTGAAAAATAAAAAACAGAAATCGAGAAATCACTAAATCCAAAAATTTAAATAAATTATTAATTAAATAAAATATAGAAATCGAAGTCGAAAGATCCAAAACTTGCAAAATCGATAAAGTGAAAAACCAAGAAATCGGGATCTTGAAAAATTGAAAAACTGTGAAATTAAAATATTCAAAGATCGAGAAACGAAACATTGAAAAATTGAAAAGAAACTGAAGAATTGAAAAATCCAAAAATCGAAATACCAAAAATCGAAGTCGAAAAATAAACAAATTGAGACATTGGGAAATCACCAAATCCAAAAACTAAAAAATCGAAAAATCGATAAATCGAAATCGAAAAACAGAAACGATGAGAAATCTGGAGATCACCAAACCGGAAAAACGACAAATCAAAAAATTGAAAATTCGAGAAATTGAAAAATACAAAATCGAGAAATCGAAGTCGAAAAATTGAAAAATCAAGATCGGAAAATCAAAAATTAAAAAATCGCAAAACTGAAAGATCGAAAACTTGAGAAATCGATAAACTGAAAAATCGTGAAATCGGAATCTCCAAAAATTGAAATTGTGTAGTTTAAACATCGAAAGATCGAGAAACAAAACATTGAAAAATTGAAAAAACAAGAAACAGAAAAATTGAAAAATAGAAATCGAAAAATAAAAGCATTGAGAAATCGGGAAATCACCAAATCGAAAAACTGAATCGTCGAAAAATCCAGATATCGAAATATCGATAAACTAAAAAATTAGAAAAAATTGAAAAATCCAAATATTGAAAAATTTCACGTTGAAAAAAAGAAAAATTATAAAATTTGAACATTAAAAAACCCAACAATTGGAAATCGAAAAATTGATATATTAAACAATCGGAAAAACGAAATATCAAAAAATCAAAAAATCAAGAATCTGAAAAACTGAAAAATCGAGAAATCAAAATTCCGAAAAATCGAAGTAGAAAAATAAAAAAAAATGAGAAATCGTGTAATCACCAAATCAAAAAATTGAAAAATGGAGACCTCGAAATATCGAAAATCTGAAGTTGATAAATGAAGAATCTGAAAAATCGAAGTCGAAAAATACAAAAACTAAAAAATGAGGAAATTACCAAATCGGAATATCGAGAAATCAAAAAATTGAAAATTTGAGAAACTGAAAAATAAAAAATCGAGAAATCGAAGTCGAAAAATTGAAAAACTGGGATCGGAAAATCAAAAGATTGAAAAATCGCAAAACTGAAAGATCGAAAACTTAAAAAATCGATAAATTCAAAAATCAAGACTCGGGATCTCAAAAAATTGAAAAATTAGGAAATTTGGAATTCAAAAAATAAAAAAATCGAGAAACTGAAAAATCTGAAAAACGAAAAAATCGAAATATTGAAAAATCGAATTTGAAAAATTGAGAAATCGAAAAATCAGTGAAAAATTGAAACATCGAAAAATGGGGATTGGGATATCGAAAAACTGTTAGTCAAAAAAATCATGCTGAAAACACTCGAGATAGCAAAATCTGGTTTTTATTTTATAGAGGTTATCAGAAAACAAAAATCGCAAAAAATGTTTATAATTTTTCAAGGAAGCGGGATTTGTTGTGCACTTCACAGAAGTGGGAAGTTCGTCGAAACAACCTTCGACGAATTTTTCGAACCAATTAAAGCTAGCTGCATTTCACACTCCCCTGACCCGCATTCCTTTAATGCAATTCCGCCGTCCGTTTTCTTCCTCGCATCACTTTACATCCTCACCAAAACGAAAAGAAATCCCGCCTCCGTCGAAAACGCACTCGAGTGCAATTGCACATTTTCAAAGCAAACGAAAACTCCGCCACATAATTGGAAAATTTCGCCCCTAAATGAAAAACCCTCAATAAATAAACAAGGCCGTCGCGCAATGGAAATTAACGGAGTCAACGAACCGGACGAAAACCAATTCCGTCCATTTACTGGTCTTACGTTTTATTTATTTCCCCGTTTAAATATTGGTCGGCCGAATCGACTGCAATTTACAATGTTGACATTCTGCATTTGCGATCCGCAATATCCAGAGGACATGCAACGATGGAAACCCGTTACGGCAGCGACAGATCCTGATTGCGCGACTTTTTGAAGACGCTACTCTTATTTATCAGTCGGATACAATGCCAACACTCAAGACAACAACTCTTGGCCCTTTATTTTCTGGTCTGGGCTTGATTTATCCCGGCTAGTGGCGATTATTTGAAGTGGAGAGGTGCGGCGAGCCTTTGGTAGCAGAACACCAGATGCGATTAATCATATATTTAATTTATTGAGTTGTTATGGTGGAGAGAGGGGGAGTGGCCGTTTGGGGTCCGTGGACAGGGCCGGAGCAAGGGGTGAAACGACTGAGTTAGCTTTAGCAGAGGTTCGAGAGTGAAAAGCTACACGCAAATACACTGCAACATACGAAAACAAATCGCAGCTTTCTCGTATTTCTAGACTTTCTAAGATGCACAGCAAGGGTTTTTCCCTAAATTATCGTACAAAATCCAAAAGTACTTCCCTCACACACAAAGAGGTGAGCTGATGTTTATCAGGTCACGCCGGGTCGGGCCAAGTTTGGTCAGGTCAGATTTTTTGATGATAATTTTTATCAAATATTAATCAAAAAAGTTAATTGATTTAAAACAAACCGTAGCCTCACTGCCGATTCATTCGTAAACGGTTTTATGAGATGTCAGTATTTTAAAAAAGAATACTAAAACGGCGAGCGCAGTGAGTATTAAAAATATAAAATAATCCAAGTATGTATTTCTATTTCACGATTTTAATTTTTTTTCGACTCAAATTTTTCTTTCATTGTTCAACATCCTGATTTCTTAATTGTCCAATTTTTCAGTTTTTCGATTTCTCGATTTCCTTTTTTTCGGAATTTTTCGATGTCTCGATTTTTCAATTTTTCGTTTTTCCAATGAATTTTTGAGTTTTTGAATGTATCGATTTTAAAATTTTTCGATTGTTCTATATTTTAATTTCTCGTTCCTTCAATTTTCCGATTTGCAATTTTTCAAGTTTTCAATTTGCAGTTTTTCGAATTTCGATTTGTCCAATGAGAAGCTCAAATCCTCAAAACATCAAAATCCCCAAACACCAAAATCCCAAAATCCTTAAAACACCAAAATCCTCAAAACACCAAAATCCTCAATCCCTCAAAACACCAAAATCCCCAAATCCTCAAAACACGAAAATCCCCAGACCTTCAAAACACCAAACTCCCCAAATCCTCAAACCCTCAAAATGCTCATATCCTCAAAACATCAAGTTCCCTAAATCATTAAAACATCAAAATCATCAAATCCTCAAAACATCAAAATCCAATCGATTTCTCAATTTTTTTCGACATTTCCGTTTTGTGAATTTTTTAATTCTGTAATTTTCAATTATTCGATTTTTCAGTTTTTCTATTTTTCGATTTCCCGATTTCTCGATTTTTCGATTTTCGATTTCTAAATTTTACGAGATTTCAGTTTTGGGATTTATTAATTTTTCGATGTTTCTATGTTTTCAAGTTCCATCATTTTTCGATTTCTTCATGTTTTTCGAGTTCGATTTTCCAATATTTCCATTTTTTCATTTTTCGATCATTTCAGTTTTTTTAAGTTTTTCGATTTTTCCGATTTCTCCATTACTCGATTTTTCAACTTTTTGTTTTCTCAATGTTTCTACTTTTCAATTTTTAATTTATAGATATTTCAGTTTTGCAATTTTCCAATTTTCGATTTTTCAGTATACAGTTTTTCGATATTTAAATTTCTAGGTACATATTTCGATTTTTCGATTTTTTAATTTTTCGATTCTTCGGTTTTTTGTGTTTCAGTTTTAAAATTTTGAATTTTTCGACTTACAAATTCTTCAGTTTTTCATTTTTAGATATTTTAATTTTTCATTTTTTTTTTTTAATTTTTTGTATTTCACCCATTTTTAATTTTTCGATTCTTCAATTTTTCGATTTTACAATTTTTAGTTGTTTTATTTTTCCGATTGCAATTTTTCGAATTTCAATTTAAAATTTGTAACTTTTTCAATTTTCGACCCAGGAAAAGCTCAAGGCGGATTAATAAGCAACAGGTATAGGGGTATATCATTTTATAAAATTTAAAACCTACTTAATACGAAAAATTTTTATATTATTACTGGTTAAAGTTTTATCTTCTATGCGATATTCAGAATATACGTACAAAATTTGACAACAAGCAATCCGGTAGTTTCGCAGATTATCTATCTAGTGAAAATCGACACAGACAAGACACAGACGACAATCAGACGGGAAAGCGAGACCTTGTTTTTCGAACTATATATGGGTCATAAAACGTCGATAAACATGAAAATATCCAGTCGCCCGATACACTCCATTATAATCCTTCCTTATATATAGCTTATGCGCCTGAAGTAAAAATATTAGATAATAGATATCAGAAGATTTTGCTTAAGTGGGCCAAGGAACTCGCTCTAAAAAGCAAACCTCGCCACCTAAATCTCCACCATAAAACTCCCGACTCCAAAACACCTCTCAATCATAATTTTAACCTCTCCATCGTAAAACTTAAAACGCTAAAAATTGCAGCTATTTCTCCGTCCATGTAAATATGCCACGACCGAACATGCAACATAAAAATCTCGCTTGTAAACAAAATTTATTATTCTTCCAATCCTCCATAATTTACTCCCATGATTTAAAAACCCGAATTTACAAATAGCTCGCTTAAATATGCAAAGTATTCCGATTGGAGAGATCGGTAATCAATTTTCGTCCGGAATTATGCATGCAGGTGGTACTTTTCGGCCACTCTCCTCGTCGCCGCTAGATGTCGTCATTTTTAACAATAACTGATCCCCGAAATACAATGCCCTCCACAAAACCCACTTAATTACATTTGATGTATGATCCGGGTTGTCGTGTGTGGGTCAAAGTTCGCCCGATCGGCACACTCGTTACCTCCGGATCATGGGGGCTAAGCTCTTCTGAACAAGGCTTAATTGTGTCTCGGTGAAGTATAAAGCAGGGTTCTATTTATGGAAGTCCTTTCGAGGAGGACGAATTTCACGGAGAGAGGATAAATCGAACCTTCTACCTGGAGCGGTCGTCGCAGTTTACAAGCGGAAACTTCGAATTTAGCGCTCTTGTTTCGCGTTCCTGTAGTCCGTTCACCGAACAGATGGAGTTGTCAAAGCGCGTGACAAATTGTAATTAAAATTCACCAACGCCACTGCAGTAAATTTGCTTTTAATTTTATAAAATAAGACACTGACGAATCCGTGTGGAGTTTCCACCCTTCACGGCCAGATTTTTGGAAAAAAAAATCAAAATTGCATGCCCTCCCAAAAACTGATGACGTCATTTCAAAATTTGCCGAATGAATCCTCTGAATCATGCAAAATATTAGGACTCTATACTTGTGGTCCATCAATGCACTCATAGTTTTTAGAATTACTTATACAGGGCGACTAAAAAAAAAATGAATGGGGCAGTTTACTGTATTGATTAAATCAAGAACGACTCACTCGATTTTCCCAAAAATTTGGAAATACAGTACTGGTTTGTTAGTATTACAATTACCGTTTCATAATTTTTCCTTTCTGCAACTTTGATTTTTTCAATTTTTCAATTTTTCGTTTCTTAGATTTTTCAATTTTTTTAATATTATAATTTTTCGAAATTACAATTATTCATTTTAAAATTTTTCAGTTTCTCAAATTGTAATTTTTCGATGTTTCAATTTTTCAAAGTCCCAAAGTATTTATCAATTCTTCCTGGTTTCCAATTTTTCGGCTTCAATTTTTTTACTTTTCAAATCCTTAAAACAGCAAAATCCTCAAATCTTCGAATCCTCGACACATCAAAATCCTCAAAACACCATAATCCACAAATCTTCAAAATTCTGAAAGCCCCAAAATACCAAAATCATCAATTTCTCAAAACACCAAAATGCTCAAATCCTCAAAAAAAACAAAATCCCTAATCCTCAAAACACCAAAATCCTCAAATCTTCGAATCCTCGAAACATCAAAATCCTCAAAACACCAAAATCCATAAATCCTCAAAACACCAAAAAAAGGTTCAGATCCTCAAAACATCCAAATTTTAGTTTCCCGATTTATTTACCATTTTATCGATTTTTTTATCGCATTTTTTTCATTTCTTTTATCCTTTCAAGTCTTTTTCCTTTATTTTTTCAAAGTTTCCATTTTATACTTCTGGTTTTTTCATTTCTGATATCAGTTTTGCAATTTTACCATTTTTTTTGATTCGGAAACTTGAAAAATAAGAAAAGAAAAATATAAAAACTGAAGACTTTAAAAATGAAAACTCGAAAAGTTACATATCGTAAAATTTGAGAAACGAAAAACGAATTAAAAATTGCAAATCGAAAAACTGAAGAAACGGAAAACTGAAATTGGGAAAACAAAAAACTATAAGATTGGAACATGAAACATCGAAAAATTGTAAAAAAAAGAAAGTACTAAAAACGAAATGCAAAATGTTAGATCGAAAGTTTGAAGAAATGAAAAATCAAAGAATCGAAAAATTGAAAAACGAAAAATCGAAATATTGAAAACCAAAAAATTTCAGGCCGAAAAATTGAAAAATTTCAGATTGAAAAAAAATTTTTTAAATCAGAACATTGAAAAAGTCGGAAAATTAAAAAAATAAAGAGAGTAAAAAGCTGAAACAAAAAACTGAAAAATCGCCAATTGAAAACCTGAAGAAACCAAAAATCGAAATGGCTAAAATTGAAAAAACAAAAAATTAGAAAATCGAAACATTGAAAAAGCGAATAATCGAAAAAATTAAGAAAATAAACCGAAACGGAAAATTGAAGAAATAAAAAAAAGTAAAAAATCGCAAATCAAGAAATTAAAGAAAGAAAAAATTGGGAGATTGAAAAATCGAAAAATTGTGAAAACAAACAAAGCAAAAAACCAAAATTAAAAATTGTACATCGAAAATTTGAAGAAATAAAAAATTGTAGATCCGAAAAATTGAAATATGTACTTAAAATTATAAAATCGAAACCTTGAAAAATCTAATAATCGGAAAATTGAAGAAGTAAAAAATAAAGAAAATATAAACCGAAACAAAAAATTGAGGGAAGGGAAAATTAAAAAATCGAGACAATGTAAAAAAAATCATAAACTAAAAAATCCAATAATCAAAAAATAACTCAAATAAAAACCGAAACGAAAAATTGCAAATCGAAAAAATGAAAAATTAAAAACTGAAAATTCGAGAAATTTTAAATTGAAAAATTGCAAAATCTCAAATCCCAGAAGTACCAAAATCCCGAAATCCTCAAAGTACCAAAATCTTCAAATCCTCAAAACACCAAAATCCTCAAATCCTCAACACACCAAAATCATCACGCCCTCAAAACACCAAAATCCCTAATCCTCAAAAAACCAAAATCCTCAAGTCCTCAAAAGATCAAAATTCTCTAATCCTCAAAAACACCAAAATCCCCATATCCTCAAAATACCAAAATCCTCAAATCTTCAAAACATCAAAATTCTCAAACCCTCACATTAACAAATCCTCAAATCCTCAAAATACCAAAATCATGAAGTCCTCAAAACACCAAAATCTTCAAATCCTCAAAATATCAAAATTCTCAAATCCTCAAATAACAAAATTCCATAATCCTCAAAACACCAGAATCCTCAAATCCTCAAACTATTAAAGTTCTCAAATCCTCAAAACACCAAAATCCTCAGATCCTCAAGACACCAAAATCCCAAATGCTCAAAACACTAAAATCCTCAAATCCTCAAAAGAAGACATGTTCACGTTCGCCCGTGAACATGTCTTCTAACGCTCTTGTATGTCTACACTGTAGGGTCAAAGCCGTGAAGGGGCCTAAATGTGTAAATTGTGAAAGAGTGTTTCATCCGAAGTGTGTTGAACGTTTAAATGTAATTGTTTTAAATAGTGAGCAAGTTATTTGTTGCAAACAAACGCAAGATACGCAAGATGACAGTGACGTCGTTATCAAGTTCTTAAAAAGTGATGCATTTGGCGCTATAGTCAAAAATATTGTGCAGCATGAAACTTCGGTCCTGTTTGATGAAATAACTAGAATTCGAGAGGAACTGGATGCCGTCAAATTGACCAATATTGACCTAATAAAGTTGCTAACAAGCTCTAACAAAGTCAGCGTTCCAGGTGTGTCCTATTCTCATGTGACTCAGCATCTTTCGGCATGTAATCAGCAGCACTTCATCAAATCCGGGAACAGCACTGAAATTCCTTCTAACGATATTTCTCCAGGAAAAACTGTAGTTGGTGATAAAACAGCAGACTTGATTGATAATAGGATTGAAAAAGCAAGTGTCTTATCTGTGGAAGGTTCTCCTGTTAATGATAAGAATACTTTCACTTTCCCAAGATATCAACGAAAAAAACAGAATTTTGCAGACAGGAAACCTAAAATTATCAATGGGGTCAAACCCGCTACTTCGTCATCTCTCCGGGGCGTAGAAAAAATGCACCATTTTTATATTGGCCGAATTGATCCTGACATGACGTTGAGTCAAGTGGAAGAATGTCTGAAATCAGAGATTAATCTCCAAAATTTCAAATGTTCAAAGTTACCCTCTAAAGGGGGAAGTTATAGCTCTTTTAAACTTAGTATTCCTCAGTCTAAATCTAACGATATATTGAATCCTCAAATCTGGCCTCAAGGGGTGGTAGTTCGCAGATTTTTCCCATCAAAAAATAAGGATGACTTTTCAGTTTCTAAGGAACGCAAAAATTTTCCAGACGCAGTAGAAGAAGAAACCATAACATAGACCATCTAACGGTGTATTTTCAAAATGTGCGCGGTATGCGAACAAAACTGACCGATTGTTATGTATCGTGCTTGAGTGAGAACTTTGATGTCATTATTTTTGTAGAAACATGGCTTCATCCAGACATCGATGATAGTGAATTTATTGATAACCGATATGTCGTGTACAGGAATGACCGTTCATCAAACAATAGTGAAAAATCTATAGGTGGTGGTGTCCTGATAGCAGTTAGGAAAAATCTTTTATCCAGCAAATTGTACATCCCTTCTTCAGTCGAAGATATATGGATTAGGTTGCAAGTCAACAGCAGATTTTTTATTTTCAGTGCTGTTTATCTCCCACGAGACGTTTCACTTGCTGTCTATGCCGATTATGTTGGCAATCTCAAAACTATATGTTACAACAACTTGGCCGATACGATTTTTGTTCTAGGAGACTTCAATCTGCCTGGCATACAATGGATTCAAGATGATGAGACAATAGGTTTGACTCCAACTAATATTCAATCAGAAAAAGAGACTCTTATATGCTACAATTTTGCGTCATGCGATCTTTGTCAATTTAACAATATTGCCAACTGCAATAATAATATTCTTGACCTTTGTTTTTCCAACTGTGATAGTCTTACTGTAAGTCGTACTGGTGAGATTGTAAACGTGGATAAGTTTCATCCACCTCTTAAATTTGTGATATCTGACTGTAACTGTAATTATTACGGTGATACATTTTGTGATACCTATCGTGATTTCAGAAACTGTGATTATAATGCTATCAATTCTTTCCTGTTTAACTTTAACTGGGATTTTATTAGTAGCGATAATGACATATGTGATATTGTAGATGACTTTTACCAGTGTTTGTATTTCATTTGTGATAATTTTATACCAATCCGGAAATCTAAAAGTAAAAATTTTCCCTCTTGGTTTAGCCATGAAACTAGAAAGTTAGTGATTGAGAAGAACAAATTACATCGTCGTTATAAAATAAGCCGTGATATCAGAGATTATTATAATTTCAATTTAATTAGAGCCAAATGTAAACAAGAAATCGCTTGCTGTTACAACAAATTTATTAAGAACACCGAATCTCAAATCAACTCTAACCCAAAACATTTTTGGAATTTTATTAAGAGTGTAAAAAACAGTTGCGACTTTTCAAATACAATGATTTATAAAAGTATTGATGTTTGCGGGTTTCAAAACATAGTTGATACGTTTGCCAGTTTTTTTTCTTCCGTATATACTAATAATACCAGCAGTAGTAGTAATTTTAACTATTCTTACACAATTGACTCATTTGTTGACATCAGCTCTGTGCATATCACGGAAGATTTGGTAGCAAGAGAACTTAATGCTCTAAACTTAAAGAAGGGTGCTGGGCCAGATGAGTTACCTCCAACATTTTTTTATAACTGCAGAGATTCATTGGTTATACCACTAACACGAATTTTCTCTATTTCAATAAGTTCGGGAAAATTTCCTGACTTGTGGAAATCTGCACGTGTGGTACCAATCTTTAAATCTGGCAATAAGCAAGACATTGAAAACTATCGACCGATTAGTATAATTTCAGTTCTATCGAAAATCTTTGAAAACATTGTGTCCAGTTTCATAAGTGATTCTTTTAGAAACGTAATCAGTGTGTCAACATGGTTTTTGTTCTGGTAGATCAACTGAATCTAATCTCTTTGTATACATAAATGATATTTTTAATGCAATTGAGGACGGTTCGGAAATTCACTGCATCTACACAGACTTCCACAAGGCGTTTGATTCTGTTGATCACACCATTTTGATACACAAACTTCTACTCTACGGCGTTCGTGATCCTTTACTTTCATGGATTCAATCTTATATCAGTCATCGTCTACATTTTGTACAATTAATGAAGTTCAAGTCATCTACCTACGAATCAACATCTGGAGTTCCTCAAGGCTCGGTTATAGGACCACTTTTATTTAATATCTTCATTAACGATATCTGCTTGAATTTCAACTCAAATTCCTTACTGTATGCAGATGACTTGAAGTTATATAAGAAGATTGATTCCATGTATGACATAAATACTTTGACAAATGATCTTATATGTCTTAACGATTGGTGTAAACTCAATCATATGTCTCTTAACATTAAAAAAGGCAAAGCAATGTGCTTTAGTCGCAAAAGTCGTCCCTCAGTTCCATTGTACCTACTAGAAAATACGCCCCTAGACATAGTTAGCAATGCCAAGGATTTGGGTATCTATTTAGACACTAAATTATCTTTCGTCAGTCACTGTGAATATGTTGTTTCTAGAAGTAGACAACTTTTGGGGTGTTTAAAGCGGTGGACGGTGAACTTCAGTAACATCAGAACCATTCTGATATTATACTATTCGCTAGTCCGATCGATATTGGAATTCAATTGTGTCAACTGGTCACCGTTTTATATCACTCACATAAGCCGAATTGAAGCTGTCCAAGTCAAACTTTTAAAATATGTCAAATATAAGTTGTGTGGTGATGGTATTGTGTTAGCAGATACAGACCTTGTTGCATCTTATCTGTCAGTACATACACTAGAAAATCGTCGTAAGTATCACAAACTATGTTTTCTTTTTAAATTATTAAATGGTTTAATTGAAGCCCCCATATTGCTAGCGTTGGTAGGTCTTAATGTGTCAATCCGTAAGGTTCGTACGCCTAGGCTGTTTTTTATACCAGTTCATAAAACGAATTATGCATTACATTCGCCTCTAAATAGCGTTTTGATGATTGCTAACGAATGCAACACTTTAGAGTTTTTTGGTATCTCCGTCAACGCCTTCAAGAAAGAATGTCGCAAATTGTTACTATTATGTTAATATGAATAGTTATGTTAATATTTTGTTATGTAGTTTATGTAATGCCTTTACATCTTTCGGCGTAATAAAGCACTATTATTATTACTATTAAGATCAAAATTCTCAAATCCCCAAAAACACCAAAATCCCCATATTCTCAAAATACCAAAATCCTCAAACCTTCAAAACACCAAAATTCTCAAGCCTTCACAACCCACAAATCCTCACATCCTCAAAACATCAAAATCATCCAGTCTTCAAAACACCAAAATACTCAGATCCTCAAAACTGCAAAATTCTCAAATCCTCAAACCATCAAAATTCTCAAATCCTCAAACACCAAAATTCCCAAATCATCAAAATATTAAAATTTCAGTTTCCCGATTTTTTAATTACCATTTTTCCTTTATTTTTTCAAACATTCCATTTTATACTTCTGGTTTTCTCCTGTTTGATATTTCAATTTTACTATGTTTCCATTTTTCTTCTTTTTGATTCGGAAAGTTGAAAAATAAAAAAAAAGAAAAATCGAATAACTAAAAATTGGAAAAAACTTGAAAAATCGAAAACCTGAAAAACGAAGAAATTGCAAAATCGAAAATGTGGAAAATGGAAAAATTGTAAATTGTGGAACAGAAGAAACGAAAAATCAAAACATTGAAAAACTAAAAACATTGGAAAGAAAAAACCAATCGAATCGAAAAATTGGAAAAATCAAAAATTGTAAAATCGAAAAATTATTAATTTGTCAAAATTATAAAGTTGAAAAACTGTAATTGAAAGTTCGAAAAATTGAAACATTAAATAACTGAAATAAATATATGAAAACGTTTTAAACTCCAATAATTGATAAATGTAAAAATTCTAAAATTCTAAAAATTATCTGCAAATCAAAAATTGAAGAAACAAAAAGTTGAAACTTAGAGAAAATGAAAAATATAAACCTGAGAAAACGAAAAATTAAAAAATCTAAAAACTAAAACCAAAAATTTGAAATTCGATAAGTGAATAGGTTAAAAATGAAAACTCGAAGAGTCGCATACCTTAAAATTGAAAAAATAAAAAAATGAACAATTAAAAAATTGGTAACCGAAAAATTGAGGAAACGAAAAACTGAAAAAATTCTATTTGAAAAAAAAATTATATGCAAATCGAAAAACTGAAAAATCAAAAAATCGAAAAATTGAAAAATAAACTCGAAAAATTCCAAAATCTAACAATTTTAAGATCCAAAAGTTGAAAAATCCAAAAATTGAAAATCTTAAAAACGAAAACTTGAAATTTGAGAAACAAAAAAAAAATTAAAAATTGCAAATCGAAAAATTGAAGAAACGAAAAATTGATAGAGAAGATAAAAAACTAGAAGATAGGAACATAAAAGATGGAAAAAATGTTAAAAAAAGAAACTAAGAAAAACGAAATGAAAAATTGTAAATCGAAAATTTGAAGAAATGAAAAATCGAAGAATCGAAAATTTGAAAAATTTCTGAATAAAAAAAGCGAAATTTTGAAATCAGAACATGGAAACCGGAAAATTAAAAAATATAGAAAGTAAAAAGCCGAAACAAAAAATCGCCAATCAAAAATTAAAATATGTAATTAAGATTGAAAAAAAATAATAATTTCAATATCGAAACATTGAAAAATCGAATAATCGGAAAATTGAAGAAGTAAAAAACGTAAAAAATCGCAAATCGAGAAAGATTAGAACATTGAAAAATCAAAAACGAAGAAGTAAAAAACCGAAATTAAAAATTGTAAGTCGAAAATTCGAAAAAATTAAAAATATATCAGATATATCAGTTTTGCGATTTTTCAATGTTGCAATTCTTCAATTAATCAATTTCTCTATTTTTCAATTTCTCAATTTCACAGTTTTTCGATTTTTCTATTTCTCAATTTTTCGAAATTTGAATTTTGGAATTATCAATGTTTGGATGTTTCTATTTTAAGATTTTTCAAGTTGACGATTTTTTTAATTTTTCGCCAACTGATGTTTCGATTTTCAACTTTTTGATAACCCGATTTTTCGGTTTTTCAATTTTTCGACTTCGACTTTTGGATTCTTTGATTATTTCAATTTTTTTAAGTTCCTCGATTTTTCGGATTTCTAGAATTTTCAGTTTTCCGATTTTTGGATTTTTTGACTTCTCGATTTTTCTACTTTTAAATTTTTAATTCATTAATTTTTCAAATTTTCAATATTCAGTTTTGCAGTTCAATTTCTCAATTTTTCGAAATTTTTGTTTCGTGATTTCAAAATTTTTTCATTTTTCTATACTTTTCGATTTTTCAATTTGCAGTTTTCCTATATTTTCATTTCTTAATTTTCTTATTTTTCACATCCTTAAAACACCAAGGTGCTCAAATTCTCAAAAGACCAAAATCCCCAAACCCTAACACCAAAATCTCCAAATCCTCTAAACACCAAAATCCTCAAATCTTCAAAACACCAAAATCCTCAGGTCCACACAACACCAAAATTCCTAAATTTACAAATACCAAAATCTTCAAATCTTCAAAACACCAAAATTTTCAAATCATCAAAATACAAAAATCATCAAATCCTTAAAATATCAAAATCTCCAAATCCTCAAAAAACCAAAATCCCGAAAACACTAAATCCTCAAATCGTCAAAATACCAAAATCCTCAACACAACAAAATCCGCAAATACTTATAACAACAAAAGACTCAAATCCTCAAAACGTCAAAATTCCGCAATTTTCAAAACACACGAAAATCAAAAATCTCAAAAATCCTTTCGATTTCTTAATTTTTCAATATTTCAGTTCTGCAATTTTGCAATTCTTCAAATATTCGATTTTTCAGTTTCTCTACTTTTCAATTTCCCAATTTTACAATTTTTTTATTTCTCAATTTTTCGAAATTTCAGTTTTGGGATTTATCAATGTTTCAGTGTTTCCGTTTTAAAATTTTTCAAGCTCAGATTTTTTTTAATTTTTCAATTTTTAGACGCCTCAATGTTTCAATTTTTCAATTTTTCGACTTCGATTTGTGGGTTTTTTAATTATTTAAATTTTTTTAAGTTTTCCGATTTTTCCGATTTCTCGAATTTTCAGTTTCTCGATTTTTCGATTTTTTGATGTTTCAGTTTTTGTATTTTTAAATTTTTCGCTTTTTCGATGTCATTTTTAAATTTTAAAATGTTTCTATTTCAGTGTGCAGATTTTCGATGTTTCAATTTCTACATATTTTAATTTTTCAATTATTGAAAACCGAAATTAAAAATTGTAAGTCGAAAATTCGAAAAAATGAAAAATTGAAGAACCGAAAAATTGTAATAATTAAAATTGAAAAAACAAAAAATTATAAAATCGAAACATTGAAAAATCTAATAACCGAAAAAATAAAGAAAATAAAAACCGAAACGAAAAATTGAGGGAAAGAAAAATTAAAGAATCGAGAAAATAAAAAAAAATCCGAAATAAAAAAACGAAAAATTGAAAAATTACGAATTGAAAACACGAGAAACTCAAATCGAAAAATTGCAATATCTAATAATTGAATAATTCAGAATTTGGAAAATTGAAAAACTGAAAAATTTAAACTTGAGAAACTGAAACATCCAAAAGTTGGAAAATCGAAAAACGTAAGATTTTAAAAATGAAATCTCTATATATAAAATAAGAACATTGGAAAACCGAAAAATTCAAAAAATAAAAAGTCGAAACGAAAAATTGAAAAATCGCCAATCAAAAATTTGAACCAACGAAAAATTGAAGTGATTAAAATTGAAAAAACAAAAGATTAAAAATCGCAAATCGAAAAAATGAAAAATTAAAAACTGAAAATTCGAGAAATTTTAAATTGAAAAATTGCAAAATCTCAAATCCCAGAAGTACCAAAATCCCCAAATCCTCAAAGTACCAAAATCTTCAAATCCTCAAAACACCAAAATCCTCAAATCCTCAAAACACCAAATCCTTAAGTTCTCAAAAGATCAAAATTCTCAGATCCCCAAAAACACCAGAATCCCCAATCCTCAAAATACCAAAATCCTCAAATCTTCAAAACACCAAAATTCTCAAACCTTCACAATAACCAAATCCTCAAATCCTCAAAATACCAAAAACATCAAGTCCTCAAAACGCCAAAATTCTCAGATCCTTAAAACTGCAAAATCACTGATCTTCAAAAAACGAAAATCTTCAAATCCTCAAAACATCAAAATTCTCAAATTCTCAAATACCAAAATTCCCTAATCCTCAAAACACCAGAATCCTCAAATCCTCAAACTATGAAAGTTCTCAAATCCTCAAAACACCAAAATAATCAAGTCCTCAAAACACCAAAATCCTCAGATCCTCAAGACACCAAAATCCCCAAAGTTCAAAACACTAAAATCCTCAAATCCCCATATCCTCAAAATAGCAAAAACCTCAAATCCTCAAATCTTCAAAACACCAAAATTCTCAAACCCTCAAAACATCAAAATTCTCAAACCCTCAAACACCAAAATTCCCAAATCATCAAAACATCAAAATTTCAGTTTCCCGATTTTTTAGTTACCATTGTTTCCTTTATTTTTTCAAACATTCCATTTTATACTTCTGTCTTTTTTCTATTTGATATTTCAATTTTACTATTTTTCCATTATTGTTCTTTTTGATTCGGAAAGTTGAAAAATAAAAAAAAAAAAAGAAAAATCGAATAAACAAAAATTGGAAATAAATTGAAAAATCGAAAACCTGAAAAAACGACGAAATTACAAAATCGAAAATGTGGAAAATGGAAAAATTGTAAATTGTTGAACAGAAGAAACGAAAAATCAAAACATTGAAAAACTAAAAATCGAGAAAATTGAAACATTGGAAAGAAAAAAACAATCGAATCGAAAAATTGTAAAAATCAAAAATTGTAAAATCGAAAAATTATAAATTTGTTAAAATTATAAAGTTGAAAAACTGCAATTGAGAGTTCGAGAAATTAAAAAATTAAATATCGAGAAATGTACAAATTAAAAATCGAAAATAAATATGTGACAAAATAGAAAAAGTCTAAAATTATAAAAATTATATGCAAATCAAAAATTGAAGAAACAAAAAGTTGAAACATTGAGAAAAAGAAAAATCTAAAACTGAGAAAACAAAAAATTAAAAAATCTAAAAACTAAAACATCCAAAAATTGGAAATTCGATAAGTAAAAAAGTTAAAAATGAAAACTCGAAGAGTCGCATGCCTTAAAATTGAAGAAATAAAAAAACGAACAATTAAAAAAAATAAGGAAACGAAAAACTGAAAAAATTATATTTGAAAAAAAAATTATATGCAAATCGAAAAACTGAAAAATCAAAAAAATAAAAAAATCGAAAAATTGAAAAATAAACTCGAAAAATTCCGAAATCTAATAATTTTAAGATCCAACAGTTGGAAAATCCAAAAATTGAAGATCTTAAAAATGAAAACTCTAGTTGCATGTCGAAAAATTTGAGAAACAAAAAAAAATTTAAATTGCAAATCGAAAAATTGAAGAAACGAAAAATTGATAATGAGAAGATAAAAAACTATAAAATAGGAACATAAAACATGGAAAAATTGAAAAAAAAGAAAGTAAGACAAACGAAATGAAAAACTGTAAATCGAAAATTTGAAGAAATGAAAAATCGAAGAATCGAAAATTTGAAAAATTTCTGATTATAAAAAAGCAAAATTTTGAAATCAAAACATTGAAAAAGCCGGAAAATTAAAAAAATATAGAAAGTGAAAAGCCGAAACAAAAAATTGAAAAATCGCCAATCGAAAAATTGAAATATGTAATTAAAATTGAAAAAAGAAAAAGTTTCAAAATCGAAACATCGAAAAATCGAATAATCGGAAAATTGAAGAAGTAAAAAACGTAAAAAATCGCAAATCGAGAAAGATTGGAACATTGAAAAATCGAAAACGAAGAAGTAAAAAACCGAAATTAAAAATTGTAAGTCGAAAATTCGAAAAAATGAAAAATTGAAATAATTAAAATCGAAAAAACAAAGAATTATAAAATCGAAACATTGAAAAATCTAATAACCGAAAAAATAAAGAAAATAAAAACCGAAACGAAAAATTGAGGAAAAGGAAAATTAAAGAATCGAGAAGATGATAAAAATATCCAAAATTAAAAAACCGAAAAATTGAAAAATTACGAATTGAAAACACGAAAAATTGCAATATCTAATAATTGAATAATTCAGAATTTGGAAAATTGAAAAACTGAAAAATTTAAACTTCAAAAGTCGAAAAACTGAAATATCAAAAAGTTGGAAAATCGAAAAACGAAAGATTTTAAAAATGAAAACTCGATATATAAAATAAGAACATTGAAAAACCGAAAAATCAAAAAATAAAAAGTCGAAACGAAAAATTGAAAAATCGCCTATCAAAAATTTGAACCAACGAAAAATTGAAGTAATTAAAATTGAAAAATTAAAAACTGAAAATTTTAAATCCGTAAATTGCAAAATCTAAAAGTTGGAGAATTGAAAAAGTGAACAATCAAAAAAAGACTCGAAAAAGTTGCGGGATTGTTATTTACGCTTTTTCAAAGAAACGGGATTTGTTTTTATTATTAGTGGAACTCGTTTGCGCCTCTCACGTCTGAAATGAAGCAACATCAGTAAAATTACAACGCAAACAAGTTCCCTTTCCATTTGTCCCTGCCAGAAGTGCCACCAACCTCATATTTCCCCAGCAAATGAAGCAATAAAAATCCATCATTTTTTAATTAGCGCCTAACTAGTCATAAAAACGTCCCATTTTGCATAAGAATTTGTCTTTGCTCATCCAACCAGCTCCTAATTTGTACGAACCCGCCTCTCCCCATAAATATCGAACCGCTCAATTTTATCTAGATCCAAACTAGCGAAACGTGAGAAAATTACCAGAATCCGACTTTCCCAACTTATTTATAACGTTCCCTCAACTTTTAAATTAGTTTTCCGAATTCTAATGACAATAAACTCGGCCGTAATAAAAATGTCCCGAACGTTTACAAACTCGATAAAAAAAATCGACCTTCGATGAAACGAATCCGTCGCGGGCAAATTTGTAAAAAGTCCCTAATGTCCGCGAACGTCGAAACATCCAACTTGTTTGTTTGCTCCTTTGTTGGACGAGGATCCAGTTTAATGCGATATTTGGCAGTCACGTCATCTCTAAGTGGCAAAACGTGCCCGTTTTCGCGATGAAACGGGCCCAAAGATGGAGTTTTTGTCGGCGTGGACGATGCGGAGGATAAATAAGGGCTACATTTTTCATGAGGGCTGCGGAAATCGCGAATCCAAACCCGAATCCACCTTAAAACCGAAACTATACAGTTTGCGACTTTCTAAGGCGTCTAGAAGTAGACGCGATTTTCCCCTAACGTCTTTGTCGGGCTGTGCGCCGCCCTTCGTCCCCCTGCGGCTCGCGACCCTTCCGAAACCCTCGAACAAGGCATCTTTCAATGAAGAGCTCCTCTAAATCCATGTCGTAAGGATTAATGTGACCCCAACCTGCCCAAGGACTAGAAATAGCGTGATATTCTTTCTTTCGTGATTCGAATAGATCCTCGACCACATAAAGCAGAAGCCGCTGTAATTCATTATGGACGAGACGCATTTTCTTATCGTGCTGGAAACAAACAAGCTTATTTAGCTACAGCTGTAATATAATATAGTATAATAATTTCGTGTTGGTTTGTTTTGTTTATATCGGCGCTTTTGCGCTCGAGGCGGATAAATATTTGGTTTTATTTGTTGCAATCGTTTGCGCGTTTCGTAATTGTGAATTTAATCAAACATCGATCGTTTTTGTTGGAAAAGAGAAAAATTTCGGTTGTGGTTTGTGTCTATTATTAGCGGGATTATTATTCGTTTAGCGTTAGCACATTTGGAGAATGAGGATTTTAACGTTCGTTAGCACCGTTCCGATTTCCACGTATGTGAAAACCTTGACAGATGGTCCTTAATATATTTATTTTGTAAAGTGGATCGACTTCTGTTGCGGTTGAAGATGGGAGTGTTACAAAGATCAAATTAGTGTCGGTTTTTTGGAGTTCCGAGAAACAAACACACCTATGTAGGTTTTAGCGTCATCCGGAACTTGTGTTCGTTGAATTAACATTGACATAAAATTTAAAACTATTCAGTATAGTCCGTTTACCGAACAGATGGAGCGGACTACAATTGCTCTTTTTGTGTATAATCCAATAAAATTTACCTCGATTTCTAAGTAACTGAAATATCGAAAAACCGAAAAAAAAATAAAATTTGGAAAAACGGGAAATTAATTTAAAATTGGCAAATCGAAAAACAGAAATGTCGAAAAATTGAGAAATCGGAAAATCGAAAACTCGAAAAGTCAAATTGAAATATTCAGATATGCACCACCGCAAAGTCGAGAAATTATAAAAAAGTGAAAACGCGAAAAACTGAAAAATGTAACGACTGAAAAATTAAGAAATTAATTTAAAATAAATTGAGAAATAGAAATGTCGAAAAATCGAATAATTGAAAAACCGAGAAATCGAAAGTCGAAAAGTTGAGATGTCGAGAAAATGAAAAAGTGATAATAAACTGAGAAATCGAAAATTGAAAAAACGAAAAATTGAGAAGTCGAGAAATTGAAAAATGTAACTGAAAAATTGAGAAATTAATTTAAAATAATTCGAGAAATAGAAATGTCCAAAAATCGAGAAATCGAAAAATCGAGAACTCGGAGTCTAAAAATCTACAAATCACGAAATTGAGAGCTCGAAAATAAGTCGAAATACCGAGAAATCGAAAAGTTGAAAAATCGTTAAAATAGAAAAACCGAGACATCGAAAGTCGACAAAATGAAAAATTGACAAATTGAGAACTAGAAAATTGAAAAAACAAAAACTGAAAAATGGAAATTCCAAAAATCGAGAAGTCGAAATATGTATTGCCAAATTGAAAAATTGAAAAATCTAGAAAATGAAAAATTGAGAAATAAAAAATCGAGAACCCGAAAAGTCAAATTGAAATATTGAGAAATCGAAAAGTCGAAAAATCAAAAATGAGAAAAAGCGAAAATTTGAGAAATCGAGAAATTGAAACATCGAACAACTGAAAACCGAGAAGTTCAAGGAATGAAATATTGAAAAATTGAGAAATTAATTTAAAATAAATCGACAAATAGAAATGTCGAAAAATCGACAACTCGGAGTCTAAAAATCGAAAGGTAAATCGAAATATCGAGAGATCGAAAAGTTGAAAAATCGAAACATTGAAAAACCCAGAAATCGAAAGTCGAGAAAATGAAAAATTGACAAATTGAGAACTTGAAAATTGAAAAAACGAAAACTGAAAAATGGAAATTCCAAAAATTGAAAAAAAAATATTGCCAAATTGAAAAATTGAAAAATCTAGAAAATGAAAAATTGAGAAATAAAAAATCGAGAACCCGAAAAGTCAAATTGAAATACTGAGAAATCGAAAAGTCGAAAAATCAAAAATATCAAAAAGTGAAAAATTGAGAAATCGAGAAATTGAAAAATCTAACAACTGAAAACCGAGAATTTGAAAAATTGAGAAATTAATTTAAAATAAATCGACAAATAGAAGTGTCGAAAAATCGACAACTCGGAGTCTAAAAATCGAAAGGTAAATCGAAAAATCGAGAGATCGAAAAGTTGAAAAATCGAAAAATTGAAAAACCCAGAAATCGAAAGTCGAGAAGTTGAGAAAATGAAAAACTGACAAATTGAGAAATCGAAAATTGAAAAAACGAAAAATTGAGAAGTCGAGAAATTGAGAAATGTAAGTGAAAAATTGAGAAATTAATTTAAAATAATTCGAGAAATAGAAATGTCCAAAAATCGGTAAATCAAAAAATCGAGAACTTGGAGTCTAAAAATCTAAAAATCACGAAATTGAGAGCTCGAAAATAAGTCGAAATATCGAGAAATCGAAAAGTTGAAAAATCGAAAAATAGAAAAACCGAGAAATCGAAAGTCGAGAAAATGAATAATTGACAAATTGAGAACTCAAAAATGAAAAAATGAAAACTGAAAAATGGAAATTCCAAAAATCGAAAATTGGAAACCCGAGATGTCGAAAAACCGCAAAATTAAAATTACGTCGAAATATTGCCAAATTGAAAAATTGAAAAATCTAGAAAATGAAAAATTGAGAAATTAAAAATCGACAACCCGAAAAGTCAAATTGAAATACTGAGAAATCGAAAGGTCGAAAAATCAAAAATGTGAAAAAGCGAAAAATTGAGAAATCGAGAAACTGAAAAATCTAACAACTGAAAACCGAAAAGCTGAAGGAACGAAATATTGAAAAATTGAGAAATTAATTTAAAATAAATCAACAAATAGAAATGTCGAAAAATCGACAACCCGGAGTCTAAAAATCGAAAGGTAAAGCGAAAAATCGAGAGGTCGAAAAGTTGAAAAATCGAAAAATTGAAAAACCCAGAAATAGAAAGTCGAGAAGTTGAAAAAATGAAAAACTGACAAATTGAGAAATCGAAAATTGAGACCTTGAAAATTGAAAAAACGAAAACTGAAAAATGGAAATTCCAAGAATCGAAAATTGAAAACTCGAGATGTCGAAAAATCGCAAAAATAAAATTTCGAAAAATTGAGAAATCGAAAAATCGAAAAGTCGAAATATTGCCAAATAGAAAAATTGAAAAATATAGAAAATGAAAAATTGAGAAATTAAAAAGCGAGAACCCGAAAGGTTAAATTGAAATACTGAGAAATCGAAAAGTCGAAAAATCAAAAAAGTGAATTAGAAATGTCGAAAAATCGACAATTCGGAGTCTAAAAATCGAAAGGTAAATCGAAATATCGAGAGATCGAAAAGTTGAAAAATCCAAAAATAGACAAACCGAGAAATCCAAAGTCGAGAAAATGAAAAATTGACAAATTGAGACCTTGAAAATTGAAAAAACGAAAACTGAAAAATGGAAATTCCAAAAATCGAAAATTGAAACTCGAGATGTCGAAAAATCGCAAAATTAAAATTTCGTCGAAATATTGCCAAATTGAAAAATTGAAAAATCTAGAAAATGAAAAATTGAGAAATAAAAAATCGACAACCCGAAAAGTCAAATTGAAATACTGAGAAATCGAAAGGTCGAAAAATCAAAAATGTGAAAAAGCGAAAAATTGAGAAATCGAGAAACTGAAAAATCTAACAACTGAAAACCGAAAAGCTGAAGGAACGAAATATTGAAAAATTGAGAAATTAATTTAAAATAAATCAACAAATAGAAATGTCGAAAAATCGACAACCCGGAGTCTAAAAATCGAAAGGTAAAGCGAAAAATCGAGAGGTCGAAAAGTTGAAAAATCGAAAAATTGAAAAACCCAGAAATAGAAAGTCGAGAAGTTGAAAAAATGAAAAACTGACAAATTGAGAAATCGAAAATTGAGACCTTGAAAATTGAAAAAACGAAAACTGAAAAATGGAAATTCCAAGAATCGAAAATTGAAAACTCGAGATGTCGAAAAATCGCAAAAATAAAATTTCGAAAAATTGAGAAATCGAAAAATCGAAAAGTCGAAATATTGCCAAATAGAAAAATTGAAAAATATAGAAAATGAAAAATTGAGAAATTAAAAAGCGAGAACCCGAAAGGTTAAATTGAAATACTGAGAAATCGAAAAGTCGAAAAATCAAAAAAGTGAATTAGAAATGTCGAAAAATCGACAATTCGGAGTCTAAAAATCGAAAGGTAAATCGAAATATCGAGAGATCGAAAAGTTGAAAAATCCAAAAATAGACAAACCGAGAAATCCAAAGTCGAGAAAATGAAAAATTGACAAATTGAGACCTTGAAAATTGAAAAAACGAAAACTGAAAAATGGAAATTCCAAAAATCGAAAATTGAAACTCGAGATGTCGAAAAATCGCAAAACTAAAATTTCGAAAAACTGAGAAATCGAAAAATCGAAAAGTCGAAATATTGCCAAATTGAAAAATTGAAAAATCTAGAAAATGAAAAATTGAGAAATAAAAAATCGAGAATCCGAAAAGTCAAATTGAAATACTGAGAAATCGAAAAATCGAAAAATCAAAAATGAGAAAAAGCGAAAAATTGAGAAATCGAGAAATTAAAAATCTAACAACTGAAAACCGAAAAGTTGAAGGAACGAAATATTGAAAAATTGAGAAATTAATTTAAAATCAATCGACAAATAGAAATGTCGAAAAATCGACAAATCGGAGTCTAAAAATCGAAAGGTAAAGCGAAAATTTGAGAGATCGAAAAGTTGAAAAATCGAAAAATTGAAAAGCCCAGAAATCGAAAGTCGAGAAGTTGAAAAAATGAAAAACTGACAAATTGAGAAATCGAAAATTGAAAAAACGAAAAATTGAGAAATCGAGAAATTGAAAAATGTAACTGAAAAATTGACAAATTAATTTAAAATAATTCGAGAAATAGAAATGTCCAAAATTCAATAAATTGAAAAATCGAGAACTTGGAGTCTAAAAATTTAAAAATCACGAAATTGAGAGCTCGAAAATAAGTCGAAATATGGAGAAATCGAAAAGTTGAAAAATCGAAAAATAGAAAAACCGAGAAATCGAAAGTCGAGAAAATGAAAAATTGACAAATTGAGAACTCAAAAATGAAAAAACGAAAACTGAAAAATGGAAATTCCAAAAATCGAAAATTGGAAACTCGAGATGTCGAAAAATCGCAAAACTAAAATTTCGAAAAACTGAGAAATCAAAAAATCGAAAAGTCGAAATATTGTCAAATTGAAAAACTGAAAAATCTAGAAAATGAAAAATTGAGAAATAAAAAATCGAGAACCCGAAAAGTCAAATTGAAATACTGAGAAATCCAAAAGTCTAAAAATCAAAAATGTGAAAAACCGAAAAATTGAGTAATCGAGAAATTGAAAAATCTAACAACTGAAAACCGAGAAGTTGAAGAAACGAAATATTGAAAAACTGAGAAATTAATTTAAAATAAATCGACAAATAGAAATGTCGAAAAATCGACAACTCGGAGTCTAAAAATCGAAAGGGAAATCGAAATAACGAGAAATCGAAAAGTTGAAAAATCGAAAAATTGAAAAACTCAGAAATCAAAAGTCCAGAAGTTGAGAAAATGAAAAACTGACAAATTGAGAAATCCAAAATTGAAAAAACGAAAAATTGAGAAGTCGAGAAATTGAGAAATGTAAGTGAAAAATTGAGAAATTAATTTAAAATAATTCGAGAAATAGAAATGTCCAAAAATCGGTAAATCAAAAAATCGAGAACTTGGAGTCTAAAAATCTAAAAATCACGAAATTGAGAGCTCGAAAATAAGTCGAAATATCGAGAAATCGAAAAGTTGAAAAATCGAAAAATAGAAAAACCGAGAAATCGAAAGTCGAGAAAATGAATAATTGACAAATTGAGAACTCAAAAATGAAAAAATGAAAACTGAAAAATGGAAATTCCAAAAATCGAAAATTGGAAACCCGAGATGTCGAAAAATCGCAAAATTAAAATTTCGTCGAAATGTTGCCAAATTGAAAAATTGAAAAATCTAGAAAATGAAAAATTGAGAAATTAAAAATCGAGAAGCCGAAAAGTAAAATTGAAATACTGAGAAATCGAAAAGTCGAAAAATCAAAAAATGTGAAAAAGTGAAAAATTGAGAAATCGAAAAATTGAAAAATCTAACAACTGAAAACCGAGAAGTTGAAGGAACGAAATATTGAAAAATAGAAAAACCAAGAAATCGAAAGTCGAGAAAATGAAAAATTGACAAATTGAGAACTCGAAAATTGAAAAAACGAAAACTGAAAAATTGAAATTCCAAAAATCGAAAATTGAAAACTCGAGATGTCGAAAAATCGCAAAACTAAAATTTCGAAAAACTGAGAAATCAAAAAATCGAAAAGTCGAAATATTGTCAAATTGAAAAACTGAAAAATCTAGAAAATGAAAAATTGAGAAATAAAAAATCGAGAACCCGAAAAGTCAAATTATTATTATTATTATTATTATTATTATTATTAATGCATAGTGTCCACGGGTGGGGAACCCAATTACAGGACACAGAAACGTTGTACAAATATTTTAAGCATAACTTCAACTTGGCTCTGTTTGGTAGTATCTTTTAATCTAACCTAAAGTGCAGTTAAATAGATCGACTTGATTCTCGATGTCCATATAATTAACAACCATTTGAACAAGTGGAGAATTTGCTCTACTGATAGTGCGTACAGTGGGCAAATAGAAAGAATTTTTACTACGCATGTTCCCTCTGTTGATCTTAAGTGATAAATTGCAAAGTATATCAGGACACTCTTGCAGTCCTTTGACAATTTTAAATAAAGTTATTACCGAGTGCTCTCTACGTCTATTTAGCAAAGATGGAATTTTGAATCTACCCAGAAGTAAATCCTGAAGATAACCTCTCAGGGGATAAACGCCATCGACTATGTAGGACACCGTCTTAAGAAAACGTCTTTGTATTCTTTCAAGGGAAGAAATGTGGATATTATATACAGGACTCCATATGACAGAGGCGTATTCAAGACAAGATCTACAGTAAGTGAAATAGAGTAATTTCAGTGTTTCAATATCACCAAACTCCCGACCATTCCGGATGACAAAGCCTAAGGATTTGAAAGCAGACTCAGTTATTGCCTGAATATGTTGACTGAATGAAAGTTTTGAGTCGAAGACTACCCCAAGATCGCGTATAACTTCAGGCCTAGTAAGAACGGTGTTATCAATGCTGTATCTGTAAATAATGGGTTTTTCTTTTTTGGTGAATGACATGGCATAGCATTTAGTTTTATTAATCATTAAATTGTTATTCAAACACCATCTGTAAACTCTGTCAAGACATTTTTGAAGCCGAAGAGAATCATGAAATGAATTGACTACAGTATAAATCTTCAAATCATCCGCAAAGAGAAGGGAATGCACATCTATGGCATCAACAATGTCATTAATATACATATTGAAAAGCAAGGGACCCAATACGGAGCCTTGTGGAACACCTGTCTCTTGTTTGAACAGTTCTGATTTAAATCCATTGATTTTAACAAATAAATATCGACTCTCTAAATAAGAATTTAACAATGAAATTAATGAGTCCGAAAACCCAAAACATTCCAACTTTTGCATTAGGAGGCGATGGTCAATTTTATCAAATGCCTTTGATAAATCAGTATAAATTGAAATACTGAGAAATCCAAAAGTCTAAAAATCAAAAATGTGAAAAACCGAAAAATTGAGTAATCGAGAAATTGAAAAATCTAACAACTGAAAACCGAGAAGTTGAAGAAACGAAATATTGAAAAACTGAGAAATTAATTTAAAATAAATCGACAAATAGAAATGTCGAAAAATCGACAACTCGGAGTCTAAAAATCGAAAGGGAAATCGAAATAACGAGAAATCGAAAAGTTGAAAAATCGAAAAATTGAAAAACTCAGAAATCGAAAATCGAGAAGTTGAGAAAATGAAAAACTGACAAATTGGGAAATCGAAAATTGAAAAAACGAAAAATTGAGAAATCGAGAAATTGAAAAATGTAACTGAAAAATTGAGAAATTAATTTAAAATAATTCCAGAAATAGAATGTCCAAAAATCGAGAAATCGAAAAATCGAGAACTTGGAGTCTAAAAATCTACAAATCACGAAATTGAGAGCTCGAAAATAAGTCGAAATATCGAGAAATCGAAAAGTTGAAAAATCGAAAAATAGAAAAACGGAGAAATCGAAAGTCGAGAAAATGAAAAATTGACAAATTGAGAACTCAAAAATGAAAAAACGAAAACTGAAAAATGGAAATTCCAAAAATCGAAAATTGGAAACCCGAGATGTCGAAAAATCGCAAAAATAAAATTTCGAAAAATTGAGAAATCGAAAAGTCGAAATATTGCCAAATTGAAAAACTGAAAAATCTAGAAAATGAAAAATTGAGAAATAAAAAATCGAGAACCCGAAAAGTCAAATTGAAAAAGCGAAAAATTGAGAAATCAAGTAATTGAAAAATCGAAAAATTGAGAAATCGATAATTGAAAAAAAGAAATTTGAAAAATAGAAATTAAAAAATCGAAAATTGAAAAAGCGAAAATCAAATTTCGAATAATTGAGGAATCTAAGAATGGAGAATTTGAAAAATTGAATTACCTTGAAAAATCAAGAAAATGAAAATTTGGGAATACAAAAAATTCAAAAATTTGAAAAATCAAGAAATCAAAATATCGAAAAATCGAAGTCAAAAAATTGAAAAACCGGAAAATAAATCGCAAAACTGAAATATCGAAAGAATAAGAAAGAAATCGGTAAATTAAAAAATCGAAAAGTAAAAAAATCGAGAAATCGAAACATCGAAAAATTTTAAAACCAAGGAATTGAAACATCAAAAAGTCGAAAACCACCAAATCAAAAATCGAGATATCGAAATACCAAAACATCAAAAAATTGTAGTCGAATAGTTAAAAAGTTGAAAAATTGAGAAATCAGGAAATCGAGAAATCAAGAAATCGAAATATCGGAAAAACGAAAAATCGAGAAATTGAATTATCAAAAAATTGAAAAATTGAGAAACTGGCAAATCGAAAAATCGGTAAATCCGACCATCGAAAAATCAAAGCGAAAACTGAAACATCAAGATATCGGGAAATTGAAAAACCGGAAGATTGAAAATTTGAGAAACACGAATATCGAAAAATCGAAGTCGAAAAAGTGAAGGACCGAGAAATTGAGAAATCAAAAATTTTGAAAATCAAAACATTGAGAGAGCGAAAAATTGAAATTAAAAAATAGAGAACATGAAAAATCTTAAAATCCAGAAATCGTTGATATATCGCAAAACCGAAATTTTCAAAGACTGAGAATTGAAAAAATCGAGAAATCGAAAAATCGGAAAATTGAGACTTATCGAAAAACTGAAAAATTAAAAAATCAAAAAATCCAGAAAACGAAATATAGTAAAATCAAAAATTAAAGAAACTGAAAAAAAGAAAATAGAAAAATCGAAATACCGAAAAATGGAGAACTGGTGAAATAGAAAAACTGAAAAATGAAGAAATCGAAAAATCGAGAACTCGGAAAGTCTAAATATAGAAAAATCTAGATCGACTCGAAAAGTCAAACGAAATAAAAGTCGAGAAATCGAAAAATCTAGAAATCGGGAAATTGAAAAATCGAAAAGCTAGTATTTCAAAAAACTGAGAAATCGAAAAATCGAAAAACTGCTAATTGAAAAACTTCAGCTTAAAAACTAGAAAATTGAATAGACGAAAAATTAGGGATCGAGAAAGTGAAATCTCGAAAAATTGAGAAATCGATAAAAACAAAAATCGAAGAATCGAAATAGCGAAAAATCGAAAAATCGAAGATTCGAAAAATTGAAAAAACAAAAAAATCGGAAAATCAATCAAAAAATCGAGAAATGTGTAAAAATTGAAAAATCGAAAAGTCGAAAAATTGAGAAACCCAAAAATCGAAATGTCGAAAAATCGAAAAATTAAACACTCGAGAATTAGAAAAACTGAAAAATCGGCAGATTGGGAAAATGGAAAAATCGAAAAACTAAAAACCGAAAAATCAATAAACTAAAAAATCAAAAAATCGAGAAGTCGAAAAATCGAAAAACTGAGGCCACGCGAAATTGGAAAATCCAGAAATCGCAAAATATCGAAAAATAAAAAAATCGGAAAGTCGAAAAATTTAGTAATCGATAATTTGAAAAATCAAAAATTAGAAAACCTGAAAATTATATGTATGTAATTGATTACCCAAATTTAAGTGGAGATGAGTAGACAATTTTGTGCTAACACGTCAGCCCCTATATTACCTGAGTAAACGGTTCGATAGTTTTGGAAATACTAAAAAATCGAAGTCGAAAAATTGAAAAATCCAGAACCCATCATCTGTTTCCAACAAACCCTCGAGTTAAAAATCTTTTAATTCTGTTGTTATTGTTATTCTTCGAACGGCGTCGTCCGCGTGCCTCCGGCAGCCCCCCAGCCCCCAGAGACCGCTTCCGAACGCCGCCGTTCTCCTCGTTACGACATAAGTCAGCGCTTGAATACGCAATCAACGACATCACTGATTATAATCAAGTAATTGCAGAGTCGAGTGGAGGTTCTTTCCTCAACAATTTACAAACAAGAAACAAGATTATCGCCTCGTGCGTCCATTGTCGTCTTTACCCTCTCTCTTTCCCTCCCGAATTTCGCGATTTATCGTCAGCAGTAAAAATTTTGTTTGCCCCGCGAATGAAGCCGTGATCGTTCATTGTCGGCTCAAGGAACATCCAATAATTAGTTTTATCGGTTGACGTGATGCCGCGTCTTTTAACCCCAGGCTATAAAGCGGACAAGGGGAAAAAGAAAAACGAAAAGAGATTAGATAAGTGAACACAGTCCACAGAACATAAGCTACAAGTAAAAAACGATTCCTTGTGATCCATTGAGCAGATAGGGAGGAAGCGGGCTCGGACAGATAAAAGTTGCCGCTTTTCCATTACGGGGGAGGGGGGCGCCGCGGGGTGGATGCTTAGAAGTTCCTCGGGGAAGGGGGAAGGTGTCGGCTGCGTTAAAGTGGCACGATCCAAAATATACCGAGCGTTTTATAAATTTCGGTCGGTTGCGCGTAGGCAACCAACAATACGAACAATTTCAGGCCGAAAAACGCGCAATTGCGTCGTAATCACAGGAATACCCCGAGCGGGAAAGTATGCCGCCCCCGACATCCCATTTACACACTCGTTAACCCCCGAAACAAATTTCCAAGTTAATGCCGGGTCGCTTTCCATATAACCCGTAAAGTCAGACAACCCTTAGGTGATCCACGAACTCATCACCATGTAGAGAACCGAACTAACATGACTCCTTTGGCGGTAATGAAGTCTGTAAGCTGACCTGTTGTGTTCAACATTATATAACCGTATAATGACGAGGTCGCAGGAAGTTCATCATTTGGTCGGTGCTTCTGTGATCAACTCGCCGACTTACTTCCATTTCCGGTCCCGTGTTTGTGTACGTGATAATGGGACGAAAGGGATTAAGTCCATGAGTGAAAGGGCGATTTGTGTTGCACGAAAAATTTCGGGAGAAAGTTAAGGGAGTGGTCTGGGGGGGACGGGGAATTTGGAGGAAAAGTCAACGTGGCGGGGGTTGCTAAGCTGTGGATTGTTCCTGGGCGAAATTTCGTTTTAATGGGGTTTCGGATAAAGATAGCAGATGAAAAATAAGAAACCCCTATACTAGATTTTTTATTTTTTTAAATAAAATCCGAGCTATACCGGTTTCATCAATTCAGCAAAATATTTAACTCCAAAAAGTTAGTTGTTTATTATGTTAGAATTTTGAGAAACTAAGGTATGTTTACTCAAAATTGAACTGGAATTTATAAAGCAGTATTAGTATAAACTTGATGAATAATAATACTGAGATTTGGTTGATATTCGTGGTACGAAATTCAAAATTTTCCCAATCTATCGATTTTTCAGTTTTTCTTCTCGAATGTTTAATTTTTTGATTTTTCGACATTTCGATTTTTGGGTTTCTCAATTTTTCGACTTTTCGATTTTTTAATTGTTACACATTTCAGTTTTGCGATTTCTCGACTTTTTGATTTTCCGATTTGATGTTTTTTCAATTTTTTCAATCTTAGATTTTTCGATTTTCGCTATTTCGATTCCTCGATTTTTGAATTTATGGATTTCTCGATTTTTCAATATTTCTATTTTTCGATTTCCCAATTTTAAATTATTGTCCCGATTTTTGAGTTTTCCTCACAATTGAAAACCAAGTTTTTCGATTTCTCCAGTTCTCCATTTTTCGATATTTCGATTTTTCAGTTTATAGTGTTTTAATTTTTCGCTTGTTCGAAATTCCGATGTTTTCATTTTTTAATTCTTCGATTTTTTTATTTTTACTCGTTTCAAATTCCCAGTTTCTCGATGTTACAATTTTTCGCTTTGATTTTTCGATATTTCGGTTTTCCGATTTCTGGATTCTTCAGTTTTTCGACTTCAATTTTTCGATTTTTCAATTTTTCGATATTTCGAGATCTCGATTCTTGGTTTAATTTTTAGATTTGCTGATTTCCCGATTTCCCAGTTTTTCTATGTTTCGACTTCGATTTTTCGGTATTTCGATTTTTCATTTTCTTGATTATTCAATTTTTCGATTTTTCTATTTTTCATTTTTCAATTTTCCAATACTTCAATTATTAGATTTTTTAGTTTCTCTACCTTTCGATTGTCCGATTTTTCAATTTCTCGATGTTTTAAGTTTTGGATTTCTTGCTTTTTCGATTTTTCTATTTCCCAATTTCTCGAGTTCTCGCCTTCTCAATTTTTCCATTTCTCGATTTTGCAATTTTTCAATTTTTTGACTTTTCGATCTGTCGATTTGACTTTTTGAGTTCTCGATTTTTCGGCATTTCAGTTTTTGAATTTGCCTATTTTATATTAATTAAAAAAGAACATTCATTAAAAGAAAAATAAAAAAATTGAAATAATTATACGTACTTGAAAAATTTTAAAGTTGAAAAACTGAAAACATAAAAAATTTAAAAATGAAAAGTCGAAAAATTAGAAACTGGGAAAGTGACAAATCGAAGAATTCAAAAACCAAGGATTAAAAGAATTAAAAATCGAAAATCAAAAAAATATCAATTGAAAAGTCTACAAATTGAAAACTCAGAAATTCGAAAATTGCAAATTTGAAAAATAGAAGAAACGAAGATCTAAAGAATCGAAAAATTCAAAACAATAAAAATTTAATAACCAAAACTTGAAAAATCAAAACATTGTCCAATCCAAAAACTGCCAGTTGAAATATCCATAAATTAAAAATTCGAAAAATTGTAAAATCAAAAACCTGCAACTTCAAAATTTTCTAGATTGAAATACGGAAATATTGAAAAATTAAAAATTCGGAACTCCAAAAATTGCAGGTCGGAAATGAAAAACTGACGCATCAAAAATTGAAAAAATTCATAACTCGATAGATTGAAGGAACGAAAAATTTAAGAAATGAAAAATTGAAAAGATGAAAAATCCAAAAATATAAATTTGAAAGACGGAAAATGGAAAACTTAAAAATCGAAAAGTTGAAAAACTTCTACTCGAAAAATTGTAAACTGTAACACTCTAGAAACGAAAAAATGAAAAATTGAAAAATTCAAAAAACCGGAAATTTTTACATTTGGTGAATTCCCGATTTCCCAGTTTTTCTATATTTCGACTTCGACTTCTCGCTTTTCGATTTTTCAGTTTCTTGATTATTCAATTTTTCGATTTTTCTACTTTTCCATTTTTCAATTTTCCAATACTTCAATTCAATTTTTTAGTTTCTCTACTTTTCGATTGCCCGATTTTTCAATTTCCCGATGTTTTAAGTTTTGGATTTCTTGCTTTTTCGATTTTTCTATTTCCCAATTTCTCGAGTTCTCGCCTTCTCAATTTTTCCATTTCTCGATTTTGCAATTTTTCAATTTTTTGACTTTTCGATCTGTCGATTTGACTTTTTGAGCTCTCGATTTTTTGGCATTTCAGTTTTTGAATTTGCATATTTTATATTAATTAAAAAAGAACATTCATTAAAAGAAAAATCAAAAAATTGAAAAATCTAAAAATTTAAATAATTATACGTACTTGAAAAATTTAAAAGTTGAAAGATTGAAAACACAAAAAATTTAAAATTGAAAAATCGAAGAACTCAAAAACCAAGAATTAAAAGAATTAAAAATTAAAATATCTAAAAATAAAAAAAAACGAAATCTGGAAAATCAAAAAAATATCAATTGAAACATCTACAAGTTGAAAACTCAGAAAAATAGAAGAAACGAAAATCTAAAGAATCGAAAAATTCAAAACAATGAAAATTTAATATCTAAAACTTGAAAAATCAAAAAATTGTTCAATCCAAAAACTACCAGTTGAAATATCCATAAATTAAAAATTCGAAAAATTATAAAATCAAAAACCTGCAACTTCAAAATTTTCTAGATTGAAATACCGAAATATTGAAAAAATTAAAAATTCGGAACTCCAAAAATTGCAGGTCGGAAATGAAAAACTGACGCATCAAAAATTCAAAAAATTCATAACTCGATAGATTGAAGGAACGAAAAATTTAAGAACTGAAAAATTGAAAAGATGAAAAATCCAAAAATATAAATTTGAAAGACGGAAAATGGAAAACTTAAAAATCGAAAATTTAAAAACTCGAAAAGTTGAAAAACTTCCACTCGAAAAATTGTAAACTGTAGAAACGAAAAAATAAAAAATCGAAAAATTCAAAAAACCGGAAATTTTTACATTTGCTGATTTCCCGATTTCCCAATTTTTCTATATTTCGACTTCGCTTTTTCGGTATTTCGATTTCTCGATTTTTCGATTTTTCATTTTTTTGATTATTCAAGTTTTCGATTTTTCTGCTTTTCCATTTTTCAATTTCCCAATACTTTAATTCTTAGATTTTTTAGTTTCTCTACTTTTCGATTGTCCGATTTTTCAATTTCTCGATGTTTTAAGTTTTGGATTTCTTGCTTTTTCGATTTTTCTATTTTCCAATTTCTCGAGTTCTCGCCTTCTCAATTTTTACATTTCTCGATTTTCCAATTTTTCAATTTTTTGACTTTTCGATCTGCCGATTTGACTTTTTGAGTTCTCGATTTTTCGGCATTTCAGTTTTTGAATTTGCCTATTTTATATTAATTAAAAAAGAACATTCATTAAAAGAAAAATCAAAAAATTGAAATAATTATACGTACTTGAAAAATTTAAAAGTTGAAAAACTGAAAACACAAAAAATTTAAAATTGAAAAGTCGAAAAATTAGAAACTGGGAAAGTGACAAATCGAAGAATTCAAAAACCAAGAATTAAAAGAATTAAAAATCGAAAATCAAAAAAATATCAATTGAAAAGTCTACAAATTGAAAACTCAGAAATTCGAAAATTGCAAATTTGAAAAATAGAAGAAACGAAGATCTAAAGAATCGAAAAATTCAAAACAATAAAAATTTAATAACCAAAACTTGAAAAATCAAAACATTGTCCAATCCAAAAACTGCCAGTTGAAATATCCATAAATTAAAAATTCGAAAAATTGTAAAATCAAAAACCTGCAACTTCAAAATTTTCTAGATTGAAATACGGAAATATTGAGAAATTAAATATTCGGAACTCCAAAAATTGCAGGTCGGAAATGAAAAACTGACGCATCAAAAATTGAAAAAATTCATAACTCGATAGATTGAAGGAACGAAAAATTTAAGAACTGAAAAATTGAAAAGATGAAAAATCCAAAAATATAAATTTGAAAGACGGAAAATGGAAAACTTAAAAATCGAAAATTTAAAAACTCGAAAAGTTGAAAAACTTCCACTCGAAAAGTTGTAAACTGTAACACTCTAGAAACGAAAAAATGAAAAATTGAAAAATTCAAAAAACCGGAAATTTTTACATTTGGTGAATTCCCGATTTCCCAGTTTTTCTATATTTCGACTTCGACTTCTCGATTTTTCAGTTTCTTGATTATTCAATTTTTCGATTTTTCTACTTTTCCATTTTTCAATTTTCCAATACTTCAATTCAATTTTTTAGTTTCTCTACTTTTCGATTGCCCGATTTTTCAATTTCTCGATGTTTTAAGTTTTGGATTTCTTGCTTTTTCGATTTTTCTATTTCCCAATTTCTCGAGTTCTCGCCTTCTCAATTTTTACATTTCTCGATTTTGCAATTTTTCAATTTTTTGACTTTTCGATCTGTCGATTAGACTTTTTGAGCTCTCGATTTTTCGGCATTTCAGTTTTTGAATTTGCCTGTTTTATATTAATTAAAAAAGAACATTCATTAAAAGAAAAATCAAAAAATTGAAAAATCCAGAAATTGAAATAATTATACGTACTTGAAAAATTTAAAAGTTGAAAAATTGAAAACGCAAAAAATTTAAAATTGAAAAATCGAAGAATTCAAAAACCAAGAATTAAAAGAATTAAAAATTAAAATATCTAAAAATAAAAAAAAAAACAAAATCTGGAAAATCAAAAAAATATCAATTGAAACATCTACAAGTTGAAAACTCAGAAAAATAGAAGAAACGAAAAATTCAAAACAATAAAAATTTAATATCTAAAACTTGAAAAATCAAAAAATTGTCCTATCCAAAAACTGCCAGTAGAAATATCCATAAATTAAAATTCGAAAAATTGTAAAATCAAAAACCTGCAACTTGAAAAATTTCAAAATTGAAATATGGAAATATTGAAAAATTTTAAAATTGGGAACTCCAAAAATTGCAGGTCGGAAATGAAAAACTGACGCATCAAAAATAGAAAAAAAGGCATAATTCGATAGATTGAAGAAACGAAAAATTTAAGAACTGAAAAATTGAAAAGGTGAAAAATCCAAAAATATAAATTTGAAAGACGGAAAATGGAAAACTTAAAAATGGAAAATTTAAAAACTCGAAAAGTTGAAAAACTTCCACTCGAAAAATTGTACACTGGAACACTCTAGAAACGAAAAAATGAAAAATCGAAAAACTCAAAAAACCGGAAATTTTTACATTTGGTGATTTCCCGATTTCCCAGTTTTTCTATATTTCGACTTCGATTTTTCGGTATTTCGATTTCTCGATTTTTCGATTTTTCAGTTTCTTGATTATTCAATTTTTCGATTTTTCTACTTTTCCATTTTTCAATTTTCCAATACTTCAATTCAATTTTTTAGTTTCTCTACTTTTCGATTGCCCGATTTTTCAATTTCTCGATGTTTTAAGTTTTGGATTTCTTGTTTTTTCGATTTTTCTATTTTCCAATTTCTCGAGTTCTCGCCTTCTCAATTTTTCCATTTCTCGATTTTGCAATTTTTCAATTTTTTGATTTTTCGATCTGTAGATTTGACTTTTTGAGCTCTCGATTTTTCGGCATTTCAGTTTTTGAATTTGCCTATTTTATATTAATTAAAAAAGAACATTCATTAAAAGAAAAATCAAAAAATTGAAAAATCCAAAAATTTAAATAATTATACGTACTTGAAAAATTTTAAAGTTGAAAGATTGAAAACACAAAAAATTTAAAATTAAAAAATCGAAGAATTCAAAAACCAAGAATTAAAAGAATTAAAAATTAAAATATCTAAAAATAAAAAAAAAACAAAATCTGGAAAATCAAAAAAATATCAATTGAAACATCTACAGGTTGAAGACTGAGACAAACAGAAGAAACGAAAATCTAAAGAATCGAAAAATTCAAAACAATAAAATTTTAATATCTAAAACTTGAAAAATCAAAAAATTGTTCAATCCAAAAACTGCCAGTTGAAATATCCATTAATTAAAAATTCGAAATATTGTAAAATCAAAAATCTGCAACTTGAAAAATTTCTAAATTGCAATATGGAAATATTGAAAAAAATTAAAATGGGAAACTCCAAAAATTGCAGGTCGGAAATGAAAAACTGAAGCATCAAAAATTGAAAAAATTCATAACTCGATAGATTGAAGGAACGAAAAATTTAAGAACTGAAAAATTGAAAAGATGAAAATCCAAAAATATAAATTTGAAAGACGGAAAAATGGAAAACTTAAAAATCGGAACTTTAAAAACTCGAAAAACTAGAAATTTAAATACCTAAAAATTGAAAAATCAAAAAACTGCAAATCGAAAAATAAAACAACTGTCAAAGTTTAAAAATTTTGGATTCCCAAATTTTGGAAATGTTTGTAAATATCGAAAAAAATTTTACTCTTTCACGTTTCTTGCAGATTCAACAGCACGAACTGCTACTAACGTAACATTAAAAAAAGATCCATTAAAAAAAAATCTTCGAAAACCGTAAAATCGAGCCATCTTACTGGACTCGTATTAAATCTCCTAACCCCATAAAATTAAAAATTCGCATGCTAAACACCGTTCAGCACACGGAAATATTTAAAATTCAAAACGTTCGCAAGATCTTGAACCTCTCTAATCCTCATTATAATAACCCTCTCCTCCGCGCTCCATCCTCGCTGGCATCCCAAAGATTTACCTCCGAAAGGTCACTTTAAATCCGACATAAAAACTATTTTAAAGATAATTTATCTTAATGCTATTTTATCAACGAACAACAGCCGATAACTACAGATTTACCTCACCTTTCCCTTGCTTCAAATCTTGATTAAACACACTGTGTTCCCTTTAATTGATGATAGCCACGTCCGCTTTCACAATCGACAGACCACCTGCCGTTTCGTGAGAAAGAAGAGCAAAATTCGAACGAAATAAATACAAAAACGGAACACTTGAACGGACCGTGGAAATAAATCTGATCCTAGATAAAAATAGAGACGTATGCGGTAATCTGAGGAATTAGTTGTGACTCGAGGCATGCCACAACACGCTGCATTTCCCCGTTGTTTTCGGAAGGACGGGTCAAAAAGATGCCGACCGAGATAGGGTTCGAGGGAAAAGTGTCTTCGTGCGTCGAGGAGATTATAAAATTCGACCGAGACAAGCTATAACAACAAAAAAAGAAATAAGACGTGAAAAACTACGAGATCTTGGGTTTTCGAGGCACTGGAGACGATTAAATTTCATCGTATAGTCTCCGGAACTACCGAACCGATTGCTTGGAAACGAAAAAACTGCCACGACGAGAACACCCGGTATATATGATTATATGAATGTTCGCATTGTTGGGGCGTCAACTGAGAAAATTCATGTCAAATTTCATCGTACTTACCCTTATCACAGTCATAATCATAATCTTGGACACCCCTAGAATGCGCCATGTCTGTACACTCTTGATGACATCATACCGAAAATGGACCATCGAACTTTACCTGGAAAATTCTTGTTGTGTACTCATAAAACTGTAATTTTCGCTTCTTACCACCTCCCACGCACTTAATCCGTGTTTTTCGTTGTAAATTTCCACAAAATGTGCACCTGTTCGAAAAACTGCTACGTCTTGAGATTTTTTATGGAAATCATTGCTGCCAACTAGCCAACCACAGAAAGTCAAATATTTCTACGAAATAAATTAATTTAAGCGTTTGGAGCAACAAAGTGGATAAATATACACTATCAGACACTACTATATCTAAAAAAACACCTACTTAGTTTGTTTTCTAATTAAAAAAGTGGTTAACTTTCCGAAATTTAAATTTGGCGCCGCGACAGCCATCTTGCCACGTACCACTGAAGCCCTCCTGAGCTTTTAATATTAATTCTTCACCGCTAATACCCGTGTTTTTCCTCATTTTTCCGTAATTTGTACTTTCCAAATTATAGAATGTCAATTTATTTATTTATTCCATTGTAACTTTCACCCCCTGCAGTTGGCCGATTGGCAGCAGTGAACTCCGCGAAAAATCTCAAACGTCACAAGTTTCCTTTCCTGCGAAAATTTCGTTAAAAAACGCGTGAAAGCTCGTGAAAACTGGTGAAAAGCGACCAGTGAAGTTTATGAATCCGTGTACGGCGAAAAGTTCGCAGAAATTGGTCAATTTCGGGTCTTCGTTTTGGGTAAGTACGAGAAATCGAGGGTTGCTGTGACTGGACTCGGTAAGGTAAAGAAAATTAAAAAAACGTTTAATTACATTTTTAAAACGTTTTTTCTTTGATTTAGATACATTTTACAGGATTTTGTGTCGAAAAGCCCACCCATTTTCGGGGTGGCCTCATCAACATTAATTAATTTCCGCAGGCGTGTCAACCAATCAGAACGAAGCACTTCGGCGCGAAATTCAAACAGGAGCAAATCGGAGTCCTATTGTTTTTATTGTGTTTATTTTGTGTTGTGTGACTTGTTTAATTTTTCAGTTTTTCAATTTTTGGTGGTTCACTTTTGTTTTCTTCTTTTTTATCTGCAGTTTTTCGAATATTCAATTTTAAATTTTTTCGATATTTCTTCAAAACTTCAAAATTTTTCAAAATTATTTAATTTTTTTTTTAGTAAGTAAGTAAGTTTGAGGATCATAATGAAGTTGGTCCTTTCAGAATTTACACTGATAAGCATTCTGAAATCAGAGATAGCCATTCAAGCCTTGACATTGACGATTTTTTTTTAATTTAGCTACTTTGAAAAATTTCCTGTTCGGTAGGCTTTTACCTCAGGTTCTTTTGCACACTTAATAAATTGTACTGTTCTGTATACAATGAAAAAAAAAAAAACGAAGAGATCCAAAATTCATCGAAATTGCCTAACTTTACTAAAATTTGGAAATACAAAATTTTTTAATTTTGACATTTTTTAAATTATTTCAATTCTCTGAATTTAGGTATGTATTGTACTTTGAAAATCTTCCAGGTACGTAAATTACCACTCGAGGTTCTTTCTTTGTACAATCAAAAGAAATAAAAAGGTCCAAATCCTTCGAAATTGTCTAACTTTTCTAAAATTTGGAAATCCAAAATTTTTTAATTTTGGCAATTTTAAAATTATTTCAATTCTCTGTTTCCATGAGTTAAAAGAGAACAAAAAAAACAGAGAAATCCAAAATTCCTGGAAATTGGCTAACTTTTCTAAAAATTTGCATATCCAAAATTTTTCAATTTTGACAGTTTTAAAATTATTTCAAATCTGATTTTTTAGTGAATTAAACGAAAACCCTTTGAGGACACAAACAAGTTGGTCCTTACAGAATTTAGATTGATAAATAATCCTTTTGAAATCAGACATAGCCTTCCAAATCTTGATATTGACGAAATTTTTGGAATTTAGCTACTTGGAAAAACTTCTAGTTACGTGAGTTCTCACTGCTGGTTGTTTTACATTCTTAAGTAGTTGCTGTTCCATATATAATGAAAAAAAAAGAAAGGAAAAGATTAAACATTTTTCGAAATCGTGTCACTTTTCAAAATCTAGAAATCAAAAATTTTTGAATTTTGAGAGTTTTACAATTATTTAAATTCTCTGATGAATTAATGAGTTAAAGGAAAACAATTTGGTGATTACACTCCAGTTGGTCCTTCCAGAATTTTGAAATCGGAGATAGCTTTTCAAACCTTGACATTGACGATTTTTTTTTAATTTAGCTACTTTGAAAAATTTCCTGTTCCGTAGGCTTTTACCTCAGGTTCTTTTGCACACTTAATAAATTGTACTGTTCTGTATACAATGAAAAAAAAAAAAAACGAAGAGATCCAAAATTCATCGAAATTGCCTAACTTTACTAAAATTTGGAAATACAAAATTTTTTTATTTTGACATTTTTTAAATTATTTCAATTCTCTGATTTTTTAGTTTGTCCTTCTAGAATTTAGATTGATAATCCTTTTGAAATCAGAGATAGCCCTTCAAACCTTAATACTGACGAAATTTTTTGAATTTAGCTACTTTGAAAAATGTTTCTAGTTACGTGAATTTTCACGGCTGGTTCTTTTGCACACTTAAGCAGTTGTACTGTTCTGTATACAATGAAAAAAAAACACAAAAAGATCAAACATTTTTTGAAATCGTCTAACTTTTCTAAAATTTAGAAATCCTAAATTTTGTGAATTTTGACATTTTTACCATTAATTCAATTCTCTGATGTTTTAGTAAGTTAAAGGAAGATAATTTGGGGATTACAATCTAGTTGGTCCTTCCAGAATTTTGAAATCGGAGATAGTCTTTCAAACCTTGATATTGACGAAATTTTTGGAATTTGACAGGTAAAATTATTTCAATTCTCTGATATTTTAGTGAGTTAAAGAAAAACACTTTGAGGGCCACAGTCAAGTTTGTCCTTCCAGAATTTAGATTGACAACCCTTTTGAAATCAGAGATAGCCTTTCAAACCTTAATAGTGACGAAATTTTTGGAATTTAGCTACTTTGAAAAATATTTTTAGTAACGTGAATTTTCACTGCTAGTTCTTTTGCATACTTAAGCAGTTGTACTGTTCTGTATACAATGAAGAAAAAAAAAACACAAAAAGATCAAACATTTTTTTAAATCGTCTAACTTTTCTAAAATTTAGGAATCCAAAATTTTGTGAATTTTGACATTTTTACCATTAATTCAATTCTCTGACGTTTTAGTAAGTTAAAGGAAAAGAATTTGAAGGTTTGAATCCAGTTGGTCTTTCCAGAATTTTGAAATCGGAGATAGTCTTTCAAACCTTGATATTGACGAAATTTTTGGAATTTGACAGTTAAAATTATTTCAGTTCTCTAATTTTTTTTAGTGAGTTAAAGGAAAACACTTTGTGGGCCACAATCAAGTTTGTCCTTCCAGAATTTAGATTGATAATCCTTTTGAAATCAGAGATAGCTCTTCAAACCTGACGAAATTTTTGGAATTTAGCTACTTTGAAAATTTTCCAATTACGTAAACTTTCACTTCAGGTTCTTTTGCACACTAAAGCAAATGTACTGATCTGTATACAATTAAAAAAAAACCACAGAGATCTAAAATCTTCGAAATTGGCCAACTTTTCTAAAATTTAAAAATCCAAAATTTTTGAATTTTGACAGTTTCAAAATTAATTCAATTTTCTGATTTGTTATTGAGTTAAAGGAAAACACTTTGAAGGCCACAATCAAGTTGGTCCTTCCAGAATTTAGATTGATAATCCTTTTGAAATCCAAGATAGCCCTTCAAACCTTGACATTGACGAAATTTTTGGAATTTAGCTACTTTGAAAATTTTCCAATTACGTAAACTTTCACTTCAGGTTCTTTTGCACACTAAAGAGATTGTAGTGTTCTGTATACAATTTAAAAAAAAACCCAATGAGATCTAGAATTGTTCGAAATTGGCCAACTTTTCTAAAATTTGAAAATCCAAAATTTTTGAGTTTTCACAGTTTCAAAATTAATTCAATTATCTGATTTGTTAGTGAGTTAAAGGAAAACACTTTGAAGGCCACAATCAAGTTGGTCCTTCCAGAATTTAGATTGATAATCCTTTTGAAATCCAAGATAGCCCTTTAAACCTTGATATTGGCGAAATTTTTGGAATTTAGCTACTTTGAAAATTTTCCAATTACGTAAACTTTCACTTGAGGTTCTTTTGCACACTAAAGCGATTGTAATGTTCTGTATACAATTAAAAAAAACCCAAAGAGATCTAAAATTCTTCGAAATTGGCCAACTTTTCTAAAATTTAAAAATCCAAAATTTTTGAATTTTGACAGTTTCAAAATTAATTCAATTTTCTGATTTGTTAGCGAGTTAAAAGAAAACACTTTGAAGGCCACAATCAAGTTGGTCCTTCCAGAATTTAGATTGATAATCCTTTTGAAATCCAAGATAACCCTTCAAACCTTGACATTGACGAAATTTTTGGAATTTAGCTACTTTGAAAATTTTCCAATTACGTAAACTTTCACTTCAGGTTCTTTTGCACACTAAAGAGATTGTAGTGTTCTGTATACAATTTAAAAAAAAACCCAAAGAGATCTAAAATTGTTCGAAATTGGCCAACTTTTCTAAAATTTGAAAATCCAAAATTTTTGAGTTTTCACAGTTTCAAAATTAATTCAATTATCTGATTTGTTAGTGAGTTAAAGGAAAACACTTTGAAGGCCACAATCAAGTTGGTCCTTCCAGAATTTAGATTGATAATCCTTTTGAAATCCAAGATAGCCCTTTAAACCTTGACATTGACGACCTTTTGGAATTTAGCTACTTTGAAATTTTTTTAATTACGTAAACTTTCATTTCAGGTTCTTTTGCACACTAAAGCAATTGTACTGTTCTGTATACAATAAAAAAACCCAGAGAGATTTAAAATTCTTCGAAATTGGTCAACTTTTCTATAATTTGAAAATTCAAAATTTTTGAATTTTGACAGTTTCAAAATTAATTCAATTTTCTGATTTGTTTGTGAGTTAAAGGAAAATAATTTGAAGGCCACGATCAAGTTGGTCTTTCCTGAATTTGGATTGATAATCCTTTTGAAATCCAAGATAGCCCTTTAAACCTTTACATTGACGAAATTTTTGGAATTTAGCTACTTTGAAATTTTTCCGATTACGTAATCTTTCACTTCACGTTCTTTTGCACACTAAAGCAATTGTACTGATCTGTATACTATAAAAAAACCCAAAGAGATCTAAAATTCTTCGAAATTGGCCAACTTTTCTAAAATTTAAAAATCCAAAAATTTTTAATTTTGACGGTTTCCAAATTAATTCACTTTTCTGATTTGTTAGTGAGTTAAAGGAAAACACTTTGCAGGCCACAATCAAGTTGGTCCTTCCAGAATTTAGATTAATAATCCTTTTGAAATCCAAGATAGCCCTTCAGACCGTAATACTGACGAAATTTTTGGAATTTAGCTACTTTAAAAAATATTTCTAGTTACGTGAATTTTCACGGCTGGTTCTTTTTCACACTTAAGCAGTTGTACTGTTCTGTATACAATAAAGAAAACAAAAACACAAAAAGATCAAACATTTTTTGAAATCGTCTAACTTTTCTAAAATTTAGAAATCAAAAATTTTGTGAATTTTGACATTTTTACAATTAATTCAATTCTGATGTTTTAGTAAGTTAAAGGAAAAGAATTTGGGGATTACAATCTAGTTGGTCCTCCCAAAATTTTGAAATCGGAGATAGTCTTTCAAACCTTGATATTGACGAAATTTTTGGAATTTGACAGGTAAAATTATTTCAATTCTCTGATTTTTTAGTGAGTTAAAGGAAAACACTTTGAGGGCCACAATCAAGTTTGTCCTTCTAGAATTTAGATTGATAATTCTTTTGAAATCAGAGATAGCCCTTCAAACCTTAATACTGACGAAATTTTTGGAATTTAGCTACTTTGAAAAATATTTCTAGTTACGTGAATTTTCACGGCTGGTTCTTTTGCACACTTAAGCAGTTGTACTGTTCTGTATATAATGAAGAAAAAAAACACAAAAAGATCAAACATTTTTTGAAATCGTCTAACTTTTCTAAAATTTAGAAATCTAAAATTTTGTGAATTTTGACATTTTTGCCATTAATTCAATTGTGATGTTTTAGTAAATTAAAGGGAAAGAATTTGGGGATTACAATCTAGTTGGTCCTTCCAGAATTTTGAAATCGGAGATAGTCTTTCAAACCTTGATATTGACGAAATTTTTGGAATTTGACAGGTAAAATTATTTCAATTCTTTGATATTTTAGTGAGTTAAAGAAAAGCACTTTGAGGGCCACAATCAAGTTTGTCCTTCCAGAATTTAGATTGATAACCTTTTTGAAATCAGAGATAGCCTTTCAAACCTTAATACTGACGAAATTTTTGGAATTTAGCTACTTTGAAAAATATTTTTAGTTACGTGAATTTTCACGGCTGGTTCTTTTGCACACTTAAGCAGTTGTACTGCTCTGTATACAATGAAAAAAAATACAAAAAAATCGAACATTTTTTGAAATCGTCTAACTTTTCTAAAATTTAGAAATCCTAAATTTTGTGAATTTTGACATTTTTACCATTAATTCAATTATCTGATATTTTAGGAAGTTAAAGGAAGATAATTTGGGGATTACAATCTAGTTGGTCCTTCCAGAATTTTGAAATCGGAGATAGCATATCAAACCTTGATATTTACGAAATTTTTGGAATTTGACAGGTAAAATTATTTCAATTCTCTGATATTTTAGTGAGTTAAAGAAAAACACTTTGAGGGCCACAATCAAGTTTGTCCTTCCAGAATTTAGATTGATAAAACCTTATGAAGTCAGAGATAGCCTTTCAAACCTTAATACTGACGAAATTTTTGGAATTTAACTACTTTGAAAAATATTTCTAGTTACGTGAATTTTCACGGCTGGTTCTTTTGCACACTTAAGCAGTTGTACTGTTCTGTATACAATGAAAAGAAAACACAAAAATATCAAACATTTTTTGAAATCGTCTAACTTTTCTAAAATTTAGAAATCCAAAATTTTGTGAATTTTGACATTTTACCATTAATTCAATTCTCTGATGTTTTAGTAAGTTAAAGGAAAATAATTTGGGGATTACAATCTAGTTGGTCCTTCCAGAATTTTGAAATCGGAGATAGTCTGTCAAACCTTGATATTGACGAAATTTTTGGAATTTGACAGTTAATTCAGTGGACGAGGGAACTATACGTTCATCTTACATGGCATTATTTCAATCGCACTTGCTGTATGGCTTGTTACTTTGGGGGCACGCGAGTATTCGTCATGAAGTGTTTGCGCTCCAGAGACGTGTAGTTCGAATAATGTGTGGTCTCAAATTCAGGGATGATTGCAGAGATGCATTTAAAAAACTCAAAATCATGACGTTGCCTAGTTTATTTATTTATCAATGTCTTTTGTACATTAGAAAACACATCAAAGAGTTCAATGCTCACACTGATATCCATCACCATGATACAAGGAACAAAGATAAAATTTATTTGGAAGCCGCGAGATTAACAAGGACACAGGTGGCACATAAATACCATGCAGTTCACTTCTATAATGTGTTACCTACTAAGTATAAAAATCTGGACTTAAATAAATTTAAATTGTTTACTAAAGATTTGCTGTGCAATGGGGCCTTCTACTCTTTTGAGGAATTTTTTAGCTATTTCAGTATGTAAAATGTTTGTTATTTTAATGTGTGAAATTGTGAGTTATTTTCACTATGTATAAAACTGTATTTATTTTTGACGTTTGCAAACTTATTACATGTATTTGTAATGTGAAGTGAAGCATGAAAATAAATTATTATTATTATTATTATTATAAAATTATTTCAATTCTCTGATTTTTTAGTGAGTTAAAGAGAAACACTTTGAGGGCTACAATCAAGTTTGTCCTTCCAGAATTTAGATTGATAAATCCTTTTGAAATCAGAGATAGCCGTTCAAACCTTAATACTGACGAAATTTTTGGAATTTAGCTACTTTGAAAAATATTTCTAGTTACGTGAATTTTCACGGCTGGTTCTTTTGCACACTTAAGCAGTTGTACTGTTCTGTATACAATGAAGAAAAAAAACACAAAAAGATCAAACATTTTTTGAAATCGTCTAACTTTTCTAAAATTTAGAAATCCAAAATTTTGTGAATTTTGACATTTTTACCATCAATTCAATTCTCTGATGTTTTAGTAAGTTAAATGAAAAGAATTTGGGGATTACAATCTAGTTGGTCCTTCCAGAATTTTGAAATCGGAGATAGTCTGTCAAACCTTGATATTGACGAAATTTTTGGTATTTGACAGTTAAAATTATTTCAATTCTCTGATTTTTTAGTGAGTTAAAGGGAAACACTTTGAGGGCTACAATCAAGTTTGTCCTTCCAGAATTTAGATTGATAATCCTTTTGAAATCAGAGACAGCTCTTCAAACCTGACGAAATTTTTGGAATTTAGCTACTTTGAAAATTTTCCAATTACGTAAACTTTCACTTCAGGTTCTTTTGCACACTAAAACAATTGTACTGATCTGTATACAATAAAAAAAACCCACAGAGATCTAAAATTCTTCGAAATTGGCCAACTTTTCTAAAATTTAAAAATCCAACATTTTTGAATTTTGACAGTTTCAAAATAAATTCAATTTTCTGATTTGTTAGTGAGTTAAAGGAAAACAGTTTGAAGGCCACAATCAAGTTGGTCCTTCCAGAATTTTGATTGATAATCCTTCTGAAATCCAAGATAGCCCTTCAAACCTTGACATTGACGAAATTTTTGGAATTTAGCTACTTTGAAATTTTTCCAATTACGTAAACTTTCACTTCAGGTTCTTTTGCACACTAAAGCAATTGTACTGTTCTGTATACAATAAAAAAAAAACCCAAAGAGATCTAAAATTCTTCGAAATTGGCCAACTTTTCTAAAATGTGAAAATCCAAAATTTTTGAATTTTGACAGTTTCAAAATTAATTCAATTTTCTGATTTGTTAGTGAGTTAAAAGAAAACACTTTGAAGGCCACAATCAAGGTGGTCCTTCCAGAATTTAGATTGATAATCCTTTTGAAATCCAAGATTGCCCTTCAAACCTTGACATTGACAAAATTTTTGGAATTTAGCTACTTTGAAAATTTTCCAATTACGTAAACTTTCACTTCAGATTGTTTTGCACACTACAGCAATTGCACTGTTCTGTATACAATAAAAAAAAAACCCAAAGAGATCTAAAATTCTTCGAAATTTTTCCAACTATTCTAAAATTTGAAAATCCGAAAGTTTTGAATTTTGACATTTTCAGAATTAATTCAATTTTGTGATTTGTTAGCGAGTTAAAGGAAAACACTTTGAAGGCCACAATCAAGTTGGTCCTTCCAGAATTTAGATTGATAATCCTTTTGAAATCCAAAATTGCCCTTCAAACCTTGACATTGACGAAATTTTTGGAATTTAGCTACTTTGAAAATTTTCCAATTACGTAAACTTTCACTTCAGGTTCTTATGCACACTAAAGCAATTGTACTGATCTGTATAAAATAAAAAAAAACCCAAAGAGATCTACAGTTCTTCGAAATTGGTCAACTTTTCTAACATTTGCAAATCCAAAATTTTTGAATTTTGACAGTTTCAGAATTAATTCAATTTTCTGATTTGTTAGTGAGTTAAAGGAAAACACTTTGAATGCCACAATCAAGTTGGTCCTTCCAGAATTTATATTGATAATCCTTTTGAAATCCAAGATAGCCCTTCAAACCTTCACATTGACGAAATTTTTGGAATTTAGCTACTTTGAAAATTTTCCAATTACGTAAACTTTCACTTCAGGTTCTTTTGCACACTAAAGAGATTGTAGTGTTCTGTATACAATTTAAAAAAAACCCAAAGAGATCTAAAATTGTTCGAAATTGGTCAACTTTTCTAAAATTTGAAAATCCAAAATTTTTGAGTTTTCACAGTTTCAAAATTAATTTAATTTTCTGATTTGTTAGTGAGTTAAAGGAAAACACTTTGAAGGCCACAATCAAGTTGGTCCTTCCAGAATTTAGATTGATAATACTTTTGAAATCCAAGATAGCCCTTCAAACCTTGACATTGACGAAATTTTTGGAATTTAGCTGCTTTGAAAATTTTCCAATCACGTAGACTTTCACTTCAGGTTCTTTTGTACACTTCAGCACTTGTACTGTTCTACATACAATGAAAAAAAAAACAGAGAAATCCAAAATTCCTGGAAATTGGCTAACTTTTCTAAAATTTGCATATCCAAAATTTTTCAATTTTGACAGTTTTAAAATTATTTCAAATCTGATTTTTTAGTGACTTAAACGAAAACACTTTGAGGACACAATCAAGTTGGTCCTTCCAGAATTTAGATTGATAAATAATCCTTTTGAAATCAGACACAGCTTTCCAAATTTTGATAGTGATGAAATTTTTGAAATTTAGCTACTTCTAAAACTTTCTAGTTACGTGAGATTTCACTGCTGGTTCTTTTACATACTTAAGCAGTTGCTGTGCCATATACAATGAAGAAAAAAACAAACGAAAAGATTAAACATTTTTCGAAATCGTGTAACTTTTCTAAAATTTAGAAATCAAAAATTCTTGAATTTTGACAGTTTTACAATTATTTAAATTCTCTGATGTTTTAATGAGTAAAAGGAAAACAATTTGGGGATTACAATCCAGTTGGTCCTTCGAAAATTTTGAACTCAGAGATAGCATTTCAAACCTTGACATTGACGAAATTTTTGGAATTTAGCTACTTTGAAATTTCAAGTTTCACTTCAAGTTCTTTTGCACACTTAATCAATTGTACTGTTCTATATATAATAAAAAACAATAACGAAGAGATCCAAAATTCATCGAAATCGGATAACTTTACTAAAACTTGTAAATCCAAAATTATTGTATTTTGACATTTTTTAAATTATTTCAATTCTCTGATTTTTTGGTGAGTTAAACGAAAGCACTTTAAGGACACAAAAAGTTGGTCCTTCCAGAATTTAGATTGACAAATAATCCTTTTGAAATCAGATATAGCCTTCCAAACCTTGATATTGACGAAATTTTTTTAATTTAGCTACTTTAAAAATTTTCCACAGACGTAAGTTTTCACTTCCAGTTCTTTTCTATAAGCAATTGTACTGTTCTGTATACAATAAAAAAAAAAAAACAAGAAAATCCAAAATTCTTCGAAATTGACTAACTTTTCTAAAATTTGGAAATCCAAAATTTTTGAATTTTAACAGTTTTAAAATTATTTCAATTCCCTGATATTTTAGTAAGGTAAAGGAAAACTGTTTGAGGCCCACAATCAGGTTGGTTCCCCCAGAATTAATCTTTGTTTTTTTTTGTTAATATATAGAATTTTCTTTCTACAACAGGATAGTTATACATGTTTTCAGTTTCTTGTTGGGGAAAGAAGACTTCGTATATTAAGAAAAAAATGGACGAAATATAAGCCCCGCCCACCCACCCCTTCTCAATTGTGATGAATGCTTTATTCATCGTGAGCTGAAGGGTGGAGTTTAGTTGCAAAATCCCCATTTCTCTACAAGAAATGACCATATGAATTATGTTTTTAAAGAGTTGAATATTCTAGAGAAATATTATGTTAAAATTATTAAACTCCGCCCCTCGTCTGATTAGGAATCAAAAACTGATCACAACTGAGATCGGGGCGGGTGGGTGGTGCTTTATCTTTGTTCTTTTTTTCTTTATTTGCATGGTTTTCTCTCAACAATTTTTTGCCACAAAGAACAAGAGATATTATAATAAAAAACATAAAATCAATCTATTATTTAATAATTTTGGACTGTAAATCACGTAGAATACCTTGTACTTTCTCGTTTTTCTCGAAAAATGAAAAATGAAAAATGAAAAAATGAAAAATAAAATATTTAAAACTCGTGAAATTTCAAATCCAAACACTGCAAAATCTAAAAAATGAAAACTCGAAGATATCGTAAAATTAAAGAAAGAAAATAATAAACTGAAACGAAAAATTGCAAATAGAAAAATTAAAAATTGAACACTCGAAAATCTAGAAACTGAATTGAAACGTTGAAAAATTTAAAAATTAAATTCAAATTAAAAATTAATACTTCAAAACTCGAAAAAATGAAGGAACAAACAAAATGAAAAATTGAAGAAAAATTCCAGTCAAATAAGCTGCGGGAACGCACCTGCCACTGGTTTTTGCTTTATAGAGGTTATCAGACAACAAAAATCGCAAAAAAAAAGATAATTTTTCAGAGAAGTGGGATTTATTTGGCTGCACTTCAGGGGCGAGGGAAGTTCTATTAAAATAACCTTTGACCAATTTTTTAGTGAGTGAAAAGTAAACTCGTTGAGGACCACAATGAAGTTGGTCCTTCCGGAATTTAGATTGATAATCCGTTTTCACACTTACGTACTTGCACTATTCTGTATAATAATAATAATAATAATAAAAAAACAAAAAGATCAAAATGTTTCGAAATTGGCTAACTTTTCTAAAATTTGGAAATCCAAAATTTTTTAATTTTGACAGTTTTAAAATTATTTCAATTCTCTGATTTTTTAGTGAGTTAAAGGAAAACACTTTGAGGGCCACAATCAAGTTTGTCCTTCCAGAATTTAGATTGATAATCTTTTTGAAATCAGAGATAGCCCTTCAAACCTTAATAGTGACGAAATTTTTGGAATTTAGCTACTTTGAAAAATATTTCTAGTTAGGTGAATTTTCACGGCTGGTTCTTTTGCACACTTAAGCAGTTGAACTGCTCTGTATACAATGAAAAAAAAAAAAAACACAAAAAGATCGAACATTTTTTGAAATCGTCTAACTTTTCTAAAATTTAGAAATCTAAAATTTTGTGAATTTTGACATTTTTACCATTAATTCAATTCTCTGATGTTTTAGTAAGTTAAAGGAAGATAATTTGGGGATTACAATCTAGTTGGTCCTTCCAGAATTTTGAAATCGGAGATAGTCTGTCAAACCTTGATATTGACGAAATTTTTGAAATTTGACAGTTAAAATTATTTCAATTCTCTGATTTTTTAGTGAGTTAAAAAGAAAAACACTTTGAGGGCCACAATCAAGTTTGTCCTTCCAGAATTTAGATTGATAACCCTTTTGAAATCAGAGATAGCCTTTCAAACCTTAATACTGACGAAATTTTTGGAATTTAGCTAGTTTGAAAAATATTTCTAGTTACGTGAATTTTCACGGCTGGTTCTTTTGCACAGTTAAGCAGTTGTACTGTTCTGTATACAATGGAAAAAAAAAACACAAAAAGATCAAACATTTTTTGAAATCGTCTAACTTTTCTTAAATTTATAAATCCAAAATTTTGTGAATTTTGACATTTTTACCATTAATTCAGTTCTGATGTTTTTTTAAGTTAAAGGAAAAGAATTTGGGAATTACAATCTAGTTGGTCCTTCCAGAATTTTGAAATCGGAGATAGTCTTTCAAACCTTGATATTGACGAAATATTTGGAATTTGACAGTTAAAATTATTTCAATTCTCTGACTTTTTAGGGAGTTAAAGGAAAACACTTTGAGGGCCACAATCAAGTTTGTCCTTCCAGAATTTAGATTGATAAATCCTTTTGAAATCAGAGATAGCCTTTCAAACCTTAATACTGACGAAATTTTTGGAATTTAGCTACTATGAAAAATATTTCTAGTTACGTGAATTTTCACGGCTGGTTTTTTTGCACACTTAAGCAGTTGCACTGTTCTGTATACAATGAAGAAAAAAAAAAAAACACTAAAAGATCAAACATTTTTTGACATCGTCTAACTTTTCTAAAATTTAGAAATCCAAAATTTTGTGAATTTTGATATTTTTACCATTAATTCAATTCTCTGATGTTTTCGTAAGTTAAAGGAAAATAATTTGGGGATTACAATCTACTTGGTCCTTCCAGAATTTTGAAATCGGAGATAGCATATCAAACCTTGATATTTACGAAATTTTTGGAATTTGACAGGTAAAATTATTTCAATTCTCTGATATTTTAGTGAGTTAAAGAAAAACACTTTGAGGGCCACAATCAAGTTTGTCCTTCCAGAATTTAGATTGATAAAACCTTTTGAACTCAGAGATAGCCTTTCAAACCTTAATACTGACGAAATTTTTGGAATTTAACTATTTTGAAAAATATTTCTAGTTACGTGAATTTTCACGGCTGGTTCTTTTGCACACTTAAGCAGTTGTACTGTTCTGTATACAATGAAAAAAAAAAACACAAATAGATCAAACATTTTTTTAAATCGTCTAACTTTTCTTAAATTTAGAAATCCAAAATTTTGTGAATTTTGACATTTTTACCATTAATTCAATTCTGATGTTTTATTAAGTTAAAGGAAAAGAATTTGGGGATTACAATCTAGTTGGTCCTTCTAGAATTTTGAAATCGGAGATAGTCTGTCAAACCTTGACATTGACGAAATTTTTGGAATTTGACAGTTAAAATTATTTCAATTCTCTGATTTTTTAGTGAGTTAAAGGGAAACACTTTGAGGGCTACAATCAAGTTTGTCCTTCCAGAATTTAGATTGATAACCCTTTTGAAATCAGAGATAGCCTTTCAAACCTTAATACCGACGAAATTTTTGGAATTTAGCTACTTTGAAAAATGTTTTTAGTTACGTGAATTTTCACGGCTGGTTTTTTTGCACACTTAAGCAGTTGTACTGTTCTGTATACAATGAAAAAAAAACACAAAAAGAACAAAAATTTTTTGAAATCGTCTAACTTTTCTTAAATTTAGAAATCCAAAATTTTGTGAATTTTGACATTTTTACCATTAATTCAATTCTGTTGTTTTATTAAGTTAAAGGAAAAGAATTTGGGGATTACAATCTAGTTGGTCCTTCTAGAATTTTGAAATCGGAGATAGTCTTTCAAACCTTGATATTGACGACATTTTTGGAATTTGACAGTTAAAATTATTTCAATTCTCTGATTTTTTAGTGAGTTAAAGAGAAACACTTTGAGGGCTACAATCAAGTTTGTCCTTCCAGAATTTAGTTTAATAACCCTTTTGAAATCAGAGATAGCCCTTCAAACCTTAATACTGACGAAATTTTTGGAATTTAGCTACTTTGAAAAATGTTTCTAGTTACGTGAATTTTCACGGCTGGTTCTTTTGCACACTTAAGCAGTTGAACTGTATCGAATGTATTTTTGTATTTATTTCCGTCACACAATTTCGTCTATTAATTGGTAGTAACAACCTGTTTATGTCTTCATATTTAACTCATCAATCAAATTGTGTCTCCCCATTTCAAAAGGTCACGAGCCGCCACTGGAATTTAACTACTATGAAAAATTTCCAGTTACGTAAGCTTTAAGCAATTGTACTGTTCTGTATTTTATGTAAAAAGAGATCAAAATTTTTTCGAAATTGGCTAACTTTTCTTGAATTTGGAAATCCAAAATTTTTGACTTCTCTGATCTTTAGTGAATTAAAGAAAAACAGTTTGAGGTTCCAGAATTTAGACTTATGAGCATTCTCAAACCAGAGTTAGCCCCTTAAACCTCGACATTGACGAAATTTTTGGAATTAAGCTATTTTGAAATTTTAGTCGGTTCTGAAATTCGTTTAGGTATTTAATTCTTAACAAATGTGACTTGTTTCAAAGCAAAAATTACGCACTTACAAGAGGTTCTAAGACCAAATTTTGGAACTTTCAAATTATAGACACAATTAATATTAAAATTTGTGGTGTTTTTTTTTTTGTAAAAGCAGTGCTAATTAAGAAAATAATAATAGTCTAGTGCACTCAGTAATTGCCAGGAGATTCTGGAATTCCAAACTTGCGTCGCTAGCCGAAAAAAAGGGTCCCCAATGGTCTCTCCCATCCACTTTATTAACATAATAGACCACACCATCGGTGAGACTTGGCTCTGTCGTAGTACTACATCGTATAATTAATACGGAAATAAAACATTACACACAATATAACATTAACACAACTAAAGCCACAATGGAGCATTCGGAACAATCCGGCTCGACAAAAGAATACTTGTCCGTGCCATTGTCCTTTAACAAGTAATGAACGCACTATTCGATGTCGACCTTTAACCTTTCTTCCATCTCATCACCTTTTCCTTTAATCCGCCACATAATTAACACTTTGTATTTTCGACGATTTTCGTGGTCTGGATCGCGCCCATAAATACCCGTTTTGTTCCGCCATATATGGCTAAGAGGATTTGGTAAAAAGTTCGGCTGTCGGTATGCGAGCTGAATTTATGGGTTACCATGGGAATGGCATGGTTTTTAGAGGCACGGGTGATGGGAAGGCCGAGATGGGAAGGATTGTTTTAATATTGATGGTAGTCTGCTTTGTTTACGTGGCACATAAATCAAGCCTTTGATTTATGGATGAGGGCATGTTTAAAACATGTGAATGTGCGTGTACATACATAATTGGAGGTTGATTTGACTGGAATCACAATTAGTAAAAACTTAAGAAAGTCGAAAAAAAAAATTGAGAAAAAATTTTGATTTTTTTTAAATTACAATAATAATAATGATGATGTGATGTCACCCGTCGTGGTCCTCGAAAATTTTGTAGGCCCCCACTGGTTGGTTGTTGTGGTAATTATTGGCCGCCACGTACCCATACAACCCTCTACCTGTTCCGTAAACAGGGGCGTACTTGCCATAATGGGACAACAAAAGGGCCACGTATGGATTTAGGGGCAGGTGTTCTGCATGATTGTATCCTGGCAACTTCGGATTCAAGCGCAACGACGAGCTTAGCGCCAGAGCCGCCGCCAGCGGGTTGGCCTCAAGCACCGGGGGCGGCAGGGCGCAAAACTGCGGCGGATTTACGTACCCTAGAAAATTTTATGTAAATCGGGTGACAAAAATTGTCGCTTTACCACCATTGGTGTAACAGTTGCTGGTGTAGCGTCCCGTCGGGGCTTGTATGGGTAGGAAGTACCTCGGGTCCGCACTGCCAACTTTACCATCCACCCAACCCATCACGAAAATCAGCCACAAAGTCACCTAAAATTTAAAATTAAAATCGTGTTTGGCAAACTCGGCGACTTTACTCGTTTCATTTTTCTCGAGTCGACATTTTCACTGGTGGTTCGGCGCTCCGAAGAAAAGTTTTATTGTTTCGCCCTTTCCCTACCAAATTTCCATTCAATTGTTTATCTGGGATAATTATGGTGCGGCTGAGTGGAAAATTGTGTTTTTCGATGGGTGAAATCCGCGCTGTTGTAATTATCGGCGTGAATGACGTAGAAAGTGAAATTGGGTGTCAGGTTTTTGCTTAATGCTTTAAATTAAGTAATCGTAAGTGGATTGCTTTTACCGTAATCGTGAGTGTTAATTATGGTTTCTTAGGTTTTTGGGTGGGTGGTGGTGGTGGTGGTGGCCTCTGGTGGGTAAGTGGGACGATGGAGTGTGGGGTTCTGTGATGGCAGGTGATTGGGCTATTGTTTGGTAGATGGCGCTTCTGGATGTTAATCGGTCTTTGGTTTGTTACCTCCACGATGTTCTGTGGTCCTGTTACAAAGTCGAATATCTAGGGTCGTCAGCTTTAACTGTGGAAACGCGTGATCTACGATCGAGTCAGGCGATGATTTATTGTCGTTCGTTTTTTGTTTTATGGAAAGACATATTTTAATCAAATTTGTCAAGGCAGCTGTGACAAAAAGTGTCGTTTATCTTGGTTTTTGTTTCACACATTTTTTTCAGGTTCTAGATATTGCCTGAAAATAATTATGTTCTTTGATTCTTTGCAATTTTGTTTCTAACGTCAATTTGTTTTGAAATAAATAATTAAACAGTAATTATTGCATGGACAATTGATTTCTGTGTTCACTATTTCTTTTGAAATTGAATTAAAAATGTATAAAAGATGAATAAATTTAGTGTAACATGGCAGCGAAAATAAATTTCCATTCCTAAAAAATGCAATCTTTAAAGTATGATTTTCTAGCAATTGAAAAAATGCTAATAATATTTAAAATTTAATCAAACTCAAGAATTTTGGTACAAACTATCAGCTTTCAACAATCATTTTCAATCTTCAAGGTGATCTTGGTTTCTGGGGTACTTAGGATCTATCAATCTGCCGTCGCGATGTCGTGAAAAATTGAATTTACAATTTTCAAAAGTTATTCCAGAAAAATTATTAAAATCAATAATATCTTCAAATTGGTACCATGCCCATGGTGTAAAAATAATCTTCCCCCCATTACGAACTCGAGGCTGCCGTCACGATGATTATTCAGACAAGAATGAAAATTCCAGTTTAAAATTTTTTGGAAAATTTTTTAAATCACCAAATCCTCAAATCGTCGGGACACTAAAATCCTCAAATCATCAAAACAAAAAAATCTTCAAATTTTCAAACCACCAAAACAGCAAAATCCTGAAATTCTTAAACACATCTCGTCTTCCTCAAATCCTCAAACACCGTAATCCTCAAATCCTCAAAATACCATAATCCTCATATCCCCAAAATAACAAAATCCTCAAAACATAATTCTCAAATACTCGAAACACCATAATCCTCATACTTTCAAAAGACCATAATTCTTAAATCCATAAAATACAATAATCCTCCAATCCTCATAACACCATATTCCTCAAATCCTCAAAACACCAAAATCCTCAAACACCATAATCCTCACATTCTTGAAACACCATAACCCTCAAATTCTCAAATCCTCAAAACACATTAACACCCAAAATGCCATAATCCTCAAATCCTCAAAACACTATAAACCCTCAAATTCCCAAAATACCGTAATCCTCAAAATACCGTAATCCACAAATCCTCAAGACATCATCATGTTCAAATCCTCAAAATACCATAATCATCAAATTCTCAAAACTCCAAAATCTTCAAATTCTCCAAACACCAAAATTCTCATCCTCAAAACACCATAATCCTCAAAACCTCAAAACACAATAATATTCCCCAAAATACCATGATCCTCAGCTCCTCTAAACACAAGATTGTAGTGTTTAAAATTTTACACATTAGTTGATAAAGAATTCGTGATTAATTTTCTAGGGAGAAAAACGCAAATTTGCAAGCTTTTACTTTTTCGAGTTATTAAAATACGATTGAAAGGTGTGAATATTTTTTAAATGACACGATAATTAAATTTAAAATTTTTCGATTTTCGAATTTTTTGTTTGCAATTTTCGAATTTTCTTTTCTTGGATATTTTAAATCTTCGTATTTTCCATTTTGGGATTGACAATTTTTCAATTTTTCAGTGTCTCAATTTTTTCATTTTCAATTTTCGATTTCTTTTTTTTTGATGTTTTAATTTTCGTTTTTTCAATTTTGGGGTATGTTATTTTTCGATTTTGTAATTTTGGATTTTGTAATTTTGGATTCTGAATTTTTGGTTTTTTAGTTTTTCGATTTTTCAATTGTAATTTTTCTTTTTCAATTCTCGATCTATGCATATTTTGAATTTGCGTTAGATTTTTTTAGTTTTTGGATTTTTTCTTTGCAATTTTCGATTATTCGTTTTTGTCAGTTTTGGGATTTGCAATTTTTCGATTTTTCAGCTTCTCGACTTTTAATTTTTAGATAATTTGATCTGTCATTTCTCGGTTTTTAATTTTTCGAGTTTTGAATTTTTTATTTTTTTGATTATTCGATTTTTCAACTTTTCATTTGTAATTTTCGTTTATTCAATCTTTTGAAATTTTGAATTTTTCAGTTTGACGATTTTTGATTTTTCGACTTTTTGATTTTCCAATTCTCCGATTTTTTTCATCTAATTTTTATTTCTAAATTTTTGGATGTGTTGATTTTGTTTTTTTATTTCGTCAATTTTCTTTTTTTGGATATTTCAAATTTTCGTTTTTTCAATTTTGGATGAGCAATTTTTCCATTTTTCAGTGTCTCAATTTTTAATTTTTTTTTCGATTTGCAATTTTCGATTGATCTACGCATATGAAAAATCGAAAAATTTAAGACCTCAAAAAAAATAGAAAATCGAAATTGTATAGAAAAAAAAATAAAATCGAAAAATTGAAGAAATGAAAAATGGTCAAATAAAAAATCGAGAAACTAAAAAATCAAAATTTCAAAAAACGGAAAACTAAAATAACCAAAGATCTAAAAATCTAAAAATTGCAAATCGGAAAAAGAAAATATCCAATTGAATCGAAAAATTGAAAAATGAAAAATCTAAAAATTACAAATTGAGAAACTGAAAATCGAAAAATTGACTTTTCGATTTTTGATTTCTGTGATTGTCAATTTTTCGGTTTTTCATTTTCAGTCTTCAATTTTTCAATCTGCAGTTTTCTGATTTTTCAGTTTTTCCAAATTATTCATTTTCCGACTGTTCAGTTTTTTTTTTGTTTGGATAACTCAGGTTTTCGATTTTTGAATTTTTTGTTTAGAATTTTCGAGTTTTCTCGTTTTGGATATTTTGAAATTTCGTTTTTTCAATTTTTCGAATTTTTAGTTTTTCCGAATTTTTAATTTACCGACTTTTAATTTTTCATTTCTTTGATTTTGCTTCAAATTTTCGAGTTTTTGCTTTTTCGTTTGCAATTTTGGTTGTTTTTTTAATTTCGATTTTTTTGAATAATCTTCAAATTCTTAAAACTCCATAATCCTTAAAACGCTATAATCCTCAAATCCTCAAAACAGCATATTCCTCGAATCTTCAATACACCATAATCCTCAAACCGTCAAAATATCGTAATCCTTAAATCCTCAAAACACTAATCCTTAAATTCTCAAAACACCGTATTCCTCAAAACATATTCCTCAAATCTTCAAAACACCATAATCCTCAAATCCTCAAAACACCGTAATCCCCAAATCCTCAAAATAACATAATCATCAAATCCTGAAAACATCATAATCCTCAAATCCTCAAAACACCATAAACCTCAAATGCTCCACAATAAAAATAAATAAATATTAATAGAAAATACGTCCAAATAGAGACTCAAAAGCTTTGAATTATTTTTAAATGAGGCGATATTTAAAATATCATATAATCATATAATATAATATTTTGGGATAATCTTCAAAATGCCATAATTCTCAAATCCTCGAACCGCCATATTCCCTAAATCCTCAAAAAACCCCAAAATTCTCAAATCCTCAAAACACCAAAATCCTCAAATCATCAAAACACCATATTTCTTAATTCCTCAAAACACCATAATCCCCAAACCCTCAAAACATCGGAATCCTTAAATCTTCAAAACACCATAATCCTCAAATCCTCAAAATAATATAAAATACGTCCAAATCGAGACTCAAAAGCTATGAATTATTTTTAAATGAGGCGATATTTAAAATTAAAATTTTTGGATAGCTTGATTTTTTTTTTGATTTTTCAATATTTCAATTTTTTGATTTACGAATATTTTGTTTGTAATTTTCAAGTTTTCTTTTTTTGGATATTTTGAATTTTCGTGTTTTAAATTTTTAATTTTTGGACTTTTCGGTTTTTCATTTCTTGGATTTTCCTTATAATTTTTCGAGTTTTCATTTTCGTTTGCAATTTTGATTGTAACAACTTTTTTATTAATTTTGATTTCAAATTCTCAAAACGCCATAATCCACAAATCCTCAAGGCACCATAATCTTCAAATCTTCAAAATGCCATAATCATCAAAAGGTGTAAAGGTTTAAATGAGGCGATAATTAAAATAAAAATTTTTGGATATTTTGATTTTTTTTTTATTTTTCGACGTTTCATTTTTTCGATTTTTGTATTTTTTGTTTACAATTTTTGGGTTTTAGCTTTTTGGGTATTTTGAATTTTTGTTCCTTCAATTGTCCGATTTTCCAGTTTATCCAAGTTTTTAATTTTTCGAGTTTTCAGTTTTTTGTTTCCAATTCTGGTTGTTTCAGTTTTTGGAAATTTTGATTTTTTGGGATAATGCTCAAAATGCCATAATTCTCAAATCCTCGAACCGCCATATTCCCTAAATCCTCAAAAAACACCAAAATCCTCAAATCCTCAAAACACCAAAATCCTCAAATCATCAAAACACCATATTCCGTAATTCCTCAAAACACCATAATCTTCAAACCCTCAAAACATCGGAATCCTTAAGTCTTCAAAACACCATAATCCTCAAATCCTCAAATTCTCAAAATAACATAAAATACGTCCAAATCGAGACTCAAAAGCTATGAATTATTTTTAAAAGAGGCGATATTTAAAATTAAAATTTTTGGATATCTTTTTTTTTTTTGAATTTTCGTGTTTTAAATTTTTAATTTTTGGATTTTTCGGTTTTTCATTTCTTGGATTTTCCTTATAATTTTTCGAGTTTTCACTTTTTCGTTTCCAATTTTGATTGTAACAATTTTTTTATTAATTTTGATTTCAAATTCTCAAAACGCCATAATCCACAAATCCTCAAGGCACCATAATCTTCAAATCTTCAAAATGCCATAATCATCAAAAGGTGTAAAGGTTTAAATGAGGCGATAATTAAAATAAAAAATTTTGGATATTTTGATATTTTTTTGATTTTCCGACATTTCATTTTTTCGATTTTTGTATTTTTTGTTTACAATTTTTGTGTTTTAGCTTTTTGGGTATTTTGAATTTTTGTTCCTTCAATTGTCCGATTTTCCAGTTTATCCAAGTTTTTAATTTTTCGAGTTTTCAATTTTTTGTTTCCAATTTTGGTTGTTTCAGTTTTTGGAAATTTTGATTTTTTGGGATAATCCTCAAAATGCCATAATTCTCAAATCCTCGAACCGCCATATTCCCTAAATCCTCAAAAAACACCAAAATCATCAAATCCTCAAAACACCAAAATCCTCAAATCATCAAAACACCATATTCCTTAATTCCTTAAAACACCATAATCCTCAAATCCTCAAATCTTCAAAATAACATAAAATACGTCTAAATCGACACTCAAAAGCTATGAATTATTTTTAAATGAGGCGATATTTAAAATAAAAATTTTTGGACTTTTCGATTTTTCATTTCTTGGATTTTCCTTATAATTTTTCGAGTTTTCACATTTTCGTTTGCAATTTTGATTGTAACATTTTTTTTATTAATTTTGATTTCAAATTCTCAAAACGCAATAATCCTCAAATGTTCAAAGCATCATATCTTCAAATCTTCAAAATGCCATAATCATCAAAAGATGTAAAAGTTGGAATGACGAGATAATTAAAATAAAAAGTTTTGTATATTTTGATTTTTGTTTTGATTTTTCGACATTTCATTTTTTCGATTTTTGTATTTTTTGTATACAATTTTTGGGTTTTAGCTTTTTGGGTATTTTGAAATTTTGTTCCTTCAATTGTCCGATTTTCCAGTTTATCCAAGTTTTTAATTTTTCGAATTTTCAATTTTTTGTTTCCAATTTTGGTTGTTTCAGTTTTTTGAAATTTTGATTTTTTCGGATAATCCTCAAAATGCCATAATTCTCAAATCCTCGAACCGCCATATTCCCTAAATCCTCAAAAAACACCAAAATCCTCAAATCCTGAAACACCATAATCCTCAAACCCTCAAAACATCGGAATCCTTAAATCTTCAAAACACCATAATCCTCAAATCCTCAAATCTTCAAAATAACATAAAATACGTCCAAATCGAGACTTAAAAGCTATGAATTATTTTTAAATGAGGCGATATTTAAAATTAAAATTTTTGGATATCCTGATTTGTTTTGCTTTTCCAATATTTCAGTTTTTTGATTTATGAATATTTAGTTTGTAGTTTTCAAGTTTTCTTTTTTCGGATATTTTGAGTTTTCGTTTTTCCAAATTTTTAATTTTTGGACTCTTCGGTTTTTCATTTCTTGGATTTTCTTTATAATTTTGATTTCTAATTCTCAATACGCCATAATCCTCAAATCTTCAAGGCATCATAATCTTCAAATTTTCAAACAACAAAAATCCTCAAAACACTAAAATCTTCAAATCCTTGAGGAAAAAAGGTGTAAAGGTTCAAATGAGGCGATAATTAAAATAAAAATTTTGGGTATTTTGATTTTTTTTGCTTTTTCGACATTTCATTTTTTCGATATTTGTATTTTTTGTTTACAATTTTTGGGTTTTAGCTTTTTGGATATTTTGAATTTTTAATTTATCGAGTTTTCACTTTCTTGTTTACAATTTTGGTTGTTTCAGTTTTTGATCCTTAAATCCTTGAAACATCATAATCCTTAATTCCTCAAAAGATCGTAATCTTTAAATTCTCAAAACACGCAAATTAACGTTTTTATTCCTAGAAAATTAATCACAAATGCAAAGTTTCGATTATTTCGTTTTTATTTTATATTTTAAACACGACAATCTTGAACATCTTCAGTTTGATTCTAAGATGAAAATCCACCTGTACACAAAATTCCTGTTCATTTAAGATACGAAATAATTTCCTAAAAACTTAAATTCAAAAATAGGTAAGGGAGACCTACTCTTTCATATTCCAGGAGCCACGAAATCTCATTTAACCATGAATTTTCGTTAAATAGACGCTACGAAAACGAAATTAATTAATCCCGACTTTTCGAACCTTGATACACTTTTACAACCTTATTGTACCAATTTTTCACCATTTACCGTTCTTCCTTCCGAGCAACCGCACCAGATGCATCTGGTACAACCATCAGTAAACCCATTCAGAACAGGTTTGACTTTGTATGGATGACATACGGTAATTTTTGCAATTTTTCCTCATTTAATTACCGCGGTTAAGTGAACTGTATCTCGTTAGAAATCCTCCAAGAAAAACCGGCGTCGTTAGCAACCCGAAAAACTAGAAACGTCGCACAGAAAAATCATTCTGTCATCATTAGCTTAATTGACTTTTAGATAAGTGCGAGTAAAAGAAGTACGACGCTGGATTTTTGTTAATTTCTCTTCGTGACCACGATTTATCTCATTTTCCAATTAATAAGCCAATAAATAACCGTCCGGCTATAATTTGGCTTTAGCATGTGTGTTGGGTCAGGTTTAATTCTAAATTGAGGATTGTGTGTGCGACCGTGTCTCGGAAAAATACCGTCTTTCGTGACTCCGAGAAGTTTTCTAAATTTGTATTATTCTGTGTCAAGAAGTTTCGACGTTTTTGCGGACTGGTGGTCCATTCGAGTACGGCGAAACCGGAGCAATAAATCACCTGCTTTTTTAAATTAATATTTTATTAACAGAGGACAGTTAATCCGATTCTGTTCTAATGATTAGTGGAAAGCCTGAAACACACATAATCATATCGTCACGTTTGACTGAGTCGGATTTCACAAAGATGACATAACTGGATTGCGATCTAGACAATTGAGATTCTTTTGATGAACGGCAAGATAATACAGTTTTAGCGATGTAGAGCGGGATTTGTTATCGATGGTGTGATTTGTTGCGACGTCGGAGACAAATTGCTCTTTTTCCGGTGGAAGTGGTGCAAGAAATCGAGGCAGAAATGAAAAATGACGGCGGAGAGGGGCGAGTTTACGATGAGCGAGTGTGGAGTAATGAACTTTTTTGCATTTTTTGAAAGTAAAAGCCGATTGCGTGCGAGGTGGAGTCCGGTGGACTCGAGGAATCTGGGTGATGACGATGGTGGAAAGGAAGGTCTATGGAAAAAATTGTTCGAAGGTTGTTTCGGCAAAATTTCCCTTGTCCATGAAGGGTTTTGGTGATTTGAGAATTCGAGCCATATTCCTCAAGGATTTGAGGATGTTAGTGTTTTGAGGATTTTTGGTTTTTGAGGATTTGAGGATTATCCAAAAAAATCAAAATTTCCAGAAACTGAAACCAAAATTTCAAACGAAAAAGTGAAAAATTTGAAAGGAAATCAATTTGGTGATTGTGATATTTTGAGGATTTGAGGATTATGTTTTTTTTAAGACTTGAGGATTACGGTATTTTGAAGATTTGAGGATTATGGTGTTTTGAGGATGAGGATTTTGGTGTTTTGAGGATTTGAGGGTTATAATATTTTAATAATAATAATAATAATAATTTTTATTTACTTCGATATTTTTTTAATTTTGGATTTTCACTTTTCAAGTTTTAATTTTTCGATTTTCAATTCTTCAGTTTTTCAATTTTCTTTTGTTGGATATTTTAAATCTTCGTATTTTCCATTTTGGGATTGACAATTTTTCAATTTTTCAGTGTCTCAATTTTTCTATCTTCAATTTTCGGTTTCTTTTTTTTTTGATGCTTTAAATTTTCGTTTATTCAATTTTGGGATGTTATTTTTCAATTTCGTAATTTTAAATTCTGAATTTTTGATTTTTTTAGTTTTTCGATTTTTCAATTGTAATTTTTCCTTTTTAATTCTCGATCTATGCATATTTTGAATTTACGTTACATTTTTGTAGTTTCTGGAATTTTTCTTTGCAATTTTCGATTATTCCTTTTTGGGGTATTTTAAACCCTCTTTTTTGTCAGTTTTGGGATTTGCAATTTTTCGATTTTTCCGTTTCTCGACTTTTAATTTTTAGATATTTGAAGAAACTAAAAATCGAAAATTTACAAATCCCAAAATTGAAAAAACGAAAATTTAAGACATCTAAAATAAAAAACATCGAAGATTGCAAAGAAAAAATTTAAAATCAAAAAACTGAAGAAATGAAAAATTGAATGATCGACAAATTAAAAATCGAGAAATTAAAAAAACCAAAAATTTAAAAAACGGAAAACTAAAATAACCAACGATTGAACAATCGAAAATTGCAAACGAAAAGTTGAAAAATCTAAAAATTGAAAAAATGAAAAATCTAAAAATTAAAAAATGAGAAACTGAAAATCGAAAAATTGACTTTTCGATTTTTGATTTCTCCGATTTTTCGTTCATCTAATTTTTCGTTTGTTTTTTCAATTTTTAAAAATTTTAAATTTTCGGATTGTCAAATTTTCAGTTTTTCAATTTTCTTTTTTTTTTTTTGATATTTTAAATCTTCCTATTTTCCATTTTGGGATTAAGAATTTTTCAATTTTTCAGTGTCTCAATTTTTCCATTTTCAATTTTCGATTTCTTTTTTTGATGTTTTAAATTTTCGTTTTTTCAATTTTGGGGTATGTTATTTTTCCATTTTGTAATTTTAAATTCTGAATTTTTGGTTTTTTAGATTTTCGATTTTTCAATTGTAATTTTTCTTTTTTAATTCTCGATCTATGCATATTTTGAATTTGCGTTAGATTTTTGTAGTTTCTGGATTTATTTTTTGCAATTTTCGATTATTCCTTTTTGGGATACTTTAAACCCTCTTTTTTGGCAGTTTTGGGATTTGCAATTTTTCGATTTTTCAGTTTCTCGACTTTTAATTTTTAGATTTTTGATCTGCCATTAATCGGATTTTAATTTTTCGAGTTTTGAATTTTTTATTTTTTTGATTATTCGATTTTCAACTTTTCATTTGTAATTTTCGATTATTCAATCTCTGAAAATTTTGAATTTTTCAGTTTAACGATTTTTAATTTTTCGAGTTTTTGATTTTCCATTTCTCCGATTCTTTTCATCTAATTTTTTGGATATTTAAAATTTTCGTTTTTTCAATTTGGATTGGCATTTTTTCCATTTTTCAGTGTCTCAATTTTTAATTTTAAGACTTTTTTCGATTTGCAATTTTCGATTGTTCAATCTTCGCAAATGAAAATTCGAAAAATTTAAGGCCTCCAAAAAAAAAGAAATATCGAAAATTGCCTAGAAAAAAAAATAAAATCGAAAAATTGAGGAAATGAAAAACTGAAAAAACGAAAATTTAAGACATCCAAAATAAAAAAAATCGAAGATTGCAAAGAAAAAATTTAGAATCGAAAAACTGAAGAAATGAAAAATTGAAGCATCGACAAGTTAAAAATCGAGAAAATGAAAAATCAAAAATTCAAAAAATGAAAAACTAAAATAACCACAGATTGAACAATCGAAAACTGTAAGCGAAAAGTTGAAAAATCTAAAAATTGCAAATCGGAAAATGAAAATATCCAATAGAATCGAAAAACTGAAAAAATGAAAAATCAAAAAATTAAAAATTGAGAAACTGAAAATCGAAAAATTGACTTTTCGATTTTTGATTTCTCCGATTTTTCATTCATCTAATGTTTCGTTTGTATTTTAGATTTTTCAATTTTAAAAAATTTAAAATTTTCGGATTTTTCAGTCTGCAGTTTCTCGATTTTTCAGTTTATATTTACAGTTTCCTATTTTTCAATTTTGTTTTTGTTTTTCCGAATTTTTGATTTTTTACGTTCTTAATTTATTTTTTATTTCTTCGATATTTTTTAATCTTTGGGATTTGGAATTTTTCGATTTTTTTCTGTTTCTCGACTTTTAATTTTTAGATTTTTGATCTGCTATTTCTCGGTTTTTAATTTTTCGAGTTTTGAATTTTTTATTTTTTTAATTATTCGATTTTTCAATTTTTCATTTATAATTTTCGATTATTCAATCTTTGGAAATTTTTAATTTTTTCAGTTTAACGATTTTTAATTTTGCGACTTTTTGTTTTTCCAATTCTCCGATTTTTTTCATCTAATTTTTATTTGCAATTTCCAGTTTTTCACTTTTTGGAGATTTTCATTTTTCTTCTTCTGAATTTTTGAATTTATTTTTTATTTTTTCAATATTTCGACTGCAATTTTCAATCTTTAAATTTTTGGATGTTTTTTTTAATTTTTGATGTTTCATTTCGTCAGTTTTCTTTTTTTGGATATTTCAAATTTTCGTTTTTTCAATTTTGGATTGGTAATTTTCCGATTTTTCAGTGTCTCAATTTTTAATTTTAAGACTTTTTTCGATTTGCAATTTTTCGGTTTTCAACTTTTCGTTTGCAATTTTCGCATAAGAAAAATCGAAAAATTTAAGACCTCGAAAAAAAATGAAAAACTGAAAGATCGAAAAATTAAAAATCGAGAAACTAAAAAATCAAAAATTCAAAAAACGGAAAACTAAAATAACCGAAGATTGGACAATCGAAAATTGCAAACGAAAAGTTGAAAAATCTAAAAATTGCAAATCGGAAAATGAAAATATCCAACAGAATCGAAAAATTGAAAAATGAAAAATCTAAAAATTAAAAATTGAGAAACTGAAAATCGAAAAATTGACTTTTCGATTTTTGATTTCTCTGATTTTTCGTTCATCTTATTTTTCGTTTGTATTTTCTATTTTTCAATTTTAAAAAATTTTAAATTTTAGGATTGTCAAATTTTCGGTTTTTTCATTGTCAGTTCTTCAATTTTTCAATCTGCAGTTTCTCGATTTTTCAGTTTATATTTACAGTTTCCTATTTTTCAATTTTGTTTTTGTTTTTCTGAATTTTTGATTTTTTGCGTTCTTAATTTATTTTTTATTTTCTTCGATATTTTTTTAATCTTTTTTTCTTTTTCAGGTTCTTTTTGGATATCTTAAATCTTCGTTTTTTCCATTTTGGAACTGACAATTTTTCGATTTTTTAGTGCCTCAATTTTTATTTTATATAATTTTTTCCATTTGTAATTTTACGATTTTTCAACTTTTCGCTTGCAATTTTCATGCTCAATTTTTGGATATGTAAGTTTGTCGTTTTTTGAATTTGTGATTTTTTTGTTCCTCGATTTTTAATTTTTCGATCTTTCAATTTTTCATTTGTTGAATTTTTCGCTTTTATTTTTTTTCCTATGCATTTTCGATTTTTCTTTTTTTGGTTATCTTAAGTTTTCTATTTTCAGTTTTTTCGATTTGTTATTTTTTCATTTCTTCAATTTTTTTAATCGAATTTTCGTTTGTAATTTTAGATTTTGAAGCATTTGGATATTTTGAAATTTCGTTGTTTCAATTTTTCGATTTTCAGTTTCTCAATTTTTAATTTTTAGATTTTTCATTTTTTATTTCTTCAAGTTTTCGATTTCTTTGGATATTTTGAATTTTTCGATTTGCAGTTTTCAGATTTTTAAATGTTTCAATTTTTCTTACAATTTTCGAATTTTCAGTTTTTGGAATTTTTGATTTTTGTTGATTTATTTATTTATTTAAAACAAAATCAGTCATTTTAAGATCTTCTAACTGTAGAACATCAGATAGTTTCAAATCTTTGAAAATTAGTAGTTCCAGTTTAAAATCTTTCAATATTTGAATTTGTAAACTTTGAGAGTCTAAAGTCACTAGATTTTAGAATCTAGCGATTTTTTATTTTTCTTGACACACCATCAGTACCGCAATTTAAAATTTTTATATTCGCTAATTCCTGTTAGCTTTTATTTAAGCTGACTCACTTCAGTGAAATAGATACACAGACATCAAGTAAAAAATCTTGACAGGTTCTTTTGAGATGTGCTTTCTAAATAATAGTAAGAAAAGCTTCCTTACTTAGTACCTAGTCATTAATTAATTAACACTGCGAAATAAAGATTCGCATATTTCAGTTATAAAATAAGTGGCAAAAAGTATCAGAATCGGAACCGGTAGTTCTACATCACAATCAAATCCGCTGTTTCGCCCACTTCCGGGAAACCATCTTCACACCCAAATCCCCCCTCCCTCTTTTTCTTAAGTCGCATTTTCCTCATTAAATTCGCCACTACCTCCCGGATATCGAAATCCACATCATAATTACTCCAAGCAACAATAATAATTATCCTCACAATTTCTAATACCTCGACATTTTCTTAACAACACTTAAGTCACAGCGAAAGTAAAATTAAATCCATAAAACGCAACCATAATAAACGAACATCATCACTGTCAATGCCGAACTTTCACATCATAATAGCACCCAGAAGCATAAAAACTGGTCCGAATCTCCAGTTCGCGAACTTGAAAAAGTGCAACCGATCAATCACGGCTCGTTATTAAATCGTTACTCATTCGTCCTCCATCTTCGATTAGCATAAACACATCAAGAACCAGAAGATTTACACCACACAGCGGCGTGAAATCACTTAATTAAATTTCTAGCGTCGAAAAAATGCAGAGTTTATAGCAACATCGCCGCTTTTTGCAACCTATAATTGCATGTATCCGTCGAATAACTCGTTTGCGAGCAAAAACTGTTCAATAAGTTGCGTGATTTTTTCTAAGCCGTGTTGCTTTCTAAAGTATGCATTAAGTATCGGTGCGATTTGACAAGTTTGTATGTCGGGTTGTGTGAAGATGAGGGGAATCGCTACGTTTATTATTATTAAGCGAGTCCCCTCTGCTGCTCACTCGGACGAATAATTATTAGAAACTCGAGCAAAAAATTTTGTACAAGTATTCTAACAATGCGTTTCGTTATGTTATGTCCGTCATCCTCTAGGAGTCCAATACACATTTTTTCATTAGTCACGGTTATGAGCAAGGGGTGCCAACGTGACGTAACACCACATAACGCTTAAGCAACTACATATTCATAATAGTGGCTCGCCACGAACTTTTACTATTAAGAGTGTAATCACAACATCGGGTTTACGCATCAAACGCACAAAGGAAGCACTTTCCGGAAAAAATTCAGATATAGTGGGCTATTAACGAAAGCGTTGGCCATTGTGTTTTGGCTAAGTAGCTAAATTGAAACCTGAGAAGGTGCAAAAAAATTTAAATGGCAAAATCAAAGTAATATAAAATGAAAAAAATTGGTCGGAGGCTATTTCGACAGAACTTCCCTCGCCCCTGAAGTGTAACCTAAGAAATCCCGCTTCTTCGAAAAATTATAAAAATTGTTTGCTTCATTTGTCAAACTTTAGAACTCTTCAATTTTTTTTATTTGAGTTTCTCGAGTTTTCATACTTTAATTTTTCAGTTTTTCGATTTGCAATTTTTTCAATTATGTATTCCATTTTTCAATGTTTCGATTTTATAATTTTTTGTTTCTTCAATTTTGATTTTTTCAATTTTCGATTTGCAATTTTTCAGTTTTTAATTTTTTCGTTTCTTCATTTTTTAGATTTTGCAATTTTTCCATTAAAAATTTAACGAGTTTTCAGTTTTTAATAATTCAATCTTTCGATTTTTCAATGTTCCGATTTTATTTATAATTTTTTGTTCTTTTGATTTCATTTTTTTCAGTTTTTTCTTTCTTCAATTTGACGATTTGCAAGTTTTCGAATTTTCAATTTTTGGATGTTTCAATTTTCAGGTTTTGCAATTTTTTGATTTGCAATTTATCTTTTCGGTTCTTTTGTTTATTTTTTTTTCAATTAATCCATGTTTCAATGTTTCGATTTTATAATTTTTTGTATTTTCAATTTAAATTTTTTCAGTTTTTCGTTTCTTCAAATTTTCGATTTTATAATTTTTTCTTTTTTCAATGTAAAATTTTTCATTCATTTTTCAATTTTTTATTTTTCAGTTCCCCAATTTTTCAAATTTTCGTTTCTTCAATTTTTGATTTTTTCTAATTTTCATTTTAAATGTATATCTAATAATAACTAGGAATATTATTTTTAAAATTTTTTACTTTTTCAATTTTACGAACTTTTTTTTCCATTTTTCAATTATCGAATTTCAATTTTTGGGTTTTCCAATTTTTCGATTCGGTTTTTCATTTTCAATTCTTCAATTTTTCAATTTGCAATTTCTCGGTGTTTCAGTTTTTTATTTGTAATTTCGATTTTTTCACTTTGGAGATTTTCATTCAATTCTTTTTCTGAATTTTTGGTTTCTCCATTTATTTTTTATTTCTTCAACATTTCGCATGTAATTTTCGAGCTTTAAATTTTTGAATATGTTGAGTTTTGTTTTTTGTAATTTTTCGATTTCTCATTTCGTCAATTTTCTTTTTTGAATATTTTAAATTTTCGTTTTTTTCAATTTTGCAGTGTTTTTCCACTTTTCGTCTGCAATTTTCGATTGCTCAACCTATGGATATTTTAGTTTTTCGTTTTTTGAATTTTTGATTTTTTAGTTTCTCGATTTTTAATTTTCGATCTTTCAGTTTATCATTTCTTCAATTTTTCAATTTTATTTTTTTTTATATGCAATTTTCGATTTTTTTTTTTGGAGGTCTTCAATTTTTCGATTTTTCATATGCGAAGATTGAACAATCGAAAATTGCAAACGAAAATTTGAAAAACCGAAAAATTGCAAATCGAAAAAAGTCTTAAAATTAAAAATTGAGACACCCAAAAATCGAAAAATTGCTAATCCAAAATTGAAAAAACGAACATTTGAAATATCCAAAAAAAGAAAATTGACTAAATAAAAAATCAAGAATTAAAAAAAACAAAACCAAAAATTTCATTTCTTCAGTTTTTCGATTTAATTTTTTTCTTTGCAACTTATTCTTTTTTTTTGATGTTTTAAATTTTAATTTTTTTCAATTTTGGGGTTTCATAAATTTTCAATTTTTCACCTTCTCGATTTTTAATTTTTTGACTTTTTTCGATTTTTCATTTTTTCGTTTCTTCAATCTTCAGTTTTCGATTTTCAGTTTCTCAATTTTTAATTTTTAAATTTTCCATTTTTTTATATCTTCAGTATTTCGATTTGCAATTTTTCGATTTAAATTTTTTTCAATTTTTCGATTTTTGTTCACAATTTTCGATTTTTCACTTTTTGGAATTTTTGATTTTTTGTTGAATTATTTATTTCAAAAAGTTCTTCCAACTGTAGAACATCAAAATATATAAAAGTAATTTTCGGATCTTCTAATTATTAAAATTTCACATCACAGCTTAACAAAATATCTTAAATTTGTTAAAACTAATAGTGTTTACAATAACCTCTCTGAGTTTAATTATACATTATAATAAATTTTTTTTTTTTATTTTTGGGTTTTCCAATTTTTCGATTCTATTGGTTTTTCTTATTTGGAATTTTTTGATTTAATTTTTTCGATTTTTATGTTTCTTGACAAAGTTTTCCAATGTTTCAATTTTTCGAATTTGCAATGTTTCGTTTTTTCTGTTTTTCCATTTTTAATTTTTTTATTTCTTCAGTTTTTCGTTTCGGTTTTTTATTTTCTTTATTTTTAAAATTTTTCGGTTTTTCAGTGTTCCGATTTTAAAATTGTTCTTTTTTCAATATGAAAATTTTCAATTTTTGGATTTTTCATATTTTCGGTTTTCAATTTTCCGATTTTTCAATTTTTTTCTAATTAAGATATTTCAGTTTCTCGATTTTTCAATTTTTGATTTGTATTTTTTTTAATTTTCATTTATTTAATTTTATTAGCTGTTATTTAAAAAAAAAATCACTTTTTCAATTGTACCAATTTAAAATTTTTCCATTCTTCAATTATTGGGTTTTAAATTTTTTTTTCAGTTTTTTGGTTTTCCAATATTTCGATTCGATTGGTTTTGACTTCTTTCCTTTTTTTCGATTCATTAACTTGTTTCGAATTTTAAGTTTCTTGTCTTTAGGTTTTTCAATGTTTCAATTTGTCATTTCTTCGATTTGCAATTTTTCGAATTTGCAAATTCTCTTTTTTTCTGTTTTTTGATTTTTCATTTTTTTTCCAATTTTTTAGATTTTAGGTTTTTAATTTTTCGATTTACCAACTTTTCGAATGAAAAAATGGGAAAATTGCAAAATTGTAGATTTCTAAAATCAAAAATGAAAAAACAGAAAAGTATAAAGAAATTTTGAAAAATCTAGAAATTGGAAATCAAGAGCTTGAAACATCGAAGAAACGAAAAATTCCCAAATTGAAAGATAAAACATTGAGAAACTTAAAAATCGAAAAATTGCAAAATTGAGAAACAAAAAATGGATTGTAAAATTGAAATATGAAAATTAAATAAATCCGAAAATAGGATAACTGCAAATTCAAAAATTTGCAAAATTGAAAAATTTTAAAATTGGAAAATCGAGGAATTCGAAAATCGAAACATTGAAAAAATAAAGGAAATGAAAGAAGAAAAATTATGATGTAAAACCGAGAAAATGAAAATTAAAAAATCGGGAAAACAAAAAATTAAAAATAAGAACTAATAAGTAATTTTGAAAAGTGCTACTTTTCCTCTACTAAGAACAAAATTGGTACTGTTATGTTTCATAACGATATTCAGTAAAGGTGGAGTTCAAATACCTAACGACCTTTTGGCCTTTTCACTTGAAAAAATGTTGGTTAAAAACCCAAGCTCAAGGACGTAAAATAAATTTACGCTCAGGAAGTAAAAACAAAATAATAAAATTCGAATCCTTTTGAAAATATTCCGTAACGGACCGTCCTCAGTACCAGACTGTCCGTCCGACTCCGCACCGAACCGTCGTTTTTCCTCGCAAACCCCCATCTTTGCCACTCTTTCTAACTCTCTCCGGACGCATCGACTTCTTGCAGATACACCTAGACAGCGAACGCATTCACTTGTTTCTCGAATACCACGTGCTTCAGGTGTTTTGCCGGTTTATGGTAGTGTTGGTGCATTGAACCATCAGCGGCCGAGGATTCCGCGATTCGCCTTTTTCGCGCGGAGTGATCGATTTTCCGGGAGATTTCCAGCCGCCCTTTGGAAAATTCGGAAAAGCGGTGAGTGATTTCGGCGAATTTGAATACAACGAGCCAATTAGCGGATTTTCGCACGGATCGGGGTTACGGTCGCAGGGAATTAAAATGAGACGCATTGTTCGGAGGCTGCGTGCGATTTTTTTCGAAAAGCTGACACAGTTTGGGGGATTTGAAATTCAGATTTTTTTTTCAGCGGGTTTGTTTGTTGGGATTGATTAGATATGCACGATCGAGTGACCGGTTTATTTTACGGTTTGTTGTTTGGGATGATGGTGTTGTGGGTTTTTTGTTGGAGTGGATTGAAGATGGTTTGATTTGGTGGAGGATGACGGGGATTGTTCTTGAAGTGGACGGTTTTCGGGTTGGATTAAAGTGACAGGAATTAGATATGCTGTGTTTTTGTTGAGTTGAGGTTCTAGAGCATTGTTTAGTAGAAATAGAAACATTTTATCGTAAGAATTGTTTATTGGAATTTAGTCAAAATTGGAGAGTTCAATCTAACACAACAAAAATCTTTCCGTTGTTTTAGATGTTGTGTTTGCAAGAATATTTTTCTAAATCCTTATTAAAGTTCTGGAATAGTAATAGTTTCAAAATATCTGAAACACCTCCAAAATTTGGAAATTTTATAATTTCAATGATTTGTTTTCTCAATTAACAAATTAAATTAAACTTTAATTACAGTGCTTACAAAATCTTTACTAATGGTTTGAAATTCCTTGCCTACTATATCTGGAAGTTTTAAAGTATCAGTATTTTTTAGATCCGATTACAGAAATTTTGGAGTATCCAAAATTTCTGAAGTTTATGTCAAAACATAACGTATCTTGTATATAAAATTTTTTAAGTTTTTCGACTTCCAAAGTTTTAAATTCTTTAGACTGTTTAGATACAAGATACAATCTCTTCACGAAAAAATTTGTCCATTTTAATTCTGCTGCTTCTAAAATCATCGCTAAATCATTGAAATTCGGTGCCACTACAAAATTTAAAATATATTTTAGAGATTTCAGAATCAGAGAACTGATATTTACAGAATTTGGAAATTTCGGATATCTACAAATTTTTAAATTTACATTTGATCCCCAATAACATGATTTTAAAGAGTTTTCCTCATCTGTAAATGAGCAACATCTGATTACGAAAAGTTTTCGAACTTTTAAGATATTTTTATATTTTCAATAGAGAATTTTACGTAGCTAAATTAAAAAAAAAACTAATTTTTAGAAACTTAACAGTGAGCTTCCAGATGTCAATTTTTTTTTTAATTCGACAAATTACCAAGATAGATGAACTGATTGTCAACAAAAAAAAAATGAAAATTTAGTAACTTCAATCAATTTTTTTGGAGTTTACTATTTCTGGAAAATCCACAAACTCTAGAAATTTCTATAGGTACATAGAAATCTTCAACTTCTTTGCTAGAAATAGATACTGAAAATCAAAATTTGTGAAGTTAATCTAAAAAACTAACGTATCCTGTATTTGGAAAATGTTTAAATTTTTCGATTTCCAAAGTTTTAAATTCTTTAGACTGTTTAGATATAATGTCTTCACGAAAAAATTTGTCCATTTTAATTCTGCTGCTTCTAGGATCATCACTAAATCATTGAAATTCTGTGCCACTTCAAAATTTAAAATAGATTTTAGAGATTTCAGAATAAGAGAACTGATATTTATAGAATTTAGAAATTTCGTAAATCTAAAAATTTTTAAATTTACATTTGGTTCCGAATAACATGGTTTTCAGAGTTTTCCTGATCTTTAGATCAGCGACATCTGATTCACTGGTCAACAGCTAAGCTCTAACTTTTATTATAGCAGCCAATTATTATTTAATTAACAATTTTAAATGATATTATAAACGGCTAAACCCAAACTTAGCTCTCATTTAATAGTAATCTTCAATATTATCCTTTGAAAAATACAAAAATCGTACTATTAAGTAATAGGAAACTTTCTATAAGGTGTATTTTTTTGTGTTCAAATTGCTACAAACTTCTTGGGAAACAATAATAAAACTACGTTTAGTAAATAAAAAACATGTTATCATCATATAAAAAATTTTAAATTAACATATTCTTAAAAGTGCATTTTATGTATTCGCATCTTGATTTTTTCCCCAAAAATTATGACGACGTGAGTGACGGACATAGAGAACGCTTCCATCTGGGCATTTTGTGGATACAAAAACGTTACCAAGATCGATGGAACACCTAAATGCTCGCAGAATACTGCGAGACCATCAAGCGAGAGAGCTCCAATGAAATCTATAGGAGGCAACCGAAAAAATGTCGGTCTTAGCTGTTTCTTTTGTTTTTTTCGTTTTTTAAACTACAATCGTTGTTTTTTTCTTAATTATGGTTGTTCTTTTGTTAATACATCACTTTTTGCCGTTAAAGATACAAAAATTAAATTGTTTTACCTGCTTTTTTGTTTTTAACATCAAACATGCATTTTTATTTTTAATTGAGCTAAGTTGTAAGGTTTATGCCCTTTGTTACAAACACAGAGACAAATTAAACGAAAATATTACAATTATGTCAAAATTAGAGAGAAAAAATTGAATTTTGTTGACCAGTGTTACATAATGTTTTGGAATTTTCATGGTATTTTTATATTTTCAATAGCGAGTTTTACGTTGCTAAAAAAAAACTAAAAAACTAATTTTTCGAAAATCAATAGTCAGCTTCCAGATGTCTAAATATTTTTGAATTTGACAAATTAGCAAGATTATCTATAGATGACTTGATTCACAACAAAAAAAAAATTAGCAACTTCAAGCAATTTTTTAAAATTTGCTTTTTCTGAAAAATCGATAAGCTCTATAAAATTCTGCACATAAAAATCTCTTACTTCTCAGCTAAAAATAGATATTGAAAATTAAAATTTCTGAAGTCAGTCTCAAAAAATAACGTATCCTGTATTTGGAAAATTTTGAAGTTTTTAGATTTCCAAATTTTTAAATTCTTTAGATTATTTCAGACATAATATCTTTAAGAATATATTTGTACATTTTAATTCTCCTTATTCAAAAATCATGACTAAATCAGTGAAATTCTGTGCCATTTCAAAATTGAAAATAGATTTTAAAGATTCCAAAATAAGAAAACTGATATTTACAGAATTTGTAAATTTCGTAACTCAATCAAATTTGCATTTGGTTTCGAATAAAATGTTTTTTTTTGTCTCGTAGAAAAATAAAGATTTTACAATTAAGCTCCGCCCCTCGGCTTACGACGAATAAAAAAATATATCAGAATTGAGATAGGGTGGGTGGGCGGGGCTTATATTTTGCCTTTGTTTTTCTTAGAATACATAGTCGCCTTTTCACAACAAAAAACTGGTTAAAATGGCACATTTTTGCAAGGAAATATGGATTTTGCAATTATGGGGTGGAGCCTAATTGCAAAATCGATATTTCCTTATGCGAATTTTCCATTTTAAACATATTTTAAGTTTCATGTTGTGAAAAGAAGGCTACACATATTAAAACAAAAAGGCAAAATGTAAGCCCGCCCCCCGCCCTATCTCAATTGTAATGACTTTTTTAATTCGTTGTGAGCCAAGGGGGCGGAGCTTAACTGCAAAATACTTATTTCTCTACAAGAAATTAAAATCTTGTTTTCAAATCTTTAGATCACGACATCTGATTGCAGAAAATTTTGGAATTTTCAAGATATTTTTATTTTATATTCTCAATAGGGAGTTTTACGTAGCTAAATTAAAAAAAAACCTAATTTTTAGAAACTGAACAGTTGTCTAAATATTTTTGAATTCATCAAATTACTAAGTTCATCAGGTGCATGAAATAAGAAATAAATTTTATAGCAAATAGTATATCAAACATTTTTTACATTTTCCACATGTCGATTCTATTATTAGTTTCCACTCCCACTAGACAGAAGAAATTAAGTAGCCCCGCCCACCCGCCCTGTCTCTTTTTCAATGATTCAGGGTGGGCGGGGCTAGTATTTACTAAGCTAAGACTAATTTTGGAAAAAAAACATACCTTCTAAGAAAACAGAGGGTGGGTGGGCGTGGCTAGTATTTGATAAAATAATACTGATTTTGACAAATGACATACCGTCTAAAAAACATACCTAGTGAAAAATTTCATTTTTGATAAAGTTGCTTAAACATTTTAAAAATTTAGGGATATAGATCTTGACGTGTTGATTTAAAATATGCAACCTGTTTACGATCACGGAGTAATATTTTGGAAATATTCGTAATGAAAATAAGAAATTTTTGAAATTTCGAAAAATTTCTATATGGGCGACTCTGGAAAAACGGTTTGAGTAACCAAAGAAATCAGACCGGAAGTGAATTCTACGCCCCAAAATTTACGAAAAAATATATTTAGTTTAACTTCGAAAATGGTAAAAAATGGGCTGAAATTGGCATACATGGTGAAAAAAATTTCATTTCTGAAAAAGTTGTTTGAAAATTCTCAAAAAATTCAAGGATATAGATCTCGGCATGCTGATTCCAAAAATATCCTGTTTATGGTCACGGGGCACTATTTTGTAAATATTCGTTATGAAATTCGAAATTTTTGAAATCTCTTGAAACTAAAGGTTTCCCTACAAAGTGGAAAGAATCTAATATCTGTCCTGTCTTGAACTCCGGTGATGCATCTAAAGTTGAAAATTACAGACCGACTTCTCTCCTTTCCAGTTTTTCTAAAATTTTCGAATTAATTCTACATTATTATATCTATCATGTAGTGAAAAGTTATATATTAGAGCATCAGCAAGGTTTTTAATTGTAGATCAACAAGGACAAACCTTTAGGAAAAAAAAAACATTTAGCAAGTTCTAGCCCTCTAGGAAAAAAAAGGGTGGGTGGGCGGGGCCAATACTTGCCAAGATAAGACTGATTTTGCCAAATTATTTTCTTAGAGGGTATGTCATTTGCCAAAATCAGTCTTATTCTGCCAAATATTAGCCCCAACCACCCGCCTTTTATTTTCTTAGAGAGTAGGTAATTTGCCAAAATCAGTCTTATCCTGACAAAACATTAGTTAATAAATTCGTTCACTTATAGATAAATTGATTGTCAACAAAAAAAAACGCAAATTTAGTAACTTCGATCAATTTCTTTGAATTTCCTCTTTTTAAAAAGTCCACAAGCTCTATAAGTGGATATTGAAAATCAAAATTTCTGAAGTCAATCTCAAAAAATAAGGTATCCTGTATTTGGAAAATTTTAAATTTTTCGACTTCCAAAGTTTTAAATTCTTTAGATTTTTTTCAGATATAATGTCTTCCAGAATATATTTGTCCATTTTAATTCCGCTGATTCTAAAATCATCACTAAATCATTGAAATTCTGTGCCATGTCAAAATTGAAAATAACTTTAAAGATCTAAATTTTAAACAGATTTCCAGAGAAAAAAAAACAACATCCACAGAATTTGGAAATTTCATAACTCGAAAAATTTTTAAATTTGCAGTTTGTTTCAAGTCAAATGGCTTTAAGAGTTTTCCTAATCTTTAGACCAGCGACATCTGATCACAGTGAGTTTTTGAGTTTCCAAGATATTTTTATATTTTCAGTAGCGGGTTTTACGTTCCAAAAAATAAAAAAATAACTCATTTTTAGACACTATAATTAACTTCCAGTTGTCTGAATATTTTTGAATTCTACAAATTTCCAAAATTATCTGGAAATAAATTGTTTGTTAACAAAAAATTCATAAACTTAACAACTTGAAATATTTTTTTATAATCTGCTGTTTTCAAAAAATCCAAAAGTCGTAACCTGTTTTTGGAAATTTTCCAAATTTTTCGATTTTAAATTCTTTGCGTTGTTGCAGACATCTGATTACAGGAAGTTTTAATTAAAATGCCTTGATGTTTTCATTTCTCCCTGTCAAACCGACGTCTTTTGTCACTGTCACTCAAAAAATGAACGATTTATTTTACCTCACAACGTACCGAAAACACTACATCAAAAAACCGCTCAAATACTTCAAACAACCCCCACCGCCCCAGGAGTGCCCCGACCCCGCCGCCGCCGCCTACAAAACCTACCTCCTCCTCGAAAAAGCGCAGTCCCCAAACCCTCCAGAAGAAGACGCCCACGACTTCCACTCCAAACACCAGAACCGCTACAAACCCCTCAACAAACCCCTCAACGCCGACTTGATCCTGATCCGCCAAACGAAAACCCAAGGGACGTCGGAGTACCAAGCCGAGTACTGCGACGTCAAAAAGGGGGAACAGAAGTCCGAACACGTGATTACGCTGCCAGAAAACGTGCAACTCGCCCTCACCACGTACAAGAACTCATACAGGCATCCCGTGACGGTGAACTCCTCGGCCTACGAACCTCCCATGGTCATTATCCCGAAGACCAGGTTTGCCGACATTTCGAAGGTGTACGAAAGGGTCAATCGTACTACGGGGGCTAGCGAGTACATGGGGTGCATTGGGCGTCTGGGGCAGTTTATCGTGGAAGCCGGGAAGGAAAAAAGTCCCGGGGATTGCCTGATGGCGTGGAGGACCAAGTAGAGTTTTGTTTGGTTTTTGTTGTGTTAAGTGAAGAGATGTAGTTTTTGACGTAGTGTGGTTTATGTTGTATTATTTTTATGGAGAATATACACGTTTTTTTAGAATGATGATTAGAATTAGTGACAATTCGTCCAATGGAATTGATTACTCCATACTTCTTTGGTTTACGGTCGGGAATTAAAAATCCTCAAACAAGACTAACAAGAATTTATAACATGGCACAAGAATTGCGCAATATGTCAGCGCGAAACAATTAAAATAAACGCCGAACAACGAGGGCAAATTCCACGTCCCGTTTCATAGGAAGTCGTAAATAATTTTGACGCTTTTCTGTACAAATCCGTTTCTTAATTAATTGCAAAACCTCTATCCAGACTGATAACGAAACCTTCGGCGCAGTTGCGCAAATCCTAATTACCGGTCGATTTTTCCGAGTGCAGTGTCGCGTTTATTATGCAACGCACTGTACCTACACTAATTAAGTCATAGGCGTACACTCGATAACAAATAAAATGCATATTCATCGCGATCGAAAGTGATTTGATTTAATAAAAGACGTTTTCTTTGTTCAGTTGAGTGTGAATCTCGGGGAACGGCTAGTAATTGCTGTTGGATAAGAAACGAAAGTCCGTTGCGCAAAAATTTGAAAAATTGTTAGTCGGATTTCGGTACGATTCGTAACACTTTTGGTGTGGCTGGGGGCAATGGCAAGGTCAATGTTGCGTGTTCGGTGAAAATATGAGAAATAAGAGACGAGGCGGGAAAAAAGCGGAGAAAAATTGGTCGCTGCTTTCTACCGAATTACTCGGACACGATTAGGAGATGAATGAGTGTTTTTTGATGGGTTTTTATGTTTTGCTTACTGGTTTTAATTTGTAGGTGTTCGGTACGATGGGAAGATTCGGGTGACTTTCAAATGAAGCGAAGAAAATGAATGGGTTGAGCTTCACGGTGTTGGTGATAGCTGCCTTGCACTCGGTTTTGGGTGAGTAAAATAAAAAAAATAAAATTGTGAAAATTCTGTAGATGGAGAAAATTTGATTTTTCTAAAAAAACTTAACAATTTTTGGGAGAAAATTTATAAGCTTCTAATTTTCTACATTCTCCATAAATCTGAGATGCCTGTGTTCAAAATTTTCAATAGATTCTATATTTTCTAATTTTCTACATTACTAACTCGTTCCTTGTTTTTGTGTTACGACATTTTGGAGACAACAAATTTTTCATTCCCTAATTTGTCTCAAAATAATCTATTTTTTACAATACGGTCATACCTTAAACCTATGGATTTTGCAGTTAAGCTCCGCCCCTTGATCTCATAACCAATAAAAAGTTCATTATAATAATTGAAGTCGGGGCGGGTGGGTGGGGTTTAATTTTGACTTTTGTTCTTAATATGTGCAGTTTTCTTTCAACAACACGAGATACTTAAAACATGTTCCACGTGTTTTCTTGTAGAGAAATATGTAATTTAAGCTCCACCCCTTCGACTCACGACGAATAAAAAGATTAATCAGAATTGAGATGGGGTGGGTGGGTGGGGCTTATGTTTCGATTTTCTTAGTGTATGTACATAGTCCTCTTTCAACAATAAAATACTTGAAATATCAAATGGTAGATTTGAGGCTAGAATTATATTTTAAATAGCGTGTTGTTGAAAATAGGTACACATTATAAAAAGAAGCCAATAATTAAGCCCCACCCACCCGCCTTATCTCAGTTGCGATGAATTTTTAAAGATCATTCTGTTGATAAGGTTTTATAATTGACAAATTATCAAATGGAGAATTTTCAATAATAATAAAGTAAAAAATTCAACTTGTAACGGAACTTAGTTTTAAAAAGAGAAGAGTGGGCTGGGACAAAAAGTGTTGGTGTTGACAGATAGAAAAATATTATCTGAATGTGTAATTTTGTTGATTTTGTACATTTAAATAAAATTATAAAATTATAATTGGCGCCCCACGTTGGGCGCCAATTATAATTTTATTTAAATGTACAAAATCAACAAAATTACACATTCAGATAATATTTTTCTATCTGTCAACACCAACACTTTTTGTCCCAGCCCACTCTTCTCTTTTTAAAACTAAGTTCCGTTACAAACTTAATTTAAAAGAAAATAGAAGATATCAAACATTCAATAGTTTCTAGTTTTCTAGATTCTCCATAAATCTGAGATGTCTCTGTTCCAAATTTTCAATAGGCTCTATATTTTCTGATTTTCTACAATTTAGAATTTTAGAACAGTTTTTAAAGATGCCTCTGTTGCTAAGATTTTATAATTGACAAACTATCAAATCGAGAATATTCGAAAATAGTAAAATAAAAAATTCAGCACAATTTAAAAAAAAAGAAGATATCAAACATTCAATAGATTCTACTTTTCTACATTTTCCATAAATCTGCGATGTCTGTTCCAAATTGTCAATAGAGTATATTTTCAGATTTTCCAGAATCTAGAATTTTAGAACAATTTTTAAAGATCCTTCTGTAGCTAAGATTTTATAATTGACAAATTATCAAATCGAGAATTTTCAAAAATAATAAAGTAAAAAATTCAAGATAATTAAAAAAAAAATAGAAGATATCAAACATTCAATAGATTCTAGTTTTCTAGATTCTCCATAAATCTGCGATGTTTCTGTTCCAAATTTTTAATAGACTCTATATTTTCTGATTTTCTACAATTTAGAATTTTAGAACAATTTTTAAAGATCCTTCTGTTGCTAAGATTTTATAATTGACAAACTATCAAATCGAGAATTTTCAAAAATAATAAAGGCAAATATTCAAACATAATTTAAAAACAAATAGAAGATATCAAACATTCAATAGCTTCTAGTTTTCTAGATTCTCCATAAATCTGAGATGTGTCTGTTCCAAATTTTCAATAGACTCTATATTTTCTGATTTTCTACAATTTAGAATTTTAGAACAATTTTTAAAGATCATTCTGATGCTAAGATTGTATAATTGACAAACTATCAAATCGAGAATATTCAAAAATAGTAAAATAAAAAATTCAGCACAATAAAAAAAAATAGAAGATATCACACATTCAATAGATTCTACTTTTCTAGATTCTCCATAAATCTGCGATGTCTGTTCCAAATTGTCAATAGACAATATTTTCAGATTTTCCAGAATCTAGAATTTTAGAATAATTTTTAAAAATCCTTCTGTTGCTAAGATTTTATAATTGACAAACTATCAAATCGAGAATATTCAAAAATAGTAAAATAAAAAATTCAGCACAATTTCTAAAAAAATAGAAGATATCAAACATTCAATAGATTCTAGTTTTCTAGATTCTCCATAAATCTGCGATGTCTGTTCCAAATTGTCAATAGACTATATTTTAAGATTTTCCAGAATCTAGAATTTTAGAACAATTTTTAAAGATCCTTCTGTTGCTAAGATTTTATAATTGACAAATTATCAAATCGAGAATTTTCAAAAATAATAAAGTAAAAAATTCAACATAATTTAATAAGAAAATAGAAGATATCAAACATTCAATAGCTTCTAGTTTTCTAGATTCTCCCTAAATCTGAGATGTCTCTGTTCCAAATTTTCAATAGACTCTATATTTTCTGATTTTCTCCAATTTTGAATTTTAGAACAACTTTTATAGATCCTTCTGTTGCTAAGATTTTATAATTGACAAAATGAAATCGAGAATTTTCAAAAATAATAAAGTAAAAAATTCAACATAATTAAAAAAAAAATAGAAGATATCAAACATTCAATAGATTCTAGTTTTCTAGATTCTCCCTAAATCTGAAATGTATCTGTTCCAAATTTTCAATAGACTATATTTTCTGATTTTCTACAATTTAGAATTTTAGAACAATTTTTAAAGATCATTCTGATGCTAAGATTGTATAATTGACAAATTATCAAATCGAGAATTTTCAAAAATAATAAAGTAAAAAATTCAACATAATTAAAAAAAAAATAGAAGATATCAAACATTCAATAGATTCTAGTTTACTATATTCTCCCTAAATCTGAGATTTATCTGTTCCAAATTTTTAATAGACTCTATATTTTCTAATATTCTACAATCTAGAAATTTAGAACAATTTTTAAAGATCATTCTGATGCTAAGATTGTATAATTGACAAATTATCAAATTCAGAATTTTCAAAAACAAAAAAATAAAAAATTTCACATTATTAAAAAAAAAATTAGAAAATATCAAACATTCAATAGCTTCTAGTTTTCTAGATTCTCCCTAAATCTGAAATGTATCTGTTCCAAATTTTCAATAGACTATATTTTCTGATTTTCTACAATTTAGAATTTTAGAACAATTTTTAAAGATCACTCTGATGCTAAGATTGTATAATTGACAAACTATCAAATCGAGAATATTCAAGAATAGTAAAATAAAAAATTCAGCACAATTTAAAAAAAAATTAGTAAAATAAAAAATTCAGCACAATTTCTAAAAAACTAGAAGATATCAAACATTCAATAGATTCTAGTTTTCTAGATTCTCCATAAATCTGCGATGTCTGTTCTAAATTGTCAATAGACAATATTTTCAGATTTTCCAGAATCTAGAATTTTAGAACAATTTTTAATGATCCTTCTGTTGCTAAGATTTTATAATTGACAAATTATGAAATCAAGAATTTTCAAAAATAATAAAGTAAGTAATTCAACATAATTTAAAAGAAAATAGAAGATATCAAACATTCAATAGATTCTAGTTTTCTAGATTCTCCATAAATCAGCGATGTCTGTTCCAAATTGTCAATAGACTATATTTTCAGATTTTCCAGAATCTAGAATTATAAAACTATTTTTAAAGATCCTTCTGTTGCTAAGATTTTATAATTGACAAACCATCAAATTGAGAATATTCAAAAATAGTAAAATAAAAAATTCAGCACAATTTAAAAAAAATAGAAGATATCAAACATTCAATAGATTCTAGTTTTCTAGATTCTCCATAAATCTGCGATGTCTGTTCCAAATTGTCAATAGACAATATTTTCAGATTTTCCAGAATCTAGAATTTTTGAACAATTTTTAAAGATCCTTCTGTTGCTAAGATTTTATAGTTGACAAATTATCAAATGGAGAATTTTCAAAAATAATAAATTAAAAAATTCAACATAATTTAAAAAGAAATAAAAGATATCAAACATTCAATAGATTCTAGTTTTCTAGATTCTCCATAAATCTGCGATGTCTGTTCCAAATTGTCAATAGACTATATTTTCAGATTTTCCAGAATCTAGAATTTTAAAACAATTTTTAAATATCCTTCTGTTGCTAAGATTTTATAATTGACAAATTATCAAATCGAGAATTTTCAAAAATAATAAAGTAAACAATTCAACATAATTTAAAAGAAAATAGAAGATAACAAACATTCAATAGCTTCTAGTTTTCTAGATTCTCCCTAAATCTGAGATGTATCTGTTTCAAATTGTCAATAGACTATATTTTCAGATTTTCCAGAATCTAGAATTTTAGAACAATTTTTAAGGATCCTTCTGTTGCTAAGATTTTATAATTGACAAATTATCAAATTCAGAATTTTCAAAAATAATAAACTAAAAAATTCAACATAATTAAAAAAAAATGAGAAAATATCAAAAATTCAGTAGCTTCTAGTTTTCTAGATTCTCCATAAATCTGACATGTCTCTGTTTCAAATTTTCAATAGACTCTATATTTTCTGATTTTCTACAATTTAGAATTTTAGAACAATTTTTAAGGATCATTAGTCTGTTACTCAAATTTTATAACTTACAAACTATCAAATCGAGACATTTCAAAAATAATAAAGTAAAAAATTCAACACAATTTAAAACAGAAAAATATAGTATATCAAACATTCAGTAGGATCTAGTTTTCTAGATTGTCCATAAATCTGACATGTCTCTTCCAAATTTCCAATGGACTCTATATTTCCAGATTTTCCACAATCTAGAATTTTAGAACAATTTTAAAAAATCATTCCATTAGTTGACAAATTATCAAATCGAGAACTATCGGTAATAATAAAGTATCAAATTCAATACAACTTAAAAAAAAAACTTTAGAAGATCTTAAACACTTTTTTCGGTACGCAAACTATTTTGAATAAATCCTAGCCGAAGTTAGAAACAAAACTCACACTTTTAATTTTCATAGTCATTACAAATTACTAATTAAAATCTCGTTACCGCTCTTGAACTCGCTCAAACTCCATCTAAGAACTCACAAACAAAACCCCCGCTTTCACAGCCTGAGCACTTTTCCTCGCAAACCAACCCACAAAAACTCTTACCCAAGCCTCGCTAATTAAACCGCCTTGATTAATTATGCTCACCTGACCTCAAAGTGCATTTCCACATTACATCGAAGCGACGTTTCGAACAAAAAGCGTCCGCCTTCAAAGGTCGGCGATTTTTCCCACAGCCTCCACCTTGCGCTTATCGCGCTCCCATCGGTCGGTCTCCAAATTCTTCGCCACAACATAACCCAAATCGACAATGGCCGCACTTTCTACATGATAAATTTTCATTTCGTCTATCAATTACTGAACTCGCCAAGGTGCTCCATCATGCGAGAGCTGACCGGTCGGCAGAGGTCACGCCGAAAAAATGGCCGAGGGGGAAAAATCGAGGATCCAGAAGTAGGTAGAGGTCCGTTAGTGTGTGGTGTTTTGTACGATTTGTGCTAGAAAAAGGAGATTTATGCTTTCACGAGATTAATTCGATAATTGTGGTGTTGGGGGGTTCGGTGCGGGGGGAGGGTACGGGCGGTAATGTATTTGCATAGTAAATGGGGTTTTTTTCGGTGTGGAACTTGATCTGGGGAAAAAATTGTGGTGTACGTTCACTTTGGCACGGGGAAATAATTAATAGTTTACTTACGCAAACACATAAAGGTGGATTACTATTATTATAAAGTTTGAATACGATTGCGATTATTATAATATATTATTTTATTACATGTACATATTAGTTATATAAGAAGCAATGGAAAAAGAAAACGAAGAAGTAAAAGGAAAAATGAAACTGTGTGATTTAACAAAAATTAATAAGAAAGAGCTGATGAAAGGGTACTTTAATGTGATATCACCCAACGATTTTGATTCGGCGGTTCGATATTATATCTATCAGTTACATATGATATTACAAATATCACAAAACTTGATGTAAATGTTTACACAATACTAAAACTAAAGTTTACGGATATCAAAAATTCTCCCTTGTTAGATATCTTCCATTAATGAAAGATATTATGATGATATCGATTTAAATCGCACCAAGAAAAGATTACACGTTTGGTTTATTTCGAGATTTTAGCATCGATGTATAATTAACTACATTTAAAATTCCAATACTGTCAGCTAATATTCAAATTCACATCTATCAATAAGATCTCATGGATTTAGAACACAATAATATCTGTCTCAAAAATTGATATTAATCGCAAGACTGTTGGCACAATACTAGAACTACTAGTTTTCAGAAATTTTCCTCTGCTAGATATCTTTCATTAATGAAAGATATTATGATAATATCGATATTAAATCGCCCCAAAAAGGTATGTATATATGTTCGGTTTATTTCGAGATCTTGGTATCGATGTATAATTGGTTATATTTCTAGTGCCATACTGATAGACAATCTTCAAATTTATATCTATACAGATTTAAAATTTGATATTGATTTTAAGTCGCACCAAAAAAAGAATGAACATTGATATATAGTCAGTTTGACAATAAAAACTCGATTCGTTTACTTTGAGATGCTACCGGCGATGTATAATAAATAATAATTATAATTCCAATACTGTCAAGTAATCTTCAAATTCATATCTATCAATAAGATCTTACGGAATAAGAATATAATATGTCCCAGAAAATTTGATTTAAAGCTTAGGGGTGTTCGCACAATACTGAAATTTAAGTCTCTGCACATTATAAATGTTTTCTTTGCTAGATATCTTCCATTACTGAAAGATATTGTGATGATATTGAATTTAAGTCACACCAAAAAAGAATGAGAATTGATATACATTATACATTTTGACAATAAAATTTTGTTTGATTTATTTCGGGAGATAAGATTAACAACACCTATAATTCCAATACTGTCTGTAATATTCAAATTTGTATCTTCCAATGAGATCTTACAGATTTAGATTTTGATATAGGCTCTATATTGCACTAAAAAAGAATGAGCACTGATATATGGGCAGTTTGACAGTAAGATCTCGTTTGCTTAATTTCAAAATGTCCGCGCCGTTGTATAATTAACTATATTTATAATTCCAGTGCTATCAGATAAAGTCCACATTCATATCTATCAACAAGATCTTATAGATTATGATAATGTATACCGCAACATTTGACATTTATTGTTAGGATGTTAACACAATACCCAAATTAAAATTTCTGAATGTTATAATGTTTCATTTTCTAGATATCATCATCCATCAGTTGAAGATTTTGTGATGATATTGATTTGAAATTTTATCGTAAAAGAAACAGTTAACACTTATAGCTATAGATTTTGATAATATGATGTCAATTGCGTTACTTCGACATAATAGCGCCGATACATAACTATCTACATTTTTAACTCCAGTACTGTCAGAGAAGATTGAAATTCATGTGTATCAATAAGATCTTATAGATTTAGAATATGATACTATGTCCTAAGAAATTTAATATAAATCTTAAGTGTGTTCGCACAATACTGAAATTAAAATTTCTGGACATTATAAATATTTTCTTTGCCAGATATCTTCTATTACTGAAAGATATTGTGATGATGTTGAATTTAAATCACACTGAAAAAGAATGAGAATTAAAATTCATTATACATTTTGACAATAAAATTTTGTTTCATTTATTTCGGGAGATAAGATTAACAACACCTATAATTCCAATGCTGTCAGTAATATTCAAATTTGTATCTTCCAATGAGATCTTACAGATTTAGATTATGATATAGGCTCTATATTGCACTAAAAAAGAATGAGCCCTGATATATGGGCAGTTTGACAGTAAGATCTCGTTTGCTTAATTTCAAAATGTCCGCGCCGTTGTATAATTAACTACATTTATAATTCCAGTGTTATCAGATAATGTCCACATTCATATCTATCAACCAGATCTTATAGATTTAGAAGATGATAATGTATACCGCAACATTTGAGATTTATTTTTAGGATGTTAACACAATATCCAAATTAAAATTTCTGAATGTTATAATGTTTCATTTTCTAGATATCATCATCCATCAGTTGAAGATTTTGTGATGATATTGATTTGAAATTTTATCGAAAAAGAAACAGTTAACACTTATAGCTATAGATTTTGATAATATGATTTCAATTGCGTTACTTCGACATAATAGCGCCGATACGTAACTATCTACATTTTTAACTCCAGTAGTGTCAGAGAAGATTGAAATTCATATGTATCAATAAGATCTTATAGATTTAGAATATGATACTATGTCCTAAGAAATTTAATATAAATCTTAAGTGTGTTCGCACAATGCTGAAATTAAAATTTCTGGACATTATAAATATTTTCTTTGCCAGATATCTTCCACTACTGAAAGATATTGTGATGATGTTGAATATAAATCACACCGAAAAAGAATGAGAATTGATATACATTATACATTTTGACAATAAAATTTTGTTCGATTTATTTCGGGAGATAAGATTAACAACACCTATAATTCCAATGCTGTCAGTAATATTCAAATTTGTATCTTCCAATGAGATCTTACAGATTTAGATTATGATATAGGCTCTATATTGCACTAAAAAAGAATGAGCACTGATATATGGGCAGTTTGACAGTAAGATCTCGTTTGCTTAATTTCAAAATGTCCGCGCCGTTGTATAATTAACTACATTTATAATTCCAGTGCTATCAGATAATGTCCACATTCATATCTATCAACCAGATCTTATAAATTTAGAAGATGATAATGTATACCGCAACATTTGACATTTATTTTTAGGATGTTAACACAATATCCAAATTAAAATTTCTGAATGTTATAATGTTTCATTTTCTAGATATCATCATCCATCAGTTGAAGATTTTGTGATGATATTGATTTGAAATTTTATCGAAAAAGAAACAGTTAACACTTATAGCTATAGATTTTGATAATATGATTTCAATTGCGTTACTTCGACATAATAGCGCCGATACGTAACTATCTACATTTTTAACTCCAGTAGTGTCAGAGAAGATTGAAATTCATATGTATCAATAAGATCTTATAGATTTAGAATATGATACTATGTCCTAAGAAATTTAATATAAATCTTAAGTGTGTTCGCACAATGCTGAAATTAAAATTTCTGGACATTATAAATATTTTCTTTGCCAGATATCTTCCACTACTGAAAGATATTGTGATGATGTTGAATATAAATCACACCGAAAAAGAATGAGAATTGATATACATTATACATTTTGACAATAAAATTTTGTTCGATTTATTTCGGGAGATAAGATTAACAACACCTATAATTCCAATGCTGTCAGTAATATTCAAATTTGTATCTTCCAATGAGATCTTACAGATTTAGATTATGATATAGGCTCTATATTGCACTAAAAAAGAATGAGCACTGATATATGGGCAGTTTGACAGTAAGATCTCGTTTGCTTAATTTCAAAATGTCCGCGCCGTTGTATAATCAACTACATTTATAATTCCAGTGTTATCAGATAATGTCCACATTCATATCTATCAACAAGATCTTATAGATTTAGAAGATGATAATGTATATCGCAACATTTGAGATTTATTTTTAGGATGTTCACACAATACCCAAATTAAAGTTTCTGAATGTTATAATGCTTCATTTTCTAGATATCATCATCCATCAGTTGAAGATTTTGTGATGATATTGATTTGAAATTTTATTGAAAAAGAAACAGTTAACACTTATAGCTATAGATTTTGATAATATGATTTCAATTGCGTTACTTCGACATAATAGCGCCGATACGTAACTATCTACATGTTTAACTCCAGTACTGTCAGAGAAGATTGAAATTCATATGTATCAATAAGATCTTATAGATTTAGAATATGATACTATATCCTAAGAAATTTAATATAAATCTTAAGTGTGTTCGCACAATACTGAAATTAAAATTTCTGGACATTATAAATATTTTCTTTGCCAGATATCTTCTATTACTGAAAGATATTGTGATGATATTGAATTTAAATCACACCAAAAAAGAATGAGAATTGATATACATTATACATTTTGACAATAAAATTTTGTTTGATTTATTTCGGCAGATAAGATTAACAACACCTATAATTGCAATGCTGTCAGTAATATTCAAATTTGTATCTTCCAATGAGATCTTACAGATTTAGATTATGATATAGGCTCTATATTGCACTAAAAAAGAATGAGCACTGATATATAGGCAATTTAACAGTAAGATCTCGTTTGCTTAATTTCAAAATGTCCCCGCCGTTGTATAATTAGCTACATTTATATTCCAGTGCTATCAGATAATGTCCACATTCATATCTATCAACCAGATCTTATAGATTTAGAACATGATAATGTATACCGCAACATTTGACATTTATTTTTAGGATGTTCACAAAATACCCAAATTAAAATTTCTGAACGTTATAATGCTTCATTTTCTAGATATCATCATCCATCAGTTGAAGATTTTGTGATGATATTGATTTGAAATTTTATCGAAAAAGAAAAAGTTAACACTTATAGCTATAGATTTTGATAATATGATTTCAATTGCGTTACTTCGACATAATAGCGCCGATTCGTAAGTATCTACATTTTTAACTCCAGTACTGTCAGAGAAGATTGAAATTCATATGTATCAATAAGATCTTATAGATTTAGAATATGATACTATATCCTAAGAAATTTAATATAAATCTTAAGTGTGTTCGCACAATACTGAAATTAAAATTTCTGGACATCATAAATATTTTCTTTGCCAGATATCTTCTATTACTGAAAGATATTGTGATGATATTGAATTTAAATCACACCAAAAAAGAATGAGAATTGATATACATTATACATTTTGACAATAAAATTTTGTTTGATTTATTTCGGCAGATAAGATTAACAACACCTATAATTCCAATGCTGTCAGTAATATTCAAATTTGTATCTTCCAATGAGATCTTACAGATTTAGATTATGATATAGGCTCTATATTGCACTAAAAAAGAATGAGCACTGATATATAGGCAATTTAACAGTAAGATCTCGTTTGCTTAATTTCAAAATGTCCCCGCCGTTGTATAATTAGCTACATTTATATTCCAGTGCTATCAGATAATGTCCACATTCATATCTATCAACCAGATCTTATAGATTTAGAACATGATAATGTATGCCGCAACATTTGACATTTATTTTTAGGATGTTCACAAAATACCCAAATTAAAATTTCTGAACGTTATAATGCTTCATTTTCTAGATATCATCATCCATCAGTTGAAGATTTTGTGATGATATTGATTTGAAATTTTATCGAAAAAGAAAAAGTTAACACTTATAGCTATAGATTTTGATAATATGATTTCAATTGCGTTACTTCGACATAATAGCGCCGATTCGTAAGTATCTACATTTTTAACTCCAGTACTGTCAGAGAAGATTGAAATTCATATGTATCAATAAGATCTTATAGATTTAGAATATGATACTATATCCTAAGAAATTTAATATAAATCTTAAGAGTGTTCGCACAATACTGAAATTAAAATTTCTGGACATTATAAATATTTTCTTTGCCAGATATCTTCTATTACTGAAAGATATTGTGATGATGTTGAATTTAAATCACACTGAAAAAGAATGGAAATTGATATACATTATATATTTTGACAATAAAATTTTGTTTCATTTGTTTCGGGAGATAAGATTAACAACACCTATAATTCCAATGCTGTCAGTAATATTGAAATTTATATCTTCCAATGAGATCTTACAGATTTAGATTATGATATAGGCTTTATATTGCACTAAAAAAGAATGAGCCCTGATATATAGGCAGTTTGACAGTAAGATCTCGTTTGCTTAATTTCAAAATGTCCGCGCCGTTGTATAATTAACTACATTTATAATTCCAGTGCTATCAGATAATGCCCAAATTGATATCTATCAATAAGATCTTACGAATTTAGAAGATGATAACACCTGTTTCAAAAATTGATATAAATCTTAAGAATTTTCGTACAATACTAAAGCTGGAGTTTCCAGATTTCAAAACTTCTCATTAGTGAAACATATTGCGATGATATCGATGTATAATTAAATCCATTTGTGATTCGATGTGTTAGATATTGTTCAAATTCATATCTTTCAATAAGATCTTACAGATTTAAAATATGATACACATGTAGATATTTTAGTGTCATCAATAGTAGATCTATTTTGGAAGATCTTGTAAATAATGGAAAGACTTTTAACTATCAAATACTTAAAACCCAGTCGGTTATTATGTTATTAACGAATTTCGCCAGTTTCACTATTTCGAAGCCCGGCGCAAGCCACCTCACTACATTTAATTTAATACGTTATTAAGCAAGTAGCACATGATAATCGACTAAAGAAATCAAAGGAAACACTAATACCTAACATTCTACAGTCCGATTTGCCGCAACATCCGTTTTCGAACAAACAAACTCAAAAATTCCACTACATTTGCATTTTGCGCAACAAATACGCATTTATCAACAAATTCATTCAGAATTATCGTAAACAATGCAAATCGGGTTTAACCGTGAACATACGCAACAGGGCAACGAAAAAAATTCTACAATGAAGCTTACAGTTAGGTAAGAACAGTCCTGAAAAAAATCGCAAAGATAAGAGTAAAAGTAAACGAGATCGATACTTTCCTGCAATCATAGTTTGCGGAACTGCTAATAATTGCACAAGTGCATTTTATGTAATTTAGGAAATTTATTATTGGATTGATTTATAATAATGTGCAACCGTTAGTCGTATTTCCTTGCCGCCGGCTTTCGTCGGAATTTGCATTTTAATTGTATCAATGCACAATTGAGTTATTTTTGCAAACTGGCTACTGTTACTCGGTCGTAAATATAGATAATTATCGCCGGTAAAAAATCGCGAAATAGCGGTGCGCAGAAATATTCTCACAGCGAATCAATACTTCTTATCTCGGAAAATGAACAATCCTGGGACGAAGAAATCCATTGATAATGGCATCGCATGCATTTGTAAGGTTTTCCTAACAATAACAGGAAACATGTGTATCGACTTAATGTGTGTGTTTTAAATGTTTAAACAATAGATTTTTGGGACGTGGGACCTAACGAGTTTTCATAATTTTGAAAAGTGCCACCGAGCTTTAGCGTCGAAGCCACAATGACTCTCGTGTGTACAGGAAGTCTTAATAACAGCCTCACGCATCCTGTTTTAGATTTGTCCAACTTTCGCTGCATGTCCCTCGATCCCATAAATAATAATTGCAAAAGAATTTTTACACAACGCCGCTATTCAAAGCAATTAAGCCATCTGTTCAGATAATATCGAAATTTATCGACTACCTTCCAGGACTTGTTGCTCGGAAAAGAAAAGTAAATTCGTTCTAATTCGATGTTCTGGTCCATTTAATCGTCATGATTTTTTCATGCGGACGAATTAGCATACTTTCGAGATTTGGGAGCTAAAAAAAGCATTGTCGCCGATTTGCGTCCTTAATACATAACGACTGAGATTGCCATTCATTCCAGACTAGCATTTTCGTTCAAGATCATACGAAGATCTTAAATTTTTTATTATAGTTATAATTAAATATCGTCTAACATCCGCACAATTTCACTTTTACTTTTGCGTCCGCTTCGCGCTTCCCACAAACGAATTAATTTTATTGTCGGATTGACATTTCTTCTAACTTTTCCACAAAAACCTCATGAATAAACATGCGATCCGATACAGAACAAACGAAAGTTAAAATTCACTTCCTCCAGCTTTGATATTTACCGCAACTATCAATTTTCTCCTGATTATATTACTTACTTGTAAAATTTGCACCTATGCGGCGAGCAATTTAAAAATTGCTACCACCTTCGGCTAGATTAAAGACACATGATTATTATGGTCGAGTAGTGATACGATGGTGGATTGCCTGGTTACACTAATTTATTGTTGAACACAGGAATGTTATAATGGATTAACTGTTATGGGTACTTGGAGGTATGTGAGGTTTTTTCGGTTGGGGCGATTCGATGGCTGTGGGAAAATTGTTTTTATTGTTTGTGGTTTTCGCTTTTTGTCTTATTAATTTAAATATTTTTTTATCTTTCTACGTTTGTCCTAAATATTATGTTAATTTATTGATATTTTTTGGATCGATATCAACACAACATCCTTAACTTGTAAGATCTTATTGATAGATATGAATTTGAATTAACAGTACACAAAAAATCCACCTCGACACGTTTTAATTAATTTCGTAATTATGCAAATCTCGATTTATTTACTTCTGATTAAATCCGAAGTTAATCATCTCGTGACGGCTCGCCCCTCCTCACGCCCGTCAAAATCCCGAACAAATTGCCCATCATGGTACGCACAATCAATTCATCGTGTTTATCAACCCATTGAGCAATTCCCTTTCATCAAACCCAATTAAAAACATTACTCTACTCCATTTACACATCTCTCCTTGCGCTGATTATATAACACAGTTCACGAAAGCGATAAGTATATCGTCCCAGTTACCATCCAGCCCATAACCCCAGTCCCAAATCGCGACGCACAAATTTCTAACGACAAAAACGGGTCACGGAAGAAAATGAATGACCACAACATCTGGTCAGAGTTATTGATGATAACCTCCTATCAAGAATTAATTTGCAGCAATTTTTTTCTAACGGTTTGTAGGCCTAATGTGGACCTTCTTACCCACATCGTACGCGAGGAATGTTTGGATCGTTGTTGATTCTTGTACGCGGTAATAAATAATAAACAAACGGGCATGGTATGATGGTCAATAACCCGGTTTTAAAGAGTATTAATGCTCATATCGTGGTGTGAAATTGTGGGTTTCGTAATTGAGTGGACGGAAACGTGATGACGGGATGGATGAGAGGGATCTATTGGAAGTCGGTTTCTGAAATAAGTGAGATGTTTCAGATCATCAATCTAGATCATATTCGTAACAAGATCGTCAAATTTGTGCGTGATTTGTGAGCGTTTCGTTGGCAAATTGGGAAGGAAAATCGATTGTAATAATTTTTGGATGATATCTTTTCTAAAATTGATCTTATTGATATGATATCATGTTTTCCTAAATTGATTAAAGTGATTGTGATGGCGAGATGGATGATACATGATTAGAAGTCGTTTGATGAAATTACTGAACTGAAGTCATTCTCAAATATCATCAATTTAGATCATAAAACATATCACGGAAAGCGTAATGATTTTTTTCCCAAAAATGATTTTATTGATATGAGATCATATTTTCGTACAGAGTGAATCATCACTGGGAATTTTCTAATTTGATTAAAAATATTTCATTACAGATTGTAATGAACACGTGATGACGAGATGAATGAGAAACTATCATTATTAGATCTATTATATCTTATCGCTATGAGATCATATTTTTGTAGAATAAACACATCATCACTCTAGAATTTATAATTAAAAAAGAGTTTTTTCCCATTACGTTTTTTTTTTTTTTTCTAAAAATTTAAAATTCGGGAATTTATGCCTGAGTCAAATTTTCTGATTTTGATAGATTATATCATCACTTGTAGATCTTACAAAACAATGATATTATGTTTAGGTTAATAATATCTCAAAATCCTATATCCGGGAGATATTTTGCCAAATGCCAAACAATTTTGTAGAAGTCGTTTTTTGAAATATTTCATGCTCAAATCATTGAAACGACTGAAATGTCTGAGATTATCAATTTCTCAGATCATCAATTTAGATAACATGCGTAAAAATATCGTCAAAATTGTGCCTGATTTGTGGTAATATCTTGAGTCTGTCATTTGCAAAATGAGAAAATGGATCGTAATGTTTTTTGATGAAATAAATGTTATTGATATGAGATCACATTTTTGTAGAATAAACACACTATCACTGTAGAATTTATAATTAAAAAAGTCTTTTTTTCTTTATTGCCATTTTTTCCGATCTGAATTAATTTTAAATTCTAGAATTTATCCCTCATTCAAATTTTTTAATTTTGATAGATATTGTTATATCATCAGTTGCAGATCTTACACAAATTTGATATCCTATTTAATTTAATGATATCCCAAAATCCTATATTCTGGAGATATTTTTCCAAATGCCAAAAATTTATAAAAAGTCGTTTTTTGAAATATTTAAAACTCAAATCATTGAAATGACTGAAATGTATCAGATCATCAATAAATCAATAAAAATATCGTCAAAATTGTGCTTGATTTGTGATAATATCGTAAGTGCTTCATTTGCAAATTGAGAAAAATCGATCGTAACGGTTTTTTGATGATATATTTCCTGATATAAATCTTATCGATATGAGATCATATTTTTGTAGAATAAACACATCGTCACTGTGGAATTTATAATTAAAAAATACTTGAAACCCAAATCATTGAAACGACTGAAATGTCTCAGATCATCAGTTCAGATCACATGCGTAAAAATATCGGCAAAATTGCGCCCGATTTGTGGTAATATCGTGAGTATTTCATTTGGAAATTGAGAAAAATCGATTGATTGATGATATACTCGTATTTGCTAATATAAATCTTATCGCTATGAGATCATATTTTTGTAGAATAAACACATCATCACTCTAGAATTTATAACTAAAAGTGTTTTTCCCATTACGTTTTTTTTTTTTATCTAAAAATTTAAAATTCGGGAATTTATGCTTGAGTCAAATTTTCTGATTTTGATAGATTATATCATCAGTTGTAGATCGTACAAAAATATGATATTATCTTTAGGTCAATAACATCTCAAAATCCTATATCCGGGAGATATTTTGCCAAATGCCAAACAATTTTGTAGAAGTCGTTTTTTGAAATATTTCAAGCTCAAATCATTGAAACGACTGAAATGTCTGAGATTATCAATTTCTCAGATCATCAATTTCGATAACATGCGTAAAAATATCTTCAAAATTGCGCCTGATTTGTGGTAATATCGTGAGTATTTCATTTGGGAATTGAGAAAAATCGATTTATTGATGATATACTCGTATTTCCTAATATAAATCTTATCGCTATGAGATCATATTTTTGTAGAATAAAATCACATCATCACTCTAGAATTTATAATTAAAACAGTGTTTTTTCCCATTACGTTTTTTTTTATCTAAAAAAAAATATGATATTATCTTTAGGTCAATAACATCTCAAAATCCTATATCCGGGAGATATTTTGCCAAATGCCAAACAATTTTGTAGAAGTCGTTTTTTGAAATATTTCATGCTCAAATCATTGAAACGACTGAAATGTCTGAGATTATCAATTTCTCAGATCATCAATTTAGATAACATGCGTAAAAATATCGTCAAAATTGTGCCTGATTTGTGGTAATATCTTGAGTCTGTCATTTGCAAAATGAGAAAATGGATCGTAATGTTTTTTGATGAAATAAATGTTATTGATATGAGATCACATTTTTGTAGAATAAACACACTATCACTGTAGAATTTATAATTAAAACAGTCTTTTTTTCTTCATTGCGATTTTTTCCGATCTAAATTAATTTTAAATTCTAGAATTTATCCCTCAGTCAAATTTTCCAATTTTGATAGATATTGTTATATCATCAGTTGCAGATCTTACACAAATTTGATATCCTATTTAATTTAATAATATCCCAAAATCCTATATCCCGGAGATATTTTTCCAAATGCCAAAAAATTTATAAGAAGTCGTTTTTGAAATATTTGAAACTCAAATCATTAAAATGACTGAAATGTATCAGATCATCAATAAATCAATAAAAATATTGTCAAAATTGTGTCTGATTTGTGATAATATCGTAAGTGTTTCAGTTGCAAATTGAGAAAAATCGATCGTAACGGTTTTTTGATGATATATTTCCTGATATAAATCTTATCGATATGAGATCATATTTTTGTAGAATAAACACATCATCACTCTAGAATTTATAACTAAAAAAGTCTTTTTCCCATTACGTTTTTTTTAATCTAAAAATTAAAAATTCGGGAATTTATGCCTGAGTCAAATTTTCTGATTTTGATAGATTATATCATCAGTTGTGGATCTTACAAAAATATGATATTATGTTTAGTTTAATAATATCTCAAAATCTGTAACCTACTTACAGGATTTCAAATAAATGCTACTGTATTGTTACCTCACGAAGTGGGTTTCAACCCGAGCCCAATAAAACTACGTTTACGACAAATTATATTATTAAAGGTATTACATACGATAAGCCAATCACTGTTAAAATATGTGGGAGGGCACCTCTTCTCTCTCAGCGTAGGCGGCGGAGGCTCCTGACTCTTCCTTCGGTTCTCAGGTCCCGTCTCTTCCCGAAAATCTTCCTTGAAAAGCCCCTGAACTTGATTCTCTTCCTCCCGAGCTCCTCCACTCGCTCCTGCCCCGCTATCTCTCTCGTTCTTATCTCCCTTTTTCTCCCCGTTTTTTCCCGTAGCTCACACCAACACTACGCGTGATAGATGCGCCACCACTTCGAATGCAAATCAATTCAAAATTAAATAAAAATCCGTTACAAATCCTATATCCGGGAGATATTTTGCCAAATGCCAAACAATTTTGTAGAAGTCGTTTTTTGAAATATTTCAAGCTCAAATCATTGAAACGATTGAAATGTCTGAGATTGCCAATTTCTCAGATCATCAATTTAGATAACATGTGTAAAAATATCGTCAAAATTGTGCCTGATTTGTGGTAATATCTTGAGTATGACATTTGCAAAATGAGAAAAATGGATCGTAATATTTTTTGATGATATAAATGTTACTGATATGAGATCATATTTTTGTAGAGTAAACAAACTGTTACTGTAGAATTTATAATTAAATAAGTCTTTTTTTCTTCATTGCGATTTTTTTCGATCTAAAATAATTTTAAATTCTAGAATTTATCCCTCAGTCAAATTTTCTAATTTTGATAGATATTGTTATATCATCAGTTGCAGATCTTACACAAATTTGATATCCTATTTAATTTAATAATATCCCAAAATCCTATATCCCGGAGATAATTTTCCAAATGCCAAAAAATTTATAAGAAGTCGTTTTTTGAAATATTTGAAAATCAAATCATTAAAATGACTGAAATGTATCAGATCATCAATAAATCAATAAAAACATCGTCAAAATTGTGCTTGATTTGTGATAATATCGTAAGTGCTTCATTTGCAAATTGAGAAAAATCGATCGTAACGGTTTTTTGATGATATATTTCCTGATATAAATCTTATCGATATGAGATCATATTTTTGTAGAATAAACACATCGTCATTGTAGAATTTATAATTAAAAAATACTTGACACTCAAATCATTGAAACAACTGAAATGTCTCAGATCATCAGTTCAGATCACATGCGTAAAAATATCGTCAAAATTGCGCCTGATTTGTGGTAATATCGTGAGTATTTCATTTGGAAATTGAGAAAAATCGATTGATTGATGATACACTCGTATTTCCTAATATAAATCTTATCGCTATGAGATCATATTTTTGTAGAATAGACACACCATCAGTCTAGAATTTATAATTAAAAAAAAATCCTATATCCGGGAGATATTTTGCCAAATGCCAAACAATTTGAGATTATCAATTTCTCAGATCATCAATTTAGATAACATGCTTAAAAATATTATCAAAATTGTGCCTGATTTGTGGTAATATCTTGTGCAAAATGAGAAAAATGGATCGTAATGTTTTTTGATGATATAAATGTTATTGATATGAGATCATATTTTTGTAGAATAAACACACTATCACTGTAGAATTTATAATTAAAAAAGTCTTTTTTTCTTCATTGCGATTTTTTTCGATCTAAATTAATTTTAAATTCTAGAATTTATCCCTCAGTCAAATTTTCTAATTTTGATAGATATTGTTATATCATCAGTTGTAGATCTTACACAAATATGATATTGTGTTTAATTTAATATTATCTCAGACTCCTATATCCGGGAGATATTTTGCCACATACCAAAAAATTTAGTCATTAATTAAAATATTTTGAAATGTCTCATATCATCAATTTAGACCACATACGTAAAAATATCGTCAAATTTGTTCCCGATTTGTGTTAATATCGTTAGCGTTTCATTAGCAAATGGAGGAAAATCGATTATATCTAAAGTTTTTTGATGATATATTTCCTAAAATAGATCTTATCGATATGAGATCATATTTTCGTAGAAAATCACAGTATAATTTACACTTTGATAAAACGTGTTTTTTTTATTATGTTAGTTTCCGATGTAAATGAATTTTTCCCTCACTCAGATTTTCAGATTTAGATAGATATTGTTATATCATCAATGACAGATCTTACACAAATATGATATCATTTATTATTAAAATCGAAGTTCTTAACTACTCTGGTTACTTAACTCAACTGACCAAACCTCGCTGCACCGCGCCAGTACCTAGGGTTAAAAACCGGTACCGCCGTACCACCCCACTCCAGAACCCAATAACCCACATTAAACCCACGTAAACAGAGTGAAACCATCTCCAAACATCTCGCTAATTCAACCTCTGCACTTTGTTTTTGTGCAAGCACAAGCACCTGTCGACCATCAAGTACTAACCTATAAAATGGGTCACGGTTCGCACCCATTAAAAATGGCAACAATAGCCGCATGCGTTTGCACAAAGCTACTTTCGTTCATACTTCTTTTTACGAAAGAGAAAATCAAGAATCTGGAACAGTCATCTTAATTGCGCGCACGCAAGTACTACCAGTACCGAGATTATTAGATGTTATTGGAAGTGCTTTTTCGCGTGCGTCCATCCGGCACACTTAGTTCTATTTCGCTTTGTTTTGTTCGCAGGATGCCAGTTCTATCCGCCCGGAGAGTACCTCAGGTTCGTGCGAGTACCGGAGAATTTGAGGGTCGGCGAGGAGGTGCTGAAGGTGGAGGTGCATCCGAGGAATAACTTGAGCTTGAGGCCCGTAGATAAGGTACGGATGAGGTACTGTTGCGGTGGTACCACCACAGGTTTCGTTCGTTTACGTTACGAAACAAGTGCAGCGTGCGGTACTACCATGAAATTTCAATTTAGCGGTTTGATTTACCTTACTTTAACTTGGTGATGTATTATAAAAGAAAAGTTGTGTGTGTGGTGGTCATGGTACTGCCACAATATCGGGTAGTACTGAGGGTAAAAAATCCGTTTATGATTTATTCGCTTTTGTTTCAAGATGAAGGTAAAAGAAATAGTGTTTATTACTTTGTTCAAGGGTAGTACCGGTAGTATTGCGAAATTTCGTTTCATGTTGCGTTATGAAATGAGAATAGCGTGTGTGGTACTTGTTGTCGACTTGATGTTTGTTACTTGCCACAACTGTTGGTACTTCAGGTACCACCTCCAAAATGTAGTACCGGTAGTACCTCTATGAAATTTTGTTTTAAGATCTCGGATTGCACTATAAAGTGGTACCACCACAATGTAGGTACTCTTCGATTTAACGATTTGTTTTGCATTCTATTCAGGATGAAGATGTCCATTACTTCACCTACCGAGATCTTAATCGGACGACCGTTTCCCTTCTCCTTGCGCGTTCCCTGGAGGACCTTGTAGATGCCGATAATCCGAGGAACGTTCTGAAATTCAAAGTGTCTTGCGATCACGATGATGGAGAGGATATTGTAAGTGTTGGCAAACAGATTACAGGAGCCGAGTTAATTGAAGCTGGGTGTAGTAGACCGGAATGAATAAGTACTTTTAGCAATCATCTCATTTTTTGTGAGGAGAAAATGTGCTCAAGGATGTTGGGTACTAAACAGTACCACAAGAAATAAAAGAGTAGTACTCGCGTTTTGTACGTACTTACGTTTACGCAAATGCATTTTCTTCCGCACAGAGCGGAAAATTTTCCAATTACTGCAGTACCAGCGGTACTACTTGAAATGCAACGAACGTGCTACGGATATTTACACTGTTATTACCAATAATGAAGTCTTCCTTGTCCGTTGCATTTAAACGAGCGATAAAACCAAAACTGGTCCTCGCGGATTCGTTTTTAGTACCTGAGTTCGTAGTACTTTCTACGTTGTTGTAAATATTCAACTGAAATTGATTGATTAGGCTTGAATTTATTAACGTTGACCAGTGGCATCTTAATATGTACGGACAGTACCGTTTCAAAGCCGTGTTTCAATAAAATGATCGTTTTGACGTATTACAGGAATCCTGTCGTGTTCGCTCAAGCAGTACTTTGTTCTGCGCGGTAGTACCGACAAAAATTGTGTAATTTAATCGGAATGGTGGTTTTTGGAGCGCCTTAGCATCTTCGAGGAAGTGGAATTGACACTGTCGAGATTTATCGCGCTGGTACTATGGCAGTACCGATTAGGTACGGGAGAAGATATTCACAGTTAGGAGCGTAGGTGCTATAATTTATAATTTTGTGAAAAATATTAACGGATTTTTAATTTTTATTCGTAGGAGTGTCAATGGGAAGTGGTACCGCGGTACTGATAGTCGTATCTTGTTTCTAGCTCGTAATTCATAACGTGAGGATTTCAGGAATTTATGTCGTTGCTTGTAAGTAATAATTTGGCCGTTAATTTTTGAGATGGACGCAGGAATTTGGCGGTACTGGTAGTACCGCTCGATAAATGTGTGTAAATGAATTTTTGCTGCCGGTTTCGGGTACCATTGGAGACATTGAGGAACAAAATAGACAAATTTCTCAATAGTCAGTTATAGTTACGTGATAGTTAAATTTAGTTTAGCTGTTATCGGAAACGGAAAAGTGCAAATAAAAGTGATGACACGCTCTAGGAAAAAATGTCGGCCAGCAATTATAGTTAGACTCAGACCTTGAAATCTCACAACAACATCCTTAATGCACATTTAATGGCCTGTAGCGGATAAAGTTTCCTCTTTTATGAGGAGATCTCGTGCATCTTTCTTCTCGTCAACAAAGAAGCACGAAGACTTGACCACAAGCACGCGTACAATGCTCATGTTGCCTCTGGTTCGGCCAGCTGGGATAATATTATAAATTCTTTATGAGATGATTGCAGGATGCGGATTAATGTTTCTTTTGTATGCAGATTACGTCCTCTTTGTCGGTTACGGTGTACGTGGAGGACGTCAACGACCATGCGCCCGTTTTCGTCGGGTCGCCCTATCACGTGACGGTGGACGAACTCACCCCTGTCGGTAAGCGATTTTTTTTTTGGAATTTGATGATCTGAAAATTTTGAGATATTGAAGATCATCAAATCTTAACGATTTAATGTTTCCTGATTCTTGGAGCGGTTTTGATTTGATTAGTTGTTGTAAGGACCGATACTAATTTCTAAAAAATTCAAGATTTTAAGACATTCGAGTTTGAAGATATTAACTTTCGTAGTTTAAAAAAATGTGGCTGTTATGTGTTTTCGTGGTAAAGATCTGTCAGCTACATTGTTGTGACATAAACTATGATTATCAAAATTTAGGATCTTCAAAATATTTTTGGAAGTTGTTGATGTCAAAATTTAAAGATATCAAACATCAGCAAGGTCCAAAGCTTTATTTAATGTTTGCTGATTTTGATATATTAACTTTTGTAGTTTAAATAATATTATTTAATTTAAAGATCTTACAAATTTTAAGATATCTAAAGATCATCAAATTCAACATTTTGAAGAGATTAAATTAGGGAAACTCAGCATCACCTTTAACTTTTTCCAGGTTTGACCATATTCCGCGGAATCCGCGCTCTTGACCGCGACAAACCTAACACGCCCAACTCGGACGTCCAGTATACCATCATCTCCGGTAACGAGCGCGGCAAGTTCTCCTTGGACAGCACCCATCAAGCCTTCCTCGTCCTCAAAAGACCATTGGACTTTGACACAGGCGACCGCGAGTTTCTCCTCACCATTTCTGCGTCGGTACGTACACAACATAACCCAAACGAGAAACTCGCAACTTCGAACCGACCAATCGGGGCCGAGTATTCCGTAAATGTTAGCTTTCATCCGGAACTGGATCTTAGTTTTCACGAAGCGATCAAAATCGGTCGCGAACGACGAAACTAACAACAAAAACTCGATGCGTACACGGCATAATCCAAACAGGTGTGAAACCGAATTACACAAATGGGTTTTTTCGTGGTCGCGGTCCAGCGGGCGCTTTAGGCGATGTCCTTGTAAAAAAAGATTTTCCCAGAAGAACTTTTCTTGCGGAACGATTGACGCAGCGACTTTGTAGAAATGTAGAAAGTGCGGAGTGTTAAAAATGCATGTTTTAATTAAGTGAACGTAATTAGAATTGCGTAAGGATTTAAATGCTGGAATGGCGTTCGTTGGGACGAAAGTAAATAGGAGCAATTATGTGTTTTATGAAAGTGGAAAAGATACTATGCTGCGGGAATAATTACCGTAGTTGCGAGGAATGAATTGGATGGAGTTTGAGCGAGGTGTCGAGAAGAGTCGTCATCACGCTTTCTAGAGATTTTTATGGAAAAAACTGAGCGAGAATTTGCTTTTTCAGGACCGTGGTTTGCCGCCGAGGAGCACCAACACGACCGTGCGAATTTCGGTCAGCGATAATGATGATCTTAGTCCGAAATTTACGAAGGGGGTGTACAGGACGAGGATTAACGAGTTCTATCCCGTTACGGTGAGTTCTAACATTTATAATCTGCAGAAATTTAAATAAACGAAAGATCTTAAATTTTGAAGATATTTAATATCACTTTGAACGTTTATGTCGTCAAAAGCTTTGTAGATAGCGGATATGAATTTTAACAATTTCAAAATTACGGCGTTTGAAGTTTAAAGATATCAAATATCATCATCCAGTTTGTTGAAAGGCAGATCATCAAGGTATAAGATATCAATATCTAATTTTGTTGTGTTGTTATTTCTCACTCTGTTGCATTCGTTTTTAAAGATGTTATTTTAAAACTATCAAATTTAGAGTGTTTAAAGTAAAAAAGTTTATTGCAATTTTATGATAATCGTGATCGTGAGATTAGAAAGCGAAAGATCTTAAACTTTGAAGATATTAAATATCTCTTTAAAAAGTTTATCTCGTTTAAAACTTTGTAGAGAGCGGATATGAATTTTAATAATTTCAAAAACACTTCATTTGAAGTTTGAAGATATCAAATATCATCCTCTGGTTTTTTAAAGGCAGATCATCAAGGGATAAGATATCAATATGTAACAAGTTTTATTATTATTTCTCATTCTGTTGCATTCGTTTCCAGGAGATTTACAAATTTTGTAATTTTTACAGTTTCGATGATGACATGGATCTTCAAAATTTTTTAAAATATAGATATCACAACTTAAACAAAAACTGCTTTTTAGTAAAATTAGATATATTATTTGTCATTATTTTTTCTATATTTTTGTGATTTTTACAGTCTCGAAATGAGAAATCGAACGATCTCAAAATTTAAAGATATTAAATATCACTTTAAAAACATAATTTTTGTTATAAATTTTGTACACAGACGCTGCGATTGTTAAAACTTTCAAATTTAGACTGTTTGAACTAAAAAAGTTAAACTCTAAAGAGATATTGAATATCACTTTAAAAAATTTATGCCGTTTAAAAATTTGTAGATGGCAGAGATTAACTTCAACAATTTAAAAATTATGATTTAAAAAAAAATGTTTTTATTAATAAAATCGGAGATCTTCTTTATTATTATTTTTTCTATATTTTTGTGGTTTTTACGGTCACGAGATTAGAAATCGAAGGAACTCAAAATTTAAAGATATTAAATATCAGTTTAAAAACTTACTTTTTATTATAAAATTTTGTAAATAGACAACGTGAATTTTAAAGGTTTCAAATTTAGAGTGTTTGACGTAAAAAAAGTTTAGTGACATTTTATGATAATTGCGATCGTGAGATTAGAAAGCGTAAGATCTTAAACTTTGAAGATATTAAATATCACTTTAAAAAGTTTATCTCGTTTAAAACTTTGTAGAGAGCGGAGATGAATTTTAATAATTTCAAAATTTTTTCGTACGAAGTTTGATGATATCAAATATCTTGCAGTATTTTACATGCCAGATCATCAAGGGATAAGATATCAATATGTAACAAATTTTAATATTATTGGCCATACTGTTGTATCCGTTTTCGGGAGATTTACAAATTTTGTAATGATTAGAAATCGAAGAATCTCAAAATTTAAAGATATTGAAGATGACTTCCATAAAAACTGATTTCTTATTATAAATTTTGTAGATAGATGACATGGATTTTCAAACTTTGAAATCTAAGCGCTTGAAGTAAAAAAGTTAAATGAAATTTTATGATAATTGTGATCGTGAGATTAGAAAGCGTAAGATCTTAAACTCTACAGATATTAAATATCACTTTAAAACGTTTATCTCGTTTAAAACTTTGTAGATAGCGGATATGAATTTCAATAATTTCAAAAACACTTCATTTGAAGTTTGAAGATATTAAATATCATCCTCTCATTTTTTAAATGCAGATCATCAAGGGATAAGATATCAATATGTAACAAGTTTTATTATTATTTCTCATACTGTTGCATTCGTTTCCGGGAGATTTACAAATTTTGTAATTTTTACAATTTCGATGATGAAATGGATCTTCAAAATTTTTTAAAATATAGATATCACAACTTAAAACAAAAACTGCTTTTTAGTAAAATTAGATATATTATTTGTCAATATTTTTTCTATATTTTTGTGATTTTTACAGTCACGAAATGAGAAATCGAACGATCTCAAAATTTAAAGATATTAAATATCAGTTTAAAAACATATTTTTTGTTATAAATTTTGTACATAGACGCTACGATTTTTAAAACTTTCAAATTTAGACTGTTTGAACTAAAAAGTTTAATGAAATTTTATGATAATTGTGATTGTGGGATTACAAAGCGAAAGATCTTAAACTTTGATGATATTAAATATCACTTGAAAACGTTTATGTCGTTTAAAACTGTGTAGGTAGCGGATATGAATTTTAATGATTTCAAAATTTTTTCGTATGAAGTTTGATGATATTAAATATCTTGCCGTATTTTATATGCCAGATCATCAAGGGATAAGATATCAATATGTAACAAGTTTTATTATCAGTTCTCATACTGTTGTATCCGTTTTCGGGAGATTTACAAATTTTGTAATGATTAGAAATCGAAATATCTCAAAATTTAAAAATATTGAAGATCACTTCCATAAAAACTTATTTCTTATTATAAATTTTGTAGATAGTTGACATGAATTTTCAAACTTTGAATTCTAAGCGCTTGAAGTAAAAAAGATAATTGTGATCGTGAGATTAGAAATCGTAAGATCTTAAACTTTGAAGATATCAAACATTACTTTAAAAAGTTTATGCCGTTTGAAAATTTGTAGATGGTAGACATCAATTTCAATAATTTAAAAATTACGTCGTTTGAAGTTTGAAGATATCAAATATCATCTTCTAGTTTTTTAAATGCAGATCATCAAGAGATATGTAACATTTTTTTTTATTTCTCATGATGGTGCATTCGTTTTTGGGAGAATTACAAATTTTGTAATAACTAGAATTTAGTAGAAAAAATGAATCTTCAAGTTTTAAAATATAGATATCACGATTTAAAAAAAAAACTGTTTTATTAATAAAATTAGAGATGGTATTTATCATTATTTTTTGTATATTTTTACGGTCACGAGATTAAAAATCGAAGGATCTCAAAATTTAAAGATATTAAATATCAGTTTAAAAACTCACTTTTCTATAAATTTTGTGGAGACATGACGTGAATTTTAAAGCTTTCAAATTTAGAGTGTTTTAAGTAAAAGTGTTTAGTGATATATTATGATAATTGCGATCGTGAGATTAGAAAGCGTAAGATCTTAAATTTTGAGGATTATTAAATATCACTTTAAAAAGTTTATGCCGTTTATAAATTTGTAGATGGCAGACATGAATTTCAGCAATTTAAAAATTACGTCCTTCGAAGTTTGAAGATATCAAATATCATTTTCCAGTTTTTTAAATGCAGATCAACAAGGGATAAGATATCAATATGTAACAATTTTTTTTATTTCTCATGGTGGTGCATTCGTTTTTGGGAGAATTACCAATTTTGTAATAACTACAATTTAGTAGAAAAAATGAGTCTTCAAATTTTAAAATATAGATATCACGATTTAAAAAAAACTGTATTATTAGTAAAATTAGAGGTGGTATTTATCATTATTTTTTGTATATTTTTGTGGTTTTTACGGTCACGAAATTAGAAATCGAAGGATATAAAAATTTGAAGATATTAAACATCAGTTTAAAAACTTACTTTTTATTATAAATTTTGTAGATAAACCACGTGAATTTTCAAGCTTTTAAATTTAGAGTGTTTGAAGTAAAAATTTTAATGACATTTTATGATGATTTTGATCATGAGATTAGAAAGTGGAAGATATTAAACTTTGAAGATATTTATTATCATTTTAAAAAGTGCATGCCGCTTAAAAATTTGTAGATGGCAGACATGAATTTCAACAATTTAAAAATTACGTCGCTTGAAGTTTGAAGATAGCAAATATCATCTTCCAGTTTTTTAAATGCAGATCATCAAGGGATAAGATATCAATATGTAACAAGTTCTGTTGTTATTTCTCTTAGTGGTACATTCGTTTTTGTAAATTTACGAATTTTGTAATAACTACAATTTAGTAGAAAAAAAATGGGTTTTCAAATTTTAAAATATAGATAGCACGATTTAAAAAAAATGTTTTTTTTTAGTGAAATTAGAGATCTTATTCATCATTATTTTTTCTATCTATGTTTTTGTTGTTTTTACGGTCACGAGATTAGAAATCGAAGGATCTCAAAATTTAAAGATATTAAATATCATTTAAAAACTTACTTTTAAACTATGAAGATATTAAATATCACTTTAAAAAGTTTATGCCGTTTGAAATTTTGTAGATGGCAGACATGTATTTAAATAATTTAAAAATTACATCGTTTGAAGTTTGAAGATATCAAATATCATCTTCCAGTTTTCTTAAATGCAGATCATCAAGGGATAAGATATGAATATATAATAATTTTTGTTGTTATTTCTCTTAGTGGTGCACTCGTTTTTGGGAGATTTACAAATTTTGTAATAACTACAATTTGGTAGAAAAAATAGATTTTCAAATTTTAAAATATAGATATTATGATTAAAAAAAAAACTGTTTTTATTAATAAAATCAGAGATCTTATTTATTATTACTTTTTTTTATTTTTGTAGTTTTTACGGTCACGAGATTAGAAATCGAAGGATCTCAAAACTTAAAGATATGTAATATCAGTGTAAAAACTTACTTTTTATTATAAAATTTTTTAACTAAACGACGTAAATTTTAAAGTTTTCAGATTTAGTGTTTGAAATAAAAAAAGTTTACTGACATTTTATGATAATTGCGACCGTGAGATTAGAAAGCGTAATATCTTAAACTTTGAAGATATTAAATATCGCTTTACAAAGTTTGTCGTTTAAAAATTTGTACATGGCAGACATGAATTTCAAAGATTTAAAAATTACGTCGTTTGAAGTTTGAAGATATCAAAAATCATCTTCCAGTTTTTTTAAATGAAGATCATGACGGAATAAGATATCAATATATTGTTTATCGTTATTTTGTCTATATTTTGTAGTTTTTACGACCACCAGATTAGATTAAAGACGCTTTTTACAAATTTTGTAGGTAGGTGATAAAAATTTCAAAATCGGATGTTTGAAGATATCAAATATCATCATATTTAACTGAAATTTTTGACTTTTAAGGTTGAAAATGAATCAGATTTCGTTCGCTTTTTAGCATTCTGTTCCTCATTTTACCCATTCATTTATTACTTGTTTGTTTTCTTAATTAACGTTACGTAACTGTAATGGATATCTCACGCCATAACGCACCTTTCTACTCGCGTTATCATATTTTAATATTAATAAATCGCATAACTGAGCTACTTGTACTTTCGTACAATTAATATTAATGATGAATGCCCAAACAATGCTAATTATTGCGTTCCCATGTTTCCGAAAAATGGATTAAAAGAAACAGTTAGCTAGGTAATTTTAATTTAATTGGCATTTTTCTCATCTTGCGTCGGAAATATCAAACTGTACTTATGTATTGTTAAAGTAGTACCTGTATCTAGTACGAGATGGAAAAAACCACACCAAGCCACACTCGCTGCGGTTTCTTCCATCCGAGAAGTACTCTCACGGCACACAATAAAACATGAAACTAATAAATCGACAATTATTATTTATGACAATCTCGATACTGATACAGTATCAAGAGTACGTGTACGAAAGTACCGATTACTATTTTCCATTAACTTTACTATAGCAATTACGTACGATTTATAACTTCCGCCTGAAATCTCGGTTTTCTATTACACACAACATTAACCCCATACAGACGAACCCACTCATTAGTACCCAAAACCGTTCTAATTTTTACAAGCACACTTTCACTGCTCTATCAATCTCCGTAACACCAGGAAGACAGTACCAAATGCCGCAGTACCGCCCTTTAAATTTCTCGTACCCATAAACCCCGACGACCTTCGCCCTACTCACTCCACTAACCGTTCACTCACTTACGATTACGCCAATCATCCCAGCAGTACCGGAAGCAGTACCCATAAATTACCCACTGTTACAATTACCACTACACCTTGCGCCATAAATCAAAACCCGCTCGCGTAAGGTCACAGTACCGAATCCAAACTGTTCATCTAGATAATTGCTCGCGCTCCATATGGTACTCCGGTACTCAATGCATACTGTCCCCAGGGCGAGAGAATCCACAAGCTGCTGACCTTCGACCCCCCGATCCACGCCTTCGATCAAGACGTCGCCATCGATGCCCCCATACGGTACGACATCATCGCAGGTACGACCAAGTACCGTCGAAAATTGCGCGCGTTAATAGCCCGTTCTAGGTAATGAGCGTCACATCTTTTCGCTGGATCACGTCAACGGCTCGCTGTTCCTCGAACGCGAGATTGACCTCGACGCCGAAAGGTCCTTACCCGGAAACACTTTCGTCTTGCAAATTCAGGCCTCGCAGGTTGACAATCCGGTGAAGACGGGCGTGGCGAGAGTGGAAGTGGAGATAATGGACCTGAATGATAACCTGCCGGAATTCGAGGTGGACTTTTACAATATAAGCATCGTGGAGAATCTTCCGAATGGGTTCAGCGTGCTGCAGATCATCGCCGTGGACCAGGACCAGGGGGACAACGCGGAGTTCTCGTATCAGTTGGAGGACAACAGTGGGGCGTTCACGCTGGACGCGCGGACCGGCTGGCTGACGGTAAAAAATTCCGGGCTCGCGGAGCGAGCTACACGAGCTGTATTGTTTACGACTGTGGTGGTTTAGGTTAGGGACCAGAGCGTGTTGGACCGGGAGAAACGATCAACCCTCACCATGAGGGTCTACGCAAAAGAGAAAGTACCAAGCGTCGTTACGGACAAACTAGGAGCATCTGCAGTCACCATCGAAATAACATTGTTGGATGCCAACGATAACAACCCGACTTTCATCCCTAATAACCTGTACAACTACGTGACCAACAACGGCCTTAAAGTGGGTGATCTTGTTGGCCAAATCCATGCCATCGATCCCGACCTGGACCGAAACGGCATGGTGGTGTACTCCATCCAGAAAGCCCCAAATAACTCAGTCCCTTTCAAAATCGACCCCAAAACCGGGAAAATCAGTGTCAATCAGGAGCACGTTCCCCCAGGAAGACACCTTTTGTTCGTGGAAGCGTCCGACCAACCGTTGAATCCGAGCGAGAGAAGGTCTGCCTTAGCGGTGGTGTCCATCGAGATCCAGACCCAACCAGGCAGAGGTACCAACAAAGGTGTGCCCGACTTCGTGGGTGCCCCGTACGAATTTTGGGTCGGCGGCAATGTCGACATCGGTACCAGCGTAGGTCAAATCCGCATCACCGACGTCCCTGATCGTCGTACCATCGTCTACGACCTGCTCCACAGCTACCACGAAGGAGGTAAGTCGTCACTTCCTACACCACTGTCACCTACTCAAACTTTCCAGTACCCTTCGCCGTGGAGGAGCGCTCAGGTACCATCACCGTGGTCGACGACCTCGACAACTACGATCGTCAGAACTACGACTTCGAGGCAGTGGTGACCAATGAACGAGATATGTCGCTAGTGACCAACGTCACTATTCATGTCGTCGACCCCAAAGACGAGAAGACCATCCTCATGCGGACCGCCACCACCCCGATCGAGTTCCACGTCCGCGAGAACAAGGGCAACCTTCTGATTGGTCGGTTGGGTTTCCAGAACGCCTCCTCCTCGGCGCTTGTCTTCTCGATAGCCAATCAAAAGGACGTGACCGAGCACATTGCGATCACCTCGGATGGTAGTCTGTACACTGTCAAGCCGCTGGACCGCGAGACAAGGGATGTCTACAGGCTGACGGTACTCGCTGAATACAACAAAGGTAAAAAAAAACCGAATTATGTGCTATATCGCGCGAAAACGCTGATTCCTGACGGGTTTTCGTTCACTATATGGGTCCTTCCGGGTCAACGGGCCTCAATCGTCGACTGTGACCGCTAAAGCGTCTAAAACAACCAAGATAGTTAGTTTCCGGGCGCGTCAAAACGTTAAAATTCAAATCATTCTAGATTCACGAGGTTGCTCCAAACGTGTATTTTCCCGCCTTCTCTATCATATTTGGTAAGGCTCTAAATAAGAAAACCAGTTTCATATACCTTCGCGACCCGAGGGACACACTTGTATCTCCCGAACGAGCTGATTCCTGCCAAATTTTCTTTAATTTTTAGGGTCCTTAAGGATCAAAGGACCTAAATCACCTAATGCGCCCTCTAAAGCGTCTAATACAAACAAAATAGTTAGTTTCCGGACGCGTCAAAATCCGAAAATTCAAATTGTTCGAGATTTGGGAGGATGTTCCAAGCGTGTATGTTTTCGCCCTCTTTTTCATATCCGAAAAACCGGATTCGTGTATATTCGGAACCCGGGATACCCTTGTATCTCTCGAACGCACTGATTCCTGTGGGATTTTCTTTCACTTTTAGGGTCCTTCATGGTCAAAGGTACTGAATCGTCGAGTGCATCTTCTAAAGCGTCTAATACAATGAGGCTCGTTATTTTCCGGACGCGCCAGAACCCAAAAATTTAACATTTCGAGACTCGGGGGGATATTTCTTATCTTTATTACCTCTTTTCGTATCTGGCAGGGCTCCAAGCCCAAAATCCAGATTCATGTAGGTTTGGGACTTTTGGGACATATCTGCATCTCCTGAACCGGCTGATTTCTGTCAGGTTTTCTATCAGTTTTAGGGTCCTTCAGGGTCTAAGGGCCTAAATCATCGGGTGTGTCCCCTAAAGCGTCTAATACAACCAAGGTAGTTAGTTTCCAGACGCGTCAAAAACCACAACATTCAAATTATTCGAGATTTAGAAGGATGTTCCAAACATGTATCTTCTCTCCTTCTCTTTCATATCCGAAAGACCTGCAAGCCGAAAAACTAAATACATCTACCTTCAGGACCCAAGGGACACCCTTGTATCACTCGAACGCACTGATTCCTACGGGATTTTCTTTCACTTTTAGGGTTCTTCATGGTCAAAGGTATTAAATTGTTGAGTGCACACTCTAAAGCGCCTAATACAACCAAGCCAGTTGGTTTCCGGACGCGCCAAAATCTTCTAAGACTCGGGGGATATTTCCAAGGTGTATCTTCTCTTTGTATTAGGAAGGCTCCCAAGCCGAAAACCCAGATTCAGGTACCTTCGAGACCTTAGAGACATACCTATATCTCCCGAACGAGCTGATTCCTACTAGGCTTTCTATCACTTTTTGGGTTCTTGAGGGTCTAAGGTCCTAACTCGTCAGGTGTGTCCCATAAAACGTCTAATATATCTTCTGATCTCTCTTTCGTATCCGGAAGGCCGCCAAGCCGAAAACCAAGATTTATGTACCTTCGGAACCCCCTGGTATCTTGTGAACGTGCTGCTTTTCTTTCACTTTTAGGGATCCTTCTGAGTCAAAGGGTCTAAATCATCGGGTGTACCCTCTAAAGCGTCTAATCCAACCAAGGTAGTTGGTTTCCAGACGCGTCAAAATCACAAAATACAAATTATTCGGAACTTGGGGGGATGTTCTCAGTGTATATCATTCCGCCTTATCTTTTATATCCGGAGGGCCTCCAAGCCGAAAAACCACATTCGTGTATATTCGGAACCCGAGATACCCTTGTATCTCTCGAACGCACTGATTCCTGTGGGATTTTCTTTCACTTTTAGGGTCCTTCATGGTCAAAGGTACTGAATCGTCGAATGCATCTTCTAAAGCGTCTAATACAATGAGGCTCGTTATTTTTCGGACGCGCCAGAATCCAAAAATTTAACATTTCGAGACTTGGGGGATATTTCTTGTCTTTATTACCTCTTTTCGTATCTGGCAGGGCTCCAAGCCCAAAATCCAGATTCATGTAAGTTTGGGACTTTTGGGACATATCTGCATCTCCTGAACCGGCTGATTTCTGTCAGGTTTTCTATCAGTTTTAGGGTCCTTCAGGGTCTAAGGGCCTAAATCATCGGGTGTGTCCCCTAAAGCGTCTAATACAACCAAGGTAGTTAGTTTCCAGACGCGTCAAAAACCATAAAATTCAAATTATTCGAGATTTAGAAGGATGTTCCAAACATGTATCTTCTCTCCTTCTCTTTCATATCCGAAAGACCTGCAAGCCGAAAAACTAAATTCATCTACCTTCAGGACCCAAGGGACACCCTTGTATCACTCGAACGCACTGATTCCTGTTGGGTTTTCTTTCACTTTTAGGGTCCTTCATGGTCAGAGGTACTGAATCGTCGAGTGCATCTTCTAAAGCGTCTAATACAATGAGGCTCGTTATTTTCCGGACGCGCCAGAACCCAAAAATTTAACGTTGCGAGACTCGGGGGGATATTTCTTGTCTTTATTACCTCTCTTCGTATCTGGCAGGGCTCCAAGCCCAAAATCCAGTTTCATGTAGGTTTGGGACTTTTGGGACATATCTGTATCTCCTGAACCGGCTGATTCCTGTCAGGTTTTCTATCAATTTTAGGGTCCTTCAGGGTCTAAGGGCCTAAATTATCGGGTGTGTCCCCTAAAGCGTCTAATACAACCAAGGTAGTTAGTTTCCAGACGCGTCAAAAACCATAAAATTCAAATTATTCGAGATTTAGAAGGATGTTCCAAACATGTATCTTCTCTCCTTCTCTTTCATATCCGAAAGACCTGCAAGCCGAAAAACTAAATTCATCTACCTTCAGGACCCAAGGGACACCCTTGTATCACTCGAACGCACTGATTCCTACGGGATTTTCTTTCACTTTTAGGGTCCTTCATGGTCAAAGGTACTAAATTGTTGGGTTCACACTCTAAAGCGTCTAATACAACCAAGCCAGTTGGTTTCCGGACGCGCCAAAATCTTCTAAGACTCGGGGGATATTTCCAAGGTGTATCTTCTCTTTGTATTTGGAAGGCTCCCAAGCCGAAAACCCAGATTCAGGTACCTTTGAGACTTTAGAGACATACCTATATCTCCCAAACGAGCTGATTCCTACTAGGCTTTCTATCACTTTTTGGGTTCTTGAGGGTCTAAGGTCCTAACTCGTCGGATGTGTCCCCTAAAACGTCTAATATATCTTCTGATCTCTCTTTCGTATCCGGAAGGCCGCCAAGCCAAAAACCAAGATTTATGTACCTTCGGAACCCCCTGGTATCTTGTGAACGTGCTGCTTTTCTTTCACTTTTAGGGATCCTTCTGAGTCAAAGGGTCTAAATCATCGGGTGTACCCTCTAAAGCGTCTAATCTAACCAAGGTAGTTTGTTTCCAGACGCGTCAAAATCACAAAATCCAAATTATTCGGAACTTGGGGGGATGTTCTCAGTGTATATCATTTCGCCTTATCTTTTATATCCGGAGGGCCTCCAAGCCGAAAAATCAGGTTCGTGTAGCTTTGGAACCCAAGGAACATCTGTATATCTGCCAAACGCGCTGATTCTTGCCAGCTTTTTTTCATTTTTACAATTCTTGAGGGCCAAAGGGCCTAAATTGTCGAGTATTCCCTTTAAAGCGTCTCATACAACCAAGCTAATTGGGTTCCGGACGCACCAAAATCCAAAAATTCAAATTTTTTGGGACGCAGAGGGACATTTCCAAGGTGTATCTTCCTGACTTCTCTTCGTATCTGGAAGACCTTCAAACCGAAAACCTAGATTCATGTACCTTTGGAACCTTATGGACATACCTGTATCTCCCGAACGAGCTGATTCCTATCAGGTTTTTTATCACTTTTAGGGTCCTTGAGGGTCCAAGAGCCTAAATCGTCGGATATGTTCCCTAAAGCGTCTAATGCAACCGTTTACAGACGTGTCAGAAATTCAAATAATTCAAGACTCGAAGGGTGTTTCCAACGTAGATCGTATTAACTTTTTTTTCGTATTGGGAATTGGGAACACCTCCAAGTCGAAAAATCGTGACCTTTCGAGACTCGGGAAGAGGGACCTCTAGCTCGTTAACGCGCTGATTCCTGTCAAATGTTTTTTCACTTTTAAAGTCTTTCAGGGTTAGAGAGCTTAAATAGTCGGGCGCGTTATCTAAAGCGTCTAACGCAACCAGGATAGTCACTCTGTGGGCACGTTAAAACCCGAAAATTGTATCATTCGAAACTGTGATGCTACCGTCCTGAACTCTCTTTCGTATCAAGAAAATACCCCGGACGTGACTTTTCGAGACTCAGGAGGATGCCTCTCTATCTCGCGAACGCGCCGATTCCTCCCGACTTTTTTTTCACTTTTGCACTCCTTCATACTCGAGGTGTCCAAATCGTCACATGCCACCCCTAGAGCGTCTAAAATGGCCGCGTTTTCAGGCCCCGTCTCCGGCACCGGCATCTACCAGGTCACCATCCACGTCGACGACGACAACGACAACAAGCCGACCTTCGAGCGCACGAAATACGAGGGCAAGATTCGCGAGAACTGCGTCTCGGGCACCGAGGTCGACCTGAACTACCTGGTGCACGTGAGCGACAAGGACGCCGGCGCCAACGGCCAGTTCACGGTCACGATCTTCGGCAACGGGAGCGAGAAGTTCCGTCTGGACAGGAACAGCGGCAAGATTTTCTTCACGAGTGCGGACTCCAGGTTGGACCGGGAGGAGACGAGCGTGTTCAATTTGCGGCTGGTGGCGAAGGACAAAGGGGGGTTGTACGATGAGGCGATTTTGGTGATCATGGTGGAGGATGAAAATGATAACGCTCCGGTGTTTATGGAGATGGTGGTGTTCGATAACGTGGAGGTGGTGGAGGTGGATAGGTTGGGGAATCGGATTGGGCATTTCGAGGAGGCGAAGAATGGGACGAAGGGGACGTACGTGTTGAGGACGAAACGGACCAAGACGAAGATGGCGCCGCTTTTTAAACTGAAGGAGGATGCGGGGGTTGGTAGTCCGGTGGTGAAGTTAGTGGCGGAGGATAGGGATTTCGGGGACAACGGGGTAGTTAAGTATGAGATGGTTTCGGAAACTTATATACCGAATGAGTACTCGGCGGAACCTTTCCACTTGACTCAGTACTTCATGGTACATGGTACCAATGGGGAGATTTCGGTTGCAAGAAAACTACCACCGGAGTCAGAATTTCGGTTGAATATCTCCGCGAGTGACAAAGGAGGGTTAAGGGACCACGTTTCGGTCCGACTAGTGATTGAAGATGTCAACGACCATGCTCCTGTTTTTGGAAAGTCGTGGTACAACTTCGACGTGGAAGAATCGTCTTATTCTAACACGATTCTAGGGAGGGTTGAAGCCACAGATTCCGACTTCGGTCCAAACGCCAACATCACCTACCGGATCACCGAAAAAGACAAAAATTTACCGTTCACGGTTTCGCCCCAAGGGGGTGTCTTGGTCATCAATGGTCTCCTGGATCGAGAGACCCAAAACAAGTACACTTTTGTCATTTCCGCCAAAGACAACCCCAGGAGTTCCCCAAGCTTGAGTAGCTTCGTCAACGTCGAAGTCAACATTATAGATGTCAACGACAATCCGCCTGCCTTCTATGGGTACGACGATGTCATTGACAACATCCCCGTTTTTTATGCTACCGCGTCGGAGAACATCCCCGTGGGTACCCCCATCACCAGGATCTTCGCCAACGACTCTGACTATCCTGGTAACGGCAACGGTCTCCTCCTTTTCGATATCCCATACAAGAAAAATGGTCAAAATTTGTTTACCATTGATTCCAAAGAAGGAATAGTTACTACGATCGCGAAATTGGACTATGAAGCCCAAAGTACCCATAATATAACCATCGTGGCGTCGGATTTGGGTTCGCCAAGTCGCACCTCCAGCGCTATTCTTACCATCAACGTAGTTGACGTCCCAGAAGACTTCCAATCAATGGAGCACCCAGTGTTCGCCCATCGTTACTACGAAGTCGAAGTCGAAGAAAACGTCCCAGTACCACTACGGGTACTCACCCTGAACGTCACAGAACCCTACCGAACCCACAAGCTCCGTTTCAGTATAGTCGCTGAAAAAACCAGCGAAGTCCGAAAAATGTTCAGGATTGACCCCAGAAATGGGTCCTTGTTCATCACCGAGAGTCCCGATCGGGAGAAAAAAGCCCTCTACGAGTTAATTATTCGATTGGACCAGTACAAAGTCGGGAGGGACATGACCGTGATGGTGTACCCCGTAACGAGTGAGCGTCTCGGGAATCTGGGTTTGAACGAAGTCAAGGTAATCGTTCGGGTAACCGACGTTAACGACAATGTGCCTAAATTTACCATCACGGGACGACCCATCGTGGCCGCCATTCCCACGAACGCCAATTACGGCTACCATATAGTGAGGCTACAAGCGAAGGACCCAGATTTGGGTCTCAACGGCGAAGTGCGCTACCAGATCTTGGGGCGCGCTGATGAAGCTTCTAAGCGATTCACCGTGGACCCGATCACCGGTCAGGTTCGGGCCATCGCGAACTTCATACGGGACGCAGGGAAAGTGTACGGGTTTGATGTGAAGGCGACGGATCGGAGAGGGGCCGATGATGGAAAATCGTCGATAGCGAATGTTTTTGTGTACGTTTTGGACGACCAGAAGCAGCTGGTGATGGTGATGGGGTTGAAGCCCACGGAAGTCGAAAAGAGTATGGACAATATCACCACGTGAGTATTTTTGGGGTTGAGGACTAGTACTAAAGATGGGTTTGCAGGATTTTGTACAATACGACGGGATTTGATATTCGGATTCGGAAATTGGAGCCCCATTCCGAGCGTAACCAGGTGGATAACAGCGCGTAAGAAGTTTTTTTTTGTGTTGAATTTTAACTGTAGTGGGTGTTTGTAGCACGGATATGTACTTGTACGCTGTGGATCCCCTTCTCAACGTCGTGGTTGATATGGAGCACCTCCAAAGGTAACGATTTAATTAATTTGTGAATTTTTACTTCCTGAGCTTTTATGTTTTTTCGATGTTTCATGACCATTAGAGTACGAAAAAAGTGGTCCCCCGTTTCCGTTTGTCTGTAGTGTTTCTGTCTGTCCGTCTGTCTGTCTGTCGTCTGTGTCATATCTTATAATTTTTCGAAAAATCTGGATTATTTACCTTCGACCAATTTTTTGAGCTCACAGTTTTTTCTATTTCTTTTTTCTTCGATTTTACAATTTTTTGATCGTATTTCTCCAATTTTTCGATTTTTCATTTTCTCAATTCTTTTTCAATTTTTCATTTTCTTAATTTTCATTTTTCATTTGCCCAATTTTTTAATTTTCATTTTCTCAATTTTATATCACAGTTTTTCGTTTTTTAATTTTCTTTACAGTTTTTAAATTTGTCAATTTTGCAATTTTTGGATTGTTCGATTTTCCAATTTCTTTAATTTTCAATATTTCGTTTTTTCGATTTTGCACTTTTTCGAATTTTAAGTTTTTCAGTTTTCATTCTTTCGATTTTTCAATTTCTTGATTTCCAGTTTTTAGATTTTTCAAAGTTCTCATTTTATATTTATTCGTTTTTCCATTTTTGATTTTTCAGTTTTTACAATTTTCAAAAACAAAAAATTGCAAAATCGAAAAACTGAAGTGGAACCAAAGATTTAAGGACGGAAAAATAAAAAATCGAAAAAAATCAGTGAATCGAAACATTAGAATTGTCAAACGTAAAATCGAAAAATTGAAAAATAAAAAATCGAAAAATTGAAAATCGAAAAAAACAAAAGTTTTTCAAAAAACCCAAGGTATAATTGACAATTGAAAAAATTTTAAAATGGCAAAATTGAAAAAACGAAAAAAATTAAAATTATAATTATTACATATTTAAAATGAAAAGTAGAAAAAATGAAAATCAAAAATTGAAGGAACGAAAAACTGAAAAATCATAAAAAGAAAAATCGAAAATTGAAAAATCGATAAATTTAAAATTCTGAAAGCTGAAAAATTGAAAACTTGAAACCGAAAAATTAAAAAATTAAAAAAATTACACATTAAAAAAAGGAAAATTATAAAATTAGAACATTGAAAATCCGAAAAATGAGAAAATAAAACACCGAAACGAAAATTGAATAAATGAAAAATTGAAAAATCGAAAAATTGGAAAATAAAAAATCGAAATATGGAAAATCGAATAAATCAAAAAATTTTCAAAAAAAGAATGCAAAAATTCTGAAACGGCAAAATTGAATAAAAAAAAGTTGTAATTATTACGTATTTAAAATGAAAACTAGAAAAAATGAAAATCAAAAATTGTAGGAACGAAAAATTGAAAAATCATAAACGAAAAACCTAAAATTGAAAAATCGATAAATTTAAAATTCTGAAAGCTGAAAAATTGAAAAATTGAAACCGAAAAATTAAAAAAAATAAAAATTCCACATTAAAAAAAGAAAAATTATAAAATTAGAACATTGAAAATTCGAAAAACTGAGAAAATAAAACACCGAAACGAAAGTTGAAGAAACGAAAAATTGAAAAATCAAATAAATCAAAAAAATTTCAAAAAACCCAAGATATAATTGAAAAATGGAAAAATTCTAAAATGGCAAAACTGAAAAAAAAATAAAAAAAAAATTAATTATTACTCGTTTAAAATGAAAACTAAAAAAAATGAAAATCGAAAATTAAAGGGACGAAAAACTGAAAAATCATAAGAAAAATTTAAAATTGAAAAATCGAGAAATTTAAAATCCTGAAAGCTGAAAATCGAAAAATTGAAAGCGAAAATTTAAAATTATAAAATTAGATCATTGAAAATCCGAAAAACTGAGAAAATGAAGAAAATAAAACACCGAAACGAGAATTGAAGAAATGAAAATTTGAAAAATCGAAAAATGAAAATCGAATAAATCAAAAATTTTACAAAAAACCCAAAATATAATTGAAAAATGGAAAAACTCTAAAATAGCAAAATTGAAAAAATAAAAAAAAGATATATTTTTTACATATTTGAAATGAAAACTAGCAAAAAATGGAAATCCAAAACTGAAGGAACGAAAATCAGAAAAATCATAAAACGAAAAGTCGAAAATTGAAAAATCGATAAATTTGAAGTTCTGAAAGCTGAAAAATTGAAAAATTGAATGCGAAAATTTAAAATTATAAAATTAGATCATTGAAAATCCGAAAAACTGAGAAAACGAAGAAAATAAAACACCGAAAAGAAAATTGAAGAAATGAAAATTTGAAAAATCGAAAAACTGAAAATCGAATAAATCAAAAATTTTTCAAGAAACTCAAAATATAATTGAAAAATGGAAAAATTCTAAAATAGCAAAATTGAAAAAATGAAAAAAAAAAAAATTATTACATATTTAAAATGAAAACTACCAAAAAATGAAAATCCAAAATTGAATAAATGAAAAAAAAATCATAAAACGAAAAATCGAAAAATTGAAACTGAAAAATTGAAAAATAAAAAAAAATCCACATTTAGAAAAGAAAAATTATGAAATCTGATCACTGAAAATCAGAAAAACTGAGAAAATAAAAAAAAATAAAACACCGAAACGAAAACTGAAGAAATGAAAAATCGAAAAATAGAAAATCGAATTAATCAAAAATTTTTCAAAAAACCCAAGATATAATTGAAAAAATGAAAATAAATATAATTATTACTATATTTAAAATGAAAACTAGAAAAAATAAAAATCCAAAATTGAAGGAACGAAAAACTGAAAAATCATAAAACGAAAAATCGAAAATTGAAAAATCGATAAATTTGAAATTCTGAAAGTTGAAAAATCGAAAAATTGAAACTGAAAAATTGAAAAATTAAAAAAAATCCACATTAAAAAAAGAAAAATTGTAGACAACATTGAAAATCCGAAAAACTGATAAAATAAAGAAAATAAAACACCGAAACGAAAATTGAATAAATGAAAAAAAAATCATAAAACGAAAAATCGAAAAATTGAAACTGAAAAATTGAAAAATAAAAAAAATTCCACATTTAGAAAAGAAAAATTATGAAATCTGATCACTGAAAATCAGAAAAACTGAGAAAATAAAAAAAATAAAACACCGAAACGAAAACTGAAGAAATGAAAAATTAAAAAATCGAAAAATAGAAAATCGAATTAATCAAAAATTTTTCAAAAAACCCAAGATATAATTGAAAAAATGAAAAAAAATATAATTATTACTATATTTAAAATAAAAACTAGAAAAAATAAAAATCAAAAATTGAAGGAACGAAAAACTGAAAAATAATAAAACGAAAAATCTAAAATGGAAAAATCGATAAATTTAAAATTCTGAAAGTTGAAAAATCGAAAAGTTGAAACTGAAAAATTAAAGAATTAAAAAAAATCCACATTAAAAAAAGAAAAATTGTAAACAACATTGAAAATCCGAAAAACTGATAAAATAAAGAAAATAAAACACCGAAACGAAAATTGAAAAAACGAAAAACTGGAAAGATTGAAAATCTGGACATTTAAAAATCGAAAAATTATAAAAATAAAGAAAATAATACATGAAAAAGTTTCGAAATCCAAGAATCGAAAAACAGAAAAATGATAAAATTCTAAAATTGAAAAAGTGCATAATTTTAAAAATTATTATAATTACATATTTATTTAAAATGAAAACTAGAACAAATGCAAATAAAAAACTGAAAAGACGAAAAATTGGAAACTTATGAAATGAAAAATCTGAAATTGAAACCACGGAAAATTAATAAATCTTTTGAAACCGAAAATTAAAAACTGAAAAACTGTAAATTGAAAAACTAAATAATCCAATTATTTGAAAATCGAGAAATTGAAGGAACAAAAAAATTAAAAATCGCAAATCGCAAAAGTGAAAAAACAAAAAATTATAAAATTGAGACATTCAAAAATCGAGTAATTGAGAAAAAAATAAAGAAAATAAAAAATCGAAATGAAAATTCAAAAATTATAAAATCTAAAACTTGAAACATCCAAAAATTCGAAAATCGAAAGAAAAACTAAAAATTTAAAAATGAAAACTTGAAAACCTGCTAAGCGAAAAATTGAAAAAACTAAATTTAAAACAAAAAATTATAAAACCGTAACATTAAAAAATTATAAAAATGAAGAAAATAAAAAACGCAACGATAAATTTCGAATAAAAAATTTGAAAAAATGAAAACCTGAAGAATCGAGAAATTGAAGAAACAAAAAAAAATTAAAAATTGCAAAATCTAAAATTTGAAACATCCAAAATTCGGAAAATGGAAAAACCGAAAAACTTAAAAGAGATAACTTGAAAAACTGCAAATCAAAAAATTGGAGAAACGAAAAATTGAAAAAATTGAAATTGAAAAAGCAAAAAATTATAAAATTAGCATATTCAAGTTTGTAGAAATAAAGAAAAATGATACGAAAACTGCGAAGTGAAACTTTGAAGAAAGTAAAAACTGAAGAATGGAAAAATTGAATAATTAAAAAATGAAAACTAGGGAAATTCTAAAAAGTGAAAAAACGAAAAATCCAAAAAATCAAAATTGAAAAAACAGAAAATCATAAAATCGAAACAAAAAATTTCAAATCGGAAAAGTAAAAAATTCAAAAATTGATATTCATACTAATTTTTTCCACAAATTCGCTGCGTTTCTAGAGTCCTCCAGCTCAAACACTCCGAAATCGAAGCCCAACTTTCCGGCCCCAAGGTCCTCGCCGTGGCTAGCGGCATCACCGAGAACTTCCGCGCCAAACGCCAGCGCGTCATCCTCTCCTCCCTCGAGATCGGAGTCGTCATCCTCGGCTGCGTCATCTTCATAGGCGCCCTCGCTACCGCCCTCTGCGTCCTGTGCGCCCGACGGAGAAAGCGAAGGTGCGACCCTCTCTGTCCTTGCACCCTACTTACTAAAACCTAAAACCTTCCAGGCTCCTCCAGAAGAGTTTCGCGCAGCCACTAGGTTACACCATAGGCACTCTAGGCAAGCCCACTCTCTTTCCGGCCGCGCTAACCGAAGGCCTCCACTACGACGGCGGCCACGACGTGGTGCACCACCACCACGACAGGAATTGCCCCAGGGGCGCCAGCCGCCGGCACACCTTCAGGGAGAGGTCCAGGAGTTCCGGGTGCATAGAGAAGTCGATCACGTCGCTGCACTCCAGTGGCCAGGACTCGGGGATCGTGGACGCCGCCGTCCACTGCCAGTGCGGGATATCGAGCTCGCACTCGTCGGAGGAAAGCAGCAAGTGAGAGGGGTTTTATTTAACGCTAAAAATACAAAATTTTGTCGAATTTACGTTAAAAATACGTCCAAGAGTGTGGAAAATTAACGTTTTAGACACGTTAGAAAGACGTTTGTTTATTAAAACGTTGAAGACACGTTTGTAAAGCTAAAATTGGGTTAGTTTAAGTGGAGGGCTCTTCTAAGGTGGATTTTTTTAGTTATGAGGACTCTCTTCAGTCCGTGCCGCAGAGAAAGTCCCGGTCGGCCTCCATCCGTCAAGTCGAGCTCAGTTCGACGAGGAATTCGCACCAGAGGAGGTCGCGGAATCGCTCCATCAGCGAAGATATAGTCCAAGGGGGCGCCCTACACAGGATGAGGTCTCTGGGGCACATACCAGCGCCCCCACCCATGATGGTTTCAGGGCCTTCCACTTTGCGGCGCTCCTCAGATAGATTAATCGTAGGTTAAGAGCTATGTATCGTATTTTTGCTAAGAATGATAAGTTACCAACAGTTGTTGTAAATATTGTGTCTATCGACAGCTACTCGTACCGTGACTAATAATATTTAAAAGTATTTATTTAAGATGGCCTACTGTGCAATATGGATGTATATAGTGTTGTAACTAATGTATTGTAAATATTTGTATATGACGTAAGCTGGATATTTTTGTAAATGTAGCCAATATTGGAATAAAATTTGAAAGACGGCGGTTTGGTTCGAATTAGGCAACCCAAAATGCATATGCGCATTGCATGTACCAGTTACACCAACCACGATTGAAAAAATCCCTAAAGGCAAAGTGGTCCAATGTGGAATATCCTCCCTGGTTGTCCAATAAAAATTAATATATATATTATTTTTAATTAAAACAAGAAACTTCTTGGTTTTTTTGTTTTGTTGTGGTGGCATTGATGGCGGTTCCCACAAAACGACCGCGAGATCAGCAAACCTTAGACAAAAAAGACTTGAAAATTTTAAGAAATCAAAAATGATCAAATTCTAAAGGTTTGAGCCAGCAACAGTTTTCTAAAAATTTCAAATTGAAGATATTCAAGTTTGAAAATATTGACTTTTGTAGCTTAGAAAATGTTGCTACTATTTATTGTGTTTTTTTGGTAGATATCTCTCAGTTACATCGATGTTGCATAAGCTGTGATAACAAAAATTTAGGATCTTCAAAATATTTTGGAATTTGATAATCTTAAAATTTAAAGATGTCAAAAATTGTCAAATTATGAAGATTAAATAGTTGATGTTTTGAATTTAAGTGATTTTGCTTTACTTAGTTGTTATTCACGCACTGAGAATATTTTTTCTAAAAAAATCAAAATTTGGAGATATTAATGTTTGCAGGTATTAACTTTTGTAATTTAAACAATATTCCTGTTGGGCGTTATCTTCATTGTGTTTTCCTGGTAAATATCTCTCAATTGCAATGTTGTGATGTAAACTGTAATTATCAAAACTTACGATCTCTCAAAATATTTTTGGAATTTGATAATCTGAAAATTTAAAGGAATCAACAATCATCAAATTCTAAAGGTTTAATGTTTGCTGGTTTTGGGTTTGAGCCACCAACAGTTTTCTAAAAATTTCAAATTGAAGATATTCAAGTTTGAAAATACTGACTTTTGTAGCTTAGAAAATGTTGGTACTATTTATTGTGCTTTTCTCTCAGTTACATCGATGTTGCGTAAGCTGTGATAACAAAAACTTAGGACCTTCAAAGTATTTTGGAATTTGATGATCTTAAAATTTAAAGATGTGAAAAATTATCAAATTCTGAAGATTTAATAGTTGATGTTTTGAATTTAAGTGATTTTGCTTGCTTAGTTGTTATTAACGCATTGACAATATTTTTTCAAAAAAAATCAAAATTTGGAGATATTAATGTTTGGAGATATTAACTTTTATAATTTAAGGAATATACCTGTTGGGCGTTATCTTCATTGTGTTTTCCTGGTAAATATCTCTCAATTGCAATGTTGGGATGTAAACTGTAATTATCAAAACTTACAATCTCTCAAAATATTTTTGGAATTTGATGATCTGAAAATTTAATGGAATCAACAATCATCAAATTCTAAAGGTTTAATGTTTGTTGGTTTTGGGTTTGAGCCACCAACAGTTTTCTAAAAATTTCAAATTGAAGATATTCAAGTTTGAAAATACTGACTTTTGTAGCTTAGAAAATGTTGGTACTATTTATTGTGTTTTTCTGGTAAATATCTCTCAGTTACATCGATGTTGCATAAGCTGTGATAACAAAAATTTAGGATCTTCAAAATATTTTGGAATTTGATGATCCTAAAATTTAAAGATGTCAAAAATTATCAAATTCTGAAGATTTAATAGTTGATATTTTGAATATAAGTGATTTTGCTTTACTTAGTTGTTATTCATGCACTGACAATAAAAAAAAATCAAAATTTGGAGATATTAATGTTTGAAGATATTAACTTTTATAATTTAAAGAATATTCCTGTTGGGCGTTATCTTCATTGTGTTTTCCTGGTAAATATCTCTCAATTGCAATGTTGTGATGTAAACTGTAATTATCAAAACTTACGATCTCTCAAAATATTTTTGGAATTTGATAATCTGAAAATTTAAAGGAATCAACAATCATCAAATTCTAAAGGTTTAATGTTTGCTGGTTTTGGGTTTGAGCCACCAACAGTTTTCTAAAAATTTCAAATTTAAGATATTCAAGTTTGAAAATATTGACTTTTGTAGCTTAGAAAATGTTGGTACTATTTATTGTGTTTTTCTGGTAAATATCTCTCAGTTACATCGATGTTGCATAAGCTGTGATAACAAAAACTTAGGATCTTCAAAGTATTTTGGAATTTGATGATCTTAAAATTTAAAGATGTTAAAAATTATCAAATTCTGAAGATTTAATAGTTGATGATTTGAATTTAAGTGATTTTGCTTGCTTATTTGTTATTTACGCACAGACAATATTTTTTCTAAAAAAATCAAAATTTGGAGATATTGATGTTTGAAAATATTAACTTTTGTAATTTAAAGAATATTCTTGTTGGGCGTTATCCTGATTGTGTTTTCCTGGTAAATATCTCTCAATTGCAATGTTGTGATGTAAACTGTAATTATCAAAATGTATGATCTCTCAAAGTATTTTTGGAATTTGATGATCTGAAAATTTAAAGGAATCAACAGTCATCAAGTTCTAAATGTTTAATGTTTGCTGGTTTTGGGTTTGAGCCACCAACAGTTTTCTAAAAATTTCAAATTGAATATATTCAAGTTTGAAAATATCGACTTTTGAAGCTTAGAAAATGTTGCTACTATTTATTGTGTTTTTCTGGTAAATATCTCTCAGTTACATCGATGTTGCATAAGCTGTGATAAGAAAAATTTAGGATCTTCAAAATATTTTGGAATTTGATGATCTTAAAATTTAAAGATGTCAAAAATTACTCAAATTCTAAAAATTTAATAGTTGATGTTTTGAATTTAAGTGATTTTGATTACTTAGTTGTTATTCACGCATTGACAATATTTTTTTTAAAAAATCAAAATTTGGAGATATTAATGTTTGAAGATATTAACTTTTGTAATTTAAAGAATATTCCTGTTGGCCGTTATCTTCATTGTGTTTTCCTGGTAAATATCTGTCAATTGCAATGTTGTGATGTAAACTGTAATTATCAAAACTTACGATCTCTCAAAATATTTTTGGAATTTGATGATCTGAAAATTTAATGGAATCAACAATCATCAAATTCTAAAGGTTTAATGTTTGCTGGTTTTGGGTTTGAACCACCAACAGTTTTCTAAAAATTTCAAATTGAAGATATTCAAGTTTGAAAATATTGACTTTTGTAGCTTAGAAAATGTTGCTACTATTTATTGTGTTTTTCTGGTAAATATCTCTCAGTTACATCGATGTTCCATAAGCTGTGATAACAAAAATTTGGGATCTTCAAAATATTTTGGAATTTAATGATCTTAAAATTTAAAGATGTCAAAAATTATCAAATTCTGAAGATTTAATAGTTGATGTTTTGAATTTAAGTGATTTTGCTTTACTTAGTTGTTATTCACGCACTGACAATATTTTTTCTAAAAAAATAAAAATTTGGAGATATTAATGTTTGAAGATACTAACTTTTGTAATTTAAAGAATATTCCTGTTGGGCGTTATCTTCATTGTGTTTTCTTGGTAAATATCTCTCAAATTGCAATATTGTGATGTACACTGTAATTATCAAAACTTGCGATCTCTCAAAATATTTTTGGAATTTGATGATCTGAAAATTTAAAGGAATCAACAATCATAAAATTCTAAAGGTTTAATGTTTGCTGGTTTTGGGTTTGAGCCACCAACAGTTTTCTAAAAATTTCAAATTGAAGATATTCAAGTTTCAAAATACTGACTTTTGTAGCTTGGAAAATGTTGCTACTATTTATTGTGTTTTTCTGGTAAATATCTCTCAGTTAGATCGATGTTGCATAAGCAGTGATAACAAAAATTTAGGAGCTTCAAAATAATTTGGAATTTGGTGATCTTAAATTTAAAGATATCAAAAACTATCAAATTATGAAGACTTAATAGTTGATGTTTTGAATTTAAGTGATTTTGCTTGCTTAGTTGTTTTTCACGCACTGACAATATTTTTTCTAAAAAAATCAAAATTTGGAGATATTGATGTTTGAAAATATTAACTTTTGTAATTTAAAGAATATTCTTGTTGGGCGTTATCCTGATTGTGTTTTCCTGGTAAATATCTCTCAATTGCAATGTTGTGATGTAAACTGTAATTATCAAAATTTACGATCTCTCAAAATATTTTTGGAATTTGATGATCTGAAAATTTAAAGGAATCAACAATCGTCAAATTCTAAAGGTTTAATGTTTGCTGGTTTTGGATTTGAGCCACCAACAGTTTTCTAAAAATTTCAAATTGAAGATATTCAAGTTTGAAAATATTGACTTTTGTAGCTTAGAAAATGTTGCTACTATTTATTCTGTTTTTCTGGTAAATATCTCTCAGCTACACCGATGTTGCATAAGCTGTGATAACAAAAATTTAGTATCTTCAAAATATTTTGGAATTTGATGATCTCAAAATTTAAAGATGTCAAAAATTATCAAATTCTGAAGATTTAATAGTTGATGTTTTGAATTTAAGTGATTTTGCTTGCTTAGTTGTTATTTACGCACTGACAATATTTTTTCTAAAAAAATCAAAATTTGGAGATATTAATGTTTGAAAATATTAACTTTTGTAATTTAAATAATATTCCTGTTGGGCGTTATCTTCATTGTGTTTTCCTGGTAAATATCTCTCAATTGCAATGTTGTGATGTAAACTGTAATTATCAAAATTTACGATCTCTCAAAATATTTTTGGAATTTGATGATCTGAAAATTTAAAGGAATCAACAATCGTCAAATTCTAAAGGTTTAATGTTTGCTGGTTTTGGATTTGAGCCACCAACAGTTTTCTAAAAATTTCAAATTGAAGATATTCAAGTTTGAAAATATTGACTTTTGTAGCTTAGAAAATGTTGCTACTATTTATTCTGTTTTTCTGGTAAATATCTCTCAGCTACACCGATGTTGCATAAGCTGTGATAACAAAAATTTAGTATCTTCAAAATATTTTGGAATTTGATGATCTCAAAATTTAAAGATGTCAAAAATTATCAAATTCTGAAGATTTAATAGTTGATGATTTGAATTTAAGTGATTTTGCTTGCTTAGTTGTTATTCACGCACTGACAATATTTTTTCTAAAAAAATCAAAATTTAGAGATTTTAATGTTTGAAGATATTAACTCTTGTTGGGCGTTATCTTCATTGTGTTTTCCTGCTAAATATCTCTCAATTGCAATGTCGTGATGTAAACTGTAATTATCAAAACTTACGATCTCTCAAAATATTTTTGGAATTTGATGATCTGAAAATTTAAAGGAATCAACAATCATCAAATTCTAAAGGTTTAATATTTGCTGGTTTTGGGTTTGAGCCACCAACAGTTTTCTAAAAATTTCAAATTGAATATATTCAAGTTTGAAAATACTGACTTTTGTAGCTTAGAAAATGTTGCTACTATTTATTGTGTTTTTCTGGTAAATATCTCTCAGCTACACCGATGTTGCATTAGCTGTGATAACAAAAACTTAGGATCTTCAAAATATTTTGGAATTTGATGATCTTAAAATTTAAAGATGTCAAAAATTATCAAATTCTGAAGATTTAATAGTTGATGTTTTGAATTTAAGCGATTTTTATTTACTTAGTTGTTATTCACGCACTGACAATATTTTTTCTAAAAAAATCAAAATTAGGAGATATTAATGTTTCAAGATATTAACTTTTGTAATTTAAATAATATTCCTGTTGGGCGTTATCTTCATTGTGTTTTCCTGGTAAATATCTCTCAATTGCAATGTTATGATGTAAACTGTAATTATCAAAACTTACGATCTTTCAAAATATTTTTGGAATTTGATCATCTGAAAATTTAAAGGAATCAACAATCATCAAATTCTAAAGGTTTAATGTTTGCTGGTTTTGGGTTTGAGCCACCAACAGTTTTCTAAAAATTTCAAATTGAAGATATTCAAGTTTGAAAATATTGACTTTTGTAGCTTAGAAAATGTTGCTACTATTTATTGTGTTTTTCTGGTAAATATCTCTCAGTTACATTGATGTTGCATAAGCTGTGATAACAAAAATTTAGGATTTTCAAAATATTTTTTAATTTGATGATCTTAAAATTTAAAGATGTCAAAAATTATCAAATTATGAAGATTTAATAGTTGATGGTTTTGGATTTAAGTGATTTTGCTTTACTTAGTTGTTATTCACGCACTGACAATAAAAAATATCAAAATTTGGAGATATTAATGTTTGAAGATATTGACTTTTCCAATTTAAAGAATATTCCTGTTGGACGTTAGCTTCATTGTGTTTTCTCGGTAAATATCTCTCAATTGCAAAGTTGTGATGTAAACTGTAATTATCAAAATTTACGGTCTCTCAAAATATTTTTGGAATTTGATGATCTGAAAATTTAAAGGAATCAACAATCATTAAATTCTAAAGGTTTAATGTTTGCTGGTTTTGGGTTTGAGCCACCAACAGTTTTCTAAAAATTTCAAATTGAAAATATTCAAGTTTGAAAATATTGATTTTTGTAGCTTAGAAAATGTTGCTACTATTTATTGTGTTTTTCTGATAAATATCTCTCAGTTACATCGATGTTGCATAAGCTGAGATAACAAAAATTTAGGATCTTCAAAATATTTTGGAATTTGATGATCTTAAAATTTAAAGATGTCAAAAATTATCAAATTATGAAGATTTAATAGTTGATGTTTTGAATTTAAGTGATTTTGCTTGCTTAGTTGTTATTCATGCACTGACAATATTTTTTCTAAAAAAATCAAAATTTGGAGATATTAATGTTTGAAGATATTAACTCTTGTAATTTAAAGAATATTCCTGTTGGGCGTTATCTTCATTGTGTTTTCCTGGTAAACATCTCTCGGTTGCAGTGTTGTGACATGAACAGTGGTTATCAAAATTTACGATCTCTGAAAATATTTTTGGAATTTGATGATCTGAAAATTTGAAGGAATCAACAATCATCAAATTCTAAAGGTTTAATGTTTGCTGGTTTTTGGGTTTGAGCCACCAACAGTTTTCTAAAAATTTCAAATTGAAGATATTCAAGTTTGAAAATATTGATTTTTGTAGCTTAGAAAATGTTGCTACTATTTATTGTGTTTTTCTGGTAAATATCTCTCAGTTACATCGATGTTGCATAAGCTGAGATAACAAAAATTTAGGATCTTCAAAATATTTTGGAATTTGATGATCTTAAAATTTAAAGATGTCAAAAATTATCAAATTCTGAAGATTTAATAGTTGATGTTTTGAATTTAAGCGATTTTGCTTTACTTAGTTGTTATTCACGCACTGACAATATTTTTTCTAAAAAAAATCAAAATTTGGATATATTCATGTTTGAAGATATTAACTTTAGTAATTTAAAGAATATTCCTGTTGGGCGTTATCTTCATTGTGTTTTCCTGGTAAATATCTCTCAGTTGCAATGTTGTGATGTAAACTGTAATTATCATAATTTACGATCTCTCAAAATATTTTTGGAATTTGATGATCTGAAAATTTAAAGGAATCAACAATCATCAAATTCTACAGGTTTAATGTTTGCTGGTTTTGGGTTTGAGCCACCAACAGTTTTCTAAAAATTTCAAATTGAAGATATTCAAGTTTGAAAATACTGACTTTTGTAGCTTAGAAAATGTTGGTGTTATTTATTGTGTTTTTCTGGTATCTTTCAGTTACATCGATGTTGCATAAGCTGTGATAATAAAAACTTACGATCTTCTAAATATTTTGGAATTTGATGATGTTAAAATTCAAAGATGTCAAAAATTATCAAAATTCTGCAGATTTAATGATTGATGGTTTTGGATTTAAGCGATTTTGCTTTGATTAGTTGTTTACGAGCTAATAATATTTTTTCTAATAAAAAAATTGGAATAAAATTTTAAAGATTTAGGTAACCCACAATACAGATGCTCATTGCATGTTACCAGTTATACCAACCACGATTAAAAATCCCTAAAGAAAAAGTGGTTCAATAAAAATTAATTTAGTTAGAAGGTGAAACTCTGGGAAATTATTTTAATCGTTTTGAAGGAGGCAATGTGTTATAATTATTATTTCTTGTTTACATAATTCGTGGTTTCAACAACTCATAATGATGATGATTCAGTTCTTGCGTTTTTTGTTTTGTTGTGGTGGCTACTCGTACTCGTACAAAATGGCCGCGAGGTCAGCCAACTGATATCAAACGTCAACAGTCAACCATCACTAAACCGTGAAAATGCCAATATATTCAGTTTAAAGGTGCCCCCTAACACAAACTCGTAGTTTTAAGCAAAATGTGCGTCGCACAAGTCCCCAAGTAAGTGTCAAGTACAAACTTAACCTCAAAATGGCCCCCGTACCATTGGAGGGTTTACAAACTCTAGTGGCGAATGCGGCGCCCCAAGGGGGCATGGGCGGCCCCCAGGAGGGCAACCGCGGGGGAATGATCTCCCTAGCGAAGCTCATCGACCACATCATCCAGCGAACCTACCACGAACTCACAGTATTAGCGGAACTGTAAGTCGCACTTTACCCCAAAACCAGCACTCACTCATGTTTCTAGGCTTCCACGCAAAACCGACATGGAACGCAAAATCGAAATCTACAATTTCGCCACGCGGACGCGCCAGCTCTTCGTACGATTGCTAGCGCTGGTGAAGTGGGCCAACAGCGCCTCGAAAGTGGAGAAGTCAGCCGTAAGCCCCCTTGACCCGTAAACCACGAACAATTACGAAGTTTGTTTCAGCGCATTATGGGGTTCCTGGATAAGCAGTCGTTGCTGTTTGTGGATACAGCAGACATGTTGTCGCGGATGGCGCGAGAGACGTTGGTGCAGGCCCGGCTCCCCAATTTTCACATTCCAGCGGCGGTGGAGGTAATATTGTTAATCAAAAAGTGGGTTAGGATGTGACGATTGATTGATAGGTGTTGACTACGGGGACATACGGGCGGCTACCAGCGTGTATTAGGGAGAAGATCGTGCCCCCAGACCCCATTACTAATAATGAGAAGCGCACGACCCTGTTGAGGCTGAACCAAGTCATACAACACCGACTGGTCACCGGCAACTTGTTGCCACAAATGAAAAATTTGAAGGTGGGGGCGGCGACTTTGGGGGCTTTATTTAAGTGTGTTGTTGCAGATCGAGAATGGGCGGGTCACGTTTCACGTCCAGCACGAGTTCGAGGTGTCTTTGACCGTGATGGGGGACGGACCCAACATTCCGTGGCGGCTGCTCGAGATCGACGTTTTAGTGGAAGACAAAGAAACCGGGGGTAAGTCAGTTTCAAGCTTGCGTGGGTAAACAATAATGCGTTTTTTGTAGACGGAAAAGCCCTAGTGCACTCTTTGCAAGTCCAGTATATCCACCAGCTTATCCAGACTCGTCTGGTCGATAACCCCCAACCTTTGACGGAAGTCTACAATTGTTTACACTTTTTCTGTCAGTCGCTTCAGCTTGAAGTTCTCTATTCGCAGACTTTGAGGTTAATGAGGGACCGTTTGGACGACCACATCCACGTCGACGAGTACGTCCCTGGAAAGTGTTTGACTGTGTCTTATTGGCGGGAATTGACGAGCAAGGGGAAAGAATCCGCCAATAAGGATCTTCGCTCTGAACTCGGTTATCGTTTGACCATTCAGGTGGACACTCATGATCCGGCGCGCCCCCTGGCGGTGCTACACGTCCCCTCCCTCGGAAACAAGGTAATTTTTCACCTGTCTGTCTGACAGTCCGTCGGTCTGTCTGTCTGTCGATTTTTATTAGACTGATAATCTCCGAAACTACCGAATTGATTGTCGTGAAATTTTTTATGTATATTAGGACCATCAAATTGGATAAATTTGTTTTTAATTTTATAAAGGAAGATACTCCTCAAATCAAATCTTATAATTTTTGCTGTTTTTCAATTTCTCGTTGCATATCGTAAAATTGTACAAAAAAAATGAAAAATTGAAAAAACCAAAAATTACAGAATTGGAAAATTTGTTAAAACAATGAAAATAAAAAACCGAAACAAAAAGTTGCAATTCGAAAATTTGAAGAAATGAAAAATTAAATATTGAAAACTTGAGACAATTTAAATTCAAAATTGCCTCTAAAAATTGAAGAAACAAATTGAAACGATAAAAATCGAGAAATTTAAGAATCGAAAAACATTCATGAGTCAAAAAATTGGAAAACTCAAAAATTGTAAAATCGAAAAATTATATAATCGTCAAAATTGTCGTGAATTCGAAAAACTAATATTGAAAAGTCGAAAAATTGAAAAATTCTGAAATCGGAAAATTGAAAAAGTGAAAATTTTAATTGCTACATATTTAAACTGCAAATCAAAAACCCAATAAATGAAAAATTGGAAAATCGCGAAACTGAAAAATCTAGTGTTGAAAACTCGTAAAATTATAGTCTAAAAGTTGAAAATTCGAAAAATTGAAAGAAAAATTGCAAATCGTAAAATTGAAAAATTGGAAAGGTGAAAATTGAAAGCTAGTGAAATTGTAAATTGAAAAATTAAAAATTGGAAACTCGATAAATTTTAAATAAAAAAAAGCAAAATTTGAATTTTCGATAATTTTTTCGAAAAATCTGGATTTGTTTACCTCCCACCAATTTTTTAATATGACTAGTTTTCGTTTTTTCACATTTAATTTTTTTATTTTTCAATTTCTCGATTTCCAAATTTTTCAATTTTTCGTTTCAATTTTTCCGTTTTTCATTTCCTTTATTTTTTCAATGTTTCTTTCGATTTTGTAATTTTTCGTTTATGCAATTTTTCAAATTTTCATTTTTTGATTTTTTCGATAAACTGAAAAATCGAATACATGAAAATTTTTAAGTTCCATTAATTGAAAAATGGAAAAACTCAAATCGTAAAATTGAAAAGATAAAATTTTTAAGAAATTTTCGTTATTACATAGTTAAACCGAAAACTAGAAAAATTGCAAAGCAAAAATTCAAAAAACGAAAAACGAAAAATTAAAAAGTCTACAAGCTGAAGAACCGAAAAATTCAAAATTGAAAATTTTCGCATAAAAAAAAAGAAAAATTATAAAATCCGAACATTGACAAACGGCAAAATTGAAACATCCAAAAGTTGGAGTATTAAAAAGTTGAAAAATTTAAAAATGAAAATTTGCCAATTTTTCTACATTCCAGTTTTGGCGTTTTTCAATTTTTTGATTTTTTAAATTTTGCATTTTTCGATTTCTCGTTTTTTGAGTTTTCAATTTTTCGACTTTTCAAATTTTCCATTTTTCGACTTCTGTTTTTAAATTTTTTTGATTTTTCGTTTTCTCATTTTTTCGGTATTTCAAGCTTGGGATTCTTCAGTTTTTTTATTTTTGTTTAAATTTTTCATGTTTTCAATTCCACAACATTTCAATTTCTGGATTTTTAATTTTTCGTTCGCTCAATTTTTGGATATTTTATTTTTGGTTCTTCCATCTTTCGATTTTTCAAATTTTCGATTTCCCAATTTTTTTACTTCTCGATTTTGCTATTTTCGGATATTTCAGCTTTATAATTTTTAAAATTTTCGATTCAATTTTTTAATTTTTAAATTTTTCGATTTTTCGATACTTTAATTTTTGAGATTTCCAAATATTAGATTTTTGGATGAATGATTTTTTCATTTCTCGATTTGTATTTTCAGGTTTTCTATTCTTCGAATTTTCAGATTTCGGATTTTTCAATTTTTTGATGTTTCAGTTTGGGATTTTCCAGTTTTTCGATTCTGCAATTTTTCTTCGATTTTTCAATTTTGCGAAATTTGAGTTTGGGGATTCTTCAATTTTTAATTTAAGTTCTTCAATTTTTTTATTTTTCATTTTCCCGAGTTTTTAGTTCTCATTTTCTCGAATTTACATCACAGTTTTTCCTTTTTTCATTTCCTTTACTTTTTCAATGTTTTTTTCGATTGTATAATTTTTCGTTTATGCATTTTTTCAAATTTTCGTTCTTTGATTTTTTCGAAAAACTGAAAAATCGAATACATGAAAGTTTTTAAGTTATACTAATTGAAAAATGGAAAAACTCAAATCGTAAAATTGAAGAAATAAAATTTTTAAAAAATTTTCGTTTTTATATAGTTCAACCGAAAACTAGAAAAATTGCAAAGCAAAAATTGAAGAAACGAAAAATTGAAAAATCGAGAAACTGATTTTTTAAATTTTGCATTTTTCGATTTCTCATTTTTTGAGTTTTCAATTTTTCGACTTTTCAAATTTTCCATTTTTCAACTTCTCTGGTTTCAATTTTTTTGATTTTTCGTTTTCTCATTTTTTCGATACTTCAGTCTTGGGATTTTTCAGTTTTTTGATTTTTGTTTTAATTTTTTGTGTTTTCAGTTCCTCAACTTTTCAATTTCTGGATTTTCAATTTTTCGTTCGCTCAATTTTTGGTTCTTCCATCTTTTGATTTTTCAAATTTTTAATTTCCCAATTTTTTTTACTTTCCGATTTCGATATTTTCGGATATTTCAGCTTTACAATTTTTAAAATTTTCGATTTAATTTTTAAATTTTCCGATTTTTCGAATTTTCGATACTTTAATTTTTGAGATTTCCAAATATTCGATTTTTCGATGAATGATTTTCTCATTTCTCGATTTGCCGATTTTCAGGTTTTCAATTCTTCGATTTTCCAGTTTTTCGATTTTGCAATTTTTCTTCGATTTTTCAATTTACCGATTGAGCCAATTTTTCGAAATTTGTGTTTGGGGATTCTTCAATTTTAATTTAAGTTCTTCAATTTTTTTATTTTTCAGTTTTCCAATTTTTTTATTTTTACATTTTTCGATTTATCATTTTTTTTTAGTTTTTAATTTTTCGAATTTTCCATTTTTCAACTTCTCGGCTTTTAAATTTTTTCTATTTTTCGTTTTCTCAATTTTTCGATATTTCAGTCTTGGGATTTTTCAGTTTTTTGTTTTTTTTTAATTTTTCGTGTTTACAATTCCTTAACTTTTCAAATTTTCGTTCGCTCAATTTTTGAATATTTTATTTTTGGTATTTTTCAATTTGTTGATTTTTCATAATTTTTTTATTTTTCGATTTCTCTATTTTTGGATATTTCAGCTTAATTATCGATTTTTAGATGAATCGATTTTCAGATTTTAGATTTTTCAATTTTTTGATGCTTCAGTTTGGGATTTTCCGGTTTTTCGATTTTGCAATTTTTCTTCGATTTTTCAAATTTTCAATTTATCGATTGCCCCAATTTTTTGATTTCTTGAATTTTAGATTTTTCAATTTCCCGATTTCCTTTTTTTGTCAATTTTTCAGATTTTAAACTTTTCGATTTCCGATTTTTTTTTACTTCTCGATTTCTCTATTTTCGGATAGTTCAGCTTTACAATTTTTCAAATTTTCTATTCAATTTTTTAATTTTTAAATTTTTGGATTTTTCGATACTTTAATTTATGAGATTTCCAAATATTCGATTTTTGGATGAATTATTTTCTCATTTCTCGATTTGCCGCTTTTCGGGTTTTCAATTCTTCGATTTTTCAATTTTTTGATGTTTCAGTTTGGGATTTTCCAGTTTTTCGATTCTGCAATTTTTATTCGATTTTTCAATTTATCGATTGACCCAATTTTTCGAAATTTGAGTTTGGGGATTCTTCAATTTAAAATTTAAGTTCTTCAATTTTTTTATTTTTCAGTTTTCCAATTTTTTAATTTTTACATTTTTCGATTTATCGTTTTTTTTTGAGTTTTCAATTTTTCGAATTTCCCATTTTTTTCGTGTTTACCATTCTTTAACTTTTCAAATTTCGTTCGCTCAATTTTTGAATATTTTATTTGATATTTTGCAATTTGTTCATTTCTTATTTTTTTTTTTTAATTTTTCGATTTCTCGATTTTTGGATATTTTAACTTTACAATTTTTAAAATTTTCGATTCAATTTTTTAATTTTTAAATTTTTCGATTTTTCGATACTTTGATTTTTGAGATTTCCAAATATTCGATTTTTGGATGAATAATTTTCTCATTTCTCGATTTGTATTTTCAGGTTTTCAATTCTTCGATTTTTCAGATTTTGGATTTTTCAATTTTTTGATGTTTCAGTTTGGGATTTTCCAGTTTTTCGATTCTGCAATTTTTCTTCGATTTTTCAATTTATCGATTGACCCAATTTTTCGAAATTTGAGTTTGGAGATTCTTCAATTTTTAATTTAAGTTCTTCAATTTTTTTATTTTCCGTTTTCCAATTATTTAATTTTTACATTTTTCGATTTATCGTTTTTTTTGAGTTTTCAATTTTTCGACTTTTCGAATTCTCCATTTTTCAACTTCTCGGTTTTGAAAATTTTTTTATTTTCCGTTTTCTCAATTTTTCGATATTTCAGTCTTGGGATGCTTCAGTTTTTTGTTTTTTTTTTTTTAATTTTTCGTGTTTACAATTCCTTAACTTTTCAAATTTTCGTTCGCTCAATTTTTTAGAATATTTTATTTTTGGTATTTTTCAATTTGTTCATTTCTCATTTTTTTAGTTTTCGATTTCTCCTCTATTTTTGGATATTACGGTTTTTAAAATTTTTCGACTTTTCGATACTTTAATTTTGGACATTTCCAAATCTTCGATTTTTGGATGAATCGATATTCCCATTTCTCGATTTTCAGATTTTCAATTTTTCAGACTTTGGCATTTTCAATTTTTTGATGTTTCAGTTTGGGATTTTCCGGTTTTTCGATTCTGCAATTTTTCTTCGATTTTTCAATTTATCGATAGACTCAATTTTTTGATTTCTTAAATTTTAGACTTTCCAGCTTCCCGATTTCCCTTTTTTGTCAATTTTTCAGCTTTTAAACTTTTCGATTTTTAAATTTTCCGATTGTTCAATGTTTCGATTTTTAGATCTCTCGATTTTTCGATTTCCCAATTTTTCTACATTTCAGTTTTGAGTTTTTCCAGTTTTTCCATTCTTCAGTTTTTTGATTTTTCAATTTTTCAATTTTTTAAATTTTAGAATTTTCGATTTCTCGTTTTTTGTTTGATTTTTTAGATTTACGTTTTTTTTTTTTAATTTCCCATTTCTGGACTTTTTTCAATTATTCGGTATTTTAATGATATATTTTTCGATTTCTCGATTCATCTTCGATATTTCTATTTTTCGACTTTTTCGGTTTTCAGAATTTTCGATTTTTCGGCTTTCGATATTTCACTTCTTCTATATTTCGATTCTTGGAATTTCCAAGATTCGATTTTTAGCTTTTCCGATTTCTCGGATTTTCGTTTTTTCGAGTATTTAGTTCATCGAATTTTCGATATTGGAATTTTTTATTTGCTTAAAATTTTCCTTTTTTTAATTTTTACATTCTTTAGTTTTTAGATTTTTCAATTTTTTTTACTTTTCGTTGTTTTGATTTCTCGTGTTTCGAATTTTTTGGTTTTTCAATTTTCGATTTTGTGACTCCGAAAATGTTTCAATTTTTTTTTTTTTAGATTTTCGAACTTCCGATTTTTCGATATTCCGTTTTTATGGTTATTACTTTAGTTCTGACGAAATAACCTAATTTTTTTTTGCTAGAAAATACAAAATTTCTAAATTGTAATTAATGAATTATAATAATTGAATTCAGAGTAATTATTTTACTCTGAAAAATTTAAACTTGGAAACAAACATCTCAAAAATCTGTTTATGATTTTTCAAAGACGCGAGGGAAGTTCTGTCGAAATAACCTCCGACCAATTTTTTTAATGATTGCGATACTCTAGGAGAGCGAAGTGGCCGACCGCGCCATCCGCTCCGAGATCCTCTCCATGGAGCGCCTCCTCGTGCACACCATCTACGTGCGCACGCGCAGCCGCCTCACCGACATCAAGCTCGAGATCCAGACCATGCTCAAGGAGGTCGAGTGCAACCTGCAGGGCTCGCCGGCGATCCTCTCCGTCGCCATCCTCCAGCCGTGCCTGCGGGCCGAGCAGCTGCTCATCACCGTCGACACCCACACGGGGATGCTGCAGTGCCACGTGCCGCAGTACGAGCCGCCGCTCATCCCCGAGCTGAACAACGCCCTCAACGGCGACCACGCCAAGCTCCCGGTGCTCATCAGCGAGCTGAGGTTCTGGATCACGCAGAGGCGGTGCGAGAAGACGCTCCAGCACCTGCCGGCGACGGCGCACGAGCGCCTGCCGCTGCTGCACCACGCCGACCACCCGCTGACGAAGATCGGCAGACACAAGATGTACGTGCAGCTGCACCGACACCCCAACGTCGTCCTGGTGAGTCATCTTCGACGAGCTAGTATTTATTCGGTTAAAAACGCGACTTTATTTAATTATCATTTATAAAAGTCGGCTTTACAAGCCGAGACAAGCTTTGAATAGGCTGGGGGATGCGCCGTTGTCCGCCGCCTCCAGCTGTCTAATCATCGACTGCACTCTCGCCGCCAACTCGGACCGGTGTTCGCACAAACTATTGACCAGAAGCAAGTTGTAGTAGTCGTTTTTTCTGAATGCCATCTCAGCCGCCTCCTCCAAAAGTCTACGAAATTCAATTTAGTCAATTAATTTATATTAATCTCGACAAACTCGCCTCATTTTGATGAGATATTTCAGCTTGAGTTGCTCGGGCACCATCGACAAGTACTTCATGGCCTCCTTTTCGTTGTTTCTTTGTAAACACGCGTCTACGAATTTTTCGGGGCCCATGGGGCAGTTTTCGCTTTGAGACAGCTTTTCTAGGTTTTTCCAGTCGTCGGTTTCCGCAAGGGCTTGGATTTTCAGCCACCAGAATCTCTGTTCGGGGATGTGGAACTCGGCGCGGAACTCTTCGGCCGCGTTCGGGTCGCTTCGTACGAGTAAAGAGCAGGTTTGGTGGATCGTTCTTCCGAGGAAGTTGTGGTCGATGTATTTTTCGTTGAGTTTTCTTTGGTAGGCGAGGAGTTTGAGTTGTTGCTCGCACAGGCGGGCGTAGGGGGCGTTGCGGCCTTTGGAGTAGGCCTCGCTGGCTGAGGCCAAGAGCGTCTCTTTTAGGTGTAACTCCTGGAATTTTCGGTTTTTATTTATTAAAACACATCAATTTTTTAAAATACCAAGAGATCGATCGTGTTGTCGAAATAAGTCTACACATATTAAGCCAAAAAAGCAAAATGTAGCCCCGCCCACCCGCCCTATCTCATTTGTAATGATTTTTTTTTATTCGTCGTGAGCCAAAAAGGCGGATCTAACTGCAAAATCCTAAAAAATAAAGCCAAAGATTAGGCCCCACCCATACCCGCCCCGATGTCAATTCTCAATTGTGGGCGGGGCTTAATTGTAAGATCCATATTTGTCTACAAGAATTTACCATTTGAAACATGTTTTAAGTTTATCGTTCTGAAAAGACGACTACGTATATTAAGAAAAAAGGCAAAATATAAGCCCCGCCCACCCACCCTATCTCAATTGTGATGATTTTTTTTAATTGTCGAGAGCCAAAGGAGCGGAATTTAATTGCAAAATCGTTATTATTTCTCTACAGGAAATTAACATGTAAGATATGTGCTTGAGTATTGTGTTATTCACAGAATACTATGTACATATATTAAGAAAAAATTAAAGCCAAAGATTAAGTCCCACCCACACCTGCCCTGTTCAAAATAGTAATGAAGTTTTTATTCGTTGACAGATCTAGGGGCGGAACCTAATTGCAAAATCAACATTTTCGTAAAAAAAATTACCATTTTAAACGTGTTTTAAGTTTCTAAGAATAAAAGAAAACTTCACAATTGAAATGGGGTGGGTGGGCGGGGTTTATATTTTGCCTTTTTTTCTTAATTTACATAGTATTCTTTGAACAGAATACTAAAAAACATGTTTTTAATTTCTTGTACAGAAATAGGCGTAATTACAAAATAAAAGAAGAAGAAATAAGGATTTTGCAGTTAAGCTCCGCCCCCTTGGCTCACGGCGAATAAAAAAATCATCACAATCGAAATAGGGCGGGTGGGCGGGCTTATATTTTGCCTTTTTGAAAATTTAAACACCATTATCCCACCAAGATTTTTGCAAGATACTTTACATTAAAAATAATGGGGTTTCTCGAGATTTTTTTCTATTCTTATTATTAAAATACCGGGGTGTCCAAGATATAAAAAGACACAAAGGCACCTGAAGATTTTTTTTTTGAAATATTGTTATTATTTTTATTATTAAAGGAGTTGGATTTATTTATTGTTTTATTAAAGAAGAGGGCCTGAACATATTTTCATATTTTTTAAAAGACACACGGAGTCCCTGACTTTTTTTTTATTATTAAAGCCAACAGTTTCCAAGATACTTTTACATTCTTAAAAAAAACAAGTAGGTACCAGAGAAAATTTAAATAATTTTTTTTTATTTAAACACCAGCATGCCACCAAGATTTTTTCAAAATACTTCACATTTAAAAAAAACAAGGGCTCCTCGAGATATTTTCTATCCTTATTATTAAGATATATTTCCAAGATATTAAATAAATACACAGGAGCTCCCGAATTTTTTTTCCCATTCAAGTTGATTACTACAAAAATTTACCATTTTAGACATGTTTCAAGTTTCTTGTTGTCGAAATAAGTGTACACATATTAAGACAAAAAATCAAAAAATGTAGCCCCGCCCACCCGCCCTATTTCAATTGTGATGACTTTTTAATTCGTCGTGAGCCAAAAAGGCGGATCTAACTGCAAAATCCTTATTCGTCTACGCGAAATGAAAAACATATTTTTGAGTATCGTGTTCTTCAAAAAATGCTATGTATATTAAGAGAAAATAGAGCCAAAGATTTAGGCCCCACCCATACCCGCCACGATCTCAATTCTTAATTGTGGGCGGGGCTTAATTGCAAGATCCATATTTGTCTACAAGAATTTACCATTTTAAACATGTTTTAAGTTTCTTTTTTTCTTGTTCTGAAAAGACGACTACATATATTAAAAAAAGGCAAAATATAAGCCCCGCCCACCCACCCTATCTCGATTGTGATGATTTTTTTTATAATCGTCGAGAACCAAAGGAGCAGAATTTAATGGCAAAATCCTTATTATTTCACTACAAGAAGTCACCATGTGTTTTAAGTTTCTAAGAATAAAAGATATCATGACAATTGAGAGATTTATGTTTTGGATTTTTTCTGAATATACATAGCATTCTTTGAACAACACGATACGCGAAAATATGTTTTTAATATCTTGTAAAGAAATAAGTATTTTGCAGTTAAACTGCGCCCTCTTGGTTCACGGCGAATAAAAAAAATCATCACAATCGAGATGGGGCGGGTGGGCGGGCTCACATTTTGCCTTTTTGTTTTAATATTGGTAGACTTCTTTTCACAATATGGAACTTAAAACATGGAAAATTTGTATAAGGAAATATCGATTTTGCAAATAGACTCCGCCCCATAATTGCAAAATCCATATTTCCTTGCAAAATTGTACGATTTTAACCATGTTCTAAGTTTTTTGTTGTGAAAAGATGGGTATGTTTATTAAGAAAAAAAAAGCAAAATATTTTCTCATTTTTCAAAAATTGGAGTCGAACGGGATTTGTTTTTATTCTTTTTTAAAAATTTAAACACCAGGAAGCTTCTTTTCATTTTTTTTTTCAAGTTCACAAGAGGACACTTAGATTCTTAAAAAAATACAGAAGGGCTCCGGAAATTTGTTTTATTTATTTATTTATTTATTTATTTATTTATTACTTTTATTAAAGAAACGGCTCTCAATATGTTTTCTCATTTTTTAAAAGATATATGGAGTCCCTGAGATCAAAAACAAAAATAATTAAAACACCATCAGTCCTCAAGATACTTTGACATTGAAAAAAAAGACGGGTCCTAGAGATCTTTTTTATTAAAAAAAAATTAAACACCAGGATCCCACTAAGAATTTTACAAGAAATTTCACATTAAAAAAAGAAGGTTCCTCGAGATTTTTTTCTGTTCTTATTATTAAAATACGGGGATCTCCAAGATACAAAAAAGACACAAATGCACCTGGAGATATTTTTTCTGTTATTATTATTATTATCATCATTAAAGGAGCAGGGACTCCAAAGATATTTTCAGATTCTTAAAAAAAATACACAAAGACTTCCGAAGTTTGTTTTATTGATTGATTTCTTAATTTTTTTATTAAAGACGGAGCCCTCAAGATATTTTCACATTTTTTAAAAGGCACACGGGGTTCCTGAGATTTTTTTTTTAATTAAAACACCATCAGTTCCCAAGATATTTTTACATTAAAAAAATAGGTACTAGAGATTTTTTTTTAAATTTAACCACTAGCATGCCACCAAGATTTTTTCAAAATACTTCACATTTAAGAAAAACAAGGGCTCCTCGAGATATTTTCTATCCTTATTATTAAAATACCAGACTCTCTAAGATTTTAAAAAAAGACACATGGGCTCCCGAGTTTTTTTTTCCCATTCAAGTTGATCGCTACAAAAATTTACCATTTTAGGCATGTTTTAAGTTTCTTGTTGTCGAAATAAGTCTACACATAGACAAAAAGGCAAAATGTAGCCCCACCCATCCGACCTATCTCAATTGTGATGATTTTTTTATTCTTCGTGAGCCAAAAAGGCGGATCTAATTGCAAAATCCTTATTTCTCTACGCGAAATGAAAAGCATATTTTTGAGTAGCGTGTTCTTCGAAGAATACTATGTATATTAAGAAAAAATAAAGCCAAAGATTTAGACCCCACCCATACCCGCCCCGATCTCAATTCTCAATTGTGGGCGGGGCTTAATTGCAAGATCCATATTTGTTTACAAGAATTTACAATTTTAAGCATGTTTTAAGTTTATCGTTCTGAAAAGACGACTACGTACATATTAAGAAAAAAGGCAAAATATAAGCCACGCCCACCCACCCTATCTCAATTGTGATCTTTTTTTTTAATCGTCGAGAGTCAAAGGAGCGGAATTTAATTGCAAAATCCTTATTATTTCTCTACAGGAAATTAACATGTTAGAAATGTTCTTCAGTATTGTGTTATTCACAGAATACTATGTACATATATTAAGAAAAAATTAAAGCCAAAGATTAAGTCCCACCCACACCTGCCTTGATCAAAATTGTAATGAAATTTTCATTCGTTGACAGATCTAGAGGCGGAGCCTAGTTGCAAAATCCACATTTTCGTAAAAAAAATTACCATTTTAAACGTGTTTTAAGTTTCTAAGAATAAAAGAAATCTTCACAATTGACATGGGGTGGGTGGGCGGGGTTTATATTTTGCCTTTTTTTCTTAATTTACATAGTATTCTTTGAACAACACGATACTGAAAAACATGTTTTTAATTTCTTGTAAAGAAATAGGTATCTTGCAGTTAAGCTCCGCCCCCTTGGCTCACGGCGAATAAAAAAAATCATCACATTTGAGATTGGGCGGGTGGGCGGGCTTATATTTTGCCTTTTTGAAAATTTAAACACCATTATCCCACCAAGATTTTTGCAAGATACTTGACATTAAAAAGAATAGGGTTTCTCGAGATTTTTTTCTATTCTTATTATTAAAATACCGGGGTGTCCAAGATATAAAAAGACACAAAGGCACCTGAAGATTTTTTTTGTAATATTGTTATTATTTTTATTATAAAGGAGTTGGATTTATTTATTGTTTTATTAAAGAAGAGGGCCTGAACATATTTTCATATTTTTTAAAAGACACACGGAGTCCCTGACTTTTTTTTTATTATTAAAACCAACAGTTCCCAAGATACTTTTACATTCTTAAAAAAAAACAAGTAGGTACCAGAGAAAATTTAAATTATTTTTTTTTTATTTAAACACTAGCATGCCACCAAGATTTTTTCAAAATACTTCACATTTAAAAAAAACAAGGGCTCCTCGAGATATTTTCTATCCTTAGTATTAAAATATATCTCCAAGATATTAAATAAATACACAGGAGCTCCCGAATTTTTTTTTCCATTCAAGTTGATTACTACAAAAATTTACCATTTTAGACATGTTTTAAGTTTCTTGTTGTCGAAATAAGTCTAGACATATTAAGACAAAAAGGCAAAATGTAGCCCCACCCATCCGACCTATCTCAATTGTGATGATTTTTTTTATTCGTCCTGAGCCAAAAAGGCGGATCTAACTGCAAAATCCTGATTTCTCTACCCGAAATGAAAACCATATTTTTGAGTATCGTGTTTTTTAAAGAATACTATGTATGATAAGAAAAAATAAAGCCAAAGATTTAGACCCCACCCATACCCGCCCCGATCTCAATTCTTAATTGTGGGCGGGGCTTAATTTCAATATCCATATTTGTTTATAAGAATTTACCATTTTAGACATGTTTTAAGTTTATCGTTCTGAAAAGACGACTACGTACGTATTAAGAAAAAAGACAAAATATAAGCCCCGCCCACCCACCCTACCTCAATTGTGATATTTTTTTTATCGTCGAGAACCAAAGGAGCACAATTTAATTGCAAAATCCTTATTATTTCACTACAAGAAATCACCATGTGATTGAACAACACGATACTCAAAAACATGTTTTTAATTTCATGTCAAGAAATAAGTATTTTGCAGTTAAGCTCCGCCCTCTTGGTTCACGGCGAATAAAAAAATCATCACAATCGAAAAGGGGCGGGTGGGCGGGCTCATATTTTGCCTTTTTGTTTTAATATTGGTAGACTTCTTTTCACAATACGGAACTTAAAACATGGAAAATTTGTATAAGGAAATATCGATTTTGCAAATAGACTCCGCCCCATAATTGCAAAATCCATATTTTCTTGCAAAATTGTACGATTTTCACCATGTTCTAAGTTTTTTGTTGTGAAAAGATGGCTATGTATATTAAGGAAAAAAAAGGCAAAATATCTTCTCATTTTTCAAAAATTGGTCGAACTAGATTTGTTTTTATTCTGTTTTAAAAATTTAAACACCGGGGTCCCAGCAAGCGTCTTATCATTTTTTTTTCAAGTTCATAAAAGGACACTCAGATTCTTTAAAAAAATACAGAAGGGCTCCTTAAATTTGTTTTATTTATTTATTTATTTTATTGAAGAAAGGGCCCTCAAGATGTTTTCTAATTTTTTAAGACACATGGAGTCCCTGAGATTAAAAAAATAATAATTAAAACACTATCAGTCCTCAAGAAATTAAAAAAAGAGGGGCCCTAGAAATCTTTTTTATTTTTTAAAAATTTGAACACTTATCTCACAAGATTTTTTCAAAATACTTCACATTAAAAAAAGAGGGTTCCTGGAAATTTTTTTCTATTCTTATTTTTAAAATACGGGGCCTCCAAGACATAAAAATACACAAAAACACCTGGAGATTTTTTCAGATATTTCAGATTCTTAAAAAAAGTACACAAGGGCTTCCAAAGTTTGTTTTATTTATTCATTTATTTATTTTTTTATTGAAGAAGTCCTTGAGATTTTTTTTATTATTAAAACACCATCAGTTCCCAAGATATTTCTACATTCTTAAAAAAAAAATAGTTAGGAAAGATTTTTTTTTAATTTAAACACTAGCATGCCTCCAAGATTTTTTCAAAATACTTCACATTAAAAAAAAAACAAGGGCTCCTCGAGATATTTTCTGTCATTATTAAAATACCAGGCTCTCCAAGATATTCTCTCAAAAGACACCAGGGCTCCCATTTTTTTTTCCATTCAAGGAGCCCACAGAACATTTTCTGATTTTTCAAAAATTGGTCGAACGAGATTTGTTTTTATTATTTTTCAAAAATTTAAACACCAGGGTCCCAACAAGATTTTTTTCATTTGTTTTTTCAAGTTCTTAGTATTTAACTTTTATCTCCTTAATATTCATACTCTTCACAACAAAAGACTGAAAACATGTTTACAATCGTAAATTTTATCTGCCAGACTTCTCTACAAATTTACCATTTTAAACAAGTTTTCAGTTTCTTGTCGTTAACGGAAAAACTACGTACATATAAGAAAAACAAAACACAATACAAACAAATCATTTCTTAAATAAAATTAGTCGTTAGAATGAGAAGTACTTGCTAAGATAAGACTAATTTTGGCAAATCACATACTTTCCAAGAAAATAGAGGGTGGGTGGGCGGGGTTAAAACTTGCTAAGATAAGACTGATTTTGGCAAATGACATAAAAAAGCACTGGCTCCTGAAATTTGTTTTATTTATCTATTTTTATTTTTAAAAAAGCCAATTGCGGTTCTAAAATTTTTTTTAATCTAAAATCACTAGGACCGACTGTCGGAAGTGACTAAAATTAAGAACTTACTTTATAATCGACGATTGCCGAAATGAAAGTCGCCGCTTGGGCACCGAAGTCCTTCTCCTTTACGTACATCTCGTACAACTCCTGCCTGTTGAACTGGTGGCAGTACTTCTTGTACAGAGTCACCGCAACCGGGAAATTGCGAATCGTCTTCCGGAAATCGTCGGGTGACTTGATCTTCCGAAGCCTGAGCATCACCATGTACAGCAAATCCGGGTCGCCGCTTTCCAGGGCTTTGTAAAAGGCGGCCGTGTTTTCGGACCATTTCAACAACGTTTCGACCAGTTCGCCGCTCCCGAGCTCGTCTTCAAGGATTTTCACGGCCGCTTCTTTGCGCCCCGACCGAAAAGCCACGCCCGCGACCTGAATCGGGTTGACGAGACGGTGCGCACCGGGTTCGCCCTTCTTGCTCTTTCGACGTCTCATCTCGGTAGAAATTACGGAAAAACTAGCGATTTTTATGGTTGATAGATTAATCAGTGCGGTACTTGGGAATTCCACTTATCTTTATCATGTGTAAATAATAATACGATAAATATTTTCGTGTTTAGATCGTCGAGCTTAAGGAAAAAGACTCCGCCCCGTGCGAAGTCGACTGCGCCTTTTACATGGCTGTCGTCAAACAGTCGAGCATCGAGGACAACCCTGACGACGACACGATTGAGACCGAAATCCCGAAGGTGTACCTCAAAGTGCAGACCCTCATCGAGTTCGACACGTTCGTGGCGACTCACGGGCCTTTCACTCCTATCGATAGCACGTCGGACCCGGAGCACACCGACTCGGGTTCCCTCAAGCGCAAGGGCGGGGTTAGACCGGAGCATCCGGCTCGCCGGGCCAAACAGCCCGCCTACTTCATAGCCGAGCTGGCGCACGTGGTGGCCATGTGCGACGAGCGGCTGCCGTACGTCGGGTTAGCCAACGAGCTGACGAAGCGCGCCATTTTCCACCAGGGGTTGCAGGTGGAGGCCAACGCTACTGGGTTGGTGCTACGATTGGTGCAGCTGCCCCCGCCTACCGCCGAGGTGGGGGTAGGCGGGGCGTGGCACGCCCTCTTGAAGAGGCTGCTCTCGGTGTCGATCCGAGTGCTCAGCAAAGGCGTGATGAAGAGCTGGATGACGGAGTTCGTGTTTTATGCGACGCCGCTGGCCAGTACGCACCCGAAGGAGCAAGGTGGGTAAGGAATTAATAGTACCATTGTTTAAGTATATTATAGTTGGACAACCTAATACAAATTTTACTTCGCCTAAATAGTGAGCTTTAGGACAAGGAATCCAGGGGGCGTGGGACAAATTTTTCGTCAACGCGCATTTTCACTACAGTGAGCCAACGTATTAGGTTTATTTTACTCTAAATCAGATGGCGCCATCAAACATTAGCAAATGCAAACACCCTTCACTCTGCTCTTATACGAGGAGTTATCCACAAATCCATAATTAACATTGTTCCGTAAACAGTAATGTGTAGAGAGCGGAAAATATGCAGCAAAATTTTGGGAAATATGATCATATGATATGCATCAAATTTATGCAAATATGCAGTAACTTTCCTAATATATGCAGAGATATGCAGTTGCATATGCTCCAAAAATAAAAAAAAAACCGTAATAACCGAATTAAATTTATTTACAAATTACAAAAACAGGTTTCCCGAGCATACATTTTATTACAAAAAATACATAAATCACATTGTAAAGTGTTTAATTAATTCTCACTAACACATAAATCACATTTTTAAAGATAATATTGTTATAGTAAAAAATAAATATAATAAAAACAGAACAAATTGAAAAATAGTGGTAATTACTATTTTGGTAACAGTTTATTTTTAAATATTTTTCGAAATATTCTAACAAAAAGTTTTTCCGGTGATTCTAAAATATGCTTTTGTAAGTAGAAAAAGTGCGTACTACGTCCACTGATGTATAAAAATCCTTACCGGTTTAGAGCAGGCGCGACAAAACAGAGTTCCTTCTTGAAGAATAAGTTCAAGAAAAGCTTTAATCCATAAATTAATTAGAGTTATCGTCGACATATTGAGACACTGTCAATGCAAACTCACGATGAAAAATAATAGGGTAACGTTCCTTCGATCACCATAAAACATACCATTAATACGCTTAAGTAACGAACAAAAATATTGGGAATCAACGATATTTCCAAAAGTAATTAAAGCCCGAATTTACGTGGAAGAATGGCTTAACACCCGGTGGTTTCTCCAAACTACCATAAAACCCAAACCTTTACTAGTTATTTGAAGCTCAGGACAAAATTTGAAATATGATTCATAAAATTTCGTTTTTCTAGATAAATGCCAATAGAATGACAATTTTTTTTTCAAATTAGCACAAAAATTGATAAAAATGCAAAATATGCACCCGTTACGTGAAATATGCAGCAGAAGGCAAATATATGCAAATATGCAATTTTTTTATAGCTGTATTCATTTTTAATTAGCATGATTCGTTCACATATTAAATATCAAGACTTATATGCAAAAAATAACGGATATGCAAATTTCATAAAATCCGCTCTCTAGTAATGTGTATAAACATATATGTACAAAATATGAAAATATACTTGACATAAAAAATATGAAGCAACGCGTTGTAACGTGATACGAAAGAATTGAATTTAAATGAATTTGACGCCTATTTTTATTTGACTATATCTGAAGACTGACAGAAACTTTCCAAGGGTTTTTAAACTGGTATAATTGTTTAGTTTTACAAGATTAAAGTAAAACAAGATTTTAAGTAAAATTTAGATTCGTGGTGTTACAAAAATATTAACACAAAATGAAAATATATGTTCAAAGTAAATAACAGAATGACATAAACTTTCGGCGTTAACATTACAAATAATTACAAGAGAGAAAAAAACGCATAAAGAACTTAAGAGGCATGTTTGTAATATCGAGTTGTTAAAGGCTGCTTTGAAGACTGTTTGTTTCTATGAAAAACAATTGCTGTTATCGGACATTTTGGTAGATTTTGTTCCAAAAATACGAGATAACTAATTGTTTCTTGAACTAGTTTCCGTAACTTCTAAAATTTAAAAAGGATACGCCGTTCTGCTGTAATAAAATCTAGAATAAGGTCAAAATCACACTAATATTACATCTGATTTTGTTAACCACATGAATATAATTTACATTAAAATAAGTTACAGACATTGTTTGAAATGTTTATTATAGTTCGAAAACAAGATAAAATAAATAAATAAATAAATAAAAAAATGTGCAGTTTATAGACTTCAGAATTTTAGTATATAAAAATAATCATGTTTGAAGCTTTATTTTGTCTGTTCCATTTTATTGGGTGTATTGGGCCCCTCTCGGGATATAACACCGACATCAGTGCACCGACCCAACGTTCTTCAACCGATGGGATGATTTATTACTTCCGTTATGCTGGCCCTACACAGAGCGATTTGGTTTTCGGATTTTCGGCTAGATCTGCACAGTTAACTCTTTGCGCACTGCACACTGACATAGAGTATTTTGTTCACGGGAGCATCAAAAATATTACGCCGAAAGCACTTCTTCAAGTGTTATTTTTTTTAAGATGTCATATTTGTCAGCGTTTCCAAAATTTTCTTCTTTGCACAGGTCAACTAATTTTTCGTAAACCGCATTTTAAAATTTTTGTTATTGTATTTTTTACTTTTTAATTTTCTAAGGCATGAAAAAATCCCATATAGGATTTCTATGAATTTATTAACGAAATCAACTGATAACTTGCGCGCCATTTTGTGTTAATTAATACCAATAGTGATTATGATAATTTTATAATTATCATTTTAATGAAATTGTGCGAACGACAGCAAACAATTTAAAATTACCGCTAGTCAAGCACCTGAAAATCCATCTCTCCCAAATATGTCTTTCTTGGCACGATTTGTAATCCGAAGTCTCCCTCCACATGCAATTTTTCGTCTACAGACCAAAGCACACTCAGGCCAATATCGGCTTTAAGCGATTTATCTATAAACCGATATTCGTTAGAGTTGATCTGATACACATCCACTACGAAGAACTAACCCATTTCGACCATTGGACTTTACAACGAATAAGTGAACAAAGTTCTTGAACATCTTAACGATTTAATACATAATGTTCCCGAATGACAAAATTTACATTTCAAATTGTACTATCAAATTACACTCTCCAAAATTTCTTACGAACAATGAAATGACGCAATCTCCAAATTTTACAATAGTAAAATTGTAGTTTCGCCCCGTTTACGGTTTATGCAGCCGTGTCGAGTTTTCACCTTAGACGTCAAGATTTTTGGAAAAAAAAATCAACATTTTCCAATTTATATTGTTATTTAAATTTTAAAAAGTAGAATAGTCCTGATCTTGTGGTTTATACCTAATTACGCTATTGGGATTGTTCGGCTTGTCGATTTCTCGATTTTTCAACTTTATGTGTCTCAATTTTTCAATATTTCAATTTTGGGCTTTTTCGATTCCTCCATTCTTTAAATTTTCTATTTCTCGATTTTTTTATTTTTCGATTTCTCAATCCTTCGATGTTTCAATGATACGATTTTTCAATTTTTGTCCTCTTCAAATTTACGGTTTTTAAATATTTCGATTTTTCAATTTTTCAAATTTTCACGTTTCTAAATTTTCAGTTTGCCGATTTCTAAAGTATTTTTTTTATTTGTCCATTTCTGGATTTCCTAAAGTTTCGATTTTTCACATCTTCAATTCTTCAATTTTTCGATTTTTTAAGATTACGATTTTTCAATTTTGCTTTTTTAGATTTTCAATTTCTCAATTTTCCAAATTTTTAATTTCTCAATTTTTTGAATATTTCTTCCAGTTATGAGATTTTTCAATATTTCAATTTTTCGACTTTACGATTTTTGAATTGATGGATTTTTTTTGATTTTTCGCTTTTTTCCTTTTTCGATTTTCAATTTATTGTAAACTTTAGATTTTTCAATTCTGCGACTGTTTAATGCTTCGATTTCTCAATTTTTAAACTTTTCGATGTTTTAATATTTAATTTTTTAAAATTCTAGGTTTTTCGATATCTCGAGTTTTCAGTTCTTCTATATTTCAATTTCTCAATTTATCGAATTCAGATGTTTCGTTGTTTTGATTGTTCAGTTTCTCAATTTTTCAATTTTTAACTTTCCTTTTCGGCTTCCGACTCCTCAATTTCTCGATCCTCCGATTTTTCGATTTCTCGAAGTCTCAGTTTTTGAATTTTTCGATGTTTCGATTTTTGGATTTCTCGGTTTTTCGATTTTTTTCTTTTGAGCTTTTCAATTTCTGGATTTTCCAATTTTTCAATCCCCGATTTTTGAATTTTTCAATTTTTCAAATTGAATTGGATTTCTCGATTCTTCAATTTTGCGATATTTTAATTATTCATTGTTTTAAATTTTAGTTTTTTCGATTTCTCGATTTTTTGACTTTTCAGTTCTTCAGTATTTAAATTTTTCAATTTTTCAGATTTTTACGTTAAATTTTCAGTTTTCTGATTTCTCAATTAATCTATTTTTGATTTTCCCACTTCTCAAAGTTCCGATTTTTCAGTTCTTCAATTCTTCGATTTTTCGACTTCGCTTTATTGGTTTGTCGATTTCTCAATTTTTGGATATTTCTTTCAGTTTTGATATTTTTCAATACTTCGATTCTTTCATTTTTCGACTTCTAGATTTTTCAATTTTTTATTTTTGGATTTTCGGTTTTTTGTTTTTTATTTCAATTTCTCAATTTTTCAACTTTTCCATATTTTAATTTTTAAATTTCTAGATTTTTCGGTTTCTCGAGTTTCCAGTTCTATACTTTAATTTTTTAAATTTCCAAATTTTTAAATTCTTTGAGATCTCAATTTATTGAGATTCGGATGTTTCGATGTTTTGATTATTCAATCTCTCGCTTTATCAATTTTTCCATATTAAGTTGTCGATTTTTCGATTTTGGCCTATTTCGGTTTCTCAATTTTTTGGATTTTCGACTTCTCGATTTTTCGACTCCTCGATTTTTTTGTCTTTTGATTTTTCGATTTCTCGATGTCTCAATTTTTGAATTTTACAATGTTTCGATTTTTCGATTTGTTGGTTTTTCGATTTTTTGCTTTTCGGTTTCTCGATTTTTCGATGTTTCGATTTTTGATTTATCCGATTTTTCAATTGTCCAATTTTTTAAATTCTCGACTTCTCGATTCGTCGATTTTTCAGTTTTTCGATTATTAAATTTTAGATTTTTTTTTATTTTTTGATGTTTGGATTTCTCCATTTTTCAGTTTTAGGATATTTTAACTTTTCAATGTTTAAAATTTTACATTTTTCGATTTTTCTGCTCTTCAATATTTTTTTATTTTTCAAATTTTGACGTTTCTGAATTTTTAGTTTTCGGATTTTTCAATTAATCTATTTTTTTATATTCCCATTTCTCCACTTCCTAAAGTTTCGATTTTTCAGTTCTTCAATTTTTCGATTATTCAGGTTTTTGATTTTTCAATTTTTCGATTTTTTAAGTTTGCGATTTTTAGACTCTTCTTTTTTGATTTTTCTGTTTCTCAATTTTTTAATTTCCTAATTTTTTGATATTTCGTTCAATTTTGTGATTTTTCAGTTTTTCGATTTCTCAATTTTAACTTTTCAATTTTTGAAATTATTAATTTTTTTCGATTTTTTGAGTTTTCAGTTCTCTATATTTCAATTTTTCAATTTTCGGAATTTTTAAATTTTCGATTGTCCAATGTTTTTTTATTTTTCGATTTTACAATTTATCCATGTTTCGATTTTTGAATTAACCGATTGTTCAATTTCTCGATTTTTAAATTTTAGATTTTCCAATTTTAATTTTTTTGATTTTTTTATGTTTCGATTTCTCGATTTTACAATTTTCCCATATTTGAATTTTTCAGTGTTTTAAATTTTCGATTTCGAGGATTTACTGTGTTACAGTAGTCATCAGTCATTACTCATCAAGAACGATTAAGGCTGTTTTAGTATAATTTTTGCAATTTTAAATTTATTTCTTGATGTCTAAATCGTATATATTTAAATGGTGATGAATATTTTGTGATACAATCTTAGGATAAAATGCATTTTAGTTTCAAAAATAATATGTATTTAATGATTTGACTACTGTTAATAAAAAAAATACGTAAGAAGATGTTCATATTGAATTAATTTGGTGTTCATAGTTTGATGATAATCCATAGTTATTCTGTAGGCAAATTAGATGACTTGTTACTTATTAATTAAAGTAGTGGTCGTTTAATTTCGTATACTTTTAAAGTGGACGAAGGGACGCATATTTGTTAGCCATGCAGTTCATGGATAATAGGTATGCCGCGATAATATTAAATTTTTGTTACCTTAACCTTGAAACAGGTATGCACTACATATACATATATTACATATATGTAAAGTCTTCAACACGTACCTACGTTTGCTTATTTTGTGACTGCTCCCCGTACAACGTACTGATTAATACGTCCGTTTACTACCTTACCGACATCACGTGCTTACGGACTATTTTTACCCCCTTTCGTAAGGTACCGCCACTTCATAGTGAAGCGAGTGAGATGTAAAATATATATTCATTCTTTTCTACATGGGAAAGTGATTGTCCGTATAGGTTGTCCAACTATAATATACTTAAACAATGATAGTACGGTGGGGATTGATGATGGGTTTGTGTAGGGTCACGGCGACCGGTGTACTTCCAGTACGATATGGCAACGGTGGACGCTACGTCGAGGACGGTGGACGCGCTATTGAGTGACTGGGGGCAAATCGTACATTTATACACTCTAGTGCACGACCTGAGCGAGTACTTAAAAATCGGTACTTCGTAGTAACGAATAATCAACACTCACTATATTTTTTTTTTTTTTTTAAGATAAGTACAACCTGTCGAATATGTTCAGTATTAAGTCGTACAACTATAGCAAGCTGGTACTTTGTTATGGTCCCGATAAGGGCGCCATGGTCTCTATTAACTGGAACAGCACGGAGAAGGCTTTCAAGTTGGCCTTCGGTGCCGCTAATAGCACCCTCAACGCCCATTCCTTGATCAAAGAACAGCTCGAGAGCCACCTGAACGAACACCGAAACCTGGCACAAATCATACAATTGTTGTACGAAACGTATGAACCTCTCATCTCCATAAGTAAGCTCCCGACGCTCCCCCAGCTGGGTATCCAGAATACGGTAAGTCCGACCTTTTGGACCTCGTCGTCGTTATTTAGCGGTTGTAGCGCCCTCAGGTCCCGGTCCAGACGTTCACGATAATGGCGCAGTCGTGCACTCTCATCCGGTTAGCGTACCAGGGAATGTACTGTCTCGAGTTACGTATAAGAGGTGCAGGGTTGGTCTCTTTGAGGGACGGCGCCTACAGCAGGTTCGACCGTAGCAACGTCGTCGACGTCTTCACCCCCACGCAAGGACTAAAAGCCTTTTTGTCTAAATACGTAGACGAAACTGCGGTATTCCGGCGAAGATCGCAGTCCGAAGACGACAATCCGCCGTCTCCGGTGTCCGTGGAAGTCGAAGGAGGCGGATTTTTAGGTCATCACCGCGGTCCCCAATCCCCGGCCGGGACTCGCGAGCCGGGGTTGCGTTTCCACCCCCCGCTCACCCCTCCGTCTGGTTCCAACCCCCACACCCCCGCCAGTCCCCACACCTCGAGCATGAACCAACCCAACACCCATACTAGTTTTGGTTCGAGTCCTGCCACGTCTTTCAATTTGTCGTCGCCGACGTCCCTTCCCACGAATATCAACCCGAGTCCTATGCCCCATCCCAGTCCTGGTGGCTTGGTGGCTAATTCTCCCTTGAACCCGCAACTACCGAGTCCCGGGGGATTGTTGTCTAATTCGTCGCCGGGACCGGTGTCCACGAGCTTGCCGGGGCACTCTCCGGTTAGTAGTTTTATGGCGACGGGACACACCGACGGCAGCCCGTTTCCGTCGTCGCAAGGGCTGGCGTCGCCAGCCGCCTCCAACTGGCCAGGCTCCCCGAGTATGCCGCGCCCGTCGCCCGCCAGACCAGGACAGTCGCCTGGGGGTCACCCCATCATGCACAGTCCGCAGTCGGATTTGAAAACCGGAGGACACTTATCGAGGGTCTTGCCACAGAGGTCATGGGCAGGCGCGGTACCGACGTTGTTGACCCACGAAGCGTTGGAGACGCTTTGTTGTGCCTCCATGCACCCGCAGGGTCTTCCCGGGCCGGAATTAGCCCCACTGGAGCGCTTCCTGGGCTGCGTCTACATGCGGCGACAACTCCAGAGGTTCATACACAACGAAAGCTACGTGAGTTTGTACCACGTTTTTGAGAAACGTGCATGACTGTGTTTTGCAGTTGACGGCCATCCCGAACACCGAACCCGGGGTTATCCATTTTAAAGTGGCCGAGGTGCTTCAATGTCGCATCGGGTTGAACCCCCAACACTTACAAAGTCTCCACCTCAAGATTACCCCCCTGTCTGACAATAAGGACGTTTGGACTTCCGAGGAGCTCCAAGTTTTGGAGAAGTTCTTCGACACTCGGACGGCCACTCCACCGTACAAACCCACCTCCATGTTCACGTTTTGCACCATGTTGAACGTTCCATGCAACGTGTTGAAGGATTTCATTCAAATAATGAAGTTAGAGTTGATGCCGGGGTTAGTCCAACAACAGGGGATGAAGTGGTCGGTGCAGTGGATGCTTCGAATACCACCCTCCGCGCAACCTATCGTCCCCACAGGAATGTCAGGCGTCTTGGTTTATCGAACCAAAATTCTCTTTTTCGTAAGTAGATTGCATTGATTGAATACATATAGATAGACCCATGCTATTGTTTGGAGCGAACAAGAGATGGCGCACCAACAGTCGGCCGTCAAACGCCGGCGAAAAGCTTGGACACCAATCACGCGCATAGGTAACACAAATCACACCAACAATACATTTAATAAATCTACCACTCGATAGAGGGCGACGAAAAAAATGTGTAAAAATCTCATAGTCAGCATTTAGATAATTTACAACGTTGCCAGATGAGCCTAACACAAGTTTGCCGTTATTTCTAGCCAAGTAGGTTTTATTTCGTTTAAAAGTTTCTGATAAAGAAATGGGATTATTATAATGAATACAAATAAATAAAACAAACAAATTATTACTTGTTATTTTAAATACTTGTTAGTGCTAACTTTATTATAAATACTCAAACTTTACAGTACGAGTGAGATTTTTCAGGACGAGGCGACCGTAGGGAGCCGAGTTTTTAATTTCGAAACGAATACTGCGAAAAGAGTTATCGGAGGTATGTCGTTATGGATTTTATTTCATACTGTCAACATATTTTTTTTATTCGATAAAATAATTACTGTTTTGGAAAAAGTTCAAATCGAGTCACTTTTTCTGACATCGTTAGCAACCGCTGTTTGGCTAATGTTTTAATTTGTTTATTCGTGCAAATCAGCATCAAATGTTTAAACACATAGTAATACTTTACAAGACTTGTCCTTTTTGGCTGAATTTTACCGGACTTGGAATTTTTTTTTACGCTTTCGCGAGCTCGCTTTTGTTACTAATAATATGGAAAATGGTTTCAAATGCGTTTTCTCAAAACTAACTATATTTTTTTTAGAAAATTTATTAGTCTAGAGACGGACAGATATACCACGTGTTTCTTTTATTTGATACAACCTCCGAAATTTTCTTATTTAAAAAAATAAACATATAGTTCTTTGACCAAATTTGTATCATTTTAAAAGATCATCTATGTGAATAAATGACATGAGTGTCAATTTTTCAAGCTACTAGATTGTCATCAATTAATATGAATTTTTCGTGTATTGTATTTAATAACTTTTTAAGTATTGATTTTAGAAATATTGGTTGCCTGTGATTTTTAGAAAAAATCAGTCTTTCCATTTATGAAAAAATATACCTAGGGTTCCATAAAAAAAAATTAAGTTGATATCATTTCCGGTTCTACCGGAAGTGATAATGTAAATGTGAGGTTGCCCTCACAAAGATCTTTTAAAATGATACATTTGCTCAAAGAACTACAGGTTTATGTTTAAGAATAAAAAAGTTACAGGGGTTGTATCAAATAAAAGAAACACCCTGTATACTAAGACAAAACATATCCATTCATATATGTCTTAAAAAACGGGTAACATATGCCGCATAAACTAGAAAATAAGACATTTTCTTTCACATTTTATATTGGGATTTTTCGGCTTGTCGATTTCTCGATTTTTCAACTTTAAAAGTCTCAATTTTTCAATATTTCAATTTTGGGCTTTTCCGATTCCTCCATTCTTTAAATTTTCTATTTCTCGATTTTTTTATTTTTCGATTTCTCAATCTTTCGATGTTTCAATGATACGACTTCTCAATTTACGGTTTTTAAATATTTCGATTTTTCAATTTTTCAAATTTTCACGTTTCTAAATTTTCAGTTTACCGATTTCTAAAGTATTTTTTTTATTTGTCCATTTCTGGATTTCCTAAAGTCTCGATTTTTCACATCTTCAATTCTTCAATTTTTCGATTTTTTAAGATTATGATTTTTCAATTATGCTTTTTTAGATTTTCGATTTCTCAATTTTCCAATTTTTTAATTTCTCAATTTTTTGAATATTTCTTTCAGTTATGAAATTTTTCAATATTTCAATTTTTCGACTTTTCGATTTTTGAATTGATGGATTTTTTTTTGATTTCTCGCTTTTTTCCTTTTTGGATTTTCAATTTATTGTAAACTTTAGATTTTTCAATTCTGGGACTGTTTAATGCTTCGATTTCTCAATTTTTAAACTTTTCGATGTTTTAATATTTCATTTTTTAAAATTCTAGGTTTTTCGATATCTCGAGTTTTCAGTTCTTCTATATTTCAATTTTTCATTTTTCGATTTTTTGAATTTTAATTTTTGATTTTCCAGTTTTTCTTTTTTAAAATTTTTCGATTACTTATTCAATTTTTTAATTTCTCAATTTATCGAATTCAGATGTTTCGTTGTTTTGATTGTTCAATTTCTCAATTTTTCCTTTTCGGCTTCCGACTCCTCAATTTCTCGATCCTCCGATTTTTCGATTTCTCGAAGTCTCAGTTTTTGAATTTTTCGATGTTTCGATTTTTGGATTTCTCGGTTTTTCGATTTTTTTCTTTTGAGCTTTTCAATTTCTGGATTTTCCAATTTTTCAAATTGAATTGAATCTCTCGATTCTTCAATTTTGCGATATTTTAATTATTCATTGTTTTAAATTTTAGTTTTTTCGATTTCTCGATTTTTTGACTTTTCAGTTCTTCAGTATTTAAATTTTTGAATTTTTCAAATTTTTGCGTTAAATTTTCAGTTTTCTGATTTCTCAATTAATCTATTTTTGATTTTCCCACTTCTCAAAGTTTCGATTTTTCAGTTCTTCAATTCTTCGATTTTTCGACTTCGCTTTATTGGTTTGTCGATTTCTCAATTTTTGGATATTTCTTTCAGTTTTGATATTTTTCAATACTTCGATTCTTTCATTTTTCGACTTCTAGATTTTTCAATTTTTTATTTTTGGATTTTCAGTTTTTTGTTTTTTATTTCAATTTCTCAATTTTTCAACTTTTTCATATTTTAATTTTTAAATTTCTAGATTTTTCAGTTTCTCGAGTTTCCAGTTCTATATTTTAATTTTTTAAATTTACGAATGTTTAAATTTTTTGAGATCTCAATTCATTGAGATTCTGATGTTTCGATGTTTTAATTATTCAATCTCGCTTTATCAATTTTTCCATATTTAAGTTTTCGATTTTGGCCTACTTCGGTTTCTCAATTTTTTGATTTTTCGACTTCTCGATTTTTCGACTCCTCGATTTTTTTTGTCTTTTGATTTTTCGATTTCTCGATGTCTCAATTTTTTAATTTTACAATGTTTCGATTTTTCGATTTGTTGGTTTTTCGATTTTTTGCTTTTCGGTTTCTCGATTTTTCGATGTTTCGATTTTTGATTTATCCGATTTTTCAATTGTCCAATTTTTAAATTCTCGACTTCTCGATTCGTTGATTTTTCAGTTTTTCGATTATTAAATTTTAGATTTTTATTTTTATTTTTGATTTTTTCATGTTTGGATTTCTCCATTTTTCAGTTTTAGGATATTTTAACTTTTCAGTGTTTTAAATTTTAGATTTTTCGATTTTTTAGTTCTTCAATATTTTTTTATTTTTCAAATTTTGACGTTTCTGAATTTTTAGTTTTCGGATTTCTCAATTAATCTATTTTTTTATATTCCTATTTCTCCACTTCCTAAAGTTTCGATTTTTCAGTTCTTCAGTTCTTCAATTTTTCGATTATTCAGGTTTTTGATTTTTCAATTTTTCGATTTTTTAAGTTTGCGATTTTTAGACCCTGTTTTTTTGACTTTTTTGTTTCTCAATTTTTTAATTTCCTAATTTTTTGATATTTCGTTCAATTTTGTGATTTTTCAGTTTTTCGATTTCTCAATTTTAACTCTTCGATTTTTGAAATTATTAATTTTTTTCGATTTTTTGAGTTTTTTTTTTCGGAATTTTTAAATTTTCGATTGTCCAATTTTTTTTTATTTTTCGATTTCCCAATTTTTCGATGTTTCGATTTTTGAATTAACCGATTGTTCAATTTCTCGATTTTTAAATTTTAGATTTTCCAATTTTTTTTTTGATTTTTTTATGTTTCCATTTTTCGATTTTACAATTTTCCCATATTTGAATTTTTCAGTGTTTTAAATTTTCAATTTCGAGGATTTACTGTGTCACAGTAGTCATCAGTCATTACTCATAAAGAACGATTATTGCTGTGCGTTAAAATGCCTACATACTGATAAGCACGTACATACAAGACACATTTAAGGCTGTTTTAAGTCTGCTAGATATAATTTTTGCAATTTTAAATTTATTTCTTGATGTCTAAATCGTATATATTTAAATGGTGATGAATATTTTGTGATACAATCTTAGGATAAAATGCATTTTAGTTTCAAAGATAATATGTATTTAATGATTTGACAACTGTTAATAAAAAAATACGTAAGAAGATGTTCATATTGAATTAATTTGGTGTTCATAGTTTGATGATAACCCATAGTTATTCTGGAAGCAAATTAGATGACTTGTTACTTATTAATTAAAGTAGTGGTCGTTTAATTTCGTACCTTTAAAGTGGACGAAGGGACGCATATTTGTTAACCATGCAGTTCATGGATAATAGGTATACCGCCATAATATTAAATTTGTTTTACCTTAACCTTAAATGCTGACTATGAGATTTTTACACATTTTTTTCGTCGCCCTCTATCGAGTGGTAGATTTATTAAATGTATTGTTGGTGTGATTTGTGTTACCTATGCGCGTGATTGGTGTCCAAGCTTTTCGCCGGCGTTTGACGGCCGACTGTTGGTGCGCCATCTCTTGTTCGCTCCAAACAATAGCATGGGTCTATCTATATGTATTTAATCAATGTAGGTTGCGAAAGTGGCGCAGTCAGTAGGATTCATTTTTGTTTTTTTTTTTTTTAGTTGCAAATAACTCGCATGGGGGTGCAGTACCCCTCGAACATGGAACCTCCGTCGCTCATCCTCCCCTTCATCTACGACATTAACACGAATTTAACCCAATTGGCGGAGAAGCGGGAGACGGGGTCGGTTCCAGGCATGGCCGCCGCCAGTCAGCTCCTCAAGCACTTCACGCAGTTCCAGTCGAACATCACCGAGTGTTCGATTTTCCCGGCGCTGCGCGATTTGCTGCTCAACCTCGTGCTGCCGTCGGAGCCGCAGCAGCCGAGTCCGGCGCCGGGGGCGGTGCAGCAGATCCAGTCCCCGGCCATGCAAGGCGGGCAACCAGGGTACCCGGTTTCCATGCCCATGGGCATGATGGGACCGCAATGAATGTAAATTGTAAATAAAGGATCCATGTGTAAAGAAAGTTTATTTGGCTCCTTAACACTAACAAGGTTACAGTGTGCTGTGCTACTATGAAAATTTGGTCGGTCGAAAGGCACGCGCACGTAATACTGAGTTCGTTGCTTAGAATATGTACACACTTAGACAACAATGATCGTAACGACTAGATTATTAGATTAAATGCACTTTTTGGTGGGGGCTCATTTGATGTAGCCGTTGAGGGCTTTGGAGAGGCAGAAGGCTAAGAAGATGCCGATGAGCTCGAGCAGGCCGAGGCCGACGCCGATGCCTATGACGATGTCGATGTGGGTCATGAGCCAGTGAATAACGGCGTTGAAGCAACCCTGAAACGGTGGTTCGATAATAAGTCATACCGAAACTACTACAATAGGTACTCACTTTTTTGTAGTAGGAGTTGACTTCGCTCGGCTTGGTGACGCACTCAGGCGACTTGGGTTGAAACTTCAAAGGGTCCCCTTCCAAGACGCAACAGGATTCGGGGATGACCTTGCCGCTATCTTTCCACTTGGTACTACTTTCGTAGTCGGTGTAGTTGTTGACTCCGCAGCACTTGAGCGACGCTTGCAAATGGTCCCACATTAAAGTCACTGCGTCTTTGTTCTCAGGGGTGGAGTAGTACTTCTCGATCGTGGACTTGAGTACCTTCCGCGTCTCCTCTTCCGCTTTCGGTTTGTAGGCGACAGTCAAGCACCCGACGGTGATCTCCACGACTATGATGATCAACAGACAAATCCCGTACTACAAAGAAAACGTACCATTAGTACTAATTCCGCTGACGGAAAAGTACCGACCGATTAATTGGTCGTGAACGCGTTTTACGACTACGAGCACCCACGGCAGCTAAATTGCTCACAATTTAGGGTGCAGGGTTTATTAATGTTATTAATGCAAACATCCTAACGATTATCGTTATCGCTTATCACGACTTTTAAATTTTATTATTCAGCCTTGATGCTTAACTTCCTATTAATATGCGTCTTGAATGGCGTAATGAGACTAACGAGGTATTTACCCTGTGGAGCACATGAATAATCAATCCGTTACCTTGCACCACTTCTTTTTAACCTTGTTGCGAGATGTATACGGTATTTATGTTTGTTTTTTTCCTTTCCGAGGTGTAATTTCGTTGTATGGCCGAGTCGAGCATGCCGGAATCGTAAGTGATCGTTAATATGGCGGATAATTGCGTGAAATCACAGGTGATGACGAAGTGTAATGAGGAGGTATGTGGATGGTGTGGTTTTTGTTTTAATATAGGAGGATGACGACGCATTTAAAATTACTGAACGGGATTTGGTATCAAGGTGGCACGTGATACTCGTAAACAAACACAATTCGCAATAAAATTTGTTTTAAGTTGGTTGTTTCTGTAAATCTTATCTCGCCTAACAATCTCTTATTTAATTGACAACGGAAATTTGTCAGTTTTACATTGACGGTGACAATTTTCGCGGATTAAACAGAAGAACGACAAATATTAAATGAAGTTTCGAAGTCTGTTCGAATAATCATTTAATAAATTTTTGACTATATTGAATGTCAATGTCAAACAACAAACGTTCAAGGTAATTGAACGAAATAAAATAACTTTACTCTTAGTTTTGACAAAGCTTGTTCAAAATTTTAGACTATTGACAATCTTTTTGTAAAATTCTGACACAAACTATGTATAAATTGACAACATAAGATGTATCTGGTGTTTTACGGTAGTGACACCTTTATGAGTTTGTTATAAATCATAGTTAATATTCATTGAAGAATATTTTCACTATTTTTACACTGATTAATGTCGTGTAGGTTACATTTGACAACGACGTCAATTTTACATTGACATTCAATAGTTTTGAGGATGAAAACATAACAACGGAAAACATTAAATAAAGTTTCGAAGTCTGTTCGGATAATTATTCAATTAAGTTTTGACTAAATTCAACGTTCAGTGTCAAATATCTTGAGACTAGTCAATGTAAAACGACAAACATCTACGCTAATTGAACGGAATGAAATAACATCGCTGCTACTTTTTACAAAACTTGTTCTAAATTTTGGAATTTTGACAATTTTTGGTAAAATTCTGACACAAACTATGTATAAATTGACAACATAAGATGTATATGGGCTTTTACAAAAGTGTCACTGTTTTGAGTTTGTTATAAATAGTCAATTTTCATTTAAGACTATTTTCACTTTTTTACAGTGATGTTGTCGTGGGGTTAAATTTGACAACGGAAATTTTACATGCCGTAAATTTTACATTGACAATGAATAGTTTTGTGGATGAAAACAACAACGACAAATATTAAATGAAGTTTCGAAGGCTGTTCGGATCATTCAATTAAGTTTAGTCTATATTCAACGTTCAGTGTCAAATGTCTTGACACTAGTCAATGTAAAACGACAAACATCTACGATATTGGACAAAATAAAATAAGACTCTTAAATTTTAGAATTTTGACAATCTTTTGTCACATTCTGACACAAACTACGTATAAATTGACAATGTAAGATGGGGCTTTACGGAAGTGTCAAAAATTGTTATAAATAGTTGGTGAAGACTATTTTCACTTTTTTACACTGATTAGTGTCGTGTAGGTAACTTTTGACATCGAAAATCTGACACGACTATGTTAATTTTAAATTGACAATGAAGTTTTGGAAACGAAAAATATTAAATGAAGTTTCGAAGTCTGTTCGAATAATCATTCAATGTCTTGACACTAGTCAATGTAAAACGACAAACATATACGATATTGAACAAAATAAAGTAACATCGCCTCTAGTTTTTACAAAACTCCTAAATTTTAGGATTTTGACAATCTTTTTGTCACATTCTGACACAAACTATGTATAAATTGACAAGATAAAGTCTATATGAGGTTTTACAAAAGTCTCAATGTTAAGAGTTTTTTTATTGACTATTTTAACTTTTTTGCACTAATCGGTGTCGTCTGGGCTACAATTGACACCGGAAATTTGACACCACGATGTCAATTTTACATTGACAATGAACAATCTTGGGGATGAAAACACTAGAGCGAAAAATACTCAATGGAATTTCGAAGTCTGTTCAAATAAACATTTAATAATTTTTTGACTATATTGAACGTCAAATTTCTTGACACTAGTCAATGTAAAACGACAAATATCCAAAGTAATTGAACGAAACAAAATAACATTGCCTTCAGTTTTCACAAAGCTTGTTCTAAATTTTGGAATTTTGACAATTTTTTGTAAAATTCTGACAAACTATGTATAAATTGACAACATAAGATGTATATGAGGTTTACGGAAGTGCCACTGTTTTGAGTTTGTTATAAATAGTTAATTTTTACTTAAGACTATTTTCACGTTTTTACAATGTTGTCGTGGGGTCAAATTTGACAACGGAAATTTTACACAACGTTAATTTTACATTGACAATGAACAGTTTTGTGGATGAAAACAACAACGAAAAATATTAAATGGAATTTCGAAGTCTGTTCAATTTAAGTTTAGTCTATTTTCAACGTTCAGTGTCAAATGTCTTGACACTAGTCAATGTAAAACAAACATCTACGATATTGAACGAAATGAAATAACATCGCCTCTAGTTTTTACAAAACTCCTAAATTTTAGAATTTTGACAATCTTTTTGTCACATTCTGACACAAACTATGTATAAATTGACAAGATAAAGTCTATATGAGGTTTTACGGAAGTCTCACTGTTAAGAGATTTTCATTGACTATTTTAACTTTTTTGCATTGATCGGTGTCGTGTGGGCTACAATTGACACCGGAAATCTGACACCACGATGTCAATTTTACATTGACAATGAACAATCTTGGAGATGAAAACACTAGAGCGAAAGATACTCAATGAAATTTCGAAGTCTGTTCAAATAATCATATAATAATTTTTTGACTATATTGAACGTCAAACGTCTTGACACCAGTCAATGTAAAACGACAAACGTCCAAAGTAATTGAACGAAACAACATAACATTGCCTTCAGTTTTCACAAAGCTTGTTCTAAATTTTGGAATTTTGACAATTTTTTGTAAAATTCTGACGCAAAGTATGTATAAATTGACAACATAAGATGTATATGGGGTTTATGGAAGTGTCACTGTTTTGAGTTTGTTATAAATAGTTAATTTTCACTTAAGACTATTTTCACTTTTTTACAATGTTGTCGTGGGGTCAAATTTGACAACGGAAATTTTACACGACGTCAATTTTACATTGACAATGTATAGTTTTGTGGATGAAAACAACAATGAAAAATATTAAATGAAGTTTCGAAGTCTGTTCAATTTAAGTTTAGTCTATTTTCAACGTTCAGTGTCAAATGTCTTGACACTAGTCAATGTAAAACGACAAACATCTACGACATTGATCAAAATAAAATAACATCGCCTCTAGTTTTTACAAAACTCCTAAATTTTAGAATTTTGACAATCTTTTTGTCACATTCTGACACAAACTATGTATAAATTGACAAGATAAAGTCTATATGAGGTTTTACGGAAGTCTCACTGTTAAGAGTTTTTTCACTGGCTTTTTTAACTTTTTTGCACTGATCGGTGTCGTGTGGGTCACAATTGACACCGGAAATCTGACACCACGATGTCAATTTTACATTGACAAGACGAAGTTTCGAAGTTTGTTCAAATAATCATTTAATTCATTTTTGATTATATTGAACGTCCAGTGTCAAATGTCTTGACACCAGTCACTGTAAAATGACAAAACATCCACGGTATTGAACAGAATAAAATAACACTTGTTTTCACAAAGCTTGTTCTAAATTTTAAAATTTTGACAATCTTTTTGTAAAATTTTGACATAAACTATGTATAAGTTGACAACATAAAATCTATATGGAATTTTAAAGGTTTGTGATAAATTTGAAGACTATTTTCACTTTTTTGCATTGATTGGATGTCGCGTGTATTACATTTGATAGCGAAAATCTGACACCACAATGTAAATTTTACATTGACAACGAATAGTCTTGGGGATGAAAACACAACAACGAAAAATATTTAATGAAGTTTCGAAGTTTGTTCAAATAATCATTTAATTCATTTTTGATTATATTGAACGTCCAGTGTCAAATGTCTTGACACCAATCATTGTCAAATAACGAAACATCCAGGGTAATGAACGGAATAAAATAACTAGTTTTCACAAAGCTTGTTCTAAATTTTAAAATTTTGACAATCTTTTTGTAAAATTCTGACACAAATTATGTATAAAGTGACAACATAAAAACTAAATGTGCTTTTAAATGTTTGTTATAAATAGTTAATTTTCATTGAAAACTATTTTCACTTTTTTACACCGATTGGGTGTTGTGTGGGTTAAATTTGACACCATAAATCTGAGACCACGATGTCAATTTTACATTGACAATGAATAGTCTTGGGGATGAAAACACAACAACGAAAAATATTAAATGAAGTTTCGAAGTCTGTTCGGATAATCATTCCATCAAGTTTTAACGATATTCAACGTGTGCTGTCAAATGTCTTGACAGTAGTCAATGTAAAATGCCAAACATCTACAGCAATTAGAATTTTGACAATCTGGTTGTAAAATTTTGACAAAAACTAGGTATAAACTAACAACATAAAGTCTATATGATGTTTTATGGAAGTGTCACTGTTGTGAGTTTTTTCATTGAAGACTATTTTTACTGGGTGTCGCGTGGCTTACATTTGACAGCGAAAATCTGACACCACGATGTCAATTTTACATTGACAACGAATAGTCTTGGGGATGAAAACACAACAACGAAAAATTTTTCAATGAAGTTGCGAAATTTGTCCAAATAGTTATTTAATTCATTTTTGATTATATTGAACGTCCAGTGTTAAATGTCTTGACACCAATCACTATAAAATAACGTAACATCCAGGGTATTGAACGGAATAAAATAACAACTAGTTTTCACAAAGCTTGTTCTAAATTTTAAAGTTTTGACAAACTCTTTGTAAAATTCTGACACTAACTATGTATAAATTGACAACATAAAATGTATATGGGATTTTATAGGTTTGTTATAAATTTGAAGACTTTTCTTCACTTTTTTGTACTAATTGGGTGTCGTGTGGATTACATTTGACAACGAAAATCTGACACCACCGTGTCTATTTTACATTGACAATGAATAGTCTTAGGGATGAAAACAACAACGAAAAATATTCAATGAAGTTTCGAAGTTTGTTCAAATAATCATTTAATTCATTTTTGATTATACTGAACGTCAAGTGTCAAATGCCTTGACACCAATCACTGTAAAATAACGAAACATCCAGGCTATTGAACGGAATAAAATAACGACTAATTTTCACAAAGCTTGTTCTAAATTTTAAAGTTTTGACACTTTTTGTAAAATTCTGACACAAACTATGTACCTATAAATTGACAACGTAAAATCTATATGGAATTTTATAAGTTTGTTATAAATTTGAAGACTATTTTCACTTTTTTGCACTGTTGGGTGTCGCGTAGATTACATTTGACACCGAAAATCTGACACCACGATGTCAATTTTACATTGACAACGAATAGTCTTGGGGATGAAAACACAAGAACGAAAAATATTCAATGAAGTCTCAAAGTTTGTTCAAATAATCATTCAATTCATTTTTGATTATATTGAAAGTCCAGTGTCAAATGTCTTGACACCAGTCACTGTAAAATGACAAAACATCCACGGTATTGAACGGAATAAAATAACAACTAGTTTTCACAAAGCTTGTTTAAATTTTAAAATTTTGACAAACTTTTTGTAAAATTTTGACATAAACTATGTATAAATTGACTACATAAAATCTCTAGGGGATTTTATAGGTTTGTTATAAATTTGAAGATTATTTTCACTTCTTTGCACTGATTCGGTGTCGCGTGGATTACATTTGACAGCGAAAATCTGACACCACGATGTCAATTTTACATTGACAACGAATAGTCTTGGGGATGAAAACACAACAACAAAATATATTCAATGAAGCTTTTAAGTTTGTTCAAGTAATGATTTAATTCATTTTTGATTAAATTGAGCGTCCAGTGTCAAATGTCGTGACACCAGTCACTGTAAAATGACAAAACATCCACGGTATTGAACAGAATAAAATAACACTGGTTTTCACAAAGCTATGTATAAATTAACAACATAAAATCTAAATAGGATTTTATAGGTGTGTTATAAATTTGAAGGCTATTTTCTTTTTTTTTACATTGATTAGTTTCATGTGGATTACATTTGACACAGGAAACCTGACACCACCATGTCTATTTAACATTGACAATGAATAGTGTTCCGGATGAAAACACAATAGTTTCGAAGTCTGTTCAAATAATCATTCAATTCATTTTTGATTATATTGAAAGTCCAGTGTCAAATGTCTTGACACCAGTCACTGTAAAATGACAAAACATCCACGGTATTGAACGGAATAAAATAACTAAAACACACAACTTGTTCTAAATTTTAAAATTCTAACAATCTTCGTAAAATTCTGACACAAACTATTGACAACAAAATCTACATGGATTTTTATTAGTTTGTTTTAAACAGTTAATTTTCATTGAAGACTATCTTTCCTTTTTTTACACTGATTGGATAAGCTTGACACATTCAGTGTCATGACACCAATCAACGTAATTAATTAAAGCCCACCCGTCAAAAATAAAACAATGCCATTTTCAGTCACCTATCACATCTGATAGTCACACTCGACCTCCTAAACAGACCAAACTTCCACTCGCACCACTCTAAAAATCAGATAATTGTCTTTAACGGACCGACCCGTACTCATTACCATATCCAGTTACTCGGCCACAAAAACCCGAACTTACCGTTGTCAAAAGGCACTGCGACTCCCTCAGCGCTCCGCAGTATCCCAGGAAGCTGACGACGAACATGAAAGCTCCCACACCTATCAAAATGTACGACCCCTGCTCAATCACGGCGGGCTGCGTAAATTGCTACAAAAAAAACACACATTAAAAAAACGTCGCGACATTAATTAAGCCAAATTTAATTCTGAACGCCCGAGGTCAATTGCCACCAATATCAATTGACCTTTGGTGGAATTTCGCATGTGTGTGGAATGACAAGTGTGATTGTATGTCTGGTCGGGGAGAAGAGGGACTCGCCACGACAGGTTGGAGTTGCGACGAGTCCCCTCTGTTTTTCTCCGAATCGATATCCGCGTTTTTAACGATATCTTCGATTCTGTAAAGCGGTCAATTTGTAAAATATTCATCGACACTGTCAACGACCGATATTCAATACTCAAGTATGATTTTTTTTGATTTGGTTGTTTTCAACTGAAGCACAATTTAAGATGACATCACTTTCGGCGGAACAATGTTGACGCGACCCATATTCGTGTATTTGTACATACGCATTTACTCCATTTCTCGCTTCATTAATCATTTATTTACAGTTAAGTGGAAACAATGTGTAATTTAGCTTAACTGCATTCAAGATGGATTTTATTAAAGAACCGTTCTGTGTACTACATTACAAAAATCGACCTACATGGATTATGCTGTGCTGCAGTGTTACGTAACTTGCGTGTTGCATTTAATGCACGCAAGGAGCGTCAATCGAATTTGAAAAAATCGCAGACAAAGCGACTAATTTGAATTAATTTCGTGCTTCATTGAGTCGAGACTGGGAGTGGAAGACGAATCTCAATTCTTCGAGAAAAAGTACGAAATTAAATCGCAAGGGTGCTTTATCGGTTCTAATTTTATTCAGAACGGGAAATGCACGGGTTAATGAACCCTCGCCCCATTTCCACGTGTCGGGGAGGGTGGAAATGCACGTGAAAACTATTATTTAAATTAGTGTTAAGTTCACTTTTACCTGAAAGCGATTTATATTAAAATAATCACAACTCGTAACGCGGACAAAGCAAAAAAGAAATCCCTCTCGATCTCGGCTTAATTATTTTTGTTAAGTGCGCCATGAAAAGTGAAAGCCCATTCCAGCTACCGCAAAAAATTACAATACGTACCTGCACGTTGTCGTTCGGCACGATTTTGCTCAAGCCTATGAAGGAGTTCTTGTCCACGGCTAGCCATATTCCAACGGCTAGAACGGCTGATCCGGCCAGCTGGAAACGGAGAAATTGTTATACAGGGCGATTCGGAAACGACTCGAATCGATTAATATAGAGTGAAAGTAATCAAGTGGTTCCGATCAGTCCATTTATGACCGAGAAATTGATTTCTAGCGGCTGCATTAGATGCTACTAGCTATTACAGGACGTTGGACTTTCGTGATAAATTATTTACTGATGCATGTTTGCATCTGCCCACGATATCTTGAGCAAATACAATGATGAGTTGTTTGGTTTTCGTTTGTTATGCAAGTGCTTTCTAGTGGTTTTTATTTGGTTAAGGCGGCTCGAAGTAATTGGTTTCAATATTTTAGTGGGGTGGATTCCGATTTCCAGGGGGTGGAGAAAAAAATTTCTATGATAAAAATAGCCTGTTATTTCAAAGTGCGCCCCGATACCATCACCAATTAATATCCACTAATGCAGCAGCTATTGACTCCCCTAATACCCCAGTTAAAATTCCACAGCACGACCCTGAACCTCATCAAAAAAATTCCCGCACGAACCATTCAAACTACTAATAAATTACCCACATTAACACTACCAAGGTTGCATTACCAAATTACTTTTATTTTCAAGAATTTAATATCGATTGTAATGATTCTTGCAACAACTAAACAAAATACCGCTTTCCCCTAATTAAATTAAATATCGATTAAGCGAAAATTACTCACGAAAATGACGAAATTGAAGAAGCACAGGATGTACTTGGCCAAACAGGAACCACAGTCGTAGACCATCTTGGGTTAGAAGCGTCCCATCAAAAGGATCTGAAAGCATGACAGATTAACTGACACTGTTTTGACATTGTGGGGTTCCATCACGTACTCGATCAGATTTCACCCATCGAAGGTGTTTTCGTGCACTGAATATGGAAAAGTCGGAGTAAAATACCACTTTCCAGTGGTTCGTGCATGAAAAAAAATTTGTTAAAATTTACATTTACGCGCAAGTTAATAATTAATATTTGTGGAGGGTGTGGAGTAATTTGTTTATTTATTTAGTTTTTAATTATGGAAAAATTGGTGGAAAATTGCGATGAAAACACGCAAGAATTGTTTGATAAATGTGTGGTGTGAAAATTGCAACTCCAAGAGGCTAGAAAATTGTCAAGAACTCATAATTTTCGTTATCGATTCAAACGGTCTGTTAACATAATATACTCCGAAATCTCTACAGATTTTTGCAAATTCTAGAACAGTAGCAGACGAGACGAAAAAATTTACGAAGACAAGTTCTCTTCCAGAATTGGAATTTTCAGTAAAAACGCACAATTAAAGCGGCTGAAACCTCGGATTAATTCGAGAATTACTCATCTATATTTAGACGTTTAGACAACTTTTCCAGATGTAGAATTTCTAGATCTTCCATCTGAAAAGAGGAGTTATAAACCACGAATCTAGAGCACGAGCGCTTTTTTAGCTGAAGGAACTAATTAAATTGAGAATTAGATATTCATCTATATTCTACAGATAGAATATCATCTAGGGTGTTGGTAGATTCCATAGACCGCACCAAAAATCGAATTTCAAGGAAGACGATGTTTCGACTACTTTTTTAGATGTAGAATTTCGAAATCTACCATCGGAAAAAGGAGCTACAGACCACGGATCTAGAGCAAAAGATCTAAAACCAGACATTATTTGCAACAATTTAAACAATCCGTAAAGTTGAAGATGTAGATCTAGAATGTCAAATTTCGCGAAATCTACAGATTTTTTCAAATTTTGGAAGAACAGTCGTGGAGGGGATTTTGGAAACCAGAAAAGTTGCGAAGACAATTTCCATTCTAGATTTAGAAGTTTTAGTAAAGACACACAATTAAAGAAGCTAAAGAACCTGGTTAATTCGAAAATTACTCATCTATATTCTACAGATGGAATATCATCTACGGTGTTGGTAGATTCTGTAGACCGCACCAAAAAAGGAATTTCTAGGAAAACGACGTTTAAATTACTTTTCCAAATGTAGAATTTCAAGATCTTCCATGTCAAAAAGGGGTTACAGACCACGAATTTAGAGCAAGAGATCTAAAATCACGCATTATTTACAACAATTTAAACAATGCATACGATTATTATCTGTCAAGCTGAAGATGTAGATCTAGAATAGCAAAGTTTGCGAAATCTACAGATTTTTTCAAATTCTAGGAAAGTCGTAAAAGGGGAAAACGATGCAATTTGCGAAGACAAAGTTCTATTTTAGATTTAGAAGTTTCAGTGAAAACACAATTAAAGAAGCTGAAGGATCTGGTAATTCGAGATTACTCGTCTACTATATTCTATTCTAGTACTTGCCAGGATAGATTGATTTTGGCAAGTACTATACCCTCTACTTTTATTTTCTTAGAGGGTATGTCATTTGCCAAAATCAGTCTTATCTTGGTAAGTACTAGCCCCGCCCACCCGCCCTTTATTTCTTAGGGAGTATGTTATTTGCCAAAATCAGTCTATCCTGGTAAGTACTAGAATAGAATATAGTAGATGAGTAATCTCAAATTACCAGATCCTTCAGCTTCTTTAATTGTGTCTTTGTTGAAACTTCTAATTCTAGAATAGAAAGACGAAAACGGACGTAAAGGACGAGGAGGACGAAAAAAGACGAAAAAGGACGAAAAAAGACGAAAATGACGAAAAAGTATAATATGAACGAAAAGGACGAAAAAAGACGAAAAGGTCTAAAAAGGACAAAAAACGAAAAAGGATAATAAGGACGAAAAAGGACGAAAAGAACCAAAAAGGACGAAGAGGCCAAGAAAGGACGAAAAAGGATAATAAAAACGAAACAGGACGAAAAAGGATGAGAAAGACGGAAAAGGATGATAAAGACGAAACAGAACGAAAAAGGTTAATAAGGACGGAAAAGGAAAATAAAGACGAGAAGGATGCAAAGGACGAAAAAGGACGAAAAAGACGAAAACGGACGAAAAGGACGAGAAGGACGAAAAAGGACGACAAGTTCGAAAAAGGACGAACAGGACGAAAAAGGATAATAAAGACGAAAACGGACGAAAAGGACGCAAAAAGACGAAAAAGACGGAAAGGACGAAAGGGACGAAAAAGGACGAAAAAGGGCGACAAAGGACGCAAAGGACGAAATGGTCGCAAAGGACGAAATGGTCGCAAAGGACGAAAAAGGTTAATAAGTACAAAATAGGTTAATAAGGACGAAAAGGAGGAAAAAGACGAAAAAGGTTAATAAGGTTGAACAAGGACGAGAAAGGACGAAAAGGACGAAAAGGACGAAATGGGCGAAAAGGACGATAAAGGACGAAAAAGTTTAATAAGAACGAAATGGACGAAAAGGACGAAAAAGAACGAAAAAGACGAAAAAGGACGAAAAGTACGAAAGCGGATGAAAAGGACGAAAACGGATGAAAAGGACGAGAAGGACGAAAAGGACGAAAAGGACGGAAAAGGACGAAACAGGACGAAAAAACCGAACAAGGACGAAAAAGACGAAAAGGACGAAAAGGACCAAAAAGACGAAAAGGACGAAAAAGGATAATAAGGACGAAAAAGGACTGAAAGGACGAAACAGTACGAAAAAAACGAAAAGCATTAAAAAGGACGAAAAAGGACGAAAAGGACAAAAAAGATGATAAGGACGAAAAGGACGAAAAAAGACGAAAAAGGATAATAAGGACGAAAAAGAACGAAAAAGGACGATGAGGCCGAAAAAGGACGAAAAAGGATAATAAAAACGAAACAGGGCGAAAAAGGATGAAAAGGACGGAAAAGGATGATAAAGACGAAACCGGACGAAAAAGGATAATAAGGACGAGAAGGATGAAAAGGACGAAAAAGGAGAAAAGGACGGAAAAGGTTAAAACGGAGGAAATGGACGAAAATGGATGAAAACGGACGAAAAAGACGAAAAAGGACGAAAACGGACGAAAAGGACGAGAAGGACGATAAAGGACGAAAAGTTCGAAAAAGGACGAACAGGACGAAAAAGGATAATAAAGACGAAAACGGACGAAAAGGACGAAAAAGGACGACAAAGGACGAAAAGGATGAAAAAGACGAAAAAGGTTAATAAGGTTGAACAAGGACGAGAAAGGACGAAAAGGACGAAATGGGCGAAAAGGACGATAAAGGACGAAAAAGGTTAATAAGAACGAAATGGACGAAAAGGACGAAAAAGAACGAAAAAGACTAAAAAGGACGAAAACGGATGAAAAGGACGAGAAGGACGAAAAAGGACGAAAAGGACGAAAAAGGATAATAAGGACGAAAAAGGGCGAAAAAGGACGAAAAAGGACGAAAAAGACGAAAATGACGAAAATGACGAAAAAGACGAAAAGGACGAAAAAGACGAAAAGGACGAAAAGGACGGAAAGGACGAAAAAGACGAAAAGGACGAAAAAGACGAAAAGGACGAAAAAGACGAAAAGGACCAAAAAGACGAAAAGGACGAAAAAGACGAAAAGGACCAAAAAGACGAAAAGGACCAAAAAGACGAAAAGGACGAAAAAGGATAAGGACGAAAAAGGACTGAAAGGACGAAAAAGGACTGAAAGGACGAAACAGGACGAAAAAGACGAACAAGGACGAAAAGGACGAAAAAGATTAAGAAGGACGAAAAAGGACGAAAAGGACGAAAAAGGACGAAAAGGACGAAAAGGACGAAAAGGACGAAAAAGGACGAAAAGGACGGAAAAGGATGAAAAGGACGAAAAAGGACGAAAAGGACGGGAGAGGTTAATAAGGATAAAATGGACGGAAAAGGATGGAAACGGACGAAAAGGACGCAAAAGGACGAAAAGGACGAAAAAGGACGAACAGGACGAAAAAGGATAATAAAGACGAAAGAGGACGAAAAAGACGAAAAGGATTAAAAAGGACGAAAAGGACGAAAAAGGACGAAAAGGACGGAAAAGGTTAATAAGGATGAAATGGACGAAAAAGAATGAAAACGGACGAAAAAGACGAGAAAGGACGAAAAGGACGAAAACGAACGAAAAGGACGAACAGGACGAAAAAGGATAATAAAGACGAAAAAGGACGAAAAGGACGCAAAAAGACGAAAAGGACGAAAAGGACTTCAAAGAAACTGCTAAAACAACGACTGCTGAATGGAGAAATACCAAATATAAATTTAGGTCTGTTTTAAATTATTAATAATTAAACTTCTTTTAATACTAATGTTAGGTTAGATACTAATGTCAGGTCAGATTAATATCAGTTTTTGCTGTATCTGTACCTTTTGTACCTTATTTATTTAAAATTGTTTCAATAAAAGTTACTATTATTATTATTATTAAAATGGATGAAAAGGACGAGGACGAAAAAGGATAATAAGGACGAAAAAGGATAATAAGGACGAAAAAGGATGATAAGGACGAAAAAGGATAATAAGGACGATAAAGGACGAAAAGGACGAAAAGGACGAAATAGGTTAATAAGGACGAAAAAGGACGAAATGGACAAAAAAGGTTAATAAGGTTGAACAAAGTCGAGAAAGGACGAAAAGGACGATAAGGACAAATAAGGACGAAAAGGACGAAAAGGACGACAAAAGACGAAAAAGGACAAAAAGGACGAAAAGGATGGAAAGGACGAAAAGAACGAAAAAGAACGAAAAGGATGAAAATGGACGAAAAGGACGAAAAGGATAATAAAGACGAAAAAGGAGAATAAAGACGAAAAAGGAAGAAAAGGATGAAAAGGAAGAAAAAGGACGAAAAAGGGCGAACAGGACGAATAGTACGAAAAGGCGAAGACAAGTTCTATTCTAGAATTAGAAGTTTCAGTAAAGACATACAACTAAAGAGCCTGAAGGATCTGGTAATTCGAGATTACTCATCTACTATATTCTATTCTAGTACTTGCCAGGATAGACTGATTTTGGAAAATGATCTACTCTCTAAGAAAATAAAGGGAGGGTGGGCGGGGCTAGTACTTACCAGGATAGAATGACTGATTTTGGCAAATGACTTGCTCTCTAAGAAAATAAAGGCGGGTGGACGGGGCCTTGTTCTTACTAAGATAAGATTGATTTGGCAAATGACATACCCTCTGAGAAAAAAGGGGTAGAGGGTATATCATTTGGCAAAATCAGTCTTATCTTGGCAAGAATTGGCCCCGCCCACCCACCCTTTATTTTCTTCGAAAGTATGCCATTCGGCAATATCAGTTTTATCCAAGCAAGTACTAGCCTCGCTCAGCCGTTCTTTTTTTCCAAGAGGGCTAGTACTTGTTAAAATAAGACTGATTTTGCCAAATGATCTATCGTCTTTGGTGTTGGTAGATTATATAGATCGCATCTTAAAAAGAATTTCAGGGAAAACGACGTTCAGACGACTTTTCCACGAATATAGAGCAATAGATCTAAAACCACATATTATTTGTAACAATTTAAGCAACTCATATGACTATTTGTAAAGTTGAAGATGTAGATCTAGAATATCAATATTTGTGCTTTGAAAATCTAACTCAAAAACTCAATTTCCGTTGTTGATTCAATCATAATACGGTTTCAAAGTTCTAACGGTGCTTCGAAAAAGGATGTTTATTTCGAACTTTACACATCTATATCCTACAGATGGAATATTAACTACAAGATCTGTAAAAAAAATATAGATCTAGAATTCAAAAAATCTGCAAACTAAGTACTAGTCAGTTCAGACACCTTACATAAGAACTTGGTACTTGCAAAGTTGTAAATTTAGAAAATATCATGTACATACTATAAAAACTTAATTTGCAAAAACAATTTTATTTTTTACCACACTGCAAGCTTTCCATACAGCCTGCGGGCAGGAAAAAATCGAATAAAAATCCTTTATCCTAATTACAGCTCGCACACGCATATTAATATCATACCAAGGCGTTGGCTTATTTATTTTTGTAATTAACCCACAATTCACTGGAAAGTCTTACAAAAACAAACAAAACCCGCTTACACAATCAAATCGCAAAAAACCAAAGGCCACGTTCCTTTCCATAAAATTATTGGCACGATTATTCCCTTCTTCCTTCAGCGAAATGCAAATTATACCTTTTTACAAGTTCCTGAATTCGGTATTCCTCCACTTTCCACATAATTGACAAATTATATAGGAGACTCGAGCTTTAACAGCCTTGACGATCAGGTCTACGTTCACGTTGTGCACCTGCTGCATTCTGGTGGAATGTAGTTTTTTTGGGAGTTTTGGGAAACCAGATGGTCAGGAAGGGTTTTATCATTTTACCTGGACAGGAAGGTTTTTCTTGCTTGATTTTTGATGAGATTATTATTCATGATCATTACTGTTTTTAATCATGTGACTGATACGGTGACATATTCTTTTGGAATTACGTGACTCATAATAACTCATTAGAGGACTTGTTTAATTAGTGCCAGATTAGATGTTAATGCGTACAATAAAAATAACGTCAGAATTATTTCGATATTTTGTCAATCGATTTGGAATTCTAGACTTTCTCGAGCGTCTAGAACAACTATGGAAAAAAATGCGTCCCGCAGGCATTTAATTTCATTCAACTTATTGTACAAAAATATTAAAAATTCAAGTCGTAATTACCCACTCACAATTTTCTCAGTTTCTACGACCTCGCTACAGTCTCATCTCCTCACCCCCTCAATCCGCACCGAAACCTCCACAAAAACATCCGTTCACCGACACACAGTAAACAAAAACACAAATCGTGCTACGTATGAATGAACTCGGCCCCAAATGAGCTCTACCGACCTCGTCGGAATGAGAACTGCGATTTATAAATACATTAGACTGTGAATACGCCGACCAACGCGGTTGCGTTGAACACTTGTTGCATTCTTCACGAGCAAGTGGGGGGGAAAACACGTGCTGGGTGATCAAAACGACCCGGTTTGAATTTGGCGCCCGAAAATGGGTTGGTTGCACTGATGAAAAAGACAAAAAAACCATAAAAAAATTAAAAAAGAAGAAAATTGAAATCCGGCAACCAATAATACACTTGTCGACACTATTGACACATCAGTTTTAGCCATAAAACTAAAAACCCTAAAGCTGCTTTCTAATTTTCCATACGATTTTGACATTTGACAACTTTTCCACTATTTAAGCACGTGTTAAACCCTTTCTTCTCAATAATCAGTCGCAGAAATTGCAAAGAAAGCACCAAATGGAGTACATTCCCACCCCGCAATCATCAGAACCCACCGCCAACAAAATGTAAGTACTCCCGAAAACCTAACCTCAACTAACCTCTCTTTTTCAGACTATGTTGCGACTGCGGCACCCCCATAGCCCCCAACCCGTCCAACATGTGCGTCATGTGCTTACGCACCCGCGTCGACATCACCGAAGGCATCCCCAAGCAAATCGTGCTCCAATTCTGTAAAGGGTGTGAACGCTACTTTAACCCCCCATCAGAATGGGTCCACTGCGTTCTAGAATCCAAGGAGTTGCTCACCCTATGTTTGAAAAAGCTCAAAGGCTTGGGTAAAGTGAAGCTCGTTGACGCCGGTTTTGTGTGGACTGAGCCCCACTCGAAACGCATCAAAGTGAAACTAACTGTGCATGGAGAGGTGTTCGGGGGGGCTGTTTTGGAGCAGGTTTTCGTTGTGGATTATGTGGTGTCGCACCACATGTGCGACGACTGCCACAGGAGCGAGGCGCAGTATTTCTGGAGGGCGTTGGTGCAAGTTCGCCAGAAAGGGGAGAATAAGAAGACGTTTTTTTATTTGGAGCAGATGATTTTGAAGCATAAGGCGCATAGTGATACATTGGGGATAAAACCCATTCATGGTAAAAAAAATCACGTAGATGATCATAAATGACTTATAAATTGATTCCAGATGGTTTAGATTTTTTCTACGCCACTGAAGCCCATGCCCGCAAAATGGTTGATTTTCTCTCCGCGGTTCTTCCGTGTAAATCCAGTCACTCAAAAAAATTGATCTCCCATGATATTCACAGCAATTTGTACAACTACAAGTTTACTTACTCTGTGGAGATTCTCCCGGTGTCCAAAGACAGTTTGGTGTGTTTGCCGAAGAAGCTGACGCAACAACTCGGGGGGATTTCGCCGTTGTGTTTAGTATACAGGGTTACCAACTCGCTTCACTTGATTGATCCTTCCAGAGCACAAAGTAACTATTTTTGTGTAAAATTGTGTCAATTTTTATTTTTGTTGGGTTTTTAGTTGCTGAAATTAATAGCACTGTGTATTGGCGCAACCCCTTTAACCCCATTTGCAACCCCAAACAGTTGGTTGAATACGTGGTTATGGATATAGAGCCTATTATGGATAAGGACCGGCGCACTTTTCCAGGACAAGGGGCTATTTCAAATAAGCACGTTTTGGCGGATATTTGGGTGGTCAGGGCTTCGGAGTTGGGGGTTAATGATAATACTATTCATACTAGGACGCATTTGGGGCACATTTTGAAGCCTGGAGACTACGTTTTAGGGTTGGTAGTTTTTTTTTTGGTTTTGTAAAAAAATGTTCGAAATCGTGACGATACACTTTCAAATAAGTGTGATAATCGAGTTTACAATTTCTAAAAATTTTCCGAAAAAATTCGATGTCCTCAATTTTCTAATAAACGTAAAAATCAAGTTTATAATTTTCGAAATTTTCCGGAAAAATGGTTAAACTCGCTCAAATAAACCGGGAAATGGCGCATTCTTGTAAATAATCTTCCATTAATAACGAATCTGAAGTCGTCGTTATCGTAGCTATTCTGATTGGCGTGAAAATCGAGTTTACAATTTCCAAAAATTTTCCGAATGAATGGTAAAAATGGTTCCAATCCGTCGAGAATTGGTGTCATAATCTTCTACCAATTACGAATCCGAGGTCGTCCTCAGATAGCCTTTCAAATAAACGTGAAAATCGAGTTTACAATTTTGAGAAATTTTCCGGGAAAACGGTTAAAGTAACTCGCATAACTCGGGAAACGATGCCCTCATGTAAATTATTTTCCACTAATTACGAATCCGAAATCGGTATCACCATTTCTATTTAAATAAACGTGAAAATCGAGTTTACAATTTTCGAAAATTTTCCGGAAAAATGGTAGATATGACTCAAATAAAGCGGGAATTGGTTATATCATGTAAATAATTTTCCACTAATCATGAATCTGAAGTCCCTGTCACAATAGCTATTCAGATTAGCGTGAAAATTGAGTTTACAATTTTCAAAAAGTTTTTAAAAATTTGTGAAACTAGCTTCAATCGTTTGAGAATTTGTGTCATATTTTAAATAATTTTCCGTTAATTAAGAATCCGAAGTTGGCATCACAAATATCCGTTTAAGTAAACTTGAGAAATTTCCAAATTTCTCGAAAAAATAATCAAAATATCTCCGAACTATCGGGAATTTGTGGCATGTAGATAATGTTCTATTACCTACGAATCCGAGGTCGTCCTCAGACAGCCTTCCAAATAACCGTGAAAATCGAGTTTACAATTTTCAGAAATTTTCCGGAAAAACTGTTAAAGTAACTCAAATAACTCGGAAAATGATGCCATCATATAAATTATTTTCAACTGATTACAAATCCGAAATAGACTTCACCATTTCCATTTAAATAAACGTGAAAATCGAGTTTACAATTTGAAAAATTTTCCCACAAAATAGTGAAAATGACTCCAATCTTTCGGGAATTGGTGTGATATTGTTGATAATTTTCTGATAATTATAAATTCGAGGTCCTCCGCATTTTAGCCTTTCGAATAACCGTGAAAATCGAGTTTACAATACGAGAAATTTTCTGAAAAAAATGGTAAAAACTGTTCCGATCCATAGGGAATTTGTTTCATGTTGGTAATCTTCTACTAACCACGAATCTGAGGTCGTCCTCATGATAGCCTTTCAAATAAACGTGAGAATCGAGTTTACAATTTTCGAAAATTTTCCGGGAAAATGGTTAATATGACTCAAATAAACCGGGAATTCGTTACATCATGTAAATAATCTTCCACTAATCACGAATCTGAAGTCGCTGTCACAATAGCTGTTCAGATTAGCGTGAAAATTGAGTTTACAATTTTCAAAAAGTTTTTAAAAATTTGTGAAACTAGCTTCAATCGTTTGAGAATTTGTGTCATATCCGTTAATTAAGAATCCGAAGTTGGCATCACAAATATCCGTTTAAGTAAGCGTGAAAATTGAGTTTACAATGTGAGAAATTTCCCGAAAAAATCATCAAAATATCTCCGAACTATCGGGAATTTGTGTCATGTAGATAATCTTCTATTACCTACGAATCCCAGGTCGTCCTCAGGTAGCTTGCCAAATAACCGTGAAAATCGAGTTTACAATTTTCAGAAATTTTCCGGAAAAACGGTTAAAGTAACTCAAATAACTCGGGAAATGGTGCCTTCATGTAAATTATTTTCAACTAATTACGAATCCGAAATACGCATCACCATTTCTATTTAAATGAACGTGAAAATCGAGTTTACAATTTGAAAAATTTTCCGATAAAATAGTGAAAATGACTCCAATCCATCGGGAATTGGTGTGATATTGTTGATAATTTTCTGCTAATTATAAATCCGAATTCCTCCGCATTTTAGCTTTTCGAATAACTGTGAAAATCGAGTTTACAACACGAGAAATTTTCTGAAAAAATGGTAAAAATTGTTCCGATCTATAGGGAATTTGTTTCATGTTGGTAATCTTCTACTAACTACGAATCTGAGATCGTCCTCATGATAGCGTTTCAAATAAACGTGAAAATCGAGTTTACGATTTTCGAAAATTTTCCGGAAAAATGGTAAATATGACTCAAGTAAACCGGGAATTCGTTACATCATGTAAATAATCGTCCACTAATCACGAACCCGTAGTCGCTGTCACAATAGCTATTCAGATTAGCGTGAAAATTGAGTTTACAATTTTCAAAAAGTTTTTAAAAATTTGTGAAACTAGCTTCAATCCTTTGAGAATTTGTGTCATATTTTAAATAATTTTCCGTAAATTAAGAATCCGAAGTTGGCATCACAAATATCCGTTTAAGTAAACGTGAAAATTGAGTTTACAATGTGAGAAATTTCCCGATAAAATGATCAAATCCGAACTATCGGGGATTTGTGGAATGTAGATAATCTTCTATTACCTACGAATCCGAGGTCTTCCTCAAATAGCCTTTCAAATAACCGTGAAAATCGAGTTTACAATTTTCAGAAATTTTCCGGAAAAACGGTTTAAGTAACTCAAATAACTCGGGAAACGATGCCATCATATAAATTATTTTCAACTAATTACGAATCCGAAATAGACTTCACCATTTCTATTTATATAACCGTGAAAATCGAGTTTACAAAACTAGAAATTTTCTGAAAAAAATGGTACAAATTGTTCCGATCTATAGGGAATTTGTTTCATGTTGGTAATCTTCTACTAACTACGAATCTGAAGTTGTCCTCATGATAGCCTTTCAAATAAACGTGAAAATCGAATTTACAATTTTCGAAAATTTGAGTTTACAATTTTCAAAAAGTTTTTAAAAATTTGTCAAAGTAGCTTCAATCGTTTGAAAATTTGTGTCATATTTTAAATAATTTTCCGTTAATTAAGAATCCGAAGTTGGCATCACAAATATCTGTTTAAGTAAACGTGAAAATTGAGTTTACAATTTGAGAAATTTCCCGAAGAAATGATCAAACTATCTCCGAACCATCGGGAATTTATGGCATGTAGATAATCTTCTGTTACCTACGAATCCGAGGTCGTTCTCAGATAGCCTTCCAGATAACCGTAAAAATCGAGTTTACAATTTTTAGAAATTTTCCGGAAAAACGGTTAAAGTAACTCAAATAACTCGGGAAATGGTGCCTTCATGTAAATTATTTTCAACTGATTTCGAATCCGAAATAAATTTCACCATTTCTATTTAAATAAACGTGAAAATCGAGTTTACAATTTGAAAAATTTTCCGAAAAAGTAGTGAAAATAACTCCAATCTGTCGGGATTTGGTGTGATATTGTTGATAATTTTCTGCTAATTATAAATCCGAATTCCTCCGCATTTTAGCCTTTCGAATAACTGTGAAAATCGAGTTTACAATACGAGAAATTTTCTGAAAAAAATGGTAAAAATTGTTCCGATCTATAGGGAATTTGTTTCATGTTGGTAATCTTCTATTAACTACGAATCTGAGATGATAGCCTTTCAAATAAACGTGAAAACCAAATTTACAATTTTCGAAAATTTTCCGAAAAAATGGTTAATGTGACTCAAATAAACCGGGAATTGGTTACATCATGTAAATAATCTTCCACTAATTACGAATCTGCAGTCGTTGTCACAATAGCTATTCAGATTAGCGTGAAAATTGAGTTTACAATTTTCAAAAAGTTTTTAAAAATTTGTGAAAGTAGCTTCAATCGTTTGAGAATTGGTGTCATATTTTAAATAATTTTCCGTAAATTAAGAATCCGAAGTTGGCATCACAAATATCCGTTTAAGTAAACTTGAAAATTCAGTTTACAATTTGAGAAATTTCCAGAGAAAATGATCAAAATATCTCCGAACTATCGGGAATTTGTGGAATGTAGATAATCTTCTATTACCTACGAATCCGAGGTCTTCCTCAAATAGCCTTCCAAATAACCGTGAAAATCGAGTTTACAATTTTCAGAAATTTTCCGGAAAAACGGTTAAAGTAACTCAAATAACTCGGAAAGCGATGCCTTCATGCAAATTATTTTCCAGTAATTACGAATCCGAAATAGACTTCACCATTTCTATTTAAACAAACGTGAAAATCGAGTTTACAATTTGAAAAATTTTCCGAAAAAATAATGCAAATAACTTCAATCTATCGGGAATTGGTGTCATATTGTTGATAATTTTCTGCTAATTATAAATCCAAGCTCCTCCGCATTTTAGCCTTTCGAATAACCGTGAAAATCCAGTTTACAATTTTCAGAAAATTTCCGGAAAAGTAACACAAATAAATCGAGAATTGGCGCAATCATGTAAATAATTTTCGCCTAATTAAGAATCCGAATTAGACGTTACGATATTTGTTTAAATAAGGGTGAAAATCGAGTTTACAATTTCCAAAAATTTTCCGAATGAATGGTAAAAATGGCTCCAATATGTCGAGAATTGGTGTCATAATCTTCTACTAATTACGAATCCGAGGTCGTCCTCAGATAGCCTTCCAATAACAGTTTACAATTTTCAAAACTTTTCTGGAAAAATGGTTAAATTAACTCAAATAAATCGGGAAATGGTGCGATTATGTAAGTTATTTTCTACTAATTACGAATCCGAAGTAGGCATCACGATGTATACTTAAGTAAATGTGAAAATCGAGTTTACAATTTTCATAAATTTTCCGGAAATATGCTTAAAGTGAAATAACTCGGGAAACGCTGCCATCATGTAAATTATTTTCAACTCATTACGAATCCGAAATAGACATCACCATTTCTATTTAAATAAACGTGAAAATTGAGTTTACAATTTTCAAAAAGTTTTTAAAAATTTGTGAAAGTAGCTTCAATTGTTTGAGAATTTGTGTCATATTTTAAATAATTTTCCGTTAATTAAGAATCCGAAGTTGGCATCACAATTATCTGTTTAAGTAAACGTGAAAATTGAGTTTACAACTTAAGAAATTTACAGAAAAATCCGAACCATCGGGAATTTGTGGCATGTAGATATTCTTCTATTACCTACGAATCCGAGGTCGTCCTCAGACAGCCTTCCAAATAACCGTGAAAATCGAATTTACAATTTTCAGAAATTTTCCGGAAAAACTGTTAAAGTAACTCAAATAACTCGGGAAGTGATGCCATCATATAAATTATTTTCAACTGATTACAAATCCGAAATAGACTTCACTTTTTTTATTTAAATAAACGTGAAAGTCGAGTTTACAATTTGAAAAATTTTCCGACAAAATAGTGAAAATGACTCCAATCTATCGGGAATTGGTGTCATATTGTTGATAATTTTCTGCTAATCATAAATTCGAGGTCCTCTGCATTTTAGCTTTTCGAATAACCGTGAAAATCGAGTTTACAATACGAGAAATTTTCTGAAAAAAATGGTAAAAATTGTTCCGATCTATAGGGAATTTGTTTCATGTTGGTAATCTTCTACTAACCACGAATCTGAGGTCGTCCTCATGATAGCCTTTCAAATAAACGTGAAAATCGAGTTTACAATTTTCGAAAATTTTCCGGAAAAATGGTTAATGTGGCTCAAATAAATCGGGAATTGGTTACATCATGTAAATAATCGTCCACTAATCACGAATCTGAAGTCGCTGTCACAATAGCTATTCAGATTAACGTGAAAATTGAGTTTACAATTTTCAAAAAGTTTTTAAAAATTTGTGAAAGTAGCTTCAATCGTTTGAGAATTTGTGTCATATTTTAAATAATTTTCCGTAAATTAAGAATCCGAAGTTGGCATCACAAATATCTGTTTAAGTAAACGTGAAAATTGAGTTTACAATTTGAGAAATTTCCCGAAGAAATGATCAAAATCTCTCCGAAATATCGGGAATTTATGTCATGTAAATAATCTTCTATTACCTATGAATCCGAGGTCGTCCTCAGATAGCCTTCCAAATAACCGTGAAAATCGAGTTTACAATTTTCAGAAATTTTCCGGAAAAACGGTTAAAGTAACTCAAATAACTCGGAAAGCGATGCCTTCATGCAAATTATTTTCCAGTAATTACGAATCCGAAATAGACTTCACCATTTCTATTTAAATAAACGTGAAAATCGAGTTTACAATTTGAAAAATTTTCCGACAAAATAGTGAAAATGACTCCAATCTATCGGGAATTGGTGTCATATTGTTGATAATTTTCTGCTAATAATAAATGCGAGGTCCTCTGCATTTTAGCCTTTCGAATAACCGTGAAAATCGAGTTTACAATACGAGAAATTTTCTGAAAAAAATGGTAAAAATTGTTCCGATCTATAGGGAATTTGTTTCATGTTGGTAATCTTCTACTAACTACGAATCGGAGGTCGTCCTCAGATAGCCTTTCAAATAAACGTGAAAATCGAATTTACAACTTTCGAAAATTTTCCGGAAAAATAGTTAATGTGACTCAAATAAACCCGGAATTGGTCACATCATGTAAATAAACTTCCATTAATCCCGAATCTGAAGTCATTGCCACAATAGCTATTCAGATTAGCGTGAAAATTGAGTTTACAATTTTCAAAAAGTTTTTAAAAATTTGTGAAAGTAGCTTCAATCGTTTGAGAATTTGTGTCATATTTTAAATAATTTTCCGTTAATTAAGAATCTGAAGTTGGCATTACAAATATCTGTTTAAGTAAACGTGAAAATTGAGTTTACAATTTGAGAAATTTCCAGAAAAAAGGAGCAAAATATCTACGAACTATCGGGAATTTGTGGCATGTAGATAATCTTCTATTACCTACGATTCCGAGGTCGTCCTCAGATAGCCTTCCAAATAACTGTAAAAATCGAGTTTACAATTTTCAGAAATTTTCCGGAAAAACGGTTAAAGTAACTCAAATAACTCGGGAAATGATGCCATCATGTAAATTATTTTCAACTGATTACCAATCTGAAATAGACTTCATCATTTCTATTTAAATAAACGTGAAAATCGAGTTTACAATTTGAAACATTTTCCGAAAAAATAGTGAAAATAACTCCAATCTATCGGGAATTGGTGTCATATTGTTGATAATTTTCTGCTAATTATAAATCCGAGGTCCTCCGCATTTTAGCGTTTCGAATAACCGTGAAAATCGAGTTTACAATACAAGAAATTTTCTGCGAAAAATAGTAAAAATTGTTCCGATCTATAGGGAATTTGTTTCATGTTGGAAATCTTCTACGAACTACGAATCTGAGGTCGTCCTCATGATAGCCTTTCAAATAAACGTGAAAATCGAATTTACAATTTTCGAAAATTTTCCGGAAAAATGGTTAATGTGGCTCAAATAAACCAGGAATTGGTTACATCATGTCTTCCACTAATCACGAATCTGAAGTCGCTGTCACAATAGCTATTCAGATTAGCGTGAAAATTGACTTTACAATTTTCAAAAAGTTTTTAAAAATTTGTGAAACTGGCTCCAATCGTTTGAGAATTTGTGTCATATTTTAAATAATTTTCCGTTAATTAAGAATCCGAAGTTGGCATCACAAATATCCGTTTAAGTAAACGTGAAAATTGAGTTTACAATTTGAGAAATTTCCAGAAAAAATGATCAAAATATCTCCGAACTATCGGGAATTTGTGGCATGTAGATAATCTTCTATTACCTACGAATCCGAGGTCGTCCTCAGATAGCCGTCCGAAAAAAAATCGAGTTTACAATTTTCAGAAATCCGGAAAAACGGTTAAAGTAACTCAAATAACTCGGGAAATGATGCCTTCATGTAAATTATTTTCAACTAATTACGAATCCAAAATAGGCATCACCATTTATATTTAAGTAAACTTGATAATCGAGTTTACAATTTGAAAAATTTTCCGAAAAAATAGTGAAAATAACTTCAACCTATCGGGACTTGGTGTGATATTGTTGATAATTTTCTGCTAATTATAAATCCGAGGTCCTCCGCATTTTAGCCTTTCGAATAACCGTGAAAATCGAGTTTACAATTTTCAGAAAATTTCCGGAAAAATGTTAAATGTGACACAAATAAATCGAGAATTGGTGCCATCATGTAAATAATTTTCGCCTAATTAAGAATCCGAATTAGGCGTTACGATATTTGTTTAAATAAGCCTGAAAATCGAGTTTACAATTTCCAAAAATTTTCCGAATGAATGGTAAAAATGGCTCCAATCTGTCGAGAATTGGTGTCATAATCTTCTACTAATTACGAATCCGAGGTCGTCCTCAGATAGCCTTCCAATAACCGTGAAAATCGAGTTTACAATTTGCATAACTTTTCTGGAAAAATGGTTAAATTAACTCAAATAAATCGGGAAATGGTGCGATTATGTAAGTTATTTTCCACTAATTACGAATCCGAAGTAGGCATCACGATGTATATTTAAATAAATGTGAAAATCGAGTTTACAATTTTCATAAATTTTCCGGAAAGATGCTTAAAGTGACTCGAATAAACCGGGAATTCGTGCCATCTTGTAAAACAATTTTCCGATAATTACAAATCTGAAGTCGCCGTCATGATAGCTATTCAAGTAACCGTGATAATTGAGTTTACAATTTTCCAGCTATAACTTAGAAGACAGCAACATCAACGATGCCAACTTTGATAAACTGGAGAGAAACAACATCCCAGACGTAGTTCTCGTGAAGAAATACTACGACAAGAGCGAACGGAAGAAGCGAAGAATGTGGAAACTGAAACATCTGACAGAAGAAGCTAACGGCCTGATCACAGACACCAGGTAAAAAAATAAACACCAAACAAAATCCACAGTTTACAAAAAAACGTACACTTTTCAGAGACTACAACGAGTTCTTAGACGACTTAGAAGAAGACCCAGACCTACGACAAAACATCAACATCTTCAAAGACAACAGCAAACAAATCCCCGTTGACTCCACCGACGAAACCGACGAGACCATTCCGAGAATAACCTTGGCGGAAATGCTCGACGACTTGGTCATAGACGACGTCGAAATGGCCGACGAATAACAAAAACTGTTATCATGTTGTTAAATATATAATTAACCACGAAAAATGTTATCATGTTAAATACATTTACAATTAACTATAAAAAGATTGTTGTTTCGTGGTAATAAATAACAAATAAATGGTATCAAGTTGCCCTGTGACATTAACCCGATTACAGTCGAAAAGTCAAAGTTCTTTCACTGTTTCGACGAACAGTTCGTGTCCAAAATGCACGTCCTACCCTTCTTGGTAATCGCCCTTTCAATATCCACGATTTTCGCGACACACCCACTCCAAGGTAAGCCCCAAACTGGTGACCCCACGTTGCTAAACTCAGTCCAGATCTCCCCGGAATCATCTCCAACGAAGTCGATTTCGTCAGACTGGGCAAATCCCCGCACAAACTCGCCTCTCTGGTCAAACAAGTGCTCAAAATCGGCGACAAAAAGCTCGCAGACGACGTCCTCTGCCAAACATGCGACCTCGTGTTCTCCCAAATCCTGGCGTACCGTCGAGTGGGCGCCAGCAAAGACTCTATGGTGGACTTTTTCAACAAACTGTGCCGGGTTTTCACGGATTGGGGGCCCGTAGCCTGCGCCGGCTACATCAACATCGAGATAGTACGTCCCTTATACCCAATACCCCATGAAAAACATTTTATTTTTAGGATACGGCTCTGTACATTATGGATAATCGAAAAGAATTGGCGGCGAGCCGCATCTGCGGGATTTATTTCCAGTCTAAGGGCTGCGTGGACCCCAACGCCAACCCGTGGACGGTCCCCATACCGGCGAAGCTAAGACACACCCACCGGCACGAGGTACGTGTGATTGTTGACGTGGCGCTTTGTGACTGGTTGTTTCAGCATCGTCATCACGCAAGCGCCGCCCCTTTGAAGATTCTCCACCTCACGGACTTCCACTACGACCCCCTCTACGAGCCCGGGAGCAACGCGGCCTGTGATTTGCCGCTCTGTTGCCAGAAGGGCAATGGCCCCGCCCCCACGCCCGCGTCTGAGGCCGGCTTCTGGGGCGACTACCACGTGTGTGACATTCCGTGGCACTCAGTCACCAACTTTACGGCCTACTTGACGAATCTTAACGTAAAAAAAACAACCTTGAAACACAAAATAGTATTATTATTATTATTAGGAAACGTACGACCTTGTGTACTACACCGGCGATATTATTAGTCATAGATCGTGGGCTACTAACAAGGACGACAACACGAAGGCCCTCAAAAAATTGTTTCAGCATTTCAAGGACACATTTGACAATACTACAGTTTTTGCCATTTTGGGCAACCACGAACCGCATCCCACCGACTTGTAAGTATAGTGAGGTGTCAATTCCGGCGAAACTAATACTAAGTAGCTGGTCGGAGCGGAATGTAACTGCGGCGATTTCCACCCAGTGGATGTTCGATTTAGTGGCATCAGAATGGGCCCGGTGGCTACCCAACAGCACAGTCAGCGATATCAAAACTGGAGGCTACTACACCGTCTTAGTGCGCCCCAAATTCCGAATAATCGCCCTCAATTCCAACGTGTGTTTCGTTAGCAACTTGTAAGTATTTAATCTCATTTCAAACCACATGATTATGTTTCCAAGATGGCTGATCTACGATGACCACGACCCCTACGGGCAGCTCAATTGGCTCACCGCGACTCTAACAAAAGCGGAGAAAAACGGCGAAATTGTCCATATTTTGTCCCATATTCCTCCAGGAGAGTTGTTGTGTAACCAACGATGGAGCAACCAATTCCGACAGATCGTGCAGAGGTTTGCACCAATCATAGCGGCGCAATTTAACGGCCACACCCACTTAGACGAGCTCCGCCTCTTCCGTGATGTCAACACAACCAAAGTGATCAATGTGGCCTTTAATGCCGGCAGCTTTACGACGTTCGTGGGTTTCAACCCCAACTACCGCACGTATGACGTCGACCCCGCCACTTACGTAAGAACGACGATGTGATTGGTCGCCAATAACGCCAGACTTTCAGAGGGTGCTAGATTACGATCATTACACGTACAATCTGACCAAAGCCAACTTAGATAGGAAAAATCCGCCGCAGTGGTTTAAATTGTACTCGTTCAAGAGTGACTATGGGTTGAAAAATACCTCTAACGAGGCTCTAGGGGATTTGGTGGCAAGGATGGGGAAAAACAAGACGTTGGCACAACAATATTTTCGGTATTTCCCCCACTTGTTAAAAAAAAGTTTGATTTTTTTTGTATAGGTTTCAAGGTCGTGACAGTGCCCCTCATGTCAAACCCGGCTGCGACGACTTGTGTATGAAAAAATTGGTGTGCGGAATCACCGCAGTGGAAACTCTGGAGATGCTTCGGTGCCAACAAATGACGAAGACTCACCACAAACAATGAACAATTTATTAATAAAAGTCTTCAAACTTAGTGTTGTTTCAAAGGAATCCACTTTATATTTTTAGTGTCTTGGAGGTTTTCCCCTGATAGGTGATCCAGTAACCGCATCTACAACACTATAGTAGAGAAAGCGTCACCACGCATGGGAAAAAAACCTGTTTTCGGATGTATCGCACCAGCATGTCTAGGTACGTAATTTCGACGTCTCCTTGTTGATAAAAGCGCCTCCACAAAGCCCCCGCTAGCACGATATCGTCCCCCTGCAGCCCCTCGTCGTACGCTATAAGAGCAGCTTGCAGTTGTTCCGATAACTGGGTTACTTGTTCACGTGCAGCCGCCGGATTACTCTCCTACAAGTAACCACGTTATTTAAAGTCGCCCCAAAGCAACTAACAACCCCTCCAAGCCTCTTTATTCGTTGTCCAACGTCATTCCACAAAGCTTCCACTAGATAGTTCCGCAACAACCTCCCATCATCACCCTCCGCCATAGCCCGTGCCGAAATCATCCAAATGTGGAGCTCCGTGACCACAAACCACGAATAAAACGTGTCAGGGAGGTCCAGTTCTTGGAAAAAGTCCAAATAGTTGACTTTGTCGGCCACGCTTTCGTAGAGAAAGTAGCCCGAGGCCATTATTTGCTACAAGGGGTTACTTTAACTGAAACTCCGTCGGAAAAAAGGGGGCGACATTACCGTTTTAGAGGGGTTAAAAAAAGGTATCTTTTTCACTATTTTCTTAACTAGAGAGTCGTCTTTTTGTGAGTGTTTGGCTTCTACGTTGGAAATGGGGCGCCTCTGGTGGTAGCAAGTAGCCAATTTCACGTAGTTCGGGTGGCAGTAAGGGGGCTACAATTTGAGGTTAGGTAAAAAAATTTGGTGTGGGAGTTACCTTTATAGCCCGTAGGGTTAAACACAACCGGGAGACGTTCATTTTGACTGATAATTGACTGTTTTGTGTTTAAATGAAATTGTTCTTCGGTGATTTCGTAATTGTTTGTAAAAGTGAGGTTATATCGACTAATGTCATTCTTATTATAGAATAGGCACGAGAGCGTGTATTGTTGGTTGCATAACGCGACACGCATACTTTCACCTAACCTATAAACGCACTAGTATTGATAGAATCGCCAATTCGGATTATTTTCGCCAAATTCACAATTAAAGTGACTTCTGGTGCTATAAGTGTATCCCCGGAGTACTACATACTCAAAAAAAGTTGATTGTTTTTGTTCGAATGCACCCACATTCAAACTTGGCGCCCCCGCTCGACCAATCCCGGCGCAGAGATGGCGCTGCGGTTTATTTATTTTTTAATAAACAAGATTAATAAAAAAGGGAAAAATACAATCGGTAAAATGTTGTGATGGATGAAGAAAAGTACGAAAATAAAGGAACTGACGAAGCGGAGGAGCAGCGGGGTGTGTAACAAATGTGCGAATAAGTAGGATACTGGGAGTGTTGACAGCTGAAGAAATAAATAAAAATGAGTAAAGAAAATGTAGAAAATTTCGATTACAATAATGTTTTTGTGAAGACGGAGCAAACGAGCGATGTGGAGATCGAGTGCGAGGAGGAACACCCGGAGTATGACATCGTCAAGGTGGAAATCAAGAATGAAACGGAGGAATACAGTAGTATTCACTACGAAAGGTATTTTTTTGTTGGAGTGGAGTAGAGGGTTAGAGGGATTTGGGGGTGTGGGGGCGCCCGGAGGTGGTGGTTTGTGGATAAACGTGACAACAACAGAGCGAGAAAATCCGGACTATTTTCTCCAGATTTGTTTGTTTTGGTTTCGATAAGGGACTTGTTATGTTTATTGAATGTTAGATTAGATAGCGAGTGTTTGTAGTTTAGAATCCGAAGAATAATGAAAAAGACAACTAATTGTGTGATAAACGTATTTTTTTTATCTTTTTCATTTTATCTTAAATTGTTTTCGTTTGTGGTTTCTTTGGTTTGTCCGTCCTATTCGGGTCCTTTCTTTGCATTTTTCCCCCTCCAAGCGCGATCCGATTGGCCGCTGCGGTCGTTCAAAAAGCGCGCCGCCGCAGCGGCCAATCCCATTCGAGCGTTTGAATTTCCCGCGCCGCTCACAGTTCGCTCGTTTGCAGGTACTCTCCGCCCCCCGCCCCGCCCTCCCCCTTGCCTGTCGTGAAGCCCGAGCCGCCGGACCCCTCCAAGACCTTCACCTGCTCCGAGTGCTCCTTCCGTACCAAGTGGAAGAACAGTCTTCGGGGCCACATGAAGACCCACAGCGCCGCCGAGTTCGTCAAGCTGTACAAGTGCAAGCAGTGCTCCTACAAGACCAAGTGGAAGAACTACCTCGCTAAGCACGTGCGCATCCACAGCACTCCCGAGCTGCTCGACATGTACAAGTGCACCGAATGCAGCTTCCAGACCAAATGGAAGACGAGTCTGAAGATGCACCAGTCCATCCACTCGGTGAAGGACACCAATCTCAAAATCTACAAGTGCGGCAAGTGCACGTTCGAGAGCAACTGGAAGCAGTACCTCAATCGGCACCTCAAGAGTCACCTGCCCGAGAGTTTACAGAAGCACAAGTGCTCCGAGTGCAGCTTCCAGACCAAGTGGAAGCAGTACTTGAAGGAGCACATGAAGATTCATTCGGCGCCGCACACGGTGAAGACGTACACGTGTGCGGAGTGCCAGTTCGTGACGCGGTGGAAGCAGTACTTCAAGGAGCACGTGAAGAGGCACAGCAGTCCGAAGAAGGTGAGGGTGTGGAAGTGTTCGGCGTGCATCTTCGAGGCGGAGAGCAAGTACGTCCTGAAGAATCATCTGAAGAAGTGCCACGACATCACGGATAAGGTGGAGTACTACCAGTGTTCGGAGTGCGTGTTCAAGACCAAGTGGAAGCAGTACTTGAAGCGACACGTCAAGCTGCACGACTCGGATGCTTGCTACAAGTGTCCCGAGTGTCCATTCGAGACCAAGTGGAAGAATAGCTTGATCGGGCATCGAGCGGTCCACGGAGAGTCCAAAATCGTACCTTTGTACCAGTGCAATATCTGCACGTTCAAGACGAAGTGGAAGAATAGCTTGAACGGGCACATGTCAATACACAACCCGCCGGAGAACGTGAAGATGCACAAGTGTCCCGAGTGTCCCTTCGAGAGCCGGAGCAAGACCTATCTCAAGCGTCACGTCAAACTCCACAGCGGCGGCGACGACCTCGAGACCTACACCTGCCAGCAATGTCAATTCCAAACCAAGTGGAAGCAGTACTTCAAAGAACACGTCAAAAAGCACGACTCGCCCGATTTGATCCCGATTTACAAGTGCCCGGAGTGCGAGTTCGTCACCAAGTGGCGCCAGTACTTCAAAGAGCACGTCAAGAAGCACCAATCCCCGGAACTACTCAAGCAGTACTCGTGCGACGACTGCGAATTCACCACGACTTGGCGCCAGAGCTACCGCGAGCACGTCAAGCTCCACAGCAGCCCCGACAAAGTCTTCCGCTGCAAGAGCTGCAAGTTCAAAACGAAATGGAAGCAGTATTTTCGCGAACACGTCAAGAAGCACACCAACCCCGACTCGGTCAAAGTCTACAGGTGTACGATTTGTTCGTTCATCACGATATGGCGGCAGTATTTTAAAGAGCACGTGGAGCGGCATAACTCCACGCAGATTTACAAGTGTGCCAAATGCGAGTTCGAGGGCGAGTCGAGGTACTTCTTGACCAAACACATGCGCGAGATGCACTGCCAGGAGGAGGCGCAGACGTACAAGTGCGGCAAGTGCGGATTCACCACCAAGTGGAGAGAGAGTCTCAAGTCGCACCTGAGGGTCCACTCGAATTCGAAGAACGTGCGGATCTACAAGTGTTCAGTGTGTCTGTTCGACACCAAGTGGAAGAGCAGCTTCAACTCGCACATGAGGATGGTGCACAGCAAGCCCGAGGTGGTCAAGAGGTACAACACGAGGCAGAACAAGGAGGACGTAGATGCTCAAGAAGAGATTATATGAAATATAGATTTTATGGTATATATACATATATGCAGCTTTTAAGAATCTGTGTCTAGGTACATATCTTGCATTTGACAGTATATTGTTTTTAGACTTTATTGATATATTACGTACTGGTAGCGAGTAAAGAACAATGAGTACTGACGTAGTTTTTGTCCGGTGAACGGAGAATTGTTGCTGGCGGTTCCCCTCTTCCTCACACGAGCACATAAAAAACGACCGTCTGCGTAATGCTTTATTTCAACTTGTACATGGAAAACGTGGCACACCGCGGGCCGAATCGTACAAAAACCAAATGAAAGTGGTCTTGACGCGAAAAACTAATTTATTCGTACGTTTCAGTTGAAAAATTCGGTTCGAAGGTGTCCTACGTTTCGTTTAGTATGTTTTTGTTTTTTTTTTCAAGACAAGGCAATAATATCCATATCTGAACACAAACTTCAAGAACTTAGCTATTTACATTCATCCTTATGTACATACATTAAAAATACGAATTATATATCCTTTAAATCCCACGTAGACGGAAAAAATAAAAAACCGATAATACAATAGCTTGCAACATACAATTAAGCCAATAAAACAAAATAAATTAACCGTATGCACATCAGTCTTATCCGGAACTTGACTATAACTTGGAAGTCTCGAAGGCCGCCACCTTGACCTTGAGTTCGTTCCCGGCGTCCCCTTGCGCTTGTTTGTCCAACGTCTCGTTGGAGACTTCGATGATCGTCTTATCGTCGCCGCTCTTCCCGTCCTGGAAGAACTGGCTGCGCAAGATGGCCGCTTGAGACTTGCGAGGTTTGTCTTCGGCTGCCATATCAATATAGATACTGTCGTTGCTCAAAGTGTCCGAAACCCGGTCCGACCTCGCCAGACTCGGCTTCGTCGTTGTACATCTCGCCCTGAAGCTGCAGCTGCTGCCGATGCTCGTCTTCTCCGCCTGCGACGACGCGATGAAGCTGACGTTGTCGTCGAACCGCACGCGCTCCGAGGCGCAGTCCTCCGTCGTCACGCAGCTGCAGGAGTCGCTGCCGTTCGTCTGCAACAACGCCGGTCACATCGAGTGCATTGACGCGGCACCAGGTCGCGACTCACCTTGTAGTTCAGCATGGAGCCCGCCAGAGCCCTCGTGGAAGCCCCCCCGTCGTCCCCCGCCGACTCCGACAGGCTGCTGATGCTGAAGCGCTGCGCCGAGGCCAAGTCCGCCTGCACCTCCAACCTGTGGCTCGCCGGCCCCCCCACGCTCCCCGCCAACGCCACCGTGCTGGAAGACTCGCGGTCCATCTCGCGCAAGACCTGGCTGCCGCTCGCCAGCGACAGCGACGCCTCGTCAATGGAAGGGTTGGCCATCTTGGCGCTGACCGCGTCTATCGAGGAGGTATCGCCGGCGCGGTTCGTCACGATCGCCGAGTCGTCGGAAGACGAGGCGCCGCCGCAGCCGCCGCTCCGACAGAGCGACACCGGCACGACGCCGTAAACGTAAAACAGCAAAATCGGCACCCCGATCCCCACGGCCAGCCCGGCCAGGATCGGCGAGATCATCACCTGAAACAACAACAAAAATACATCCCGCTTCTGACGTTACATAATTACCCGAATCGTCGCCCCATCCCCCCGACAACGCAATCATCACGCACGCACATCCGGCCAATCAAACTTCCCACCACTCGTCCTCCGCCGATCGATCCCGCCCACGCCCTTGCCGCCGCCGCCGTCGCACAGCCGCCTTCGCTTCAGTCGCACCTCGACCATGCCATAGACGGCCGCGCCATGTCCGAGAGCGAAGAAGAGACGAGCAGCGCCGCCGACTGGCCCGTCACCGAAGAGTGGCTGCAGGCGGTGCTCCGACACCACCACAAGGACCTGGCCGACGCCGCCACCATCGCCGTCGTCGACTTCACGGTCAAGCCGGGCTGCGACGCCGGCGAGAGCGTCCTCAGCGACATCCTCGCCGTCGCCGTCAAGTACTGCGTGAAGGACGACACCGAAACGCACAACCTGAGCTTCATCATCAAGCTGCTGCCCCAGGACCCGTTCAGCAGGTTCTTCGTCACGGAGGCGCAGTTCGATCTGCGCGAGATCAAGTTCTACACGCAAGTAAGGGGCTTTTGATTTCTTGGGGACCTGGGGAACGGCCTCGTAGACGCGTACAATTTCATTTACGGTTAGAACGGGAATCGTGGTCACGGCACCAAAGCTCGATCTCGGAAACCACAAGGAGCAGAAGGGTGCGACCAGTGGCGTTAGATTAAGATTTTCAAGGGGAAAAAATGTCGTTTTAAAATTTGGCGCAAACACGACCTACAATTTCGGTTAAGAATCCTGGTCACGGCACCAAATGAACTCTATGTCGGAAACTATGAGGGGACCGGTGGCGCTAGATTCAGATTTTCAAGGGGAGAAAATGTCGTCAAGGGGTTTTCGGCGTAGGACTGACCGTTTAATAATTATTGTATAACTGTAATCGATCGGGTTAGTTTGAAAAATTCAAGCATAAATCGTCTTTCCTACTCACAAGAGACCCATTTTTAAAATTTGGCACAACCACGACCTACTATCACATACAATAAGAGTACTGGTCACGGCACCAACCGGCTATATCTTGGAAACTACGAGGAGTACAGGGGTGGGACCGGTGGTGTTAGATTCAGATTTTCAAGGGAAACTATGTCGTAAGTGGGGTTTTAGACTAGGACTGACGGTTTAGCAGTTAGAGATCCACTTTTTAGGAATACTGGTCACGGCACCAAACGGCCTCTATCTCGGAAATTACTAGGAATAGGGTGTCGTTACATTCCGATTTTAAACTACAAATGTTGTTTTGAGCGTTCCCGGCCAAAAGCGGCGTTTTAGTAGTTCCGAACAATCACAAAGCTATCTTTGATTGCCGCCGCGTGCTTGCAACCGGTCACGGTTTCCGCCGCCGCCGCCTAAATAATTGTCTCTATTCACTTGTATCGCCCCCGAATCACGCTTTGTTTTTCAGGTCGTCCCCGACTTGGAATCCTTCAAATCCCGCACCCTCCCGGCCGACGCCCCGTCGGACATCCGCCTGCCCATCCCCAAGTGCTACTACGCCCACTACTCCGCTGGAAGCACCGACCCGCCGGAACCGAGCCCTCCCGAATCCGTCCTCGTCCTCGAGAACATCAAACCTTCTGGTTACACCAGCGCCGACTTCTCGCGCGGCCTCACCCTCCGCCAGACCACGGCCGCCGTCGATGCCATCGCGCGGATACACGGCCTCAGCTTGGCGCTGAAGATCAAGGAGGGTAAACCTCTCGAGGAGCGCTACCCGTTCCTGTTTCAGACCACGCGCGCCTCCGACTCGTACCAGCAGCTAGTCGAGCGCGGGTTGCCGCAGCTGTCGCAGTTCCTGGAGCGGCGGCCGGGCTTGGAGGACGTGCTCGCGTCGCTCAACGAGCTGCGCCCGCACACCAAAGACATCATCGAGAACTTGCTGGCGCCCGAGGAACCGATGGCGCTCATCACGCACACGGACTTCTGGTGCAACAACCTCATGTTCCGCGAGGACGAAACGTCGAGCACTTGCGCGATCTTGGATTGGCAGATGGTGACGTACAGTCGGGCTACGAATGATTTGGCGTTGTTGCTGATCAGCTCGGTCCCGGCGGAGCTGCGCCGTCTGCATACCGAGAAGCTGCTGGACGTGTATTGGAACAACCTGACCGACACGTGCCGATGTTTGGGGTTGGACGTCGACGAAGAGCTGGGCTACAACAGGAAGCTTCTGTCCGAGGACTACCAGCGTTCGCAGCTGCTGGCGCTGCTGCTCTGCATCGGTTCGGTGGACCTGGCGCTCGGGAACGCTCAAATGGAGGAGCGCCTTTTGGCCCTCCTCAAAGACTTACACGACGAAGGTCTGCTCAACGCCGACGTAGCGAGGAAATAACGCGCGCTTCGACAAATTTATGCTTCGAGATGGGTTCCGTGCCAATTTTTTTGATTAGTGTTTTTTAGGTTCTTCCGTACACGTTTGTATCAATTATAGGATTAAGGAGAGGTTTGTGGCCGACAAGGTTTGTGTATTTTGTATTGCTGTGCGACTTTTTGGTCTCTACGGTGGAAAATGTCTGCTTTGAAAATTTCAAATAAAGTATTTAAATAAGGACGGCTTTGTGTTGCGACCAAAACATATTCATCGTCGGTGTTTTCGCGACGGACAAACAACCCCCACCTTCGGATCGCCACGATAAAATCGTTAACGCGTGTTGTTTTCGGGTCGAATTACACGTTTTGAGCGCTTTCACGCAAGGCGAACCTGACGCATCTGTTGATTTATTCACGTCCACATTCATCATCCGTCTTTCATATAATACCACAAGAAAGAAGCCTCCTCATTTATTTAAAACAACGCCGTCCGACGATAAAGGAAGCTACAAAGTACAAAAACTAAGATCGATAGGTCGCTCCGTCAAAAAAAAAAAAAACCGAATGAAATTTTAAACACCTACGAACGTGACACACATCCGTATTAAACTTAATTCAATCAAGTCGGAGTGCTCTTAATCGATATTAAAGTCAAATGATATCCCCAGACGCGTCGGTGCGTCATACATAGTAAAAATTCAATTCCGATGATTAAATTCATTTCCAGGATAAAATAAAATCGATCCGTCGACGAATTACGCACCTGAAATTAACGCGACCGTCACAATACTCCCCGCCGAAATGTAAAAACGCACCCCCGAATCCGCCGGGAGTTAGCGGATTACGTATCTCGCATCCCTTTAGGTCGAATTTGCAACTTTTCGCCGCTAATCCCGGCTCTAATTCTGCATTATCTCCATGTAAAACTACGACCCTCTTTCCGAACAAGCAGTAGGTCAAGATCCACTCTTTGTCTTCCTGAATCACCTCGTGTGCCGTATGTGTGGATCGATAAAGCCTACCGCCGTGTCGGAAGTTAGTTTGGAGTGCCTTCTTCTGGCAGACGGAAAACACGTTGCGTCGCCAAAAAAAAGCGGGGTCGGGGGACGGCGAAATAATCGAACGTTGTTTACTTACCGAAGCGATTACGCCTCCGACGATCGCGGCGTTCCTCTTGTGCTTGTTCGCCGTTTTGTATCTGGTGTATAATTTCCTGCCTACCCACACTGGGATACCTGATCGGGGAGAAAATCAGAAACGCGGATCGAAAAAGGGGATCGGCTTACCGATTATCATTGCAGGAACTGTGATACCGGCGACTAGAGCGATGCCTACGGGGGCGCCGACGAGGGTGCCCAACTGCCAGAGGATCTTCTTCTTGCGGGACCAGGGCTTCTTCCCCCAGAACGTGCACCCAGAGGGACTGTGGAACGACCAGTATTAGCACAAAAAAAAAGAATCGTTACCAATATCCCGCGTACCGAGTGTCTGCGCTCGTAACAATCAAATGGTGTTTTATTTTCGGATAAATTTAAAGAAATCTGGTGTTTTGTTGCTGGATGAACTTGAAAAAATCTTGGGTGCCACAGTGTTTTTTTTTTATTCGGGAGACTCTTGGATACCCATGATATATTAATACGCCATATATAAGAGCCCATGGAGATTTTTTTTGTAAATTATTTAAAACAATTTTGGGAGACTTTGACGTTGTATTTTTAAAAAATTGTGACCTGACCTATTTCTGAGTTAATTTTGGGATTTTAAGATCCATCTTTCTTTCGGGGCAAATAAAATGGATCGATGAAAAGCAGGCGGGCTGAGTGGGCGGGGTTAATTAGTCTTAACACATACTAACCCCGCCCACCCACCCTTCCTTTTCTTACAGGCTATGATATGTGCCAAAATCACTCTTATCGTGGCAGGTACTAGCCCCGCCCACCCACCCTCTCTTTTCATAGAGAGTATGTCATTTGCCAAAATCAGTTTTATCGTAGCAAGTACTGATGCCTAACTTTTACAAAAAATGATTAAAATTTGGAAACATTACGAGTTTACTTCTATGCACAATGCAGGAATTTTGAACATCTTGTCTAGTGTTTAGTTGGTTATGCTTTAATGCATTTTTAATTAAAGTAAAAAAAAAGTGAAGCTTAGACAAGGAGCACAATGAGCACGTTTCAAGTTTATTATAATAAAGAATATCCCTGAAGATATTTTTGTGAAGGTAAATTGTTAGAGCCTCTGGCGGGGACCTGTTTCACCCCTCCCCACCCGTAAGGGTGGGAGCCAGAGCCACCCCCACCTTGGAACACAGGGTAGCATTCATTCTTAATTCTTAACTCATTCATACACATTCAATTCACAATTCTCAATTCGTAACTAACATTCAACTATCTCGACCGCACGGTCATATACTATTCCATTCTTATTATTCTTATTTATCTAACACTTGTCACTAGCAATATACATTTATCTTACTGTTCGCTGGTCTTTATTCAATTATACAAACTTCGACATAAATTAAACAAAAGAAAAACTAAAGCGGGCACAGCGACCACGTTCAGGTTTTACTGTAGTAAAAATGTCTCGTGGATGCTAATGGGAAAGTAAATTTTAGTACAAAAGTGTACGTTTTACTGTAATAAAAAATGGTTCGAAAGTTGTTTCGACAGGACTTCCCTCGCACTCAAAGTAAATGAAATATATCCAGCATTTTAGAGTTGAGTTTTTACATTACAGAAGAAAATAGAGGGTGGGTGGGCGTAGGTAGTATTTGTTAAAATAAAATTGATTTTGGTAAATGACTGAACAATGTTAAGAGTAATCACTGGTATGAAGAGGGGGTGGGTGGGTGGGCCTATTGCTTGCTCATAAAAAATTCTGAATGAAAAAGTTAAAATTAGCCCCGCCCACCCACCCGTTCTCTCATTTTTTGTCCCTTCAGAAGTAAAAAATAAATGTTATAGCAAATAAATAGTACAACAAAAGTTACATATCGTTCAACCCGCCCTCAATTTTAGTGATTTGTCTAGCCCGAATAAAAGGTGGATCTCAATTGAAGAGAGATAAAATCGTTATATTGAAAACAGTGTGTGTGGGCGGGGCTAGTATCTGCTAAGATAAGATTGATTTTGGTAAACGACATATCCTCTAAGAAAATAAAGGGTGGGTGGGAGGGCCTACTACTTGCTAAGATAAGACTGATTGTGGCAAAAAATATACCCTCTAAGAAAATAGAGGGCGGGTGGGCGGGGCTACTACTTGTACAGATAAGATTCATTGGTAAATGACTGAACAATATTAAGAGTAATCACTGGAATGAGGGGGTCGGTGGGCGGGACTATTACTTGCTTATAAAAGGTTCTGTAGGAAAAGCTAACCTTAGCCCCGCCCACCCACCCGTTCTCATTTTTTTTATTATAGATATATTTTGATTAACAATTTACCATACTTACAACAACTTTAAAACGTCTGCAAGATTTCAAAGTATTCAGTCTTGTAAGTCTTGATTTAATCAATAAAATAAATTGACTCAGACATTGACTTTTTTCAGACACCCTGTATAAGCAAATCTAAAAAATATTAATGCAGTGATAAATCACTCATCATATTTTGCACATTTAAAATAGGATTTATTCAGCAATATTTTGAGGTGACGTCATCATTTCTTTAGTGGGGGATGATACTTACACTCAGGAAGTAAAACCTACGATTTGGAAAGCGAGTGCAGCGAGCACATTCAAGTTTTACTGTAGTTAAAAATGTTGGTAGATACCTTCGAGAAGTTAATAAAGTTAAAAAAATGTGGAGCTATGAAAGCGAGCGCAGCGAGAATGTTTAGGTTTTACTGTATTAAAAAATATATATCTCCGAAGTTGTTCCTGTAAAGTTAAATTGAATAAAAGAAACCTAAGGTTTGAAAAGCGAGTGCAGCGAGCACATTCAGGTTTTACTGAATACAGTATATTTTCGGAGATATTTTTAATAAAAAATATCTCCGAAAATATACTTGTGAAGCTAAATTGAGTAAAAAAACCAAAGGTTTGGAAAGCGAGCGCAGTGAGCACGTTCAGGTTTTACTGTATTAAAAAATATCTCCCTAAGTTATCCCTGTGAAGGTAAATTGAACAAAAAAAAATTTTACGTTTGGAAAGCGAGTTCAGCGAGCACATTCAGGTTATATTTAATAAAAAATATTTCCGAAAATAACCTTGTCAAAGTAAATTGAATAAAAGGAAAACTAACGTTTGGAAAGCGAGCGCAGCGAGCATGTTCAGGATTTACTGTATTAAAAAAAAAAAAACCGAAGTTGTCCTTGTGAAGGTAAATTAAATAAAAAAAAACCTAAGGTTTGAAAAGCGAGTGCAGCGAACACATTCAGGTTTTACTGTATTAAAAAATATCTCCGCAATTCTATTTGTGAAGCTAAATTGAATAAAAAAACCAAAGGTTTGGAAAGCGAGTGCAGCGAACACGTTCAGATTTTACTGTATTAAAAAATATCTCCCTAAGTTATCTCTGTGAAGGTAAATTGAACAAAAAAAATTAAGTTTGGAAAGCGAGTTCAGCGAGCACATTTAGGTTATATTTAATAAAAAATATTTCCGAAAATAACCTTGACAAAGTAAATTGAACAAAAAGAAAACTAACGTTTGGAAAGCGAGCGCAGCGAGCACGTTCAGGATTTACTGTATTAAAAAAAAATCCGAAGTTGTCCTTGTGAAGGTAAATTAAATAAAAAAGACCTAAGGTTTGAAAAGCGAGTGCAGCGAGTACATTCAGGTTTTACTGGATTAAAAAATATCTCCGAAATTCTACTTGTGAAGCTAAATTGAGTAAAAAAACCGAAGGTTTGGAAAGCGAGTGCAGCGAACACGTTCAGATTTTACTGTATTAAAAAATATCTCCCTAAGTTATCTCTGTGAAGGTAAATTGAACAAAAAAAAATTAAGTTTGGAAAGCGAGTTCAGCGAGCACATTTAGGTTATATTTAATAAAAAATATTTCCGAAAATAACCTTGACAAAGTAAATTGAACAAAAAGAAAACTAACGTTTGGAAAGCGAGCGCAGCGAGCACGTTCAGGATTTACTGTATTAAAAAAAATTCCGAAGTTGTCCTTGTGAAGGTAAATTAAATAAAAAAGACCTAAGGTTTGAAAAGCGAGTGCAGCGAGTACATTCAGGTTTTACTGGATTAAAAAATATCTCCGAAATTCTACTTGTGAAGCTAAATTGAGTAAAAAAACCAAAGGTTTGGTTGGAAAGCGAGTGCAGCGAGCACGTTCAGGTTTTACTGTATTAAAAAATATCTCCCTAAGTTATCCCTGTGAAGGTACATTGAACAAAAAAAAAATTAAGTTTGGAAAGCGAGTTCAGCGAGTACATTCAGGTTATATTTAATAAAAAATATCTCCGAAAATAACCTTGTCCAAATAAAATGAACAAAAGGAAAACTAACGTTTGGAAAGCGAGCGCAGCGAGCACGTTCAGGATTTACTGTATTAAAAAAAAAAATTCCGAAGTTGTCCTTGTGAAGTTAAATTAAATAAAAGAAACCGAAGGTTTGAAAAGCGAGTGCAGCGAGCACGTTCAGGTTTTACTGTATATCTCAGAAATTCTACTTGTGAAGCTAAATTGAATAAAAAAACCTAAGGTTTGAAAAGCGAGTGCAGCGAGCACGTTCAGGTTTTACTGTGTATCTCAGAAATTCTACTTGTGAAGCTAAATTGAGTAAAAAAAACCTAAGGTTTGAAAGCGAGTGCAGCGAGCACGTTAAGGTTTTACTATATTAAAAAATATCTCCCTAAGTTATCCCTATGAAAGTAAATGGAACAAAAAAAATGTAAGTTTTGAAAGCGAGTTCAGCGAGCACATTCAGGTTTTACTGTATTAAAAAATATCTCCGAAATTCTACTTGTGAAGCTAAATTGAATAAAAAAACCAAACGTTTGGAAAGCGAGTGCAGCGAGCACGATCAGGTTTTACTGTATTAAAAAATATCTCCGAAATTCTACTTGTGAAGCTAAATTGAATAAAAAAACCCAAAGGTTTGAAAAGCGAGTGCAGCGAGCACGTTCAGGTTTTACTATATTAAAAAATATCTCCCTAAGTTATCCCTGTGAAGGTAAATTGAACAAAAAAAAAATTAAGTTTGGAAAGCGAGTTCAGCGAGTACATTCAGGTTATATTTAATAAAAAATATCTCCGAAAATAACCTTGTCAAAATAAAATGAACAAAAGGAAAACTAACGTTTGGAAAGCGAGCGCAGCGAGCACGTTCAGGATTTACTGTATTAAAAAAAAAATTCCGAAGTTGTCCTTGTGAAGTTAAATTAAATAAAAGAAACCGAAGGTTTGAAAAGCGAGTGCAGCGAGCACGTTCAGGTTTTACTGTATATCTCAGAAATTCTACTTGTGAAGCTAAATTGAATAAAAAAACCTAAGGTTTGAAAAGCGAGTGCAGCGAGCACGTTCAGGTTTTACTGTATATCTCAGAAATTCTACTTGTGAAGCTAAATTGAGTAAAAAAACCTAAGGTTTGAAAGCGAGTGCAGCGAGCACGTAAAGGTTTTACTATATTAAAAAATATCTCCCTAAGTTATCCCTATGAAAGTAAATGGAACAAAAAAAATTTAAGTTTGGAAAGCGAGTTCAGCGAGCACATTCAGGTTTTACTGTATTAAAAAATATCTTCGAAATTCTACTTGTGAAGCTAAATTGAATAAAAAAAACCAAAGGTTTGGAAAGAGAGTGCAGCGAGCACGTTCAGGTTTTACTGTATTAAAAAATATCTCCGAAATTCTACTTGTGAAGCTAAATTGAATAAAAAAGCCAAAGGTTTGGAAAGCGAGTGCAGCGAGCACGTTCAGGTTTTACTGTATTAAAAAATATCTCCGAAATTCTACTTGTGAAGCTAAATTGAATAAAAAAAAACAAAGGTTTGGAAAGAGAGTGCAGCGAGCACGTTCAGGTTTTACTATATTAAAAAATATCTCCCTAAGTTATCCCTGTGAAGGTAAATTGAATAAAAAAAAATTAAGTTTGGAAAGCGAGTTCAGCGAGCACATTTAGGTTATATTTAATAAAAAATATCTCCGAAAATAACCTTGTCAAAATAAATTGAACAAAAGGAAAACTAACGTTTGGAAAGCGAGCGCAGCGAGCACGTTCAGGATTTACTGTATTAAAAAAAAATTTCCGAAGTTGTCCTTGTGAAGTTAAATTAAATAAAAGAAACCTAAGGTTTGAAAAGCGAGTGCAGCGAGCACGTTCAGGTTTTACTGTATATCTCAGAAATTCTACTTGTGAAGCTAAATTGAGTAAAAAAAACCTAAGGTTTGAAAGCGAGTGCAGCGAGCACGTTAAGGTTTTACTATATTAAAAAATATCTCCCCAAGTTATCCCTATGAAAGTAAATGGAACAAAACAAATTTAAGTTTGGAAAGCGAGTTCAGCGAGCACATTCAGGTTTTACTGTATTAAAAAATATCTCCGAAATTCTACTTGTGAAGCTAAATTGAATAAAAAAGCCAAAGGTTTGGAAAGCGAGTGCAGCGAGCACGTGCAGGTTTTACTATATTAAAAAATATCTCCCTGAGTTATCCCTGTGAAGGTAAATTGAACAAAAAAAAAAAAAGAAAATTAAGTTTGGAAAGCGAGTTCAGCGAGCATATTCAGGTTATATTTAATAAAAAATATCTCGGAAAATTACTTTGTCAAAGTAAATTGAACAAAAGGAAAACTAACGTTTGGAAAGCGAGCGCAGCGAGCACGTACAGGATTTACTGTATTTAAAAAAAAAATCCGAAGTTGTCCTTGTGAAGGTAAATTAAATAAAAAAAAAACCCAAGGTTTGAAAATCGAGCGCAGCGAGCACGTTCAGGTTTTATTGTAGTACAAAAAGATCCCGTAGGTCTCCCGGGAAGGTAAATTAAGTAAAAAAGTGAAGGGTAGAACTTGCCCCGCACCTAAAGTACAGTGAAACAATATCCAACATTTTTGCAAGGACACGTATATCAACTTGGATTGGTGCAATGTAATACAGTGGACGCCGCTTAATGTGATCACTTCGGGACTCAGACAAATTGATCACACTAACCGACTGATAATAATAAGCCAAAACCACTATCAAAGACAGTAAAACTTGAAACCAAGCAAAATCATGAACAAGACAGTGTTTATTATGCTGGTAGATGAAGGTACATAAACATTAGAATTTATTTTAAACTTTGGTTATCATTCTGAGAAAGGAACCCCCGATTTCCTTTGGTTGTTTTAGAAGTTTGTTAAGAAAGGGCCGAGATTTTTTCTCTGATAAGCTGAAATCTCGTCGTTTCGACGTGATCATTTTTACTTAAGTACTACTCAAATTTAAAACAGCAAAAATTCGTTCATTCAAAAGACGAAAACGCACTGATTACTAAAGTCTGTCACTGATTGTGGTTGTATAAAGTGAGTAGTATAAGCGAATGCAGCTTTTGCGAGCAATGAATGTTCATTAAAACACAATACTAGTTTCGGTCGTCACGGTTTTCCAAAAAAGCAATTCCCGCTTGTATAAAAATTGCGAGATTGATCACAATAAGCGAAATATTGATCACAATAAACGGAAAAACTGTAATGCATTGGTATTGCATGGGACCGTTCCAAGCCATTTTGATCACACTAAGCGGTTGATAACATTAACCGTGATCATATTAAGCGGCGTCTATTGTACTAAAAATAACAGTATTGTATTCCCAAAATTTTCTGGGAAAATCTGGACTTAATCAACAAAATAAATTGACACATTCATAATTGTTTTTGAACCAAATGTGTAAACAAATGAAAAAAATACGAATGCAATGATAAATTACAAGTAAAAACTCATCATAGTTTCCCCGAGGATATGTCATTTGCCAAAACCAGTCTTATCTTACCAAGTACTAACCCCGCCCACCCACCCCTTATTTTCTCAGAGGATATGTCACTTGCCAAAATCAGTCTTATCTTACCAACTACTACTACAGGGTCCAAATGAGATTCGCACGTCAAAATTTTGAAATGACGTCATCAATTTCTTGGAGATAAGTGAACTCAATTTTGTTAATACTTTATAATCGCTAAATCGAAGTTAAGTGGCCTACTATAAAATTTAGATAAACCGTACATTTTGATTAAGATAACTTTATATATATTTTTTTAAATAAGCTCTATATATGTATTATGAAATCTCAGATAGATCACCTGCATGATTAAAGTGCACTGATTTGATTGAGATAACATTTCGACGTCACGCTTTTGTGAAGACATTCCATAAATTTTGAGGTGTACAATGTGACACTTCTTCTAAGGTGTGTTAAAGAAAAGCCTTCATTCAAAACACAAACACGAAGTGTAATTTTTACGCAGCGCTTTGTCACTTTCAGTACAATCGTAAAAGTGCCCCAAAACTTTCACGGTAATCAGTCCAATTACGTAAACAGACCGACGGAAACGGAAGACCAACTTTCGCATTCCACTCGCGGAATATATAAAAAAATCCACCCACATATAAATTGTTTGTTTACTACAACAACCTTGAAGGCCTCGTTTCCCATTCCCCGATCACTTAATGTCAAACTATGCATCTAAAAATACCCCCTTTCCAAAAACGCCAATTTCCGCAACACAAACCTGGAAAACTCAACCTCCCCCACCTGAGATAATGAAGGTCGCTGATCTCCTTCATGCACAGCCAACAGAATTCCGCTCCGCACACGGCGCACATCATGTGATTGCACGATCCGTCGTCCATCTTCACGATCAGGACCTGGCACCTCGGGCACGGCTTGATGTCGTCCCCTGCGAAAGCAACATCACCACCGACTCAACACCCCTTTGCGAACTCACGATGCTGCGAATCCTGGCTGTACGTGATCGACGACGACCTGATATTCGGCGAACGCTGCGCCCTCGCCGAGTCGCACGTCTGGTTGGGGTGCCACTCGGCCTTGCAATGGTAACAGAAGTACGAGTCGCAGCCTGGACGCAAGCACTTCAGCTTGGGGCAGCTGGCGCACTCGCTGGCTATCACAGCAAAACTGCAACGGAAAGTGATCACTTAGAGGAACGAGGCTGGAACGAGGGAGCTTACCCGCAGTCCGGGGCCGGACACCATCTCGTGTCCGGCTCGACCGCCAAAACTCTCCTCACCATGAAGTCTTCGTACTTCTCGAAGAGCGCGGCGTCGTCGATGATACTGCGGATTTCTACAATACTTCCAATGAAAAAAAGGATAGTAAGAAGACGAAAAAGGTACCGTTTGGGTGCATCGGCTCGGAGCACTCCGGGCAAGATATGCATACTCGAGATTCGGTGATTTCCACGCGGAGGTACTGCTGGAGGCAGGGGACGCAGGCGCGGTGGCCGCACCCCGCCAGCTCCCAGAACTCCTCGGCGGTGAGTTCGGCGAAGCACAGGGGGCACTCCATGGAGAGGGCGACCTCGCCGCTCTGAAACGACCACAAAAAAATTAACAAAAAAAGGGACTGTTTACCCATACATGCTCGGAACCGACTAATAATAACCCGAGTCGAAACTTAAAAGTCGCCCGTTATGCATAGATAAGCTCCGGAAAGGTTGCTAGGTGTGACGTTATCGCGTTATCGTGGTCGCAAAATTTAAATTACAAAAAAAAAATAATAAAAAAAATATAAACAAAATAAAGGAACGCTCGGCTGTTCATCGATCGTCGGGGTTCCATAGAAAGCGACAGGTTTTCGTTTTCGGTTCGGCGTTCTCATTACCTTTGTGCTAGTTGTGAATACTGATGTCCTGCTCGTTGCTTGATGAATTTCAACATGATGAGGGGCGCCACGATCGATATCCTTCGATGAGCCGCCTAGGCGGGCGTCCGTTGTGTCTTTGCCTGAAAAAAAAAAAAAATCATCACTACGGAAACGGGAGACCTACTATTTCATCCTCTAGGAGTAATGAGACGTCGCGAAACAAAATCAGCGCTCGCGCTCGAGAAATGAAACAGATTGAAGGTTGCAGCAATCGAGATGATTGGATCCCGTTAGTCACTGACGCGATGAGTAAGTCCAGTACCGAAATAACATCTGGCGTGGTCTCAAAACCCTGTGTATTATTCACTTCAGGGAAATCCCGACCGTATATACTTTCACACGGAAGATTTAATTTACCTAAGAGTGTATCACAGTACAATAGATCCAAATTTTATAGTAGTGAATGTTATTTAAATTTTATAAAACAACGTACATTTGTGGTTTATGAATCCGCGTTGAGTTTACCCTTGGCATTTAGATTTTTGGAAAAAATTGTATAACAACATTTTACAGTTTAACTTATAAATTGCAAAATCTGATGTTCTGAAATCTTGAAATGTTCTAAGGTTATTGAAATCTATGGTCAATAAAAATTTATTCGTTCATATTAAAATTTTGGCGAATAAATGTTACTTAAATGTCAAACAGTAACATAGTCCTGAACTTCTGGATTATGAGATTTTTGGAAAAAATTAATATTGAATGACAATTTTTCGTATCTCCGGCTTTTCGATTTTTCAGTTATTTGATTCTTCAGTATTTCGATTTTCCCATTTCTCCATTATTCAGTTTTTTTGTTCAATTTTTTTAATTTTCAATTTTTTGACTTTTTGATTTAGCGCAGGTCTTCAAGTTTTCGAATTCTCAATTTTTCAATGTTTTAATTAAATCAAGTTGATTATTGTAACATTATTTTGTTAGTTTACGTTCCGTTTATTCAATTTTTTTTTCAGTTTTTATTTTATAACCTGTATTTGGATTTATAGATTACTCATTGTAAATAAATCAATCAATTTATTTATTTATATTTTGGTTTTGGGATTTTTCAGTTTTAATTTTTCAATTTTTCCGAATTTTAAATTTTAGATTTTTCAACTTTTTGACTTCTCAATTTCTCAATTCTTTGAGAATTCAAGCTTGGAGATTTTTCAATTTCTCGCTTTCTCATTTTTTTTCAATTTTTCGAATTTTCGATTCTTCGACCATTTGGTTTCAGATTTTTCAATTTTTCGATCTCTCGATTTAGCCAGATTTCGATTTTTCGGTTGCTCAATTTTCCAATTTTTTAATTTTTTGGATTCACAAATTTTCAATTAATTTTTCGATTTTGGGCCATTTCAATTACTTGATTTTTCTAATTTTCGTTTTTTCAATTTCCCAATTCTTTGAGAATTCATTTGGGCGATTTTCAATTTCTTGATTTCTCACTTTTTTTTTTTCATTTTTTCGGTTTTTCAATTTTAAATTTTTCTAGTTTTTTCTTTCGATTACTGGACCTTTCGCTTCTTTGTATTTCTCGGTTTTTCAATTTAAAACATTTTTCCACATTTCAATTTCTCAATTTTTTCGAATTTTTAAATTCTAGATTTTTTGATATTTCGTTTGTTGGATCTATCGGATTTCGATTTTTCACTTTTTAAATTATTTGAATTTTCAATTTCCCAATTCATTGAGAATTCAGCTTGGAAAATTTTCAAATCCCCGATTTTTTTTGTTTTTTTGATTTTTTCATTATTCGATCTGTCGATTTAGTGAGAATTTGACTTTTCGGTTGTTCAATTCCGGAACAATTTCCGAATTTTTGAATTTTTCGACTTCTTGTTTTTTCAATTCCCCAATTTTTAAAATGTTTAGAATTTTTGAATTCACGATTTTTAAATTTTTCGAATTTTGAAATTTTCAAATTTTCAAAATATTCGAGTTTTTTCTTTCAATAACTCGATCTTTCGATTTCTCGTTCAGTTTTGCAATACATATTTGAATTTTGGCAATTTTTCAATTTCCGAATTTTTCAATATTTCAATTTTTTGGGCTTATTTCTCAATTTTTCAGTTTTTCGATTTTTCGACTCTTCGGTTGTTCAATTTCCCAATTTTTCAATTGTTTTTAAATAAAAATTTTTCAATTAATTTTTCGATTTCTGGATGTTTTCATTTTCAATTTCCAAATTCTTTGAGAATTCAGTTTGGGAATTTTTCGAATTTTCGATTTACAAATTTTTAAATTTTTCGAGCTTTCTCTTTCGATAACTCGATCTTTCGATTTCTCGTTCAGTTTTTCAATACATATTTGAATTTTGGCAATTTTTCAATTTCCGAATTTTTCAATATTTCAATTTTTCGGCTTATTTCTCAATTTTTCAGTTTTTCGATTCTTCGACTTTTCGGTTGTTCAATTTCCCAATTTTTCAATTGTTTTTAAATAAAAATTTTTCAATCTCTCGATTTAGCGAGATTTCGACTTTTCGGTTGTTCAATTTTTCAATAAATAAATTTTTTTGTTTCGATTGCTCGATCTTTCGGATTTCAATTTTTCAATTTTTCGGTTTATTTTTAATTTTTTGATTTCCCAATTCTTCGAGAATGCAGCTTGGAAAATTTTCCATTTTTTGATTTTTAATTTTTTTGATTTTTCGTATTTCGAATTTTGGATTTTTCGACATTTCGGTTTTTCAATTTTTAAAATTTTTCAACGTTTCAATTTTGTGAATTTTTCAATATTTCAATTTATCGAATTTTTAAATTCCAGAGTTTTTCTCCGATCTTTCGGATTTCGGTTTTTCATTTTTTCGGTTTATTTTTCAATTTATCAGTTTTTCGATTTCCCATTTTTTTGAGAATTCAGCTTGGAGATTTTTCAATTTCTCGATTTCTCATTTTTTATTTTTCAATTTTTCGAATTTTTAATTCTTCGACTTTTCGGTTTTATTTTTTCCAATTTTTTTATATTCAAAATTTTTCAATTAATTTTTCGATTTTGAGCCATTTCAATTTCTCGATTTTTCGACCTCTCGTTTTTTTGATTTCTAGAATTTTCATATTTCGATGTTACAATCATTCGATTTTTTGTTTTTTCAATTTCCCAATTATTTGAGAATTCAGTTTGACGATTTTTTAATTTCTTGATTTCTCATTTTTTTGATTTTTCAGTTTTCGGTTTTTCAATTTTTCGATTTCCCAATTTTTAAAACGTTTCGATTCTCGACGATTTCTCAATATTTCAATTTTGGGAATCTTTCAATATTTCGAATTTTGAAATTAAAAATTTTTCGAGCTTTTTCTTTCGACTTTTTGTATTTGGAATTTTCGACTTCTCAATTTTTCTACATTTCAATTTTGGGAGTTTTTCATGTCCCGGATTTTTCAAAATTTCAATTTTTTTAATTTTTCAGTTTTGGGTTTTTCAATTTTTCGATATCCGAATTTTTAAAACGTTTCGATTCTTGACGATTTCTCAATGTTTCAATTTTGGGAATTTTTCAATATTTCGAATTTTGAAATTCAAAATTTTTAGAGTTTTTTCTTTCGACACTTTGTATTTCGAATTTTCGACTTCTCAATTTTTCTACATTTCAATTTTGGAAGTTTTTCAATTCCCGGGTTTTTCAAAATTTCAATTTTTTTAATTTTTCAGTTCTAGATTTTTTGATGTTTCGATTGCTCGTTCTTTCTGATTTCGATTTTTCGCTTTTTCAATTCCCAATTCTTTAGAGAATTCAGCTTGGAAAATTTTCAATTTCTCGATTTATTTTTTTATTTTTCAATTTTTCGAATTTTCGATTCGACTTCTCGGTCTTCGATTTTTCTATTTTCGATCTCTCTAGCGAGATTTCGATTTTTCGGTTTTCAATTTCCCAATTTTGCGACTTTTTGTTTTTTCTATTTCTTTGAAAATTCAGTTTGGGGATTTTTCAATCGCTTGATTTCTCATTTTTTCAAGTTGTTTCGATTTTTCGATTTCTCAATTTTTCAACTTTCAATTTGGGAATTTTTCAATCTTTCAATTTTTCGAATTATTAAATTCTAGATTTTTCGCTTTTCCAATTTTTTAAATTTTTGGTTAATTTTTTAATTTTTTAGTTTTTCGATTTCCCAATTCTTTGAGAATTCAGCTTGGAAAATTTTCGACTCGACTTTCAACCTATTCTCAGATTTTTGATTTTTCAGTTTTTCGGTTCTTCAATTTTTCGATTTCCCGATTTTTAAATTGTTTCGATTTTTCGATTTTAAATTTTTTCGGTTGTTCAATTTCTCAATTGGTCCATTTTTTACAATTTTTCGATTTTTCGACACTTCGACTTTTCAATTTTTAAAATTATTCAATGTTTCAATTCTGGGAATTTTTCAATATTTCAATTTTTCCAATTTTTTTCGGTTGTTCAATTCCCCAATTGTTCCATTTTTTTGCAATTTTTCGACTTCTCGTTTTTTTTTTATTTCTGGATTTTTTCATATTGCGAGGTTTCTATCATTCGAATTTTTGTTTTTTCAATTCCCCAATTATTTTTATTAATTTCTTGATTTCTCAGTGTTTCGGTTTTTCAATTTTTCGATGTTTCGATTTCCCAATTTTTAAAACGTTTCGAGTCTCGACGATTTCTCAATATTTCAATTTTGGGAATTTTTCAATTTTTCGAATTTTGAAATTCAAAATTTTTCGAGCTTATCTTTCGACTTTTTGTATTTCCAATTTCCGATTTCTCAATTTTTCTACATTTCAATTTTTTTAATTTTTCAGTTCTAGATTTTTTGATGTTTCGATTGCTCGATCTTTCAGATTTCGATTTTTCGCTTTTTCAATTTTTTGGTTTATTTTTCAATTTTTTAGTTTTTACAAATTTTGACTTTTTGATTACCCAATTCTTTGAGAATTCAGCTTGGAAAATTTTCAATTTCTCGATTAATTTTTTTTATTGTTCAATTTTTCCAATTTTCGATTCGATTTCTCGGTCTTCGATTTTTCTATTTTCGATCTCCCTATTTAGCGAGATTTTTCGATTTTCCGGTTTTCAATTTCCCAATTTTTCGCTTTTGGGAGATATATTTCAATTTCTCAATTTTTCGACTTTTTGTTTTTTTAATTTCTTTGAAAATTCAGTTTGGGGTTTTTTCAATATTTCAATTTTTCCAATTTTTTTCGGTTGTTCAATTTCCGAATTGTTCCATTTTTTTGCAATTTTTCGATTTCTCGTTTTTTTTTTTATATCTGGATTTTTTCATATTGCGAGGTTTCTATCATTCGAATTTTGTTTTTTCAATTCCCCAATTATTTTTATTAATTTCTTGATTTCTCAGTTTTTCGGTTTTTCAATTTTTCGATGTTTCGATTTCCCAATTTTTAAAACGTTTCGAGTCTCGGCGATTTCTCAATATTTCAATTTTGGGAATTTTTCAATTTTTCAAATTTTGAAATCAAAAATTTTTCGAGCTTTTTCTTTCGACTTTTTGTATTTCCAAAATTTTCGATTTCTCGATTTTTCTACATTTCAATTTTTTTTATTTTTCAGTTCTTGATTTTTTGATGTTTCGAGTGCACGATCAGTTTGGAAAATTTTCAATTTCTCGATTTATTTTTTTATTTTTCAATTTTTCGAATTTTCGATTCGACTTCTCGGTCTTCGATTTTTCTATTTTCGATCTTTCTAGCGAGATTTCGATTGTTCGGTTTTCAATTTCCCAATCGCTTAATTTCTCATTTTTTAAGTTGTTTCGATTTTTGGAATTCTCAATTTTTCAACTTTCAATTTTGGGAATTTTTCAATATTTTTTGAACCATTTCGACTTCGCGTTTTTTTTATTTCTGGATTTTTTCATATTTAGACGTTTTTGTTTTTCAATTTCCTAATTCTTTGAGAATTCAGTTTGGGAATTTTTCGAATTTTGGATTTTTCAATTTTTTTGATTTTTCAGTTTTTCGGTTTTTCAATTTTTCGATGTTTCGATTTCCAAATTTTTAAAATGTTTCGATTCCTCAATTTTTTCAACATTTCAATTTTGGGAATTTTTCAATATTTCAATTTTTCAGTTTCCGATTTTTCGAAAAGTATCTTTCCCGGCGGTTACTGGTTTTTACTTTATGGAAATTCCGTCGAACAACCTTCGACCAAATCTCCCAGCTTGAATGGAGGTTCGTTCAACCATCGCCACAATGAACAATGACTTTCCAGATAAAGAACCCAAAGAGCGCTACCTACTCACTACTCGATAATTAACAAAACAATGCACTCACCGCCGACGGATAATTATTAATCGCATAATAAAACGTTTTCAGTGAAACAGTGTTCACGTTCGCGATAACTTATGTAAACACGCTGTAAAAACCCAACAATCACATCCCACGAACAAAGAAACGAGCGCAGCGAGCACTCGGCACTCACCACTATGACTCCGGTGCGCCTTGGACGACCCCGACGCATTCTGACTCCTCCTCCTGTTCAGGATCGGACTAGAATAGATGAGGTGCCGCAAGGACCAGCGGTTCGCGAACCTCTTCTTCCGTTGGCCGGCGACGCACGGCGTCACGTCGCTATCCAGTGAGCTACGCATCTTCTTTCACTTGCTGCGGGCCAACCAGGGCATTGCGGAGGCTCTCCACACCCTGCAACACAACGACCGACGATCAACACCCAGGGGTCCGTCTTGAGCCCGGAAACTTTCACGACTTTGCATAGCGACCTACGAAAGCGAGAAAAGTGACACGCAACTCCCCTATTTACATAATTATGCATCCATTAGTCGACGTTCTATTGTTTTGGATTTTTTCTGTGTCAAGTTTATCGCGGCGAGTCCGAGCTGGCGCGCACTTAACACATTATTTTTAGAAGTAATAATTGGCAAATATTTGTCGTCGCTTCGGATGTAAATAATTCTGATTGAATGGATAGCGTCGACGTCAACGATCGTGTTTGAACGAGCGGAATTTTTCGCGTTGTTGATTTTATCTGGGCGCGTTTACCCGCACTTGCTTGGCGAAAACACCACAGGATTGATTATTCAACCATTTAAAAAATTTAATCCGGGCGTTGTTTTTTTTGCGCAACGCTTCGTAATGACGGGTCATTACGATAATGACTCCCACGTTCGTATTATTATTACCTTTTTAGTTTCCGCGTGACACACCACAACACGACGCTTTATCTGAATCCGAAGTATCGCTTTCCATTCTCTTTTACGGCCGCGTTATGACCATTAACGCAAATTTCATGGTCTCCATAAACATAATTAACTTGCGAGCCAATCTAGAATTATTAGTAATGCAGTAATTATCGATTCGGCTTGATAAACACCCATTTCGCCGAGTGTTTCATTAGCAACAATCTATTGATTACGAGATAAACAACGGGAAAACCCGTTCGTGGCGATTGCGAGCGAGCGCAGCGAGCTCCCCCTGCGCCACTCCAAACTATTCCCACTCGCGCCCGGCTGCAACCCTTCCGCCATTCAGACCCCCCGAAATCGCAAAAAAATTTATCGAGCGCAGCGAGTTTTTTTTGCGTCCGGTCCCGTTGCGTCGGGTCAACGGAATCGATTCGATTCGCGTTTTTCTCACTTCCGTAATTCGATCATTGAGAACACGGTTACGCGGTTTGTGTCGGCAAAAAGTGGTGTAATTACCCATTACGACATGAATCGAAAGCAAAACGGATTATTGCGGCAGAAAAACTTTCACTCGATCGAGAGAGGAGGACGAGAATTCGGGTGCCGTGGAGATGCGAAGGTGTTAGTTAACAAGGAACAAAGAAATATCATGCGGATCACACTCAAGGTGAACGTTTTATTTCCATGTCGCAAGCTGATCGTAAAAATGCGATGTCCTTAAAAATAAACAACTAACTGAAAGTCAGCTATGTATAAACAAGTTTTAATAAGCGGGGCGGCCTTTATCCCGTTGCGCGTATATGGAGTATTCGCTGCTATTTTCGTAATTGCGAGAATTACGGACTCTATTTAGCTAATGGCCCGGTCCTTGACACCAATCAAGCGCTGGAGTCGTGCCAAAATTTGAAATTCTTGCATTGTTCGGCACGCTGTTTAGTCATTTTCATCAGGGTCACCAATTTCGAAAAACGACCACTACAACTTTCAACATTTTTTAGCAATGACGGCTGCACGACGTCACCTCCTTTGCAATCGCGATAAGATAACTCTAGATTTACGACGCACCGAACACCCCACTCATCCGTGGCGCAAAAATCCTCTTCCATCAGTTGCAACAACCTCCCGTGTCTTCCGCCACCCACTCCAACCCCCGAACCCCGCGATTCACCACCCAAACTAACCTTTCCACCCCGGACCCCGCCACTTTCACCCCCGCAACCACCCCAACCCGGCGTCCCAAAATCGAAAAAGTGAAGGCCCGAAAGACCGTCACGATGCTCCTAGGATTTTCGCTCCAACTCGCCGTTTTCGCTACCCACACTCGAGACTAACCTCTCCCAACACGAATCTTCCACACACACTGGAAAATCGTCGCACGGCCGTCGCAAATCGCACAGGTGGCACAATCGGGCAATCGCGTCGCGGTGTCGTCGGTCGTCAGTTGTTCGCGAGACGGCGACTCCTCGGCGACTAGATCGTAGAGGTGGGAACGTTACGTTACTACCTAATAGTGACGTCGCCCTCGTTGTGGCGAGAAATCACGATTTCGATTAGCATTATAATGAGAGAAGACGGTTTTCGGTGTGTACACTTCGTTCATTGTTTGGAGTGTGTGCGGAGCTAAATGAATGCTGGTACCGAGGTGGGTGCGAATCGATGAATTATCTTTGCTCAGGACTGCTCAGGAGGGTCGTCAAATCGTGAATGTTGCTTATCATGCGATTGTGCTCGAATTTGTTTTACTAATTTCAAGCCCACATATAGTCCGTTTGGGTTATATTGTAATGAAAAATGCCTCCACAGTGTCCCTCTGAATGTTAATTAAGTAGAAAGAAAGTGAACTTTTAGAGAGCGAGCGCAGCGAGCACGTTCTGGTTTCATTGTAATGAAAGACGTCTCCACAGATGTCTCCATGAAGGTAAATTAGGTAAAAGAAAAGTGATTATTTGGAGAGCGAGCTCAGCGAGCACGTCCAGTTTTGCTGTAATAAAAATGCCTCGCAGATGTCTCTGAGTGTGTAAGTTAAATTAAAAATTAGTTGGCAGCAGCAACGCGTTCCTTGTTTGTGTTAATCAAATTGACATTTACGACTTGAGGTTATATTTCAGATTCTCCTATTTAGGCGTTTCTCCGTTTGGAAAATACCTTTCAACATTGAATATTTTGGTTTTGTGTCCAACGTTGCTCCGGATTAACAACACTGCTCAAACTGTACTAAAATTCTTTCCTTTTTCCTTATTAATTTAACCTTAATTATTTTAAACTTTTAGAATGACTCGAATTTAAATGCCAAATCCATACATAATGCGAGCGTAGTGAGCTCGTTTGGGTTATACTGTAATGAAAATTGCCTTAGTGCCCCTATGAATGTTAATTAAGTAAAAAGAAAGTGGAACTTCCGAGAGCGAGCGCAGCGAGCACGTTCAGGTTTCATTGCAACGAAAAGTGACCATTTGAAGAGCGAGCACAGCGAGCACGTTCAGTAAAAAATGTCTAATAGATGTGCCTGTGATTTGTCGATTTTTCAATTTCGCTATTTCTGGATGTCTTTCGTTCCTTTGGGTTTTCGAATTTTCCATTTTCTCTGATTCCTGAATTTTTCAATTTTTCGACTTTTCGATTTCTCGATTTTTTGACTCCTTGATATTTATTTCGATTTTTCAATTATTCGATATTTCAGTTTTGCGATTTTTCAATTTCTCGATTTTTGTTTCTTGATTTTCCAATTTTTCGACTTCGATTTCTCAATTTTTCGACTTTTCTATTCTTTAACTTTCTGATTATTCCATTTCTCAGTTTTTAGATTTTTTGGTTTCTTAACTTTTCGACTTTTCAACTTGTAGTCTTTGGGGAATTTTCCGACATTTCCATTTTTCAATTATTTGATATTTCAGTTTTGCAATTTTTCAATTTTTTTTCTTGATTTTTCAATTTTTCGTCTTTTCAATTTCCCGATTTTGGATCTCTTTCGATCTCTCACTCTTTCGAATTTCTGAATTTTTTGAAGTTTCGATTTTTTTCTTGATTTTGCAACTTTTCAACTTCGATTTTTCATGCTCTCAATTTTTTGACTTTTTGTTTTTACACTTTATCGACATTCCGATTTTTTACATTTCTCAATTTTTCGTCTCTTCATTTTCCCGATTTTTCGACTCCTGAGCTTTTCGAATTTTCCACTTTCCGATTTCTGGACCTTTCGATTTCCTGAATTCTGAATTTTTCGACTTTTCAATTTTTCAATTATGTATTCGATATTTCAGTTTTGCAAGTTTTCAATTTTAGTTTCTTGATTTTTCAAATTTTCGACTTTTCTATTTTTCAATTTTTTCGATTTCCCGATTTCTGAACTTTTTAATTTTTTTTCTCAATGTTTTTTCATTTCTCCATTTGTCAGTTTCTCAATTTCACAATTTTTCGACATCTCGTTTTATCAATTTCCTGATTCCTGTATTTTTCAATTTTTAGTTTCTCAATTTTTCGACTTTTCGATTTCTCGATTTTTTTTTTGACCCCTCGATATTTATTTCGATTTTTCAATTATTCGATATTTCAGTTTTGCGATTTTTCAATTTCTAGATTTTTGTTTCTTGATTTTCAAATTTTTCGACTTCGATTTCTCAATTTTTCGACTTTTCAATTTCTTGATTTTTTGACTTTTGTATTTCAGAATTCTTCGACATTCCGTTTTTTTTGATTTCTCAATTTTTCGTCTTTTCAATTTCCCGATTTTTCGATCTGAGTTTTCCAAATTCTCCATTTTCCGATTTGTCGACATTTCAATTTTCTGAATTCTGATTTTTCCGACATTTCCATTTTTCAATTATTCGATATTTCAGTTTTGCAATTTTTCAATATTTTTTTTTTCTAGATTTTTCAATTTTTCGACTTTTCCATTCTTCAATTTCCCGATTTTTGGATTTCCTGATTTTTGAATTTATCGAAGTTTCGATTTTTTTCTTGATTTTGCAACTTTTCAACTTCGATTTCTCAACTTTTCGACTTTTCATGTTCTCGATTTTTTGACTTTTCGATTTCACAATTTATCGACATTCCGATTTTTTAGATTTCTCAATTTTTCGTCTTTTCAATTTCCCGATTTTTCGATTCCTGAGCTTTTCGAATTTTCCATTTTCCGATTTCTGGACCTTTCGATCTCCTGAATTCTGAATTTTTTGACTTTTCCATTTTTCAATTATTCGATATTTCAGTTTTGCAAGTTTTCAATTTTTGTTTATTGATTTTTCAATTTTTCGACTTTTCCCTTCTTCAGTTTCCAGATTTTCTCGATTTCCCGATTTCTGAACTTTTTAATCTTTTTTTAATGTTTTTTCATTTCTCTATTTGTCAGTTTCTCAATTTCCCGTTTTTTCGATTTTTGTTTTTGATTTTTCAACTTCAAATTCGCTTTCTCAAGTTTTCGACTTTTCAAATTCACAATTTTTCGACTTCTCGATATAACGATTTTTCAAATTTTCGATTTCCCAATTTTTTTATTCTTCGGGTTTTAGGTTTTTCAATTTTAAAGTTTTTAATTTCCCCATTTTTGATCTCTTTCGATTTTCCGACTTTTGGATTTCTAATTTTTTAATTTTTCGATTTCTCAATGTTTCTATATTTCGGTTTTTCGATTTCACATTCCGACTTTTCCGATTTCTCATTTTTTGACGTTTCAATTTATCGTTTATAAGATTTTTGTTTTTTGAACTTCAATTCACAATTTTTCGACATCTCGTTTTATCAATTTCCCGATTTCTGAATTTTTCAATTTTTTGATTTTTTAATTTCTCAACATTTTTTTTATTTCTCGATTTTTCAGTTTCTCAATGTTTCGATTCTTCAATTTCTCGTTTTTTCGATTTCAACTTTTCAAATTCGCTTTCTTAAGTTTTCGACTTTTCAATTTCACAATTTTTCGATATTTCGATTTTTTCGATTTTTCAATGTCTCGATTTTTTGACTTCTCGATATAACAATTTTTCAAATTTTCGTTTTCTCAATTTTTTTTATTCTTGGTGGTTTTCAATTTTTAGGGTTTTTAATTTCTCAATGTTTTAATTTCTCGGTTTTTCGATTTTTCAATTTTTCGATTTCTAAATTTTTCAATTTCCCCATTTTTGGAGATCTTTCGATTTCCCGATTTCAGAATTTTTCGGTTTTTGGGAATTTTCATTTTTTAGACTTTTCAATTTCTCAGTGTTTGGATGTTTTTTGATTTCACATTTTTTCGACATTCTGATTTTTCCGATTTCTCAATTTTTTGGTATTTCAATTTCTCGCTTTTTGTTTCTTGATTTTTGAACTTCGATTTCACATTTTTTCGACATCTCGTTTTATCAATTTCCTGATTTCTGCATTTCTCAATTTTTTGATTTTTAAATTTCTCAATGTTTTTTCATTTTTCGATTTCAACTTTTCAAATTTGCTTTCTTAAGTTTTCGACTTTTCAATTTCACAATTTTTCGATATTTCGATTTTTTCGGTTTTTCAATGTCTCGATTTTTTGACTTCTCGATATAACAATTTTTCAAATTTTCGATTTCTCAATTTTTTGATTCTTGGTGGTTTTCATTTTTTAGACTTTTCAATTTCTCAGTGTTTCGATGTTTTTTGATTTCACATTTTTTCGACATTCTGATTTTTCCGATTTCTCAATTTTTTGGTATTTCAATTTCTCGCTTTTTGTTTTTTGATTTTTGAACTTCGACTTCACATTTTTTCGACATCTCGTTTTATCAATTTCCTGATTTCTGAATTTCTCAATTTTTTGATTTTTTAATTTCTCAATGTTTTTTTCATTTTTCGATTTTTCAGTTTCTCAATGTTTCGATTCTTCAATTTCTCGTTGTTTCGATTTCAACTTTTCAAATTCGCTGTCTTAAGTTTTCGACTTCTCAATTTCACAATTTTTCGATATTTCGATTTTTTCGATTTTTTGACTTCTCGATATAACAATTTTTCAAATTTTCGATTTCTCAATTTTTTTATTCTTGGTGGTTTTCAATTTTCAGGGTTTTTAATTTCTCAATGTTTTAATTTCTCGGTTTTTCGATTTTTCAACTTTTTGATTTCTAAATTTTTCAATTTCCGCATTTTTGGATATCTTTCGATTTCCCGATTTCAGAATTTTTCGATTTTTGCAGTTTTCATTTTTTAGAAGTTTCAATTTCTCAATGTTTCGATGTTTTTTGATTTTACATTTTTTCGACATTCCGATTTTTTCGATTTCTCAATTTTTTGGTTTTTCAGTTTCTCGCTTTTTGTTTTTTGATTTTTGAACTTCGATTTCACATTTTTTCGACATCTCGTTTTATCAATTTCCCGATTTCTGAATTTTTCAATTTTTTGATTTTTTAATTTCTCAATATTTTTTTTCATTTTTCGATTTTTCAGTTTCTCAATGTTTCGATTCTTCAATTTCTCGTTTTTTCGATTTCAACTTTTCAAATTCGCTGTCTTAAGTTTTCGACTTTTCAATTTCACAATTTTTCGATATTTCGATTTTTTCGATTTTTCAATGTCTCGATTTTTTGACTTCTCGATATAACAATTTTTCAAATTTTCGATTTCTCAATTTTTTTATTCTTGGTGGTTTTCAATTTTCAGGGTTTTTAATTTCTCAATGTTTTAATTTCTCGGTTTTTCGATTTTTCAACTTTTTGATTTCTAAATTTTTCAATTTCCGCATTTTTGGATATCTTTCGATTTCCCGATTTCAGAATTTTTCGATTTTTGCAGTTTTCATTTTTTAGACTGTTCAATTTCTCAATGTTTCGATGTTTTTTGATTTCACATTTTTTCGACATTCTCAATTTTTTGGTATTTCAATTTCTCGCTTTTTGTTTTTTGATTTTTGAACTTCGATTTCACATTTTTTCCACAATTTGATTGGATCTCTTTCGATCTCCCAGCCTTTCGAATTTTCCATTTTTCGATTTCCTGATTTCCGAATTTTTCAATTCTTTGATTTTTCTCAATGTTTTCTTCATTTCTCGATTTTTCAATTTCTCCATTTTTGGATCTGTTTCGATTTCCCGATTTCTGCATTTTTCAACTTTCGGATTTGTCAATATTTCGATTCTTCAATTTCTCGTTTTTTCCATGTTTGTTTTTAATTTTTCGACTTCTCGATATAACGATTTTTCAAATTTTCGATTTCTCAATTTTTTTATTTTTCAATTTCTCATTTTTTCGATTTTTGTTTCTTGATTTTTGAATTTCGATTTTTTTGACTTCTCGATGTAACGATTTTTTAAATCCCCGATTTTTCAATTTCTCGTTTTTCCGATTCCACGATTTTTCGATATTTCGATTTCTGGATAAAACATCAAGCTCAGAATTAACACAAAATTTAAACTGGACTAAAATCATTTCCTTTTTTTGGCCATTAATTATCATTAATTACTATCAACTTTTTGAACGACTTATGTGTAAATTCTACGCCCATAAATACAGCGGGCGCAGCGAGCACGTTTAGGTTTCACTGTACTGAAAAACGTGTCCATAGATATTTCCATGAAGGTAAATTAGGTAAACGAAATTGGTTTGGGGAGTGAACGCAGCGAGCACATTATCATACAGAGTGTCATAGTAAGTTAAATTAAAAATTAGCTTAATATGTTATGTGATCGAATCGTCTAGCAAGCGTTGCAATTTAATAAAAAAAAAAATTGGTCTAAAGAGTTTAGACAGTACTTCCCTCGCTGTCGGAAACTTGACGACTGCATGCCTATTGTGTTTTTTTTCTCATTACATTTTTGTAGTGGGAATTTAAAAAAAAATTGCGATGACGTCATCAACATTTTTGCAAGGACACGTATATCAGTTGGGATAGATGTAGTGTAATACTAAGAATAAAATTATTATATTCTCAAATTTTCGGGAAAATGAATTGGGTCGTTTGAATATTGATTTGTAATAATCAATAAAATAACGAAACAATTTACTCACGTATACCTACGTATCAGAGGCAACTGAAAATCGTGTATGTATAAACATTCTTAATTTAAGATGACAGGCGTAACAGCATACGTGAGAGCCAAACACAGAAACTGTAAACAAAACGACCGTCGGTTTTATTGCTTCGACTTCCGCTTATTATATAAAACATTGGGTTTTATTTTAATTCTTGACGGTGAAATTCACAATTGGTTGATTATAAACATGTCTATTTCACATTCGCGGAATCAAGTGAACGCATAAAACAAATGCAGGTCTGTAATGTTAAAGTCGATGTAAATAAGCGTGCTACCCTTATGTTTCAACCGAGTTTTTCCTTTAACAAATTTTGTGTCTACCAAATTGGGTTGGTTGGGGTGTAATACTAATAATAAGTGTTGCCTTTAATTTAATCAATAAAATAAATTGACTTCTTTAATTTTTTTGAACCACCTCTTAAGAAAATCTAAAAAATATGAATGGAATGATAAATCACAAGTACAAACTCATCATATTTTTTGCATTTTAGATAGGATTTATTCAGCAAAATTTAAGGGTGACGTCATCAATTTTTTTAGGAGGGATGAACAAATACATTTTGAACAAAAGTTTACCATGCTTATAATAACTTTAAAATATTCCCAAGATTTCAAAGCATTCGGTTTTGTAATTCCTGATTAAATCGATAAAATAAATTCACGCCTTCATTAATTTTTTTGAGTCACCCTGCATATGCAAATCCAAAAATATGAATGGAATGATAAATCACAAGTACAGACTCATCATATTTTGTACATTTTAGATATGATTTATTCGGAAAACTTTTGAGCTGACGTCATCAGTTTTTTGTAGAAGATAACCAAATATATTTTGACTAAAAATTTATTATGCTCTTTATAACCTTAAAACATCTGCAAGATTTCAAAGCATTCGGTTTTGTAGTTCCTGATTAAATCAATAAAATAAATTTACGCATTCATTAATTTTTTTGAGTCACTCTGTATATGCAAATCCAAAAAATATGAATGGAGTGATAAATGACAAGTACAGGCTCATCATATTTTGTACATTTTAGATATGATTTATTCGGCAAACTTTCGAGCTGACGTCATCAAGTTTTTGGAGGGGATAAGCAAATATATTTTGACTAAACATTTATTATGCTCTTTATGACCTTAAAACATCTGCAAGATTTCAGAGCATTCGGTTTTGTAGTTCCTGATTAAATCAATAAAATATATTTACGCATTCATTAATTTTTTTGAGTCACCCTGTATATGCAAATCCAAAAAATATTAATGGAGTGATAGATCACAAGTACAGACTCATCATATTTTGTACATTTTAGATATGATTTATTCCACAAACTTTTGAGCTGACGTCATCAAGTTTTTGGAGGGGGTAAGCAAATATTTTTTGACTAAAGATTTATGATGCTCTTCATAGCCTTAAAACATCTGCAACATTTCAAAGCATTCTGGTTAGCAGATTAAAAATTAAATTTCAAAATGTTGTTTTATAATTTTGATTTTTTTTCCAAAAATCTGGACGTTTCGGGTGAAAAGTCGATTCGGAGTTGTAAACTACATGTGTAGGACTATGTTATTTTATACAATTGAAAACCCATTTACTATGTACAATTTTGAATTGACGTCATCGCATTAGTGGTGGGGATGATTAGACAAATTTTGGTTAGCGTTTTACCATCTACATGATATTCTTAATATAAGTACAAAATTTCACAACAATCGGTCGAGTACTTTCGGAGATTATCTGTCTAATAAAAATCCGTGACAACAGACGGACAGACGGACAGACGGACAGACGGACAGACGGACAGACGGACAGACAGACGGAAATGGGAGACCTATTTCTTCGTCTTCTAGGGGTCATGAAAGATCGAGAAAACGTAAAAGTAGAGAGTCGGCCGACGGACTCGATTACAATACTTCCTTTGCTTACGCTCGGGAAGTAAAAATATGTTGGCAACACAATACGTTCCTTCTTTACTATATATCAAACATCGCTGATTTTCAACTTTTGTAGCAGAAATAAGTATGTCAAGAGTCGCCCGAGGAAGGTCCGACTATAACCTAAACAAAAATATCAAGCCCCGAATGAACACAACGTTCAAACTTGACCAACAAAACCGTTTCCTTCTTGCCTACTAATTCCCCATTAATTACTTCCTAGTGGACCAACCTCTTATCCAAAAACAAATCCGTTGAGGACAAACAAACAAACATTCGAAACTTTTCCGTGACGTCCGCGTGTTTGCTTAGAATTAACGACTTTTTTCAAACCCGAAAATCCGTTTATGAAAAACTCGTCGATCGTACGCGACCTTCGCACGGAATCATTGTTTACTCATCGAAAAACGTCATTATCGTGTTTGGGTTCACAGATAGGTCGCCCCGCTCGCGAAACAATTTATCTAGCCTTAAACCTCCCATTATCAGATCTGATCAAGGCAAATCCTCACTAATCCACATCCTTTCTCATTGTCGACCAGATAACAAGCGCGCGATTTCCTCTAATCAGCTGCTCCGACTCCCAATTTCTCTGAAATAATCACGATTTCGACAATGCATCGTGCCCTCGTTAAAATTAATAGAAGCAATTAGCGCATAATAACCAAATTCAGTCGCTAGAAAGTGACACCGTTAATTGGAATGCTACGAACAAGCGTCGTTCGGGCAGCTTTTCGCGATCCCGGCTAATTGGTAATTAGGCCCCGATTGGGGCCAGATGTATGTATGTAAATGATGGTTGCGTCATCGTATCGGTATTATCAGGGTTTATTTTTACCCAGCTGAAGGACCGCGTCCATGATCTCCTTCCACACGTGTTTGTGTTTGTGCATAATTCATGATAGCGCAATTTCAATCCGAAGAAAGTCGGGTACACAAAGCACCCCAATCACAAATCAGTGAAAGTCCACTTGCGCATTTATTGTGGAATCTAGAACATCACGATACACAATTCCAAACGGGTTAGATAAATTCGGGTACACAAAACATCTGCTGCAAAGACGGAAGTTTGGGTGACCTTAAATCACTCTGTATTTAGATGAAGCAATTGACCTCCAGTCCAATCGATAGTTTTTGTGTAAATGGCGGTGATTGCTTCCGGGGTCGAGGGGCGACAGCCCCGAGACAAGCCCCCTAAAACTGGCCAAAACCGCCCAAAGTGACGCAATTCGGGGTGCGGCGACCCAAACAAGCCTAAAACTAGGCGGAATCGCCAAAATATTCTATAAATACTCACATTAGCAGTTCTGTTAGGGTAGTCCCAGTGGGACAGCTGTTCACAAAAAAACACTCGAAACTACCATATGGGCGGCAAAATGCGGTCACAACATTGTGATGGGTGCTAAGTGTGGGAAATTACTCGGAAACTTAACTAATGCGAGATGAAAACACTACAATGAACTTTAACTAAATTGACGTTAAAAAACCATCTTCCGCAGCCATTACGTCACACGGTTGCCAACCCAAATCGGGGATCGACAAGTGGCGCCATCTACCCCGACGGGCGATTTAAGCCAAAAATCGACTAATTCAACCCCGAAACGCTAAATTAACGCAAATAACCGACTCTATGCAGTCTTTAGTTATTTTTTAATCCGGAAAAAGCGACGAAAATGACGTGTTGGTGTTACAGATTGCTGTACCCAGTGGCGCCATCTACGCGACAAATTTTTCGAATTGACGTTTCAGGACTGAAATTAATTATTGTGGTGCTTTTAGCGATCTACAGAGTGTTTGTGGCTTTCGCCAATTTCGCGCTGGCTGTATATACAGGGTGAGTCACTCGGTGCTATACGCGGTGATGTCGCAAAGCAATGACAGTTGTGCGTGACGTAGGCGCGCCAAATTTGAACGTTTCGGGTTTGTTTGTGGTCGGGTGGGTTTGGAAGAATGCCGCTGTTCGATATATGGTTTATTAATATTTCACATGTTTTATATAGAACAAAAAACATAAAAAATGTGAAAAAAGATTTATAAATTAAAATACTTTCTAAATTCACACGGATAGGACAAATTGGCAAAATCACAATATGTTTTAATACATCTGCAAAAAAAGCATTGCACTTTGCCACTGATGCGCATCACAGATAACTCTTTACTGTACAGTACAACTACCCAGTTATTATAAGCCAAACAAGTGGAGTTGCTTTGGAAAAGCAAGCACACATATAAGTCACATGACATAACATCATCTATTACATAGAAAAAATGAAAGCTATCACCTTATATAACAAAAATACATGAAGATGTCGAGAAAATATGTACATTTTTGAAACCTGTTGTTTTCCTAGATGAGTATACATTTATACAAATATTCATAATTACACAGTAGATTTTTTAATTAGTAGGTACTCCTGAAAGAGAGTACATCTCCCTGAGCTCAACGATAACGATTATCTTACAATACTTATTTACTGTGAGTATCATTTTTTTGTATAAAATAATTTTCTAGTATACAAATTTATTTATTTTACAAGATCACACATCCAAAGCTAGTTACTTGACAAATACAAAAGGAATTGCACACTCTCATTACGATGATTTATTGAAAAAAACATATGTCCATAGCCTATAAGTTGTAAAATTATCTAAAAAAGCTGGTAACCTATTCACTAATTCAATTAAAATTCTTTCTATACAATAAATACGATAACTAAAAAAACATTAATATACTCAATAATAAAGAACTCGTTTATTTCCTATCAAGAAAAATTAAGTCATTAATGCTAGAAAGCACCAAAATATTACACAAAAAAAATAATCAAAAACAGGTATTTCTTTAATCACAAACAATACAATATCACGGAAAAGATTTAGGTGTCTTCCTCCGTAGGTCACCTAACCGAAATCGTTACTTTTTCAACATTCAACAGTTCCCTCACTTTGTCCGTATACTTAACCAAGGCGATCTTCGAAGCACGCGTATTAATCTTTTCACCGATATTCAAGAACTGGCAGCAGTGCGCTTGCTCCAAAAAGTCCGACATCTTCAGTTCCCTCAACACACTCTTATGACTCACACTCGAACTACTCGTCGTCGGACATATCTGCCTCAACAACGCGTCCCTCGACTTAATCTTCAGCATACTCGACAAATCCTGCAACAGAATCCACCTGTCGCTCTGCGCCTCCCCCCGGAGGGTGTACAGATTCGGCAGCACGCTTTCCGACACCTCGAACTCCAGGTCCTCTTCTTCGGAGAGTGGATCGGCCGTGGGATCGTCCTCCAGTACGTCGAAGCCCGTTTCTTGCAAATCTGTAACGAAAAACGGTGAACGGGGGCGACTGTAATAGCTCGAATCGGACTTACCGAAGCAGGAAGCGGGTCCTGCGAACTGCCACGGCGACCCCGGCTGACCCTCGACGTCGTTAATGTGGTTTTGGAGAAGCTTGGTGGTGGTGTCGTCGGCGCAGAGTGACAGCGGGGTGTTCCCCGAGTAGGTGGCCAGCATGGGGTCGGCGCCGTACGACAGCAACAAGCGCACGATCTCGACGTAGCCGTTCTCGACTGCTTCGTGCAGAGGTCTGTAAAACCAACGCAGGTGTAAGCAGTCACGAGAATACCGAAATGTAGGTTTACCTGATGCCGCCTCGGGCTGACTCGCTCACGTTGGCTCCATACATGAGGAGCATCTTCGCTATAGCCAAGTTGCCTTTAGTACTGGCTTCGTGTAAGGGTGTGTACCCGGCGTTGTCTTTAGGGGAGGGCGAGCACTCCATCTTCTCCAGACAGTAAGCCGTAATGTCCTGAAACGTCCGACTTAGTCGAAATTTGTGATCGATTTTCGCACCTACCGTGTATCCCAGTCGGGCCGCTCGATGCAAGATGGTCTCCCCGATCCCTTTGTTCAAAACCCAGCCTTTGATCTCCTTCTGGATGTCTTGAACCGACCCCGGGTTGCTCTTCGACGTGAACTTTCCACCTTTTTTGGGTTTACTTGGGTCGTCTTGATCCTTCTTCTGCTTCTTCTTCTTACGTATGTAGTCAAACCCTGAACTAAATTTACGTCTTATGTTTCTAAATTTGCTACGTTTCTTCCCTGATAGACTTCCTTCGTCTCCGTCGATGGACGGCGTCTCCGACTTACTATCCTGCTCGGGGTCGTCGTCGTCGTCGTCATCGCGGAGCTCCGATTTGATTTTCTTATCCACGAGCGTCTTCAAAAGGTTCTCCTTCCGCCCGCGACTCAACAACTTATTCTTCAGCATTTGTCGCGTGTCGAAGTCGCTATTGTCGTCTTCTTTTTTGATTAGCGTGCTCAGAGTGATTTCGTCCCCTGGTTCTTCTTTGATTTTGATATTGTTGACACAGGTCACGGGAGGCGCGGATGCCGGGCGCTCCTCTCCGAAGACTTCCTTAATACTGACTTTCTGTTTCACCAGCTTGCGACTCTTCTTCAAGAAGACTTCCTTGAAACTCTCGATGGTCTTCTTCCGGAACTCGGGGTTGCTCTTGGCGGTGTCTTCGCGCTCGAACCCCGGAGTGGGTAATAGTTCGACTTTGTCGTTCTTGGGGGTCACCTTCGGACTGTCTTCTTTTCGTTTGTGCTTCCGCTTCTTCCGCGCCCCGTACCGCTCCAACAATCTATCCAGAATCGAGTTGCTCTCCTTCGTGGTATTCGGGAGACTTTTGATTGACGAACTACCCTCAGAGTCGTAGTTGTGCTTACTGAATATGTTAAAACTGTGGTTTGATTCATTGTCGCTGTCGATATTCTCGCTTTTGATCTTCGTTTTGTTTTTGGGGTGGTCGTCGGCGACGGGGGAGTTAGGGCAAGGGTCTAAGTCGGGTAAAGAGGTGGATAGGCGGTGGTATTGTGGCGGTCGGGTTACGTGGATGAGGGGCGCCGGCATCCTCAGACTCTTCTTGTACTTGTAGACCTCCTCCTCCCACCCGGGGTAGAAGTGGGAGCCGTCTCCGAAGGCCGGTTTGCGAGCGGGCCGCGGTACCGTCAACGACACTTCCTTCAAACTACCCCGCTCCTCCTTCACCTTCAGCTGACTGATATCCGTCAAAGACACGCTTAGTTGTTTGGTCACCATGACGGGACTCTCCACTTTCATGCACGTACTCAACGGCACATCTGAGTCTTCGTCTTCGACTTCACTCTTAGCCGGTGCTTCGGTCTTAATAGTTACATCAATAGGTCTCTCCTTGGTTACGCTTTCCAGCTTGGCCAACACGTCGGGCTCCAGCTTTTTCCTCCGTCCGCGCTTCTTGCCGCTTCCGTTCTTCAGCTGCTCCACGAAGCTGTCGCACGCTTGGGTGAAGGCGTCATCAGGACTGCTGGATCGTGGCGACTCCATTTTAACCTCGGTGGGTTTCGTGGAACTCCGCCTGTCCCTCCTCATGTCTTCCAGAGTCTGTCGTTCCAAAACAGGCATCTCCCCCTCGGAGTCGCTATCCGGGAAATCAAAAACCGACGTCTCGGATGAGCTCCTCAGCCCGGTTTTGTCCCGCAAAGGGACGTTCGACCCTCCGTCTTCCTCGTTCCGACTGAAGAGTCGTCTCCGGGGTGGAAATGCTTGTTTTTCTTTACATAGTTTGGGAGGGTTGCCTTCGATTTTGTCGCTGACTTGTTTCAACTCGGCTTTGGTGCGGATCCGAGCCGCTACCAAAGCGGCCAGACCGTCCAAGTCCCCGTTGGGGTTAACGTGGTTGCTGATCATCGCTTGACTGTCCTCGAGCTTCTCCGTGAGTTTCCCGGACTCCGATTCGAAGTTAACTGAGTCGATAGCTTTGGGGATGTGGAGTTTGTACATGTTGTTGTTGTCGGGGAGATTGGTGGGAGTGAAAGGGGACACGTTGTGACGGTTAATAAAGCCGGGTTTGGGTTGCAACGGAGCCGTGACGTCAGTGGAGGGGTGTTTTTCGTACGACCGATTCATTTGTTCTTGTTCTAGCTTCTTCTGGGCTTCTTTGGCCCCTTTGATTTCTAGACTGTTGCGCAACAAGGAGAGCACGCGCTTATCAGCGCCGCCGATGTTGTTTCTGGGGGCGGCAATGGACGAATTGGAGTTTGTTCGGGGTAGGTTATAGTTCTGTTGTTGTTGTTGTTGTTGTTGTTGTTGCGAGGGGTATTGGTACCCCGGGTACTGGTGGACGCTTGCGGATGGTACGTAGGTTTGGTTGTGGTACTGCGGGTATTGTTGGTACTGTCTGTTTTGATATGCGTTGTAGACCTCCTTGGGTCGCTCTTGTGCGACCGGCTGCGGCGTGCTATAGTTCCCATTTACCAGCGCCTTCTTCGCTTGTTGTTGCTGGTACGAATTGATTCTTTGTTCGATTTGTTGATCCATTCGTTGCTTCCATACGTCTACTTTGGTCATTTTATTCGGGATGATGGATGGTGCTGTGTCTGCGGGACGTTTCTTCTGCTCGGGCATCTGGTACATGTTGAGGGACTTCTGCGGCGAGAAGTCCACCCGTGGTAGGTTCTCGCGCTTCTGCGGGGACCCTTGTATGTAAGAATTGACGTGGGCGGCCGTCGGTACCGAGACCGTCGGGTACCGATTCGTACTCCCGTAGTTAACCCTCTGGGTATTGGCCGTCTGCTTCTCCGCCACACTCACCGGCCGTCTGTTATAGTTCATGGTTTGATTCAGCGAGGTTACGTTAAAATTCGGGTGAAAGTCCATTTTGGGGGCGGTCGCCGTCGGCACCTGTTGGCGATTCGCCGCCGTCCTCTGGAACGAGTTCGCGTAGACGTCGTACGTGGGGTAGTTGACCGCAGTTCGATTCGTGTAGAACTTGCGGTCTTCATCATCCAGCGTGGAGTCCGCTGGAGTCCGGACAGTCTTCACCGACAAGTCTAGAGGGGATTCGCGCTTCTGCTTGACCACCGGTGCGATTCTCCCATTCACATTCTGACTACTCTGACTACTCTGACTATTCTGATTCTGACTGTTGTGACTATTCTGGCTATTTTGGGTCGGCGCTTTTTGGTAGTACTGCGAGGAAGACTGCACTGGAGCCGCGTAACTCGTGGAGTTGGAAGTGGTCATGATGACTTGCGTGTAGTTTTGCGTGGTGGTCGTGCCGTACTGGTAGTTCTGACTCATGGGAAGCCTCTGGTTGGCCGCGTATTGTTGGTACTGGTGGTACTGTTGCGTCGTGGAAGCGCTGACCGGCTTGGGCGCCGCTTGGCTCGTGGAGTTCGTGGGGGCCGTCTTCGTTTTGGGGACGGCAGTGCGCACCAAGTCCCTGCCGCCCCGATTGGAATGGTAACTGATGTGGGCTAGCGACGCGATCGGGGGGAGGTTGTGCGTCGCCCGGTACCCCCCTTGCGACGTCCCCTGCATCTGATTGACCCCCTCTTGCTTCCCCTCCACTTTCTGGGCGGCGTATTGTACTTGTACTTGTCCCCCGGTCTGCGCGTGCGAGGTGTACAGGTGCTTGTAGTAGGGGTTCTCCTGCGCCTGACTCGCCGGCGCCTTGTACCCCGTGTTGGCGACCTTCCCCTGCATCTGGTAGTACGACTTCTGCTGCTGCTGGTAGTAGCCGACATTTTGTAACTGGTGGTACTGGGACGTGGGCGGGGTCACCCGCTGTTGGTACTGCTGCTGGTACTGGTTGGAGGGGGCTTCGCGCGAGTGCGGCCGGGGGAACTGGAACTGGCCTTGCTCCTGGTACTGGTAGTGGTTGGCCAACTGGGAGTGCGACGGCGGGCGGGAGGTGTCCGACTGGAGCGACGGCGGCCTCTGGATGGGGGTCTGCTCGCGCGTGGGGGGTCGGCTGGCCTCCTGCGGGGGCCAGTAGGCGCCGGACGACGGTGGCAGCTCGGGCTGGTGCTCGGGCTCGCGGTGCAGACCGCCCTCAGACGGGTTATTCGAGTACGCGGGGCCCGCCGACGTGGAGCTCGTCGCCGCGGGCAGGCCCTGGAAATACTGACGCGCCCCCTCCAACACGTTTGTGAAGGTAACATCCATGACCTGCAGGTTACACCTGCTTGATTCCAACTGCAACAAAGAGAGAGGGTCAAACTCGGTCTGGCGAGGAAATAGGTATGTATTGAAGTGGCATTTAAGTTGCGTTGGGAAAGTGGTAAACGGAACCAGAAGGCGATCAATTTTTTAACTAACGTGGATTTTTGAGCAAAATGTATAGGTACTTGGTAGACAGAAGAACAACGATGATAATTAGGCTATCTTGTGTTAAACGTTTTCGAATGATCCCCTCTACGGTTATAAACTCTATGGATTGTCCATCTCTCATTTATTCCGACATCATTGTCTATAATATCCCAAAAAATTAAATTACAACAACGAAGTTCGTTGTATAATTTCCAAATTGTGCAGAAAAACACATCTGCACAGCTTAGCAATTAAAATTGTTAATTTCTTCCGGTAAGGTTTGAGGTTAAGTTTTACACTGCCCTCTGTTCATGAATAGTGGATATCACATAGATGTATTTAGGGAGTAGTTTGCTTATTTTGTTTATTTGATATTGATTTTCATATACCGGATGTCGCTCTTAAAAATCAATTGGCGAGTCTGAGAAAAATAGTAAAAAAATCCTTCTCATATTTTGGTGGAGTTGTACTGATTTTTAAATTGGATCTTTAGCTACGTTTAAGAACTAAACGACACATTCATTATCACAATAACTAGTAATAAAATTTGGAATCCACAAACATTTTCAAAATTCTCTTATTAACAATTTACTCCCACAGACATTTGTAATTATAAACAATCTCTAAACAACAGAATTGTTCTTAATAATTTAGCTTCTCGGAGACACCAATAATTATATATTTTTTTAGTTACACCCGAACGTGCTCGCGGCGCTCGCATTCTGAGTTGTTTTGTTTTCGGCGTTATCATTGAAGAGCGCAGAAAAGAGTCTCTGCGAAACTGTTTGGGCTCTATTGTAAGAATAAATCTCCAGACTTAAAAAAAAAACACACTCTGGAAGACGAGCGCAGCGAGCACGTTCTGGTCTTCCCAACTCTAGTGATTATTTTTGGTAGACAATTAATAATTGTTTTTGTTAATAATTTAGCTTCTCCGGGACAGCGGTGAATTATTTTTAATAACACCTGAACGTGCTCGCTGCGCTCGCATTCGAATCGTTTTTTTACAATTTAGTATTACAGAAGTGATTCAGAAATAATATGCGTGAAGCTGTCTAAGTTTTTTTAGAAGTTGAATAGGAGCAAAATTAGTCTTATCTTAGCAAGTACTAGCCCCGCCCACCCACCCTCTATTTTCTCAGAGGTATGGCATCTACCAAAATCAGTCTTATCTTAGCAAATACTATCCTCTGAGAAAATAAAGCGGGGCTAGCACTTGCTAACATAAGTCTTATTTTCGCAAATGACATATCCTCTGAGAAAAGAGGGGGCGGGTGGGCGGGGCTAGTACTTGGTAAGATAAACTGATTTTGGCAAATGACAGATCCTCAGGAAGTAACGGGTGGGTGGGCGGGGCTAGTACTTGTTAAGATAAGATTTATTTCGGCAAATGACATTCTCTAGGAAAGTAGGGGGCGGGTGGGCGGGCCTAGTATTTGTTACGATAAAACTGATTTTGCCTCAATTAATCTTGTGAAAACTTGATAAATTAAAGGTGTTAAATTTAGTTAATAAAATGATTTACAAATGAACGGCCATTAAAGATACTTAAGTTGTAATTATGATCTTTCTCGAGATTTCTCTATGGAGATAAATCATTCTAAAACAAACCAACTTCTAAAAGGCGAGCGTAGCGAGCACTTTCAGAATGTTTCAGTCCCACAGATCACAAACAATCTTTAAACAACAAAATTGTTCTTAATAATTTAGCTTCTCGGAGACTGCAATGTATATATTTTTTTAATTACACCTGAACGTGCTCGCTGCGCTCGCGTTCTACATTAATTTTTCTCGGCTATATAATGATTGAATAGTGCAGGAAAGAGTCTCAGCGAAATTATTATTTTCTCAGAGGGTATGGCATTTGCCAAAATCAGTCTTATCTTACTAAGGACTAGCCCCACCCACCCGCCCTCTCGTTTCTTAGACGGTATGTGATTTGCCAAAATCAGTTTTATCTTACCAGGAACTAGCCCCGCCCACCCACCCTCTCTTTCCTTAGAGAATATTTCATTTGCCAAAATCAGTCTTATCTGAGCAAGCACTAGCCCTGCCCACCTGCCCCTATTTTCACAGAAGATACGTAATTTTCCAAAATAAGACTTATCTTAGCAAGTACTACCCTCTGAGAAAATAAAGGGCGGGTGGGCGGGGCTAGCACTTACTAACGTAAATCTTATTTTGGCAAATGACATCCTCTGAGAAAAGAGGGGGCGGGTGGGCGGGGCTAGTACTTGGTAAGATAAACTGATTTTGGCAAATGACAGATCCTCAGAAAGTAACGGGTGGGTGGGCGGTGCTAGTATTTGTTAAGATAAGATTTATTTCGGCAAATGACATTCTCTGGGAAAATAGAGGGCTGTGGGCGGGCCTAGTATTTGTTACGATAAAACTAATTTTGCGTCAATTAATCTTGTAGAAACTTGTGAAAATTAAAGGTGTTAAATTGCAAAAGTAAAAACTCAACTTAAAAATGCTGAATATGTTTGACTGTACTTTAGGTGCGAGGGAAGTTCTGTCGAAACAGCTTTCAACCATTTTTTTTTTATTATTAATTTAGTATCATAAAATGATTTACAAATGAACGGTCATTAAAGATACTTAAGTTGTAATTATGATCTTTCTCGAGATTTCTCTATGGAGATAAATCATTCTAAAACAAATCAACTTCTAATAGGCGAGCGTAGCGAGCACTTTCAGAATGTTTCAGTCCCACAGATCACAAACAATCTTTAAACAACAAAATTGTTCTTAATAATTTAGCTTCTCGGAGACAGCAATGTATATCTTTTTTAATTCCACCTGAACGTGCTTGCTGCGCTCGCGTTCTACATTAATTTTTCTCGGCTTTATAATGATTGAAGAGTGCAGGAAAGAGTCTCAGCGAAATTATTATTTTCTCAGAGGATATGGCATTTGCCAAAATCAGTCTTATTTTACCAAGTACTAGCCCCGCCCACCCGCCCCCTCGTTTCATAGAAGGTATGTGATTTGCCAAAATCAGTTTTATCTTACCAGGTACTAGCCCCGCCCACCCACCCTCTCTTTTCTTAGAGGGTATTTCATTTGCCAAAATCAGTCTTAACTGAGCAAGCACTAGTCCCGCCCACCTGCCCCTATTTACTCTGAGGATATGTAATTTGCCAAAATAAGACTTATCTTAGCAAATACTACCCTCTGAGAAAGTAAAGGGCGGGTGGGCGGAGCTAGTACTTGATAACGTAAATCCTCTGAGAAAATAGGGGGCGGGTGGGCGGGGCTAGTACTTGGTAAGATAAACTGATTTTTGTAGAAACTTGTGAAAATAAAAAGTGTTAAATTGCAAAAGTAAAACTCAACTTAAAAATGCTGAATATGTTTGACTGTACTTTAAGTGCGAGGGAAGTTCTGTCACAACAGCTTTCAACCATTTTTTTTATTATTATTAATTTAGTGTCATAAAATGATTTACGAATGAACGGTCATTAAAGATACTTCAGTTGTAATTATGATCTTTCTCGAGATTTCTCTATGGAGATAAATCATTCTAAAACAAATCAAGTTACCAAGTACTACCCTCTGAGAAAATAAAGGGCGGGTGGCCAGGGCTAGCACTTGCTAACGTAAGTCTTATTTTGGCAAATGACATAGCCTCTGAGAAAAGAGGGGGCGGGTGGGCGGGGCTAGTACTGGGTAAGATAAACTGATTTTGGCAAATGACAGATCCTCAGAAAGTAACGGGTGGGTGGGCGGGGCTAGTACTTTGTAAGATAAGATTTATTTCGGCAAATGACATTCTTTGGGAAAATAGGGGGCGGGTGGGCGGGCCTAGTATTTGTTACGATAAAACTGATTTTGCCTCAATTAATCTTGTACAAACTTGATAAAACTAAAAGTGTTAAATTGCAAAAGTAAAAACTCGACTCAAAAATGTTGAATATGTTTGACTGTACTTTAGGTGCGAGGGAAGTTCTGTCTAAACAGTTTTCAACCATTTTTTTTTATTATTATTAATTTAGTGTCATAAAATGATTTGCGAATGAACGGTCATTAAAGATACTTAAGTTGTAATTATGATCTTTCTCGAGATTTCTCTATGGAGATAAATCATTCTAAAACAAACCAACTTCTAAAAGGCGAGCGTAGCGAGCACTTTCTGAATGTTTCAGTCCCACAGATCACAAACAATCTTTAAACAACGAAATTGTTCTTAATAATTTAGCTTCTCGGAGACAGCAATGTATATATTTTTTTTAATTACACCTGAACGTGCTCGCTACGCTCGCGTTCTACATTAATTTGTCTCGGCTTTATAATGATTGAAGAGTGCAGGAAAGAGTCTCAGCGAAATTATTATTTTCTCAGAGGGTATGGCATTTGCCAAAATCAGTCTTATCTTACCAAGTACTAGCCCCGCCCACCCGTCCTCTCGTTTCTTAGAAGGTATGTGATTTGCCAAAATCAGTTTTATCTTACCAGGTACTAGCTAAAGAAATTGGCTAAAACCAAAAAACTTTTTGAAATCTAATAATTGATAAATGGAAAAATTCTAAAATCGTAAAATTAAAAAAAAGAAAAATTTTAAAAATTATAATTATTATTACATATTTACAACGAAAACTAAAAAAATTGCAAACCAAAAGTTGAAGAAACGAAAAGCTGAAAAATCTAAAATTGAAAAAACGAAAAATTAAAAATTCTGAAAGTTGAAAAATCCAAAAATTGAAAAAATAGAGAAAATAAAAGCCGACGTTTAAAATTACAAATCGAAAAATTGAAGAAATGAAAATTTGAGTGGCGAAATCAAAAAAACAAAAAATTATAAATTCAAAAACTAAAAAATTAAAAAATTATAAAAATTAAAAAATAAAAAACCCAAATAAAAAATTGCAAATCGAAAATCTGAAGAAATAAAAAACTGAAAACCTAAAAAATTGAAAACTCAAATAAATGAAAAAGTTTTATAATCCAATAATAATAATTCACAAATGGAAAACTTCTAAAATCGTGAAATTGAAAAAGTGATTTTTTTTGAAAAATTATTGTTATTGCACATTTAAATTGAAAACTAGAAAAATTGCAAATCAAAAATTACAGAAACGAAAAATTGAAAAATCATGAAACTGAAAAAACGAATAATCAAAAAATGGCAAACCGAATGAAAAATAGAAAATAAATAAAATATAAAACCGAAACAAAAAATTGCAAGTCGAAAAATTGAAAAATTGAAGAATTGAAGAATAGAAAAATTGAAAAATTGATCATTAAAAACTCGTGAAATTGCAAATCGAAAAATTGCAAAATCTAAAAAATGAAACATCCAAAAGTTGTAAAGTTGAAAATCTGAAAATTTTTGAAATGAAAATTCGAAGAGTTGCAAAATTGAAAAAGCAAAAAATAATAAAATCGAAATACTGAAAAATCCAAAAATTGTAAAAATAAAGAAAATAAAAACTCATACAAAAATTTGCAAATCGAAAATTTGAAGAAACAAAAATTTGAAAAATTAAAAATCGGAAAATTGAAAAGTCAAATAAATGAAAAAGTTTTAAAATCAAATAATAACTGATAAATGGAAAAGTTCTAAAATCGTGAAATTGAAAAAGTGATTTTTTTTAATTGTTGTTATTGCATATTTAAATTGAAAACTGGAAAAATTGCAAATCAAAACTGGAAGAAACGAAAAATTGAAAAATCATGAAACTGAAAAATCTAAAATTGAAAAAAGGAAAAACTAAAAAATCTAGCAGTTGAAAAATCGAAAAATTGAAGCATGAAAAATTGAAAAATCGAAAAATTAAAAACTCTGAAAGTTGAAAAATCCAAAAATTGAAAAATTATAAAAATAAAGAAAATAAAAAAACCCAAACAAAAAATTGCAAATCGAAAATCTGAATAAATAAAAAATTGAAAAGTCAAATAAATGAAAAAGTTTTAAAATCCAATAATAATTGAATAATTGTTATTGCATATTTAAATTGAAAACTAAAAAAATTGCAAATAAAAAATTAAGGAAACGAAAAATTGAAAAATCATGAAACTGAAAAATCTATAATTGAAAAAACGAGTAATAAAAAAATGGCAAACCGAATGAAAAATAGGAAATAAATAAAATATAAAACCGAAACAAAAAATTGCAAGTCCAAAAATTGAAGACATGAAAAATTGAGAAATTAAACATTAAAAACTCGTGAAACTGCAAATCGAAAAATTGCAAAATATAATAAATAAAACATCCAAAAGTTCTCAAATCGAAAATCTGAAAAATTTTGAAATGAAAGTTCGAAGATTTGCAAAAGTGAAAACACAAAAAATTATAAAATCGAAATATTGAAAAATGTAAAAATTGTAAAAATAAAGAAAATAAAAACTCAAACAAAAATTGCAAATCTAAAATTTGAAAAGTCAAGTAAATGAAAAAGTTTTAAAATCCAATAATAATTGATAAATGGAAAATTTCTAAAATCGTGAAATTCAAAGTGATTTTTTTTAAATTGTTGTTATTGCATATTTAAATTGAAAACTAGAAAAATTGCAAATCAAAACTTGAAGAAACGAAAAATTGAAAAATAAGAATCTAAAATTGAAAAAAGGAAAAACTAAAAAATCTAGAAGCTGAAAAATCGAAAAATGGCAAACCGAAAAATTGAAGCATGAAAAATTGAAAAATCGAAAAATTAAAAACTCCGAAAGTTGAAAAATCCAAAAATTGAAAAAATAGAGAAAACAAAAAAAAACTAAAAAATTACAAAAATAAAGAAAATAAAAAACCCAAACAAAAAATTGAAAAGTCTCTCTCTTAGAGGGTATTTCATTTGCCAAAATCAGTCTTATCTGAGCAAGCACTAGCCCCGCCCACCCGCTCCTATTTTCTCAGAGGATATGTAATTTTCCAAAATAAGACTTATCTTAGCAAGTACTACCCTCCGAGAAAATAAAGGGCGGGTGGGCGGGGCTAGTACTTGATAACGTAAATCTTATTTTGGCAAATGACGTATCCTCTGGGAAATAGGGGGCGGGTGGGCGGGCCTAGTATTTGTTAAAATAAAACTACTGAAGTTGTAATTATGATCATTCTCGAGTTTTCTCTATGAAGATACATTATTCTGAAACAAATTAACTTCGAAAAGGCGAGCGTAGCGAGCACTTTCAGAATGTTTCGGTTTCACAGATCACAAACAATCTATTTTCTTAGGGTATGTCATTTGCCAAAATAGATCTAAATTTAGCAGGTATTAACCCTACCCACCCACCCTCTATTTTCTTAGAAAGATCCCATTTGCCAAAATCAGTCTTACCTTAGCAAGTACTAGCCCCGCCCACCCACCCTCTCGTTTATTAGAAGGTATATTATTTGCCAAAATCAGTCTTATCTGAGCATGTACTAGCCCTCTAAAGAAAATAAAGGGCGGGTGGGCGGGGCAATTGCTTGCTCAGATAAAGAGTGATTTGGCAAATGGCATACCCTGGAAGAAAATAAAGGGTGGGTGGGCGGGGTCAATACTTGCCTAGATAAGACTAATTTTGCCAAATGGTATACCCTCTGTCCTTTATTTTCTTAGAAGGTATGTCATTCGCCAAAATCAGTCTTATCCTAGTAGGTACGAGCCCCGCCCACCCACCCTCTGTTTTATTAGAGAGTATGTCATTTGCCAAAATCAGGTAGGGATGATTAGCCAAATTTCGATCATCTACACGATATTCGTAATACACATAGAAAATTTGACTGGTTCGGTAGTTTCGGAGATTATCTGTCTAATAAAAATCCGGACAGACAGACAGACAGACGGACGGACACGGACGACCTATTGTTTCGTACTGAGTCTACGGTCTGAAAGTAAAAAGATGACAGATAGATGTATTTAGGTGGTAGTTTCGCTTATTTTGTTTATTTGTTAGATTTTGGTTTCTGTATGGACACATAATTATATAGGTGACCGTTGGAAAATAAACCCATTATTATTATTATTGTTGTGAAAGACGGGTCGGCCTCGGTTCTTTCCCTTGCTAACACGTGAGTCACCGGATTAATGCCAATAAATAAGCCCCCTTGAAGTCTAAATCCAATCGAGCCGTCCCTCGCGAGGGTCGAATCAAAGACTAACAACTTTCCGAAAGACAATAAAAGACGGTCGAACGTCTCGCTCGCTAAATAATTTACGAATCGATGACGAGCCGAAATTGTTCACGAAACTGCCTCCTTAATTCACTCCCGAATGAGATATTTTATTCAAGAAAAAGGATCGATTTCAAACTGCTCGTAAAATTATTTCGGCGAGAGGATCTTACGGAATACTAAAAAGCCTTAAATTGATCAATAACAACGCTTGTAGCAAAGGCGTGCACTTAATTAATTTTTCATTCTAGGGACGATGTTTCGTGACAATTACGAATAAAAAAAGGATTAAAGCGGAACGCTTTGGTGGAGGAATGCGAGGAATTCGGCGGAACTGGCGCGCGGGGTATGTGCACATCCCGATGCAGAACCGCCAATTAATATTTTATTCGATATTGTAGCCGTTCGAGCGCGATCTTCACCGAAGACGCGAAAAATTCAAGAAACCATTAAGTGCACTCCGGCCGAGTATCGGCGTTCCACATCCGAAAGGTCAACCAACCGTTGTCGAATGCAGGCCATCGATTTTCGCGGCGGCGTTCACGCAATAATTTGCTTTTAAACGAACGAGGACGAAGAACATTTCTCGGCGAAAAAAGACCAGTTTTCGCCGCTGTGCGACATATTAGTTTCTTTCCAGTTCTGACAGTCGCTTCCTCGCACAATGACCGTTCTCTTTTCTTTATTGCCTTTGTCCCGAGTCTAGACGCGGGACATAAATTTCCCGGGACGCGATCATACAGGCACGTCTCGATCGCTTCGCGATCTCTAATTTTGTCGTCGCATTTGTTGCGTTGCTGCCGAGGCCGGAGGTGTTGTTCGCCCTCGGGGAAGCTCGTGCCTTCGGTGTAACCCGATATTACGGAGACGTTAAATTTACATAACAGAATAATTTCGCTAAAGCCCGGATTATTAAGCGTCTATGTAACGAATGTGAAGTGACTTGACGCTTTCGAGCAGTGGTTCTAGAACTTTCTTCAAGAGGACATATATTCCACAGAGTGCGGAGTTTTCTGGAAGAAAAAAATTTACGGATTTGTAAAAAAATCGATGTAAAGAATGTACGCAGTTACACTCAGAGACACTGACGATTGTCAGTTCAGGTCAGGGTCGGGTCAGATTACTTTGATGAGAATTTTTACCAAAAAGTTAACTTTTTTTAAAACATTATAAAAGAATCTATATTTAAATAACATATGAATTTTAAAGGTGGGTTTTATTAAAGTCTAGAGATTTGTTCTTACAATAGTACCAATTTCATTGAGAACACACTCAAAATAACGAATTCCTTAAAATGCGAGCGCAGCGAGCACGTTCCGGTGTTATTAAAAGAATTATTCATTGGTGTCCCTAAGAAGCTAAATTATTAAGAAAAATTTAATGATTATTTAAAAATGTGGTTTTAAAGATTGTCTGTGATTATTGAAACACCCTGAAGATGCTCGCTGCACTCGCATTTTAGAAGCTGATTTTCTTTGGAGTAATTTACGTTGACAGGCAAATCTCAAGAATTGTTATAATACGTTCAAGTATAATTTAAAAAATTACTCATTAGTCTCCCAGACAAGCTAAATTATCCAAAAAATTTATTGTTATTTAAAAAAGTGAGTTTAAAGATTCCGTTCATTCGTAAATAATTTTATGACACTAAATTGATTCAATAAAAGAAAATACAGAAAACGAGTGGTTAGACGTATTTTTTTTTCAAAGTAATAAATATCTAGGTTTATTATTTCAACTAACCAATTTCGACCAGATTCTCTCTTAATAATTTCTATGATACTAAAGTGCAAAAAAAAACCTCTAGAATGCGAGCGTAGTGAGCATGTTTAGGTGTAATTTAAAAAAGCATACATTGCTGTGTTCGAGAAGTTAAATTATTAAGAACAATTTTGTTGTTTAAAGATTGTTTGTGATCTGTGGGACCGAAATATTCTGAAAGTGCTCGCTACGCTCGCCTTTTCGAAGTTAATTTGTTTCAGAATAATGTATCTTCATCTGGCAGAGAGACAGACGGAAAAGAGAAACCTATGTTTTCGTATTCTAGGGGTCATAAAACGTTGGGAAAACATAAAAATAGCAAGTATTGCAGATCTCTTCCGCTGTTATTTTAGTCTTTAATAGATGGCTCTTAAATCAATGGTTTTCAATTTCCCGATTTTTCAAATTTTAGATTTTTCAATTTTTTGATTTTTAGTTGTTCAAAATTTCGATTTTAGTTTCCCCAGTGTTTAATTTTTCCATTTTTATTCCGATTTTATAACTCTTTGTTTTTTCAATTTCAATTTTTTCAATCTTTCTTTCCTTCAATTTTTCGATTTGCAATTTTTCATTTTTTAGTTTTTTTTCCAATTTTGCGATATTAAATTCTTCAGTTTGTCGATTTTCCAACGTTTGGATGTTTCAATTTTTAGATTTTGTGTAATTTCTCAATTTGCCATGTCACGAATTTTCTATTTTTAGTTTTTCAAATGTTTTCTTAATTTTTTCAATTTTCAATTTCAATGCTCTGATTTTAGAATTTTTGTGTTTTCCAATGTGAAATTTTTCATTTTTCAATTTTTCGATTTTTCGGTTCAAAATTTTTGGGATTTTAAGTTTTAAGTTCTGATCTCTAGCTTTCCGTGTTTTCAAGTTTCAATTTTTGAATGTTCCAACAAAAAGAACAAATTTATTTAGACTGCAATTTTGAAAATTTAGAGAATCCAAAAATTGAAAAACTGAAGAATTGAAGCGAAAAATTTCAAAATTCTACAACTGAAACGTTGAAAACTTGTAACCTTGAAACACGAAAAAAGTGAAAAATTAAGGACTGAAAAATCAAAAAATTGCAAAATTGTAAGACAAAATTGAACCATTTTTGCAATTTCAATTTTTTCAATCTTCCGTTTCTTCAATTTTTCGGTTTGGAATTTTTCAGTTTCAAACGAAACATTTTTAGGTTTTCAATATTTTTTTTTTCGGGATGGAGCCCCTATTTTCCCAGAGGATATGTCATTTGACAAAATAAGATTTACGTTATCAAGTACTTGCCCCGCCCACCCGCCCTTTATTTTCTCAGAGGGCAGTACTTGCAAAGATAAGTCTTATTTTGGAAAATTACATATCCTCTGAGAAAATAGGGGCGGGTGGGCGGGGCTAGTGCTTGCTCAGAATAGACTGATTTTGGCAAATGAAATACCCTCTAAGAAAAGACAGGGTGGGTGGGCGGGGCTAGTACCTTGTAAGATAAAACTGATTTTGGCAAATCACATACCCTCTAAGAAACGAGAGGGCGGGTGAGCGGGGCTAGTATTTGGTAAGATAAGACTGATTTTGGCAAATGCCATATCCTCTGAGAAAATAATAATTTCGCAGAGACTCTTTCCTGCACTCTTCAATCATTATAAAGCCGAGAAAAATTAATGTAAAACGCGAGCGCAGCGAGCACGTTCAGGTGGAATTTAACAATATACACATTGCTGTCTCCGAGAAGTTAAATTATTACGAATAATTTTGTTGTTTAAAGATTGTTTGTGATCTGTGGGACTGAAACATACTGAAAGTGCTCGCTACGCTCGCCTTTTAGAAGTTGATTTGTTTTAGAATGATTTACCTCCATAGAGAAATCTCGAGAATGATCATAATTACAACTTAAGTATCTTTAATGACCGTTCATTCGTAAATCATTTTATGACACTATATTAATAATAATAAAAAAATGGTTGAAATCAGTTTTATCGTAACAAATACTAGGCCCGCCCACCCGCCCCCCTTTTTCCCAGAGAATATGTTATTTGCCGAAATAAGTCTTATCTTAACAAGTGCTAGCCCCACCCACCCACCCGTTACTTTCTGAGGATTTGTCATTTGCCAAAATCAGTCTTTTCTTACCAAGTGCTAGCCCCGCCCACCCGCCCCCTATTTTCTTAGAAGATATGTCATTTCCCAAAATAAGACTTATGTTAGCAAGTGCTAGCCCCGCCCTCCCGCCTCCTATTTTCTTAGAGGATATGTCATTTGCCAAAATAAGACTTATGTTAGCAAGTACTAGCAACGCCCACCCGCCCTTTATTTTCTTAGAAGGTCGTACTTTCTAAGATAAGTCTTATTTTGGGAAATAACATATCATTTGAGAAAATACGGGCGGGTGGGTGGGGCTAGTACTTGCTAAGGTATGACTGATTTTGGCAAATGCCATACCCTCTGAGAAAATAATAATTTCGCTGAGACTATTTCCTGCACTCTTCAATCATTATAAAGCCGAGAAAAATGAATGTAGAACGCGAGCGCAGCGAGCACGTTCAGGTGGAATTTAAAAAAATATTAATTGGTCTCTCCGAGAAGCTAAATTTAAATTATTAAGAACAATTTTCTTGTTTAAAGATGGTTTGTGATCTATGGGACTGGAACATTCAGAAAGTGCTCGATACGCTCGCCTTTAATTTGTTTTAGAATAATTTATCTGCATAGAGAAATCTCGAGAAAGATCATAATTACAACTTAAGTATCTTTAATGACCGTTCATTCGTAAATCATTTTATGACACTACATTAATAATAATAAAAAAATGGTTGAAAGCTGTTTCGACGGAACTTCCCTCGCACCTAAAGTACAGTCAAACATATTCAGCATTTTTAAGTTGAGTTTTACTTTTGCAATTTAACACCTTTAATTTTCACAAGTTTCTACAAGATTAATTGAGGCAAAATCAGTTTTATCGTAACAAATACTAGGGCCGCCCACCCGCCCCCTATTTTCTCAGAGAATGTCATTTCCCGAAATAAATCTTATCTTAACAAGTACTAGCCCCGCCCACCCACCCGTTACTTTCTGAGGATCAGTCATTTGCCAAAATCAGTTTAACTTACCAAGTACTAGCCCCGCCCACCCGCCCCCTCTTTTCTCCTAGGATATGGCATTTGCCAAAATCAGTCTTATTTTACCAAGTACTAGCCCCGCCCACCCGCCCTTTATTTTCTCAGGGGGTAGTACTTGCTAAGATAAGTCTCATTTTGGCAAATGACATATTATCTGAGAAAATAGGGGCGGGTGGGTGGGGCTAGTACTTGGTAAGGTAAGACTGATTTTGGCAAATGCCATACCCTCTGAGAAAATAGAGGGTGGGTGGGTGGGCGAGGCTAGTACTTGCCAACATAAGTCTTATTTTGGCAAATAACATATCTTCTGAGAAAATAGGGGGTGGGTGGGTGGGGCTAGTACTTGGTAAAATAAGACTGATTTTGGCAAATGTCATACCCTCTGAGAAAATAATAATTTGGCTGAGGCTCTTTCCTGCCCTCCTCAATCATTATAAAGCCGCGAAAAATGAATGTAGAACGCGAGCGCAGCGAGCACGTTCAGGTGAAATTTAGAAAAATATGCATTGCTGTCTCCGAGAAGCTAAATTATTAAGAACAATTTTCTTGTTTAAAGATGGTTTGTAATCTGTGGGACTTAAACATTCAGAAAGTGCTCGCTACGCTCGCCTTTTAGAAGTTGATTTGTTTTAGAATCATTTATCTGCATAGAGATATCTCGAGAATGATCATAATTACAACTTAACTAGATTTAATGACCGTTCATTGGTAAATCATTTTGACACTAAATTAATAATAAAAAAAAAATTGTTGAAAGCTGTTTCACAGAACTTCCCTCGCACCTAAAATACAGTCAAACATATTCAGGATTTTTGAGTTGAGTTTTTACTTTTGCAATTTAACACCCTTAAATTTCACAAGTTTCTACAAGACTAATTGAGGCAAAATCAGTTTTATCGTAACAAATACTAGGACCGCCCACCCGCCCCCTATTTTCCCAGAGAATCTCATTTGCCGAAATAAATCTTATCTTAGCAAGTACTAGCCCCGCCCACCCACCCGTTATTTTCTGAGGATCTGTCATTTGCCACAATCAGTTTATCTTACCAAGTACTAGCCCCGCCCACCCGCCCCCTATTTTCTCGGAAGATATGCCATTTGCCAAAATCAGTCTTGTCTTACTAAGTGCTAACCCCTATTTTCTCAGAAGGTAGTACTTTCTAAGATAAGTCTTATTTTGGGAAATAACATATCATCTGAGAAAATACGGGCGGGTGGGTGGGGCTAGTACTTGGTAAGCTAAGATTGATTTTGGCAAATGCCATACCCTCTGAGAAAATAGAGGGTGGGTGGGCGGGGCTAGTAGTTTCTAACATAAGTCTTATTTTGGTAAATAAAATATCTTCTGATAAAATAGGGGGCGGGTGGGCGGGGCAAGTATTTGGTAAAATAAGACTGATTTTGGCAAATGCCATACCCTCTTGAGAAAATAATAATTTGGCTGAGAATCTTTCCTGCACTCTTCATTCATTATAAAGCAGAGACAAATTAATGCAGAACGCGAGCGCAGCGAGCACGTTCAAGTGGAATTTAAAAAAATAATTATTGGTCTCTCCGAGAAGCTAAATTATTAAGAACAATTTTCTTGTTTAAAGATGGTTTGTGATCTGTGGGATTGAAACATTCAGAAAGTGCTCGCTACGCTCGCTTTTTAGAAGTTGATTTGTTTTAGAATGATTTATCTCCATAGAGAAATCTGGAGAATGATAATACCAACATAAGTATCTTTAATGACCGTTGATTCGTAAATCATTTTGTGACACTGAATTAATAATATAAAAAAATGGTCGATAGCTGTTTCACAGAACTTCCCTCGCACCTAAAGTACAGTGAAACATATTCATCATCTTTGAGTTGAGTTTTTACTTTTGCAACTTAACACCTTTGAATTTCACAGGTTTTTACACGATTAATAGGGGCAAAATCAGTTTAATCGTAACAAATACTAGGCCCGCCCACCCGCCCCCAGTTTTCCCAGAGAACATATGATTTGCCAAAATCAGTCTTATCTTACCAAATACTAGCCCCGCCCACCCACCCGTTATTTTCCGAGGATCTGTCATTTGCCAAAATCAGTCTTATCTTACTAAGTGCTAACCCCGCCCACCCTCCCTTATTTTCTCAGAGGGTAGTACTTTCTAAGATAAGTCTTATTTTGGCAAATAACATATCATCTGAGAAAATACGGGCGGGTGGGTGTATCTAGTACTTGGTAAGATAAGACTGATTTTGGCAAATGCCATACCACCTGAGAAAGTAGGGGGGTGGGTGGGCGGAGCTAGCACTTGCTAAAATAAGACTAATTTTGCCCCTATTCAACTTCTAAAAAAACTTAGACAGTTTCACGCAGATTCTTTCTAAATCACTTCTGTGATACCAGATTGAAAAAAATGATTAGAATGCGAGCGCAGCGAGCATGTTCAGGTGTTATTAAAAATAATTCACCGCTGTCCCGGAGAAGCTAAATTATTAACAAAAACAATTATTAATTGTCTACGAAAAATAATCACTAGAGTTGGGAAGACCAGAACGTGCTCGCTTTTTTTTAAGTCTGGAGATTTATTCTTACAATAGAACCCAAACAGTTTCGCTGACTCTTTTCTGCGCTCTTCAATGATAATAAAGCCGAAAAAAAAAACAATTCAGAATGCGAGCGCCGCGAGCACGTTCGGGTGTAATTAAAAAGTTATATGTATTTATTGGTGTCTCCGAGAAGCTAAATTAAGAACAATTCTGTTGTTTAAAGATTGTTTATAATCACAAATGTCTGTGGGACTAAATCATTTTATGACATTAAATTAATAAAAGAATATTCAGAAAGCGAGCGCTAGTGTTATAAATTTTCGTCGCCTCACCGGGAAAACAAACTATTGTTAATAAGAGAATTTTGAAAATGTTTGTGGATTCCAAAGTAACAAAAACCCGCATTCTAAAGGTGTATTTATTTATTTATTTTCAAAATAATAAAGAAGTCTCTAAATTTATTAGTACACTGAAACAATTTCACCCAGATTCTTTCTTAAGTTTCAGGTGTTATTTAAAATAATTCACTGTTGTCCCTGAGAAGCTAAATTAACAAAAACAATATTTATCGTCTAAAAATGTTGAATCTTAAAAAAATGTGATTACTAAAGTTGGAAAGACTGAACTGAAAATCATTTATGGTACTCGTAATTAAAGACAAGTAGCGATAACACTTATCAACATGTAGACGTAAGAGTGGAACAGAAACTAAACCAAAAGATTTTTTCTACGAATTGCAATAACCGGATCACAATGCCAACGGTCCAGACTTTTTTATTGCTCTGACTTCCGCTTATTGAATAAAACACTACATTTTATTTTGATTTTCGATGTTGTAAGCCTCCCCCGAACTATGAAATGTCGAGAAAATACGAAAGAACCAAATTGCCCGACGGACTCCTTAGGTTAGCATCGATAAGAAGAACAACTTAAAAGTGTTTATGTTTATAAACCACCTGACCTGACTTGATATGACTTAAGTCGATTGAACGTTCCGAAGGCGAGCGCAGCGAGCACGTTCAGGTTTTTTCAAAAAAGTACCAAAGTTATAAAATGACTCACAAGAAATTTAGCCAAGTACACGATAACAAATTTCGCCCCTAAACATGTAAACAAACGTCTTTGAGCACGCTGCCTCAGCTTGAATAAATCGCGGGTATGCAACCCAAAATACCGTTGCGAAATCTGTGTTGCTTATAACCGTGCCACCTCTAGGGGGGCGCAAATTGCGACCGGTACGTTATAAAATAGCGGAATTTTATCTCCCGGCCTGTAGACACGAATAAAAACTACCGGAGATACAATACGTCCTGAATTGAGCGCTACGCCCATGCATATGTATGAAGTTGTATGTAAATTTATGTGGACGTCTTAATGTAAGCAGGGTTTGTTTTCGACGAGCGTTTTGGAACCAGAATCCGAAAAAGCTGTAATCACGCGCCACGACGATAAAACTATAAACACAATATTTTACGGTCGGTTCTCACTCGCCTTGACACCGATCCGATGTTTGAAACTTTGTTTTTTGATTATTGTTGTTGTGGTAATGATCAGATGTTTGTTTTTGTTCGAGGAGATACATCATGGCGACTTCAGTAGCGTATTTACTAATTACCGCAGCCAAATTTAGAAATATCGGCGAGCGAAGCGAGCCGTCTCCGGGTTATCGCAGGTCACGCCGCCTCCCGAATCCCGTCACCGCCGCCGCGATAAACCTCTGCCACTTGTTTACACCAAGATATTCGCTATCTAATCAGTCCGCAGCGGCTGTGCAACTGCGCCGAGTGAACTTGAAAGTCCTGGAAGGGCTGCCGCCCCCCGCCGATCGCGGTGTTAATGACTTCAAACTTGGGTGTTGACCTTCGCGTCTGAATTTCGAACGCAACGTAAACACCATATTAAGGTTACGGCGCGACTTTTCGTATTTTCGTATTTTCTTCGGCGCGGATCGACTTCACCCCTCGTTTTAATTAGCGGCACGCACGGCCGGTTAATAATACAGCATCTCCGCCTACGCCCGACCCCCGCAGACGGAGTAGTCGAATTTTTCCCCGGTCGATGGAACTCCGCTGGGTTTATTTAAAAGATGGACGTAAGACGGAGAAACAAAGAGAAATGAGCGAAACATGTTTCGATTTCGCACTAATGGAAGGACAAAGTGGAAAGTTACGACAAGAGTGAAATGAGCCAATTAAGATGGAGTGGTCGCTTTAAAGCGGAGGGGGAGGGATAAACGGCCGCTTAAAAGAAACAGCGTGACGTCAGTCAAACGGCGCAGTTCATCCCGGCGCGGAGGTTTCGTGTTTGGACACAATTACGAGAAAAATCGTCAGTTTTACTTCCCACCAGTGATGAGATGACGTCATCTCCAGAATTTACAAGCATTATTATTTTTTTATTTTGCAAAATAGGATGCCGCTGCACTTGTGATGCATGAATCCGTTCGTGAGTTTTCACCCTAGACATGGAGATTTTTGGAAAAAAATCAATATTACATCATAACTCTTTAACATTTATTGTTATTATTTTTATTTTCTTAACAGATAACAAATAAAAATCTGTTTTCTTTCTTCGAGAACGACTCACTCCATAAGGGATTTTTTTCGAAAATTTATATCACAATTTTTCGTTTTCCACTTTTTTTCGATTGTAAATTATTTTAGATCACAAGTTTTCGTTTTATCATTTTCGTTCATTTTCCAATTTTTTGGTATTACAATTTTTCACTTTTTGTTGCCTCAGTTTTCAATTTCTTGATTTTTAATTTTCATTTTTCCGATTTTACAATACATATTTTGTTTTTTCAGTTTGTACTTTTCGACCTCAAAGTTTTTTAATTTTAATCTTTCGATTTTTTTGATTTTTCGTTTCTTTAATTTTTCAAGTTCTTGATTTCCAATTTTCAGATTTTTTTAAGTTTTTATTTTATACTTTTTCGTTTTTGATTTTTCAATTGTACAATTTTGAGATGTTTCCATTTTTTTGGTTCGAAAAATTGAAGAAACGAAACATTGCAAAATTTAAAAAGTGGAAAAGCGATTTTTCGATTCCTGGATTAAGCAATTTTTCAATTTTTCAATTTTGTAATTTTTGGATCTTTCAATTATCATATTTTTCAATTATTATATATATTTTAATAGTTTATTGGTTTAATTTACGGTATTTGACTTGTGTAAAACTGTATTTGTAATTTTTTAACACCATTAAACTATTGATTGATTGATATAATAATTTTCAAAATTTCGATTCTACAATATTTCGCCTTTTCGATTTTGCAGTTTTTCGATGTTTAAGTCATTCAATTTATAGTCTTTTCATTTTTCGGAAGTTTTCATTTTATACTTTTTCGTTTTTTCAGTTTTGAGTTTCCAGTTTTACGATTTTGCAATTTTTCCATTTTTTTTTTATTCGAAAAGTTGAAAATTTTGCAAAATCAACCCTTACGATTTTTCTAAAAATCTGGATATATTTATTTTCGACTGATATCATGATAATAATAACAATAATCTTCATTAATTCCTTTTTAACAATATTATTATTATATTTTTCGTTTTTCTTTCGATTCTACAATTTTTTGATATCACAATTTTTCGTTTTTTCAAATTTAATTTTTTTAATTTCTCAGTTTGCGAAGTTCCAAATTTTTCAATTTTTCGATTTTTCATTTTCTCGATTTTATATCATAATTTTTCTTTTTTTTTCATTTCCTTTATTTTTTTAACGTCTCTTTCGATTTTTATCATTTTATGTTTATTCAATTTTGCACTTTTTCGGTTTTTAAGTTTCTCAATTTTTAATCATGCGATTTTTGAATTTTTCATTGTTGATTTACTTTTAGATTTTTAAAAGTTTTCATTTTATAATTGTTAGTCTTTACATTTTTAATTTTTCAATTTTAGAATATTAGATATTATCAGATATATATCATTTTTTTGATTCGAAAAGTTGAAAAATCGAAAAATTAAAAAATCAAAACATTAAACATCTAAAAAATCTGAAAAAATCGAAAAACTTAAAAAGGAAAAATTGCAAAATCAAAAAAATGGAAAATCGACGAACTTAAACAAATGAAAAATTGAAACATTGAAAAACTCAAAATTCAAAAACTTAAAAATCGAAAAGAATTCATGAATCAAAAAATGGAAAGAAGAAAAAACGAATCAGATCGAACAATTGAAAAACCCAAAAATTATGAAATCTAGAAATTATGCATGAAAAACCGAAATCGAAAGATCGAAAAATTGAAAAATTCAATAAAATTGCAAAATCGAAAAAATGGGAAAATTTTATTTTTTTTAACTTTTAACTCATATTTAAAATGAAAACTAGAAAAAAATCAAGAAACCAAAAAATCTAAAATTGGGAAAACGCAAAATTAAAAAATCTAGAATTTAAAACACCAAAAAATTGACAACTAAAAATTGCAAACCGAAAAATTGAAAAATGTAAAAATTTGAGAATTTCACACTGAAAGAAATAATATTCTGTTTCTTCGGAATATTGAAAAACCGAAAAGTTGAAAAAATAAAGAAAAAAAAACTGAAACGAAATATCGCAAATCAAAAAATTGAAAGAAAAAATTGAGAAATCAAAAAATTTAATAATCGAAACATCCAAAAGTTGGAAAATCGAAAAAGTAAAACATTTAGAAATGAAACCTTGTAAAAGTTGCATGTCGTAACACCAAAGAAATTAAAAAAATATATAAACTGAAGAAACGAAAAACTGAAAAAACTGAAATTGAAAAAACAAAAATTATAAAACTGGAACATTGAAAAATTGAAAAACTGAAAAATCAAATACTGAAATGGTGAAAAATCTGGAAGTTGAAAAATAGAAAAGTTGCAAATTGAAAAATGAAAAATTTAAAAATTGGAAAATTTCGCACTGTAAAAAATAATAATTATAAAATCGGAACATTGAGGAAGCGACAAATTGGAAAAATTAAGACAATAAAAAACAGAAACGAAAAATGGAAAAAGTGAAGAAATGAAAAAGTTGAAAAATCGAAAAACTGAAAAATCTAATGAATATAGTATGTAATTTTAAGTTACTCAATTTTTAGTATTCTGATTTTTCGAAGTTTTCGTTTAATGCTATTTCGACTTTTCAGTTTTATAATTTTGCAATTTTTCTATTTTTTGATTCGAAAAGTTGAAAAATCGAAAAATTAAAAAATCAAAACATTAAACATTTAAAAAATCTGAAAAAATCGAAAAACTTAAACAGGAAAAATTGCAAAATCAAAAAAATGGAAAATCGAAGAACTTAAACAAATGAAAATCTAAAAATTCAAAAACTTAAAAATCGAAAAAATTCATGAATCAAAAAATGGAAAGAAGAAAAAACGAATCGAATCGAACGATTGAAAAAACCCAAAAATTATAAAATCTAAAAATTATGCATCATCAAAATTGGAAAGACGAAAAACGGAAATCGGAAGATCGAAAAATTGAAAATTCAATAAAATTGCAAAATCGAAAAAATGGGAAAATTTTATTTTTTTTTACCTTTTAACTCATATTTAAAATGAAAACTTGAAAAAATCGAGAAACCAAAAAATTTAAAATTGAGAAAACGCAAAATTAAAAAATCTGGAATTTAAAAAATCAAAAAATTGAAAACTGAAAAATTCCAAATCGAAAAATTGAAAAATGTAAAAATTTGTGAATTTCACACTGAAAGAAAGAATTTTCTTTTTCTTCGGAATATTGAAAAACCGAAAAATTGAAAAAAATAAAAAAAAACGAAAAATCGCAAATCGAAAAATTGAAAGCTAAAAATTGAGAAATCAAAAAATCTCAATCAGTAGATTTTTTGATTTCTCAATTTTTGAAAAATCAAAAAATCTAATGATTGAAACAACCAAAAGTTGGAAAATCGAAAAACTAAAAATTTAGAAATGAAAACTTCAAGAGTTGCATGTCGTAACACCAAAGAAATAAAACAAATGATAATTGATAAACAGAAGAAACGAAAAACTGAAAAAACTAAAATTGAAGAAACAAAAAATTACAAATTTGGAACATTGAAAAATCGAAAAACTGAAAAATCAAATACTGAAACTGAAAAATCCAAAAATTGGAAAATTTCCCACTGTAAAAAATAAGAATTACAAAATCGGAACATTGAGAAACTGAAAAATTGGAAAAAGTGAAAAAATGAAAAACTTGAAAAATCAAAAAACTGAAAAATCAAATACATACGTGTATTTTACTTTTTATTTTTTAAGTTACCCAATTTTTAGTATTTTGATTTTTGTAAGTTTTCGTTTAATACTACGACTTTTCAGTTTTATAATTTTGCAATTTTTCTATTTTTTTGATTCGAAAAGTTGAAAAATTCGCAAAATCAATTATTATAATTTTTCGAAAAATCTGAATTTATTTATTTTCGACTGTTTTACAATAATAATAATAATAATACTTTTATTAATCTTTTATTTATTTCTTTGTTACAATATTACTGTTATACTTTTCGTTTCTTCAATTTTTCAATTTAACAATTTTTCGATATTACAATATTTCATTTTTCGATTTTTCATTTTCTCGCTTTTATCTCATAATTATTTTATATCATAATTTTTCGTTTATTCGTGATTGCAATTTTTCGGATTTTAAGTTTCTCAATTTTTAATCACGCGATTTTTGAAACTCTAATTCTTGATTTCTAATTTTTGGATTTTTAGAAGTTTTCATTTTTTACTTTTTCGTTTTTTAATTTTTGTAAAATCAAAAAATTTTAAATCCGAGAAACTAAAAAATCGGAACAAATCAAAAACTGAAAAAAGGAAAAATGGAAAATCGAGGAACTTAAACGAGCGAAAAATTGGAACATTGAAAAATTAAAAATTCAAAAATTTAAAAATCGAAAAAATGGAAAGAAAAACGAATTGAATCGAAAAATCGGAAAACCTAAATATCTATAAAATCTAAAAATTATAAATCATCAAAATTAAAAAGTCGAAAAACTGAAAAAAAAATTGCAAAATCGAAAAAATGGAAAATCAAAGAACTTAAACGAAAAATTGAACCATTGTAAAACTAGAAATTCAAGAACTTAAAAATCGAAAAAAAAAACCTCGAAATTGTGAAATCGAAAGCTCGAAAAATTGAACAATTTAATATATATTGACAAAATCGAATAAATCAACAAGTTCTAAAACGCAAAAAAATGGAAAAATTCTAAAATCGTATAATTGAACAAGTTAAAAAAAATTAAAATCATAATTATCATAACATATTTAAAATGAAAACTAGGAAAATCGCAAATCAAAAATTGAAGAAACGAAAAACTGAAAAATCGAGAAACTAAAAAATCTAAAATTGAGAAAACGCAAAATTAAAAAATGTAAAAATTTAAGAATTTCATTATGAAAGAAACAATATACTTTTCCTTCAGAATATTGAAGAACCGAAATTGAAAAAAAATAAAGAAAAAGAAAAACCGAAACGAAAAATCGCAAATCGAAAAAATTGAAAACAAAAAATTGAGAAATCGAAAAGCTAAAAAATTTAGAAATGAAAACTTGAAGAGTTGCAAATCGTAACATTGAAGAAACAAAAAAATGATAAATTGATAAACTGACACGAAAAACTGAAAAAACTGAAATTGAGAAAACAAAAAAATATAAAATGTCAACATTGAAATACCGAAAAACTGACAAATCAAATATTGAAAACGCAAAAAATTAAAACATCTAGAAGTTGAAATAATAATTATAAAATCAGAACATTGAAAAACAAAATAAAAAACAGAAACAAAAATGGAAAAACTGAAGAAATGAAAAATTGAAAAATCGAAAAAATGGAACATGGAACAAACCTGGAAAATCGAAAAACTGAAAAATTTTAAAATGAAAACTCCAATAAATGTATCGTAATTTTGAAGAAACGAAAAATTAAAAAAAGTGAACTTGAAAAAACAAAAAATGTTAAAATCGAAACATTGAAAAATCAAAAATCTATAAAAATAAAGAAAATAAAAACCCGAAACTTGAAAGTGCAAATCGAAAACTTGAAGAAATGAAAAATTCAAGAATCGAAATGGTAAAAAATTAAAGATCGAAAATTGAGAAGTCGAATAAATGAAAAAGTTATAAAATCTAATAAATTGAAAATAACAAAAATTAAAAAATCGGCAAATAGAAAACCGAAAAACTGAAAATATTAAGTAAACCAAAAAACCGAAGCAAAAAATCCAAAATGTGAAGAAATGAAAACTAGCTGATCGAAAAATTTCAAATCAAAATTATGAAAAATTGAAAAATTAAAGAATCGAGAAATTGCAAAATTACAAAATCGAAACATTGAAAAATCGAATAATATGTAGAAAAAATTAAGAATTTATTTTCTCTAATTTTTTAAGCCAAAACGAAAAATGGCAAATCGAAAAACTAAAAAAAAAGCTGCGAGGGTTAATTACGCCACTGGTTTTTACTTTTCTGAGGTCATTAAAAAACAAAATCGCAAAAAATGTTCATGGACTGCACAAAGTGCGGAACAAACAACCCTCGACCAATTTTCCTAATGGCGCGTAATCGCGAAGTGAGCTTTGTTGCCACGGTAATCGGGCTTTAAAAACTCCGACTACCAAATCAAGAAGGGGTAATTAACAAAGTTCACGCACCCCGGACCCATACACCTATACAGCTTTCCGGAGCGAGCTGCGCTCGCGACTTTTCAATTTTCGCGGCAACGTTACGCAGCCAGGTCCGGCTGGTTATTTATATCATGGGTGGTATCTGGGACGCAAAGATCAAGTTCGCATCGGAGTTCGTTCCGGAATCTGGGTCATCCGTCGGCACGCTCCTCGCCGCTGCTCCTGCTGCTGATATTGTTATGGCCGCTCTTTACAGCCTGTTCAAACGCTAGTCCTTTTATTGATTCGGCTAAGATTATGGCCGGCGGTGCAGTGAAAGGCGTGAAAGTTGGAAAAGATGACTCGAGTTATGCAACGGAGGTGTGGAGTTGGAGGTTTGGGGCCCCGGGTGATTCGGCAGATTTTACGCTAGTTTCGGGTGGCTGAGGCTCATTAAAACTATGAGTTAGTGGAAGTATTCGGTGTACTGTTGCGCGGAGATGAGTAGATGTTTTGTTTTAAAGTTGATGGTGCGAATTTACGCGGAGTTGGATTGAGTTTGTGGTGGAAATTGACACGTTTTCGAGGAAGATGCGGATTGTTGAAATGAATGAGTCGGAGGTAGACTTAAAAAAACTAAGTAGGTTTTAATGTCTCTGGTCATTAATTTTAATGATAGGGACATAATCGTGACGGCTACTTTTTCATTTAGGTTAAACAAGGTAGAAATTGAGTCATTTCTAAAAAAAAAAAATGGTCGAAGATTACTTCGACAGAACTTCCCTCGTCCGTAAAGTACAGCTTGTCGAATCTAGCTTTTTCGAAAAATCAAAAGATTTTACACTACATTTTATTTTTATTTTCGATGTTGCAATTTACAATTGGTTAATTATAAATTGTCTAGAGGAGGCTCAACATCCCCTAGCCTCCTCCTTGCGACGGCCTTGTCTAGGGGTTGTGAAATATCGAGAAAATATGAAAGTACCAAATTGCCCAATGGACGATATACATCGGAAGAATGTCACGTAATTTATAAGGCCATTTTTAAACTAATATTAGAAATATGTGAATCGTAAGTGGGAAAACGAACAAAAAAACAGTTAAAAAACGGGACAAAACACGCTAAAAAAGTGAAGAAAAAACGCTCTAAAAAGGATAAAAAATTCGACAAAAAGGACAAAAATCTGGCCATAAAAGAGACAACAAAAAAGTGACAAAAAAAACGGCAAAAAAGGCTTACAAACAAGAGACGATTAAAAAATGAAGCAAAAAGACAACATAAAAAAGAGGCACCAAAAAAAAAGAGACAAAAAGACAACATAAAAAAGAGGCACAAAAAAAAGAGAGGAGAAGCGATAAAAAAAGAAAACATTAAAAAAAAAGATACAAAAAAGCCAAAAAAGTGACAATAAAAAGTATCAAAACGACCAAAAAAAGACAACAAAAAAACGAGACAGAAAAAAGATTACTGAAAAACAAGGCAACAAGAAAGAGACAAAAAAAGGCCAATGAGAAGGGCACAGAAAAAAGGAAGCAAAACAAAAAAAGTTTTCACTAACAAAAGACAATTCAAAAATAAGTTTTAAAAAGGCGACAAAAAATGACGGAAAAAAGTAACAAAAAGAGTTAGAGAAAAGCAAAAAACGGAATTAAAAAAGCGGCAAAAAGGGATAAAAAACTGTTAACAAAAGGTCGGAAAATACAACAAAGAAATTCCCTAAAAAAAAAAATGAGGAGAAAAGGCGTTAAAAACCGGTGACAAAAAAGAGATACAAAAAAAAAACGGGAAGAAACTACAAGAAAAAAAAGTAACATTGAGAAAGACGATGAAAAGACGAGGGCAAAAAGGGACCAAAAAAAGACTAAAAAAACGGGATAGGGAAAAGAGTACTAAAAAAAGGGCAACAAGAACAGACGACAAAAAAGCCAATAAGAAGGGCGCAGAGAAAAGGGACCAAATCAAAAGACAAAAAAAGAGTTGTCCACAAAGATAGTTAAAAAATAAATTTAAAAAAGGCGACAAAAATGACGGAAAAAGAAACAAACAGAGGCAGAGAAGGGCCAAAAACGGAATTTAAAAAGCGGCAAAAAGGGATGAAAACTGTTAACAAAAGGTCGGAAACTACAACAAAGAAATTCCCTAAAAAAAATGAGAAGAAAAGGAGTTAAAAACCGGTGACAAAAAGAGATACAAAAAAAAGGGGAAGAAACTACAAGAAAAAAAGTAACATTGAGAAAGACGATGAAAAGACGAGAGCAAAAAGGGACCAAAAAACGGATAGGGAAAAGAGTACTAAAAAAAGGGCAACAAGAGCAGACGACAAAAAAGCCAATAAGGGCGCAGAGAAAAGGGACCAAATCAAAAGACAAAAAAAAAATTGTCCACAAAGACAGTTAAAAAATAAATTTAAAAAAGGCGACAAAAATGACGGAAAAAGAAACAAACAGAGGCAAAGAAGGGCCAAAAACGGAATTAAAAAAGCGACAAAAAGGGATAAAAACTGTTAACAAAAGGTCGGAAAATACAACAAAGAAATTCCCTAAAAAAAATGAGAAAAGGCGTTAAAAACCGGTAACAAAAAAGAGATAAAAAAAAAACGGGAAGAAACTACGAGAAAAAAAAGTAACATTGAGAAAGACGATGAAAAGACGAGGGCAAAAAGGGACCACAAAAAAGACCAAAAAAATGGGATAGGAAAGAGTACTAAAAAAGGGCAACAAAAACAGACGACAAAAAAGCCAATAAGAAAGGCGCAGAGAAAAGGGACCAAATCAAAAGACAAAAAAAAGAATTGTCCACAAAGACAGTTAAAAAATAAATTTAAAAAAGGGCACAAAAAATGACGAAAAAAAGAAACAAACAGAGACAGAGAAGGGCAAAAAACGGAATTAAAAAATCGGCAAAAAGGGATAAAAACTGTTAACAAAAGGTCGGAAAATACAACAAAGAAATTCTCTAAAAAAAAAAAATGAGAAGAAAAGGCGTTAAAAACCGGTGACAACAAAGAGATAAAAAAAAACGGGAAGGAAAAACAAGAAAAAAAGTAACATTGAAAAAGACAATGGCAAAAAGGTACCAAAAAAGACCAAAAAAAAAAAAACTCGATAGGGAAAAGAGTACTAAAAAAAGGACAACAAGAACAGACGACAAAAAAGCCAATAAGAAGGGCGTAGAGAAAAGGGACCAAATCAAAAGACAAAAAAAAAAGAATTGTCCACAAAGACAGTTAAAAAATAAATTTAAAAAAGACGACAAAAAATTACGGAAAAAAGAAACAAACAGAGGCAGACAGGGGCAAAAAACGGAATTAAAAAAGCGGCAAAAAGGGATAAAAACTGTTTACAAAAGGTCGGAAAATACAACAAAGAAATTCCCTAAAAAAATGAGAAAAGGCGTCAAAAACCGGTGACAAAAAAGAGATACAAAAAAAAAACGAGGAGGAACTACAAGAAAAAAAATTAACATTGAGAAAGTCGATGAAAAGACGAGGGCAAAAAGGGACCAAAAAAAGATCAAAAAAACGGGATAGGGAAAAGAGTACTAAAAAAAGGGCAACAAGAACAGACGACAAAAAAGCTAATAAGAAGGGCGCAGAGAAAAGGGACCAAATCAAAAGACAAAAAAAAAAGAATTGTCCACAAAGACAGTTAAAAAATAAATTTAAAAAAGGCGACAAAAAATGACGGAAAAAAGAAACAAACAGAGGCAGAGAAGGGCAAAAAACGGAATTAAAAAAGCGGCAAAAAGGGATAAAAACTATTAACAAATGATTGGAAAATTCAATAAAGAAATTTCCTAAAAAAAATGAGGAGAAAAGGCGTTAAAAACCGGTGCCAAAAAGAGATACAAAAAAAAAAACGGGAAGAAACTACAAGAAAAAAAGTAACATTGAGAAAGACGATGAAAAGACGAGGGCAAAAAGGGACCAAAAAAAGACTAAAAAAAAAACGGGATAGGGAAAAGAGTACTAAAAAAAGGCAACAAGAACAGACGATAAAAAAGCCAATAAGAAGGGCGCAGAGAAAAGGGACCAAATCAAGACAAAAAAAAAGAGAATTGTCCACAAACATAATTAAAAAGTAAGTTTAAAAAAGGCGACAAAAAATGACGGAAAAAAGAAACAGAGGGGCAAAAAATGGTATAAAAAGGGACAAAAAAATCAAAAAAGCATTAAAAAAAAGCGATGAAAAAGGGCAAAAAAAACACCCTAAAAACAAGACGACTACAAAAACGGCAAACAAGGACAATATAAAAGAGACAAAAAAAACTCCAAAAAGGCAACAAAAAGGGACCAAAACAATAGGACAAACGAAAGACGACAAAAAATGGCGGAAAAAGGCGATAAAAAAAGAACAAAAAAGAAATAGAGGTTAAAAAGGCAACAAAAAAGGCGACAAGGAAAAACACCTCAAAGGTGGGCAAAAAGGAAGGAAACAACAAACGGCACACAAAAAACAGGCGATGGAAAAAGGGAACCAAAAAGGCGAAGAGAACGATAAGAAAACGACACAAAATACGACAAAATTATGGAAAAAGGGCGTCAGGCAAAAATGGTGCAAAAAAAGCAGAAAAAGGCGATTAAAAAATGAAGGCTACAAAAGACAGTAAAAGGGCGATAAAAAAAAGGATCAAAAAAGACGAAAAAAAAACAGATAAAAGAAAACGGGACAAAAAATCTACAAGAAAGGGCAACAAAAAAAGCGTCGAAAAAAGAGGGACGGGTTATAAAAAACGCTAAAACAACTGCGATAAAAAAGGCCACAAAAATAGTGGAAAAGGGGGTCAGTTAAAAATGGTTCCAAAAAAGGCTTTAATAAAAGAATGAAGGCTACAAAAGACAGTAAAAAAAAAACAAAAAAGGAGACAAGAAAAGATGACACAAAAGTCACAAAAAATGCGATTAAAAAGAGCAACGACAAAAAAACAAAATACACCAAAAAAAACAAAGGCGACAAACAACTACTCCAAAAGGGCAATGAAAAGGATACCAAAAAACGTGTCAAAAAAGAATCAGAAAAAAGCGGAGACAAAAATGTAAAAAAAAAAGGTAGAAAAAAGAAAAAATAAAATGACTAGACAAAATATTGTGCTTTTAAAATAGGCGAAAAAAATGTGGCAAAAAAAAGGCGTCCGAAGGAAAATGGTCGAAAATGCCAATAGAAAAGCGGGACAAAAACATTAACACAAGGGACAACAAAAAAAGGGAAAAAAGGTGATTAAAAAGGGATTAAAAAAGAGGCCTAAAACAGGCCGCAAAAATAATTGGACAAAAAAGGACGAAAAACATGCCAAAACAAAAAGGGACCACAAAGATAACAAAAAAGCTAACTAGAAATGGAACAAACGTCTCCGACTTTTTATATATAATAAACTTACTTACTTACAAAAAAAATACAAAAGAAAAAGAGAAAACCAGGGTGGTAAAAACGGATCAAAAAACACAAAAAAATGATGGGAAAAGGCAAAAACAAAAAAAACTAGGAAAATGTCAAAAAAGCGCTATAAAAAAAGACCAAAAAATGGTAAAAAAAAGACAAGAGGGCAAGACAAAACGCGACAAAAACAAGGCAATTAAGATCGGAACAAAACACTACAATAAAAAGGGACCAAAAACCAGGACCAAAATAAACACCAAAAAATGACGGGAAAAGGCAACAAACAAAAAAACGAAAAAAAAAGTGCCAAAAAACCGCGATAAGAAGAGATATGGCAAAAAAAAGGTAAGAAAAGGACAAAACAATGCAATTAAGATCTTGGGCCACAAAATGAAAATAGGGACAAAAAGGGACCAAAAAAAGCGCAATAAACAAGCCGATGAAAATCTAAAAAAGGATAAAAATGCGCCAAAAAAAAAAGCAACAAAAAGAAACAAAAAACCGCGAGACGAAAAAGGGTGCTAAAAAGGATACAAAAAAGCATTTTTAATCGAGAAATAAAAGTTTTCAATTCGCCAGCAATACATCATTGGAGATGATGTAGTAATTTTTAAATCGACAAAAACAGCCCCCCCCCCCCCCACATGCATCGCCAATTTCCTCCCCAAATCGCCTCTTCCCGCACCATAAACAATAAACCGCTTCAAACCGATCATCGATTATTCCCGTCACAAAGCGCGAAGACAACAACAACAACAATAACCGATTGAGGTCGCCACGGTCGATAATGGCGTCCTTTTGAAAACGGCTCGTCGGGAATGCCGCGATGGGCTCCACGGAATCGCGCAACTTCAATTTACGATTACTCCTCGAACAAGTCCGGCTCCATTAATCAATCCCGGCTTTGTTCGCCCGGCATTCATCTGGCGCTGGGTATGCGGAAGGTGGGCATGGGTCTGGTCTGTAAACTAGATGTACCATCGACGGCTTACCTTAGTCAAGAGAAAGACTGCTGGGTTAGCCGGCCGTTACGCGCAGCCAGCACAGGGCCGGCATGGAGAAGGCTGAAGTCATCCTGAAACAAAGAGAGAGAGATGAATGACGGGTTTTCGGCGGTTCATGGCGTAATTGGGTACTTAGCGCCGGTGATTGAAACCTACTTATTCGAATAGGTGATTTATCGCGGAATTACTTAGATATCGGAAAAATCGGCACGGTTTGCAAATGAGCGGATAAGAAAACAATCGGTCCATTTAACGCTTCGTATAATGGTGGTTATAGCTGAGGCGATAATTGCTGCTATTTTTAAAGCAATCACGCGCTAATCAATTTCATAAGCACATTACGGTCGCTAGTGCGTTGAAAACCGTTTTCTTTACTCAAGATAAGGACGATTGCGATTAACTATCACGCTAGCTGTATTAACAATTAACTATCACGGGCGCGATAATTTTGATAGTTAAGCGTCAGCGGCTAGTGGCTCGATTGTGACCATTAGCATTCGCGCAAAAACCTCAAACAATACAATGTCAATGTTGCAATCGCTTTCTCGGCGGCAACGAGGTCAGCAAATGTAAACAATTAAATGGTAATAAAGCGCCGCGATGAATTCGCACAATCTCGATTTTCTCCGATCGGAAAGATCTCGCCCCTCGAATAACCGGGAAAGACAAACAGCTGCAGGTGCACTAAAATAATCGGTTTTAAAGTGGCAGGTCTGCCAACCTGCGCGATTTTTATTCGGCCCGTATCTGGGTCAGCGATTTAATTAACAACACTAATGAAATGTTTCCAACTGGAGGCGCAGTTTCCAGTATCGCTGGAATTACGGCCGGATTTTTCTTTTATTTCGCTTTCATAACCGATAATAACGGCGTTTTTAGTGCGCTCGTAAAATGCGTTCTGCTCGAATTCGTGTTTTTCTTGTTGCGGCGTGTGAACGGGGCTTTAGAGCATTCTTGGTTGGGCATTCTCGATGCGGTGCACGCAATTGCAATTGCATACGTGTTTCGATTCTCTACGAATGCATCGCAAGGTCGGTTCTATGAATTATTAAAAACCGTTATTTATACGTCTCTGGATGCGCGTTTGTTGCCTCGAAATCGCGAAAATTATAGCGGGTATTTGCATTGGATTTTTTCGGCACTCTACAACTCAATAATTCGCGAATAATTTCGTTTCTGTGTTTAGAATCGAGGAAGGTCAACTACTCGCCGGGGAAAGGCCTTGGGGGACTCATCGGTGCATTGCTCAGCGATATTCCAAACAAAAACGTAACTACACAATTTTAAATTTATAGTTAACCTAACTATTATTAACTATCATTCGTTCCTTGCGCTTCCTGAGCGTTTTCCGCCGAAATAAGTCAATCAAGTCCCAAAAAAACCTCATTTACCACAAAAGAAGCTAATCTAATTGTCCCAAAACGTGCTTATGTCTGTTCCAAACTCTCTCACAACGTGATTAATGCACCATAATGTTTTTGCCTCGGTTAGTAATGTAGTTCAGGGGGTTCGACTAGATGATATCGATTCTCTTACACACTACACTTGCTTGCTTTAAAGGGCTCCGAGTAATTCAATAACAGCGAAGTAACCTGACTCGTCATTGCGATATCCAAAGGAAACATCCAGATTGATCATGGGACAAGAGTGCGGCGGAATTGGCGCATGAGGGAGGCGAGGGCGAGGGGCGACTTTGATCGAGCGCCGCGTAATTGTTTTCCAGGTGAGGATACTTATTTTGGAATAAATGGGAGCTGTGGTTAGTTTTGGATAAATAGCGTCTTAAACAACTCAAAATGGTGCGAGATTTTTATAAATTACGAAATGGTGCGGAGGTTGAAATAAATAGCCGTCTAACACGAAAAACGACAATTAATTTTGAAATAAATAGCCTCTGGATAGTCACAATTGATGAAAGTAATTGGAGAATGCTGTAAATAATAATTGAAACTAAGTGTATAATCCAATGAATCATGAAAAAATTACCCCAGGTAATCGTACGTGGCTATTTATTTCAAAATAGCTAATTTTACATAAATTTATCACGAATTATGTGTGCTAAACGAATGAAACAAAGGCGAAAATAACATATTGTAGAAAACAACGATTTTGAAATAAATAGCCGCAACTAGTTTCATGTTTCATGGAACGTGTATTTTATTTAGCCGTCGGCTAAATATTTTGCAGGTGAGGATATTTAATTTTAAATACACTGGGATGTATGGTTTGCTTTTGAATAAATAGCCTCTTAAACAAGTCACAAAATATGAGATTTTTATAAGTCAAGAAATGGTGCGGAGGTTGAAATAAATAGCCTCCTAACACGAAGCGCACTTGAGCGGCTTCGTGGCAAAAGATAATTTTGAAATAAATAGCCTCAGGAACTATACAGTAGATGACTGAAAGTGATAATTGATTAAATTTATTGAAATATGCTGTTAATTAAGTGAAACAAAATATATAACGCCTATTTATTTTAACTGTGAGAATTTACCTATATAATCAATGTTTGAGCAATTTCAAGATTAAATGGTCCAAATAAAATTGACTTTAAAAAGATTACGGTCGATATAAAAATTTTGAAATAAATAGCGTCAGGTATTAGCTGACGTAGAATTATAGATAAAAAATTATTAATCATTGCTCGATTGTGGTTAAATGCGTGAAGCTATAACGATAATAAATCAGAATAGAAAACAAAGATTTTGAAATAAATAGCCTCACTTAATTGTATTTCATATGAAAATACATTTAATTCAATTTAAATAATGCGCCTTTATGTTTGGAAAATGATATCGAAAATACGAATTTTCAAATAAATAGCTCCTCATTTTAAATGATCGTGATCATGAATTAAGTACATGAGCGAAATGGTTATGTTGATTATGTTGAAATAAATAGCTTCCTACATTAATATTATGGCAATTGACCATGCAGTTTTCGTATCAAAGTGGTTCGTAATTTTGCACTTTACTCGGCTATTTGATTCGAGTTAGAACATTAATGAATAATAATCATTTTGCAAAAAATAGCCTGAGCTGATCGTAATTAATTTTAAACGGCTTTATTTACTTTCTTATTCGATAACGGAGACTCCTGAAATTTGCTGTAATTACTAATTCCAACCTTCTGAATACGAATCCGAGTTTAGAATTTCCGTGTTGAGCTTCCTGAATTTTTTTGGATTTTTATTTTTGATATCTCTAGAAAAATAACATCATAAGTTTGTCGGTATCTCGATCCTGAACGGTTGACTTATCTGGAGTAAAATGTCATTAACTATACTCAGAAAAGTTCAAGGAATCGGATGGAATAAACCGGAATTCGGATACTTGCACCGTTTTGAAGTTGTCAGCCTTTAAACTCGAAAAATATTTTTTGTAAACTATCTCACCCGATGTATGGCATTTGTGCTCCATAACTTTCTTATTCGATAACGGGGACTCCTGAAATTTGCTGTAATTACCAATTACAACCTTCTGAATACGAACCCGAGTTTAGAATTTCCGTGTTGAGCTTCCTGGATTTTTTTGATTTTTTATTTTTTGATATCTCTAGAAAAATAACATCATAATTTTGTCGGTTTCTCGATCCTAAATGATTGACTTATCAGGACTACATTGTCATTTCCTGTACTCAAAAAACTTGAAGGAATCGAGTGGAATAAACCGGAATTCGGATACTTGCACCGTTTTGAAATTGTCAGCCTTTAAACTCGAAAAATATTTTTTGTAAACTATCTCACCCGATGTATGGAATTTGTGCTACATAACTGATTTATTCCATAACGGTGACTCCTGAAATTTGCTGCAATTACTAATTCCAACCTTCTGAATACGAATCCGAGTTTAGAATTTCAGTGTTGAGCTCCCTGAATTTATTTGGTTTTTTTATTTTTGATATCTCTAGAAAAATAACATCATAAGTTTGTCGGTCTCTCGATCCTGAATGGTTGATTTATCTGGACTAAATTGTCATTTCCTGTACTCAAAAAACTCCAAGGAATCGAGTGGAATAAACCGAAATTCGGATACTTGCACCGTTTTGAAATTGTCAGCCTTTATCGAAAAATATTTTTGTAAACTATCTCACCCGATGTATGGCATTTGTGCCACATAACTTTCTTATTCGACAACGGGGACTCCAGAAATTTGCTGCAATTACTAATCACAACCTTCTGAATACGGATCCGAGTTTACAATTTCCGTGTTGAGCTTCCTGAATTTTTTTGATTATTTATTTTTTGATTTCTCTAGAAAAATAACATCATAAGTTTGTTGGTCTCTCGATCCTGAATGGTTGACTTATCTGGACTAAATTGTCATTTCCTGTACTCAAAAAACTTCAAGGAATTGGATGGAATAAATCGGAATTCGGATACTTGCACCGTTTTGAAATTGTCAGCCTTTAAACTCGAAAAATATTTTTTGTAAACTATCTCACCCGATGTATGGCATTTGTGCTACATAACTTTTTTATTCGATAACGGAGACTCCTGAAATTTGCTGCAATTACTAATCACAACCTTCTGAATACGGATCCGAGTTTACAATTTCCGTGTTGAGCTTCCTGAATTTTTTTGATTATTTATTTTTTGATTTCTCTAGAAAAATAACATCATAAGTTTGTTGGTCTCTCGATCCTGAATGGTTGACTTATCTGGACTAAATTGTCATTTCCTGTACTCAAAAAACTTCAAGGAATGGGATGGAATAAACCGGAATTCGGATACTTGCACCGTTTTGAAATTGTCAGCCTTTAAACTCGAAAAATATTTTTTGTAAACTATCTCACCCGATGTGTGGCATTTGTGCCACATAGCTTTCTTATTCGATAACGCGGACTCCTGAAATTTGCTGCAATTACTAATCACAACTTTCTGAATACGAATCCGAGTTCAGAATTTCCGTGTTGAGCTCCCTGAATTTTTTTGGCTTTTTAATTTTGATATCTCTAGAAAAATAACATCATAAGTTTGTCGGTTTCTCGATCCTGAATGATTTACTTATCTGGACTAAATTGTCATTTTCTGTACTCAAAAAACTTCAAGGAATCGAGTGGAATAAACCGGAATTCGGATACTTGCACCGTTTTGAAATTGTCAGCCTTTAAACTCGAAAAATATTTTTTGTAAACTATCTCACCCGATGTATGGCATTTGTGCTGCATAACTTTCTTATTCGATAACGGGGACTCCTGAAATTTGCTGTAGTTACTAATTACAAACTTCTGAATATGAATCCGAGTTTACAATTTCCGTGTTGAGCTTCCTGAATTTTTTTGGTTTTTTTATTTTTGATATCTCTAGAAAAATAACATCATAAGTTTGTCGGTCTCTCGATCCTGAATGGTTGACTTATCTGGACTAAATTGTCATTTTCTTTACTCAAAAAACTTCAAGGAATCGAGTGGAATAAACCGGAATTCGGATACTTGCACCGTTTTGAAATGGTCAGCCTTTAAACTCGAAAAATATTTTTTGCAAACTATCTCACCCGATGTATGGAATTTGTGGTACATAACTTATTTATTCGATAACGGAGACTCCTGAAATTTGCTGTAATTTCTAATTTCAATCTTCTGAATACGAATCAGAGTTTAGAATTTCCGTGGTGAGCTTCCTGAATTTTTTTGGTTTTTTATTTTTGATATCTCTAGAAAAATAACATCATAAGTTTGTCGGTTTCTCGATCCTGAACGGTTGACTTATCTGGACTAAATTGTCATTTTCTGTACTCAAAAAACTTCAAGGAATCGAGTGGAATAAACCGGAATTCGGATACTTGCACCGTTTTGAAATTGTCAGCCTTTAAACTCGAAAAATATTTTTTGTAAACTACCTCACCCGATGTATGGCATTTGTGCTACATAACTTTCTTATTCGATAACGGAGACCCCTGAAATTTGCCGATCTGACTAATTCGGACCTCTTGGATACGAATCCAACGTCGGAATTTACCTACGGGGCTTCTTGAATTTTTTAGTTTTTTTTTAATATGTGTCTAGTAAAATGACATCGTGAGCTTTGTCGGGATCTCAAACCCAAATTAATATTATGACAATTAAGCGTGTAGTTTGCTTATCAAAATAGTTCGTAATTTGGGCTATTTAATTCGAGTCAGAACATAAATGAAACGATCATTTTGAAAAAAATATAGCCTGAGCTGATCGTATTTTGTTTTAAACGGCTATTTATTTCAACTGTCAGAATTTACCTCTATGACTGATTAAAGTCTGAGCAGTTTCAAGAATAAATAGCCCAAATAAAGTTGACTTTAAAAAGATTACGTTCGATACAAAACATTTTGAAATAAATAGCTTCACCTATTAGAATTACACAGAACATTGATTAATTGGGCATTAAAAAAAATGCCTGAACATCAGTACGTGATTAATGTTTAAGCAATTTCAACAATAAAAGATTAAGATGGAGTTAACTTCACAAAGGGGACGTTGGAAATGAAGATTTTGAAATAAATAGCTTCATGCATTAGCCAACGTAGATTGCTAATTAATGAATTTTACTCAATTGTGTGAGTGCTAAATGAGTGATACAAAACCGATAATAAAAGATTGTAGAAAACAACGACTTTGAAATAAATAGCTTGTACACTTAATCCAGTAAAAAGCGAATTTAGTAGAAATTGTCGAGCCGAAGATCCCTGATCGAGAGCCCCGACTCCAAGTCCAAGACCATTTCATTTCCAGCTTCGCGTTGGTGTGAACTCGCATTCCGCCAAGATTTACTACATTTATCGCCAACCACATTCATTATTGCGAAATCCTGTTCACCCTTATGCCATGCAAAAGCAAAAGAGATTAATGCCGGCAGAAGCCGGTCGGAATGCGGCTACGTAGCACTCGAAGTCTTGCTCATTAAATCGAAATTAATAAAAGGCGCTTTTTGCGTCCCATAACTTAGCAAGAACTCGGTTCAATCAGCGATTAAACTGCATACGTAAATTGTGCGTGGAGATTATTACGCTGTTTGCACGTTCGTCGAAGGGGTTTAATAGGGCAGAACGGTACTTCCTACTTGCCGGGGGCTCTTTCGGTTCCAATACGGGCGGTAGCGTCAATGTGGGTCAGCGCGCGTTATTCCGCGCACGATTCGCCCGTTTTTTCCGCCGCTCTCAATAAAATGCTTAAATTCGCCGTATTTTTCGACAGTTATAGAAACCGGCAGAAGGTGGGAAGTCGAACGTCATTTCGAGCACGCGATAGGGTGTTATTGTTTGCGGATAATCTTTACGTCCGCCACAATACTCCCTACCCAAAAGTAAAAATTCCGCCGAAGATGGTTCTGCTCGAAGGGATTAAGCCGTAAATTGTTCCGGCGTAAAAAATTAGACAAAAAGAACGCAACTTAATTTGGGGTTGGCGCGCGAGCTAATTACTTTAAGGTATCCGCGTCTAATTATTCCCATTTTTGGGGTTTTACGTTCCATGTATTCGTCTCGGTCAGTGAATCCTTATTAAAAGCGTCGTTGGAACTCAGATTGAGCGAGTTTACCGAAGGATTCCCGAAGGATGTGGACGTTAGATATAGGGAGGTGGAATTTCCTCGAAAATTGTATCAATATTGATTATCTCGTTTTATACAGTCCCATTTGCTTCGGGTTAACACTTCAATGAATATTAATAGTTGAAGCGGAAAAGAAGCGGGAATTTACGACTGGAGAGCGGGATGCGAAAAAAGCGGGAGAATGTGACAAATTCGCTCATTCACGGCCAGTTTACCAAAACGTTGATTAACCGTTTCTAATAACAAAAAAATAGTCACACGCCAACTTCGCCCTCAATAATTCACCCGAACACACAAAACGCCTCCGAATTTTGGCCTACATTATGTACGAATCGTTCAATCCTCGTAAGCGCTCCCTGGATGGACGCCAACGCAGTTATCCTTATTTAATCCGGAAAAAGTCCCAATTAAAACAGTCGAAAATCTGTGCACCTGTTCCGTCTCGTTATTTTCGCGTCGAACGCTCCTTTCGGTGGGTCATGGTAGGGCGCGTTACCATGGGAACCGACAACATCTCTTTTGTACTACTTTAGATGAAAAGTGTTTTCATAGAGAAGTTTGCGGTCTGCACTCTTGCGGACGATAAGTGGTATTTATGTTGGAGTTAGCAGAGTTGGCGGAGATTAGAATGATTAAAAATTTCGTAGGTGAAATGTGAGGGGCGGTGGGAGGCGGCGGATCGGAGCGGATTTCAAATAGATTGCAATGATCGGGCTCGTTTGTTTACGTTGGAGCGAATTGTGTGATAAATTTAAACGGACTTCGGTATTTTGAAATAAATAGCCATGATAGCTATTTATTTCAAAACGAGCTAGTGGAACTATAAAATGTCTTTTAATTTCACTTATTTAACACACAACTGAGTCATGATTATTAATTACCTATAATTCTACAAAGTAAAGCTAATTCTAACAGTTGAAATAAATAGCGCTTTAACACGAAATACGATCAACTCAGGCTATTTTTTTCAAAATGATCGATCTATTCATTTATTATTCTAACTCGAATAAAATAAACCAAGTAAAGTGCGACAATCAATTGATATAATATTAATGTGAGAAGCTACTTATTTCAAATAAATAGCCGTTTAAATTTACTTTGAGTAAATAATCCCATTTCTGTTTATTTTCGGACAACCCCGGAAAAACGCAAAACAACGAAACGGCAAACTCCGAAGATCGAAGGCACTTCTTTCAAAAACACGCCACATTTTAATTAAAATCTGCTTTTTCATGCTGTAACCCGAAGGCGGCCGCAAATTATTAACACCGCCGAGCTTCGCACCGCTTTTTATTCCACCACAGAAAACGATAACGCGAAAACCCGTAATCCACAAATCACATTATTAATCAAAGGCCATGGAAAATTAACTCACTCGCTAATTGAAACACACAAACTGAAATCGATTATGAATGAAAACATTGTAACTTGTTAATGTTCAAGTTCTATTAAATAAATACGCGCCGCGAATAATTCATGGCTGGTAATTAATGCGGAATTTCGCAACCGGCGAATTCTCCACATGTCCCGCAAAAACCGCCCCAGATGGCCGATCGTGGGAGGGGAGTTGTCTTTCGCAACTTTTCCACATTTCATTTTTCCGATCGAGCACGAAGCACGCGACATTGAGTGTATATTTACCAGGCGTTTAACAGCGGTTAAAAATAGATGACAATTTCATTCATGCTGCACCCGGTCACATGACGCTGATTTGTTCGGGTCGCGAGACGGGAAAATTAACAAACAATTCGATGGACGTCAATGGGCGCCACCGGGTTTTGGCGGGGCGACGATTTTCGCTATATCAATGCTTTATTGATACAGCTTAATTCTAAGAGTTTTTAAATTATGCAGGAAGCTCTGCAGGCAAATTCTGAGCTTGGATTCGTAATCAGAAGGTTCAAATTAGGAAGTATAGAAAATTTCAGGAGTCTCCGTTAACAGATAAATGCCATACATCGGGTGAGATAGTTTACAAAAAATATTTTTCGAGTTAATGGGCTCACAATTTGAAAACGGTGCGAGTAGTCGACATGCGGTTTATACCAACGGATTGCTGGGACTTTTCGATTCCAGGAAGTGATTTTTTAACCCGGATAACTGAGGCGTTCGGACTTGAGACCCCAACAAAGCTTACAATCTCATTTTACTATAGATACATGTAAAAAAAAAACTAAAAAATTCAAGAAGCCCCGCAGGTAGATTCCGACGTTCGATTCGTATCCAGGAGATCCAAATTGGTCAGTTCAGCAAATTTCAGGAGTCTCCGTTATCGAATAAGACAGTTTTGTAGCACAAATGCCAAACATCGGGTGAGATAGTTTACAAAAATATTTTTCGAGTTTATGGGCTCATCATTTGAAAACGGTACGAGTAGTGGACATGCGATTTATGTCAATGGATTCCTGGGACTTTTTTATTCCTGCAAGTGATTTTTTAGCCCGGATTAGTTGGGCGTTTGGGTTTGAGATCCCGACAAAGCTCACGATGTCATTTTACTAACGACACATATTAAAAAAAAAAACTAAAAAATTCAAGAAGCCCCGTAGGAAAATTCCGAGATTGGATTCATATCCAGGAGGTCCAAATTAGTCAGTTCAGCAAATTTCAGGAGTCTCCGTTATCGAATAAGAAAGTTATGTAGCACAAATGTCATACATCGGGTGAGATAGTTTACAAAAAATTTTTTTCGAGTTTAAAGGCTGACAATTTCAAAACGGTGCAAGTATCCGAATTCCGGTTTATTCCACTCGATTCCTTAAAGTTTTTTGAGTACAGGAAATGGCATTTTAATCTGGATAAGTCAACCATTCAGGATCGAGAGACCGACAAACTTACGATGCTATTTTTCTAGAGATACCAAAAAAATAAAAAAATCAAAAAAATTCAGGAAGCTCAACACGGAAATTCTAAACTCGGATTCGTAGTCAGAAGGTTGGAATTAGTAATTACAGCAAATTTCAGGAGTCTTCGTTATCGAATAAAAAAGTTATGTAGCACAAATTCCATACATCGGGTGAGATAGTTTACAAAAAATATTTTTCGAGTTTAAAGGCTGACAATTTCAAAACGGTGCAAGTATCCGAATTCCGGTTTATTCCACTCGATTCCTTGAAGTTTTCTGAGTACAGGAAATGACAATTTAGTCCAGATAAGTCAACCATTCAGAATCGAGAGACCGACAAACTTATGATGTTATTTTTCTAGAGATATAAAAAAATAAAAAATCAAAAAAATTCGGGAAGCTCAACACGGAAATTCTAAACTCGGATTCGTATTCAGAATGTTGGAATTAGTAATTACAGCAAATTTCAGGAGTCGCCGTTATCGAATATGAAAGTTATGTAGCACAAATGTCATACATCGGGTGAGATAGTTTACAAAAAATATTTTTCGATTTTAAAGGCCGACAATTTCAAAACGGTGCAAGTCTCCGAATTCCGGTTTATTCCACTCGATTCCTTGAAGATTTTTGAGTACAGGAAATGACTATTTAATACAGATAAGTCAACCATTCAGGATCGAGAAACCGACAAACTTATGATGTTATTTTTCTAGAGACATCAAAAATAAAAAACCAAAAAAGTTCAGGGAGCTCAACACGGAAATTTTAAACTCGGATTCGTATTCAGAAGGTTGGAATTAGTAATTACAGCAAATTTCAGGAGTCCCCGTTATCGAATAAGAAAGTTATGTAGCACAAATGCCATACATCGTTCCTTGAAGTTTTTTGGGTACAGGAAATGACAATTTAGTCCAGATAAGTCAACCATTCAGGATCGAAAGACCAACAAACTTATGGTGTTATTTTTCTAGAGATATCAAAAAATAACAAATCAAAAAAATTCAGAAAGCTCAACATAGAAATTCTAAACTCGGATTCGTTTCAGAAGGTTGGAGTTAGTAATTACAGCAAATTTCAGGAGTCCCGGTTATCGAATAAGAAAGTTATGTAGCACAAATGGCAAACATCGAGTGAGATAGTTCACAAAAAAAAAATATTTTTCGAGTTTAAAGACTGACAATTTCAAAACGGTGCAAGTATCCGAATTCCGGTTTATTCCACTCGATTCCTTGAAGTTTTTTGAGTACAGGAAATGACAATTTAGTCCAGATAAGTCAATCATTCAGAATTGAGAGACCGACAAACTTATATTGCTATTTTTCTAGAGATATCAAAAAATAAAAAATCAAAAAAATTCAGGAAGCTCAACGCGGAAATTCTAAACTAGGATTTCGTATTCAGAAGGTTGTAATTAGTGATTACAGCAAATTTCAGGAGTCTCCGTTATCGATTAAGAAAGTTATGTAGCACAAATGCCATACATCGGGTGAGATAGTTTACAAAAAATATTTTTCAAGTTTAAAGGCTGACAATTTCAAAACGGTGCAAGTATCCGAATTCCGGTTTATTCCACTCGATTCCTTGAAGTTTTTTGAGTACAGGAAATGACAATTTAGTCCAGATAAGTCAATCATTCAGAATTGAGAGACCGACAAACTTATATTGCTATTTTTCTAGAGACATCAAAAAATAAAAAATCAAAAAAATTCAGGAAGCTCAACGCGGAAATTCTAAACTAGGATTCGTATTCAGAAGGTTGTAATTAGTGATTACAGCAAACTTCAGGAGTCTCCGTTATCGAATAAGAAAGTTATGTAGCACAAATTCCATACATCGGGTGAGATAGTTTAAAAAAAATATTGTTCGAGTTTAAAGGCTCACAATTTCAAAACGGTGCAAGTATCCGAATTCCGGTTTATTCCACTCGATTCATTGAAGTTTTTTGGGTACAGGAAATGACAACTTAATCCAGATAAGTCAACCATTCAGGATCGAGAGACCGACAAACTTATGATGTTATTTTTCTAGAGATATTACAAATAAAAAAATCAAAAAAATTCAGGAAGCTCAACACTGAAGTTCTAAACTCGGATTCGCATTCAGAAGGTTGGAATTTGTAATTGCAGCAAATTTCGGGAGTCTCCGTTATTGAATAAGAAAGTTATGTAGCACAAATGCCATACATCGGGTGAGATAGTTTACAAAAAATTTTTTTCGAGTTTAAAGGCTGACAATTTCAAAACGGTGCAAGTATCCGAATTCCGGTTTATTCCACTCGATTCCTTAAAGTTTTTTGAGTACAGGAAATGGCATTTTAATCTGGATAAGTCAACCATTCAGGATCGAGAGACCGACAAACTTATGATGTTATTTTTCTAGAGATATCAAAAATAAAATATCAAAAAAATTCAGGAAGCTCAACACAGAAATTCTAAACTCGGATTTGTATTCAGAAGGTTGGAATTAGTAATTAGAGCAAATTTCAGGAGGCTGCGTTATCGAATGAGAAAGTTTTGTAGCACAAATGCCAAACATCAGGTGAGATAGTTTACAAAAATATTTTTCGAGTTTAAAGGCTGACAATTTGAAAACGGTGCAAATATCCGAATTCCGGTTTATTCCACTCGATTCCTTGAAGTTTTTTGAGTACAGGAAATGACAATTTAGTCCAGATAAGTCAACCATTCAGGATCGAGAGACCGACAAACTTATGATGTTATGTTTCTAGAGATATCAAGAAATAAAAAATCAAAAAAATTCAGGAAGCTCAACACGGAAATTCTGAACTCGACTTCGTATTCAGAAGGTTGTAATTAATAATTACAGCAAATTTCAGGAGTCCCCGTTATCGAATAAGAAAGTTATGTAGCACAAATGCCATACATCGGGTGAGAGTTTACAAAAAATATTTTTCCAGTTTAAGGGCTCGCCATTTCAAAACGGTGCAAGTATCCGAATTCTGGTTTATTCCACTCGATTCCTTGAAGTTTTTTTTAGTACAGGAAATGACAAATTATTCCAGATAAGTCAACCATTCAGGATCGAGAGACCGACAAACTTATGATGTTATTCTTCTAGAGATATCAAAAAATAAAAATCAAAAAAATTCAGGAAGCTCAACACGGAAATTCTAAACTCGGATTCGTATTCAGAAGGTTGGAATTAGTAATTACAGCAAATTTCAGGAGTCCCCGTTATCGAATAAGAAAGTTATGTAGCACAAATGCCATAGATCGGGTGAGATAGTTTACAAAAATATTTTTCGAGTTTAAAGGCTGACAATTTCAAAACGGCGCAAGTATCCGAATTCCGGTTTATTCCACTCGATTCCTTGAAGTTTTTTGGGTACAGGAAATGACAATTTAGTCCAGATAAGTCAACCAGTCACGATCGAGAGACCGACAAACTTATGATCTTATTTTTCTAGAGATATCAAAAAATAAAAAATTTTAAAAATTCAGGAATTTCAACACGGAAATTCTAAACTCGGATTCGTTTCAGAAGGTTGGAATTAGTAATTACAGCAAATTTCAGGAGTCCCCGTTATCGAATAAGAAAGTTATGTGGCACAAATGCCATACATTGGGTGAGATAGTTTACAAAAAAAAAATATTTAGAGTTTAAAGGCTGACAATTTCAAAACGGTGCAAGTATCCGAATTCCGGTTTATTCCACTCGATTCCTTGAAGTTTTTTGAGTACAGGAAATGACAATTGAGTCCAGATAAGTCAACCACTCAGGATCGAGAGACCGACAAACTTATGATGTTATTTTTCTGGAGATAGTAAAAATAAAAAAACAAAAAAATTCAGGAAGCTCAACACAGAAATTCTAAACTCGGATTCGTATTCAGAAGGTTGGAATTAGCAATTACAACAAATTTCAGGAGTCCCCGTTATCGAATAAGAAAGTTATGTAGCACAAATACCATTCAAAACAGTGCAAGTCTCCGAATTCCGGTTTATTCCGCTCGATTCCTTGAAGTTTTTTGAGTACAGGAAATGACAATTTCGTCCAGATAAGTCCACCGTTCAGGATCGAAAGACCGACGAACTTATGATGTTATTTTTCTATAGATTTCAAAAATAAAAAATTTAAAAAATCAGGAAGCTCAACACGGAAATTCCAAACTCGGATTCGTATTCAGAAGGTTGTAATTGGTAATTACAGCAAATTTCAGGAGTCCCCGTTATCGAATAAGAAAGTTATGTAGCACAAATGCCATATATCGGGTGAGGTAGTTTACAAAAAATATTTTATCGATTTTAAGGGCTCACCATTTCAAAACGGTGGAAGCTTCCGAATTCCGGTTCATTCCACTCGATTCCTTGAACTTTTTTCGGTACAGGAAATGACAATTTAGTCCAGATAAGTCAACCATTCAGGATCGAGAGACCGACAAACTTATTTTGTTATTTTTCTAGAGATATCAAAAAATAAAAAATCAAAAAAATTCAGGAAGCTCAACACGGAAATTCTAAACTCGGATTCGTATTCAGAAGGTTGTAATTAGTAATTACAGCAAATTTCAGGAGTCCCCGTTATCGAATAAAAAAGTTATGTAGCACAAATGCCATACATCGGGTGAGATGGTTTACAAAAAATATTTTTCGAGTTTAAAGGCTGACAATTTCAAAACGGTGCAAATATCCGAATTCCGGTTTATTCCACTCGATCCCTTGAAGTTTTTTGAGTACAGGAAATGACAATTTAGTTCAGATAAGTCAACCATTCAGTTTCGAGAGACCGACAAAATTATGATGCTATTCTTCTAGAGATATCAAAAAATAAAAATCAAAAAAATTCAGGAAGCTCAACACGGAAATTCTGAACTCGGATTCGTATTCAGGAGGTTGTAATTAGTAATTACAGCAAATTTCAGGAGTCTTCCTTATCGAATAAAAAAGTTATGTAGCACAAATGCCAATACATCGGGTGAGATAGTTTACAAAAAACATTTTTCGAGTTTAAAGGCTGACAATTTCAAAACGGTGCAAGTATCCGAATTATGGTTGATTCCACTCGATTCCTTGAAGTTTTCTGAGTACAGGAAATGACAATTTAGTCCAGATAAGTCAACCATTCAGGATCGAGAGACCGACAAACTTATGATGTTATTTTTCTAGAGATATCAAAAATAAAAAAAAAAAAAAACAAAAAAATTCAGGAAGCTCAATACGGAAATTATAAACTCGGATTCGTATTCAGAAGGTTGGAATTAGTAATTGCAGCAAATTTCAGGAGTTTCCGTTATCGAATAAGAAAGTTATGTAGCACAAATGCCAATACATCGGGTGAGATAGTTTACAAAAAACATTTTTCGAGTTTAAAGGCTGACAATTTCAAAACGGTGCAAGTATCCGAATTATGGTTGATTCCACTCGATTCCTTGAAGTTTTCTGAGTACAGGAAATGACAATTTAGTCCAGATAAGTCAACCATTCAGGATCGAGAGACCGACAAACTTATGATGTAATTTTTCTAGATATCAAAAAATAAAAAATCAAAAAAATTCAGGAAGCTCAACACGGAAATTCTAAACTTGGATTCGTATTCAGAAGGTTGTAATTAGTAATTATAGCAAATTTCAGGAGTCCCCGTTATCGAATAAGAAAGTTATGTAGCACAAATTCCATACATCGGGCGAGATAGTTTACAAAAAATATTTTATCGACTTTAAGGGCTCGCCATTTCAAAACGGTGCAAGTATTCGACATGCGGTTTATACCAATCGATTCCCAGGACTTTTTGATCCCTGGAAGAGATTTTTTTAGCCCGGATAAGTTAGCCTTTCGGGCTTGAAAGACCGCAAAAGCTGAAGGAATCAACAAATAGAACAGAAACAGAAAGTTCAAATTTGGCGCCTCTTTTAGCTCCTGATCTTACCACTAGAGCGTGACCTTGTAAAAACCATATAAATATGAAAGATCCTGTTCTAGAGTAAGCTTTCAAAAGTGCGAAAACCAGGGTTGGCGACCGACCCCAGTACCCACAGTGCAGGGCGCCAGCCGGTTTACACATTTCGGGTTCACCGCGTCGCGGAAATGTGGGCTAACGACTCTTCATACCTGGCTTCTCGGTTTAAGTGGACCTTCGTTTCGACATTGAGCATCGCGGCTTCCTAGTCGCTTTCACTGCTCCATCGAGTGAAAGCCTCGGCTCGTCTTTGACGATTTTGGCAAAAATCGATCCGGCCCGTTACTCGCGCTTTTTCAGCTCGGGTTTGTCGGACCGGATCGTGACGTTGCCGCTGCACGTTTACGCCGCCATTTAGGACGAGCGTTGACCCGCACTATCGAATTCACAATTTTTAACAGCCAACTATAAATTACGCTTATCGAGCGGGTCCGGCCTTGGCGGCGAACAACCAGACGCGAAGATCGCAAAAAATTCGAAACTGAATTTATACGTAGAGGGCTGCGAAACTCCGTTACATAACCAGAAGGAACTTGCGGTCTCCACTTGCAGCGAAAGGTGACCTTCAGCAATCGCACCCACAAATTACGAACTGTGATATAACAATGGTGTCATAAACCACCGCGCTTTCTATCGAGACGAACCGCCATTTTCATAAGTCGGCCATGACCCCAAAACAAAATCGGCGAGTACCTTGGCAATCGCATCCACCTCTTGATCGCAATCGCCAATATTATTATTATTACTATCATCTAGTATTTTGTGCCATTTGTAAAAATGAAAGAAAAATAAAAGAAATAAATGTTATAGAAAATACGTAACATAACAAAAAAATTACGATTGACGCTTTTTTTTAACAGCCTACGTTCTATTAGTTCCCATTCACACTTCACAAAAGAACATATAATTCACTCCGATGATAAATCAAGTAAAAACTCATCGCATTTTGGGCAGAATTTATTCCGCAAAATTTTGGGCTGACGTCATCAATTTTGTGGGGGGAATAAGCAGATATATTTTGATTAACAATTTACCATGCTTACAAAATACAGAGTACGTCAAAAAAGGCCAGAACCGTTAAAATGACAAAAATGGTAAAAATGTGAACGATGTCAACTACTCTAAAGATATTAAAAATGCCAGAAATATAATTTATCGAATAAATAAAAAAAGTGAGAAATGTCCAAAACATCAAACTCGTCATGGTTATCAAGAATATGAAGAAAAAAATGTAAAAAAAATAATCAAAATGTCAAAAATACTATATAAACGTAAAGAGTATCGAGAACTTGAATGAAAGTCAAAATTTAAGGTTACAAGTGACAAACATTCCTTTAAAAAATCCCCAAGAATGATATGTCAAAGATACGTGAAAATGTCAAATTTGTCAAACACATCAAGTATTTCAAAATTGTCAAAAATAACAAAGACGTCAACGTTCTTAAAATTGACAAAAAATCAAAAAAGCGAAACACATCGAATATTTCAAAATTGTCAAAAATAACATTCCTAAAATTGACAAAAAAAATTCAAAAAAGTCAAAGTATTAAAAGCCTCAGACACAAATATGTTAAACTTTTTCTTTAAAAATGTCGAACTCAAGAATGTCAAACATTAAAAGCTCTACAAAAAAAAAACTTTGACTGCGAAAAACGTCCAAAATTTGGATAGCATTAGATGAAACTACAAATTCTAATGGGCAATAGATTGTAAACAGTGATTTTTCAATTTGACCAGTTCGTAATTTTTCTCATTTTATTCATTCGAAAATTATAAAAATCGAAAAATCTGTAACATTGGAAGATAGAAAAATTGAAAAATTAAATATCGAAAAAAATTATGTTTTTCGGTTTTTTGAATTTTCTAGATTTTTATGGATTTTTTGAGTCCTTTGTTTCTTTAATTTCTTATATTTGTTTAGATTTTTTGATTTTCTAAATTTTTTGGATCTAATTGGATTTTTTGGATTCTTGGTTTTTGGGTCTTTTGGATTTACTCCATTTTTTGGATTTTTTGAATAATTGTTTTTTTTTTGCTTATTTTATTTTTTGATTTTCGGAATTTTTTGGATACTTTCGATTTTTTGGATTTCTGGAATGACTGTAATTCTTGAATTAATTTGAGTTACTTGTGTTTCTTGGATTTTTTAGAATTTTTGAATTTTGTAAATTCTTTGATTTTTTGTATTTTTGGATTTCCTGGAATCTGTCGGACTTTCTGGATTTGTTCAATTTTTTGTTTTTTATAAATTCTAGATTTTAATTTTTTTGTACCCATGGATTTTTGTTGGCTTTTTTGGATCTCTTGGATTTTTTGGATAATTGTTAATTTTTGCTTTTTTGGATTTTTTGGATTGTTGAGATATTTTCGATTTTTTGGATCTTTGGAATTATTAGAGTTCCTGAGTTATTTTCAGTTACTTGGATATCTGGGATTTTTTCGAATTACATATTTGTTTTCTGATTTTTTCGGTGTTCTGGTTTCTAGATTTTTTAAGTTTATTGAACTTCCTGAATTTTATTTATTCCAAAATTTTAAATATCGAAAAATTAGAACCGAAAAACTTAAAAGATCGTAAAAAAAATGAAAAATAGAAAAACTGGAAGGAAAGAAAAACGAATCTAATCAAAAAATCTAGTGGAAAAACTGTAACACTGAAAAATGGAAAAATTGAAAAACTGAGTATCCAGAAACTGGAAAATTAAAATCGCAAAATTAAAAAATCAAATAAATGAAAAAATGTCAAGTCAATAAATGAAAAATGATTTTTTTGGATTTGTATAATTTTCTAGATTTGTATGGATTTTTTTGAGTTCTTTCTTTGTTTTGAAGTTTTGGTCTGTTTGAATTTTTTAGGTTTTGTTTGGATTTTTTGGATTTTCTAAATTTTTTTGGATCAAATTGGATTTTTTGGGTCTTTTGTATTTATTCCATTTTTTGGATTTTTTGAATAATTGTTAATTTTTGCTAATTGTATTTTATGATTTTTCCATATTCGGAATTTTTTGGATATTCTCGATTTTTTGGATTGCTGGAATGATTGTAATTATTGAATTAATTTGACTTACTTGTGTTGCTTGGATTTTTTGGAAATCTTGAAATTTCCTTGAATTTGTTGGACTTTCTGGATTTGTTCAATTTTTTGTTTTTTATAAATTTTAGATTTTTTTTGTTTTGGATTTTTGTAATTTTTTATTTTTTCGATTTTTTTTTTGTATTTTTAATTTATTTTTTTAGGTTTGTTCTTGGCTTTTTTATATCTCTTGGATTTTTTTGATAATTTTAAATTTTTTGTAGTTTTCGGATTTCGTCAGTTTTGGATAATTGTTATTTTTTTGCTTTTTAGAATTTTTGGGATCCTTTCGATTTTTTGGATCTTTGGAATTATTTTCTAATTAATTAGTTTCTGTGTTCTATTTTCTAGATTTTTTAAGTTTCTTGGGTTTCCTGAATTTTATTTATTCGAAAAATTAGAACCGAAAAACTTAAAAGATCGGGAAAAAATTGAAAAATAGAAAAACTGGAAGGAAAAACGAATCTAATAAAAAAATGTAGAACTGTCAAAATTGTAAAGTCGAAAAACTGTAACACTGAAAACCAGAAAAATCGGCAAAATCAAATAAATGAAAAAGTGAAAAATAATTGAATTTTTTTTTTTGATTTTTAAAATTTTCTAGATTTTTATGAATTTTTTTGGGTTCTCTAAGTTTATTTTTGAAGTTTTGGTTTCAATTTTTTTTGGATTTTTTTTATTTCTTAAATTTGTTTGGATTTTCTGGATTTTCTAAATTTTGTTAGATTTAATTCGATTTGTTGGATCTGTTTGGTTTTTTGGATCTTTTGGATTTATTCCATTTTTTAAATTTTTTCAATTGTTATTTTTTGCTTATTTTACTTTCTGATTTTTGCATTTTTGGGAATTTGTTAGATTTTCTGGATTTATTCAATTTTTCGTTGTTTCATAGTTTTAGATTTTGATTTTTTTTTGGATTTTTGTAATCTTTTAATTTTATTATTATATTTTTAGGGTTTGTTTGGGTTTTTTGGGTAATTTTTAATTTTTTGTAGTTTTTCGATTTTGCCAATTTTTTGGATAATTGTTATTTTCTGATTTTTGGGAAACTTTCGATTTTTTGATCTTTGGAATTATTAGTGTTCTTGATTTATTTTGAGTTAATTGGGTATATGGGATTTTTAGATTTATTGGTTTTCTGATTTTTTTAAAATATGTTCGATTTTTCTAGATTTTTTGACTTTTTTGGGTTTCCTACATTTCTATGGGTTTTTTTGATTGGATTTTTCAATTTTTCATTTCTTCAATTCTTTTCAAAAATGGTAAAAATGTGAACCAAATCAACAACGCTAAAGACGTCCAAACTACCAGAAATATAAAACAGAAAAAGTAAGAAGTGTCATATATGTCCACATTGATCTTTGGAATTATTAATGTTCTTGATTTAATTTGAGTTACTCGGGTATATGGGATTTTTAGATTTATTGGTTTTCTGATTTTTTTTTAATATTTTCGATTTTCTAAATTTTTTTTAGTTTATTGGGTTTCCTACATTTCTAAGGGTTTTTGAAAATTTTTGATTGGATTTTTTAATTTTTCATTTCTTCAAATCTTTTCAAAAATGGTAAAAATGTGAACCATATCAACAACGCTAAAGACGTCCAAACTACCAGAAATATAAAACACAGAAAAAGTAAGAAGTGTCATATATGTCCAAATTGATCTTTGGAATTATTAGAGTTCTTGATTTAATTTGAGTTACTCGGGTATATGGGATTTTTAGATTTATTGGTTTTCTGAATTTTTTTAAATATTTTCGATTTTCTAGATTTTTTGACTTTTTTGGGTTTCCTACATTTCTATGGGTTTTTGGAAATTTTTGATTGCATTTTTCAATTTTTCATTTCTTCAATTCATTTCAAAAATGGTAAAAATGTGAACCATATCAACAACGCTAAAGACGTCCAAACTACCAGAAATATAAAACACAGAAAAAGTAAGAAGTGTCTTATATGTCCAAATTGATCTTTGGAATTATTAGAGTTCTTGATTTAATTTGAGTTACTCGGGTATATGGGATTTTTAGATTTATTGGTTTTCTGAATTTTCTTAAATATTTTCGATTTTCTAGATTTTTTGAGTTTTTTGGGTTTCCAACATTTCTATGGGTTGTTGGAAATTTTTGATTGGATTTTTCAATTTTTCATTTCTTCAATTCTTTTCAAAAATGGTAAAAATGTGAACCATGTCAACAACGCTAAAGACGTCCAAACTACCAGAAATATAAAACACAGAAAAAGTAAGAAGTGTCATATATGTCCAAATGGATCTTTGGAATTATTAGAGTTCTTGATTTAATTTGAGTTACTCGGGTATATGCGATTTTTAGATTTATTGGTTTTCTGAATTTTTTTAAATATTTTCGATTTTCTAGATTTTTTGAGTTTTTTGGGTTTCCTACATTTCTATGGGTTTTTGGAAATTTTTGATTGGATTTTTCAATTTTTCATTTCTTCAATTCGTTTCAAAAATGGTAAAAATGTGAACCATGTCAACAACGCTAAAGACGTCCAAACTACCAGAAATATAATACACAGAAAAAGTAAGAAGTGTCATATAATTATGTCCAAATGGATCTTTGGAATTATTAGAGTTCTTGATTTAATTTGAGTTACTCGGGTACATGGGATTTTTAGATTTATTGGTTTTCTGAATTTTCTTAAATATTTTCGATTTTCTAGATTTTTTGAGTTTTTTGGGTTCCCTACATTTCTATGGGTTTTTGGAAATTTTTGATTGGATTTTTCAATTTTTCATTTCTTCAATTCTTCTCAAAAATGGTGAAAATGTGAACCATATCAACAACGCTAAAGACGTCCAAACTACCAGAAATATAAAACACAGAAAAAGTAAAAAGTGTCGTATATGTCCAAATGGATCTTTGGAATTATTAGAGTTCTTGATTTAATTTGAGTTACTCGGGTATATGGGATTTTTAGATTTACTGGTTTTCTGATTTTTTTTTTAATATTTTCGATTTTTTAGATTTTTTCAGTTTTTTGGGTTTCCTACATTTCTATGGGTTTTTGGAAATTTTTGATTGGATTTTTCAATTTTTCATTTCTTCAATTCTTTTAAAAAATGGTAAAAATGTGAACCATGTCAACAACGCTAAAGACGTCCAAACTACCAGAAATATAAAACACAGAAAAAGTAAGAAGTGTCATATAATTATGTCCAAATGGATCTTTGGAATTATTAGAGTTCTTGATTTAATTTGAATTACTCGGGTATATGGGATTTTTAGATTTATCGGTTTTCTGAATTTTTTTAAATGTTTTCGATTTTCTAGATTTTTTGAGTTTTTTGGGTTTCCTACATTTCTATGGGTTTTTGGAAATTTTTGATTGGATTTTTCAATTTTTCATTTCTTCAATTCTTTTCAAAAATGGTAAAAACGTGAACCATATCAACAACGCTAAAGACGTCCAAACTACCAGAAATATAAAACACAGAAAAAGTAAGAAGTGTCATATATGTCCAAATTGATCTTTGGAATTTTAGAGTTCTTGATTTATTTTGAGTTACTGGGGTATATTTATATATGGGATTTTTAGATTTATTGGTCTTCTGAATTTTGTAGATATTTTCGATTTTCTAAATTTTTTGAGTTTCTTGGATTTCCTGCATTTCATTGGCAAATTTGGACTGGATTTTTGAATTTTTCATTTCTTCAATTTTTTTTTCAAAAATAGTAAAAACGTGAACTATATCAACTCGAAACGACTACCAGAAATTTAAAACAAAGAAAAAATAAAAAGTCATATGTCCAAAATATCAAACACGTCATAGTTATCAAGAATATGAAGAAAAAACGTCAAATAGATCAAAATGTCATAAAGAAAAAAAATTGTACGTCAAGTATACGTGAAAATGTCAGAAATGTCAAAGACATCCAATATTTCAAAATTATCAAAAAGTCAACCTTCTTAAAACTGACCCAAAAAAAAATAAAAAAGAATCCAGACACATCAAATATTGTTAAATTGTCAAAAATAACAAGGTCTCAACATTCAAAAAATTAACAAAAAAAATCAAAGAAGTCATTGTTAACTCAAGAATGTCAAATTAAATCTCTACAAAAGCAGTTTGACAGTCAAAAATTTCCCAAAGACGAAGTACGTCAAAAAATACCACAGCCGTTAAAATGACAAAAATGGTAAAAATGTGAACAATGTCAACACAATAAAATTTAAAAATGAAATGCAATTTCTAATTTTAAATATTCTCGTTTAACATCATGTGATGTTTAGAGATCCTTCTCTAGGTATAAAAATGTCCTAACAGAGAAAAGGGAAAATTTTTCTGCCGGAAAATATATATTCTTATCATTATTTACTTCCTTTTGAAGTTTTTCAATTTTTTTTGTGTTTGTTTCACCCTAGTCGACGCAGTCACAACAAGTAAGTAATAATCGCGCCGACAACACCCCAAACACACGTGCTATAATCGCGGTAAATAAATCTCCTTTCTTGCGCACTTTCCAAGCGAAATGATTCAATCTAGCGAATACTCTCGTGTACCATGAACCGCCTCATTATTAATACGACGTAATGTAGGTCAGCTTTCGTGGAAGCGGATCGACCGCAAACTTCGCTGCGAGACTTCGCAACAACTTCGTCGCATAATCAGTCGAAGCGAATTAAAAGCGGCGATTTTTTGCGGACCGACACTACCCGCCCTCATTGCTAATTTAGCGAAATCTCGAGGCTTCTTTTTGTCCGTGCGCCGTTTCCGAGCCCGCTAAGCCACTGTTTGCACACAAATAAAATTTAAATGAATACCGGAAGTCGGAACGGTTTGTTTGCTTACGTTTACGGACGGTTAGCTGCATTAATGCCCTAATCCGGGCCTGATTAATTTAATAAGTGATTTTGCGATGTTGCTGGAAGCCGGATAGGATCAAAGGAAAGCCGGACCTGGTCGGGGGCGGGGTGGGGCCGTTGTGACTTTACTAACCTGCCCCAATTCGCTGGATTCACGCAATTGGAAGGGATGCGTTTTTAAATAAATTAATATTGATGAATTGGATGAATACTTGGATTTTTTTGATTTTACCTGCGATCAAACTGGCGCGCCGGAGGCGGTCGTAACGGATGTTTCGGTGCTGATTTATTACACGCGTTTCGACTTGTTAAATTTACTAATATTTTAATCCTTTGATGCTTACCTGTAACTACTGGAGATAAAAGCTTTTATGAGAGGGTTTTCCTTGATGTTTAAAGTAGGGTGGAAATTATGTTCAGGGAAGAAAATGTTGTGGCCGATACAATTTAGAATGAAGTTGTTCATTTGTGAAATACGAGTAATAACAACTGAGATCAGACTGTTTTAATAAAACATTTGTGTTTATTCTGTTTAGGGGCAATTAAATTATTATTCATTTCTACGGTTATAAATAAACATTTCATCGATTCAAAGTTTGGAATTTACTAAAAGTTGGGATTTTTGACCCCGCTGCAATTTTTATTATTTTTCACACGTGTGTCTTTTCGTCTGATCTATTTTTTCGTTCTTTCATCTTTCTCGACTTTAAGGACCGGTTTATAGAAAACCTAATTAAATATTTAATCCTCGATTAATTTAACAGAGGATTAAAATGTAGAATATGAGCCCATGATTGGTTAAAACATGTACGTTTCCTAGCAACGGACCTCAGTTAAAAGTTAATCGTGGATTAACTTTAATTTCGCTTTCTATAAATCGGGTCCTAAATTTTTAAATTTTTCAATTTTGCAATCTTTGGATTTAATTATCCGATTTTCTGATTTCTTTGGTGTTCAAAATTTCGATTTTAAAATAAATACAATTTCTATTTATCGACCTTCAAGTTTCTCAGTTTTTAATCGTTCGATTTTTCCATTTTTCGTCTCTTTAATTTTTCAAATATTCGATTTCTAATTTTTTGATTTTTAAAAATTTTCATGTCATATTTTTTCCTATTTTCATTTTTGACTCGTCAATTTCGCAATTTTGAGAATCGGAAAATCGAAAATTGCAAATCGAAGAAGTGACGGAACGGAAAATTGAAACACTGAAAAACTAAATTCGGAGAAACTTTAACACTGAAAAAAAAAAATATGAATTAAAAAAATGGAAGGAAGAAAAAACTAATCGAATGGAAAAATTACAGAAAATTGTAAAGTCGAAAAACCGTAACACTGAAACATCGAGAAATCTAAAACTGAGAAAGCGGAAAACTAAAAAATCTAACAGTTGCAAAATTGAAAATAGAAAAATATTAAAAATACAAAAATTGAAAAATTTTATATTTGAAAAAACTCTACAATCTGAAGATTGAAAAACAGAAAAATTGAAAAAATAACCCACACGAAAAATTTCAAATCGAAAAATTGAAGACTTGAAAAATTGATAAATCGAAATTTTGAAAATTCCTCGAGAAATTGCTAAATCTAAAAATTGAAACATCCAAAAGTTGGAAAAAGAAAACTCGAAAAATTGGGTAATTGAAAAACGAAGAACTGAAGAAACGAAAAATTGAAACACTAAAAAACCGTTTTCTTATTTTTCAGTTTTTCGATTTTTTGAATATTCCATTTCTCGATTTCTCGGTTTTTCAATTGTTTAAAAAATTTTCGATTTCTCAACATTTCAACACTTCGGTTTGAGAATATTTCCATTTCTGGATTTTTCAATTTTTCGGTATTTTAATGTTACATTTTTCGGTCTGTCGATTTCTCGACTTTTCGGTTCTTCGATCTTTCAAATTTTCACTTTCCAAAATTTCAAATTTTCAATTTTTCTATTTTTCGACTTCTTGATTTTTGATTTTCGATATTGGAATTTTCAATTTGTTTCATTTTCGATTGCTCGATTTTTCAATTTTTCAGTTCTTTGATTTTTCCAATTTTCGATTTTTCGAATTTTCAATTTTTGATTTTGCAAATTTTCTTTTTTTTAAGAACAATTTTTACATGCTTTAGTTTTTAGACTTTTAAATTTTTTGTACTTTTCAATTTTTTCATTTCTAGGGTTCCCGATTTTTAATTTTTGGTTAATGCAAAATTATTTTTCGACTTTTCGATTTTGAACTATTTCGAATTCTCTATTTTTCGACTTCTATTTTCCGCTCTTTTGATGTATAGATTTCTCATGTTTTAATTTTCCAATTATTAGATTTTCGATTTCTCGGTTTTTCGATTTTTGAAGCTTTTCGATTTTTCTATTTTTTTGTTTCGATTTTTCACATTTCTCGATGTGTCAATTTCTCTTCATTTCAGTTTTGGGATTTTTCAGTTTTTCGCGTCTTCAATTTTTTTTTATTTCAGATTTTCGATTTCTCATTTTTTTTAATGTTCAGTTTTTCGATTTTTCGAGTTTTCCATGTCGCGACTTCCCGGATTTTCGTTTTTTCGACTATTTGATTCATCGAATTTCGATATTGGAATTTTCAATTTGTTTCATTCTCGATTGTTCGATTTTTCAATTTTTCCACATTCTTGGATTTTTCAAATTTTCCTTTTTTCAATTTTTACATTCTTCAGTTTTTAGGCTTTTCAATTTCTTTTACTTTTCGGTTTTTTGATTTCTCGACTTCTGGATTTTTCGATATTACAATTTTCGATTTGGTGATTTTTCGGAGATTTTTCAATTTTTTTTTTATTTTTCGGGGTTTCACTCATGGTTTTTGCTTTATGGTTGAAAAAAGAGTCGAATTTTTCTAATTTTGGATTTTTCGAATTTTCCATTTTTGATTTTGCAAATTTTCTGTTTTTTAGGAACAATTTTTACATGCTTTAGTTTTTAGACTTTTAAATGTTTTGTACTTTTCAATTTTTTTCATTTCTCGAGTTCCCGATTTTTAATTTTTGGTTAATGCAAAATTATTTTTCGATTTTTTAATTTTTCGACTTCTCAGTTTTATCGTTTTTTCGATTTCTGGATTGATGGAGATTTCGGTGTTTCGATTTTTCGATTTTGAGCTATTTTGAATTCTCTATTTTTCAACTTCTATTTTCCACTCTTTTGATGTACAGATTTCTCATGTTTTAATTTTCCAATTATTAGATTTTTCGATTTCTCGATGTATCAATTTCTCTTCATTTCAGTTTTGGGATTTTTCAGTTTTTCGATTCTTCATTTTTTTTTTATTTCAGATTTTCGATTTCTCTTTTTTTTTTTAATGTTCAGTTTTTCGAATTTTCGAATTTTCCATGTCTCGACTTCCCGGATTTTCGTTTTTTCGACTATTTGATTCATCGAATTTCGATATTGGAATTTTCAATTTGTTTCATTCTCGATTGTTCGATTTTTCAATTTTTCCACATTCTTGGAATTTTAAAATTTTGCTTTTTTCAATTTTTACATTCTTCAGTTTTTAGGCTTTTCGGTTTCTTGATTTCTCGACTTCTGGATTTTTCGATATTACAATTTTCGATTTGGTGATTTTTCGGAGATTTTTCTATTTTTTTGATTTTTCGGGGTTTCACTCATGGTTTTTACTTTATAGTTGAAAAAGAGTCGAATTTGTTCAATTTTTTCAAATAAACGGGACTAATTGGCTCCACTTCAAGGACGAGGGAAATTCTGACGAAATAACCTTCAACTAATTTTTTTTTACTGGTAAATACAAAATTTCGAAATTATAATTAATTAGTAGGTGTAAATTACCTGTTATTAAAAGCAAGTCGTGCTTTTAATTGAATTCAGAGTAATTATTTTCCAACGTCGACGAATCCTCCGCCCTAATTAAATTTTAATTATTTGTTAGATAGCTAGCTATCAATTTAAAACTGTATTAATTCGTATTGGTTGTAACTAGTTCTGTTATTGCATTAACATCTCACAACATTACAAATTAACACGTAATTAGTTAATTCTGTGTATTAATTATGCAAACTCGACTTGAGTGTATGACACCGTTACAAATTCGATCAAGAGAAAAACATCAAACGGTTAGTAATTGTCGCTAATTACCGATTAATTAAGTAACCATCGACTTTTTCCAACAAATACCTCCGTCCCTGTAAATCGCCCAACGCACGCATCCCCACTTCCAGGTGCTAATTGCACCTAATTACCCCTCGAACAAATACGCTAGATTTCAAATTAATTACGACGAATCCCCGCTGCGCTATTTATAGCCTCACTCGAATGACTCAATGTAAATTCATACGTACTTGTTTACTTAATCCACCACAGATAACACTATTTTTGTTTCGCCGTGTTGAAATTACCATTGATACCGGAATTAGGAAGATATCCAGTTTTCGCAGAAACCCGAAAATAAACTTCGCAATTAGCAGGCTCGCTTTCGCTCAACACAAACATATAGAGTTTTTATCAAGCCGCGAGTTCATCGCTCCGAAACGAGATCCTAATCGAAACTAGCGATCCTCCCCCAATAAAGCCGACGAAGATATTCCGTTTGTTAGCAAACCGCACTATTAATCGCCTCTATTGAACTTGCCTCAACCTTGTGCATTATTGAGTTTATTGATCAGTTTTCCTGCCTCCCAGCTCGTAAGGTCAGCGAGGATTACGCCAACAAGCACAGATTTTTACTACGACCATCTCCCGGTTGCAAAATCGACAATAATTAGTTTAACACTCTTTGCGAAAACGTCAAGGTTTATTTACGAGATTTGCACAAGGCGGCCTTGCGACGGGTGGCAACACTGCAAACGAGCCGGCTCACGGAGGAGTGCACCGAAATTTTTATCTACAATTTTAATAATTTTATTGTAAATTATTGCTGCTTCCGAGCACCACCATCTGGTTAGAATTCTTTCAACCAGTAATTTTTTTCAGGTGGTTTTTCTCAATCAGACTGAATTCGTAATGAGCGGTTCGGATTTTTTTAAGTTACTAATGAGGCTGTTGACGTTAGGAAACTGATATCTAATCTCCTCTACTACTGGATTTAATCCGTGTGTTAAACGAGTTACATGAACTAAATTAGGATAAATCAGTTCGAGCTGTTGGCCAGCGTTAACCAAGTAGGTTGTGAAATCTGATATATTTTTTTCTGTTGGAGATACTTCAGGTAGAAAAAAAATTATCAAAGGTTCCGTAGATTTTTTTTTGTAACTAACGATAAAAGAAACCTTTTCTTAATAATTAAGTTGGAGAAAAGTTATTAAGTTATTAATTTTTATAAAATGTAACTTAAATATTGATTAAACTCAAAAAGGGTTTCAAAATTTTAATTTTAGTGTGATTTCTCGATTTCTATGTAGTTTTTTCTGATTTTTCGATTTTTGAATTTTACATTTTTCGATTTTTCAGTTTTGGGGTTTTCAATTTTTGGATTTTCTAAACTATACTCCTACATTGTTTTAAATTTTAAATTTTTGGATTAAGACTTCTTTTGATTTTTCAATTTTTCGATTTTCAAATTTTCCAGTTTTCAACTTCCCGATTTTTCACTGTTTTTAAATTTATTCGATTTTTCCTTTTCTCAATTTTTCGATATTTTAGTTTTTGGATTTTCAGTTTTTTGCTTTTTTAATTTTTCAATTTTTCAGTTCCTCAGTTTTATACTTTTTCAATTTCTCGACTTTCAATTTTCCGAAATTTCACTTTAGGGATTTTTCAATTTTTCGATTCTTCAACTTCTCAATTTTTCAAATTTTCGATTTCTCGATTTTTTATTTTTGGTCTCTATGTTCCGATATTTCAGTTTCGGATTTTTAATTTTCCAGTTTTCAACTTCCCGGTTTTTCATTTTTTTTTAATTTATTCGATTTTTCCTTTTCTCAATTTTTCGATATTTTAGTTTTAGAATTTTCAGTTTTTTACTTTTTTAATTTTTCAATTCCTCGGTTTTATATTTTTTCAATTTCCGAATTTCAATTTTCCGAAATTTCACTTTTGGTATTTTTCAATTTTTCGATTCTTCAACTTCTAGATTTTTCAAATTTTCGATTTCTCAATTTTTTATTTTTGGTCTCTATTTTCTGATATTTCGGTTTAGGATTTTTAAATTTTTTGATTCCTCACTTTTTTTATTTTAAAATTTTTCAATTTTTCAATTATTTAATTTTTGACGTTCCTAAATTTGCGATTAATCGATTAATCGATTTTCTATTCTTCACTTTTTCGATTTTCCAATTTTTCAACTTCCCAATTTTTCGATCCTTTTTTTGATTTTTCAATATTTCAATTTTCAAATTTTCCAGTTTTCAACTTCCCGGTTTTCCATTTTTTTTTTAATTTATTCGATTTTTCCTTTTCTCAATTTTTCGATATTTTAGTTTTAGAATTCAGTTTTTTACTTTTTTAATTTTTCAATTTTTCAGTTCATCGGTTTTATACTTTTTCAATTTCCGAATTTCAATTTTCCGAAATTTCACTTTTGGTATTTTTCAATTTTTCGATTCTTCAACTTCTAGATTTTTCAAATTTTCGATTTCTCGATTTATTATTTTTGGTCTCTATTTTCCGATTATTTCAGTTCAGGATTTTTAAATTTTTCGATTCCTCACCTTTTTTATTTTAAAATTTTATCAATTTTTCAATTATTTAATTTTGGCGTTTCTAAATTTGCGATTTTTCGATTAACGGATTTTCTATTCTTCACTTTTTCGATTTTTTAATTTTTCAACTTCCCAATTTTTCAATTCTTTTTTTGATTTTACAATTTTTCGATTTTCAAATTTTCCAGTTTTCAACTTCCCGGTTTTTCATTTTTTTTTAATTTATTCGATTTTTCCTTTTCTCAATTTTTCGATATTTTAGTTTTAGAATTTTCGGTTTTTTACTTTTTTAATTTTTCAATTTTTCAGTTCCTCGGTTTCAACTTTTTTAATTTCTCGACTTTCAATTTTCCGAAATTTCATTTTGGGATTTTTCAATTTTTCGATTCAACATCTCGATTTTTCAAATTTTCGATTTCTCGATTTTTTAATTTTTGGTCTATATTTTCCGATTTTTCAGTTTAGGATTTTTAAATTTTTCGATTCTTCACTTTTTTTATGTTAAAATTTTTCAATTTTTCAATTACTTAATTTTTGACGTTTCTAAATTTGCGATTTTTCGATTAATCGATTTTCTATTCTTCACTTTTTCGATTTTCCAATTTTTCAACTTGCCAATTTTTCGATTCTTTTTTTGATTTTTCAATTTTTCGATTTTCAAATTTTCCAGTTTTCAACTTCCCGGTTTTTTATTCGATTTTTCCTTTTCTCAATTTTTCGATATTTTAGTTTTGGAATTTTCAGCTTTTTGCTTTTTTAATTTTTCAATTTTTCAGTTTCTCGCTTTTATACTTTTTCAATTTCTCGACTTTCAATTTTCCGAAATTTCATTTTTGGGATTTTTCAATTTTTCGATTCAACTTCTCGATTTTTCAAATTTTCGATTTCTCGATTTTTTTAATTTATGGTCTGTTTTTTCCGATATTTCAGTTTGGGATTTTTTAATTTTTCGATTCCGCACTTTTTTTATTTTAAAATTTCTCAATTATTTAATTTTTGACGTTTCTAAATTTGCGATTTTTCGATTAATCGATTTTCTATTCTTCACTTTTTCGATTTTCCAATTTTTCTACTTCCCAATTTTTCGATTTTTTTTGATTTTTCAATTTTTGGAATTTTCTTTTTTAACTTCTCGGTTTTTCAGTTTTTAAAGTTTATTTCAATTTTTCTTTTTCTAAATTTATCGATATTTCAGCTGGGATTTTCAGTTGTTTTTTTTTATATTTCGATTTTTCAATTTCTCGACTTTCCAATTTTTCAATTTCTAGATTTTCAATTCTCGTGAATTTCACTCTCGGGATTTTTCAATTTTTCGATATTTGAGTTTTTGGATTCTTTAATTTTTTGATATTTTAATTTTTTGGTTTCTTAAATTTTAGATTTTTCGACGTTTGAGTCGCGAGTTTTTGATGTTTCCATTTTTCAGTTTTTCGAATTCCAAATTTTTCAACATTTTAGTTTTTCGATTTTTTAAATTTTACATTTTTCGGTTTCTTTTTTTGATGTTTCAATTTTTCAACTTCTCAGTTTTTCGATTTTTAAAATATGTATCTTCGATTTTTCGTTTTCTAATTTTTTCGATATTTCAGTCTTGGGATTTTCAGTTTTTTGTTTTTTTAATTTTTCGTTTTTTCAATTCACCGACTTTCCAAATTTCAATTTCTCGATTTTCAATTTTCCGATATTTCATTTTTGGGAGAAATTTTGGATTTCTGGATTTTTTTATTTTTCGAATTCTCTGTTCCGATATTTCAGTTTAGGATTTTTCGATTTTTCGATTTTTCAATAATTTAACTTTAGGCATTTCATAATTTTAGATTTTTCAATGAATCGATTTCCCATTTCTTGATTTGTCAAAGGTCAGACTCAAATTTTCACTTTTTCAAATTTTCGGATTTTCAGGTTCTCGATACTTCAGTTTTGCGATTCAATTTTTCGATTTCTCATTTAAACAATTTTTCATTATTCGGGTTTTGTTTTTTCAATTTTTCGTTTGTTCAATTTTTTGATTTCTTAAATTTTAGATTTCTCGAATTTCCAAGTTTTGGAATTCTTAACTTTTCAACACTTCAGTTTTGGGAATTTTTCCATTTGTAAATTTTTCAGTGTTTAGATATTTCAATTTTCTCGATTTAGATTTTTTCGATTTCCAATTTTTCAATTTGTATTTTTCAGTATGTATTAGAGATTTTCACTTTTCGTTTTTTCAATTTTCGATTTGTAATTTTCCTAGTTTTCATTTTAAATAGGTACATATGTATGTGATAACAATTTTTAAAGCTTTTCACTTTTTCAATTTTTCGATTCTTTAGTTTTTCATTCCTTCAAATTATTCGTTTCGGGCTTTTTTTGTTTCTTTTCACAATTCTTCGATATTTCAACGTTCCGATTTTATAATTTTGTGTTTTTTTGATCTTTCAATTCAACGGTTTTTCTTCTTTCGATTTTTTTAATTCATATTTTCTTCTATTTTTAAGTTTCTCGATTATTAGATTTTTACTATTTCAATTTTTCATTTCTTCAGTTGCAATTTTTCGATTTTTATTTTTTCAATTTTTTGACACTTCAATGTTACAGTTTTTCGAAGAATCAAATCGAAAAATCCAAACATCAAAAATTGGAAAACAGAAAAATTGAAAAACTGAGAAACCGAAACATCCAAACATTGAAAAATTAAAACATCGAAAAATGGAAACATCAAAAGATCAGGAAACAGAAGCAAAAAATCGAAACACCGAAATCTCGATAAATCTGGACATCGAAGAAACTCAAAAATTAAAAAATGCGTAAATCGAGAAACCGAAAAATCCAAAAATTTAGAATTCAAAAAATTTGAATTCCTAAAAACTGAAGAACTGAACAATTGAGGAATCCCAATACTCAAATATCGAAAAATTGGAAAATCGAAGAAAATTGAAGAATCGAAAAACTGAAAAATTCCAAACTGAAACATCAAAAAATTAGAAACGCCAAAAATAATAATCGAAAAATTTATAAATCGGGAACTTGAAGAAACGAAAATTTAAAAATCACAAAGTTGAAATATCCGAAAAGAGAGAAATATAGAAAAATTGAGCGAACGAAAAATCGAAAATCGAGGAACTGAAAAATTGAAAAATTGGAAAAACAAAAAACTGAAATGTCGGAAGATTGAGAAAACGAAATATCGAAAAAAAGTCAAAAATTGAAAAACTGAGAAGTTGAAAAATGGAAAATTCCAAAAAATCGAAAAATTGAAAAATAAAAAAAACCGAAAAATCGAGAAATCGAAAAACCGAGAGAATTGAAATGAAAAGATCGGGAAATAGAAATCGAAAAATCCAGGAATCTAAAAGCCGAGAAATCTAAAAATTAAGAAATCGAAAAATTTAAAAACCGAAAAATTGATAAATGTAAAATTTAAAAATCGGAAAACTTATAAATCAAAAAATTTGAAATTTGGAAAAATTCGATAAACTGAAAAATTGAAAAACTGAAAAATCCCAAATTGAAACATCACTCTCATTAGCATTAATTGAGACGCCGACTCGTAGACGAACACAGCTTAAGAAATTTGAAATTGAAATTCGTGCGTAAGTTAGAAATCTGCACTAATCAAAAGGAATTAAACACGGCCCACAATTGCAAAACAAGTCCGAGCACTCAAAAAGCCATTCCGCCTCTCCCAACTTACACAAAACTTATCAAATTTTTATCATCCCAAAAATGTAAATCCTCCTCCACACAAAGAAAGCTCTTCATATCCATTACCGGCGAAATCGCAAATGCAAATTGATGTTACCATAAAATCCCAAACATCTCTTTTTAAGCTTTAATTTATGTTAATGTGACCGCACAGATTTATGTCCTTAGCTGTTGTTATTTAAAATGCTTCAGGTACTTATTCATTCCGTTTTATTTCTCGGCGACGGTTCACCTTGGACTTGAACAAAAACGAGCAAAACCGAATCGAACAAATCACCTCGATGCAAAAAAATAAATATAAATTAAGATTTACGGAGATAAAAGGGGAATTTTATCGCCGCTGCCGACTCGAACGCGCATTTTTATTAATCGAGCGCTCCAAAAATTTCATTATCAAGGAGGGAAGGACCGGCCCGGGCTCACTCCGCGCCGATTTTTGCTAGCTGAAATTACGGGCAATTACAAAGCCGCCTCGAAAACAGTCCGTTTTCGCGGAATATGCGCTATGTATGGCCGATCAAAATCGATAGCGTTTCAGCGGCACGAGGGCTGGCAATTCACGAAATTAATCTCGCAACAATCTGTCCTTTTCGATTAAAACGTTCGAACTCACAATGCCGGATTAGAGGATGTGTTTAATAACGAAGATAGCTAGTTTCGAAATGTAATCATAGTTTTGTGAATGCTGAGTGGGTTTGGGAAGCTGTTTTTGATTAGGGCGGGGATTAAGGGCGGCTTTTTTGTTGCGAGTGTGGTGGGAGCTTAATGCGATGAGAAAAACTAATAGAGTAGTAGAGCATACATTAAGCTCTTACTTCGTCACCGAAACTCTTCCCATAACTCTTCGTTTTATGCGAACGCGACTTTGGAACTTTGGAAGATCTCTCGCTTTTTCTGAACAACTGTTTTAATTTTTTTCGGCGTCGGTTTTCGACGAACTTTTTTTTATTTGCCACTTCATGCACTGACTTTTATTTTCAGAGATTAATCGGAATTCGCAGGTCTGTGATTCTATAAATAGACTTTCACTTTCCCAATGTAATGTTTATGTATTTTACAGTTGGACTCAATTTACAAATTTGCCTAAAGCGACGTTTTTTGAAAGGTTCTCAGTCAAAGATTACGTGAAGGTCTTGTTTTTTGATTTTCTGTGATAATTTTCTATTTTATAATTTTATAAATAGACTTTTATTCTCTGAATATTATCTTACGTGTTTCTAAGTTTGACTCAGTTATAAATTATTCTAAGGTGACGTTTTTTGAAAGTTTTTGTCAAAAATTACATTGGGTTCGCGTTTTTTGATTTGACTTTTTCCGAAATAAAAGCCTTTTAGTTTTTTCTGTGTCAATTTTCCATTAATATCAGCGTAATTTGAAAACTGTTTTCTCGTGTCCTAAAATCTGTTTATGAAACTTAACCTTGGATTTTTCGAACGCTACGTGGACTCCAAGCTAGAAATTCCTAAATTCGCAAGTCTATAATTTTATAAATCGACTTTTATTTTCTGAATATTTCCCTTACATGTTTCTAAGTCTTAGTCAATTACAAATTATTCTAAAGCGACGCTTTTTGGAAATTTTTCTCAAAACTTACGTTGGGATCTTGTTTTTTGGTTTTAGACTTTTTCCGAAAAAAGTCTTTGAATTTTTTTCTGTGTCAATTTTCCATTAATAGTTATGTAATTTGAAAATTGTTATTTCGTGTCATGAAATCCGTTTATGAAACTTATCCGTGCATTTTTCGAAGGTTACATTAACTCCAAGTTGGAAACTCCAGAATTCGCAAGTCTATAATTTTATAAGCAGACTTCTATTTTCTGAATGTTTACCTTACGTGTTTCTAAGATTGACTCAGTTACAAATTATCATAAAGCGACGTTTTTTGAAAGTTTTCCTCAAAAATTACAACTTTTGATTTTAGGCTTTTTCCGAAAAAGTCTTAATTTTTTCTGTCAGTTTCCATTAATATCAGTGTAATTTGAAAACTGTTTTCTTATGAACTGAAATCAGTGTATGAAACTTTACCTTGTATTTTTTGAAGATTGCGTAGACTCCAAGCTAGAAAATCCTAAATTCGCAAATCTATAATTTTATAAGTATACTTTTATTTTCTGAATGTTTACCTTATGTGTTTCTAAGATTGACTCAGTTACAAATTATCCTAAAGCGACGTTTTTTGAAAGTTTTCCTCAAAAATTACGTCTTTTGATTTTAGGCTTTTTCCGAAAAAAAGTCTTTTAATTTTTTCTGTGTCAATTTCCGTTAATATCAGTGTAATTTGAAAACCTGATTTCGTATGATCTGAAATCAGTGTGTGAAACTTTACCTTGTATTTTTTGAAGATTGCGTAGGCTCCAAGACAGAAATTCCTGAATTCGCAAGTCTATAATTTTAAAAATAGACTTTTATTTTCTGAATGTTTACCTTACGTGTTTCTAAGATTGAGTCAGTTACAAATTATTCTAGAGCGACGTTTTTTGAAAGTTTTCCTCAAAAATTACGTCTTCTGATTTTAGGCTTTTTCCGAAAAAAAGTCTTTTAATTTTTTCTGTGTCAATTTTCCATTAATATCAGTGTAATTTGAAAACTGTTTTCTCGTCCCCTGAAATGAGTTTATGAAACTTAACCTTGTATTTTTCAAAGGTTACGCAGACTCCAAGCTACAAATTCCTGAATTCGCAAGTCTGTAATTTTATAAATAGGCTTTTATTTTCTGAATGTTTACCCTACGTGTTTCTAAGATTGACTCAGTTACAAATCATTAAAAAGCGACGTTTTTTGAAAATGTTCTTCAAAAATTACGTCTTTTGATTTTAGGCTTTTTCCGAAAAAAAGTCTGTTAGTTTTTTCTGTGTCAATTTCCATTAATATCAGTGTAATTTGAAAACTGTTTTCTTATGATCTGAAATCTGTGTATGAAACTTTACCTTGTATTTTTTCAAGATTGTGTAGATTCCAAGCTAGAAATTCCTGAATTCGCAAGTCTATAATTTTATAAATAGACTTTTATTTTCTGAATGTTTACCTTACGTGTTTCTAAGATTGACTCAGTTACAAATTATCATAAAGCGACGTTTTTTGAAAGTTTTCTTCAAAAATGACGTCTTTTGATTTTAGGCTTTTTCCGAAAAAGTCTTTTAAATTTCTTCTGTGTCAATTTCCATTAATATCAATGTAATTTGAAAACTGTTTTCTTATGATCTGAAATCAGTTTATGAAACTTTACCTTGTATTTTTTGAAGATTGCGTAGACTCTAAGCTAGAAATTTCTGAATTCGCAAGTCTATAATTTTGTAAATAGACTTTTATTTTTTGAATGTTTAGCTTACGTGTTTCTAAGATTGACTCAGTTACAAATTATTATAAAGCGATGTTTTTTGGAAGTTTTCCTCAAAAATTTCATCTTTTGATTTTGGGTTTTTTCCGAAAAAATGTCTTTTAATTTTTTCTGTATCAATTTCCATTAATATCAGTGTAATTTGAAAACTGCTTTCTTATGATCTGAATTCAGTGTATGAAACTTTACCTTGTATTTTTTGACGATTGCGTAGGCTCCAAGCTAGGAATTCCTGAATTCGCAAGTCTATAATTTTATAATAGACTTTTATTTTCTGAATGTTTACCTTACGTGTTTCTAAGATTGACTCAGTTACAAATAATTATAAAGCGACGTTTTTTGAAAGTTTTCCTCAAAAATTACTTCTTTTGATTTTAGGCTTGTTCCGAAAAGTCTTTTATTTTTTCTGTGTCAATTTCCATTAAAATAAGTGTAATTTGAAAACTGTTTTCTTATGATCTGAAATCAGTGTATGAAACTTTACCTTGTATTTTTTGACGATTGCGCAGACTCCAAGCTAGAAATTCCTGAATTCGCAAGTCTATAATTTTATAAATAGACTTTTATTTTCTAAATGTTTATCTTACGTGTTTCTAAGATTGACTCAGTTACAAATCATTATAAAGCGACGTTTTTTGAAAGTTTTCCTCAAAAATTACGTCTTTTGATTTTAGGCTTGTTCCGAAAAAAGTCTTTTATTTTTTCTGTGTCAATTTTCCATTAATATCAGTGTAATTTGAAAACTGTTTTCTCGTCCCCTGAAAAGAGTTTATGAACCTTAACCTTGTATTTTTTGAAGATTGCGTAGACTCCAAGCTAGAAATTCCTAAATCCGCAAGTCTATAATTTTATAAATAGACTTTTATTTTCTGAATGTTTACCTTACGTGTTTCTAAGATTGACTCAGTTACAAATTATTATAAAGCGACGTTTTTTGAAAGTTTTCCTCAAAAACGACATCTTTTCATTTTAGGCTTTTTCCGAAAAAAAGTCTTTTAATTTTTTCTGTGTCAATTTCCATTAATATCAGTGTAATTTGAAAACTGTTTTCTTATGATCTGAAATCAGTGTATGAAACTTTACCTTGAATTTTTTAAAGATTGTGCAGACTCCAAGCTAGAAATTCCTGAATTAGCAATTCTATAATTTTATAAATAGACTTTTATTTTCTGAATGTTTACCTTACGTGTTTCTAAGATTGACTCAGTTACAAATTATCATAAAGCGACGTTTTTTGAAAGTTTTCCTCAAAAATTACAACTTTTGATTTTAGGCTTTTTCCGAAAAAAAGCCTTTTAATTTTTTCTGTGTCAATTTCCATTAATATCAGTGTAATTTGAAAACTGTTTTCTTATGATCTGAAATCAGTGTATGAAACTTTACCTTGTATTTTTTGAAGATTGCGTAGACTCTAAGCTAGAAATTCCTGAATTCGGAAGTCTATAATTTTAAAAATAGACTTTTATTTTATGAATGTTTACCTTACGTGTTTCTAAGATTGACTCAGTTACAAATAATTATAAAGCGACGTTTTTTGAAAGTTTTCCTCAAAAATGACGTCTTTTGATTTTACGCTTTTTCTGAAAAAAAGTCTTTTAATTTTTTCTGTGTCAATTTCCATTAATATCAGTGTAATTTGAAAACTGTTTTCTTATGATCTGAAATCAGTGTATGAAACTTTACCTTGTATTTTTTGAAGATTGCGTGGACTCCAAGCTAGAAATTCCTGATTTCGCAAGTCTATAATTTTATAAATAGACTTTTATTTTCTGAATGTTTACCTTACGTGTTTCTAAGATTGACTTAGTTACAAATTATTCTAAAGCGACGTTTTTTGAAAGTTTTCCTCAAAAATTACGTCTTTTGATTTTATACTTTTTCCGAAAAAAAGTCTTTTAATTTTTTCGGTGTCAATTTCCATTAATATCAGTGTAATTTGGAAACTGTTTTCTTATGATCTGAAATCAGTGTATGAAACTTTACCTTGTATTTATTTTTTGAAGATTGCGTACACTCCAAGCTAGAAATTCCTGAATTTGCAAGTCTATAATTTTATCAAAAGACTTTTATTTTCTGAATGTTTACCTTACGTGTTTCTAAGATTGACTCAGTTACAAATTATTCTAAAGCGACGTTTTTTGAAAAAGTTTTCGTCAAAAATTACGTCTTTTGATTTTAGGCTTTTTGCGAAAAAAAGTCTTAATTTTTTCTGTGTCAATTTCCATTAATATCAGTGTAATTTGAAAACTGTTTTCTTTAGATCTGAAATCAGTGTATGAAACTTTATCTTGTATTTTTTGAAGATTTCATAGACTTCAAGCTAGAAATTCCTGAATTCACAAGTCTATAATTTTATAAATAGACTTTTATTTTCTGAATGTTTACCTTACGTGTTTCTAAGATTGACTCAGTTACAAATAATTATAAAGCGACGTTTTTTGAAAGTTTTCCTCAAAAATTACGTCTTTCGATTTTAGGCTATTTCCGAAAAAAATCTTTTAATTTTTTCTGTGTCAATTTCCATTAATATCAGTGTAATTTGAAAACTGTTTTCTTATGATCTGAAATCAGTGTATGAAACTTTACCTTGTATTTTTTGAAGATTGCGTGGACTCCAAGCTAGAAATTCCTGATTTCGCAAGTCTATAATTTTATAAATAGACTTTTATTTTCTGAATGTTTACCTTACGTGTTTCTAAGATTGACTCAGTTACAAATAATTATAAAGCGACGTTTTTTGAAAGTTTTCCTCAAAAATTACATGTTTAATTTTTTCTGTGTCAATTTTCCATTAATATCACTGTAATTTGAAAACTGTTTTCTCGTCACCTGAAATGAGTTTATGAAATTTAACCTTGTATTTTTCAAAGGTTACGCAGACTCCAAGCTAGAAATTCCTGAATTCGCAAGTCTATAATTTTATAAATAAATTTTTATTTTCTGAATGTTTACCCTACGTGTTTCTAATATTGACTCAATTACAAATTATTCTAAAGCGATGGTTTTTTTAAAATTGCTATCAAAAATTATGTTGGGCTTTCGTTTTTTGAATTCGGATTTTCCGAAAAAAGTCTTTGAATTTTTTCTATGTCAATTTTCTATTAATAATATATAGTATAATCTAAAAATTGTTGTTTCCTGTCCTGAAATCAGTATATGAAACTTAACCTTAGATTTTTGGAAGGTTACGTACTTTAGACTTCAATTTTTTATTTTAGACTTGTTCCAAAAAAAGTCTATTTTTTCTGTCAATTTTCCATCAATTCCAATGTTATTTGATTGTTATCTCGTGTCTTGATATCAGAATATGAAACTTAACCTTGTATTTTTCGAAGGTTACACAGACTCCAAGCTAGAAATTCCCGAATTCGTAAGTCTATAATTTTATAAATAGACTTTTATTTTCTGGATGTTCACCTTACGTGTTTCTAAGACTGACTCAGTTACAAATTATTCTAAAGCGATGGTTTTTGAAAATTTCTCTCAAAAATTACGTTGAGCTTTGGTTTTTTGATTTGGATTTTTCGAAAGAAGTCTTTTAATTTTTTCAATGTCAATTTTCCATTAATAATGGTATAATCTAAAAATTGTTGTCTCCTGTCCTGAAATGAGTATATGAAACTTAACCTTAGATTTTACGTACTTTGGACTTTCGTTTTTATTTTAGACTGGTTCCGAAAAAATCTTTTATTTTTTTTGTGTCAATTTTCCATTAATAGCAATGTTATTTGCAAATTGTTATCTCGTGTTCTGAAGTCAGTATATGGACTTTAACCTTCTATTTTTCGACGGTCGCGAAGACTCCAAGCTAGAAATTCCTGAATTGGCAAGCCTATAATTATTATATGCTTAAATAGACTTTTATTTTTTAAATGTTAACCTTTCGGTTTTCTAAGTCTGACTCACAAAATAATTCTAAAGTGACATTTTTTGAAAATTTTCTCCAAAATTACGTTTTTGATTTTCGGCTTTTTTGTATAAATTGTCCTTCAAGAAGCTCCGCCCCTCGATCTGACAACTAATGAAAAATTCATGACAATTGAGACCGGGCGGGTGGGTGGGGCTTAATTAGTCATTGGTTTATATTTCTTAATTTACATAATAAGTATATAGTTTTTTGCAACAACACGATGCCTACAATATTCAGTCTTCTGAAATTGTGTCATAAATATCAAAATAATTTAAAATAGATAATAAATAAATTGTGTCATAATCATTTAATATGGATACTTGTGGCTCCTAGATTCCTTAATCATCGTTTTAAAGAACCAAACATATATGAATTTTGCAATTAAGCTCCGCCCCTCGATCTGACAACAAATGAAAAATTCATCACAATAGAGACAGGGGCGGGTGGGTGGGGCTTAATTAATCCTTGGTTTGTTTTTTTTTTTAATAAAGAAGACACTTGGGGCCTCGATATTGTGTCTTAATCATTTAAAATTGACAGACGCGGCCCTCGAGATTGTGTCAACACCAATTAAAATAAAAATTGGCAGACGGGATCCCGGAGATTCTTTTATAATCTTTTTAAAGAATCAAACGAAATTGAATTTTGCGATTAAGCTCCGCCCCTCGATCTGACAACAAATGAAAAATTTATCACAATTGAGGTAGGAGCGGGTGGGTGGGGCTTAATTTAGCTTGGTTACTTAAAACATTGGGTTTCCGAAATTGTATCATGATTATAATAGATAATCGACACTCGTGGCCCCGAACTATTTTTTTCTGTGTAAATTCTCCTTCAAAAAGAGTGCTGTTTTTTTTCATAGATTAGAAACAGTACATGAAACTTAAACTTAACCGCAGAATTTAGGTTATCTTTAAATAAAGTCAAACAACACAGAAAAAATTGTAAAACTAGCGGTCCAAAGCTCGTCGAAATTGAAGTCAACACCCATCTCCCGTCCGCATCAATGGTAAATATCCCATTATCGCCCATTGTCTCTCATTGTTAATCGCCTTTCACCCACCACATCTCGTCTCAACTAATTCAGTAACCGTAACAGCACAGATAGGATAGACACCATCTAATAGCCATCACTCGGCTCCATTATACACTTCGTTAGCGTGTAGTTGAGGCTTTAAACGGCCAGTGCAGAATTACGAGACCTTACGCTCTGAATATTAAATATTCGCGTTTCAAGGTCCATGGAAAAGTCAACAAAAACCGAATCCAGGTTAAAAAACTGCTAACATTTAGACGAGAAATCGATGAGTGAAATGCAAACTTGACATTGGAATAATTGTGTCGCTAGATGTCAGCCTTGGAGTCCGAGTGACGTTGAAAAGCAACTGTCCCAGCGCGGACCTTTGAGCAGCCACTTTTCGTTTATCGAATATGTGGTCGTTGTTTTTTCGAAAAGTGTGTCAAACGTATGCAAACGACGAAAAGGTCAGGTGTTAAATTGACGGAATTTTTCAAACAGTCGCGTGGAGAACTTATAACTGAATAAAAATTGTCAGACGGATAAAATTCCTCCCACGCTCCCCCTATTCCAGGAATGCTTTAATTACCTACCAAAAATCCCCTCGAATACTTGGCCGATCGATTCACCACGAGCATTAATAACCGCCGGTTATCCGTCTATTTTTGTAATGCAAATCGGGCGATACTCCTTTGTCAACAACAACCCGAAGCTCGGAAAATGTGCCAAGTGTAAAGGTCATAAATTCGCATTCGAATTATTCATCGTCGATAGTTCAATAATCTGTGGATAATAATGTTTTCGACGCTAACTCGAGCACAACTAACGATGATAGCGATTGGCAGCGCCGAGATTAAGAAAAAACTTAAACAATGCTCACTTAAGTCGAGGTCAATATCGAGCTAATCGGAATCGTTGAATCGAGAATTTATTCATGAGAGACGAGATGCGCTTCTAATTGATATTAATATAGGAGTCGTAATTGACGACGGAAGTTACGCAAGGCGGCACTCGAGGCGGTTTTTACGCGGTTACACGTTATCAGATCGGGCGATAAAAGTAAACACGGGTTTATTATTTGGTGGTAAATGGGATGCCGATGGGCGAAGACTGCAATTCAGACAAACTGCGGAATTCTTGTGGTAGTTTTCGATAGTTAAACGGATTCTACGAAAACGGTTTTGTGGAATTAGGTAATCGTGTTTGTGGAGAAAATGTAAACATGTTGGGTGATAAAGATCTAATTGTTCGTGTTTTAGGGTACTTAAGCCATATTTACACTTGTCTAAAGTATTTCATCAATTTTTTTCGAAGCAGAAAATCTTTATTCGACACACACTAGCACCGTTCGGTATTTGTGGTGCTTCCGAAGCGAGGAACTATTCATTTTTTTTTTACAGTTAACAGTTGTATTAATGGGGAAACTAAAAAAAATCGATATTTCTTGGAAGAGTGAAAAATTTAAAGCGAAGTTTTGCTCAGTTTTTGAAAAAAAACGGTTCTACAAAAAATACACCGAAAATGTGTGAATTTGAAAAAAACGTCAAATTTTGTCAAATTCTCCTACAAACTTTCACTTTCCGACGAACAAGACTTCATTAAAACCTAACTTGAATATTAATGACTTTTATTTTCAAAATTTATGCTTTTACTTTAATTATTATTATTAGGCATTTAAATATCTATTAAGTTTCCCGACATTCTGTTGATTTCTTAGAATCTTTATGATTATAGAAAAGGCGGTTCAAACCTAAACTGCAACTTAGGCATGGCCGTTATTTAATGGACTGCTATTTTCTGAATTTAGACTTTTACTTAACTGTAGACTCTTATCTTCTAAATCTGCCTGTATTGTAACAAATTTCGGCACTTTTTTTTATGCGAGATTAAAAGAACATTCGACGAAAAAATAGAATGAAAAAGTTCAAACACGAAATCTTAAAAAGTCTAAAAGCAATATTGTATTTTTTTTTATAGTCTTTCACTTTCTGTAAGATAGTTTTGTATATTTTATATCAAAATGATTATTCGGTTCAGAGAAAAAGGCTTGATTGAAATTTGAATTAAAATTTAAATATCGTCCTTATTTAATACACTATTATTTTTCAAATTTAGACTTTTATCTCAACTACTAGACTTTTATCGTCTTAATCTGCCTATATTGCGTCGAATTGCAAATTTTTATTGAAACTTAAATTGCAATTTGAGTATCGATTTTTTTTAGTAGACTATTATTTTCCAAATTTAGACTTTTATTTCGCCTATAAGACTTTCACCTTATATTCTTAAATTTATTGTGTTGTATTCAGGAATTTTTTCTGATTATACAACGAAAAAGAGGTTCCACAAAGAAAAACTGGAAAAGTCAATTCACAAATTTCAAAAAAAGCCTAATAGCGCAATCTTAGAAATTTCTTCATAGACTTTCACTTTCCGGCTAACTGTTGTTTTACGCGTCTTTATCGGGACGAATAGTTAAAGAGAACAAAATTTTATTGAAACTTAAATTGCAATTTGAGTATCAATTTTTTTTAGTAGACTATTATTTTCCAAATTTGGACTTTTACTTCGACTATTAGACTTTCATCTTTTATTCTTAAATTCATTGTGTTGAATTCAGGAATTTCTTGTGATTATACAACGAAAAAGCGGTTCGACAAAGAAATAAACTAAAAAAGTCAATTCACAAATTTCAAAAAAAGCCTAATAGCGCAATCTAAAAAATTTCTTCCTAAACTTTCACTTTCCGGCTAACTGTTGTTGTACGCGTAATTTTCAGGACGAACAGTTCAAGAGAACAAATTTTTATTGAAACTTCAATTGCAATTTGAGTATCGATTTTTCTTTTAGTAGTCTATTATTTTCCAAATTTAGACTTTTACTTTGATTATTAGACTTTCATCTTTTATTCTTAAATTCATTGTGTTGAATTCAGGAATTTCTTATGATTAAACAACGAAAAAGCGGTTCGACAAAGAAATAAACTGAAAAAGTCAATTCACAAATTTCAAAAAAAACCTAATAGCGCAATCTTAAAAATTTCTTCATAGAGTTTCACTTTCCAGCTAACTGTTGTTTTACGCGTCTTTATCAGGACGAATAGTTAAAGAGAACAAATTTTTATTGAAACTTCAATTGCAATTTGAGTATCGATTTTTCTTTTAGTAGTCTATTATTTTCCAAATTTAGACTTTTACTTTGATTATTAGACTTTCATCTTTTATTCTTAAATTCATTGTGTTGAATTCAGGAATTTCTTATGATTATACAACGAAAAAGCGGTTCGACAAAGAAATAAATCGAAAAAGTCAATTCACAAACTTGAAAAAAAGCCTAATAGCGCAATCTTAAAAACTTCTTCATGGACTTTCACTTTCCGGCTAACTGTTGTTGTACCCGTAATTTTCAGGACGAATAGTTAAAGAGAACAAATTTTTATTGAAACTTCAATTACAATTTGAGTATCGATTTTTCTTTTAGTAGTCTATTATTTTCCAAATTTAGACTTTTACTTTGATTATTAGACTTTCATCTTTTATTCTTAAATTCATTGTGTTGAATTCAGGAATTTCTTATGATTATACAACGAAAAAGCGGTTCGACAAAGAAATAAACTGAAAAAGTCAATTCACAAATTTCAAAAAAAGCCTAATAGCGCAATCTTAAAAATTTCTTCATAGACTTTCACTTTCCGGCTAACTGTTGTACGCATCTTTATCAGGACGAATAGTTAAAGAGAACAAATTTTTATTGAAACTTCAATTGCAATTTGAGTATCGATTTTTCTTTTAGTAGACTATTATTTTCCAAATTTAGACTTTTACTTTGATTATTAAGACTTTTATCTTTTATTCTTAAATTCGTTGTGTTGAATTCAGGAATTCCTTGTGATTATACAACGAAAAACCGTTTCGACAAAGAAATAAACCGAAAAAGTCAATTCACAAATTTCAAAAAAAGCCTAATTGCGCAATATTAAAAATTTCTTCCTGGACTTTCACTTTCCGGCTAACTGTTGTTTTACGCGTCTTTATCAGGACGAATAGTTAAAGAGAACAAATTTTTATTGAAACTTCAATTGCAATTTGAGTATCGATTTTTTTAAGTAGACTATTATTTTCCAAATTTAGACTTTTACTTCGCCTATTAGACTTTCATCTTTTATTCTTAAATTCGTTGTGTTGAATTCCGGAATTCCTTGTGATTATACAACGAAAAACCGTTTCGACAAAGAAATAAACCGAAAAAGTCAATTCACAAATTTCAAAAAAAGCCTAATAGCACAATCTTAAAATATTCTTCATAAACTTTCACTTTCCGGCTAACTGTTGTTGTACGCGTAATTTTCAGGACGAACAGTTCAAGAGAACAAATTTTTATTGAAACTTAAATTGCAATTTGAGTATCGATTTTTTTAAGTAGGCTATTATTTTCCAAATTTAGACTTTTACTTCGACTATTAGACTTTCATCATTTATTCTTAAATTCATTGTGTTGAATTCATGAATTTCTTGTGATTATACAACGAAAAAGCGCTCCGACAAAGAAATAAACTGAAAAAGTCAATTCACAATTTTCAAAAAAAGCCTAATAGCGCAATTTTAAAAATTTCTTCCTTGACTTTCACTTTCCAGCTAACTGTTGTTGTACGCGTAATTTTCAGGACGAACAGTTCAAGAGAACAAATTTTTATTGAAACTTAAATTGCAATTTGAGTATCGATTTTTTTAAGTAGACTATTATTTTCTAAATTTAGACTTTTACTTCGACTATTAGACTTCAATCTTTTATTTTTAAATTTATTGTATTGTATTCAGGAATTTCTTGTGATTATACAACGAAAAACCGTTTCGACAAAGAAATAAACCGAAAACGTCAATTCACAAATTTCAAAAAAAGCCTAATAGCGCAATCTAAAAAATTTCTTCCTAGACTTTCACTTTCCGGCTAACTGTTGTTGTATGCGTAATTTTCAGGACGAACAGTTCAAGACAACAAATTTTTATTGAAACTTAAATTGCAATTTGAGTACCGATTTTTTTTAGCGGACTATTATTTTCTAAATTTAGACTTTTCCTTCGACTATTAGACTTTCATCTTTTATTCTTAAATTTATTGTGTTGAATTCATGAATTTCTTGTGATTATACAACGAAAAAGCGGTTCGACAAAGAAATAAACCGAAAAAGTCAATTCACAAATTTCAAAAAAAGCCTAATAGCACAATCTTAAAAATTTCTTCCTAGACTTTCACTTTCCGGCTAACTGTTGTTGTACGCGTAATTTTCAGGACGAACAGTTCAAGAGAACAAATTTTTATTGAAACTTAAATTGCAATTTGAGTACCGATTTTTTTAAGTAGACTATTATTTGCTAAATTTAGACTTTTACTTCGACTATTAGACTTTCATCTTTTATTCTTAAATTCATTGTGTTGAATTGAGGAATTTCTTGTGATTATACAACGAAAAAGCGGTTCGACAAAGAAATAAACTGAAAAAGTCAATTCACAAATTTTAAAAAAAGCCTAATAGCGCAATTTTAAAAATTTCCTCCTAAACTTTCACTTTCCTGCTAACTGTTGTTGTACGCGTAATTTTCAGGACGAACAGTTCAAGAGAACAAATTTTTATTGAAACTTAAATTGCAATTTGAGTATCGCTTTTTTTTTAGTAGACTATTATTTTCCAAATTTAGACTTTTACTTCGACTATTAGACTTTCATCTTTTATTCTTAAATTTATTGTGTTGAATTCGGGAATTCCTTGTGATTATACAACGAAAAAGCGGTTCGACAAAGATATAAACTGAAAAAGTCAATTCACAAATTTCAAAAAAAGCCTAATAGCGCAATCTTAAAATTTTCTTCATAGACTTTCACTTTCCGGCTAACTGTTGTTGTACGCGTCTTTATCAGGACGAACAGTTCAAGAGAACAAATTTTTATTGAAACTTAAATTGCAATTTGAGTACCGATTTTTTTTAGTAGACTATTATTTTCTAAATTTAGACTTTTACTTCTCGACTATTAGACTTTCATCGCTTATTCTTAAATTCATTATGTTGAATTGAGGAATTTCTTGTCATTATACAACGAAAAAGCGGTTCGACAAAGAAATAAACCGAAAAAGTTAATTCACAAATTTCAAAAAAAGCCTAATGGCGCAATCTTAAAAATTTTTTCCTAGACTTTCACTTTCCGGCTAACTGTTGTTGTACGCGTAATTTTCAGGACGAACAGTTCAAGAGAACAAATTTTTATTGAAACTTAAATTGCAATTTGAGTACCGATTTTTTTTTTTAGTAGACTATTATTTTCTAAGTTTAGACTTGTACTTCGACTATTAGACTTTCATCTTTTATTCTTAAATTCGTTGTGTTGAATTCAGGAATTCTTTGTAATTATACAACGAAAAACCGGTTCGACAAAGAAATAAACCGAAAAAGTCAATTCATAAATTTCAAAAAAAGCCTAATAGCGCAATCTAAAAAATTTCTTCCTAGACTTTCACTTTCCGGCTAACTGTTGTTGTGCGCGTAATTTTCAGGACGAACAGTTCAAGAGAACAAATTTTTATTGAAACATAAATTGCAATTTGAGTATCGATTTTTTTTTAGTAGACTATTATTTTCTAAATTTAGACTTTTACTTCGACTATTAGACTTTCATCGTTTATTCTTAAATTCATTGTGTTGAATTCAGGAATTTCTTGTGATTATACAAGGAAAAAGCGGTTCGACAAAGAAATAAACTGAAAAAGTCAATTCACAAATTTCAAAAAAAGCCTAATAGCGCAATCTAAAAAATTTCTTCCTAGACTTTCACTTTCCGGCTAACTGTTGTTTTACGCGTCTTTATCAGGACGAATAGTTAAAGAGAACAAATTTATATTGAAACTTAAATTGCAATTTGAGTGTCGATTTTTTTTTTTTTAGTAGACTATTATTTTCCAAATTTAGACTTTCACTTTGACTATTAGACTTTTATCTTTTATTCGTAAATTCGTTGTGTTGAATTCCGGAATTCCTTGTGATTATACAACGAAAAACCGTTTCGACAAAGAAATAAACCGAAAAAGTCAATTCACAAATTTCAAAAAAAGCCCAATAGCGCAATCTAAAAAATTTCTTCATAGACTTTCACTTTCCGGCTAACTGTTGTTGTACGCGTAATTTTCAGGACGAACAGTTCAAGAGAACAAATTTTTATTGAAACTTAAATTGCAATTTGAGTACCGATTTTTTTTTGTAGACTATTATTTTCTAAATTTAGACTTTTACTTCGACTATTAGACTTTCATCGCTTATTCTTAAATTCATTATGTTGAATTGCGGAATTTCTTGTCATTATACAACGAAAAAGCGGTTCGACAAAGAAATAAACCGAAAAAGTTAATTCACAAATTTCAAAAAAAGCCTAATGGCGCAATCTTAAAAATTTTTTCCTAGACTTTCACTTTCCGGCTAACTGTTGCTGTACGCGTAATTTTCAGGACGAACAGTTCAAGAGAACAAATTTTTATTGAAACTTAAATTGCAATTTGAGTATCGATTTTTTTTTAGTAGACTATTATTTTCTAAATTTAGACTTTTACTTCGACTATTAGACTTTCATCTTTTATACTTAAATTCATTGTGTTGAATTCAGGAATTTCTTGTGATTATACAACGAAAAAGCGGTTCGACAAAGAAATAAACTGAAAAAGTCAATTCACAAATTTCAAAAAAAGCCTAATAGCACAATCTTAAAAATTTCTTCATAGACTTTCACTTTCCGGCTAACTGTTGTTGTACGTGTAATTTTCAGGACGAACAGTTCAAGAGAACAAATTTTTATTGAAACTTAAATTGCAATTTGAGTACCGATTTTTTTTAGTAGACTATTATTTTCTAAATTTAGACTTGTACTTCGACTATTAGAGTTTCATCTTTTATTCTTAAATTTATTGTGTTGTATTAAGGAATTCTTTGTGATTATACAACGAAAAAGCGCTCCGACAAAGAAATAAACCGAAAAAGTCAATTTACAAATTTCAAAAAAAGCCAAATAGCGCAATCTTAAAAATTTCTTCCTAGACTTTCACTTTCCGGCTAACTGTTGTTGTACGCGTAATTTTCAGGACGAACAGTTCAAGAGAACAAATTTTTATTGAAACTTAAATTGCAATTTGAGTATCGATTTTTTTAAGTAGACTACTATTTTCTAAATTTAGACTTTTACTTCGACTATTAGACTTTCATCTTTTATTCTTAAATTTATTGTGTTGTATTCAGGAATTTTTTGTGATTATACAACGAAAAAGCGGTTCGACAAAAAAATAAACTGAAAAAGTCAATTCACAAATTTCAAAAAAAGCCTAATAGCACAATCTTAAAAATTTCTTCATAGACTTTCACTTTCCGGCTAACTGTTGTTGTACGCGTAGTTTTCAGGACGAACAGTTCAAGAGAACACATTTTTATTGAAACTTAAATTGCAATTTGAGTATCGATTTTTTTTTAGTAGACTATTATTTTCTAAATTTAGACTTTTACTTCGACTATTAGACTTTCATCTTTTATTCTTAAATTTATTGTGTTGTATTCAGGAATTTTTTGTGATTATACAACGAAAAAGCGGTTCGACAAAAAAATAAACTGAAAAAGTCAATTCACAAATTTCAAAAAAAGCCTAATAGCACAATCTTAAAAATTTCTTCATAGACTTTCACTTTCCGGCTAACTGTTGTTGTACGCGTAATTTTCAGGACGAACAGTTCAAGCAACAAGTTTTTATTGAAACTTAAATTGCAATTTGAGTATCGATGTTTTTTTAGTAGACTATTATTTTCTAAGTTTAGACTTTTACTTCGACTATTAGACTTTCATCTTTTATTTTTAAATTTATTGTGTTGAATTCAGGAATTTCTTGTGATTATACAACGAAAAACCGTTTCGACAAAGAAATACACCGAAAAAGTCAATTCACAAATTTCAAAAAAAGCCTAATAGCGCAATCTAAAAAATTTCTTCCTAGACTTTCACTTTCCGGCTAACTGTTGTTGTAGGCGTAATTTTCAGGACGAACAGTTCAAGAGAACAAATTTTTATTGAAACTTAAATTGCAATTTGAGTATCGATTTTTTTAAGTAGACTATTGTTTTCTAAATTTAGACTTTTACTTCGACTATTAGACTTTCATCTTTTATTCTTAAATTCATTGTGTTGAATTGAGGAATTTCTTGTGATTATACAACGAAAAAGCGGTTCGACAAAAAAATAAACTGAAAAAGTCAATTCACAAATTTCAAAAAAAGCCTAATAGCGCAATTTTAAAAATTTCTTCCTAGACTTTCACTTTCCGGCTAACTGTTGTTGTACGCGTCATTTTCAGGACAAAACAGTTCAAGAGAACAAATTTTTATTGAAACTTAAATTGCAATTTGAGTACCGATTTTTTTTAGTAGATTATTATTTTCTAAATTTAGGCTTTTACTTCGACTATTAGACTTTCATCTTTTATTCTTGAATTCATTGAGTTGAATTCAGGGATTCTTTGTGATTACATAACGACGAAGTGGTTCAACAAAAAAATAAACTGAAAAAGTCAATTCAGAAATTTTAAAAAAAGCCTAATAACGCAATCTTAAAAATTTCTTCATAGACTTTCACTTTCCGACTAACTGTTGTTGTACGTGTCTATACCAGGACGAATAATTCAAGAGAACAAGACATAAGTGAAACATAAATTGCAATTTGAGTATCATTTTTAGTGGACCATAATTTTCAAAATTTAGACTTTTACTTCGAACTTGAAAATTTCTTTCATAGACTTCCACTTTCCAGCGGATACTTTTTTCACAATTCTTGTCAAAATGATAACCATGATTTGATTGAAACCTAAATTGAAATTAATTAATCTTCGTATCAGTCTGCTTGTCTCAAAATACCAGAAGGCCAAAGAATAAATTAAAAAAGTTTGTGGACGAATTCCAGAAAAAATGACACTTTAGAATTTTATAAATTCCTTATCTGATTTTTACTGTCCGGTGACACTTCATCGAACTGATTAAGTCAAGAGAACAGGATCTGCCTCAAACTTAATATAAATTGAAATGTGGGCTTCGCTCTAATTGAACCCACTCCAGAGTGCCCCCAAAAATACTAAATCTCCGTCTCTTCACGAAAAGCCCCATTTAATCGTCAAAAAACTGGAACTTTCCGGTCAAAACTTTCCCGATGAATCGCGTCCGCTCGCCGGCAGTAGTAAACACAGTTCGATAAACTATCGGATTAAATTTAGCCGTAAAAACCGCGAATTAATCCCGAAATAGCGGGCGCGTTCCCGTCGATTTTCCCGGGAAATTCGGGAAACATGTTCATGTTCCTGTTCCAGCCCGTCTCTTCGCCTCCTCATTATTATGTCGGAGGCGTCTGCATCAAATCTCTCCGCTTTTGAAAAAGCACATCTCGTTATTACATTGCCTTTATTTGTTCATATTATTCCGTTCGTTTTCGCACCCCAACAACGGACTCGGTGCGGTAGGGGATGATTGGCGGGGGAGGGGCGATAAGGTTGCCTTGGAGACGCGGCGGCGTTTCGGAAAAACCAACAGAAGCGATAGTTGCAGCCGAAATTGAAATGAATCGACGAAAAAACTGCACGTAAACATAAACTGTAACGAACGCCAGAATTAATTCGCTATTTATAAAATGTTTGTTTTGGTCGCGACCGAGTAATCCCGCTTTACGCATTTATTTAAACATTGTTTAGCGAATTTCGCGAAATTTATTAAATCGGAAGAGCGAACGCAAACAAGCAAAGCTCCGACTAACTCCCTTATAAATTTAGCGCTTGATCCAGTTTACGCGCTCTATGCGAAATTATATCATCTTGGGGCGACTTTTACTTACGTGTGGTTCGGGGGCGGTGTTGAGGAAGTTTTCAGACTGCTGGCTATTACGAGGTCAAATAGCCAGACGAGAGAATCGGGGCTTATCTCAGATTGGTGTTGAGTGATGGTTCCGTCATTTCAACGTTGGCAACACTGTGTCGGGCTGAGGATGCCCGCTGATATCGCGATGTCTGGAATTCTTGATCAATGGGTGAGAGATTAAGGTGTTTGTATGAGGAGGTGATTGTCGGCGTGGAGGCGGCGGCAGCCAGTAATCGGGGGCGGGATTTATAGCTTGTGGATGTTAACATGTATCAAACTTCTTGAAGTGGAGGACGGAACAACTCATTAAGGAAAAATTTTATGATCTTGAGATTGCGAAGATCTTAAAAATCAATTAAAATTTTGAGAAATGAAGATGGACTTTTGAGATCTTGCTAACTTCAACATTGAAAAATGAGTCAATAATTTTAGATAACTTGCACACTTGCAATGTTTTCCGAAAAGCAAATTTTAAGATCTTAAAAAAAAAATTTTAAATGACAATCTGTGGATCTTGTAAGGGTTGTAAAGAGAAAAATGTTGAGGTAACCAGCAAGAAGTTCATGTCTAAAAAAGTTCGATTTCTCCGGAAATTTAAGATCAACTGACTGGAAAAATTTAGATCTTAAGAGAAATGGTAATCTTGAGAAAATTTTTCACTTTTGAGAAACCGGTGAATGTCCAGTTTAAAGAAAAGAGTGAAGATCTTGAAAGAAAAACACAGAAAAAATACTTGTCCTGGGATCTTAGTGAACACATTGGCAAAAATGATTATGATCTTAAGGACAAATTCTTATGATCTTGAGACTGGAAAGATCTTAAAAATCAATTAAAATTTTGAGAAATGAAGATGGACTTTTGAGATCTTGCTAACTTTAAAATTGAGAAATGAGTCAATAATTTTAGATAACTTGCACATTTGCAATGTTTTCTGCAAAGCAAATTTTACGATCTTAAAAAAATCTTTAAAAATGACAATTTGTGGATCTTGTATGGGTTTTAAAGAGAAAAACGTTGAGGTAACCAGCAACAAGTTCATGTATAAAAGAGTTCGATTTCTCCGGAAATTTGAGATCAACAGACTGGAAAAATTTAGATCTTCAGAGAAATGGGAATCTTGAGAAAATTTTTCACTTTTGAGAAACCGGTGGATGCCCAGTTTAAAGAAAAGAGTGAAGATCTTGAAAGAAAAACACAGAAAAAATACTTGTCCTGGGATCGTAGTGAACACATTGGCAAAAATGATTACGATCTTAAATACAAATTCCTATGATCTTGAGACTGGAAAGATCTTAAAAATCAATTAAAATTTTGGGAAATGAAGATGGACTTTTGAGATCTTGCTAACTTTAACCTTGAAAAATGAGTCAATAATGTTAGATAATTTGCAATGTTTTCTGCAAAGCAAATTTTACGATCTTAAAAAAATCTTTAAAAATGACAATTTGTGGATCTTGTATGGGTTTTAAAGAGAAAAATGTTGAGGTAACCAGCAACAAGTTCATGTCTAAAAAAGTTCGATTTCTCCGGAAATTTGAGATCAACTGACTGGAAAAGTTTAGATCTTAAGAGAAATGGGAATCTTGAGAAAATTTTTCACTTTTGAGAAACCGGTGGATGTCCAGTTTAAAGAAAAGAGTGAAGATCTTAACAGAAAAACACAGAAGAAATACTTGTCCTGGGATCTTAGTGAACACATGGGCAAACATGATTATGATCTTAAAGACAAATTCTTATGATCTTAAGACTGGAAAGATCTTAAAAATCAATTAAAATTTTGGGAAATGAAGATAGACTTTTGAGATCTTGCTAACTTTAACATTAAAAATGAGTCAATAATTTTAGATAACTTGCACACTTGCAATGTTTTCCGAAAAGCAAATTTTAAGATCTTAAAAAAATCTTTAAAAATGACAATCTGTGGATCTTGTAAGAGTTTTAAAGAGAAAAATGTTGAGGTAACCAGAAACAAGTTCATGTATAAAAGAGTTCGATTTCTCCGGAAATTTGAAATCAACAGACTGGAAAAATTTAGATCTTGAGAGAAATTGGAATCTTGAGAAAATTGTTCACTTTTGCGAAACCGGTGGATGTCGAGTTTAAAGAAAAGAGTGAAGATCTTGAAAGAAAAACACAGAAAAAATACTTGTCCTGGGATCTTAGTGAACACATTGCCAAAAATGATTATGATCTTAAGGACAAATTCTTATGATCTTGAGACTGGAAAGATTTTAAAAATCAATTAAAATTTTGGGAAATGAAGATGGACTTTTGAGATCTCGCTAAATTCAACACTGAAAAATTAGTCAATAATTTTAAATAACTTGCACACTTGCAATGTTTTCCGAAAAACAAATTTTAAGATCTTAAAAAAATCTTTAAAAATGACAATATGTGGATCTTGTGAGGGTTTTAAAGAGAAAAATGTTAGGTAACCAGCAACAAGTTCATGTCTAAAAAAGTTGGATTTCTCCAGAGATTTGAGATCAACTGACTGGAAAAATTTAGATCTTAAGAGAAATGGGAATCTTGAGAATATTTTTCACTTTTGAGAAACCGGTGGATGTCGAGTTTAAAGAAAAGAATGAAGATCTTGAAAGAAAAACACAGAAAAAATACTTGTCCTGGGATCTTAGTGAACACATTGCCAAAAATGATTATGATCTTAAGGACAAATTCTTATGATCTTGAGACTGGAAAGATTTTAAAAATCAATTCAAATTTTGGGAAATAAAGATGGACTTTTGAGATCTTGCTAACTTTAACATTGAAAAATGAATCAATAATTTTAGATAACTTGCACACTTGCAATGTTTTCCGAAAAGCAAATTTTAAGATCTTAAAAAAATCTTTAAAAATGACAATATGTGGATCTTGTAAGGGTTGTAAAGAGAAAAATGTTGAGGTAACCAGCAAGAAGTTCATGTCTAAAAAAGTTCGATTTCTCCGGAAATTTGAAATCAACTGACTGGAAAAATTTAGATCTTAAGAGAAATGGGAATCTTGAGAAAATTTTTCACTTTTGAGAAACCGGTGGATGCCCAGTTTAAAGAAAAGAGTGAAGATCTTGAAAGAAAAACACAGAAAAAATACTTGTCCTGGGATCGTAGTGAACACATTGGCAAAAATGATTACGATCTTAAATACAAATTCCTATGATCTTGAGACTGGAAAGATCTTAAAAATCAATTAAAATTTTGGGAAATGAAGATGGACTTTTGAGATCTTGCTAACTTTAACATTGAAAAATGAGTCAATAATTTTAGATAACTTGCACACTTGCAATATTTTCCGAAAAGCAAATTTTAAGGTATTAAAAAAATCTTTAAAAATGACAATCTGTGGATCTTGTAAGGGGTTTAAAGAGAAAAATGTTGAGGTAACCAGCAGCAAGTTCATGTCTAAAAGAGTTCGATTTCTCCGGAAATTTGAAATCAACAGACTGGAAAAATTTAGATCTTAAGAGAAATTGGAATCTTGAGAAAATTGTTCACTTTTGAGAAACCGGTGGATGTCAAGTTTAAAGAAAAGAGTGAAGATCTTGAAAGAAAAACACAGAAAAAATACTTGTCCTGGGATCTTAGTGAACACATTGGCAAAAATAATTATGATCTTAACAACAAATTCTTATGATCTTGAGACTGGAAAGATCTTAAAAATCAATTAAAATTTTGGGAAATGAAGAAGGACTTTTGAGATCTTGCTAACTTTAACATCGAAAAATGAGTCATTAATTTTAGACAACTTGCACACTTGCAATGTTTTCCGAAAAGCAAATTTTAAGAATTAAAAAAAAAAATTTAAATGACAATCTGTGGATCTTGTAAGGGTTTCAAAGAGAAAAATGTTGAGGTAACCAGCAACAAGTTCATGTCTATAAGAGTTCGATTTCTCCGGAAATTTGAGATCAATAGACTGGAAAAATTTAGATCTTAAGAGAAATGGGAATCTTGAAAAAATTTTTCACTTTTGAGAAACCGGTGGATGTCCAGGTTAAAGAAAAGAGTGAAGATGTTGAAAGAAAAACACAGAAAAAATACTTGTCCTGGGATCTTAGTGAACACATTGCCAAAAATGGACTGGAAAGATTTTAAAAATCAATTAAAATTTTGGGAATTGAAGATGAAAAATCTTAAAAAAATGATAATCTGTGGATCTTGCAAGGGTTGTAAGGAGAAATATGTTGAGATATCCAGCAACAAGTTCATGTCTAAACAGAGTTAGATTTCTCCCGAAAATTTGAGATCAACAGACTGAAAAAAATTTTGATCTTAAGAGAAATGGGAATCTTGCAAAAAAAAATCAGTTTTGAGACACCAGTGGGGGTCGAATTTAAAGAAATAAGATCTTGAATGAAAAACGTAGATCAAATAGTTATCTGAGATCTTTGTGAAGGCATTGAGAAAAAGAAGTAGCCAGTGATTAAAATCTTACGGACAAATTCTTATGATCTGAACATTGAGAAGATCTTAAAAATCAACCACAATTTTAAGAAAACAGATGGACTTTTGAGATCTCGCTAAATTCAACATTGAAAAATATTGAAACTAATTTTAAATAACTTGCACACACTCAACGTTTTCTGAAAAGCATATTTTAAGATCTTAAAAGAAATCTTAAAAAAATGACAATATGTGGATCTTGCAAGGGTTTTAAGGAAAAGAATGTTGAGATATCCAGCAACAAGTTCACGTCTAAACAGAGTTATAGTTCTCCCGAAAATTTGAGATCAACAGACTGAAAAAAATTTAGATCTTAAGAGAAATGGGAATCTTGGGAAAAAAAATCAGTTTTGAGACACCAGTGGAGGTCGAATTTAAAGAAATAAGATCTTGAATGAAAAACATAGATCAAATAATTATCTGATATCTTTGTGAAGACATTGGGAAAAAGACGTAGCCATTGATTAAGATCTTACGGACAAATTCTTATGATCTTATGATTCAGAAAATCTTAACAATCAATCACAATTTTGAGAAACGAGATGAACTTTTGAGATCTTGCTAAATTCAACATTGAAAAATAAGTCAATAATTTCAAATAACTTGCACACATTCAACGTTTTCCGAAAAGCAAATTTTAAGAGCTTAAAAGAAATCTTAAAAAAATGACAATATGTGGATCTTGCAAGGGTTTTAAGGAAAAGAATGTTGAGATATCCAGCAACAAGTTCACGTCTAAACAGAGTTAGATTTCTCCCGAAAATTTGAGATCAACAGACTGAAAAAAATTTAGATTTTAAGAGAAATGGGAATCTTGAAAAAAAAAATCAGTTTTGAGACACCAGTGGGAGTCGAATTTAAAGAAATAAGATCTTGAATGAAAAACGTAGATCAAATAGTTATCTGAGATCTTTGTGAAGACATTGGGAAAAAGACGTAGCCATTGATTAAAATCTTCCGGACAAATTCTTATGATCTTAAGATTGAGAAGATCTTAACAATCAATCACAATTTTGAGAAAAGAGATGGACTTTTGAGATCTTGCTAAATTCAACATTGAAAAATAAGTCAATAATTTTAAATAACTTGCACACATTCAACGTTTTCAGAAAAGCAAATTTTAAGATCTTAAAATAACTCTTAAAAAAATGACAATATGTGGATCTTGCAAGGGTTTTAAGGGAAAGAATGTTGAGATATCCAGCAACAAGTTCACGTCTAAACAGAGTTAGATTTCTTCCGAAAATTTGAGATCAACAGATTGAAAAAAATTTAGATCTTAAGAGAAATGGGAATCTTGGAAAAAAAATTCAGTTTTGAGACACCAGTGGGAGTCGAATTTAAAAAAATAAAATATTGAATAAAAACGTAGATCAAATACTTGTCTGAGATCTTTGTGAAGACATTGGGAAAAGACGTAGCCATTGATTAAAATCTTCCGGACAAATTCTTATGATCTTAAGATTGAGAAGATCTTAAAAATCAATCACAGTTTTGAGAAAAGAGATGGACTTTTGAGATCTTGCTAAATTCAACACTGAAAAATAAGTCAATAATTTTAAATAACTTCAAAGTCTTCCGAAAAGGAAATTTTAAGATCTTAAAAAAATCTTCAAAAAATGACAATCTGTGGATCTTGTAAGGGTTTTAAGGAGAAGAATGTTGAGGTATCCAGCAACAAGTTCATGTCTAAAAAGAGTTAAATTTCGCCAGAAAATGTGAGATCAAGAGGTTGAAAAAAAATTTAGATCTCAAGAGAAATGGGAATCTTGGCAAAATTATTCTCTTTTGAGAAACCGGTGGAGGTCGAGATTAAAAAAAAAGAGTGAAGATCTTGAATGAAAAACACAGAAAAAATACTTATCTGGGACCTTTGTGAACACATTGGCAAAAAGACGTAGCAAATGATTAAGATCTTAAGGACAAATTCTTATGATCTTGAGACAGGGAAGATCTTAAAAATCAATTAAAATTTCGAGAAATGAAGTTGGACTTTTGAGATCTTGCTACATCCAACACTGAAAAATGTGTCAATAATTTTAAATAAGTTCAAGGTCTTCCGAAAAGGAAATTTTAAGATCTTAAAAAAAATCTTCAAAAAATGAAAATCTGTGGATCTTGCAAGGGTTTTCAGGTGAAGAATGCTGAGATATCCAGCAACAAGTTCATATCTAAAAAGAGTTAGATTTCTCCGGAAAATTAGAGATCAATAGATTGAAAATAATTTAGATCTTAGAAGAAATGGGAATCTTGGGAAAATTTTTCACTTATGAAAACCGGTGGAGGTCAAGTTTAGAGAACAAAGTGAAGATCTTGAATGAAAAACACGGGAAAAATACTTATCTGAAATCTTTCTGAAAACATTGGCAAAAACACGTAGCAAATGATTAAGTAGATGAAATGATTTAATGAACGCATATTTTCCATGACCTGACTTGACATGACCTGACTTGTCGTGACCTGACATGACCAGACTTGACATGACCTAACTTGGCATGACCTGACTTGACATGACCTGACTTAAAATTGTCTAATCGTCAATTATCCTATAAAAATGTCAAACGTTCGATCGCAAAACTCCGCCGCGCCAACCAACTCCATCCAACTCCGCAATAAATTTTCCTCCTCATAACTTTTCCCATTTGAAAAATGTCAAATGTCAAGAACACTCCATCCCGCTTCTGGCCCGGCGCTCCGGCAAAAAGCGCCACAATCCGCTCAAAGAAAGCGCGTTTGAAGAGCGTCCAAAAATAAACCACCACGAGCGATTTAGCCCGGCTTCATAAACGTTCCGGGCAGAGCACACATCGCTTAGCTTAAAAGTGAATCACCACTCCCAGCCCGGCATTTACCGGCATCGGGGAAACAATCACGCGCCCATCCCGAGAAAACCCACGATGGTTTTGACAGCGCGTCTCGAAAATCGGATTCCTACCCGATGGCCGAGTGCCCAGCGCTCGTGACGCAAACAATAGTATTTTAAGAAATCGCGGGTTTCTTTGTAACCGTGTCGAAACTAATTGCTGGTAAACTTGAAATGGGAAAGTTTCGGTAAACCATAACCTATCTAATTTGACAAGGGTTGGATTTGTGACAGCGCCGAGTAACGAGGTTTCGATGGATCGCCGATAACGACGTAATTTTTCTTCGATTTGGATGGGCTATTTATAGGTGTGTTTATTCGGCTGCTAAATATAGAGCGAGGTATTGAATTTTCAAACAAAAACTTAATTGCATGTCCATTGTGGACGGAGCTGAAATTAGTTAATTGGGTTGGTCGGTGCGAGCAGGACGGAGCGATCTTTGACGCAAGGACGCCGATTTTTGGGTTTTGGTCGGGGAGTATTTTTAGAGGGAGCGGGGGCAACGAACTTGCTTAGATGTGGAGCGGATTTGATGCGAGATGAGGCGATAATTGGAAAAAGTGTGTTATCGCTTAAGCTACTTTGTTTGAGTTAAGTCGGAACTCGATGGGTAAAAGGCGATTATCGTGCGGATTCTTGCTCGACCTTCAGCGCCTTGTTGTCGACACGTACGCAATTCAACCGAATGAAAAATCTATAATCGGCAAAAAATAATTGTCACTATTAATGGAAGATTATCGCACTAAAAAAAATTTTCTGTGAAATGATTGTCCGAAAGAACACAAATTACAAAATTAAAACGAGCTTATCACACATCACAGGTAAAAATGCGATTATCCGACAATGAAAATGACTGTCGAAATTTTTGTTAGTAAAATACATTATTAATACAAACCAGGGGTATCACCACATTTTTTTAAAAATTACTAACAAAATAAATTAATCTAAAACGATTAGTATTCTAAAGACTCTGAAAAACTTAAATTATCATCCAATAAAATACCTCAACTACGAGGTAAAACATAAATTATCACGAACTACACATTGATAATAATTCACGTGTTTGTGAAATTTATTAATAAAAGTTCAAGTTATTTCGATCGCTCCTGATGTTGCTTCCACTATATTTTAAGGAACGAATTATCACCAATCTCAGGTGGAAATCCTTGAAGATTATCGATTGACAGGTCGCTGTTTGATCAACAGAACTGAATTTAATATTTTAGGACGTTTAGGAAGTAAATAAAACTTAAGTTATCATTTCATTTCCTGTATTATCCCAATAATAAAATCATTATCACCAGATGAAACCTTCACTCGTCTCAAATAGTATGAAACACTCCAAAGCGATTATCACTAATTGTCAGTGCTTGTCAATAAATGGAATAAGTTTTAAAAAATATTCCTGAAACAAATAAAATTTTCCCGACCTTGTTTCAACACTTCATCATAACTTAATTATAAAAATAAAATGACCAAATATTCCAAAAACTGAGCTCACCACATAGAAGTAACCGTCCGACAAGTGAAACAATTAAAAAACTGAAACTTATCACCGAATAAAATTAAATTATCGCGATGATAAATCATTCACTTCTTTATTATTTTTGTTTTAAGTACTAATTATCGCCAATTTTAGGTGGAAATCTCTGAAAATTTTCAACAGAAAACTGAATTCCATAATTTAGAACTTTTAGAAAGTCAATAAAATTTAAATTATCATTTCGTATGTTACATTTTCGCAATAATAAATTCATTGTCATTAGATGCGACCTTCACTCTTCTCAAACAGTATGAAAATCTAAAATGCGAATATCATAAAATAATGACTAATTATTTCCAACATACTGTAAATAAATGGCACTAATTTTAGAAAATATTTCTTAAATAAATAAAATTCTCACCCAATAAGGTTAAAGTTATCACGAGGGTAAATGAATCGATTATTTTTTATTCCATCTTCGTTTGTCTAAAACTCCACGATGTGATCAACTACGGGATAAAACATAAATTATCACCAACTTCACGTTGATAATCCATGTGTTTGCAAAAAATCACTAATAAAACTAAAATAACGCTTAGTGGATCCTTTTTGATCATTATTTCATCGTGTTTTAAAGTACGAATTATCGCCAATTTCAGGTAGAAATCCTGGAAATTATTGATAGGCAGATCACTGATTTATCAACAGAAAACTGAATTCCGTAATTTAGAACATTTAGAAAGTAAATAAAACTTAAATTATCGCTATATATGTTACAATTTTCGCTACAATAAATTCATCATCACTAGATGAGACCTTGACTCTTCCCAAATATGCAGTACGAAATTCTAAAATGCGATTAACATAAAATAATGACTAATTATTTTCAACTGTAAATAAAAATATTTCTTAAATAAATAAAACTCTCACCCAATAAAGTTAAGTTATCGCAAGAGTAAATGAATCGATTATTTTTTATTCCATCTTCGCTTGTCTAAAACTCCACGATGTGATCAACTACGAGATAAGTCATAAATTATCACCAACTATACGTTGATAATTCATGTGTTTACAAAAAATCTCTAATAAAACTAAAATTCACGTTGTGTGGATCCTTTTTGATCCTGATTTCATCATATTTTAAAGTATGAATTATCGCCAATTTCAGGTAGAAATCCTGGAAATTATCAATAGGCAGATCACTGATTTATCAACAGAAAACTGAATTCCGTAATTTAGAACATTTAGGAAGTAAATAAAACTTAAATTATCGCTATATATGTTACAATTTTCGCTATAATCAATTCACCATCACTAGATGAGACCTTGACTCTTCCCAAAGATGTAGTACGAAATTCTAAAATGTGATTATCATAAAATAATGACTAAATATTTCCAACTGTAAATAAAAATATTTCTTAAATAAATAAAATTCTCACCCAATAATGTTAAGTTATCGCAAGAGTAAATGAATCGATTATTTTTTATTCCATCTTCGCTTGTCTAAAACTCCACGATGTGATCAACTACGGGATAAGAAATAAATTATCACCAACTACACGTTGATAATTCATGTGTTTGCAAAAATCACTAATAAAACTAAAATTCACATCGTGTGGATCCTTTTTGATTTTGATTTCATTGTATTTTAAGGTACGAATTATCGCCAATTTCTGGTAGAAATCCTGAACATTATCGATAGGTAGATCATTTATTTATCAACAGAAAACTGAATTCCGTAATTTAGAACATTTAGGAAGTAAACAAAACTTAAATTATCGCTATATATGTTACAATTTTCGCTATAATAAATTCACCATCACTAGATGATGAGACCTTGACTCTTCCCAAAGATGTAGTACGAAATTCTAAAATGTGATTATCATAAAATAATGACTAATCATTTCCAACTGTAAATAAAAATATTTCTTAAATAAATAAAATTCTCACCCAATAATGTTAAGTTATCGCAAGAGTAAATGAATCGATTATTTTTTATTCCATCTTCGCTTGTCTAAAACTCACGATGTGATCAACTATGAGATAAGACATAAATTATCACCAATTACACGTTGATAATTCATGTGTTTGCAAAAATCACTAACAAAACTAAAATTCAGATCGTGTGGATCCTTTTTGATTTTGATTTCATTGTATTTAAAAGTACGAATTATCGCCAATTTCAGGTAGAAATCCTGAAAATTATCAATAGGCAGATCACTGATTTATCAACAGAAATCTGAATTCCGTGATTTAGAATATTTAGGGAGTAAATAAAACTTAAATTATCGCTTCTTCTGCTACAATTTTCGCTACAATAAATTCATTGACTCTTCCCAAATACATATGTAGTACGAAATTCTAAAATGTGATTGTCATAAAATAATGACTAATTATTTCCGGCTGTAAATAAATGGCACTAAATGAGAAAAAATTGTCTTATCAATGTGGGAAAAGATAAAATGAAATTATCAACCAGTACAATTTTTTCCTTTCTCCGCTTGTCTAAAACGTCACGATGTGACTACAGGATAAAACATAAATTTTCACTAACTACACATCGATAATTTCATCGTTTTCTACGCTACAAACACACTCTTCAGAATTTGTATCAACAATAGAAGAATACCACGAAAAATTAAAATTATCAGCCAATAAAACTAAATTATCTGAACGATAAGTCTATAATTATTTCGCAATAAAAAAGCCATTATAACCAATAAAACCGCGCTTATCTCCAACATCTTGTACGGGACAAGTAAACAACCACCAAACTCCCCTTTCTTTAACCAACCACGTGCCTCACACTCACCCCCACCCCTATTATCGCTTATCCTCCGATTTTCGCCGCCCCATCTCCCATTATCGCCCCGATTCATCTCCAACAGACCCAACCTTCCCGCGTCGCGCCCATCTGTTCATTTCCACCAAAACTGCATCAAATAAATATCCGCAGTTCCCTCGTAACTCTTCCCAACTCGAGATCGATCGCACCTCGCCCCCAGACTTGATGAGATTCTGTAGCGTTCGGCTCGGAACGAACCAACCAACGAAAATTGTTTTAATGTTGTTGATTCTGTGTGTGGAAATGAGGCCGCGCGTAGTATTTTTAGACGAGTCTCTTGCATGTGTTGTTTGCGCTTTATGAATACTCGGAGTTAATCTGTCAAACAGCCCGAGCTAAAAAGAACAAGACCGCTCTCGGATACTGGTTCTGCATAATCGCTCTCAAAGGTCAAGAACGCGCCTGCTGGATTTCGATGCAAGGATATGCACTGGGTGCAGAGGGCGGGGCTTAGTGACGTTTCGACTGTCAAGAGAGAAAATATGGCGCTGGTGGGGATTTGACATTTTTTGGTTATGTTTTGACTTTTGACAACTTTTGGTTCCGAATTACATTTGACGACGCTTTAACGTCAGGGGTTTTTGTTTTACGTTTGACAATTTTGACATTTTAGAAAAATGTCAAATGACAATAAAAATTATTTGCGGCGTTGTTTTGGCGTGTTCCGGAAGCCGCCCCCGCCGCCGCCCGGCGCACGCGCGCCGCTGCCCCGTCCCGGTAATGTTTACCTTGACAACGCGCTCTACGCCGCCGCCACCTCTGCTCTGCTGCATTCGGAGGTCACCGCCCGGTTCCAATTTAGAACGGATCGCTCGCATCCAAGTAGGCACAGTTAAGTCGCGTTCACAGGTGTTTTTGCTTCTTTTGTTTTGTTGTTGACGTTCCGCCGCACGCTGTTGCGTCGCCGGCCGACGCGCAGGCCGAGGCGGCGGCGAGCCGCGATTTCTGGAGGTCGGCGCGTGATGGATCCGCGGCCCGTAATCGGTCCATTGTCCTTTCTTGTTGTTTCGCGTTTACGATTCGTCGGTGCGGCCTTGGGCGGCCGGCGCGACGTGAATATTCAAATTGTGCATTTAATAATAACAATTAGTGCGGAGTTTGTTTATTTCTGGTGAGGTTTATCGCCGCGTTCAATGGATGCTTGGTTTATTTGTTTTTATTTTTGTTCGCTATCGAACGCTCAATGCCAAACGTAGGTAGATAAAATCTTACGCTGATCAAATGCCATTGAACTTTATGTTGAACAAGGCGAGCCAAAAAAACGTATTTTGGGAAGCGGGTGTGGACGAAATGACGCGACGGTGCGAATTTGACATTTGAGAAAGTTTTTTATCTGTGGGTAGATTTGACATTTTTTGGAAAAAACACGATTTCACATTCTTGACGCGAAAATCAAAACTAAATTATTTATCTGATAACTAATTTTTAAACCAGTTTTTCTAGTTTGACTTCTGACAATTTTTATAAATACTTTGACATTTTTTTCTTTATTAATTAAGAGTAACTTTTCCAGCAAAGCGGGAACTATAGGTCACTGTAATACGTAATTATGTTTTGTAATTATAGTCAATAATTAATAGATATACATAATTTAATATCCTTCAACACGCAACATTTCATTTTTTTTCTTTGACAATTTTTATTTTCGTATGATTTTTTCAAAAATTATTAATTTTTTCCGACACGTTGAATGCATCGACTATTTAGAAAAGAATTTGAAATTTTACCATCAAACATATCATTGGCGTCTGAATATTCTAATATTTGACGATTTCCAACAATACATTTGACAATTTTTGGAAAAATGCTCGTTTTGATAATCTATGGATTATTTATGACGAACATAACGGTCAGTTTACACATACTTAACAATCTTTTCTTAGGATCCAAAAAGCATCAATACAATCGTTATTTCAGTGTGACATTTGACAATTTGTATTTTCATTTGACATTTTTTGAGAAGTGACAGGCAGATTGGCTACCGTTAATGCATTTTAATTGATCTCTTTCAACATATGTAAATCAATTCAATTTTTGTTTCTTTACAACATTTGACAATTTTTATTTTCATTTGACATTTTTTCAAAAGCGACTACGTGTTTCTCGATAAGACTGAAGCATGAATTATTCAGCAGAGTTTGGAATTTTACTATTATAAGCATAGTGGTGTCTGGATGTTTCACGATTTCTAGTAAATATTCTCGACAATTTTTGGAACAAGGTACGTTTTGACAATCAATGCAGTATTTATAACAAACATGACAGTCAAATTGACAATATTTAACACACTTTATTTAATGCTCTCCAACACGCAACATTTCAATTTTTGTATATCTATGACATTTAACAATTTTTATTTTGATTTGACTTTTCTAAAAACCGATTACGTTTTTTTCGGACATGACTGAAACCTGAATTATTTAGCAAACAATTTGAAATTTTACAATGATTATAATCATACTTGTGTTTCAGATATTCCACGAATTCCAACGAACATACTTGACAATTTTTGGAACACGGCATGTTTTGACAATCTAAGACTTATTTCAAATAAACACGATTGGCAAACATTTTAATTAATCTCTTTCACCATATAACATTTCAATTTTTGTTTCTCTACGACATTTGACAATTTTTATTTTCATTTGACATTTTTTGAGAAGCGACAACGTGTTTCTTGATAAGTCTAAAGCATGAATTCTTCAGCAAAGTTTGGAATTTTACTATTATAACCATACTGGTGTCTGGATATTTCACGATTTCTAGTAGACATTCTTGACAAGTTTTGGAAAAAAGTACGTTTTGACATTCAATACAATAATTACAACAAACATGACAATCAAATCGACAGTAATTTACAGACTTTATTTAATGCACTTCTTGACGCAACATTCTAATTTTTGTATATCTATAACATTTGACAATTTTTATTTCGATTTGACTTTTCTAAAAACCGATTACGGTTTTTCCGACATGACTTAAGCCTGAATTATTTAGCAAACAATTTGAAATTTTACAATAATTATAATCATACTTGTGTTTCAGATATTCCACGAATTCCAACGTACATACTTGACAATTTTTGGAACACAGCATGTTTTGACAATCTAAGACTTATTTAAAATAAACACGATTGGCAAACATTTTATTTAATCTCTTTCACCATATAACATTTCAATTTTTGTTTCTCTATGACATTTGACAATTTTTATTTTCATTTGACATTTTTTGACAAGCGACAACGTGTTTCTTGATAAGCCTAAAGCATGAATTCTTCAGCAGAGTTTGGAATTTTACTATTATAATCATACTGATGTCTGGATATTTCACGATTTCTAGTAGACATTCTTGACAAGTTTTGGAAAAAAACAAAACAATACAATAATTACAACAAACATTACACTCAAATTGACAGTAATTTACAGACTTTATTTAATACCCTTCTTCACGCAACATTCTAATTTTTGTATATCTATGACATTTGACAATTTTTATTTCGATTTGACTTTTCTAAAAACCGATTACGGTTTTTCCGACATGACTTAAGCCTGAATTATTTAGCAAACAATTTTAAATTTTACAACAATTATAAACATACTCGTGTTTCAGATATTCCACGAATTCCAACGAACATACTTGACAATTTCTGGAACACAGCATGTTTTGACAATCTAAGACTTATTTAAAATAAACACGATTGGCAAACATTTTATTTAATCTCTTTCACTATATAACATTTCAATTTTTGTTTCTCTACGACATTTGACAATTTTTTTTTCATTTGACATTTTTTGAGAAGCGACAACGTGTTTCTTGATAAGTCTAAAGCATGAATTCTTCAGCAGAGTTTGGAATTTTACTATTATAATCATACTGGTGTCTGGATATTTCACGATTTCTAGTAGACATTCTTGACAAGTTTTGGAAAAAGGCACGTTTTGACATTCAATACAATAATTACAACAAACATGACACTCAAATTGACAGTAATTTACAACCTTTCTTTAATTCCCTTCTTCACGCAACATTCTTATTTTTGTATATCTATGACATTTGACAATTTTTATTTTGATTTGACTATTCTAAAAACCGATTACGGTTTTTCCGATATGACTTAAGCCTGAATTATTTAGCAAACAATTTTAAATTTTACAACAATTATAATCATACTCGTGTTTCAGATATTCCACGAATTCCAACGAACATACTTGACAATTTCTGGAACACAGTATGTTTTGACAATCTAAGACTTATTTAAAATAAACACGATTGGCAAACAATTTATTTAATCTCTTTCACCAGATAACATTTCAATTTTTGTTTCTCTACATTTGACAATTTTTATTTTCATTTGACATTTTTTGAGAAGCGACAACGTGTTTCTTGATAAGTCTAAAGCATGAATTCTTCAGCAAAGTTTGGAATTTTACTATTATAATCATACTGGTGTCTGGATATTTCACGATTTCTAGTAGACATTCTGGACAAGTTTTGGAAAAAAGTACGTTTTGACATTCAATACAATAATTACAACAAACATGACACTCAAATTGACAGTAATGTACAGACTTTATTTAATGCCCTTCTTCACGCAACATTCCAATTTTTGTATATCTATGACATTTGACAATTTTTATTTTGATTTGACTTTTCTAAAATCCGATTACGTTTTTTCCCGACATGACTGAAACCTGAATTATTTAGCAAACAATTTGAAATTTTACAATAATTATAATCATACTCGTGTTTCAGATATTCCACGAATTCCAACGAACATACTTGACAATTTTTGGAACACAGCATGTTTTGACAATCTAAGACTTATTTAAAATAAACACGATTGGCAAACATTTTATTTAATCTCTTTTACCATATAACATTTCAATTTTTGTTTCTCTACGACATTTGACAATTTTTATTTTCATTTGACATTTTTTGAGAAGCGACAACGTGTTTCTTGATAAGTCTAAAGCATGAATTCTTCAGCAAAGTTTGGAATTTTACTATTATAACCATACTGGTGTCTGGATATTTCACGATTTCTAGTAGACATTCTTGACAAGTTTTGGAAAAAAGTACGTTTTGACATTCAATACAATAATTACAACAAACATGACAATCAAATTGACAGTAATTTACAGACTTTATTTAATGCACTTCTTGACGCAACATTCTAATTTTTGTATATCTATAACATTTGACAATTTTTATTTCGATTTGACTTTTCTAAAAACCGATTACGGTTTTTCCGACATGACTTAAGCCTGAATTATTTAGCAAACAATTTGAAATTTTACAATAATTATAATCATACTTGTGTTTCAGATATTCCACGAATTCCAACGTACATACTTGACAATTTTTGGAACACAGCATGTTTTGACAATCTAAGACTTATTTAAAATAAACACGACAGGCAGATTGGCAAACATTTTATTTAATCTCTTTCAACATATACTATTTCAATTTCAATTCTTCAGCAGAGTTTGGGATTTTAGTATTATTAGTCATACTAGTGTCTGGATATTTCACGATTTCTAGTAAACATTCTTGACAAGTTTTGGAAAAAGGCACGTTTTGACATTCAATGCAATAATTACAACAAACATGACAGTCAAATTGACAATAATTTACAGACTTTATTTAATGCCCTCCAATACGCAACATTCCAATATTTGTATATCTATGACATTTGACAATTTTTATTTTCATTTGTCATTTTTTGAGAACCGACTACATATTTATCGATAAAACTGAAGCATCAATTAATTTATGTTTGAAATTTAACTGGTGTCTGGATATTTCACGATTTCCAATAAACATATGTGACAATTTTTGGAAAAAGGCATATTTTGACAATGTATGGAATATGTAGAACAAACATGAGGGTCAAATTCGGAGTAATTAACAGACTTTATATTTCATCTCCAACACACAACATTTCGATTTTTGTTTTTGTATGACATTTGACAATTTTTATTTTCATTTGACTCTTCTAATAAACGATTACGTTTGTTCCGACAAAACTGAAACACATCAATTGTTTAGTAAGGAATTTGAAATTTTACAATCTTAAACATACCGATATCTTAGATTTTTCATGATTTCTAAACATATTTGGCAATTTTTGGAACAAGGCACGCTTTGACATTCCAAGAATTTGTCTCAACAAACAACACGGGCAAATCGGCAATCGTTAGTCGGTTTTATTTAATCTCTTTCAACATGTGCGATTTCAATTTTTGTTTCTCTGCGACATTTGACAATTTTTATTTTGATTTGACTTTTTTTGACAACAGACTACAAATTTCTCGATGAAGCTGATGCATGAATTTTTCAACAATGTGTTTGAAACTTTACAATAATAATATCCACACAGGTGTTTGGATATTTCACCATCTCCAATAAACATATTTGACAATTTTTGGAAAAAGGCATATTTTGACAATGTATGGAACATGTACAACAAAAATGAGGGTCAAATTCGGAGTAATTAACAGACTTTATATTTAATCTCCAACACACACCATTTCGATTTTTGTTTTTGTATGACATTTGACAATTTTTATTTTCATTTGACTCTTCTAATAAACGATTAGGTTTGTTCCGACAAAACTGAAACATGAATTGTTTAGTAAGGAATTTGAAATTTTACAATCTGCAACATACCGATACCTTAGATATTTCACGATTTCTAAACATATTTGACAATTTTTGGAACAAGACACGTTTTGACAATCCAACAATTATTCTCAACAAACAACACAGGCAAATCGGCAATCGTTAGTCGGTTTTATTTAATCTCTTTCAACATGTACGATTTCAATTTTTGTTTCTCTGCGACATTTGACAATTTTTATTTTGATTTGACATTTTTTGATAACAGACTACAAATTTCTCGATGAAGCTGATACATTAATTTTTCAACAAAGTGTTTGAAATTTAATAATAATAACCACACCGGTTTCTGGATATTTCACGATTTCCAATAAACATATTTGACGATTTTTGGAAAAAGGCAAATTTTGACAATGTATGGAATATGTACAACAAACATGAGGGTCAAATTCGGAGCAATTAACAGACTTTATATTTAATCTCCAACACACACCATTTCGATTTTTGTTTTTGTATGACATTTGACAATTTGACTCTTCTAATAAACGATTACGTTTGTTCCGACAAAACTGAAACACATCAATTGTTTAGTAAGGAATTTGAGATTTTACAATCTTAAACATACCGATATCTTGGATATTTCATAATTTCCAAACATTTTGACAATTTTTGGAACAAGGCACGTTTTGACAATCCAAGAATTTGTCTCAACAAACAACACAGGCAAATCGGCAATCGTTACTCGGTTTTATTTAAACTCTTTCAACATGTACGATTTCAATTTTTGTTTCTCTGCGACATTGACAATTTTTATATTGATCTGACATTTTTTGACATTGGACTACAAATTTCTCGATAAAGCTGATGCATGAATTCTTCAACAATGTGTTTGAAATTTTAGAATTATAACCACACCGGTGTCTGGATATTTCACGATTTCCAACAAACATATTTGACAATTTTTGGAACAACGCACGTTTTGACAATCAATGGAATATTTACAATAAACATGATGTTCAAATTGACAATAATTAACACAGGTTGTTTTTAGCAATCACAGATTTCATATTTAATCTCTTCCATAGAATAGTTCAGTTTTTGTAGCCATATGATTTGACAATTTTTGGATTTCTCAAACCACGCACGCATGGATGCATTCTGCCGTCAAAAAGTGCCAACCTTGACAATTTTCCGGTTGTCCCACCTTTCGCCCGCCCCTTGATAAAGATTTGGCAAACACCGGAAGACATCTGTTTCGTATCCGTAGCGACTCCTTATCGTCCATCTCTCGACAATTTAATACTCGTCTAGACACTTACTTTCCATTAGACATCCCGTCCCAACAAAAACCGCGTCGACAAAATATCGACTCGGCCGATTACTTAAGAATCACATTATGCAAATTGCCGCCTTATCAAAGTTTTACATCAAACCATTAAAAAGTTTAAATTGAAAAACATGCGCTTTGCTTTGAACGACTCACCTTTAAAAAACTGGGCCGAAGTGATTAAGGTCCGATAGTTGATAGTCCATTCAATCCTGGAAGAAAAGAAAAATTACAAACCGGACGAAATTGGGGTATTTTTGCGTACGAGATTGCGAGCTTTGAAACAATTTAATTGGGTGAATAATTTAAGACGGGATTGATTGGTCGAAAAAAGAGAGAGAGTAAATATCGGGTAATTCGTAAAATGGCGGTGCGAGGTTTCACAATTAATTTTTCATGTAGCACGGATCGTTGGAAAGTTATGTTTTGATCGTGGCTTAGCTGAAATTGTTAACGACTGTTTAAACTATTAAATCGCACTCGTAAAGCACGCCATTATTGTGTTCTCACAGATCTTGCTCGAACCTCGAATACGAAACTACTTTTACGCAAATAACGAGGCTTTTTTAAATGCAGGAAAGCACACAAGAGAACCTGGCGAGTTTAAGGAAATAAAATTACCCCCATAAAGCAAAAATTCCACATCCTTATAGCACTCTTTTCATCCCCTACATTATTCACAACAATCCCATAAACGAGCCAAAACATAATCACGAATAATTCGAAAAGAACAAACGCCATCCAATAAGTGCCCCAATCCCCAATTAATAACTCCCGAATTCGTCGTCGCTTCCGCTAATAACAATAAAAAATTCCCCGAACCCTCAACAACAGTTGGAGAAGTTTCAAAAGAAACTCTGTCGTTATTTTTCCTCCAACTTTTATTTCCAACTCGGACAACTTTGTTTGGATTCGCCCCCGAACATGTCGGTTTTTAATAGTTTAATTATCGTTTATTAATGTATTCCCGGTGTTCCGAAGACGCCCGACCGTCTGCCAAAAACGGTTTATTTATAAAGCGATTCCTCCTCGGCGAAAATTCCTGAATTCCTACGGGATGAGGCGAGTGTTTTATTAATACGGGCGTTTTTGAATAATTACTGAACGTTCAGGAGCGAATAAAATGAATTATTTACGGACTTTGCAGTTATTATGTTCGAAGCGGCGAATGGCGTTTTGGAATAGAGTGCAGAGGTTTTATTTGTTGTGGGAACAATGAAATAATTGACGCGGTTTTAATTGTTGCCGTTTCGGAGAGTGAAAAATGGGTTTATTTTTAAATGGGAGAGTGATAGGCGAAGAGCGGTTTAATGAGATACTGAAGGGGGTGATGACATAAAGGCCGAAACTTCGAAAGCGCAATCTTACGATTACCGTACGTAATAGTTGGTTTTCATGTACTATATTTATTGATAAATTCAACTACAAAGTATAGGTCGTTATAACGATAATTCCGATTTTATTTTTAACGATAAGAAAATCGTCATCAAAATATGGACTTATTTACTTATTTTCGTCATCGCGAAATTTTTCTGTAATTTTTCGTTATTGCAAATTAACGATAATTCTGTTTTCCTAGTTTTCAAATGTTTGTGTCATTTATGACTAACATAAATGAATTAACGATAATTACGACAATTATTCTTAATTTTTCAGAAATCAAAACTATCGTTGAAATTGCATTCTTTATTAGACATCATCAATCATTCTAAATGTCCCACTTTCCTTAACACCAAATATTTTCGCAATTTTTCTTATATTATCTTCTTTATCTTTGATTTTAAAACCGTCATTGTTGAATTGGTATTATTTCCAAAACTTCATTGTTTTAATTATGGGCTCTTATAGACATCTGTTACTAACGATAATTGTGTTATGCGATTAGCGATAATTAATTATTAATCATCAATGTTAATCCCGCTCATCACTTTAAAACGTCGTCTTGATCAGTTTTAAAATTCTTATTTTCCTAATTGTGAAACGTATGTCTCGTTTATGAATAACGTAAATTAACGATAATTACGATAATTATTTTAAATTGTTCACAAAATAACATTATCGTTGAAATTGCATACTTTATTAGACATTACTGCTTTAATTACGCGCACTCTACACTCACCTATTGCTGCTAATGATAACTGTATTACGAGATTAACGAGAAGAAAATTATCACCGGCAAATCTGGACGGAAATTATCATTTTAAGATACGTTCGTTTTTTGATCAATTCTAAATTTCCTACTTTCCTTAACACCAAATGTTTTGGCAATTTTTCGTTACTGCAGACCAACGATAATTTTGATTTTATTTTAAAATTTTCGATGTTAAAACAGTCATTGCTGAATCTGTATTTTTTCCAAAACTTCGTTGCTTTAATTATGGACCCTCATAGACATCTGTTATTGACGATAACTGTGTTATGCGATTAACGATAATTAATTATTAATCATCAATGTGAATCCTGTTCATCACTTTAGAAAGTCGACTTGATTACTTTAAAAATTCTTACTTTCCTAATTGTGTTCATCATTAGCCTAAAGTAACGATAATTTCGATAATTATTTTCAATTGCTCACAAATAAAAATTGTTATCGTTGAAATCCCATTCTTTATATGACTTCGCTGCTTTAATTATGCGCACTCTACACTCATCTATTTCTATTAATTATAACTGGTATGATGACATTAACGATAAAAAAAATTATCACCGGCAAATCAGGGTTGAACTTATGACTTTAACAAATATTCGTCCTTAATCAATCCTAAATTTTTCACTTTCCTTAACACCAAATGTTTCTAAAATTATTCGTTATTGCAGCTAACGATAATCCTGATTTTATTTTCAAATATTTGATATCAAAATCGCTGTCGTATTTTTTCCAAAACTTCGTCGTTCTAATCATGCACTATATAGACATCTGTTATTGACGATAATTGCGTTATGCGATTAACGATAATTAGTCATCAATGTGAATCGCGCTTATCACTTTAATATATCGCGTTAATCAGTTTTGAAACTCTTAATTTCCTAATTGTGAAACTTTTTCTTGGTTTTTCATTAACGTAAATTAACGATAATTGCGATAATTATTCTCAATTGTTCACACAGTTTTGAAACTCTTAATTTCCTAACTGTGAAACTTTTTCTTGATTTTTCATTAACGTAAATTAACGATAATTGCGATAATTATTTTCAATTGTTCACTAATCAAAATTATTATCGTTTAAATCGCATTCTTTATAAGACTTGGCTGCTTTAATTATGCTCACTCTACACTCATCTATTTCTATTAATTATAACTGGTATGATGTCATTAACGATAAAAAAAATTATCACCGGCAAATCAGGATTGAACTTATGACTTTAACAAATATTCGTCCTTAATCAATCTTAAATTTTTCACTTTCCTTAACACCAAATGTTTCTAAAATTATTCGTTATTGCAGCTAACGATAATCCTGATTTTATTTTCAAATATTTGATATCAAAATCGCTGTCGTATTTTTTCCAAAACTTCGTCGTTCTAATCATGCACTATATAGACATCTGTTACTGACGATAATTGCGTTATGCGATTAACGATAACTAGTCATTAATGTGAATCGCGCTTGTCACTTTAATATATCGCGTTAATCAGTTTTGAAACTCTTTATTTCCTAATTGTGAAACTTTTTCTTGGTTTTTCATTAAGCTAAATTAACGATAATTGCGATAATTATTCTCAATTGTTCACAAATCAAAATTATTATCGTTGAAATCGCATTCTTTATAAGACTTTGCTGTTTTAATTATGCGCATTCTACTCTCATCTATTTCTATTAATTATAACTGGTATGTTGACATTAACGATAAAAAAAATTATCACCGGCAAATCAGGGTTGAACTTATGACTTTAACAAATATTCGTCCTTAATCAATCCTAAATTTTTCACTTTCCTTAACACAAAATGTTTCTAAAATTATTCGTTATTGCAGCTAACGATAATCCTGATTTTATTTTCAAATGTTTGATATCAAAATCGGTGTCGTATTTTTTCCAAAACTTCGTCGTTCTAATCATGCACTATATAGACATCTGTTATTGACGATAATTGCGTTATGCGATTAACACGATAATTAGTCATCAATGTGAATCGCGCTTGTCACTTTAATATATCGCGTTAATCAGTTTTGAAGCTCTTAATTTCCTAATTGTGAAACTTTTTCTTGGTTTTTCATTAACGTAAATTAACGATAATTGCGATAATTATTTTCAATTGTTCACAAATCAAAATTATTATCGTTGAAATCGCATTCTTTATAAGACTTTGCTGCTTTAATTATGCGCATTCTACTCTCATCTATTTCTATTAATTATAACTGGTATGTTGACATTAACGATAAAAAAATTATCACCGGCAAATCAGGGTTGAACTTATGACTTTAACAAATATTCGTCCTTAATCAATCCTAAATTTCTCACTTTCCTTAACACCAAATGTTTCTAAAATTATTCGTTATTGCAGCCAACGATAATCCTGATTTTATTTTCAAATATTTGATATCAAAATCGCTGTCGTATTTTTTCCAAAACTTCGTCGTTCTAATCATGCACTATATATACATCTGTTATTGACGATAATTGCGTTATGCGATTAACGATAATTAGTCATCAATGTGAATCGCGCTTATCACTTTAATATATCGCGTTAATCAGTTTTGAAACTCTTAATTTCCTAATTGTGAAACTTTTTCTTGGTTTTTCATTAACGTAAATTAACGATAATTGCGATAATTATTTTCAATTGTTCACAAATCAAAATTGTTATCGTTGAAATCGCATTCTTTATATGACTTCGCTGCTTTAATTATGCGCACTCTACACTCATCTATTTCTATTAATTATAACTGGTATGATGACATTAACGATAAAAAAATTATCACCGGCAAATCAGGGTTGAACTTATGACTTTAATAAATATTCGCCCTTAATCAATCCTAAATTTTTCACTTTCCTTAATACCAAATGTTTCTAAAATTATTCGTTATTGCAGCTAACGATAATCCTGATTTTATTTTCAAATATTTGATATCAAAATCGCTTTCGTATTTTTTCCAAAACTTCGTCGTTCTAATCATGCAGTATATATACATCTGTTATTGACGATAATTGCGTTATGCGATTAACGATAATTACTCATTAATGTGAATTGCGCTTGTCACTTTAATATATCGCGTTAATCAGTTTTGAAACTCTTAATTTCCTAATTGTGAAACTTTTTCTTGGTTTTTCATTAACGTAAATTAACGATAATTGCGATAATTATTTTCAATTGTTCACAAATCAAAATTATTATCGTTGAAATCGCATTCTTTATAAGACTTCGCTGCTTTAATTATGCGCATTCTACACTCATCTATTTCTATTAATTATAACTGGCATGATTACATTAACGATAAAAAAAATTATCACCGGCAAAACAGGGTTGAACTTATGACTTTAACAAATATTCGTCCTTAATCAATCCTAAATTTTTCACTTTCCTTAACACAAAATGTTTCTAAAATTATTCGTTATTGCAGCTAACGATAATCCTGATTTTATTTTCAAATGTTTGATATCAAAATCGGTGTCGTATTTTTTCCAAAACTTCGTCGTTCTAATCATGCACTATATAGACATCTGTTATTGACGATAATTGCGTTATGCGATTAACGATAATTAGTCATCAATGTGAATCGCGCTTGTCACTTTAATATATCGCGTTAATCAGTTTTGAAGCTCTTAATTTCCTAATTGTGAAACTTTTTCTTGGTTTTTCATTAACGTAAATTAACGATAATTGCGATAATTATTTTCAATTGTTCACAAATCAAAATTATTATCGTTGAAATCGCATTTTTTATAAGACTTTGCTGCTTTAATTATGCGCATTCTACACTCATCTATTTCTATTAATTATAACTGGTATATTGCAGCTAACGATAATTCTGATTTTATTTTCAAATGTTTTATATTAAAACCGTAATTGCTGCATTCGTATTCTTCCGAAAACTTCGTCGTCTAATTGTGGGCTAGATGGACACCGATTATTGACGATAATTGTTATACGATTAACGATAATTAATTATTAATCGTCAATGTAAATCCCACTTATCGCTTTAAAATATCGCTTTAATCAAATTTAAAATTCTCACTTTCCTAGTTGTGTAACTTTGGGCGTTTTTTCATTAACGTAAATTAACGATAATTATTTTTAATTATTTATAAATCAAAATTATTATTCTTAAAATATTATCTTTATAAAATTTCGCTTTTTTAATTATACGCATTCGACACTCATTTGATGTCATTATTAACGATAAATGAATGATTTACGATAAAAAAATTATCACTAACCATTCTTAATCGGGTCTAGTTGTTTGTTATACGATACTAAATTACAAACAAGTTTATCAGTGCATTATCACTCCAAGTAATTCATTTTCTTTATGCCACCGCAAAAACGCACTTTTTCTTCAACACCTTGCAACCTTGAAACACCAATCCGATTACACAACCCATTTAAAATTCCCCCATTTCGGTCTTCTTCCATATCCAGCCAGCATCAGTGCCCTCAATAGCCTCCACATGCCACCACAACCCTCATTGCGCCCTTCTCCAACCCTTTGAAAGAACCAACCCCGAAATAAAAGTCGCATCATAACGAGCGCAAAGCGTCTTTGTGTTGCTTTTCGACCCTCCGACTCGAACAAATTCTAAACTAAATAGCCGACTGACAGTTTTCGTGATGTACGATCGTGGGCGCAGCTCGAACAAGATCGGTTGTTTACGTTGGACTTATGGGTCGGGATTTATGGGTTTTCCGTGGAAGAAACGAAATGAAAGGTGTCCATGATTCTGGAGATTTATGCCTTGACGGAGTATAAATTATGTAATTTGCAATTGTGCAATTCTATTGTGTGCGATAAGGTTTATGGAAGCTGGGGTTTATGGCGATCGGAGACCTTGATGCAATCAAAATAAATAGATCGCGGCTTATCAGCGCATCCTTGAGCGCTTCCAACGTAAACAATTACGCGATCGGAGTAGGTGCGAAAGGGCGCCGACGTCACGCCGCCAATCGCGTCGAAGCGCGCGCTTTTCAATTCTCGCGGTCGTTTGTTTATTTATTTGGTTGCGTCGGAAGCGATTAGCGCCCCCACGCGCCAATAATTGTTTACAAAATTCCCACCCCATTCGCAATTCAGTACGCGTCCTGTAAAACAATTACACAGCGAAATCTGGAAGGATCGATCCTCTCCCCTGCCATTTTTCCCGTTTTGTCGGCTGCCGTAATCGTTATTAAAAAGTATGGCGTACTAAATTTGTATATTGTTTCATCCCGCTCTCCCCGTTCCATCCAATTTCGCGGGTTCGTCGGCCCTCTCTCTTCGGCCCCATTTCTCACTCTTGTCGGTTTCATAAATCCCTCATTTCGTTCGGACACGAGTCGACTCGTGTTTTTATTGAAAAATTTTTTACTCTCTTCTTTGCAAGAGGTCAGTTTATATTTAGAGCGCGGATGGAAATAGAACGGCGTGGTTTCGTGGTATAAATACACAAGTACACCTGTTCGTGGAACAAATGTGGGATTGCGTATTTCGGACTACAGGTGGAGATGGGCGAAGCGGTGGTGTTCATTCAAAAGTGCCAATTGAGTGAAAACGAAAAATTGGTTTTTTGGATTTAGATTGAAGAGTACCTATATAAATTACTATAGACACCGGTTTTTTATCAATCAAGGTTAAAAAAAAAATATGTCAGCACCCTAACCTCACTTTGGTAGTTTTAATTTCAAACAGAAATCATCATATTTACTATCAGACATTGGACTTGTTTAAGTTACGATGCTTCAGGGAGAAGGAAATTCTCTCTAAATAACTTTAGATCGACTTTTTAACTTTGTTTGGAAAAAATGGAATCCAATTTTGATTTCGCTGTCTTGTGGGTTGCCCACTCACCCTAAAATCAAAGTTTTGAAACAGTTCTGTGGGTTTAATCAATATTTTTAAACAATGTAAATCTTCTCGGTCATTTGTTAAAATATGGCAAGTAAGTACCATTTTTCTTACAAAAATAAGTTGTTTTTCATACGTATGTCAGTACTCTAACCTCACTTTTGGTAGATTAAATTCTAAAAAGAAACCAAAAAGTGGACTTGTTTAAATTAGTGTGCTTCAAGGAGAAGGAAATTCTATCCAAATAACTTTAGACCGACTTTCTAAATTAGTTTGGAAAAAGGCGTAACAAATTTTTATTCCGTTGTGTTGTGGGTTGTCTAAACACTCTAAAATCAAAATTTATAGAACTGTTTTGGGTTTAATCGATATTTAAAATGTACGCATTCCCATTCGTTAAATTACGGCATAGAAATTGAACTTGTTTAAGTTACTGTGTAAGATTCTAGATTCAAAAAAATCTATATTCAAAGATTCTAGACTTCAAGATTGTAGATTCTAGATCCCAGGATTTTGAATTCTAAGATTCTGAGTTCCGAAATATTAGATTGGAAAATTTTAGATTTCAAGATTCTAAATTCAAAGATTCTAAATTGTCTGATTTAAGTTCTATCGTTCTGAATTATGAGATCTAGAATTTTTAGCTTAAGATGCTAAATGCCGAGATTCTAGGTTCCGAGATTCTAGATTCCAAAATTCTAGATCGCAGGATTCTGAGTTCCAGGGTTTTAGATTCCAAAATTCTATATTACAGGATTCTAGATACCGAGGTCCCTGATTCCAAAATGCTGAATTCTAAGATTCTAAATTGTTGGATTGAAGTTCTACCGCTCTGAGTTATTAGATCCATATTTAATTTTAAGAATAATACATTAGCTCAAATTTTTAATATGTACTACATTATAAACCCCAAGTTTTAATTTTGAAATTTTAAGATTGTAAATACAAAGACTCTAAATTCCAAGAATATATATTTCAGGATTCTAGATTCAAAGGTTCAAAGATTCCAAGATTCTAAATTGCAAGATTCCGCATTATAAGATTCTATATCTCATAATTCTAGATCCCAAGAAAGGTGACCATAAGATTCTAAATTCAAAAATTCTAGACTCAAAGATTCTAAATTCCAAGATTCTAGATTCTGAATTCCAGGATTTTGAATTCAAAGTTTCTGAGTTCCAAGATTTTAGATTCCAAGATTCTACATTACAAGATTCTAGATTCCGAAATTCTTGATTCCAAAACGCTGAATTCTAAGATTCCAAATTACGTAATTGTTAGATCTACAATTTTGAGCTTTTAAAAATATGTAATTTTTAGAAAAATGCGTTGGATGAAAAAATATCTTCAACGCAGTCTCAAATTCTTGAAATTGTTGATCTAAAATTTTTAATATGTACATACTACAATTTAAGCTACTAGTTTTAGTTTTGAGATTCTAAAATTATAAAAACAAAGACTCTAAATTCCAAGATTCTATATTTCAGGATTCTAGAATCAAAGGTCATAGATCAAAAGATTCTGCATTACAAGGTTCTAGATTATAAGAGTCTAGATTCAAAGGTCCTAAATTCCAAGACTCTAAGTTCTGAATCCCAAGATTTTGAATTCCAAGATTTTAGACTCCCAGATTCTTAATTCCAAAATGTGGAATTCTAAGATTCTAAATTACTTTAGATCTACAATTTTGAGCTTTTAAAAATATTCAATTTTTAGGTAAATGCGTTGGCTCAAAAAAAAACATCTTCAACTCGAAGTCTCAAATTATTGAAATTGTTCATCTAAAATTTTTAATATGTACATATTACAATTTAAACTACAAATTTTAGATTTGAAATTCTAAAATTGTAAATACAAAGACTGTAAACTCCAAGATTCTATATTTCAGAATTCTAGATTAAGAGGTTATAGATCCAAAGATTCCAAGATTCTAGATTCCAATATCTGAAATCTAGTATTTTGAGTTCCGAATTTCTAGATTCCGGGATGCTAGATTCTGGACCTCAAGATTCTGAGTTCCAGGATTCTGAATTTCAGGATTGTGAATTTCAAAATTCCAAGAGTCTAAATTCTAAGATTATAAATTGTTGAATTAAGTTTTCAGAGATGCCAGATGCCGAGATTCTAGATTCTGAGAGTCTACATTCCCAGATTCAAGATACCAAGATTCTGGATCACAGGATTCTGAAATCCAGTGTTCTTTCCGAGGTTCTGGATTCTGAATTGCAGGATTCCGAATTTCAGGATTGTGAATTTCAAGATTCCAAGAGTCTAAATTCTAAGATTATAAATTGTTGACTTGAGTTTTCAGAGATGCCAGATGCCGAGATTCTAGATTCTGAGATTCTACATTCCCAGATTCAAGATACCAAGATTCTGGATCACAGAATTCTGAAATCTAGTGTTCCGAGTTCCGAGGTTCTGGATTCAAAGATTCTAGATTCTGGACCTCAAGATTCTGAGTTCCGGGATTCTGAATTGCAGGATTCCGAATTTCAGGATTGTGAATTTCAAGAGTCTAAATTCTAAGATTATAAATTGTTGACTTAAGTTTTCAGAGATGCCAGATGCCGTGATTCTAGATTCTGAGATTCTACATTCCCAGATTCAAGATACCAAGATTCTGGATCACAGGATTCTGAAATCTAGTGTTCCGAGTTCCGAGGTTCTGGATTCAAAGATTCTAGATTCCGAGATTCTAGATTCTGGACCTCAAGATTCTGAGTTCCGGAATTCTGAATTTCAGGATTGTGAATTTCAAGATTCCAAGAGTCTAAATTCTAAGATTATAAATTGTTGACTTAAGTTTTCAGAGATGCTAGATGCCGAGATTTTATATTCTGAGATTCTACATTCCCAGATTCAAGATACCAAGATTCTGGATGACAGGATTCTGAAATTTAGTGTTCTGAGTTCCGAGGTTCTGGATTCAAAGATTCTAGATTCCGACATTCTAGATTCTGGACCTCAAGATTCTGAGTTCCGGGATTCTGAATTGCAGGATTCCGAATTTCAGGATTGTGAATTTCAAGATTCCAAGAGTCTAAATTCAAAGATTATAAATTGTTGACTTAAGTTTTCAGAGATGCCAGATGCCGATATTCTATATTCTGAGATTCTACATTCCCAGATTCAAAATACCAAAACTCTGAATCACATGATTCTGAAATCTAGTGTTCTGAGTTCCGAGGTTCTGGATTCAAAGATTCTAGATTCCGAGATTCTAGATTCTGGACCTCAAGATTCTGAGTTCCGGAATTCTGAATTTCAGAATTGTGAATTTCAAGATTCCAGGAGTCTAAATTCTAAGATTATAAATTGTTGACTTAAGTTTTCAGAGATGCTAGATGCCGAGATTTTATATTCTGAGATTCTACATTCCCAGATTCAAGATGCCAAGATTCTGGATGACAGGATTCTGAAATTTAGTGTTCTGAGTTCCGAGGTTCTGGATTCAAAGATTCTAGATTCCGACATTCTAGATTCTGGACCTCAAGATTCTGAGTTCCGGGATTCTGAATTGCAGGATTCCGAATTTCAGGATTGTGAATTTCAAGATTCCAAGAGTCTAAATTCTAAGATTATAAATTGTTGACTTGAGTTTTCAGAGATCCTAGATGCCGAGATTCTAGATTCTGAGATTCTACATTCCCAGATTCAAAATACCAAGATTCTGGATCACAGGATTCTGAAAACTAGTGTTCTGAGTTCCAAGGTTCTGGATTCAAAGATTATAGATTCCGACATTCTAGATTCTGGACCTCAAGATTCTGAGTTCCGGGATTCTGAATTGCAGGATTCCGAATTTCAGGATTGTGAATTTCGAGATTCCAAGAGTCTAATTCTAAGATTATAACTTGTTGACTTAAGTTTTCAGAGATGCACATGCCGAGATTCTAGATTTTGAGATTCTACATTCCCAGATTCAAGATACCAAGATTCTGGATCACAGGATTCTGAAATCTAGTGTTCTGAGTTCCGAGGTTCTGGATTCAAAGATTCTAGATTCCGAGATTTTAGATTCCGAGATTCTAGATTCTGGACCTCAAGATTCTGAGTTCCGGGATTCTGAGTTCCGGGATTCTGAATTGCAGGCTCCCGAATTTCAGAATTTTGAGTTCCAATATTTTGAATTTCAAGATTATACATTTCAAGAGTAAATTTAATAATAAAATAATAAAAATAATAAAAAAATTATAAATTGCTGACTTAAGTTCTACCATGCTGAATCATTAGATCCAAAATTTTAAGCTTTTGAAAATATTGAATTTTCAAAAAACTATGTTAACTCAAAGAAAATAGATCTTAAACCCAAAGTGTCAAGTTCTTGAATTCTAAAATCCCAAATTCTGAATATGTACTACATTTTAAGCTCCAAGTTTTAGTTTTGAAATTTTAAGGTTGTAAATACAAAGACCTTCAATCCCAAGATTCTAAGATTGTAGATTCCAAAATTCCATATTCCAAGATTCTAGATTGCAAGATTCTGCATTAAACGGTTCTAGATTCAAAGTTTCTAGATTCAAAAATTCAAGATTCAAACATCCTAAATTCCAAGATTCTAGATTCTGAATCCCGGGATTTTGAATTCCAAGTTTCTCAGTTCCAAGATTCTTGATTCCAAAATGCTGAATTCTAAGATTCTAATTTACTTAATTATTGGATCTACATTTTTGAGCTTTTAAAAATATTAAATTTTTAGAAAAATGCGTTGAATCAAAAATGTCTTCAACCCAAGTCTCAAATTCTTGAAATTGTTGATCCAAAATTTTTAATATGTACATACTACAATTTAAGCTACAAGTTTTAATTTTGAAATTCTAAAATTGTAAATACTAATAAGACTCGGAATTGCAAGATTCTAAATTTTAACAAACTACAGTGCAAGGATGCTAGATGCCGAGATTCTAGATTCTGAGATTCTAGATTCTGAATTCCGGGGTTCTGAATTGCAGCATTCCGAATTTCAGGATTCTGAACTTCAAGATTCTACATTGCAAGAGTCTAAATTCTAAGATTATAAATTGTTGATTTCAGTTCTACCGTTCCGAATCATTGGATCCAAAATTTTAAGCTTTTAAAAATATTGAATTTTCAAAAAAATGCTAAGACTATGAATTCCAAGATTAGATTTCAGAATTCTAAATTCCAAGAATCTATAGCCCAAGATTTTTCATTAAAAAGTTCTAAATTACAAGGTTCTAGAGATTACAGGATTCCAGAGAACCTGAGATTCTTGATACCAAAATTCTAGATTCCAAGATTCTAAATTGTTTAATTTAAGTTCTATCGTTCTGAATTATTAGATCTTGAATTTTAAGCTTTTGAAAATATTGAATTTTCAAAAAAAATATGTAAACTCAATGAAAATAGATCTTAAACCCAAAGTGTCAAGTTCTTGAATTCTAAAATCCCAAATTCTGAATATGTACTACATTTTAAGCTCCAAGTTTTAGTTTTGAAATTTTAACGTTGTAAGATTCTAGATTCCAAAATCCCATATTCCAAGATTCAAAATTCCAAGATACTAAATTGCAAGATTCTGCATTACAAGGTTCTAGATTCAAAAATTCTAGATTCAAACATCCTAAATTCCAAGATTCTAGATTTTGAATTCTAAGTTTCTCAGTTCCACGATTCTTGATTCCAAAATGCTGAATTCTAAGATTCTAATTTAGTTAATTATTGGATCTACAATTTTGAGCTTTTAAAAATATTTAATTTTTAGAAAAGTGCGTTGGATAAAAAAACGTCTTCAGCTCAAAGTTTCAAATTCTTGAAATTCTTGATCTAAAATTTTTAATATGTACATACTACAATTTAAGCTACCAGTTTTAGTTTTGAAATGCTAAAAATTGTAAATACTAAGACTCGGAATTGCAAGATTCTAAATTTTAACCAACTACAATGCAGGGATGCTAGATGCCGAGATTCTAGATTCCGAGTTTCTAGATACCAAGATTCTGGATCACAGGATTCTGAAATCTGGTATTCTGAGTTCCGAGGTTCTAGATTCAAAGATTCTAGATTCTGAATTGCAGCATTCCGAATTTCAGGATTCTGAACTTCAAGATTCTACATTCCAAGAGTCTAAATTCTAAGATTATAAATTGTTGATTTCAGTTCTACCGTTCCGAATCATTGAATAAAAAAATTTTAAGCTTTTAAAAATATTGAATTTTCAAAAAAATGCTAAGACTGAATTCCAAGATTAGATCTCAGAATTCCAAATTCCAAGAATCTATAGCCCAAGGATTCGAAAGAACCTGAGATTCTTGATACCAAAATTCTAGATTCCAAGATTCTAAATTGTTTAATTTAAGTTCTACCGTTCTGAATTATTAGATCTTGAATTTTAAGCTTTTAAAAATATTTAATTTTTTGAAAAATGCGTTAACTCGAAATAGAAGTTATACGTTAAGTTTCGAAATTCTACGATTGTAGATACTAAGACTCTGAATTCCATGATTCTAGATTTCAGGATTTTGGATTCCAAGATTCTAGATACCGAGATTGTAGAATTGAATTCAAGATTCTAGATTCCAAGATTCTGGATCCCAGGATTCTGAATTACAAGATTCTAAATTCTAATATTCTAAATTGCCGACTTAAGTTTTACCGTTTTGAACATTTTCCAAGATTCTAGAGTCCTAGACCCTAGATTTCGGACTCCAGGATTTCTGGGTTTTAAGATTCTAAAAATTATTGGATTTAAATTCTACCGTTCAAAGTCTCAAGTTTTTGAAATTTCTGGTCCAAAATTTTTAATTCATTGTACATTTTAAGTTCCAAGTTTTACTTTTGAAATTCTAAGATTGTAAATATTAAAATTCTGAAGGAAATTCTCTCTAAATAGCTTTATTTACATCGACTTTCTAACTTTGTTTTGAAAAAGGGCATCCAATTTTTATTCCGCTCTATAGTGGGTTGCCTACAGACGGTAAAATACAAAATTTTAAAATCGTTTTTATTTGTTTTAGTCAACATTTAAATAAAATCTACATCTAAGAATGCGAAATCTTTTTTCTAGATCTGAATTTTAAAACGCGAAATATTTCCAAAAAAGTTGCACAATTTAGTAAAGCACATTTTTCCAAATGAAAGTCAAAATTTCAGAAGTCAATTTTCATCGGATCTCGACCCCCACCCAATTCCCCCGTTATCACTCCCCCCCTCTCCAATCGCGCCCGAACCCCGATTCCGCGAACCCGCTATCGCCCGCACTAAACCCATCCCGAGCACAAAAACCCGCCAGTAAACAACAAATTACCCATTATGTACTTAATATTAAGGTCACGTGTATTGTTACACTCATCGTTTATCAGTTCATTATTAGCCCGGCGATAAAATCGACTTTATTATTGCCAGTATCGCCATTATCAAAACAAAAGAAGCTCGCTCGGAACGAGCCGCCATGTGGGGTCGGCTCGATCCGCGACTCGGTCACGTGACGTTTTATGACTCGTAATGCCAATAATTATCCAGCCCACGTAAGATTCCGAGTAGAATTATTGCTTTCCGCCGTTTAGGGGGGAGCGAATCCGATTGTTCCAGTGCGCTACGCGCAGGGATCGCGAGGCGGCGCACCATCTCGTCGCACTTCAGCCCAAAATAAATCAAAAACGTGCAGATTCAGCTCAAGGTTAGATAGCAGCGTCAAGGTAAGTCGTTAGATTGTCAGAAAACGAAACCGATGAGAGTGAAAGTTGGAATAGAAAGTCGAGGATGGACGGGCGGTGAACGACTTGGATGTAATTATGTGATTAAAATTTATTTAATTATTGGCGTTGGGATCGGTGTGGGACGACGTGGGAGACACGCCTCGAATAAATCTTGGATGAAAGGTTTGTTTATTGAGGAGATCGATCGAACGGTAATTAATTAAACGAGGAAAACTAAATTAGTCCGGTATAAATACACACGGAAGTTCGTTACACAAGCGAGGTGTGCGTTTAGCGAATCGCGTCAAGATGGCGTCCGGGCGACGTTTCGGCCCGGATCGTCCTCAGCGTCGGTTCGAGATGAAAGTTGACCACGATCTCTCTTGGGTATTCTAGAGACGTTCAGCTCGAGGCGATCCATAACTGCAAACCTCGCTTGTTCCACTTCGGAGCTACAATAGCATAATAATGACTCATTGCATTTCATTATCATAAATCAACAGACGTACGGCGGACGTGTTCTTCGGATTGATCGCGCCACATGGAAAATTTGGGATGATGGGCGATGGGCGGCGGAACGGGGGCATGGGCATTAACATTCTTGGGAGTTTATTGGTCGCGACGGTTAGTAGTGAGTCGGTTCGGATTGGGATTGGGTTTTATGGGGGTTTTGAAGATGAAAGTGGCTGAAAGTAACAAGAGATGCTTATTAGGAGAAGAGTTTGGTGTCTGGGATGTGTTATCGTGCGAAAGGATTTCGCGGGGGATAAATTCTAGGGGTTCAAGTTTTATTTCAATAAAAACAAATTTTATAAATTCTGCTTTTGTGATAAATTCGCACTCTCTAATTCAGAACTAAAAGTGGGGTTTGGGTGCCGACATACGTATGAAAAATAACACAATTCTTGATAAAATATCACGTACTCACCGTTTTTTATTTGACTAATAATAAAATTTACATTTTATTTAAAATAATATTGATTAAACCCATAAAATCTGAATCAAGAATCTTGAAATCTAGAAAATAGTAGGTATGTCGGAATCGAGAATCTTGGAATTCTGAATATTGTTATTTACGATCTTAGAATATAAACACTAAAATTTGGAGCTTACATATTAAGGATTTTGGATCACAGAATTCGAAAATTTGATGCTTTTTTCGAGTTAACGCAATTTTCTGAAAAGTCTATATTTTTAAAAGCTTAAAACTCTAGATATAACTTAAGTCAGCAACTTAGAATATTAGAATTTAAAATCTTGGAATGTAGAATCTTGGAACTCAGAATCCTGGACCTCAAAATCCTGGAATCCGGAATCTTGGAATCTAGAATCGTGGACTCCGAAATCTCGTCATCTAGAATTTTGAAATCCAAAATCGTGTATCTAGAATCTTGGAATCTAGAATCCAAGACTCAGGATTCTGAGTTCCAAGGTACTACATTCCAAGTTTCTAATTTCTACTATCTTAAATTGGAAATTTTAGTTCTACCGTCTAGAAATGTAAGCTTTTATCAATATTAAATTTTCAGAAAAATGCTTCAACTCAAAGAAGATACATCTTAAACACAAAGTGTCAAGTCGTTGAATTCTAGAATTCAAAATTGTTAATATATATGTACTACATTTTAAGCTCCAAGTTTTAGTTTGGAAATTCTAAGATTCAGAATTACAAGACTCTAGATTTCAGGATTCTAGATACCAAGATTCTGGATCATAGGATTCTGAAATATAGTATTCTGAGCTCCAAGGTTCTAGATTCAGAGATTCTAGATGCTGAATTCCGAGATTCTCAATTGCAGGCTTCTGAATTTCAAGATTTTACATTCCAAGAGTATAAATTCTAAGATTATAAAATTGTTGACTCAAGTTCTACTGTTCTGAATCATCAGATCGAAAATTTTAAGCTTTTAAATATATTGAATTTTCAAAAAAATATATTAACTCTAAGAAAATACATCTTAAACCCAAAGTGTTAAGTTCTTGAATTCTAACATCCTAAATTCTGAACATATATACATTTTAAGTTTTAATTTTTAGAAGATTGTAAATGCTAAGATTCTAAATTCCAAGATTCTATATTTCAGAATTCTAAATTCCAAGAATCCAGAGTCCAAGATTCTAGATTACAAGACTCTTAAATTCTGAATCCCAGAATTCTGAGTTGCAAGATTTTAAACTGTTGTTGGATCTACTGTTCTGAATTATTAGGTTCAGAATTTACTTTTCAAAATAGTGAATTTTTAGAAAAATTCATTATTTCAAAAAAATAGATCTTAAACTCAAAGTCTAAAATTCTTGAAATCTTTAATACAAAGTTTTTAAAATACATACTACATTTTAAGCTCCAAATTTTAGTTTCGAAATTCTAAGATTGTTAATACTAAGACTCTGAATTCCAAGATTCTAGATTACAGGATTCCAGAGATTCTGAGATATTTGATACCAAAATTCTAGATACCAAGATTCTAAATGGTTTGATTTAAGTTCTACCGTTCTAAATTATTAGATCTAGAATTTTAAGCTTTTAAAAGTATTTAATTTTTTGAAAAATGCGTTAACTCAAAAAAAAGTTAAACGTTTAGTTTCGAAATTTTACGATTGTACATACTAGGACTCTGAATTCCAGATTCCAAGATTCTAGATGCCGAGATTTTAGATTCCCAGATTCTGGATCCCAGAATTCTGAATTCGGGGATTTTGTGTTCCGGGATTCTTAGTTAGAAGATTCTAAATTCTAATATTCTAAATTGCCGACTTAAGTTTTAAATGTGTTAACTCGAAAAAAATACATCTTAAACCTAAAGTGTCAAATTCTTGAATTCTATGATCCAAAATTCTTAATATGTTTAACTACATTACAGTACTACATTTTAAGCTCCAAGTTTTCGTTTTTAAATTCTAATAATTGATTGTAAATACCAAAATTCGGAATTCCAAGAGTCTAGATTTCAGGATTCTACATTCCGGGATTACAGATTCTGAAATTCTAGGTTTCTAGATTCCAAGATTCTAGATTCCAAGACCCTAGACTTCGGACTCCAGGATTCTGAATTGTAAGATTAGAATTGTTGGATTTAAGTTCTACCGTTCAAAGTCTTAAATTCTTGAAATCTTTGATCCAAAATGCTTAATTCATCCCTCATTTAAAACTCGAAGCTTTAGTTTTGAATTGGAATCTAGAATCGTGGACTCCGAAATCTCGTCATCTAGAATTTTGAAATCCAAAATCGTGTAATCTAGAATCCAAGACTCAGGATTCTGAGTTCCAAGGGACTACATTCCAAGTTTCTAATTTCTACTATCTTAAATTGGTAATTTTAGTTCTACCGTTCTAAATCATTAGATCTAGAAATTTAAGCTTTTATCAATATTAAATTTTCAGAAAAATGGTTCAACTCAAAGAAGATACATCTTAAACACAAAGTGTCAAGTCGTTGAATTCTAGAATTCAAAATTGTTAATATGTACCACATTTTAAGCTCCAAGTTTTAGTTTGGAAATTCTAAGATTGTAAATACTAAAACTTTGATTGGAAGATTCTAGATTTCAGTATTCTAGGTTACAGGTTTTTAGATTCCAATATTCTAGATGCCGAGATTCTAGAATTCGAAATTCTACATTAAGACTCTGAATTGTAAGATTCTAAATGGCTGTTCTGAGTAATTCATTAGATACACACTTAAATAAGTAAATGTTAAGATTATGAATTCCAAAACTGGAACTTAAAATGTAATGCATATCAAGAATTTTGGATGCTAGAATTTTACACTTTCGGTTTAAGACATATTTTCTTTGAATTTCTGAAAATTCTATATTTTTAAAAGCTTACATTTCTGGATCTAATAACTCAGAATAGTTGAACTTAAGTCAACAATTTAGAATATTAGAATTTAGAATCCTGCAATTCAGAATCCTTGAACTCAGAAACGCGGAACCCAGAATCTAGAATCTCGGCATATAGAATCTTGGAATCTAGAACCTTGGAAGTCAGATTTCTGGATTTCGTAGGCATTCAGAATCTTGAATCTTAAACTCTAGAATCTTGAAACTTACATATTACGAATTTTGGATCATAGAATCCGAGAATTTAACGCGTTTTTCAATATTTTTAAAAGCTTAAAACTCTGGATATTATGATTCAAAACGGTGAAACTTAAGTGGAATTTAAAATCTTGGAATGTAGAATCTTGAAATCCTAGAATCTTGGAACTCAGAATTCTGGACCTCAAAGTCCTGGAATCCGGAATCTTGGAATCTAGAATCGCAGACCCCGAAATCTGAGGTTTTAAAAATATTATATAACTCAGAATCCTGAAATTCGGAATCCTGCAATTCAGAATCCCGGAACTTAGAAACCTGTTATCCTGAATTTTGGTATCTAGAATCTAGCAATCTAGAACCTCAGAATCTAGAATATCGGCAGCTAGGCATCTCCGCAACCTAGTTTGTTAAAATCTAGAATCCTGAAATCTAGAATCTTGTAATTCTGAGTCTTAGTATTTACAATTTTAGAATTTCAAAACAAAAATTGGCGGCTTAAATTGAAGTACATATTAAAAATTTTAGATCAACAATTTCAAGAATTTGAGACTTTGGGTTGAAGATGTTTGTTTTGGACTAACGCATTTTTCTAAAAAATAAGATTTAATAATTAAGTAATTTAGAATCTTAGAATTTATCATTTTGGAATCAAGAATCTCGCAATCTGGAATCTTACTCAGAAACTTGGAACTGAAAATCCTGGGGTTCAGAATCTAGAATCTTGGAATTTAGGATCTTTGAACCTAGAATCTTATGGTCTAGATTCTTGAGGTTAGCATTATGAGATCTAGAATCTTATAATCATGAATCTTGTAATCTAAAACTTTGCAATTTAGAATCTTGGAATCCTAGGGTCTATAACATTTGAATCTAGAATCCTAAAATATAGAATCTTAAAATTTCAAAATTAAAAGTTGTTGTTTAAAATGTAGTATATATTAAAAATTTTGAATGAAAGTTTTCAAAAATTAGATTTTTGGGTTGAAGGTATATTTTTTGAGATAATGATTTTCTAAAAATTGCAACTAAGAATCCTGTGATCCAGAATTTAGAGTCTTGGAATCTAGAATCTTGAAATATAGAATCTTAGCATTTACAATCTTTTAAAAACTAAAACTTGGACCCTAAAATGTAGGCCATATTCAGAATTTGGGATCTTAGAATTCAAGAAGTGTAGGACTTCAGTTAACAATTCGTAATCTTAGAATTTAGACTCTTGGAATGTAGAATCCTGGAACTCAGAATCCTGCAATTCAGAATCCGGAAACTCAGAATCTTCAGGTTCAGAATCTTTGAATCTAGAACCTTGGAACTCAGAATACTGGATTTCAAGAATACTTGGTATCTAGAATCTCGGCATCTAGCATCTGTGCAATCTAGTTTGTTGCAACCTAGAATCCTGAAATCTAGAATCTTAATAATTTTGAGTCTTAGTATTTACAATTTTAGGAATCCAAAACTAAAATTTGTAGCGTAAATTGTAGTAAATATTAAAAATTTTAGACCAACAATTTCAAGAATTTGGGACTTTGGGTTGAAGACGTTTTTTTGAACCAACGCATTTTTCTAGAAATTAAATATTTTTAAATCGACATCTAGAATTTTGAAATCCAAAATCGTGTAATCTAGAATCCAAGATTCAGGATTCTGAGTTCCACGAATCTGAATTTCAAGATTCTACATTCCAAGATTCTAATTTCTAATATCTTAAATTGGTAACTGAAGCTCTACCGTTCTAAATCATTAGATCTAGAAATTTAAGCTTATATAAATATTGAATTTTCAAAAAAATACTTGAATTCCAAGATCCTAAATTCTGAATATGTACTACATTTTAAGCTCCAAGTTTTAGTTTGGAAATCCTAAGATTGTAAATCTAAGACTTCGAATGCCAAAATTCTAGATTTCAGTATTCTAGATTACAGGTTTTTAAATTCCAATATTCTCGAGGCCGAGATTCTAGAATTCGAAATTCTACATTCAGACTCTGAATTGTAAGATTCTAAATGCCTGTTCTGAGTAATTCATTAGATGCAGAATTAAATAAGTAAATAACAAGATTATGAAGAATTCCAAAATTCTAGATTCCCAGATTCAGGATTCTGAGTTCCAAGGTTCTAATTTTCAAGATTCTACATTCAAAATTCTATTCAGAGATTCTAGATTCCGATATTCCAAGTTCCAAGATTCTGAATTCCCAGATTCTAAGTTGTTGACTTAAGTTCGACCGTTCTGAATGATTAGGAAAAAGACACATTTTAAACCCAAAGTCTCAAATTCTTGAAATCTTTGATCCAAAATTTTTAATAGAAGCTCCAAGTTTTAGTTTTGAAATTCTACTATTGTAAATACCTACAAGACTCAATTTCAAAATTCCAGTTTTTAGATTACAGGATTGTAGATTCCAACATTCTAGATGCCGAGATTCCAGAATTCGATATTCTACCGTTCTGAATCATTAGATACAGAATTAGATAAGAAAATACTAATTATATTCTGAATTTCAAGCTTCTAGATTTCAGGATTTTAGATTCCAAGATTTCAGAAACCGAGTCCTAGATTCCAAGATTCTAAACTGTTGAAGATCGACTGTTTTAAATCATTTGATCTAGAAATTTAAGCTTTTAAAAATAATGGATTTTCAGAAAAATGCGTTGACTCGAAGAAAATACAACTTAAACCCAAAGTGACATTCTTGATTTGTAAGATCCAAAATTCTTAATATGTACTACATTTTAAACTCCAAGTTTTAGTTTTGAAATTCTAAGATTTCAAGTACTACGACTCTGAATACCTAGATCCTAGTTTTCGGGATTCTAGATTCCAAGTTTCTAGATTACAGGATTTTAGATTTCAAGATTATATATGCTAGATTCTAGCTTTGGAGATCTAGATTCGAAGATTCAAGATTCTGAATTCCAGGATTCCAAGGTTCTAGATTTTAAGATTCTAGATTCTGAATTTCAAGATTCTACATTCTAAAATTCTAAATTCTAATATTTTAAATTCTTGATACGATTTCAATATTCTATATTCCGGTATTCTTGATTTTGAGTTCCCAGATTCTGAATTTGAAGATTCTACATTCCAAGATTCTAAATTGTATTATTCTAAATTGTTGTTGGCTTAAGTTCCACAGTTAAATTAGTTTAGTTAGAATACCGGAATATAGAATATTGAAATCGTATCAAGAATTTAAAATATTAGAATTTAGAATGTAGAATCTTGGAACTCAGAATCCTGGAACTCAAAATCCGGAACTCAGAATCTAGAATCTTGAAATCTAGAACCTTGGAATCCAGCATCGTGAATCTTGGAATCTAAAATCCTGTAATCTAGAAAGTTTGAATTTAGAATCCTGAAATCTAGAATCCTAATATTCAGAGTCTTCTTACTATTTATAACCTTAGAATTTCAAAACTAAAAACCTGGAACTTAAAATGTAATGCGTATTAAGAATTTCTGAAAATTCTATATTTTTAAAAGCTTATATTTCTGGATCTAATAACTCAGAATAGTAGAACTTAAGTCAACAATTTACAATATTAGAATTTAGAATCTTGCAATTCAGAATACTTGAACTCAGAAACGCGGAACCCAGAATCTAGAATCTCGGCATATAGAATCTTGAAATCAAAAACCTCGGATTCTAAAATCTTGTAATCTAGAATCTTGTAATCTAAAACCATGAAACTGAGAATCGTGGAATTCAAAATACTGGGATCCAAATCTAAAATCTTGTGATCTAGAATCCTTGAATCCAGAATCTTTGAATCTAGCACCGTAACTTAAACAAGTCCAATTTCTGATAGTGAATGCGATTTATTTTTAAAATTAACACTACCAAAAGTGAGGTTAACGCACGAAAAATAACGAACTTTTTTAGAAAAAATGGTAAATACTTGCCATGTTTTAACGAATGGGAAGGCTTACATTTCATTTAAATGTTAATTAAACCCAAATTTTTGTTTAAATGCGTGTAGGCAGTCCAAAATACAAAGAGTCAAAAATGGATCCTTATTTTTCATTTTTTTAGTAGTTAGAAAATTTTTGCTTGGTCTTAATTCATAACATGATTTAACTGTAGAAACTAATAAATAATAACCGAAATTACGCTTTGCAGAATAAACACAAATTTTTATCAATTCTTATCGATTTGATAAAACTTTGCACATGACTCATTTTTATCTAGCAAATAAATTGTAAAATAGAAGAAGGATAATAGTACATAATAAATAAATTATAATAATAATAACAAATGTTAACATTTAATTTAATCTTGATTGACAGAAAAATCGCAGCCTATAATTCAATCTAAATCTAGATTTCAAAGTCCCAGAAAAGTGAATATATGTAGACTTTCATATCCAGTTTCAGTTCAATGATTAAGTAAGTAAATAAGTCCGTGACAATAAATTTAATTGTTTAATCAGCAGCTTACTCCCTGATTTGATACAATTGTGATAGCTTTAGGGTTTTATAGACACCAAGTCCGGATAAAATCATGCCGATAAAGTAAACCCCAAATTCGATCCGATACTCCACAAGATCCAACTTCCATTCTTTCGCAGCCATTAATTCAAAAAAAAATCTCGTCGTGACTAAAATCCAAATAATTTTTAAAACTGTTTACTTTTTATTTTCCCCGTCGCCGCAAAAAGCAAACCAACTACAAAAACCCGAAACTCCGATAAAACTAATCCAATCCAACAGTCGGCCAGTTAAAGGTCGTAAAGTTCATCGCAACAGTTACGAGCTTATGTAAATTATAACTTTCACATGTGGACGCTGTTCAGAGAGAAATCACGATTAAGTTCACGCTGCGTATCACATAATTACAGTCGAACTGTAAGCAGAATGGACGTAAAAGGTAACTGCGGATAATAACGCAGACGTTATTCTTTCGGCGTCCGAACGACAACAGCCAGTTTTGAATTCCACAGCCGCTGTCAAGTGTTTTTAATTGCTCCTCGATTGTAACAGCCTCAGCGAATTTTTATAATTTTTTATTTGTGGTCTGTTCCGAGTTCATTCCGCTGCAAAACAGGAACAGATCGATGCCCCATACGCTCGCACCTCTAATCACCCTGCTGAAGATAGCATCGGGCCGAAACGCCGCTAATAATATCCCCATAAAGCGTCTCCATGTGTTTTATTAATGCAACACTACGGAATTAGTGCGGAGGCGGAGATTCCCAAGCGGAAATGACTTTGTTAGTGAATTAAGATTCATTACGAGTCTTACTGTTGCATTTCGCCACAAACTCGCGAAGATTTATCCGTAATGCAATAATAAACAAGACCGGATCGAGTTAAATGTACGTGGACGGTTTTATGGTCGGAGCTAAATGGGGATTTAGTTATGGGTGGGAAAATAACGCCAGTTAAAGATGCGAGAGGGGTTTGTGCAGATAACGGTCGCAAGGACGATAACGTCCGAATGAACCTTCAAAGTAAACGTTCACTGTTTTCTTTTAATTTAGTGCTTGCGTTAAAGTTACTGCTTGAAGTAACTATTTTATTAAATTATGGTGTAGTTTGGTTTGGTGTAAAACGTTCTTCTAAAAAGCGCGATACTCGTTTTAGTGATTTTTACGGTGAAGAGTTGGCAATCGCACGAACAAATCTTCCCAAACCGCTGTCGTATTAGATGTCTTGTTCAGTGACATTTACCACAAACTATTCGCCAACCGGGATTTGGTCTTTTTTCGTTTTACAGTTGGCAGTGACGCTAAAGTAATCACGCGATTTTGTTTGTTGTGAATTATCCATTGTCTGGTGTAAAACGTACTTTTATACCAGACACCCATTTTAGTACTTTTTGTGCCAAACAGTTGGCAATCATACGAATGTTTTAGTATAAATCTTCTAAAACCGTTATATATCTTAGATCTGTTGTTAAAGTGTCTTTTCAAAGAAGATTATGAAGTAACACACAAGTGTCAATTTTAAATGATTATGACACGATTTCCGAGGCCACAAGTGTCTATTTTAAATGATTCTGACACAATCTCGAAGGCCACGTGTGTCAATTTTAAATGATTATGTCACAATTTCCGAGGACACACGTGTCTATTTTAAATGATTATGATACAATGTCGAGGGCTAGGTGTGGTGTTAATTTTAAAATGATTGACACAGTCTTGAGAGCCACAAATTTCTATTTTTAATTACTAAGACACAATTTCGGACACCTCAATATTTTAAGTGTTGTGTTATTGAAAGAAAACTATATATTTATATATTAAGAAGCAGAAACCAATGCTAGATTAAGCCCCACCCACCCATCACTATCTCAATTATGATGAATTTTCAATTGCTTGTCAGATTGAAGGGCGGAGCTTAATTGCAAAATTCATATTTGTTTGAGTCTCTGAAAAGATTATTGAAAAATCTTGGGGGTCCTGAGTGTGTATTTTAAGAAGATAATGACACTTAGGAACTTCTTATTTAAGCTCCGCCCCTCCGTCATACGTCGAATAAAAAAATTAATCACAATTTAGATGGGGCGGGTGGGTGGGGCTTATCCTTTGACTTCCTGACAGTCTTTATTCAACAATAAATCGCTTAAAATATCAAATGGTGAATTTGAGGTTAGAATTATGTTTCAAATATCCTGTTGTTAAAGGAAAACTATATATTAAGAGAAACAAACCAATGATTAATTAAGCCCCACCCACCCGCCCCTGTCTCAATTGTAACGAATTTTTCATTTGTAGGAAGATCGAGGGCGGAGCTTAATTGCAAAATTCATATTTGCTTGGCTATTTAAAAACATGATTAAAGAATATTGGGGTCCACAAGAGTCTATTTTAAAGATTTTGACACAATCTTGACAGCCACGTGTCAATTTTAAATTATCATGACAGATATGAACTTTTCATTTAAGCTCCGCCCCCGTCTCACGTCCAATAAGAAAATTAATCACAATTTAATTTTTCTAAAATACAGCCTTCGTTCAAGAATAAAATATGTACTACGACTTTGAATACCAAGATTCTAGATTTCAGGATTCTAGATTACAGGATATTAGATTCCAATATTCTAGATGCCGAGATTTTAGAATTGGAATTCTACATTCCAAGACTCTGAATTGTAAGATTCTAAGTGGCTGTTCTAAATCATTAGATATCTATCTATCTGTATGTAACGATTTAGAACGGTAGAACTTATGACAGATATTTAATATATTACAATTCAGTCTTAGAATGTAGAATATATCGAATTCTAGAATCTCGGCCTCTAGAATATTGGAATCTAAAATCCTGTAATCTAGAATCCAGAAATCTAGAATCTTGGAATTCAGGATTTTACTATTTACAAGTTAGAGTTTCAAAACTAAAACTTGGAACTTTAATTGTACTACATATTAAAAATTTTGGATCAAAGATTTCAAGAATTTGAGATTTTGGATTTAAAATGTGTTTTTAATTAACGCATTTTTCTAAAAATTCAGAATTTTTAAAACCTTAAAATTCTGGATATAATGATTCAGAACTGTGGAACTTCAGCCAACAATTTAGAGCAATACAATTTAGAAACTGGGAATGTAGAATCTTGAAATTCAGAATCTGGGAACTCAAAATCAGGAATTCCGGAATATAGAATATTAAAATAGTATCAACAGTTTAGAATATTGGAATCTAGAATCTCCGAATCTAGAATCTCGAAAGCTAGAATCTAGCATATATAATCTTGAAACTTGGAATCTAGAATCTAGGTATTCAGAGTCTTGGTATTTACAATTTTAGAATTTAGACACTAAAACTTGGAGCTTAAAATGTAGTAACATATTAAGAATTTTGGAACCTAGAATTCAAGAATTTGACACTCTGGGTTTAAGATGGATTTTCTTTGAGTGAATACATTTTTCTGAATACTTTGCTTAAACTTCTAGATCTAATGATTCAGAACTCCAAAATCTAGAATCTTGGAATCTAGAACTTTGGAATATAGAATCTCGAATTCTAGAATCTAGCATCTAGAATGTTGGTCAGAGTCCTAGTATTTACGATCTTAGAATTTCAAAACTAATATGTAGTACATATTAAGAATTTGACACTTTGGGTTTAAGATGTATTTTCTTCGAGTCGACGTATTAAAAAAGCTTAAATTTCTAGATCATATGATTTAAAATAGTAGATCCTAAGTCATCAGTATAGAATATTAGAATTTAGAATCTTGAAATTCAGAATCTTGAAATGTAGAACCTTGGAATTCAAAATCCTGGAATCCAGAATATTGGAATCTTAGGATCTCGGTTTCTAAAATCTTGGAATTTAGAAGCTTGAAATTCAGAGTCCAATTAGTATTTACTTATCTGTAGTAGAATTTTCAAACTAAAACTTCGAGCTTCAAATGCAGTACATATCTATTAAAAATTTTGGATCAATGATTTCAAGAATTTGAGGTTTTGGTCTTTTTGAGCTAACGCATTTTTCTAAAAATTCTATATTTTTAAAAGCTTAAAATTCTAAACCTAATCATTCAGAACGGTAAAACATAGGTCAACAATTTAGAATCTTGGAATTCAGAATCCTGGAATTTTGAATGTAGAATATCGGAATCTAGAACCTCTTAGTCTAGAATCTCTGAATCTAGAATCTCTGAATAGAATTTTGAATATTGGAATGTTGAATCTAGAAATTTGGAATTCATAATCTTGGTATTTACTTATTTAATTCTGTATCTATTGCATTACTCAGAACAGCCATGTAGAATCTTACAATTCAGAGTCTGAATGTAGAATTTCGAATTCTAGAATATTGGAATTTAAAATACTGAAATCTAGAATCTAGGCATTCAAAGTCTTAGATTTACAGAGATCAAGAAATGTAAGCTTTTAAAAATATAGAATTTTCAGAAATTCAAAGGAAATACGTCTTAAACCAAAAGTGTAAAATTCTGGCATCAAAAATTCTTGATATGCATTACATTTTAAATTCCAGGTTTTAAGTTTTGAAATTCTATGTTTATAAATAGTAAGAAGACTCTGAATACCAAGAATCCAGATTTCAGGATTCTAGATTTAAACTTTCTAGATTACAGGATTTTAGATTCCAAGATTCACGATTCTGGGTTCCAAGGTTCTAGATTTCAAGATTCTAGATTATGAGTTCCGGGTTTTGGAGTTTCAAGATTCTGAGTTCCAAGAATCTAAATTCTAATATCCTAAATTATTAACTAAAGTTCTATAGTTCTAAATCATTTGATCTAGAAATCTAAGCTTTTAAAAATATTGAATTTTCAGAAAAATGCCTTAAGTCAAAGAAAATATATCTTAAACCAAAAGTGTCAAATTCTAGCATCCAAAATTCTTAATATGGATTAAATTTTAAATTCCAGGTTTTAAGTTTTGAAATTCTGTGTTTATAAATAGGTAAGAAGACTCTGAATACCAAGAATCTAGATTTCAGGATTCGAGATTCAAACTTTCTAGATTACAGGATTTTAGATTCCAAGATTCACGATTCTGGGTTCCAAGGTTCTAGATTTCAAGATTCTAGATTCTGAGTTCCGGGTTTTGGAGTTTCAGGATTCTGAATTCCAAGAATCTAAATTCTAATATCCTAAATTATTAAGTAAAGTTCTATAGTTCTAAATCATTTGATCTAGAAATCTAAGCTTTTAAAAATATTGAATTTTCAGAAAAATGCCTTAAGTCAAAGAAAATATATCTTAAACCAAAAGTGTCAAATTCTAGCATCCAAAATTCTTAATATGGATTACATTTTAAATTCCAGGTTTTAAGTTTTGAAATTCTGTGTTTATAAATAGGTAAGAAGACTCTGAATACCAAGAATCTAGATTTCAGGATTCGAGATTCAAACTTTCTAGATTACAGGATTTTAGATTCCAAGATTCACGATTCTGGGTTCCAAGGTTCTAGATTTCAAGATTCTAGATTCTGAGTTCCGGGTTTTGGAGTTTCAGGATTCTGAATTGCAAGAATCTAAATTCTAATATCCTAAATTATTAACTAAAGTTCTATAGTTCTGAATCATTTGATCTAGAAATCTAAGCTTTTAAAAATATTGCATTTTCAGAAAAATGCCTTGATTCAAAGAAAATATATCTTAAACCAAAAGTGTCAAATTCTAGCATCCAAAATTCTTAATATGCATTACATTTTAAATTCCAGGTTTTAAGTTTTGAAATTCTGTGTTTATAAATAGTAAGAAGACTCTGAATACCAAGAATCTAGATTTCAGGATTCTAGATTCAAACTTTCCAGATTACAGGATTTTAGATTCCAAGATTCACGATTCTGGGTTCCAAGGTTCTAGATTTCAAGATTCTAGATTCTGAGTTCCGGGTTTTGGAGTTTCAGGATTCTGAATTCTAAGAATCTAAATTCTAATATCCCAAATTATTAAGTAAAGTTCTATAGTTCTAAATCATTTGATCTAGAAATCTAAGCTTTTAAAAATATTGCATTTTCAGAAAAATGCCTTAAGTCAAAGAAAATATATCTTAAACCAAAAGTGTCAAATTCTAGCATCCAAAATTCTTAATATGCATTACATTTTAAATTCCAGGTTTTAAGTTTTGAAATTCTATCTTTCTAAATAGTAAGAAGACTCTGAATATCAAGAATCTAGATTTCAGGATTCTAGATTCAAACTTTCTAGATTACAGGATTTTAGATTCCAAGATTCACGATTCTGGGTTCCAAGGTTCTAGATTTCAAGATTCTAGATTATGAGTTCCGGGTTTTGGAGTTTCAGGATTCTGGGTTCCAAGAATCTAAATTCTAATATCCGAAATTATTAACTAATGTTCTACAGTTCTAAATCATTTGATCTAGAGATCTAAGCTTTTAAAAATATTGCATTTTCAGAAAAATGCCTTAAGTCAAAGAAAATATATCTTAAACCAAAAGTGTCAAATTCTAGCATCCAAAATTCTTAATATGCATTACATTTTAAATTCCAGGTTTTAAGTTTTGAAATTCTATGTTTATAAATAGTAAGAAGACTCTGAATATCAAGAATCTAGATTTCAGGATTCTAGATTCAAACTTTCTAGATTACAGGATTTTAGATTCCAAGATTCACGATTCTGGGTTCCAAGGTTCTAGATTTCAAGATTCTAGATTATGAGTTTCGGGTTTTCGAGTTTCAGGATTTTGAGTTCCAAGAATCTGAATTAGAACTTAAGACAGGCATTTAGTATATTACAATTCAGTCTTGGAATGTAGAATATATCGAATTCTAGAATCTCGGCCTCTAGAAAATTGGAATCTAAAATCCTGTAATCTAGAATCCAGAAATCTAGAATCTTGGAATTCAGGGTCAGGAAAATTTCAAAAATAGCAACATTGAAAAATCAAGAAATCAAAAAAATCGAAACATCGAAAAATTTAGAAATAGAAAAGTCAAAAAATTCAGAAATCGAAAAGTCGAAAAATCAAAAAATAAATAGAAAAACTGAAAAATCCTAAAATCAAAGTTTAAAAAATTTAGAAAACAAAAGCAGAGAAATCGAAAATTCGAAAAATTTTGAAATCAACAAGTCGAAAAATTGGCAAATCGAAGTTGAAAAATTAAGAAAACGAAAGATCGAGTTTTTTTCTTAATGTATATACAAAAATTTACCATTTTAAACAAGTCGAAAAATTGAAAAATCGGAAAGTCGGAAAATCGAAAAAATGAAAAACAAAAAAATTAAAAAATCACAAAACCCAAAAAACAGAAAATTGAAAAATCGAGAAATCGAAGTTGAAAAATTGAGCAAACGAAAAATCAAAATGTGGGAAAATTGAGAATATGAGTAACCGAGAAATCGAAAAATCTAGAAATCAAGAAGTCGAAAAATTGAGACATCAAAAAATTGAAAAATCGAAAAACCGAGGAACAGAAACATCGAAAGTCGAAAAATCGAGAAGAGTAAAAATCAAGAAGTCGAAAAATGGATTCTCCGAAAAACTGAAACAGAAATTAAAAAATCGTTCGAGGGCGGAGCTTAGTTACAAAATTCATATTTGCTTGTGTCTATTTTAAAGATTTTGACACAATCTTGAGGGCCACGTGTGTCGAATTTAAATGATCATGACACATACGAACTTTTCATTTAAGCTCCACCCCCGTCTCACGTCCAATAAGAAAATGAATCACAATTTAGATGGGGCGGGTGGGTGGGGCTTATCCTTTGATTTTCTTTTCTTAACATACATAGCCTTCGTTCAACAATAAAACACTTAAAATATCAAATGATAAATCTGAGGTTAGAACTACCGTCTATTCAAAAATTAAAAATTCACTGCCTGTTGAATTAAGTTGGTAGCAAATAAAACTTTCTAGGGCTGATTTATTTTGACTTTTTTTTGTTAATTTGTGTAGTTTTCTTTTTTGTTAGGAAATATAAACTTTGCATTTAAGCTCCGCCCTCCGTCTCACGACGAATAAGAATGTTGATCAAAGTTTAAGTGGGTGGGGCATATCCATAGATGTTCTTTCCGTAATAAACAGTCTTCCTTCAACAATAAAATACTTAAAACTTAAAACAGTGAATTTGAGGTTATAATTATGTTTTAAGTGTCGTGTTGTTGAAAGAAAAGTATAGAAGTTAAGAAAAACAAGCCAATGATTCATCTTTTGTTAAAAATATGAAAAAAATTAATTTTTGTTTAGTGTGGAATGTACTCTTACAGCTGGTGTTGTGACATCTGAGACTTATTTATCGAATTTGGTGATTTAACTCGAACTGTTGGCAACAAATAACAATTGTGCAACATAGGTATTTTCAAGGCAAACAAATTCTTCTTCGTTGTGAATCGTGCTTTCACGGCTGCCACTAATAAGAATTGAAACTCCCTAAACCCGATTCGAATATTCCTTCTTTGAAATAAACGCCGCTTTCGGTTTATCGTCCCAGAACAAACATCACTTTATCCTTTTGTTGATAGCAGTGGCGATCTTCCCGTATCCATCTCCCCAAAAACCAAACAAAATTCGCCGCCGCACCTGTCAAGATGGCGTCCGACTCACAAAAAAAATCAATTTTCCCTTCACACTCCTAACAAAACCCGGGCCCGAATAATGCAACAAAAATCTATCCATTTTCGACAGCTTTGTCGTCCGTATAATACTCGCACAGTCTAGGGTTGCATAATGCAAGGGGAGGTCCGTCAATAAATACAGGGTGGCTGACACATTCGCCCAGACGAATAATCGATAGCGTTCGTCTTCATTAGGGTGCAACCCCCGTACCTGCACCCCAAAGCACAGGTGAACGGGTAGCATCGGAATGTGCACTACGTCGTGTGTTATAGTGACGAAAAGTCGCCTTTTTCCGAAACGGAGTCAATGTCTCCGATCTGTCGAGTTGAAAGTCAACCTTGTCGACTTATTAAATCGACCAGCAGAGGCAAAGGCAATGGCCGAGGCTAGAAACTGCTGTCCCACTTTTAGTCGGCGTTTCAACATTCTGTTCTCATGCACAGAATAAAGAACGGTAAAACAGCCGTTACGAGAAATGCCGGCGACTCCGTCGCCAAACTGCACTCTCCACCCCAAAAGCCGCCAGGCCGAGGCGTAGCCGAGGCACCTAATCGCCGGCCAATCCGACATTCCTAAGAGAAATTCCGCGCAAAAAACATCTAATTGGAGTAGGCCGTGAACCGTGAAAGTCAGCGACGTCATAACCTCACTTCGGCCGGATTAATTAGACGGATGTTTTATGGCTTTACGTGAATCGATCGGGTTCTTTGCGAAGAGGATGAAGAAGAGGATTTAATTACCGGATTGAGAATTCGCCGGCTTGAATCTGGAGCATCAAATATGGATGAAGCCCGTATCGAAGTTTTGATAATTGATCAAGTTATGTTGGTAGGAATGTAGAAAGTTTGTGTGGCACCCCTGGGGGGGTTGTATGTTTGCATATTCGAAGAGACGAGAATTGACTCGCTGGGTGGAGGCGGCGGAAACGTGCGTGGAAAATTTCAGGACGCACGCAATCATACACCCAGAGAAAATTTTATTCCGACGGTTGGCAGCAAATAAATAGTAATTTTTACATCGCCAGTTGGTACCACCTCAAAGCTTTTTCAGGGATTTGTTGTTGTCACACCACAATCTCCACTATCAATGTTGACGTTTGCGATTAAATCAAAACACGAACGACTTGACTGACTGACATTCGATAAAATGACAGAAGCCCATTTCACACCACAAAACCCCTAACCTCAAACCAAACACCCAAAACAAATACCCACCAAGGATGTGCTGATAAACAACAAAAAATACGCCGATAACGAGCACAAAAACGTCGAGCAGGAAAAACTCGTATCCTCGTTAAATAATCAAACATATCGAACACCTGTGAAAGTGACATAATTAAAATCCAATAAACCCGAGACTCCGTCCAGAATTCGCTCGTAACAACGTAACCTTCGTCGGCTTGAGCGTGACCTTAATTGCAATGACGTGACGTTTTTTCAAAAAGCGCTATTTTGCGAACATCAAGGAGGCGCTGAGTCACTTTTGAGGTTACGTTGCCGAAATTTCGGGAGCGTCGGGAACGGTCGACGCGGTTCGATCTTGATACGGTTCGGAAACATTCCCGACGTCTTCAGGTGGTCCCGATAAATTCCGCTCCATCTTAGTAAAAACGAGTCGAAGGTCAGTGGCGCATCTAACGGATAGAGCGATGAGCGGCGTTGCCAGATGGAGCGGAGGAATTTCGTGCGGCTTCGGGAGAGGTCGGGAAAATTCGGAAATTTAGTGTGACGGGCAACTGAAACACGAATATTGCTAGTTTTCGTCATTTTTTGACAGCAGGTATTTTTTGTTTTTGACAGTGTCGACATTGCTCACTTTGACATTTCTTTATTTAAATTTAAATGCAAAATACAATTTTTAGTAGTCACAACTTGACTTCACTAAACTTATAATAATGCAAATCGGTAGATCTGGCAACGCTGGTGATTCAGCTGGACATAATTCTAGCCCCAAATTCACCATTGGCAATTTACATTGTATTTTATTGTTGAAAGAATACAGAATGATAAAAAAATAGTAAAAAAAACCGACACTAAACTTTTGAAAATATTAAACGTCGAAATTGGTTAATTAACCTCATAATTCTAATGTGTTTTAACGGACTGCATTGTCTTGTTAATTTAATAACAATAAAGCATCAAAATTACGAAGTCATTTTGGAAGCATTTGGTTCAGACCCCCCATCACAATTATGATGAATTTGTTGTCAAAATATAAACTATATACATTAAGAAAAAGAAGCCAATGATTAAGCCCTACCCACCCGCCCATGTCTCAATTGTGATGAATTTTTTTATTCGTCGTCAGCTGGTGGGCGGAGCTTAAATGCAAAATCTCTATTTCTTTAGAAGAAATGACCATGTGAAACGTCACCAAGGTTGCCAAATCTACTTTTGAGAAAGTAGGAATATTTTGTCTCAAAATAGTCTATTTTCCAGAATGCGATCAAACATGTTTCACTTGGTAATTTTTTGTACAGAAATATGGACTTCGTAATTAAGCTCCGCCCGCTAGCGTCTCATAACGAATCAAAAAAATAGATCACAAGAGATTACGGCGAGTGGGGAGGGGGCATATTCTTAGGCGTCTTTTTTTAACATATACAGTTTTCTTGCACAACACGATACTTAAATCATGTTTAACATGGTAATTTCTTGTAGAGAAATATGAACTTTGTAAATAAGCTCCGCCCCCCGTCTCACGACGAATGAAAAAAAGAATCGCAATTGAAATGAGGCGGGTGGACGTTGCTATATTTAGCTTCTTTCTTAATATACCCAGTTTTTTTTTTCATAACACAATACTCCAGACATAATTAAAATAGTTCATTTTTGTAGACAAAATATGATTTTACAATTAAGCTCCGCTCCTCGATCTGACAACAAATGAAAAATTCACCACAATTGAGACCGGGGTGGGTGGGTGGGGCTTTGTCATTCGCTTCTTTTTGTACTTAGTTTGTGATTAATTTTTCATTTGTTTTCAGATCAAGGGGCGGGGCTTAATTGCAAAATATTTGATTCTCTAAAAAGATTATTAAAGAATCTCGGGGGTTCCGAGTGTGCTTTTTAAGAAGATTATGAAGGAATCTCACGGGCCACAAGTGTCGATTTTAAATTATTATGACATTTACGAACCTTTTGTTTAGTCTCCGCCCCTCCATCCCACGACGAATAAGAAAATTAATCACAATTAAAATGGGGCGGGTGGGTGGGGCTTCTTAGCCAACCACTTTCTTTTCGTAATAGACACAATCTTCTTTCAAGAGTAAAATATGTACTTAAAATGATGAATTTGACGATTAAGAAAAATGAATCAAAAATTAAGCCCCACCCACCCGCCCAATCTCAATTGTGACGAATTTTTTATTCGTTATGAGATCGAGGGGCGGAGTTTAAATGCAAAATCTCTCTGTTCGAGGCATGATCGTATTGGAGAAAATAGACCCTTAGTAGAAAAAATAGGGAATGGATATTTTTATCCTCTCACAAGTAAAAGATCGAGAGAAAAAGAAAAAACTATACAAAAATAAAAATTTTAATATACACAACTTAGAGATCGGTAGATCTGGCAACACTGGTGATTCTGCTGGACATAATTCTAACCCCAAATTCACCATTGGCAATTTACATTGTATTTTATTGTTGAAAGAAGACCATACAGAGTGATAAAAATTAGTTAAAAAAAACCGACACCAAACTTTTGAAAATATTAAACGTCAAAATTGGTTAATTAACCTCATAATTCTAATGCGGTTTAATGGACTGCATTGTCTTGTTAAACAATTAAGTATTAATAATTTAATAACAATAAAGCATCAAAGTTACGAAGTCAATTTTGAAACATCTGGTTCAAACATTTTTTTCATCACCCTGTATATATTAAGAAAAACAAGCCAATAATTAAGCCCCACCCATCACAATTGTGATGATTTTTACCATTTGTTGTCAAAATATAAACTATATACATTAAGAAAAAGAAGTCAATGATTAAGCCCCACCCACCCGCCCATGTCTCAATTGTGATGAATTTTTTTATTCGTCGTCAGCTGGTGGGCGGAGCTTAAATGCAAAATCTCTATTTCTTTAAAGAAGAAATGGCCATGTGAAACGTCACCCAGGTTGCCAGATCTACTTTTGAGAAAATAGGAATATGCATTCCCTATTTTGACTCAAAATATTCTATTTTCGAGAATACGATCAAACATGTTTCACTTGGTAATTTTTTGTACAGAAATATGGACTTCGTAATTAAGCTCCGCCCGATCCGTCTCATAACGAATCAAAAAAATTATCACAAGAGATTAGGGCGGGTGGGTGGGGCATATTGGCGTCTTTTTTTAACATATACAGTTTTCTTGCACAACACGATACTTAAATCATGTTTAACATGGTAATTTCTTGTAGAGAAATATGACCTTTGTAAATAAGCTCCGCCCCCCGTCTAACGACGAATAAAAAAAGTAATCGCGATTGTAGTAGGGCGGGTGGACGTTGTTATATTTAGCTTTTTTTTAATATACCTAGTTTTTTTTTCATAACAAAATACTTCACACATATCTAAAACAGTTAATTTTTGTTGACAAATATGATTTTGCAATTAAGCTCCGCCCCTCGATCTGACGACAAATGAAAAATTCACCACAATTGAGACCGGGGTGGGTGGGTGGGGCTTTGTCATTCGCTTCTTTTTGTACTTAGTTTGTGATTAATTTTTCATTTGTTTTCAGATCAAGGGGCGGGGCTTAATTGCAAAATTTATATTTGATTCTCTAAAAAGATTATTAAAGAATCTCGGGGGTTCCGAGTGTGTTTGTTAAGAAGAGTATGAAGGAATCTCAGGGGCCACAAGTGTCAATTAACTTTTTATTTAGGCTCCGCCCCTCCATCCCACGACGAATAAGAAAATTAATCACAATTAAAATGGGGCGGGTGGGTGGGGCTTCGTAGCCAACCACTTTCTTTTCGTAATAGACAATCTTCTTTCAAGAGTAAAATATGTACTTAAATGATGAATTTGACGATTAAGAAAAATCTCAATTGTGACGAATTTTTTATTCGTTAGGAGATCGAGGGGCGGAGTTTAAATGCAAAATCCATATGTTCGAGGCATGGTCGTATTGGAGAAAATAGACCCTTATGAGAAAAATCGGGAATGGATATTTTTATCCTCTCAAAAGCAAAACATCGAGAGAAAAAGAAAAAACTATACAAAAATAAAAAGTTTAATATACACAACGTAGAGATCGGTGGATCTGGCAACACTGGTGACGCAGCTGGAGATAATTATAACCTCAAATTGACCATTTAAAATGTTAGGTATTTAAATGTTGAAAGAAGAATGTCTACATTACGAAAATAAAGTCGAAGGATAAGCCCCACCCACCCGCCCGATCTCAATTGTAACGAATTTCTTATTCGTTATCAAATCGAGGGGCGGAGCTTAAATGCACAGTCCATATGTCTGAGGCATGATCGTATTGTAAAAAATAGACCATTTTAGAAAAAATATATACTGAATATTCTTTTTTTCTCAAAAGCAAAAGTACACAAAAAAAAACACTTTTCTGTATGTTTATAGTGTAAATTGGTGGACTGTGGAACACTGGTGACTCAGCTGGACGTAATTTTAACCTCAAATTAACCATTTAATATTTCACGTATTTTATTGTTTTGACCCCACCGGTCTCAATCGTGATGAATTTTTTATTCGTTGCGAGACCGAGGGGCGGAGCTTAACAACAAAGTCCATATTTACGTACCAAGTGATACATGTATTATCGCATTATTGACAAATATTGAAAAAAACTACACAAATAAAACAAGCGTAAACCAATAGATCCGACAACCCCGCTCGCCCGTTTTCGGCGCGCCGCTCGCCCGTTACTGTGCACCGGAAATAGTTTCGTTTTCGCGTCGTCCGGTTGGCACTACGCGCCTAAAATTTTCGGACCCCAGTAGGCTTCGAATTGCGATTTTCGGCCTTGACATTTCTCCCTCCGCCGACTTTGCTCCCAAACAAAACCTCATCGATCCACACGAAAATAACATTTATTAATCACTTCATTTGACATCAAACCTCATGGCAATTATGGTTTGCTAATAGATTTCGTATCGTCAGTGAACCCAATTATTATCGATCTCAGACGCGCCCTAATGCTAAATCATCAAGGTTAGTGACCCAAAGACGTCGCCGGCGCTCATGTAGAATTGTAGATGATGCGGGGCTTTCTTTTTTTTTCCTTTTCGGGACGCAATTATCGTATCTTTGTTTTATCGTAATCTGAGCTGACGAATGTCAGCCGGCTTATCGAAGGCTGAATTAGGCGATAAAAATAGACGAGATAATCGAGTTTCGCAAATGTGACGAGCTCGAAATTTAAGAACCGACGAGAACACGTGTATTGATTGCTAGTTCTTGAGGTTTGCGAGTCGGAAAGTGGGTGGCATTTGACTCACGTTCCGTAGGAGTGTTCGTGTGTGCGGTGGATGCAGTCGCTGGAAAGCGAACTGCGAAAAAAACAAGCTTTTGGGGAGTTTAATGCGGGGTTGGCAACGCGAAATAACATAACCTCAAACCCCAATTGTGTCGGAAGTGATTTTTCAGCTGCGTGAACCTGTCTTTGATCTGTCACCAGAACCCAACGACTTCGTATTTACTTGTATCAATCCCGACACCACTGTTCAACTGGTTTCACGTTACAAGAGTAACAAGTGCACAACAAAAGAACAAAAACGAGGTTAGGTTACTCGATTGTCAAAAATCACCTCTATAAATATCACAATAGTAAAATTTACGCAAAGATTACATTTTTGACACCATCACGACCACCAACGTGATAAAGATCTAATCATTTACTTTCAAAATAACCTCAAACGCGTTTCACACTATCACGAACTTCGAGTGTCACATTTATGTGTAAACTACCCACACAAAAATAACTAAATCGGTTCTAAAAATGAAACAATGCTCACTCTTTTGTTTCGGGTTAAAACGTGCTCCGCACCTGTCACTTTTGACACATGAACTTAGTCACCAAGGTTGGTACCGCACTTACTAAAAAAGCTCCTCGATTCATCACCTTTAATAATACCCGAGACAGTTGGCAGCGCCGCGACTCAAGATAGACGGCTAAATTATCACCGTACGTTTTGACACTTTTTCACTGTTGTAAACTCGACCCAGTTCCAATCAAAGCGCACTTACGTCACGTGACAAACGATCGGAAACAATTGCATGTTTTGACAGCTTCGACCGCATAATAACAACAATCCCCTAAACCCTTTTCACACTACAACATTTTGCAATCCTAATACGATTAGCGTTTTTGTCTGAAGGTTGGCAATCCGTGCGCCGCCTACTATTAGCGCGTCAAGAAGGCGGTACTTAACCCTCACAGGGGGGTACTACTTGAAAACGGATAAAAGGGAAACCGCAACCATTACTTTCGCTCGCATGGGCGAAATAGCCCGCGGGAACAAGAGTAGTCAGTCAAGCCACAATCACACGAGTTAATCGCGGAATAAACAACTGTCATTCTAACTTTTCAATTACCAATGTCATCCGAAGAGCTTTTCGAGTGCGAACTTGTCCCAAAAAAATCAGGTTTACTACATCTGGAAGAGTGTTTACTTACAGCGTTTGCACAATTTTGAACCAACAGGTTCTTAGATCTACCACAACTGGCCCGATTTACACCGAAAAACGCGGCCAACCTTGAACTGCTTTAGCGCAAATGTCGTTAATTGAAAAGTCGCGAGTGTAAATTTGGGGTTATGTTGACTAAACCGTCGATGTAGAAATGGCGGTGCAGAAGCACGTTTTAATCCAAAACAAAAGCTCAGGTGGGAATAAGTGAGGTTAATGGCCGCGGTAAGTTTTCAAAATGGCACTTACGCGCTTCGAAATCTAGTAAACACATAACCTCAAATAGATACAACGCAAGGAAGCGAGTGTAATTTTGGCGCGGTGTTTGTTTTGTTGTTGCCAATTATCAAAAATTCGTGGTTTGTTTTTATTAATAACCGCATTGTTTTGGGTGACGCTAACTTCAAACGAGTGCAAACACACGTTTCGAATTAGTCAAAGTGTCAAAACGGAGCGTCATTTGAGTTGTGTGAACCTGACTTTTCTATAATCTATGGATGATTGCGTGATTGTCAAAATTGACGGTGACAAGTTATGCAAAATAACCTCAAATTTGCGCGACAAGTGTCCGAAGACGTTTTACACCGACCAAAATTTCGAGTGTCGTATTTGTTTCTGTGTAACTACCCACACAGAAATAACTAAATCTGTTCTATTTTAATCATTCCGTTGCACTGATGATTCCTGAAAGTTTCTTCGAGCGTCGACAGTCAAACAATGCCGAGTCTTTTGTTTCGGATTAAAACGTGCTTCTCCACCTGTCAGTTTTGACGTGTGACATTAGACACTAAACACCGTCAAGGTTGGTAACGTGCATATTAAAAAAAGTTTCTCTATTCATCACTTTTAATAATATCCGAGACAGTTGGCAGCGAGGCAACAAGATCGGGTTCGAAATAATCAGCGTACGTTTTGACAGTTTTTCAGTGTAAACTCGACCCAATTCCAATCAAAGAAAAACAAAACGGTTGTCGGGGAGACGTGACAAGACGATAAGAAAAGTGAGTCAGGTTCACACGACACTTTTTTTTTTTCGTTGTATTTTCGAATTTTATAATTTCGCGATATTAAGACGCTTCGTATTTGTCTGTTTTTATCACTCCCGCAACCTTGAACCGCTTTCCCGATTTTTCGTCTCGAAAGTTGGTAATCCGGCGGCCGCCTACTGGATGCCCGCTCGCCATTGCGGCACCTCCTAGTACCGTCTCTGGTCTCAACGAAGCGGTACTCACCCTCTCCGCTGTAATCCACAAAGACACACCGTAATCCAAATCACTGTCACTCGCACTTCACAAAGAGTAGCGAAAATGGCACTCGCACCACCTCGATCGGTTCTGCCGCCCAAAATAGCCCAGCGGCGGCGACGTGGCAGCGATGGCAGGAACCAAAATAGTCACACACCACAATCACACCGAGTTATCGTCGAGTAAACACAGCGTAGTCACAGTGCACGGCGGCGCATCGCGGGGGCGGGGGGCTGCTAGGGCGCGAGCGGGGTAGGCCGAGAGACGTCCATGGCTGGGCGCGACGCTTCACTCAAAAATTACACTTTTGTCGGTTGGCGGCGCGAGCGACACGGAGGCGACGGCTGCGAGACCTCGAATGAGCGGAGCAGGCGACGAGGAAAACAACGCGGCGGTGGGGGCTGGAGTGGGGGCCGACGACCGAAGCGACGGTAAAACCACTTTGTAGCTGCTGCTCACGTGAGGCGGAGGAGGAAATGCCGGGATGATGGAGGGAGGTGGCAGGTTGCTGGAGGTGCAAGTGTGCAGGATGCAGGAGGCGGTGGGAATTCGCGGCTGCGACTCTGTTTTGGCCGTCTTGGGTTTTTTACTTTTATTCATTTCAAGGTTGGCGATTTTGCACTGCGATTCGGGGAAGTGTCAAAAGGATGCGCGGCGTTTATGAGTTAATAAGAATTGTTATGTTTCGCGTAATTGGGAGATCATTGGATACCGGGAACTTGGGTATTGACTTTTTCTAATAAAAGAGCTTCAAGGTGAAGGTTTTCGTGGGAGGATGGTGCAAGAAATGTCAACCCTACACTGTTATTATCACCGAGTATTGACGATTCGCCTCAAGTTTTCTATTGTGTTGAGACTGTAACAACTGTGAAAAATAAAAACACCGTCTCTTCTACTTTAATTAAACCACATTTAAACGTCAAATCCAGAAAAATAACCGATTTACCAGCGCAGTTCATCAACATGTCAAATTTACGATGACAGCATAAACAACAAGTGAAACTTTCTCAAAAACTGCACCTGTCATTTTAATTTTAAAATCCATGTTTAAATGTCAATTTTACACCGTAATTATTCAAAGTTGAGAGTTTGTTAGAAGTTCTCTTATAAAATATATGAATATTTCTACGACGTAAATTGAAAGTTTGCTTAAAAGGGACGCACTCAGCTTTGAATAAAGATATTCCAATTTTGACAGAATTCTACGCTGCTAGTTGTTTAAATGTATCTGTTACAGCTAATATCCGAAATCCGTTATTATGCATAATAACTAGACATTTTAGGAATTATGCGTAATAACTAAACTTGTCAGTTATTATGCGTAATAACTGAAATTTTCAGTTATTATGCATAATAACGGAAACGTTTAGGTAATATTGATAATAACTAACAGAGGAACAGGAATTATGCATAATATTTTCAAAAAAGCTACCCACCCTGCCTCCCTTTCCCCTACATATCACATGTACAGTTGATTTAAAAAAAAACGGGACAAATTACAGTAACAGAAACGTCATATTCCCATTGCTTTTCATTGATCTATGAGAACCTGAATTGCTCATCTTGTCCCGTTTTTTGTAAAATCAGCTATTATGCATAATTCCTATTCCTCTGTTAGTTATTATCAATATTACCTAAACGTTTCCGTTATTATGCATAATAACTGAAAATTTCAGTTATTACGCATAATAGCTGACAAGTTTAGTTATTACGCATAATTCCTAAAATGTCTAGTTATTATGCATAATAACGGATTTCGGATATTAGCTGTAACATATCCATACTTACTAATTTTGTAAGCATTGTTAATATATATTTTAAGAAAATTAAGCAATTAAGCACCGCCTCCCGGCTCACGACGAATAAAAAAATTCGTCACAATGGAGATGGGAGCGTGTGGGCGGGGCTTATGTTTTGCATTTTTCCTTAGTCTTCTTTTTGCAACAAAAAACTTAAAACATATTTGGTAAATTTTTGTAAATAAATCTGGACTTGGTATTTAAGCTCCACCTCTCAACCTGATAACAAAGTAAAGTTCATCACAATTGAGACACGGGCGGGTGGGTGGGGCTTAATCATTGGCTTCTCTTTCTTAATGTATATAGTTTTCTGTATCTTATTGATGAAAGAAAATTATGTATATTACGAAAATCAAGCCAATGGATAAGCCCCACCCACCCACCCCCATCACAATTGTGATAAATTTTTCATTTGTTGTCAGATCGAGGGGTGGAACTTAATATTGTAAAATTTCTCGACAAAAATTTAGCATTTAAAAATATTTTACGTTTCTTGTTGTGAAAAGATGATAAGACATTTTAAGAAAAACGAGGTAAAATGTAAGCCCCACCCACCCACCCACCCCTATTTCAATTGTGATGACTTTTTTTTTATTCGTCGCCAGATCCCCCATCTGGCGACGCCCCCCGCGAAGTTTAATTGCAAAATCTCTATTTCTTTACAAGAAATGACCATGTGAAACATCACCAGGGTTGCCAGATCTATCGATTAGAGTATAGTAGGTTTTTTCTTCTCTCTTTTGATAATTTCTTATACTTTTCAGAAAATAAGAATTTTTATTCCCTATTTTTTCTCAAAATAGTCTATTTTCAAAAAATATCATATCTCAAACACATTTCATTTGATAATTTCTTGTATAGAAATCTCAAATCTCAATCGAGAGAGAGGAGTTCGTAATTAAGCTCCGCTCCCGTCTTACTACGAATATAAAAATTGATCACAAGAAATGAGGGCGGGGGGCATGTTTAATGTGGTAATTTCTTGTAGAGAAATATGAAGTTTGTAAATAAGCTCCGCCCCCATCGCACGACGAATAAAAGAATTATATTAAGAGAAAGTCAATGGATGAGCCCCACCCACCCTCCCCTGTCTAAATTGTGATAAATTTTCCATTTGTTGTTAGATCGAGGAGTGGAGCTTAATATTGTAAGATCTATATTTCTCGACAAAAATTTAGCATTTTACGTTTCTTGTTGTGAGAAGATGATAACGCATTTTAAGAAAAACAAGGTAAAATATAAGCCCCACCCACCCACCCCTATTTCAATTGTGATGATTTTTTTTATTCGTCGCCAGATAGGGGCGGAGTTTAATTACAAAATCTCTATTTCTTTACAAGAAATGACCATGTGAAATGTCACCAGGGTTGCCAGATCTATCGATTAGAGTATATTAGATTTTTTCTTCCCCCTTTTGATAATTTCTTGTACTTTTCAGAAAATAAGAATTTTTATTCCCTATTTTTTCTCAAAATAGTCTATTTTCAAAAAATATCGTACCTCAAACACATTTCATTTGATAATTTCTTGTGTAGAAATATTGAGTTCGTAATTAGGCTCCGCCCCCATCGCACGACAAATAAAAAAATTAATCGCAATGGAGACGGGGCGGGTGGGCGGGGCTTATATTCAGCCTTTTTCTTTAATATACATAGTCTTTTTTGCACTACGAAGCCCTTCAAACATTTAAGAAAGGTAAATTTTTGTAAACAAGCATGGATTTTGCAATTAAGCTCCGCCCCTCGATCTGACAGCAAATGAAGAAGTCACCACAATTGAGATTGGGATAGGTGGGTGGTTTTGTGGGGCTTTACAAGAAATTACCTTGTGAAATGTCACCAGTGTTGCCAGATCTAAAGATGTTTTAAGTTTCTTGTTGTGAGAACGCATATTGAAAAAAAAAAAAGGAAAAATATAAGCCCCACCCACCCGCCCCTATTGCAATTGTGATGAATTTTTCTATTTGTCGTTAACTGAGGGGTGGACGTTAATTGCAAAATCCCTGCTTCTTTACCGGGTTGCCAGATCTACAGATTACAGTACACTGGTTTTTTTCTTTCTCTTTCCATATCTCCTTGTATTTTTGGAAAAATAAAAATATTTATTCCCTATTTTTTCTCTAAGTAGTGTATTTTCAACAATACGATCAGGTTTCACTTGATAATTTCTTGTACAGAAATATGGACTTTGTAAATAAGCTCCGCCCCCATCGCACGACGAATAAAAGAATTATATTACGAGAAAGTCAATGGATGAGCCCCACCCACCCGCCCCTGTCTCAATTGTGATGAATTTTTCATTTGTTGTCAGATCGAGGGGTGGAGCTTAATATTGTAAAATCTATATTTCTCGACAAAAATTTAGCAGTAAAAGATGTTTTAAGTTTCTTGTTGTGAGAAGTTGACAACACATGTTAAAAAGAAGGAAAAATATAAGCCCCACCCACCCGCTCCTATTTCAATTGTGATGATTTTTTCTATTCGTCGTTAACTGAGGGGTGGACGTTAATTGCAAAATCCCTGCTTCTTTACCGGGTTGCCAGATCTACCGATTACAGTACACTGGTTTTTTTCTTTCTCTTTCCATATCTCCTTGTATTTTTGGAAAAATAAAAATATTTATTTCCTATTTTTTCTCAAAATAGTCTATTTTCAACAATATGATACCTCAAACATATTTCACTTGATAATTTCTTGTATAGAAATATGGAATTCGTAATTAAGCTCCGCCCCCGTCTTACTACGAATATAAAAATTGATCACAAGAAATGAGGGCGGGGGGCATGTTTAATGTGGTAATTTCTTGTAGAGAAATATGAACTTTGTAAATAAGCTCCGCCCCCATCGCACGACGAATAAAAGAATTATATTACGAGAAAGTCAATAGAATTGTCTCAATTGTGACAAATTTTTCATTTGTTGTCAGATCGAGGGGTGGAGCTTAATATTGTAAAATCTATATTTCTCGACAAAAATTTACCAGTAAAAGATGTTTTAAGTTTCTTGTTGTGAGAAGCTGACAACACCTGTTAAAAAGAAGGAAAAATATAAGCCCCACCCACCCTCCCCTATTTCAATTGTGATGAATTTTTCTATTTGTCGTTAACTGAGGGGTGGACGTTAATTGCAAAATCCCTGCTTCTTTACCGGGTTGCCAGATCTACCGATTACAATACACTGTTTTTTTTCTTTCTCTTTCCATATCTCCTTGTATTTTTGGAAAAATAAAAATATTTATTCCCTATTTTTTCTCAAAGTAGTGTATTTTCAACAATACGATCAGGTTTCACTTGATAATTTCTTGTACAGAAATATGGACTTTGTAAATAAGCTCCGCCCCCATCGTACGACGAATAAAAGAATTCTATTACGAGGAAATCAATGGATGAGCCCCACCCACCCGCCCCTGTCTCAATTGTGATGAATTTTTCATTTGTTGTCAGATCGAGGGGTGGAGCTTAATATTGTAAAACCTATATTTCTCGACAAAAATTTAGCAGTAAATGATGTTTTAAGTTTCTTGTTGTGAGAAGTTGACAACACATGTTAAAAAGAAGGAAAAATATAAGCCCCACCCACCCGCCCCTATTTCAATTGTGATTAATTTTTCTATTCGTCGTCAACTGAGGGGCGGACGTTAATTGCAAAATCCCTGCTTCTTTACAGGGTTGCCAGATCTACCGATTACAGTGCAGTAGTTCTTTTCTTTCTCTTTCCATATCTCCTTGTATTTTTGAATAATAACAATATTTATTTCCTATTTTTTCTCAAAATAGTGTATTTTCAACAGTACGATCAGGTTTCACTTGGTAATTTCTTGTACAGAAATATGCACTTTGTAAATAAGCTCCGCCTTCCCGACTCACGACGAATAGAAAACATAATCGCACTTGATATGGGAGCGGTGGGGCGTGGCTTATATTTAGCCTTTTTTTCTCAATATACGTATTCTTTTTTCAAAACAAGTATTTCGAACATGTTCAAAATGGTAAATTTTTGTAGACAAATATGGACTTTGAAATTAAGCTCCGCCCCTTGATGTGACAACAAATGAAAAAAGATCAGGGCGGGTGGGTGAGGCTTCATCATTGGCTTCTTTTTCTTGATACATATATAGTTTTCTATTGACAACACAGCACTTAAAACATGCTTTCTTGTAGAAAAAAAAGTACATATGTATTTTGCAATTAAGCTCCGCCCCCAGTTCATAATTGAGAATGGATCAGGTGGGCGGGGCATATGTTTTGCCTTTTTTCTAAATATACGTAATCTTCTTTTCATAACAAGAAACTTAAAACATGGTAAATTTTTGTCGACATATCTGACAACAAATGAAACATTTATCACAATTGAGACAGGGGCGGGTGGGTGGGGCTTAATCTTTGGCTTCTTTTCTTAATGTATATAGTCTTTTTTTTCAACAACACGATACTTAAAACATAATTCTAATGTCAAATTCACCATTTGATATTTTAAATATTTTATTGTTGATATATTTCAAGTATTTTATTCATGAAAGAAGACTATGAATATTACGAAAAGCAAACCAATGGGTAAACCCCACCCACCCACCCCCATCACAATTCTGATAAATTTCCATTTGTTATCAGATCGAGGGGTGGAGCTTAATATTGTAAGATCTACAGTTCCCGACAAAAAATTTCAAACATCACTTTTCTATCATGTCAAAAATTTTAATGTAGTCTATGCTTTATTGTCATTATTTCGGACAGCTGGAATGTCAAACTTTCAAAATTCCAGCTTACGCTACAGCTACATTCATGTAAGTGTCAAATGTAAAAGTTAAAAATGACTGTCAAATATTTAGGTTAGAAACATCTAAAGGTTGCTTTACACTATCTGACGACTGAATGACATTGACGTCTGAAATTTTTTGGCGGCAACTGTATATTTCTCGACAAAAATTTATCATTTAAAGATATTTTATGTTTCTTGTTGTGAGAAGACGATAACGCATTTTAAGAAAAACAAGGTAAAATATAAGCCCCACCCACCCACCCCTATTTCAATTGTGATGATTTTTTTTTATTCGTCGCCAGATGGGGGGCGGAGCTTAATTGCAAAATCTCTATTTCTTTATAAGAAATAACCATGTGAAACGTCACCAGGGTGCCAGATCTATCGATTAGAGTATAGTAGGTTTTTTCTTCCCCCTTTTAATACTTTCTTGTACTTTTCAGAAAATAAGAATTTTTATTCCCTATTATTTCTCAAAATGGTCTATTTTCAACAATGTGATACCTCAAACATATTTCATTTGATAATTTCTTGTATAGAAATATCGAGTTCGTAATTAAGCTCCGCCCCCGTCTTATTACGAATATAAAAATTGATCACAAGAAATGAGGGCGGGGGCATGTTTAATGTGGTAATTTCTTGTAGAGAAATATGAACTTTGTAAATAAGCTCCGCCCCCATCGCACGACGAATAAAAGTAATTCTTTTATATTACGAGAAAGTCAATGGATGAGCCCCACCCACTCGCCCCTGTCTCAATTGTGATGAATTTTCATTTGTTGTCAGATCGAGGGGTGGAGCTTAATATTATAAAATCTATATTTCTCGACAAAAATTTAGCAGTAAAAGATGTTTTAAGTTTCTTGTTGTGAGAAGACGACAACGCATGTTTAAAAAAAAGGAAAAATAGAAGCTCCACCCACCCACCCCTATTTCAATTGTGATGATTTTTTTTTATTTGTCGCCAGATGGGGGCGGAGCTTAACTGCAAAATCTCTATTTCTTTACAAGAAATGACCATGTGAAACGTCACCAGGGTTGCCAGATCTATCGATTAGAGTATAGTAGGTTTTTTCCTTCCCCCTTTTGATAATTTCTTGTACTTTTCAAAAAATAAGAATTTTTATTCCCTATTTTTCTCAAAATAGTCTATTTTCAACAATATGATACCTCAAACATATTTCATTTGATAATTTCTTGTATAGAAATATCGAGTTCGTAATTAAGCTCCGCTCCCGTCTTATTACGAATATAAAAATTGTTCACAAGAAATGAGGGCGGGGGGCATGTTTAATGTGGTAATTTCATGTAGAGAAATATGAACTTTGTAAATAGGCTCCGCCCCGATCGCACGACGAATAAAAGAATTCTATTACGAGAAAGTCAATAGATGAGAACCACCCACCCGCCCCTGTCTCAATTGTGACGAATTTTTCATTTGTTGTCAGATCGAGGGGTGGAGCTTAATATTGTAAAATCTATAGTTCTCGACAAAAATTTAGCAGTAAAAGATGTTTTAAGTTTCTTGTTGTGAGAAGTTGACAACACATGTTAAAAAGAAGGAAAAATATAAGCCCCACCCACCCGCCTTTATTTCAATTGTGATGAATTTTTCTATTCGTCGTCAACTGAGGGGCGGACGTTAATTGCAAAATCCCTGCTTCTTTACAGGGTTGCCAGATTTACCGATTGCAGTACAGTGGTTTTTTCTTTCTCGTTCGATATCTCGTATTTTTGAAAAAATAAAAATATTTATTCCCTATTTTTTCTCAAAATAGTTTATTTTCAACAATTCGATCAGGTTTGACTTGCTAATTTCTTGTACAGAAATATGAACTTTGTAAATAAGCTCCGCCTCCTCGACTCACGACGAATAGAAAAAATAATCGCACTTGAGATGGGGGCGGTCGGACGTGGCTTATATTTAGCCTTTTTTTTTCTCAATATACGTATTCTTTTTTCAAAACAAATATTTCGAACATGTTTAAAATGGTAAATTTTTGTATACAAATATGGACTTTGAAATTAAACTCCGCCCCTTGATCTGACAACAAATGAAAAAGGATCATGTCGGGTGGGTGGGGCTTCATCATTGGCTTCTTTTTCTTAATATATATAGTTTTCTCTTGACAACACAGCATTTAAAAAATGCTTTCTTGTAGAAAAAAAAATACATATGTGTTTTGCAATTAAGCTCCGTTCCCAGCTCATAATTGAGAATGGATCAGGTGGGCGGGGCTTATGCTTTGCCTTTTTTCTTAATATACGTAGTCTTCTTTTCATAACAAGAACTTAAAACATGGTTGAAATGGTAAATTTTTGTCGACAAATATTTTGCAATTAAGCTCCGCCCCTCAATCTGACAACAAATGAAAAATGCATCACAATTGAGACAGGGGCCTTCTTTTCTTAATGTATATAGTTTTTTTTTCAACGACACGATACTTAAAACATAATTCTAATTTCAAGTTCGCCATTTGATATTTTAAATATTTTATTGTTGAAAGAAGACTATGTTTATTATGAAAAGAAAGTCAATGGATAAGCCCCACCCGCTCGCCCCACTTCAATTGTGATTAATTTTTTTATTCGTCGTGAGGCAGGGGGCGGAGCTTAGATGTAGAATACATATTTCTATATAAGAAATATATTTTAAGTATCGTGTTATTGAAAACAAAAAAACTAAACATATTAAGAAAAATAGATCAAGAATTAGGCCCCACCCACCCGCCCGATCTCCGTTGTGACGAAGTTTTTATTCGTTATGAGATCGAGGGGCGGAGCCTGAATGCAAAGTTCATATTTCTCTACAAAAAATTATCATGTTGTTGAAAGAAAACTACAAATATTAAGAAAAAAAAGCCGAAAATCAAGCCCCACCCACCCGCCCGATCTCCGTTGTGACGAAGTTTTTATTCGTTGTGAGATCGAGGGGCGGCGCTTAACTACAAAATCCATATTTTTGTACAAGAAATAACCAAGTGATACATGTTTGAAGGTTTACCGTATTGTTGTAAATACTGAAAAAAAATGTAAAAAAACTACAAAAATAAAACTTTGCAGCGTAGGTCACAGATTCAAATATCAGATTTGTGAAGAATACCGATTTTCCAGTGTAGTTTCATAAAAAGAACAAACTGTTATCAGCCGCTGTAGTTTCAGAGTTTATGTTCAGAAAAATGTCAAATTTACACCGTAATTATTAAAAGTTGATAATTTGTCAAAAGTTCTTTTAATCAAGTCTACTTTACGTTTTTCCAATTTAAACGGTGGTATGATATGTCCAAATACATCAAGTTTGTTCAAATCAGGATTTTTCAGTGTAGATATATGTACAAGAACGACGTTATTAATTACAGTTGGATGTTTATAAGATGCTCTATTTTTGTACAACTTAATGGGAACATTTGTCATATCCATAGTTTGACAGCTGTCCGACTAAAATAAGTAAATGTCAAATTTATGACGTTAACAACAACACGTGAAACTTACTCAAGGATTGACTGACGTTTAAGGACGTGTTCGACGGACCTGTCACTTTAAAGTCGATGTTTTAATCTTTCAGCAAAATGTCAAACTTACACTGTAATTATTAAAATTGAAAGTTCTACTTGTCATTTAATTGGAATTACATCCATACTTGACGGTTCTCTAAATGACATTTTCATGTGTTATGTTATAATTGTGACGTGTTGATTCTTACTAATGTCAAAAATGTACGCTGTTAGTAATAGAAGGCGAAATTTTGTTAATTCGGTCTACAAGATGAGAAAACTGTTCGTCAAGCGTAAACTTTTCTAGGTGGCCTCCAAACTTCATCATGTCAAACTTACGCTGTTACTAAATAAGTTCTCTCTAGGTAAATAAACAATGCTTACACTACTTGTGGCTTTTCTTTTCCTGTACCCACTTATATCTATTTTCTTCACGTATGTGGGTCAGTCGGTTATCTCCATTCCCACTTCGCAACTTCTTGATTACTTACTCTTTACAACTTTAGTTGTTCAAATCTTTGTCTTTTTTTAACATATCCATCAATTTCGCTATTCCAGTCGCCTACTCTTACTTTTCCTCTTCCTCCAATATTTCCCAAGGTCACCAACTTTCCAGTGTACTCACCACGGCTTACCTTCCGCTTATAACAATGCAACGCATTCTAACGTTTTGAGCACGAAACAAAGAGAAAGTGTGAACTTAACGACAAAAAAGACACACTTTGAGGAGGAATTGTGTAACATCGGCCAACCTGAAATCGAACGAACCGAATTTCGCGAGCAAAATAACAACCTCTCAATAATAATAATAATAACAGTAATAATAAATAACCTCCAAATCTCTCCAACAATACTCAAGTCGAACCGTTGCACCTTATAAAACAGTTAAGATTCAGTGTCAGGCGAAAAATGAGGTCGCTAGCGGTGTTTACGTAAGTTCCACTTTAAAGTGAAACCCACTCGAGATAACCACTAGATACGGCCCTGTGTCGTCGTCGCTTTTCCGACGTTCGTGCGACGTCGCCTCTGACATTCCGCGTCGCACCTTGGCACACTTTCACCGATTTCGTGCGATTTTTCGAATCGTGGCGCGAAATTGGTGTGACGTCACGCGAAGGGCTGACGGATGGGCTGTAGGCGCTGTACGTGCTATAGGCTGTTTGTTTATGGCTGGAGCGACGCGTTTGAGTTATTGTTTTTCTGGGTTGGTATAATTGGAACAAGTGTGAGAAGCATGCCGCCGTAAATTTAGAAGAGGAGTTAAAAGTTGGTGAAATATAACGGGAACTTGTGAGGCATGGCGAAAGTTTGAATTGGCTTAATGCCAGGTAGAGTGAGGTGGGATGTGGGGCGTCAAGGTCACGTGATAGAAAAATTCGGAGGTGGCGGGTGGGTTAATTTGGGAATTATTTAGGGGGAATGTGGAAATTGGAGAATTTGAATTGTTAATGTTGCAGGTACTGATGTCACACGTGTCAGAATTTGACGAATGAAGTTTAATTTTTCATGAGTCTACAAAGCTGTTCATAATTTGCCGCTCACTTTTACTGTTGTAGGTGCTATTTGTGATAATAATAAATTACCTGGAAAAATCAGTGGTATTTTGATTGTGACCCCTATTGCGACAAGGCGGCAATAAATAAAACGTCTATTTATATGGAAGATAACATCGGAAATCCGAAACCCTCGAATTTTCTTACAAATTTTATTTTTTGTTTAAGGTCTGACGTGAAGATCATATTTTTTTTTCAATATCTCCATTTTTGTGTTTTTTTATTTGTAGAATTCTTTTCTCACTATCTTGACAATGTTCCTTCGAGATTTTTTTAGATCTTGGTTTCGCAATTTTTCTCAATTCTGGTCTAAAAATTGTTACAATTTTGCTTTTCAAGTAGTCTATTTTGAAGATTTTTCAAGATTCTTACTCTTCTCCTAAGATATCCGCCTTCTTGTTAAAGATCTTAACACTGTTTTAAAATCTTGTACGCTTTTCGAAGATCACAAGACTGTCTTGTCTTTAAGATCTTGATCACCTGCTACATTTTTTCCTCACTATCTTCACAAAGATGTCAAATGAAAATTTTCTCCTATTTTTTCAGATAGGATTTTGACTTTTTAACTCGATCTCCACCAGTTTTTCAAAAATTAAAAACTTTTCTCATTTCTCTTAAGATCTAGATTTTTCTCAACATTATTATCCTTAAAATCTTTAGAAGATCTGAACCGTTGTTTTCAAGATTTTTATTTAGATCTTAAAATTTGCTTTTCGGAAAACGTTGAATATGTACAACTTAATTAAAATTGTTGTCTCATTTTTCAATGCTGATTTAACAAGGTCCTAAAATTTTGATTGATTTTTAAGATCTTTCCAAACACAATGTCATAAGAATTTGTCACTAAGATCTTAAACATTTGCTACGTCTTTTTCCCAATATCTTCACAAAGATCTTAGATAAGTATTTTTTCCATGTTTTTCATACAAGATCTTCACGTTTTTCTTTAAAATGAATCTCCGCTAGTTTCTCAAATGTGAAAAACTTTTCCCAAGGTTTCCTTTTATCTTAAGATCTAAATTTTTCTCAAACTGTTGATATCAAAGTTTCTGGAGAACTCTTTTAGTAGACATAAAATTGTTGATGAATATCTCAACATTCTTCACCTTGCAAGATCCACAAATCGTCGTTTTTTCAAGATTTTTTTTATGATTTTAAAATTTGCTTTTCCGAAAACGTTGAAGGTGTACAAGTTATTTAAAATTATTGACCCATTTTTCAATCTTCAATTTAACAAGATGTCAAAAGTTCATCTTCATTCCAAATCCATTCTCAAAATTTTAATTGGTTTTTAAGATCTTCCCAATCGCAAGATCATAAGAATTTGTCCTTAAGATGTTAATCAAATAATTAATAATAATCATTTGATTAAGATCTTATAAGGTTAATAATAATCGTTTGATTAAGATCTTAAGGACAAATTCTTCGGACATTGGGAAAATACGTAGCAAATGCTATATTTTCCCAATGTCTTCACAAAGATCTCAAATAAGTATTTTTCCATCTTTTTCATTTAAGATCTTCACTCCTCAAAAATGAAAATCTTTTCCCAAAATTCCCATTTCTCATAAGATCTAGATTTTTCTCAAACTGTTGATTTCACAATTTTTGCAAAATTCTAACTCTTTTTTAGACACTAAGTTGTTGTTGAATATCTCCACTTACGCTTTAAAGATCTTACAAGATCCTGAGATGGCTGTTTTATTCAAGATTTTTTAAAGATCTTCAGATTTCGTTTTCGGAGAACGTTGAATTTGTACAAATTATTTAAAATTATGGACTTATTTTTCAATGTTGCTCATTTTTGGAATTTAATTTGTTATCTTATTTATCAACAACTTGATATCTTTTTCTATTCTCTCGTCAGAATTTAGCTGATCTTAATTTTGTTCGCAACTGCAACTGCCTTTATCAAGATTTTAGAACTCATCTTGATTCCAAAGACTTTCTCAAAATTTTAATTGATTTTTTAGATCTTCCCAGTCTCAAGATCATAGGAATTTGTCTTTAAGATCATAATCATTTGCTACGTTTTTTCCCATTTTCTTCACAAAGCTCATATATTTTACATATTTTCTATTCACGATTTTTACTATTTCTTTTAAACTTGACCTCCACCAGTTTCTCAAAAATGAAAAACTTTCCCAAGATTCTCATATCTCTTAAGATCTAAATTTTCTCAAATTGTTCATTTCACAGATTTTGCAAAATTCTAACTCTTTTTTAGAAACTAACTTGTTGTTAAATATCTCAAAATACTCTTTAAAGATCTTGGGAGATCCACAGATGGTCGTGTTTTTTTTTAAGATTTTTCAAAGATCTTAAGATTTGCTTTTCGGAGAACGTTGAGTTTGTACAAATTATTTAAAATTATGGACTTACTTTTCAATTTTGATCTTTTTTGAAACTTAATTAGTTATCTTATTTATCAACAATTTGATATCTTTTTCTCTTCTCTCTTCAAAATTTAGCTGATCTTAATTTTGTTCTAAACTGCAACTGTCTTTATCAAGATTTCAAAAATTCATCTTGATTTCAAATACTATCTCAAATTTTAATCGATTTTTTAGATCTTCCCAGTTTCAAGATCATAGAAATTTGTTTTTAAGATCATTACAATTTTTTCCATGTTTTCTATTCGAGATTTTTACTTTTTCTTTTAAACTCGACCTTCACCAGTTTCTCAAAAATGAAAAATTTTCCTAAGATTCCCATTTCTTTTAATATCTATATTTTTCTCAAACTTGTGACATCAAAGTTTTTAAAGAATTCTGACTTTTGTTAGACACTAACTTGTTGTTAAATATCTCAAAATACTCTTTAAAGATCTTGCAAGATCCACAGATGGTCGTGTTTTTTTTTTCAATTTTTTGAAAGATCTTAGGATTTGCTTTTCGGAGAACGTTGAGTTTGTACAAATTATTTAAAATTATGGACTTATTTTTCAATGTTGATATTTTTTGGAACTTAATTTGTAATCTTATTTATCCTATAATTTGATATCTTTTTCTGTTCTCTCTTCAAAATTTAGCTGATCTTAATGTTGTTCTAAAGTGCAACTGTCTTTATCGAGATTTCAAAAATTCATCTTGATTCCAAACACTTTCTCAAATTTTAATCGATTTTTTAGATCTTCCCAGTTTCAAGATCATAAAAATTTGTCTTTAAGATGATAACAATTTTTTTCATGTTTTCTATTCAAGATTTTACTCTTTCTTTTAAACTCGACCTTCACCAGTTTCTCAAAAATGAAAAATTTTCCTAAGATTCCCATTTCTTTTAAGATCTATATTTTTCTCAAACTTGTGGCATCAAAGTTTTTAAAGAATTCTGACTTTTGTTAGACACTAACTTGTTGTTAAATATCTCAAAATGCTCTTTAAAGATCTTGCAAGATCCACAGATGGTCGTGTTTTTTTTTTTTTCAATTTTTTGAAAGATCTTAGGATTTGGTTTTCGGAGAACGTTGAGTTTGTACAAATTATTTAAAATTATGGACTTAATTTTCAATGTTGATCTTTTTTGAAACTTAATTTGTTATCTTATTTATCAACAATTTGATATCTTTTTCTGTTCTCTCTTCAAAATTTAGCTGATCTTAATTTTGTTCTAAACTGCAACTGTCTTTATCAAGATTTCACAACTTCATCTTGATTTCAAATACTTTCTCAAATTTTAATCGATTTTTTAGATCTTCCCAGTTTCAAGATTACGGAAATTTGTCTTTAAGATCATAACAATTTTTTCCATGTTTTCTATTCATGATTTTTACTCTTTCTTTTAAACTCGACCTCCACCAGTTTCTCAAAAATGAAAAATTTTCCTAAGTTTCCCATTTCTTTTAAGATCTATATTTTTCACAAACTTGTGACATCAAAGTTTTTAAAGAACTCTGACTATTGTTAAACACTAACTTGTTGTTAAATATCTCAAAATACTCTTTAAAGATCTTGCAAGATCCACAGATGGTCGTGTTTTTTTTTTCAATTTTTTTTAAAGATCTTAGGATTTACTTTTCGGAGAATGTTGAGTTTGTACAAATTATTTAAAATTATGAACTTATTTTTCAATGTTGATCTTTTTTGAAACTTAATTTGTTATATTATTTATCAACAATTTGATATATTTTTCTGTTCTCTCTTCAAAATTTAGCTGATCTTAATTTTGTTCTAAACTGCAACTGCCTTTATCAAGATTTCAAGAATTCATCTTGATTTCAAATACTTTCTCAAATTTTAATCGATTTTTTGGATCTTCCCAGTTTGAAGATCATAGAAATTTGTCTTTAAGATCATAACAATTTTTTCCATGTTTTCTATTAAAGATTTTTACTCATTCTTTTAAACTCGACCTCCACCAGTTTCTCAAAAATGAAAAATTTTCTGAAGATTCCCATTTCTTTTAAGATCTATATTTTTCTCAAACTTGTGACATCAAAGTTTTTAAAGAATTCTAACTTGTCGTTAAATATCTCAAAATATTCTTTAAAGATCTTGCAAGATCCACAGATGGTCGTGTTTTTTTTTCAATTTTTTTTAAAGATCTTAGGATTTGCTTTTTGGAGAACGTTGAGTTTGTACAAATTATTTATAATTATGGACTTATTTTTCAATGTTGATCTTTTTTGAAACTTAATTTGTTATCTTATTTATCAACAATTTGATATCTTTTTCTGTTCTCTCTTCAAAATTTAGCTGATCTTAATTTTGTTCTAAACTGCAACTGTCTTTATCAAGATTTCAAAAATTCATCTTGATTTCAAATACTTTCTCAAATTTTAATCGATTTTTTAGATCTTCCCAGTTTCAAGATCATAGAAATTTGTCTTTAAAATCATAACAATTTTTTCCATGTTTTCTATTCAAGATTTTTACTCTTCCTTTTAAACTCGACCTCCACCAGTTTCTCAAAAATGAAAAATTTTCCTAAGATTCCCATTTCTTTTAAGATCTATATTTTTCTCAAACTTGTGGCATCAAAGTTTTTAAAGAATTCTGACTTTTGTTAGACACTAACTTGTTGTTAAATATCTCAAAATACTCTTTAAAGATCTTGCAAGATCCACAGATGGTCGTGTTTTTTTTTTCAATTTTTTTTTAAAGATCTTAGGATTTAATTTTCGGAGAACGTTGAGTTTGTACAAATTATTTAAAATTATGGACTTATTTTTCAATGTTGATCTTTTTTGGAACTTAATTTGTAAGCTTATTTATCCTATAATTTGATATCTTTTTCTGTTCTCTCTTCAAAATCTAGCTGATATTAATTTTGTTCTAAACTGCAACTGTCTTTATCAAGATTTCAAAACTTCATCTTGATTCCAAATACTTTCTCAAAATTTTAATCGATTTTTTAGATCTTCCCAGTCTCAAGATCTTGGAATTGGTCTTTAAGATCATAATCATTTGCTACGTTTTTTTCCCATTTTCTGTGGGATTCGTCCACAGATATATTGTTTGCCATGTTTTCTATTCAAGATTTTTTTTAATTTCACAGTTTTAGCCAAATTCTAATTTTTTTTTCTACACCAATTTGTTGTTAATTATCGCAGTATACTCTTTAAAGATCTTGCAAGATCCACAGATGGCAAAATCACAGAAAAATATTTTTTCTCTGAAAATCTAGATTTTTCCCAAGCCGTTGATTTTTCTTTTTTTAGAGATCAACCTGTTCTTAGATATCTCAACATTCTCTTTAAAGATCTCACCTATAGGATCTCCAAATTTCAGTTTCTTCTTTTTCCATCACATTCATTTTCAAGGTCTTGGTCACCATTTATTGTTTTCCCGTAAGTTCTTCACACGTTTGTGAGAGCTACAACTCCAAGCATGCGTGGGTAAACGGTTGATTTGCCAGTTGCACAATCGACGCAACCAAGCAATGGAAAGTCGCCTTTTTTCGCATTATTATCAAATATCTGCCACATAATTATGTTAAACGGAACGAAACGATTCTAGATTCAGCTTCTAGGTCGCCGATTTTCCACCAGTAATGTTTTCCCCATCTATAAGTATTCAATCATCAAAGCCCCACAGGTCGTTCCGTCTGCTCCGAGTGCCAAGTCGTGTCTTTCCTCCACGACACCACCTTTTACCGTTGTACCGTTACGTACTTCAGCTCGCTCCAATTGTGCGCCTCCGAGCACTTTTATTTTTTAGTACGTGTGGTCAGGCGAAATTGCTTTCTTCGATTTTGCAACGCTGAGTCGCACATAGTTGGCAGCACTGCTGACTCCGCGCTCAGGTTTGCTCAAATGCCGAACGGGGTCACGGGGAAACGCGGAAGCGGGCCCACTTGACCGCCGAAAGCCGCCATTTTGGGTAAGTGGCCCGCCATGAGAGGGCCCAAAGGTCGAGGGCACCGCCGTCTGGGTCGCCGCTCCCATACGCGATCAATCGGCCGTCTGCGACCCCGCTCGGCCGCCACGGCGATGACAATAGCGCCGAAATCGGGCCGGGGTGCGCCTATTATCACGGGGGTGGGACCGTTTACCCGCGTTTGCTTGGAAGCGGGGCTGGACGGCGCGAGCTGTTTATGCGGTATGTAAATGTGTGTCGATGGCCGGGTTTAGAGTCATAGTGTGCGTCAAACGGGGCAATAAACCAGTTAAGTAGGAACTGCGGTAATTAATGCGAGTTGAGGCGAATGTCCAGGCGGGGTGGACGGGATTGCGGCGATTTTGGTGGTTATGAGGCAATGTTTCTTGTATCCTTGAATTTTTCGGAATTTTTGGCAAGTTTTTCAAAAATTGTTGCCTTATGAAAATTTCGGTCGATTTTTGACGGTTTTCGAAATTCAACCAAAGACATTTTGTAGTAGAATTCGACCTCCAGAAGCTATTTCCAGGTCCGGGACTGTTCCAGAAACGCCAAGAACATATGACAATTTTTGGATTAAAAAAAAAATGGATTTCGAACCGAATAATTCCAAAATCTCGCACCGGAGACATAAACCCTTTATATTTTTGGAATCAGCGTGTCGAAATCTATATCCCTGAATTTTTTCATAATTTTAGTTACTTCTTAAAAGCAAAATTTCACAGTATTTGGCTCTTGTACAAATTTCGGCCGATTTTTGACGATTTTCGAAATTCAAACACAGACATTTTCTTCTAGATTACGACCCAGGACGCTATTTTCGGGTCCATTTCTTCGGTAACTCCTATCGTTTTTCCAGAATTGCCAAGTGAATTTTGATACTTACTTTTTAGGATTTTTCAAAAAAAATGGATTTCAAACCGACAAATTCCAAAATATTGCACCGGGGCCAAAACCCGCTATATTTTTGAAAGTAGCGCGTCGAAATTTATATCCCGGAATATTTTCGGATTTTTTCAGCTAATTTTTCAAAAACTGCCCCTTTATGAAAATTTCGGCCCATTTTCGACCATTTTCGAAAATCAACCAAAGACATTTTCTAGTAGATTTTGACTTCAGAAGCGATTTTCGGGTCCATTTCTTGGATAATTGCTCAGACTTTTCCAGAATCGCCATGAAAATATAACAATTTTTAGGATTTTCCAAAAAAATTGGATATCGAACCGAATAATTCCAAAATCTCGCACCGGAGACATAAACCCGCTATATTTTTGGAATCGGCGTGTCGAAATCTATATCCCTGAATTTTTTGATAATTTTAGTTACTTTTTTAAAAGCAAAATTTCTCAGTATTTGGCTCTTGTACAAATTTCGGCCTATTTTTGACGATTTTCGAAATTCAAACACAGATATTTTCTTGTAAATTACGCCCCAGGACGCAATTTTCGGGTCCATTTCTTCGGTAACTCCTATCGTTTTTCCAGAATTGCCAACTGAATTTTGATGCTTTTTTAGGATTTAAAAAAACATGGATTTCAAACCGAACAATTCCAAAATATTGCACCGGAGCCAAAAACACGCTATATTTTTTAAAGTAACGCGTCGAAATTTATATCCCGGAATATTTTCGGATTTTTTCAGCTAATTTTTCAAAAACTGCCCATTTATGAAAATTTCGGGCAATTTTCGACCATTTTCGAAAATCAACCAAAGACATTTTCTAGTACATTTTGACCTTCAGAAGCTATTTTCGGGTCCATTTCTTGGATATCGCTCAGACTCTTCCAGAATCACCATGAAAATATGACAGTTATTAAGATTGTTCAAATAAATGGGATTTCAAATCGTATAATTCTAAAATCACGCACCGGAGACATAAACCCGCTATATTTTTGGAATCAGCGTGTCGAAATCTATATCCCTGAATTTTTTCATAATTTTAGTTACTTTTTAAAAGCAAAATTTCACAGTATTTGGCTCTTGTACAAATTTCGGCCCATTTTTGACGATTTTCGAAATTCAAACAGACATTTTCTTGTGGATTACGACACAGGACGCTATTTTCGGGTCGATTTCTTCGGTAACTCCTATCGTTTTTCCAGAATTGCCAACTGAATTTTGATACTTTTTAGGATTTAAAAAAAAAATGGATTTCAAACCGAACAATTCCAAAATATTGCACCGGCGCCAAAAACATGCTATATTTTTGAAAGTAGCGCGTCGAAATTTATATCCCGGAATATTTTCGGATTTATTCAGCTAATTTTTCAAAAACTGCTTCTTTATGAAAATTTCGGCCCATTTTCGACCATTTTCGAAATTCAACCAAAAACAGTTTCTAGTACATTTTGACCTTCAGAAGCTCTTTTCGGGTCCATTTCTTGGATAATTGGACTTTTCCAGAATCGCCATGAAAATATGACAATTTTTAGGATTATTCAAAAAAGTGGGATTTCGAATAGTATAATTCTAAAACCTCGCACCGGAGACATAAACCCGCTATATTTTTGGAATCAGCGTGTCGAAATCTATATCCCTGATTTTTTTCATAATTTTAGTTACTTTTTTAAAAGCAAAATTTCTCAGTATTTGGCTCTTGTACAAATTTCGACCCATTTTTGACGATTTTCGAAATTCAAACACAGACATTTTCTTGTAGATTACGCCCCAGGACGCTATTTTCGGGTCCATTTCTTCGGTAGCTCCTATCGTTTTTCCAGAATTGCCAACTGAATTTTGATACTTCTTAGGATTAAAAAAAAAAATGGATTTCAAACCGAACAATTCCAAAATATTGCACCGGGGCCAAAAATACGCTATATTTTTGAAAGTAGCGCGTCGAAATTTATATCCCGGAATATTTTAGGATTTTTTTCAGCTAATTTTTCCAAAAACTGCCCCTTTATGAAAATTTCGGCCCATTTTCGACCATTTTCGAAAATCAACCAAAGACATTTTCTAGTACATTTTGACCTTCAGAAGCTACTTTCGGGTCCATTTCTTGGATAATTGCTCAGACTTTTCCAGAATCGCCATGAAAATATGACAATTTTTAGGATTGTTCAAAAAAATTGGATTTCGAACCGAATAATTCCAAAATTTCGCACCGGAGACATTAACCCGCTATATTTTTGGAATCAGCGTCTCAAAATCTATATCCCTGAATTTTTTCATAATTTTAGTTACTTTTTTAAAAGCAAAATTTCACAGTATTTGGCTCTTTGTTCAAATTTCGGCCCATTTTTGACGATTTTCCAAATTCAGACACAGACATTTTCTTGCAGATTACGACCCAGGACGCTAATTTCGGGTCCATTTCTTCGGTAACTCCTATCGTTTTTCCAGAATTGCCAACTGAATTTTGATACTTTTTAGGTTTAAAAAAAAAAATGGATTTCAAACCGAACAATTCCAAAATATTGCACCGCGACCAAAAACACGCTATATTTTTGAAAGTAGCGCGTCGAAATTTATATCCCGGAATATTTTCGCATTTTTTCGTCTAATTTTTCAAAAGCTGCCCCTTTATGAAAATTTCGGCCCACTTTCGACCATTTTCGAAAATCAACCAAAGACATTTTCTAGTAGATTTTGACCTTCAGAAGCTATTTTCGGGTCCATTTCTTGGATAATTGCTCAGACTTTTCCAGAATCGCCAGGAAAATATGACAATTTTTAGGATTGTTCAAAAAAGTGGGATTTCGAACCGTATAATTCCAAAATCTCGCATCGGAGACATAAACCAGCTATATTTTTGGAATCGGCGTGTCGAAATCTATATCCCTGAATTTTTTCATAATTTTAGTTACTTTTTTAAAAGCAAAATTTCTCAGTATTTGGCTCTTGTACAAATTTCGGCCCATTTTTGACGATTTTCGAAATTCAAACACAGACATTTTCTTGTAGATTACCACCCAGGACGCTATTTTCGGGTCCATTTCTTCGGTAACTCCTATCGTTTTTCCAGAATTGAAAACTGAATTTTGATACTTTTTAGGATTAAAAAAAAATGGATTTCAAACCGAACAATTCCAAAATATTGCAGCGGGGCCAAAAACACGCTATATTTTTGAAAGTAGCGCTTTGAAATTTATATCCCGGAACATTTTCAGATTTTTCAGCTAATTTTTCAAAAACTGCCCCTTTATGAAAATTTCGGCCCTTTTTCGACCATTTTCGAAAATCAACCAAAGATATTTTCTAGTACATTTTGACCTTCAGAAGCTATTTTGGTGTCCATTTCTTGGATAATTGCTCATATTTTTCCAGAATCGACATGAAAATATGACAGTTTTTAGGATTGTTCAAAAAAGTAGGATTTCGAATCGTATAATTCTAAAATCTTGCACCGGAGACATAAACCCGCTATATTTTTGGAATCAGCTTGTCGAAATCTATTTGCCTGAATTTTTTCATAATTTTAGTTACTTTTTGAAAGCAAAATTTCACAGTATTTGGCTCTTGTACAAATTTCGGCCCATTTTTGAAGATTTTCGAAATTCAAACAAAGACATTTTCTAGTACATTTTGACCTTCAGAAGCTATTTTCGTGTCCATTTCTTGGATAATTGCTCATATTTTTCCAGAATCGCCATGAAAATATGACAATTTTTAGGATTGTTCAAAAAAGTAGGATTTCGAATCGTATAATTCTAAAATCTTGCACCGGAGACATAAACCCGCTATATTTTTGGAATCAGCTTGTCGAAATCTATATCCCTGAATTTTTTCATAATTTTAGTTACTTTTTTAAAAGCAAAATTTCACAGTATTTGGCTCTTGTACAAATTTCGGCCCATTTTTGAAGATTTTCGAAATTCAAACACAGACATATTCTTAAAGATTACGACCCAGGACGCTATTTTCGGGTCCATTTCTTCGGTAACTCCTATCGTTTTTCCAGAATTGCCAACTGAATTTTGATACTTTTTACGATTTTAAAAAAAAAATGAATTTCAAACGGAACAATTCCAAAATATTGCACCGAGGCCAAAAACACGCTATATTTTGGAAAGTAGCGCGTCGAAATTTATATCCCGGAATATTTTCGGATTTTTTCAGCTAATTTTTCAAAAACTGCCCCTTTATGAAAATTTCGGCCCATTTTCGACCATTTTCGAAAATCAACCAAAGACATTTTCTAGTACATTTTGACCTTCAGAAGCTATTTTCGGGTCCATTTCTTGAATAATTTCTCAGACTTTTCCAAAATCGCTATGAAAATATGACAATTTTTAGAATTTTCCAAAAAAATTGGATATCGAACCGAATAATTCCAAAATCTCGCATCGGAGACATAAACCCGCTATATTTTTGGAATCGGCGTGTCGAAATCTATATCCCTGAATTTTTTCATAATTTTAGTTACTTTTTTAAAAGCAAAATTTCTCAGTATTTGGCTCTTGTACAAATTTCGGCCTATTTTTGACGATTTTCGAAATTCAAACACAGATATTTTCTTGTAAATTACGCCCCAGGACGCAATTTTCGGGTCCATTTCTTCGGTAACTCCTATCGTTTTTCCAGAATTGCCAACTGAATTTTGATGCTTTTTTAGGATTTAAAAAAACATGGATTTCAAACCGAACAATTTCAAAATATTGCACCGGAGCCAAAAACACGCTATATTTTTTAAAGTAGTGCGTCGAAATTTATATCCCGGAATATTTTCGGATTTTTTCAGCTAATTTTTCAAAAACTGCCCCTTTATGAAAATTTCGGCCCATTTTCGACCATTTTCGAAAATCAACCAAAGACATTTTCTAGTACATTTTGACCTTCAGAAGCAATTTTCGGGTCCATTTCTTGGATAATTGCTCAGACTTTTCCAGAATCGCCATGAAAATATGACAATTTTTAGGATTGTTCAAAAAAGTGGGATTTCGAACCGTATAATTCTAAAATCTCGCACCGGAGACATAAACCCGCTATATTTTTGGAATCAGCGTGTCGAAATCTGTATCCCTGAATTTTTTCATAGTTTTAGTTACTTTTTTAAAAGCAAAATTTCTCAGTATTTGGCTCTTGTACAAATTTCGGTCCATTTTTGACGATATTCGAAATTCAAACACAGACATTTTCTTGTAGATTACGCCCCAGGACGCTATTTTCGGGTCCATTTCTTCGGTAACTCCTATCGTTTTTCCAGAATTGCCAACTGAATTTTGATACTTTTTAGGATTAAAAAAAAAAGGATTTCAAACCGAACAATTCCAAAATATTGCACCGGGGCCAAAAACACGCTATATTTTTGAAAGTAGCGCGTCGAAATTTATATCCCGGAATATTTTCGGATTTTTTCAGCTAATTTTTCAAGAACTGTCCCTTTATGAAAATTTCGGCCCATTTTCGACCATTTTCGAAAATCAACCAAAGACATTTTCTAGTACACTTTGACCTTCAGAAGCTATTTTCGGGTCCATTTCTTGGATAATTGCTTATACTTTTCCAGAATCGCCATGAAAATATGACAATTTTTAGGATTGTTCAAAAAAATTGGATTTCGAACCGAATAATTCCAAAATTTCGTACCGGAGACATTAACCCGCTATATTTTTGGAATCAGCGTGTCGAAATCTATATCCCTGAATTTTTTCATAATTTTTGTTACTTTTTAAAAGCAAAATTTCACAGTATTTGGCTCTTGTACAAATTTCGGCCCATTTTTGACGATTTTCGAAATTCAAACACAGACATTTTCTTGTAGATTACGACCCAGGACGCTATTTTCGGGTCCATTTCTTCGGTAACTCCTATCGTTTTTCCAGAATTGCCAACTGAAATTTGATACTTTTTTGGATTTAAAAAAAAAATGGATTTCAAAACGAACAATTCCAAAATATTGCACTGGGGCCAAAAACACGCTATATTTTTGAAAGTAACGCGTCGAAACTTATATCCCGGAATATTTTCGGATTTTTTCAGCTAATTTTTCAAAAACTGCTCCTTTATGAAAATTTCGGCCCATTTTCGACCATTTTCGAAATTCAACCAAAGACATTTTCTAGTTCATTTTGACCTTCAGAAGCTATTTTCGGGTCCATTTCTTGGATAATTGCTCAGACTTTTCCAGAATCGCCATGAAAATATGACAATTTTTAGGATTGTTAAAAAAATGGGATTTCGAATCGTATAATTCTAAAATCTCGCACCGGAGACATAAACCCGCTATATTTTTGGAATCAGCGTGTCCAAATCTAAAACTTTTTCAAAAGCAACATTTCTCAATAGGTACTAAAAAATTTGTAAAAATTTCGGCCCATTTTTGACCATTTTCGAAATTTAACCAAGGACATTTTCTTGCAGATTTGGACCGGCAGAAGCTATTTTCGGGCCAAAAACACGCTATATTTTGCAATTAGCGCCTCGAAATTTATATCCCTGATTTTTTCCGAAATTTTTCAGTAGACTTCAAATATTATGAAAATTTCGGCCCATTTTTGACGATTTTTGAAAATTAACCAGACATTTTTTAGGAAAATTCGACTTCCAGAAGCTACTTTTGGGACCATTTTTTCCATAATTGCTCATATTTTTCCAGAATCGCCATGAAAATATGACAATTTTACGATTTTTCAAAAAAATTGGATTTCGGACCGAATAATTCTAAAATCTTGTACCTAGGCCATAAACCGGCTATATTCTTGGAATCAGCGTGCCGAAAAATATATCGCTCAATTTTTTCATAATTTTAGACATCTTTTTCAAAAGCAAAATTTCTCAATACTAAAAAAAATTTGTAAAAAATTCGGCCCATTTTTGACCATTTTCGAAATTCAACCAAGGACATTTTCTTGCAGATTTGGACCAGCAGAAGCTATTTTCGGGCCAAAAACAAGCTATATTTTTGAAATTAGCGCGTCGAAATCTATATCGATGAATTTTTCCGGAATTTTTCAGTAGACTTCTCAAATATTATGAAAATTTCGGGCCATTTTTGACTTAAAAAAAATGGGATTTTAAACCGAATGATTCCAAAATCTTGCACTAGAAACGCTTAATTTGTGGAATGAGTGGGTCGAAGTTTATAACCCTGAATTTTTTCGGCAACTTTTCCAAAAGCATAATATCTCAACCCATATGAAAATTTCGGCCCAAATTTGACCATTTTCGAAATTCAACAATAGGCATTTTTTTGTAGAATTCTACCTCCAGAAGGTACTTTCGTTGGCATGTCTTACACAACTCCTACCGTTTTTCCAGAAAATATGATAATTTTTAGGATTTTCCAAAAAACTGAATTTCGAGCTGAATAATTCCAAAAACATGCACCGCTATCGCACTTAATTTTTGGAATCAGCGGGCCAAATTTATACCCCTTAATTTTTTCCAAATTTTTTAGCAAGTTTTTGAAATACAAAATTTCTGAATACCACTTTATGAAAATTTTGGCCCATTTTAGATTAGGTTTTAAATTTAACCAAAGCTATTCTCTTGTAGTTTCGACCTCCAGAAATTACTTACGAGAAATTACGAGAACTCTTCCCATATTTCCATAAACGCCAATTGAAATGTGACAATTTCTAAGTTTTTAAGAAAAAATTGAACTTCAAACTGAATAATTCCAAAATTTTACATCGGTGCCAGTGCCACAAATATCCTATATTTTTGGAATCACCGCGTCGAAATCTATATCCTTGAATTTTTTGGTAATTTTTCGGTAACTTTTTCAAAAATAAAATTTCTGATTGCCGATATGAAATTTTCAGCCCATTTTGGTCCATTTTCGAAATTCAACCAAAGACATTTTCTTTCAGATTTGGACCTGTAGAAGCTATTTTCGGACTCATTTTTTGAGAGTTCCTCCCGTGTTTTCAGAGTCGCTAATTAAAATAAGACAATCTTCAGGATTTAAAAAAAAAAAAATGCGATTTCAAACCGAATAATTCAAAAATTTTGAATCGGGGCTTTAAACACATTTAATTTTTGGAATGAGTGCATCGGAATCTATATCCCTGCATTTTTTCGGAATTTTTCGTCAACTTTTTCAAAAGCAAAATTTCTCAACCCTTATGAAAATTTTGGTCCATTTTTGACCATTTTCGAAATTCAACCAAGGACATTTTCTTGCAGATTTGGACCGGCAGAAGCTATTTTCGGGCCAAAAACAAGCTATATTTTTGAAATTAGAGCGTCGAAATCTATATCCATGAATTTTTCCGGAATTTTTCAGTAGACTTCTCAAATATTATGAAAATTTCGGCCCATTTTTGACCATTTTCGAAATTCAACCATAGGCATTTTTTTGTACCTCCAGAAGCTACTTTCGTTGGCATGTCTTAGATAACTCCTACCGTTTTTCCAGAAGCGTCAATAAAGTATGATAATTTTTAGAATTTTCCAAAAAACTGGATTTCAAGCTGAATAATTCCAAAAACATGCACCGCTATCGCACTTAATTTTTGGAATCAGCGGGTCCAGATCTATATCCTTGAATTTTTTCCAAATTTTTTAACAAGTTTTTGAAATGCAAAATTTCTGAATACCATTTTATGAAAATTTTTGCTCATTTTAGATTATTTTTTAAATTTAACCAAAGCCATTTCTTTCGAGTCCATTTCTTCGAGAACTCTTACCATATTTTCAGAGTCGCTAATTGAAATGTGACAATTTCTAGGTTTTTTAAGAAAAAATTGAACTTCAAACTGAATAATTCCAAAATTTTACATCGGTACATTTTGCACGGGGGCCTTAGACATGCTTAATTTTTGGAATGAGCGTATCGAAATCTACGTCTTTGAATTTTTTCGGAACTTTTTTAAATTCTCAACCCTTATGAAAATTTCACACCATTTTCGAAGTTCAGCCAAAGACTTTTCCAGAATCGCCAACTGAAAAACATGTGACAACGTTTGGGATTAAAAAAAAATGGATTCCAACTTAAATAATTTCAAAATCTTGCAAAAATCCCTGAATTTTTCGGTAACTTTTTTAAAAACAAAATTTTTCAAAAATCCCCCCCCCATGAAAATTTAACCCCATTTTCGTAATTCAATCAGACATTTTCTTGCAGATTTCGACCTCCAGAAGCCACTTTCGGGCCCATTTCTTTTTCTTATTGTGTTTCCAGAATGGCAATTTTCAGAATTTTTCAAAAAATTTTAAAATTTTACACAGGGGCCATAACCACGCTATATTTTTGAAATCAGCACGTCAAAATCTATATTTGCTACCCCTTTATGAAAATTTTGGCCCATCTTTGATCATTGTTTAAATTCAACCCGACATTTTCTTGTAAATTTGGACCCCCGGACGCTATTTTTAGGTCCATTTCTTCGATATCTCTTACCGTTTTTCCAGAATCGTCAATTAAAATATAATTTTTAGGACTTAAAATTTTCTTTACAATATTGCTACCCCTTTTTGAAAAGTTCGGCCCAATTTTGAACTTCAACAAAAGACGTTTTTGTAGTTTTCGAACCCCAGAAGCTACTTTCGGGCCAATTTCTTCAATAATTCTTACAGTTTTTCCAGAATCCAAATCGAATAATTCCAAAATATACCTGGGTCATAAACAGGCTAATTTAGGATGAGATTAAAAAAACAGGTAGAACGGTTGTAATGTAAAACAAACGTAAAATAAGAATTACATACAATTTAATAAGTAAAAAATGTTAAAAGAACCATACATAATAATCATAGAACAATGGAGAAACAATCACGAAAAACAAATACAAAAACGTCAGACGAGCTCCCCACACGTGTTTGATCTCGCCTGCAAAAAACGCCCTGTCCTTTTAAATACTTTATTATTTGTATAATATGTATAAATGTAACTTTCAGACACCACATTTGAAGATTAAAAAAATAATAACATGGGTAATAATGAAACATTTTACTATTTGGGCTTCTTTTTACAAATCAACGTATTAATCTGAGCTGTCCTCGTTCTGCAGATAGGCGAATTTATTACTGGCGACGAAATTCGGCGGCTCCACTTTTTTCAACTTGGGCATCTCCTTCTCCACCTTCTCCCTGCCAACCAACAAACAAGAATCAATCACCCAGCACCCCATAAAACAAAACCTACTTCTTATCGTCCCTTTTCTTGACTTCTGATTTATGTTTGTCGCCGATATCTTTAACCTCCTTCTTGTCGTGGTCGCCTGTAACAACAACACGTTAGAACTCGATTAATACCCCTGCAGGACCCACCGTTCCGCTTCGGGTGGCCCTTGTCTATGACTCCTATGACTCCGTTGAAGTCGGATTTTTGATTTTGCACTGAGGGGGTCTTCTCCTCCTCCTTCTCCTTTTCCTTCTCTTCGGGTTTCTTCTCTGCAACTACCACCAGCTTCAGTAAAAACAAAAAACAAAACAAGGTATACCAACCAGGTTCTTGTACTTTTTCCTTCTTCTCTTTCTCTTTTTCTTTCTCCTTATTCGCGTTCTCCTTATCCTCCCTCTCCTTTCGCTCTCTGCTCACCTCCCGCCGCGGCCCGCCGTCATGGTCCTTCGCCAACCTCTCCTCGATCTGCCGCTCCCTGGCGGCGGTGTCCACCGGCTTGGCGTTGCCGAAGATCGACGTCGACGACTGTACCTTCTCGGGCTCGGCTTCCACCGGCTTAGTGCGCGGCGTCAGCATCAACTTCGGCCTCTGACGCGGCTCCCCGCTCTTATTCGATTCCTCGTCTCTAGGGGGCGGCGCGTTCCGCGTGAACCCCCCATTCCTGTTACCCCCGTCGAACCGCCTCACGAACTTATTATCGTCCCGGGATCTCCCGAAATCCTGGTCGCGCTCTTCCCGGAAACGGTCCGTCGACCGAGTGATGAACCCCTTATCTGAGTCCCGGTTGTTCCTCCTATCTCCGTCGCGCCAAGCGCCTGAACTATCTGCAACCACAGAGCAGTTTACCCACAACGCTTGAAACCGACCCGACTCACCGTCTCTCTCCCTATCTCTATCCCTATCCCTGCTGAATCCCCGGCGCTCCATATCGGTGTTCTCCTGCCTCGGCCCCGACCTCCAGTCCCCGGACGACGAAAACTCGCCCCGATTACCCCGATCCCTGTTCATGTCCATCCGGCCCCCTCGCCTGTTTTCATTACCGTAATCTGTGGCCACTTCGATTCGTATCCGCCTGTTCTTAATCGTCTACGAACAAAACCACCAATTATCAAACCGCGACGTTTCGTCACCGACACACTTACAGTATCAGGTATGACCAAAGCGTTTAGTAAACTATCCCTATCCTCGAACTCTACGTAGCCGAAACCCTTGAGTCGCGGGACCTCGCCGGGCCGCTCGTCCTTGGGGATCCGCATGTTGGCGATCTGCGGCAGAAAGACACGTTTCGAATTTCGGTGACAGTGCGACGGATACCCACCTTCATGTTCCTAAAAAAATACGAAATCTCGTTCTCATCGACGTCGTACGGCAAATTCGTGAGATATGCGATGAAGGGGGGGTCCTGGGGGACTTTGTCGATGATGTCGTCGAAGTCCCGCGACGCCTTCGGAGCTGTGGGGAGGATGACGCTGGTCTTGGCGGAGCGAGGATCATAAATGTCTAAGAAAAAAAATGACGTTTATCCGTACATGCCTGAAACTGTAACCACAAGAATTTTTTTTTTGAACCAATTAAAATGTTTCAAAATTGGACTAAATTGTCATTTGCTGTTAAGCTCCGCCCCCTGGACCATGACAGATGGAAGGATTCATCACAGAGACACAGTTGGGGAGGGGGGGGGGAGGGGGAGGCTGAATAACCCTCTTTTCCCAAAATACTCTATTTAATAATATTTTAAACATGTTTTGGTAATTCTTTTGTACAGAAATAGGAACTTGCACTAACGAATTCATCGCAATTGATATAGGGGTGGGTGGGTGGGGCTTAATATTTTCCTTATTTATATATTGTTATATTTTGCTTTTTTTCTTAATTAAACCGGCAAATGTTAAGGAAAAAACAGAACAAAGATTAAGCTGATTAAGTTGACAAGCCGAGGGCGGAGCTTAAATGCAAAGTCCATATTTCTGTACAAGGAATTACCAACACATTTTAAGTATTATCATTTTATTGGAAAATACATTATTTTAAGAAAAAGTAACGACTGACAACACAATATATAAACATTTGTTTAAATGATAATTTCTTATAGGAAAATCAGGATTTTGCAATTTGGTTCACGGCGAATAAAAAATCACAACTGAGATAGGGGTAGGTGGGTGGGGTTTATATCTTACTTTGTTTCGTAATTAAACCTGCATATTTTAAGGAAAAAAACAGAGTAAAGATTAAGCCCCACCCACCAACCCTAATCTCATTTGTAATGAATTTTTCATTCGGTGTCAAGCCGAGGGCGGAGCTTAAATGCAAAGTTCATATTTCTGTACAAAGAACTACGAAAATATGTTTTAAGTATTATTATATTGTAGGAAAATGTATCATTTTAAGAAAAAAACTACTATGTAACTCCTCCCACTTATGATAACAACACGATACTTAAATGTTTCAAATGATAGTTTCTTGTAGGAAATTCAGGATTTTGGAATTAAGCCCCGCCCCCGGGCTCATGGCGAATGAAAAAAAATCATGACAATTGAAATGGGGGCGGGTGGGGGCTTATATTTTCCTTTTTCTTAATTAAACCTGCATATATTAAGGAAAAAAACAGAGCGAAGATTAAGCCCCACCCACCCGCCCTAATCTCATTTGTAATGAATTTTTCATTCGTTGTCAAGCCGAGGGCGGAGCTTAAATGCAAAGTTCATATTTCTGTACAAAGAACTACGAAAACATGTTTTAAGTTTATTATATTCTAGGAAAATGTAACATTTTAAGAAAAAGGCCACTATGTAACTCCTCCCACTTATGATAACAACACGATACTTAAATGTTTCAAATGATAGTTTCTTGTAGGAAATTCAGGATTTTGCAATTAAGCCCCGCCCCCGGGCTCATGGCGAATGAAAAAAAAAACATCACAATTGAAATGGGGGCGGGTGGGGGCTTATATTTTCCTTTTTCTTAATTAAACCTGCATATATTAAGGAAAAAAACAGAGCGAAGATTAAGCCCCACCCACCCGCCCTAATCTCATTTGTAATGAATTTTTCATTCGTTGTCAAGCCGAGGGCGGAGCTTAAATGCAAAGTTCATATTTCTGTATATAGAACTACGAAAACATGTTTTAAGTATTATTATATTGTAGGAAAATGTATCATTTTAAGAAAAAAGCTACTATGTAACTCCTCCCACTTATGATAACAACACGATACTTAAATGTTTCAAATGATAGTGTCTTGTAGGAAATTCAGGATTTTGGAATTAAGCCCCGCCCCCGGGCTCATGGCGAATGAAAAAAAATCATCACAATTGAAATGGGGGCGGGTGAGGGGTTATAATTTCCTTTTTTCTTAATTAAACCTGCATATATTAAGGACAAAAACAGAGTAAAGATTAAGCCCCACCCACCCGCCCTAATCTCATTTGTAATGAATTTTTCATTCGTTGTCAAGCCGAGGGCGGAGCTTAAATGCAAAGTTCATATTTCTGTACAAAGAACTACGAAAATATGTTTTAAGTTTATTATATTCTAGGAAAATGTAACATTTTAAGAAAAAGGCCACTATGTAACTCCTCCCACTTATGATAACAACACGATACTTAAATGTTTCAAATGATAGTTTCTTGTAGGAAATTCAGGATTTTGCAATTAAGCCCCGCCCCCGGGCTCATGGCGAATGAAAAAAAAAATCATCACAATTGAAATGGGGGCGGGTGGGGGCTTATATTTTCCTTTTTTCTTAATTAAACCTGCATATATTAAGGAAAAAAACAGAGCGAAGATTAAGCCCCACCCACCCGCCCGAATCTCAGTTGTGATGAATTTTTCATTCGTTGTCAAGCCGAGGGCGGAGCTTAAATGCAAAGTTCATATTTCTGTACAAAGAACTACGAAAACATGTTTTAAGTTTATTATATTGTAGGAAAATGTATCATTTTAAGAAAAAAGCTGCTATGTAACTCCTCCCACTTATGATAACAACACGATACTTTAATGTTCCAAATGATAACTTCTTGTAGGAAATTCAGAATTTTGCAATTAAGCCCCGCCCCCGGGCTCTTGACAAATGAAAAAAAAACATCACAACTGAAATGGGGGCGGATCGGGGCTTATATTTTCCTTTTTTCTTAATTAAACCTGCATATATTAAGGAAAAAAACAGAGTGAAGATTAAGCCCCACCCACCCGCCCTAATCTCATTTGTGATGAATTTTCCATTCATTGTCAAGCCGAGGGCGGAGCTTAAATGCAAAGTTCATATGTCTGTACAAAGAACTACGAAAATATGTTTCAAGTTTATTATATTCTAGGAAAATGTAACATTTTAAGAAAAAGGCCACTATGTAACTCCTCCCACTTATGATAACAACACGATACTTAAATGTTCCAAATGATAACTTCTTGTAGGAAATTTAGAATTTTGCAATTAAGCCCCGCCCCCGGGCTCTTGACGAATGAAAAAAAAAACATCACAACTGAAATGGGGGCGGGTGGGGGGCTTGTATTTTCCTTTTTTCTTAATTAAACCTGCACCTATTAAGGGAAAAAACAGAGCAAAGATTAAGCCCCACCCACCCACCCTAATCTCATTTGTAACGAATTTTTCATTCGTTGTCACGCCGAGGGCGGAGCTTAAATGCAAAGTTCATATTTCTGTAAAAAGAACTACGAAAACATGTTTTAAGTATTATCATACTGTTGGAAATTACTTCATTTTCAGAAAAACGGGACTATGTAACTCCTCCCAGTTATGATAACAACACGATACTTAAATGTATGTTTCAAATGATAATTTCTTGTAGGAAAATCAAGATTTTGCAATTAAGCCCCGCCCCTGGAGTTACGACTAATAAAAACATCATCACAATTGAAATGGGCGCGGGTAGGTGGGGCCTATATTTGGCTTTTTCGTTGAACAACACGATTTACTTAAGAACATCTTTCACATGTTAATTTCTAAAAAAGATAAAGATTTTGCAATTAAGCTCCGCCCCCCGGCACACGACGATTAAGAAAAAATGATAACAAATGAGATGAGGGCGGGTGGGCGGGGTTTATATTTTGCCTTTTTTTCTTAACATGCGTGTTTTTGACAATAAGAACTGAAAACATGTTTCAAATACTAAATTTTAGCCCACACATTTATCGATCAATTTACTAATGACAAAAATTATAAACTCCGCCCACCCACCCTCATTTCAATTGTGACGAGTTTTTTATTCGTCATGGGTCGGGGGGGCGCAGCTTAATTGCAAAATCTTTATTTTTCTATTAAAAAAAATCACCATTATTGGAAAAAATTATATACATTAAGAAAAAAATGGCAATATCAATTTGACTTCACTTACACAGACAAATTATCGATTTATAGATAATATATATAAAAAAGTTGAAAATTTAGCCACTTTCGTCAGATTCATCTTAAACAATTTTAAAGTTAGATAATGAAAGTCCAATCGATTTCAGATATTCAATACAAAGTGGTGAATTAAAATGGTGAATTTGAGGTTAGAATTATGTTCAACATGTTATTTCGTTTAGAGCATTTGGCAACACTGCGTCACACATATTATGAAGTCGAAATTAATACAAGATCATCATAATCGAGTTCTTCCTCATAAACATATCAATAATGTAAAAAACATAAATTTTTATCAAATGTTTTATATTAATTTCCACAGTATCACAAAGCAACAAATGGTCGCCTTGGATGACGTATGAGCCTCCGGCCAATCAGATCACCCCAATATCACCCCACGCCATCTGGCGGCCTTCACGCCGTAAACACAAGCTACGACAAACTTTCCAGCAAAAATCGCCCCCTCGAACCCCAAATCCCGAATTCCCGAAAATTTTCGCCACAAGCGCCTCAAATTCTGGCGCACGTCCTCATTCTAGAAAACATATTAATAGCACGCCAATCTCGATCCCCCGCGGCGCCCTTATCGCGCCGCCCCCGCCCCTGCCCCAGATCCCCGAGATCGATCTCCGCACCTCCACATGCACACTCAAATTCTAGGTTAAGTAAACCTACCATGATTGTCCTCCACTTCGTCGGCCCAGTTGGTCGTGGTCTTCCTTATGGGCATGGTGGCCACGGCCCCCGGGGTCTCCTGGAGGAAGTCGATCAGGGCCAGGGTCTTCCCTTTGTTCTTTTTGCCCTTTTTCGCTGAAATTGCAACGGATTCATTTTACAATAAGGTGGATTCGTGCACGCGGTCTGGGACGGGGTGGGCTTTTTGGGGACGCGGGATGGAGCGGGGTGGTGGAATTTATACGAAAAGTTACCTGAAGCCATGCTAGTTGGTTAGAGTACAAACAAACGCGGTTGGTTTAATGTTCTTAATTTAATTTATTGCAAAAGCACTGTCACTGACGTACTCGACGTTGAAATGTCACGAATGACAGAGGGTTGGGAGAGGGGGCGGCGGGAAATTTGAAATTTTGGTGGGGAAAGACGAGGGATGGGGGTTGTAGAGGCGGGGGTTGTTGTGGCGGGTTTTGTTTTGGTTTGGGGGAGTTATTTTTAGTTGATTGGGGTCGCCTTGAACGAATAAACAACGATTTTGTAACTGCGTAGATATTGGTGGAAGTAGGCTGTCTTACTTACACAACTGCAGTGTGGGTTGCATATCTAATTACAAATACCAACATATTGTTTATTTATTAACAACAAAATTTACTTTTTACGACAGTTGTACTACATTACTCAAATAAACAAATTTTTAAGAAGTTACACTTGTTTTAATCTCTTCATGCTTTATTATTTTTAAGCTTTTGAAAGCATTCGTAAAAAGTTTATTAGGTCGTCTACTTGAAGAAATTTGAGACTTTGGGACCTAAAACAACATCAAAAGTAAATAGTCGAAAAGAAAAATTAGAAAATGAAGCTTCTTTACTTTATTTAATACGTTTTTTTAATTTTTATTTTGTTGATTTTCTAGTGCAACTTCTGCTACAAAACAAATATGAGAAGGAAAGAGAGATCATATGAATTTTGTTGAGTTTGGCTCTCAACATCATAATCTATCGTGAGAAAATGAGAGCTGACGAGCCTGGATCTTCGATCTCGGAACAGGATCATAGACGTTGAAAGAGCGGTAGAAGGTCAGTGCAGCCATTTTGAATGCAAATATAACCCGAACAGCGTTTGGTAGATGGCGCTAGTTTGTCAAAGTGTCGTCATCCTACTTCTTCTCCTACCTCCTCAATCATCTGCTATCCTGTTAAACCAACGAATATTCAACCTCGCCAGATTACTTGCGGTTTTTAACATGGAATTTTAAGAATTTAGTAAAATTTATTGAGAACTTTCTTCGTCTTTCAAGCACTATATCTAATCTAATGATGTACAGTGTAACAAAAAAGACAAATACAAGCAAAAGCACAAAGTGCGATAAAACAAAACAAATATGGGTGAGCGTACACTAAAGTTAGTTCTGTGGAATTCGAACTCATTACAAATATAACTCCCACCAAAGCCACCACCAACGCAAATAAAACATACATCAATCCCCCACGTCCCCCAATTTTTTCCTCTTTATTTTGAAGAACTGTGTTTTCTTCATCCCTGTCAGACTTTTTTTTCGAAGATTTCTTCTTTCTTTTGTCACTTTTGGTCGTTTCTTCATCTTCATCGGATGATTTTCGGACCGACTTTTTCTTCCTTTTTTCAGTTTTGCCAAAGGAGTCGATTACATTGGCGATAACTTGTGAGAGCGTGTCGACAACCATCTTCTTGAAGTACTTCTTATTAATGTTGAGAGTGTTCTTCAGAAGGACTTTCGTCCACTTGCGATAATTAATGCTAGTTATTAGTACTACGGCAGCCATTACGTAAATTCGTGCGTCGGTGGCCATCTTGCCCAAAAAAGACTGGTTGTTTTGGTACTCCTGGAACAGTTCTTCGAGTTCCTGCAATACATATTAAATTTTGTCGACGTTAGTTAACTTTTTCTTACATTAATTAGTTGGTTTTCTTTTACTCGTTGTAACAGTTTGTTTCCCATTTTCCTGCTTTTTTGAAATTCTTCCAACACTTTTTGTTTGTTTTGTTCAGCTTGTTTTTCGGACTTACAGTTTTTTAGTAGTTCTTTGTACATTGTGACACACTTGGTTGTAAGCACGTCCCAGTGAAACTCGGCCACCACCTGAAACAAGCGCTTTGTCACACAGGTTTTACGCAAGACTTTTTCTACTACAATAAAAATATCTGCAACATCTGGACGTTTCCCGTCTTCGAAACTCAGCGACAAAGTTTCGAGCAAGTTGGCTAGGCCTTCAGCCGAAATTTCTTCATTGTTGACATTCTTCACCACCAAATTTTGTGGGGATACAAGAGTTTCCACTAAGTCTTGAGCGTGTTTTAGAAAATCTTTACTAACATCTAAAAAGGGACTTTAGTAGTGACTCAAGTGGGTTATATTTTACCTTTGAAGTGTCCTTGAAAATCTACACCGGTGACTGCTTTTCCGGGGTGCGGTAGCACAAAGCACTTCACTTCTTCAAAATTCTCTTCAATGCTTTGTTGTATTTCAAGCAACTCTTCTTTGTTTGACAGTTTCTGTTTTTTGAACACCGTTTCGAGGTACTTCGTTCCACCTTCAGCCCCTAATGGGTACTCGTGGTCGTACTTCCAGTCTCTAACCACGAACACTAGTTTCTGGAAGGGTTGTTCGCTTGAACTGTTCGTGAACATTTTGCCGTACCCTGAAAACAGCTAAACTTTTTGTGGTACCACAACTTCAACATTTTTAGTACCTGTAGAGCTTTCAGGTGATCCATGTTGATTTCGTCCTTGAGGTTATACATCTGCACGGAACTCACCAGTACGCTTAAGGCGAAAAACGCAGTGTACTCCGCTGAAGCCGTTTTGTGGTCAAAAGTACCCTGAGTGTCTAAAATAATCACAGCAACCTGAAAACAAACCTTGAAGGTTTGAATACCCTTAAGTGAGTGGTACCTCGTCGCCGTTGGCGCGCTTGGTGGTGAAAATTTCAGACCACATGAGTACCCCGACGGTTTCGCGCTCAAAACCCGGTCTAAAAGGGAAAGCTTTGGTCAGAGTTTTCTTCGTTTGTAGCCAGTTTTCTTCATTTTCGTTCTGGAAACTGTGGGTACTATGACTGTGGTAAGTGGGTAGTACTTACCTTAAAATAGTGGACGAGAAAGTTCAAAAGGAAGGATTTTCCTTCTCTGAAGGCCCCAGCGATTGAGTAGACGCACACTTTCTTGTTTTTGATGTTGGCGCTTTTGAGGATTTTTAGGACGTCTGGGTTTAAAATTATTTTGTTGTTTTGGTCGGCTTCGAAAAGTTGCAGAGGGTGTGGATGTTCCATGGCGAAAAAACGGTTTGGTGTGGTGTTGCAACGGTGGAGATAAAGTTATCTTTGGGTTTTTTGGGTTAGAGGTTGTGGTTTCCGTTTATTCAGTCGCGTTAATGGGGACTATTTATAGTCGGGATTTCCATTGGAGTGAACGAGAGTTTGAAAAATAAGACAAGTAAGTTTGTTGTTAAAAATGATTCTGAAGAAACTTCTGGTGGCTATTTTGGCCATAGATGTTTTTGGCATATTGTGTGATTTTTGTTTGGTGATAGAAATCTTTATCAAGTTGGTAGTAGCATTTGTTGCAGCCGGTATGAGTCACACACAACAAATAAAAATAAACCCGAATCACGAAGAAACCTTGAACTCAACTGGCTGTGTTCGCTTGGATGTTATATTCATTGATAATTTCGCGGTATCAGTGTTTGCCAACTGTGTTCCATGTCACTGCTGAATTAGCTCCCAAATTATTTTTTTCTCTATGAGTTATTTGCATAAGGCTCAGAAATGAGTCCTCTGCAAATATTTAAGCTGGCTGAAGAAAACAAGATAGTTTTGTTTACGGATGAAGTCGAAAATGCGTTGAAGAACAGCGTTTTGAAAAACCGGAAAGTGTGTGTTATCTCAGTAGCTGGGATTTTCAGGCAAGGGAAATCTTTTGCGCTGAATTTTTTTCTACATTTTCTTAAAAAAAAGGTAACCTTATTTCGTGTTCATGTTCGTTTTTTGCTTTGCTTTTTTTGTATAATTTTTTGCATTTTCTTTTAGCTTTCGCTTATTCACATTTTTTTTAAATTATATTCGTGACAATTTTAGTTTCTGACAAAAGGTCGATGACGTAATCATAAGTTTGGTGGGTAAATCCCATCTAAAATGTACAAAGTACTATGGGTATTATTGTCTTTTTGTTGCCTCTTTTTTGTGTCTTTTTTGTCATCTTTGTCGACATTTTTTGAATCGTGTTTTTGGCCGCTTTTTTATGGCCTTTTTGTCACTTGGCACAGTTTTTCACTATTTTTACGTACTTTTAGCCTGTTTTTTGTTTCTTTTCTTTAGTCTTTTCTGAAGTTTTTTTTCACTTTTTTTTTACCAAATTTTTGTCACCATTTTTCTCCTTTTTTGGTACTTTCTTTAGTGTTTTTTCGCCATTTTTTCACTCCTTCATTATTATCACCTTTTGTTGTCGCTTCTTTCGCCTTTTTTGGTTGCTTCTTTTTCGTCTCATTGTGTTGTTTTTATCAGTTTTTGTGTTTTTTGTTGCCTTTTTTAGTCCCTTCTTTTATTTTTTTCTTTATCTTTTATTTTGTTTTGTGCAGGTTTATTCAGTCCGTTTTCTTTCACCTTTTTTTTGATACATTTTTTTGTGTTGTTTTTGGTCCCTTTTCTTTCCTCTTTTTTATATCTTTTATTTTCATATTTTTTGTGGTTTTTTCTTTTTTTCTTTTATTGTTTCTTTTTTGGCTGTTTTTTTTTAATAGGTGGTTTACATTTTATGACCTTTTTGTATTTCCCTTTTCTTTGATAAATTTTTGTTGCATGTTTTTTGTAGCCTTTTTTTCTCCTTTTTACTGCTTTGTTTGTGGTTTGTATTCCCTTTTCTTTCGCTTTTTTTTGAAGTTTTGTTTTAACCTTTTTTGTAATTTTTTTATCGCATTTTTTTATCTTATTTTCCCTCTTTTTGGCGACTTTTTCTTTTTTTTTGTCGTTTTGACATGTTTTGGTCTATTTTCTTCGCCTTTTCATTTTTTTGTCGCATTTTTCGTCTTTTTTGTCGTCTCTTTTTTGACTGTTTTTTGTTGTGTTTTAATTTTTTGTGTGTTTTTGTTCACCTTTTTTATCGCCTTATAATATAGTATTTTTTTGTCTTGTTTTTTGTCGCATTTTTTCCTCATGTTTTTTGTACTTTTTTGTTGTGTTTTTTGGCTGTTTTTGTTCCTTTTTAATAGCTTTTTTATCGTTTTTTTTACATTTTCTCAGCTGTTTTTCTTCTTTTTTTTGGTCACATTCTTGACCCCTTTTCGTTCGCCCTTTGTTTGATCAATTTTTGTAGCATTTTTTCTCCTTTTTTGTCACGTAGTTTTGGTTTTTGGTTCTTATTTCTTTCGATTTTTTTTCAAGTTTTTGTTTTGACCTTTTTTTATATTATTCTTTTGTGCCATTTTTTTTTGTTATTTTCCTCTCTTTTGGCGCTTCCTTTGTATTTTTTTTTGTAGCATATTTATTGCTGACTTTTCTAGTTTTAGTTTTTTTGCATCTTTTTCCCACCTTTTTTCGTCTTTTTCCCCATTTTTTGGCTGGTGTATTTTTTTTTTTTGTTTTTTGCATTTTCTGAGTTTTTTTTAGTCGCATCTTTTTGTCGCTTTGTTTGTGTTTTTGTTGTAGAATTTTTTTGTCATTTTTTTCGGTATCTTTTTTTAATTTTTTATTCGCCTATTACATCTTTTTTCTGACCTCATTTTTATCGCCCTTTGTATTCGTGTCCTTTCACCTCTTTTTTTTTTGTCGTTTTTTTGTTTCTTTTTTTCACTTTTCGTGTTTTCTTTGTCGTCTTTTTAATGGTACTTTGTTGTCGCTTTTTTCTTCTTTTTATTTTGTTTTTGTGTCGTTTTTTGGCGCGTTTTTTGGTCCTTTTTCTTCGCCTTTTTTGTCGTTTCTGAATGATTGTTGTCCTTTTTAATAGCTTTTCTTTGTTTTTTTGCATATTTTGACTTTCCTTTATTTCCCCTTTTTTAGTCGCATCTTTTTGGCCCCTTTTCTTTCGCATTTTTTTGTCGTTTTATTTGTGTTTTTTTTTTGTTGTAGAATTTTTTGTTACTTTTTATTACATATTATGACTTTTTTCTCATTTTTTCGGTATCTTTTCTTTTCATTTTTTATTGACCTAATTCATCTTTTTTCTGACCCCATTTTTATCGCCCTTTGTTTTCGTGACCTTCACCTGTTTTTGTCGTTTTTTTTTTCATTTTTTGTGGTTTTCTTTGTCTTCTTTTTTTTGTAGCATTTTTCTAGCCTTTTGTTCTTTCGTTCTTTTTTTGTGGTGTTTTTTTTCTCATTTTTTTGTTGTTGTTATTTTTTGTGATTTTTCTAGTTTTTTTGGCATCTTTTTTCGCCTTCTCTTCACCTCTTTTCATCCTTTTTTGTTTCGTTTTTTTTTTAAGCGCTTTTTTGGCCTCTTTTTTGTAGCATTTTTATCGTTTTGCCATGATTTCTCGTTTTTTTGACCCATTTTTCCTCATATTTCGTCTTTTTTACCCAATTTTATCGTTTTTTATTGTCTTATTGGTCAGATTTTGTCTTTTTTTTATATTTTTTGTTTTTTTTTTTAATTTTTTTCTGACCCCCTTTTTATCATTCTTTGTTGTCGCTTCTTCTCACCTTTTTTTCACTTTCTCTAACTTTTTTATAGGTTTTTTTAATACCTTCTTTCGCCTTTTGTTCTCCTTTTTTGTCGTATTTTTGATTCATTTTTTTGTAGTTTTGTTGTGGCTTTTCCCGTTTTTCTTTGACGCTTTTTTCACCATTGTTCGTTTTTTCGCCTTTTTTTTTTTTCGTATTTTTTTAGTCGCTTTGTTTTGACGTGTTTTTGGTGTTTCCTTTAACCCAATTTCTTCATTCTTTTGCATCAGCAAATCATTATTTTGTCAACCTTCTCGTTCTTCCAATATTCCGATTTTCTAACAAATAATTTTCTAGATCCAGAAAATAGAAAAATGGGTAGATCCAGACGACAAGCTATTTCTTGGATTCTCGTGGAAGTCCACCACAGAAGGAATCACAGAAGGCATTCTCATGTGGCCAGAAATCTTCCTCACGGAAACCGAATCAAACGAAGAAGTAAAATTCTGCTATTATCAGTTTTTCGCAACCAAGAGTATGTTTTAGATCGCCATCATTCTGATGGACACTCAAGGTACCGCCGACCACACAACCTCCGGTACTCAATCCGCATCCCTCTTCGCTCTCAGCGTTCTCATAAGCTCGGTCCAAATTTACAACGTCAAGAACCACCTCAACACAGACCACCTCAAAAACCTACAAGTACTTACAATATACTTTAGCGTACTGTGGTACCACCAGTTTTCGTAGGTTTTCACGGGCTACGGAGGCACTTACTGCGAAAACTCGCCCGAAAAACCGTTCCAAAAGCTGGTGATTTTGGTCAGAGACTGGGAGTACCCGTTCGAGTACGACTATGGTTTCGAAGGTGGAAAAATGTTATTGGAGGCAGTTTTCCGAAAACATAGAGAGTCGCAGCAGGAGGAGTTGACCACCATACAGGAAACCATAGAGGAGAATTTTGAGCAAGTTGGGTGTTTTTTGATGCCACATCCGGGCAAAGAAGTGGCGACGAATCCAAATTTTGACGGAAATTTTGACTGTCAGTATACCATCGTTACATTTAACGTCTGATTGTGTGTGTTTTTTTCGGTAGGTGTTGATGATGAGTTTCTCGGTTGTGTCGAAACGTTCGTCGAAACTATTTTAGCACCGGAGAATGTAGTACCGAAGAAGATCAACGGCGAGTTCGTCACCGTCCAGGGGTTGCTCGAACTCATAAAAATGTACGGCAACCACTTCAAAGAAGGGAAGCAACTGAATGTCAAAACGATCTATGCGGTACGACGATTTTAGTACTCAGGTACCATTTTTCACTTGTAATTCTAGGCAACTGCTGAAGCTTACCACCAAGAGTGTTTAAACCAAGCTGTGGACGAATTTTCCAAGCAAGTCGAACAGTGTGACTCTTTTTTGAAAGCAGATGAAGAAAAAATGAAAATTTTGCAAAATTTTGAAACCAAGGTGTCAAAAATGGGTACCAAGAAGATGATCCGGCGTTGCAAGGAGCGTCTAAAACAAGTAAAACTCCCACTTTTGTGTTAACAATAATAATAATTTCTTCCAGACACTCAATGGCGTTTTCGAAAAACACAGACCTAGGTTTGAAGAACAAGGTCTTCGCAGTTTCTGCAAGAAAGTGTTTTCGTACACCACTGGTGGTAGTACCATTGGTGTGGCTGCTGTCGAAGTGACCACTGTGATCACCGCCGTGGAGGCGACAACCGCCGGCGCTGTGTTGGAGGCGGCGATTGCGGGCAGCATTGCCGGTTTGGGGGTTGGTCTGGTTGTTGGGGCCGGGGTGGGTTTGGTCACGTGGGGTCTGGGGAAGTGTGTGATCGGGGTAAAGAATTCTCCGAAAACGAAGAAAATAGTTTCTCATGCTTCGGAGAACGTTAGGAGAGTTTGGGAGGCTGGTCGGGGGGCGGTGAGTACGAGTTTTGGAAAATTTTTTAGGGGTAGAGTGGAGGATGGGGTTTCGATTGTAGGAGGGTGCTCGGATGGAGATGGGGTTGTAGTGATGGAGGGTGAAGAAAGGGGTCAGGAGAGTGAGGAGGTTGAGGTTAATGGGGGTGTTACGGAAAAGTGTGAGGTGGGAAGTGAGGCAAAACATACAGAAGAAAGTGGAGAAGGGGGTAGAAGTCTTAATTTTGGTAGGGAATTTGTTAAGTCTGTGGTAGTGGTTGTGTTTGTTGCAATTGTAGCAGTCTGTGTTACTTTTTTTAAATTCTAAGATATATGAAATTTTCGAAAATGTTTTTTATAAAATTTTGTAAATAAATTGAATTCAATAAAGACGCCAGCTGGTTTTTTTCTTTTGGAAAGCTGTTTTCAAGGACATTTGAAACATCATGGGGAAATTTATTTAAAGATAATTTAAAGGTATGTGTATAAAACCTGATAAAAGAAATTGAGCCAATGATAAAAAATTGTTCATGGAATACTTCGTTTATAAAAATCAGTTCTATTATTTACCAAGATAAGAATAACAATATTTGACAATTTTTATCCAAATTTTTTTCTCGGAAATGACAATATTTGTTGTTTTCTCAAGATAACATGCTGCTAACTAGCTATAAGAAAATTAATATTTTTCTTTATTATGTTAATTTTTACTTAAGCTGGAAAAATATTGCGATAGCGTTCATGCGATGAATGGATACCTTCATGTTTCTCGACGTTTCATGATCCCTACAATATACATAAAAAGTGGATCCGCGTTTCCGTCTGTGTGTCTACCGTCTGTCTGTTGGTGATTCTATTAAACCGATATTCTCGGAAACTACTGGACTGATTGACGTCTAGATGTTTGCAAAGAAAATTATACAACATATTATAAAGTATCTTAGAAACTCTAAAATCGACTGCGCTTAAATCTGGCAAATGTTTTAAGGTTATAGTAAGATGATAAATACCCAATCAAAATTTGTTTGTTTATCAAAAACTTGATGACGTTATCTCATATTTTGCTGAATAACTTTTGTCTAAAATGCACAAAATTTGTGGTTTCTAAGCGTATTTGTATATATTTTTTCGCATTCCTTTATAGCGCTTTTGTGGCATTTTATTTGTCTTTTTGTATTTCAATTTTTTGTGAAGTTTTTTGGTAATTTCTTGTGTTTTTTACTGCCCTTGTTTAGTCGCAATTTTTCGCTTTTCTTCACGCCTAATTGCAGTGTTTTTTCGTTTCCACCTTCTTTTCTACTTTTGTTTTCGATTTTTTTTATTGTTTTTTTATAGTTGCTGGTCTTTCCTTTGTTGGTTTTTACTCCGTGTTTTTTTAGTGTTTTTTTTTTTGTAATTTGTGTTCAATTTTATCTGCCGTTTTTATTCTCCTTTTTTTTTGTTGGCTTGTTTGGTATTTTTTGTATATTTTTACTTCCTGAGCGTAAGCAAAGGAAGTATTGTAATCGAGTCCGTCGGCCGACTCTCTACTTTTACGTTTTCTCAAGTTTACAGGTGTGCTTATCTGAAAACGCACAGACTATCAGTTAATCTATGGTTAATCTCGTTCCAAAGTTTGCCAATTGTGTTTCCATGTCACTGCTGAACTAGCTCCCAAATTATTTTTTTCCCTCTGAGTTATTTACATAAGGCTTAGGAATGCGTCCTTTGCAAATATTTAAGCTGGCTGAAGAAAACAAGATAATTTTGTTTACGGATGAAGTCGAAAATGTGTTGAAGAACAGCGTTTTGAAAGACCGGAAAGTGTGTGTTATCTCAGTGGCTGGGATTTTCAGGCAAGGGAAATCTTTTGTTCTGAATTTTTTTCTACATTTTCTTAAAAAAAAGGTAATCTTATTTCTCATCTTTCATTTTCGTTTTTTTGCTTTGCTTTTTTTTGTATAATATTTTTGTTAAGATTTTTCAACGCATTTTTTATCCCTTTTATCCCCTTTTGGTGCTTTATTTGTGTTTTCTTTGTCAGTTATTGTGATTTTTCTAGTTTTAGTTTTTTTGGACCTTTTTCCATCTTTTTTCGTCTTTTTCCCCATTTTTGACCTGTTTTTAATAGGTCACCTCTTTTTATCTTTTCTATTATTTTTTTTTATTTTTTTGTCCTATGTTTTTGTCGTTTTTTCTTCTGTCTTTGCTTTTTTGTCGTTTTTTTGACGCGTTTTCTTTTCCTTTTTCTTCGTCTGTTTTTTTGGCTGTTTGTTGTTCTTTTTAATAGCTTTTCTTCGTTTTTTGTGCATTCTGACTTTTTTTAGTCTTGTCTTTTCGACCTTTTTTCTTTCCCTTTTTTTGTCGCTTTGTGCTTTTTGTTTCTTTTTTCTTTCGATTTTTTTTGAAGTTTATGTTTTCACCTTTTTTTTGTCAATTTTTGTCATATTTTTTTATGTTGTTTTCTCCTCTTTTGCTGTTTTCTTTGCGTTTTTTGTAGCGCATTTTCGCTTTTCTTGGTCAGTTATTGTCCCCAATAAAGATCTATCTATCTATTTTTTGACCTCTTTTTAATGGCCCTCTGTTGTCGCCTCTTTTAACTTTTTTTTGTAGTTTTTGTGTTTTTTTTCCTTTTTTTAGTGGTATCATTTTGGACTCTTTTCTTTCGAATTTTTTGGCTTTGTTTGTGTGTTGTAGAATTTTTTGTTACTTTTTTTGTTATTCATTGTGATTTTTACTTCCCGAGCGTAAGCAAAGGAAGTATTGTAATTGAGTTCGTCGGCCAACTCTCTACTTTTACATTTTCTCGATCTTTCATGACCCCTATAAGAGGAAGAAATAAGTCTCCCGTTTCCGTCTATCTGTCCTCTGTCCGTCTGTCTGCCGTCCCGGATTTTTATTAGTTAGATAATCTCCGAAAGCACTGGGCCGATTGTTGTCAAATTTTGTATTTATATTAGGTATATCATGTCGATGGTAAAACGCTAACCAAAATTTGTCTAATCATCCCCACCACTAATATGATTCATGCGTCACTTCAAAATTGTACATAGTAATTGAGTTTTAAATTGCATCAAATAGCATAGTCTTACACATCTAGTTTATGACTCCACATTGAGATTTTACTCGAAACGTCCAGATTTTTGGAAAAAAAATCAAAATTACGAAACAACATTTTGACATTTAATTTGGAATCTACAAAACCCAATGCTTTGAAATCTTGCAGATGGTTTACAGTTATGATAAGCATGATAAAATTTTAATCATAATCTACTTAGTTATCCCCTCCAAAAAATTGATGACGTCACCCCAAAATTTTCCTGAATAAATCCTATCTAAAATGTACAAAATATGATGAGTCTGTACTTGTAAATTATTATTCCATTCATATTTTTTGGATTTGGATATACAGGGTGACTCAAAAAAATTTAATGAATGAGCAAATTTATTTTATTGATTTAATCAAGAACAACAAAACCGAATGCTTTGAAATCTAATGCGAAAAAAAGGATAAATAGGCGTGCAGTCTTCACGTTTTCGACAGCGAGGGAAGTACTGTCTAAACTCTTTAGACCAATTTAAAAAATTTTTTTTGGTATCTTTTTACTTCCCGAGCGTAAGCAAAGGAAGTATTGTAATCGAGTCCATCGGCCGACTCTCTACTTTTACGTTTTTTCGATCTTTCATGACCCCTAGAAGACGAAGAAATAGGTCTCCCATTTCCGTCTGTCTGTCCGTCTGCCTGTCTGTCCGTTTGTCCGTCCGTCTGTCCGTCTGTCTGCCGTCACGGATTTTTCTTAGAGAGATAATCTCCGAAAGTACTGGACCGATTGTTGTGAAATGTTGTACTTACATTAGGAATATCATGTCGATGGTAAAACGCTAACCAAAATTTGTCTAGTCATCCCCACCACTAATGCGATGATATCACTTCAAAATTGTACATAGTAAATGGGTTTTAAATTGTATAAAAGAACATAGTCCTACACATGTAGTTTACAACTCCGAATTGAGTTTTCATCCGAAACGTCCAGATTTTTGGAAAAAAAATCAAAATTGTAAAAAAACATTTTGGAATTTAATTTTGAATCTGCTAACCCGAATGCTTTGAAATGTTGCAGATATTTTAAGGCTATAAAGAGCATCATAAATCTTTAGTCAAAATATATTTGGTTATCCCCTCCAAAAACTTGATGACGTCAGCTCAAAAGTTTGCCGAATAAATCATATCTAAAATGTACAAAATATGATGAGTCTGTACTTGTGATCTATCACTCCATTCATATTTTTTGGATTTGCATATACAGGGTGACTCAAAAAAATTAATGAATGCGTAAATTTATTTTACTGATTTACTCAGGAACTACAAAACCGAATGCTTTGAAATCTTGAAGATGTTTTAAAATTATCATAAGCATGGTAAATTTTTGATCAAAATGTATTTGGTCGTCCCCTCTAAAAAATTTATGACGTCACCACAAAATTTTGCTGAATAAATCCTATATAAAATGTACAAAATATGGTGAGTCTCTTCTTGTGATTTATCATTCCATTAAAATTTTTTCGATTTGCATATACAGAGTGACTCAAAAAATTAATGAATGCGTGAATTTATTTTATTGAGTTAATTGGGAACTATAAAACCGAATTCTTTGAAATCCACTGCGAAAAAAAACATAATAGGCATGCAGTCGTCACGTTTCCGACAGCGAGGGAAGTACTGTCTAAACTCTTTAGACTAATTTTATAACATTGTCTTTTTTGTGATATTTTCTATCGTTTAGTTTTCTTACTTTTTTTAGTCGCTTTTTTCGGCGTGTTTTTCTTACTTTTTTTAGTCGCTTTTTTCGACGTGTTTTTTGGATCCATTTTTTAGCATTTTTTGGCGTTATATTTGTTTTTCGTCAATCCACTCCCAACTCCTTTTATTTTAACATCTCCTTTATCCCATTTCCTTCATTGTTTTGCACCGTCTTCTCGTTCTTCCAATATTCCGATTTTCTAAAAAATAATTCTTTAGACCCAAAAAATAGAAAAGTGGATAGATTCACACGACAAGCTATTTCTTGGATTCTCGTGGAAGTCCACTATAGAAGGAATCACAGAAGGAATTCTTATGTGGCCAGAAATCTTCCTAACGGAAACCGAATCAAACGAAGAAGTAAAATTCTGCTATAATCAGTTTTCCGCAATCAAAAGTATGTTTTAGATCGCCATCATTCTAATGGACACTCAAGGTACCGCCGATCACACAACCTCCGGTACTCAATCCGCATCCCTCTTCGCTCTCAGCGTTCTCATAAGCTCGGTCCAAATTTACAATGTCAAGAACCAACCCAACACGGACCACCTCAAAAACCTACAAGTACTGACGACTTAACAATATAGTTTAGCTATTGTGGTACCACCAGTTTTCGTAGGTTTTCACGGGCTACGGAGGCACTTACTGTGAAAACTCGCCCGAAAAACCGTTCCAAAAGCTGGTGATTTTGGTCAGAGACTGGGAGAACCCGTTCGAGTACGACTATGGTTTCGAGGGTGGAAAAATGTTATTGGAGACAGTTTTCCGAAAACATAGAGAGTCCCACCAGGAGGAGTTGACCAGCATACAAGAAACCATAGAGGAGAATTTTGAGCAAGTTGAGTGCTTTTTGATGCCACATCCGGGCAAAGATGTGGCGACGAATCCGAAATTTGACGGAGATTTTGACTGTCAGTATACCATGGTTACATTTAACGTCTGATTGTGTGTGTTTTTTTCGGTAGGTGTTGATGATGAGTTTCTCGGTTGTGTCGAAACGTTCGTCGAAACTATTTTAGCACCGGAGAATGTAATACCGAAGAAGATCAACGGCGAGTTCGTCACCGTCCAGGGGTTGCTCGAACTCATAAAAGTGTATGGCAACCACTTCAAAGACGGGAAGCAACTCAACATCAAAACGATCTATGCGGTACAACAATTTTAGTACTCAGGTACCATTTTTCACTTGTAATTCTAGGGAACTGCTGAAGCTTACCACCAAAAGTGTTTAAAACAAGCTGTGGACCAATTTTCCAAGCAAGTCGAACAGTGTGACTCTTTCTTGAAAGCCGATGAAGAAAAAATGAAAATTTTGCAAAATTTTGGAACCAAGGTGTCAAAAATGGGTACCAAGAAGATGATCCGGAGTTGCAAGGAGCGTCTAAAACAAGTAAAACTCCCACTTTTATGTTAACAATAATAATAATTTCTTCCAGACACTCAATAGCGTTTTCGAAAAACACAGACCTAGATTTGAAGAACAAAGTCTTCGCAATTTCTGCAAGAAAGTGTTTTCGTACACCACTGGTGGTACTACCGTTGGTGTGGCTGCTGTCAAAGTGACCACTGTGATCACCGCCGTGAAGACGACAACCGCCGGCGCTGTCTTGAAAGCGGCGATTGCGGGCAGCGTTGTGGGTTTGAGGGCTGGTCTGGTTCTTGGGGTCGGGGGAGGTTTGGTCATATGGGGTCTGGGGGAGTGTGTGATCAAAATAAAAAATTCGGAGAAAACGAAGAGAGTTGTTTCTCATGCTTCGGGTAACGTTAGGAGAGTTTGGGAGGCTGGTCGGGGGGCAGTGAGTACGAGTTTTGGAAAATTTTTTAGGGGTAGAGTGGAGGATGGGGTTTCGATTGTAGGAGGGAGCTCGGATGGAGGTGGGGTTGTAGTGATGGAGGGTGAAGAACGGGGTCAGGAGAGTGAGGAAGTTGAGGTTAACAGGGGTGTTACAGAAAACTATGAGGTTGGAAATGAGGCAAAATATCCAGAAGAAAGTGGAGAAGGGGGTGGAAGTCTTAATTTTGGCAGGGAATTTGTTAAGTCTGTGGTAGTAGTTGTATTTGTTGCAATTGTAGCAGTCTGTGTTACTTTTTTTAAATTCTAAGATACATGAAATTTTCGAAAATGTTGTTTATAAAATTTTGTAGATAAATTGAATTCAATAAAGACGCCAGCTGGTTTTTTTTCTTTTGGAAAGCTGTTTTCAAGGACATTTGAAACATCATGGGGGAATTTTATTTAAAGATAATTTAAATGTATGTGTATAAAACCTGATAAAAGAAATTGCGCCAATGATAAAAAATTGTTCATGGAATACTTCGTTTACAAAAATCAGTTCTATTATTTACCAAGATAAGAATAACAATATTTGACAAATTTTACCCAAATTTTTTTCTCGGAAATGACAATATTTGTTGTTTTCTCAAGATAACATAGTGCTAACTAGCTATAAGAAAATTAATCTTTTTACTTCCAGAGCGTAAGCAAAGGAAGTATTGTAATCGAGTCCGTCGGCCGACTCTCTACTTTTACGTTTTCTCGATCTTTCATGACCTCTAGAAGACGAAGAAATAGGTCTCCCATTTCCGTCTGTCTGTCCGTCTGTTGTCCCGGATTTTTATTAGACAGATAATCTCCGAAAGTACTCGACCGATTGTTGTGAAATTTTGTACTTATATTAAGAATATCATGTAGATGGTAAAACGCTAACCAAAATTTGTCTAATCATCCCCACCACTAATGCGATGACGTCACTTCAAAATTGTACATAGTAAATGGGTTTTCAATTGTATAAAATAACATAGTCCTACACATGTAGTTTACAACTCTGAATCGACTTTTCACCCGAAAGGTCCAGATTTTTGGAAAAAAAATCAAAATTATAAAACAACATTTTGAAATTTAATTTTTAATCTGCTAACCAGAATGCTTTGAAATGTTGCAGATGTTTTAAGGCTATAAAGAGCATCATAAATCTTTAGTCAAAAAATATTTGCTTATCCCCTCCAAAAACTTGATGACGTCAGCTCAAAAGTTTGTGGAATAAATCATATCTAAAATGTACAAAATATGATGAGCCTGTACTTGTGATCTATCACTCCATTCATATTTTTTGGATTTGCATATACAGGGTGACTCAAAAAAATTAATGAATGCGTAAATATATTTTATTGATTTAATCAGGAACTACAAAACCGAATGCTCTGAAATCTTGCAGATGTTTTAAGGTCATAAAGAGCATAATAAATGTTTAGTCAAAATATATTTGCTTATCCCCTCCAAAAACTTGATGACGTCAGCTCGAAAGTTTGCCGAATAAATCATATCTAAAATGTACAAAATATGATGAGCCTGTACTTGTCATTTATCAATCCATTCATATTTTTTGGATTTGCATATACAGAGTGACTCAAAAAAATTAATGTATGCGTAAATATATTTTATTGATTTAATCAGGAACTACAAAACGGAATGCTCTGACATCTCAAAATAGTATTACTCTAAACTTCTGATTTATCAACGCACTCACAATTTACACGTTATTTACGCGGTGCCATCAAAAACCTTTTAAATCAGAATTATCAGTTATAAGTTATTTAAAAAAAAAAAAAAATAATTGGTCTAAAGAGTTTAGACAGTACTTTCCTCGCTGTCGGAAACGTGACGACTGCATGTCTATTATGTTTTTTTTTCACAGTAGATTTCATTATTTTTTTTGAGTTACCCAGTATATGCAAATTCAAAAAATTGGTCTAAAGAGTTTAGACAGTACTTCCCTCGCTGTCGGAAACTTGGCGACTGCATGCCTATTGTGTTTTTTTTCTCATTACATTTTTGTAGTTGGAATTTAAAAAAAAATTGCGATGACGTCATCAACATTTTTGCAAGGACACGTATATCAGTTGGGATAGATGTAGTGTAATACTAAGAATAAAATTATTATATTCTCAAATTTTCGGGAAAATGAATCGGGTCGTTTTGAATATTGATTTGTAATAATCAATAAAATAACGAAACAATTTACTCACGTATACGTATCAGAGGCAACTGAAAATCGTGTATGTATAAACATTCTTAATTTAAGATGACAGGCGTAACAGCATACGTGAGAGTCAAACAGAGAAACTGTAAACAAAACGACCATCGGTTTTATTGCTTCGACTTCCGCTTATTATATAAAACATTGGGTTTTATTTTAATTCTTGACGGTGAAATTCACAATTGGTTGATTATAAACATGTCTATTTCACATTCGCGGAACCAAGTGAACGCATAAAACAAATGCAGGTCTGTAATGTTAAAGTCGATGTAAATAAGCGTGCTACCCTTATGTTTCAACCGAGTTTTTCCTTTAACAAATTTTGTGTCTACCAAATTGGGTTGGTTGGGGTGTAATACTAATAATAAGTGTTGCCTTTAATTTAATCAATAAAATAAATTGACTTCATTAATTCTTTTGAACCACCTCTTAAGAAAATCTAAAAAATATGAATGGAATGATATATCACAAGTACAAACTCATCATATTTTTTGCATTTTAGATAGGATTTATTCAGCAAAATTTAAGGGTGACGTCATCAATTTTTTTAGGAGGGATGAACAAATACATTTTGAACAAAAGTTTACCATGCTTATAATAACTTTAAAATATTCCCAAGATTTCAAAGCATTAGGTTTTGTAATTCCTGATTAAATCGATAAAATAAATTCACGCCTTCATTAATTTTTTTGAGTCACCCTGCATATGCAAATCCAAAAATATGAATGGAATGATAAATCACAAGTACAGACTCATCATATTTTGTACATTTTGGATACGATTTATTCGGCAAACTTTTGAGCTGACGTCATCAGTTTTTTGTAGAAGATAACCAAATATATTTTGACTAAAAATTTATTATGCTTTTTATAACCTTAAAACATCTGCAAGATTTCAAAGCATTCGGTTTTGTAGTTCCTGATTAAACCAATAAAATAAATTTATGCATTCATTAATTTTTTTGAGTCACCCTGTATATGCAAATCGAAAAAATTTGAATGGAATGATAAATCACAAGAAGAGACTCACCATATTTTGTAAATTTTAGACAGGATTTATTCAGCAAAATTTTGTGGTGACGTCATAAATTTTCTAGGGGGGACGACCAAATACGTTTTGATCAAAAATTTACCATGCTTATGATAATTTTAAAATATCTTCAAGATTTCGAAGCATTCGGTTTTGTAGTTCCTGAGTAAATCAGTAAAATAAATTTACGCTTTCATTTATTTTCTTGAATCACCCTGTATATGCAAATCCAAAAAATATGAATGGAGTGATAGATCACAAGTACAGACTGATCATATTTTGTACATTTTAGATATGATTTATTCGGAAAATTTTCGAGCTGACGTCATCAAGTTTTTGGAGGGGATAAGCAAATATATTTTGACTAAACATTTATTATGCTCTTTATAACCTTAAAACATCTGCAAGATTTCAGAGCATTCGGTTTTGTAGTTCCTGATTAAATCAATAAAATATATTTACGCATTCATTAATTTTTTTGAGTCACCCTGTATCTGCAAATCCAAAAAATATGAATGGAGTGATACATCACAAGCACAGACTCATCATATTTTGTACATTTTACATAGGATTTATTTGGCAAACTTTTGAGCTGACGTCATCAAGTTTTGGAGGGAATAACCAAATATATTTTGAGTCAAGATTTATTATGCTCTTTATAGCCTTAAAACATCTGCAATATTTCAAAACATTCGGATTAGCAGATTCAAAATTAAATTGCAAAATGTTGTTTTATAATTTTGATTTTTACTTCCCGAGCGTAAGCAAAGGAAGTATTGTAATCGAATCCGTCGGCCGACTCTCTACTTTTATGTTTTCTCGATCTTTCATGACCCCTAGAATACGAAGAAATAGGTCTCCCATTTCCGTCTGTCTGTCCGTCCGTCTGTCCGTCCGTCTGTCCGTTCGTCTGTCCGTCCGTCTGTCCGTCTGCCGTCCCGGATTTTTATTAGACAGATAATGTCCGAAAGTACTGGACCGATTGTTGTAAAATTTTGTACCTATATTAGGAATATCATGTAGATGGTAAAACGCTAACCAAAATTTGTCTAATCATCCCCACCACTAATGCGATGACGTCACTTCAAAATTGTACATAGTAAATGGGTCTTAAATTGTATAAAATAACATAGTCCTACACATGTAGTTTACGACTCCGAATTCAGTTTTTACCCGTAACGTCCAGATTTTTGAAAAAAAAATCAAAATCATAAAACAACATTTTGCAATTTAATTTTGAATCTGCTAACCCGAATGTTTTGAAATGTTGCAGATGTTTTAAGGCTATAAGGAGCATCATAAATCTTTAGTCAAAATATATTTGGTTATCCCCTCCAAAAACTTGATGACGTCAGCTCAAAAGTTTGCCGAATAAATCCTATCTAAAATGTACAAAATATGATGCGTCTGTACTTGTGATATATCACTCCATTCATATTTTTTGGATTTGCATATACAGGGTGACTCAAAAAAATTAATGAATGCGCAAAATTTATTTTACTGATTTACTCAGGAACTACAAAACCGAATGCTCTGAAATCTTGCAGATGTTTTAAGGTTATAAAGAGCATAATAAATGTTTAGTCAAAATATATTTGCTTATCCCCTCCAAAAACTTGATGACGTCAGCTCGAAAGTTTGCCGAATAAATCATATCTAAAATGTGCAAAATATGATGGAGTCTGTATTTGTCATTTATCACTCCATTCATATTTTTTGGATTTGCATATACGGAGTGACTCAAAAAAATTAATGAATGCGTAAATATATTTTATTGATTTAATCAGGAACTACAAAACGGAATGCTCTAACATGTTGCAGATGTTTTAAGGTTATAAAGAGCATAATAAATGTTTAGTCAAAATATATTTGCTTATCCCCTCCAAAAACTTGATGACGTCAGCTCGAAAATTTGCCGAATAAATCATATCTAAAATGTACAAAATTTGATGAGTCTGTACTTGTGATTTATGATTCCATTCATATTTTTGGATTTGCACATGCAGGGTGACTCAAAAAAATTAATGAATGAGTGAATTTATTTTATCGATTTAATCAGGAATTACAAAACCGAATGCTTTGAAATCTTGGGAATATTTTAAAGTTATTATAAGCATGGTAAACTTTTGTTCAAAATGTATTTGTTCATCCCTCCTAAAAAAATTGATGACGTCACCCTTAAATTTTGCTGAATGAATCCTATCTAAAATGCAAAAAATATGATGAGTTTGTACTTGTGATTTATCATTCCATTCATATTTTTTAGATTTTCTTAAGAGGTGGTTCAAAAAAAATAATGAAGTCAATTTATTTTATTGATTAAATTAAAGGCAACACTTATTATTAGTATTACACCCCAACCAACCCAATTTGGTAGACACAAAATTTGTTAAAGGAAAAACTCGGTTGAAACATAAGGGTAGCACGCTTATTTACATCGACTTTAACATTACAGACCTGCATTTGTTTTATGCGCTCACTTTGTTCCGCGAATGTAGAAATTGTAGAATAGACATGTTTATAATCAACCAATTGTGAATTTCACCGTCAAGAATTAAAATAAAACCCAATGTTTTACATAATAAACGGAAGTCCAAGCAATAAAACCGATGGTCGTTTTGTTTACAGTTTCTCTGTTTGACTCTCACGTATGCTGTTACGCTTGTCATCTTAAATTAAGAATGTTTATACATAAACGATTTTCAGTTGCCCCTCATATTACTAGACAGCGGATTTCTGTCGGGCTACGTCACGATTATAGGGGGGGACGTGCTGGATCGCCGGATGATAGATAATCACTGAATTTAATCGGTACTAATTCCATAAATATAATTAACGATTTGTTAATCAAACGGCTAAGTAAATGAGAACGGGAATTAACAGCAGAGTGCAACGAAACAGCGTTATTCTAATCTCAAATAAACGACGTGCAGTCCGCAACCGCAATGAATTCGCCACCCGTACGAGCCGTACCGAGTTTGGCCTTGCCTAGCCCGACAGAAATCCGCTCTCTAGATATTACACACCGGCGCCGTATACGTGAGTAAATTGTTTCGTTATTTTATTGATTATAACAAATCAATATTCAAAACGACCCAATTCATTTTCCCGAAAATTTGGGAATACAATAATTTTATTCTTAGTATTACACTACATCTATCCCAACTGATATACGTGTCCTTGCAAAAATGTTGATGACGTCATCACATTTTTTTTTTAAATTTCCACTACAAAAATGCAATGAGAAAAAAAAACACAATAGGCATGCAGTCGTCAAGTTTCCGACAGCGAGGGAAGTACTGGCTAAACTCTTTAGACCAATTTTTTAACGTCGTTGTTATTGCCTTATATAATTGTTTTTTGCTTCTTTTTTTTTGTGGGCTTTTTTGGTAATTTTTGTGTTTTTTGTTGTTTTTTACTTCCCGAGCGGATGCAATGGAAGTATAGTAATCGAGTCCATCGGGCGGATTGCCACTTTCATATTTTCTGAACCTGTAATGACCTCGCGAGTACGAAAAAAGTGGTCTTCTGTTTCCGTCTATCTGTCTGTCTGCCTGTGTGGCGTTTGTAACCATTTTTATTAGAACTGTAATTTCCGAAACTAACCGGACCGACTGTTGTCAAATTTTATATTTATATTAGGAATATTATGTAGATGGTATTAAACTACCTAAAATTTGGCTAATCATCCTTACTAACAATGGAGATGACGTCATCTCCAAAATTTATAGTAGTATTTTCTTTCATTTTGTAAAATAACATAATCCTGTTTTTGTATCGAATTTTCACCCTATCCAGATTTTTGGAAAAAAATTCAAAATTGTATTTCAATGTTTTCCAATTTAACATTCAAACTGCAAAAATTGAATGTTCTGAAATCTTGGAAACATTTTAAGGTTATGGTAATTATGTCGCCCTCTCGAACGAACTCGTAAAGCAATATACCCAGAGACGCCATGAGCAGATATGGGTGAAGTTGAGCAGCTGTCGGCATAGTAGAGCTTGTATGGCGACACCAGACCGTAAGTTGACGAAATTTTATCTCTCACTTCCAAGGGACAAACTGCGTAAACTGGTAGGATTCCTTACGGGACATTACCAGTTTAACAAACATCTATATACGATAGGGGTGGTAACAGACCCAATCTGTCGTGGATGCAATGGAGAAGAGGAAACAGCTGAGCACATTCTTCGTGAGTGTCCAGCCCTAGCCTCCTACAGGGAGAATCCATACTAGGGGACATCTGGCCTAGTATGGCAAATATCAGGGAGTTTCCACCCTCTGCATTACTCAAGTACATTCAAGCAGTTGGGTGGCTTGACGAGTAGAGGAGCGGGAAAACACCCTGATATGGACTTGGGGAAGATACAATGGGCCCAAAGGCGAGGCCTAAGTGCCGGCTGGCTACGGTCAGCCCCCATAAATTAAGAATCCAGATGGTAATTATGGTAACACGTTAAGCAAAATTTATTCGTTTATCCCTCTCAAAAAATTCATGTCGTCATCTCAAAATTTTGACGAATAAACCCTCTCCAAAATATGCAAAATAGTATTACTCTAAACTTCTGAATTATCAACTCACAATTTTGTTATTTACGCGGTGCCATCAAAAACCTTTTAAATCAGAGTTGGCAGTTATAAGTTATTAAAAAAAAAAAATAAAATAATTGGTCTAAAGAGTTTAGACAGTACTTTCCTCGCTGTCGGAAACGTGACGACTGCATGTCTAGATGTTTTTTTTTCGCAGTAGATTTCATTATTTTTTTTGAGCCACCCAGTATATGCAAATCCAAAAAATATGAATAGAGTGATACATCACAAGCACAGACTCATCATATTTTGTACATTTTACACAGGATTTATTTGGCAAACTTTTGAGCTGACGTCATCAAGTTTTGGAGGGGATTACCAAATATATTTTGAGTCAAGATTTATTATGCTTTTTATAGCCTTAAAACATCTGCAACATTTTAAAACATTCGGATTAGCAGATACAAAATTAAATTGGAAACTGTTGTTTTATAATTTTGATTTTTTTTCCAAAAATCTGGATGTTTCGGGTAAAAACTCAGTTCAGAGTCGTAAACTACATGTTTAGGACTATATTATTTTATACAATTTAAAATCCATTTACTATGTACAATTTTGAAGTGACGTCATCACATTAGTGGTGGGGATGATTAGCCAAATTTTGGTTAGCGTTTTACCATCTACATGATGTTCCTAATGTAAGTACAAAATTTTACAACAATCGGTCCAGTACTTTCGGAGATTATCTGTCTAATAAAAATCCAGGACGGCAGACAGACGGACAGACGGACAGACAGAGGGAAATGGGAGACCTATTTCTTCGTCTTCTAGGGGTCATGAAAGATCGAGAAATCGTAAAAGTAGAGAGTCGGCCGACGGACTCGATTACAATACTTCCTTGGCTTACGCTCGGGAAGTAAAAAGGAAAACATATTCCATAAGCAAACAACAAATCGCTTTTATAATTGAACGACATATTTTCTTGTGTGATTTTACTGAAAACTACTTCTAGGAACTCTTGAAACAACCAGAGATAATGATCATACATCTCACTAACACCTGGTTACTAAGCTTAAGCACAAAAGCGAAACACAACGAATGCTAGATAATGATGGAATGTGCAGTACTCATAAGATATAATAAGATCGAAACTGTACTCTACATCTTTCCAACGGGTTGATCTAGCCTTCGGTGTGATTAAAAACACTTTGCAACTGGCGATAATTTTATTAAAGATAAGTCAGAGTTGATAAAAGAGACTGTGTGCTTGTGATAAAAATTAGTTCTTCTACAAACTCCGGTCCCAAAATTCTTGGTGGGGCATCCCGGAAAGAAAAAAATACCAGAAGCATGAGGTAAATGGTGAAACGTGTGTGCAGATTAAAAATTAATCGAACTCAGTTCGTTCGCATTGCATTTTTTTTTTTAGCTGAGTTTAATCCGCAAATTAAACAGTGCTTCAGAATGGCTTCTGGTTCAGACACTGCAGAGAATTCAGTTAAAATTGTGTCCCTTGTTGGAAAAGAGGTGAGTATTGGGCGGTGCGGTGCTCGTTAAAATAAACAGAAATTTATAATACATATAACTGTAATCAAAGTGATAATCTGTGATTACAGTTATCTAAACAATGTAAAATGGGATTGAAAACTAAAACATCTTTTATAGATCTTTAGAAATTAAAACTTTCTACTTAACTGTTGTCATTTTCCAATAAATACGAGTTGTATATTTTTTCAGGGTAACAAACAGGAAGCTCTTCAAATTTTCAGATTCCAAAAGGAGGAACTTATATTAGAAAAAGATAATCTACAGTTACTGAAACACGATGAGATCAAAGACTGCAAAGTTTGCATCATCTCAGTGAATGGAAGCTTCAGAACAGGAAAATCTTTTCTTCTCAGTATCTTTGCGCATTGCCTTAGACAGAAGGTAAAGTATTCTGTGGTTAACAACAACTTAAAAACCGTTTCTAACTTTCGGTAAATAAACAAGCTGCAATCAAAGTTAGCAAAAATTAATGTCTGGATTTTTGTGTATATCTCTTAGTGCCAGAGTGTACAGCAAGAATGGATGAAAACTGGTGACATACTGACTCGTGAATTTTTATGGAAAAAAACTGAGCAGAGAGTGACAGATGGTATACTTATATTTCCGGAAATTTTTTTAACAAAAACAAAAGATGGCGAAAAAGTAAAACTCTTTATTATATGTAGTTAAGAAATAAGTGCATGGGACTGTATGTTTTAGATTGCTATAATATTGATGGACACTCAAGGAACGTCTGACCACAGAATCTCTGACACTGTCTGCACTAAAATTTTTGCTCTCAGTGCATTAATTAGCTCAGTTCAAATTTACAACGTTCAAAAGAGACTCAATTTAGATGACCTGAAGATTTTACAAGTGAAGTCTTTATTTTGACTCATGGGAATTTATTTATTTGTTCCTTTTGTAGTTATTTACGGGATATGGGGCGATGTTTTCTAACCCTGACATTGACAACTCAGACAATAAACCTTTTCAAGATTTGTTAATCTTGATAAGAGATTGGATAAATTTTGAAGAATTCGATTTCGGTTTCGACGGCGGCAACAAATTATTGGAGTCTAAATTCGAAGAACATAAACAATCCAATCTAAGCGAAATACAACAGACTATTGAAGACAATTTCGAGAAAGTTCGGTGCTTTCTGATGCCACATCCTGGAGAGAAAGTCGAGGAGAAGAAATTTGAGGGCCATTTTGAGGGTGATTCTGGTTTTTGCAAATTCCACCAATTATTTTCGTAACGTTTTTTTTTAGACATTGGAGAAAAATTTCGTGTTTATGTGAAAACCTTTGTTGATAATCTTTTGACACCAGAGAATTTGGTGGCAAAAAAGATCAACCATGAATTCGTCACGGTGGAGAATTTACTTGCATTTATTAATACTTATTGGAAACACATTAATCGGGCAAGGAACTTCAGTATTAAAACAATTTACATGGTATGCGTTTCAAACCATTGCTTTCTCCATTGTTGCTTTGTATTTTTAGGCAAATGCTGAGATTTCGCTTCAACAACGAATGGAACAAATGGTAGAACAATACAAGGCGAATTTACGGTGTTGCGAAATTCAAGAGGACGCCACTGTTGAGAAAAGCAAAATTTTGGACTCATTTAAAAAGACAAGAGAGATGAAGTTGGGCACAGATGAGCTGCGAAAGAGATTCGAACAAAGATTGACAAAGGTAGTTACTTTTTTAAATTTAATTGAAGACGTAACTGACTCCTTGTGAGTGATTATCTATAGTGATAACTATAAATGATTTTGGTATCAAGTTCAGCTTTGAAATATCTGTCTATAAAAGCCGAGGGAAAAATTTAATAACAAATTTCCTTTTAGTTGCTTGATGAGGTGTACAACAATTTTCTCACGCTTTTAAACAATTTTGATGAACTAAAAACTGAGTACACTGAGTTTGTAAAGCAATGGAGACAATCAAGTGAAGCTGAGAAGCAGCTGTTGACGATTTTGACGAAATTTGAAAAGCTAACTAAAAACTTGAATTGCGAGCAAGTACTGCGATACAAATTTGGGCAGCGTTTAAAGGAAGTAAGTACCTTATGGTTGATGTAAGTAGTTGCGTAAAATAATAAAATGCCCTTTTTAGGCATGTGAGGAGATATACGAAAATAATATATTCGAAATTAAAGAGAAGGAATTCATGGACCATAGCAAATATAGTAGTGGCGGTGGTGGAGGCGTTTTTGGAGTTATCGGGGAAATTGGCGGTTTAGTAAAAGGTGTTTTCTTATTCTGTTGTAGCTGCACATTCAATCGGAATCCTTTTCATACACACATAGAATAGAATAAGGGTTCGAAAATAAATAAAAAAGGATTTAAGTACATTTTTTTATTTTCTACAATATTTCCCAGTTTCTCTTAACATACAAAATCCCTGTATGAGGATAATAAAACCGAAATTGAAAAGAAATATGTTACCAAAACTATTCGTGGCTAGAAGAGAACATGATAAAGTTGCCATATTGATGGAATACTTGTCATACAAGTAAAAGTAAATTCCGTGATAAAATTTTTTAAGAAATTCTGGACACGATCTTCAAAAAAAGAACCCACACTCCGAAAAAAATAAAACTTCAAAAATTTTAGAAAAAACTTAAGATCTATTTATTTTAAATAACCGAAATAAATTTACAAAAAAAAAGGAACTACTCACCTACTACTCGTGTTGTCGCCGTGGGCCCCCACACACACTCTGCCTTCCGGAGCTCCGGCACGAGCCCAGGAAGACTCCCTCGTGCTGAGCTTGCAAAATCACAGTTCATCAATCTATGGCAAGCTCAGCATTATGGTCTCCCCGGTCTCCCCCGTAACTCGCGGCTGGGCCATTTCCCGAAGAGAGGAATGTCGAAACTTTAAAACTCAAAAAATCTAATGTGACAATATGTTATTTGGTTACAGGAATATGTGTGTAAACAGCGTCTTCAATTATTCTCTAGTTTGATAAAGCGAGATTTTTCGCTTCGCCCACATCACCCTCGAATACCCCCACGAAGCCATTAAAGACACTAAGGGACTTCAAAGTGAGCCCCCATGAGTAATAAATAGTAAATTGAGAATGGAAATCTTCACACCCTCTAGAGACCGTCCACACTTACACCCAAAACTCCCTAACTAAAAATTTGGTATGAAGAATGCAGGTATACAGTATTTCCCTCATGCTCACAGCGGTGATCTCATGCTTGTCAGATCATGGCAGGTCAGGACAGGTCAGATTTTGTCTTTTTCAATTAAATTCAATTAAATTTTCAATTTTCCAATTCTTCACTTTTTCGATTCTTCAATTATTCGTATACTAGGTTTTTCAGTTTTTCTATTTCCTAATTCTTTCCAGTATTCAAAATTTCCAATTTCCAATTTCTCAGATTTTCAGTGTCTCGATTTCTCAATTTTTCAACGTTTCGATTTCAGGATTTCTGCTTTTCGATCTTTAGATTTTTCGATTTCTCGATTACAGGATTTCTACTTTTTTCGATTTTTCACTTTTTCGATTCTTCATTTATTCGTAAACTTATTGGTTTTTCAATTTTTCTATTTCCCTATTTTTTCCACTAATCGAATTTTCAATTTTTTTAGATTTTCAATTTCTGGAATTTTCAATTTTTCCAAATTTCAGTTTCTCAATTTTTTGATTTTTCAACTTTTCGAATCCAGGATTTTTTAAGGTGTTTCCCGAAAAGTTTCGTAATAAACCTTTTTTTTATATTAAAATCTTAAAATCTTCGTTGTAAAAATTTTAATGATTTATTTATTTAATTTGTTCTATGTATATAATTGATTTGTAAAAAACTGGATTTGTAAGTTTTTAATACCAATAAAGCATTGATTGATTGATTGATTGATTGATTGACAGGATTTTTGCTCTTTCCGATTTTTCGATTATTTGGTTATTGTATATGTACTTGGTTTTTCATTTTTTCCCCCATTTTTCGGTTATTCAAATTTTCGATTTTTCGATTTTCGATATTTCAAATTTTAGATTTTTCGGTTTTTAGATTATTCTATTTTTCGATTCTTTAATTGTTCGTAGACTTGGTTTTTCAATTTTTTAGATTTTCGATTTCTCGAATTTTCAATTTCTCGATACTTCAGTTTCTCGATTTTTCAATTTTTGTCTTTCTTGTTGTCTATTTTTTGATTTTCCATTTCTAAATTTATCCTTTTCTCAATGATCCAAATTTTCAAATTATTGATTTTTCACTTTTTCGATTGTTCAATTATTTGTTGTCTCGGTTTTTTAATTTCTCCATCACCCAATTTTTCGATTATACAATTTTCAATTTTTCAATTTTTGGAACTTTTAACACAAATTTTCAATTTTTATATTGTTCTGTTCCTCGATTTCTCTCTTTCGATATTTCGATTTCTTGTTTTTTGAATTTTGGGATTTTTTTTCGATTTTTTTATTTATTCGACTCTCCGATTTCTCGATTTTTCAAACTGTCGATTTGTCGAACTCACGATTTTTGAATTTTTTGATTTTTGATTTTTTGGTTTTTTGATTTTTCGATTTTTTAATGATCCAAAAAGTCGAAAAATTGAAAAATCCAAAAATTCAAAAATTAAAACACCCAAAAATTGAAAAATCAGGAAATTGGAATTTGCGATTTTTCAATTTCTCTATTTTCCAAATTTTGACTTTCGCGATTATTTAATTTCTGGATATATCGATTTTTCGACATCCCGCTTTTCGATTATACAAATTTTTGATTTTTCGGTTTTTAAATCTTTCAATTTCTCAAGTTTTCAATTTTTTGATATCTATGTTCCTCGTTCTTTCGAATTACCGTTTTCTTAATTTTTCAACTATTAGATCTTTCAACTTTTGATTTTCTCGTATTTTCAGTTTTTCGGTATTTCAGTTTGTCGATTTTTCGATCTTTCGATTTTAAGATTTCTGACTTTTTCGGTTTTTTGCTTTTTAGATTTTTAGATTTTTCGAATTATCGATTTTTCAAAAGGTTGGAAAATCAAGACACTGAAAAATCAACAAGTCGAAAAATCCGAAAATCCAGAAAACTAAAGATTCAAAACTTGAGAAATTGTAATTTATAATTTTTCAATTTCTCGATTCTTCAATTATTCAGTGTCTCTTTTCCCAGCTTTTCCATTAAACAAATTTTCCATTTTTCAATTATTTAAATTTTCAATTTTTTAATTTCCCAATTTTTCATTTTTGCCATTCTTCAGTTATTTCTATACTTGGTTTTTTCATTGTTTCCCCCAATTTTCGGTTATTCAAATTTTCGATTTTTCAATTTTTTAGATTTTCCCTTGTTGTAATTCAATATATTAATCAAGGCAAAAATTATTACGACCATATCCCATATTTTCTCTGTTTAGCTTACTGTTAAGTATTTGTTTATAAAGGGCGATAAATGTAAGGCGCCCGAGAAACGCTGAGTACTTCAGTTTATATTTTATATATGCGTATTTGTGATCTTAAAAGTTAGTTCGTAATAAGCTTTTAAAACGAACGGATCGCATTTTTAATACACGCACTTTAAGGACAATTGTGTTTTAATTAACCCATTTCCTAGAGGTTATGGGCCCAGTCTACGCGTAAAGTGTGTGTATAGCGTGTTACGTGCCGGCGCGACAAACGAAATAAACTGAAAATGGATAACACACGTGTAAAGCGAAATATACAACCGTTTAAGGGTGAAAAGTATAGTGTGTGGAAATTTAGAATTCGGGCATTGTTGGCTGAGTTGGAAGTGCTACATGTCATAGACAGTGCCGTACCACCAGTGATTACAGATGAGTGGAAGAAACAAGATTCAACAGCGAAAAATGTCATCGTAGAATATCTCCACGACTCGTTTCTTGGTTTTGCAAAAGAGAATGAACAAGCACGAGAGATACTAGCCAAACTAGACAATATCTACGAAAGAAGAAGTTTGGCAACTCAGTTGGCGTTAAGAAAACAACTATTAAGCCTGAAACTCCAAGGCGATAACACCTTATTCCAACACTTCACCCGCTTCGATGTCATCATTGCAGATTTAGTTGCAGCCGGAGCCGTGTTAGAAGAGATGGACAAAGTGTCCCATCTACTTTTGACGTTACCGTCCTCTTACGACGGTGTAATAACTGCATTAGAAACCCTGGGAGCGGACAATTTGAGCCTCGCCTTTGTCAAAACTCGTTTGTTAGATCACGAAGTCAAACTACAAACGGGAGAAACAGCCACTAACCTAAAGGCCTTAAGAACGAGCAGTTCTTATTCATCGCAGAAACCCAGTGGGAGTCAAGATAACTTCAAAAGCGTACGAAATACGAAGAAGTTTTTCAAAAGAAGGGCACAAAAATTTCGACAAACATCCTCTTCGAAATCTTACTATAAATTATCACATATGAAATGTGAACACTGTGGCCGACGCAATCATCAAAAGGGTGACTGTTATTATTATAAACGGATGTTGACAAAGCAAGAACAAAATCCAGGTGATATACAACCACCACAATCAAAGCTTGCGAACACCGACCACTTTGCCTTCATGATGACTAGCTGTGATGAAAATCTACAAAACGACACCCCTGACAGCGTCGTTTTCATTCTCGATTCGGGAGCCACGGACCATATGATCAACAGAGATGACTTTTTTACCTCCTGGTCTGTTTTGTCACCGCCACTCCAGGTTGCTGTTGCGAAAACCGGCGAATTCATGACGGCGACAAAGCGTGGTCTAATCCACGTTACCACCACGTTGGGTTTCACTGGAACCTTGCAAGATGTGTTATTTACACCCCAGGCTACACCCAACTTACTATCCATTCGTCGAATTCAAGAGAGTGGTAAGAAAGTGGTATTCGATCAGGGTGTTCAAGTACAGGATAAGACGGATAAAACAATATTAAAAGGTAAGACATATAATGGTTTATTTGGTGTGAAGTTTAGAATTAGTAAAAACATGACCGAGAGTGGAAGTACATTAATGGTCAGAAATAGCGACAATTTTCGTTTATGGCATGAACGTTTAGGCCATATTAGCAACGGCAAATTTCAATAAAGGAATTTTGTTTAGAAAAAGGAATAGCATTCCATTTAACGGTTCCTCAAACACCACAACAAAATGGCGTAGCAGAACGTATGAATCGTACAATAACCGAAAAAGTACGATCAATGTTAAGTTCTGCAGATCTTGATAAGTCATTTTGGGGTGAAGCAGTTCAAACTGCTACATATCTTATCAACAGAACCCCGACAAAAGCGCTCAACACAAATAAAACGCCATATGAAATGTGGCACGATCGAAAGCCACAATTAAATCATTTAAAGGTGTTTGGTTCAACAGCATATATTCATTTAAAAACAAGAAAACATAAATTTGATAATAAATCGATAAAAGGAATTCTTGTAGGCTATGAACCAAATGGGTATAAAATATGGGATGTTCATGGTAAAAAATTTATAATTGCTCGCGATGTGGTCGCGGACGAAATAAATTTTAAAGTCTCAAGACCAAGAGAACTAGAAGGAGATCTTGAAAGTTTTAAATCTCCTAATCACAATGAGCTTCCTATCAATAAAAGTGAGTCACCAAAAGTCATAAAATCAACTGAGGAACCAAAACAAGAGATTTCATTACGCAGAAGTGAACGGTTAAAAATTCGTCCACCACTATCATATGATGAAAGTCATCATAATGAACTCCTAAATTACGCTGCATCAGCTCAAGCTGAAGTAGGGTCGTTACCCTTAACATATGACGACATTAAAACAAGGCCAGATAAGAAGCAGTGGGAGCTTGCTATTAAAGACGAATTGGATTCACTTCGAGCAAATAATACCTGGACAATCGTACCTAAACCTCTAAATAAAAACATAGTTAGCTGTAAATGGATTTTTACTATTAAAACAGATGTTCAGGGAAATCCACAAAGGTACAAAGCGCGACTGGTAGCACGGGGTTTCAATCAAACTTATCCAGCTGATTATACAGAGACTTTTGCACCAGTCGCAAGGATTTCCACTTTCAGGCTACTGTTAGCAACTGCCAGTCAGTTTAATTTGTTAGTCCATCACATGGACGTAAAAACGGCTTTCTTAAACGGAACATTAAATGAAGAAATTTATATGCAAGTTCCGGACGGTGTTAAAACTGCAAACAATCAGGTGTGCAAATTAAATAAAGCGTTATATGGTCTAAAACAGGCGTCAAGACGGTGGTTTGAACATTTTGACTCCATAATTAAAGCAAAAGGTTTTCAAAATTCAGCAGTCGATCATTGTCTTTACTACTTAAATAAAGGACACGTTAGTAAAAATATTTATATTGTATTCCTATATGTGGATGATTTAATAATTGCCACACAGGACAAACACACAATGTTCTCCTGTAAAAAATATCTCATGACATGTTTTGAAATGAGAGATCTAAGTGAGGTTCGATTCTTTTTAGGAATAGAAATTAAAAGGGAAAACACTAGAATTTCTTTAAAGCAAAAGTCCTACTTGAACAGTGTGTTACAAAAATTTAATATGAGTGACTGCAAGTCTACTAAAACGCCCTTGCCGGAAAAAATTGATTATGTGGGCTTAAATTCAGAGGAAGGTTACAATGCACCTTGTAAAATCTGATTGGGTGTTTAATGTACGCAATGGTTTGCACACGTCCTGATTTGTCATATGTAGTAAACATCTTAAGTCGATATCAAACAAAATAATCAAACTTTATGGCAATATTTAAAGAGGGTATTACGATATGTCAAAGGAACTCTTGATTTAGAATTAATATATACAAAAGGTGACATTAATAATATTTTAATTGGCTATGTGGATTCAGATTGGGGAAGCAATGACATTGACCGGAAAAGTACAAGTGGCTATCTTTACAAATTATTCACTACTTGTACTATAACCTGGAATACTAGAAAACAACAAACAGTTGCAGTTTCATCAACTGAAGCTGAATACATAGCATTATTTGAAAGTGTAAAAGAAGCTATGTGGCTTAAGTCTTTGTTAACTAGTATCGGTAAAAAGGGTTCTAAATCCAGTTGTCATTTTTGAAGACAACACCGGGTGCATAAACATTGCAAATAACCCCACAAATCACAAAAGGTCAAACATATAGATATTAAATATCATTTTACGAGAGAGCAACTTGAAAAAGGCAACATAACCATTAAATATGTCTCCACAGGTGAACAACAAGCTGACATCTTCACCAAAGCGGTACCTGTTGCAAAATTTGAAGCAATGAGAAATAACATTGGCTTACAAGAGGGAGGCTTTTGTAGTTAAGAATAATTATCTTAAGCTATATACTTGGTAACCAAATCAAGATACCTGTATTTACTTCGTCGTTTTAATTTTTGAGTGGGAGTGTTGTAATTCAATATATTAATCAAGGCAAAAATTATTACGACCATATCCCATATTTTCTCTGTTTAGCTTACTGTTAAGTATTTGTTTATAAAGGGCGATAAATGTAAGGCGCCCGAGAAACGCTGAGTACTTCAGTTTATATTTTATATATGCGTATTTGTGATCTTAAAAGTTAGTTCGTAATAAGCTTTTAAAACGAACGGATCGCATTTTTAATACACGCACTTTAAGGACAATTGTGTTTTAATTAACCCATTTCCTAGATCCCTTTCTCGAAATTTTATTTTTCCAATATTTTAATTTCTCGGTTTTTCGATTTTTCAAATTTTTGATTTCAGAATTTCTGCTTTATTCAACTTTTCGAATTTTTAACTTATCGATTTTTCACTTTTTCGGGTTTTCAGTTATTCGTAACTTGGTTTTCTAATTTTACTATTTCCCGATTTTTTCCACTATTCGAAATTTCGATTTTTCAATTTTTCCGATTTACAGTTTCTCGAATTTTCGACTTTTCGATATCTCCATTTCTCGATTTTCCGATTTGTCAATTTCTCGATTTTTCAATTTTTATATCTTTCAATCGTCCAAAAAGTCGAAAAATCCAAAAACCAAAAATCCCGAAATTAAAACGCATAAAAAAAGAAAAAATCAGGGTATTGAAACGAAACTGAAATTTGCGATTTTTCAGATTTTGATTTTTGCTGTTTTCCAATTTCTGGATTTTTCCATTTTTCGACTTTTCGTTTTTTTTCTTTCTCGTCTTCAATCTTCCGATCTTTTCAGTTTCTCGAATTTTCAGTTTTTCGGTATTTCAATTTCGCAATTTTTTGACCTTTCGATTTTATGATTTCTGATTTTCTCGGTTTTTTAGTTTTTAGATTTTTCAATTTCTCGATTCTTCAATTATTCCTTGTTTAAGTTTTCAATTTTTCCATTTCCCAGCTTTTCCATTAAACAAATTTTCGATTTTTCAATTTTTCGGTTTCAAAATTTCTGCTCTTTTCGATTTGTCAACTTTCTGATTTCAGGATTTCTGCTTTTTTTCGATTTTTTGATTTTTTAATTTTTGATTTGTCAATTTCTCGAATTTTTAATTTTTCGATATTTCAGTTTCCCGATTTTTCGATTTTTTATTTCCCCATTCCTCTCTTTTTCAATTATATAAATTTTCAATTTATCTATTTATCACTGTTTCGATTGTTCAATTAGTATTTGTTGTCTTGGTTTTTTAATTTTACACAAATTTTCGATTTTTCAATTTTTGGAACTCTTAATTTCTCAAATTTTCAACTTTTTTATTGTTCTGTTTCTCGATTTTTCTAATTTGCGATTTATCTATATTTTAATCTTTCAATTACTTGATCTTTCGACTTTTCGGTTTTTTGATATTGCGATTTCTTGTTCGATTTTTGGTTTTTTCAGTTCCGATTTTTTTTATTTACTCGACTTCCCGATTTCTCCATTTTTCAAATTTTCGATTTGTCGATTTCACGATATTTGAATTTTTTGACTTAGATTTTTCGGGTTTTCGATTTTTCGATTTATCAATTTTACGATTTTTCTACTTTTATATTTTTTAATCTTTCAAAAGTCGCAAAATCTAGACATTGAAAAAACGAAAAATCCGAAAATTTTTCAAATTCCAAATTTGGAGAATTTTCAATTTCTGGATTTTTCGATTTTTAGACTTACTGATTTTTCTCCTTCTCGTCCTCAATTTTTCGATTTCTCTATCTTCCAAGTTTTCGATTTTTCACTTTTTTGATTCAAAAGTCGAAAAATCTAGACATTGAAAAAACGAAAAATCCGAAAATTTTTCAAATTCCAAATTTGGAGAATTTTCAATTATTTCTGGATTTTTCGATTTTTAGACTTTCCGATTTTTCTCCTTCTCGTCCTCAATTTTTCGATTTCTCTATCTTCCAAGTTTTCGATTTTTCACCTTTTTGATTCAAAAGTCGAAAAATCTAGACATTGAAAAATCGAAAAATCCGAAAATTTTTCAATTTCCAAATTTGGTGAATTTTCAATTTCTGGATTTTTCGATTTTTAGACTTACTGATTTTTCTCCTTCTCGTCCTCAATTTTTCGATTTCTCTATCTGCCAAGTTTTCGATTTTTCACCTTTTTGATTCAAAAGTTGAAAAATGTATACATTGAAAAATCGAAAAATCCGAAAATTTTTCAAATTCTAAATTTGGAGAATTTTCAATTTCTGGATTTTTCGATTTTTCACCTTCTCGTCCTCAATTTTTCGATTTCTCTATCTTCCAAATTTTCTATTTTTCACTTTTTTGGTTCTCTCAGTTTTTCGATTATACAATTAATTAAAAAATATTCAAACATCGAGAAATTGTAAATTGTATTTGTCTCGGTTTTTAATTTTTGCTTTTCCTATAAATATCGATCTTTGGGATTTTCGGTTTTTCAATTTTTTGGTTCTTCAAATTTTCGATTGTTTAGTTATTCGATTTGTTCAATTTTTTGAAAAGTCAAGAAATCGAGAGATTAAAAAATTGAAAAGTCGAAGAATAGAAAAATCGAGTAGTTGAAGAATAAAACAATGAAAATTCGAAAATTTGAATAATCCACGAAAATCTTGACATTTAGGGAAAAAAGTGGATTCATACACCACAAGAATAGAAATATATTATTATACAGCAGTTAAATCATTTTAAAATAGAATTCTTTGAAATGACGTCAATAAATTGTTGGTGGGGATGATTAGCCACATTTTGGTTATCGTTTTACCATCTACATAATATCTCAAATATACGCACAAAATTTGGCAACAATTCAGTAGTTTTTAAAATTACGTGTCTAATAAAAATACAACACAAAACAAAACAAACATTCCTCTCTACCAACCCTCCCCGACCCAATTAAAAATAAACAAACCCACCACCCCCTAACTCAAAACCCAAAACCCCTCCATCCCACCCCTCGAAAATAGTTTTTAATAGCCCCCAATCAGCCAAGTCCGCGCGCACGCGCTCCACCCCGCTGTAAAATGCGCCACCGCTGAAAGCTCGCTTATTCCGGCGATTTTACCCCGAAAATCCGAATCAATATAAGTCTTGAGATGTCGAGGTGCAGACGTTTCTGCACCCATATGTTTATCGACGCTTGAATCGATAGTGGTAACCGCACGTGAACTCGAGCCCCCTCGGTCTTCGCCCCCGAACATGTGACTGGGCAGGCAACATGCACCTGCACTTCGAGAGGACGGTCAACGCCAAAAGCGACTGCTCGATCCTCTCGCTCACCTGGATGGGGAAGGTGCCCGACGAGCTGCCAGAGGTAATGCCCAACAGAGTGCCGTTTACCCGCGTTTGCTTGCGTTATCGGGTCGTCTTCCGTCTTAAAGGTAAACAAATCGCCTCGGGCGCCCACGCTAATGCCCGAATTAGGGTCGTATTTACACTTGTCATAATACACAATCAATCATCGCCGCCCCCACCCCCCCCGGATTTGATTAAGCCAGCCTCCATAACAATAACAAGTTTATTCGCCGGTTTATACTTGCGGCGTTATTAGGTTGGAGCGCGAGGCGCGGTTGTGTGATAAAAATTTCATTATTGTGTGGGTGACAAAGGACGAGGATCTTTGTTTCGGGGGAGGGTTATAACGCGATTAAATTCTAGTGTGGCGATCTGTCCATTAAAAGTCGATGAGACGTGGGGTGTGACGGTTTTGCACCCTTTCGACTGTGTTAAAGTGTGACACACGGGTTTTTAACGCGGTGCGTAATGAGCGAATTTTGAATTTGGCGCCACGAGCGTGACGTCAGCGCCACAATTTCTCTACTCGAACTGATCAGACTCTTACGCGCCAAACCCGACTCCATTTGCTCTAATGAGCCGTTTTTCTAATGTAATAAGTGCCTTTGATCTCGGAAAACCCGCGACGTCTTCATTACCCGTTTTCCCGGCTTTTCACGTCCGATGGAATTTTCATACGCAATGAAGTGTTAAAATTGGGTCGCCAATTTATCTATTTCAGTTCTTGAAAAATTCACGCTTGACGAGGGTCGCATTCATTTTTCAGAGGCGGTAGACGTCCGCGACACGTGGCGGCGCCCGCTAGGTGAACTAAGCCACCCCTAATTAAGCAGCCGTCCATCGGACATCGATTTTTACCCGCGCTGCAGCGAGTAATGTGTTTATTTTCGCTGCACTCCTTTGTCATGTAAAACGGGACGGGAAAAAGCGGCCAATTTATGGGGGCCTGGAGCATCTTTTCGGGGTTGATAATTGGTTCGGGTTGGCGGAATTCGACGGAATGAGCTGTTTCCTGGGAGGCAGTCGAGCAAAATGGGGTTAATTGATTGGAATTAATGGAGAGACGTCTGTGTTCTGGAAATGAAACATAAATAAGTGTGCGCGGGTGGGTATATAGTGGGGGTTCTAGCCTCACTTTTTCGAACCACTTAAAAATTCGTTGTTGTGGAAATCAAAGAAACAACATTATGTCAATAAATAAGGAATTTGTAAATAAGCTCCGCCCCCTTGGTTCACGACGAATAAGAAGATCACCTCAATTGTTATGAATGTTCATTTGTTGTCCGACCGAGGGGTGGAGCTTAATTGTAAAATCGATATTTCTCTACAAAAATTTACCATTTTTTAAATAAGTATCAAATATTTTATCATGAAAAAAAGACTACACACATTCAAGAAAAGGTAAAACATATGCCCCGCCCACCCACCCGCGTATCAGTTGTAATGGCTTTTTTATTCGTCGTGAGCCGGGGGGCGGCGCTTAATTGCAAAATCCGTCTTTCTCTGGAATAAATGTTATAAGTATCGTGTTTTTGAAAGATAACTGTAAATGTTAAGAAAAAAAGAGTCAAAAAATAAGCCCCGCCCACCCGCCCCAGTCGCGTTTGTGATGAATTTTTCATTCGTTGTCAGACTGAGGGGTGGAGCGTAATTGCAAAATCCATATTTTCTTACAAAAATTTACCATTTTAAACAAGTCGAAAAATTGAAAAATCGGAAAGTCGGAAAATCGAAAAAATGAAGAACAGAAAAATTAAAAAATCACAAAACCCAAAAATCACAAAATTGAAAAATCGAGAAATCGAAGTTGAAAAATTGAGAAAAGGAAAAATCAAAATTTGGGAAAATTGAGAATTCGAGTAACCGAGAAATCGAAAAGTCGAAAAATCTGGAAATCAAGAAGTCGAAAACTTGGAAAGTCTAAAAACCGAGGAACTGAAAAATGGAAAGTCGGAAAATCAAGAAATTTAAAAATCAAGAAGTCGAAAAATTAATTCTTCGAAAAACTGGAAAATTGATAATCGAAAAATCGAAAAATTGAAAAATGAGGAAATCGGGAAACCCAGAAATTGAAAAATCGAAAAACTGAAAAATCGCAATATCGAGAAGTCGAAAAATTGAGAAATCGGGAAAGTGAGTAACCCAGGAATCGAAAAAATCGAAATGTCGAATTATTGAAAAAAATGTAAAAATCAAAAAACTGAAAAACAAAAATCAAAAATCTGCGAAATTTAGAAATCAAGAAAACGAAAAATTGAGACATCGAAAAATGGAAAAATCGGGAAATTGAAAAATGGGGAAATCGGGAAACCCAAAAATTGAAAAATCGAAAAAATGGAAGTTGAAAATTGAGAAAACGAAAATTCGAAAAATCTAGAAATCAAGAAGGCGAAAAATTGAGAAATCGAAAATTTGAAAAATCGAAAGTCGAAAAATACGGAAATTGTAAAATGGAGAAACTGAAAAACTGAGAAACTAGTAAATCGAAAAAATTGAAATGTTGAATTATTGAAAAAAGTCTAAAAATGGAAAAACCGAAAAATCCAAAAATTCAAAAATTGAAAAATCCAACAACGAAAAATTCAAAAAGAGCAAAATTGAAAAATCGAGAAATCGAAAAAACCGAAAAGTCGAAAAATTTATGAATGGAAAAGTCAAAAAATCAAAAAGTCGAAAAATTGAAAAGTCGAAGAAATGAAAAACTGTTTAGGTTTCTTTTTGGAAAAATCTAGAAGTCGAGAAGTCAAAAAATTGAGAAATCGAAAAAATGAATAGAAAAATCGAAAAAGCGAAGTTGAAAAATTGAGAAACCAAAAGCATCGAAAATTCGATAAATTTAGAAATCAAGAAGTCGAAAAACTGAGACAACGAAAAATTGAAAAATCGAAAAACCGAGAAATTGATAAATCGAAAGACGAAAAATCGAGAAATTGAAAAATGGGGAAATCGAGAAATCCAGAAATGGAAAAATCGAAGAACTGGAAAATCACAAAATTGAAAAATCGGGGAATCGAAGTAGAAAAATTGAGAAACCAGAAGCGGAGAAATTACAAATCTGCAAAATTTAGAAATCAAGAAGACGAAAAATTGAGACATCGAAAAATTGAAAAATCAGGAAATTGAGAAATGGGGAAATCGGGAAACCCAAAAATTGAAAAATCGAAAAATTGGAAAATCGAGAAATGGAAGTTGAAAATTGAGAAAACGAAAATTCGAAAAATCTAGAAATCAAGAAAGCGAAAAATTGAGAAATCGAAAATTTGAAAAATCGAAAGTCGAAAAATAGGGAAATTGTAAAATGGAGAAACTGAAAAACTGAGAAACTAGTAAATCGAAAAAATTGAAATGTTGAATTATTGAAAAAAGTCTAAAAATGGAAAAACCGAAAAATCCAAAAATTCAAAAATTGAAAAATCCAACAACGAAAAATTCAAAAATAGCAAAATTGAAAAATCGGGAAGTCGAAAAAATCGAAAACATGAATAGAAAAATTGAAAAAAAGAAAAATCGACGAATTGAAGTTGAAAAATTGAGAAACCAAAGGCAGAGAAATCGAAAATTCGAAAAATTTTGAAAGCAAGAAGACGAAAAATTGAGACATCAAAAAATTGAAAAATCGATAGTCGGAAAATCGAGAAACTGAAAAATGAGGAAATCGGGAAATCCAAAATTTGAAAAATCGAAAAATTGGAAAATCGGGAAATCGAAGTTGAAAAATCGAGAAATCGAAGTTGAAAAATTGAGAAACCAGAAGCGGAAAAATAAAAAATCTGAAAAATTTAGAAATCAAGAAGACGAAAAATTGAAAAATCGAAAAACCGAGAAATTGGAAAAATCGAAAGACGAAAAATTGAGAAATTTAAAAGTGGGGAAATCGAGAAATCCAGAAATGGAAAAATGAAAGAACTGGAAAATCACAAAATCGAAAAATCTGGAAATCGAAGTTGAAAAATCGACTAATCGAAGTTGAAAAATTGAGAAACCAGAAGTGGAGAAATAAAAAATCTGAAAAATTTAGAAATCAAGAAGACGAAAAATTGAGACATCGAAAAATTGAAAAATGGGGAAATCGGGAAACCCAAAAATTGAAAAGTCGAAAAATTGGAAAATTTAGAAATCGAAGTTGAAAAATTGAGAAAACGAAAATTCGAAAAATCTAGAAATGAAGAAGTCGAAAAATTGAGAAATCGAAAATTTGAAAAAGCAAAAGTCTAAAAATACGGAAATTGTAAAATGGAGAAACCGAAAAACTGAGAAACCAAGTAAATCGAAAAAATCGAAATGTCAAATTATTGAAAAAAATCTGAAAAAGGAAAAACCGAAAAATCAAAAAATTGAAAAATTGAAAAATCCAGCAACGAAAAATTCCAAAATAGCAAAATTGAAACACGAAAAATCCAAAAAATCGGAATGTCTAAAAATTTAGATATAGAAAAGTAAAAAAATTCAGATATCAAAAAATCGAAAAGTCGAAAAATTGAAAAATCAAAAATTGAAAAGTTAAAGAAACGAAAAGCCGTTTTAAGATTTGTGTAGAAAAATCGAAAAACTGAGAAATCGAAAAGTCGAAAAATCGAAACAATTAATAGAAAATTGAATATTCAAAAAATGTGGAAATCGAAGTTGAAAAATTGAAAAACCAAAGGCGGAGAAATCGAGAATTCGAAAAATTTTGAAAAATCGAAAAATTGAAAAACCGAGAAATTGAAAAATCGAAAGTCGAAAAATCGAAAAATTGAAAAATGGGGAAATCGGAATGAACTTGTTTCCTGGGAGGCAGTCGAGCAAAATGGGGGTTAATTGATTGGAATTAATGGGGAGACGTCTGTGTTCTGGAAATGAAACATAAATAAGTGTGCGCCGGCTGAGTAAATAGTGGGGGTTCTAGCCGCATTTAATAACCTCACTTTTTCGAACCACTTAAAAATTCGTTGTTGTGGAGATCAAAGAAACAAAATTATGGCAATATTTTGTAATCAGCTTATTAGATAGTAATTTATTATAGAGAAATAAGAATTTTGTAAATAAACTCCGCCCTTTTGGTTCACGACGCATAAAAAATCACCTCAATTGTTATGAATTGTTCATTTCCATTTTAAATAAGTATTAAATATTTTATTGTGAAAAAAAGACTACATATATTCAGCAAGCAAAGGTAAAATATATGCCCCGCCCACCCACCCACGTATCAGTTGTAACGATTTTTCTATTCGTCGTGAGCTGGAGGGCGGAGCTTAATCGCAAAATTTGCACGTTTTAAGTATTTAAAAATTAAGAAAAAAAAAAGCCAAAAATTAAGCTCCACCCACCCGCACCAGTCTCATTTGTGACGAATTTTTCATTCGTTTTAGACCGAGGGGCGGAGCGTAATTACAAAATCCGCATTTCCCTACAAAAATAGACCATTTTAAACATGTTTTTAAGTTTCTTGTCGTGAAAAGAAGGCTACGTGTATTAAGAAAAAAAAAAAACTAAAATATGTATAAGCCCCGCCGCCCGCCCACACGTCCTATCTCAAGTGTGATGCTTCTTTTTTATTCGTCGTGAGCCGAGGGGCGGCGCTTAATTGCAAAATCCTTCTTTCTCTGGAATAAATGTTATAAGTATCGTGTTTTTGAATGATAACTGTAAATGTTAAGAAAAAAGAGTCAAAAAATAACCCCACCCACCCGCCCCAGTCGCGTTTGTGATGAATTTTTCATTCGTTGTCAGACCGAGGGGTGGAGCGTAGTTGCAAAATCCACCATATTTCCCTACAAAAAGTTACCATTTTAAACAAGTCGAAAAATTGAGAAATCGAAAAGTCGGAAAATCGAAAAAATGAAGAACAAAAAAATTAAAAAATCACAAAATTGAAAAATCGAGAAATCAAAGTTGAAAAATTGAGAAAACGAAAAATCAAAATGTGGGAAAATTGAGAATTCGAATAACCGAGAAATCGAAAAGTCGAAAAATCTGGAAATCAAGAAGTCGAAAAATTGAAAAATCGAAAAACCGAAGAACTGAAAAATCGAAAGTCGAAAAATTGAGAAATCGGGAAAGTGAGTAACCCAGGAATCGAAAAAATTGAGATGTCGAATTATTGAAAAAATCTAAAACTCGAAAAACTGAAAACAATGAGAAATTGAAAAATCCAACAATGAAAAATTCAAAAATAGCAAAATTGAAAAATCGGGAAATCGAAAAAGCCGAAATGTCGAAAAATTTATAATTGGAAAGTCGAAAAATTGAAAAGTCGAAGAAATGAAAAACTGTTTTAAGTTTCTTTTTGGAAAAATCTAGAAGTCGAGAAGTCGAAAAATTGAGAAATCGAAAAAATGAATAGAAAAATCGAGAAAACGAAGTTGAAAAATTGAGAAACCAAAATCAGAGAAAACGAAAATTCGATAAATTTTAGAAATCAAGAATTCGAAAAATTGAGACAACGAAAAATTGAAAAATCGAAAAACCGAGAAATTGGAAAAATCAAAAGAAGAAAAATCGAGAAATTGAAAAGTGGGGAAATCGAGAAATCCAGAAATGGAAAAATCGAAGAACTGGAAAATCACAAAATTGAAAAATCGGCAAATCGAAGTTGAAAAATTGAGAAACCAGAAGCGGAGAAATCAAAAATCTGCGAAATTTAGAAATCAAGAAGACGAAAAATTGAGACATCGAAAAATTGAAAAATCGAGAAATTGAAAAATGGGGAAATCGGGAAACACAAAAACTGAAAAATCGAAAAATTGGAAAGTTGAGAAATCGAAGTTGAAAATTGAGAAAACGAAAATTCGAAAAATCTAGAAATCAGGGCGAAAAATTGAGACATCGAAAAATTGAAAAATCAAAAATTTGAAAAATGGGGAAATCGGGAAACCCAAAAATTGAAAAATCGAAAAATTGGAAAATCGGGAAATCTAAGTTGAAAAATTGAAAAAACGAAAATTCGAAAAATTTAGAAATGAAGAAGTCGAAAAATCGAGAAATCGAAAATTTGAAAAATCGAAAGTCGAAAAATAGGGAAATTGTAAAATGGAGAAACCGAAAAACTGAGAAACCAAGTAAATCGAAAAAATCGAAATGTCACATTATTGAAAAAAATCTAAAAATGGAAAAACCGAAAAATCCAAAAATTGAAAAATTCAAAAAATCCAAGAACAAAAAATTCAAAAATACAAAAATAGTAAAATTGAAAAATCGAGAAATCGAAAAAATCGAAATGTCGAAAAATTTAGAAAAACAAAAGTCAAAAAATTCAGAAATCGAAAATTCAAAAAATCGAAGAAACGAAAAACTATTTCAAGTTTATATTTAGAAAAATCTAGAAGTCGAGAAGTCGAAAAATTCAGAAATCGAAAAATTGGAAAAATAAATATAAAAATTGAAAATCGAGAAATCGAAGTCAAAAAATTGAGAAACAAAAGCGGAGGAATCTAAAATCTTAAAAATCTAGAAATCAAGAAGTCGAAAAATCCAAAATAGCAAAATTAAAAATAGAAAAATCCAAAAAATGTCGAAAAATGTAGAAATAGAAAACTCAAAAAATTCATAAATCAAAAAATCGAAAAGTCGAAAATTGAAGAGTCGAAGAAACAAAAAACTGTTTTAAGTTTCTTGTAGAAAAATCTAGAACTCGAAAAACTGAGAAATCGAAAACTCGAAAAATCGAAAAAATTAATAGAAAATTGAATAATCAAATAATCGGGAAATCGAAGATGAAAAATTGAAAACCAAAAGCGGAGAAATCGAAAATTCGAAAAATTGGAAAATCGCAGAATTGAAAAATTGAGAAAACGAAAAATCGAAAAATTTAGAAATCAAGAAGTTGAAAAATTGAGAAATAGAATAATTGAAAAATCGAAAATCGAAAAATAGGAAAAATTGTATAATGGAAAAACCGAAAAATCCGAACATAGAAAAATTGAAAAATCCAACAACGAAAAATTCCAAAAAAAGCACAATCAAAAAAATCGAAATGTCAAAACAGAAAAAACAAAATTTGCGGAATCGAAAAGTCGACAAATCGAAGTTAAAAAATTGAGAAACCAAAGGCGGAGAAATCGAAAATTCGAAAAATTTTGAAATCAAGAAGTCGAAAAATTAAGACATCGAAAAATTGAAAAATCGAAAGTCGAAAAATAGAGAAACTGATAAATGGAGAAACCGAAAAACTGAGAAACCGAGGAATGGGAAAAATCGAAATCTCAAAAAATTTAGAAATCGAAAAGTTGAAAAATTGAAAAGTCGAAGAAACGAAAACTGGTGAATGAAGAAATCAACAGAAAAACTGAAAAACCTAGAAATCGAAATTTAAAAATTGAGAAATTAAAAGCGGAGAAATAAAAAATTCGAAAAATTTTGAAAAACTAAAAAATCAAAAAACCGAGAAATTGAAAAATCGAAAGTAAAAAAAATCGAGAAATTGAAAAATGGGGAAATCGGGAAACCCTGAAATTAAAAAATCGAGAAATTGAAAAATCGCAAAACTGAAAAATCGAGATTATGGAAAATCGAAAAAACTTGAAAAACTTTCTTAAACAAGTTTTAAATATCTTGTGAAAAGAAGACTACATCTATTCAGAAAGAACGGCAAAATTTAAGCCCCGCCCACCCACCGTCGTCTCAATTGCAACGATTTTTTTTTATTCGTCGTGAGCCAGGGGGCGGAGTTTAATTGCAAAATCCTTATTTCTCTACAAAAAATTACCATCTGAAACATGTTTAAAAAAAAACAGAAATAAACCCCCACCCACCCGCCCTGATCTCAGTTCTGATGAATTTTTCACCAAAACAGAGACTATTTTGAGTAAAAGGAGGCTGTGTAACCCCCTCCCTTACTATGTCAACAACAACAAAACATGTTTGACATGGTAATTTGTTGTAGAGAAATAAAGATTTTGCAGTTAAGCTCCGCCCCTAATATCACGGCAAATAAAAAAAATCACCACAATTGAGATAGGGGTGGGTGGGCGGGACTTCTATTTTGTTCTTTTTCCTTAATATTTATTCAGCAAAATTGTAGACAACGTCATGAAATTTTCAAAACATTTTTTAAATACCTTGCTGTTCACATCATAATAATTGTAAACTGAATTTCGCAGTACACATTTGTGAAATGGAACTTATTACACACTTTCCTAGATTACATTCGGGGAGTATTCGTACTTGCATACATATTTAATAAAAAAACACACAGTGTAATATCATACTAGGGAATTGCGAGAAAAAAATGCCTCCGCCTTACTCATTTATTATAAATAAATTGAGCTCAATAACAAACAACGAACTTGAGCAGTTCTTTCAGTAACTCACCACCGGGGACAGCGCCTCTCGGGCCTTTCGAATGGACATTCCTAAAGTGCTAAAACTGGCCCCTCTTAACGAAGTTTCAACTCGGTACTGCGAATTTTCACCTTCTGGTGATAAACTCTGGACTAATCGGGCTTTAATTATCCCTGGCGGAAATTACAAATCGGCGCCACGCCTCGGCAATTACCGCTAGGAATCGAAATTGACGTCGGATTGGTCACTTCCGGGTTGAGAGTGGGCGCCATCTAGCCGTCAGTACACAGTCGAGCGAGCTAAGCGAGCACCCAATACTTGTAATCAGTGACACAAATGCCCCGTTTTCGCTATTGATTTCAGGTCTTTTTTTTCCAGGACGAGGGATGGAAGCTCAACCGCACGAATTATTACCAAGAAGGCTGGCTCGCCACAGGCAACGTGAGGGGCATTGTAGGGGTGACGTTCACTACTTCGCATTGTAAAAAGAACGTTGATTTTCCACTTCGAACGAATTACAATTTAAGAGGACATCGATCCGAGGTAAAAATAGCTTTCGAAAATTTATTGTAGCGGAAGTGACAGCGATGACACGTCGGCTTTAATTTCCGGGGTTTGAGAGCGGGATTTGTTGTGTATTTTGTTTAATCAGTGGTGAGGAATAAAGGCGCGAGAGTGTGAAACGTTTCGGCGCGAACTTTGAACCTCGTAATTAAAAATTGGTCGAAAGTTGTTTTGACAGAACTTCCCTCGCTTCTGAAGTAGAGTCCAACAAATACAGCTTCTCTGAAAAATGATAAAATTTGATTTTGCGGAATTTTACTTTTTCGTGCTAACCTCTATGGAGTAAAAACAATGTGGAAGATACTAGTCAAGGTGTAATAGGAAAAAAAGGTTTCACCTTAGTAAAAAAAGATACTTTAGGCACCCGAGAAGGTTCCACTTAAAAAAAAAAGATATCTGACGCCCCCGAGAAGGTGTTTCATTTTTAAAAAAGACACTGGGGACCCCCGAGAAGGTTTCACATTAAAAAAAGATATTAAGGGCTCCTGAGAAGGTTTTACATTCTCAAATATATACATTTGCCCCCCCCCCCCCCCCCGAAGGTTTTCAATTAAAAGCAAATCTAAAAAAAAACATCGAGTGTCCGTGAGATTCCTAAAGCTTATTCAAAAATAAAACACCAATTCCCCTGGGACTCTTCAAACCTCTTCAGAAATAAAACACTATGTACCACGGATATGTATACCTAAAACTAAAATATATAACGTCTGGTATCCCAAAAATTCTTTAAATTTCTTTCAAAAATAAAACATCGGGAGCCCGTTAGATTCTCTAAATTCCTTTAAAAATAAACCAACTGGTATTTCCGAAATTCTTCAAATTTCTTTAAAAATAAAAGACCGGTTGCCCTATAACTAAATTCTTTCAAAAATAAAATGCTGGGAACCTATGGAATTTTTTAAATTCCTTCAAAATAAAACACCAGTTATCTCAAAAATTTTTCAAATTTCTCTCAAAAATAAAACACCTGAGATCTCTAATATAGTTCAAACTTCATCAAAAATAAAACATGTGAACTTTTTTAAGCTGGTTCAAAAGTATAATTCCGGTTATCCCAAAGATTCTTCAAATTTCTTTCAAAAATAAAACATCGGGAGCCCGTGAGATTTTCTAAATTCCTTTAAAAATGAAACACCTGATACGCCTGAGATTACTCAAGTCTTTAAAAATAAAACACCACATAAAACGCTTGGAAAAATATAACATTGGTGGTCTCTAACAAAAAAATAACGGCGGGTATCAAAGAGATTCTTTAAATTTCTTCAAAAAAAATAAAACACTGAGATTCTTCAAGTTCCTTCAAAAGTATAACACCGGGTATCCGAGAGATGTTTTTAATTTCTTCAGAAGTAAGACACCAGATGCCTCTAAGATTCTTCAAACTTCTTCAAAAATAAAACACCGAGCGCCCCTGGGATTTCTAAAACTACTTCAAAAATAAAACAACGAGTGTCCCTGAGATTCCTAAATTTTCTTCAAAAATCCTTGAGATTCTTTAAGCTTCTTCAAAAATATAACACCGGGTATCTCAGAGATTGTTTAAATTTCTTCAAAATAAAACACAGAGTACCCCTGAGATTCTTAAAACTTCTTGCATCAGGTGTCCCTTAGATTCCTACATTTTCTTCAAAAATAAAACATCGGGGCTCATGAGATTCCTAAATCTTCTTCAAAAACATAACACTAGGTACACTAAAAATTCTTGAAATTTTTTCAAAAGTAAAACACCAAATGCCCCTGAGATTCTTCAAACTTTCTCAAAAATAAAACACCAAGTGCCCTAAGACTCCTAAAACTTCGTCAAAAATAAAGCACCAAGTGCTATGAGTTTCCTAAATTTTCTTCAAAAACGAGAAACATGGGGTGCCCGTGAAATTCCTAAAACTTCTTCAAAAATAAAACACCAGGTGCCCTTGAGATTCTAAATTGTCTTTAAAAATAAACCATCGGGTGCGCATGAGATTCCTAAAGCTTTTTCAAAACTATAACACCGGGTTCTCCTGAGATTCTTCAACCTTCTTCAAAAATAAAACATCGAGCTCCCCTGGGATTTCTAAAACTTCTTCAAAAATAAATCACCGAGTGTCCCTGAGATTCCTAAAGTTTCTTCAAAAATCCTTGAAAATCTTTAAGCTTCTTCAAAAATATAACACCGGGTATCTCAGAAATTGTTTAAATTTCTTCAAAAATAAAACACCGAGTACCCCTGAGATTCTTAAATCTTCTTACACCAGGTGTCCCTTACATTTCTAAATTTTCTTCAAAAATAAAACATCGGGTGCTCATGAGATTCCTAAAGCTTCTTCAAAAACATAACACTGGGTACCGTAAAAATTCTGGAAATTTTTTCAAAAGTAAAACACCAAGTGCTATGAGATTCCTAAATTTTCTTCACAATCGAAGCGTGGAATGCCCGTGAGATTCCTAAAACTTCTTCAAAAATAAAACACCAGGTGCCCCTGAGATTTCTAAATTGTCTTTAGAAATAAAACGTCGGGCGCGCATGAGATTCCTAAAGCTTTTTCAAAAATATAACACCGGGTGTTCCTGAGATTCCTCAAGTTTTCTCAAAAATAAACAACACCGTATATCCCAGAGATTCTTTAAATTTCTTCAAAAGTAAAACATGGGATGCTCCCGAAAATCTTTAAACTTCCTCAAAAATAAAACATCGGGTGCCCTTGAGATTCCTAAAGCTTCTTCAAAAATCAAACACCAATTCCCCTGGGACTCATCAAACCTCTTCAGAAATAAAACACCATGTACCATGGATATACTTAAAACTTAAATTTCTTTCAAAAATAAAACATCGGGTGCCCGTTAGATTCTCTAAATTCCTTTAAAAATAAACCACCTGATATTTCCGAAATTCTTCAAATTTCTTTAAAAATAAAACACCGGTTGCCCTAGAACTAAATTCTCAACTAAAATGCCGGAAGGCTATGGAATTTTTTAAATTCCTACAAAATAAAACACCAGTTATTTCAAAAATTTATCAAATTTCTCTCAAAAATAAAACACCGGAGTCCACTAATATTGTCCAAACTTCATAAAAAATAAAACATGTGAGATTTTTTAAACTAGTCAAAAATATAATTCCGGTTATCCCAGAGATTCTTCAAATTTCTTTCAAAAATAAAACATCGGAAGCCTGTGAGATTTTCTAAATTTCTTTAAGAATGAAACACCTGATACGTTTGAGATTACTTAAGTCTTTAAAAATAAAACACCACATAAAACGCTTGCAAAAATATAACATTGGTGGTCCCTAAGATTCTTCAAGTTCTTTCAAAAATATAACACCGAGTATCAGAGAGATTTTTTTAATTTCTTCAAAAGTAAAACACCAGGTGCCCGAGATTCGTAAATTCTCTTCAAAAATAAAACATCGGATGTCTGTGAGATTCCTAAAGTTTCTTCAAAAACAACACTGGATACCCTAAAAATTCTTGAAATGTTTTCAAAAGTAAAACACCAAATGCCCCTAAGATTCTTCAAACTTTCTCAAAAATAAAACACCGAGTGCCTTAAGATTCCTCAAACTTCTTTAAAAATAAAACACCAAGTGCTATGAGATTCCTAAATTTTCTTCAAAAACGAAACATGGAGTGCCCGTGAGATTCCTAAAACTTCTTCAAAAATAAAACACCAGGTGCCCTTGAGATTCCTAAATTTTCTTAAAAAATCCTTGATATTCTTTAAGCTTCTTCAAAAATATAACACCCGGTATCTCACAGATTGTTTACATTTCTTCAAAAATAAAACACCGAGTACCCCTGAGATTCTTAAAACTTCTTACACCAGGTGTCCCTTAGGTTCCTAAATTTTCTTCAAAAATAAAACATCGGGTGCTCATGATATTCCTAAAGTTTCTTCAAAAACATAACGCTGTGTACCCTAAACATTCTGGAAATTTTTTCAAAAGTAAAACACCAAATGCCCCTAAGATTCTTCAAACATTCTCAACAATAAAACACCGAGTGTCCTAACATTCCTAAAACTTCTTTAAAAATAAAACACCAAGTGCTATGAGATTCCTAAATTTTCTTCACAATCGAAGCGTGGAGTGGCCGTGAGATTCCTAAAACTTCTTCAAAAATAAAACACCAGGTGCCCCTGAGATTCCTAAATTGTCTTTAAAAATAAACCATCGGGCGCGCATAAGATTCCTAAAATTTTTTCAAAAATATAACACCGGGTTCTCCTGAGATTCTTCAAATTTCTTTCAAAAATAACACATCGGGAGCCCGTGAGATTTTCCGAATTCCTTTAAGAATGAAACACCTAATACGCCTGAGATAAAGTCTTTAAAAATAAAACACCACATAAAACGCTAGCAAAAATATAACATTGGTGGTCCCTAAGATTCTCTAAGCTTCTTCAAAAATATAACAGCGGGTATCTCAGAGATTCTTTAATTTTCTTCAAAAAAATAAAACACTGAGATTCTTCAAGTTCCTTCAAAAATATGACACCGGATACCCGAGAGATGTTTTTAATTTCTTCAGAAGTAAGACACCAGATGCCCCTAAGATTCTTCAAACTTCCTCAAAAATAAAACACCGAGTGCCCATGAGATTCCTAAAACTTCTTGAAAAACAAAACATCAAGTGCCCCTGAGATTTCTAAATTTTCTTCAAAAAAAAAAACATCGGGTGTCCGTGGGATTCCTCAAGTTTTCTCAAAAATAAACAACACCGTGTATCCCAGAGATTCTTTAAATTTCTTCTAAAGTAAAACATGGGAGCCCGTGAGCCCGTGAGATTTTCTAAATTCCTTTAAGAATGAAACACCTGATACGCCTGAGATTACTCAAGTCTTTAAAAATAAAACACCACATAAAACGCTTGCAAAAATATAACACTGGTGGTCCCTAAGATTCTTCAAGTTTTTCAAAAATATAACACCGGGTATCCGAGAGATTTTTTCAATTTCTTCAAGAGTAAAACACCAAATGTCCCTAAGATTCTTCAAACTTCCTCAAAAATAAAACACCGAGTGCCCCGGGGATTCTTCAAACTTCTTCAAAAATAAAACACCAGGTGCCCGAGATTCCTAAATTCTCTTCAAAAATAAAACATCTGGTGCTCATGAGATTCCTAAAGTTTCTTCCAAAACATAACACTGGGTACCCTAAAAATTCTTGAAATTTTTTCAAAAGTAAAACACCAAATGCCCCTGAGATTCTTCAAACTTCCTCAAAAATAAAACACCGAGCGCCTCTGGGATTTCTAAAACTACTTCAAAAATAAAACACCGAGTGCCCCTGAGATTCCTAAATTTTCTTCAGAAATCCTTGAGATTCTTTAAGCTTCTTCAAAAATATAATACCGGGTATCTCAGAGATTGTTTAAATTTCTTCAAAAATAAAACACCGAGTGCTCCTGAGATTCTCAAATCTTCTTACACCAGGTGCCTCTTAGATTCCTAAATTTTCTTCAAAAGTAAAACATCGCGTGCTCATGAGATTCCTAAAACTTCTTCAAAAACATAACACTGGGTACCCTAAAAATTCTTGAAATTTCTTCAGAAGTAAAACACCAAATGCCCCTGAGATTCTTCAAACTTTCTCAAAAATAAAACACCGAGTGCCCTAAGATTCCTAAAACTTCTTCAAAAATAAAACACCAAGTGCTATGAGATTCCTAAGTTTTCTTCAAAATCGAAGCGTCGAGTGCCCGAGAGTTCCTAAAACTTCTTCAAAAATAAAACACCAGGTGCCCCTGAAATTCCTAAATTGTCTTTAGAAATAAAACATCGGGCGCGCATGAGATTCCTAAAGCTTTTTCAAAAATATAACACCGAGTGCTCCTGAGATTCTTCTAACTTCTTAAAAATAAAACACCGAGCGCCCGTGGGATTTTTAAAACTACTTCAAAAATAAAACACCTAGTGCCCCTGAGATTCCTAAATTTTCTTCAAAAATCCTTAAGATTCTTTAAATTTCTTCAAAAATAAAACACCGAGTACCCCTGAGATTCTTAAAACTTCTTATACCAGGTGTCCCTTAGATTCCTAAATTTTCTTCAAAAATAAAACATCGGGTGCTCATGAGATTCCTAAAGCTTCTTCAAAAACATAACACTGGGTACCCTAAAAATTCTGGAAATTTCTTCAAAAGTAAAACACCAAATACCCCTGAGATTCTTCAAACTTCCTCAAAAATAAAACACCGAGTGCCTTAAGATTTCTAAAACTTCTTTAAAAATAAAACACCAAGTGCCATGATATTTCTAAATTTTCTTCACAATCGAAGCGTGGAGTGCCCGTGAGATTCCTAAAACTTCTTCAAAAATAAAACACCAGGTGCCCCTGAGATTCCTAAATTGTCTTTAGAAATAAAACATCGGGCGCGCATGAGATTCCTAAAGCTTTTTCAAAAATATAACACCGAGCGCCCCTGGAATTTCTAAAACTACTTCAAAAATAAAACACCGAGTGCCCCTGAGATTCCTAAATTTTCTTCAAAAATCCTTGAGATTCTTTAAGCTTGTTCAAAAATATAACACCGGGTATCTCAGAGATTGTTTAAATTTCTTCAAAAATAAAACACCGAATACCCCTGAGATTCTTAAATCTTCTTACACCAGGTGCCCCTTAGATTCCTAAATTTTCTTCAAACATTAAACATCGGGTGCTCATGAGATTCCTAAAGCTTCTTCAAAAACATAACTGGGTACCCTAAAAATTCCTGAAATTTCTTCTAAAGTCAAACACCAAATGCCCCTGTGATTCTTCAAACTTTCTCAACAATAAAACATCGAGTGCCCTCAATTCCTAAAACTTCTTTAAAAATAAAACACCAAGTGCTATGAGATTCCTAAATTTTTTTCACAATCGAAGCGTGGAGTGCCCGTGAGATTCCTAAAACTTCTTCAAAAATAAAACCCCAGGTGCCCCTGACATTCCTAAATTGTCTTTAGATATAAAACAAAGGGCGCGCATGAGATTCCTAAAGCTTTTTCAAAAATATAACACCGAGCGTCCCTGGGATTTATAAAACTACTTAAAAAATAAAACACCGAGTGCCCTAAGATTCCTAAAACTTCTTTAAAAATAAAACACTAAGTGCTATGAGATTCCTAAATTTTCTTCACAATCGAAGCGTGGAGTGCTTGTGAGATTCCTAAAACTTCTTCAAAAATAAAACACCAGGTGCCCCTGAGATTTCTAAATTGTGTTTAAAAATAAACCATCGGGTGATCATGAGATTCCTAAAGCTTTTTCAAGAATATAACACCGGGTGCTCCTGAGATTCTTCAAACTTCTTCAAAAATAAAAAACCGAGCGTCCCTGGGATTTCTAAAACTACTTCGAAAATGGAACACCGAGTGCCGCTGAGATTCCTAAATTTTCCTCAAAAATCCTTGAGATTCTTTAAGCTTCTTCAAAAATATAACACCGGGTATCTCAGAGATTGTTTAAATTTCTTCAAAAATAAAACACCGTGTACCCCTGAGATTCTTTAATCTTCTTACCCCAGGTATCCCTTAGATTCCTAAATTTTCTTCAAAAATAAAAGATCGGGTGTTCATGAGATTCCTAAAGCTTCTTCAAAAACATAACACTGGGTACCCTGAAAATTCTTGAAATTTCTTCAAAAGTAAAACACCAAATGTCCCTGAGATTCTTCAAACTTTCTCAACAATAAAACACCGAGTGCCCTAAGATTCCTAAAACTTCTTTAAAAATAAAACACCAAGTGCTATGAGATTCCTAAATTTTCTTCACAATCGAAGCGTGGAGTGCCCGTTAGATTCCTAAAACTTCTTCAAAAATAAAACGCCAGGTGCCCTTGAGATTCCTAAATTGTCTTTAGAAATAAACCATCGGGCGCGCATGAGATTCCTAAAGCTTTTTCAAAAATATAACACCGGGTGCTCCTGAGATTCTTCAAACTTCTTCAAAAATAAAACACCGAGCGCCCCTGGGATTTCTAAAACTACTTCAAAAATAAAACAGCGAGTGTCCCTGAGATTCCTAAATTTTCTCCAAAAATCCTCGAGATTCTTTAAGCTTCTTCAAAAATATAACACCGTGTATCTCAGAGATTGTTTAAATTTCTTCAAAAATCAAACACTGAGTACCCCTGAGATTCTTAAACTTCTTACACCAGGTGCCCCTTAGACTCCTAAATTTTCTTCAATAATAAAACATCGGGTGCTCACGAGATTCCTAAAGCGCCTTCAAAAACATAACACTGGGTACCCCAAAAATTCTGGAAATTTCTTCAAAAGTAAAACACCAAATGCCCCTGAGATTCTTCAAACTTCCTCAAAAATAAACACCGAGTGCCCTAAGATTCCTAAAACATCTTCAAAAATAAAATACCTAGTGCTATGAGATTCCTAAATTTTCTTCAAAAATCCTTGAGATTCTTTAAGCTTCTTCAAAAATATAACACCGGGTATCTCAGAGATTGTTTAAATTTCTTCAAAAATAAAACACGGAGTACCCCTGAGATTCTTAAATCTTCTTACACCAGGTGTCCCTTAGATTCCTAAATTTTCTTCAAAAATAAAACATCGGGTGCTCATGAGATTCCTAAATCTTCTTTAAAAACATAACACTGGGTACCCTGAAAATTCTTGAAATTCTTTCAAAAGTAAAACACCAAATGCCCCTAAAATTCTTCAAACTTTCTCAAAAATAAAACACCGAGTGCCCTAAGATTCCTAAAACTTCTTCAAAAATAAAACATCGGGTGCTCATGAGATTCCTAAAGCTTCTTCAAAAACATAACACTGGGTACCCTAAAAATTCTGGAAATTTCTTCAAAAGTAAAACACCAAATGCCCCTAAGATTCTTCAAACTTCCTCAAAAATAAAACACCGAGGCCCTAATATTCCTAAAACTTCTTTAAAAATAAAACACCAAATGCTATGAGATTCCTAAATTTTCTTTAAAATTCAATCGTGGGGTGCCCGTGAGATTCCTAAAACTTCTTCAAAAATAAAACATCAGGTGCCCTTGAGATTCTTAAATTGTCTTTAAAAATAAATCATCGAGTGCGCATGAGATTCCTAAAGCTTTTTCAAAAATATAACACCGGGTGCTCCTGAGATTCTTCAAACTTCTTCAAAAAGAAAACACCGAGCGCCCCTGGGATTTTTAAAACTACTTCAAAAATAAGACACCGAGTGCCCCTGAGATTCCTAAATTTTCTTCAAAAATCCTTAAGATTCTTTAAGCTTCTTCAAAAATATAACACCGGGCATCTCAGAGATTGTTTAAATTTCTTCAAAAATAAAACACCGAGTACCCCTGAGACTCTTAAAACTTCTTACACCAGGTGTCTCTTAGATTTCTAAATTTTCTTCAAAAACAAAACATCAGGTGCTCATGAGATTCCTAAAGCTTCTTCAAAAACATAACGCTGGGTACCCTAAAAATTCTTGAAATTTCTTCAAAAGTAAAACACCAAATGCCCCTGAGATTCTTCAAACTTTCTCAAAAATAAAACACCGAGTGCCCTAAGATTCCTAAAACTTCTTTAAAAATAAACCACCAAGTGTTATGAGATTCCTAAATTTTCTTCAAAATCGAAGCGTGGAGTGCCCGTGAGAATCCTAAAACTTCTTCAAAAATAAAACACCAGGTGCCGCCGAGATTCCTAAATTATCTGTAAAAATAAACTATCGGGTGCGCATGAGATTCCTAAAGCTTTTTCAAAATTATAACACCGGGCGCTTCTGAAATTCTTCAAATTTCTTCAAAAATAAAACACAGGGCGCCCCTGGGATTTCTAAAACTACTTCAAAAATAAAACACCGAGTGCCCCTGTGATTCCTAAATTTTCTTCAGAAATCCTTGAGATTCTTTAAGCTTCTTCAAAAATATAACACCGGGTTTCTCAGAGATTGTTTACATTTCTTCAAAAATAAAACACCGAGTACCCCTGAGATCCTTAAATCTTCTTACACCAGGTGACCCTTAGATTTCTATATTTTCTCAAAAATAAAACATCGGGTGCTCATGAGATTCCTAAAGTTTCTTCAAAAACATAACCCTGGGTACCCTAAAAGTTCTGGAAATTTCTTCAAATGTAAAACACCAAATGCCCCTGAGATTTTTCAAACTTCCTCAAAAATAAAACACCGAGTTGCTAAGATTCCTAAAACTTCTTTAAAAATAAAACACCAAGTGCTATGAGATTCCTAAATTTTCTTCAAAATCGAAGCGTGGAGTGCCCGTGAGATTCATAAAACTTCTTCAAAAATAAAACATCAGGTGCCCCTGAGATTCCTAAATTTTCTTCAAAAAAAACATCGGGTGTCCGTGAGATTCCTCAAATTTTCTCAAAAATAAACAACACCGTGTATAACAGAGATTCTTTAAATTTCTTCAAAAGTAAAACATGGAATGCTCCCGAAATTCTTTAAACTTCCTCAAAAATAAAACACCGAGTGCCTCACAGATTCATAAAACTTTTTCAAAAATAAAACATCGGGTGCCCCTGAGATTCCTAAAGCTGCTTCAAAAATAAAACACCAATTCCCTTGGGACTCTTCAAGCCTCTTCAGAAATAAAGCACCATGTGCCACGGATATAATTAAAACTAAAAAATATAAAGTCTGGTATCCCAAAAAATGTTTAAATTTCTTTCAAAAATAAAACATCGGGAGCCCGTTAGATTCTCTAAATTCCTTTAAAAATAAACCACCTGGTATTTCCGAAATTCTTCAAATTTCTTAAAAAATAAAACACCGGTTGCCCTAGAACTAAATTCTTTCAAAAATAAAATGCCGGGACCCTATGGAATTTTTTAAAGTCCTTGAAACTAAAACACCAGTTATCTCGAAAATTTATCAAATTTCTCTAAAAAATAAAACACCGGAGGCCTCTAATATTGTTCAAACTTCATGAAAAATAAAACATGTGAGATTTTTTAAGCTGGTTCAAAAATATAATTCTGGTTATCTCAGAGATTCTTCAAATTTCTTTCAAAAATAAAACATCGGGAGCCCGTGAGATTTTTTAAATTCCTTTAAGAATAAAACACCTGATACGCCTGAGATTACTCAAGTCTTTAAAAATAAAACACCACATAAAACGCTTGCAAAAATATAACATTGGTGGTCCCTAAAATTCTTTAAGCTTCATCAAAAATATAACAGCGGGTATCCCAGAGATTCTTTAATTTTCTTCAAAAAAATAAAACACTGAGATTCTTCAAGTTCCTTCAAAAATATAACCCCGGGTATCCGAGAGATGTTTTTAATTTCTTCAGAAGTAAGACACCAGATGCCCCTAAGATTCTTCAAACTTCTTCAAAAATATAAAACACCAGGTGCCCCTTAGATTCCTAAATTTTCTTCAAAAATAAAACATCGGGTGCTCATGAGATTCCTAAAGCTTCTTCAAAAACATAACACTGGGTACCCTAAAAATTCTTGAAATTTTTTCAAAAGTAAAACACCAAATGCCCCTGAGATTCTTCAAACTTCTTCAAAAATAAAACACCAAGTGCTATAAGATTCCTAAATTTTCTTCACAATCGAAACGTGGAGTGCCCGTGAGATTCCTAAAACTTCTTCTAAAATAAAACACCAGGTGTCCCTGAGATTCCTAAATTGTCTTTAAAAATAAACCATCGGGTGTGCATGATATTCCTAAAACTTTTTCAAAAATATAACACCGGCTTCTCTTGAGATTCTTCAAACTTCTTCAAAAATAAAACACCGAGCGCCCCTGGGATTTCTAAAACTACTTCAAAAATAAAACACCGAGTGCTCCTGAGATTCCTAAATTTTCTTCAAAAATCGTTGAGATTCTTTAAGCTTCTTCAAACATATAACACCGGGTATCTCGGAGATTGTTTAAATTTCTTACACCAGGTGTCCCTTAGGTTCCTAAATTTTCTTCAAAAACAAAATTTTGGTTGCACGTGAGATTCCTAGAGCTTCTTCAAAAATAAAACATCAATTCCCCAGGGATTCTTCAAACCTCTCAAAACTAAAAAATATAACGTCTGGTATCCCAAAAATTCTTTAAATTTCTTTCAAAAATAAATCATCGAGAGCCCGTTAGATTCTCTAAAGCTTTTTCAAAAATATAACACCGGGTGCTCCTAAGATTCTACAAACTTCTTCAAAAATAAAATACCGAGCGTCCCTGGGATTTCTAAAACTACTTCAAAAAAAATTGGTCTAAAGAGTTTAGACAGTACTTCCCTCGCTGTCGGAAACTTGACGACTGCATGCCTATTGTGTTTTTTTTCTCATTACATTTTTGTAGTGGGAGTTTAAAAAAAAATTGCGATGACGTCATCAACATTTTTGCAAGGACACGTATATCAGTTGGGACAGATGTAGTGTAATACTAAGAATAAAATTATCATATTCTCAAATTTTCGGGAAAATGAATTGGGTCGTTTGAATATTGATTTGTAATAATCAATAAAATAACGAAACAATTTACTCACGTATACCTACGTATCAGAGGCAACTGAAAATCGTGTATGTATAAACATTGTTAATTTAAGATGACAGGCGTAACAGCATACGTGAGAGCCAAACACAGAAACTGTAAACAAAACGACCGTCGGTTTTATTGCTTCGACTTCCGCTTATTATATAAAACATTGGGTTTTATTTTAATTCTTGACGGTGAAATTCACAATTGGTTGATTATAAACATGTCTATTTCACATTCGCGGAATCAAGTGAACGCATAAAACAAATGCAGGTCTGTAATGTTAAAGTCGATGTAAATAAGCGTGCTATCCTTATGTTTCAACCGAGTTTTTCCTTTAACAAATTTTGTGTCTACCAAATTGGGTTGGTTGGGGTGTAATACTAATAATAAGTGTTGCCTTTAATTTAATCAATAAAATAAATTGACTTCATTAATTTTTTTGAACCACCTCTTAAGAAAATCTAAAAAATATGAATGGAATGATAAATCACAAGTACAAACTCATCATATTTTTTGCATTTTAGATAGGATTTATTCAGCAAAATTTAAGGGTGACGTCATCAATTTTTTTAGGAGGGATGAACAAATACATTTTGAACAAAAGTTTACCATGCTTATAATAACTTTAAAATATTCCCAAGATTTCAAAGCATTCGGTTTTGTAATTCCTGATTAAATCGATAAAATAAATTCACGCCTTCATTAATTTTTTTGAGTCACCCTGCATATGCAAATCCAAAAATATGAATGGAATGATAAATCACAAGTACAGACTCATCATATTTTGTACATTTTAGATACGATTTATTCGGAAAACTTTTGAGCTGACGTCATCAGTTTTTTGTAGAAGATAACCAAATATATTTTGACTAAAAATTTATTATGCTCTTTATAACCTTAAAACATCTGCAAGATTTCAAAGCATTCGGTTTTGTAGTTCCTGATTAAATCAATAAAATAAATTTACGCATTCATTAATTTTTTTGAGTCACTCTGTATATGCAAATCCAAAAAATATGAATGGAGTGATAAATGACAAGTACAGGCTCATCATATTTTGTACATTTTAGATATGATTTATTCGGCAAACTTTCGAGCTGACGTCATCAAGTTTTTAGAGGGGATAAGCAAATATATTTTGACTAAACATTTATTATGCTCTTTATGACCTTAAAACATCTGCAAGATTTCAGAGCATTCGGTTTTGTAGTTCCTGATTAAATCAATAAAATATATTTACGCATTCATTAATTTTTTTGAGTCACCCTGTATATGCAAATCCAAAAAATATTAATGGAGTGATAGTTCACAAGTACAGACTCATCATATTTTGTACATTTTAGATATGATTTATTCCACAAACTTTTGAGCTGACGTCATCAAGTTTTTGGAGGGGATAAGCAAATATTTTTTGACTAAAGATTTATGATGCTCTTTATAGCCTTAAAACATCTGCAACATTTCAAAGCATTCTGGTTAGCAGATTAAAAATTAAATTTTAAAATGTTGTTTTATAATTTTGATTTTTTTTCCAAAAATCTGGACGTTTCGGGTGAAAAGTCGATTCAGAGTTGTAAACTACATGTGTAGGACTATGTTATTTTATACAATTGAAAACCCATTTACTATGTACAATTTTGAAGTGACGTCATCGCTTTAGTGGTGGGGATGATTCGACAAATTTTGGTTAGCGTTTTACCATCTACATGATATTCTTAATATAAGTACAAAATTTCACAACAATCGGTCGAGTACTTTCGGAGATTATCTGTCTAATAAAAATCCGTGACAACAGACGGACAGACGGACAGACGGACAGACGGACAGACGGACAGACGGACAGACAGACGGAAATGGGAGACCTATTTCTTCGTCTTCTAGGGGTCATGAAAGATCGAGAAAACGTAAAAGTAGAGAGTCGGCCGACGGACTCGATTACAATACTTCCTTTGCTTACGCTCGGGAAGTAATAAAACATCGAGTGCCCCTGAGATTCCTAAATTTTCTTCAGAAATCCTTGAGATTCTTTAAGCTTCTTCAAAAATATAACACCGGGTATCTCAGAGATTGTTTAAATTTCTTCAAAAATAAAACACTGAGTACCCCTGAGATTCTTAAAATTTCTTGCACCAGGTGTCCCTGAGATTCCTAAATTTTCTTCAAAAATAAAACATCGGGTGCCCGTGAGAGTTCTAAAGCTTCTTCAGAAACATAACACTAGTTATCCTAGTACCTGCTAAGATAAAACTGATTTTGGCAAATGACATACCCTCTAACAAAAGAGAGGGTATGTCTAATATAAATCCATGACGATAGACAGACAGGCAGACATACGGACAAACAGACAGACAGACGTACAAGTAGAGAATCGGCCGACGGATTCTATTACAATACTTTTTTCGCTGACGCTCGACAAGTAAAAATTGATCGTTACGTATTGACTAATTTGTTTTGTGTGGGTCGTTTTCATCCCCATCAATTATTTAATCCCCCGCTCGATCCACCCGACCCAATTCAGCTCCGTCTTAACAATCCTTGCAAATTTATGACTGCAGTTGTGTTATTTCTGTCTACGCTACTACGGCCATGCGGAAGCTCAGTAATTGGACTTTTTGGAAAGTTGATGGTCTGAAACGTTCGCGAAATAACCTGCCGCACGGATGGTAATCATGCTTGTATCGGTTAAAGTACACACGCGATCGTAGATCATGCATGCTGTCATTTCCAAAGGATACCGAGCGTCGTGGGGTAATGCAAATTACGACTCGAATAATCGATCGCGAGTGATAATTCGACCTAAAACCGAGAGTGATTTACGAGCCGTCGTCCCGAATCGATGTAAACGCGAAGACACAAGAACCTTCTTACTTCCTCGGGTTGTTTTCCGCTCTTCGAGTGCATTTTACGACCACTCAAACGACCGACAACCCGGATCGAGCGAGTCTATTGCTTCTAAAAAGCTTACACAAGCCAGATTTAAAATAAACAAAATTGAATACTTAATTCGCGGATAACGGAAAATAAACATGCTAATCGGGACCGTCGTGTTTGTCTTTGCGTATGTAAATTCGTGATAGCCGAAAACGGTGGCCGGGATGAGCGAAAAGGCGCTTATTTTGTGCGAAGCGGGCCAGTCGGGATGTTTTTGCAAACTTGACACACTTGGCACAGCATGGGCCACTTCGAAAACAAGAATCGGGAGGAAATGGCCCGTTGTCGGGTTGCGTAGGGAAAGCTCGTCGCTTCATTCCGGCAAAGCAATCTTATTCCGTCGACCGTGAAGGCAAACGGACGCAATGTTGCGCGGAAGTGTTCGGGAGAATTAATAGGTATCGACCCGGCACCAATAAAGGGCCTATGGGTAGCAGTATTACTGGCCTTCCTTAAAGCAGATCCTTGATGAAGTTAACCCATAATTATCGGCCCGGAATTATGGCAGGCCCTTGTGGGAAGGGGCATTTCTAAAAATAAAGGTATCGTCCGTGGTCCTATAAGTAGCTCTACTTGCAAGCTAACTGTTTGTCAAATTTCATCCCTTAATTCGTTTCCGTTCGAATGTGACGCCCTAAACCTAAGAAAAGCCGATTTTTTTTACTTACCCTATGTTGTCCTGCCTTCAAACTAGACTCCTGCCAAAAGTTCACCCCGAAATGTCGATCTGATCAATAAAGGTCCTTCTGGAAAGAGTATTTCTAAAAATAAAGGTACTTACAGGTAGCAACCCTACCTTTAAGCTATCTTCTTGCCAACTTTCATCCCTTCATCCACCTCCGTTCGTACCAAGTAAAAATGTTCCTAAAAATCCGCTTCATGTTAGTAAAAAAACTAGTCCAAAGTTCACCCCTATTGATCCGACACCAATAAAGACCCTTCTAGAAAGAATTTTTAAAAATATGTATTTTCCTTGATCCTATAAGTAACCCTACCCTCAACCCATCTTCTTGCCATATACGTAGTCTTCTTTTAACACCAAGAAACTTAAAACATTTATGAAATAGTACATTTTTGTAGGGAAATATGAATTTTGCAGTTAAGCTCCGCCCGTCGTTCTGACGACCAATGAAAAATTCATCACAGTTGAGACAAGGGTGAGTGGGCGGGGCTCATGATTTTCCTTCTTTTCTTCTTAATATACATACATACTCTTCACAACCAAATTGACGAATTTTTTCATTCGTCGTGTGACGAGGGGCGGAGTTTAATTGTAAAATGCTTATTTCTCTGCAAGGAACTACCATGTGAAACATGTTTTTAGGTATCATGTTGTTGAAAGAAAAAAAGTTAAAAATAAACCCCACTACAAACGACTCTATAAACATTTACCATTTTAAATAAGTATTAAGTATCTTATTATGAAAAAAGTCTGCGTGTATTCAGCAAAAGAAGGCAAAATATAAGCCCCGCCCACCCACCCGAGTCTCATTTGTGATGAATTCCTCATTCGTTGTCAGAAAGAGGGGTGGAGCGTAGCTGCCAAAACGATATCTCCCTACAAAAATTTGCAAGTCGAAAAATTGAGAAATCGGAAAGTTGGAAAATCGAAAACACGAAGAACAGAAAAATTGTAAAATCATAACATTGAAAAATCGAGCCGTCGGAGTTGAAAGATTGAGAAATCACAAAAATTTAAAAATTGAAAAATGAAGAAACCGAAATACTGAGAAGCCAAGGAATCGATAAATCCAAACACTGAAAAATCCAACAAGGAAAAATTCAAAAATAGCAAAATCGAGAAAATTAGGAATAAAGAAGTCAAAAAATTCAGAAATCAAAAAACCGAAAAGTTGAAAAATTTTAAAAATTAATAGAAAATTGAATAATCAAAAAATCGGGAAATCGAAGTTGAAAAATTAAAAAACCAAAAGCGGAGAAATCGAAAATTCCAACAATTGCAAAATCGCAGAATTGAAAAATCGACAAATCGAAGTTGAAAAATTGAGAAAACGAAAAATCGAGTTTCTTTCATAATATACGAGTATACAGACTTCCATACTTAAAAACATGTTTCAGATGGTAATTTCTCGTAGAAAAATAAGGATTTCGCAGTTAAGCTCCGCCCCTCGTTCTGACGACCAATGAAAAATTCGTCACAATTGAGATTGGGGCGGGTGGGCGGGGCTCATGATTTTCCTTCTTTTCTTCTTAATATACATACTCTTCACAACAAAAAACCGAAAACATATTTAAAACTGGTGAATTTTATTCTCGACACTTCTCCACAAATTTAAATTCATTTTTAAACATCTTTTGAATTTCTTGTCGTGAATAGAAAACTACGTACATATATTAAGAAAAAAAGGGCAAAATACAAACCCCGCCCACCGGCGGAAATTGACGAATTTTTTCATTCGTCGTGAGACGAGAGGCGGAGTTAAATTGTAAAATGCTTATTTCTCTACAGGAAGCTACCACGTGAAACATGTTTTTAAGTATCACGTTGATGAAAGAAAAAAAGTTAAAAATAAACCCCACTACAAACTTCTCTACAAACATTTACCATTTTAAATAAGTATTAAGTATCTCATTATGAAAAAAGTCTGCGTGTATTCAGCATAAGAAGGCAAAATATAAGCCCCGCCCACCCACCCGGGTCTCATTTGTGATCAATTTCTCATTCGTTGTCAGAAAGAGGGGTGGAGCGTAGCTGCCAAAACGATATTTCCCTACAAAAATTTACAAGTCGAAAAATTGAGAAACAGGAAAGTCGGAAAATCGAAAAAACGAAGAACAGAAAAATTGAAAAATCATAACATTGAAAAATCGAGACGTCGAAGTTGAAAACTGAAAAATGGAGAAACCGAAATACTGAGAAACTGAGGAATCGATAAATCCAAACACTGAAAAATCCAACAAGGAAAAATTCAAAAATAGCACAATCGAAAAAGTTGAAATATCGAAAAATTTAGGAATAAAGAAGTCAAAAAATTCAGAAATCAAAAAACTGAAAAGTCGAAGAAACGAAAAACTTTTAGGTTTATTGTCGAAAAATCTAGAAGTCGAGAAGTCGAAAAATTTAGAAATCGAAAAGTCGAAAAATCGAAAAATTAATAGAAACTTGAATAATCAAAAATCGGGAAATCGAAGTTGAAAAATTGAAAAACCAAAAGCGGAGAAATCGAAAATTCGAACAATTGGAAAATCGCAGAATTGAGAAATCGACAGATCGGAGTTGAAAAATTGAGAAAACGAAAAATCGAGTTTTCGTTTTCTCAATTTTTCAACTTCTCGACTTCTAGATTTTTCAATAACACCATACTTACAAACGATGGTAATTTCTCGTAGAAAAATAAGGATTTTGCAGTTAAGCTCCGCCCCTCGTTCTGACGACCAATGAAAAATTTGTCACAATTGAGATTGGGGCGGGTGGGCGGGGTTCATGATTTTCCTTCTTTTCTTCTTAATATACATACTCTTCACAACAAAAAACCGAAAACATATTTAAAACTGGTAAATTTTATTCTCGACTCTTCTAAGCAAATTTAAATTCATTTTTAAACATCTTTTGAATTTCTTGTCGTGAATAAAAAACTACGTACATATATTAAGAAAAAAAGGGCAAAATTCAAACCCCGCCCACCGTCAGAAATTAACGACTTTTTTTATTCGTCGTGAGACGAGGGGCGGAGTTTATGTGTAAAATGCTTATTTCTCTACAATAAGCTACCACGTGAAACATGTTTTTAGGTATCACGTCGTTGAAAGAAAAAAAGTTAAAAATAAACCCCACAACAAACTTTTCTACAAACATTTACCATTTTAAATAAGTATTAAGTATCTTATTGTGAAAAAAAGTCTATGTGTATTCAGCAAAACAAGGCAAAATATAAGCCCCGCCCACCCACCCGAGTCTCATTTGTGATCAATTTCTCATTCGTTGTCAGAAAGAGGGGTGGAGCGTAGCTGCCAAAACGATATCTCCCTACAAAAATTTACAAGTCGAAAAATTGAGAAATCGGAACGTCGGAAAATCGAAAAAACGAAGAACAAAAAAATTGAAAAATTATAACATTGAAAAATCGAGACGTCGCAGTTGAAAACTGAAAAATGAATAAACCGAAATACTGAAAAGCTGAGGATTCGATAAATCCAAACACTGAAAAATCCAACAAGGAAAAATTCAAAAATACCACAATTGAAAAAGTTGAAATATCGAAAAATTTAGGAATCAAGAAGTCAAAAAATTCAGAAATCAAAAAACCGAAAAGTCGAAAAACTGAAAAACTTTTAGGTTTCTTGTCGAAAAATCTAGAAGTCGAGAAGACGAAAAATTTAGAAAAGGAAAAGTCGAAAAATCGAAAAAATTAATAGAAAATTGAATAATCAAAAATCGGGAAATCAAAGTTGAAAAATTGAAAAACCAAAGCGGATAAATCGAAAATTCGAACAATTGGAAAATCGCAGAATTGAGAAATCAACAGATCGAAGTTGAAAAATTGAGAAAACGAAAAATCGAGTTTTTTTCATATTATGAAAAGAAAACCGATTTTTCGTTTTCTCAATTTTTCAACTTCTCGTCTTCTAGATTTTTCAACACCATACTTAAAAACATGTCTCAGATGGTAGTTTCTCATAGAAATATAAGGATTTTGCAGTTAAGCTCCGCCCCTCGTTCTGACGACCAATGAAAAATTCGTCACAAGTGAGATTGGGGCGGGTGGGCGGGGCTTAAGATTTTCCTTTTTTTCTCCTTAATATACATACCTACTCTTCACAACAAAAAACCGAAAACATATTTAAAACTGGTAAATTTTATTCTCGACACTTCTCCGCAAATTTAAATTCATTTTTAAACATCTTTTGAATTTCTTGTCGTGAATAGAAATCTACGTACATATATTAAGAAAAAAAGGGCAACATATATAAACCCCGCCCACCGGTGGAAATTGACGAATTTTTTCATTCGTCGTGAGACGAGGGGCGGAATTTAATTGTAAAATGCTTATTTCTCTACAAGAAGCTACCAGTGAAACATGTTTTTAGGTATCACGTTGTTGAAAGAAAAAAAGTTAAAAATAAACCCCACTACAAACTTCTCTACAAACATTTACCATTTTAAATAAGTATTAAGTATCTTATTGTGAAAAAAAGTCTACGTGTATTCAGCAAAACAAGGCAAAATATAAGCCCCGCCCACCCACCCGAGTCTCATTTGTGATGAATTTCTCATTCGTTGTCAGAAAGAGGGGTGGAGCGTAGCTGCAAAAACGATATCTCCCTACAAAAATTTACAAGTCGAAAAATTGAGAAATCGGAAAGCCGAAAAATCGAAAAAACGAAGAACAGAAAAATTGAAAAATCATAGCATTGAAAAATCGAGACGTCAAAGTTGAAAACTGAAAAATGAAGAAACCGAAATACTGAGAAGCCGAGGAATCGATAAATCCAAACACTGAAAAATCCAACAAGGAAAAATTCAAAAATAGCAAAATCGAAAAAGTTGAAATAAAACGAAAAACTGTCAAGTTTCTTGTCGAAAAATCTAGAAGTCGAAAAGTCGAAAAATCGAAAAAATTAATATAAAATCAAAAAATCGAGAAATCGAAGTTGAAAAATTGAAAAACAAAAAGCGTAGAAATCGAAAATTCGAACAAGTGGAAAATACAGGTTTCTTTCAACAACACCATACTTAAAAACAGGTCTCAGATGGTAATTTCTCGTAGAAAAATAAGGATTTTGCAGTTAAGCTCCGCCCCTTGTTCTGACGACCAATGAAAAATTCGTCACAATTTAGATTGGGGCGGGTGGGCGGGGCTTAAAATTTTCCTTTTTTTTCTTCTTAATATACATACTCTTCACAATCAGAGACCAACAAACATGTTTAAAATGGTACATTTTAATCTCCACACTTCTCCATAAATTTAAATTTAATTTTAAACACGTTTTCAGTTTCTTGTCGTGAATCGAAAACTACGTACATATATTAATAAAAAAAGGTAACATATAAACCCCGCCCACCCGCTCTCATCTCAATTGTGATGACTTTTTTATTCGTCGTGAGGCGAGGGGCGGAGCTTAATTGCAATCTACACGAAACTACTATGTGAAACATGTTTTTAAGCACATATCATGTTGTTTAAACACAAAAAGGTAAAAATAAGCCCCACCCACCCGCCCCAACCTCAATTGTGATGAATTGTTCATTCGTTATCCGACCGAGGGGCGGAGTTTAATCGTAAAATCGATATTTCTCTACAAAAATGTACCATTTTAAATAGGTATTAAGTATCTTATTGTGAAAAAAAGTCTACGTGTATTCAGCAAAACAAGGCAAAATATAAGCCCCGCCCACCCACCCGAGTCTCATTTGCGATGAATTTCTCATTCGTTGTCAGAAAGAGGGGTGGAGCGTATTTGCAAAAACGATATTTCCATACAAAAAATTACAAGTCGAAAAATTGAGAAATCGGAAGGTCGGAAAATCGAAACAACGAAGAACAGAAAAATTGAAAAATCATAACATTGAAAATTCGAGACGTCGAGGTTGAAAACTGAAAAATGGAGAAACCGAAATACTGAGAAGCCGAGGAATCGATAAATCCAAACACTGAAAAATCCAACAAGGAAAAATTCAAAAATAGCAAAATCGAAAAAGTTGAAACATCGAAAAATTTAGAAATAAAGAAGTCAAAAAATTCAGAAATCAAAAAACCGAAGTCGAAAAACTGAAAAGTCGAAGAAACGAAAAACCTTTAGGTTTCTTGTCGAAAAATCTAGAAGTCGAGAAGTCGAAAAATTTAGAAATCGAAAAGTCGAAAAATCGAAAAAATTAATAGAAAATTGAATAATCAAAAATCGGGAAATCGAAGTTGAAAAATTGAAAAACCAAAAGCGGAGAAATCGAAAATTCGAACAATTGGAAAATCGCAGAATTGAGAAATCGACAGATCGAAGTTGAAAAATTGAGAAAACGAAAAATCCAGTTTTTTTTTATAATGTTATGAAAAAAAACTCGATTTTTCGTTTTCTCAATTTTTCAACTTCTCGACTTCTAGATTTTTCAACAACACCATACTTAAAAACGATGGTAATTTCTCGTAGAAAAATAAGGATTTTGCAGTTAAGCTCCGCTCCTCGTTCTGACGACCAATGAAAAATTCGTCACAATTGAGATTGGGGCGGGTGGGCGGGGCTTAAGATTTTCCTTTTTTTCTTCTTAATATACACACTCTTCACAACAAAAAACCGAAAACATTTAAAACTGGTAAATTTTATTCTCGACACTTCTCCACAAATTTAAATTCATTTTTAAACATCTTTTGAATTTCATGTCGTGAATAGAAAACTGCGTACATATATTAAGAAAAAAAGGACAAAATACCAACCCCGGCCACCGGCGGAAATTGACGAATTTTTTCATTCGTCGTGAGACGAGGGGCGGAGTTTAATTGTAAAATGCTTATTTCTCTACAAGAAGCTACCATGTGAAACATGTTTTTAAGTATCACGTTGTTGAAAGAAAAAAAGTTAAAAATAAACCCCACTACAAACTTCTCTACAAACATTTACCATTTTAAAAAAGTATTAAGTATCTTATTGTGAAAAAAAGTCTACGTGTATTCAGCAAAACAAGGCAAAATATAAGCCCCGCCCACCCACCCGAGTCTCATTTGTGATCAATTTCTCATTCGTTGTCAAAAAGAGGGGTGGAGCGTAGCTGCCAAAACGATATCTCCCTACAAAAATTTACAAGTCGAAAAATTGAGAAATCGGAAAGCCGGAAAATCGAAAAAACGAAGAACAAAAAAATTGAAAAATCATAACATTGAAAAATCGAGACGTCGAAGTTGAAAAATTGAGAAATCGAGAAATTTAAAAATTGAAAAATGAAAAAACCGAAATACTGAGAAGCCGAGGAATCGATAAATCCAAACACTGAAAAACCCAACAAGGAAAAATTCAAAAATAGCAAAATCGAAAAAAATTGAAATATCGAAAAATTTAGGAATAAAGAAGTCAAAACATTCAGAAATCAAAAAACTGAAAAGTTGAAAAATTGAAAAAATTAACAGAAAATTGAATAATCAAAAAATCGGGAAATCGAAGTTGAAAAATTGAAAAACCAAAAGCGGAGAAATCGAAAATTCGAACAACTGGAAAATCGCAGAATTGAAAAATCGACAAATCGAAGTTGAAAAATTGACAAAACGAAAAATTGAGTTTTTTTCATAATATATACAGGATTCCATACTTAAAAACATGTTTCAGATGGGAATTTCTCTAAATAAGGATTTTGCAGTTAAGCTCCGCCCCTCGTTCTGACGACCAATGAAAAATTCGTCACAATTGAGGTTGGGGCGGGTGGGCAGGGCTTAAGATTTTCCTTTTTTTCTTCTTAATATACATACTCTTCACAGCCAGAGACCAACAAACATGTTTAAAATGGTAAATTTTAATCTCCACACTTCTCCATAAATGTAAATTTGATGTTAAACACGTTTTCAGTTTCTTGTCGTGAATAGAAATCTACGTACATATATTAATAAAAAAATGCAAAATATAAACTCCGCCCACCCGCTCTCATCTCAATTGCGATGACTTTTTTATTCGTCGTGAGGCGAGGGGCGGAGCTTAATTGCAAAGTCGATATTTCTCTATACGAAACTACAATGTGAAACATGTTTTTAAGCACATATCATGTTGTTTAAAGACAAGAAGGTAAAAATAAGCCCCAGCCACCCCCTCAACCTCAATTGTGATGAATTGTTCATTCGTTATCCGACCGAGGGGCGGAGTTTAAACGTAAAATCGATATTTCTCTACAAGAAACTACATTGTGATAATCTGAAACGTGATTTTAAGTACATATCATGTTGTTGAAAGACAGAAAGTTAAAAATAAGCCCCACCCACCCGCCCCAACCTCAATTGTGATGAATTGTTCATTCGTTATCCGACCGAGGGGCGGAGTTTAATTGTAAAATCGATATTTCTTTACAAAAATTTACCATATTACGTATATTCAGCAAAAGAAGGCAAAATGTAGGCCCCGCCCACCCACCCACACATGAATTGTAACGTTTATTTCATTCGTCGAGACTTGCAGGGCGGAGCTTAATCGCAAAATCCTTATTCCTCTACAAGAAATTACCATGTGAAACATGTTTTAAGTATCGCGTTGTTGAAAGAAAACTAATTATATAAATATTAAGGAAAAAAAGTCAAAATTAAGCTCCACGCACATCACAAAATTGAAAAATCGCAAAATTGAAAAATTAAGAAAACGAAAAATCCATAAATCAAAACCTCGAAAAATTAATTCGAAAAACCGGGAAAGTGGAAAGTCGGAAAATCTAGAAATCAAGAATTCGAAAAATTGAGAAATCGAAAAATTGAAAAATCGAAAGTCGAAAAATAGAGATTTGCAATTAATTTCCGCCCCTCGGTCTGACTACGAATGAAAAATTCGTCACAACCGAAACAGGGCGGGTGGGCGGGGCTTATAATTTTCCTTGTTTTCTTCTTAACATATATATGTACTCTTCACAACAAGAGACCAAAAACATGTTTAAAATGATAAATTTTATTCTTCACAAATTTAAATTTAATTTTAAACATGTCTTCAGTTTCTTGTTGTGAATAGAAAACTACGTACATATACTACGGAAAAAGAGACGCAAAATACAAACCCCGCCCACCCGCCCTCGTCTCATTTGTGATAACTTTTTTATTCGTCCTGAGCCGAGGGGCGGAGCTTAACTGAAAAATACTTATTTTTCTACAAGAAACTACCATGAGAAACATGTTTTTAACTATCATGTTATTGAAAGAAAACTGAAAAAAAGAAAAAATAATTTACCATTTTAAACATGTTTTAAACATTATGTCGTGAAAAGAAGTTTGCGTATATTAAAAAAAGACAAAATTTAAACCCCGCCCACCCACCGCCCTCTCAGTTGAAGAAATTACCATCTGAAACATGTTTTTAAGTATGGTGCTATTGAAAGAAACCTGTATATATTAAGGGGAAAAAAAATAACCAGGTTTCCTCAAAATCTTGTCTTTGCTTGTCTTTCATTGCCTTACCCTCACACTAGATCTTTGTGAAAGTTAACCCCCCAGTTTTGACCCGAACCTAATAAAGACCCTTTCGGACGAGCTATTTTTGAAAATAAAGGTATCAACTGTGATCGTGTACGTAGCTACTTTCAAGATACCTCCTGGCCAAATTTGATCCTTTAATGGCTAAAAATCTATCTTTTTCATCCATCAGGTCATCCTCGTAAAATGGAACGAACCCTACCAAAAACTCGCCTCCTGCGACAGCTCGGGCATAATCTTCGTCTGGATCAAATACGAAGGCCGCTGGTCCATCGAGCTCATAAACGACCGCAACACCCCCGTCACCCACTTCTCCTGGTCGCACGACGGCCGCATGGCCCTCATCTGCTACCAAGACGGCTTCGTCCTCGTCGGCTCCGTCGCCGGCCAGAGATACTGGTCCTCCATGCTTAACCTCGAAGCCACCATCACTTGCGGCATCTGGACCCCCGACGACCAGCAAGTCTACTTCGGCACCACCTCCGGCCAGATCATCGTCATGGACGTGCACGGCGCCATGGTCTCGCAAGTCCAACTCAGCTCCGAGGTGGGCATCACCTCCATGGCATGGTCCTGCGAGAAGTTCAAGATGGAGGAAGGCGACGACAACGACCCCGGGGTGACCAACGCGGCGGAGCGCAAGTTCGTCTTGGCGGTGTGTCTCCAGAACGGGTTCATCTTCTTGTTGAAGACCTTCGACGACGTGTCGCCGATTCAAATCGACACGGGGTTGCAAGGCCCGCTGTGTATGGAGTGGAGCAACTCGCGGGAGCTGTTGGCGGTGGCGGGGGTGGCGTTCGACGCGAAAGCCGCCACCGCGACGGAGTTCACGAATTTGTTGAAGTTCTATAACGAAAAAGGGGTGCTTCTGTATTCGGCTATGGTGCCGTTTTGTCAGGTGAGTGGAAGGGTGGAGGGTGGAAATGTTGTACAAATGTCGTTGCAGGCGCCCGTGTCCGCCCTCACGTGGGGTCACAACGACAAAAGACTATTTTTGGCAACGGGGACCCAAATCCATATCGCCTGGGTGTCGAGGAGGATCGCGACCCTCCAACTTCTGTGTAGACTAAAGATCCATGATTCGATCCAGCAGGAGAGTCAGCTACCGGCGCTGCCGCTCCCGGCTAGAATCAGGAACCTGATTGGGAATTTGTTTGCTCAAACGATTAGGGTAAGTTTTAACTTGACCCAGTCGAAGGTTCAAGGGTTTGTTCCAGTGTTGCGTCCCGGAACCCAGCGCCTTGAGGGAGTTCGTGTCCAGACCACCAGTGGGATCGGTGCGGCTGCACTGTACCATGATTCGTCACGACGACGACAACAACTTGTCCTCCGGGACGTGCTACACCCTCTACTTGGAGTACCTCGGGGGGTTGGTTCCTCTCTTGAAAGGCAAACGTACCAGTAAAATCCGGCCCGAGTTCGTCATTTTTGACCCTCAAGTGGAGGATATTCACCTTCAGTGGTCCCCCGAGTCCAAGAGCTCTGGGTCTTCTGGTCACTCCACGAGCGGCGGCGGCCTCCTCACCGACTCCTCGGATAGCGACCGTGAAGAAGGGTGCACCAGCTCTCCTAGGATGCAACGAAGACGAAAAAGAAGAAACAAATCACACACTCGCGTACCCAATGAGCGCCAGTCGGGTCAAAGCTCCGGAGATGCCGACCAAGAAGATCTAGCCTACGTGGATACCCTCCCCGAGCACGTGCGGCTAGTGGAAGTCACGTCCAACATCTGGGGTACCAAGTTTAAAATCCACGGGTTGGCGTCTTCGGTCCCGGCGAACCTCGGTCAAGTCACGTATAAGACGTCGCTCCTGCACCTCCAACCTCGTCAGATGACTCTGGTCATGACGGAGCTGCGGGACGACTTCCCCGTGGTACCCGATCCGACTTTCAACCCGAATTTGTTTTCCGAGGATGAAGAGGAGGTCCAAGTGGACGGGAAAAAGATCCCGAGGGTGTCGATCGATAATAGTCCGCCCATTGCCCCCATGTCGCCCCGCGGGAACCGCTTAGGGCGTCCTAAACCTCTAGCTGAAGTCCCGAGGAACCTCCCGGTTTTAGCCAAACCGGAGTCGTACGAAGACGCAGACTTGGGGGAAATCGGGTTCTGTGATAGTATCCGTCCACAGACGTCGGGAAGTGTCCGGAACGGGAACAGCACCCAAAGCACGAGCTTCGTGGGGCAGTTTAACCGCAACGGTAACGGAACGAACGGTAATCAAAGACATGCCATTTCGCCGCTTTGTTGTGAAGGCTCAGTCCCGGCGCTTCAGAGTCCGAAGAACGCGGTAGCCCCCAGTGATATTATCTTTGATAGACCTCCAGCCCAGACCTTGATTACCTACTCCAGCGACTATTCCAACAACGTCCAGCAGATGAAGAACTCGTTCAACGAACATCACCAGAAAGCGGTGATTGTGAAGAAAGCTGAGGAACCGAAAGAGAAAAAAGGGAAAGATATGACGTACATCGACGAGGAGCATGTGGAGGCCCTTCCAGGTCCTTCGACTCCAGTCCGCCCTTCTACCGCTTTGTGCCTCGCCGACTCTATGGTGAGGAGCTGCAGCGTGGGGTATCTGGACATGGTGGACGCCCAGTTGGTACCAAGCGACGTGGCACTCTTGATGTTGCGCAAAGACGCCCCCAAGCGACTGGTACTAGTAAACCGGAAACACAAAACCAAGAGGCAGAGTCGCCAGAATCGACACCTCCAGGAGAACAACAACAGGAATAAGTCACCCAAGTTGAAGAACTGCGGCAAGTCGAAGAGTCTCGACTCGAGTGATTTGTTCCCCAATACGGAACCCATCACCAAGGCGAACTTCATCGAGGAAACCATCCCCGAGGTGAACAAGTCGAGCAGTTCTTCACCAGACAACGTCGACGAAAACTCCAACAAGAAGGAAACTAAGTTGGGGTTCTTCGCGTCGCGGTCGCCTCTAATGCGACGAAAGAAACCAGAAGGGGAGAAAACCCGAAGCAGACCTAAACAGAAAGCGGTAGGTCAAGTGGAAACCCAAAACCAGAAAAACGGAATGCCTTTGCACACCCAAGCACTAGCCAACTTGGAGAAGTTGATCACCAGGTTGAGGGAAGATGATAAGGCGACGCCTCCGGCGTCGCCCCGACTCCCTAGAAGCTCACCATCGTCGCCCGCCCCCAGCAAAAAGGGTAACTAAGTACGTCTGTCACATCTCGTTGCTGTAGCTCCCTTCTAGGTAAAAGACCTCAATCCGCGTCCCCCATTCGCAAGAATTTACTATCATCGCCGCTTCTCGGGCGTCGGAGTAAGAAAAACCGCCACCAAGAGAGTTCCGACGACGAAGTGACCGCCTCCGGAGACGAGGTCTTCAACGGGACGAACTACCGAGACCTCGAGACCTTCCAAAAGGCGCAATTGAGGCAAAAGGTGTGTCCCGTCCCAGTTTTCCTTTTTTCTAAGTTGTGTTCAGTTAAAGAGGGGAAAAATCGAGCCCAACGGGAGCAACTGCAACAACCATTCGGTGCCGCAACGCCGGGAGTTCGTCATGCATAACAAAGCCCCCATGTGGAACGAAAACAGCCAGGTGTACCAGCTGGATTTCGGGGGCCGCGTCACCCAAGAGTCGGCGAAGAATTTCCAGATCGAGTTCCGCGGAAAACAAGTAAATACGTTTCGAAATTTTGCGGTTATGTTATGTCTTTCGATTTCCAGGTGATGCAGTTCGGGCGCATCGACGGCAATGCCTACACCCTAGATTTCCAGTATCCATTTTCAGCTCTTCAGGCGTTCGCAGTGGCTTTAGCAAACGTTACGCAAAGACTCAAGTAAATATCTAGGAAGCATATCTCAGATTTTTGAAACCGGTGCCAATTTTGCCATTTATCGTAGTAAAGAAAAGTAAGGTGTAGAGCAGGTCGTTACCGGGCTTTGAACCGACCAAATCAATATAATCAAAGTGTTCCATTAAAAAATTAAGTACAATCTTTGAAACAGATAGCCACCCTACCTTACTTACTTTACTCAAAATCGAGTAGTTGCGTTTAAGTAACTCGTGCTGCTGGTGGATTGGGGGTGGTTCATTTTTCGGGGTTTTTCGGTTTACCGGGGTGGAGCAGACACACAAAACATCTTTTTTGACCGTCCGATAATTAAAAGATCAACAGGTGGCTGAGGCACACTATTTTTATATTAGCCTAATAAACTAACGTTCGAGAATTCTAAATGAGCTGCGTTGACTTCAAAGTTTCAAAAACTTGGATTTTTTTATATACGACTACATGTATGGAACAACTGCTAACGCTTTAATTTATTGTTAACTGTTATGTGTGATATATACGTACGTTTTTTTGTAATTATGTTTCTTGGAAAGTTTTTATCTCTAAATGAAGTTTGTGTTGTATCAAATTTGGATATACAAAAGATTGTTCGTAAATGATATTTGTATGTGCATACATAAATAAATGCTTTTTTATGGACACGGCCTTTTTTTCAAAACCAAAAATTTTCAAAAAAACACATCATTGTGTCGGTTATGCAACCAACACGTCACTCGATTACAGGAACCTGCATTACCGCCGTCGTTCAATGACAAGTGACATGCGTGCGACCTAACCTCAAATCAGTCACCCCTTCGAAAAATGGACTATGTCGAGGAACAAAAAGGCGAGATCGAGGCACTAGAATCCATCTACTACGGCGACTTACAAAGTAAGTTGTCCCCCACGCACCCCCCCATTCTAACCTCTCGTTTAGTTCTAGCGACAGAGCCCCTTCACAAATTCTCAGTCCCCATAAAATCTGAAGAGTACGACCCTGAAATCGAAAACACCGGCCTATCGTGCGACCTCGTATTCACCTATACACCGAAATACCCGGAGGAGTCTCCTGAAATTAGTATAGAAAATAGCGAAAACTTTGAGGACCAGTATGAAACCGAATTGCTGGATTTTTTGCGGGAGCAAGTCCAAGAAAATTTGGGGATGGTGATGATTTTTACGTTAGTGTCGTCGGCGCAGGAGTGGTTGAACGTTCGGTTTGAGGAGGTGAAGAAGACGCGAGATGAGGAGACTGCGAGGAAATTAAAAGAGGAAGAGGAGGCAGAAAGGGTAATTGTAATTATTAATCTTGTGTGATTAATGAAAATTTTGGGGGGTGTAGAAGCGGTTCGAAGGCACGCGGGTCACCGTTGAAACGTTCCTGAAGTGGAAAGTGAAGTTCGAGGACGAAACGGGTATAACAAAAAAGCGTGAAATTAGTGAAAAGGAAGGGAAAAAATTAACGGGGAGAGAGCTGTTCATGACTGACTACACGTTGAATGAATCTGACCTGAAGTTTCTTGAAGATGGTAAGAATGTCATTTTCGAAACGTTTTTTGATTGGGAATTGCAGGTGATGCTGTTAAAGTTGATGAATCGTTGTTCCAAGATTTAGATGACCTGGATTTAGATGATGAGGACGACGAAGACTTTGATCCTAACAACTTCAGCGACGGCTCCACTGATTAATTTAATTTTTTCTATTATTATTAATTGTGTAAGAAGTTTAATTTTGAAAATAAATTTTGTCTTTTGCTAATGGTGTCTAAGGTGTCGCTGCCGGTATTTAAAATTGGTGGTGGGCGTGGCTTACGTGCGTCAAACGACGTCACACCAAGCTGCGCCGCGCAGATGATCACCAACCAATCAAATCATCACCAAGCCACAAGAGTAAAGGAAAGTTCAAACCACTTCTCACACGAAGTACAATTTTTTATTAACTTTCAATCGTTACATGAATACCGACATACCATCAAATGTCACTAGAAAAATACTAAAGGATTTCGAAAAACCAAAAACATAATGGAAACAATTTATTTTTAAAATAACTTAATAACATAGTACTGACTGTAAGGACAAAGGTCGTTTTAAAAAAAGAACCAATATAGCCTTAATTGACAAAAATCGCAACTAAGGAATTATTTATTAATTTCTAACGCTGTACAATGCAATAGTGTCCGTTTTACTTACAATCCCTATTAAACATACGACATACGAGTAAGCCCAAAGTCACTGGATAAGTGTTACCTCTTCCTTGTCATACGTTTAATAAGAGCCATCTACATAAAAAAAGTCCTATTGCTTGAATGAATTTAAAACGTGAAGTTACATGATGTTGATGCAACATTTTGGAATTGATGGTAATTCTTTGCTCCCTTGGCAGTGTTTAGAAGGCGAACAACAACAAGAACGCCATCATCAAACAGAACAGACCCATGGCCTCGGACAGGGCGAAACCCAAGATGGCGTACGAGAACAACTGCTGCTTGAGGCTGGGGTTTCTGGCGTAGCCGATGATGAGGGAGCCGAACACCGTCCCGATACCAGCTCCTGAACGTCAAAACACCTTCAGAAACCTATTCTAACCTCAAATCTGCATGCACAAAGACACATACAACCAGACAACACCATAAGCTTATTAGTTTATTTACTACTTTAAATGATTAAAAAGCAAACAACAGTAAAAACGCGATCATGAGACAGAACAGGCCCATCGCTTCCGACAGAGCGAACCCGAGGATAGCGTAAGAGAACAACTGCTGCTTCAGCGTCGGGTTTCTAGCGTATCCCAGTATCAAGCCGCCGAAAACCAAGCCGATCCCAACACCTACAATCAACTGGGTTAGAAACATGCACGGGTTTTGTTAGCGACCTCGGATCTAGTTAGGTTCGAGTTAAGCGTGCAGTGGGGGGCGCTGAGGAAGTACCTGATCCAGCTACTCCTACTGTGGCGGCACCGGCACCGATGAATTTAGCAGCTGAATCGATATCTCGGGTTACTGGAGTTGTCTGGAAACTCCTGACGGCTGGGAGGAGTGTGGGCTGTTTGTGTTGCTGAACGACGGGACTCTGTACTAACGACGTGTTTTGGCTAAGGGCCGTGCTGATTGGCCTTAGATATACTTTGGAGTTTGAGATGAGCTGCAAAAAAAAAATCGTCAGATTTCAAATTTCCAAAAATATGTATACACATTGACGAGATTTTATTTCAGACATCCAAGGAAGTTAAAATTCGTCACATTTTTCAGTGAGTCAAAAGTGTCATCACGTTCAGGTTTATGTTTATCGGCACATTAATAAATCAACAGAAAATGTTATTATTTTAACTGCAAAAATCGAAGTGTTTTTACATAACGAAAACGTTTTTAATTTTCTTAAAAAACATATTGCTACACTTGTGGTTTATGAATCCGTGTCGAGTTTTTACCGTCGACATAAATTGATTACGTATCTTTGCTAAAATGTTGACAACCAGGACGTGCTCGCTGCGCTTCTTCTAAATGTTCTTTTTTCTAAAGTTTTTGAATATTCACGAAGACTCAACGAAGTTACTTGGCTTCAAATGTAACAACAAATCTCTAGATTAAAAAAAAAAAACATTCTTAGAATTCGAGCGCAACGCACGTTCAGGTCATATCAAGTTTAAACCATTTTTATAAAACCTGAACATTCCCAATCAGACCGAAGGGCGGAGTTTAATTATAACATCAATATTTCTCTAAAAAATTCTACCTTTTTAAAAACATGTTTTATATGGTAATTTGTTGTAGTCAATGAGGATTTTGCAGCCAAACTCCGCCCTTCAGAGCTCACAATGAATAAAATATTCATCACAATTGAGAAGGGGTGGGTGGGCGGGGCGTATATTTTGTCCATTTTTTTCTTAATATACGAAGTCTTTTTTTCCCAACAAGAAACTGAAAACATGCGCAGCGAGCACCTTCAGGTTGCCACTCGAATTTTAGTATTCATCAAGATTCTCAATATTAACTTACCACACTAAAAAATTTTGAATAATAACTTAGCTTCCGACACCAATGAATAATTTTAAACAACACCTAAATGTGCTCGCTGAACTCGCATTTTGAATATTCTTTTTTTTAATTAATTTAGTGTCAAAACGATTTATAAATGAACGGTCAGCAATTACTCTGAAAAAGTTAACGCCTAAAATGCGAGCGTAGCGAGCACGTTTGGGATTTTTCTGAAGTTAGCTTCTCGGGGACACCAATGAAAGATTTTATAAGTACACCTGAACGTGCTCGCTGCGCTCGCATTCTTTTTGTTTTTTTTTTGGATAATAAATAATTTATTTCGCGCAATTGTCTACAAAGAAAATTTAGCATGTATACGATTGAAAATAGCAGTCTGAATAAATATGAAGCCAAACGAAACTTATTAAAAAAAACACGATTAAAATGCGAGCGCAGCGAGCACGTTCAGGTTTCATCACAAATGGCTGTTTAACACCCCTAGGAAGGTAAATTGATGAAAAAAATATAACAAAATGCTAATAATTTAAACGTTTTTTTTTTAATATTTCAGAAGAAACTCCAACATGCTCGCTGCGCTTGCATAATGTAGTATCAAAAAACAAAAAATAATCGCCATTAATCAATGCTAAAAAAAATAATTACAACAAACAATAGTAGAACTTTCAATTTTTTGCAGAAGTTGAATCGAATTTGATTCATAGTGTGTCCAATCAACCCTGAGTAGGACAGCCAGTGACATTTGCCGCCTCTCTATTTCGGTATCGCGTACTACAAGAGCTATATTTACTCCCGTCAATAACAAGGTATTTGTAGGGTGTAATTATGTCATCACTGATGCCAACCGTAGGGCACAGCCCACTCGGAATCAAAACGTTTTCATTGGCACTTCGTCAATACAGCCACGCGCCGACATTATCCAATTATCAATTTTAATAAAGATTAAAAACTTGGAATTGAGTTTCCACGATTGATAAATCTGTTACATAAATGATTAGTTACGTATGACGCATTCGTGCGTGCCAACTATTAAAGTTAAAATTACTACGTTTTTGACGCAAGTGCGTTAATAAATAGCTAAAAAGCAAAGACGTGCTACGATTTTGCTACAATTGCAGCGAAAGAAATTACGAAATCGTAATTTCCGTGTGATAAAAGCCGTCTTTGATAAATCATTACATCCCAGCAGGCTTACCAACTGGAACTAAAATCACTACATAACCACAACAGTGACAGATTAGCAATTTTAATGAACGATGACCGGAACAAAGGGCACAATTTGTTAAAAACGAACCACAAAACGAATTTGTGCTAAAAAATCGGGTTATGTAACCCACGAAACCTAAAAATCGGTAGATCAATGACGTTGGGATGTGGCAAGCAAACTCATTACATAACAAGACACGGGATCGCCGTTTTTTCCAAAGTTATCACACAAAGTCATCCACTTTTGCAATTTTCGCACAAAATAAACCACTTTCTGTTAATTTCTAACCAATTTAAACACCCTCCGCTGAGTTTAAAAAAATCAACTTGTACTTACGGCGCTCCTGGCGGCTGGGGCAATCAATCTAGCGCAGGCGAACATTTTGAAATTTTCCCCTTGGAATCGACTAAAGAACCTGAAAAAACACGCCGATTAGCAACTCGTCTCAGCTTACCCCAGTGGCGTCCGGGTTACGTAACAACAAACCGGGCGAAACTCGACCAAAACCACCACAGCGGCACCCAATCGCCACCCTCTCCACCGACCACCTAGGCACGGTCGCACTTCGCCCGAAAATCGCCCCAAACAATCAAACCCCGACCGGGACTGACACTCCGGACAATAATGGCGCAAGATGTCGGTTTTTCGGGTCGGACAAGTCGGCTCTGGATGCGACAATCGCGCAAAATAACGACGGCGGGGCGACCTGATGGCGAAACGGCGACCGGGAGCGGCGGTTTTGGGGGCGGATGGCGGCGTCGGGGGCGGAAAATCGGGGCTAAGACTTACTTATGACACGGCGGCGTTCGCTCACAGTAGTGTCGGAGGAGGTGACCAGGAGGTGGAATGTGGACGCAGGAGTGACAGTTCGGGCAGGAACCGAACGGCGCATGCGCGAGTGCAGGCCGGTTTCGGGTGGGATGCCGTGGAGGCGAGGGTTGAGGTTAAACCCGCCAGGTGGCGCAAACATCACCGATTTTCAAAAAAATATATTATTGTATGTACTTCCAGGTTTTTGTATTAATTAAGACGACAAAAAATACAACAATTTGCTTATTCGTACAAAAAGCTTGGTCTAAAGTCTGTTGCAGTAGCGACTATTTTAGAATTACGTTTGTGTGTTTTGTGGGTTGCCTACATGTCAGTCAGATTTAGACAAGTTTTCACGTTATTGTCGTTTTTTGAACCACTTTTTGAGTTAACAATTGCTTTATTTTGTAGCACGGGGGCAACAATAGTCGCCCCGTCCAACTAACCCGAGTATGTTGTCTCCTTCCATTTGACAAACATTCTAACCTCACTTTTGCAGCCACAATGCTCTCTCAATCTCAAACCACCCAATTTATAAAAACCGAACCCCCGTCGATGTCTTTTTTCCCCTGCGCCGAGACCATCCAACCCTTCCAGTGCAATAAATGCCCCAATTATCAAACTTCGTCGTCAGTGCACCATAGAAGTCACCACAATGAGCCCCCACACAAGCCAATCTTAACGTGCCGAAAGTGCGACTTTACAACCTACTCAAAATTGATTTTTTTCAGGCACCGAATCCGCGACGAGTGTGTCAAAACTACGATTTTCCAGTGTAACCGGTGTCCCTACAATTTCCCAAATAGAACTCAATTGAACCGACACACTAGGTACATCCACGGCATTCACTGCGAACAGTGTGACTTTACCACACCGTGGAAGCAAAAACTAGTGGATCACGTAATAATCAAACACTTATCGGACGATCAAATCCAGTGGGTACATTGTAACTATTGTGCGTCCAAATTCAAGCTGGAAAAGTACCTCCGGAAGCACCTCAAGTACCAGCACCCCAAACCCGACGAAATCACGTGGATTCCGTGCGAAAAATGCCCGTTAAAATTTAAATTGAAAATGCAGCTGAAGCGTCACATGATTTTGAGGCATTTACACGATTCTGAGATTGAATGGTTCAAGTGTGAACTGTGCACGGCACGATTTAAATATAAACAGTGTCTAAAGGAACACACTATAGCTAAACATTTACATGAATCGGAAATTCAGTGGTTTGAATGCGGCCGCTGCACTGCACGTTTTAAATATAGACACTCTTTAAAGTACCACATTGTGGCCAAACACTCACTAGTGAGTGAAATTCAGTGGTTCCAGTGTGACAAGTGCAGAGCTAAGTTCAAGCACAAACAAAATTTAAAAAACCACTTCAGACTGAAGCACTTGGCGGAGAACGAAATTCGGTGGTTTAAGTGTGATCATTGCACTTTGAGGTTCAAAGCAAAGAAGAATTTGAAGAAGCACATGATTGGGAAGCATTTGCCTGAAGATGAGATTCGGTGGTTTAAATGTGAGGAGTGCACGAGTAAGTTTAAGTTTAAGTGTGCGCTTAGTAAACACTTTAAGAGGAAACATATGCTGGAGAGCGAGATTCAGTGGTTCTATTGTGACTATTGTCCGTCTAAGTTTAAGTTTAAGGATGATTTGGTGCGTCACGGGAAGTACTGTAGAGGGAGAAGGTTGAAGAAAGTGGAGCTTTCGGGTGTGGGTGTACACATAAAGACTGAGATAGCTTGAAGCAGGATTGTGTAATTTATTTATTTAATTAGTGTTATAAACATGTTGGTGTGTATTAAATACAATAAATTTCGGTTTTATGTCTGTATTGTTGGTTGCCTAGTTGTTTCCACTTACTAATTAAATTTTCTGCAATAAAAACTCAGTACTGACGAATGGTACAATACAAACGCTGTTAAACCACAAAAGGATTTATTTACTTTCATCCCTGGTAGTTTTATCACAATCCAAAAAAATAACCTCACTTTTCGTAATTGAGGTGACATTTGATTGATGTTAAGGCGCCTTTACACACGAGGGGCTTGATAATGGTGCTTTCACACAGCCGCGCTGATTCAAGTGACGTTTCAAAGATGGCCGATTTAAACACATCATCAATTCCGTATGACTTTATTTATAACATTATCACTGTAATACATTCAGCGTTACTCGCTCTTGGTTGTGTCAAGTTTCTGCCGTTTCTGCATATAGTCCTTGAAAGCAAAAATCGGCGCCTCAAAAGCAAGGTACATGAGAACAGCAAAAGGTAAACTGACGACACAGAGTTCCGTGAAAGTATTAAACTAAAAAATAAGAAAAATAAAACGAAATGTGATTGCTTTAAAATCTTACAATCTGTCGATTGGAAAAAATCAAAGTTTGTTTGGTACTAGAGAACAGAATCATTTGGATGCCACCGTGCACCATGTAGAGACTGTAGGTGAGTTCGCCTAATACTCTAAACACGTAATGGGAGAGAAAAGAGTTGATGTATCCTAAAAATTGTGTTAAATTTTGAAATTACAAAACACAAAATTACCTCCATTTCCTGTGGCACAACTAAAAATTATGTAACATATAGCTAAAGACCACGCCGGTCTGGCTAAACCGTTCCATAGAGCGGCACGATAAACGTCGTATTCTCCCTCAAAGAACTCCAACTGATTCACAATCAGCTTCACCAGCGACAACAACGAAACAAACAACAAGAAGGTGTTCAAGTTTTTCGGAATTTTGACGCTTTGAAGTTGAAGAAGATACCCGAAGAAGAGACCTACTAGCCAGGATGGCATGTGGTAGTACGACGAGTGGAAGAGATAATTCGTGTGATTGTCGCTCCACCTATAAAATTGTAAAGTTTGCACACAGCATAATCCAAAACTTACTCGAAAATCGTAAATCCGATTTGTTTTATGACTGTCACAGTTGAACTGTAGGTCACTGCTGCTAGAAAAGTTAGTCCCATGGTTGTCATGGTTTTCTTGGGGTGTTTTTTAATGAAGAATAAAAATATGGGGGCGCAGAGGTACAACTGGGTGTCGACGGATAAGTACCAGGTGTGGTTGGCGCACTACAATTCTTGGTTATGGGTGGTAACACTGGTAATAGTTGGTTACCCTGCGGAACTTCATCAGTTTGAAAATGTAGAAGATGGAGGTCCACCAATTTTCGGCACACTGGTCTGTGTAGTGGTCGATCACGATTTGGCCGTAGGGACCGTCTGTGAAGAGTTTTATCAAGCTGGTGTGGATGAGAACTGTAGCCACTAGGAGGGGTGTCAGTCTAAAATTCATTTTTATTATTGTGGTCCCAATGGAATTGTCAAGTAAATTACCTAATATATCTATTAAAGTAGAACGAAAACAAACTAATCTTGTTTTTGTCTGAAAATTTCAAATAAGTGTAGCTTGACAGTAACCCACTGAGTGTGAAAAACGTGTCAAGAGCGTAGTGACCAGTCCATATAAAGGCACTCGACGGGTTCATTTTCCACTACAATTATAAGTTATAACCCAGAATTTTAAAAAACAACCAAGGTTAGTTTACTTCTGTGACGACATAAATCGGGTTCTTCGAAAGCAACGTGTTACTAAAAGTCACGTGGGCTAGTATAACCCAAAGGCACGCAATCACCCGTATCCCACTCACACAAGTCAACCTTTTCCCTTCGTGTTGATTTAAAAGCTTCTTTATGTTGGTGTATACAGAGAAAATTGTTACAATTCCTGTAATTTTAATTACGTACTATTGTGTCTAAAATGAATTGATTTTTACCAGTTTTTTGTAGATAAAAGTCGTAGACGGTGCTTCCGCAGAGGATGACAGCCACGACAACAAAAAAAGAACTTTATTTCACACCACAATAGAAAAAAAGTTGCCACAATACTCACTAAATGTATAAATCTAGATTGGTAATTGTGACTGGTTGGTTCTTGTGACTGCACAAATCATTTCTGAAACTCAACCGTGCTGGGAGTTTCAGTTTGCTGATTATTTGGTCCGCTATAATTTCCAAATCTTCAGGAGAGCACGATTTTGGGACACAAAGTCCCAAAAGTCCCGTCGTGTTTGCTAGATATTGCAAAACGCCCTCTAGTCTGATTCTTTGGAAATTTTTAGTTTGCTGAAAATGTTGCTGAACTAATTACGAACTAAAAAAGAAAATCCATACGTATTTTGATTTCAGATATAGTAATTCGTCGCTGAGAATCTCGTCACTGATTGTTATAAGAGCGCTACAATACTTTCCCTCGATAGTTCTCCCTCGTACGTGTTCTTTAATGGACAAGCACTGGTCATAATCTCCGAAAATATGTACGTTCCCGTTCAAAATCCCCGCGTTTATTTTACCACTAGCGTCCACCACTGCAAGTTTACGTTAAATCGGGTTTTTACAAACAGGGGTTGTTACTTCTCGACGCCCACAGTTTCATTTTCGACAAGTCTGAAAGGAAAAGTGAGAAGTCTAGGACGCACTTTTTGTTAACGTCACTGGAAAAAAGGGACACCCCGAGGTCCATCAGCTTGAAAGGGGCGCTATACTGGGGGTATGATGTGGCCACGAAGTGTAAAAAAAGTAGATATGCGAGCTTCATGGTAAAAGGCGAGGTTGTGGGCTTGTTGTAGGCAGGCTTTTATTAACTATGGCTTTGATAAGACAATTGTAAACCTTCAGGGTCAATGTTGATTGGTTGAAGGCTGATTGTTAAGTTTATCAGTGGAGGAAATAACCGTTTCATGAATTAATTATAAGGAAGCGACTTCTAACTGAGTGCCAACATGATCAGACTGTTCGAACAACTTCTTGACACACGTCAATTCTTACACATTAAACACTAATTTCCAATGAAGCCCACCTCTGATGCAAATGAACTTCTATAATCGAAAAATTTACATAACTATTTTTACTTCTTGTGCGTCAAATAGTTAATTTTTTTGGCAATTTCGTAGCACAACAAAATAATTTAGTTACCTTCAATAAGGTCGACGTAATAACCAAATTGCCTTTTTATGTTTACAGCTCCTATAAATATGCGAAATATGTAGATAAAATAGACGCCTCATTTCCATACTCGTGAAAATGAATTTTTCATAGCCATGCTCATCATAAAATAAAAAAGGTGCAATTTTGTTGTTTACGATGCTCAAATCGCTCCATCTTTGTGACGTCACGTGCGGTGTGAAAGCACCATCAGCTGCGCTCTGTCGTGTAAAACGCCCCTTACTGTCAACTCAAATGAGGTTATGTCCCAAATAAATTATAATATTTATTATAATGCCACGATAAGCTTGCTCGTCTCGCCCCCATAATGAAGTTCGCGCTCCCCTTCGCCAAATACTTGAGTACCAACCCCAAACTTAACCCCAAAATTTGTATCGTGGGGTCAGGGCCTGCCGGGTTTTACGCCGCCCAGTACATGGCCAGCCGCCTCCAAACCGCCCAAATTGACATTTTCGAGCGGCTGCCGGTCCCTTTTGGTTTGGTAAGGTTCGGGGTGGCCCCAGACCACGCCGACTTGAAAAAGTGCTCGAATGGGTTTGCGAAGACTGCGCTTTTGAAGAATGTGAGGTTCGCCGGGAACGTGGGGCTGGGGAGAGACGTGTCTTTGAGGGAGTTAAAGGAGGCCTACAATGTAGTCTTGTTGGTGAGGAGATAATACGGTTGTAAATTTCGGGATAATTTTGTGATTTGTTTGTAGACATATGGGGTGGATGATAGTTTGCAGTTTGACGTGAAGGGGAAGGATTTGGGGAATGTTTTCCAGGCGAAAGACTTCGTGGGGTGGTACAATGGGGTACCGTGGAATAAAGATCTGCCGGTGGATTTGTCGGGTGAAAGGGCGACGGTGTTTGGACATGGCAACGTCGCGATTGACGTAGCAAGGATTTTATTATCACCAATTGATAAATTAAAGGTTTGTTAAGAAAAATAATCTTCGTCGAAAAATCGTAAAAATGGAAGTTGTAAAGGAGCAAAATAGCAGAGATGCAAACCGTTTCTGTAGAAATTGTACCGCTAGATGGCGCACTACGTGATATTAATTACGATTTTTTTTCCTTTTTATTTCAGACGACTGACATCACTGAGCACTCTCTAGCTTTGCTATCAAAGTCGAAAATCAAAGAAGTGTCCCTGATAGGTCGCAGGGGCCCCCTTCAGGTGTCTTTCACAACCAAAGAACTCCGAGAACTTCTAAATCTCAAAGACTGTTGCAACGTCTGGCAGCCCGAATACATGCTCACCGTTCCCGAAGTAGTCCCCCTGTTAGTCAAACCCAGAAAACGCTTAACAGAACTCATGGTACAAAAATTCGAATCCCGGAAGGACCCCCAACCCGACGAAAAACAACTAAAAATGATATTTTTGCGTTCCCCGGTTGAATTTCTGGGTGACCATAAAGTCAAAGGGGTTAAATTAGTCATAAATAGGTTAGAAGGCGACGACTTACTCAACAAAAAAGCCGTTTCTATAGATATAGACGAAACCGTGGACACTAGTCTTGTGGTCAGTAGCATCGGGTACAAATCCATCAAAGTTGATAACGATATACCATTTGATGGTAAAAAGAACATAGTTAGGAACACCCATGGGAAGGTTGAAGATGGGGTGTATGTGGCTGGGTGGTTGGGGCGAGGGGCGGCTGGGGTGTTGGCGCATACCATGGAGCACGCGTTTGGAGTGGCTTCCATCATCATTAAAGACATAGAAACTGCACAGTTAACACCAAAACCAGGGTTTGACCATGCGGCTAAAATCCTAGAACACAAAAATGTGCAAGTGGTTACGTGGCAGGATTGGTTGAAAATCGACGAGTTTGAGAGGGGGGAGGGTCAGAAGGTGAATAAGCCGCGCGAGAAGGTAGTTGATATTGAACAGATGCTAAAAATTGCCGCTTCGTAGCAATAGTGGCACTGTTGACTAATTTAAGAATAAACGTGCGGGATTTTAGAAACTTATATCGGTGTGGTTTTATTTTTATACCATTTTAAATAAAATCTATTTTGTTTTATTTTGTTTATTGGGTAAAAACAAAAGTGGGGTTATGTCAAACGGCTACGATTTTCGTGCCAAAGCGACCGTTTTTCGCAATTCTAACCCAATTGCTTGTCCAAGGGGCGGCGGCACGGCGTTCCCGATCTGTCTATGTTTGTCCAGAATGTTCCCAAAGAACCTGAAGTGGTCCGGGAACCCTTGGGACCTGGCACACTCTCTTACACTAACAACGCGGTGTTGTTCGGGATGTATAACTACGACAATTTTTATAAAATGTGTGTTAACACACGACCCTTTACCTTTTCCTTGTTTCCCGATGGGTTCTGGGTTGGTAACGGTGGTCCTGAACACTTCGTCCCACCCCAGACGCCCATATAATCCCGCCCAGTTGTTATGGCGGTCTGCAGTGTGTGGCAGACACCACGGAATCAAAGTATTCAGCTGTCGATCCAGAGGGTTGCAACTCTTCCCAGTACCACACTGGCATATGGCACGAGGTTTCCCAAATTTGGTTTGTTTTTTAGAACTAAAAATAACCATATGATCCACTATGCACAAATTTTACTTACTAGTATGGATATTCGAGTTTGTTGGTCATGGTATTGTCCCTCAACTTGACACAAATATTGGGTAAGTCGCGCCAGTCCGACCCTGGTACGCACGGAATGTACAAAATCCGGGCCTCCACCACCGGCGCCATATCTTTACAAATATGGTCATACAACACGACATTTCCCCCGCGCATTTTTCTCTGAAAATGGGAAACGGGCCCATCGTCGTACGCCATTTTCTCATTACTGTGCCCATTGGAGATGGGTGGAAGGTCTGAAATTGCGTCGCGGACGCAAATGGAGCGATACGGAGCCGATTCCTCCCAGAAGCCATCTACAACAACTTGTACAATCACACGCAAATGTTTTGAGCCTATGGGCGGATCATTTTTGCCGGTCGTCACCGAAGGAGGCGGTCCAAATAGTCCAAAGGTAGAATTTGTAGGTAGGCTCAAACTACAACGAAATTTACGTGTTGACCAAATACTTACCCTGAATTAGTTTTAATTTTATTAATACTTACTCTGAATTAGTTTTAATTTTATAAATACCCTATCTAAAATGTTCAGAATATGATGAGTCTATAGACCTGTGAACCTGTGATTTATCATTGTAGTAATATTTTTTAGATTTACTTATACAGCCTGTCTCAAAAAAAGGTCACTTCGATTTTCGATTTTTCGTTTTTTCGACCAACAGTTTCATCGAATTAGATTTTTCAGTTTCCATTTTTCTATCAACTTTTCGATTTTATTACTTTCTAATTTTCTAATTTTTCAAATTTGCGGTATTTTGGTTTTTCGAGTTTTCAGTTTTTTCGTTTTTCGATTTTTTAATTTTTCGTTTTTTTGATTTTTCGATGTTTCGATTTTTTAATTTGCCATTCTTTCAATTTTCGATTTTTCGTCTTCCCATTTTTAGATTTTTTGATTTTTCTGTTCGTCAGTTTTTAGACTTTGCAATTTTTTGCATTTTTCGATTATATTTTACTTTCCGATTTTTTTGATTTTTGAATTCTCGATTTTACGTTTTTAATTCTTCGATTTCCGATTTTTCAATTTTCCGGTTTTTTAATTATTCTATTCTCGATTTTTCGATTTTCCATTAATCATAAAATTTTTCGATTTTTCGGTTGTTTTATTTTTCGACCTTTGATTTTTCAACTTTCGATTATTCGATTTTCCATTTTCTGATTTTACGATTTTTCGATTTTCGTTTTTCCGCTTTTGTGGTTTTTCGATTTTTCTGTTTGTTTCAGTTTTTATGATTTTGCAATTTGCAGCTTTTAGATTTCAGTTTTGTTACTTTCCGATTTTCCACTTTTCGATTTTTTGATTTTTTTCGATCGCCGTTTTTTCGATTTTCATTTTTTCGATTTTTTGATTTTTCAATTTTTAGGCCTTGCAATTTTTTTACTTTTCGCTTTTTCGAGTATTTGTTTCATCGAATTTTCGAGTTTTCGATTTTCGATTTTTCGGTTTTTCCATTTTCCGATTTTCGATTTTTCGATTTTCCATGTTTAGATATTTTTCGTTTTTTTTTTATTTTTCGATTGTTCTGTTCGTCAGTTTTGTGACTTTGCAATTTTTACTTTTCCACTTTTCTATTATTTTAGTTCGGATTATTAAATTTTTGAATTTTCGTTTTTTTTTTCATTTTTCGATTTCCGATTTTTTAATTTTTCGATTTGTCGATTCTCGATATTCCGATTTTCGATTTTTCGATTTTCCAATCTTCGATTTTTCAATTTCCAGTTTTCGATTTTCCACTTTTTGATTTTACGATTTTTCGATTTTTCTGTTCATCAGCTTTTAGGCTTTGCAATTTGTTTACTTTTCGATTTTTCGATAATTTTTTTCCAGTTTTTTGATTTTTGAATTGTCGACTTTTAGAGTTTTCAATATTATGAATTTTCGAATTTTCGGTTTTCCAATTTTTCGATTTTTGGTTTTTCCATTTTTCGGTTTTTTGATTTTTCAATTCTCGGTTTTTCAATCTTGCAAATTTTCGATTTTTCAGATTTGTGAATTTCCAGTTTTTCGATCGACCCACGTATTAGATTCATTGAATTTTCGATTTTCGGTTTTTCAATTTTTTGATTTTTGATTTTCCAGTTTTGTATTTTCAGGTTTTCTGTTTTTCGCATATCTGATTTATCAAATTTTCGATTTTTCGATATTTGATTTTCGAATTTTCGATTGTTCAGTTTTCCATTTTTCAGCTTTTTTACTTTTCGATTTTCCAAATTTTCGAGTTTCAATTTTCAGATTTTTGATTTTTCGATTTTCTTTTTAAATCTTTAAATTTTTCGGTTTTGATTTTTCGAATTTTTGATTTTTAATTTTTCCATTCTTCGGTTTTTAGACTTCAATTTTCTTTGTTTTAAATTTTTCGATATTCTATTTTCCGCTTTTCAGAATTTTCGATTTTCAGTTTTCAGACTTTCGATGATTAGAATTTTGGATTTTTCAGTTTTATGATTTTTCGATTTTTACAAAATTTGATAAGTCGAATTTTCGATTTTTCAATTCATCGATTTTTCAATGTTCAATTTTTCAATTTAAATTTTGCGATTTTCAATTTGTCCATTGTCGATTTTTAGAATTTTCGGTTTTTCAATTTTTCCATTCTCAACTGTTAGACTTCAATTTTGTTACTTTCCGATTTTTTGGTTTTCGATTTTCCAATTTTCAGAATTTCCAAGTTTCTTTATTCAGATTTTCGATTTTCCACTTTTTCGATTTTAGATTTTTCGAATTTTTGTTTTTCTAATTTTTTGCTTTTTCGATTTTTCAGTTCGTTTCAGTTTTTAGGCTTTGCAATTTTTTTTTACTTTATATATTTTGATTATTTTAATTTTCGATTTTTTTATTTTTGTTTTTGATTTTTTTAATTTTCAATATTACAGATTTTTGACTTTTCGATTTTTTGGTTTTCCCGTTTTTCAATTTTCGAGTTTTCAATTTTTGAGGTTTGTGAATTTCCACTTTTCGATCGACCTAGGTTGATTCATTGAATTTTCGATTTTTTGATTAGCCATTTTTAGATTTTCGATTTTTACGATTTGTATTTTTCGATTTTCTTTTTTTTGCATTAGTGAATTTCAGTTTTTCCGATTTTTGATTTTGCGCATATTTGATTAATCAAATTTTCGAAAAAGTTACCATGCTTACAAAAACTTCAAAACATCTACAATATTTCAAAGTATTCAGTTTTGCTATTCTTGATTTCTTCATCGAATTTTCGAGTTTTCGATTTTCGATTTTTTTTTATTTTTCGATTGTTCTGTTCGTCAGTTTTGTGACTTTGCAATTTTTACTTTTCCACTTTTCTATTATTTTAGTTTCGGATTATTCAATTTTTGAATTTTCTTTTTTTTTTTATTTTTCGATTTCCGATTTTTTAAGTTTTCGATTTTTCGGTTTTTTAATTTGTCGATTCTCGATATTCCGATTTTCGATTTTTCGATTTTCCAATCTTCGATTTTTCAATTTCCAATTTTCGATTTTCCACTTTTTGATTTTACGATTTTTCGATTTTTCTGTTCGTCAGTTTTTAGGCTTTGCAATTTGTTTACTTTTCGATTTTTCGATTATTTTTTTCCAGTTTTTTGATTTTTCAATTGTCGACTTTTAGAGTTTTCAATATTATGAATTTTCGAATTTTCGGTTTTCCTATTTTTCGATTTTTGATTTTTCCATTTTTCGGTTTTTTGATTTTTCAATTCTCGGTTTTTCAATCTTGCAAATTTTCGATTTTTCAGATTTGTGAATTTCCAGTTTTTCGATCGACCTACGTATTAGATTCATTGAATTTTCGATTTTCGGTTTTTCCATTTTTTGATTTTTGATTTTCCAGTTTTGTATTTTCAGATTTTCTGTTTTTCGCATATCTGATTTATCAAATTTTCGATTTTTCGGCTTTTCGATTTTTCGATATTTGATTTTCGAATTTTCGATTGTTCAGTTTTCCATTTTTCAGCTTTTAGACTTCAATTTTTTTACTTTTCGATTTTCCAAATTTTCGAGTTTCAATTTTCAGATTTTTGATATTTCGATTTTCTTTTTAAATCTTTAAATTTTTCGGTTTTGATTTTTCGAATTTTTGATTTTTAATTTTTCCATTCTTCGGTTTTTAGACTTCAATTTTCTTTCTTTTAAATTTTTCGATATTCGATTTTCCGCTTTTCAGAATTTTCGATTTTCAGTTTTCAGAATTTCGATGATTAGAATTTTGGATTTTTCAGTTTTATGATTTTTCGTTTTTTAGAAAATTTGAGTAGTCGAATTTTCGATTTTTCAATTCATCGATTTTTCTATGTTCAATTTTTCAATTTAAATTTTGCGATTTTCAATTTGTCCATTGTCGATTTTTAGAATTTTCGGCTTTTCAATTTTTCTATTCTCAACTGTTAGACTTCAATTTTGTTACTTTCCGATTTTTTGGTTTTCGATTTTAAATTTTTCGAATTTTTGTTTTTCCAATTTTTTGCTTTTTCGATTTTTCAGTTCGTTTCAGTTTTTAGGCTTTGCAATTTTTTTTTTCTTTATATATTTTGATTATTTTAATTTCCGATTTTTTTATTTTTGTTTTTGATTTTTTTAATTTTCAATATTACAGATTTTTGACTTTTCGATTTTTTGATTTTTCTGTTCGTCAGTTTTTAGACTTTGCAATTTTTTGCATTTTTCGATTATATTTTACTTTCCGATTTTTTTGATTTTTGAATTCTCGATTTTACGTTTTTAATTCTTCGATTTCCGATTTTTCAATTTTCCGGTTTTTTAATTATTCTATTCTCGATTTTTCGATTTTCCATTGATCATAAAATTTTTCGATTTTTCGGTTGTTTTATTTTTCGACCTTCGATTTTTCAACTTTCGATTATTCGATTTTCCATTTTCTGATTTTACGATTTTTCGATTTTCGTTTTTCCGCTTTTGTGGTTTTTCGATTTTTCTGTTTGTTTCAGTTTTTATGGTTCTGCAATTTGCAGCTTTTAGATTTCAGTTTTGTTACTTTCCGATTTTCCACTTTTCGATTTTTTGATTTTTTTCGATCGTCGTTTTTTCGATTTTTTGATTTTTCAATTTTTAGGCCTTGCAATTTTTTTACTTTTCGCTTTTTCGAGTATTTGTTTCATCGAATTTTCGAGTTTTCGGTTTTTCCATTTTCCGATTTTCGATTTTCCATGTTTAGATATTTTTCGATTTTTTTTTATTTTTCGATTTTTTTTATTTTTCGATTGTTCTGTTCGTCAGTTTTGTGACTTTGCAATTTTTTCTTTTCCACTTTTCTATTATTTTAGTTTCGGATTATTCAATTTTTAAATTTTGTTTTTTTTTCATTTTTCGATTTCCGAATTTTTAATTTTTCGATTTTTCGGTTTTTTAATTTGTCGATTCTCGATATTCCGATTTTCGATTTTTCGATTTTCCAATCTTCGATTTTTCAATTTCCAGTTTTCGATTTTCCACTTTTTGATTTTACGATTTTTAGATTTTTCTGTTCGTCAGTTTTTAGGCTTTGCAATTTGTTTACTTTTCGATTTTTCGATTATTTTTTTCCAGTTTTTTGATTTTTGAATTGTCGACTTTTAGAGTTTTCAATATTATGAATTTTCGAATTTTCGGTTTTCCTATTTTTCGATTTTTGATTTTTCCATTTTTCGGTTTTTTGATTTTTCAATTCTCGGTTTTTCAATCTTGCAAATTTTCGATTTTTCAGATTTGTGAATTTCCAGTTTCTCGATCGACCTACGTATTAGATTCATTGAATTTTCGATTTTCGGTTTTTCCATTTTTTGATTTTTGATTTTCGAATTTTGTATTTTCAGATTTTCTGTTTTTCGCATATCTGATTTATCAAATTTTCGATTTTTCGGCTTTTCGATTTTTCGATATTTGATTTTCGAATTTTCAATTGTTCAGTTTTCCATTTTTCAGCTTTTAGACTTCAATTTTTTTACTTTTCGATTTTCCAAATTTTTGAGTTTCAATTTTCAGATTTTTGATTTTTCGATTTTCTTTTTAAGTCTTTAAATTTTTCGGTTTTGATTTTTCGAATTTTTGATTTTCAGTTTTCAGACTTTCGATGATTAGAATTTTGGATTTTTCAGTTTTATGATTTTTCGATTTTTAGAAAATTTGAGTAGTCGAATTTTCGGTTTTTCAATTTTTCCATTCTCAACTGTTAGACTTCAATTTTGTTACTTTCCGATTTTTTGGTTTTCGATTTTTCAATTTTCAGAATTTCCAAGTTTCTTTATTCAGATTTTCGATTTTCCACTTTTTCGATTTTAGATTTTTCGGATTTTTGTTTTTCCAATTTTTTGCTTTTTCGATTTTTCAGTTCGTTTCAGTTTTTAGGCTTTGCAATTTTTTTTACTTTATATATTTTGATTATTTTAATTTCCGATTTTTTTATTTTTATTTTTGATTTTTTTAATTTTCAATATTACAGATTTTTGACTTTTCGATTTTCTAATTTGCCATTCTTTCAATTTTCGATTTTTCGTCTTTCCATTTTTAGATTTTTTGATTTTTCTGTTCGTCAGTTTTTAGACTTTGCAATTTTTTGCATTTTTCGATCATATTTTACTTTCCGATTTTTTTGATTTTTAAATTCTCGATTTTACGTTTTTAATTCTTCGATTTCCGATTTTTCAATTTTCCGGTTTTTTAATTATTCTATTCTCGATTTTTCGATTTTCCATTGATCATAAAATTTTTCGATTTTTCGGTTGTTTTATTTTTCGACCTTCGATTTTTCAACTTTCGATTATTCGATTTTCCATTTTCTGATTTTACGATTTTCCGATTTTCGTTTTTCCGCTTTTGTGGTTTTTCGATTTTTCTGTTTGTTTCAGTTTTTATGGTTCTGCAATTTGCAGCTTTTAGATTTCAGTTTTGTTACTTTCCGATTTTCCACTTTTCGATTTTTTGATTTTTTTTTTATCGTCGTTTTTTCGATTTTCATTTTTTCGATTTTTTGATTTTTCAATTTTTAGGCCTTGCAATTTTTTTCCTTTTCGCTTTTTCGAGTATTTGTTTCATCGAATTTTCGAGTTTTCGATTTTCGATTTTTCGGTTTTTCCATTTTCCGATTTTCGATTTTTCGATTTTCCATGTTTAGATATTTTTCGATTGTTCTGTTCGTCAGTTTTGTGACAAAATTTTTGAATTATCGTTTTTTTTTTCATTTTTCGATTTCCGATTTTTTAATTTTTTGATTTTTCGGTTTTTTAATTTGTCGATTCTCGATATTCCTGTTTTCGATGTTTTGATTTTTCAATTTCCAGTTTTCGATTTTCCACTTTTTGATTTTACGATTTTTCGATTTTTCTGTTCGTCAGCTTTTAGGCTTTGCAATTTGTTTACTTTTCGATTTTTCGATTATTTTTTTCCAGTTTTTTGATTTTTGAATTGTCGACTTTTAGAGTTTTCAATATTATGAATTTTCGAATTTTCGGTTTTCCTATTTTTCGATTTTTGATTTTTCCATTTTTCGGTTTTTTGATTTTTCAATTCTCGGTTTTTCAATCTTGCAAATTTTCGATTTTTCAGATTTGTGAATTTCCAGTTTTTCGATCGACCTACGTATTAGATTCATTGAATTTTTGATTTTCGGTTTTTCCATTTTTTGATTTTTGATTTTCCAGTTTTGTATTTTCAGATTTTCTGTTTTTCGCATATCTGATTTATCAAATTTTCGATTTTTCGGCTTTTCGATTTTTCGATATTTGATTTTCGAATTTTCGATTGTTCAGTTTTCCATTTTTCAGCTTTTAGACTTCAATTTTTTTACTTTTCGATTTTCCAAATTTTCGAGTTTCAATTTTCAGATTTTTGATTTTTCGATTTTCTTTTTAAGTCTTTAAATTTTTCGGTTTTGATTTTTCGAATTTTTGATTTTCAGTTTTCAGACTTTCGATGATTAGAATTTTGGATTTTTCAGTTTTATGATTTTTCGATTTTTAGAAAATTTGAGTAGTCGAATTTTCGGTTTTTCAATTTTTCCATTCTCAACTGTTAGACTTCAATTTTGTTACTTTCCGATTTTTTGGTTTTCGATTTTTCAATTTTCAGAATTTCCAAGTTTCTTTATTCAGATTTTCGATTTTCCACTTTTTCGATTTTAGATTTTTCGGATTTTTGTTTTTCCAATTTTTTGCTTTTTCGATTTTTCAGTTCGTTTCAGTTTTTAGGCTTTGCAATTTTTTTTACTTTATATATTTTGATTATTTTAATTTCCGATTTTTTTATTTTTATTTTTGATTTTTTTAATTTTCAATATTACAGATTTTTGACTTTTCGATTTTCTAATTTGCCATTCTTTCAATTTTCGATTTTTCGTCTTTCCATTTTTAGATTTTTTGATTTTTCTGTTCGTCAGTTTTTAGACTTTGCAATTTTTTGCATTTTTCGATCATATTTTACTTTCCGATTTTTTTGATTTTTAAATTCTCGATTTTACGTTTTTAATTCTTCGATTTCCGATTTTTCAATTTTCCGGTTTTTTAATTATTCTATTCTCGATTTTTCGATTTTCCATTGATCATAAAATTTTTCGATTTTTCGGTTGTTTTATTTTTCGACCTTCGATTTTTCAACTTTCGATTATTCGATTTTCCATTTTCTGATTTTACGATTTTCCGATTTTCGTTTTTCCGCTTTTGTGGTTTTTCGATTTTTCTGTTTGTTTCAGTTTTTATGGTTCTGCAATTTGCAGCTTTTAGATTTCAGTTTTGTTACTTTCCGATTTTCCACTTTTCGATTTTTTGATTTTTTTTTTATCGTCGTTTTTTCGATTTTCATTTTTTCGATTTTTTGATTTTTCAATTTTTAGGCCTTGCAATTTTTTTCCTTTTCGCTTTTTCGAGTATTTGTTTCATCGAATTTTCGAGTTTTCGATTTTCGATTTTTCGGTTTTTCCATTTTCCGATTTTCGATTTTTCGATTTTCCATGTTTAGATATTTTTCGATTGTTCTGTTCGTCAGTTTTGTGACAAAATTTTTGAATTATCGTTTTTTTTTTCATTTTTCGATTTCCGATTTTTTAATTTTTTGATTTTTCGGTTTTTTAATTTGTCGATTCTCGATATTCCTGTTTTCGATGTTTTGATTTTTCAATTTCCAGTTTTCGATTTTCCACTTTTTGATTTTGCGATTTTTCGATTTTTCTGTTCGTCAGCTTTTAGGCTTTGCAATTTGTTTACTTTTCGATTTTTCGATTATTTTTTTCCAGTTTTTTGATTTTTGAATTGTCGACTTTTAGAGTTTTCAATATTATGAATTTTCGAATTTTCGGTTTTCCTATTTTTCGATTTTTGATTTTTCCATTTTTCGGTTTTTTGATTTTTCAATTCTCGGTTTTTCAATCTTGCAAATTTTCGATTTTTCAGATTTGTGAATTTCCAGTTTTTCGATCGACCTACGTATTAGATTCATTGAATTTTTGATTTTCGGTTTTTCCATTTTTTGATTTTTGATTTTCCAGTTTTGTATTTTCAGATTTTCTGTTTTTCGCATATCTGATTTATCAAATTTTCGATTTTTCGGCTTTTCGATTTTTCGATATTTGATTTTCGAATTTTCGATTGTTCAGTTTTCCATTTTTCAGCTTTTAGACTTCAATTTTTTTACTTTTCGATTTTCCAAATTTTCGAGTTTCAATTTTCAGATTTTTGATTTTTCGATTTTCTTTTTAAATCTTTAAATTTTTCGGTTTTGATTTTTCGAATTTTTGATTTTTAATTTTTCCATTCTTCGGTTTTTAGACTTCAATTTTCTTTCTTTTAAATTTTTCGATATTATATTTTCCGCTTTTCAGAATTTTCGATTTTCAGTTTTCAGACTTTTGATGATTAGAATTTTGGATTTTTCAGTTTTATGATTTTTCGATTTTTAGAAAATTTGAGTAGTTGAATTTTCGATTTTTCAATTCATCGATTTTTCTATGTTCAATTTTTCAATTTTTCCATTCTCAACTGTTAGACTTCAATTTTGTTACTTTCCGATTTTTTGGTTTTCGATTTTCCAATTTTCAGAATTTCCAAGTTTCTTTATTCAGATTTTCGATTTTCCACTTTTTCGATTTTAGATTTGTCGAATTTTTGTTTTTCCAATTTTTTGCTTTTTCGATTTTTCAGTTCGTTTCAGTTTTTAGGCTTTGCAATTTTTTTACTTTATATATTTTGATTATTTTAATTTCCGATTTTTTATTTTTGTTTTTGATTTTTTTAATTTTCAATATTACAGATTTTTGACTTTACGATTTTTTGGTTTTCCCGTTTTTTGAATTTTCGATTTTTCGATTTTTGAGGTTTGTATTTTTCGATTTTCTTTTTTTTTGCATTAGTGAATTTCAGTTTTTGCGATTTTTGATTTTGCGCATATTTGATTAATCGAATTTTCGAAAAAGTTACCATGCTTACAAAAACTTCAAAACATCTACAATATTTCAAAGTATTCAGTTTTGCTATTCTTGATTTCTTCAATAAAATAAATTGAATCAGTCATGAACTTTTTTGAGACAGCCTGTATAACCAAATCTAAAAAATATTAATATCATATTTTATACATTTAAGATAGGATTTATTCTGCAAAATTTTGTGGTGACGTCATAAATTTTTTAGAAGGGATAAGCAAATATATTTTAATTAAAAATGTATCATGTTTATCGTGATTTTAAAACATCTGCAAGATTTCAAAGTATTCGATTTTGCAAATTCAAAATTAACTTGCAAAATATTGTTTTATAATTTTGATTTTTTTCCAAAAATTTGGACGTTTCGGATAAAAACTCAACACGGAGTCATAAACTACATGTGTTACTGTATACAATTTAAAACCCATTTACTATGCATAAATTTGAAGTGACGTCATCACATTATTGGTGGGGATGATTAGACAAATTTAATAACCTAAAAAAAATATATATATAAATAACTACTGTCCGTCGCGTTATTGTCAATAAAATTTTATAGGGTAAAATGTGAATTTCGTTGTAGTTTGAGCCTACCTACAAATTCTGCCCTTGAAGGATTTGGACCGCCTTCTTCGGTGACGACCGGCAAAAACGATCCGCCCATAGGCTCAAAACATTTGCGTGCGATGTACCAACAAGCACACCAAAAACAACCCTACCTTTGTAGTATTTAACGCCATCTATGGTCACCGACAAGTGGTAGTCCTTTTTTTCGAAAACGTGCAGCGGTGATGGTAATCGCGGCAACACGTACCCTGGAGCCACCGCCAATAAGATGAACCGTCTCCGGGTTTGGGGTAACCCATAATGGGCGGCTTGTAGAACCCCGAAAGTGACCTGGTACCCAATTTCCAGCAAACACCTAACTGTCAACTTAAGTACCATTGAGCGCTTAAAAAACGCGAAGTGCCTCACGTTCTCAAGGACGAAGATTTGGGGTCTACAAAGTCACTCAAATACAAAAAAAGCAAGTGGGTTTGTACCGACCTGTAGTAGTCGCAGAAGCTCAACAACGTCACAATCAAAGAGTTCTTGAGGAGAGAGTACTGTCTAGCGCTGAATCTGTTCATGTTTGAGAACCCTTGACACGGCGGTCCTCCAACAAGAATTTCCACGTCCCCTTTCTTCGGCAGGTGCTTCTTTTCCGCTAGAATTTCCTTCAGGATCTTGTTACAATCTTCAGTGAAGACTTTGCAGTCGTGGATGTTGATTTTGAAGGCTTCTGCAGGTTTGTTCATGATTTCGATCTACAACACGTGATTGGTGGGTGGGTTTGACTTAGTTTTTACGAAGGAGGTGCGTACCGCCCATTTGGTTTCGGCTACGCCGGATTGGTGGAGACCCAACGACAGTCCGCCACACCCAGCAAACAAGTCCATGCATCTCAAAGGTCGCCCGATTTGTTCCCACTCGGGAGGGGGGTCTACAAAGGTCACACATTTCGTTTTACCTTTACCTTTCCCTTTCCCGAAGTATCCGATGCTCAGGGCGGGCTTAGGAACGTCGAAATAGTCAAAGGTCTTCGGGTTGTAGCCCTCATTGAAGTAGAAGCGCAGCGGGCCTTTGTTGGACCATTCTAGGGCTTCCGAGGGATCGCAGTACGTCACGTAGCACTTACCAGTGACGTTATTGAAACTTGTAGTGACAACTACAGTTGAAAGAATTATTACAAGAAGTGGAAGAAGATGAAGTGAACCTTCGTCAGTCCAGTACAACAAATTTAGATCTTTCTCGTGAGCTAGAAACACACTGTTCTTGGTATTCTCAGGTCGGTAGAAGATCCGTGCTTTGATTTTAATGTCGTTGGACTTCTTCGTTGAGTATAGATCTTCAATCAAAGCCACACAGAAGGGTTCAGTTATATCTTCAACTGTGTTAGTGTCCAGACCCTTTCGGTACCGCTCGGGGTACATCTCTTCATCTATTGCCACCATCTCCTACAAGAAAGTGCAACTATATGACTTTCAACTCACTAGATTTTACTTTCTCTTGACTGGAACTGGAGCGCGAGGTGTTAAATCTGTACACTGAGGGTTGCAAGAAGATCGAGGACCCTACTCCATAGATTTGGTCTCTCCATTGGACTCGGTCCCCTTCAAGAATTCTACTGTCGAATTGTCTTTGGCGACTTCTTCGTCTACAACTTCTTCGTTTCAACTAAGACTTCGTCATGGGTACTCACCTGCAGCAAGGACACTCTCCATCCAACTCTTCCACAACGAAGTCGCTAAATCTGGCGGTTTCGGTGTCGTATCTCTTGTTGATGAAGAATTTGTTGTCGTCGTTGGGCACGTCGAGGGTTTGCAGCCCCCCCAGGTGCGACCAGTCGTCCGGAATGCCTTTTAGTGTTACTTGGGCTTTGTCGACGATGCTACCCAGAGGACAGTCTTCGCAAACATCGACGACGAAGAGTTCTTGGGGGTTGGCGGTCTCCCCCAGCATGGTGTCGATACCTCGGTAGTAGATTTGGGCGTGAAAAGTCGGTTGGTTGTATTTGGAGAAAAGAGAAATGATTTTGGCGATGATCAAGGGTTTGTTGGGGGTGTCGGGGTTGAGGAGGACGAAGTCCTCTGGTGTGACGATGGTGGTACCTGTATTGACGAAAATAGCCACAAGTGTGGTTAATAGTTATCAAAGTTACCAACGAGGGCGCTCCTGTAGAATTTCTTCTCGTCTTCGACTAGCAACGGTTCTTCTAACCACTGTATCTTGTTTGTGACTTGTCTATAAGAAAATTTCTTCGTCTGAGTCTGACTTTCTTCCTCTTCACTGTCGTCGGTATCTTCAGGCTCCATGTTTGGGCACCGTCTCAATTTGCAAGCTTGCTTGGTCTTTCCGGACCCCCCGAACTTGACCATGTCTTTACAGTGTGCACAGGTACCGCAATCCGGGGTTTGACAAGAATCGCAAATCCCGCAACGTTTCTTCTTGAGGATTTTCCCGTCTTTTTCTTCGATTTGGTGCGGGAAAAAATTTTCGAAAATCGCTTTGACTAACTTTGTAGTGGTGGCTTTTCTTTCCACGGTGGTACGAAGATTCTGAAGCAAAAATATCAACACGTTTGGTTTTTCAAAGTAGAAGAAGTACCCTCTTTGAAACGCGGCTTTTGGACTTCTTTAAAACCACTCCAGACAGTTCAACTAGGGTCTTCATACACGGAATACGCATCAAGGGTTCTTCATCTGGTGCTGCATCTTCAAAATTGAACACTTGTTTACAAATGAACCCCGAGTTCTCCAGAAGAAACTCTTCGTCGAAATCCACGTTCCCGCACGTTTGTAAATGGAAAAGAAGATCTTCGTAGGTGGGGTTCTCCCACCCGGAGTCCATCAGAAACTCGAGAATCGTCTTCAGTAGTGGTACTTTTTTCAAAAATGGGGTTACCACCACCAAGTACTCTGGTGACGGTTCCATTAGAATGTATTCAGCGTAGGCGGTGATCACCCCCACGTAGGCTTTCTCTCCACCGTCGAAGCCCGAAATGTACCACGCGTTAATGGGACCCATGTCGTGCGTGGGTACCCCACCGTCCACGGACCCATCTTCCATATAAATGGGTTTAATGTAGCCCGACAAGCGCAAAACCACGTTGTCTTCCACTAGACCCGTGTCAAACGGGGTTAAGTGGCCATGGTCGTCGTAGACGCAGTACCCTGTAAGTTTATGGGTAGGTCTGGAGTCGCTCTCTGGAAGATCTTCTTCCTCCCCCGTGAAGATCAGCAACGTTTCGTTGGTCAAAGAAATGAATTCTTCGTTGGAGTTGTTGGGGTGGCCGTTGTAGAAGGTGAGGGAGTCGAGTTTTTGCTTGCAGGAGGGGCAGCGGAGGGGTTGTGGGGCGGGATTAGGGGCGGTGTCTTCTTCTTCGACCTGTCTAAGGAAATTTAATTTTATTTAAAATAAATTCAGTGTGTCAAGGTTTGAAAATGAGAGCTGACGAGTTTGGATCTGCGATGTTGTAACAGGATTGTAGATTGTTGAAGAGGTCGCAACTTAATTCAGCGACGGGGGGTACTTACGACCGTGATTAATAGGTGGCGCTGGCGGGTAAAGCTTGGATGACTAGATGGGACATGCTTGTGTCACCTCCTCGACGATCTGTCATCCTGATCAGAAGTCGAATGTTCAGGCGATTTTAACGTGAAAGGTCGATGAACGATGGCAGTTATTGAAGTCAAGTATATAAATGAAAACGCAATCAATACGGGTATGTATAAAATCTGGTTAAATTAATGTAGTTACTAAGTAAATTTTTTTCGGATGATACTAATTTGCTTAAAATTTACGCAATGTTTCGAGATGACGTCAGTGATTTTAGGGGAGGGATGTATCTGTAAAGCTTGGCAGCATGCGGTAATATAAATTCTAAAATTCTACCAAGGACATGCACAACGGTTTACTTCCTAGTCCTACCTGTATGCTCTCTTCATTGTGAAGGGTTTATAGTGTAATAAAACTGATTTAATTCACTGTTCTGAGCTCAGGTGACTTAATTGTTAGTCTTGGATTGGTTAAGTAACCTATGAGGATGCACCATCTCGTGTTACCAACACTGCTAACACAGATTCTTGATTGGAATGAGACGCAAAGTGAAGAACAAGAAGAAGCATATGGAGACTCGATGACATCATTCGATGTTTTTGTTCGCGGCGAGCTTTCGGGTCTAGTTTAAGTCAGTGGCGTACTACTGGATATTTTATAAATCAATTAATGGGTTTTAATTTAAATTGTTCGTATGGTACGAGATGCTCTCATTTTTTCTGATAAGTGGCAATTTTCTTGTGGAAAATTGGTGCTTGAACGAAAGGAGTAGGCTAATCGTGGAGTTGACGTCACGATTGTGGCGCCAAATTTAAAACTGTATCAGAAGTTCGCACCAAATTTTCGTTATTTTAGTTGCTCAATTTTTCGACTTCTCGATATTTCGATTTATCAATTTTTTGATATATCACTTTTGCGATTTTTCAATTTTTTGGTTCTTCAGGTTTTCGATTTTTCTGTTTCTCGTTTTTTCGATTTTTGGTTCTTTATTTTTAAATTTTTAGATTTTTCAGTTTTTCAATTCTCAATTTTTCATGTTTTTCTCATTTTTGAATTTTTTAACTTCTCAGTGTTCCGATATCTCGGTGTTTCAATTTTTAGTAAAAAAATGTGAATTTGTGAAATCGAAAACTCAAAAATGGAAATATTGAGAATCAAAAAGTTGAAACATCGAAAAATCGGGATATCGAAACATTGAGAAATTGAAAAATCCAAAAATTGAGGAAATGAAATGTCGCAAAATGTAGAAATTGAAAAGTAGAAAAATTGAGAAGTCGGAAAGTCGAAATATTGAGAAATCGAAAAATGGAATAATCGAAAAACCGAGAAATTGAGATATCGAAATAGTGAAAAATCGAGAAGCTGAAAAATTGAAAAATCGAAAAGTCAATCGAGAAATTAAAAAATCTAGAAGTCCAAAATGAAAAAATCGAAATTATGAAAAGTCGAAAATTCGAAAAACCGAGATGTCGAAACATTAAGAAACTGAAAAATCTATCAGTTGGAAAATTCCGAAAATTGAGAAACCGAAAAGTCGAAAAATTGTGAAAACGAAAAGTGAAAAACCGAGAAAACCGAGATAATTTGTCAGTTTTTCGATTATTCCATTTTTTGATTTCCCAATTTTTCGAATTTTCGATTTCACAATTTTTCGACGTTTCGATTTTGTCGATTTCTGGATTTTTCATTTTCTCAATATTTCTATATCTCGGTTTTTCGATTTTCAGCTTTTCGATTTCTCAATTTTCGGAATTTTTCAATTGATAGGTTTTTAAGTTTCTTAATTCTTTCGATATCTCGGTTTTTCGAATTTTAGACTTTTTCATTATTTCGATTTTTCAATTTTTCGGTTTTTCGATTATTCCATTTTTCGACTTTTCGATTTTTTGTTTTTTTGATTTTTCGACACTTCATTTTCACCTTTTTTGAATTTTTCAATTTTCGGATTTTTCGATTTCTCAATGTTTCCATATCCCGGTTTTTCGATTTTCAGCTTTTCGATTCTCAATATTTCGGTTTTTGACTTTTCGCTTTCACAATTTTTCGACTTTTCGATTTCTCAATTTTCGGAATTTTTTAAATTTTAGATATTTCAGTTTTTTAATTTCCGATATCTCGGTTTTTCGAATTTTCGACTTTTCCATTTTCAATCTTTCGATTTCTGCATTTTTCGACTTCTCGATTTTTCAAAATTTCAATTTTTCAATTTTGCGATTTTTCATCTTTTCGACTTTTCGATTTTTCAAATTTTTCATCAGTTCTTAATGTTTGAATTTCTCGGATTTTCGATTTTTCGATTTTTGGACTTTTCGATTTTCCTATTTCAGAATTTTTTAACTTTTTGGTTCCTCAATTTCACAACTTCATTTTTTGGCATTTCGATTTTTCAGTTTCTCGGTTTTTGAATTGATTTCTCAATTTTTCGACTTTTCGATTTCCCAGTTTTCCGATTTCTACATTTTTCGACATTTCATTTTCTCGATTTTTGAATTTTCGGTTTCTTAATGTTTTTAATATCTCGGTTTTTCGAATTTTCGACTTTTCGATTTCCAATTTCCCGATTTTTCCATGCTTGGACTTTCGATTCTTCAATTTCTCGGTGTTTGGATTTGTTAATTTTTTGAATTCTCAATTTTTTTTACATCCTGATGTCTTATGCTTTGATTTCTCGATTTTTCGATTTTTCAATTTTTCGACTTTTCGATTCTGTATTTTTTCGATTTTCTGACCTCAATTTTTCAATTTTTCGACTTCTTGATTTCTAGATTTTTCGACTTTTCGATTTCTCAGTTTTTCTAATTCACAATTTTTCGGAATTTTATTTCTTATTTTTCGACTTCTCAATTTTTCAACTTCGATGTCTCGTTTTTCGAACTTTTCGATTTTTCAGTTTTTCGACTTTTTGATTTCTAGATTTTTTTACTTTCGATTTCTCAGTTTTTCGAATTTTCAATTTTTCGAAATTTTGATTCCTTATTTTTCGACTTCTCAATTTTTCAACTTCGATTTCCCGATTCTTCTATTTTTCACTTTCGATTTTTCAATTTCTCGATTTGTGGATTTTTTAATTTTTCGATTTCCCAATTTTTCGACTTCTTGATTTCTAAATTTTTCGACTTTTCAATTTCTCAGTTTTTCTATTTCCCAAATTTTCGAAATTTTGATTTCTTATTTTTCGACTTCTCAATTTTTCATCTCCGATTTCCCGATTCTTCGATTTTTCAAAATTTTGAATTTTCATTTTTCGATTCTTCAATTTTTGGATTTTTCGACTTTTCGATTTGTTTTTCTAATTCCCAGTTTTTCGAAATTTTGATTTTATTTTTCGACTTCTCAAATTTTCAACTTCGATTTCTTGTTTTTCCTACTTTTCGATTTTTCAGTTTTTCGACTTTGTGATTTCTAGATTTTTTACTTTTCGATTTCTCAGTTTTTCGAATTCTCAATTTTTCGAAATTTTGATTCCCTATTTTTCGACTTCTCGATTTTTCAACTTTGATTTCTCAATTGTTCGATTTTTCAAAATTTCGAGTTTTAATTTTTCAATTCTTCACTTTTTCGATTTTTCGACTTTCTTTTTTTTAATTACTCTATTTGCGGATTTTTTAATTTTTCGATTTCTCAATTTTTCGACTTCTTGATTTGTAGATTTTTCGACTTTACGATTTTTCAGTTTTTCGACTTTTTGATTTCTAGATTTTTTGACTTTTCGATTTCTCAGTTTTTCGAATTCTCAATATTTCGAAATTTTGATTCCTTCTTTTCGACTTCTCAATTTTTCAACTTCGATTTTCCGATTCTTCGATTTTTCGAAATTTCGAATTTTAATTTTTCGATTTTTCGACTTTCGATTTTTCAATTTCTCGATTTGTGGATTTTTTAATTTTTCGATTTCCCAATTTTTCGACTTCTTGATTTCAAAATTTTTCGACTTTTCAATTTCTCAGTTTTTCTATTTCCCAAATTTTCGAAATTTTGATTTCTTATTTTTCGACCTCTCAATTTTTCATCTCCGATTTCCCGATTCTTCGATTTTTCAAAATTTTGAATTTTCATTTTTCGATTCTTCAATTTTTGGATTTTTCGACTTTTCGATTTGTTTTTCTAATTCCCAGTTTTTCGAAATTTTGATTTTATTTTTCGACTTCTCAAATTTTCAACTTCGATTTCTTGTTTTTCCTACTTTTCGATTTTTCAGTTTTTCGACTTTGTGATTTCTAGATTTTTTTACTTTTCGATTTCTCAGTTTTTCGAATTCTCAATTTTTCGAAATTTTGATTCCTTATTTTTCGACTTCTCAATTCTTCAAGTTCGATTTCCCGATTCCTCGATTTTTTAAAATTTCGAATTTTAATTTTTCGATTCTTCACTTTTTCAATTTTTCTACTTTCGATTTTTCAATTTCTCGTTTTGTGGATTTCTTAATTTTTCTATTTCCCAATTTTTCGACTTCTTGATTTCTAGTTTTTTCGACTTTTCGATTTCTCAGTTTTTCTAATTCCCAAATTTTCGAAATTTTGATTTCTTATTTTTCGACTTCGGTTTCTCGTTTTTCCTACTTTTCGATTTTTCAGTTTTTCGACTTTTTGATTTCTAGATTTTTTACTTTTCGATTTCTGTTTTTCGAATTCTCAATTTTTCGAAATTTTGATTCCCTATTTTTCGACTTCTCGATTTTTCAACTTTGATTTCTCAATTGTTCGATTTTTCAAAATTTCGAGTTTTAATTTTTCAATTCTTCACTTTTTCGATTTTTCGACTTTCTTTTTTTTAATTTCTCTATTTGCGGATTTTTTAATTTTTCGATTTCTCAATTTTTCGACTTCTTGATTTGTAGATTTTTCGACTTTACGATTTTTCAGTTTTTCGACTTTTTGATTTCTAGATTTTTTGACTTTTCGATTTCTCAGTTTTTCGCATTCTCAATATTTCGAAATTTTGATTCCTTATTTTTCGACTTCTCCATTTTTCAACTTCGATTTTCCGATTCTTCGATTTTTCGAAATTTCGAAGTTTAATTTTTCGATTCTTCACTTTTTCGATTTTTCGACTTTCGATTTTTCAATTTCTCGATTTGTGGATTTTTTAATTTTTCGATTTCCCAATTTTTCGACTTCTTGATTTCTAAATTTTTCGACTTTTCAATTTCTCAGTTTTTCTATTTCCCAAATTTTCGAAATTTTGATTTCTTATTTTTCGACTTCTCAATTTTTCATCTCCGATTTCCCGATTCTTCGATTTTTCAAAATTTTGAATTTTCATTTTTCGATTCTTCAATTTTTGGATTTTTCGACTTTTCGATTTGTTTTTCTAATTCCCAGTTTTTCGAAATTTTGATTTTATTTTTCGACTTCTCAAATTTTCAACTTCGATTTCTTGTTTTTCCTACTTTTCGATTTTTCAGTTTTTCGACTTTGTGATTTCTAGATTTTTTACTTTTCGATTTCTCAGTTTTTCGAATTCTCAATTTTTCGAAATTTTGATTCCCTATTTTTCGACTTCTCGATTTTTCAACTTTGATTTCTCAATTGTTCGATTTTTCAAAATTTCGAGTTTTAATTTTTCAATTCTTCACTTTTTCGATTTTTCGACTTTCTTTTTTTTAATTACTCTATTTGCGGATTTTTTAATTTTTCGATTTCTCAATTTTTCGACTTCTTGATTTGTAGATTTTTCGACTTTACGATTTTTCAGTTTTTCGACTTTTTGATTTCTAGATTTTTTGACTTTTCAATTTCTCAGTTTTTCTATTTCCCAAATTTTCGAAATTTTGATTTCTTATTTTTCGACTTCTCAATTTTTCATCTCCGATTTCCCGATTCTTCGATTTTTCAAAATTTTGAATTTTCATTTTTCGATTCTTCAATTTTTGGATTTTTCTACTTTCGATTTTTCAATTTCTCGATTTGTGGATTTTTTAATTTTTCCATTTCCCAATTTTTCGACTTCTTGATTTCTAGATTTTTCGACTTTTCGATTTCTCAGTTTTTTAATTCCCAATTTTTCGAAATTTTAATTTCTTATTTTTCGAGTTCTCAATTTTTCAACTTCGATTTCTCGTGTTTCCTACTTTTCGATTTTTCAGTTTTTCGACTTTTTGATTTCTAGATTTTTTTACTTTTCGATTTCTCAGTTTATCGAATTTTCAATTTTTCGAAATTTTGATTCCTTATTTTTCGACTTCTCAATTTAATAATTTATTTTATTTTCTACAGGTAGTATAACCCAATTACAGAAAATATAAAATAACATCAATTTTTCAACTTCGATTTCCTTATTCGTCGATTTTCCAAAATTTCGAATTTAAATTTTTCGATTCTTCACTTTATCGATTTTTCGACTTTCGATTTTTCAATTTCTCCATTTGTGGGTTTTTTAATTTTTCGATTTCTCAATTTTTCGACATCCTGATTTCTTATTTTTCGACTTCTCAAATTTTCAACTTCGATTTTTCTATTTTTTAAAATTTCGATATTTCAATTTATCGAATCTTCATTTTTCCGATTTTTCGATTTCTCAATTTTTCGACTTCTCGCCTTCTAGATTTTTCTATAGGAAACTTGAAACATATTTAAAATGGTAAATCTTTGTAGGAAAATACGGATTTTGCAATTACGCTCCGCCCCACCGTCTGACAACGAATGAAAAATTCGTCACAATTGAGATTGGGGCGGGTGGGGCTTAATTTTTGTTGTGTTTTCCTTAATATATATAGTTTTCTTTCAACAACACTACACTAAAAAACATTTCTTGTGGAGAAATAAGGATTTTGCGATTAAGCTCCGCCCCCCAAGGTTACGACGAATAAAAAAATCGTTACAATTGATATGGATATCTATATAATTGCTTTGTTTTGCTTTGTTCACAAGATACTTAATACTTACATATTTAATAACTTTAATAATATTTTTTGCAGAGAACTCTGGATTTTACAATTAAGCTCCGCCCCTCGGTCTCACGGCGAATGAAACATTCATTACAATGGAGATTAGGGCGGGTGGGTGGAGCATATTTTTTACTTTTTTTTTCTTAACACATAGTTTTCTTTCAGTAATACGATACTTCAAAACAAATGTCACATGGTTATTTCTTGTGGAGAAAGAAGAATCCTCACAATTGAGACAGAGTGGGTGGGCGGGGCTTATATTTCGCGGTTTTGTTTTTAAATATACGTAGTTTTCTTTTCAAAACAAGAAACTTAAACCACATTTGAATTTTTGTAGGGAAGTATGGATTTTACAATTAAGCTCCGCCCCTTGGTCTGACGACGAATGAAAAGTTCGTTACAATGGAGACTGGGGTGGGTGGGTGGGGCTTAATCGTCTGTCAAAATATTTCTTCATCTATCCACTTTCCAAAATAAAATGTACAAGTTATTGTCATTTTTGACACATTTCAAGTCATATTTAGGGACAAAAGAGTGTGGTGTATTAAAAAAAACGAACTGTGAATGTGAACTCCCAGCCCCTCGAACACACTAACGCAATTACCTCTACCTTTGTACTATTTAACCCAATTACTTTCCGCTTTTCCTCCAATGTTGTGATCCAAGCCGGAAAAATGTTGCCCGGACTACGACTCGCTGAACGCAACACACTCTTCAACCGTGTCGTCGGCTCCTCTACCTCCATTATTCCATTATTCCACCTACCTTCGTCCAGCCAACACTCTTCCACCGCTCAACTTTCATTGACCACCTGTTCGTCACAAGCCAACCCAGCGAACCCAACGTTCAATTGTGTAGCGGAGGTGTGGTTTTGAATGATTCACCAAGACCCATCAGACTTTATAGTTCGTTTTTGTGAGTAAAAAGGGCAGCATGAAGTTTTGCGTGTTTTCGGCAACTTTGGTCGTGCTTCTTCGCACTTGTGAGTATTTTTCACATTTTTCTTAAGGATTTTGGAATTTAGTTGTGATGTGTCAACAATGTCAACAAGAATTGAAATTAAGTGAAGTGGGAGGTGGATTCGGGGGGCGCGGTAAAAATAACCAGCGTGCTTTCGAAAGAATGTTGTTATTGTTGCTTTTTTATCAATAGTAAAAGTTGCTCAATGAAGTTAATTATTAATTAAGTAGTGCGCTATTTAGAAGCACATTTTTGCGATGACGTCATCAACTTTCTACAGAGGACGAATAGTCATTAAATTTTGCGAAAAAATCCAAGTTTGAGCGCTTATTGTTCGAAATCCGTCTTTTGTCTTCGACGACCCTCAAACTCTTGCCAACTCGATCGGCCCTTAATCGATTTTATTTGCATTTTAATGCAGTCTTGAAGTTTAATTGAACCCCTCGACGAACAATTACATAACTATCCGGGGGCGGAACGTCCGTTATTTTCCGCCTGGTTACATTATTATTCACCCAAAAAAGTAAATAACCTGGCTTAACACGACCATTCCATTACCCATCTGAAAAAACGCGTCCCAACTCCAATATATCATCAATTTTTGTTGGAGTTTTCATTCTGTGTCAACTCTGCCAACTTGCAAATGTGATGGGAGTATCACAGAGAGGCAGACAAACAGGGTTCGCTGATAAATTATTCATTAGCGTCCAAATGAGTGCAATTGTAACTGGTCCACTTTAAAATAAATGTGCACTGGAATATTCAAATCCGCCAGGGGTATCGATTTAGTTACACGGGGTTTATGAAATAATAATTTACAGTCTATGAAGATGAGTGATATTTATATCTTTTCGGTTTGGTGGATGCGAACTATAGGTAGTATTTTTGCTGAGTGCGACCGGAATCAGCGGACCCTGAAATCTCTGAAATCAATGCACAATTCGTATCTTTCCGGCTGGGTGGTGGCGGGTTGGAAATGGGAGTGTTTGGTTTAAAGCATTAGAGCTTATGGGGTTATTTCGAATTTTTATTAAACGGTCTGGAAGTTAAATTGTCAAAAAAAAAAACTCACTGATGATTCATTCATAAACGTAAGAATACGAGCGCAGCGAGCACATTTAGGTATTATTTTGAATTATGCGTCGATGTTCCTGCGAAGCTAAATTATTAATGAGAGAAATTTTTATTGTCTGAAGAAACTTTCAAAAACTATACAAAATATACAAAATTCCGATTTTGTTCATTCATTTGAAAGGATATCGGGGACCTTTTGTGTTTTATTTTTAAAGTAGTCTGAAAGAATTTAGCGGACCGCGTTTGTTTTGTTTTTGAACTAGTTTGAAAGAATCTCGGGGACCCCTTTCGTTTTGCTTTTGAAGTGTGTAGTTTGAAAGAATCTATGATTTTGCAGTAATTTGAAAGTATCCCAGGAATCCCTTTTGTTTTGTTTTTGAAGTACTTAGAAAAAACCCCGGGGACCCCTTTTGTTTTGGTTTTGAAGTAATTTGAAAGAATCTCAGGAACCCTTTTTGTTTTTGAAGTAGTTTAAAAGAATCTTGGAGACCGTTTGGGCCTGGTTTTTCAAGTAGCTTGTTTGAAATTATCTCGGGGACGCCTTTAGTTTTGTTTTTGAACCAGTTTGAAAGAAGCTCTGAGACTCCTTTTTTTCCTTTTTGAAGTAAATAGTTTACCTGGTTTTTGAAGTAGTTTAAAAGAATCTCGGGGACCTCTTGCGTCTGGTTTTTGAAGTACATAGTTTGAAATAATCTCAGGGACTCCGTTAGTTTCTTTTTGAAGTAAATAGTTTGAAAAGATCTTGGAAATCCCTCCTATCTGGTTTTTGAAGCAGTTTAAAAGAATCTCAGGCACCTCTTGCGTCTGGTTTTTGAAGTGTATAGTTTGAAATAATCTCGGGGACCCCTCTAGTTTTGTTCTTGAAGTAGTTTGAAATAATCTTTGGGACTCCTTTAGTTTTCTTTTTGAAGTAAATAGTATGAAAAGATCTTGGAAATTTCTTCTATCTGGTTTTTGAAGCAGTTTAAAAGGATCTCAGGGACCATTGGCGTGTGGTTTTTGAAGTAGTTTGAAAGAATCTCGGGAACCTCTTACATCTGGTTTTTGAAGTACATACATATTTTGAAATAATTTCGGGTGCCGCTTTATTTTTATTTTTGAAGTAAATAGTTTAAAAGAATCTTGGTTATCGTTTCTATCTGGTTTTTGAAATAGTTTAAAAGAATCTCGGGGACCTCTTGCGTCTGATTTTTCAAGTACATAGTTTGAAATAATCTCAGGGATTCCGTTAGTTTCTTTTTGAAGTAAATAGTTTGAAAGGATCTTGAAAACCCCTTTTACCTGGTTTTTGAAGCAGTTTAAAAGAATCTCAGGGACCTCTTGTGTCTGGTTTTTGAAGTACATAGTTGGAAATAATCTCGGGGACCCCTCTAGTTTTGTTTTTGAAGTAGTTTGAAATGATCTTTGGGACTCCTTTAGTTTTCTTTTTGAAGTAAATTGTTTGAAAAGATCTTGGAAATCCCTTCTATCTGTGGTTTTTGAAGCAGTTTAAAAGGATTTCAGGGACCATTTGCGTGCGGTTTTTGAAGTAGTTTGAAAAAATCTCTGGGACTCCTTTAGTTTTCTTTTTGAAGTAAATAGTTTGAAAGAATCTTGGGAATCCCTTCTACCTGGTTTTTGAAGCAGTTTAAAAGAATCTCAGGGACCTGTTGCGTCTGGTTTTTGAAGTACATGTTTTGAAAGGATCTTAGGGACCCCCTTTAGTTTTGTGTTTGAAGTAGTTTGAAAGAATCTAGGGGACCACTTTTGCTTTGGTTTTCAGGTAGTTTGAAAGAATCTCAGGAACCCCTTTTGTTTTAGTTTTGAAGTAATTTGAAAGAATCTCGGGAACCTCTTACATCTGGTTTTTGAAATACATACATATTTTGAAATAATTTCGGGTGCCCCTTTATTTTTATTTTTGAAGTAAATAGTTTAAAAGAATCTTGGGAATCGTTTCTACCCGGTTTTTGAAGTAGTTTAAAAGAATCTCAGGGACCCCTTGCGTCTGGGTTTTGAAGTAGTGTTGAAAGAATCTCTGGGACTCCTTTAGTTTTCTTTTTGAAGTAAATAGTTTGAAAAGATCTTGGAAATACCTTCTATCTGGTTTTTGAAGCAGTTTAAAAGAATCTCAGGGACCACTTGCGTGTGGTTTTTGAAGTAGTGTCGAAAGAATCTCTGGGATTCCTTTTTTTTCCTTTTTGAAGTAAGTAGTTTGAAAGAGTCTTGGGAATCCCTTTTACCTGGTTTTTGAAGCAGTTGAAAAGAATTTCAGGGGCCTCTTGCGTCTGGTTTTTGAAATACATAGTTTGAAATAATCTCGGGAACCCCTCTAGTTTTGTTTTTGAAGTAAATAGTTTGAAAAGATCTTGGAAATACCTTGTATCTGGTTTTGAAGCAGTTTAAAAGGATCTCAGGAACCACATGCGTGTGGTTTTTGAAGTAGTTTGAAAGAATCTCTGGGACTCCTTTAGTTTTCTTTTTGAAGTAAATAGTTTGAAAGAATCTTGGGAATCCCTTCTACCTGGTTTTTGAAGCAATTTAAAAGAATCTCAGGGACCTCTTGCGTCTGGTTTTCGAAGTACATGGTTTGAAATGATCTTGGGGACCCCCTTTAATTTTGTTTTTGAAGTAGTTTGAAAGAATCTCGGGGACCACTTTTGTTTTGGTTTTCAGGTAGTTTTAAAGAATTTCAGGAACCCCTTTTGTTTTAGTTTTGACGTAATTTGAAAGAATCTGGAGAACCTCTTACATCTGGTTTTTGAAGTACATACATAGTTTAAAATAATCTCGGAGGCCCCTTTATTTTTATTTTTGAAGTAAATAGTTTAAAAGAATCTTGGCAATCGTTTCTACCTGGTTTTTGAAGTAATTTAAAAGAATCTCGGAGCCCCTTGCGTCTGGTTTTTGAAGTATATAGTTTAAAAAAATCTCGGGGACCCCTCTAGTTTTGTTTATGAAATAGTTTGAAATAATCTCTGGGACTCCTTTAGTTTTCTTTTTGAAGTAAATAATTTGAAAAAATCTTGGAAATAACTTCTATCTGGTTTTTGAAGCAGTGTAAAAGAATCTCAGGGAGCTCTTGCGTCTGGTTTAAAGTACCTTGTTTGAAATTATCTCGGGGCCCCATTTAGATTTCTTTTTGAAGTAAATACTTTGAAAGGATCTTGGAAATCCCTTCTACCTGGTTTTTGAAGCAGTTTAAAAGAATCTCAGGGACCTCTTGCGTCTGGTTTTTGAAGTACATAGTTTGAAATGATCTCGGGGACCCCTTTAGTTTTGTTTTTGAGGTAGTTGGAAAGAATCTCGGGGACTACTTTTGTTTTGGTTTTAAAGTAGTTTGAAAGAATCTCAAAAACCCTTTTTGTTTTGTTTTTGAAGTGGTTTGAAAGAGTTTCGGGGACCTTTTGCGTCTGGGTTTTGAAGTACATTGCTAGAAATCATGTCGGGGACCTCTTTAGGGATGTTTTTAAAGTAAATAGTTTGAACAAATCTTGGGATTGGTTTCTACCTGGTTTTTGAAGTGGTTTGAATGGATTTCGAGGGCTCCTTTTGTTTGGTTTTTGAAGTAGTTTGAAATAGTCTTGGAGACCCCTTTAGTTTTCTTTTTGAAGTAGTTCTAAATAATCTCGGGGACCCACTTTGGTTTTGGTTTTGAAGTAGTTTGAAAGAATCTTGGGAATTGCTTTTACGTAGTTTTTGAAGTAGTTTGAAAGAATCTCGGGGACCCCTTCTGCCTACTTTTTGAAGTAAATAGTTTGAAAGAATTTTGGGAATCGCTTATACTTAGTTTTTGAAGTACATAATTTGAAAAAATCTCAGATACCCCTTTTGTTTTGTTTTTAAAATAGTTTGAAAAAATCTCGGGGATCTCTTGCGTCTGGTTTTTGAAGAATCTCGAAAATCCCTTTTTTGTTTTTAAAGTAGTTTGAAAGAATCTCGGGGACCCCTTGCGTCTGGTTTTTGAAGTACATAGTTTGAAATAATCTCGGAGACCCCTTTTGCTTTGTTTTTAAAATAGTTTGAAACTCTCAAGGGTTCCTTTTGTTTTGTTTCTGAAGTAGTTTGAAAGAATCTCGGGGACTCCAAAGGTGCCTAGTTTTTGAAGTAATTAGTTTGAAATAATCTTGGGAATTGCTTCTATTTGGTTTTTGAAGTACATACTTTGAAATAATCTCGGGGACACCTTGTACCCATTTTTTTTAAGTAACTTGTTTGAAAGAATCTTGGGAATCGTTTTGGAAGTAGTTTGAAAGAATCTCAGGGACCTCTTGTGCCTAGTTTTTGAAGTAATTAGTTTGAAATAATCTTGAGAATCGCTTCTATTTGGTTTTTGAAGTGGTTTGAAAGAATCTCGGGGACCACTTTTGTTTTGTTTTTAAAGTAGTTTGAAAGAATTTCGGGAACCCCGTTTGTTTTATTTTTGAAGTAAATAGTTTGCAATTATCTCGGGAACCCCTTTTGTTTTGTTTTTGAAGTAATTTGAAAAAATCTCGGGAACACCTTTTGTTTTGTTTTTGAAGTGGTTTGAAAGAGTCTCGGGGACCTCTTGCGTCTGGGTTTTGAAGTACATTGCTGGAAATCATCTCGGAGACCCCCTTAGGTTTGTTTTTGAAGTAAATAGTTTGAACAAATCTTGGGATTCGCTTGTATCTGGTTTTTGAAGTGATTTGAAATAATCTCGGGGATACCTTGTGCCTAGTTTTTTTAAGTAAATTGTTTGAAAGAATCTTGGAAATCGCTTCTACGTAGTTTTAGAAGTAGTTTGAAAGAATCTCGGGGGCTTCTTGCGTCTGGTTTTGAAGTACATAGCTTGAAATAATCTCGGGGACCCCTTCTGCCTAGTTTTTGAAGTAAATAGCTTGAAAGAATCTCAGAGACCCCTTTTGTTTTGTTTTTAAAATAGTTTGAAAGTCTCAAGGGTTTCTTTTGTTTTGTTTCTGAAGTAGTTTGAAAGGATCTCGGGGACCTCTTGTGCCTAGTTTTTGAAGTAATTAGTTTGAAATAATCTTGAGAATCGCTTCTATTTGGTTTTTGAAGTACATACTTTGAAATAATCTCGGGAACACCTTGTGCCCAGTTTTTTTAAGGAACTTGTTTGAAAGAATCTTGGGAATCTCTTTGGAAGTAGTTTGAAAGAATCTCAGGGACCTCTTGTGCCTAGTTTTTGAAGTAATTAGTTTGATATAATCTTGAGAATCGCTTCTATTTGGTTTTTGAAGTGCTTTGAAAGAATCTCGGGAACCCTTTTTGGTTTATTTTTAAAGTAGTTTGAAAGAATCTCGGGAACCCCGTTTGTTTTATTTTTGAAATAAATAGTTTGAAATTATCTTGGTAATCGCTTCTACTTGGTTTTTTAAGTAGTTTGAAAGAATCTCGGGGGCCCCTTGTGTTTTGTTTTTGAAGTGGTTTGAAAGAGTTTCGGGGACCTCTTGCGTCTGGGTTTTGAAGTACATTGCTAGAAATCATCTCGGAAACCCCCTTAGGAATGTTTTTGAAGTAAATAGTTTGAACAAATCTTGGGATTCCGTTGTACCTGATTTTTGAAGTGATTTGAAAGAATCTCGAGGTCTCCTTTTGTTTGGTTTTTGAAGTAGTTTGAAAGAGTCTCAGGAACCCCATTTTTGGTTTTTGAAGTAGTTTGAAATAATCTCGGAGACACCTAGTGCCTAGTTTTTTTAAGTAAATTGTTTGAAAGAATCTTGGGAATCGCTTCTACGTAGTTTTTGAAGTAGTTTGAAAGAATCTCGGGGGCCTCTTGCGTCTGGTTTAGAAGTACATAGCTTGAAATAATCTCGGGGACCCCTTCTGCCTAGTTTTTGAAGTAAATAGTTTGAAAGAATTTTGGGAATCGCTTATACTTGATTTTTGAAGTAGTTTAAAAGAATCGCAGGGTCCCCTTTTTTCTTCTTGAAGTAATTAGCTTGAAAGAATGTTGGGAATCCCTTCTACTTGGTTTTTGAAGTAATTTGAAAGAAACTTGGAGACCTCTTTTGTTTTGTTTTTAAAATAGTTTGAAAAAATCTCGAGGATCTCTTGCGTCTGGTTTTTGAAGAATCTCGAGAATCCCTTTTTTTTGTTTTTAAAGTAGTTTGAAAGACTCTCGGGGACCCCAAGGGTGCCTTTTTGAAGTAATTAGTTTGAAATAATCTTGAGAATTGCTTCTGTTTGATTGTTGAAGACCATACTTTGAAATAATCTCGGGGACCCCTTTCGTTTTTTTTTTTTTGAAGTAGTTTGAAATAATCTCGGGGACCTTGTGCCCAGTTTTTTTAAGTAACTTGTTTGAAAGAATCTTGGGAATCGCTTCTACGTAGTTTTTGAAGTAGTTTGAAAGAATCTCGGGGGCCTCTTGCGTCTGGTTTAGAAGTACATAGCTTGAAATAATCTCGGGGACCCCTTCTGCCTAGTTTTTGAAGTAAATAGTTTGAAAGAATTTTGGGAATCGCTTATACTTGATTTTTGAAGTAGTTTAAAAGAATCGCAGGGTCCCCTTTTTTCTTCTTGAAGTAATTAGCTTGAAAGAATGTTGGGAATCCCTTCTACTTGGTTTTTGAAGTAATTTGAAAGAAACTTGGAGACCTCTTTTGTTTTGTTTTTAAAATAGTTTGAAAAAATCTCGAGGATCTCTTGCGTCTGGTTTTTGAAGAATCTCGAGAATCCCTTTTTTTTGTTTTTAAAGTAGTTTGAAAGACTCTCGGGGACCCCAAGGGTGCCTTTTTGAAGTAATTAGTTTGAAATAATCTTGAGAATTGCTTCTGTTTGATTGTTGAAGACCATACTTTGAAATAATCTCGGGGACCCCTTTCGTTTTTTTTTTTGAAGTAGTTTGAAATAATCTCGGGGACCTTGTGCCCAGTTTTTTTAAGTAACTTGTTTGAAAGAATCTTGGGAATCGCTTCTACTTGGTTTTTTAAGTAGTTTGAAAGAATCTCGGGGACACGATTTGTTCTGTTTTTGAAGTGGTTTGAAAGAGTTTCGGGGACCTCTGCGTCTGGGTTTTGAAGTACATTGCTAGAAATCATCTCGGAAACCCCCTTAGGTTTGTTTTTGAAGTAAATAGTTTGAACAAATCTTGGGATTCGCTTGTACCTGGTTTTTGAAGTAGTTTGAAAGAGTCTCAGGAACCCCTTTTTTGGTTTTTGAAGTAGTTTGAAATAATCTCGGAGACACCTAGTGCCTAGTTTTTTTAAGTAAATTGTTTGAAAGAATCTTGGGAATCGCTTCTACGTAGTTTTTACAGTAGTTTGAAAGAATCTCGGGGGCCTCTTGCGTCTGGTTTAGAAGTACATAGCTTGAAATAATCTCGGGGACCCCTTCTGCCTAGTTTTTGAAGTAAATAGTTTGAAAGAATTTTGGGAATCGCTTATACTTGATTTTTGAAGTAGTTTAAAAGAATCGCAGGGTCCCCTTTTTTCTTCTTGAAGTAATTAGCTTGAAAGAATGTTGGGAATCCCTTCTACTTGGTTTTTGAAGTAATTTGAAAGAAACTTGGAGACTCCTTTTGTTTTGTTTTTAAAATACTTTGAAAAAATCTCAGGGATCTCTTGCGTCTGGTTTTTGAAGTACATAGTTTGAAATAATCTTAGGGATCCCTTTAATTTTGTTTTTGAAGCGGTTTGAAAGAATCTAGAGGACCCCTTTTGTTTTGTTTTTAAAGTATATAGTTTGAAAGAATCTCGGGAACATCTTTTGTTTTGTTTTTGAAGTGGTTTGAAAGAGTCTCGTGGGACCTCTTGCGTCTGGGTTTTGAAGTACATTGCTAGAAATCATCTCGGAGACTTCCTTAGGTGTGTTTTTGAAGTAAATAGTTTAAACAAATCTTGGGATTCGCTTGTATCTGGTTTTTGAACTGGTTTGAAAGAATCTTGAGGGCTCCTTTTGTTTGGTTTTTGAAGTAGTTTGAAAGAGTCTCAGGAACCCCTTTTTTGGTTTTTGAAGTAGTTTGAAATAACCTCGGGGATACCTTCTGCCTAGTTTTTGAAGTAAATAGTTTGAAAAAATTTTGGGAATCGCATATACTTGGTTTTTGTAGTAGTTTGAAAGAATCTTGAGAATCCCTTCTACTTGGTTTTTAAAATAGTTTGAAAAAATTTCGGGGATCTCTTGCGTCTGTTTTTTGAAGTACATAGTTTGAAATAATCTCGGGGACCCCTTTAGTTTTGTTTCTGAAGTAGTTTGAAAGAATCTCGAGGACCCCTTTTGTTTTGTTTTTAAAGTAGTTTGCAAGAATCTCGAGGATCCCTTTTGTTTTGGTTTTGAAGCAGTTTGAAAAAATCTCGGGAACCCCTTTTGCCTAATTTTTGAAGTAAATAGTTTGAAAGAATCTTGGGAATCGTTTATACTTGGTTTTTGAAGTAGTTTGAAAGAATCTCGGGGACCTCTTGCGTCTGGTTTTTGAAGTACATAGCTTGAAATAATCTCAGGGACCCCTTCTGCCTAGTTTTTGAAGTAAATAGTTTGAAGAATTTTTGGGAATAGCTTATACTTGGTTTTTGAAGTAGTTTCAAAGAATCTCAGGGACGCCTTTTGTTTTGTGTTTGAAGTAGTTTGAAAGAATCTCGGGGACCCCCTGTCCCTAGTTTTTGAAGTAATTAGTTTGAAATAATCTTGGGAATTGCTTCTATTTGGTTTTTGAAGTACATACTTTGAAATAATCTCGGGACCCCTTTCGTTTTTTTTTTGAAGTAATTTGAAATAATCTCGGGGACACCTTGTGTCCAGTTTTTTTAAGTAAATTGTTTGAAAGAATCTTGGGAATCGCTTATACTTAGTTTTTGAAGTAGTTTGAAAGAATCTCAGGGACCCCTTTTGTTTTCTTTTTGAAGTAAATAGCTTGAGAGAATCTTGGGAATCCCTTCTACTTGGTTTTTGAAGTAATTTGAAAGAATCTCGGAGACCTCTTTTGTGTGTTTTTTTTAAATAATTTTAAAAAATCTCGGGGATTTCTTGCGTCTGGTTTTTGAAGTACATAGCTTGAAATAATTTCGGGGACCCCTTCTGCCTAGTTTCTGAAGTAAATAGTGTGAGGAATTTTTGGGAATCGCTTATATTTGGTTTTTGAAGTAGTTTCAAAGAATCTCAGGGACTCCTTTTGTTTTGTGTTTGAAGTAGTTTGAAAAAATCTCGGGGACCCCCTGTCCCTAGTTTTTGAAGTAATTAGTTTGAAATAATCTTGGGAATTGCTTCTATTTGGTTTTTGAAGTACATACTTTGAAATAATCTCGGGACCCCTTTCGTTTTTTTTTTTAAGTAATTTGAAATAATCTCGGGGACACCTTGTGTCCAGTTTTTTTAAGATAAGATAAGATAAGATAAAATTTATTGTCCAACAGAATACAATGTTCCATTAATAGGACAATTTTATATATGAAAATATAAAAATTAATCAAAACCCCTCAACTTAACTTAAGAATTAAATAATAGAATTACATGTATCCTCCACTGATTGATTTAAAGTTCTTAAACTGCATTTGAAAATATCAATATCTCTACTCAATTCCAATTTACTTAGTAAATATGTGATCATATAAACAGGACTTTTCTACCTATATTAGTTCGTGGAGTGTGACAGTACAAAGTGACCCTATGTCTACTGTTCAACCGGGGAACATAAAATTTCAGCTTGCTTAGCAATTCGCAACAGTCTAACTTACCATGTATCAATTTATACAAAAACACAATAGCACTATTAATCCTACGACAACTTAGCGATCTCACAGCAAATTTGTCTAACAAAAAATTTTGAGCACAATTCCTCACTGGCCACTCTTTCAATTCCTTGAAATAAAGATACTTCAAGAATTTCCTCTGGATGTTTTCCAGGGAAGTGCATTGATATCTGTAGTACGGAAACCAGGCCAGAGAGCAATATTCAAGCTTCGTCCTAACAAGGGAATAATATAAATGTTTCAACGTCTGGATGTTATCAAAATCCTTGCAGATCCTTTTAAGTAAATTGTTTGAAAGAATCTTGGGAATCGCTTATACTTAGTTTTTGAAGTAGTTTGAAAGAATCTCAGGGACCCCTTTTGTTTTCTTTTTGAAGTAAATAGCTTGAGAGAATCTTGGGAATCCCATCTACTTGGTTTTTGAAGTAATTTGAAAGAATCTCGGAGACCCCTTTTGTGTTTTTTTTTAAATAATTTTAAAAAATCTCAGGGATTTCTTGCGTCTGGTTTTTGAAGTACATAGCTTGAAATAATCTCGGGGACCCCTTCTGCCTAATTTTTGAAGTAAATAGTTTGAAGAGTTTTTGGGAATCGCTTATACTTGGTTTTTGAAGTAGTTTCAAATAATCTCAGGAACGCCTTTTGTTTTGTGTTTGAAGCAGTTTGAAAGAATCTCGGGGACCCCTTGTCCCTAGTTTTTGAAGTAATTAGTTTGAAGTAATCTTGGGAATTGCTTCTATTTGGTTTTTGAAGTACATACTTTGAAATAATCTCGGGGACCTCTTTCGTTTTTTTTTTTTTTGAAGTAGTTTGAAATAATCTCGGGGACACCTTGTGTCCAGTTTTTTTTTAAGTAAATTGTTTGAAAGAATCTTGGGAATCGCTTATACTTGGCTTTTGAAGTAGTTTGAAAGAATCTCAGGAATCCCTTTTGTTTTTGAAGTCATTTGAAAGAATCTCGGTGATCCCTTTTGTTTTATTTTTGAAATAGTTTAATAGAATTTCGGAGATTCCTTGTCGTGTTTTTGAAGTAATTAGAAAGAACAAAAATTATTTCGAAAATTATTTGTCTAATAAAATTCAACATAGACGACAGACGGCAGACAGACAGACGGACGGAAACAGGAAACCTCTGTTTTCGTACTCTTGGGACGTTGAGAAAAATTTTTTTACTTAGCTTACGCTCGGATAGTTGTAAAAAAGTATTGTTTATCTTGAACCCATTAAAAACCATACCATATTTTATTTGAAAAAAGAAGTGGATGTCATTTCCGGAAAAACCAAAGGCGATAAAATGCTGAAACTACATTGGTTTTATAGTGTTTTTGATATATTGAGATATTAATAGTGGAATTTAATTTTTTTTGAAGCATTCAATTAAACGACTTTCAATATTTTGGACTCTATATATTGAAAAAATAAAAAAAGACCAAATCATGTGAAACAGGTTTTTAAGTATCGCGTTATTGATAGAAAACTATATATGTTAACATAAAAAAGTGTAAAAAATAAGCCCCACCCACCCGCCCCAATCTCAATTGTGGTGAATATTTCATTCGTCGTCAGACCGAGGGGCGGGGCTCAATTGCAAAATCTTTATTTCTCTACAAGAAATTACCATGTGAAATTTACATATATATTAAAAAAAGCCAAAAATTAAGCAAAAACCATACTCAATCTACTTCAATTCATTTTATATTTGCGCTTATTCGAAAAAATCGGTGACGTCATTTCGCAATTTTGTCGACTAAATCTGGCTTGAAATGTGTCAAAAAACAAAAAACCCTGTCTTCAACGTATCTTATCTATCACATTCGTAAATTTATTTTCTTTTCTGGTAACACGATTAAATAACATATTTCGTGTATATTGTGTTGCATAACCACGAATTATTTCATTTTACGGAAGTTTGTTTTTTTTTTCAAAAGAATTATTATTAAATTGTTTAAACACAATCCCGTCGAACCCACCCCCACAACCTCGTCCGCCAATACTGATTTTTGACTTCAGCCGTAGCGCTAAACTGCTACCAGTGCTCAGGTAGTGATCCCACAAAACCATTTCAATGCAACGAGTGGCTCAGCAGTGACATAGACATTCAGCCACAGACCTGTGACAACGTGTACGATGCAAAGTACTGCATTAAACACACAGGCAGATTCGAAGGTACACACTACCATTGGCTGGTTTCCTGGGAACTTACCGACTAACCCAACGTCTCATGACCCCCACTAACATTGTTATTTAACACTTTTTCATTGCTGCTCGTGGCCTTAGCTTCCTCTATCTCATGCTATCAGTGTGCCGCTCACCAAACCATTGACTGTTCAGATGGGATGATCCATCTGGGTGGTATTGAGCCCCAGAGCTGCGACCACGTTTTCGAAGCCGAGTACTGCGTCAAGTCGACCAGTTTGGACGGTAATTGGTGTGAAAAGTAGTACAGGTAGCTGTGTGTGTGGTCGCATGCTGCACGAGCTTAACATAGTTTGAATTTGGCGCCACGATCGTGACGTCAACGCCACAATTTATCTACTCGACCTTATCGATTTGTGGGTTTTAGGAGGAATCGGTGCCAAGAGGTTCTGTTCGTCGCTGGATTTAGGCAACTATTGCAACTACGTCAAGCAGCCCGGAGACATCCTCACCTACCGGACGTGCGTGTACACGTGCAGTGGTGACGGTTGTAACCCTTCCAGTCGTGCCAAACCCACTACTTTTCTAATTTTCGTACCTACCTTAGTGTTCTTATACAAACTGATGACCGTAGTAGCAAGGTAGACTTGTAAACCTACCATATATGTATATTGTTTTGTAAGTAAAAGCCGACTCAGTTGACAATTTTATTCAATACAACGTAAAAAGCAACTGTAAAGGTACAAAAGCTTCAAGGTTGTTGAACCTTCTTAAGCTAACCTGTTGAATGAACTTCTGTAAGCAACGCTCTGTTTGTTTGAACTGTTATAATATGTAAAGTCTGACTGTAGTTTACAATAAAGCTATTGTGACTTAAGTAATACTGTTGTGCGTATGTTAATCTAAATACAAAAGCTACACAGACACTATTAAAATACTGATTTGGCTGCAAAAATAGTATTTAAATAAACTGTAGCAACTTTTAACAAGAAACGTGAATGAAAAAGCATTCAACAGTGTAGGTAGCGATTGAGCTTTTTGATTCATCGGGACAAGTTTTACAACTTGTCGTTTCATGATACGTTCAAAAATAAAACGAGACAATAACATTATCACAAAACTAACGTAAATGTATAAAATTAGCTTAAATGGTAACGATTTAACATAATTACACCTAACGAAAGTATACTAGGGGAAATTACTTGTTTTGCAGTATCTTTATCAGTTCTTCCAGCTCCTTTACTCTTCGTTCGCTGTGGGCGAGTTGCTTCTTCACTTTTCGCAGTTCTTCGGATTGTTGTTTGTACGCCTGTTTCAACTAAAACAAATTAAAAAAAATTTAGGACTTTGGTGTAGTGTGAAGATGGTTTAGTCGCACCCGCATAAAATTTTGGTGCTGAAAAACGACAGTTTTTATCACAAATCTATTAAGAAAGTTTTTTTATCGATTTTTTTCATTTTTAATTTAAAAAAAAAATCAATTCTGAAATAAGTAAATGCACTGAAAGAATAAAAAATAAGACAAAACTTCAAAACGAAAATTTTGGGGCATCTCCTGAAATTAAAAACTCGAAAAACTGAAAAATCGCAAAACCGAAATTTTGATAATTTGAAATAACGAAAAATTGAGAAACCAAAAATCGAAAAGTTGAAAACGAAAATTGAGAAATCGGAAAGTTGGAAAAGTGAGAAACCGAAGGATAGAAAAATTGAGACACTGAAAAAAAGGAGAAATTAAAAACTCGGGAAAAGTTTAAGAAACCGAAAAGTCGGAAAATTGAAAAACAGAGAAGTCGCAAAGGACTGAAAAATCTGAAACTCGAAAAGTTGAGAAATTGAAAAAAAAGTTGAAAAACCGCGAAATCGAAATTTTCAAAACAGGAAGTACGAAAAATGAAGAAACTAAAAAGTCTAAAAATTGAAAAATCAAAAAAACGAGGAATATAAAAGTACCAAAGTCGAAATATTCAAAGATCCAGAAAATGAAAAGTGAAAGTCGAAAGGTACAAAAACTGAGAAATTCAAACACAGAAATTGAAAAGTCGAAAAATGAAGAAACCGAAAAATCGAAAAATTCAGAAATCGGGAAATACAAAAGTCAAAAAACGAGAAATCAAAAAGTCGGAAAATTGAGAATTCGAAAAAAAAAACCGAAAAACTCGGAAAATCGAAGAATCGAAAACTCAAAATACGGGAAATCGAGAAATCGAAAAAGATAAAAGAAACTCAGAAATTAAGAAAAAAAAAATAGAACAAATTGAAACGTTGAAAAATCGAGAAATCCAACTCAAAAAATTGAGAATTCGAAAAATTGAAAATCGGAAAGTTGGAAAATTGAAGAAAATCGAAACGTGGGAAACTGAAAAATCGGAAAGTCGAAAAATCGAAAAGCCGGAAAATTGAGAAACCATGAAATCCAAACATTCCGTAATTGGGAAATTGAAAAGTATAAAAATCGAAAAGCCGGAAAATTGAGAATTCTGAAAAAATCGAAAAACTCAGGAATCGGAAAATCGAAGAATCAAAGTCGGAAAATTGAGGAAATGAAAAGTCGAAAACTTGAAAAATCGAACAGTTGGTAAATTGAGAAATCGAGAAATTGAAAAAAATCGAGAAATCGAAACGCCGACAAATTGAGAAATCGAAAAAAATAAAAAAAAAACTTAGAAATTGAGAAATTAAAAACCGAAGTTGGGAATTTTAGAAATTGAAGAGTCGAAAAATCGGAAAATCCAAGTCAAAAATTGAGAATTCGAAAATTGAAAAGTTGGAAAAATTGATAAACCGAGAAACTGAAGAAAATCGAAAAAGATCAAAACACTCGGAAATTGAGAAACTGAAAAATCGAAGTCGGGAAATTTGGAAATTAAAAGTCGAAAAATCAAGAAATCCAAATCAAAAAACTGAAAATCGAAATTTTCGAAAAATTGAAAAGTTGGAATTGAAGAAAATGAAAAAATTCTGAAAATGGAAAATCGAAAAGTCGAAAATCGAGAAATCGAAAAAGATCAAAAAACTCAGAAATTGAGAAATTGAAAAATCAAAGTCGGGAAATTTAAATTAGAAAAATCGAAAAATCGAGAAATCCAAGTTAAAAAATTGAGAATTCAAAAAATTGAAAATCGAAAAGTCAAAAATCGAGAAATCGAAAAGCCGGGAAATTGAGAAAATGAAAAGTCGAAAAATTGAAAAATCGAAAAGTTGGTAAATTGAGAAATCGAGAAATTGAAAAAAATCGAGAAATCGAATTGACGGTAAATTGAGACATCGAAAAAAATAAAAAAAAAAACTCAGAAATTGAGAAATTAAAAACCGAAGTTGGGAAATTTAAAAATTGAAGAGTCAAAAATCGGGAAATCCAAGTCAAAAATTGAGAATTTGAAAATTGAAAAGTTGGAAAATTGATAAACCGAGAAACTGAAGAAAATCGAAAAATTCTGAAACTGTGAAATCGAAAAGTGGGAAATCGAGAAATCGAAAAAGATCAAAACACCCAGAAATTGAGAAATTGAAAAATTGAAGTCGGGAAATTTAAAAATAGAAAAATCGAAAAATCGAGAAATCCAAGTTAAAAAATTGAGAATTCAAAAAATTGAAAATCGAAAAGTTAGAAAATTGAAAAATCGAAAAGCCGGGAAATTGAGAACTCGAAAAAAATCGAAAAACTCAGAAATGGGAAAATCGAAGAATCAAAGCCGGGAAATTGAGAAATTGAAAAGTCAAAAACCAGAAATCAAAAAGTCGAGAAATTGAAAAGCCGGAAAATTGAGAAATCGAAAAAAATCAAAAAAGCTCAGAAATTGAGAAATTAAAAGTCGATGTTGGGAAATTTAAAAATTGAAGAGTCGAAAAATCGGAAAATCCAAGTCAAAAATTGAGAATTCGAAAATTGAAAAGTTGGAAAATTGATAAACCGAGAAACTGAAGAAAATCGAAAAATTCTGAAACTGTGAAATCGAAAAATGGGAAATCGAGAAATCGAAAAAGATCAAAACACTCAGAAATTGAGAAACTGAAAAATCGAAGTCGGGAAATTTGGAAATTAAACCTCGAAAAATCAAGAAATCCAAACCAACAAAGTGAAAATCGAAATTTTCGAAAAATTGAAAAGTTGGAATTGAAGAAAATGGAAAAATTCTGAAACTGGAAAATCGAAAAGTCGAAAATCGAGAAATCGAAAAGCCTGAAAATTGAGAAGCCGAAAAGTGCGAAACCGAGCAATCGAAAAAGATCAAAAAACTCAGAAATTGAGAAATTGAAAAATCGAAGTCGGGAAATTTAAAAATAGAAAAATCGAGAAATCCAAGTTAAAAAATTGAGAATTCAAAAAATCGAAAAACTCAGAAATCGGAAAGTCGAAGAACCGAAATCGGAAAATTGAGAAACTGAAAAGTCAAAAAACGGGAAATCAAAAAGTCGAAAACTCGAGAAATCGAAAAAGATCAAAAATCTCACAAATCGGGAAATTGAAAAATCGGCAAGTCGAAAAATGGAGAAACTACAAAATCGAAATACCGAAAAATTCAGAAATCGAGAAATCAGAAAGCCGAAAAATTGAGAAACCATGAATTCGAAAAATTCCCTAATCGGCAAATTGAAATGTTGAAAAATCGAGAAATCGAAAAGCCGGAAAATTGAGAATTCGAAAAAAATCAAAAGTGAAGAAATCGGAAAAGTGAAGGATCGAATTGGGAAATTGAAAAGTCAAAAAACGGGAAATCGAAGTCGGAAAATTAGAAAACCGACAAATTGAAAAAAATCGAAAAATCCTGAAACTGGGAAATCGAGAAATCGAAAAAGATGACAAAACTGAAAAATCGGAAAGTCGACAAATGGAGAAACTGCAAAATCAAAATGCCGAAAAATTCAGAAATCGAGAAATCAAAAGGTCAAAGACGAGAAATCAAAAAGTCGAAATATCGAAAAACTCAGAAATCGGAAAAGTCAAAAAACGGGAAATCAAAAAGTTGGAAATTTGAAGAAACCGACAAATCAAAATGCCGGAAAATCGATAAATTGAAAACTCAAAAAACGAGAAATCAAAATTTCGAAAATTTGAAATGTCGGAATTTTGAGAAACGGAGAAATGGAAAAAAATCGAAAAAATCAGAATCTGGGAAATCGAAAAGCCGCAAAATTGAGAAACCATAAAATCGAAAAATTCCGTAATCGGCAAATTGAAAAGTTGAAAAATCGAGGAATGGAACAGTCGAAAAATTGAGAATTCAAAAAAAATCGAAAAACTCAGAAATCGGAAAATCGAAGAATCGAAGTCAAAATACTCAGAATTCGAAAAATTGAAAATCGAAGTCGGAAAATTGACAAACCGAGAAATCGAAAAAGATCAAAAAACTCGAGAAATTGAAAAATCGTAATCGGGAAATTTCGAATTTGAAAAGTCGAAATATCGACAAATCTAACTCAAAAAATTGAAAATCGAAAAATTCTGAAATGGGAAATCGAAAAGTCAAAAATAGAGACATCGAAAATCCGGAACATGGAGAAATCGAAAAATAAGAAACCGAGAAAAAAATCGAAAAAGATCAAAAAACTCAAGACATTGAGAAATTGAAAATTCGAAAAATCGAAAAGTCGGAAAATTAAGAAATTGGAAAAGCGTAGTCGGGAATTTTAGAAATCAAAGTCAAAAAATTTAAAATTCGAACATCCAAATATCGAAAAAATCAGAAATCGGGAAAACAAACAGTCGGAAAATTGAGAAACTGAAAAATCGAAAAATTAAGAAATCGAAATGTCGAAAAATTCATTGAAAAGTTAAAAAACGAGAAATCAAAAAATCGTAAAAAAGTAAAAAAAAAATGAGAAAGCGAAAAATCGAAAAACTCTGAAATCGGGAAAATCGAGAGATGGAAAAATCGAGAAACAGAGAAATCGAAGTCTGGAAACCACGAAATAAAAAAAAAATCGAAAAATTGAGAAACCGAAAATAGAGAATTGTAAAAAATTCAAATGTTGAAAAAATTAGAAATCAAAAGATCGAAAAATAGGAAGGTCGACAAATTAAGAAGCCGAAAAAATCTAAATCGAAAAGTCGGAAAATTGTGTCCTGATTTTTTTTTTTTTTTTCAATTACATTATAAATAGAAAATCTGGCCAACATCCCGAATCCATTTTTAATTATAAATTTTTAAACAAGAAAAATTGAAAAATTTGAGTGTTTTGAGCAATTTTGAAGTAATTAAGAAAAATGGGAGACGAAAAAAATTTTTTTTTTTAAATACAATATCATTTAAATTCTGAAATACTTACGTCATGCTCCGTGCTGATATTATCCCCAATACTATTAATCTCCTTCATCAGCGGAATATCACTATTCACCACCTCCACATGTCCGAACCTCTGCTGCAGCTGCTGAAACTTCGTTGTCTGATTAGTCGTCGTCTTCTTATTCTTCTCTTCGATCAAATCCTTGGGCCTATAATCCGGAATCGTCTCCGTCGACAAAAACGCGAACTTCATCTTATTATTCTGTGAAGCCACAGCAGGTGCACTCGGTTTATAAACCCTAGGCTTGTACGTCGTCACACTAACCCCCGTCTTCATCGACATCAACACCGGATTGGCATTCAGTCCCTTGATCCACTCCTGCGCCGACAGGGCCGGCTTCGGTGCCGCCGTATCCGGGTACAAATCCTCATGAAACTGGTCGCTCTTCCTCGGCACGATCATCCCGATCGGCTCACACAGCCCCTTGATCGCGTGCAACTTATAGAAGCGGAAAATCTCGCAGGTGTGGATGTTGAGACCACGCTTTGGCATGAAACCCAGCCCGCGCTGAAACGACAGTCAGTGGTGCGCGCATTAGCAAAGTCGCACTCACCTGGGGGTTCCCCGAGAGGAACTGACTCAGGAAATGGATATACGGGGGCTCGGCGGTGATCTCGTAGTACCTGATGTTCCCGTCGCCCTTGCCCGCGAGGAACACAATATTGGTGTCGCTGTCGTAGAACGGGAAGACCACCCCCGAAGAACTGTCAATCGTGTCGGTGCTGAGGGGCTTGCTTAGGTCGTTCTGGTCCCAGATGGAGTACTGGCGGTCGGAGTGGCGCGAAAACCCCGTGGTAAGGAGGCGACCGCTAGCCCCCAAGAAGGTGGCCTTACTGGCTTTGGAGCCCGAGTGACAAACCCCCTCCTGGAATCAATCGTCTCAAAACGAATTTTTCTAAGTTTTTTAGGTTAATTACACTTTTGACAATGCCACTCCTGGGTTCGATTACTCGCAGTTTCTTGTCTTTGCACGTCGTCGCCAAGAGACTCCCGTCACGGTTCAAGGACATCGAGTAGATCACGTCCGGGTGGCAGTCGATCACGTTGGCGGTTTCACCCTTTTCGATGTCCCAGATGATCACCAGGTGGTCGAACCCGGCGCTGAAGAGTATATTTTCGGCGCTCGGGTGCCACTCGATGTATGCCACTCGTCTCTTGTGTCCTTGCAGCTCCACCAGCCAGTCCGTCAAGTGCATCGACAACCCCCCGTCCGGAATGTGCCACAACTTGATCTACAACCCGAGCTCGTTTTTGTGTCGTGACGTCAGCAAGCTTTCGCTGCTACCATTGTTTAAGTATATTATAGTTGGGCAACGTATACGGACAATCACTTTCCCATGTAGAAAAGAATGAATATATATTTTACATCTCACTCGCTTCACTATGAAGTGGCGGTACCTTACGAAAGGGGGTAAAAATAGTCCGTAAGCACGTGATGTCGATAAGGTAGTAAACGTACGTGTTGAAAACTTTACTGTAATATATGTATATGTAGTGCATACCTGTTTCAAGGTTAAGGTAACAAAAATTTAATATTATCGCGGTATACCTATTATCCATGAACTGCATGGTTAACAAATATGCGTCCCTTCGTCGACTTTAAAGGTACGAAATTAAACGACCACTACTTTAATTAATAAATAACAAGTCATCTAATTTGCCTCCAGAATAACTATGGGTTATCATCAAACTATGAACACCAAATTAATTCAATATGAACATCTTCTTACGTATTTTTTTTATTAACAGTAGTCAAATCATTAAATACATATTATCTTTGAAACTAAAATGCATTTTATCCTAAGATTGTATCACAAAATATTCATCACCATTTAAATACATACGATTTAGACATCAAGAAATAAATTTAAAATTGCAAAAATTATATCTAGCAGACTTAAAACAGCCTTAAATGTGTCTTGTATGTAAGTACTTATCAGTATGTAGGCATTTTAACGCACAGCAATAATCGTTCTTGATGAGTAATGACTGATGACTACTGTGACACAGTAAATCCTCGAAATCGAAAATTTAAAACACTGAAAAATTCAAATATGGGAAAATTGTAAAATCGAGAAATCGAAACATAAAAAAATCAAAAAAAAAATTGGAAAATCTAAAATTAAAAAATCGAGAAATTGAACAATCGGTTAATTCAAAAATCGAAACATCGAAAAATTGGAAAATCGAAAAATAAAAAAAAATTGGACAATCGAAAATTTAAAAATTCCGAAAATAGAAAAATTGAAATATAGAGAACTGAAAACTCAAAAAATCAAAAAAAAATTAATAATTTCAAAAATTGAAAAGTTAAAATTGAGAAATCGAAAAACTGAAAAATCACAAAATTGAACGAAATATCAAAAAATTAGGAAATTAAAAAATTGAGAAACAAAAAAGTCAAAAAAAAGAGTCTAAAAATCGCAAACTTAAAAAATCGAAAAATTGAAAAATTAAAAACCTGAATAATCGAAAAATTGAAGAACTGAAGAACTGAAAAATCGAAACTTTAGGAAGTGGAGAAATGGGAATATAAAAAAATAGATTAATTGAGAAATCCGAAAACTAAAAATTCAGAAACGTCAAAATTTGAAAAATAAAAAAATATTGAAGAACTGAAAAATCGAAAAATCTAAAATTTAAAACATTGAAAAGTTAAAATATCCTAAAACTGAAAAATGGAGAAATCCAAACATCAAAAAATAAAAAAAAATAAAAATCTAAAATTTAATAATCGAAAAACTGAAAAATCAACGAATCGAGAAGTCGAGAATTTAAAAAATTGGACAATTGAAAAATCGGATAAATCAAAAATCGAAACATCGAAAAATCGAGAAACCGAAAAGCAAAAAATCTAAAAACCAACAAATCGAAAAATCGAAACATTGTAAAATTCAAAAATAAGACATCGAGAAATCGAAAAATCAAAAGACAAAAAAAAATCGAGGAGTCGAAAAATCGAGAAGTCGAAAAATCAAAAAATTGAGAAACCGAAGTAGGCCAAAATCGAAAATTCGAAAACTTAAATATGGAAAAATTGATAAAGCGAGAAATTGAATAATCAAAACATCGAAACATCCGAATCTCAATGAATTGAGATCTCAAAAAATTTAAAAATATGGAAATTTAAAAAATTAAAATATAGAACTGGAAACTCGAGAAACCGAAAAATCTAGAAATTTAAAAATTAAAATATGAAAAAGTTGAAAAATTGAGAAATTGAAATAAAAAACAAAAAACTGAAAATCCAAAAATAAAAAATAGAAAAATCTAGAAGTCGAAAAATGAAAGAATCGAAGTATTGAAAAATATCAAAACTGAAAGAAATATCCAAAAATTGAGAAATCGACAAACCAATAAAGCGAAGTCGAAAAATCGAAGAATTGAAAAACTGAAAAATCGAAACTTTGAGAAGTGGAAAAATCAAAAATAGATTAATTGAGAAATCAGAAAACTGAAAATTTAACGCAAAAATTTGAAAAATTCAAAAATTTAAATACTGAAGAACTGAAAAGTCAAAAAATCGAGAAATCGAAAAAACTAAAATTTAAAACAATGAATAATTAAAATATCGCAAAATTGAAGAATCGAGAGATCCAATTCAATTTGAAAAATTAAAAAATCGGGGCATTGAAAAATTGGAAAATCCAGAAATTGAAAAGCTCAAAAGAAAAAAATCGAAAAACCGAGAAATCCAAAAATCGAAACATCGAAAAATTCAAAAATTGAGACTTCCAGAAATCTAAAAATCGGAGGACCGAGAAATTGAGGAGTCGGAAGCCGAAAAGGAAAGTTAAAAATTGAAAAATTGAGAAATTGAACAATCAAAACAACGAAACATCTGAATTCGATAAATTGAGAAATTAAAAAATTGAATAATCGAAAAATTTTAAAAAAGAAAAACTGGAAAATCGAAAATTAAAATTCAAAAAATCGAAAAATTGAAAAATTGAAATATAGAAGAACTGAAAACTCGAGATATCGAAAAACCTAGAATTTTAAAAAATGAAATATTAAAACATCGAAAAGTTTAAAAATTGAGAAATCGAAGCATTAAACAGTCCCAGAATTGAAAAATCTAAAGTTTACAATAAATTGAAAATCCAAAAAGTAAAAAACCGAGAAATCAAAAAAAATCCATCAATTCAAAAATCGAAACATCGAAAAATTGGAAAAACGAAAAATAAAAAAAAATTGGACAATCGAAAATTTAAAAATTCCGAAAATTGAAAAATTGAAATATAGAGAACTGAAAACTCAAAAAATCGAAAAAAATTAATAATTTCAACAATTGAAAAGTTAAAATTGAGAAATCGAAAAACTGAAAAATCACAAAATTGAACGAAATATCAAAAAAATAAGAAATTAAAAAATTGAGAAACAAAAAAGTCAAAAAAAAAAAAGAGTCTAAAAATCGCAAACTTAAAAAATCGAAAAATTGAAAAATTAAAAACCTGAATAATCGAAAAATTGAAGAACTGAAGAACTGAAAAATCGAAACTTTAGGAAGTGGAGAAATGGGAATATAAAAAAAATAGATTAATTGAGAAATCCGAAAACTAAAAATTCAGAAACGTCAAAATTTGAAAAATAAAAAATAATGAAGAACTAAAAAATCGAAAAATCTAAAATTTAAAAAATTGAAAAGTTAAAATATCCTAAAACTGAAAAATGGAGAAATCCAAACATCAAAAAATCAAAAATAAAAATCTAAAATTTAATAATCGAAAAACTGAAAAATCAACGAATCGAGAAGTCGAGAATTTAAAAAATTGGACAATTGAAAAATCGGATAAATCAAAAATCGAAACATCGAAAAATCGAGAAACCGAAAAGCAAAAAATCGAAAAATCGAAACATTGTAAAATTCAAAAATTGAGACATCGAGAAATCGAAAAATCAAAAGACAAAAAAATCGAGGAGTCGAAAAATCAAAAAATTGAGAAACCGAAATAGGCCAAAATCGAAAAATCGAAAACTTAAATATGGAAAAATTGATAAAGCGAGAGATTGAATAATCAAAACATCGAAACATCCGAATCTCAATAAATTGAGATCTCAAAAAAATTAAAAATTCGGAAATTTAAAAAATTAAAATATAGAACTGGAAACTCGAGAAACCGAAAAATCTAGAAATTTAAAAATTAAAATATGGAAAAGTTGAAAAATTGAGAAATTGAAATAAAAAACAAAAAACTGAAAATCCAAAAATTAAAAATAGAAAAATCTAGAAGTCGAAAAATGAAAGAATCGAAGTATTGAAAATTATCAAAACTGAAAGAAATATCCAAAAATTGAGAAATCGACAAACCAATAAAGCGAAGTCGAAAAATCGAAGAATTGAAGAACTGAAAAATCGAAACTTTGAGAAGTGGGAAAAATAAAAATTCGAAAATCTAAAATTTAAAAATCGAAAAACGGAAATATCAACAAATCAAGAAAACGAAACTCGAAAATTTAAAAAACTGGAAAATTGAAAAATCGGATAATTCAAAAATCGAAACATGGAAAAATCGGAAAGCCAAAAAGTAAAAAATGGAAAAACCGACAAATCAAAAAATCGAGAAATCAAGGAGCGAAAGTCGAGAAGTCGAAACATCGAAAAACCAAGAAACTGAAATAGGCCAAAATCGAAAAGTTAAAAATGGAAAAATTGATAAGTCGAGATCTCAAAAAATTGAAAATTCGAAAATTTAAAAATTCGGACAATTGAAAAATTAAAACACAGAAGAACTGAAAACTCGAGAAATTGAAAAATATAGAATTTTAAAAATTAAATATCGAAAAGTTGAAAATTTGAGAAATCGAAATATAAAACAGTCGAATAATTGAAAAATCCAAAGTTTAAAAAACTGAAAATCCAAAAAATAAAAAATCTAAAAATCGAAAAGTCAGAGAATCAAAATATTGGAAAATCCCACACCTGAGAGAAATATCCAAAAATTGAGAAATTGAAAAGCTGGAAAATTTAGAAATCGAAAAATCAAAAAAGCAAAGTGGAAAAATCAAAGAATTGAAGAACTAAAAAGTCTAAACTTCGAGAAGTCGAGAAATGAGAAAATCAAAAATAGATTTATTGAGAAATCGGAAAACTGAAAATTTAGCAACGTCAAAATTTGAAAAATTGAAAAATAAAAATACCGAAGAACTAGAATCGAAAAATCTAAAATTTAAAACATCAAAAACTCAAAAAATAAAATTTCGAAAATCTAAAATTTAAAAATCGAAAAACTAAAAAATCGCGAAATCGGGAAATCCAAACTCCAGAATTTAAAGAATTGAAAAATTAAAAAATCGCGTAACTGAAAAATCGAAACATCGAAAAATTTAAAAACTGAGATGATGATGGAGAGAAATCGAAAAATCAGAGGATCGAGCAATCGAGGAGTGGAAAGTCTAGAAGAAAAGTTAATAATTGAAAAATTAATAAATCGAGAAATTGAACAATCAAAATGTCGAAACATCTAAATTCGATAAATCGAGAAATCAGAAAATTGAAAAATCGGAAAATTTTAAAAAAGAAAGATTGGAAAAATAAAAAATTTAAAAAATTTGGAAAACTGAAAAATTGAAATATGTATAGAAGAACTGAAAATCGCGAAATCGAAATTTTAAAAATTGAAAACTTGAAAAATTGAAAAATTGAAAATCCAAAAAGTAAAAAGTCGAAAAATCGAAAAATCCGGAACTCGAAAAGTCGAAATACTAAAAAAATCCCAAAACTGAAATATCGAAAAATGTATCACACAAAATATCCAAAAATTGGGAAATTAATAAATTGAAAAATTGGAAAAGCCAAAAAAGGAAAGTCGAAAAATCGCAAACTTAAAAAATCGAAAAAATGAAGAATCAAAAACACTGAAAAATCGAAACTTGGGAAAATCGAGAAATGGGAAAATCAAAAAATAGATTAATTGGGAAAGCGGAAAACTGAAAATTCGGAAACGTCAAAATTTGAAAAATTAAAGTACATTCTGAAGACCTGAAAAATCTAAAATTTAAAACACTGAAAAATTAAAATATCGTAAAATTGAAAAATGGGGAAATCCAAACATCAAAAAATCAAAAAAATAAAATTTCGAAAATCCAAAATTTAAAAATCGAAAAACTGAAAGATCAACAAATCGAGAAATCGAAACTCGAAAGTGAAAAAAATTGAAAAATTGAAAAATCGGATAATTCAAAAATCGAAAAATCGAATCATCGAAAAATTCAAAAACTGAAACATCAAAAAATCGAGAAATCGAGGAGTCGAAAAGTCGAGAAGTTAAAACATCGAAAAAAAAAACAAGAAACCGAAATAGGCCAAGATCGAAAAATTCAAAAGTTACAAATCGAAAAATTGATAAATCGAGATCTCAAAAAATGGAAAAATCGAAAATTTAAAAATTCGGACAATTGAAAAATTAAAATATCGGAAAATTGAAAAATTGAGAAATCGAAATATGAAACAGTCGAAAAATTGAAAAATCTAAAGTTTAAAAAACGAAAAAACTGAAAATCCAAAAAATAAAAAATTGAAAAATCCGGAAGTCGAAAAATCGAAAAGTCAGAGAATGAAAATATCGGAAAATCCCATAACTAAAAGAAACATCAAAAAATTGAGATATTAAAAAACTGGAAAATTGAAAAATCGAAAAATCAAAGAATTGAAAAACTGAAAGTCGAAAAATCGAAAAGTCGGAGAATCAAAATATTGGAAAATCCCAAAACTGAAAGAAATATTCAAAAATTGGGAACTTAAAAAACTGAAAAATTGAGAAAAAAAAAAAAGATTAATTGAGAAATCAGAAAACTGAAAATTTAACGCAAAAATTTGAAAAATTGAAAAATTTAAATACTGAAGAACTGAAAAGTCAAAAAATCAAGAAATCGGAAAAACTAAAATTTAAAACAAGGAATAATTAAAATATCGCAAAATTGAAGAATCGAGAAATCCAATTCAATTTGAAAAATTGAAAAATCAGGGCGTTGAAAAATTGGAAAATCCAGAAATTGAAAAGCTCAAAAGAAAAAAATCGAAAAACCGAGAAATCCAAAAATCGAAACATCGAAAAATTCAAAAACTCAGACTTCGAGAAATCTAAAAATCGGAGGATCGAGAAATTGAGGAGTCGGAAGCCGAAAAGGAAAGTTAAAAATTGAAAAATTGAGAAATTGAACAATCAAAACAACGAAACACCTGAATTCGATAAATTGAGAAATTAAAAAATTGAATAATCGAAAAATTTTAAAAAAGAAAAACTGGAAAATCGAAAATTAAAATTCAAAAAATCGAAAAATTGAAATATAGAAGAACTAAAAACTCGAGATATCGAAAAACCTAGAATTTTAAAAAATGAAATATTAAAACATCGAAAAGTTTAAAAATTGAGAAATCGAAGCATTAAACAGTCCCAGAATTGAAAAATCTAAAGTTTACAATAAATTGAAAATCCAAAAAGGAAAAAAGCGAGAAATCAAAAAAAATCCATCAATTCAAAAATCGAAAAGTCGAAAAATTGAAATATTGAAAAATCTCAACTGAAAGAAATATTCAAAAAATTGAGAAATTAAAAAATTGGAAAATTGGGAAATCGAAAATCTAAAAAAGCAAAATTGAAAAATCGTAATCTTAAAAAATCGAAAAATTGAGGAATTGAAGATGTGAAAAATCGAAACTTTAGGAAATCCAGAAATGGACAAATAAAAAAAATACTTTAGAAATCGGCAAACTGAAAATTTAGAAACGTGAAAATTTGAAAAATTGAAAAATCGAAATATTTAAAAACCGTAAAATTGAAGAGGACAAAAATTGAGAAATCGTATCATTGAAACATCGTAAGATTGAGAAATCGAAAAATAAAAAAATCGAGAAATAGAAAATTTAAGGAATGGAGGAATCGGAAAAGCCCAAAATTGAAATATTGAAAAATTGAGACATTTAAAGTTGAAAAATCGAGAAATCGACAAGCCGAAAAATCCCAATAGCGTATTTAGGTATAAATCACAAGATCAGGACTATTCTACTTTTTAAAATTTAAATACATAACATTATAAATTGGAAAATGTTGATTTTTTTTTTCCAAAAATCTTGACGTCTAAGGTGAAAACTCGACACGGATGCATAAACCGTAAACGGGGCGAAACTACAATTTTACTATTGTAAAATTTGGAGATTGCGTCATTTCATTGTTCGTGACATATTTTAGAAAGTGTAATTTGATAATACAATTTGAAATGTAAATTTTGTCATTCGGGAACATTATGTATTAAATCGTTAAGATGTTCAAGAACTTTATTCACTTATTCGTTGTAAAGTCCAATGGTCAAAATGGGTTAGTTCTTCGTAGTGGATGTGTATCACATCAACTCTAACGAATATCGGTTTATAGATAAATCGCTTACAGCCGATATTGGCCTGAGTGTGCTTTGGTCTGTAGATCAAACAAGTTCTCAGGCGACGAAAAATTGCATGTGGAGGGAGACTTCGGATTACAAATCGTGCCAAGAAAGACATATTTGGGAGAGATGGATTTTCAGGTGCTTGACTAGCGGTAATTTTAAATTGTTTGCTGTCGTTCGCGAAGTGAAGAACACAATTTTATTAAAATGATAATTATAAAATTATCATAATCACTATTGGTGTTAATTAACACAAAAATGGCGCGCAAGTTATCAGTTGATTTCGTTAATAAATTCATAGAAACCTATATGGGATTTTTTCATGCCTTAGAAAATTAAAAATTAAAAAATACAATAACAAAAATTTTAAAATGTGGTTTACGAAAAATTAGTTGACCTGTGCAAAGAAGAAAATTTTGGAAACGCTGACAAATATGACATCTTAAAAAAAATAACACTTGAAGAAGTGCCTTCGGCGTAGTATTTTTGATGCTGGCATGAACAAAATACTCTGTGTGCAAAAAGTGCAGATCTAGCCGAAAATCCGAAAACCAAATCGCTCTGTGTAGGGCCAGCATAACGGAAGTAATAAATCATCCCATCGGTTGAAGAACGTTGGGTCGGTGCACTGATGTCGGTGTTATATCCCGAGAGGGGCCCAATACACCCAATAAAATGGAACAGACAAAATAAAGCTGATTATTTTTATACAAAAATTCTGAAGTTTATAAACTACACATTTTATTTATTTATTTATTTATTTATTTATTTTATCTTGTTTTGGAACTATGATAAACATTTCAAACAATGTCTGTAACTTATTTTAATGTAAATTATATTCATGTGGTTAACAAAATCAGATGTAATATTAGTGTGATTTTGACCTTATTCTAGATTTTATTACAGCAGAACGGCGTATACTTTTTAAATTTTAGAAGTTACGGAAACTAGTTCAAGAAACAATTAGTTATCTCGTATTTTTGGAACAAAATCTACCAAAATGTCCGATAACAGCAATTGTTTTTCATAGAAACAAACAGTCTTCAAAGCAGCCTTTAACAACTCGATATTACAAACATGCCTCTTAAGTTCTTTATGCGTTTTTTTCTCTCTTGTAATTATTTGTAATGTTAACGCCGAAAGTTTATGTCATTCTGTTATTTACTTTGAACATATATTTTCATTTTGTGTTAATATTTTTGTAACACCACGAATCTAAATTTTACTTAAAAATCTTGTTTTACTTTAATCTTGTAAAACTAAACAATTATACCAGTTTAAAAACCCTTGGAAAGTTTCTGTCAGTCTTCAGATATAGTCAAATAAAAATAGGCGTCAAATTCATTTAAATTCAATTCTTTCTTATCACGTTACAACGCGTTGCTTCATATTTTTTATGTCAAGTATATTTTCATATTTTGTACATATATGTTTATACACATTACTGTTTACGGAACAATGTTAATTATGGATTTATGGATAACTCCTCGTATAAGAGCAGAGTGAAGGGTGTTTGCCTTTGCTAATGTTTGATGGCGCCATCTGATTTAGAGTAAAATAAACCTAATACCAGCTCACTGTAGTGAAAATGCGCGCTGACGAAAAATTTGTCCCACGCCCCCTGGATTCCTTGTCCTAAAGCTCACTATTTAGGCGAAGTAAAATTTGTATTAGGTTGTCCAACTATAATATACTTAAACAATGCTGCTACTCACCGTGCAGTCGTCTGAGCACGACGCGATTATGTTATCATTGAAGGGGTTCCATTTGATGTCCAACACCGGTCCCGTGTGCCCCGTCACCCTACTGGCGTTAAAATCCAGTCTCCCGGTCTTAAGATTTTAAAATCATCATCAATCATTCCCGAATCAGACGGACTTACGCTTTCGATGGGTATGACTATGAACGCCCCACCGCCGGCCACCTCCGTCACCAAGGCGACGAACTTGGGGTTGACGGCGCAGAACTGGGAGTCGTGGGCGTTCTTGGTGATGTTGATGTTGTCGTAGCATTTTTCTCTTTTGGCGGGTTCTCCGTAGACGTGGCGGAATTTGGAGCTGCGCACACCGCGGAACCACACCTGGAGGAAATGCGAATGTGAAGAGGTCGTGGTTTGGGGGGTGGAGAGTGGATGGGTGGCCGCAAGCGGTGATCATTCTAATGGTTTAAGTCGTACCGCGGAAAAGTAAACAAATCGCATGCGTGTGAGTAGTGTTAATGTTGTAAATAAACAAGTAGATACCTTCGACATGGCGGTACTTTAGCAAAGTGGAACAATCAATCACATCTGTTCACTCCGGTTATTTGGAATTATGTCAATTTGGGAGGTTGCGGATATCTTATCAATTCCACAGATAAGTGGTGAATGTGTATGCGGTACTTAACACGAGATAAGCGCGCGCTGTTGACCCCTATGATGCTATGACTCAGTACTTTTATTACACTTGCTAATAATTATTAAATTTTACGTAATTACTGTTTATTGGACTAATGCAGCCACAATTTTAGTAATTTTAGTGGTGTTCGGAGTTGGTTATGCAATGCTGTGCTCGAGTGACAGGAAATCTGATAAATCTTGTTAGTTATTGGGTTATTACAAGCGATTGCGTACTTGAATCTATGAGAATATTCCCATTGGGATTCGGTTCTCAGGGTTCGATGTATAAATTTGTAAAAAATGAACACTTCCTCGTATGAGTAATATTTAATTAATGCGTTGAACTGGGTTGCAATACTTTCAAGCATAAAAATAATTAGGTGTGCGAATAATACAAGGAATGAAATTTCGAAATCGAAGTTGGTTTTTATTTTTAATTTTGGGGAATTTTGTCGAGAAATGTCAGACTTGAAGATGAAGGAAATTGGTAAAACGGTTTAGACATGAAAGTCACCTCCAGCATTAATATTGTGACTATCACTTTACCTGGTATAATCAGGTGCCCCAGACCCATCCAAGGTTACGATTAATATGTGTGATAGTTGTGCATTTTAAAGTAAAATTGACGTTTATCAAAAATGTCTTATGAAACGCGTATTTGTACTTTGTTTTGGGGAATTTTTAGTGGTTGGTACGACAAATGTCAAATTGTGACATTTGAAGTTTAATTATCAATGTGTGAAGTTGAAGAAAATCTGCCTCGAAACACGGGAAATGGATTTGGGTCCCCCAGTGTCTAAATCAGAACTTATCCGAGTTATTATATCTAGGTTATGAACGCTAAGTGGCATTTTATAAACCAATTCGTGGGCGTCACTTCCGAAAAAACTAAAGGTGATGTAATGCTGAAACTAGACTGGTTTTATATTTTTTCAAACTGCTATCTTTTTTCAATAATTGAGAAGAATTTGTCTTCTAAATCTGGTTTGAAATTTATCCAAAATGGACAAGAAAATGTTACGATTTATCTTGGAAAATAGTTTGACAGGTATGGATGCAAAACCCTTATTTTTCTACATGTGTTATTTGAAGAAAACTGTGTGTATTACATAAAAAAGCCAAAGATTAAGCCCCACCTATAGCAATTGTGATGAATTTTTCATTCGTTGTCAGATCGAGGGGCGGAGCGTAATTTCAAAATGCATCCAAAAAATGTACCATTTGAAACATGTTTTAGATTTCTTGTTGTGAAATCAACACTAGTTATATTTAAAAAAAGTAAAATATAAGCCCCACCCACCCGCCCTAATCTCAGTTGTGATGAACTCTTCATTCGTAGTCAGACCGAGGGGCGGAGCTTAATTGCAAAATCAATTATTTCTCTACAAAAATTTACCGTTTTAAACACGATACTTGTGTCATTAAAAAAAACTATATATGTTAGGGAAACAAAAGTGAGCCCCACCCACCCGCCCCAATCTCAATTGTGATGAATTTTTCATTCGTTGTCAGATCGAGGGGCGGAGCGTAATTTCAAAATGCATCCAAAAAATTTACCATTTGAAACATGTTTTAGATTTCTTGTTGTGAAATCAACACTAGCTGTATTAAAAAAAAAAAGTAAAATATAAGCACCACCCACCCGCCCTAATCTCAGTTGTGATGAACTCTTCATTCGTAGTCAGACCGAGGGGCGGAGCTTAATTGCAAAATCAATTATTTCTCTACAAAAATTTACCGTTTGAAACACGATACTTGTGTCATTAAAAAAAAAACTATATATGTTAGGGAAACAAAAGTGAGCCCCACCCACCCGCCCCAATCTCAATTGTGATGAATTTTTCATTCGTTGTCAGATCGAGGGGCGGAGCGTAATTTCAAAATGCATCTAAAAAATTTACCATTTGAAACATGTTTTAGATTTCTTGTTGTGAAATCAACACTAGTTGTATTAAAAAAAAAAAAGTAAAATATAAGCACCATCCACCCGTCCTAATCTCAGTTATGATGAACTCTTCATTCGTAGTCAGACCGAGGGGCGGAGCTTAATTGCAAAATCAGTTATTTCTCTACAAAAATTTACCGTTTAAAACACGATACTTGTGTTATTAAAAGAAAAACTATATATGTTAGGGAAACAAAAGTGAGCCCCACCCACCCGCCCCAATCTCAATTGTGATTAATTTTTCATTCGTTGTCAGATCGAGGGGCGGAGCGTAATTTCAAAATGCATCCAAAAAATTTACCATTTGAAACATGTTTTAGATTTCTTGTTGTGAAATCAACACTAGTTGTATTAAAGAAAAAAGTAAAATATAAGCCCCACCCACCCGCCCTAATCTCAGTTGTGATGAACTCTTCATTAGTAGTCAGACCGAGGGGCGGAGCTTAATTGCAAAATCAATTATTTCTCTACAAAAATTTATCGTTTGAAACACGATACTTGTGTCATTAAAAAAAAAACTATATATGTTAGGGAAACAAAAGTGAGCCCCACCCACCCGCCCCAATCTCAATTGTGATGAATTTTTCATTCGTTGTCAGACTGAGGGGCGGAGCGTAATCGCAAAATCCATATTTCCCTACAAAATATACTATTTTAAACAAGTCGGAAAATTGAGAAATCGAAGAGTCGAAAAGTCTAGAAATCAAATGATCGAAAAATTGAAAAATCGAAAGTCGAAAAATTGAAAAATGGAGAAACCGAAATTTTGACCAACCGAGAATCGAAAAAAAAACCACGAAATGTCGGATTATTGGAAAAAAAAAGTAAAAACCGAAAAACCTGAACACTGACAAATTGAAAAATCCAACAAGGAAACATTCAAAAACAGCAAAATCGAAAAATCGAGAAATCAAAAAAAAATCGAAACATCGAAAAATTTTGAAATAGAAAAGTCAAAAATTCAGAAAATTGAAAAATCCTAAAATCAAAGTTTAAAAAATTGAGTAAACAAAAGCAGAGAAATCGAAAATTCGAAAAATTTTGAAATCAACAAGTCGAAAAATTGAGACTTCAAAAAAATTGAAAAATCGAAAAATTGGAATATCCAAGTTGAAAAATTGAGAACACGAAAGATCGAGTTTTTCAAAAAACGGAAAATCAAAAAGTCGAGAAAACGAAAAGCCGGAAAATTGGGAAACGAGAAGTGGGAAACCCAGCAATCGAAAAAGATCAAAAAACCCAGAAATTGAGAAATTAAAAATAGAAGTTGGGAAATTTAGAAATTGAAGAGTCGAAAAATCGAGAAATCCAAGTCAAAATACTGAGAATTCGAAAAATTGAAAATCGAAAAGTCGGAAAATTGAGAAACCGAGAAATCGAAAAATATCAAAAAACTCAAGAAATTGAAAAATCGAAATCGGGAAATTTCGAAATTGAAAAGTCGAAAAATCGACAAATCCAACTCAAAAAATTGAAAATCGAAAAATTCTGAAAGATAGAAAAATTGAAAAATGGAGAAACCGAAAGATTGAGCAACCGAGAAATGTCGGATTATTATTGGAAAAAAAAAGTAAAAACCGATCGAGTTTTTTTTCTTAATATATACAGATTTTTTTCAACAACACAATACTTAAAAACATGTTTCAGATGGTAATTTTTCGTAGAAAAATAAGAATTTTGCAATTAAACTCCGCCCCTCGGTGTGACGACGAATAAAGAATTCGTCACAATTGAGATCGGGGCGGGTGGGCGGGCTTAAGATTTTCCTTCTTTTCTTCTTAATATACATACTCTTCAAACAAAAGACCGAAAACATATTTAAAACTGGTAAATTTTATTCTCCACACTTCTCCACAAATTTAAATTTATTTTTAAAGATCTTTTGAATTTCTTGTCGTGAATAGAAAACTACGTACATATATTAAGAAAAAAAAGGGCAAAATACAAACCCCGCCCACCGGCGGACACTGACGAATTTTTTTATTCGCCGTGAGACGAGGGGCGGAGCTTAATTGCAAAATATTTATTTCTCTCCTAGAAGCTACCATGTGAAACGTGTTTGTAACTATCATGTTACTGAATAAAAACTGTATATGCTAAACAAATAAAAAATAAGCCCCACCCACCCGCCCCAACCTCAATTGTAATGAATTGTTCATTCGTTGTCCGACCGAGAGGCAGAGCTTAATTGTAAAATCGATATTTCTCTACAAAAATTTACCATTGTAAACATGTTTTAACTTTCTTGTCGTAAAAGGACGTCTATGTATATTCAGAACAAAAGATAAAATATAAGTCCCGCCCACCCACCGCCATCTTAACTGCGATGAGCTTTGAGCCGAGGGGAGGAGCTTAATTTCAAAATTCATATTTCCTTACAAAAATTTATCATTTGAAACATGTTTTAAGTTTCTTGTTGTGAAATGACGCTACTTCTATTAAAAAAAAAGTAGAACATAAGCCCCACCCGCCCGCCCTAATCTCAGTTGTAATGAACTCTTCATTCGTCCTCAGACTGAGGGGCGGAGCTTAATTGTAAAATAGATTATTTCTCTACAAAAATTTACCGTTATAAACGGTAAAGTTTAAGTTTCGTGTTATTAAAAAAAAAACCTATATATGTTAGGGAAACAAAAGTACAAAAGTAAGCCCCACCCACCCGCCCCAGTCTCATTTGTGATGAATTTTTCATTCGTTGTCAGACTGAGGGGCGGAGCGTAATTGCAAAATCCATATTCATATACAAAAATATACTATTTTAAACAAGTCGAAAAATTGAAAAATCGAAAAGTCGGAAAATCGTAAAAAAGAAGAACAGAAAAATTAAAAAATCACAAAACCCAAAAATCACAAAATGTGAGAAAATTGAGAATATGAGTAACCGAGAAATCGAAAAATCTAGAAATCAAGAAGTGGAAAAATTGAGACATCAAAAAATTGAAAAATCGAAAAACCGAGGAACTGAAAAATCGAAAGTCGAAAAATCGAGAAATTTAAAAATCAAGAATCGAAAAATGGATTCTTCGAAAAACTGGAACAGAAATTGAAAAATCGAATAACTGAAAAATCGTAAAATTGAAAAATCGAGAAATCGAAGTTGAAAAATTGAGGAAACGAAATATCGAGAAATCGAAAAGTCGAAAAATCTAAAAATCAAGAAGTCGAAAAATTGAGAAATAGGAAAAGTGAGTAACCCAGGAATCGAAAAAATCGAAATGTCGAATTATTGAAAAAAATCTAAAAAATTGAAAAATAGCAAAATTGAAAAATCAAGACCTCGAAGTCAAAAATTTGAGAAAACGAGAAGTCGAAAAACCTAGATCTCAAGAAGTCGAAAAATTGAAAAATCGAAATATCGAAAAATTCAGAGATCGAGAACTGGAAGTCGTAGAAATTGAAGTCGAAAAACTGAAAAGCTGAAAAATCGAGAAAATGAGGCATGAAAGCCGAAAATTAGAAAACTGAGAAACTCAAAACACAGAAATGGAAAAGTCGAAAAGTTCAGAAATCGAAAATTCGGGAAATTGAAAAGTCAAAAAGTCGAAAAATGGAGAAACTGAAAAATCGAAATATCTAAAAATTCAAAAATCGAGAAATCGAAAAGTCAAAAAACCGGAAATCAAAAAGTGGTAAAATCAAAAAGTCAGAAAATTGAGAAACCGACAAATCGAAAACTTTTGTAATCGGGAGATCGAAAAGTCGAAAAATCGGGAAACTGAAATGGCGGAAAATCGAGAAATTGAAAAGCCGAAAAACGAAAAATCAAAAATTCGAAAAATTCGGAACCTGGGAAATCGAAAAGTTGAAAAATCGAGAAATCGAAAAGTGGAAAACCGAGAAATTGAAAAAAATGCAAAAACTCAGATATCGAGAAATTGAAAAACTGTGAAATCGAAAAATTCTGTAATCGCGAAATTGAAAAGTCGAAAAATTGAAAATCGAAAAGTTGTAAAATTTAGAAACCGAGAAATTGAAGCAAATCGAAAAATTCTGAAACCGGGAGATCGAAGTCACAAATCGAAAAATCGAAAAATATGAAAAAATCGAGATCTCAAAAAGTCAAAAAAGGAGAAATCAGAAAGTCGAAAAATCGAAGTCAGAAAACTGACAAAAAATGAAATCGAAAAATTCTGTAATCGGGAAACTGAAAAGTCGAGAAATTGAAAAGTCAAAAAACGAAAAGTCGAAAAATCTAAAAGTCGGAAAATTGAGAATTCGAAAAATTCAAAATCGAAAAGTTGGAAAATTGAGAATCCTAGAAATTGAAGAAAATCGAAAAATTCTGAAGCTAAAAAATCGAAAAGCCAAAAATCGAAGTCGAAAAATTCCGTAATCGGCAAATTGAAAAGTCGAAAAATCGAGAAACCGAAAAGCCGGAAAATTGAGAATTCGAAAAAATCAAAAAACTCAGAAATCGGAAAATCGAAGTCGGGAAATTGAGAAATTGAAAAGTCCAAAAATCGAAAAGTTGGTTAATTGAGCAACCGAAAAATTGAAGAAAGTCGAAAAATTCTGAAGCTGAGAAATCGAAAAGCCAAAAATCGAGAAATCGAAAAGGCGGAAAATTGAGGAATTGAAAAGTCGAAGTCGGGAAATTTAGAAATTGAAAAGTCGAAAAATCGAGAAATCCAAGTTAAAAAATTGAGAATTCGAAAAATTGAAAATCGAATTTCCGAAAAGTTAGAAAATTGACAAACCGTGAAACCGAAAAATTCCGTAACCTGGAAATTGAAACGTCGAAAAATCGAAAAGCCAGAAAATTGAGAATTCGAAAAAAATCAAAAAACCAGAAATCAAAAAGTCGGAAAATTGAGAAACCGACAGATCAAAAACTTCTATAATCGGGAGATTGAAAAGTGGAAAAATCGAGAAATCGAAACGCCGGAAAATCGATAAATTGGAAACTCACAAAACGAGAAGTCAAATTCGAAAATTTTAAATGTCGGAAAATTGAGAAACAGAGAAATTGAAGAAAATCGAAAAATTCTGAAACTGGGAAATCGAAAAGTCAAAAATCGAGAAATCAAAAATCGAAAACTAGAGAAATTGAAAAATGGAGAAACCGAAATACTGAGAAACCGAGGAATCGAAAAAAAACGAAATGTCGGATTATTGAAAAAAAAAACTAAAAACTGAAAAACCGAAAAATCCAAACACTGAAAAATTGAAAAATCCAACAAGGAAAAATTCAAAAATTCCAAAATTGAAAAATCGACAAATCAAAAAAATCGAAATATCGAAAAATTTAGAAATCAATTCAAAAAATTCAGAAATCAAAAGATTTTCCTTTTTTGCTTCTTAAAATACATACTTTTCAAAACCTGAGAAAAAACAGGTTTAAAATGGTAAATTGTATTCTCTCCAAAAATTACCATTTGAAACATGTTTTAAGTTTCGTGTTGTAAAATGAAGACTACTTCTATTAAGAAAAAAAAAAAGAAAAGTAAAACATAAGCTCCACCCACCCTAATCTCAGTTGTGATGAACTTTTCATTCGTCGCCAGACCGAGGGGCGGAGCTTAATGGTAAAATCGATTTTTCTCCACAAAAATACATATTTTAAGTTGTCGTGAAAAGAAGAGTACCTACATGAGGGAAAAAAGTCAAAATATAAGCCCCGCCCACCCGCCAACATCTCAATGGGAATGATTTTTTTATTCTTTTTCAGCTCGAGGGGCGGAGCTTGATTGCAAAAATCCATATTTCCCTACAAAAATTTACCATTTTAAACATGTTTTAAGTTTCGTGTTGTAAAATGAAGACTACTTCTATTAAAAAAAAGAAAAGTAAAAAAATCGATTTTTCTCTACAAACCTAAATCTGACTTGAAATGAAAAAAATTTACGATTTATCTCGGAAAGTTGGTAGATGGGTTGGTACCTCCTTGGGTATAATAATAAACTCTGGTACAGGCTTTGACAGATGTTGAAGTTACTAATAAGGCTGTTACTATAAAATTGTAAACTCATTTCGTGTATAGTGCGTTACATAACCACCAATTATTTCATTTATCGGAAGTTTTTTTTTCGAAAGAAATTATTATAAAACATGAATCGATAATAACGTGTTGATAACTACACCCGGACTAATGTAATATACAATTATTAATAATTACGGTTGCCCGAAAAACACAGCGTTTCAAAAACAAAACATTTTTTTTAGTTTAAAAATAATTTTAACTCATAGAAGATTGTTTTAAACACAATCATATCGATTAGATCATGAGTTTGGACAAAAAGCCATTTTTTCCTTGTTTTTGGCGCCGCAATCGTGACGTCAACGCCACAATTCATCCACTTGGTCTTATCATAGTTTCGAGATTCAACATTTCGAACCATTTTTTTTAAGTCGACCCACTTTGTCCATTTAATCACCGCAATAAAAACGCGATTAATCCCGATTAGATACCAATTAGAAGGGAATTTTCCCCGCAAATCACGATAATCGTCCACCACAATTAATTATTCACACAAATTTCTAGTGAGCAAGACAAAGCAGCAAATCTACATCAAAGCGATGACCATCTACACCTCTACGGACTTACCTGCGAGTTGGTCATCGTCATGTCCGAGCTAAAATATGCGTCGTGATTATCGGCCCGTCCGACATAGGCCGTTTCATGCAAGACACCACCACAATAAAGACTGGAAAACATGGAAGATAAAAACACGGAAGCAAAAAAAACTATAAATAAACAAAACTAAAACGGTGCACTGTCAGAAGCACATTCTTCGTAAACAATCAATCACACCGAAAGCTGTCTATCTACTAAACGAGTGCTCGAGTCGGTTTTCACAGAACAGGTGCTTTTCAACAAGTGAACTAATTAAACTTATTTTCTACGACTACTAGTCATAATTGGTAGCGCATCCCTTTCTCCATCAAATAAATTTACTTGCACTTACTTTCAAATAGAAAACTGTGTGCAGATAGATATAGCTGTGCGTCGTGTACTTACGTTTTTTTTTCTTACTTAAGTTAAGTTAACTGTGACGTCACAAGCATATTTTCGAACGGAATGTGTGAAGTGCGATAAAGAGCTGTACAATAATAATCGTTACGCAACAACAATTACATTTTAATTTCCATAAAACTAAAATTTTCGACTTACACAAACTTTTACGTAAAATGGAAAGTAAACTAGTCTTATTTTGAATTTAAAATGTGTAACAGTACATAACCGCCAGAACTGATGTGGTTACTTCAGCGTGAACTACCGCAATTAACAGAATTTTTACAACATTTTCGACATTGTTTGATATAACGTATAATTACGACAAATAAGCTCAACGTTTTCACTGTTTCAAAGCTTCGATTTTCAATTTGGCAACCCTACATTTGAAAAAACAACGCAAGGACGACGGTTTTAGATATCAATTTTTATCAGATCATGAGTATTTATAAATCACTTCACTAAGCCAATAATTACAAGTGCGGGATAAAATAATCGTCGATTTTAAGCCACATGTATGACGAGTTTATGAATTTATAACAACTCGTTCTGTATTAATGACGACCGCACGCAGACACACAGACTAACACGAACATTTATTGATCCTTTGACTATAATATTGTAATGCAAGTAAAAACTACTAAATACGATATCTTCAAGTGAAAGACAAAACCGCTTGTTTTGAAATTTGACCATCACATATGCACAATTGCGCAAATTAGAAACCCGGATCATTATAATTACCACACATTGTATGCATATTCACTAACTATAGTGTCATGGTTATTAAAACGGTTTACAAGTTTTTCAAAGCGGCCAAGCTTGCAAGATGCGTATCTGTGTATTAAATTTGGGTACTCATCACCCGTAATTGCGTTTAATAACAGTAGTTTCAAGTCAAACTCAATTAATACTTTATACTGTCCGATCTAAATGAAACGCGAATGACAAGTATTAAGCGATTTCTTTCACTTAATGAAGCGAGATTTATTAATCTATAATATCTCATTACATGCTTTCACTACATCCAACAAGATCAGACAGTTTTCTATTTGTAGTAATTTAAATTGATGATGCTTGATTCGACTCAAGTGTGTCTAGTTTGTGCTGGCACCCTTAAATATCCACGAGTGTGGTTACAACAACGCCCCGACAGCCCCCATACTCACCCTCTTCGCAGGCTTGCTACACGAGCGATTATCGACGAAATTAATTAATTTATCGCCGGTTGTGGGGAACAGACTGCTTCCTGTGTTCACAGACCCTTCGGTTTCACCGGTCATGCTAATCCCGCTCAATAAAACTACCAAATAATACTTTTTTGTGAAAAAACACAAATATACACAAAGTCACCACCTGTGATAACTGACGTTACGGTTTGACGGATGACAGCCAATGACAGCTGCGGCGACGCGGTGGCTACAAACCCCTCGAACTCCAAAAAACAAACAAAAACACAGCAAAAACTCTCATTCGTTCATTTAGTATTAGTACTTTCGCACTATGTTCTCTGTTCGCACCATTTTCACACAATAAAAGTAATAAAAGTGCGCTAGAGACGGTCGCGTCGTCACTGGAGCCACTTCCACGTTGACATTTAACCAATTTAACCCAAAAGCCGGAAAGCAGCCCCATGATGACCGAAGCACAAGAGCCCTCTCAGAAGCGATGGGCCCACCTGCGCAAAATTCTCGAGCGTCCGGGCCCCTTTTGCCACCCCGAGTTCGAGCCCTCGCCCGAAATCATGGACTTTATAGTAACTTCGTGCAAAATCTTGGTCGTGGGGGCCGGCGGCTTGGGCTGCGAGTTGCTTAAAGACTTGGCGTTGATGGGGTTCAAGCAGATACACGTCATTGATATGGACACCATCGATTTGTCTAATTTGAACCGGCAGTTTTTGTTCAGACAGAAAGACATTGGACAGTCGAAGGCCAAAGTGGCGGCTGAGTTTATCAATAGGAGGATCCCGGGGTGCCAAGTGACGCCTCACTTTTGCAAGATCCAGGACTACGACGAGGGGTTTTATAGAAGTTTTCATATTATTGTGTGTGGGTTGGATTCAATCGTGGCTAGGAGGTGGATAAACGGGATGATTATGTCGTTGTTGTGTTATGAAGACGGGGTGTTGGATAATTCGACGATTATACCGTTGGTGGATGGGGGTATTAAACTCACAATGGTAGTGATAATTTTTTTATTGTAATTTGAATTTTTTAGGTACTGAAGGTTTCAAAGGTAACGCTCGAGTTATTGTTCCTGGGAATAGCGCGTGCGTTGAGTGCACCCTAGATTTGTACCCCCCACAAGTCACATACCCGTTATGTACAATCGCCAACACCCCGCGCTTGCCCGAACACTGTATTGAGTACGTCAAAGTGGTCATGTGGCCTAAAGAAAACCCATTTAATGCAGCTTTAGATGGCGATGATACCCAACACGTGGGTTGGATTTATGAAAAATCTCTAGAAAGAGCGGCCCAATTTAATATTACTGGGGTGACGTACCGGCTTGTACAGGGTGTTGTCAAAAATATAATACCAGCGGTGGCTTCTACGAACGCCGTGATAGCCGGAGTCTGCGCAACTGAGGTATAAATATTAAACCGGGATTTAATGTCATATAATATAATATTGTAGGTCTTCAAAATCGCCACCAGTTGCTGTTTACCCCTTAACAACTACATGGTTTTCAACGACGTCGACGGTATTTACACTTACACCTACACAGCTGAAAGAAAAGACAACTGTGTGGTGTGTTCACAAGTCCCACAGACTTTGCTCATACCCGACGCCACCAAAATGAAACTCAAAGATTTAATTCAAACGTTGTGTGAAGACGAGACGTACCAGATGAAAAATCCCGGTTTAACAACCACCGTGGGCGGGAAAAATAAAACTCTGTATATTTCCACAATCAAGAGTATTGAAGAGAGGACCAGAGACAATTTGAACAAGAGTTTGGTGGAGCTGGGTTTGAAGGATGGAAGCGAAATTATGGTGGCGGACGCCACCACCCCCATGACGTTGGTGTTTTGTTTGAAGTTTCAGTCGAGCGATGTCGAAATGAACTGAATTGGAATAGTATTTGTACTCAATAAAAAATAATTCAAATAAAAATTGGTGTTTGTGTCTGGTATGCAACCAACAATACACAGAGGTTTCAAACGGTGCAAAAATCCCTAGTAACGTTTAGTCAAAATCCCCACTCAAAGACACTGTTTTTCGTGTTTATCGAGTGTTTCCCGCTGTATTTCAACCAGATTTTATTACCAAGAGTGTTTTCTTCAATTTGTACCACCAAATCGCTTCTTGTACTACCGTTTTCTTCAGTTTTGGAGGTTCGTGTTTCGAATTTCCCGCGCGGCCGCCCTGCTCGCCGCCGGTCACGTGATGTTTGTCGAGTCGCGTTGTGGTTTGTGGAAGAAATGGCGGACGACAAAAATGTGGAAAAGACCATCGCCGAAGACTTGGTCGTCACCAAGTATAAAATGGCAGGAGAGATCGTTAACAGTGAGTTTTAGCGCCCCACTAAGCCCCCTTTTGTTCCCGTCTCGAACCTCGCCCCCCTAACCTTGCATTTCCCGAAATCCGGCTACGGCCATATGGATGCGGCTTGGAAAACCATGTGCTTTTTCGAACTCGGTTCGGGCGCATTTCGCGGCCCCAATGTGGACTGGTCTATGTAAATTAGAGCGGGTTCGCCGGTGGTGGTCTAAGTCGTGTTTTTGTTTTGTAGGAATCCTGAAGCAGGTCCTTGAGAAGTGTGCGGTCGGGAGTTCCGTTCGGGAGATCTGCGAGTTCGGGGATCAGTTGATCACGGACGAGACCAGCAAGGTTTTCAAGAAGGAGAAGGAGCTGAAGAAGGGAATCGCGTTCCCGACGTGCGTGTCGGTCAACAATTGCATCTGCCATTTTTCGCCGATTGCCAGCGAGCCTGACTATATCTTGAAGGAGGGGGATGTGGTTAAAGTGTGAGTAGAGGTTAAAACACCCTTTATAAAGCAAAATCAACTGGTGATGATTTTTTGACACTCCAATTGATCCCACTGAAGTCGGTGATTGCACCATGTTGTCTGACGCGCACTTAGTGACCTAAAAATCGCGGTGTCTGTGTCACCACTAACCCCGTTTTCGATTTTGCAGTGACCTGGGGGCCCACATTGACGGCTTCATCGCCGTCGTGGCCCACACTATCATCCTCGGCGTTTCCGGCGAGAATAAAGCCACCGCTCGAAAAGCCGACGTGATGTTGGCGGCTCATTACGCTTCCGAGGCAGCCTTGAGACTCCTGAAACCCGGGAACGAAACGTACACAATCACCGACGCTGTGCAGCGCGTAGTCGAATCTTTCAACTGTAAACCAGTAGAGGGGATGCTAAGTCACCAGCTTAAGCAGTTCAAAATCGACGGTGAGAAAACCATCATCCAGAATCCGAATGAAGCGCAAAAAAAGGAACACGAGAAGTTCGAGCTGGATAAGCACGAGGTGTACGCCATGGACGTGCTCATCAGTACAGGCGAAGGCGTCGGTAAGGAGGGCGACAGCAGAGTCTCCATCTACAAGAAAACTGAAGAGACTTACCAGCTGAAGTTGAAGGCGTCGAGGATGTTCTACACCGAAGTGCGCTCGAAACACGGGAGCATGCCTTTCAATCTGCGGGGGTTCCAAGACGAAACTAAGGCGAAGATGGGGGTGGTGGAGTGCGTTAAGAATAAGCTAATCGAACCGTTCCAAGTGCTTTATGAAAAATCGGGTAAGTTGGACGAGTCGGGGTCGAATTGGGTTTCAACTGGGTTTTTCTAGGTGAATTCGTTGCTCACTTCAAATTCACGGTCTTGTTAATGCCGAACGGACCGCACAAAATCACGGGTCTGCCTTTCGATCCCGAATTGTACAAGTCGGAGCATTCTATAAGTGATCCTCAACTTCAAACGATACTCAGAAGTTCCGCTAACCCTAAAGCTGCCAAAAAGAAAAAAAAGAAGACGGAAGGTGAAGTGGACCAACCGATGGAAGTCGAAGCCGTAGCTTAATATCAAGGTTTTATACTTGCTTTTCTCACTGACACTTCGTATTATTTTATAATATAACGTTTAAGTTTATAATCATTTTTTATTTGATTCGTTTTTGGTACCTAATTTCATAGTTTTTTACATGCGATTGTCGATGCTGTCTCATGGAAAACTGTCCTCTGTAAGTAAAAATGAAGGAAAATCACATAGCAAGTGTTAATTGTTAACAATAATTATATTAGATTTTATATTGCTATGGTAGCAATATGATGAATAATAAAAGTGTTTGGTATTTTCAGTACTTTTTTCTTCCCTAGTAGTGTGTGTGGCGACGGGGCAAAGAAAACTCAGTTGTTTTTTTTTTTCGAATTCTTTACATGTGGTGTTTTCTCAGAACACTATTTTCCCAAAAAAATATACAATGTTTGAAACCTTAAAACACGTGAAAAAAGAATGAAACGTATTGGAAATGGGTAAATCTTTGTATTATCTTTTCTTCTTGGGGGTGTAGCCTCTGCGCCGGGACCTACTTCTACTGGAACTGCTGCGTCTCTTCCCCTTTCTCCTCGAACGAGACCGCGACCTCCCGCGCCTCTTGGACTTCCTACACACACGCCAAAATAAACCTTAAACACGCTCTATTTCCGAGTTAGAATGTTTAAGTATATTATAGTTGGACAACCTATACGGACAATCACTTTCCCATGTAGAAAAGAATGAATATATATTTTACATCTCACTCGCTTCACTATGAAGTGGCGGTACCTTACGAAAGGGGATAAAAATAGTCCGTAAGCACGTGATGTCGATAAGGTAGTAAACGGACGTATTAATCAGTATGCTGTACGGGGAGCAGTCACAAAGTAAGCAAACGTACGTGTTGAAGACTTTACATATATGTAATATATGTATATGTAGTGCATACCTGTTTCAAGGTTAAGCTAACAAAAATTTAATATTATCGCGGTATACCTATTATCCATGAACTGCATGGTTAACAAATATGCGTCCCTTCGTCCACTTTAAAGGTACGAAATTAAACGACCACTACTTTAATTAATAAGTAACAAGTCATCTAATTTGCCTCCAGAATAACTATGGGTTATCATCAAACTATGAACACCAAATTAATTCAATATGAACATCTTCTTACGTATTTTTTTATTAACAGTAGTCAAATCATTAAATACATATTATCTTTGAAACTAAAATGCATTTTATCCTAAGATTGTATCACAAAATATTCATCACCATTTAAATATATACGATTTAGACATCAAGAAATAAATTTAAAATTGCAAAAATTATATCTAGCAGACTTAAAACAGCCTTAAATGTGTCTTGTATGTACGTGTTTATCAGTATGTAGGCATTTTAACGCACAGCAATAATCGTTTTTTATGAGTAATGACTGATGACTACTGTAACACAGTAAATCCTCGAAATTGAAAATTTAAAACATTGAAAAATTCAAATACGGGAAAATTGTAAAATCGAGAAATCGAAACAAAAAAATCAAAAAAATAAAAATTGGAAAATCTAAAATTTAAAAATCGAGAAATTGAACAATCGGTTAATTCAAAAATCGAAACATCGAAAAATTGGAAAATCGAAAAATAAAAAAAAATTGGACAATCGAAAATTTAAAAATTCCGAAAATTGAAAAATTGAAATGTAGAAGAACTAAAAACTCAAAAAATCGAAAAAAATTAATAATTTAAAAATTGAAAAGTTAAAATTGAGAAATCGAAAAACTGAAAAATCACAAAATCGAACGAAATATCAAAAAATTAGGAAATTAAAAAATTGAGAAACAGAAAAATCAAAAAAGCAGAGTCTAAAAATCGCAAGCTTAAAAAATCGAAAAATTGAAAAATTAAAAACCTGAATAATCGAAAAATTGAAGAAGTAAAGAACTGAAAAATCGAAACTTTAGGAAGTGGAGAAATGGGAATATGAAAAAATAGATTAATTGAGAAATCCGAAAACTAAAAATTCAGAAACGTCAAAATTTGAAAAATAAAAAAATATTGAAGAACTGAAAAATCGAAAAATCTAAAATTTAAAACATTGAAAAGTTAAAATATCCTAAAACTGAAAAATGGAGAAATCCAAACATCAAAAAATAAAAAAAAATAAAAATCTAAAATTTAAAAATCGAAAAACTGAAAAATCAACGAATCGAGAAGTCGAGAATTTAAAAAAACTGGAAAAGTGAAAAATCGGATAAATCAAAAATCGAGAAACCGAAAAGCAAAAAATCGAAAAACCAACAAATCGAAAAATCGAAACATTGTAAAATTCAAAAATTGAGACATCGAGAAATCGAAAAATCAAAAGACAAAAAAATCGAGGAGTCGAAAAATCGAGAAGTCGAAAAATCAAAAAATTGAGAAACCGAAATAGGCCAAAATCGAAAAATCGAAAACTTAAATATGGAAAAATTGATAAAGCGAGAGATTGAATAATCAAAACATCGAAACATCCGAATCTCAATAAATTGAGATCTCAAAAAATAAAAAAATTCGGAAATTTAAAAAATTAAAATATAGAACTGGAAACTCAAGAAACCGAAAAATCTAGAAATTTAAAAATTAAAATATGGAAAAGTTGAAAAATTGAGAAATTGAAATAAAAAACAAAAAACTGAAAATCCAAAAATAAAAAATAGAAAAATCTAGAAGTCGAAAAATGAAAGAATCGAAGTATTGAAAAATATCAAAACTGAAAGAAATATCCAAAAATTGAGAAATCGACAAACCAATAAAGCGAAGTCGAAAAATCGAAGAATTGAAGAACTGAAAAATCGAAACTTTGAGAAGTGGGAAAAATAAAAATTCGAAAATCTAAAATTTAAAAATCGAAAAACGGAAATATCAACAAATCAAGAAAACGAAACTCGAAAATTTAAAAAACTGGAAAATTGAAAAATCGGATAATTCAAAAATCGAAACATGGAAAAATCGGAAAGCCAAAAAGTAAAAAATGGAAAAACCTACAAATCAAAAAATCGAGAAATCAAGGAGTCGAAAGTCGAGAAGCATCGAAAAACCAAGAAACTGAAATAGGCCAAAATCGAAAAGTTAAAAATGGAAAAATTGATAAGTCGAGATCTCAAAAAATTGAAAATTCGAAAATTTAAAAATTCGGACAATTGAAAAATTAAAATACAGAAGAACTGAAAACTCGAGAAATTGAAAAATATAGAATTTTAAAAATTAAATATCGAAAAGTTGAAAATTTGAGAAATCGAAATATAAAACAGTCGAATAATTGAAAAATCCAAAGTTTAAAAAACTGAAAATCCAAAAAATAAAAAATCGAAAAATCGAAAAGTCAGAGAATCAAAATATTGGAAAATCCCACACCTGAGAGAAATATCCAAAAATTGAGAAATTGAAAAACTGGAAAATTTAGAAATCGAAAAATCAAAAAAGCAAAGTCGAAAAATCAAAGAATTGAAGAACTAAAAAGTCTAAACTTCGAGAAGTCGAGAAATGAGAAAATCAAAAATAGATTTATTGAGAAATCGGAAAACTGAAAATTTAGCAACGTCAAAATTTGAAAAATTGAAAAATAAAAATACCGAAGAACTAGAATCGAAAAATCTAAAATTTAAAACATCAAAAACTCAAAAAATAAAATTTCGAAAATCTAAAATTTAAAAATCGAAAAACTAAAAAATCGCCAAATCGGGAAATCCAAACTCCAGAATTTAAAGAATTGAAAAATTAAAAAATAGCGTAACTGAAAAATCGAAACATCGAAAAATTTAAAAACTGAGATGATGATGGAGAGAAATCGAAAAATCAGAGGATCGAGCAATCGAGGAGTGGAAAGTCTAGAAGAAAAGTTAATAATTGAAAAATTAATAAATCGAGAAATTGAACAATCAAAATGTCGAAACATCTAAATTCGATAAATCGAGAAATCAGAAAATTGAAAAATCGGAAAATTTTAAAAAAGAGATTGGAAAAATAAAAAAATTAAAAATTTGGAAAACTGAAAAATTGAAATATGTATAGAAGAACTGAAAATCGAGAAATCGAAATTTTAAAAATTGAAAACTTGAAAAATTGAGAAATCGAAGTATAAAATAGTCGAAAAATTGAAAATCCAAAAAGTAAAAAGTCGAAAAATCGAAAAATCCGGAACTCGAAAAGTCGAAATAGTAAAAAAATCCCAAAACTGAAATATCGAAAAATGTATCACACAAAATATCCAAAAATTGGGAAATTAAAAAATTGAAAAATTGGAAAATCGAAAAGCCAAAAAAGGAAAGTCGAAAAATCGCAAACTTAAAAAATCGAAAAAATGAAGAATCAAAAACACTGAAAAATCGAAACTTGGGAAAATCGAGAAATGGGAAAATCAAAAAATAGATTAATTGGGAAAGCGGAAAACTGAAAATTCGGAAACGTCAAAATTTGAAAAATTAAAGTACATTGAAGACCTGAAAAATCTAAAATTTAAAACACTGAAAAATTAAAATATCGTAAAATTGAAAAATGGGGAAATCCAAACATCAAAAAATCAAAAAAATAAAATTTCGAAAATCCAAAATTTAAAAATCGAAAAACTGAAAGATCAACAAATCGAGAAATCGAAACTCGAAAGTGAAAAAAATTGAAAAATTGAAAAATCGGATAATTCAAAAATCGAAAAATCGAATCATCGAAAAATTCAAAAACTGAAACATCAAAAAATCGAGAAATCGAGGAGTCGAAAAGTCGAGAAGTTAAAACATCGAAAAAAAAACAAGAAACCGAAATAGGCCAAAATCGAAAAATTCAAAAGTTACAAATCGAAAAATTGATAAATCGAGATCTCAAAAAATGGAAAAATCGAAAATTTAAAAATTCGGACAATTGAAGAATTAAAATATCGGAAAATTGAAAAATTGAGAAATCGAAATATGAAACAGTCGAAAAATTGAAAAATCTAGTTTAAAAAACGAAAAAACTGAAAATCCAAAAAATAAAAAATTGAAAAATCCGGAAGTCGAAAAATCGAAAAGTCAGAGAATGAAAATATTGGAAAATCCCATAACTAAAAGAAACATCAAAAAATTGAGATATTAAAAAACTGGAAAATTGAAAAATCGAAAAATCAAAGAATTGAAAAACTGAAAGGCGAAACTTCGAGAAGTCGAGAAATGGGAAAATCAAAAAATAAATTAATTGAGAAATCGGGAAACTGAAAATTTAGCAACGTCAAAATTTGAAATTAAAAAATAGAAATACTGAAGAACTGAAAGTCGAAAAATCGAAAAGTCGGAGAATCAAAATATTGGAAAATCCCAAAACTGAAAGAAATATTCAAAAATTGAGAAATTAAAAAACTGGAAAATTGAAAAATCAAAAAACCAAAAAAGCAAAGTCGAAAAATCAAAGAATTGAAAAACTGAAAGGCGAAACTTCGAGAAGTCCAGAAATTGCAAAATCAAAAATAGATTAATTGAGAAATCAGGTAACTGAAAATTTAGCAACGTCAAAATTTGAAAAATTGAAAAATAGAAATACCAAAGAACTGAAAGTCGAAAAATCGAAAAGTCGGAGAATCAAAATATTGGAAAATCCCAAAACTGAAAGAAATATTCAAAAATTGGGAACTTAAAAAACTGAAAAATTGAGAAAAAAAAAATAGATTAATTGAGAAATCAGAAAACTGAAAATTTAACGCAAAAATTTGAAAAATTGAAAAATTTAAATACTGAAGAACTGAAAAGTAAAAAAATCGAGAAATCGGAAAAACTAAAATTTAAAACAAGGAATAATTAAAATATCGCAAAATTGAAGAATCGAGAAATCCAATTGAATTTGAAAAATTGAAAAATCGGGGCGTTGAAAAATTGGAAAATCCAGAAATTGAAAAGCTCAAAAGAAAAAAAATCGAAAAACCGAGAAATCCAAAAATCGAAACATCGAAAAATTCAAAAACTGAAACTTCAACAAATCGAAAAATCGGAGGATCGAGAAATTGAGGAGTCGGAAGCCGAAAAGGAAAGTTAAAAATTGAAAAATTTAGAAATTGAACAAGCAAAACAACGAAACATCTGAATTCGATAAATTGAGAAATTAAAAAATTGAATAATCGAAAAATTTTAAAAAAGAAAAACTGGAAAATCGAAAATCAAAATTCAAAAAATCGAAAAATTGAAATATAGAAGAACTGAAAACTCGAGATATCGAAAAACCTAGAATTTTAAAAAATGAAATATTAAAACATCGAAAAGTTTAAAAATTGAGAAATCGAAGCATTAAACAGTCGCAGAATTAAAAAATCTAAAGTTTACAATAAATTGAAAATCCAAAAAGTAAAAAATCGAGAAATCAAAAAAAATCCATCAATTCAAAAATCGAAAAGTCGAAAAATTGAAATATTGAAAAATCTCATAACTGAAAGAAATATTAAAAAAATTAAGAAATCGAAAATCTAAAAAAGCAAAATTGAAAAATCGTAATCTTAAAAAATCGAAAAATTGAAGAATTGAAGATGTGAAAAATCGAAACTTTAGGAAGTCCAGAAACGGACAAATAAAAAAAAATACTTTAGAAATCGGCAAACTGAAAATTTAGAAACGCGAAAATTTGAAAAATTGAAAAATCGAAATATTTAAAAACCGTAAAATTGAAGAGGACAAAAATTGAGAAATCGTATTATTGAAACATCGAAAGATTGAGAAATCGAAAAATAAAAAAATCGAGAAATAGAAAATTTAAAAAATGGAGGAATCGGAAAAGCCCAAAATTGAAATATTGAAAAATTGTGACATTTAAAGTTGAAAAATCGAGAAATCGACAAACCGAAAAATCCCAATAGCGTATTTAGGTATAAATCACAAGCTCAGGACTGTTCTACTTTTTAAAATTTAAATAACATTATAAATTGGAAAATGTTGATTTTTTTTCTACAAAAATCTTGACGTCTAAGGTGAAAACTCGACACGGATGCATAAACCGTAAACGGGGCGAAACTATAATTTTACTATTGTAAAATTTGGAGATTGCGTCATTTCATTGTTCGTGACAAATTTTGGTGAGTGTAATTTGATAATACAATTTGAAATGTAAATTTTGTCATTCGGGAACATTATGTATTAAATCGTTAAGATGTTCAAGAACTTTGTTCACTTATTCGTTTTTAAAGTCCAATGGTCGAAATGGGTTAGTTCTTCGTAGTGGATGTGTATCAGATCAACTCTAACGAATATCGGTTTATAGATAAATCGCTTAAAGCCGATATTGGCCTGAGTGTGCTTTGGTCTGTAGATCAAACAAGTTCTCAGGCGACGAAAAATTGCTTGTGGAGGGAGACTTCGGATTACAAATCGTGCCAAGAAAGACATATTTGGGAGAGATGGATTTTCAGGTGCTTGACTAGCGGTAATTTTAAATTGTTTGCTGTCGTTCGCGAAGTGAACAACACAATTTCTTTAAAATGATAATTATAAAATTATCATAATCACTATTGGTGTTAATTAACACAAAATGGCGCGCAAGTTATCAGTTGATTTCGTTAATACATTCATCATTCATAGAAACCTATATGGGATTTTTTCATGCCTTAGAAAAATAAAAAGTAAAAAATACAATAACAAAAATTTTAAAATGCGGTTTACGAAAAATTAGTTGACCTATGCAAAGAAGAAAATTTTGGAAACGCTGACAAATATGACATCTTAAAAATATAACACTTGAAGAAGTGTATTTTCATATTTTGTACATATATGTTTATACACATTACTGTTTACGGAACAATGTTAATTATGGATTTATGGATAACTCCTCGTATAAGAGCAGAGTGAAGGGTGTTTGCCTTCGCTAATGTTTGATGGCGCCATCTGATTTAGAGTAAAATAAACCTAATACGTTGGCTCACTGTAGTGAAAATGCGCGTTCACGAAAAATTTGTCCCACGCCCCCTGGATCTCTTGTCCTAAAGCTCACTATTTAGCCGAAGTAAAATTTGTATTAGGTTGTCCAACTATAATATACTTAAACAATGCTTCTACTTTTCAAACACCAAAATAACTCGGCCAAAACCACGCCCCCCGACCACAAACCTTGACGACGAATCACTCGAACTGTCGCTGTAGCTGCTCGAACTGCCCGAGCTGTAACTCCGCGCCCTCTTCCCCTTCCCCGAACTGTTCTTATCCAACTCCTGCAGCACTTTGTACGTCTTCAGCAACTTCTCCTTCTCGATCGCCTCCCTCTTCGCCTTCTTCGCCTTCTCCAGCATATCCGCCTCCTCCTTCGCCTTCCTGTGCTTCTCCTCCATCAGCTTCTGCAACCACCCGCTACAAACCGTCCCTCACTCCGCCCACACTCACCTGCTCCACCTCCTTCTTCTTCTTCATCTCCAGCAACTCCATCTGCTTGCGCAAAATCAACAACCTCTTGTACTTCTCCTCGGCGTCGTCCACCTTCTTCTCTTCCTTGTGGTTGGCTTCCGGCTTCTTCTTCTCGTCGTCGCTGGGCGACTTCGACCTGTTCCGCGACTTGTCGTCGGGGGTGGTCGAGCGCCTGTGGGAGCGCCTCCGCGAGCGCGAGCGCTGCCTGTGCCTCGACCTGGACCTCCGCGGCGAGCGCCGGTACTTGCGCTCGCGCGACGGGTACGGCGCGTACCGCCCTCGGTCGCGGCGGCCGAACGGCCGCCGCAAGGGTCTCCGGTCGTCGAACGGCCGCCTCTCCATCCGTCGGCGGTTCGGCTCGCGGTAGCCCCCGTTCTTGTAAGCGCGATTCTCGTCGTTGTGATTGTCGGGTTTCTCCGTCTCGAATTTGTTGCGGCCTGTGCGTACTTCGGCTTCTTTTTTGTCTTGTTGGTTGCGCTTTTTCTGGGGGTCGTTTGGCTGGCCGGCGAGCTTCATCAGGTTGGCGTGGTGGTCGTTATTCTGGGAAATCTGGCGCAAAAAGGGCGTTATAAAAACGATGTCCTCGGAACGACGATATATTTATATTTATAAATAATACAAAAACGAAAACAATTCTTGTTTACAAAAAGCGTATTTCCAGTGACTTTTATACCCCCTAACGAGTAAATCCACACTAAATAAACATTTTTTTTTTAACGTGGGATTTTTGCGGTCGCTCCCACACTCCCCGACCAAAAGTTAAACATAATCATCAACGAAAAAAATGAAACCGTCATTGTTCGTCTTGCATAAATTTGAATCATAAAAAGGACGCTCAACGTTAAATTCAACATCCGTGCTTTCAGTTAATCGTCCCAAATCCCCTAAATCCAACACTTTAGTAATTAAATTTTGGCACAACGGACGCTGAATTTCATCCATTTTTCTCAATTTAGAAGCAACGGTAAACATGAAACCATCGATTTCATCCGCTTCTGCTTCTAAAATTTCCGTTATAGCCTCTAATAACTTCGCTTGACACTTTTGGCCACAATTCTTACTTCTCTTTCTACGTCTCTACAAGAAAAAGCGTCACCGGCGTTACTTAATTTAGTACCAATATCTGAGCCCGTTTAAAAAAAACACGGTTAAATAAAAAATCCAGATTTTATTAAATTTAAAATCTTACCTCGTTCTGTTTGTTTCGTTTCTCGAACCCGCTGATGGGTCCGTCCCTCGGTGACTCCTCTCCCGTCTTCACTTGTACCCCCAACGCCATAGCCATGACTTCGCTTTTCGCGTTACTGACGATCTCCTCCTGCCCATCCTTGACTTCGTCCTTCTCGTTAGCCGGTTCCTTGTTCGGGTTGAAAGTACCCGGAAGGGGGTACTGGACCAAACTCGGTACCTGCTTGCGCACCGTCTCCTCCTCTTCCGACTGATTTTCCTCATAGTCCAACGCGTTATAGTCGACTTCTTTGTTCTGTTTATCGTTACTTTTCTCGTCGGAATCCCCTTCCTGACGATTCTCTTCCCGAATGGCCTTCTCTTGTCTCCGCCGCTCTTCGCGCTTCTTCCGCTCGGCCTCCAGTTTTTCGAACTCTGAGAGCTTAATGACGCGGGATTCCTCCTTTCGCCAGTGTAACGGAGTCCCGCTTCTGGATCGACTTCGAGAGGGCGTTCTATACCTCTACATTTTCATTTTTTTATTTTTACACAATCAATCAATGTGTCAAGGGTACTTACAAATTTCCCTCTGCCCTTGATAATTCTGCCGCTCTTAGTGGTGATGGGGCGGTCCCTGCGGTTGAAACCGTGATCCCAATCTCGTCTCCTGTCTCTTCTGAAATCATCTATAACGAAGCTTGTAATCCCACGCCCGCCACATCCGACACTCACCTTTTCGCTTCTTGTTGAATTTCCTCTCTTTCTCTTTTTCCTGGGGGCCTCTCATTAGGAATTTGTTGAAAGGTACGTCAGGTATATCTTCTGGGTTAATATCGGTCACGGTCGCCAGAGGGTGGAGGTCTTGCACTTCACCTTCTTCCTCTGAGTCACCTTCAGTTTTTCTGCAACAACGACGAATAATAATCAACTAGACGACAATAAACCCGATTTTCTTACTCTTTATTTTTCTTGTCTTTCTTCTCCTTCTTTTTGTCCTTTTTGTGTTTCTTTTTCTTCTTTTCGTCCCCGGAGGTGGCTTCCTCTTCCTCGTTCTCCTCCTTCTTCTTCTTTTTCTCTTTTTTGGCTGAAGTGAAAGTGTTAAACACGACTAAATTAAAATTTATGACTATTATACCTTTCACTTGGCGCACCAATTCACCACACTTGACAATTTTGGCATCCTGTAAAGGCCGACTGTTCGTATCTACTGGCAAGGATTCGATCTGACGCACGACATCGACTCCTCCGACAACGCGTCCAAAGACAACATGAACACTACAATTCCCAATTTCACTCAAAACCGTCTCAAACTCAGAAATTCTACTTACTTGTCGAGATGAGGGGCCGGTTGTGTGGTACTATAACACAAAACATGACAAGATATGATCAGCGAAGGCCAGGATAGATGGAACAGACGTACTGCTACAGAACAACAAAAGTAACTGTTCTGTAACACATCTCGTAAGGCAACTGAGAAATTTGCTAAATGTTAAATGTAAAAACATCTAGAAGTGAGAAGCTAAGTAAGGAAGAAAACTGGAGGAAGGTTGCTCTATCAAGGCTTCCGCATTCAACGACTCTAAGTTTGAGTTAGTGAAGCTTGGATAGAACACTTCGCTGTGGTTATAGTCACTATAACAAACGTTATGGATTTTTTTTACCCTTTCAGTATTGCCACTCACATAAAAAACTGAGACCCGTTGGTATCCTTGCCGCGGTTCGCCATCGACAGAAGGAACGGCTGGTCATGCTTTAAATCAAAGTTTTCATCTGGAAAAAGTCGAAAATTGAGCCTCGGGAGTCGTCGGCAGTTGTAAAGAGTGATTCGGGAATCTTCGCAACGAAAATTCACGAACTGATTTCAAAGTTTGTTGCATTTTTCTAACAAAATTGTCGTTTTTTTAATTTAATTAACAAACATTGAATGAGTGACACTTCCTGTGACTGTCACTACCAACCTGCATAAAATTCCCTAATTATTCCCCAAGCACCTACTTGATTATAATAATTAACCCTGACTTTTAACCTGTATTCATTAAATGAACCCACTTTACTTACCTTCGAAAGTCCCGCCGTAAATACTCTCTCCTCCAGTCCCATTCCCATTGGAAAAATCTCCCCCTTGGATAATAAAATCCTTCACCACCCGGTGGAACACGACTCCCTAAAACCCTAAATTACACACACAGAGATTATTAATAGTCCGCCAAACCTTAAAATGTAGCGTCTTCTTCGTGTTCTGCCCCAAGCCTTTCTCCCCAGTGCACAGGCACCTGAAATTCTCACACGTTTTCGGCACCACATCAGTGAACAGCTCAAACACGATCCGGCCTGACTGTAAGCCCCCAATTGAGACATCAAAGAAGCACCGAATTCTCTCCTTCGGCTGCTCGTCCATCTGGAAACGCAATTTTCGTATCACAATCGTTTTTAAGCCAAACGCGAACTCGGTCAAAAATACCTTGCAACCAATTCTCACTCCACAAAAGTCATACGAAATGCAACTTCACTACAACATGTAACGGACTTTTCTTACGAAAAACGTGATTATTTGACTGAATTACCACAGAAACTGGCTTAATTGTCCATTATCACTTATCGCTTATCACCGCCAGCAAACATTTTAACCACTTTTTGCAAATGGCGCAGGCGTGGGGTAGGGGGCGGTAGTCGCGCTGACGCGCGAAATTCAAAATCGCGAAAAAACTTGACTAAATTTTGCAGACAGGAAAGTATTTGAACAATTTTACTGTGTGTGTCGGTGAAAGGTCGCGTTTTTAAACACCCGTGGAGGTTTTTTACGTTACGGAAACGAAATTTGGCTGTCGGAGTGTCACGAGTGAACATAACCTCAAAACACCCACAGAAAATTGTCGACCACCAACAAAATTAATAAAAGCGGGTTCCTTTTTACAAAACGCGGGGTATTTTTAGCCGACGGACGAAAACAAGTGGTAAAATGTGAGTAAACAGTGACGTAATCATTGCTTGAAAAAACACAATTTTGGAAAATTTTCAGATTTTGGGGCCCACGCAACGAACAACGCTACTGAAAAAATGATAAGGTACCGTGGGGGGGCTGTGTTATATTTTTGAACACTTTTTGATTCATCATTGATTACATAACTGCACTTTGTGGGTTTTCAGGTTTGCCATTAAAGCTGGGTTAGCTGCTGGGGCTGTCTATTATATAAAAGAAGAAGGTATTTGGAAGGAAAGCCAAGAGGCTTTAAAAGCGTATGACAAACTAAATACGGCAATGGAGCCCTATGTTGGTGAAATACGTAAGCAAATTCCTTTTGAGGTTTGATAATAGTAAGTTTGCTGGAGTCAGTTTTGTGATACGATTTTTTCAGCTGCCTAAAATTCCAGCCAGTGACAGAACCACTGAAAATATTCAGTTGTATTGGAATAAGGGCGTAACTTCCAGTTTTGAGTTTTTGAGTGAATTGCCAGGTTTGGTCAGTACATGGACTAGAAATGGGGTTAACGCGGTTTTAGAGAACCCAGAGGTGAAGAAGTTGCTTAAGTAAATGTATTAGTCCGAGTTACGGGAACTCTGGATGTAATAAAGCGTTTTTTTGTTCGATTTATTGTTTTCTGTGTATGTATGGTTGCATAAACACTCTTTGGAGTTATGAAATATGAAAGACTCTATTTTTAAAATTGAGTTAAGAGGGTGTTAAAATATGTGGTTTTATTGTGTTAAGAGGGCGTCGTTGTAGATAAAGTCGGCTAGATGGCGCTGATTAGTTGACCCATTTTTCTGTAATGTCAGTTCAGGTTGTTAAACTTAACTGTTTCATCGTGTAAAAAAGCATCTAAGTAGGAGCTACAAAGTTGGCAACAGTTTTTCGTTTTTGAGAATTTTTAATTTCACAACATCACTCCCTCAAACTTCAATAATAATAATGCAATCAAATTTTTCTTAACGTTTTATAAATAAACTCGACATTTTTTCTTTGAATTGTAGAAACTATAGAAAACATTTTTTGATAGAGTTGAATTAGGTCAAGTCAGGTCACTTATAAATCACTGAGGTCAAGTTTCCTGGTCAGATCAGTTGAGGTCAGGTCAGTACAGATCCAAATTAGGTCATGCCAGATCTGGTCAAATTACGTCAGGCCAGATCCAAATCAGATCAAGTAAAGGCCAGGCCAGTTAAGGTTAAACCAAATCAGTTTAGGTCAAGTCAGACCAGATTCAAGTTAAGTCAGGCCAAATCTAAATCGAATTAGGTCAAGTCACCTCAGATTATGCCAATTCTAAGTCAGATCAGGTCAAGTCACGTCCGATCAGAACAGTAGGAGGTTTCACCTTTTAAAAATGGCAGTTGGGGCCCCCAGGAAGGTTCCATATTCCTAAATAAAAAGTTGGGGCACATGGAACCCCCGAGAAGGTTTCATATTGTTAAAAAATATATATTTGGGGCCCTCGAGGTTTCATTTTCTTAAAAAAAAAAACAGTTGGAACCCCTGAGAAAATTTCACATTCTTAAAATGAAAACAGTTTGTGCCCCCGAGAAAGTTTCACCTTTTTAAGAAAAGACAGTTTGGGGCCCTGAGAAGGTTTTATTTTCTTCAAAAAAGTGACAGTTGGGGCCCCGAGAAGGTTTTATAATTTCAAAAAAAAGACACATGGGGCCCCCGAGAAGGTTTCGAATTCTTAAAAATTTATATTTGGGCCCCTCGAGAAGGTTTCTACTTCTTAAAAAGAGGCACTTGGGGCCCCCAAGAAGGTTTTATATTCTTAAAAAAAGACACTTGGCACCCTAGAGAAGTTTCGCATTCTTAAAAATATGTACCTGGGCGCCTCGAGAAGATTTTAGCTTAAAAAAAAGACAATTGGGGCCCCCAAGAAGGTTGCATATTCTTAAATAAAAACTTAGGGCACATGGAGCCCCCGAGAAGGTTTTATATTCTTAAAAAAAGATACTTGGGGCCCTAGAGAAGTATCGTATTCTTAAAAAGAAACTGTTGGGACCTCTGAGGAAGTTTCACATTTGAAAAAATATATATATTTGGAAGCCCCGAGAAGGTTTTATATTCTGAAAAAAAAAACAAATGGACCCCCTGAGAAGGTTTCACATTCGGTAAAAAAAGATCGTTGGGGCACCCGAGAAGATTTCACCTTCTTGAAAAAAAGACATTTAGGGCCCCTGAGAAGGTTTCGTAAAAAGAGGCACTTGGGGCCCCCAAGAAGGTTTTATATTCTTAAAAAAAGACACTTGGCACCCTAGAGAAGTTTCGCATTCTTAAAAAATGTATATTTGGGGCCCTCGAGAAGGTTTCAGCTTCTTAAAAAAAGGCAATTGGGGCCCCCAAGAAGGTTTGATATTCTCATATAAAAAGTTGGAGCATATGGAGCCCCCGAGAAGGTTTTATATTCTTAAAAAAATATATTTGGGGCCCTAGAGAAGTGTGGCATTTTTTAAAAGAAACTGTTGGGACCTCTGAGAAGGTTTCACATTAAAAAAATATATATATTTGGGATCCCGGAGAAGGTTTCGCATTCTTAAAAAATATGTACCTGGGCGCCTCGAGAAGATTTTAGCTTAAAAGAAAAGACATTTGGGGCCCCCAAGAAGGTTGCATATTCTTAAATAAAAACTTAGGGCACATGGAGCCCCCGAGAAGGTTTTATATTCTTAAAAAAAAATACTTGGGGCCCTAGAGAAGTTTGGCATTTAAAAAAAAAACTGTTGGGACCTCTGAGAAAGTTTCACATTTGAAAAAATATATATACATATTTGGAAGCCCCGAGAAGGTTTTATATTCTGAAAAAAAAAAAAAACCGAATGGGCCCCCCGAGAAGGTTTCACATTCATTAAAAAAAGATAGTTGGGGCACCCGAGAAGATTTCACCTTCTTTAAAAAAAGACATTTGGGGCCCCTGAGAAGGTTTCGCATTCTTAAAAAATATATATATTTGGGGCCCTCGAGAAGGTTTCTACTTCTTAAAAGGAGGCACTTGGGACTCCCAAGAAGGTTTTATGTTCTTAAAAAAAGACACTTGGCACCCTAGAGAAGTTTCGCATTCTTAAAAAATGTATATTTGGGGCCCTCGAGAAGGTTTCAGCTTCTTAAAAAAAGGCAACTGGGGCCCCCAAGAAGGTTTCATATTCTCAAATAAAAAGTTGGGGCATATGGAGCCCCCGAGAAGGTTTTATATTCTTAAAAAAAGATACTTGGGGCCATAGAGAAGTTTCGCATTTTTTAAAAGAAACTGTTGGGACCTCTGAGAAGGTTTCACATTAAAAAAAAATAAATAAAAACTTAGGGCACATGGAGCCCCCGAGAAGGTTTTATATTCTTAAAAAAAGATACTTGGGCCCTAGAGAAGTTTGGCATTTTTTAAAAGAAACTGTTGGGACCTCTGAGAAAGTTTCACATTTGAAAAAATATATATACATATTTGGAAACCCCGAGAAGGTTTTATATTCTGAAAAAAAAAAAAAAAACAAATGGGCCCCCCGAGAAGGTTTCACATTCATTAAAAAAAGATAGTTGGGGCACCCGAGAAGATTTCACCTTCTTTAAAAAAAGACATTTGGGGCCCCTGAGAAGGTTTCGCATTCTTAAAAAATATATATTTGGGGCCCTCGAGAAGGTTTCTATTTCTTAAAAGGAGGCACTTGGGGCCCCCAAGAAGGTTTTATATTCTTAAAAAAAGACACTTGGCACCCTAGAGAAGTTTCGCATTCTTAAAAAATGTATATTTGGGGCCCTCGAGAAGGTTTCAGCTTCTTAAAAAAAGGCAATTGGGGCCCCCAAGAAGGTTTCATATTCTCAAATAAAAAGTTGAGGCACATGGAGCCCCCGAGAAGGTTTTACACTCTTAAAAAAGATACTTGGGGCCTTAGAGAAGTTTCGCATTTTTTAAAAGAAACTGTTGGGATATCTGAGAAGGTTTCACATTAAAAAAATATAAAAATTTGGGATCCCGGAGAAGGTTTCGCATTCTTAAAAAATATATATCTGGGGCCCTCGAGAAGATTTCAGCTTAAAAAAAAGAGACAATTGGGGCCCCCAAGAAGACTTTATATTCTTAAAAAAAGATATTTGGGGCCCTAGAGAAGTTTCGTATTCTTAAAACGAAACTCTTGGGACCTCTGAGAGGGTTTCACATTTAAAAAAATATATATATTTGGGATCCCGGAGAAGGTTTCGCATTCTTAAAAAATATATATCTGGGGCCCTCGAGAAGATTTCAGCTTAAAAAAAAAGACAATTGGGGACTCCAAGAAGGCTTTATATTCTTAAAAAAAAGATATTTGGGGCCCTAGAGAAGTTTCGTATTCTAAAAAAGAAACTCTTGGGACCTCTGAGAGGGTTTCACATTTAAAAAAATATATATATTTGGGATCCCGGAGAAGGTTTCGCATTCTTAAAAAATATATATCTGGGGCCCTCGAGAAGATTTCAGCTTAAAGAAAAAAAGACAATTGGGGCCCCCAAGAAGTTTGCATATTCTTAAATAAAAAGTTAGGGCACATGGAGCCCCCAAGAAGGCTTTATATTCTTAAAAAAAGATACTTGGGGCCCTAGAGAAGTTTCGTATTCTTAAAAAGAAATAAATGGGCCCCCCAAGAAGATAGACCTTCTAAAAAAAAGTAGTTGGGACCCTCGAGAAGATTTCACATTTAAAAAAAAATTGTTTGCGCCCCCGAGAAGGTTTCTCATTCGTTAAAAAAAGATAGTTGGGGCACCCGAGAAGATTTCACCTTCTTTAAAAAATACATTTGGGCCCTCCTAGAAGGTTTCATATTCTTAAAAAAAGACACTTGGTGCCCCAGAGAAGGCCACATCGAAGACAGGTCAATCAAGGTCAAGCGAGTCAGACTAGTTTAAGTCAAGTCAAGTTAAGTCAGGCTAGATCTATTCAAATCATGTCAGACCAGATCCAAGTCAGATCATGTTAGGTCAGGCCACACCAGTTTATGACAGGTCATACCAGGTCAAGTCAAATCAAGCCAGGCCAGGTTAGATTACGTCAGTCCGGATTAAGTCAAGTCAGGTTAGGCTAAATCAGATTAAATCATCCCAGTTCAGATCAGATCAGATAATATCATAAGGGATGGTTTTCAGAAACTGTATACTTATATATAGTGAGCCAAGACCTATAAGGTTATATGGCTATCATAAAAGTAGTTGACCGCAAATAAATACCCCCTTTGTGTGGTTCGCACTAAGCTTACCGGTTGGCAATAAATCATCTTCTAAACATTTCTTGCTCATATTTAACAGGGCCGGCTTTCAAAGCGAGTGGTTATTTCGGAACCCTCAGCGGCTGCAGGTAGTAAAGAGATAGTGGAGTGGTGGATTTTCATATTTAGTGAAAGCCGCCCCTGAATGAAACCACAAGAGCCGGTCGAGCTGCAGTGGACACGTTATTTACGACCCTAAAACCTTTTCTATAGTAAACAACTTAACTTCGACACAATGGGATGATTTTATGATGGCCATATAACCTTATAACTCTTGGTTCACTATATCCACTTTATGCATCCGTCATGATTTGGACATATCCAACTGTTTATTCATAAAAATTTTCACTTGTATGTTTGGTTGCATAACTCATATTTGGAATTTTCAGTATTTTTTTTAACTTGTTTAACTTAGCTATTAATCAATGCTTTATGGAAATGAAGTTCCACGGTTGTGCTTACTGTTTTTGCAACAGATGGCGCTGTAGAAGGTAAATTTAACTATGAAACTTTAACCTTCTACAGCGCCATCTAACGCAAAGACACCGAGCACAACGCCGAAACTCAGTCAGGTCATGTTAGGCAGGCCACACCAGGTTAAGACAAGTCATAGCAAGTCAAGTTGAAGTCTGCAGTTAGACAATAGTGTCATAGTGATGGTTTTTAGAAACTATATATATTAAGCTGGTCACGACCACAGTCAAACAGCCTTTGTTGTGTGGGATCATCATCAAGATGGCGTTAATAAAACGTCAAAATTTCACAATTAAAATCACCTTCTGCAGCGCCATCTGTCGCGAGGACCGCGAGCACAACGCCGAAACTTCATTTCCATAAGTACAAGTACAACAAAAGCAGTTGACTGTGGTCATGAACAGCGAAATATAGTTTCTAAAACTATCACTCACGACACCATTATCTAACTGATATTCTTTGACACGATAATAAATTCTTTGCGATAACTGCACACAAAAATTGTCATGTAATTATGGTTAATTATGTCACGCGGCGGAATTTTGACTAGTAATTGCGACCTCGAGATAAGGAAAAGTCGCCGATTTTGGTAATTTTTGCTAGGGAAGTGTGAAAATTTTCGTTTGTTTGAAGTGCTCACTCGGATTGCTTTTTTTTTTTGTTGTAGTGACAACGAAAATTGGTAGACGGGCGAGTTTGCTTTATCGGCAGACAAAACAAATAGGATATTAGTGTAATCCCGCAAAGGCGCTTTATCAGTCACGACCTTTCCAAATTAATGAAATAGTAAACAATCCAAATGAGTCAACTCCGATAAGGCATTTATTAAGAGCGATTTCGTACGCTATCTGCACCGCTCCATTCATAATCGCCACTACGCTCACTACAAGCGCCCGCTACACCCCCATCGCCGCCCCCGGCCCCTCGCACCTGCCCCTCCCGCTCCCACCTCTCCCCCCGCCCCCGCCCATAAATCTCCTCTCATCTCGTGCTCCGTGTCCGAAGAGTTTTTTTCGGCGATTGTATTTTTTAATGGAAGGATCCGCGAGTGCGCATGCCGACAACGTATATGCTAAATGGTCGGCATTCGTCTGCACGGAACAGCAGAGTAGAAACGAGCGTTGACGTCGTGTGCGTTGATAGTTCTCGAGTGCTGTGCTAGGGACTGGTGTCTTGCGTGCTATCGAGTTCCAAATGAGTACTTATTTATGGCGTTGCGAATACTTCAATTCGGCGTTGTGTTTGCAATAGGATACCACCTCGGCCCTGCATCGCGTGAGTACCCTTCCAGGAAAACAGCGAAAACGTCGACCAATATGGCGGGTTGTTTGGATCGCCTCGAGATTTCCGCGCTGCGGCGGCGGCGGCCGCCGCCGCGCCATCGATTGCGGGCGACGCGGCCGCCGCCCCCGGACTCACGTGCGCCGGGGGCCCCGACGCTCCGCCGCGCTCGCACCTGGCCCCAGTTGAGTAATAGTTCATTAACTCGGCATGACAGTTCATGCGTACAGGACCCGCGACCATCACAAAGGATAGAAAACGTTGAACAAGTTTTAATCATTCCGAGGAATTATACTAGGAAATCCAAGAGGCGGCGGTCAAGGAGGCCATGCAAGGAGCGACGTGCCGATGAATTTATTCAAAGAGATCGCGGGTTCGTTTGCCGCGGGATGGAGGAGGCTAAGGCGGCCGCGGCTCCGGGCTCCGGGGCCGACGCCGCCTCGACGCCGCCGGCGCCGGACGGGACGGAGATCGCCGCTATCGAGGCCTACCCGGAGGTGGGCGCGTGCGACCGGCCGCCGGTTGTTTACATCATTGCCATAACAAGATTTGCAAAAAATTCACGATCTAATGCTCGACTCGGACACATTTTTACAATTATACTAACCTGAACTGAGTTACACAATTGTTAATAAAATGTTCATATTTTTAAATAACAGTATGTGTGTATATATACAGAGTGGGAAACCATCAAGTGCAAACAGTTTTTTCTGCCACGTTACATTATCGAGATGATTGATATACAGGCCATAGTAATAAGCGTTCATGATTTGGAAAAATTCGAATTGGTGCATTTTTGACCAATGTATTACTGGAGATATAAAAAGAAGTCAAGGACTAGTTTTACGGTTCTTTGAATAGCATACACTAACATTATTTTCAACTACACTGGACACTGTTTTTGGGGCGCAACATACAACTAAGTTTTTTTAAAGGGAACACTTTTGGTTTCTACATTTTTGAAACTTCGATGCCGTGTTATTCCGATTTGTTTCAATTTTTTGGAATTTCACAAAAAATCGCATCTAGTGTTATTAACGGTTTTCAAATATCGATATTTCAGTTTTGCTAATTGAACACCCTGTATTGTATTACTGTATCTTACTCTGTTTTTTGTTCTACTCTGTCCATGTGTCGATGTGAATCTGAAAATTTTAGTTTGATTCTAAAATTCCGGAGAAAATTGTAGTTTCTTTCTAAAATTACAGAAAAATACAGAATTTGAAAATTTGAAAAATCGCCAAGTAAAAAATATCGTGTTTTGTTTTTCATTTTAGTCGGATATTGCGGAAAATTTTAGTATCATATTTAAGACTTTTGGGGAATATGAAAATCGGAAAATTTTAATGCCTTCTTGTGAATTGGAAAACTTCAATTTCTTTTAAAAATTCCAGAAAACTGCAGTTTTTGTTTATTTTTAAGATCTCAGGGAAGGATGAAAATCGGAAAATTAAATTGTTTTTAGAATTCCTGAAAAAATGAATTTTGAAGTTAATGTAAATTTTGACACTGCGCATTGTCAGGGTTGCAAGAATTTCAGATTTTCAAAAATTTCAAGACAAAAAAGCCGGTTTTTTCCATTTTAATAGCGGAAATTGGAAAATTTTAGTTTCTTTTTACAATAGCGTCGCCGAAAATTCGAAACTTTCAAAAATGAAAAATTGGAAATTGTCAGTTTCTTTCGAAAATTCTAGAAAACTACAGAATTGGAAATTTTGAAAAATGCCACGTTATTCCGACTTTCTTTCAATTTTTTGGAACTTCACAAAAATCGCATCTAGTGTTATTTTTAACATCGACGATTTTCAGATATCGATATTTCAGTTTTGCTAATTGAACACCCTGTATTGTATTACTGTATCTTACTCTGTTTTTTGTTCTACTTCTTTCCATGTGTCGATGTGAATCTGAAAATTTTAGTTTGATTTTAAAATTCCGGAGAAAATTTTAGTTTCGCTTTAAAATTCCAGAAAAATACAGAATTTGAAATTTTGAAAAATCGCCAAGTAAAAAATATCATGTTTCATTTTTCATTTTCGTCGGATACTGCGGAAAATTTTAGTATCATATGAAAATCGGAAAATTTTAATGCGTATTTGGAAATCGGAAAACTTCAGATTCTTTTAAAAATTCCAGAAAACCCCAGAGTTGGAAATTTTGAAAAATCGCGTTAGTCGCGAAGATTTAAAGATGAAAATCGGAAAATTTTGAATTGTTTTTAGAATTCCTGAAAAACATGATTTTTGAAGTTAATGTAAATTTTGACACTGCGCATGGTCAGGGTTGCAAGAATTTCAAATTTTCAAAAATTTCAAGACATAAAAAAGCCGGTTTTTTCCATTTTAATAGCGGAAATTGGAAAATTTTAGTTTCTTTTTACAATAGCGTCGCCAAAAATTCGAAACTTTCAAAAATTAAAAATTGGAAATTGTGAGTTTCTTTCGAAAATTCCAGAAAACTACAGAATTGGAAATTTTGAAAAATGCCACGTTATTCCGATTTTCTTTCAATTTATTGGAACTTCACAAAAATCGCATCTAGTGTTATTTTTAACATTGACGATTTTCAAATATCGATATTTCAGTTTTGTTAATTGAACACCCTGTATCTTACTCTGTTTTTTGTTCTACTTCTTTCCATGTGTCGATGTGATCTGAAAATTTTAGTTTGGTTTTAAAATTCCGGAGAAAATTTTAGTTTCTGTCTAAAATTCCAGAACAATGCAGAATTTGAAATTTTGAAAAATCGCCAAGTAAAAAATATCGTGTTTTGTTTTTCATTTTAGTCGGATACTGCGGAAAATTTTAGTATCATATGAAAATCGTAAAATTTTGATGCCTACTTGGAAATCGGAAAACTTGAGTTTCTTTTAAAATTTCCAGAAAACTGCAGAGTTGGAAATTTTGAAAAATCGCAATTGTCGCGTATCATCAAATGTCAAATTTGTTTATTTTTAAGATTTAAAGATGAAAATCGGAAAACTTTGAATTGTTTTTAGAATTCCTGAAAAAAATGAATTTTAAAGTTAATGTAAATTTTGACACTGCGCTTGGTCAGGGTTGCAAGAATTTCAAATTTTCAAAAATTTCAAGACAAAAAAAGCCGATTTTTTCCATTTTAATAGCGGAAATTGGAAAAATTTAGTTTCTTTTTACAATAGCGTCGCCAAAAATTCGAAACTTTCAAAAATTGAAAATTGGAAATTGTCAGTTTCTTTCGAAAATTCCAGAAAACTACAGAATTGGAAATTTTGAAAAATGCCACGTTATTCCGATTTTCTTTCAATTTTTTGGAACTCACAAAAATCGCATCTAGTGTTATTTTTAACATTGATGATTTTCAAATATCGATATTTCAGCTTTGCTAAATGAACACCCTGTATTGTATTACTGTATCTTACTCTGTTTTTTGTTCTACTTCTTTCCATGTATCGATGTGAATCTGAAAATTTTAGTTTGATTTTAAAATTCCGGAGAAAATTTTAGTTTCTTTCTAAAATTCCAGAAAAATACAGAATTTGAAATTTTGAAAAATCGTCAAGTGAAAATATCGTGTTTTGTTTTTCATTTTAGTTCTATACTACGAAAAATTTTAGTATCATATGAAAATCGGAAAATTTTAATGCCTACTTGGAAATCCGAAAACTTCAGTTTCTTTTAAAAATTCCAGAAAACTGCAGAGTTGGAAATTTTGAAAAATCGCGATAGTCGCATATCATTAAATGTCGAAGAGTTTGAAATTTGCAAAGTATTTGTTTATTTTTAAGATTTCAGGGAAAGATGAAAATCGGAAAATTTTAAATTGTTTTTAGAACTCCTGAAAAAATGAATTTTAAAGTTAATGTAAATTTTGACACTGCGCATGGTCAGGGTTGCAAGAATTTCAAATTTTCAAAAATTCAAGACATAAAAAAGCCGGTTTCTTCCATTTTAGTAGCGGAAATTGGAAAATTTTTAGTTTCTTTTTACAATAGCGTCGCCAAAAATTCGAAACTTTCAAAAATTGAAAATTGGAAATTGTCAGTTTTTTTCGATAATTCCAGAAAACTACAGAATTGGAAATTTTGAAAAATGCCACGTTATTCCGATTTTCTTTCAATTTTTTGGAACTTCACAAAAATCGCTTCTAGTGTTATTTTTAACATCGACGATTTTCAAATATCGATATTTCAGTTTTGCTAATTGAACACCCTGTATTGTATTACTGTATCTTACTCTGTTTTTTGTTCTACTCTTTCCATCTGTCGATGTGAATCTGAAAATTTTAGTTTGATTTTAAAATTCCCGAGAAAATTTTAGTTTCTTTCTAAAATTCCAGAAAAATACAGAATTTGAAATTTTGAAAAATCGCCAAGTAAAAAATATCGTGTTTTGTTTTTCATTTTAGTCGGATACTGCGGAAAATTTTAGTATCATATGAAAATCGGAACATTTTAATGCCTACTTGGAAATCGGAAAACTTCAGTTTCTTTTAAAAATGCGATAGTCGCGTATTATTAAATGTCAAAGAGTTTGAAATTTGGAAAGTTTTTGTTTATTTTTAACATTTAAAGATGAAAATCGGAAAATTTTGAATTGTTTTTCGAGTTCCTGAAAAAAATGAATTTTAAAGTTAATGTAAATTTTGACAGTGCGCATGGTCAGGGTGGCAAGAATTTCAAATTTTCAAAAATTTCAAGACAAAAAAGCCGATTTTTTCCATTTTAGTAGCGGAAATTGGAAAATTTTAGTTTCTATTTACAATAGCGTCGCCAAAAATTCGAAACTTTCAAAAATTGAAAATTAGAAATGTCAGTTTCTTTCCAAAATTCCAGAAAACTACAGAATTGGAAATTTTGGAAAATGCCACGTTATTCCGATTTTCTTTCAATTTTTTGGAACTTCACAAAAATCGCATCTAGTATTATTTTTAACATTGACGATTTTCAAATATCGATATTTCAGTTTTGCTAATTGAACACCCTGTATTGTATTACTGTATCTTACCGTGTTTTTTGTTCTATTTCTTTCCATGTGTCGATGTGAATCTGAAAATTTTAGTTTCTTTCTGAAATTCCAGAATAATACAGAATTTGAAATTTTGAAAAATCGCCTAGTAAAAAATATCGTGTTTTGTTTTTCATTTTAGTCGGATACTACGAAAAATTGTAGTATCATGAAAATCAGAAAATTTTAATGCCTACTTGGAAATAGGAAAACTTCAGTTTCTTTTGAAAATTCCAGAAAACTGGAGAGTTGGAAATTTTGAACAATCGCGATAGTCGCGTATCATTAAATGTCAAAGAGTTTGAAATTTGGAAAGTTTTTGTTTATTTTTAAGATTTCAGGGAAATATAAAAATCGGAAAATTTTAAATTGTTTTTAGAATTCCTGAAAAAAATGAATTTTAAAATTACGCATTATGGGCGTCGCAGGAATTTGAAATTTCAAAAAATGCCAAAATTTTGAAATTTTGAAAATAGCGAAATAAAACATATCGTGTTTTGTTAATCGGAAAATTTAAATTTGATTTTAAAATTCCTGAAAAACTGGATTTTAAAATTGTTAACAAATTTTTGAATTTGAAACCTCCAACTTGAAATTTTGAAAAATCCCGAAATACAAAACATCGTGTATTGTTTTTGATTTTATCTTGTATATCTAGATGTACAAGAGATAAAAATTAAAAAAATATATATTTTTCAGATTTCGGGGAAAAATAAAATTCGGAAAATTTAATTTGGTCTTAAAATCCCCGAAAAATGCAAATTTTCAAACTACGTATATAATCGGCGTCGCGAGAATTTGAAACTTCCAAGAATCCCAAAATTTAAATAAACCCAATTTTTTACCATTTTCTTTCTAAAATTACAGAAAACTACGGAATTTGAAATTGTGAAAAATCCAGAAATAAAAACTATCGTGATTTGTTTTTCATTTTAGTCAAAGACTTTGAAATTTGGGAAATTTTAGTTTATTTTTAAGATTTCGGGGGAAAAAGAAAATCGGTAAATTTTAATTTGATTTTAAAATTCCTCGAAAAAATGAATTTTAAAATTGTTAACACAAATTTTGAAGCTGCGCACGATCACGGTTGCAAGAATTTGAAATTTTCAAAAATTCGGAGACTTAAAAAAGGCATTTTTTCCATTTTAGTAGCGGAAATTAGGAAATTTGAGTTTCTTTCTGCAATTCTAGAAAAATAAGAAAATACAAATTTTGAAAAATTCCGAAATTCAGAATGTATTTTTTTCGTTTTCGTTCCGTATCTCTAAATGTCGAGTTTAAATTTTGGAAAAGTTTCCTTTTTAAAATTCCAGGGAAAAACGAAGATCGGAAAATTGCAACTCTGCAAGAATTTGAAATTTCCAAAAATTCTGAAATTTAAAAAAGCCTATTTTTCCAATTTAGTAGCGGAAATTGGAAAAATTTGAGTTTTTTCTACAATTCTAGAAAAATTCAGAAATAAAAATTTTAACTTGATTCTAAAATTCCGGAGAAAAATGAATTTGAAATTTGCAAAAATTCGTAGATTTTAAAAAAGCCGATTTTTTCCCATTTTAGTAGCAGAAATTGGAAAATTTTAGTTTCTTTTTACAATAGCGTCGCCAAAAATTCGACTTTCAAAAATTCAAAATTGGAAATTGTCAGTTTCTTTTGAAAATTCCAGAAAACTACAGAATGGGAAATTTTGAAAAATCGCGAAACAAAAAATATCGTGTTTTGGTTTTCATTTTCGTCGCGTATTTCTAAATGTCGGCGAAATTGGAAATTTACAATTTCTTTCGAAAATGCCAGAAAACTACATTGTTGGAAATTTTGAAAAATCGCGAAATGAAAATATCCTGTTTCATTTTCGTCGCGTATCACTAAATGTCAAAGAGTTTGAAATTTAGAGAGTTTTTGTTTATTTTTAAGATTTCAGGGAAAGAAGAAAAACGAAAAGTTTTAATGTGATTTTAAAATGTCTGGAGAAAAATGAATTTTAAACTTGTTAATATAAATTTTCACACTACGCAAGAATTTGAAACTTCCAAAAATCCAGACATTTCAAAAAGACGATTTTTTCCAAAATTACATACAAAATTTGAAATTTTGAAAACTCGCGAAATAAAACCTATCGTGTTTTGTTTCTCATTTTAGTCGCATATTTTTAATTAACGTCGAAGAGTTTGAAATTCGGAAAATAATGTTAATTTTTAAGATTTCAGGGAAATATGAAAATGGGAAAATTTTAATTTGATTTTAAAATACCTGAGAAAAATGAATTTTAAAATTGTTAATATAAATTTTCAAATTACGCGTTATGGGCGTCGTAAGAATTTGACGTTCCCAAAAATCTTAAAATTTAAACAAAAATCGATTTTTTTCCATATTAGTGGCGGAAATTGGGAAAATTTAGTTTCTTTCTAAAATTCTAGAAAAGTACAGAATTTGAAATTTTGAAAATCGCGAAAAAAATGTGTTTTGTTAATCGCAAAATTTTCAAATTACGCATTCACGAGAATTTGAAACTACCAAAAATACCCCAAATTTAAAAAAGCCAATTTTTTGTTAATTTTAGTGGATTTTAATTGGAAAAATTTAGTTTATTTCTAAAATTCTAGAAAAACAGAGAATTTGAATTTTTGAAAAATCGCGAAATTAAAATACCCTTAAATTTTAATGTTTGTTAAGATTCCAGGGAAAGATGAGAATCGGAAAATTTTAATTTGATTTTAAAATTCGGAAAAAAAAAAGAATTTTAAAGTTGTTAATATAAATTTTTGAATTTGAAACCTCCAAGAATACCGAAATTTAAATAAACTCCATTTTTTTCCACTTTTGTAGCGGAAATTGGAAAATTTTAGTTTCTTTCTAAAATTACAGAAACTACAGAATTTGAAATTTTAAGTCCCGAAATAAAAAATTTCGTCTTTTGTTTTTTATTTTGATGGTGTTGCTCTAGATGTCAGAATTTGAAATTTGAAATTTTTGTTGTTTATTTTTAAGATTTCAGGGAAAATTGAGGATCGGAAAATTTTGATTTGACTTTAGAATTCCAGAGAAAAATAAATTTTAATACAAATTTTCTAACTGCGTTTGATCGGCGTCGCAAAAATTTGAAACTTCCAAAAATCCAAACTTTTAAAAAAAGTGCGATTTTTTCCAAAATTCCAGCTAAATACAGATTCTGAGATTTTGAAAAATCGTGAAATAAAAACTATCGGGTTTGGTTTCTCATTTTAGTCGCATATCTGTAACTAATGTCAAAGACAAAATTTTAGTTAATTTTTAAGATTTCTGGAAGGATGAAAATCGGTAAATTTTAATTTGATTTTCAAATTCCTGAGAAAAATGAATTTTAAAATTACGCATTATGGGCGTCGTAGGAATTTGAAATTTCAGAAAATGCCAAAATTTTGAAATTTTGAAAATAGCGAAATAAAACATATCGTGTTTTGTTAATCGGAAAATTTAAATTTGATTTTAAAATTCCTGAAAAACTGGATTTTAAAATTGTTAACATAAATTTTTGAATTTGAAACCTCCAATTTGAAATTTTGAAAAATCCCGAAATACAAAACATCGCGTATTGTTTTTGATTTTATCTTGTATATCTAGATGTACAAGAGATAAAAATTAAAAAAAAATATATTTTTAAGATTTCGGGGAAAAATAAAATTCGGAAAATTTAATTTGGTCTTAAAATCCCGGAAAAATGCAAATTTTCAAACTACGTATATAATCGGCGTCGCGAGAATTTGAAACTTCCAAGAATCCCAAAATTTAAATAAACCCAATTTTTTACCATGTTCTTTCTAAAATTACAGAAAACTACGGAATTTGAAATTTTGAAAAATCCAGAAATAAAAAATATCGTGATTTGTTTTTCATTTTAGTCAAAGAGTTTGAAATTTGGGAAATTTTAGTTTATTTTTAAGATTTCGGGGGAAAAAGAAAATCGGTAAATTTTAATTTGATTTTAAAATTCCTGGAAAAAATGAATTTTAAAATTGTTAACACAAATTTTGAAGCTGCGCACGATCACGGTTGCAAGAATTTGAAATTTTCAAAAATTCGGAGACTTAAAAAAGGCATTTTTTCCATTTTAGTAGCGGAAATTGGGAAATTTGAGTTTCTTTCTGCAATTCTAGAAAAATAAGAAAATACAAATTTTGAAAAATTCCGAAATTCAGAATGTATTTTTTTCATTTTCGTTCCGTATCTCTAAATGTCGAGGAGTTTAAATTTTGGAAAAGTTTCCTTTTTAAAATTCCAGGGAAAAACGAAGATCGGAAAATTGCAACTCTGCAAGAATTTGAAATTTCCAAAAATTCTGAAATTTAAAAAAGTCTATTTTTCCAATTTAGTAGCGGAAATTGAAAAAATTTGAGTTTTTTCTACAATTCTAGAAAAATACAGAAATAAAAATTTTAACTTGATTCTAAAATTCCGGAGAAAAATGAATTTGAAATTTGCAAAAATTCGTAGATTTTAAAAAATCCGATTTTTTCCCATTTTAGTAGTGCAGAAATTGGAAAATTTTAGTTTCTTTTTACAATAGCGTCGCCAAAAATTCGACTTTCAAAAATTGAAAATTGGAAATTGTCAGTTTCTTTTGAAAATTCCAGAAAACTACAGAATGGGAAATTTTGAAAAATCGCGAAACAAAAAATATCGTGTTTTGCTTTTCATTTTAGTCGCGTATCACTAAATGTCAAAAGAGTTTGAAATTTGGAAAATTTTTGTTTATTTTTAAGATTTCAAGTAAAACTGAAAAACGGGAAGTTTTAATATAATTTTAAAATTTCAGGAGAAAACTGAATTTGAAACTTGTTAATATACATTTTCAAATTAGGCAAGAATTTGAAACTTCCAAAAATCCAGACATTTAAAAAAGACAATTTTTTCCAAAACTCCAGATAAATACAGTTTCTGAAATTTTGAAAAATCGTGAAATGAAAAACTATCGAGTTTTCTTTCTCATTTTAGTTCTATATGTGTAATTAATGTCAGAGTTTGAAATTTGGAAAATTTTAGTTAATTTTTAAGATCTCAGGGAAAGATGAAAATCTAAAAATTTTAATTTGATTTTAAAATTCCGGAGAAAAATAAATTTTAATACAAATTTTCAAATTACGCGTGATCGGCGTCGCAAAAATTTGAAACTTACGAAAATCCAGACATTAAAAAAAAAGGCGATTTTTTTCCAAAATTCCAGATATTTAATACAGATTCTGAAATTTTGAAAAATCGTGAAATAAAAAAACTGGAGTATTGTTTCTCGTTGTAATCCCATTTCTGTAATTAATGCCAAAGGGTTTGAATTTTGGAAACTTTTAGTAAATTTTTTAAGATTTCAGGGAAAGTGAAAGTCGGAAAATGTTCATTTGAATTTAAAATTCCTGAGAAAAATGAATTTTAACGCTGTTAATATAAATTTTCAAATTACGCATTATGAGCGTCGCAAGAATTTGAGATTTCCAAAAATCCCAAAATTTAAACAAAAGTAGTTTCTTTCTAAAATTCCAGAAAAATACAGAATTTCAAATTTTGAAAATAGCGAAATAAAAAAATCGTGTTTTGTTAATCGGAAAATTTTAATTTGATTTTAAAATTCCTGTAAAAATGCCAAAATTTAAATAACCTCAATTTTTTCCCACTTTTGTAGTGGAAATTGGAAAATTTTAGTTTCTTTCTAAAATTAAGTATAGAAAACTACAGAATTTGAAATTTTGAAAAATCCCAAAATAAGAAATACCGTGTTTTGTTTTTTATTTAAGTCGTGTATATCTAGATATTCAAGAGATTGAAATTTGGAAAAAAATTTATTGTAAGAGTTCGGGGAAAAATTAAATTCGGAAAATTTTAAATCGGTTTTAAAATCCCCGAAAAATGTTAATTTTCTAATTACGTATACAAGGTGACTGCGAAATACATGCAAAAAAAAAAATGGGGAATAGCTCACAATATGATTATGTCACTGGGTAAAATTCACGGTCCTAAGTAGTAGCAGTGTCTAGAAAAAATTATTTGAAATTCAATGTAAATTGTTGTACGCGCCGCTGGACTGTTTTGTGACCTACATAATTACTACAATGAATGGAACAGAGCGAGTCGGTTAAAGAACCAAAAAAGTTACTTTATCAGGCACTTTTTTAATCGCAACGTGAAAAACACGAAAAGGGCCAGTTAGCATCGAGCGGTCGGTGAAATCGGTTTATGGTGCAGTTTTCCCATGCAGATTGTGTCGATATGGTAATGGGTGCATCAGTTGTACAGCATCTCCGAGATCATGGTACCTTCAACCTCAAACTCACGATCGTGGCCGTGATAGGACAGAAAGAAGAAGTTGGATTTTCACAGCTTGTAGTGCATCCTACATTAAAAGAATACGGCCACATCCATACCATGTTGACAAAGTGCACGGTTTGGAGTCCACTGATTGTTCACGTTGTGCAACTCACTTTTTGTCCGATGGAACTCCACGTAGTCGTCAACAAGTACGATTTCAAGAGACGGTTTTCGATAAATGTGTATCAGTTGGATGAAACAGTTCGTTTGTGGAAATCAACAGTGTCCAGAAATTATCGAAGAGCTTCAACAAGTGAAAGTGACACCCGCTACTCCGGTGTTTTTTTACCTATCAACAAACCTCTTGCGACGCTCTGACGCCTGTATTGCTAGTCAAGGACAACATTTTCAACATTTCTTGTAAAAAGGTAGTAGCATTCTAAGTTGCTCTTATTTCTGTTCCAATAAACAACGTAAAATCGTTGTGACAAGGACCAAACATCCGTCAGAATCAAAATTACCAAAAAACTTTCACACTGACCTTTAACGATGAATGAGTAAATGAATGAACGAATGATAAGCAGCAAAAAGTCGGTTTTACTTTTAATTGAAACTGAAAGTGTTTAGGTCGTTTTTATTCGAACGTTTTTCCAACTCTGTTTACAAGGTGGCTCAGTGCCTTCGTATCGAGGGTGGTTCATGGGGGTTTTGCCCCATTCGATTTTTAATTTCTTTTTTCTATATTTCGGCTCTACTAGGGTGGGGGATGCCGTGGTTAAAATATTTGCACTTATTTCGCAGTCACCCTGTATAATCGGCGTCACAAGAATTTGAAACTTCCAAGAATCCCAAAATTTAAATTAATTCAATTTTTTTCCGGGGGAAATTGGAAAATTTTAGTTTCTTTCTAAAATTACACAAATTACAGAATTTGAAATTTTGAAAATCTCGAAATAAAGAATATTGTTACGATTGACGGACGAATAATAAATCGGGTGTTGGTAAAACTCAAAAATGTATTTCTTTAGTTGGAATTACAACACTATCTATAGCAACGAATATGTACAGAAACTATTCCGGCGCTCTCGACTGTCTTCACTGGATGAATGCATCCATTACCTACGGTCGCCTCTATTTAAACCCATAGTCTCTGATCGAGATCCTTCACGAACATCCATCGCGACTTCGCTTCGAGACTCCCCTGGACGCCGCTTCGAGACGCTCCAGACCTGTCTTTATGCGCCCGCCTCTCGGCCGTCGACAACAGCGATGATTCACCCATCAGCGCCGTGCGTACGTCCAGAAGGCTCTCGATCGCCATAGGCGTCGTACTGGGGCGGCGTAAGGGTGTATTTCGTAACACTGCCCCCCTCTTCAAATCCGATCGTCCCGATCGGAAGCGTCTTCGTTGTTTCCTTCGTACCGTTTTAGTCGATCGAGATGAACGATCTTCATCTTCGTCTTTGGTCCACGTTGGATCCGATAAACTACGTCATTTATTCTAGTGACGATAGTGTATGGACCTTCCCAGTCAGGAGCCAGTTTTGGGCAACGTCCCTTCTTCCGTCGGGGGTTATACAGCCACACTAAGTCATCTTCCTGGAATCCGCCACAGTTGGCCTTCACATCATAACGGGTCTTCATTCGGTCACTGGCAATCTTGATCCGGCCCCTCACTAGTTCATGCACGTTGACCAACTTCTCTTTCAGTTCGTCCACGTAGTCACGTACTTCCATTGGTTCTTCGGATGGCAATCCAAAGACTAGGTCACAGGGCAGCCGCAGTTCCTTCCCAAATACAACGTGAGCAGGTGTTTGGCCCGTGGTGTCGTGGATAGCTGCGCGGTAGGCCAGCAGGAATAGTGGAAGGTGCTGGTCCCAATCCCTTTGGTGCTCTTCTACCACTTTCGAAAGGTGTTGCTCCATAGTCCGATTGAACCTTTCCACCATGCCGTCGGACTGTGGGTGTAGTGGCGTTGTCCTTGTCTTACGTATTCCCAGTAGCTGCATCACTCTTTGGAAGACGTTGGATTCGAAATTGCGTCCCTGGTCTGAGTGAAGTTCCAAGGGGACGCCAAACCTACTGATCCAATTGTCAACCAGTACTTTCGCGACCGTGACGGCTTCCTGATTTGGAATGGCATAGGCATCTGGCCACTTGCTGAAGTAGTCGCTAGCCACCAGGATAAACTTGTTGCCGTCGTTTGTTACAGGGAACGGACCCGCCACATCGATGGCGATTCTTTCGAAAGGTGCCCCAACATTATATTTCTTCATCTTTCCCCTCGCCCTGGTATGAGGACCTTGGCTGGCCGCACACGTCGTACACTTGCGACACCAACTTTCGACATCGTCACGATGACCTACCCAATAAAACCTCTCCCGGATTTTCGACAAAGTTTTGTTCACTCCGAAGTGGGCTCCAGATGTTCCGGCATGAACTTCCTCTAAGACCTTGGAAACCTTTACCTTGGGGAGGACCAGCATCGTCTTAGAGGTACGCCCATCAGGACTCTCCCACTTTCGCTTCAAGAGCCCATTTTCCATGACCAAGGAATCCCATTGGACCCATAATGCCTTCAAACTGGGGGATTGGTCGGACAATTCTGCCCAGCCGGGTCGTTCGACTCCTTCCTCCTTCCACTTTAATATTGGCCCGATTATGTCGTCTGCTTCTTGTTCACGCTTTAGCCGCGCCGTTGTCCATTCTTCATCTTGCTCAAAAATCGTTCGACGAACGGGCAGGTTCCCTTCTTCGGCGTCGATCCTGTCGCAGTGCTTGCACTCTCCACACGGACGTCTTGACAAAGCGTCAGCGTTGTTGTGAAGTCGACCCGCTCGGTGTTTGATCCTAAAGTGGTACTGCTGTAGTCTTTCCAGCCAACGCGCTACTTGGCCCTCGGGATTCTTTATCCGCAGTAGCCACGAGAGGGCAGCGTGGTCGGTCCTGATCAGAAACTCCTGTCCGTATAGATACTTGTGGAAGTGGTTGACGGCTTTGACAATGGCTAGCAGTTCCTTCCTTGTGGCACAGTAATTTCTTTCTGGTTTGGAATGTAATTTACTAAAATATTCGATAACCCTTTCCTCCCCATCTTGTATCTGCGACAATACGGCCCCAACTCCCGAGTTACTCGCATCGGTATCGAGGACGAACATTCCTTTGTCCCTGGGGTAAGCCAAAATGGGGCTGGTGCACAAAGCCGTCTTCAGTCTCTTAAAGGCCATCTCACATGTACTGCTCCACTTGAAAGTCGCCTTCTGCTCCGTCAGTTGGTGTAACGGTGCTGCGATGTCGGCATACCCTTCTACAAATTGTCGGTAATATGTGCAGAGTCCCAAGAAGCTTCGTAGTTCATGCTTGTCTCTTGGTATGGGCCAATCCCGGATAGCAAGAACTTTCGTCGGGTTGGTTTCTATTCCTTTCTCCGACACGATATGGCCCAGGAATTCGACTCTTTTCTGGAAGAGCGAGCATTTCTTGGGATTTAGTTTCAAACGAGCCTTCTCCATTCGTTCTAGCACCTCCTCGAGATTCTTCAGATGGTCGTCAAACGTTTTGCCCATAATCATGACGTCGTCGAGGTATACCAGACAGGTCTTCCATGTCAATCCTTTCAGCACCATCTCCATCAGCCGCTCGAATGTTGCTGGCGCATTACATAATCCGAAGGGCATAACGGTGAAGTGATAGAGGCCACTTCCGGTGGAGAACGCAGTCTTTTCTTTGTCGTCCGGGTGCAAGCCTACTTGCCAGTAGCCACTCTTCAAGTCCAAGGTCGAAAACCACGCCGAGCCGGATAAGGTCGTCAAGGTATCGTCTATTCGAGGAAGGGGGTAACTGTCTTTCTTCGTGACGTCGTTCAGTTTCCTGTAATCGACGCAAAATCGGGTAGTCCCGTCCTTCTTGGTAACCAAGACTACTGGAGATGACCACGCGCTGTTGGATTCTTCAATTACCCCATCTCTCAACATGTTGTCCACGAGTCTTGTAGCTTCTTCTTGTTTGGCTAGGGGTAGTCTTCGAGGAGCCTGACGGATCGGTTGCGTGTCACCAGTGTTTATTCGGTGTTCTACGATGTTGGTCTTCCCGAATGGTTCCTCCTCTGAGGCGAAGACATTACGGTGCCTACGAATGAGTCCTTTGGCCAGTTTTCTCTCACGAGCAGACAGCTGGTCCCAGTTGACCTCCAAGCCTTTGGTATCCCCGTCCTTAGACTCATTCTCAACGTCTTCTTCCTCGCAGTTCAACACTCGGGCGACTGGCTCACACATTCCAATAATCTCCCCTTTTCTAATATTGACTGCATTGGGAAACACGTTTGCCACACGTATTGGTATGTCACGGTCGGTTTTGACTAGGGTGCTCGCGATCAGGAGCTTGTGGGTCGAGTCACTTGCCGGCTGCACCATCCCCAAACTGTATCCGGGGTTTGTCTCTACTCTGGCGGGAACGATGACTTCTGCATTACCATCTACCTTCGTTGTCTGACAGACCACTAGTCTGACCGTTGCAGCTTCCACATTCGGACGTCCCAGCACAAATTCTTCGGCTCCAAAACGCAGAATTTTCTGTTCTGGATCGATCATTAAACCATACCGGCTGATTAGGTCCATTCCCAGAATGAAATCGTCAGCGATTTCCGCCACCAGAACTTCATGCCTTATTCGGAGTCGACCGAGTTCTACATTCACCACCGCTGTACCCAGAACCGGTGTTGTTTCTCCCGTGACCGTCTTCACATTCGTGGCGGTACATACTGATTTAATCTGACAATTTTGTAACCTGGATCTGCGTGCAAGGGACACTTCGGCTCCTGTGTCGATGATGATCTTCGATTCCCGTCCATTGATTTTTCCGCTGATTGTCGGACTATCGACGCTCCCCGCGATACTTCTAACCATTACAGTTGTTGGGGCTTCTCTTTTAGCAGCCAGTACGCGCCCCGAGATACCGACTGCCTTTAGTTTTCCTGCTCCTGATGTAGAGGAGGTCGCGGCTGCGATCTCCTCATCGGCGCTGGCGATCTAACACGGCAATCCCTCCTAACATGCCCTTGACGCCCACACCTGTAACATTCTAGGCGCCCTCCATGTTGTCTAGAACTGCCCGTCTTGATTTCGGCAATTATTTCGCGGGCGAGTTTCTCAAAGTTCTCGCTCATTTTGTCGAGACTCTCTTGAATAGGGTTTACTTCGCCCTCAACCCCAATGCCTCGTATCTTAACGTTGGAACGAGGTGAGCTGTTGTATGCGGCGTCCACTTCTAACGCTCGAATCAGCGCCTCGGATGGTTTCTTGAACCCGGAGATTTGCAGGACTCTTCTTACCTCACTATCTCTTACGCCGTTTACGAAGGTTTCTGCTGCCAGTCTGTCTTGGAAGTCTTGCGGAGCTTCAGGATAGGCGAGGTGTACCAAACGTTTAACATCAGCCGCAAACTCCTGAAGAGATTCACTACTCTGCTGAATCCTAGATTTAAGCTGCGCTACGAAAACTTGCCGGAGGTGTTCATCTCCAAATCTGAGTTCGAGGGCGGTCGTCAAAGCGGTATAGTCCTTCTGGTTCTCTTCTGATAATGTCTGTAGAATCTCCAGGGCCGCACCTCGTAGTGCTACTACCAAAGCGGTCGCTTTCTGTTGGTCATTCCAGCTATTCGACAAGGCCGCAGCTTCAAATTGCTTCTTATAAGTAGTCCACGACGTCTGCCCATCGAAAATAGGGGGTTGAACTCTCACCGGACTGAATTCTGCAGGGGTCGCAATTGTAGGTCGTGGTGTTTGCAACCTTTCTTCGAGCTCCTTGATCTTGTTTTCCATTTCATTTCTCACCTCGTCCACTTCATTTCGCACGACTTGGAGGATTTCGCTTCGGCTGTTCAAAAGTGTAGTTTGCATAGCTTTTAAATTTTCTTCCATTATTCTTTGATTTTCTTCCATTATTCTGCGATCTTCTTTTCTATTTTCTTCCATTATTCTTCGATCTTCTTTTCTACTTTCTTCCATTATTCTTTGATTTTCGCTCAACATTTTCATCATTTTTGTCAGTTGTTCCTCCATGTTGGCTGTTTGCGCTCTTGTGGTAGTCGGCATAAAATTTTCTTCTAGAAACTTCTAGAGCCTTGACAGATGTCAATTCTCGAAGCCAATGTCAGGTGATGAAAGTCTAATTCCGTTATTCCACTCTTACCGCGGGAGAGAATTTTCTCGAAAGTTCACTTTGTTCCGGTCTCCCCTAGTAGCACCAACCAAATTCGAATCCCGATTTATTTCACAATTAATCCCACTTCTGACACCAGTGTTACGATTGACGGACGAATAATAAATCGGGTGTTGGTAAAACTCAAAAATGTATTTCTTTAGTTGGAATTACAACACTATCTATAGCAACGAATATGTACAGAAACTATTCCGGCGCTCTCGACTGTCTTCACTGGATGAATGCATCCATTACCTACGGTCGCCTCTATTTAAACCCATAGTCTCTGATCGAGATCCTTCACGAACATCCATCGCGACTTCGCTTCGAGACTCCCCTGGACGCCGCTTCGAGACGCTCCAGACCTGTCTTTATGCGCCCGCCTCTCGGCCGTCGACAACAGCGATGATTCACCCATCAGCGCCGTGCGTACGTCCAGAAGGCTCTCGATCGCCATAGGCGTCGTACTGGGGCGGCGTAAGGGTGTATTTCGTAACAATATCGTGTTTTGTTTTATATTTTGGTCGTGCATCTCGTGTCAGAATTTGAAATTTGAAATTTTTTTGTTTATTCTTAAGATTTCAGGGAAAAATGAGTTTCGATAAATTTTAATTTGATTTTAAAATTCCGAGGAAAATGAATTTTAATACAAATTTTCAAATTACGCGTAATCGGCGTCGAAAAAATTTGAAACTTCCGAAAATCCCGACGTTCAAAAAAGGGCGATTTTTTTCCAAAATTCCAGATATTTAAATACAGATTCTGAAATATCTGTAATTAATGCCAAAGAGTTTGAATTTTGGAAACTTGTAGTTAATTTTTCAAGATTTCAGGGAAAATGAAACTCGGAAAATGTTCATTTGAATTTAAAACTCCTGAATTTTAACGTTGTCAATATAAATTTTCAAATTACGCATTATGAGCATCGCAAGAATTTGAGATTTCCAAAAATCCCAAAATTTAAGCAAAACTTTTTTTTTCCATTTTAGTTTCTTCTAAAATTCCAGAAAAATACAGAATTTGAAATTTTCAAAATAGCGAAATAAAAAATATCGTGTTTTGTTATTCGGAAAATTGTAATTTGATTTTAAAATTCCTGTAAAAATGAATTTTAAAGTTGTTAAATATAAATTTTTGAATTTGTAACCTCCAAGAATCCCAAAATTTAAACAAACTCGATTCTTTTCCACTTTTGTAGCGGAAATTGGAAAATTTTACTTTCTTTCTAAAATTAAGTATGGAGAACTACAGAATTTGAAATTTTGAAAAATCCCGAAATTAAAAATACCGTGTTTTGTTTTTTATTTAAGTCGTGTATTGAAATTTGGAAAAAAAATTATTGTAAGATTTCGGGGAAAAATTAAATTCGGAAAATTTTAATTCGGTTTTAAAATTCCCGAAAAATGTTAATTTTCTAATTACGTATATAATCGGCGTCACAAGAATTTGAAATTTCCAAGAATCCCAAAATTAACTCAATTTTTTTTCGGCGGAAATTGGAAACTTTTTGTTTCTTTCTAAAATTCCAGAAAACTACAAACTTTGAAATTTTGAAGAATCCAGAAATAAAAAATATCGTGATTTGCTTTTCATTTTAGTCAAAGAGCTTGAAATTTGGAGAATTTTAGTTTATTTTTAAGATTCGGGGGAAAACGAAAGTCGGAAAATTTTAATTTGATTTTAAAATTCCAGAAAAACTGACTTTTAAAGTTGTTACTATAAAATTTTTAATTTGAGATCTCCAAGAACCATTTTAGCAACGGAAATTGGGAAATTTGAGTTTATTTCTGCAATCTAGAAAAATACGAAAATAAAATTTTGGAAAATTCCGAAATTCAGAGTGTTTTTTTTTTCGTTTTCGTTCCGTATCTCTAAGTGTCGAAGATTTTTGGAAAAGTTTCCTTTTTAAAATTCAAGGGAAAAATGAAGATCGGAAACTGCAAGAATTTGAGATTTCCAAAAATCCCAAAATTTAAGCAAAAATAATTTTTTTTCCATTTTAGTTTCTTCTAAAATTCCAGAAAAATACAGAATTTGAAATTTTCAAAATAGCGAAATAAAAAATATCGTGTTTGTTAATCGGAAGATTGTAATTTGATTTTAAAATTCCTGTAAAAATGGATTTTAAAGTTGTTAAATATAAATTTTTGAATTTGAAACCTCCAAGAATCCCAAAATTTAAACAACCTCGATTTTTTTCCACTTTTGTAGCGGAAATTGGAAAATTTTAGTTTCTTTGTAAAATTAAGTATAGAAAACTACAGAATTTGAAATTTTGAAAAATCCTGAAATAAAAAATACCCAGTTTTTTTTTTATTTAAGTCGTGTATGTCTAGATGTTCAAGAGATTGGAATTTGGGAAAATTTTTATTTTAAGATTTCGGGGAAAAATTAAATTCGGAAAATTTTAATTCGGTTTTAAAATCCCTGAAAAATGTTAATTTTCTAATTACGTATATAATCGGCGTCACAAGAATTTGAAATTTCCAAGAATCCCAAAATTAACTCAATTTTTTTTCGGCGGAAATTGGAAACTTTTTGTTTCTTTCTAAAATTCCAGAAAACTGCAAACTTTGAAATTTTGAAGAATCCAGAAATAAAAAATATCGTGATTTGTTTTTCATTTTAGTCAAAGAGCTTGAAATTTGGAGAATTTTAGTTTATTTTTAAGATTCAGGGGAAAACGAAAGGCGGAAAATTTTAATTTGATTTTAAAATTCCAGAAAAACTGACTTTTAAAGTTGTTACTATAATTTTTTTAATTTGAGATCTCCAAGAACCATTTTAGCAACGGAAATTGGGAAATTTGAGTTTCTTTCTGCAATCTAGAAAAATACGAAAATAAAATTTTGGAAAATTCCGAAATTCAGAATGTTTTTTTTTCGTTTTCGTTCCGTATCTCTAAATGTCGAAGATTTTTGGAAAAGTTTCCTTTTTAAAATTCAAGGGAAAAATGAAGATCGGAAACTGCAAGAATTTGAGATTTCCAAAAATCCCAAAATTTAAGCAAAAATATTTTTTTTTCCATTTTAGTTTCTTCTAAAATTCCAGAAAAATACAGAATTTGAAATTTTCAAAATAGCGAAATAAAAAATATCGTGTTTGTTAATCGAAAAATTGTAATTTGATTTTAAAATTCCTGTAAAATGGATTTTAAAGTTGTCAAATATAAATTTTTGAATTTGAAACCTCCAAGAACCCCAGAATTTAAATAAATTCAATTTTTTTCCACTTTTGTAGCGGAAATTGGAAAATTTTAGTTTCTTTGTAAAATTAAGTATAGAAAACTACAGAATTTGAAATTTTGAAAAATCCTGAAATAAAAAATACCCTGTTTTGTTTTTTATTTAAGTCGTGTATGTCTAGATGTTCAAGAGATTGGAATTTGGGAAAATTTTTATTTTAAGATTTCGGGGAAAAATTAAATTCGGAAAATTTTAATTCGGTTTTAAAATCCCTGAAAAATGTTAATTTTCTAATTACGTATATAATCGGCGTCACAAGAATTTGAAATTTCCAAGAATCCCAAAATTAACTCAATTTTTTTTCGGCGGAAATTGGAAACTTTTTGTTTCTTTCTAAAATTCCAGAAAACTGCAAACTTTGAAATTTTGAAGAATCCAGAAATAAAAAATATCGTGATTTGTTTTTCATTTTAGTCAAAGAGCTTGAAATTTGGAGAATTTTAGTTTATTTTTAAGATTCGGGGGAAAACGAAAGTCGACAAATTTTAATTTGATTTTAAAATTCCAGAAAAACTGACTTTTAAAGTTGTTACTATAAAATTTTGAATTTGAGATCTCCAAGAACCATTTTAGCAACGGAAATTGGGAAATTTGAGTTTCTTTCTGCAATCTAGAAAAATACGAAAATAAAATTTTGGAAAATTCCGAAATTCAGAGTGTTTTTTTTTTCGTTTTCGTTCCGTATCTCTAAATGTCGAAGATTTTTGGAAAAGTTTCCTTTTTAAAATTCAAGGGAAAAATGAAGATCGAAAACTCTGCAAGAATTTGAGATTTCCAAAAATCCCAAAATTTAAGCAAAAATAATTTTTTTTCCATTTAAGTTTCTTCTAAAATTCCAGAAAAATACAGAATTTGAAATTTTCAAAATAGCGAAATAAAAAATATCGTGTTTTGTTAATCGGAAAATTGTAATTTGATTTTAAAACTCCTGTAAAAATGGATTTCAAAGTTGTTAAATATAAATTTTTGAATTTGAAACCTCCAAGAATCCCAAAATTTAAACAAACTCGATTATTTTCCACTTTTGTAGCGGAAATTGGAAAATTTTACTTTCTTTCTAAAATTAAGTATAGAAAACTACAGAAATTTCCGAAAAATGTTAATTTTCTAATTACGTATATAATCGGCGTCACAAGAATTTGAAATTTCCAAGAATCCCAAAATTAACTCAATTTTTTCCGGCGGAAATTGGAAAATTTTTGTTTCTTTCTAAAATTACAGAAAACTACAAAATTTGAAATTTTGAAGAACCCAGAAATAAAAAATATCGTCATTTGTTTTTCATTTTAGTCAAAGAGCTTGAAATTTGGAAAATTTTAGTTTATTTTTAAGATTCGGGGAAAAACGAAAATCGGAAAATTTTAATTTGATTTTAAAATTCCTGAAAAACTGAATTCTAAAGTTGTTAATATCAATTTTTGAATTTGAGATCTCCAAGAACACCAAAATTTAAACAAACTCAATTTTTTCCATTTTAGTAACGGAAATTGGAAAATTTGAGTTTCTTTCTGCAATCTAGAAAAATACGAAAATAAAAATTTTGAAAAATTCCGAAATTAGAGTGTTTTTTTTTTCGTTTTCGTTCCGTATCTCTAAATGTCGAAAATTTTTGGAAACGTTTCCTTTTTAAAATTTCAGGGAAAAATGAAGATCGGAAAATTGCAACTCTGCAAGAATTTGAAATTTTCATAAATCCCGAAATTTAAAAAAGCTGATTTTTTCCAGTTTAATAGCAGAAATTTGAAAAAATTGAGTTCTTTCTACAATTCTAGAAAAATACAGAAATAAAATTTTTAACTTGATTCTAAAATTCCGGAGAAAAATGAATTTGAAATTTTCAAAAATTCGGAGATTTTAAAAAGGCCGATTTTTTCCCATTTCAGTAGCCGAAATTGGAAAATTTTAGTTTCTCACGTATCTGTAAATGTCGAAGAGTTAAAATTTTGGAAAATTTTACTTTTTAAAATACGAGGGAAAAATGAAGATCGGAAAATGGCAACTCTGCAAGAGTTTGAAATTTTCAAACATTCCGAAATTTAATTAAAACAGCCGATTTTGTCCATTTTAGTCGCGAAAATGAGAAAATTTTAGTTTGTTTCTCAAATTCTAGAAAAATACAGAAATTGAAACTCCGAGAAGTTCCAAATTAAGAATGTCAAATTAGGAAAATTTTAGTGTGTTTTGACAACTCCTGAAAATGACAAAAATAGAAAAACTGTAGTTTGATTCTATAAAATTCCGGAGTAAAATGAAATGAAAATTAAAAATGAGAATTTGGGTGTCATTATATTGGCTTTTAGAAAAAATGAAAAAATTAAGAAGCACCATTTTAATTTGACAAACGCTAAATTTCACTGTTTCTATTTTTCTTGTAGTAAAATAAGTGTGATGACGTCATTATTTTTCCACAGGGAATGAATACACAATTTCGTAGATTCCAGGACGAATTCTATAATTTGCTTTTCGAAAATTCGTTACAATTATTTTGCCACAAACCGTGTGCGTATTATCAACTTCGAACAAAATTTTTCCCATCCCTCTTTCATCAACAAAGCCTAAACCCGTCTATTATTTTAGGTACCCGTTTCAATTTGGTTTTGGGCGAAACAATCCGGCTCTTCCCAGGCTTGTCGGGTAAACAACAAAAAAAGTCATTGTTATGCTTCGGCTGGAATCTCCGCGGTCAAAAATTCCCAAAAACACCAATCCCCTGGAAATGTATATAATTATTAATAGGAGGAACATCGGGAATGTTTTCGCGTTGCGTTTGGCAGCTGTTGGGTGGGAGTTGTTATTATCACACACCCTCGGATAATATAATCCGCTAGATTTACAGCATGAAATAAATTAGCAGTTAATGTCACTGTGGGTGTTTGTTGTAAAATTTTTAGATGAATTGTTAAAAACAAATCTCATAAATCTTGTTTATAGTTCCTGCTAAAGCGCGAATTGTTATAATGTCGCTTTATTTCGAAATCCGGACGAAAACCGTGTAATTACGAGACGTGTAAGCGCGCCTTTACTTTTTGTTGTCGTATATAGTATAGTCCGTTTTTCGGAAAGGCGGCACAAACAAACCCCCTTCGCGCAATTAGAGAGAGACCTTGTCCAAGTACGCAATTAAATTCCCATCCCGATCCGTCCGTTGTATTCCCAAACAAACAACTTCCGTCTCCACTCGAAACGCAGATGTGATGTCACCAGAATCCGAATCTCGTTCTGATTTTTTGCGGCGTTTTTTTCGAATAAATATTCTGCAACTTAAACAATATTAGTCAAGTCCTTGAGACGATCCAGTGTTCGCATTCGTTGGTCGCCGACAAGCTCGCTTGTGTGTTTATAATACGTGACCCTCCGTAACAATAATGCAGTGTCTGGGTCAGTAACGAAACCCAAAATATAAAGACGCAGGTCAGTTACTGCAAACCGTTGCACATTTGCGTCCACGTCGCGAAATGCGATATGCTGAGACTGAGGTTGCCGAAGAACCGATGCCGAAACGGTCATTGCCAACCGATGCACGTTTCTATGATAATTGCGGAACGTAATGTGTTGGCACTCCCACGGCGGACGCGGAGACGGTCCTGGACGGTTTGGGGAGGTACGGCTTTGCGGAACTTGGATAAGGACGAGTTTCGCGAGGCGCGGTGGGGAGTTGTGGTGTAGCGGGTTTGGTGGTGGCGTTTAATTCCGGATTTGGTGCACCTGGATTGGGGTAGGGAAGGTTCGGGTTGAAAATTGGGGAGCTTGCATTTATTTTTTACGTTTCTTGTTGTCGAAATAAGTTTACACATATTAAGAAAAAAGGGCACTAAATGTAGCCCCGCCCACCCACCCTGTTTTAATTGTGATGATTTTTTTATTCGTTGCCAGATCGAGAGGCGGAGCTTAATTGCAAGATACATATTTGTCTACAAGAATTTACCATGTTTACCATGTTTTTTGTTCTGAAAAAACGACTACATATATTAAGAAAAACAGCAAAATATAAGCCCCGCCCACCCGCCCTTTCTCTATTGTGATGATTTTTTTTTAATAATCGTCGAGAGCCAACGCGCCGAATTTAATTGCAAAATCTTTATTATTTCTGTACAAGAAATTACCTGTAACTACTATGTATATTAAGAAAAAAATTAAAGCCAACCCATACCTGCCCTGATCTATATAGTAATGAAGATTTCATTCGTTGGCAGACCTAGCGGTTTTTTTTTTACAAACATTTACCATTTTAAGCATGTTTTCTAAGTTTCTACGAATAAAAAAATCATCACAATTATTTAGTACTTACTTAGTAGAATACTTAGTATTCTTTGAACACGATACTCAAAAACGTGTTTTTAATTTCTTATAAGGAAATAGGTATTTTGCAGTTAAGCTCCGCCCCTTGGTTCACGGCGAATAAAAAAATCGTCACAATTGAGATAGGGCGGGTGGGCGGGCTTAAATTTTGCCTTTTTGTTTTAGTATGTGTAGACTTCTTTCACAACATGGAATTTAAAACATGTTTAAAATGGAAAATTTGTAAGGAAATATCGATTTTGCAATTAGGCTCCGCCCGATAATTGTAAATCCATATGTCCTTGCAAAAATGTACCATTTTAACCATGTTTTAAGTTTCTTGTTGGAAAAGTTGGCTATGTTTATTAAGAAAAAAATAAGACCCGCCCACATTTCAATTGTAATGATTTTTTTATTCGTCGTGAACACGAGGGCGGGGTTTAATTACAAAATGCTAAGCTTCACCCACCCGACTTTTTCGACTTTCAATTTTTTGGTTTTTTAAATTTTCTCTGGATGTCCAATAGATTGAAATTTAGAAAATTTTGGCTTCTTTTTAAGATTTCAGGGAAAACGGAAAATCGGAAAATTTTAATTTAGTTTTAAAATAAGTACCTGAAAAAAAATGAATTTTAAAGTTGTTAATACACTGCGCATGATCAGGGTTGCAAGAATTTTAAATTTTCAAAAATTTCGAGACCTTAAAAAACGATTTTTTGATTTTAGTAGCGGAAATTAGAAAATGTTCGTTTCTTTCTATAATTACAGAAAAACAGTGAAATTGAAATTTTGAAAAAATCAGAAATTGAGTTCAAAATTAGGAAAATTTTAGTAGTTTCTTCCTAAAATTCGGAAAATTCTAACTTGATTCTAAAATTCCGGAGAAAAATGAGCTATAAAGTTGTTGATATGAATTTTGAAACTGCACGTGATCAGGGTTGCAAGATTTTGAAATTTCCAAAAATTCCCAGATTTAAAAAGAGGCAATTTTTTCCATTTTAGTAGCGGAAATTGGGAAATTTGAGTTTTTTTCTAAAATTACAGAATACTACAGAATTTGAAACTTTGAAAAATCCACAAATAAAAAATATCGTGATAATTTGTTTTTCATTTTAGTCAAGGAGTTTGAAATTTGGAAAATTTTAGTTTTTTTTTAGATTTCGGGGAAAATGAAACTCCGAAAATTTTAATTTGGTTTTAAAATACCTGAAAAAAAAAAATGAATTTTAAAGTTGTTAATATACATTTTGAAACTGGGCATGATCAGGGTTGCAAGAATTTCAAATTTTCAAAAGTTCCGAAACTTAAAAAAACGATCTTTTTCATTTTAGTAGCTGAAATTAGAAAATTTTCGTTTCTTTTTGTAATTACAGAAAAATAGAGAAATTGAAATTTTTAAAAATTAAAAAATTTAGTTTCAAATTAGGAAAATTTTAGTTTCTTCTTAAAATTCGGAAAATTCTAACTTGATTCTAAAATTCCGGACAAAAATGAACTATAAAGTTGTTGATATGAGTTTTGAAACTGCACGTGATCAGGGTTGCAAGAATTTGAAATTTTCAAAAAGTGCCAGTTTTAAAAGGCAATTTTTTCCATTTTAGTAGCGGAAATTAGGAAATTTTAGTTTCTTTTTAAAATTACAGAAAACTACAGAATTTAAAATTTTGAAAAATCCAGAAATTAAAATACATATCGTGATAATTTGTTTTTCATTTTAGTGAAGGAGTTTGAAATTTGGAAAATTTTAGTATATTTTAAGATTTCAGGGAAAAATGATGATCGGAAAATTTCAATTTAGTTTTAAAATACCTAAAAAAAAAATTAATTTTAAAGTTGTTAATATACATTTTGAAACTGCGCTTGATCAGGGTTGCTAGAAATTCAAATTTTCAAAAATTCCGGGACTTAAAAAAACGATGTTTTTCATTTTAGTAGCGGAAATTAGAAAATTATCCTTTCTTTCTATAATTACAGACAAATCGAGAAATTGAAATTTTGAAAAATTCAGAAATTGAGTTTAAAATTAGGAAAATTTTAGTTTCTTCTTAAAATTCGGAAAATTCTAACTTGATTCTAAAATTCCGGAGAAAAACGAACTATAAAGTTGTTGATATGAATTTTGAAACTGCACGTGATCAGGGTTGCAAGATTTTGAAATTTTCAAAAATTCCCATATTTAAAAAAAAGAAATTTTTTCCTTTTAGTAGTGGAAATTAGGAGATTTTAGTTTTTTTCTAGAATTACAGAAAACTACAGAATTTGAAATTTTTGAAAAATCTAGAAATAAAAAATATCGTTATAATGTGTTTTTCATTTTAGTCTAGGAGTTTGAAATTTGGAAAATTTTAGTTTATTTTAAGATTTCGGGGAAAAATGAAACTCGGACAATATTAATTTGGTTTTAAAATACCTGAAAAAAAAATGAATTTCAAAGTTGTTAATATACATTTTGAAACTGCGCATGATCAGGGTTGCAGAAATTTCAAATTTTCAAAAATTCCGAGACTTAAAAAAACGATCTTTTTCATTTTATTAGCGGAAGTTAGAAAATTTTCGTTTCTTTCTATAATTACAGAAAAATCGAGAAATTGAAATTTTGAAAAATTCGGAAATTGAGTTTAAAATTAGGAAAATTTTAGTTTCTTCTTAAAATTCGGAAAATTCTAACTCGATTCTAAAATTCCGGACAAAAATGAACTATAAAGTTGTTGATATAAATTTTGAAACTGCACGTGATCAGGGTTGCAAGAATTTGAAATTTTCAAAAATTCCCAGATTTAAAAAAAGGCAATTTTTTCCATTTTAGTAGTGGAACTTCGGAAATTTTAGTTTTTTTTTTAAATTACAGAAAACTACAGAATTTGAAATTTTGAAAAATCCAGTAATAAAAAATATAGTGATAATTTGTTTTTCATTTTAGTTTGAAATTTGGAAAATTTTAGTTTATTTTAAGATTTCGGGGAAATGAAAATCGGAAAATTTTAATTTGGTTTTAAAATACCTGAAAAAAATGAATTTTAAAGTTGTTAATATAAACTTTGAAACTGCGCATGATCAGGGTTGCAAGAATTTGAAGTTTTCAAGAATTCCAAGATTTAAAAAAGCCGTTTTTTCCATTTAAGTAGCGGAAATTGAAAAATTTGAGTTTCTTTCTGAATTTTAAAAAAATGTAGAAATATTTTTTTTTTAAATTCCGAAATTAAGCATGAATTTTTTTCGTCGAAGGGTTTAAATTTTGGAAAAGTTTCCTCTTTGAAATTCCAGGGAAAAATGAAGATCGGAAAATTACAACGCTACAAGAATTTGAAATCTCCACAATATTAAAAAAAACGATTTTTTCCAGTTTAGAAGTTTATATTTGTTTTTTTTTCTTAATATACATATTATTCTTTGTACAACACGATACTCAGAAACGTGTTTTTAATTTCTTATAAGGAAATAAGTATTTTGCAGTTAAGCTCCGCCTCCTTGATTCATGACGAATAAGAAAAAATCATCACAATTGAGACGGGGTGGGTGGGCGGGGTTTATATTAGCCTTTTTTTCTTAATATACATGGTATTCTTTGAGCAACATGATACTCAAAAACGTGTTTTTAATTTCCTATAAGGAAATAAGTATTTTGCAGTTAAGCTCCGCCCCATAAATGTAAATCCATATTTTCTTGCAAAAATTTACGATTTTAACCATGTTTTAAGTTTCTTGTTTTGAAAAGATGGCTATGTACGTTAAAAAGAAGACAAAGTATAAGCCCCGCCCGCCCGCCCTATCTCAATTCTGATGATTTTTTTATTCGTTGTCAGACAGAGGGGCGGAGTTGAATTGCAAAATGTTTATTTCTCTGCAAGAAATTACCATATGATGAAACGTTTTAAGCATCGTGTTGTTGAAAGAAAACTATATATATTAAGAAAAAAAAAGGCAAAATTAAGCCCCACCCACCCGACTTTTTCGAATTTCAATTTTTCAGTTTTTAGATTTTATTTTAGTCGTGTATTTCTGGATGTCCAATAGATTGAAATTTAGAAAATTTTGGTTTCTTTTGAAGATTTCAGGGAAAAATAAAATTCGGAGTTTTAATTTGGTTTTAAAAGTCTTGAAAAATGTTAGTTTTCAAATTACGTGTATAATCGGCGTCGCAAGAATTTGAAACTTCCGAGAATCCCAAAATTTAAGTTAAGTACATTTTTTTCCATTTTAATGGAGGAAGTTGGAAAATTTTAGGTTTTTTCTCAAATTACAGAAAACTACGGAATTTGAAATTTTGAAAAATCCAGAAATAAAAAATATCGTGATTTGTTTTTCATTTTAATCAAGGAGTTTGAAATTTGGAAAATTTTAGTTTATTTTTAAGATTTCGAGGAAAAGTGAAAATTTTAATTCAGTTTTAAAATTTCTAAAAAGAAATTAATTTTAAAGTTGTTGATATAAATTTTGAAACTACGCAAAAACTCCGAGATTTAAAAAAGCCGTTTTTCCATTGAAGTAGCGGAAATTGAAAAAATTGAGTTTCTTTCTGTAATTCTAAAAAAAATGCGGAAATAAAATTTTTGAAAAATCCCGAAATTGAGAATGTATTTTTTTCGTTTGCGTCACGTATCTCTAAATGTCAAAGGGTTTAAATTTTGGAAAAGTTTTCTTTTTAAAATTCCAGGGAAAATGAAGATCGAAAAATTGCAACGCTACAAGAATTTGAAATTTCCAAAAAATTTAAAAAAGCCGATTTTTTCCGGTTTAGAGGTTCATATTTTGGCTTTTTTCTTAAGAGACATATTATCCTTTGAACAACAGGATACTCGAAAACGTGTTTTTAATTTCATATAAGGAAATAACTATTTTGCAGTTAAGCTCCGCCCCATAATTGTAAATCCATATTTTCTTGCAAAAATGTACGATTTTAACCATGTTTTAACCATGTTTTAAGTTTCTTGTTGTGAAAAGATGACTACACATATTAAGAAAAAAAAGCCCACCCGCCCTATCTCAATTCGGATGTTCATTTTTATTCGTTGTAAGCCGAAGGGCGGAGCTTAACTGCAAAAATTAAGTAATCGTGTTATACAAAGAAAACTAAACGTCTTAATTAAAAAATAAATACAAATATGTATATCTTTTTTTTACTTTCGTATTAATTAAAAAAGAAATACAAATATGTATACCTTTTTTTTTTACTTTCGGATTTTTTAAAATTTGAAATTTTGTTTTGTCACTTCCAGATTTCGCATTGAACAAGCTTGAGAGTCACCTTCCAGAATTATAGAAATATACTAAAATTTTCGACATAAATTAAATTTTTACAACTTTTAAAATCGGAAAATTTTAGTTCGATTCTAAATTTCCAGAGGGAAATCAAAATCGGAAAACTTTGTCCTATTCTCAAAAATGTCCATGTGAATTTTGAACCACGCAGGATCAACGAAGAAAAATCAGGAAGCAACAAAAAATCGACTTTTTGAAAATGAAAAATTTTAGTTTTGTTTAAGAAATTCTGCGGAAGGACGATGCTCAAAGTGATAAATACAAAGTCTTGGCAGAAAAAAAATCTGCCGAGGCTGCAAAAGTTTTTACTGCCGTTTAATCAACCAATGAAATTTAAACCTAGCCGGCTTATATGTGTTTCTACTGTCAATGTTTTCTGCTACCAAAGTCAGTCAGACAACTGTCAAATGTCAATTGTCACAGTTTTTATTAATTAACTTTAGTAATAATAAACTTTATAGTGATTGGCATCAGTTGTTATGAAATTTGAGAAAAGTGAGGTTAAGATTGTAAAATTGGACTAAATCTCAATTTTTAAACTACATACAAAAAGCCAGAATAGATCAGTCGAATACGAATTTATTTTAAACGTTAAAATCACAAACATTTCAGGCAAAAATTCAACATTTGTAATTTTTTTAAATTCAAATTAAACCTTAGGAACTTTTCACTAGGGCTGAAATATGTTGGTATCGGGAAACCGGCCAATCTAAATTAACCAATCATTATGCACAATCATGAAGTCTGAGAAAATGAAAATAATAATTAAGAAAATTTGTAATTTGGTGTGAATTCGATGAAAGTTTTGCTATGATTAATATTTTATAATTAATTACTGTCATGTTTTTGATCAATTTGCTCATAACATCATTAGAAAATATCGTGGATAAAAAAGTGAGGTTTTAAGAGGTAACAACATTAGAGGTATTTTGATCGGCTTTCCTAGAACTTGTCCTTCAGAATATTAAACAAGAAGAAAAGGCATTTCGGTGAGTAAATTTGTCACATTTTTTTATATTTCAACAATTTCATGTCCAATAAATCGTATCCAGTTTGACGTTTGAAGAAAAAATTAGCAGTTCTCGAGTAATATGTTTCGAAAAATGGTCGAAAATCGGTAAATTTCGGTCCGACTTGCCCCGGTACGGTTTGCCAAAGTCCGGTCCCTATACCTGTTTTTCCACTTCCTCCTCACACTATCTTCGATTCTTTTAACTCCGCATTCTATTGTTGCATAAAGTGGAGCATTTATGGTCCTCGTTTAACTCTTTATTGCATCTGGATTAGTCTGCTTTTCTCAAGGTTCGCGCTTTCTATAACATAAGCGCTTTGTCCACAACCTGCGTAATCTTCTCCCATTTAACTTTTCCAGGATCGTTAGTTATTCGCTTTATTACGTGGATAAACAAGTGACCAACCACCATTTTTGAGCAAACCCGCGCTTAATCGCCGTGTTTATCACCCGCCGCGAAAAATCGCGCGCGTTTATGGCGTCGTATTTTGCGCTGCGAGCTTTCCGAGCGGCGCAAACGCGCCAGATAATTCCAACGACAAAAACGCCGCTTTTTCCAGAACAATATCTGGCGGTGAGTCATCCCGTATTCCCAATCGAAAATAAATGCACATACCGAATCAACACCGGCCCGCTCCGAATTTATTTTCGGGATCGCATTCGCCCGAAATTATTTTATTTATCTAACGTATTTATAGACGAAACCGAAACAAAACCTCGCCATTTTTAAAATACCTCAGTGCAAATCCGTCGGTCGCAATTGGCTTAAAACGCGTATTTATAGCTCGTTGCATTCACCACTTCCAGCTTTTGTATCCAGGCCCCGGATTTCATTGGTCGTGATTTTGTTTTATTAGGCTCCTCAGCATTTTCCACGAAGACAGTGTTAGAGACAAGAAACAGAACAGCCGGCGGATTTGATTGGCTCTAATGTATTTTAAGATTGCAAAAGCAGGCTTGGCAACTTGAGCAAAACGCAGGGATTGGCCGATATTTCTGCACATCTGAACTTTCGAACCACTCTTGTTTGCATCGTTGGTGCGTTGGCGATTTTTTTTGTGTTCATTACACGTATTCACCGCGAATGGGGACGTTGCTTCCGAATTTCTGGAATTAAGAGGGAAGATTTTGCGGGGGAGCGGAATCGGGATTGTTTGGAGAACTTGGGTTAATTGGAGGAGGAATGACGACGCATTTTTTGATAGGATTAGTTCGGTGGTTTGGGGTTGATGACATCTTTTTTACGACCACACTTAATTTAATACTAATTGTGCCGCCTTTCTGAAAAACGCCGCATACTACAGAGAAATATTTGCTTGAGGTGTTCTTTTATATTCTTAAAAGAAGGACACCAGATTTTTTTAAATTCTTTAAAAAATGAAACGCCAGAGTTCTCCAAAATTCTTCTAAATTGTTAAAATTAATTAAAAGTTCTTTTAAACTAAAAGAAGGAAATTCTTTAGTTTTTGAAAAAAAAAAAAAACAATACGAGACTTCAAAATTCTATTAATTGTTTAAAAAAAAAGTATCGGGAGTCCTTTGGATACTTTTAAATTAGAAAATATATACCAGGAGCTCTAGACATTGTAAAAACGAAATAAAAATAATTCGGTTAAATATAAACATTTTAAAATGAAAAAATTGAAAACAGGATAATTAAAATCGGGGAACTAAAAATCAAGAAATTGAAAAATCCACAACAATGAAAAATCCGAAAATTTCAGAATTAAAAAATCTAAAAACTGATGAGCGATTGCAAACTAACAGAGATTGGAAACACAGAAAAAACGAAAAATCTGTGAAATTGAAAAATTGAGGAACGATTGAAAAAATCAAAAGAGTATTCAAATTCTAAAAACAACAAAAAATCCAAAAATTGTGAAAAAATAATAAATTGATCGAAAATTTCAAAAATCGACAAGTTTGAATTTGAAATAGAAAATTTGAAGAAGCGAAAAATTGAAAAATCGAGAAATTGAAAAATTGTTCAATTGAAACGAAAATTTAAAATATTTAAAAAATTAAAAAGCGAAAAATTGCTAATTGAAAAATAAAAAATTTGAAAATTCGAAAAATCAAACAATTTTAAAATGCCAGAATTGCTGCAGAAGCGAAAATTCGAAAAATTCCAAAACGAAGTATTAAAGTTGTAAAAATTAAGATTGAAAGATCCGAAAAATTATAAAAATAAAAATCTGGAAATTGAAACATTTAAGTCCCATTTGTGCAATTAAAAAATCGAAAAATTGAAAAAAAAACATTTTTAAAAATTTTAAAAACCATTAGTTGTAAAACAAACAACGAAAATATAAAAAAATCAAAAAGTGGAATATTTAGAAAATTCCAAAAATGTTTTAAAATTACAAATCAAGAAATTGAAAAATCGAAAAATTGCAAAATTGTAAAATTAAAAACTCGAAAAATTCTAAATCCAAATATTAAAACTGAACATTGAAAAAAATTAAAACAATTTAAAATTAATTTTTAAAAACCACTAGTTGTAAAATAAACGTCGAAAATATAAAAAAATCGAGAAATTGAAAAATGGAAAAATCGCAAAATTGTAAAATCTAAAACTCGAAAAATTCGAAATCAGAATATTAAAACTGAAAATTTATAAAAATAAGCAAAATTTTTTAAAAAATTAACAAAACAAGTTGGAAAATAAAGATCGAAAATATAGAGAGTCAAAAAGTGGAATCATTGGAAAACCCGAACATTTCTAAAATTATAGATCGAAAAATTGAAAAATCGTAAAGTGAAAAATCTATTGGTAAAATTAAAAAATCGAAAAATTACAAAATAATTGTAAAATAAAAAAAATAAATCTTGAAAAAAATCAAAAAATATTTAAAAATTATAAGATGAAGGTCAAAAATATACATTGAATAATTAGAAAATCTAAAAAATCGAGAAATTGGAAAATCAAAAATTAAATTTGAAAACTCGGAAAATTGCAAAAATTGTAAAATTGAAAACTCGAAAAAATCGAAATATTAAAACTGCAAATTGAAAAAAAAAATTAAACGATTTTTAGGGATTTTAAAAAGCCCACAAGTTGTAAAATAAAAATCGAAAATATAGAGAATCAAGAAGTGAAATAATTAGAAAATCCGAGAAATTCTAAAATTATAAATCGATAAATTGGAAAATCTAATGCTAAATTGAAAAAATCAAAAAATTGCAAAATTGTAAAATTAAAACATCGAATATTTCTAAATCGAAAAATTAAAAAATTAAATATTGAAAAAAATCAAGAAATATTCAAAAATTATAAGATGAAGATCAAAAATATACATTGAATAATTAGAAAATCTAAAAAATTGAGAAATTGGAAAATCAAAAATTTAAATTTGAAAAATCGAAAAATTGCAAAAATTGTAAAATTGAAAACTCGAAAAAATCGAAATATAAAAACTGCAAATTGAAAAAAAGTAAAACGGTTTTTAGAAATTTAAAAAAACACAAGTTGTAAAATAAAAATCGAAAAGATAGAGAATGAAAAAGTGAAATAATTAAAAAATCCTAGAAATTCTAAAATTATAAATCGATAAATTGGAAAATCTTAAATTGAAAAATCTAATGCTAAATTTAAAAACTCGAAAATCTGCAAAATTGTAAAATTAAAACAACGAATATTTCCACATCGAAAAATTAAAAATTTAAAAATTGAAAAAAATCAAAAAATGTTTAAAAATTGTAAGATGAAGGTCAAAAATATACATTGAATAATTAGAAAATCTAAAAAATTGAGAAATTGGAAAATCAAAAATTTAAATTTGAAAAATCGAAAAATTGCAAAAATTGTAAAATTGAAAACTCGAAAAAATCGAAATATTAAAACTGCAAATTGAAAAAACATAAAACGATTTTTAGAAATTTTTAAAAAACAAGTTGTAAAATAAAAATCGAAAATATAGAGAATCAAAAAGTGAAATAATTAAAAATCCGAGAAATTCTAAAATTATAAATCGATAAATTGGAAAATCGTAAATTGAAACATCTAATGCTAAATTTAAAAAATCTAAAAATTGCAAAATTGTGAAATTAAAAACTCGAATATTTCCAAATCGAAAAATAAAAAAATTAAAAATTGAAATAATTAAAAAATATTTAAAAAATGACGGTCAAAAATATACATTGAATAATTAGAAAATCATAAAAATTGAAAATTAAAAAATCGAGTAATTAAAAAATCAAAAATTGAAAAATCCAACTTGTGAAATTAAAAACTCGAAAAATTCCAAATCGAAATATTAAAACTGAAAATTTCTAAATTCTCACAATTGTAAAACCGAAAAATCGGAAACTAGCAAAATTGTAAAATTAAAACCTCGAAAAATTCCAAATCGAGAAATTAAAATATCTAAAAATCATGGAAATAGTAAAATAAAGATCTAAAATATGAAAAGTCGAAAAGTTGGAAAATTCAGAATGTAAAATTATAAAATCGTAAAATAAAAAAATCGAAGAACTAAAAATTGGAAGACTAAAAATCGAAATAAAAAAATAAGAAAAAACAAAAAATCAAAAGATTGTGTTTGTCAAAAATTGCAAAAAAGATCGAAACTCGAAAAAAATCGAAAAATGGAATAATTAAAAAATCCGAAAAATCGAAAAATTAAAAATAGCGAAATTGTTAAATTAAAAATTGAAAACCAGAAAAATTCCAAATCGAAAAATTGCAGAAATGAAAAATCGAAAATTCGAGAAATTGAAAAATCTGACAATTGTAAAATTATAAAATCGGAAAATTCAAAAAATCTTAAATCGCAAAACCAAAAAATGAAAATTTAAAAATCTGATAATTAAAAATCTTTATCTTTAAATAATTTAACTGTCCCCATCCCGTCAAAAAAATTACGTAGGTAATTCATTAGTGATTAACAATATGTGTTTTAAAAAAGCTTTGAAAATGTGTAATTAGCCATTCTTCAAACGATTCCTGTTACAGTAACACAAAAATTGCAAAAATTAGTTTTAAAATAAGCACATGATTATTTACTAATTAATTTAATTATTCCCAAATATTCCCAAAACTAAAACTGCGACGGTACCCCTCTTATAACTTCAACAAGAGAAAATTGATTTAACTGACAGACAAACAAACGGAAACGCGAACCCTGCGCTCAACAAGCGAAAATAATTTCGAACTCCACCAGCTCCTGGTCGTCTTCCAGCCTTAGAAAATTTATTAATATTATTTCCGAAAAGTCCGCAAACGTGTTCAATTTAACTTGGAACGCGCTTTCGTAAAGCCAGAAACTTATATTTTTTCATTTAATTAAGTTTTTTCCACGCCAGGAGGAAATTGGATATTACTTCCGTGGCTCTGGTATACGATACTCATAATTTGCATTATCTTGCATGTACGCAATAAACGGCGCCAGCAAAAATGATCTTTGTTAATATCAATTTCCTTTGGATCTCTCAGTTTCTTTCGCGTTTATTTCGGTTTTCGATTTTTCCGAAAACGCTTACGTTGCGATTGGCGGCTAATTACGACCTTATTCAGCGCTCGTTCCATATGGCAACTATGCATCGACTTCCTCAATGAACGAGCCCATTAAAAAAAAGATTCACAACCGACACGCCTAAGCCGTTCGTGCAGCTGCGCATGCGTAAGTACAGAAATCTTATTAGTATATTAACAATAATGAAGGTGGCAACAACCTTTTGAACTAGTATTGTGATGCTTCAGTGACTTGACGTAAAACGAAATATGCCATTCCATGGAAAGAATTCGTTCAGAGGCGTAACCACATTTTGTGGCACGAAACGAAAATTCCCATTCATGGAAGCGGCTTCTAATAACCGAAAGAAAATATGATCGTATTTTGAATGGTGAGAAAATTGAGGTGAATGAAATGGAAGTTAAACAGGTAGGAGCGCGCTAATCATATAAATGGCTTGATTGACGACCTATCCAACGATACTGCAAATACGTGCCTGCAAACTGCATACTATGGAAAGGCAGAACGGTTGTTGCTCGTTATAAAAGTCACTGGAGTGATGCTGATTGCAATATTGTGTATGGGTTGGTATTCGCAGGTGAAAGTTCAAAGCGAGGCAGTGCGCTTTTTCACCAGAAAACTAACATTTTTTATGAGGGTTTTTCTCGGAAATTGGTTCGCATCATTTTCTCGAAAGTGGAAGGATAATAAAATAATAATTGTTATTAATGAAATTTCATTTTCTTTTAACATCAATTAATTTGCCACCGCTGCTCTGGTATCTGTACGTGCTTAATAGTAGAATTCTTTCGAAGTATATATAAATAAGGAAACATTTTTCCAGTTGCTTATCGGCTGCAGATATATTTCGTATTGGCGAGGGAAGTTCTGTTCAAATAACTTCGGTACCAATTTTTTTTAGTGATGACTTCTGTAAGTTTGTACAAAAATGAGGTTAAGGAAATACAACAATCTTTCATTTTTTTTTTTAATCAATACCAGTAGAAGTAGAGGCCCTAAAAATTCTTTTAAGCTCTTCAAAATAAAGATACTTTCGAATATTTTAAATTCTTTAAAAGACACTTGGAGTTCCAGAGATTCTTCCAAAGTCTTAAAAAAAGGGTACGAGGGCTACCTAACATTCTTAAGAAAAAATATTTACGGCCTCCAAGATTCATTGAAATTCCTAAAAAAACACAGTGGACTCGCAACATTCGATTCTTTTATTAAAAAAAAAAGATACAAGGGGCTCGCCAGATTCTTTAAAATTCTGAAAAAAAAAGACTCAGTGGCTCTTAAGATTTTTTGAAATTCTCTAAAAAAAAAGAAAACACCAGGGAACCCCGAGATTCTTTTAAATTCTGAAGAAAAGACTCGGAGCCTTAAAATTCAATCCCTTTTTTTTCAAAATGTTTGCAAAATTTTGGAGGGTCCTGTGATTCGTTCAAAATTCGTTAAATATGACATTCACGACTCCAACATGCCTTTAATTAAAAAAAAAAAAAAAGGAATCAAGGAACCCCGAAATTCTTTTAAATTCTTAGAAAGACGACATCAAAAAGCACAGACGTCTCCGAAATTCGTTAAAAGAATCTTTGAGAAAGACGCTAGGATGCCTAACATGGTTTTAAATTCCTGAACGTGACTGCTACTTCCAAAATTCAATTCAGAGATCTCGTAATTTTTTTAAAAATTCTTTAAAAAAGACACTGAGATCTCCCTCTCTGAGCTCGCATTCTAGAGGTTTCTTTGTCTTTAATATGTTTCAAAAAAGACACAGGGGCTGCCAAAATTCCTTCAATTTTTTTAAAAAGACACTAGAGAATTCCGCGATTGTTTTAAATTCTTAAAAAAAGAGACACCAGAACACCAAGACACTTTTAATTTTTAAAAAACAGACTCGGAAACCCGAAATTCAATCGATTTTCTTCAAACATTTTTGTAAAATTCCAGAGGTCCCCGAAATTCGTTAAAATTCTTTAAAACAGACACTAGGGTCTCCAACAGGCCTTTAAATTCTTAAATGTGCTCGCGGCGCTCGCATTCTGGAGGTTTCTTTATTTTTAATATGCGTTAAAACGACAAAGAGGCTCTTAAAATTCTTTGAAATTCCCCAAAAAGACACTCGAGAAGCCCACGATTTTTTTAAATAAAAAAAAATACTGGTAGTCCCAAAATTCAAATCCAGAGGTCTCCGAAATTCGTTAAAAATCTTTAAAAAAGATACCGTGATCTCCTAAATTCTTTAACGTGCTCGCTGAGCTCACATTCTAGAGATTTCTGTGTCTTTCATATGCTTCAAAAAAAGACACAGGAGCTCCCAAAATTCTTACAAATTCTTTAAAAAGAGTACAGAATTCCGAGATTCTTTTAAAATCTTAAAAAAGAAACACAGGGACCCCTCGACACTTTTAATTCTTAAAAAAAGACTCGGAGACCCAAAATTCATTCCATTTTGTTCAAACATTTTTGTAAAATCCCAGAGGTCCCCGAGATTATTAAAAAATTATTTAAAAAAGACACTTGGGTCCCCAAGAGGCCTTTAAATTCCTGGACGTGCTCGCTGCGCTCGCATTCTAAATGTGTGTTCAGAAAGATAAAGAGGCTCCGAAAATTCTTGGAAATTCATCTAAAAAGGCACTAGAGAAACCCAAGATTTTTTTAAATAAAAACAAATGACTGGTAGTCTCAAAAATAAAATTCAGAGGTCTGCGAAATTCGTTAAAAATTCTTTAAAAAAAACACTGTGATCTCCAAAAATTCCTGAACGTGCTCGTTGAGCTCGCATTCTAGACATTTCTTTGTCATTAATATGCTTTGAAAAGACACGCAGTTCCCAAAATTCATTCAAATTCTTTAAAAAGACACTAGAGAATTCCGAGTTTCTTTTAAATTCTTACAAAAGAGATAATAGGACTCCAATACACCTTTAGTTCTAAACAAATGACTCGGAGAACTAAAATTCAATCCATTTTTTTCACACATTTTTGTAAAATCCCAGAGGTCCCCGAAATTCATAACAAATTCTTTGAAAAAGAATTCTGGAGGTTTCTTTATCTTTAATATGCGTTAAAAAAAGCACAGGGGCTCCCAGAATTCTTTCAAAGGCTTAGTCAAGGACACTAGAGAACCCCGAGATTCTTTTAAATTCATATTCATGAAAAATAGAAGTTGAAATCAGGACTACTAAAACCGTTTTAATTCGTATAAAAAAAGATTCGGAGCCTCAAAATTCGATCAATTCTCTTTTCAAAAATTTTTGCAGAACCTAAACTCGAGGAGAGAATTCGTTAAAAATTCTTTGGAAAAGACACTTGGATCCCCAAAATGCTTAAATTGCTGAACGTGCTCGCTGCACTCGCATTCTACAATTTTTTTTTTAAATGTAAAGTTAAAAACCGAAAAATTGAAAAATCTCAATTGTCAAATTGAACAATCTAAACATTGCAAAATTGTAAAACTGAAAATAAAGATTAAAAATAAAAAAAAAAATAAAAAATGGAATAATTAGAAATTCTAAAAAGTTGAAAAATCCAATTTTTGAAATGAAAAATCGAAAAATAAAAATCAAAAATAAAAAAATCAAAAAGTGGAATAATTAAAAAATCCCGAAAATTGAAAAATTTAAAATTGCAGAGTTGAACAATCTCACAATTTTAAAACTGAAAAATCGAAAAATTGCAACATTGTAAAATAAAAAAATCAGATAATTAAAAAAATTGGAAATAAAACAAAATTGAAATATTCAAAAAAAAAACGAAAAACCGGAAAATTAAAAATAGATAAATTAAAAAATCGAATTGGAAAAACTCACAGTTGTAAAATTATAAAATCGCAGAATCAACAAAATTAAAAAATGGAATACCTAAGTAAAATCTAGGAAATTGAAAAATAGAAAATTGAAAAATCGAAAAACTTAAAATTACTATGCCAGGAATCGAAATATCGAAAAAATTAAACACAAAAACATGTAGCTAAAAATTGCAAAAATAAAAAAATGCGAAAGACATTTTGAAATATTTTAGGAATATGAGAAATTCTAACCAAAATTTGTTGATGGTGGGGATCCATTAACTTTATCTTATTTATTTGTTTACTTAAATTGCATACTTTTATCCTGTGATTTATGAATACGCCTCAGTTTTTACCAGATGTAGACAACCACATTTTTAGAAAAAAAATTAAAATTTTCAATTTAACTGTAAAACCAAATTTGACTTATTTTTTCTTAAAATGACAAAACCTAACCTGACTTGACCTGCTCTAACCTGAAATTTATTTTAACATACAGGCTCTCTAAAAAATACAGTTAACACAATCAATTTTTATCATTCCTCCAAAGAATTAGATTACTTAGTTCGTGCTTCAGTAGCGAAGCAACTCATAACTTTCGACGAATATTTTCTTAATTCGCCAAACCATGTTTCCTCCTCCACACCGCCGCCCAAACACACCTCTGGGAATCCCGCATCGGGCCATTTATTAGCCGCCCATAATTATTAACGAGGGTGGCTCCTAACAACTTTCCAGCTCTTAATGCAAACTCGCCCCGATATATTCCTGTTGACACGACTTGGTGCAAAAATTGACCCAGTTTCTACTCGCCTCCAAACAACATTCAAAGCGAAAACGGCCCAGTAAATGGCAGAATCTTGCTTTATTTAGTGTAAATTCGTTTTTTGTCATCACTCCGCCCATAGATCTTCGTTCTCCACTCATTTTTTCTTGCTTGTTGACGAAATTTGCGTTGGAAGATGGAGTTTAATAAAACGTTTTTCGCGTTTTTCGCTGGGGGTGAAACAATGGGGCGATATGATATCGACTGGGGTCGCTATTGGGACATGCTGCAGCGGGTTCAACGGACTCCGTGCATCAATCGAAGACGGTTTTAGGGTGTAGTGCGGGAGTTTCTTACTGGAAAAGACGGGGTGAGTTCTAATAAGAATCCACCAGGGGTTGAATAATCTCGTGAGCGAATTAGGTGGTATAGGGGGTACAGGTAGAAAATTAATTAAAGAAACCTTGCGAATTTATCGGGTTCTTGGTTGTTGGAAGTGTAAGCAGATACCTAAAGGAGATTAAAGGTTGTACAGCAAACAAGTGATTCTTCGTACGGTAAAGACAGTTTAAGGGTAATAAAGTATTGAATACAAGCTGAAAGTGTAAGGTTTCATGTAAAAAAAACGAAGTGGTCACTTTTCGTTCATAAAATTCGTATCTGTAGTATAGGGCGTTTTTGCGAAAAGCGGCACAATTAGTGCTCACCGTTTTTAGAGCAAGCGGCGCTTTCCCGATCGACGTGATCTTTTTTTTGTTTATAATTAAATAGCGGGGTGCTTTTAAGGATTAAGAAAGTTGATTATGGGAATTTCGGAAAAATCGTTTAAAAATATTTCAACTCTTGTTGGTTTTTCGCTCTTTTTGTCATTTAAAAATCGAGAAAAATTTGAGGAGTCGGAAAACACGATGATTTGAAAGGAAAATCTATAAAAAATGTCATTTTTGAGATTAGTTGCAGGTTTTTTACGTGTCACATTTTCAAGAATTTTCCAAAAATTGTGAATAGATAAATTTTGAATCCCGAGTGAAAATTTTCATGACATTAAAAATCTAACAATTTTAGTTATTTCAAGATAAAAGTCTTATATTGCGCCAAAAGTTATTGAAATAACCGTCACCAAAAAGCACTTTTTCTGAATTTTGGAATCAATCAAATTTTCAAAAATTGTGGTAATCGCGTTAATGTTTAAAAATTTCTGCGATCTGAGTTTCGGAAATCGTTTTCTTCAGGAATTTTACAAACGAACGGAAATTTTCCACTTTTTGAAGATATCAGTTCAAGATTCAAAGTTATTGTTTTGCTCACTTTTCGATGTTAATTCTCACTTATAGTATAGAGAGTTTTTCCGAAAGGCGGCACAATTAGTGCTCACCGTTTTTAGTGTAAGCGGTGCTTTTTCGAGTTACGTGATCACTTTAATTCTGCAAAGATCTGTATATTTTTTGGATGTCTGACAGTTGTTAAAGAAAAGTAAGAATATTTTCGTTTGTTTATAACTGAATAATACGATGTTCTTGAGGATTAAAAAGGTTGATAAAGGGGATTTCAGGAAAATCGTTTGAAATTTTTGGAAACTTCAGGATATATAATCAAATTTGTAGCAGTTGTTTTCAAGCAAATTTCAACCCTCGTTGGTTCTTCGCTCTTTTCGTTATTTTAAAATCGAGGAAAATTTGAGGAGTCAGAAAAACACGATGATTTGAAAGGAAAATCTATCATTAAATAAATCGCGTCAAAAATTGGGTCAAATCGGATTTGGGGTAGTTGTCTTTTAAAAGTCAAAAAGGCCTACTTAAATTGTATTTAGACCTCAAAACAGCATTACTAAAAATTTTGAAAAACAAGCTATAAAAAATGTCATTTTTGAGATTAGTTGCAAGTTTTTTACGTGCAAAATTTTCAAGAATTTTCCAAAAATTGTGGATAGATAAATTTTGAATCCCGAGTGGAAATTTTCATGACATTAAAAATCTAAAAATTTTAGTTATCTCAAGTTAAGTCTTATGTTGCGCCAAAAGTTATTTAAATTACCGTCACCAAAAAACACTTTTTCTGAATTTTGGAATCAATCAAATTTTCAAAAATTGTGGTGATCGCGTTAACGTTCTCAAAATTTCTACGAGCTGAGTTTCGAAAATGGTTTTCTTCAGGAATTTTACAAACGAACGGAAATTTTCCAATTTTTCAAGATGCCTGTACAAAATTCAAATTGTTTTGGTCGCTTTTCGACGTTGATTCTGACCTGTAGTATAGGACCTTTTTCCGAAAGGCGGCACAATTAGTGCTCTCCGTTTTTAGAGTAAGTGGGGCTTTTTCGATCTACGTGATCACTTTGATCTAACGTACACAAGAAAAGTAATAATATTTTTTGTTTATAATTAAATAATACGGTGTAATCGTTGTTCCTTAAAATCGGGATCAGTTCGCGTCTCTAATTGCCCCACGCTGTTTGACAAAATGGCGCTCTTTCCCAACTTCCGCCATTTAAAAATAGCCCTGTTATCGGCAGCCAGCAGGTGATGAAATTATTTACCGAAACGTCAAACCGATTCCACTCTGGTGAGCATCCCGCTTTCCGTAATGTCGGGCATATCTCAGCCGGCCATAAAAAAGCATTATTATCAATGAGGCACAAAATTAAGCGCGCTAATTCATAAATAATTTAAGCCGTTCTGACATCGTGGAACGAATAACAAGTTGCCACAGCCGGCCCTGGACGTGGAAGAATAGCGCGATTTAAATCTGGAAATAAAAGCTCATATTCACAACACGTCCTCCATTCCAATTTTAATTTGTTAACGTAACGCACGAAAGCCGAGCTCTGAATTAGATTTGATGATGGAATTACTTAAAAATGCTTGCGCCGATGGAATTGAGGGAAGCGGATTGGACGTGACGTCACCGGTTTTCCGAAGGGGGAGAAATTAGTGAGCGCTGTATGTAGGATAATTATTTGAACGGCCGTGACACTGTTAATACAAACAATAATAATAACCTTTTTAGTACGGTAATAATAAGCAAATTTAATATTGTTGCTTTAAATATTGCTGCTATCTCAATAAACGCCGCTAGAATGACCGCCATTAACCTCTAACACCACTTTACGATTAAAATAACGTCAACGAGAATTTTAAGATAGCTCCGACTGAAAGCCACCTCGAATTTTCCGGCAACCAGCGCTTGTTTACACTTTAAACAACGATTTACTTGCCCCTAAAACAATGACCTGAGCAACATTCTTGCGATGATTGACCTGTATTTCGGATCGGAGTGCTGGTCGTCGTGGCATTTCTAGCGTACGTTAATAGAAATAATCCACCTTGGTGCCTGCTGTAACGGAGAAAAGGACGACAAAACGCTATTTTGGATATTTATTGGGAGTTCTCGAAACTTGTGGTTTAGAATTTCGCAAAATTGGTCGAGGTTATTTCGACGGATTTTTTGCGTCCCTGACGTGCAAACCTCTAAATTGTGCTTCTTTGAAAAAATTATACTATTTTTTTGTGATTTTTCTTTTCTGATAACCGTTTTCAATTTTTATTTTTTTCAGTTTTTTGATTTTTCGAATTTTCATTTCTTCAATGTTTCTGTTTGCAATTTTTGTGTTTTTTTTAATTTTTTTAATTGTAGTTTTTCACTTTTCCAACTTCTGAATTTTTTAATTTTTTCTTCAGTTTTTCGATTTCTGATTTTTCAATTTTTCAATTTTCTTTTTTAGATTTTACAATTTTTCGATCGGTATTTTATTTTCTTTATTTTTACAATGTTTCGAATTTTCAATGTTCCAATTTTAGAATTTTTTGTTCTTTCCATTTCGATTTTATCCATTTTTTTTTTGTTTTTTCAATATTACGATATGCAACTCCTCGCGTTTTATTTTTAAATTTTTCAATTTTCCGATTTTCCATTTTTTTGCAGGTTTTCGATTTGCAATTTCATGAGTTTTCAGTTTTAGATTTTTCATTTTTTTTTCAATTTTTCGTTTCGGTTTTTGTTTTCTGTTTTCAATATGAAAATTTTCAATTTTTGGATTTTTCAATTTCTTAATTTATTGTTTTTTCAGTTATATATAGGTTTTTCAGTTTCTCGATCTTTCATTTTTTCATTTCGTCAATTTGTCGAGTTTTAAGTTTAAATTTTTCGGATTTTCAAATTTCCAACTTTTATTGATCTTGCAATTTTTCTTTTCGATTTGAGTTTCTCGAGTTTTGAATTTTTAGTTTTTCTATTTTTTGATTTCCAATTTTTCGTTCCGGTTTTTTATTCTCTTTATTTTTTCAAGTATTCGATTTTTCAATATTTCGGTTTGATAATTTTCTGTTTTTTCAATTTTTCGTTTCCTCAATTTTTACAGTTTTTATTTTTTTTGTTTCTTCAGTTTTACCATATGCATCTCTTTTGCAAGTTTTCGATTTGCAATTTCATTTGTTTTCAATTTTTATTTTTTTCAGTTTGTAGATTTTTCTATTTTTTTTTTCTTCAATTTTTCTGTTTACAATTTTTGGTTTGGGTTTTTATTTTAGAATATAAAACTTTTTTATTTTTCTATGTTTGACTTTCGATTTTTCAGTTTTTCGATTTTTCAAGTTTAAATTTTTCAGTACTTCAATTTTCCAAGTTTTGAATTTTTGCATTTTGCAAATTTTTGCTTTGAGTTTCTCGAGTTTTGAATTTTGAATTTTTCAATTATTTTTAAATGTTTTGATTTTGTTATTTTGTGTTTTTTAATTTTAATTTTTTCAATTTGTCGTTCCTTCAGTGTTTCGATTTCCCATTTTTCCAGTTTTCATTTTTCTTTTTCAGGTTTCGATTTAAAATTTCTAGATTTTTTAATCATGAATTTTCCAATTTTTCGATTTTTTAGCCTTTGGGTTATTCAGATTTTCGATTTTTCAATGTTCCGATTTTATAATTTTTTGTTCTTTCAATTTCGATTTTTTCAATTTTTCGTGTCCTCAATTTTTACGTTTTGTTTCTTCAATTTTACGATCTCTTCGCGTTTTTATATTAAAATTTTTCAGTTTTCCTATTCTTTCTTTTCAAATTTTAGATTTGCAACTTTGAGAGTTTTCAATTTTTATTTTTTTAGATTTTACATTTCTTCAATTTTTGATTTGTAATTTTGCTGGTTTTCATTTTAAATATGTATCTAATGATTATTACGATTTTAAAATTTTTTGCTTTTTTCGATTTTACGATTTTGAATTTTCTGAATTTTCGATTATTGGAATTTGAAACTTTTTCATGTACCTATTGGATTTTTTAATTTTTGGATTTTTAATTTTTCAATTTCTCGATATGTATTTAAATTTTCAATCTTTCAAGGTTTCTCGACTTTACAGTTTTGACGATTCTATAGTTTTTCAATTTTATAATTTTTGGTTTTCCATTTTTTTATTCTATTCGGTTTTTTCTTCCAAGTTTTTCGGGTTTCCGTTTTTTCCGATTTTGCAATTTATAATTTCCTCAGTTTCTCGATTTACAAATTTTTCTGATTTTTTAGTTTTCAGTATTTAATTTTTCAATTTTTAGGTTTTTCAACCTTTCTTTCTTTTTGCGATTTTTATTTTTTTTTTTCAATTACGATATTCCAATCTTCGAGCTTTTATCTTTAATTTTTCAGTTTTCTAATTTTCCAACTTTTGAATGTTTTAATTTTTGGATTTTGAAAGTTTTCGATTTGCAATTAATGAGTTTTCAATATTTTCAGTTTTAGATTTTTCAGTTTTTTGGGTTTTTTATTTTTGGATTTTTCAATATTTCGGTTTTCGATTTTTCGATTTTTAAAATTTTTCCTTTTTTTCTATTTTAAGATTTTAGAATTTTTTGATTTTTCAACTTTTCGATTTCTCGATACATAGTTAATTTTTCAATTTTTCGTTTCCTCAATTCTTCGTTTTGCGATTTTTCGATTTTTCAATTTTTGAACTTTTCGAATTAAAAAATGGAAAAATGGAAAATTCTAAGATTGAAAAGTCAAAAATGAAAAAACGAAAAAGTATAAAAAGAAAAATATAAAAATTGAGAAACTTAAAGAAAAATATTGTAAATTAAACAAATCGGAAAATCGGACAATTGGAAATCTAAAAATTGCAAAATCGAAAATATTTTAAAAATTGGAAAATTAAGGAATTAAAAAATCAAAGTTTGAAATTTTGAAATAATAAAGTAACTGGAAAACGAAACACTGACAAAAAAAAAACAAGTAAATGAAAAAGTAAAATCAAAAACTTGAAACATTGAGGAAACGAAAAATTCAAAAATCGCAATACAAATTGGAAGTCGGGAAATTGAAAAATTGAAAAAATTAAATTAAAATGAAAGTTACATTTTTCCGATTTTACAATTTTTCCATTTGATTCGTTTTTTTTTCCAATTTTTCGATTCATTAATTTTTTTCGATTTTTAGTTTTTCAATGTTTCGATTTTTCGTTCCTTCAGTTCTTCGACTTGGATTCTTCGATTTTCCACTTTTTTTTCCAATTTTTCGTTTCTTCGGTTTTCTAGTTTTCGATTTTTAATTTTTCGATTTTCCAACTTGCAAAATTGAAAAATCCAAAAAGAAAAAACGAAAAATAATAAAACCGAGACACTGAAAAACGAAAAAATTGAAAAATTGTTTTTAGTTTTTACATGTTTCAATTTTTCGCTTCTTCAGTTCTTCGATTTTCCACTTTTTCGATTCTGCAACTTTTCGTTTTTTCGGTTTTTAGATTTTTCAATATTTTCCGATTTTTTCGTTTTCGATTTTTAATTTTTCGATTTTCCAACTTGCAAAATTGAAAACCCCAAAAAGAAAAAACGAAAAAGCATAAAATGAAAACTTTGAGGAATCTAACAAATGGAAAAAGAACTTGAAAAATTGAAACAAAGAATTGAAAAATCGTATTGTGAAATCGAAATATTGAAAAGTAATGAAATCAGAAAATCGAATAATTGAGAAATTCAAAAATTCCAAAATTGAAAAATTTTAAAGTAGGAAAATCGAGGAAACGAAAATGAAAAACTCGAGAAATTGAAAAATCAAAAAACGAAGAATATAGAAAAACTGCAAATCGAAAAATTGAAGAAACCAAAAACTGAAACATTTTGAAGTCGAGAAATTGGAAAATCGAAAAAATCCAAGTTGCAAAAACGAAAAATAATAAAACCGAGACACCGAAAAACGAAAAAATTGAAAAATTGTTTTTAGTTTTTACATCTTTCAATTTTTCGCTTCTTCAGTTCTTCGATTTTCCACTTTTTCGATTCTGCAATTTTTCGTTTTTTCGGTTTTTAGATTTTTCAATATTTTCCGATTTTTTCGATTTCGATTTTTAATTTTTCGATTTTCCAACTTGCAAAATTGAAAACCCCAAAAAGAAAAAACGAAAAAGCATAAAATGAAAACTTTGAAGAATCTAACAAATGGAACAAGAACCTGAAAAATTGAAACAAAGAATTGAAAAATCGTATTTTAAAATCGAAATATTGAAAAATAATGAAATCAGAAAATCGAATAATTGAGAAATTCAAAAATTCCAGAATTGAAAAATTTTAAAGTAGGAAAATCGAGGAAACGAAAATGAAAAACTCGAGAAATTGAAAAATCAAAAAACGAAGAATATAGAAAAACTGCAAATCGAAAAATTGAAGAAACCAAAAACTGAAACATTTTGAAGTCGAGAAATTGGAAAATCGAAAAAATCCAAGTTGCAAAAACGAAAAATAATAAAACCGAGACACCGAAAAACGAAAAAATTGAAAAATTGTTTTTAGTTTTTACATCTTTCAATTTTTCGCTTCTTCAGTTCTTCGATTTTCCACTTTTTCGATTCTGCAATTTTTCGTTTTTTCGGTTTTTAGATTTTTCAATATTTTCCGATTTTTTCGATTTCGATTTTTAATTTTTCGATTTTCCAACTTGCAAAATTGAAAACCCCAAAAAGAAAAAACGAAAAAGCATAAAATGAAAACTTTGAAGAATCTAACAAATGGAACAAGAACCTGAAAAATTGAAACAAAGAATTGAAAAATCGTATTTTAAAATCGAAATATTGAAAAATAATGAAATCAGAAAATCGAATAATTGAGAAATTCAAAAATTCCAGAATTGAAAAATTTTAAAGTAGGAAAATCGAGGAAACGAAAATGAAAAACTCGAGAAATTGAAAAATCAAAAAACGAAGAATATAGAAAAACTGCAAATCGAAAAATTGAAGAAACCAAAAACTGAAACATTTTGAAGTCGAGAAATTGGAAAATCGAAAAAATCCAAGTTGCAAAAACGAAAAATAATAAAACCGAGACACCGAAAAACGAAAAAATTGAAAAATTGTTTTTAGTTTTTACATCTTTCAATTTTTCGCTTCTTCAGTTCTTCGATTTTCCACTTTTTCGATTCTGCAATTTTTCGTTTTTTCGGTTTTTAGATTTTTCAATATTTTCCGATTTTTTCGATTTCGATTTTTAATTTTTCGATTTTCCAACTTGCAAAATTGAAAACCCCAAAAAGAAAAAACGAAAAAGCATAAAATGAAAACTTTGAAGAATCTAACAAATGGAACAAGAACCTGAAAAATTGAAACAAAGAATTGAAAAATCGTATTTTAAAATCGAAATATTGAAAAATAATGAAATCAGAAAATCGAATAATTGAGAAATTCAAAAATTCCAGAATTGAAAAATTTTAAAGTAGGAAAATCGAGGAAACGAAAATGAAAAACTCGAGAAATTGAAAAATCAAAAAATGAAGAATTATAATATTGAAAAACTGCAAATCGAAAAATTGAAGAAACGAAAAACTGAAACATTTTGAGGTCGAGAAATTGGAAAATGGAAAAAATCCAAGTTGCAAAAACGAAAAATAATAAAACCGAGACACTGAAAAACGGAAAAATTGAAAAATTGTTTTTAGTTTTTACATGTTTCAATTTTTCGCTTCTTCAGTTCTTCGATTTTCCACTTTTTCGATTCTGTAATTTTTCGTTTTTTAGTTTTTTCAATATTTTCCGATTTTTTAGTTTTCCGATTTTCCAACTTTTCGAATCAAAAAAATGGAAACATTGCAAAATTGAAAAATCAAAAATTAAAAAACGAAAAAGGGGAAAATGAAAACTTGGAAGAATCTAACAAATAGAAATCAAGAACTTGAAAAATTGAAGAAACGAAGAATTGAAAAATCGTAAAAAAAACGTATTGTAAAATCGAAATATTGAAAAATAAAGAAATCAGAAAATCGAATAATTGAGAAATTCAAAAATTCCAAAATTGAAAAATTTTAAAGTAGGAAAATCGAGGAAACTAAAATGAAAAACTCGACAAATTGAAAAATCAAAAAATGAAGCATTATAATATTGAAAAACTGCAAATCGATAAATTGAAGAAACGAAAAACTGAAACATTTTGAAGTCGAGAAATTGAAAAATTGAAAAATCCAAGTTGCAAAAACGAAAAATAAAACCGAGACATTAAAAAACGGAAAAATTGTAAAATTGCTTTTAGTTTTTCCATGTTTCAATTTTTCCCTTCTTCATTTCTTCGATTTTCCACTTTTTCGATTCTGCAATTTTTCGTTTTTTCGGTTTTTAGATTTTTCAATATGTTCCGATTTTTTAGTTTTTCGATTTTCCAACTTTTCGAATCAAAAAATGGAAAAATGCAAATTAAAAAACGAGAAAGTGTAAAATGGAAACTTGGAAGAATTTAACAAATAGAAATCAAGAACTTGAAAAATTGAAGAATCGACGAATTGAAAAATCGTAAAGAAAACGTATTGTAAAATCGAAATATTGAAAAATAAAGAAATCAGAAAATCGGATTATTGAGAAATCCAAAAATTCCAAAATTGCAAAATTTAAAATTTGAAAAATCAGGAATTGAAAAATCAAAGATTAAAAATTTGAAGAATTGAGTATACAAAAAATTATACGATCGAAGGGAACATTGACAAAATAAAGGAAATGAAAAAACAAAAAATTGTGGCAATATCGAGAAAATGGAAATTAGAAAATCAAAAAATGAAAAATTTTGAAATTGAAAAATTGAAAAATGAGTGAAAAAGTTTTACCATCTACATGAACATTCAAATAGTAATCCAGAAGATGCCAACTTACTCCAGGTCCGTACCGCGCCGTTTCCAGCCCCCCCGCCCCTTGAGGGCGCCCCGTTAAATTCCCTCGTTCGCTAACACCGTGCAAAAAACGCGCCGGCAGCTGTTTGGAAACGGTTCCATTAGCAATTTTAATTTAGAAAATCCGTGGTGTTTTTCGCTTTATCCTCGCTTTTATCAATTGATCGATCGAGCCACCTGCTCGCCTCTTCTTAACGACATCCACATGGAATTAAATAAATTCGATTGTGTACACTCGACCCGCCTTAATTTATGACAATTTTTCAAATTAATTTAATTCATTAACTCGTTTCGGTCATTCGGACGAGGCAAACATCACAAATAACGCCGGTTTCGCCAATTTAATTGGAATATTAACTTCTGATGTTGGCTTGAATGGCCCGCGATCCGAAAAAATGCGAATTTGCATGTTTTCCAAGAAAGTCGTCCGCGTGAAAATTCGGGGGCCCCAGCTTATTTCGCACGAGGTGGCAAAACGGGCGGATTTCGTACGACTCGCTTAAAAAATCAATCTAATTAACATTAATTGATCGAACGTAATTAAGTGGAAAGGGCGAAAGTTATATCGAGATATTAAAATTAATTGTTCGTTTAATTACGAGCGAACGATGCAGTGGGCGTGCTTGCCGCCTTCTCGAGAACAGGGATTATAGAGATTCTTAAAGTGACGTTTGATGCCAACCAATAACCTCGCCGAGGCGTAGTAAACACCATCGTATTACGAAGCGGCAAATTCGAAACTTGATTAATTGCCGCAAATTTTAAACGTAGCGTTGACACAGAGATCGGTATCGCGGAAAACAATGTTGCTTTAACGCAGGTAGGTCCGGAATTGCGCGAAATGTCGGTACCCATCAAGGTTTTAATTTATCGTGGACACACATGACCACGATTATTACTCCATTTCGTGTGACCTAGACGCATAAATTGAGTTCGGTAAAAATCTTAAACGCAAAAAATTACCAGTTAATTTACTACTAACATGTAAATTTCGTGTCGAAAATATGTGCGACCTTCGCACAAAGGAAAACGCACGTTTTTAGGCTCGAGGCGATTGCTGGGGGCTTTTAAAGAGAGAATTTCACGATTATGAACGCTCGAAAGTTGTGCCGCCTTTTGGAAAACGGTCATATACTACAGGAAGAATTCTGACTACGAGTGAATACGAATCCGAGTTCAGATTAACCTCCGGATCTTGCTTTTTTTTCAATTAAAACTGCATTTATTAAAAAAACAGAGGAAAGATTAAGCCCCACCCACCCGCCCGAATCTCAGTTGTGATGAATTTTGCATTCGTTGTCAAACCGAGGGCGGAGCTTAAATGCAAAATTCATATTGTTGGAAAATATATGCATCATTTTAAGAAAAAAGGAACTATGTAACTCCTCCCACTTATGACAACAACACGATACTTAAATATGTGTTTCAGATGATAATTTCTTGTATGAAAATCAGGATTTTGCAATTCAGCTCCGCCTCCAGGCTCACGGCCAATAAAAAAATCACCACAATTGAAATTGGGCGGGTGGGCGGGGTTTATATTTTGCTTTGTTTCTTAATTAAATCTGCAGATATTAAGAGAAAAAAACCAGAGCAAAAATTAAGCCCCACCCACCCGGCCGAATCCCGGTTGTGATGAATTTTTCATTCGTTGTCAAGTCGAGGGCGGAGCTTAAATGCAAAGTTCATATTTCTGTACAAGAAATTACCAACACATTGTTTAAGTATTATGATTTTAAGAAAAAAGGAACTATGTAACTCCTCCTACTTATGACAACACGATACTTAAACATGTGTTTCAGATGATGTTTTCTTGTACGAAAATGATGATTTTGCAATTCAGCTCCGCCTCCAGGCTCACGGCCAATAAAAAAATCACCACAATTGAAATTGGGCGGGTGGGCGGGGTTTATATTTTCTTTGTTTCTTAATTAAATCTGCAGATATTAAGAGAAAAAACCAGAGCAAAAATTAAGCCCCACCCACCCGCCCGAATCCCGGTTGTGATGAACTTTTCATTCGTTGTCAAGTCGAGGGCGGAGCTTAGATGCAAAGTTCATATTTCTGTACAAGAAATTACCAACATATGTTTTAAGTGTTATCATTTTAAGAAAAAAGGAACTATGTACTTCTTCCCACTTATGACAACAACACGACACTTAAACATTTATTTCAGATGATATTTTCTTGTACGAAAATGATGATTTTGCAATTCAGCTCCGCCTCCAGGCTCACGGCCAATAAAAAAATCACCACAATAGAAATTGGGCGGGTGGGTGGGGTTTATATTTTCTTTGTTTCTTAATTAAATCTGCATATATTAAGAGAAAAAACCAGAGCAAGTATTAAGCCCAACCCACCCGCCCGAATCCCGGTTGTGATGAATTTTTCATTCGTTGTCAAGTCGAGGGCGGAGCTTAAATGCAAAGTTCATATATCTGTACAAGAAATTACCAACACATGTATTAAGTATTATCATTTTAAGAAAAAAGGAACTATGTAATTCCTCCCACTTATGACAGCAACACGATATTTAAACATATATTTCAGATGATAATTTCTTGTACGAAAATCAGGATTTTGCAGTTCAGCTCCGCCTCCAGGCTCACGACCAATAAAAAATCACCACAATTGAAATTGGGCGGGTGGGCGGGGTTTATATTTTCTCTGTTTCTTAATTAAATCTGCATATGTTAAGAGAAAAAACCAGAGCAAAGATTAAGCCCCCCCTGCCCGAATCCCGGTTGTGATGAACTTTTCATTCGTTGTAAAGTTAAGGGCGGAGCTTAATTGCAAAATCGTTATTTTTCTATAAAAAAAATCGTCGAAAAATCTTTCGTCCGACTTGTGGTAATTGTGGTTCAAATTTTCTTATTCGATAACGGGAGACACCTGAAATTTTCTGTTCTCACTAATTTGAACCTCCTGAATACAAATTCGTCGTTAAAGTTACTCTCTAAAGCTTGCTATTTTTTTTTTAATTTTTAACTTGGAAAAAATGACGTTGTCCACTTTGTTGATCTCTCAAGACCGAACGGTTGATTTATCCGGACCAGAAAATCATGTACCTCACTCAGAAAACTTCAAGGAATCGAATGGTATAAACCAGAAATCGGATAGTTGCGCTGTTTTGAAATAGTGAACCCTTCAACTCGAAAAATATTTTTTCTGAAATCTCGCATCTGACTTATGGCAGATGTGGTTCAAATTTTCTTATTCAATAACGGGAGACTCCTGAAATTTTCTGTTCTCACTAATTTGAACCTCTTGAATACAAATTCGTCGTTAAAGTTTCTCTCTAAAGCTTGCTATTTTTTTATTATTTTTTTGTGTTAACTTGGAAAAAATGACGTTGTCCACTTTGTTGATCTCTCAAGACCGAACGGTTGATTTATCCGGACCAGAAAATCATGCATCCCACTCAGAAAACTTCAAGGAATCGAATGGTATAAACCAGAAATCGGATAGTTGCACCGTTTTGGAATAGTGAGCCCTTAAACTCGAAAAATATTTTTTCTGAAATCTCGCATCTGACTTATGGCAGATGTGGTTCAAATTTTCTTATTTAATAACGGGAGACTCCTGAAATTTTCTGTTCTTACTAATTTGAACCTCATGAATACAAATTCGTCGTTAAAGTTTCTCTCTAAGGCTTGCTATTTTTTTTGTTATTATTTTTTTGTGTTAACTTGGAAAAAATGACGTTGTCCACTTTGTTGATCTCTCAAGACCGAACGGTTGATTTATCCGGACCAGAAAATCATGCATCCCACTCAGAAAACTTCAAGGAATCGAATGGCATAAACCAGAAGTCGGACAGTTGTACCGTTTTGAAATAGTGAGCCCTTAAACACGAAAAATATTTTTTCTGAAATCACGCGTCTGACTTATGGCAGTTGTGGTTCAAATTTTCTTATTCGATAGCGGGAGACTCCTGAAATTTTCTGTTCTCACTAATTTGAACCTCTTGAATACAAATTCGTCGTTAAAGTTTCTCTCTAAAGCTTGCAATTTTTTTTTTTATTATTTTTTTGTGTCAACTTGGAAAAAATGACGTTGTCCACTTTGTTGATCTCTCAAGACCGAACGGTTGATTTATCCGGACCAGAAAATCATGTACCTCACTCAGAAAACTTCAAGGAATCGAATGGCATAAACCAGAAGTCGGACAGTTGTACCGTTTTGGAATAGTGAGCCCTTAAACTCGAAAAATATTTTTTCTGAAATCACGCGTCTGACTTATGGCAGATGTGGTTCAAATTTTCTTATTCAATAACGGGAGACTCCTGAAATTTTCTGTTCTCACTAATTTGAACCTCTTGAATACAAATTCGTCGTTAAAGTTTCTCTCTAAAGCTTGCTATTTTTTTTATATTTTTTTGTGTTAACTTGGAAAAAATGACGTCCACTTTGTTGATATCTCAAGACCGAACGGTTGATTTATCCGGACCAGAAAATCATGTACCCCACTCAGAAAACTTTAAGGAATCGAATGGTATAAACCAGAACTCGGATAGTTGCACAGTTTTGAAATAGTGAACCCTTAAACTCGAAAAATATTTTTTTCTGAAATCTCTCGTCTGACTTACGGCAGATGTGGTTCAAACTTTCTTATTCAATAACGGGAGACTCCTGAAATTTTCTGTTCTTACTAATTTGAACCTCATGAATACAAATTCGTCGTTAAAGTTTCTCTCTAAAGCTTGCTATTTTTTTTTTATTATTTTTTTGTGTTAACTTGGAAAAAATGACGTTGTCCACTTTGTTGATCTCTCAAGACCGAACGGTTGATTTATCCGGACCAGAAAATCATGCATCCCACTCAGAAAACTTCAAGGAATCGAATGGCATAAACCAGAAGTCGGACAGTTGTACCGTTTTGAAATAGTGAGCCCTTAAACTCGAAAAATATTTTTTCTGAAATCACGCGTCTGACTTATGGCAGTTGTGGTTCAAATTTTCTTATTCGATAGCGGGAGACTCCTGAAATTTTCTGTTCTCACTAATTTGAACCTCTTGAATACAAATTCGTCGTTAAAGTTTCGATCCGAAGGTTGCTGATTTTTTGTTGTTGTTAACTTTTAAAAAATGACATGGTCCGCTGTATCGATATCTCAAGCCCGAACGGCTAATTTATCCGGACCAGAAAATCATGAATCACAGTTAAAAACTTCAAGGAATCGAATGGTATAAACGAGAAATCGGATAGTTGCACCGTTTTGAAATAGTGAGCCCTTAAACTCGAAAAATATTTTTTCTGAAATCTCTCGTTTGACTTTTGCCGGATGTGGTTCAAACTTTCTTATTCGACCACAGAGACTGCTAAAATTTACGGTACTTACTAATTTAAACCTCCTGAATACCAATCCGCGGTCAGAGTTTCGATCCGAAGCTTGCTGATTTTTTTTAAATTTTTTTGGTGGTAACTTTTAAAAAATGACATGGTCTGCTGTATCGATCTCTCAAGCCCGAACGGCTAATTTATCCGAACCAGAAAATCATGTACCACGATCAAAAAACTTCAAAGAATGGAATAGTATAAACCGGAAGTCGGATAGTTGCACCATTTTAAAATCGTGAACCCTTAAAATCGAAGAATATTTTTTCAGAGATCCTTCGTCTGACTAACGACAGTTTGTGGTTCAAACTTTCTTATTCGATAACGGAGAATCTTGAAATTTGCACAATAATTAGGGCTCCCCGCTTTCACAATCAATAAGGCCCTCTTTTTTTTTTAATAAAAAAAACAGATTTTTAAACCAAATAGTAGATCATAGAAAACTGTAGAAACGAGACCGACGACGTATCCGTTGATTTCTGTGGTGTTAATGTTTTTATATTACTTTCCTTGAATAAAAAACCTGTTTTATATTTATCCACTTGTGCGATGTAGCTCCAAATGTTTCGCAGATTTTTACGTTTACATTAATATCGTTGAACGTTATCCGTAGAAAACAAATGTTACTAGCCTTTGGCAAAACAAAACCAACGATCGTTTCCTGGACCGCTGCGTACTCTCTCCACACACAAAAAAATCTCCACGATCTACAACAAAACGACCGAAAACTTTCAACTCCACATTATTATTAGACTAATCTATCGACTAAATTAATTAAGCGCTTTTCCGGAAAATTTTTCCTTCCATGGATTATAGTAATCGGGCCCCAAACCATTCTGCGAAGTTCGCATGATAACGCATGTTTCTGGGTTGTTTTCGGTCGCTTATGCGTAGGAAGTCTGTTTGGTGCGTAGTGCTAATTTCGGTAATGCGTTGACGTTCAAGGCCGAAGGAGGCCCGTTTAGGCTCACCTCTTACTTAACAGCAGATACTCGATTCCGCGGCCGGAGCTCATGCGCAAACAATGACTTATCGAGGTCCCAATATTTTTATTTAGGTTGGATTATTTGTAAACACGCTCGAGGTTTTTGCGCTCCGTACACCTGGAAGCAATTTCGCGCCGGAGTGACAGGTGGTGCCGGAGTCGCACAATCGGGACGGGATTGGCGGGAGGGGGTGGGGGCGCTCGTGTCTGTCAAAAGTGACGGGTTTTCGAAATTCCGGGATTTTAGGGGCGGATTTTGTTGTAAGCTTGGACGAGGATTTTTTTCGAATTTAATTGGAATTAAAAAATTTGTTGACAAAGGTGGAAGGAAGCGACGGAATTCATTAAAGACGACTTTGATCGTTGGAGCTTGGAAAAGTACCGATTAAATAAATAATTTTTATCTAAAAAGAGGCGAGGCCGACTAACGTTTAACAAATCCTCAAAATTTTGAAAAGGGAGGCAGTTTTTTTTTAATTACAGGTTTTTTATGTCTTAAGTTGTCAAAAATTTCCAAAAAACATTAGATCAATTTCAGTTAATCTATATATCTATAGTTATAGCAACAGTATATTTAATATTTTAAGTTTCTTGTTGTGAAAAGAAAAAAACGTAAGTTAATAAAAGGAAAAGATAAAACATAAGCCCCACCCACCCACCCTATCTCAATTGTGATGATTTTTTTATTCGTCGTTGGCCCGGGGGGCGGAGCTTAACTGCAAAATTTTCGTTTCTCTACAAGCAGTTACCTTGTGATTCTTCTTTTGACAACAAAAATCTTCAAACATGTTCAAATGGTAGGTAAATTTTGAGGGAAATGTGGATTTTGTAATTATGCTCCGCCCCTTGGTCTTACAACGAATGAAAAATTCACCACAATTGAGATAGGGTGGGGCTTATTTTTTTATTTACCAGGATTTGGTAAAAATTTTGAAACAGTCTCCCAAGATATTTTTTGAGAAAATTTGAGGTTTTTCACGACAAAGTTTTCCAGGGTTTTCCAAAAATGGTAGAAACATCGATTTTTTAATCCTGGGTGAAAATTGTCATCAGTTTAAAAATCTAACAATTTTAATTATCTCAAGATTAATATGTTTGAATGAAAGTTATAAAAATCAACAAAAAAAAAAAGTTTTTCGTGAATTTTAATTTTTCAGAATTTCGAAAAATCTTCAAAAATCAAACAAGCCTAATTAAGACGTTTTTGGAAATGAATAGTGTTACAAGTTTTTTTAAAGAAAAAATCTTCATAAAGCGCCTTTTTAAAGATGTTAAAAGTTTTACGTAGAAGTGTGAAAAATTTTCGCAAAATATTAGATCAATTTTTAATGGAAGCCGAAAACTAACGATTAACAAATCCCTCAAAATTTTGAAAAGCAAGGCGGCATTTTTTTAATTATAGGTTTTTTATGTCTTCAGTTGTCAAGAATTTTCCAAAAATGAGAGAAAGTATATTTTCAATCTCGAGTGATTTTTTTTTCAAAATGCCAAAAAGTGTTATAAAAAATTCAACGGGATCGGATTTGGGTTCGTCGTCAAAAATTTTCCAAAAAATATTATTAGATCAATTCTTAATCGAAGCTGAAATTTTCGTTAATTTGGAGTCTTGACAGTTTCAGTTTTTTCAAGGTCGAAGTTTTCTGGTGTGCTAGAGGTAAATAAATTCAGATTAAAAAAAATTGATTTTGAATCTTTAAAATTGAAAAAGACGTATATTTACCTTGTTTTTTCTTAATATACGGAATTTGTCAAGAAATATGGATTTTGCCCCTCTGTCAGACAACCAATGAAAAATTTATCATAATTGAGATCGGGGTGGGTGGGTGGGGCTTATTTTTTTGATATACCAGTATTTGGTAAAAATTGTGAAAAAGTCTCCCAAGATATTTTTTGGGAAAATTTGAGGTTTTTCACGACAAAGTTTTCCAAGGTTTTCCAAAAAAGGTAGAAACATCGATTTTTTAATCCTGAGTGAAAATTGTGATCAGTTTAAAAATCTAACAATTTTAATTATCTCGAGATAATTTATGTTTGGATGAAAGTTATTAAAATCAACAAAAGAGAAAAACGTTTTTCGTGAATTTTAATTTTTCAAAATTTCAAAAATCTAATTAAGACGTTTTTGGAAATTAATAGTGTTACAAATTTTTTTGAAAGAAGAAAATCTTCATAGAGCGCTTTTTTAAAGATGTTAAAAGTTTTACGTAGAAGTGTGAAAGATTTTCGAAAAATGTTAGATCAAATTTTAATAGAAGCCGAAAGCTAACGATTAGCAAATCCGTCAAAATTTTGAAAAGGAAGGCGGCCTTTTTTTAATTACAGTTTTTTTATGTCTTTGGTTGTCAAGAATTTTCCAAAAATGATAAAAATATATTTTCAATCTCGAGTGATTTTTTTTTCAAAATTCCAAAAATTGTTATAAAGAATTCAACGGGATCGGATTTGGGTTCGTCGTCAAAAATTTTCCAAAAATTATTATCAGATCAATTTTTAATCGAAGCTGAAATTTTCGTTAATTTGGAGTCTTGACGGAAATATGGATTTTGCAATTATCATCTGCCCCTCTGTCTGACAACGAATGAAAAATGTATCACAATTGAGATCGGGGTGGGTGGGCGGGGTTAATTTATATATTTATACTTATAACAATAGTATACTTAATATTTTAAGTTTCTAGTTGTGAAAAGAAAAAAACGTAATTTAATAAAAGAAAAATGTAAAATATAAGCCCCACTCACCCACCCTATCTCAATTGTGATGATTTTTTTTATTCGTCGTTGGCCCGGGGGGCACAGCTTAACTGCAAAATTTTCGTTTCTCTACAAGCAGTTACCTTGTGATTCTTCTTTTGACAACAAAAATCTTCAAACATGTTCAAATGGTAGGTAAATTTTCTGGGAAATACGGGTTTTGCAATTATGCTCCGCCCCTTGGTCTTACATCGAATGAAAAATTCACTAGAACTGAGATATTATTTTTTTGATTTACTAGGATTTGGTAAAAATTTTAAAACATTCTCCCAAGATATTTTTTGAGAAAATTTGAGGTTTTTCACGACAAAGTTTTCCAGGGTTTTCCAAAAATGGTAGAAACATCGATTTTTTAATCCTAGGTGAGAATTGTCATCAGTTTAAAAGTCTAACAATTTTAATTATCTCAAGATTAATTATGTTTGGATGAAAGTTATTAAAATCAACAAAAGAAAATCTTTTTCATGAATTTTCAAAAAATATTCAAAAGTCAAACATGGCTAACTTAAGACGTTTTTGGTAATTAATAGTGCTACAAATTTTTTGAAAGAAAAAATTCTCATAAAGCGCTTTTTTAAAGGTGTTAAAAGTTTTACGTAGAAGTGTGAAAAATGAGAATTGTCATCAGTTTAAAAGTCTAACAATTTTAATTATCTCAAGATTAATTATGTTTGGATGAAAGTTATTAAAATCAACAAAAGAAAATCTTTTTCATGAATTTTCAAAAAATATTCAAAAGTCAAACATGGCTAACTTAAGACGTTTTTGGTAATTAATAGTGCTACAAATTTTTTGAAAGAAAAAATTCTCATAAAGCGCTTTTTTAAAGGTGTTAAAAGTTTTACGTCGAAGTGTGAAAAATTTTCGCAAAATATTAGATCAATTTTTAATAGAAGCCGAAAACTAACGATTAACAAATCCCTCAAAATTTTGAAAAGGAAGGCGGCCTTTTTTTAATTATAGGTTTTTTATGTCTTTAGTTGTCAAAAATTTTTCAAAATGATAAAAATATATTTTCAATCTCGAGTGATTTTTTTTTCAAAATTCCAAAAATTGTTATAAAAAATTCAACGGGATCGGATTTGGGTTCGTCGTCAAAAATTTTCCAAAAATTATTATTAGATCAATTTTTAATCGAAGCTGAAATTTTCGTTAATTTGGAGTCTTGACAGAAATATGGATTTTGCAATTACCCTCTGCTCCTCTGTCTGACAACGAATGAAAAATTTATCACAATTGAGGTCGGGGTGGGTGGGCGGGGTTAATTTATATATCTATACTACAACAATAGTATACTTAATATTTTAAGTTTCTTGTTGTCAAAAGAAAAAAAACCTAAGTTAATAGAAGATAAAGGTAAAATATAAGCCCCACCCACCCACCCTATCTCAATTGTGATGATTTTTTTATTCGTCGTTGGCTCGGGGGCCGGAGCTTAGCTGAAAAATTTTCGTTTCTCCATAAGCAGCTACCTTGTGATTCTTCTTTTGACAACAAAAATCTTCAAACATGTTCAAATGGTAGGTAAATTTTGTGGGAAATATGGGTTTTGCAATTATGCTCCTCCCCTCGGTCTTACATCGAATGAAAAATTCGCCACAATTGAGATAGGGGTGGGTGGGTGGGGCTTATTTTTTTGATTGACCAGGATTTAGTAAAAATTTTACAGTCTCCCAAGATATGTTTTGAGAAAATTTGAGGTTTTTCCGACAAAGTTTTCCGGGGTTTTCCAAAAATGGTAGAAACATCGATTTTTTAATCCTGAGTGAAAATTGTCATCAGTTTAAAAGTCTAACAATTTTAATTATCTCAAGATAATTTATGTTTGGATGAAAGTTATTAAAACCAACAAAAAAAAATGTTTTTCGTGAATTTAAATTTTTTTAAATTTCAAAAAATCTTCAAAAATCAAACAAGGCTAACTTAAGACGTTTTTGGAAATTAATAGTGTTACAAATTTGTTGAAACAAAAAATCTTCATAAAGCGCTTTTTTAAAGATGTTAAAAGTTTTACGTAGAAGTGTAAAAATTTTCGCAAAATATTAGATCAATTTTTAATGGAAGTCGAAAACTAACGATTAACAAATCCCTCAAAATTTTGAAAAGGAAGGCGCCCTTTTTTTAATTATAGGTTTTTTATGTCTTTAGTTATCAAGAATTTTCCAAAAATGATAGAAAATATATTTTCAATCTCGAGTGTTTTTTTTTTCAAAATTCCAAAAAGTGTTATAAAAAATTCAACGGGATCGGATTTGGGTTCGTCGTCAAAAATTTTCCAAAAAACATTATTAGATCAATTTTTAATCGAAGCTGAAGTTTTCGTTAATTTGGAGTCTTGACAAAAATATGGATTTTGCAATTATCCTCTGCCCCTCTGTGTGACAATGAATGAAAAATTTATCACAATTGAGATTGGGGTGGGTGGGCGGGGTTAATTTATATATCCATACTTAATAACAATAGTATACTTAATATGTATTTTAAGTTTCTTGTTGTGAAAAGATAAAAACGTAAGTTAATCGAAGAAAACGGTAAAATATAAGCCCCACCCACCCACCCTATCTCAATTGTGATGATTTTTTTTATTCGTCGTTGGCCCGGGGGGCGGAGCTTAACTGCAAAATTTTCCCTTCTCTACAAGCAGTTATCTTGTAATTCTTCTTTTGACAACAAAAATCTTCAAACATGTTCAAATGGTAGGTAAATTTTGTGGAAAATATGGATTTTGCAATTATGCTCCGCCCCTTGGCCTTACATCCAATGAAAAATTCACCACAATTGAGATGGGGTGGGCGGGCGGGGCTTATTTTTTTATTTACCAGAATTTGGTAAAAATTTTGAAACAGTCTCCCAAGATATTTTTTGAGAAAATTTGGGGTTTTTCACGACAAAGTTTTCCAGGGTTTTCCAAAAATGGTGGAAACATCGATTTTTTAATCCTGAATGAAAATTGTCATCAGTTTAAAAACCTAGCTATTTTAATTATCTCGAGATAATTTATGTTTGGATGAAAGTTATTAAAATCAACAAAAAAAATGTTCATGAATTTTCAAAAAATCTTCAAAAATCCAACAAGTCTAATTAAGACGTTTTTGGAAATTAATAGTGTTACAAATTTTTTTAAAGAAAAAATTCTTCATAAAGCGGTTTTTTAAAGATGTTAAAAGTTTTACGTAGAAGTGTAAACATTTTCGAAAAATATTAGATCAATTTTCAATAGAAGCCGAAAACTAACGATTAACAAATCCCTCAAAATATTGAAAAGGAAATCGGCCTCTTTTCAATTATAGTTTTTTTATGTCTTTAGTTGTCAAGAATTTTCCAAAAATCATAGAAAATATATTTTCAATCTCGAATGATTTTTTTTTTAATCCCAAAAATCGTTATAAAAAATTCAACGGGATCGGATTTGGGTTCGTCGTCAAAAATTTTCCAAAAATTATTATCAGATCAATTTTTAATCGAAGCTGAAATTTTCGTTAATTTGGAGTCTTGACGGAAATATGGATTTTGCAATTATCATCTGCCCCTCTGTCTGACAACGAATGAAAAATTTATCACAATTGAGATCGGGGTGGGTGGGCGGGGTTAATTTATATATTTGTACTTATAACAATATAACTACTTAATATTTTAAGTTTCTTGTTGACAAAAGAAAAAAACGTAAGTTAATAGAAGAAAAGGGTAAAATATAAGCCCCACCCACCCACCCTATCTCAATTGTGATGATTTTTTTTATTCGTCGTTGGACCGGGGGGCGGAGCTTAACTGCAAAATTTTCCCTTCTCTACAAGCAGTTATCTTGTAATTCTTCTGTTGACAACAAAAATCTTCAAACATGTTCAAATGGTAGGTAAATTTTGATGGAAATGTGGATTTTGTAATTATGCTCCGCCCCTTGGTCTTACAACGAATGAAAAATTCACCACAATTGAGATAGGGGTAGGTGGGTGGGGCTTATTTTTTTATTTACCAGGATTTGGTAAAAATTTTGAAACAGTCTCCCAAGATATTTTTTGTGAAAATTTGAGGTTTTTCACGACAAAGTTTTCCAGGGTTTTCCAAAAATGGTGGAAACATCGATTTTTTAATCCTGAATGAAAATTGTCATCAGTTTAAAAACCTAACTATTTTAATTATCTCAAGATAATTTATGTTTGGATGGAAGTTATTATAATCAACAAAAAAAATGTTTTTCGTGAATTTTAATTTTTCAAAATTTCGAAAAATCTTCAAAAATCAAACAAGTCTAATTAAGACGTTTTTGGAAATTAATAGTGTTACAAATTTTTTGAAAGAAAAAATCTTCATAAAGCGCTTTTTTAAAGATGTTAAATGTTTTAAGTCGAAGTGTGAAAAATTTTCGAAAAGTATTAGATCAATTTTTAATAGAAGCCGAAAACTAACGATTAACAAATCCCTCAAAATTTTGAAAAGGAAGGCGGCCTTTTTTTAATTATAGGTTTTTTATGTCTTAAGTTGTCAAGAATTTTCCAAAAATGAGAGAAAGTATATTTTCAATCTCGAGTGATTTTTTTTCAAAATTCCAAAAAGTGTTATAAAAAATTCAACGGGATCGGATTTGGGTTCCTCGTCAAAAATTTTCCAAAAAATATTATTAGATCAATTCTTAATCGAAGCTGAAATTTTCGTTAATTTGGAGTCTTGACGGAAATATGGATTTTGCAATTATCCTCTGCTCCTCTGTCTGACAACGAATGAAAAATGTATCACAATTGAGATCGGGGTGGGTGGGCGGGGTTAATTTATGTATTTATACTTATAACAATAGTATACTTAATATTTTAAGTTTCTTGTTGTCAAAAGTAAAAAACGTAAGTTGATAGAAGAATAAGGTAAAATATAAGCCCCACCCACCCACCCTATCTCAATTGTGATGATTTTTTTTATTCGTCGTTGGCCGGGGGGCGGAGTTTAACTGCAAAATTTTCGTTTCTCTACAAGCAGTTACCTTGTGATTCTTTTTTTGACAACAAAAATCTTCAAACATGTTCAAATGGTAGGTAAATTTTCTGGGAAATATGGGTTTTGCAATTATGCTCCGCCCCTTGGTCTTACATCGAATGAAAAATTCACTAGAACTGAGATATTATTTTTTTGATTTACTAGGATTTGGTAAAAATTTTGAAAAATTCTCTCAAGATATTTTTTGGGAAAATTTGAGGTTTTTCACGACAAAGTTTTCCAGGGTTTTCCAAAAATGGTAGAAACATCGATTTTTTAATCCTGAGTGAAAATTGTCATCAGTTTAAAAATCTAACAAATTTAATTATCTCAAGATTAATATGTTTGGATGAAAGTTATAAAAATCAACAAAAAAAAAAATGTTTTTCGTGAATTTTAATTTTTCAAAATTTCAAAAATCTAATTAAGACGTTTTTGGAAATTGATAGTGTTACAAATTTTTTGAAAGAAAAAAATCTTCATAAAGCGCTTTTTTAATTTTTTTAATAGAAGCCCAAAAATGTTCGTCAATTTAAAATATTAACAGTTTCAGTTTTCTCAAGGTCGAAGTTTTGTGTTGTGATAGAAATTGTTGATATTATATTGGAAAAACAAAAAAATATATGGCAATTTTTCATATTTTAAATTTTAATAAATGTGAAAACGAGGGTTTGAAAAAATTTTGAAATAACGATTTTTTTGTAAGAAAATTTAGGATTTTTTTTATGTCCAAAGTTTGCAATAAATTCCCGAAAATAGATAAATTTTTAATCCTTATGACAAAAAAATACGAAAATCAGGATTTTGCAATTAAGCTCCGCCCCCGGACTCACGGCCAATAAAAAATCACCACAATTTAAATTGGGCGGGTGGGCGGGGTTTATATTTTCTTTGTTTCTTAATTAAATCTGCAGATATTAAGAGAAAAAAACAGAACAAAAATTAAGCCCCTCCCACCCGCCCGAATCCCAGTTGTAATGAATTTACAACGATTTACTTAAGGACATCTTTCACATGGTAATTTCTTGCTTAAAAAAATAGATTTTGCCATTAAGCCCCGCCCCCCGGCTCACGATGAATACGAAAAAATGATAAGAAATGAGATGAGGGCGGGTGGGCGGGGTTTATATTTTGCCTGTATTTTTCTTAATATACGTAGTTTTCTTTTCACGACAAGGACTGAAAACATCTTTAAAATAGTAAATTTTCTCCTCCCACACTTGTCTATAAATTTACCAATGACATGTTTCATTTTCATTTGTTTGTGAGAAGAAAACTACGTATATTGAGAAAAGTAGGCAAAATATAAACCCCACCCACCCGCCCACATTTTAATTGTGACGAGTTTTTTATTGGTCGTGAGCCGGGGGCGGAGCTTAATTGCAAAATCCTTATTTTTCTATAAAAAAATCATCATCGATAAATATTTTTTCTCGACTCTCGTTTGACGTGATACCAGGATTTGGTAAAAATTTTGAAAAAAGTTTTCCTAAGATATTTTTTGAGTAAACTTGAGGTTTTCCACGTATAAAGTTTCCCAGGCTTTTCCAATAATGGTAGAAAAATATTTTCTTTGAATTTAATTATATCAAGATAATTTGTTTATCTGAAAGTTATTAGAATCATCGTCAACAAAAAAAAGAAAATTTTGCAAAAAAATTTCAAATTTTTTTCTCAAAATGTTACATGTTTTATTTATAAATCAATTTTTCTCCAAAAATAATCAATAGATTAATTTTTACTCTCAGGTGAAAATTTTCCTCGCTCTAATAAATCAACTGTTAAAATTTCATTTCTCTCAGGATCGAAGTTTTATGTTGGAGTAACTGAATTTATACTAGAAAAACAAAAAATCTTTAAAATTAAAAATAAACATGAAAACGAGGTTGGTAAAAGTTTTGAGAGAACAGTTTCCAAAGATTTTTTGTGAGATAGAAAATGTTTTTATTTTTAATTTTGAAATAATTAAATCGAGACTTTTTTTCTGTGGTCACAACGACCACAAACCCGGAACCGCCCATGACACAATGCCGCCGCCGCCCCGCCGTCCCATATTTGGCCTTTTATATCAGCAGCGATTAGACACATCCTCCTCGATGTACCTCCATCGAAAACCCATCGAACCTCGCATTAAAAAATTTGTAGTTGGCCCACATGGTTCAAAAGGTTGCCCATCTTTATGGTCTATTGTCTGGTTTTCCCAGCGTTCTTTACGAGTATCCGCGAGCCCCAAATAAGTAAACACCGAGTAGGTATTATATTAATTCCGTTTTAATAAAATAGCGCGCTTTAAACGCTTAATTGTTTATTTGCAAGGAAGTGTGCGCATATTTAACGATAAAATATGGATAATAAGCGAATGTAAAATTTATTCCACTACGGGAACATAAACAAATGTAAAATTACTTAATGAACAGACAAATTATGTTCACTTCCAAATACGCCGGAAATTGTTATTAATGCTAATTAGCGGAAGCGTAACGTATAAAACAAACAATATCGAGGCGATTCTTCGATCCGTTTTAAAAGCGAGGCAAGGGTCCGCGAGGTCCTGCATTTTTCAGCGACTTTGTGAGTGATTTTGAATTTTTTCGTTGTTTCAGCGTTTGCAGGAGCCGTCGATGTCCCCGAAGTACCTCTCTCGATCCAGCTGAAGGACCCGCAGGATGTGACGGTGAGCAGAGGACAGTCGGCCACCCTGCGCTGCGACGCCCAGTCCCCGACGCCCGGTCTCCAAATCACGTGGTTGCACAATGATCAACCAATCAAAAGCAACGACAGCAGACGCCACGTGCAGAGAGACGGCTCTCTGTACTTCCCCAAGCTCGGCGACGGCAAGAAGAGCAAGAACCTCACCGGAGAATACCGATGCAGGGCCTCGGTCCAGAACGTATCGATGCTCTCCAACCCCGCCAAATTAAAAGTTGCTTGTAAGTGCGTCGCGACACTTTTTCTACGGCCGTGCGTCAATAGAAAGCGTAAACGCACTTTACGATCATTAGGCGCTCGTTTCGTTATGTTAATAAATTAATTACGTGCGTGACGGAGCGGAACGCTTGTTACGTTTGCGTAAACGTTATTTATTTAAGGGATATCGACGTCCTAGTTAGAGATGTGCACGGAAATGAGTCCATCACGAATTTATAAAATAAAATTAGTGCGATCGATGATTATTTCGGGCTTTTCCGGGATCGACCTTTTCGTGTCATTTCCGACTTGTAATCTCGAACTTGACGTATTTACGCACAGTGGAGCACTACAAAGGTGCGGGCGTAGAAAAAAAGTCGCTAAATTTAGCGCACCCTGTTTTTGCGGAGTAATGAATGGATGATAGTTCTTTTTTTATGTTGAACCCCTGTAAAAACAAACGCGCACTCGGTTATGACGGTAATAAAATAGCGACTTTTTTGTGCCGGTTTTTTCGGTGCGTAAAAAGACATTTTTTATCATTGTTGCACACTTGTGAAGCATCATCTGCCAAAGGCCGTTGCTTAAAAACAGCTAATGTTCGACTTCCTGTCACAAAAATAAAACGTGCATTTGTGGCGAGTTTCATTATTTCATTACGGAGGAGATAAGCCGCTCGAGATATTTATTAAAGAATTTTTTTCAATGCTCTAGCTTTTTTAGCCGGTGTTATTATGTTTTTATTACTTAATTATGTGTTGCGCCAATTAGTACATTATCGGACGCATTTTTTCGCTTTTTTAGTGCTTGAACTTGAACAACGTACATTTTTCAAAACTAAAAATTAACTGCTACCTGGTTAATGCTTAATTGATTAACCATAATCGATAGAGAAAGTTTTCGTCGTTACCTAAAACCGATTACACCACTTAATTTTTTTTAGCTTTAAATGTGAAAAACTCGACGTGTTTTAAACGTTAAATGGACGTTTTAAGTGGAGGCTTATGGCATAAAAATAGTGAACTCGGCAAAGAATTGGCAAAAATAAACTGTTGAAATAACGTAAAATTGTCGTCAAACTAACCAACTTTGAACACTTGACCTTTTAATAAAGAAATGACGTTAAATCTTCGTCAAAAATTAACCAGTTTTCAATGTTCCTGGATTAAAACTATATCGGTTTTCTGAAAGCAGATGAATAGTAGATGAATCTGTAAATCCCTCGTCGGATACATCTAATCAATTAGGATTTTTGCTCAAAATACGTGTTTTCAACGTTTTATTTAGTAACGTTATAATCAACAATAAATGATGTCTGAAATTGAGAAACTACGTCAAATTAAAAAATTGTCAAAACTAACCAAATTTCGACGTTCATTCGTCCACGTGTACACTGACTGCAATGTAACGTTAAAATGACGTTAGTTTTTTTCGACCTTGACCAAATTTTAGTTGTTGAAATATAAATTGGACACTTGATATTTTAGTAATGAAATTCTTACAGCCATTGTAGTCAAAAATAACAAAATTTCAACGTTAATCGCTTTTTTTTTAAGTTGACCGCATTTCAATCTTTGGAGTATAAATTTGACAATTCATATATATTTTTTTTTATTCTAGAAATAACGTTAAATCGCCGTCTAAATTTAACCAGTTTTCACCATTACTAACTTCGATGTTTTCTTAAATTATTAAATACCAAATGAATAGGCAGCTTCCTGACACATCGAGTCGCTAAGATTACTATTCAGAATACGTGTTTTCAACGCTGCAACCACGTTATAAATCAACAATGACGTTCAAGATTAAAAAGATACGTCAAAGTAAAAAAAGACTAAAATTTAACGATATTCTAACCTGTCGTGAACATAAAATTGCGATACGTCAAAAATTGTAGTCAAAACCAACCAAATTTCAACGTTAATTCATGTAAATGTAACCGATTGCAACGTAACATGGATACGTTAAAATGACGTATTTTTTTTTGTTTTACTTGACTGAATTTCAATTATAGGATTAAAAATTTAATATTTGATATATTTTTTAAAGAAACTTTAGAAATAACGTTAAATCGTCATCTAAATTAACCATTTTTTTCCGTTACTAACTTGGATGTTTTCTAAAATTATTAAATATCAAATGAATAGAGAGATTCATCGTCTGATACATCGAGTCGCTAAGATTTCTATTCAGAATACGTGTTTTCAACGTTGTAATCAACAATAACTGGCGTCCAATATTGAAAAGATACGTCAAAGTAAAAAAAAAGACTAAAATGTAACGATATTCTAACCTGTCGTGAACATAGAATTGCGATACGTTAAAATTCTAGTCAAAACTAACCAAATTTCAACGTTAATTCACGTAAATGTAACCGACTGCAACGTAACAGGGATACATTAAAACGACGCCATTTTTTTTGAGCTTCACCGAATTTCAATCATAGGAGTATAGATTTAACATTTGATATATTTTTTAAACAAATTCTAGAAATAACGTTAAATCGTCGTCTAAAATTAACCAGTTTTCACCGTTACTAACTTGGATGTTTTCTTAAATTATTGAATACCAAATGGATATGCAGATTCCTGGTCTGACACATCGAGTTGCTAAGATTACTCTTCAGAATACGTGTTTTTAACGTTGTAACAACGTTATAATTAACAATAAATGACGTCCAGGATTGAAAAGATACGTCAAAGTAAAAAAAAGACTAAAATTTAACGATATTCTAACTTGTCGTGAGCACAGAATAGCGATTTGTTAAAATTCTAGTCAAAACTAACCAAATTTCAACGTTAATTCACGTAAATATAACCAACTGCAACGTATCAGGGATGCGTTAAAACGACGCCATTTTTTTTTGAGTTTGACCGAATTTCAATTATAGGATTAAAAATTTAGCATTTGATATATTGTTTAAAGAAATTCCAGAAATAACGTTAAATCGTCGTCTAAAATTAACCAGTTTTCACCGTTACTAACTTGGATGTTTTCTTAAATTATTGAATACCAAATGAATATGCAGATTCCTTGTCTGACACATCGAGTTGCTAAGATTACTCTTCAGAATACGTGTTTTTAACGTTGTAACAACGTTATAATCAACAATAAATGACGTCCAGGATTGAAAAGATACGTCAAAGTAAAAAAAAGACAAAAATTTAACGATATTCTAACTTGTCGTGAACACAGAATTGCGATTTGTAAAAATTCTAGTCAAAACTAACCAAATTTCAACGTTAATTCACGTAAATGTAACCGACTGCAACGTAACAGTGATGCGTTAAAACGACGCCATTTTTTTTTTGAGCTTGACCGAATTTCAATCATAGGAGTATACATTTAACATTTGATATATTTTTTAAAGAAATTATAGAAATAACGTTACATCGTCGTCTAAAATGAACTAGTTTTCACCGTTACTAACTTGGATGTTTTTTTAAATTATTGAATACCAAATGCATATGCAGATTCCTCGTCTGACACATCGAGTTGCTAAGATTACTCTTCAGAATACGTGTTTTTAACGTTGTAACAACGTTATAATCAACAATAAATGACGTCCAGGATTGAAAAGATACGCCAAAGTAAAAAAAAAGTCTAAAATTTAAGGATATTGTAACTTGTCGTGAACACAGAATTGCGATTTGTTAAAATTCTAGTCAAAACTAACCAAATTTCAACGTTAATTCACGTAAATGTAACCGACTGCAACGTAACAGGGATACGTTAAAACGACGCTAATTTTTTTTTTTTGAGCTTGACCGCATTTCAATCATAGGAGTATAAATTTAACATTTGATATATTTTTTAAAGAAATTATAGAAATAACGTTAAATCGTCGTCTAAAATCAACCAGTTTTCACCGTTACTAATTTGGATGTTTTCTTAAATTATTGAATACCAAATGAATATGCAGATTCCTTGTCTGACACATCGAGTTACTAAGATTACTCTTCAGAATACGTGTTTTTAACGTTGTAACAACGTTATAATCAACAATAAATGACGTCCAGGATTGAAAAGATACGTCAAAGTAAAAAAAAAGACTAAAATTTAACTATATTCTAACTTGTCGTGAACACAGAATTGCGATTTGTTAAAATTCTAGTCAAAACTAACCAAATTTCAACGTTAATTCACGTAAATGTAACCGACTGCAACGTAACAGGGATACGTTAAAACGACGCCAATTTTTTTTTTTTTTGAGCTTGACCGAATTTCAATCATAGGAGTATAAATTTAACATTTGATATATTTTTTAAAGAAATTCTAAAAATAACGTTAAATCGTGGTCTAAAATTAACCATTTCTAGATGTTTTCTTAAATGATTGAATACCAAAAGAATTCTTCGTCTGACACATCGAGTCGCTAAAATTACTATTCAGAATACGTGCTTTCAACGTTGTAATAACGTTATAATCAACAGTAAATGACTTCTAAATTGAAAAGCTACGTGAATGTAGAAAAAATACCAAAGTTTAACGGTCTTCTAACGTCGAAAACATAGAATTGCAATACGTTGAAATTCTCGTCAAAATTAACCAAATTTCAACGTTATTTTGTGTACATTTATTTAATACGTCAATAATTGGAGTGTAAATAAATTTAATATTTGTGTAAACAAATTCTAGAAATGACGTTAAATGATCGTCTATAATTAACTAGTTATCAACGTTACTAAGTTAGATGCTTTCTTAAATTATTGAATACCAAATTGAATACGCAGATTTCTCGTCCTGATACATCGAGTCGCTAAGATTATTATTCAGAGTACGTATTTTCAACGTTGTAGTAACGTTTTTTAATCAACAATAAAGAACGTCTAAGATTTGAAAATACGTCAAAATTAAAAAAAACCTAAAATTTAACCATTTTGTAACGTGTCGAAAACATAGAATTCCAATACGTTAAAGTGTCATCAAAACTAACCAAATTCCAACGTCAATTCATGTGAAATTCTTGCACTCACTCGTTTTAAACATGCCGTAGATTTCCACTTGATGTGACGTTAAATCGTCGTCTAGAAATAACTAGTTTTCAACGTTAATAAATTAAGCTTTTTTTTTAATTATTGAATACCAAATGAATGGGCAGATTTTCGTCTGACACATCGAATCGCTAAGGTTATTATTCTGGATGCGTGTTTTCAACGTTGTAATAACGTTATAATCAACAATAAATGACGTCCAAGATTGAAAAGCTACGTCAAAGTAAAAAAAAGCTAAAATTTAACGGTCGAAAACAGAATTGTTGTAATTAAAATTATCGTCAAAACTAACCAAATTGCAACGTTAATTCATGTGAATATACACTAAGCATAATATAATATGGATACGCTAAAATGACGTTAATATTTTTCGAAACTTGAGCAAATTTCACTTGATATTTTAGTAATGAAATTCTTACAGTCACTCGTTTTAAACATGCCGTAGACTTCCACTTGAATTGACGTTAAATCGTCGTCTAAAAATAACTAGTTTTCAACGTTAATGCATAGATTAAGATGTTTTGTGTTTTAATGATTGAATACCAAATGAATAAGCAGATTTTGAACGTCTGACACATCGAGTCGCTACGATTATTATTCAGATACGTGTTTTCAACGTATTAATAACGGAATAATCAACAGTAAATTACGTCTAAGATTGAAAACCTACTGTAAAAAAATACTGAAACTTGTCAAAAACAAAATTGGCATCAAAACTAACCATATTCCAATGTTAATTCCTGTAAATGTACATTGACTGAAACGTAACATGGATACGTTAAAATGACGTAAATTTTTTTCGAGCTTGACTGAATTTCAATTGTTATAGTAGAAATTGGACATTTGATATTTTTGTAAAAAAATTTAGAATGACGTTAAATGGGCGTTAAAAATTAACCAGTTTTCAACGTTACCCAGTTAAATGTTTTCTTAAATGATTGAATACCAAACGACTGGCCTTGTTTGACGCATCGAGTCGCTAGGATAATTATTCAGAATACTGTTTTCAACGTTTTAATAACGTTATAATCAACAATAAATGTGACATCTAAAATTGAAAAGAGACGTCAAAATAAAAAAATGACAAAAATTTGTCCTTATCCTAACATCGCAAAAACATACAATTGCAAATTTAACCAAATTATTGAGTAGTAAATTCATATTGTAGAATACGTATTTTCAACGTTTTGATGACGTTATGGAGAAAGTTATCAGAATTTAACGTTGCCAACATGTCAGAATCGAAATAACTAAACTTTCCATCGAAACTAACCAAATTTCGACTACACACTCTACCTTAAGGTCTCGCAATTTATTTTAACTTGTGTGTCGTAACGTAAAAATATTGAGCACGTCGTCCTTGTCAATGATTTTACGTTTAAAAAATTTAACGTTAACGTAATGGCGGTAGTAGTAGTTTTATACGTCAATTCGAAATGCCATTGTCATGGACACCATTAATCGAATTAATCAGGTATACGTATAAATTTTAATTGATAAAGTACGTAGAAATGACGTCGAATTTTCGTCATAGCTAACAAAGCCTCAACTTACTTTACTAACAAATGTGACTTAACGTTACTTTACGTAAACTACAAAATGACGTATTCTATCGCTAAATTATGTATCTTTTTGTATTTATACCCATGTGATACGACGAAGCCTTATTTCAAGTCATGTTGGCCTAGTTTCAGAGACGCAACGTCCAATACGAAATATAGAAAAAATTAATCGTTGCTGTGACGTTGTATAAACGTGAAACAAATTATTAAATCGGCAGAAAAGCAGCATCTCCTTACCCGCCGATCCCTCACTACACGGAAGCTCCAGCTCGTGTTATCGAACCCTCGGATTAGTTTTCGCACCGAATCGATATTTTATTAATTCAGGTTAAGACCTTTTGCGTGTCGGATATAAAATAGCCCGATTTAGATGCGTCCATAAAGCACACGAGTTTGTTCAATAGTTTCGGAAAATTTTTTTCGGCTAATTGGTGTGTTTCGAGCACACGCCATCGTTATCTCGATTCGAAAAAGGCAAAATCTATGTGTGCGCTTAATATGTAGGTTGTAGTTCGAAAATGTGTCTACTTTCTCTTGTTGTTATTGTATTTGAGCGGTTGGTCCGCCTGGAACAGGTAGAGAGTAGACCGTGTTTTGGTAGCTTCAATATTTGCGTTTCTAACGTTTACTTTTAATTAAGTTTCGTTACTTAACTTATGTGTTGAGTTATAATGAACGGTGGATACGATTGCAGCTCTATTTATTTAATGGTTTCCAGCTTTCGGTGATTTCGACAAACAACCAAGTAATCTGAGTGTTCCAGAATCTCAACCTGCAGTTCTCTTCTGCAATATAAACTCCGTTCCTGCTGCACAAATTAAGTGGGAGCAAAATACCAAACCTCTACCTCATAACACAAGGTGAGTGAGTACTGGCTGGATTTATTTTCATTTTATTTAATCTTATCGCGAGTACTTCGACGTTTCCGGATCTTTCGAAAATATCGTGCGTTGTTGCCAAAATTATGTAATCAATTTAAAGGGAATTCTTATTATTTTTTTACGAGTGATCTTTACAAAGTTTTATATAACTACCTAATATATAAGATTCCCCAAAGGATTTAGAAAACATCAGATTTCATAATTTTTATGAAGGTGATTATCAGATACCGTACATTAAGTGGCTTTGGAAAATCTGACAATGAATTTTGTAGTAAGAATTACCGCAATCGTGCGGTACGTTGTAAAATTAATCATGTGAGGTGAATTGTTGGTTGCATACCATCAGGCAAACATTGAAATAGCTTGAGAAAGTTAGGTTATGATTGACATTTCTGAGTTGATTATCTTTTTATCACAAAAAAAAGACACTATGAGCTTCTAAGATTCTTTCACATTATTACAAAGGACACAAGAGGGGCCCAAGACTTTCGAGCATTTAAAAAAAAAGACATAAGGGACCCCCGAGATTTTTTGGCGTTTATTAAAAAAAAAAGCAGAAATTCTAGGGCATTCTCAAAAAAGACACTAGGGCCCTTTGTGATTCTAGCGCAGTCTCAAAAAAGGCCACAAGCAAAGGACTCTCGAGATTCTTGACCATTCTAAAAAAAATATACTAGGGGTCTCCATTGGGCATTTAAAAAAAAAACAGATTCCTGGACATTCTCAAAAAAGATACTAGGGGTCTCCGAAATTTTTTTACATTCTTAAAAAACACACAAGGGGTCTCCAAGATTCTTAAGGATTCTGAGAAAAGACACAAGGGGCTCTCAAGATTCTTGACCATTCTAAAAAAAAAAAAAAACTACGGCTCTCCGAAATTTTTTTGCCTTCTAAAAAAAAACACAAGAGGTGCATATATATTCTTGGGCATTCTCAAAAAAAGATACTACGGGTCTACGAAGATTTTTTTGCATTCTTAAAAAAGACACAAGAGGTCTCCAAGATTCTTAGGCATTCTCAAAAAAGACACAAATCCTTGGGCATTTTGAAAAAAAAAAGCCACAAGGCGCCTCCAAGATTCTTAGGCATTCTCATAAAAGACACTAGGGCCCTACGTGATTTTATGGCATTCTCAAAGAGACACAGGTCCCCCCAAGATTCTTGGGCATTCTCAAAATAAGTTACAAGAGGCTTTCAAGATTCTTGACCATTCTAAAAAAAATATTAATGGTCTCCGAAATTTTTTGTTTGGCATTCTTAAAAAAACACAAGGGGTGCCTTAAATTCTTGGACATTCTCAAAAAAAAGATCTAGGGGTCTCTGAAATTTTTTTGGCGTTCTTAAAAAAGACACAAGTAGCCCCCAAGATTCTTGGGCATTCTCAAAATAAACCACAAGGGGCTCTCAAGATTCTTGACCGTTCTAAAAAAAAACATGATAGGGGTCTCCGCAATTTTTTGGCATTCTTAAAAAAAACACAAGGAGTGCCTAAGATTCTTGGCTATTCTCAAAATAAGCCACAAGGGGTCTCCGAAATTTTTTTGGCATTCATAAAAAAGACACAAGGGGTCCCCAAGATTCTTAGGGATTTTCAAAAAAGACAGATTCTAGCGCATTCTGAAACAAAGGTACAAGCCGCCTCCAAGATTCTTGGGTATTCTTAAAAAACACGCCAGAGGTCCCCAAGATTCTTAGGCATTCTCAAAAAAGACACAAATCCTTGGGCATTTTGAAAAAAAAAGCCACAAGGCGCCTCCAAGATTCTTAGGCATTCTCATAAAAGACACTAGGGCCCTACGTGATTCTATGGCATTCTCAAAGAGACACAGGTCCCCCCAAGATTCTTGGGCATTCTCAAAATAAGTTACAAGAGGCTTTCAAGATTCTTGACCATTCTAAAAAAAATATTAATGGTCTCCGAAATTTTTTGTTTGGCATTCTTAAAAAAACACAAGGGGTGCCTTAAATTCTTGGACATTCTCAAAAAAAAGATCTAGGGGTCTCTGAAATTTTTTTGGCGTTCTTAAAAAAGACACAAGTAGCCCCCAAGATTCTTGGGCATTCTCAAAATAAACCACAAGGGGCTCTCAAGATTCTTGACCGTTCTAAAAAAAAACATGATAGGGGTCTCCGCAATTTTTTGGCATTCTTAAAAAAACACAAGGAGTGCCTAAGATTCTTGGCTATTCTCAAAATAAGCCACAAGGGGTCTCCGAAATTTTTTTGGCATTCATAAAAAAGACACAAGGGGTCCCCAAGATTCTCAGGTATTTTCAAAAAACGAAGAATCTTGGGCATCCTCAACGACACAAGGGCTTTCCATGATTCTTGGACATTATAAAAAAAAACATTCTTGGGCAGTCTCAAAAAAAGATATTAGAGGTCTCCAAAAATGTTTTGGCATTCTTAAAAAATACACTAGGGCTCCTCCGTAATTCTAGGACATTCTAAAAAAAAGCCCAAGATGCCCTCAAGGTTCTTGGGCATTCTCATAGAGACACTGGGGCCGTCCTTGAATCTAGGGTGTTTTCAAAAAAGCCAAAAGAGGTTCCCAAGAATCTTGGGCATTCTCAACGATGCAAGGGGTCTCCGAAAAATTTTTGGCATACTCAAAAAAGACAAAGGGTACTCAAGATTCTTGTACATTCTCAGACACCAGGACCCTTCATGATTCTAGGGCATTTTAAAAAAACACATTTTCAAAAAGACACTAAGGGCTTCAGTGATTCTTGGGCATTCTCAAAAAAAGACACTAGGGCCCTCCATGATTCTAGGGAATTCTTAAAAAAAAATCCATAAGCCCCCCCTATGATTCTTGGGCATTCTCAGAGACACTAGAGCCCTCCATGAATCTAGGGCATTCTCAAAAAAAGATACTATGGGTCTCCCAAATTTTTAGGCATTCTTAAAAAGACACAGATTCTTGGGCATTCTCAAAAGAAACATAGATTATTGACTATTTTCAGAAAAAGATACAAGGGATCCCCAAGATTTTCAGGCATTCTCAAAAAAGACACAGATTTTTGGGCATTCTGAAAGAGACACTAGGGCTCTCCGTAAATCTAGGGCATTCTCAAAAAAAGCCATAAGGGGTCCCCAAGATTCTTGGGCATCCTCAACAACACAAGGGCTCTCCGTGATTCTTGGGCATTCTCAAAATAAGACACAAGGGGCGCTCAAGAGTCTTAGGCTTTCTCAAAAAAAAAGACAGATTCTTGGGCATTCTCAAAAAAGATATAAAGTGTCTCCGAAATTGTTTCAGTATTCTTAACAAATACACAAAGCGCCCCCAATATTCTTGGGCATTTTCAAAAAAGACAGATTCTTGGGCATTCTGATAAAAAGCTATAAGGCGCCTCCAAGATTCTTGGGCATTCTCAGACACCAGGGCCCATCATTATTGTAGGTGATTCTTGGGCATTCTTAAAAAGACACTAAGACCCTTCTTGTTTCTAGGGCATTCTCAAAAAAATCCACAAGCCCCCCCCCCCCCCCCAAGATTCTTGGGCATTCTCAGAGAACTAGAGCCCTGCGTGAATCTAGGGCATTGTAAAAAAACATAAGGGACCCTCAAGTTTTTTAGACATTCTCAAAGAGACTCTAGGACCTTCAGTGATTCTAGGGCATTCTCAAAAAAATCCACAAGCCTCCCCCAAGATTCTTAGACATTCTCAGGGAGACTAGAGCCTTCCATGAATCTAGGGCATTCTCAAAAAAACCACAAGGGATCCCCAACTTTCTTGGGCATTCCCAAAGACAAACTAGGGCCTTCCGTGATTCTTGGGCATTCTCAAAAAAGACAGTAAGGCCCTACTTGTTTCTAGGGCATTCTCAAAAAAATCCACAAGCCCCCCCCAAGATTCTTGGGCATTCTCAGCGAAACTAGAGCCCTCCGTGAATCTAGGGCATTCTAAAAAAACCATAAGGGACCCTCAAGTTTTTTAGACATTTTCAAAGAGACTCTAGGACCTTCAGTGATTCTAGAGCGTTCTCAAAAAAACCATAAGGGACCCTCAAGTTTTTTAGACATTTTCAAAGAGACTCTAGGACCTTCAGTGATTCTAGAGCGTTCTCAAAAAAAGCCGCTAGGGGTTCCCACAATTCTTAGGCATTCTCAGGGAGACTAGAGCCTTCCATGAATCTAGGGCATTCTCAAAAAAACATAAGGGACCCTCAAGTTTTTTAGACATTCTCAAAGAGACTCTAGGACCTTCAATGATTCCAGGGCATTCTCAAAATAAGCTACAAGCGGCGCCCAAGATTTTTGGGCATTCTCAAAAAAGACAGATTCTTGGGCATTCTCAAAAAAAAGATACTCAGGGTCTCCGAAATTTTTTTGGCATTTTTAAAAAAGTCACAAAGCTTCCCCAAGATTCTTGGGCATTTTCAAAAAAGACACAGATTCTGGGCATTCTGTTAAATAGCTACAAGGCGCCTCCACGATTTTTGGGCATTCTCAAAGACACCAGGATTCTTCATGATTCTAGGGCATTCAAAAAAACACATTTTCAAAGATACACTAGGGCCTTTCGTGATTTTTGGGCATTCTCAAAAAAATCTACAATGGCCCTCCAATATTCTTGGGCATTCTCAGAAACACTAGAGCGGGAATCTAGTGCATTCTCAAAAAAGCCACAAGGGGTCCCAAGATTCTTGAGCATTGTCAATGACACAAGGGCCCTCCGTGATTCTTGGGCAATCCCAGAGAGACTAGAACCCTCCATGATTCTAGGGCATTTTAAAAAAAATCCACAAGGCCCCCCCCCCCCATGATTCTTGGACATTCTCAGAGAGACTAGGGCTTTCCGTGAATCTAGGGCATTCTCAAAAAAAAACACAAAGGATCTTCAAGTTTCTTGGGCATTCTCAAAGAGACACTAGGGCCTTCCGTAATTCTTGGGCATTCTCAAAACAGACACTAGGGCTGCCCATGATTCTAGGGCATTCTCAAAATAACCTAGAAGGGGCGCTCAAGAATACTGGGCATTTTCAAAAAAGACACAGATACTGGGCATTCTGTTAAATAGCTACAAGGCGCCTCCAAGATTCTTGGGCATTCTCAGACACCAGGGCCCTTCATGATTCTAGGGCATTCTAAAAAACACATTTTCAAAGAGACACTAGGGCCTTCCGTGATTCTTGGGCATTCTCAAAGCAGAAACTAGGGCCCTCCATGATTCTAGGACATTCCCAGAAACATTAGAGCCCTTCGTGAATCTAGTACATTCTCAAAAAAGCCTCAAGGGTCCCCAAGATTCTTGGGCATTCTCAATGACACAAGGGCCCCCCGTGATTCTTGGGCATTCCCAGAGAAACTAGAGCTCTCCGTGATTCTAGGGTATTCTCAAAAAAATCCACAAGAGCCCCCCATGATTCTTGGACATTCCAGGTAAACTAGGGCTTTCCGTGAATCTAGGGCATGCTCAAAAAAACCACAAGGGCTCCTCTATGATTGTAGGGCATTCTAAAAAAGTCCACAAGGCCCCCCAAGATTCTTGGACGTTCTCAGAGGGACTAGATCCCTCCGAGAATCTAGGGCATTCTCGAAAAAAAAACCAAAAGGGACCGTCATGATTCATGGCCATTCTCAAAGAGACACTAGGGTCTTCCGTGATTCTTGGGCATTCTCAAAAATATCCACAAGCCTCCCCACTCTCCCCATGTTCTTGGATATTCTCAGAGGGACTAGAGCCGTCCATGAATCTAAGGCATTCCAAAAAAAAAAAACAACACAAGGGACGCTCAAGATTCTTGGGTATTCTCAAAGAGACACAAAGACCTTCCGTGATTCTTGGACATTCTCAAAAAATACACTAGGGTCCTCTATGATTCTAAGGCATTCTAAAAAAAATCCAAAAAGGCCCCCAATATTCTTGGATATTCTCAGAGAAATTAGAGCCCTCCGTGAATCTAGAGCATTCTCAAAGAGGTCCTCCTTGATTTTTGGGCATTCTTAAAATGACACTAGGATCCTCCATGATTCTAGGCATTGTCAAGAAAATCCACAAGATCCTCCAAGATTTTTGGACATTCTCACAGAAATTAGAGCCCTCTATGAATCTAGAACATTCTCAAAAAAAAAACACAAGGGACTCAAGATTTCAGGGCATTTTCAAAGACAGTAGGACCTCCAGTGATTCTTGGGCACTCTCAAAAAAAGACAGTGGAGCCCTCCGTGATTCTAGGGCATTTTAAAAAAAATGCACAAGGGCTCCCCAAGATTCTCGGGCATTCTCACATAGACTAAAGCCTTCGTGAATGTAGGGCATTAAAAGAATACAAGTGATCCTCAAGATTCTTCGGCATTCTCAACGAGACACTAGGATCTTCTGTGATTCTTGGACATTGTCAAAAAAATCCACAAGGCCCCCCAATAGTCTTGGACATTCTCAGAGAAATTAGAGCCCTCCTTGATTTTTGGGCATTCTTAAAATAAGCCACAAGAGGCTCTCAAAATGTTTGGGCATTCTCAATAAAGACATTAGGTTCCTCCATGATTCTAGGGCATTGTCAAGAAAATCCACAAGATCCCCCAAGATTCTTGGAGATTCTCACAGAGATTAGAGCCCTCTATGAATCCAGAACATTCTCAAAAAAACACAAGGGACTCAAGATTTCTGGGCATTTTCAAAGAGACAGTAGGACCTTCAGTGATGCTTGGGCACCCTAAAAAACGACAGTGGAGCCCTCCGTGATTCTAAGGCATTCTCAAAAAAATCCACAAGCACTTCCCAAGATTCTCGGGCATTCTCACAGAGACTAAAGCCTTCGTGAATATAGGGCATTAAAAAAAATATAAATGATCCTCAAGATTCTTAGGCATTCTCAAAGAGACACTTGGGTCCTCTATGATTCTAAAAAAATCCACAAGGCGCCCCCAAGATTCTTGGACTAGATCCCTCCGAGAATCTAGGGCATTCTCGAAAAAAAAACACAAGCGACCCTCAAGATTCTTGGGCATTCTTAAAGAGACACTAGGACCTTCGTGATTCTTGACATTCTCAAACAATACACTAGGGTCCTCTATGATTCTAAGGCCTTCTAAAAAAAATCCAAAAGGGCTCCCCAAGATTCTTGGACATTCTCAGAGAAATTAGAGCCCTGGGTGATTCTAGAGCATTCTCAAAGAGGTCCTCCTTGATTTTTGGGCATTCTTAAAATGAGCCACAAGAGGCTCTCAAAATTTTTGGGCATTCTCAATAAAGACACTAGGGTCCTCCATGATTCTAAGGCATTCTCCAGAAAAAAACACAAGGGACTCAGAATTTCTGGGCATTTTCAAAGAGACACTAGGACGTTCAGTGATTCTTGGGCACTCTCAAAAAAAGACACTAGAGCCGTCCGTTATTCTAGGGCATTCTCAAAAAAATCCACAAGGGCTCCCCAAGATTCTTGGACATTCTCAGAGAGGCTAGAGCCCTCCGTGAATCTAGGGCATTCTCAGAGAGACACAAGGACCTCCCGTGATTCTTGGGCATTCTCAAAGAGACACTAGGACCTTTCGTGATTTTTGGGCATTCTCAAAAAAGACACTAGGGCTGTCCATGATTCTAGGGCTTTCTCAAAATAAGCTACAAGGAGCGCTCAAGTTTCTTGGGCATTCTCAAAAAAGACACAGATTCTGGGCATTCTGTTAAATAGCTACAAGGCGCCTCCAAGATCCTTGGGCATTCTCAAAGACAGCAGAACCCATCATGATTCTAGGGCATTCTAAAAAAACACATTCTCGGAGAGACACTCGGGTCTTTTGTGATTCTTGGGCATTCTCAAAGAAGAAACTAGGCCTCTCCATGATTCTAGGGCATTCTCAGAAACATTAGAGCCTTTCGTGAATCTAGTGCGTTCTCAAAAAAGCCTCAGGGGCCCTCCGTGATTCTTGGACATTCCCAGAGAGACTAGAAATCTCCGTGATTCTAGGGTATTCTCAAAAAAATCCACAAGAGCCCCCCATGATTCTTGGACATTCTCAGGTAAACTAGGGCTTTCCGTGAATCTAGGGCATGCTCAAAAAAAACCACAAGGGAACCTCAGGTTTCTTGGGCATTCTCAAAGAAACACTAGGGTCCTCTATGATTCTAGGGCATTCTAAAAAAATCCACAAGCCCCCCCAAGATTCTTGGACGTTCTCGGAGGGACTAGATCCCTCTGAGAATCTAGAGCATTCTCGAAAAAAAACCACAAGGGATCGTCATGATTCTTGGCCATTTTCAAAGAGACACTAGGGCGTTTCGTGATTCTTGGGTATTCTCAAAAATATCCACAAGCCCCCCCCCCCCTCTCCTCTCCCCATGTTCTTGGACATTGTCAGAGGGACTAGAGCCGTCCATGAATCTAAGGCATTCTAAAAAAAAAAAAACAACACAAGGGATCCTCAAGATTCTTGGGCATTCTCAAAGAGACACTAGGATCTTCCGTGATTCTTGGACATTCTCAAAAGACACTAGGGTCCTCTATGAGTCTAAGGCATTCTAAAAAGAAATCCAAAAGGGTCCCCCAAGATTCTTGGACATTGTCAGAGAAATTGTAGCCGTCCGTGAATCTAGAGCATTCTCAAAGAGGTCCTCCTTGATGTTTGGGCATTCTTGCAATGAGCCACAAGAGGCTCTCAAAATTTTTGGGCATTCTCAATAAAGACACTAGGGTCCTCCATGATTCTAGGACGTTGTCAACAAAATCCACAAGATCCCCCAAAATTCTTGGACATTTTCAAAATAGACTCAGATTCTGGGCATTCTTTTAAACAGCTACAAGGCGCATCCAAGAGTCTTGGTCATTATCAAAATCACTAGGGCCCTCCGTGATTCTTGGGCATTCCCAGAGAGATTAGAGCCCTCCGTCATTCTAGGGTATTCTTAAAAACATTCACAAGACCCCCCCCCCATCATTCTTGGACATTCTCAGGTAAACTAGGGCTTTCCGTGAATCTAGGGCATGCTCAAAAAAACCACAAGGGATCCTCAGGTTTCTTGGGCATTCTCAAAGAGATACTAGGGTCCTCTATGATTCTAGGGCATTCTAAAAAAATCCACAAGCCCCCCCAAGATTCTTGGACATTCTCAGAGAAATTAGAGCCTAGAGCATTCTCAAAGAGGTCCTCCTTGATTTTTGGGCATTCTTAAAATGAGCCACAAGAGGTTCTCAAAATTTGTGGGCATTCTCAATACAGACACTAGGGTCCTCCATGATTCTAGGGCATTCTCAAGAAAATCCACAAGATCCCCCAAGATTCTTGTTCATTCTCACAGAGATTAGAGTCCTCTATAAATCTAGAACATTCTCAAAAAAAGGGTCCCTCAAGATTTTTCTTCTCAAAAAAGACGTTTGGGATCCTCATAATTTTTGCTCATTCCTTTAGAAAAAGGCACTGGGGGTATACGAAATTTGTTGGCACTCTTAAAAAATACAAGGAATCTCTGAGATTATTGGGCTTTCTCAAAAAAATTGACATGAAGTGTGTCCGAGATTCTTTCATCAAACATTTTCAAAAAATAAACACCCCAGACCCCCAAAACTTATTTAAAAAAATCGTACAATCTTTTATAAAAACTGTGCACGAAGTTTGGTAGCTGTAATGATTATTTAGATCATTTAGATAGGAATTGTTGAAGGTGACGTCTATTTTTAGGTATATGTAAATATTTCCAGTAGTTGGCGACTAAATATATTTATTATTATTGTTATTATGTACGTTGTTTTGAATGTTTTCGTTGTTCCAGATATGTTCCTCTCCCTACGGGAGCTTTATTAATCACAAAAACTCATTCCTCAGACGCAGGATCATATAGGTGAGTCTAGTCATAAAAAGAATCCCTCAACAACCGACTGCTTGCAGATGTATTGCAACAAATAGTTTACTTAAAAAGACTAAGAATAGTAAGATAGTTGAGCTAACGGTTTCTTCAGTTCCCTCGAAGACCGTAGCCCCCACGTTTCTACCTCTTGATATTTTACCGAATACCACCACAGTTCTGGCTGGAGAAGACGCGTATCTACATTGCGCTGTGAGCGGATGGCCTATTCCTACAGTACAATGGCTTAACAGTGAGTGCCCCCCCGCCTCGCCCCTCCCCTTTAACCCTCTTCTTCCAGATATTAGTGTCGTTATTAGCAATTCGAGCGTTCTGCAGTTCCGCAACGCGAGCCTGCGCGACGCCGGCAACTACACGTGCACGGTCTACAACGCCGGAGGGCGCATCAGCCAGCGGTACCTCCTCGAGGTGCACCAGGCGCCCTACTTCAACGTCACCCCCACGTCGAAGACCTACCCCCCGGCCAAAACCGTCCGCCTGGACTGCCACGCCCTCGGCTCGCCCAAACCAAAAATCTACTGGCTGAAGAACGGGGAGCCGCTGCAGAACGCCGCCAGGATCAAGAAGCACCCCACCAAGCTGGTCATCAGCCACACGTTCACGTCGGACTCGGGGATTTACCAGTGCTTCGCTGTGAACGCGGCGGGGAGGGTGTGGGCGGCGGCGCAGTTGGTACCTACGTTACTACATACTCCTAGTCCTCCTGAGAATGTACAATGTCGGCCTTACGACGACTCGAGCGTCTGTCTGAGTTGGCAGCGCCCGAAGGACGCGTTGGAGGTGAAGGCCTACAGCATCTATTGTTACTATACGGGTGAGTCGGTGCGGGAAAGTGCGAAAGATGTGGGGTCGAGAATGGAGCCTTGAGTTGCTCGTTGTGTTGCAGATATGGAACGAGAGATGCCCGGGACTGACTTCGTTACAAATAGGACGCAGTATTTGGCTTCTGGTCTTAATGGTAGTACAAATTACACGTGTTATGTTCGACTATACTCAACGATTGCGAGCGACCGGTCGCAGAAAGTTAGCTGCAAGACAGGTGAGTTTCGGACTTGATTAGTCTACTGTAGGTTTACATAAACTTCCGCTGTAGGTATGAAAGGTAGACGCAACTTACAAGTAATCCCAATTAACGAAACCTCGGTCGAATTATCCTGGTCCAGAGTTAGCACGGATGTTCCTTGCGATGGTACAAACGAGTTATACAAGATTGAGTGGAGGCGCAAAGGACGGCCTCCTGCCGTTTCTGAACGCTGCGAAGGATTTTCGTACACCATTACCGGTGAGTTAAAGGTAGCGTTTACACTTTCAAAGCTAAGTTGGTCGTGAAGTTAAAAAATTGCTTGAGAAGTTCCTGCGTCCCGGATTTTTTTTTTTTTTTATTTCGTAGGAAGGTAAATCGATGACGTCGTCTTACAATTTTGCTAAGTTATTTCCATTTGAAATGCTTCTATGTAGGGTTTTTTAAACATTTTTTTTTTATAGAATTGCTAATATAAGATGTCACAAAAAATGTGTATGTAGTAAAATATTTTCTTGAATAAATCAAAAACCGCTTGGTCAGGTCAAGCCATCTCAGGCAACTGTTTTTAACATTCTAGTATTTTTTGATTTTTCAATTTCTTTATTTTTTCCATTTTGGAAGATTTAGATTTCCCAATTTTTCGTTTTTCCGTTTCCCGATTATTAATTTCTCAATTTTTAGTGCTTTAATTTTTCATTTTTGATTTTTCAGTATATTGTTTTTTGAACTTTTAGCTTTTTCAATCTCTTACTTTATCGGTTTTAATTTTTCAATTATTTATTTCTTGAGTTTTCTGATTATTTTCAAATTTTACAATTTCTCAATTAAGTACTCAATTATTTAAGTTCTGCATTTTTTTGATTTTTTATTTCTTCAATTTTTTAATTTTTTATTTTAGATTTTTCAATTTCTAGATATTTTGAATTTTTCTGTTATTTTCTTTTTTTATTGTTAAAGATATACATTTTCCAATTTTTCATTTTTTCTGTTATAATTTTTTTTTTTTTTAATTGCATTTATTAACGCCAATAAAGCTGTTACAGAGTAAAATAAAGACAAAAACTACAATAAACTACAATAAACAGAAAATTTTGTCATTATTTCAGATTTTAATTTTTCAATGTTGGGATTTTTCGATTTCGTAGTTTATTCAGTTTTGGAAGGTTTAGATTCTTCAATTTTTCGTTTCTTCGATTTTTCAATGTTACAATTTTTTGATTTTTAGGTTTTTCAATTTTCCAGTCCTCAATTCTAAATTTTTCAATTTTTTCCATTATCCGATTCAATTTCTCAATTTTTAATTTTTTACTTTTTCAGGTCTGATTGTTCAGTTTTTCGATTTCCAAAATCTATGAATTGAGAAATTCGTGGATTTTTCGAATTTTTCCATTCGATTTTTTCATTTTTCAATTCGTAGGTTTTTCGATTTTTCAGTTTTTAGATTTTTCGACTCCTTTAAATTTTTCACTTAATCGGTTTGGATTTCTCGATTTTTCAATCTTAGATTTTAGATTTTTTTATTTATCGTTTTTCGGATTTTTCATTTTCTTTCTTCATTTGTAGGTTTTATTACTTGAATTTTTAGTTTGTTTTCATTTTTCGACTTCCCAATTCTTAATTGCATAATTTTTGGATTCTCAAAAATTTTTAGATTTTTAAATTTTTCCATTTCTCAATTTTTTATTTTTCAATTTTTCAATCTCCCGATTTTCAATTCCCCAATTTTTAATTTTTTTCTTTTTTTATCATTTTTTGAATTTTTTGATTTTACAATTTTTTTCTGTTTCAATTTCTAAAAATTTTCAACTCCAAAAATTTTGGATTTTTCAGTTTTACATTTTTTCACTTTTTCGATTTTTCAATTTCTGAATTTTTCGATTTTTCATGTTTCGTTTGTAATTTTTTTCATGTTTCAATTTTCCGATTGATCATTTTCGTTTTTTATTTTTCGGTTTTATAATTCTGGTTTTTCGATTTTTCCATTTTTCAATTCGTAGATTTTCCAATTTTTCAGTTTTTCGATTTTTTAATGTTTCGATCTTCCGATTTTTCGATTTCTTCATTTTGCAATTTTTGATTTTTCAATTGTTCTATTTTTCGAAAATTTTGGTTTTTCAATTTTTCATTCCTTCAGTTTTTCGATTTCCAAAATCTATGAATTGAGAAATTCGTGGATTTTTCGAATTTTTCCATTCGATTTTTTCATTTTTCAATTCCTAGGTTTTTCGATTTTTCAGTTTTTCGATTTTTCGACTCCTTTAAATTTTTCACTTAATCGGTTTGGATTTCTCGATTTTTCAATGCTTAAATTTTAGATTTTTTTATTTATCGTTTTTCGGATTTTTCATTTTCTTTCTTCATTTGTAGGTTTTATTACTTGAATTTTTAGTTTGTTTTCATTTTTCGACTTCTCAATTCTTAATTGCATAATTTTTGGATTCTGAAAAATTTTTAGATTTTTAAATTTTTCCATTTCTCAATTTTTTATTTTTCAATTTTTCAATCTCCCGATTTTCAATTCCCCAATTTTTAATTTTTTTCTTTTTTTATCGTTTTTTGAATTTTTTGATTTTACAATTTTTTTCTTTTTCAATTTCTAAAAATGTTCAACTCCAAAGATTTTGGATTTTTCAGTTTTACATTTTTTCACTTTTTCGATTTTTCAATTTCTGAATTTTTCGATTTTTCATGTTTCGATTGTAATTTTTTTCATGTTTCAATTTTCCAATTGATCATTTTCGTTTTTTATTTTTAGGTTTTATAATTCTGGTTTTTCGATTTTTCCATTTTTCAATTCGTAGATTTTCCAATTTTTCAGTTTTTCGATTTTTTAATGTTTCGATCTTCCGATTTTTCGATTTCTCCATTTTGCAATTTTGATTTTTCAATTGTTCTATTGACGTGACAACGTCTTATAATTCGATTGAGCCGGCTGCACGCACGAAAAAACATGACTCATGCGGCGTAACCTCGCTCTGAGGCGTTCCATGTGACTCATGCGGCGTTACCTCGCTCTGAGCCGTTCCATGTAAGGCTTGAAGTGCAAGCGAGAAAATCTAACTTGATCAATTTCATTGTGATTTCTAATTACCTCCTTCTCTATATACATACAAATCTATTAAACAAATGAAATCAAAATTTTCTTTTGAAAAATGCTACCATTCCATCAGTATTTTCTTAAGACGTTGTCACGTTCAACTATCGTCAGTAAACCGAATTTACAGACAACCGATTTTTTTTCGAAAATTTTGGTTTTTCAATTTTTCATTCCTTCAGTTTTTCGATTTCCAAAATCTATGAATTGAGAAATTCGTGGATTTTTCGAATTTTTCCATTCGATTTTTTCATTTTTCAATTCGTAGGTTTTTCGATTTTTCGATTCCTTTAAATTTTTCACTTAATCGGTTTGGATTTCTCGATTTTTCTATTCTTCAGTTTTAAGTTTCACAATTTTTCGATTTTAATGGTTCGATTTTGAAGTTCCTATTTACCTATTTTACAATCTGGCAATTTTTCGAATTCTCATTTATCCGATTTTATAATTTTTTTATTTTTCAATGTTACAGTTTTTAGATTTTTCGATTTTTCAATTCCTCAGTTTTTCATTTTTTACGTTTTCATTTCTAATTTTCAGTCAATTTTATTTATTTATTATATATAATTCGTTTTTTATTTTCTTTCTTCATTTTTAGATTTTGATTTCGATTTCGCAATTTTCAATTACACAATTTTTGGATTTTACGATTTTTCGACTTTTCATTTCGTCAATTTTTAATTTCTTAAATTTTATTGTTTTTGATTTTTCAGTTTTTCGTTTCTTGAATTTTTGGATGTCAAAATTTTTTGATTTTTCAATTTCTAAATATTTTAATTTTTCGCTTTTTCAATTTTTTACTTCGTGGATTTTGGATTTTTCAATTTTTCATTTCTTCAGTTTTCAATTTCACAATTTTTCGATTTTTCAATTTTCCGATTTTTCAACTCGTCAAATTTTAATTTTTGCTTTTTATTTCCGATTTTTCAGTTTATCGTTTCTTGAATTTTTCACTTTTTTAATATTTCACTTAATCGATTTTGGATTCTTCAATATTTCGATTTCCAAAATTGCGAATTTTTGAACTCGTAGATTTTTCGACTTTTCAATTTTTAATTCTTCGGTTTTCTCGATTTTTAGAATTTTCCATTTTTCAATTCGTAAACTTTTCCATTTTCAGGTTTTTAATTTCGCAATTTTTAATTGCAAAATTTTTTAATTTCCAAATGTCTCAATTTTCCGATTGTTCGATTTTTCCATTTTGCAATTTTTGCTCTTTAAATTTTTCTATCTTTTGAATTCTCAATTATCCGATTTTATAATTTTTCGATTTTTCGTTTCTGTTTTCATTTTTGCGTTTCTTGAATTTTTCTTTTCTACAATTTCGTGATTTTTCAATTTGTAAATATTTTAGTTTTTCGTTTTTTCAATTTTTCACTTCATCGATGCTGGATTTTTCAATTTTTCATTTATTCGGTTTTCAATTTCACAATTTTTGGATTTTTTTATGTTTCAGCTTCCAATTTTTTAGTTTCTCCATTTTTGCAACTTTTGACTTTTCTATTTTCTTATTTTACATTTTGGAAATTTTTCGAATTCTCATTTATCCGATTTTATAATTTTTTGATTTTTCAATATTGCAGTTTTTAGATTTTTTGATTCCTCGAATTCTGGATTTTTAATTTTTCGATTGTTCAATTCCTCAATTTTTAATTTTCATTTCTGATTTTTCATTTTATCGTTTCTTCCATTTTTAGATTTTACAATTTTTTGCTTTTTCCATTTCTAAAAGTTTTTAATTTTTCGCTATTTTAATTTTTCACGTGAATTTTTCAACTCGTAGATTTTTAAATTTCTGGATTTTGCCTTTTTTCAATTCCTGAATTTTTCCTTTTCTCAATTTTTAATAGCACAATTTTTGGATATTACAATTTTTGGATATTACAATTTTTCGAGTTTTAAATGTTTCGATTTTACGACTTTTCAATTTCTCCATTTTGCTATTTTTCATTTTTCTATTTTTCGAATTTTCAATTATCCGATTTTATAAGTTTTCGATTCAATTTCTCAATTTTTAATTTTTTAAATTTTCATTTCTGATTTTTCAGTTTTTCGTTTCTTGAATTTTTCTTTTTTACAACTTTCTGATTTTTCAGTTTCTCCATTTTTTGCAATTTTTGACTTCTATTTTCCTATTTTGCGATTTGGAAATTCTTTGAATTCTCATTTACCCGATTTTTATTATTTTTTTATTTTTCAATGTTGAAGTTTTTAGAATTTTTGATTTCTCCATTTCTTGATTTTTAATTTTTCGATTTTTCAATTCCTCAATTTTTAATTTTTTACATTTTCATTTCTTATTTTTCAGTGTATCGTTTCTTGAAAATTTCGATTTTACAATGTTTTGCTTTTTCAATTTCTAAAAATTTTAATTTTTCAATGTTTCGAATTTTCGATTTTTCAATGTTTCGATTTTATTTTTTTTATTTTTCGATTTTTCATTTTCTTTCCTCATTTTTAGACTTTATAACTTCGGTTTTTTAGATTTTTAGATTTTTCCTTTTTTCAATTCGTGAATTTTTCGATTTTTCAATTTTTAAAAACACTATTTTTAATTTTTGATTTTTCTATTTTTCTATTTTTTGAATTTTCATTTCTGATTTCTATTTTTCGGTTATTGAATTTTTTGATTTTACATTTTTCGATGAATATGAAAGAATCTTGGGAGGCTTGTGTTTTTCTAAGAATTTAAAAATTGATTAAAAAATAACGGACCTGACCTGACCTGACCTAACCTTTGTCATGGTCTCCTGGTATTTTTTTAATTTTTTTATATTTCAACTTAATTTTATTGAGTTTTCGGTTGGCGAGTTTTCATTTTTTGTATAAAATTTTTCATTTTTGAATTTGTAGAATTTTCGATTTTTTGATTTTTAATTTCTAAATTGTTGGATTTTACTACTTCGAATTATGGAATTTTCCGATATTTCCAATTTTCAATTTCCCCCTTTTTCGGTTTTTAAATTTTTGATTTTGTGATTTTCCCATTTGTAATATTTTTTCTCGATTTCTCGGTTTTTAATTTCTGAATTTTTGATTTGACAATTTCAGTGTTTAGATTTTTCAGTTTGTAGATTTTTCAATTTCTCAGCTTGTAGATTTTTTGATTTTTCAACTTTTTAGTTTCCCGATTTTTCGACTTTTCAAAGCTTTCGATTTTCCCAATTTCTCGAGTTTTCGATGGTTCGGTTTTAAATTTTTTGATTTTCCAATTTTTCATTTCATTTCTCCATTTTTTCGGTTTTTAAGTTTTTCGGTGTCCCCTTTTTTCAATTTGTAAATTTTTAGATTTTGAATTTCACGATTTTTCAATGTTTCGATTTTTCCATTTAAGAATTATCATTTTCTTTTTACAAATTTTCCGATATTTGCATTTTTCAATTTCCCCCTTTTTCGGTTTTTAAATTTTTGATTTTGGGATTTTCTCCATTTTTAATATTTTTCTCGATTTCCCGATTTTTAATTTCTGAATTTTTAATTTGACAATTTCAGTTTGTAGATTTTTCAATTTCTCAGCTTGTAGATTTTTTGATTTTTCAACTTTTAGGTTTTCCGATTTTTCAACTTTTCAAAGGTTTCATTTCTGATTTTTCATTTTTGCGTTTCTTGAAAATTTCGATTTTACAATGTTTTGCTTGTTCAATCTAAAAATTTTAATTTTTCAGTTTTTCGAATTTTCGATTTCTCGGTTTTTCGATTTTTCAATGTTTCGATTTTATTTTTTTTTATTTGTCGATTTTTCATTTTCTTTCCACATTTTTAGGCTTTATAACTTCGGTTTTTAAGATTTTTAGATTTTTCCTTTTTTCAATTCGTGAATTTTTCGATTTCCCAACTTTTAAAGACACAATTTTTGAATTTTTGATTTTGCGATTTTACATTTTTCAATGAATATGAAAGAACCTGACCTGACCTGACCTAACCTTTGTCATGGTGTCCTGGTATTTTATTTTTGAAAAAACTTTTTTCCGTAGGGTTGGCTGCTTCGGTCGAGTACGAATTCCGCGTGATTCCCGCATGGGCGAAATCCTCCAACGCCCCCTGGGCCGCCTACACCCCAAAAGGCCACAGAACCAACACGAACCTCAACGACTTGATACCGCTGGCCCCCGAACACGTCGAAGCCGGCCGAGTATCCCCGACGAACATCAACCTAACTTGGATCGACAACAACGAAAACACAAGATTCTACATGATCTGCATGGTCGAGAGCGGCAAACAAGTCGACTGCGACGACAAAGACCTACTCATTAGGTACTCAACATTTTTTTATCCCGTATCCGACTTTTCATTTTTTGTCTGTAGCGCCTCAAACAGCCTGCTGATCACCGACCTCCAGCCCAACTCCTCCTACGACTTCAAGGTCAGAGCCCACAACTTCGGCGATCACGTCGGTCCCTTCTCACAGTCCACCACAATTCGCACCCCTGCAGACGGTATGTATCTACGCTGCTCTCGAGGTTAACCGGGGCTAATCGTTCGGTTTCAGTGCCTTCAAAAGTTCTAAACTTGAATTATGCGATTGTGAACGAGACCACGGTTTGTCTGCGGTGGCAAGCGCCTCTGCACAAGAACGGGAGGTTGACGGGGTACTTGGTCTTGTACACCCCGAACGCCGACTGGCCTTTGGACAAGTGGTTCAACAAGTCGGTGTCGGCGGCGGTGGAAGCGGAGAAGGTACGATTGTGCCGGGCACGATAGTGACACTTGACACTGACACTTGATATACACGGTTCGTTGTTTTCGCAGAGGTGTTGGACTGGCGCCACTGACGACCAGACGCTTTCGACGCCCCTGGTTGGGCTACAACCGGATACATGGTACATGGTTTACGTCAGGGCCATCTCGGAAGTGGGGCTGGGGAACCCCGTGTATCCAATCCAAATCAACACTCGCGAGATCAAAACTACTGAACAACAACCAGAACCGTCAGAAGATGTCCACTACAATCAAAATTTAGGTACAGTTTTTTTTCGCTTGTCAGTTTTTCAGTTTCTCAATTTTTCGCTTGTCAGTTTTTCGTTTTTTGTTGTTGAAAGTTTAAATGTTCCAATTTTTCAGTTTTTGATTTCCCAATGTTCCGATTTTTAAATCTTTGGTTTTTTCGATTCTCCTGTTTTTCCTTTTCGTTCTCCATTTTTCATTTTTAGATTTTTCGGTTATTTAATTTCCGAATTTTTCGTTTTTACGACTTTGATGCTTAGATTTTTCGATTTTTCTTTTTTCAGGTTCTTGATTTTTCGATTTGACGATTTTTCAGGTTCTTGATTTTTTTGATTTGTCGATTTTTTATTTCTCATTTTTTTTATTTTTCAATGTTTCTCCCGATTTTTCGCTTTCTCAATTTCTAATTTATCATTTTTTTGATTATTAAATTTCTCGATTTTTCAATTTATACATTTTCCGATTTCCCTTTTTTTACTCTCTTTTTTGGGTTTTTAAATTGTTCGATGTTTGCTGTTCTCAATCCGTAGATTTTTCAATTTCTCGGTTTTCGAATTTACATTTTCTTTCTGAATTTTTAAATTTTACTACTTGGATTTATGGAATTTTGGTTTTTCAGTTTCTCGATTGTTCGATTTTTCGGTTTTTAAATTTTATTTTGCGATCTTCCCATTTTTAATATTCTTTCTCGATTTGACAATCTCAGTTTTTAGATTTTTCAAATTTTTCTTTTTTTAAATTTGTAGATTTTTTAGTTTTTCTGTTTGCAAATTTTTGGATTTCTCAACTTTTCGGTTTCCCGATTTAAAATTTGTTATTTTCCGATTTTTAAGTTTTTCGGTTTTTTAATTTCCGAACTTTCCGATTTTTCAACTCTGATTTTCAAAATTTTCGATTTTTCATTTTTTCATTTCGTAAATTGTTCAATTTTTCTATTTTAACTTAATTTTATTGATTTTTCGATTTTCGAATTTTCATTTTCTTTCTAAAATTTTCCACTTTTCCATTTTTGAAATTTTACGTCTTACTACTTCGATTTATAGAATTTTTGATTTTGCGATTTTAATATTTTTTCTCGACTTTTATTTTCTGAATTTTGCGATTAACAATCTCAGTTTTTAGATTTTTCAAATTTTTCTTTTTTTCAAGTTGTAGATTTTTCGATTTTCCTATTCTTTATTTTCTTTCCCCATTTTTCGATCTTTGAACTTTTGAATTTTTAGGTTTTTCGGTTTTTTAATTTCCGAATTTTCCGATTTTTCAACTCTGATTTTCAAAATTTTCGATTTTTCCTTTTTTCATTTCGTAGATTGTTCATTTTTTTTATTTTAACTTAATTTTATTGATTTTTCGATTTTCGAATTTTCATTTTCTTTCTAAAATTTTCCATTTTTGAAATTTTACGTCATACTACTTCGATCTATAGAATTTTTGATTTTGCGATTTTAATATTCTTTCTCGACTTTTATTTTCTGAATTTTTCGATTTAACAATCTCAGTTTTTATATTTTTCAAATTTTTCTTTTTTTCAATTTGTAGATTTTTCAATTTTCCCATTCTTTCTTTTCTTTCCCCATTTTTCGATCTTTGAACTTTTCAATTTTCAGGTTTTTCGGTTTTTGAATTTGTCAATTTTTAATTTCCAAATTTTTCACTTTTACAACTCTAATTTTTTGAATTTTCGATTTTTTCAATTTGTAATTTTTTTTAATTTTTCAGGTTCTTGGTTTTTCGATGTCTGTATTTCCTATTTATCAATTTTTCAATTTTCTATTGTTTCGATTTTTGAGATTTTTCGATTGTTTCATTTTTCAATATGTAAATTTTCGGATTTTTCAACTTCTCGATTTCTAATTTCTCGATTTTTCAATATTTCGGTTGTGAAATTTTTGATTTTTCGATTTTGTAACTTTGCGATTTTTAAATTTTTCTGTTTTTCTTTTTCTGGATTTATCGATTTTTCTTTTAATTTCTGAATTTTTTGATTTTACTACTTCGAATTGTAGAATTTTTTAGTTTCATTTTATCGATTTTTCGATTTTAATTTCTCAATTTTCCTATATTTCTATTTTTCAATTTCCCCCTTTTTCGGCTTTTAAATTTTTGATTTTGGGATTTTCCCATTTTTAATATTTTTTCTCAATTTCTCGGTTTTTAATTTCTGAATTTTTGATTTGACAATTTCAGTTTTTAGATTTTTCAGATTTTTCTTTTTTCAGTTTGTAGATTTTTCAATTTCTCAGCTTGTAGATTTTTTGATTTTTGAATCTTTTAGTTTCCCGATTTTTCGACTTTTCAAAGGTTTCGATTATTTCAATTTCTTAATTTCAAAAGTTTTCGATGGTTCGGTTTTAGATTTTTCGATTTTCCTATTTTTCCTTTTTTTTCATTTCTCGATCTTGGAACTTTTCAAATTTCAGGTTTTTCGGTTTTTTAATTTCTCAATTTTGCGATGGTTCGGTTTTAAATTTTTTGTTTTTCCGATTTTTCATTTTATTTCTCCATTTTTTCGGTTTTTAAGTTTTTCAATTTGTAAATTTTCAGTTTTTCCATTTTCCGATTTTTAATTATCTTTCTCTTAGTAAGACTTTTCTTATTTAATTTCATTTTATAAATTTTTCTGATTTCGAATTTTCATTTTATTTTTCAAATTTTCCATTTTTGAATTTGAAGATTTTTCTATTCTAACTTTTTAGATTTTACAACTTCGATTTAAAGAATTTTTGATTTTTCGATATTTCCATTTTTCGGTTTTTAAATTTTTGCTTTTGAGATTTTCCCATTTTTAATATTCCACTTCTCGATTTTTCCATTTTTGAATTTGCAGATTTTTCGATTTGACAATTTCAGTTTTAGATTTTTCTGGTTTTTCTTTTTTCAATTTGTAGATTTTTCAATTTTTCAGTTTGTAGACTTTTTAGTTTCTCGATTTTTAATTTCTCAATTTCTCAAATTGGCGATGTTTCGGTTTCGGTTTTAAAATTTTTGATTTTCCGATTTTTCATTTTCTTTCTCCATTTTTCGCAATTTCAATGCCTCGTTTTTTAAAGATTCAGTTTTTCTATTGTAATTTAATTTTATTGATTTTTCAGTATTCGAATTTTCATTTTCTTCCTCGATTTGGCCATTTTTGAATTTTTAGGTTTTACAACTTCGGTTTATAAAATTTTTGATTTTTCAGTTTCTTGATTTTTCGATTTTTAATTTCTCAATTTTGCGATGGTTCGGTTTTAAATTTTTTGTTTTTCCGATTTTTCATTTTATTTCTCCATTTTTTCGGTTTTTAAGTTTTTCAATTTGTAAATTTTCAGTTTTTCCATTTTCCGATTTTTAATTATCTTTCTCTTAGTAAGACTTTTCTTATTTAATTTCATTTTATAAATTTTTCTGATTTCGAATTTTCATTTTATTTTTCAAATTTTCCATTTTTGAATTTGAAGATTTTTCAATTCTAACTTTTTAGATTTACAACTTCGATTTATAGAATTTTTAATTTTTCGATATTTCCATTTTTCGCTTTTTAAATTTTTGATTTTGTGATTTTCCCATTTTTAATATTCCACTTCTCGATTTTTCCATTTTTGAATTTGCAGATTTTTCGATTTGACAATTTCAGTTTTAGATTTTTCTGGTTTTTCTTTTTTCAATTTGTAGATTTTTCAATTTTTCAGTTTGTAGAGTTTTTAGTTTGTCGATTTTTAATTTCTCAATTTTTAGATTTTTCAATGCTCGGATTTTTCCATTTCTCAATTTCCCAAGTTGTCGATGTTTCGGTTTCGGTTTTAAAATTTTTCATTTTCCGATTTTTCATTTTCTTTCTCCATTTTTCGAAATTTCAATGCCTCGTTTTTTACAGATTTCAGTTTTTTTATTGTAATTTAATTTTATTGATTTTTCAGTATTCGAATTTTCATTTTCTTTCTCAATTTGTCCATTTTTGAATTTTTAGGTTTTACAACTTCGGTTTATAAAATTTTAGATTTTTCAGTTTCTTGATTTTTCGATTTTTAATTTCCCAATTTTGCGATTTTCCCATTTTTGGATATTCGTTCTCCACTTCTCGGTTTTTCAGGTTTTGAATTTGTATGACAATTTCAATTTTTCGATTTTCAGATTTTCCTTGTTGTCAATTTGTAGATTTTTCAGTTTGTAGATTTTTTTATTTTTCAAACTTTCAGTTTTTTGATTTTTCCATTTCTCGATTTCTCTAGTTTTCGATGTTTCGGTGTTAAAATTTTTGATTTTCCGATTTTTCATTTTCTTTTTCATTTTTTAGGTTTTTGATTCTTCGATGTTCCCTTTTCTTAACTTGTGGATTTTTCGATTTTTCAGTTTCTCGATTTTTCCATTTATTTTACAAGTTTTCTATTTTCCGTTTTTAGATTTTTCAAATTTTTAGATTTTTCAATGTTCGGATTTTTCCATTTCTCAATTTCCCAAGTTGTCGATGTTTCGGTTTCGGTTTTAAAATTTTTGATTTTCCGATTTTTCATTTTCTTTCTACATTTTTCGCAATTTCAATGCCTCGTTTTTTAAAGATTCAGTTTTTCTATTGTAATTTACTTTTATTGATTTTTCAGTATTCGAATTTTCATTTTCTTTCTCGATTTCTCCATTTTTGAATTTTTAGGTTTTACAACTTCGGTTTATAAAATTTTTGATTTTTCAGTTTCTTGATTTTTCGATTTTTAATTTCTCAATTTTGCGATTTTCCCATTTTTGGATATTCTTTCCTCACTTCTCGGTTTTTCAGGTTTTGAATTTGTATGACAATTTCAATTTTCCGATTTTCAGATTTTCCTTGTTTTCAATTTGTAGATTTTTCAATTTTTCAGTTTGTAGATTTTTTTATTTTTCAACTTTTCAGTTTTTTGATTTTTCCATTTCTCGATTTCTCTAGTTTTCGATGTTTCGGTGTTAAAATTTTTGATTTTCCGATTTTTCATTTTCTTTTTCATTTTTTAGGTTTTTGATTCTTCGATGTTCCCTTTTTTTAACTTGTGGATTTTTCGATTTTTCAGTTTCTCGATTTTTCGATTTATTTTACAAGTTTTCTATTTTCCGTTTTTAGATTTTTCAAATTTTTAGATTTTTCAATGTTCGGATTTTTCCACTTCTCAATTTCCCAAGTTGTCGATGTTTCGGTTTCGGTTTTAAAATTTTTGATTTTCCGATTTTTCATTTTCTTTCTCCATTTTTCGCAATTTCAATGCCTCGTTTTTTAAAGATCCAGTTTTTCTATTGTAATTTAATTTTATTGATTTTTCAGTATTCGAATTTTCATTTTCTTTCTCGATTTGTCCATTTTTGATTTTACAACTTCGGTTTATAAAATTTTTGATTTTTCAGTTTCTTGATTTTTCGATTTTTAATTTCTCAATTTTGCGATTTTCCCATTTTTGGATATTCTTTCTCCACTTCTCGGTTTTTCAGGTTTTGAATTTGTATGACAATTTCAATTTTTCGATTTTCAGATTTTCCTTGTTTTCAATTTGTAGATTTTTCAATTTTTCAGTTTGTAGATTTTTTTATTTTTCAACTTTTCAGTTTTTTTATTTTTCCATTTCTCGATTTCTCTAGTTTTCGATGTTTCGGTGTTAAAATTTTTGATTTTCCGATTTTTCATTTTTTAGGTTTTTGATTCTTCGATGTTCCCTTTTTTTAACTTGTGGATTTTTCGATTTTTCAGTTTCTCGATTTTTCGATTTATTGTACAAGTTTTCTATTTTCCGATTTTCACATTTTTCAATTTGTAGATTTTCCGATTTTTCATTTTCTTTCTCCATTTTTCGAAATTTCAATGCCTCGTTTTTTAAAGATTTCAGTTTTTCTATTGTAATTTAATTTTATTGATTTTTCAGTATTCGAATTTTCATTTTCTTTCTCGATTTGTCCATTTTTGAATTTTTAGGTTTTACAACTTCGGTTTATAAAATTTTTGATTTTTCAGTTTCTTGATTTTTCGATTTTTAATTTCTCAACTTTGCGATTTTCCTATTTTTGGATATTCTTTCCACACTTCTCGGTTTTTCAGGTTTTGAATTTGTATGACAATTTCAATTTTTCGATTTTCAGATTTTCCTTGTTTTCAATTTGTAGATTTTTTTATTTTTCAACTTTTCAGTTTTTTTATTGTTCCATTTCTCGATTTCTCTAGTTTTCGATGTTTCGGTGTTAAAATTTTTGATTTTCCGATTTTTCATTTTCTTTTTCATTTTTTAGGTTTTTGATTCTTCGATGTTCCCTTTTTTTAACTTGTGGATTTTTCGATTTTTCAGTTTCTCGATTTTTCGATTTATTTTACAAGTTTTCTATTTTCCGTTTTTAGATTTTTCAAATTTTTAGATTTTTCAATGTTCGGATTTTTCCACTTCTCAATTTCCCAAGTTGTCGATGTTTCGGTTTCGGTTTTAAAATTTTTGATTTTCCGATTTTTCATTTTCTTTCTCCATTTTTCGCAATTTCAATGCCTCGTTTTTTAAAGATCCAGTTTTTCTATTGTAATTTAATTTTATTGATTTTTCAGTATTCGAATTTTCATTTTCTTTCTCGATTTGTCCATTTTTGATTTTACAACTTCGGTTTATAAAATTTTTGATTTTTCAGTTTCTTGATTTTTCGATTTTTAATTTCTCAATTTTGCGATTTTCCCATTTTTGGATATTCTTTCTCCACTTCTCGGTTTTTCAGGTTTTGAATTTGTATGACAATTTCAATTTTTCGATTTTCAGATTTTCCTTGTTTTCAATTTGTAGATTTTTCAATTTTTCAGTTTGTAGATTTTTTTATTTTTCAACTTTTCAGTTTTTTTATTTTTCCATTTCTCGATTTCTCTAGTTTTCGATGTTTCGGTGTTAAAATTTTTGATTTTCCGATTTTTCATTTTTTAGGTTTTTGATTCTTCGATGTTCCCTTTTTTTAACTTGTGGATTTTTCGATTTTTCAGTTTCTCGATTTTTCGATTTATTGTACAAGTTTTCTATTTTCCGATTTTCACATTTTTCAATTTGTAGATTTTCCGATTTTTCATTTTCTTTCTCCATTTTTCGAAATTTCAATGCCTCGTTTTTTAAAGATTTCAGTTTTTCAATTGTAATTTAATTTTATTGATTTTTCAGTATTCGAATTTTCATTTTCTTTCTCGATTTGTCCATTTTTGAATTTTTAGGTTTTACAACTTCGGTTTATAAAATTTTTGATTTTTCATTTTCTTGATTTTTCGATTTTTAATTTCTCAATTTTGCGATTTTCCCATTTTTGGATATTCTTTCCTCACTTCTCGGTTTTTCAGGTTTTGAATTTGTATGACAATTTCAATTTTTCGATTTTTCGATTTTCCTTGTTTTCAATTTGTAGATTTTTCAATTTTTCAGTTTGTAGATTTTTTTATTTTTCAACTTTTCAGTTTTTTTATTTTTCCATTTCTCGATTTCTCAGAGTTTTCGATGTTCCGATGTTAAAATTTTTGATTTTCCGATTTTTCATTTTCTTTTTCATTTTTTAGGTTTTTGATTCTTCGATGTTCCCTTTTTTTAACTTGTGGATTTTTCGATTTTTCAGTTTCTCGATTTTTCGATTTATTGTACAAGTTTTCTATTTTCCGATTTTCACATTTTTCAATTATTAGATTCAAATTTTTCCTTTCTCAGTTTGTAGATCTTTCAATTGTTCTGTTTGTAGATTTTCCGATTTTTCATTTTCTTTCTCCATTTTTCGAAATTTCAATGCCTCGTTTTTTAAAGATTTCAGTTTTTCTATTGGAATTTACTTTTATTGATTTTTCAGTATTCGAATTTTCATTTTCTTTCTCGATTTGTCCATTTTTGAATTTTTAGGTTTTACAACTTCGGTTTATAAAATTTTTGATTTTTCAGTTTCTTGATTTTTCGATTTTTAATTTCTCAATTTTGCGATTTTCCCATTTTTGGATATTCTTTCTCCACTTCTCGGTTTTTCAGGTTTTTAATTTGTATGACAATTTCAATTTTTAGATTTTCAGATTTTCCTTATTTTCAATTTGTAGATTTTTCAATTTTTCAGTTTGTAGATTTTTTATTTTTCAACTTTTCAGTTTTTTGATTTTTCCATTTCTCGATTTCTCTAGTTTTCGATGTTTCGGTGTTAAAATTTTTGATTTTCCGATTTTTCATTTTCTTTTTCATTTTTTAGGTTTTTGATTCTTCGATGTTCGCTTTTTTTAACTTGTGGATTTTTCGATTTTTCAGTTTCTCGATTTATTGTACAAGTTTTCTATTTTCCGATTTTCACATTTTTCAATTTGTAGATTTTTCGATTTTTCATTTTCTTTCTCCATTTTTCGAAATTTCAATGCCTCGTTTTTTAAAGATTTCAGTTTTTCTATGTTAATTTAATTTTATTGATTTTTCGGTATTCGAATTTTCATTTTCTTTCTCGATTTTTCCATTTTTGAATTTTTAGGTTTTACAACTTCGATTTATAAAATTTTTGATTTTTCAGTTTCTTGATTTTTCGATTTTTAATTTCTCAATTTTGCGATTTTCCCATTTTTAGATATTCTTTCCCCACTTCTCGGTTTTTCAGGTTTTGAATTTGTATGACAATTTCAATTTTTCGATTTTCAGTTTTTTCTTGTTTTCAATTTGTAGATTTTTCAATTTTTCAGTTTGTAGATTTTTTTATTTTTCAACTTTTCAGTTTTTTTATTTTTCCATTTCTCGATTTCTCTAGTTTTCGATGTTTCGGTGTTAAAATTTTTGATTTTCCGGTTTTTCATTTTCTTTTTCATTTTTTAGGTTTTTGATTCTTCGATGTTCCCTTTTTTTAACTTGTGGATTTTTCGATTTTTCAGTTTCTCGATTTTTCGATTTATTGTACAAGTTTGCTATTTTCCGATTTTCACATTTTTCAATTTGTAGATGTTTCGATTTTTCGATTCACAATTTCCGTTTTTAGATTTTTCAAATGTTTCCTTTTTCAGTTTGTAGATCTTTCAATTGTTCTGTTTGTAGGTTTTCCAATTTTTCCACTTTTCAGTTTCTCGATTTTTCGGTTTTTCTATGTCTCAATTTTTCGATGTTTCGATTTTAAAATTTTTGATATGCCGATTTTTCATTTTTTTTCTCCGTTTTTTCGATATTTAAATGTTTCGTTGTTTGAAGAAGATTTTTCTATATTTCAATTTTCCAGTGTATCTATTTTTAAATTGTTGGTTTTTCGATTTTTAGATTTTTCCATTATTCAATTTTTCGATTTTTAAGTTTTTGGCTTTTCGATTTTTGGATTTCCTTCATTTTTTCGATTTTTCCATAGTTCAGATAAATAAATTTGTTCTTTTTGTTGAAAAATTAAAATAATCGAAAAACTGAAGAACCTTTAAGAACCCAAATATCGGTTACAATAAAAAATTACATAGTGTGAACCCACGTAAATGCACAAGATGAATTTACCCCAGTTTGAATTTGGCTCTGAAATGCTTTCTTGTGATTGGTCAAGAGAACTGGAAACTTCGAAAAATATTAAAATTGTTATTTAATTTGTATCCTTGATTTGGATGCAGGATAGGTGGGGTGATGTAAAAGTAAAAAATAAATTGTTTTACGAAAGGACGTCAAAATGACGGCTCGATTTACATATACGTGTATATCCCACTTACATTTTCCTTCCCCCAGGTATCATAATGGGCGTGACAATATCCCTCCTGTGCCTGGTATTCTGCATCAGCTGCACCATCCTGGTCCGCAAACGCTGCCTAAAAACCCGGGCCTTCTCCCGGGCCCGCATGGCCGCCTCCAACAACTACTACCCAGCAGTAGCCCAGTACGCCTCCGAAGGTAGCTCCGTTCAGGTACGCCTGGAGCACTCGTGCTCGGCGACCATGCACGAGATCGAGCACCTGGTGGGGGACGAGTGCAGCAACCACATCCCCCCGGACACGCCGGCCCACCTGGACACCAAGGTACGTTCAGACTTCGGCGTTGTTGTGTGGCTTAGTACTTTAGTTCGCTCATCGTTTGCTTTCACATTTTTATTTTACATCAGGGGAGTGATGGATTTCCCAATGGTCACATAAACGGATCGGCCAAGCCTTACATTAATGGTCATATTGCAAACGGCATTGTTCACATCACTGAAAATCCTCGAGTAAGAAAGTTTTTCTTTTTTTGTTGATGAGTAGTGCAGGCGTTGTTTGGATTGGTTGTTGTTTTGTTGTAATTTGGTACGTTGTTGTGGTTTTTTTTGGTTGATGAGGGCGTGGTTTCGATTAGAGTAGGTGTTGAGGTTTTTTTTTAAGTTGGTATTAATGATTGTTGATTTTCACGACTGGAAATTTAGAACGCACGAAACGTTTAGGTCCTTCTAAGGTGCAGATACTCCATACATGATTATTTCATTAATGAATAGAATTTCACTGTTGTGATAACTTCGGTGCCGCTTACCTGAGATGTGTGCTTTGCCGCTCGCTAAACGAACTCGATTTAGTGGTCTGATACTAATAATCGCATCGTAATTGGTTAAAACAATATATTGTCAATTTTTAAAAAAGTAAGGTTAGGTTTGGAGGTCCTGAGAACATCGTTTGGAAAACTAAGATAAAATACTGAGAAAAAGTAATCTTCGGATCTTTGTAAGTAGATTTGCAGACCAAGTCGGAATTCTTTAGGAAAACGTGGGAAAATATGACAAAACTAAAATTTTATCTAGATTTTTAAGCTTCAAGATTCTTCCAAATGCGCCGCCCATTCGTTCCTAGTCTTTAAAAAATACATTAGAATCCTCTAAGATTCTCTCAAACTCTTTCAAAAGCAAAAGACCCCAAAAAATTTGAAACTCTTTCAAAAACAGAAGATTGCGGGCTCCCACAAAATCTTTTCAAAAACAAAACACAAAGGACTATGTTAGAAGATTTTTTGAAGAGCAAAACGAGATTATTTCACATTCTTTAAAAAATACACCAAGGGTCCCCAAAGACTTTTAAACTTTTTCAAAAACAAAGGACAAGAGGCTTCCAAGATCTTTTCAAACTCTTTTCAAAATCAAAACACAAAGGATGCCAAAGATTCTTTCAAAAATAACCCAATAGTCCAAGATTATGTCACATTCTTTAAAAAAAGACACCAAAGCCCCCAGACTTTTTAAAGTTCTTTCAAAAAAAGACAAGGAGCTTCCAAGATCTTTTCAAACTGTTTTCAAAAACAAAACACAAGGAACCCCGAAGAAAGATTTTTTCAAAAACAACACAAAGGATCCCAAAGATTCTTTCAAAAATAACCCAATGGTCTCCAAGATTATTTCACAGTCTTCAAAAAAACACACCAAGACTATTAAAACTCTTCAAAAACTATACAAAAGAGACCCCGAATAGAGATTCTTTAAAAAATAACACAAGGGGACCCCAAGATCATTTCACATTCTTAAAAAAAAAAAAATACTCAGGCCCCTCAAAAACTTCTTAACTCTTCCAAAAACAAAGTAGAAAGAACACCGAAGAAATATTCTTTCAAAAAGAACAAGATTAAGATTATGTGACATTCTTAAAAAAATGCACCAAGACCCCCAGACTTCTTAAAGCTCTTTCAAAAAAAGACAAGGGGTTTCCACGATCTTTTCAAATTCTTTTCAAAAAAAAAATACAAGGAACCCCGGAGAAAGACTCTTTCAAAAACAACACAAGGGGACCCCAAGGTTATTTCACATTCTTTATAAAAGTCCAAGGGGCCTAAAGACTTTTAAAGCTCATTCAAAAACAGAAAGACAAAGGGCTTCCAATGTCTTTTCAAAAATAAAACATAAGGGACTAGGAAAAAGATTCTTTCAAAAACAACATAAAAAGACCCTTCAGATCGTTTCACATTATTTAAAAAGATACCAAGGGCCCCCAAACTCTTTCAAAAACAAAAGACAAGGGGCTTCCAAGATCTTTTCAAACTCTTTCCAAAAGCAAAACACAAAGGATCCCAAAGATTCTTTCAAAAATAACCCAATAGTCCAAGATTATGTCTCATTCTTTAAAAAAGACACCAAAGCCTCCAGACTTTTTAAAGCTCTTTCAAAAAAAGACAAGGAGCTTCCAATCTTTTCAGACTGTTTTCAAAAACAAAACACAAAGAACCTCGAAGAAAGATTCTTTCAAAAACAACACAAGGGGACCCAAAGGGTATTTCACATTCTTTTAAAAAAGTCCAAGGGCCCTAAAGACTTTTAAAGCTCATTCAAAAACAGAAAGACAAAGGGCTTCCAATGTCTTTTCAAAAATAAAACATAAGGGACTAGTAAAAAGGTTCTTTCAAAAACAACACAAAAATACCCTTCAGATCATTTCATATTATTTAAAAAGTTACCAAGGGCCCCCAAACTTTTTCAAAAACAAAAGACAAGGGGCTTCCAAGATCTTTTCAAACTCTTTCCAAAAGTAAAACACAAAGGATCCCAAAGATTTTTTCAAAAATAACCCAATAGTCTCCAAGATTATGTCTCATTCTTTAAAAAAAGACACCAAGGCCCCCAGACTTTTTAAAGCTCTTTCAAAAAAGACAAGGAGCTTTCAAGATCTTTTCAAACTCTTTTCAAAAACAAAACACAAGGAACCCCGTAGAAAGATTCTTTCAAAAACAACACAAGGGGACCCCAAGGTTATTTCACATTCTTTTAAAAAAGTCCAAGGGCCCTAAAGACTTTTAAAGCTTATTCAAAAACAGAAAGACAAAGGGCTTCCAATATCTTTTCAAAAATAAAACATAAGGGACTAGGAAAAAGATTCTTTCAAAAACAACACAAAAAGACCCTTCAGATCATTTCACATTATTTAAAAAGATACCAAGGGCCCCCAAACTCTTTCAAAAACAAAAGACAAGGGGCTTCCAAGATCTTTTCAAACTCTTTCCCAAATCAAAACACAAAGGATCCCAAAGATTCTTTCAAAAATAACCCAATAGTCCAAGATTATGTCACATTCTTTAAAAAAAGACACCAAAGCCCCCAGACTTTTTAAAGCTCTTTCAAAAAAAGACAAGGAGCTTCCAAGATCTTTTCAAACTGTTTTCAAAAACAAAATGCAAGGAACCCCGAAGAAAGATTATTTCAAAAACAACACAAAGGGACCCCAAGGTTATTTCACATTCTTTTAAAAAAGTCCACGGGCCCTAAAGACTTTTAAAGGTCATTCAAAAACGGAAAGACAAGGGGTTTGCAATATCTTTTTAAACTCTTTTCAAAACCAAAACACAAGGGACTAGGAAAAAGATTGTTTCAAAAACTAAACAAAAAGTCCCTTAAGATTATTTCACGTTATTTAAAAAGATACCAAAGGCCCGCAATTCTAAAACTCTTCTAATAACAGAAGGCTTCCAAGATCTTTTCAAACTCTTTTCAAAAGCAAAACACAAAGGATCCCAAAGATTCTTTAAAAAGAGACCCCAAGGCCCCCAGACTTTTTAAAGCTCATTCAAAAAAAGACATGGGGCTTCCAAGATCTTTTCAAACTCTTTTCAAAAATAAAACACAAGCAACCCCGAAGAAAGATTCTTTCAAAAACAACAAAAGGGGACCCCAAGGTTATTTCACATTCTTAAAAAAAAGTCCAAGGGCCCTAAAGACTTTTAAAGCTCTTTCAAAAACAAAAAACAAGGGGCTCGCAATATCTTTTCAAACTCTTTTCAAAAACAACACAAAAGACCCTTAAGATTATTTGACATTATTTAAAAAGATACCAAGGGCCCGCAAACACGTTTCTAAAACTTTTTCAAAAACGAAAGACTCCCAAAATCTTTTCAAACTCTTCAAAAACAAAACACAAGTGACTACGAAAAAGATTTTTTCAGAAACAACACAAAGGGGCCGCAAGATTATTTCACATTCTTTAAAAAGATACCAAGGGCCCCAAAACACTTTTCTAAAACTCTTTCAAAACAAAAGACAAGGCGCTCCCAAAATCTTTTCAAACTCTTTCAAAAACAAAACACAAGGGACCCCGAAGAAAGATCTTTCAAAAACAAGCAAGATTATTTCACATTCTTTAAAAAAAAAGACACCAAGGACTCCCAAAAACTTTAAAATTCTTTCAAAAACAAAAGACAAGGGGTCCCAAGATCTTTTCAAACTCTTTTCAAAAACTAACCACAAAGGATCTCGAAGACAGATTCTTTCAAAAATAAAACAGTAGTCTCCAAGATTATTAAAAGGAAAAGATACCAGGGCCCCCCAGACTTCTAAAAACTCTTTCAAAAACAAAAGAAAAGGGACCCTGAAGATCTTTTTAAACTCTTCAAAAACAAAACAGAAGAAACCCCGAATGCAGATTCTTTAGAAAACAACACAAGGGGGTCCAAGATTATTTTACATTCTTTAAAAAAAAGACATCCCGGAACCCAAAAACTTTTTAAAGCTTTCAAAAACGAAAGAAAAAGGGACTTCTAAGATATTTTCAAACTCCTGTCAAAAACAAGACAAAGGGGTCACAAGGTTATTTCACATTCTTTAAACACAAGAAAACCCGAAGAAAGACACATTAAAAAAAAACTAAAAGACTAGGGACTATGGGAAGACTTTTTTTTTCAAAAACAACCTACTAGGGGTCTTCAAAGATTTTTCATTGTTAAAAAAGAACACAATAAGGGTCCTTCACGTTCTTTCAAACTTCAAAGACCCTAAGATTCTTTTATATTTTTTAAAGAAGACACAAGGGTCCTCAAGATTCTTCACATTCTTTAAAAAAAAAGACCAGGGGTCCTCCGAATTGTTTCAATTTTTTTATGGAGGAAGTAAACAGGTAAATTTTGATTGGTGCAGCGGTTTGTCATGGTCACCATAACCTTAAAACTTCTGCAAGATTTCAGAGTAGCAAATATAAACGCCTAAAATAATAATAAAAAAAGCACACCTGGAGAAAAATTACAGAAGAAATTACTTCGAGTTATTTTAAAGAAATAATGAAACAAATTCGATTGTTAGCTGTGCTGCCAACCTAAATTTGACGTTTTTGACCTTGACGCATAGAATACCCTCTCTATAGAACACGATCTCTAATGCTTTTATGTTGGTCACAATGCCAGCATCTACTGGCTGGGTCGGGAACTAAAACTGGCGCTAAATTTGAAAGCGAATTTTTAAAGTGAATTTTTTATAATTGAAGGGAAAAATATGGTTTGTGTATTTTATATGTTAGTTTCAAAACGTGTAAATACGTTTTGAAGCTGACATATAAAAAACACAAACAGTATAAAAAAAAGTAGATAAAATATTTGACACAGTATATTTAAAACTTAACATTCAGTTGTAAATGTAAATACAATAATAACAATAAATAAATAAATACATTGATAATATCCTAAAAATATAATTTAAGAGAAAATTAGAAAAGTAAGGAAAAGTCAAACAAAATAGTGCAAAATAAAATAACATTTTAAATATTAAATGTTCAAAATTGATAACCAAATATGTTTCCCAGTACTTTGTTATGGTATGAACAAAACAAAGCTGATGAATAACCTGCAAAATCCAAAATTATACAAACGTTCTACTTTCTTTCTGTAAAATGTAAATATAACTGTTGCATTTCTGTTTCTAATGGAATTGATTTGTTAGGCTCTTCCTTACCAAATACTACATTACTGACTTTTTTCATAGATCTAAAGATAGACTCTCTTAAAAATAAATGAAAAAGTTGAGTTTTTAGTTCTTCGATATGCAAAACACTCCCGAAAATCAAAATCAATCGGTTGCCCCTTTCATAATCGTTTTATAAAAAAATGGGCAGTGTTTACGCCAGGCATAGAATTTTTACAAAAAGCAAAAACAACAGGTTGCTTCTACTTCCGAAAATTCCTCTGAGTACGCAAATATGGTCTGCAATTTTTTCCATCCTTGTTGAACCGTCATCTTCAAAAACCACAACTGTCCTCACAAGGCAAGTGGTCCAGATGAGGCTGAATGAACATCTCATCAAAGATGAGAGTACATACTTAGGGTTAATTTTGCGACTTACTTGCTTTCTGAGAACTTCGAATATAGGTTTGATGATACCCGGTTCTATTGGAACTTTATTTAGGGTTTTGCCCTCAAAGTGTTAATAGATAGCAACATAAACATTCTTGGCAGAAGTTTATACGATTTTGAACCATACTTCCAAATGGCAATGGCATCTGCTTTCGCGTCAAATGTAAAACTCCTGCTTTTCGATTTACGTTTCTAATCTAGTTTTAAAAAAATTCTCGCTGAAAAGAAGCCAATCCTTTCACGATACCAACCAAACGTTGATCTCCTAGAAACTTCTTAGCGGAGCGAAAGGCGTTCTTGTGATTGCCACATCAATGTGGTTTGCTTCGACTGATGCTGTAGCAAGTTCACTATCAGCTGTGAATAAAAATATCTTAATATTTGTTTTGTATTGACTTTCAATTTGTTTTTACCGTGGAAAGGCAAAATAGCTGGTACTGCAAATCTATGCGGCTTTTGCGTTCCTGGTATGTAGTCTTTGTCTGGTCCAAAATGATGGAAGCCAGTGTACCCTCTGCTATAAATTTGGTTGTTGTTTAAAACCACCAGTTTTTGGTTATTCGCGGCTCTATTATTTGCGCCATAAACCGATTTGGATGTGGAACCCAAAGATTGGCTTAACTCTCGTCGTATATCCGTAACATGTTGTTGTCTTGCATTTTTGTTCTACATAAATTGGGTATAATAATCTAGTCAAGGCAAAGTTATATACTTACATTTGGCAATTACACTCTACAATGTACAATGTAAACACATAAATTAAGAAAACTTTGAGAAGCACTATCCCACTATGAAATCACGCATAAATCACGCGAATACAACACAGGAAATGTGTCAAATGATAAACACTGTCGTTGCTAGGAGATCTAAACGAATCCTCAAAAATTTTGAAAATCACAGCTTTTACAGATTTCTTTTCATTACGACTCCTGGCGGGCGGGTCGGAAAACTTCGCAAAGAAAGGATAAGGTGAAGGCTATCTCATTTCAAGACCCCTGCCTTGACGGGTATAATTTTTGCGAGAGGCGGCACACGTAGTTCACTTAACATGCGAAATAAGCGGCACATTAAACTTTGACGTGTTTTATTAATGTACTAAAAAAAGTACATCGGAGACAGTTACAAATGTTACAAATAAGTTAGTTTGATCAATACACTTCACTTGATAAAGCCATACACGACTGGCTCAATCTGGTTAGTTTTTTGTGTGTCCCCCATTTAAACTGTCCTCTACTTCGCTCTTTGCTTCTAGTACTACGCCCTCGAGTGCAACGGCTACGCCGAGAAGAAACCCAAGCCGCAAGACCTCTGCTGCTCCCCCTACGAAGAGGACTCCAACTCTAACCTCAAAACGTCAAAATTCCACGACCTGCACCGCATCTTCGAAAACTCCAAAGTAGTCAAAGTACCCGACATGACAAACCGAGCAAATCGTCAGTGCAATTTCCCGCAAAAAAATTCAAAAATCAAATCAAACGAAGATTGTAAAAACTCTAGCTTTAAAGATGTTAGACCTAATGGATAAAACGGCCGCCGTTAGTCAATATAACAAAAAAAGTAGGAAATATTTATGACCAATCCCTAAACTAAACACTAACAGTTGAATTTAACGCTACCTACCTACAATAATAGGATAATTCTGACTGACTTCGTTCACTTTAGTTAATTGGGCGGGCGGCGCGCCGTTTCACGCAGCGCGCGCTTGCGTAGCGCGACATAACCTCACAAAGCGTGCGCGCGCCGCCCGTCTAACTCCCACCCAGGTTTTATTAAGGACAGTTCCTCCACAATAAGTACAGCTCGAGTATTTTTCAACCACAGTTTTAATTGCAATAGGTTGTCCGTTTTGCAACGATTTCTGTTACGAAACACTCAATTGCTCAATATTAATCTGTAACTTGTTTGATCCTACACCAACATAGTTCGCTTTAATTTGGTGTTCTTTTCCACTTGTGTTGTGAGTTCGTTTTCGTAGCCCGGACTCGGTCTCCAGTGGCGGCGTAGCGTGGCCCTTGCGCGGTCGTTTGCCGCAAGGGCGCCGCCACCGGGGGCGAGTCGGGGGCGGAAGCCCCCAGTGGCGTCCGTCTTGTTTAAATTTGCGTGTTGGTGTGGTATGGAATCTATGATTTTAATTAGCATAATACAACTGGTACCTGACAACAATTACATATAAAATAGCTTAGTAAGTAAAATGTTATTGTACAGTATATTCAGAGTGGGTGTGTGTGTGGAAGGTGTCGTGATTGTTACAGTGTTCTATGTTACATGGCTACAATGTTAACTGTTCTTCATTAACGTTACCAACAAAGCATATTTATTATTTATATATCCAAAGATGAATATTCCATTGTTTAAAAAAATGTACAAAAATTGTTTATAAAATATTATCCTCTTATTCAGTCACAACTCTATGTGGTGTGTGCCTTTATATTGTACAAAAACAACGATCTTTTTTTTTGCTGTACATATAGGTTTTAGGGTTTGTTTTAGTTACCTGTTTCGTTACTTGATTGGCAACAGTTTCTCGATCCACGATGCTCAAATACTCCGGCGCGAATTTCTAAAAACGCGGTTAAAGGCGAAGTTGGCGTTATTTCTTTCGCTATTAACAGGCACAGCGCACCCTTATAGACGTGCTCGGAAGCTACAATAAATCAGCAACACTACACCAACATTCCTTCAGACAATACCAAGTATTAAACCGCTAACACCCGTTTAGGTTACAGTGTACATTCCAGAAGCGAAAATTAAAAGCAATAGACTTAAAGTTAATAATACTAATGTAAAATTATGATAGAGGAAATATTTAATTTTCAATTTGAGCAAAAAGAATGGTGTTAATGCCAAGTTGTTCAAATAGTTATTAAAAAAACGTTTAAATCTACCTCACTTATAATGTTACAGTAATTTAAGTATTTTCCTAATATTATAATACTGTTAATTTATGTTATGTCTCAGGGCATTTTAGTTGATTAGTTTAGTTTAAAACTATGCTTTATCATTGACTATAAAAGTGTATGTTGTATGTCCATCCGATATTAATTTAATGTTTTTTATTGTTTTACCGAAAAGTCTGATGCGAGAGGCTGCTAGTTTAAATTTTGTAGCCAACAGACTTCAAGATGGTCTGCTGTGGAATTGTCTGACGATTCCATTTCTCCACTTATGTTAAAATAGTATACAAGCTCGGACTTTCGGCGTGGGGCGGCGACGCAAGGTACTTAAACGTTTCTTTTTTTACGTAAACACGCCAAATACCTCACTTTTATATTTTTTAAACTAACATGACAAATAATCAAGCTAGCAATAAAGTGACACAAAACTTAGGTGATTGCAAATCGTTCAAACAACGAATCCATTGTTCGAAGGAAGTTTCTTAAGTTTCAAGTCCCACGGCCGAAATTCTGGTCAAATAGGTACTGTTATTGCAACTCATAATGTAAATTATATTTAAATAAAAAAATGGTGTAAATGTGTTAATAATATATTTTTGTACGCTTGAATGAATGCGATATTATAATGTATTTTAAAATAAAGAATATTTAAAATGTATAATATCCCACGGATTTTAATACTCTGTGCATCAGTGGCCGCCGATTGTGCCGCCTTGTCCAAACAGGGTTATAGTCAGCGCCACAGTCAAAGGCAAGCGGCAAATGTCAAAATTTTAACTATAAATTTACAGAAACTGCGGCGTCTTGTTTGAAGAGATAGCATAGAAAAAGGCACAAATTCATTATTAGTAGCATATAGTTGAAGAAAAGTGTAGCCACCTTTGAAATTTAATGTTAAAAGATTATGTTGGCAACGTCGACGCGTTCCTTGTTCAGTTTCACATTTACGGCAATTTCTCTGTGCATCAAAGTGGGCGCCGACTGTGCCGCCTTGTTCAGACAGGATTATAGTCGGCATCGCATGACGTTCTGTAGTCATCGCCACAGTCAAAGGTAAGCGGCAAATCTCAATTTTTTTTTTTTTAATTAGATGAAGATTAACATTTTTAGAAACAAATTTCAAAACCCCAAATTTAAAGAAACCACTGCGTTTTAACGATTTTTCTCGCTTCTTTGAATACTTTTTCGGAGTGACCTGACGAATTTTTAATTTTTAATGTTAAAAGATTATAGTCGGATTACAATGTAGCCCCACCCACCCGCCCTATCTCAATTGTGATGAATTTTTCATTCGTTGTCAGATCGAGGGGCGGGGCTTAATTACAAGATCCATATTTGTCTAGAAGAATTTACCATTTTAAACATGTTCTGCGTTTCTTGTTCTAAAAAGACGACTACGTATATTAAGAAAAAAGACAAAATATAAGCCCCGCCCACCCGCCCCATCGCAATTGTGATGATTTTTGTCATTCGTCGTTGGCCTGAGGGCGGAGCTTAACTGCAAAATCCTTGCTCTTTCTGTACAAGAAATTACCATGTATATTAAAAAAAAATTAAAGCCAAAGATTAAGTCCCACCCATACCTGCCCTAATCTGAATAGTAATGAAATTTTGAAACCATATTTCCTTACAGAAATTTACGATTTTAAACTGTTTTAAGTTTCTAAGAATAAAAAATTGAAATAGTGTAGGTGGGCGGAGTTTATATTTTGCCTTTTTTTCTTAATGCAAGAAAATATGGATTTTGTAATTATGGGGCGGAGCCTAATTGCAAAATCGATATTTCCTTACACAAATTTTCCATTTTAAACACGTTTTTCTTTCAAGAAAAAAGTCCTACACATTAAAACAAAAAGACAAAATGTAAGCCCGCCCACCCGCCCTGTCTCTATTGTGATGATTTTTTTTATTATTAGACACTTAAAACACGTTTAAAATGGTAAATTTTTGTAAAGAAATATGGATTTTGGAATTAAGCTCCTCCCCTAGGTCTGCCAACGAATGACAACTTCATTTCTACTTAGATCAGGGCAGGTATGGGTGGGGCTTAATCTTTAGCTTTACTTTTTTCTTAATATACACTTACTTACTATTCTTTGAACAACCTTATATTCAAAAACATATTTTTAATTTCTCGTAGAGAAATAAGGATTTTGCAGTTAAGCTCCACCCCCCTGGCTCACGACGAATAAAAAAAATCATCACAATAGAGATAGGGCGGGTGGGTGGGGCTTATGTTTTTCCTTCTTTTCTCTTAATATACACAGCCATTTTTTCACAACAAGAAACTTAAAACATGGTTAAAATGGTACATATTTGCAAAAAAATATGGATTTTGCAATTATGGGGCGGAGCCTAATTGTAAAATTGATATTTCCTTACACAAATTTTCCATTTTAAATATGTTTTAAGTTTCATGTTGTAAAAAGAAGTCTACACACATATTAAAACAAAAAGACAAAATGTAAGCACGCCCACCCGCCCTGTCTCAATTGTAATGATTTTTTTATTCGCCGTGAACCAAAGGGGAGGAGCTTAACTGTAAAATACTTATTTCCTTACAAGAAATTAAAAACATATTTTTGACTATAGTGTTGCTCACAGAATAGTATGTACATTTAGAAAAAAGGGAAAATATTAACACCGCCCACCCAGCCCATCTCTATTGTGATGATTTTTTTATTATTATAAACTAAAAAACACGTTTACAATGGTAAATTTTTGTAAAGAAATATGGATTTTGGAATTAAGCTCCTCCCCTAGGTCTGCCAACGAATGACAACTTCATTTCTACTTAGATCAGGGCAGGTATGGGTGGGGCTTAATGTTTGGTTTTAATTTTTTCTTAATATACATAGTATTTTTTTAATAACACAGTACTCAAAAACATATTTTTAGTTTCTCGTAGAGAATTAAGGATTTTGCAGTTAAGCTCCACCCCCCTGGCTCACGACGAATAAAAAAAATCATCACAATAGAGACAGGGCGGGTGGGCGGGGCTTATATTTTGCCTTTTTTCTTAATATACGTAGTCGTCTTTCCAGAACAAGAAACTTAAAACATGATTAAAATAGTAAATTCTTCTAGACAAATATGGATCTTGCAATTAAGCCCCGCCCCTCGATCTGACAACGAATGAAAAATTCGTCACATTAAGTATTGAGATCGGGACGGGTCCGGGTGGAGCCTAATCTTTGGCTTTATTTTTCTTAATGTACATAGTATTCTTTGAACAACACGATACTCAAAAACATATCTTTAATTTCTCGTAGAGAAATAAGGATTTTGCAGTTAAGCTCCACCCCTCTGGCTCACGACGAATAAAAAAAATCATCACAATAGAGATAGGGCGGGTGGGCGGGGCTTATATTTTGCCTTTTTTTTAATATACGTAGCCATCTTTTCATAACATGAAACTTAAAGTACAATGTTTAAAATGGAAAATTTGTAAAAGGAAATATTGATTTTACAATTAGGCTCCGCCCCATAATTGCAAAATTTATATTTTCTTGCAAAAATGTACCATTTTAACCATGTTTTAAGTTTCATGTTGGAAAAGTTCGCCATGTTTATTAAGAAAAAAAAGGCAAAATATAAGCCCCGCCCACCCGCCCTATCTCAGTTCTGATGATTTATATATTTGTCGTAAGCTGAGGGGCGGAGCTTAATTGTAAAATCCTTATTCTAGAGAGTTCTAGAGTTGAATCGCGAAAAAAGACAAGTTCTTTGAAAAATAATAACACCAAAATTGATATCTTCAGAAAAAAAATTCAGAACTCTAAATTTAAAAAAAATACGGCATTTTCACGATTTTTCCCGATTGAGATGCTGCAAATTAAAAAAAAAAACACTATTTTGAAAAATCTAGGGGCCATTTTCAAACAACAGGAAAATTATGATATTATTATTGTCAGTGAAACTAAATTTTAGAAAATAATAAAAATATATTTAAATTTTTTTCTCACATAGTTTGTACGATTTTATTATTATTTTAAATACACACAATTTGTTGTAAATATTTTTTCGTTGCAAAATTACAACTCTAATTGTTACAAAAAATCCAAATTCATTTATCGCTTTGACTTTTCAACAAATGCTGCGTCAAAACGTGCCTCCGCAAATGAAAATTCCTCTTAAACCTCGCCGCGCACTTCTCACACTTAAACCACTTAATCTCGCTCTCGGGCAAATGCTTCGCCACGACGTGCGTCTGCAAATAATCCCTCTGTTTAAACCTCGACGGACAATGCTCACACTGAAACCACTGAATCTCATCCTCCGCCAAATGCTTCACCGTCACGTGTTTAGTCAAAGTCCTCTGCTCCTTAAACCTAGCCCCACAATACCCACAAGTAAACCACTGAACCTGGTCATCAGGCAAATGCTTATTCGAAACGTGCCTCTGAAGATGCGCTTTGCGCTTAAACCTATCCTCACAATATTCACATTTAAACCACTGAATTTCCTTCTCGCACACGTGTCTCTGCAGCTGTAACGCGTTCTTGAATCTTGAACTGCAGCGTTCACATTGCAACCACTGAACTTCGTCGGTGGGTGAGTGTCTAGCCAACACGTGTTCTTTTAAATTCCGCTTATGTTTGAATTTAAACGGGCACTCGCCACATTGAAACCACTGAATCTGGTCTTCAGGCAAATGCTTCGAAATCACGTGACGTTGTAGCTGGAGCTTGCGTGTGTACCGAGAGGGACACTGTTCACATTGGAACCACTCAATTTCGGTTTCCGGTAGATGTTTTCGTTCGATGTGGTCTTTCAAACTTCGTTTATGACTAAATCTGGATGGACACTGGTCACAAAAAAATTGTCGGGGGGTACTTTGGGGTACATGTTTTTTGGAAATGTGCTCCGTTAAGTACCGTTTTAATTTAAATTTGGCGAGACATTGTTGACAGGTGAACCACCGGATTTGCGAGTCCGGGGAATGGATGGCGATGACGTGGTTCCTCAAAAGGTGCTTAAGTTTGAATTTGAACGAACACTGGGTGCATTGGTACCACTGGATTTCGTTGTGTGGTAAGTGTTTGGCTATTATGTGCTTCTGTAACACGACTTTGCTTCTAAATTGATCCGCACACGACTGACAGGGGAACCACTGGATTTCTTCAGGTTTGGGGTGTCTGCACTTCATGTGTTTCATCAAGTAGACTTTCGTTTTGAATTTGGAAGCGCAAAAATCACAGTGGAGCCACTCAATCTCGTCATCCGCTAAGTGTTTCACTAAAGTGTGCTTTTTAAGGCGATATTTGCACGTCACTTTGAAGGTGCACTGGTCACACTGGTAGTAGGCACCATGACTTGACTTAAAATGACGCTTTAAGTCAAGTTTGTACTTAAAACTGGAAGGGCATTGGTCACACTGGAAGACATGCTGATTAAAACACGGGTGAATGAGGAAAAGGTACTTTGAAAATGTTTCAAATTGGCATTTTTGACATGTCTGAATCGGTTCATCAGTTGTTGTGTGCTGACGGAAATTCACGACAGTGAAAGTGTGGAAATTGGGGCACTTTTTACACGTGAATGCCTCGATGTCGTTTGAGCAGCTAAACGTTTGAGGGGTGGTTTCAGTTTTTATTGAAACGTCATTTCCTAGGGGCATTCTTCTGAAAAAAAGTGAGGTTATGGTGTGTTTGAAATAACAGAAGTGACTAACCTGGGTGTAAAGAACAAAATATTTGTAATTTTTACGTGTCTTTTACCAGTAGAGCAACGTCTAGTGGTTGTAAAAAGTATTAAAACCAATTTTTATTAATGTAATTTGACAGCTGTCAAAGCGCCACCTAGCCAATGACACCGTATTATAGTGGCGGCAAATTTAAATTTTCTTTCCAACACAACGATTTTTTTACGTATTTACTAGGTTATTCGTTACAGTACAGAAAATACACCAAAATAAATAAATCTTTAATTCCGAGCCACTACCTCTTCCCTTTCAACAAATGTCTCAACGCCACATGTTCCTTCAAATACCTCTTCAGCTTAAACACCGCCGGACACTGCTCACATTGCACCCACTCAATCTCATCCTCCGGCACATGCTTAACCTTCACATGCACCTTCAAATTATACTTCCTCTTAAACCTCTGACTGCACTGCTCACACTGAAACCACTCAATCTCATTCTCCGCCAGATGCGTCTCCGAAATATGATACTGCAAAAACCTCCTCTCCTTCGACCTAAACGGGCACTTTTCACACTCAAACCACCGGATTTTGTCCTCGGCGACGTGCTTCGCCCGCACGTGACTCGTCAAGTGCGACTTGAACTTGAACTTCGCCGTGCACTGCTCACAGCGCAGCCACTTGATTTTGTCTTCGGGAAGATGTTTAGTTATGACGTGTTTGCGCAAAAGGTGGTTCTGTTTGAACTTCGCCGTGCACTGTTCGCATTGGAACCACTGAATTTCGTCGTCTGGTTGGTGTTTGGAGGCGACGTGTTTGCGTAAAAGGTGGTTTAGCTTGAATTTCGAGGGGCACTGGGTGCAGTGGAACCACTGGCTTTCGTAGTCCGGGGAGTACGGGCGAAAATTGCGGGGGTTGCAAGTGTGTTTAAGGAACACGATTTTCGAGTGGGTTTCGAAGGTGCATTTTTTGCACTTGTTGAGAGGGTGATCGGAAAGGTCGTGGGTGTGATTTTTGCTGTGGTGGCGTAAGTACGATATGAAGTTGGTTTGGAAGTTGCCACAGGTGGTGCACGAGAAGGGCTCGAGGTCGTTAGCACAGTTAAAACATCCCACGATGTATTCCGGTTTGATAAGAGGGTCATTTTGGAAAGGCATTTCTAAAAAAAAGTGAGGTTAGGGTTTGTTTTGTTTACTATGCTATAAAAAATAAAACCTACCTGTATAATGCACGGAAAAAACGATTTTTAGTAGTAAAGCATACTTACGACAGCTAAATGTGTGTTTAGTACAAATACTTGGAATTCTAACTGAAGTAGTTGCTGACTAGTGGCATAAAGACAAACGATTTGATAGTGAAATTCCGTCTGAATCAGTACCGGTGTCGGAAAAAGAGTACGAAGAATGATAAGTTACGCAGAAATATAAAACTGGAAAGATTTGTTCCAGGAAGGAGCTTTAGTGGAAAGAAAAAGAATTTAAAATATGAATATAGTGCATTGTTGGTTGCATAAACAAAATCTGGTTTACATTTCAAGTTTAACAATTAGGAAGTAAGTTAAAAGTGACTACAGTTATTCGATTTAGATTTTTATTTACTTGTTACTTACAGATTTTATTAGTGTCCTATTTTATTTAATACAAAAGATAATTGTACTTATTTTTGGTTGGTAGTAACTTTGACAGAGCACGCCAACTTCAGCCAATTCACTTCTGTCATTAATTTGTTCAAGTTTAAAAATTAAATGAGGGTTAAAAATGACCCCAGATATTCGATTTAAATTTATATTTGCTTGTTGTTTACATTTAAACAGTCTTTATTTTATTCTACAAAACGAAAATTGTATTTATTTTTGGTTGGTAGCAACTTTGACAGAGCGCGCCAACCAACTTCAGGTAGTTTCGCGGGTCCATCATCTTTTTCAAAGTGGTTTCAGTGCAAAAGTTTTATCGTGTTTTCGGTTGGATTTTTTCATAGAATATCTGGGTTCAGGTAAGATTTTGGTTAAATTATCGTGCATTGTGTAATTTAAAGCTTTTTGCTACATTTATCACAAACTATGTCGACGTCGTGAATTTGGTTTCAACACCGAAATTTCCGAAATGATTAGATAAAACCAACTAACGAAATTCGAATCAAACATATTCGATTTATTCACATTTAAACGGACTTATTGTATTTCGTACGAAAATTTTATTTGTGTTTGGTTGGTGGTAACTTTGACACAGAGAGCTAACTTCAGGTCTACCATCTTTTTCAAAATGGTCACTGTGCAACGTTTTATTGTGTTTTCAGTTGGATTTTACTGTTATAACATCGATGTTCAGGTAGGAATTTAGTCATTTACTATCTCTGATACGATTTGAAGCTTTTTGACAATTTTTTTTTATGAATAATGTCGATGTGATAAATTTGGTTTCAACAATAAATTTTTACGCTGAAAACGGGATTTAAAGATTTAAATTAACCATTAAGTGAGAGCCCTTATCAAATGCATAGGTTTTTGTTGCACAACTGTAACACACGATTAAATTCGGTTATTTTAAAACTCAAAATTACATATCCACAGCTCAAGGTCGGAAGTTAAATTGAAAAATATCGGCGGTAATTTTAAAATTTTCTTCTTTCCGTTGTTTACTATTATTCATTTTTTTGACAAAAAATAGAGTGAGCTAAAGTAATAATAATAACAATAATAACGTTATTATTTTTTCGAACATTAGATAGTTAGTTGTGTAACTTCAGTTTAAATTTAAATTTCGCCGTTTTGGTTTTCTTTAAAAAAAAATCACCAGAATTGAGATTGGGCGGGTGGGCGGGGCTTATATTTCGCCTTTATTTTCTTAATATACACATATTAAGACAAAAACAGGCAAAATGTAGCCCCGCCCACCCACCCTATCTCAATTGTGATGAATTTTTTTATTCGTCATGAGCCAAGGGAACGGAGCTTAACTGCAAAATCCTTGGTTTTCTACGACAAATTAAAAACATGTTTTTGAGTATCGTGTTGTTTTAAGAATAATATGTATATTAAAAAAAAAAATAAAGCCAAAGATTGGACCCCACCGATACCCGCCCTGATATCAATGATTTTTTTTTTTAATCGTCGAGAGCCAAAGAAGCGGCATTTAAATGCAAAATTCTTAATATTTCTCTAGAAGAAACTACTATGCAAGACATTTTTTTGGGTATCGTGTTATTCAAAGAATACTATGTATATTAAGAAAAAATTAAAGCCAAAGATTAAGCTTTAAGCAAATTAGTAATGAAATTTTCATTCGTTGGCAGACCTGGGGGCGAAGCCTAACTACAAAATCCACATTTTGTTACAAAAATTTACCATTTTGAACCTCTTTTAAGTTTATAACAATAAAAAAAAATCATCACAATTGAAATGGGGTGGGTGGGCGGGGTTTGTATTTCGTCTTCTTTTCTTAATATACATTGTATTCTCTGAAAAATACGATTCTCAAAAACATGTTTTTGTAAAGAAATAATTATTTTGCAGTTAAGCTCCGTCCCCTTGGTTGTCGGCGAATATAAAATAATCATGACAATTGAGATAGGGTGGGTGGGCGGGCTTACATTTTACCTTTTTGTTTTAATACGTTTGGACTTCTTTTGACAATATGAAACTTAAAACATGTTTAAAATGGAAACTTTGTATAAGGAAATATCGATTTTGTAATTGTACTTTCATTTTTTTTTTCAAAATTTTTTCAATTTTTCGATTGTCTAACTTTTGAATTTTTTATTTTTGAGATTTTACAATTTTTCGATTCACAATTTCACTTTTGCCATTTTTAATATAATAATAATTTCAAAAATATTTCACTTTTTTCAGAAATATTCCATTTTTCAATTAATGTATTTTAAAACTTTATTCGATTCTTCAATTTTTCATTTCTTCATATTTTTGATTACAATTTTTCGTCTCGGTTTTTAATTTTCTTCATTTTAACAATTTTTCGATTTTTCAATGTTCCGATTTTGTATTAATTCCTTTTTTTCTATTTAAAATTTTTCAAATTTTTGATTTTCCAATTTTTCCTCTCTTCAGTTTTTTCCATTTGCAATTTTTCATTTAGGTTTTTACTTTTTTTTTCAATTTTTTGGTTTTGCAATGTTCTGATTTAATAACTTTTCTTTTTTCATTGTGAAATTTTTCAATTTCCGAATTTTTCAGTTTACAATTTTTCTAGGTTTCATTTTAAATATGTAATAAGAATGATTTAAAAAAAATCCACTTTTTCATTTCTAATTTTTTTTTGTAGGTAAGGGAAGAAAAATGTTACTTCTCCGGTGGGAATCGAACCACACGTTTACCGCTTGCCGGGCGCCTGCCCTTACCACTAGACTACAGAGGAGCTTATCTTTCCCCGCTTACCAATCTATTACTGTGCCGCCACACAGTTTTCAGATTTTTAAATTTTTCATTTCTTCAAATTTTTTATTTTTAATTTCTGATTTCGGTTTTTCATTTTCTTTATTTCTAGAATTTTTCGACGTTTCAATGTTCGATTTTAATTATATTTGTTGTTTCTATTTCAAATTTTTTAATTTTTCCATTTTTCAAATTTTCCAATTGCTGTTTTTCGATTTTTCATTTTATTTTTCGATTCTACGACATGTTCTTCAATCTGATTTGTCATGTTCTGATTTAATAAAAAATGGCAAAATATAAGCAAAATCTCAATTGTGATGATTTTTTTTATTCGTCGTGAGCCAAGGGGACGGAGCTTAACTGCAAACTCCTTAGTTTTCTACGACAAATTTTTCGACTTTCAATGTCCGATTTCATATTTTTTTTTATTTTTCGATTTGCAATTTTTCAATTTTTCCATTATGTAAATTTTGAATTTTTTAGTTTTTAGATTTTCCAATTTTTCGATTGACAATTTCATTGATTTTCAGCTTTCAATTTTTCCCTGTTATAGATTTTTCAATTTTTGATTTGCGATTTTTCGTTTTGGTTTTATTTTCTTTACTTTTTAAATTTTTCAGTTTTTCAGTGTTCTGATTTTTACAATTTTTCAAGTTTTCAATTTTTAGATTTTTTAATTTTTCCCATATTCATATTGATTTTTCAGTTTTTTGTTTCTTCAGTTTTTGATTTGCCGTTTTTCAAGATTTCATTTTATATATCTGATAATAATAATTTAAAAAATGTTTCACTTTTTCAACTTTACTATTTCAGAACTGTTCCATTTTGCAATTAATGTAAGTATTTTAAAACTTTTTCATTTATTCCATTCTTCAATTTTTCATTTCTTCACATTTTCGATTTACAATTTTTCTTCATTTTAACAATTTTTCGATTTTTCAATGTTCCCATTTTATATTAATTTCTTTTTTTCTATTTAAAATTTTTCAATTTTTTTATTTTCTAATTTTTCGTTTCTTCAATTTTTCCGTTTGCAATTTTTCGATTGTCTAACTTTTGAATTTTTTATTTTTGAGATTTTACAATTTTTCGATTCACAATTTCACTAATTTTCAGCTTTTAATTTTTCTTTGTTATAGATTTTTCAATTTCTGATTTACGATTTTTCAATTTTTGAGTTTTTCAGTGTTCTGATCTTTACAATTTTTCAATTCTTAATTTTTTAAATTTTTCTTTTATTCAATTTTAGGTTCTTCAGTTTCGTGATTTTTCAGTTTTTTGTGTCTTAGGTTTTTGATTTGCCATTTTTAATATAATAATAATTTCAAAAATATTTCACTTTTTTCAGAAATATTCCATTTTTCAATTAATGTATTTTAAAACTTTATTCCATTCTTCAATTTTTCATTTCTTCATATTTTTGATTACAATTTTTCTTCATTTTAACAATTTTTCGATTTTTCAATGTTCCGATTTTATATTAATTCCTTTTTTTCTATTTAAAATTTTTCAAATTTTTGATTTTCCAATTTTTCCTTTCTTCAATTTTTTCCATTTGCAATTTTTCATTTAGGTTTTTACTTTTTTTTTTCAATTTTTTGGTTTTGCAAATGTTCTGATTTAATAACTTTTCTTTTTTCATTGTGAACTTTTTCAATTTCCGAATTTTTCAGTTTGCAATTTTTCTAGGTTTCATTTTAAATATGTAATAAGAATGATTTAAAAAAAATCCACTTTTTCATTTCTCATTTTTCTTTTGTAGGTAAGGGAAGAAAAATGTTACTTCTCCGGTGGGAATCGAACCACACGTTTACCGCTTGCCGGGCGCGTGCCCTCACCACTAGACTACAGAGGAGCTTATCTTTCCCCGCTTACCAATCTATTACTGTGCCGCCACACAGTTTTCAGATTTTTAAATTTTTCATTTCTTCAAATTTTTTATTTTTAATTTCTGGTTTCGGTTTTTCATTTTCTTTATTTCTAGAATTTTTCGACGTTTCAATGTTCGATCTTAATTATATTTGTTGTTTCTATTTCAAATTTTTTAATTTTTCGATTTTTCAAATTTTCCAATTGCTGTTTTTCGATTTTTCATTTTATTTTTCGATTCTACGACATGTAACTCTTCAATCTGCAATTTCACGAGTTTTTAGTTTTTGATTTTTCAATTTTTCGATTTTTCAACTTTTCGTTTCTCCAATGCTTCCATTTGCAATTTTTCCTTTTAGTTTCCTTTTTTTTTTCTCAATTTAACTGATTTGTCATGTTCTGATTTAATAAAAAAAAGGCAAAATATAAGCAAAATCTCAATTGTGATGATTTTTTTTATTCGTCGTGAGCCAAGGGGACGGAGCTTAACTGCAAACTCCCTAGTTTTCTACGACAAATTTTTCGATTTTCAATGTCCGATTTCATAATTTTTTTTTTTCAATTTTTTTTTTATTTTTCGATTTGCAATTTTTCAATTTTTCCATTATGTAAATTTTGAATTTTTTGGTTTTTAGATTTTCCAATTTTTCGATTGACAATTTCATTGATTTTCAGCTTTCAATTTTTCCCTGTTATAGATTTTTCAATTTTTGATTTGCGATTTTTCGTTTTGGTTTTATTTTCCTTACTTTTTCAATTTTTAGATTTTTTAATTTTTCCCATATTCAATTTTAGATTTTTCAGTTTGGTGATTTTTCAGTTTTTTGTTTCTTCAGTTTTTGATTTGCCATTTTTCTAGATTTCATTTTATATATGTGATAATAATAATTTAAACAATGTTTCACTTTTTCAATTTAACTATTTCAGAACTGTTCCATTTTGCAATTAATGTAAGTATTTTAAAACTTTTTCATTTATTCCATTCTTCAATTTTTCATTTCTTCACATTTTCGATTTACAATTTTTCTTCATTTTAACAATTTTTCGATTTTTCAATGTTCCGATTTTATATTAATTTCTTTTTTTCTATTTAAAATGTTTCAATTTTTTTATTTTCTAATTTTTCGTTTCTTCAATTTTTCCGTTTGCAATTTTTCGATTGTCTAACTTTTAAATTTTTTATTTTTGAGATTTTACAATTTTTCGATTCACAATTTCACTAATTTTCAGCTTTTAATTTTTCTTTGTTATAGATTTTTCAATTTCTGATTTACGATTTTTCAATTTTTGAGTTTTTCAGTGTTCTGATCTTTACAATTTTTCAATTCTTAATTGTTAAAATTTTTCTTTTATTCAATTTTAGATTCTTCAGTTTCGTGATTTTTCAGTTTTTTGTTTCTTAGGTTTTTGATTTGCCATTTTTAATATAATAATAATATCAAAAATGTTTCACTTTTTTCAGAAATATTCCATTTTTCAATTAATGTATTTTAAAACTTTATTCGATTCTTCAATTTTTCATTTCTTCATATTTTTGATTACAATTTTTCGTCTCGGTTTTTTATTTTCTTCATTTTAACAATTTTTCGATTTTTCAATGTTCCGATTTTATATTAATTCCTTTTTTCTATTTAAAATTTTTCAAATTTTTGATTTTCCAATTTTTCCTTTCTTCAATTTTTTCCATTTGCAATTTTTCATTTAGTTTTTTACTTTTTTTTTCAATTTTTTGGTTTTGCAATGTTCTGATTTAGTAACTTTTCTTTTTTCGTTGTGAAATTTTTCAATTTCCGAATTTTTCAGTTTGCAATTTTCCTAGGTTTCATTTTAAATATGTAATAAGAATGATTTAAAAAAATCCACTTTTTCATTTCTAATTTTTCTTTTGTAGGTAAGGGAAGAAAAATGTTACTTCTTCGGTGGGAATCGAACCACACATTTACCGCTTGCCGGGCGCGTGCTCTTACCACTAGACTACAGAGGAGCTTATCTTTCCCCGCTTACCAATCTATTACTGTGCTGCCACACAGTTTTCAGATTTTTAAATTTTTCATTTCTTCAAATTTTTGATTTTTAATTTCTGGTTTCGGTTTTTCATTTTCTTTGTTTCTAGAATTTTTCGACGTTTCGATGTTCGATTTTAATTATATTTGTTGTTTCTATTTCAAATTTTTTAATTTTTCAATTCTTCAAATTTTCCAATTGCTGTTTTTCGATTTTTCATTTTATTTTTCGATTCTGCGACATGTAACTCTTCAATCTGCAATTTCACGAGTTTTTAGTTTTTGATTTTTCAATTTTTCGATTTTTCAACTTTTCGTTTCTCCAATGCTTCCATTTGCAATTTTTCCTTTTAGTTTCCTTTTTTTCTCAATTTAACTGATTTGTCATGTTCTGATTTAATAAAAAAAGGCAAAATATAAGCAAAATCTCAATTGTGATGATTTTTTTTATTCGTCGTGAGCTTAACTGCAAACTCCTTAGTTTTCTACGACAAATTTTTCGATTTTCAATGTCCGATTTCATAATTTTTTTTTCAATTTTTTTTTTATTTTTCGATTTGCAATTTTTCAATTTTTCCATTATGTAAATTTTGAATTTTTTAGTTTTTAGATTTTCCAATTTTTCGATTGACAATTTCATTGATTTTCAGCTTTCAATTTTTCCCTGTTATAGATTTTTCAATTTTTGATTTGCGATTTTTCGTTTTGGTTTTATTTTCTTTACTTTTTCAATTTTTCAGTTTTTCAGTGTTCTGATTTTTACAATTTTTCAAAATTTCAATTTTTAGATTGTTTAATTTTTCCCATATTCAATTTTAGATTTTTCAGTTTGGTGATTTTTCAGTTTTTTGTTTCTTCAGTTTTTGATTTGCCATTTTTCTAGATTTCATTGTGTATATGTGATAATAATAATTTAAAAAATGTTTCACTTTTTCAATTTTACTATTTCAGAACTGTTCCATTTTGCAGTTAATGTACGTATTTTAAAACTGTTTCATTTATTCCATTCTTCAATTTTTCATTTCTTCACATTTTCGATTTACAATTTTTCTTCATTTTAACAATTTTTCGATTTTTCAATGTTCCGGTTTTATATTAATTTCTTTTTTTCTATTTAAAATTTTTCAATTTTTTTATTTTCTAATTTTTCGTTTCTTCAATTTTTCCGTTTGCAATTTTTCATTTAGATTTTTTTTTTTCAATTTTTGGGTTTTGCAATGTTTTGATATAATAACTTTTCTTTTTTCATTTTGAAATTTTTTAATTTTACGATTTCAGAATTCAAAATCAAGACTAATGTTTTTACAGACAAGCGAAGTTTTCAATTCGGCCACCGAATGCCCTTGGTACCTCTGGAGTTACAAAAATAAAAAGTCCTACATGATTTTATTGATGAATTGCGTTGACCCTGTTTATTTTAAAGTGTATGGAATGAATAACCGCTCTGGATGAAATATTGCAGCTCCAGTAAATTTCAACTACAATATTTTAATTTAGTGATTTATTTTTTACAGTTTTTTAAAATATCGTATACAATTTCCACCGCACTGTACAATCTGAGGTAAATTAATCCTCGAAATGGAGCTTATTTAAGTCACTATATGCAACCAACAATACTAGATAAGTTAATCAAATATTTATTATAATTTCAATTAGAAGTGACATGGGCGTCGTGAAGTCTCTGGTCTTACACCGGTGATGACTCATCCGCAATGCCAATGGGGATTCCGGAGAAGTCTAGAAGCGGTGACGTAGGATTTCGAGAAGGATCGTGTACTGTCTAAATAGAGTCCACCTTTGGAGAACGGATTATTCAGCTATTTGAGTCAAGAGAAGTTGCGCCGGAATTATTTTATAATCGCTCTGATAGCAGTTGGTGGAATAAATTCTAGTTAGTAAGGAATAAATTGTTGATTTTTTTTGTTGTTCAATTCTTGGATTTTAAAAATTTTTGTTTTTTAAATTTTCCTATTTATCAAGTTACTGGGATTTCAATGTTTTGATTTTTTTATTGTTCAATTTCTCGATTTTTTGAATTTTTGGTTTTAGATACGATTTTTTTTTCAAAAATTTTCAGCTTTTCAATTTATTAACTTTACGATACTTCAGTTTTGTTCGATTTCGATTTCTCAATTTTTCGACATATTACTGTTGGAATTTTTCAATTTATCGATTCTTCGATTTCTCGATTCTTCATATTTTCGGTTTCTCGAATTTCTTCATTTTTAGATTTCTCAATTTTCCGATGTTTCAGTTTTACGATTTTTAAATTTTTTTATTTTTCAGTTTTCAATTTTTTACGTTTTTAAATTTTTCGATAAATTAATTTTTTGATTTTCCCGTTTCTCTGTTTCTCGATTTTTCAATTCTTTCTTCAATTGTGATTTTTCAACTTTTCGATTTCTGAATTTTTCAATGTTTCAGTTTTGGATTTTTCACTTTTCCGATTCTTCAATTTTCTTTCCATTTTTCAGTTTTTCAAGATTTCAGTTTTGAATTTTTTCATTATTTCGATTTTTCAATTTTCCTTCCATTTTTCAGTTTTTCAGTATTTCAGTTCTGGGATTTTGCAATGTTTCGGTTCTTCAATTTTTCCATTTTTTGATGTTTCGATTTCTCGGTTTTTCAATTTTTGCATAGGTATTTTAATTTTTCAATTTTTAAGTTCTAGATTTTCCGTTAATTTTTTTGTTTTCCTTGATGTTTTGATTTGTCGATTATTCAATTTTTCAAGTTCTCGGTTTAGATTTTTTGGTTTCCAATTCTTCGATTTTTAAATTGTTTAATTTTTAGATTGTTCAATTTCTCGATTTTTTGAATTTTTAGTTTTTGATACGAATTTTTTTTTTTCAAAAATTTTCAGTTTTTCAATTTATTAACTTTACGATACTTCAGTTTTGCTGGATTTCGATTTCTCAATTTTTCGATATATTACTGTTGGGATTTTTCAATTTATCGATTCTTCGATTTCTCGATTGTTCATATTTTCGGTTTCTCGAATTTCTTCATTTTTCGATTTCTCAATTTTCCGATGTTTCAGTTTTACGATTTTTGAATTTTTTTATTTTTCAGTTTTCAATTTTTGACGTTTCTAAATTTTTCGATTTCTCAATTTTTCGATTAACTGATTTTTTGATTTTCCCATTTCTCTATTTCTCGATTTTTCAATTCTTTCTTCAATTGTGATTTTTCAACTTTTCGATTTCTGAGTTTTTCAATGTTTCAGTTTTGGATTTTTTCACTTTTCCGATTCTTCAATTTTCTTTCCATTTTTCAGTTTTTCAAGATTTTAGTTTTGAATTTTTTCATTTTTTTGGATTTTTCAATTTTCCTTCCATTTTTCAGTTTTTCATTATTTCAGTTCTGGGATTTTGCAATGTTTCGGTTCTTCAATTTTTCCATATATTGATGTTTCGATTTCTCGGTTTTTCAATTTTTGGATAGGTATTTTAATTTTTCAATTTTTAAGTTCTAGGTTTTCCGTTAATTTTTTTGTTTTCCTTGACGTTTTGATTTGTCGATTATTCAATTTTTCAAGTTCTCGGTTTAGATTTTTTGGTTTTCCAATTCTTCGATTTTTAAATTGTTTAATTTTTAGATTGTTCAATTTCTCGATTTTTTGAATTTCGAGTTTTTGATACGAATTTTTTTTTTCAAAAATTTTCAGTTTTTCAATTTATTAACTTTACGATACTTCAGTTTTGCTCGATTTCAATTTCTCAATTTTTCGATATATTACTGTTGGGATTTTTCAATTTATCGATTCTTCGATTTCTCGATTCTTCATATTTTCGGTTTCTCGAATTTCTTCATTTTTCGATTTCTCAATTTTCCGATGTTCCAGTTTTACGATTTTTGAATTTTCTTATTTTTCAGTTTTCAATTTTTGACGTTTCTAAATTTTTCGATTTCTCAATTTTTCGATTAACTGATTTTTTGATTTTCCCATTTCTCTATTTCTCGATTTTTCAATTCTTTCTTCAATTGTGATTTTTCAATTTTTCGATTTCTAAATTTTTCAATGTTTCAGTTTTGGATTTTTTCACTTTTCCGATTCTTCAATTTTCTTTCCATTTTTCAGTTTTTCAAGATTTCAGTTTTGAATTTTTTCATTTTTTCGATATTTCAATTTTCCTTCCATTTTTTGATGTTTCGATTTCTCGGTTTTTCAATTTTTGGATAGGTATTTTAATTTTTCCATTTTTAAGTTCTAGATTTTCCATTAATTTTTTTGTTTTCCTTGATGTTTTGATTTGTCGATTATTCAATTTTTCAAGTTCTCGGTTTAGATTTTTTGGTTTTCCAATTCTTCGATTTTTAAATTGTTTAATTTTTAGATTGTTCAATTTCTCGATTTTTAGATTTTTCAATTTTTCGGTTTACCGTTTTTTTTTTTCATTTAAAATGTTTCAATTTTTCAATTATTAAGTTTTCGTTTTTTCAATTTTGGTCTAATTTGATTTCTTAATTTTTTGATTTTTTGACTCCTCTACTGTTGATGTTTTGATTTCTCGATGTTTCAGTTTTTGAACATTCCGATGTTTCGATTTTTCGACTTTTTGGCTTTTCGAGTGTTCAATTTTTTGATTTTTGAATTTTAGATTTTTGTTTTTTTGATTTTTTTGGTGTTTCGATTTCCCAATTCTTCAATTTTTCGATATTTTAATTTTTCAATTTTTCGAATTTTTAAATTTTTGATTTTTCTTTTTTTTTATTTCTCAATTATCGGATTTTTAAAATTTTACATTTTTCGATTTTACTATTTTTTGATGCTTGGATTTTCAATTTTCAGATATTTTAATTTTTTGATTGAGAAAAACTGTCAAATTAACTTTGAAATATATCAATTGGTTCGACATGCCAGCTGTATCAATTTTTAACAAATCCCGAGCAGTAGCTGCATGCTAGTACAATTGAAACAAATTTAATAAAACTTCAACTTTGTCAGTGTCAAAATGAGAAATACGCCAAACATTAAAAGCGTGGTTATGAATAGCTAAGGCCTGGTTTAGAAATTTTGACAATTGTGTAACATCTCTGCCCAGTTTTCCGTGTCCCCCATGGTACATTAAAAATTCAGTAAAGTTTCAGTTGATATGAACAAATTTCAATTCAAGTGACATTATTGACAGTGATATTTATTTTAATACCAAAAATAGCAACTATAGAAATAAAAAATCCCTTTCTATATTAGGACTTTCTTACATACGATGTGTTCCCATTTTCTTTCTTACGCGACGCCACTGCTCCATTTCTCTTCGAAGGAACCATCGTCTATGCAACCAACAATACACCGTCATCGATCTAGTAACATTATCTTTATCCCCAACCTTGACACCTGAAAAAGTCCTGCTCAGAAAAACGGTCGTGCAAGTTTTGAATATTTAAAAAGTCTAATTTTATTCTTATGGTAATGCAATCACTTACATATCGATTTTGCCATTTACTAATCTATTATTTATTTCAGACTCTCCCAGTAACCTTTTAATGCAATTACGTGCACACCAACTAGCGTTTTAACCAAGTGGTGCCTAACCTAAAAAGACATGGCGCGAGAAGTCTCTACGAAGTCCTTAGTTGACCAATGTTTGCAGGCAAATTTTCAACATACATTTAATAACATCACCGCTAATAACCTCAACTTGAAGAATAGCAGCGCCGTTAAAATTATCGTGGCTGTGTGCAATGCCTGTTATTCGAATCTTTCGACTCCGAATAACATTAATGAACAGGACCTGGCGGACTTAGTGAAATGTTTGTTGAAGTTTATACATCAGCCAAGCAATGAACAGTTTGAGAGCTACTTACAAAGTGCATTTCATATATTGAAGCTGCTTCAGGAAAAGGTAGGTTGAGATTTTTTATTTGCCTTATCAGAGGCTTTTTATTTTCTGTGACTTTACAGAACTTTGCCAACTTTAAGTTTCCTAAACATTTGATTTTTCCTTCTCCGTTTGTAGATCTCTTACAAGAATTTATTTCATATTTAATAATTTCAAAAGTCGCTGCTAAAATAAATCAAGATTTCTGGTTGCAAAAATAAGTAAATCAAAAATAATTGATATAAGTTTTTTAACCTATTGTTCCTATTGTTTTTATTTTTGGCCTATTCTCAGTTTTATATAAATCTTTGTCAAACCGGTATTTATTAAAAAACCTGTTGCAAACAGAAAATTTCGTTATCCATCATTTTATCTAAAGTGATAATTTTTTAAATGGATTTTTTTTCATTGTGTGTTCCAATTTTTATAAATCGATGTATTTTCGCCTATTATCATTGATTATATTTTTCTGATGTTTTATTTTCCGCTAAATTTAAAGGAATCTGGTGTTTTGTTGCTGGATGAACTTGAAAAAAATCTTTTGAGCTTTTAGTGTTTTATTTTTTATGAATTTGAAAAAGTCTTTAGTGCCGCAGTGTTTTTTTTTTAATTCGGGAGACTCTTGGATACCCATGGGGTATTATTTTAGGAACCCATGGAGATTTTTTTTTTTTTGTAAATTATTTAAAACAATTTTGGCGGACTTTGACTTGACTATTTTTGGAAAACTCTGACCTGACTTGTTTTTGAGTTAATTTCGGAACCGTTTTTTTTTTTTTTTGAAAAATTTAAACAATCTTGAGGTTCTAGGTATTCCTGATTGGAAAGAATATGAAAGTGCTTTGGAGCCTCTAATGTCTTTTCTTATAATGATTTAATTAAATTTCTTAGAGAATATGTCATTTGCCAAAATCAGTCTTATCCTAGCAGGTACTAGCCCCGCCCACCCACCCTCTCTTTTCTTAGAGGGCTTCTCATTTGCCAAAATCAGTGTTATCTTTCAACTTTTTCAAAAATGAAAAACCCTATAAGAAAATAAAGGCTGGGTGGGGGGGCTAGTACTTGCTAAAAATAAAAAAACGTAAAAATCAAAAAAATGACAAATTGAAAAATTGGATAAATGAGAAATCGGAAAATTATACAACTGTTTAATTGGAAAACCAAAAACTGAAATATCGAAAAATTTAAAAAAAAATCTTATAAAATCGAATTTGAAATTCCAGTTTTCATTTTTTTTTACTTTTTAGATTTTTCAACTTTTGAATTTTTCATTTGATAAGTTGTTTGACAATTTTGCGGTTTTTAATCCCAATCTTTTGATTTTTCAAGTTCTCAAGTTAAAATTTTACCTTTTCACGATTTGTCATTTTTGGATTTTTTTAACTAAAACAACAAATTTATTCGAACCGAAATTTTGAAAAATTTAAAAATCTAAAAATTGAAAATTAGAAACAAATTTTTGAAATGTTTTAAAGTTACGGTAAACATGGCAATCGCTGATCAAAATTACTTTTTACTTCCTTCCAAAAACTCGGTGGCGAAAAATCAAAAATCGAAAATTTAAAAAATTAAACATCTATTTTCTCGATATTTTTAAAAATCAGATACATAATTGAGAAATCGGAAAACTGCCACAATTGTAAGATTAAAAAATCGAAAGCTCTTTTCAGTTGCCCAGAGAAATAAGAAATGGAAAGACAGATCAAAAAGTTGAAAATTTAGAAAGCGAAAAATTGAAAAATTCGAAAGTTGAAAAACTGAAAAATTCGAAAGTTGAAAAATCGAAAAACGGAAAAATTTAGTATTACTCGCTACGATAAGACTGATTTTGGCAAATGATATTCTCTCTAAGAAAACAAAGGGCGGGTGGGTGGGGCTAGTATTTGCCAAAATAAGACTCATTTTGGCCAGTGACGTACTCTTCTAAGAAAATAAAGAATAGGTCATCTGCCAAAATCAGTCTTATCTTGGCAAGTATGAGACTGATTATTTTTGCAAATAACATATCCTTTAAGAAAATAAGGGTGGGTGGGCGGGGCTAGTACTTGTAAGATGAGACTGATTTTAACAAATGATGCACTCTTCTAAGAAAATAAAGGCTGGGTGGGGGGGCTAGTACTTGCTAAAAATAAAAAAAATGAAAAATTGAAAAATTAGATAAATGACAAATCGGAAAATTATACAACTGTTTAATTGGAAAATCAAAAACTGAAATATCGAAAAATTAAAAAAAAAATCTTATAAAATCGAATTCGAAATTCCAGTTTTCATTTTTTTTTACTTTTTAGATTTTTCAACTTTTGAATAATTCATTTGATAAGTTGTTTGACAATTTTGCGATTTTTAATCCCAAACTTTTGATTTTTCAAGTTCTCAAGTTAAAATTTTACCTTTTCACGATTTGTCATTTTTGGATTTTTTTAACTAAAGCAACAAATTTATTCGAACCGAAATTTTGAAAAATTTAAAAATCTAAAAATTGAAAATTAGAAACAAATTTTTGAAATGTTTTAAAGTTACGGTAAACATGGCAATCGCTGATCAAAATTACTTTTTACTTCCTTCCAAAAACTCGGTGGCGAAAAATCAAAAATCGAAAATTTAAAAAAAATTAATATCTATTTTCTCGATATTTTTAAAAATCGGATACATAATTGAGAAATCGGAAAACTGCCACAATTGTAAAATTAAAAAATCGAAAGCTCTTTTCAGTTGCCCAGAGAAATAAGAAATGGAAAGACAGATCAAAAAGTTGAAAATTTAGAAAGCGAAAAATTGAAAAATTCGAAAGTTGAAAAACTGAAAAATTCGAAAGTTGAAAAATCGAAAAACGGAAAAATTTAGTAGTGCTCGCTACGATAAGAGTGATTTTGGCAAATGATATTCTCTCTAAGAAAACAAAGGGCGGGTGGGTGGGGCTAGTATTTGCGAAAATAAGACTCATTTTGGCCAGTCACGTACTCTTCTAAGAAAATAAAGAATAGGTCATCTGCCAAAATCAGTCTTATCTTGGCAAGTATGAGACTTGTTTTTGCAAATAACATATCCTTTAAGAAAATAAGGGTGGGTGGGCGGGGCTAGTACTTGTAAAATGAGACTCATTTTGACAAATGATGCACTCTTCTAAGAAAATAAAGGCTGGGGGGGGGGTCTAGTACTTGCTAAAAATAAAAAAACGTAAAAATAAAAAAAATGACAAATTGAAAAATTGGATAAATGAGAAATCGGAAAATTATACAACTGTTTAATTGGAAAATCAAAAACTGAAATATCGAAAAATTAAAAAAAAAATCTTATAAAATCGAATTCGAAATTCCAGTTTTCATTTTTTTTTACTTTTTAGATTTTTCAACTTTTGAATATTTCATTTGATAAGTTGTTTGACAATTTTGCGGTTTTTAATCCCAATCTTTTGATTTTTCAAGTTCTCAAGTTAAAATTTTACCTTTTCACGATTTGTCATTTTTAGATTTTTTTAACTAAAACAACAAATTTATTCGAACCGAAATTTTGAAAAATTGAAAAATCCAAAAATTGAAAATTAGAAACAAATTTTTTAAATGTTTTAAAGTTACGGTAAACATGGCAATCGCTGATCAAAATTACTTTTTACTTCCTTCCAAAAACTCGATGGCGAAAAATCAAAAATCGAAAATTTAAAAAATTAAATATCTATTTTCTCGATATTTTTAAAAATCAAATAATTGAGAAATCGGAAAACTGACAAAATTGTAAAATAAAAAAATTGAAAGTTTATTCAGTTGCCCAGAGAAATCAAAAATCGAAAGACGGATCAAAAAGTTGAAATTTAGAAAGCGAAAAATTGAAAAATTTGAAAGTTGAAAAACTGAAAAATTCAAAAGTTGAAAAATCGAAAAACGGAAAAATTTAGTAGTACTCGCTCCGATAAGACTGATTTTGGCAAATGATATTCTCTCTAAGAAAACGAAGGGCGGGTGGGTGGGGTTAGTATTTGCCAAAATAAGACTCATTTTGGCCAGTGACGTACTCTTATAAGAAAATAAAGAATAGGTCATCTGCGAAAATCAGTCTTATCTTGGCTAATATGAGACTCATTTTTGCAAATAACATATCCTTTAAGAAAATAAGGATGGGTGGGCGGGGCTAGTACTTGTAAGATGAGACTGATTTTGATAAATGATGCACTCTTCTAAGAAAATAAAGGGTGGGTGGGGGGGCTAGTACTTGCTAAAAATAAAAAAACGTAAAAATCAAAAGAATGACAAATTAAAAAAATTGGATAAATGAGAAATCGGAAAATTATACAACTATTTAATTGGAAAATCAAAAACTGAAATATCGAAAAATTTAAAAAAAAATCTTATAAAATCGAATTTGAATTTCCAGTTTTCATTTTTTTTTTTACTTTTTAGATTTTTCAACTTTTGAATATTTCATTTGATAAGTTGTTTGACAATTTTGCGGTTTTTAATCCCATTCTTTTGATTTTTCAAGTTCGCAAGTTAAAATTTTTCCTTTTCACGATTTGTCATTTTTGGATTTTTTTAACTAAAACAACAAATTTATTCGAACCGAAATTTTGAAAAATTGAAAAATCCAAAAATTGAAAATTAGAAACAAAATTTTTGAAATGTTTTAAAGTTACGGTAAACATGGCAATCGCTGATCAAAATTACTTTTTGCTTCCTTCCAAAAACTCGGTAGCGAAAAATCAAAAATCGAAAATTTAAAAAATTTAAATATCTATTTTCTCGATATTTTTAAAAATCAGATACATAATTGAGAAATCGGAAAACTGCCACAATTGTAAAATTAAAAAATCGAAAGCTCTTTTCAGTTGCCCAGAGAAACAAAAAATGGAAATACAGATCAAAAAGTTGAAAATTTAGAAAGCGAAAAATTGAAAAATTCGAAAGTTGAAAAACTGAAAAATTGAGTAGTACTCGCTACGATAAGACTGATTTTGGCAAATGATATTCTATCTAAGAAAACAAAGGGCGAGTGGGTGGGGCTAGTATTTGCCAAAATAAGACTCATTTTGGCCAGTGACGTACTCTTGTAAGAAAATAAAGAATAGGTCATCTGCCAAAATCAGTCTTATCTTGGCAAGTATGAGACTGATTTTGATAAATGACGCAATCTTCTACTAAGAAAATAAAGGCTGGGTGACGGTGGGGGGGCTAGTACTTGCTAAAAATAAAAAAACTTAAAAATCAAAAAATGACAAATTGAAAAATTGGATAAATGAGAAATCGGAAAATTGTACAACTGTTTAATCGGAAAATCAAAAACTGAAATATCGAAAAATTGAAAAAAAAAACAAATCTTATATAATCGAATTCGGAATTCCAGTTTTCATTCTTTTTTTACTTTTTAGATTTTTCAACTTTTGAATATTTCATTTGATAAGTTGTTTGACAATTTTGCGGTTTTTAAACCCAATCTTTTGATTTTTCAAGTTCTCAAGTTAAAATTTTACCATTTCACGATTTGTCATTTTTGGATTTTTTTAAGTGAAACAACAAATTTATTCGAACCGAAATTTTGAAAAATTTAAAAATCCAAAAGTTGAAAATTAGAAACAAAATTTTTGAAATGTTTTAAAGTTACGGTAAACATGGCAATCGCTGATCAAAATTACTTTTTACTTCCTTCCAAAAAGTCGGTGGCGAAAAATCAAAAATCGAAAATTTAAAAAATTAAACATTATTTTCTCGATATTTTTAAAAATCAGATACATAATTGAGAAATCGGAAAGCTGCCACAATTGTAAAATTAAAAAATCGAAAGCTCTTTTCAGTTGCCCAGAGAAATGAAAAATGGAAAGACAGATCAAAAAGTTGAAAATTTAGAAAGCGAAAAATTGACAAATTCGAAAGTTGAAAAACTGAAAAATTCGAAAGTTGAAAAATCGAAAAACGGAAAAATTTAGTAGTACTCGCTACGATAAGACTGATTTTGGCAAATGATATTCTCTCTAAGAAAACAAAGGGCGGGTGGGTGGGGCTAGTATTTGCCAAAATAAGACTCATTTTGGCCAATGACGTACTCTTCTAAGAACATAAAGGCTGGGTGGGGGGGCTAGTACTTGCTAAAAATAAAAAAACGTAAAAATAAAAAAAATGACAAATTGAAAAATTGGATAAATGAAAAATCGGAAAATTATACAACTGTTTAATTGGAAAATCAAAAACTGAAATATCGAAAAATTAAAAAAAAAAATCTTATAAAATCGAATTTGAAATTCCAGTTTTCATTTTTTTTACTTTTTAGATTTTTCAACTTTTGTATATTTCATTTGATAAGTTGTTTGACAATTTTGCGGTTTTTAATCCCAATCTTTTGATTTTTCAAGTTCTCAAGTTAAAATTTTTCCCTTTCACGATTTGTCATTTTTGGATTTTTTTAACTAAAACAACAAATTTATTCGAACCACAATTTTGAAAAATCTAAAAATCTTAAAATTGAAAATTAGAAACAAATTTTTGAAATGCTTTAAAGTTACGGTAAACATGGCAATCGCTGATCAAAATTTCTTTTTACTTCCTTCCAAAAACTCGGCGAAAAATCAAATATGTAATTGAGAAATCGGAAAACTGCCAAAATTGTAAAATAAAAAAATTGAAAGTTTTTCAGTTGCCCAGAGAAATCAAAAATCGAAAGACAGATCAAAAAGTTGCAAATTTAGAAAGCGAAAAATTGAAAAATTCGAAAGTTGAAAAATCGAAAAACGAAAAAATTTAGTAGTACTCGCTACGATAAGACTGATTTTGGCAAATGATATTCTCTCTAAGAAAACAAAGGGCGGGTGGGTAGGGCTAGTATTTGCGAAAATAAGACTCATTTTGGCCAATGACGTACTCTTCTAAGAAAATAAAGGCTGGATGGGGGGGCTAGTACTTGCTAAAAATAAAAAAACGTAAAAATCAAAAAAATCACAAATTGAAAAATTGGATAAATGAGAAATTGGAAAATTATACAACTGTTTAATTGGAAAATCAAAAACTGAAATATCGAAAAATTAAAAAAAAATCTTATAAAATCGAATTTAAAATTCCAGTTTTCATTTTTTTTTTTACTTTTTAGATTTTTCAACTTTTGAATATTTCATTTGATAAGTTGTTTGACAATTTTGCGGTTTTTAATCCCAATCTTTTGATTTTTCAAGTTCTCAAGTTAAAATTTTTCCTTTTCACGATTTGTCATTTTTGGATTTTTTTAACTAAAACAACAAATTCATTCGAACCGAAATTTTGAAAAATTGAAAAATCCAAAAATTGAAAATTAGAAACAAATTTTTGAAATGCTTTAAAGTTACGGTAAACATGGCAATCGCTGATCAAAATTACTTTTTACTCCCTTCCAAATAGTCGGTGGCGAAAAATCAAAAATCGAAAATTTAAAAAATTAAACATTATTTTCTCGATATTTTTAAAAATCAGATACATAATGTACAAATCGGAAAACTGCCACAATTGTAAAATTAAAAAATCGAAAGCTCTTTTCGGTTGCCCAGAGAAATAAAAAATGGAAAGACAGATCAAAAAGTTGAAAATTTAGAAAGCGAAAAATTGAAAAATTCGAAAGGTGAAAAACTGAAAAATTCGAAAGTTGAAAAATCGAAAAACGGAAAAATTTAGTAGTACTCGCTACGATAAGACTGATTTTGGCAAATGATATTCTCTCTAAGAAAACAAAGGGCGGGTGGGTGGGGCTAGTATTTGCCAAAATAAGACTCATTCTGGCCAATGACGTACTCTTCTAAGAAAATAAAGAATAGGTCATCTGTCAAAATCAGTCTTATCTTGGCAAGTATGAGACTGATTTTTGCAAATAACATATCCTTTACGAAAATAAGGGTGGGTGGGCGGGGCTAGTACTTGTAAGATGAGACTGATTTTGACAAATGATGCACTCTTCTAAGAAAATAAAGGTTGGGTGGGGGGGGCTAGTACTTGCTAAAAATAAAAAAACGTAAAAATCAAAAAAATGACAAATTGAAAAATTGAATAAATGAGAAATCGGAAAATTATACAACTGTTTAATTGGAAAAATCAAAAACTGAAATATCGAAAAATTAAAAAAAAATCTTATAAAATCGAATTTGAAATTCCAGTTTTCATTTTTTTTTATTTTTTAGATTTTTCAACTTTTGAATATTTCATTTGATAAGTTTGACAATTTTGCGGTTTTTAATCCCAATCTTTTGATTTTTCAAGTTCTCAAGTTAAAATTTTTCCTTTTCACGATTTGTCATTTTTGGATTTTTTTAACTAAAACAACAAATTTATTCGAACCGAAATTTTGAAAAATTGAAAAATCTAAAAATCGAAAATTAGAAACAAATTTTTGAAATGTTTTCAAGTTACGGTAAACATGGCAATCGCTGATCAAAATTACTTTTTACTTCCTTCCAAAAACTCGCTGGCGAAAAATCAAAAATCGAAAATTTAAAAAATTAAACATCTATTTTCTCGATATTTTTAAAAATCAAATAATTGAGAAATCGGAAAACTGCCAGAATTGTAAAATTAAAAAATCGAAAGCTCTTTTTAGTTGTCCAGAGAAATAAAAAATGGAAAGACAAATCAAAAAGTTGAAAATTTAGAAAGCGAAAAATTGAAAAATTCGAAAGTTGAAAAACTGAAAAATTCGAAAGTTGAAAAATTGAAAGACGGAAAAATTTAGTAGTACTCGCTACGATAAGATGGATTTTGGCAAATGATATTCTCTCTAAGAAAATAAAGGGCGGGTGGGTGGGGCTTGTATTTGCCAAAATAAGACTCATTTTGGCCAGTGGCGTACTCTTGTAAGAAAATAAAGAATGGGTCATCTGCCAAAATCAGTCTTATCTTGGCAAGTATGAGACTGATTTTTGCAAATAACATATCCTTTAAGAAAATAAGGGTGGGTGGGCGGGGCTAGTACTTGTAAGATGAGACTGGTTTTGACAAATGATGCACTCTTCTAAGAAAATAAAGGCTGGGTGGGGGGGCTAGTACTTGCTAAAAATAAAAAAAACGTAAAAATCAAAAAAATGACAAATTGAAAAATTGGATAAATGAGAAATCGGAAAATTATACAACTGTTTAATTGGAAAAATCAAAAACTGAAATTTCGAAAAATAAAAAAAAAATCTTATAAAATCGAATTTGAAATTTCAGTTTTCATTTTTTTTTTACTTTTTAGATTTTTCAACTTTTGAATATTTCTTTTGATAAGTTGTTTGACAATTTTGCGGTTTTTAATCCCAATCTTTTGATTTTTCAAGTTCTCAAGTTAAAATTTTTCCTTTTCACGATTTGTCATTTTTGGATTTTTTTAACTAAAACAACAAATTTATTCGAACCGAAATTTTGAAAAATTGAAAAATCCAAAAATTGAAAATTAGAAACAAAATTTTCAAATGTTTTAAGGTTACGGTAAACATGCCAAACGCTGATCAAAATTACTTTTTACTTCCTTCCAAAAACTCGGTGGCGAGAAATCAAAAATCGAAAATTTAAAAAATTAAATATATATTTTCTCGATATTTTTAAAAATCAAATAATTGAGAAATCGGAAAACTGCCACAATTGTAAAATTAAAAAATCAAAAGCTCTTTTCAGTTGCCCAGAGAAATAAAAAATGGAAAGACAGATCAAAAAGTTGAAAATTTAGAAAGCGAAAAATTGAAAAATTCGAAAGTTGAAAAACTGAAAAATTCGAAAGTTGAAAAATCGAAAAACGGAAAAATTTAGTAGTACTCGCTACAATAAGACTGATTTTGGCAAATGATATTCTCTCTAAGAAAACAAAGGGCGGGTGGGTGGGGCTAGTATTTGCCAAAATAAGACTCATTTTGGCCAGTGACGTACTCTTGTAAGAAAATAAAGAATAGGTCATCTGCCAAAATCAGTCTTATCTTGGCAAGTATGAGACTGATTTTTGCAAATAACATATCCTTTAAGAAAATAAGGGTGGGTGGGCGGGGCTAATACTTGTAAAAATAAGACTGATTTTGGCAGACAAATATATAAAAATAAATAAAAAAACCTTAAAAATCAAAAAATGACAAATTGAAAAATTGGATAAATGAGAAATCGGAAAATTGTACAACTGTTTAATCGGAAAATCAAAAACTGAAATATCGGAAAATTGAAAAAAAAAAACAAATCTTATAAAATTGAATTCCCGCTTTAATTTTTTTTTTAGTTTTTAGATTTTTCAACATTTGATAAGTTGTTTGACAATTTTGCTGTTTTTAATTCCAGCCTTTTGACTTTTCAAGTTCTCAGGTTAAAATTTTTCCTTTTCACGTTTTGTCAGATTTTTTAACTAAAAGAAAAAAATGTTTGAAAGTTACGGTAAACATGGCAATCGCTGATCAAAATTACTTTTTACTCCCTTCCAAAAACCCGGCGAGAAAAAATCAAAAATCGAAAGTTTAAAAAAATGAACATCTATTTTTTCGATATTTTAAAAAATCAAATAATTGAGAAATCGGAAAACTGCCAAAATTGTAAAATAAAAAAATCGAAAGTTTTCTTCAGTTGAAAAAAAAAATTGCCAAAGGAAGACTCGTTTTGGCCAATGACAGATCCTCTAAGAGTGGGTGGGCGGGGCTAATACGTGTTAAGGTAACACTGATTTTGGCAGTTGAATTCGGCCATTTTATAATTTTGTTTTTTCTCAGATTGTTTTTTTTTTATTATTTAAGAAACTACTACAGAAATATGTTTTTGCACGGTAAATGCTATTCACATTTTATAAATTAATATACTCCTGTACTTGTATTTTATGAATCCGCTTTGATTTTTTACACTCGTCATTCAAATTACGCATTTTGCACTGATGACTCAATTGTGTTTTAATTTAAATGTTCGATTTGTTTCAGAAAAACTTCGAGTGCATAGTCCAACTCCGAGAGCTGTTCATCCCAGAGTTCATGCCGGTCAGCCTAACGAAAGAACACCACACAATCTACGAAAGCATCTGTAAGTCTATCTACAATGTCATCGTCCGTACAATTCCAACAGTTGATGAAACCCAAAAAAGTGGACTCTTGAGACTCACGATTTTGCAAACTTCGATACATAAGAGACTCGGCAGAAAAAACAGTTTCCTCGAAAACGTGCACAATTGCCTACTGGCGCTACTCATGCTCAATATTTCTCTAGAAGAGTTAATACAGTATTATGACTATGTGATAAAATCGTTGAATAGTTTGGAAGCGTCGCTTTACCCCGCTGTGATTAATAACTTGTCGCTTTTATATACACATTTACTAAAAAACGAAAAGTACAAATTAGCTAGTCGTTGTTACAACTCAACGTGCGAACGATTGAGATCTTTGAAGGGTAAGGAGTTTGGGTTTTTGAACGACATTATGGAGATTGTTGAGTGGGTTAACCCAGGGAATGGGACCTCAGTGACAACACAAACCCCCGAACGGGTCCATACTAGTCTAAAGACGTACCACAAGAATTACGGTTCAACTGCTGCCTTACAGTCCGTTTGTACTTTGGTGTCATCGGTGGGATACGCCGTCTTACAATTATACAAAAAGAACAACTTATCCATCGAAAATGCGCACTTCTACAATTTTCTCAACGATGTGGCAGTCATATTGGCCAAAAACCCCTATACTTGTCATTGCAAAAAGTGCTCTACTGCCACTAATATCAATGAAGCACTGCGGATTTTAAACACAATAGGGGGTTTAGGGCGTTTATGTATAACCAACAAAAACGATCTGTCGCGAAGTTACAAGATCGATATATTCCGGTATTTGGAAAAACAAGTCGACTATGTAACCACCCTCAAATCCAACAAGTGCGAAAAGTGGGAAAAACACTGGTACGACGTCGGTGTACACCTATACTCGATTGGAACCCATTTATACCAAAAAAACGAGACTGAAATGCTTATGCTATATTTACAAAAATTCGTACGAACCCTTCTCAAGTTGGAAGGTTTCGAACCAAAAATAATAGATAGGACGTACCTCGTTTCCGCCTTTAGTTGTATCGCAAATGCCCACTTCGAGAGTCAAGATTTCGAAAAAAGTCTCCTGCTTAGTTCGCTTGCAATTATATGCAGCGACTCTCCCAAAAAGGAGATAAACAGATGGATTAAAACCAAAGTAGTGAGTCGCGAAAAGTCGATTGAGGGAAATTCAGAGTTACAACTACTAACACTTGTTTCGGTTTGTGGTAAATATCAAACGGAATTAGAGACTTATATACCGAAATCGGGGCTTGGTTTGACTACCAAACGCAAAATTGAGCTTTTGCATTACGAATTAAAACAGTATAACGCGAAATGGAAGAGTAAAATACCTATGAGTACGGTTTTTGGGGAGTTGAGTCAAATCGCATCGGCGCAGTTCACCGCTGAGGTTTTTGTGGAGATTTGGGGTGACGGAGATTTGATGGTTCATGAAACTATTCCCAGGCTTTTGCAAGGGACTATTAAACGAGTTGAGGGGGGCAAAATTTCGACAAAAGATTTATTATTGGCTCATTTGTATTTTCTCCAACATAAGTATCAAGTGAAGGATGTTATTGTGAAGAACTGCGACGAAATGGAAAAGACTATGAATTTAACGAAAACAGCTGAAGCGACTGCCGTTCCGCCTGATCCTGACGAAGAATGCGACCTTGTGTCTTCGTATCATAGTCTTAAGTTAAGTCGCTATACTAAGATGATGGAGGAATTGAATAAGTCACTTGAGTTGAGTCAGAAGTGGATTGAGAAAAACAACGATGATTACGATAGAGAGAGATTCTATAAACTCTTGTCGAACATAGGGCACGAATATTGTTTACACGGACACACAACTAAGTCGCTACTTGCATGGCAGCTAGCCTTGAAGGTCGCCCAAAGTGTAGACTCCCCTTTATACAAGTTAGAAGCCACAGGTTTCATTATAGAACTAGGAGACATCCGTAAACCCCTCCTCCAAAACTTGACAGTCGAAGTCGAGAAGGGTGTTAGTACTTTAACAACGAACAACTACGAGGCGCTCATTGTTTATTATCTTTCAAAAGCGGAAGCTTATTTATATGTTGATTTCAAAAAGGCGTACCTTTCATTTAAAAAAGCTATGCAGTACCACCAGAACCACCAAAGTACTAATATAATGCAAGCCCGAATTCACCTTTTACACCACAAGTTTCTCTCATTGCCATGTGAATACAACGTCCCGGATCACAAAGAGTACTACCTAGTGAAAATCCACCAAGCCAACAACTGTGCCACTACGTACTACAACGAAAGTTCAACCATGTCCTCGTACGAAATGCGTATATTTTTCGAAGTTTACGAAAACATCGTAAAAATGTACCATGATTTGCGTCAACCTCGAGAAGTGCGTTGTTATGCTAAAGATGCCGTTGTCATTGCTCAGAAAATGGTACTACCGTTGCGTACTGCCGCACTCTTGTACTATCTAGCACACGCCGATATTGCGACTGGTCGTTTGAATGATTGTCGTGTCAAACTTACAGATTTCAGGGATATTTTGAGTCTTAATAAAAGTAAGAGTGTGGCGAACCTACCGGTACCACCACCACAAAAGAAAGAAGAGGTGGACATTTTAGTAGAAGACTTTACAGAGATGGTTTTAGACGTTCCGAAGAACGTAGGCTACACGTCCAGCGGTTCTCCTTGTTTCAAAGTCGAGTCTTTCAAACTCCCGTTTTTCCTTAGTCATGACGAAGACTGCGAATGTTTTTATTGTACGTGTTTTGAGTACCAGGAGTTCGTTTTGAAGCAGACCCTTCTAAATGCTTTGTTGCATCAACACGAGGAGAGTTTTTATGTGTGTAAAGATTTTTTCTCGGGGTGTATTAAAATCTACGATTATATCACACACAGAGAAAGTGTTTATGTGAAGAAAACCGCAAAGAAGATATCAGCGGATTTAGTACCAGCACTACGAGAGAAGTTCGCTGGGATATACTTTTTTATGTTAGTAGAATACGCATATTTTTTAATCAGACAGAAGAAACTCAAGGAAGGTGCAAACTTAAGTAAGAAACTCGTAGCCGAAATTGAACCGTTTAAATTACAATTTATTCACCTCTACAACGAAGTACTATTACAAAGATTGAATATTCTATCGCGGAAAATGAACGTAGAAGAGAAGTGTCCACGTGTCGTTACTCCAGAAAGGAAAGGCGAACCCGACACCAAGACACCTCCTCAGGGTACTGAAGTCGCTCTGCCACCGACTCGTCCTCTGCCGAAAACCTACTCAGCCAAGAAGGTTCGTCCCAAGGCTTTGAAATTCAATTCAGCCGACTATGCAGACGAAACGGTATACCTGAAACTTCCGCTCCCGAAAAGTATACCTTCCGAGGCTAAAACGCCAGGGCCGTCTAACATAGGAATTTACACCAACAAATCTCCAAAAAAGTCCAAGTCCGAAATTCCTGTTTTTAAGGAACCAGGGGTTAAGGAACCTTCGACGTCTAGTGACGCAAGAGATAATAATTTGGCGATTAGAACCAAGTTATTAACTGACCGACTGAGGAGTTCCAGTACGTCTCGGAAAGCAGGCAGTGGCAGACAGAAGTCGGATTGTGAGGACGAGCGGAAAGGGGCGAAGAAAAGAAATAAGTGAACGTTATATTTGTGGAATTAAAGATATATTTTTTATAGTTTATATTTGTGGAATTAAATTATTTTTACATTTTCGTCGTTTCATAGTTTTACTTCTTGATCTCTTGTCATCATTAATTACTCATTATTGTAAAAATTTAATTGTCGATTTAAGTATTTTTTCGATTAATCATTTTCTGTAATAGGAAGAGAGAGATTCTTGATAATGTTTTCATTAATCATTTTTGTTTAGAAAAAGAGGCATAAAATCAGAAAAATCTAAATATTGAATACGAAAATTGCCCTTATGTATATGTTGCATAGCAAAATTTTCAAAATTTTTTGACGTAAAAATGGAATTTCAGTGATCATGAGTAAGTATTAATTTCGAAGGTTTGCATGGTCGGAATCAATACATGATCGTTTTCCGAGTTGGAACCGTGTTAATTGAAAATGTAAGTAAGTAAACTGATTTTTAAGTTATGATCATGGAAGGTAAGTGAAGTTCCAGGACAGGTATATTGTTACTGTTGTTCAATATAAAATGCACTTTTCGTCCAATAAATGAGTGACCAAAAAGAAAACCGGGTGGGTGGGCGGGGCGACTTTGAATTTTTTTTAACCTAATTCATAAGCGGTGGCTTTTACCTTTTTGTCAAGATTTCAATGTTTATCAGTGTATCTCTTATATTAAATAAAATAGGCCAATGAAATACAGATCCGGAGGTGGGTGGAGTTAATTTTACCTTTTTGCCTATTTTTCAATTGCCTGCCAATATAAAATCATTGTTTAAGTATATTATAGTTGGACAACCTAATACAAATTTTACTTCGCCTAAATAGTGAGCTTTAGGACAAGGAATCCAGGGGGCGTGGGACAAATTTTTCGTCAACGCGCATTTTCACTACAGTGAGCCAACGTTTTAGGTTTATTTTACTCTACATCAGATGGCGCCATCAAACATTAGCAAAGGCAAACACCCTTCACTCTGCTCTTATACGAGGAGTTATCCATAAATCCATAATTAACATTGTTCCGTAAACAGTAATGTGTACAAAATATGAAAATATACTTAACATAAAAAATATGAAGCAACGCGTTGTAACGTGATACGAAAGAATTGAATTTAAATGAATTTGACGCATATTTTTATTTGACTATATCTGAAGACTGACAGAAACTTTCCAAGGGTTTTTAAACTGGTATAATTATAACCGCATTTTAAAATTTTTGTTATTGTATTTTTTACTTTTTAATTTTCTAAGGCATGAAAAAATCCCATATAGGTTTCTATGAATTTATTAACGAAATCAACTGATAACTTGCGCGCCGTTTTGTGTTAATTAATACCAATAGTGATTATGATAATTTTATAATTATCATTTTAATGAAATTGTGTTCTTCATTTCGCGAACGACAGCAAACAATTTAAAATTACCGCTAGTCAAGCACCTGAAAATCCATCTCTCCCAAATATGTCTTTCTTGACACGATTTGTAATCCGAAGTCTCCCTCCACATGCAATTTTTCGTGGCCCGAGAACTTGTTTGATCTACAGACCAAAGCACACTCAGGCCAATATCGGCTTTAAGCGATTTATCTATAAACCGATATTCGTTAGAGTTGATCTGATACACATCCACTACGAAGAACTAACCCATTTCGACCATTGGACTTTACAACGAATAAGTGAACAAAGTTCTTGAACATCTTAACGATTTAATACATAATGTTCCCGAATGACAAAATTTACATTTCAAATTGTATTATCAAATTACACTCTCCAAAATTTGTCACGAACAATGAAATGACGCAATCTCCAAATTTTACAATAGTAAAATTGTAAATTCGCCCCGTTTACGGTTTATGCATCCGTGTCGAGTTTTCACCTTAGACGTCAAGATTTTTGGAAAAAAAATCAACATTTTCCAATTTATAATGTTATTTAAATTTTAAAAAGTAGAATAGTCTGATCTTGTGATTTATACCTAAATACGCTATTGCGATTTTTCGGCTTGTCGATTTCTCGATTTTTCAACTTTAAATGTCTCAATTTTTCAATATTTCAATTTTGGGCTTTTCCGATTCCTCCATTCTTTAAATTTTCTATTTCTTGATTTTTTTATTTTTCGATTTCTCAATCTTTCGATGTTTCAATGATACGATTTCTCAATTTTTGTCCTCTTCAATTTTACGGTTTTTAAATATTTCGATTTTTCAAATTTTCACGTTTCTAAATTTTCAGTTTGCCGATTTCTAAAGTATTTTTTTTATTTGTCCATTTCTGGATTTCCTAAAGTTTCGTTTTTTCACATCTTCAATCCTTCAATTTTTCGATTTTTTAAGATTACGATTTTTCAATTTTGCTTTTTTAGATTTTCGATTTCTCAATTTTCCAATTTTTTAATTTCTCAATTTTTTGAATATTTCTTTCAGTTATGAGATTTTTCAATTTTTCGACTTTTCGATTTTTGAATTGATATATTTTTTTTTTGATTTCTCGATTTTTTACTTTTTGGATTTTCAATTTATTGTAAACTTTAGATTTTTCAATTCTGCGACTGTTTAATGCTTTGATTTCTCAATTTTTAAACTTTTCGATGTTTTAATATTTCATTTTTTAAAATTCTAGGTTTTTCGACATCTCGAGTTTTCAGTTCTTCTATATTTCAATTTTTCGATATTTTAATTTTAGATTTTCCAGTTTTTCTTTTTTAAAATTTTTCGATTATTCAATTTTTTAATTTCTCAATTTATCGAATTCAGATGTTTCGTTGTTTTGATTGTTCAATTTCTCAATTTTTCAATTTTTAACTTTCCTTTTCGGCTTCCGACTCCTCAATTTCTCGATCCTTCGATTTTGCGATTTCTCGAAGTCTCAGTTTTTGAATTTTTCGATGTTTTGATTTTTGGATTTCTCGGTTTTTCGATTTTTTTCTTTTGAGCTTTTCAATTTCTGGATTTTCCAATTTTTCAATGCCTCGATTTTTCAATTTTTCAAATTGAATTGGATTTGTCGATTCTTCAATTTTGCGAAATTTTAATTATTCATTGTTTTAAATTTTAGTTTTTTCGATTTCTCGATTTTTTGACTTTTCAGTTCTCCAGTATTTAAATTTTTCAATTTTTCAAATTTTTACGTTAAATTTTCAGTTTTCTGATTTCTCAATTAATCTATTTTTGATTTTCCCACTTCTCAAAGTTTCGATTTTTCAGTTTTTCAATTCTTCGATTTTTCGACTTCGCTTTATTGGTTTGTCGATTTCTCAATTTTTGGATATTTCTTTCAGTTTTGATATTTTTCAATACTTCGATTCTTTCATTTTTCGACTTCTAGATTTTTCTATTTTTTATTTTTGGATTTTCAGTTTTTTGTTTTTTATTTCAATTTCTCAATTTTTCAACTTTTCCATATTTTAATTTTTAAATTTCTAGATTTTGCGGTTTCTCGAGTTTCCAGTTCTATATTTTAATTTTTTAAATTTCCATATTTTTAAATTTTTTGAGATCTCAATTTATTGAGATTCGGATGTTTCGATGTTTTGATTATTCAATCTCTCGCTTTATCAATTTTTCCATATTTAAGTCCTCGATTTTTCGATTTTGGCCTATTTCGGTTTCTCAATTTTTTGATTTTTCGACTTCTCGATTTTTCGACTCCTCGATTTTTTGTCTTTTGATTTTTAGATTTCTCGATGTCTCATTTTTTCAATTTTACAATGTTTCGATTTGTTGGTTTTTCGATTTTTTGCTTTTCGGTTTCTCGATTTTTCGATGTTTCGATTTTTGATTTATCCGATTTTTCAATTTTAAATGTCTCAATTTTTCAATATTTCAATTTTGGGCTTTTCCGATTCCTCCATTCTTTAAATTTTCTATTTCTTGATTTTTTTATTTTTCGATTTCTCAATCTTTCGATGTTTCAATGATACTGTGGATGTTTTTGGTATGGATTTATTTATGTACACATATTTACAACGAATGACATTTAAGCAACGTGGTTGTGTTGGAACTCTGCGGCGGCGAGGAGCGTGGTGTTCTTGTGATCTTGCTGCTTCTGTGGACGATGGCGGAGAGAGCGAGTTGTGCTTCCATCAGGCCTTTTCTAGTCTCGCTTCTCGTTTTCGCTTCTGCGTGGTACGCCAGCCAATTAGCGGTGTTCTTTGCAGGCGTACGGTTGGTTGCCTATAGCGCAGGCAACTTGCTCGCCACAATACGATTTCTCAATTTTTGTCCTCTTCAATTTTACGGTTTTTAAATATTTCGATTTTTCAAATTTTCACGTTTCTAAATTTTCAGTTTGCTGATTTCTAAAGTATTTTTTTTATTTGTCCATTTCTGGACTTCCTAAAGTTTCGTTTTTTCACATCTTCAATTTTTCGATTTTTTAAGATTACGATTTTTCAATTTTGCTTTTTTAGATTTTCGATTTCTCAGTTTTCCGACTTTTTAATTTCTCAATTTTTTGAATATTTCTTTCAGTTATGAGATTTTTCAATATTTCAATTTTTCGACTTTTCGATTTTTGAATTGATGGATTTTTTTTGATTTCTCGATTTTTTACTTTTTGGATTTTCAATTTATTGTAAACTTTAGATTTTTCAATTCTGCGACTGTTTAATGCTTTGATTTCTCAATTTTTAAACTTTTCGATGTTTTAATATTTCATTTTTTAAAATTCTAGGTTTTTCGATATCTCGAGTTTTCAGTTCTCCTATATTTCAATTTTTCAATTTTTCGATTTTTTGAATTTTAATTTTCGATTTTCCAGTTTTTCTTTTTTAAAATTTTTCGATTATTCAATTTTTTAATTTCTCAATTTATCGAATTCAGATGTTTCGTTGTTTTGATTGTTCAATTTCTCAATTTTTCAATTTTTAACTCTCCTTTTCGGCTTCCGACTCCTCAATTTCTCGATTCTTCGATTTTTCGATTTCTCGAAGTCTCAGTTTTTTAATTTTTCGATGTTTTGATTTTTGGATTTCTCGGTTTTTCGATTTTTTTCTTTTGAGCTTTTCAATTTCTGGATTTTCCAATTTTTCAATGCCTCGATTTTTCAAATTTTGCGAAATTTTAATTATTCATTGTTTTAAGTTTTAGTTTTTTCGATTTCTCGATTTTTTGACTTTTCAGTTCTTCAGTATTTAAATTTTTCAATTTTTCAAATGTTTACGTTAAATTTTCAGTTTTCTGATTTCTCAATTAATCTATTTTTGATTTTCCCACTTCTCAAAGTTTCGATTTTTCAGTTCTTCAATTCTTCGATTTTTCGACTTCGCTTTATTGGTTTGTCGATTTCTCAATTTTTGGATGTTTTTTTCAGTTTTGATATTTTTCAACACTTCGATTCTTTCATTTTTCGACTTCTAGATTTTTCTATTTTTTATTTTTGGATTTTCAGTTTTTTGTTTTTTATTTCAATTTCTCAATTTTTCAACTTTTCCATATTTTAATTTCTAGATTTTTCGGTTTCTGGAGTTTCCAGTTCTATATTTTAATTTTTTAAATTTCCATATTTTTAAATTTTTTGAGATCTCAATTTATTGAGATTCGGATGTTTCGATGTTTTGATTATTCAATCTCTCGCTTTATCAATTTTTCCATATTTAAGTTCTCGATTTTTCGATTTTGGCCTATTTCGGTTTCTCAATTTTTTGATTTTTCAACTTCACGATTTTTTGTCTTTTGATTTTTAGATTTCTCGATGTCTCATTTTTTGAATTTTACAATGTTTCGATTTTTCGATTTGTTGGTTTTTCGATTTTTTGCTTTTCGGTTTCTCGATTTTTCGATGTTTCGATTCGTTGATTTTTCAGTTTTTCGATTTTTAAATTTTAGAATTTTTTTTTTTATTTTTTGATGTTTGGATTTCTCCAATTTTCAGTTTTAGGATATTTTAACTTTTCAATGTTTTAAATTTTAGATTTTTCGATTTTTCAGTTCTTCAATATTTTTTTATTTTTCAAATTTTGACGTTCCTGAATTTTTAGTTTTCGGATTTCTCAATTAATCTATTTTTTTATATTCCCATTTCTCCACTTCCTAAAGGACAAGGATGGGTGGGGCTTAATCTTTGGCTTTAATTTTTTTCTTAATATACCTAATTTTTTTTTTTTTTAATAACACGATTCTCAAAAACGTGGCTTACATGGTAATTTCTTATAGAGACATAATAAGACTTTTACATTTAAATTCTAAAAAAAAAACTAGACCATAAAAAAATCATCACAATTGGACAGATTTTATAGAATTTACAGAAAATTTTAAAATGTTAAGAATTGTTCTAAATTTGCATTTTGTTCGAAAGTATCCCAAACTTTTGAAAAATAAGATTAAAGTGATTAAAATTCTACCCATTTTTTCTTAGTATAGGCAGCCATCTTTGCACAACAAGTACTTAGAACATGGTTCAAACAGTACACTTTTGCAAGGAAATATGGATTTTGCAATTATGCAAAAAAATATTATTTCCATTTTGAACATGTTTAACTTTCATGTTGTGGAAAGAAGTCTGCCCGCCCACCCGCCCCTTCTCAATTGTGATGACTTTTTTTATTCTTAGAAACTTAAACACGTTTAGAATGGTAAATTTTTATCAGGAAACATGGATTTTGCACTTAGGCTCCGCCCCTAGGTCTACCAACGAATGAAAACTCTTCATTACTATTTAGATCAGGACAGGGATGGGTGGGGTTTAATCTTTGGCTTTAATTTTTTTCTTAATATACCTAATTTTTTTTTTTTAATAACACGATACTCAAAAACGTGGCTTACATGGTAATTTCTTGTAGAGAAATAATAAGACTTGCATTTGAATTCTAAAAAAAAAAACTAGACGATAAAAAAATCATCACAATTGAGACAGGGTGGGTGGGTGGTTCTTATATTTTATATTAATTAATTATATTAATTTTATCCGCCCACTCAACCTAACAATAATTTAAATTAATAAACATTATGCCGCCATAGTCCTCCAGAAAAGTGAGGTTAGGGTACGTTCGACTTCTATACAAACAAACCAAAGAAAATATTTCTGCTGTTTAAATCTGTCATTCGAATTAAATTTTTTCGTAACCGAAAAACTTTACCGAAAAAGGCACACTAGCGCCACCTATAGGATAGAATACGATACTGCAAAGGCGGTAAATTTAAAACAGGCTGTCGTCTCGATATTGCTGGTTGTATAACCTTCGAATCAATATAGCCACTTATCTCAAAGTTGTCATACGGTGTGTTCAAACAAATTTATTTATTAATTTATCGCAGGCGGAATTGAAACATATTAATTTTCACTACGTCTCAGTAAAATAAAATCGCGCTTCATAGACATTTTTAATGTTGGTGGCAATCTAACCTCAATTTCGAAGTAACTCAAAAATGGACAATATTTTGTTTGATTGTGCCAACGACATCGAACCCTTCAAGTGCAAAAAGTGCCCAAATTTTCAAACCCACTGCCTACTATATCTCCAACAACACAAACGCCACCACCATAAAATAACAGAAGAAGACACCAAAAAGTGTGAAAAGTGTATTTTCGAAACTCACTCGAAATATTTATTGCTGCGACACAGTTTCTACGGCCACTGTGCTTCGTACAACGTAAATCAGTTTAACTGGTTCCGATGTGACTATTGCCCATCCAAATTCAAGACCAAAAGATACTTACAAAAACACCTCCACTACCGCCACTCCAACCCCGACGAAATCCAGTGGCATCACTGTGACCACTGCACGTCAAAATTCAAGCACAAAAGCTACTTAAAAATCCACTTTAAAGCCAAACACCAGGATAAAACCCATCAGTGTTTCCAGTGTGACCAATGCCCATCCAAATTCCAGTCAAAACCCGCATTACGCAAACACGTTTCACTAAAACACTCCCCCGAAGACGAAATCCGCCGATTCAAGTGCCCGCACTGCGAATCCACGTTCAAATGGAACTCCGACTTGAAAAACCACGTGATAATAAAGCACTTACCCGAAGATAAAATTCAGTGGCATCAATGTGCCCAATGCCCGGCCAAATTCAAACAAAACTTCCTGCTCAAAACCCACATGAGAAGTCGACATTTACCGGAAGCCAACATTCGTTGGCTCACCTGTGACCACTGCACCGCAAAATTCAAACGAAACTTCGACCTCAAAAACCACATCGTCGCGCGACATTTACCCGACGATAAAATTCAGTGGTTCCAATGTGACCACTGCACGTCAAAATTCAAACGAAAATTCGCACTCAAAAATCACGTAGCGGCGATCCACAGTGACGGTGAAACTCAGTGGTTTCAGTGTAAAGAGTGTGACGCTAAATTCAAGTGGAAAACCAGCTTGAGAATCCACGCCGCTAAACATTTACCCAGCGATAATATTCACTGGTTTCAATGTGACCACTGCGCGTCTCGATTCAACCAGAAATACTTATTACAGAGACACGTGACCGCTAGACATTCACCGAGCGACAATATTCAATGGCTCGAATGCGCCCAATGCGCGTCTAAATTCAAAGAGGAGAGGTATTTAAAACAGCACGTGAAACTGGTGCATTTATCGGGCGACGAAATTCAGTGGTTTCAGTGTGAGCAGTGCGCGTCCAGGTTTAAGCAGAAGTCGCTGCTGCGGAAGCACGTGGAAGCGCTGCACTTGCCGGAGGATGAAATTCGATGGTTTAAATGTGAGCAGTGCGCGGCGAAATTCAAGCGGAAGTGTCGGTTGAGGGATCACGTGATCGCGAGACATTTGGGGGAGGGAGAAATCGAGTGGTTTGAGTGTTACGAGTGTGGGGGGAGGTTCAAGCTGAAGAAGTTGTTGCAGAGGCATATTTTTGTAAAACATTTTGTGAATAGGGGATAAATCGGTTAAACTAATTTATTACACATTATACAATTCACATACAATAAATAAATTAATTTTTACCCAAATGTTTCACTTTAATGTGGTTGAGCAGCCGCCCCTTGCGCCAAAATTTATACGAACAATGTTCACACTCAAACAAGTAGCCCTCCTGTTTTGACAAATGCTTGTCAACGACGTGCTTATCCAAAAGTTCTTTCGTTCTGTATCTGGCCTCGCACTGGTCACAGTGAAACCATTTCTGATCTTTGGGTATGTGTTTACCCACGACGTGGTTGCTCAAGTCACACTTCCGCTTGAATTTTCGTGTGCACAGTTCACATTGCAGCCACGGCATATCCACGTCCGATAAATGTTTGACCTTGAAGTGATTCTCCAAAAACGATTGCGTTCTATATTTAGCCGGACAGAAGTCGCACTGAAGCATTTCCACGACAGGTTTCTTCGGCCTTTGCACCTTTTCCTTTTTCACGGGTTTTTCGTCCTTGATTTTGTCGAAATGCATCGTTCTTCTGTGCCGTTTTAAATATCGATCGTTTTTGAATTTCGAAGTGCAATGGTCACATTGCAGCCACTGAATTTGATCGTCGGGTAAATGCGTCGCTCTGTGGACTCTCAGGTTGAAGTGTTTCTTGAATCTCGAGGGGCATTGTTCACAGTGGAACCACTTGATGTCTTCAGGTTTGCGGTGGCAGTTGCGGACGTGGTTTTGCATGTAGGTTTTGCGTTTGAATTTTAATGGGCAATGGTTACAGTGGAACCAAGTGATTGGAGGGTCTGGGGGGGTTTGAGCGTTATTGTGGGGGGCACACTTGTCGAAGAAAGCGTGTCTGAGTAGTAGATATTTCGAGTAGGTTTGGAACAGACATTTCTCACATTGTTTGATGATGTAGTCTTCGGGGGTTATATTGTGGTCTTTTTTGTGGCGTTGTAAGGTTGTCAAACAGTGGGTTTGAAACTTTGGGCATTGTTTGCACGTGAATGGCTCGATATTGGTGGCACAATCGTAAAATCGCAGCAGCATTTTGGGGTTCTTTGGAGTGTCTCTTGGCAAAATGTGAGGTTAGGGTTTTCACTAATGTTAAAAATGCAACAAACCTGTTAAGTGTCGGTTGTAGTGGTGTTTAAAGAGATAAATAAACAGTGTAAGAACCAACTTAATCCACTACTATTTCATTATATTGTAATAATTGGTATTTCTTCTTCGTTCTTTGTGCCGGTAATACAGGCACCTGTCAATCTGTTATGACCTTTTTGATAAAATCAATACTCAAAAATTGGTCTGAGGAATTAGACGCCTGAAATACAATAAAATAAAACGATTCAGTTTTTCCTTTTATATTTATTATTGTAAATCTTTGGTCTCCAACATTTAAGGATTTTTTAATATATAAAGACGTTTTATTTGTTAATTAATAATGTGTTTATGAATCATGTTGGTAAATACCAAGTGGCTGTGATTTTTTTGGTCAGGTTGGCAACATGTTTAAGGTTTTATAATGCTGCAAATAAAAACTGGTATATAACGTTATTTAGAATACAGTGGACTGAATTTTTGTGACCTTCAGCCTTCAAAATTTTCAGAATCTTCATATTTGTTAAAATCTCTGGAATCACTAGTGTCGAAATATCCGGAATTTTTGGAATTTCTGGAATCCCTATAAAATTTAGAATTTTCAAATTCTTTGGCTTTCATAATTTTGGAATCTCCAGTCTTCGGGTCTTTGGAATTTTTAGAGTTTCAGAATATTTAAAATTTTTGAAATTTGTGGAATCTCTAGAGTCTTGGTAATCTTCAAATTCTTCAGAATTTTTGTGATCTTCGGTCTTTGAAATATTCAAAATTTTTAAAATCTTTGGATTTCTAGTCTCCGAATATCTGAAGTCTTTGTAATCTTCAGAAGTTTTCGAAATATTCAGAAACTTCAGAATCTGTAGGATCTTTAGAATCTAAAACCTTCGAATCGCTAGAATCTCAAGTTCTAAGCTCTCTAGAATCTGTAGATTACGTGGAACCTAAAAACTCTAAAATCTATAAAATATATAGAATATTCAAAATCTTCAGAATATTTAGAATCTCTAATCTCGGAATTTCCGGAATTTTTGGAATTTCTGGAATCTTTGAAATCTTTACAATGTTGATTGAAATTCTCTAGTCTCCTTCTAGAATCTCTGGAATCTTTGAACCTTCGAAATCTTTGTAGCCTTCAGAATTTTCGGGATTTTCAAGTTTAGAAATATTTAAAAAATTCAGAATCTGTAGAATCTCTGGAATCTAAAATTTCTTGAATTTCTAAAACCTCAAGAATCTGTAGATTACTTAGAATCTAGATTCGTTGGAATTTCTAAAATCTGTAGAATATATAGAATATTCAAAATGTTCAGAATATTTAGAGTTCCTAGAATCTCTAGTCTCGGAATTTTTGGAATTTGTGAAATTTCTGGAATCTTTAAAATCTTTGGAATACCAATAATCCTGAGAATCTTCAAAATCCTTAGAATCTTTTAATTCTCTAGTCTCCAGTTTCCGGAATTTCGGAAATCTTTGAACCTTCGAAATATTTGTAACCTTCAGAATTTTTGGGATCTTCAAATTTCCAAATATTCAAAAAATTCAGAATCTGTAGGAATTCAAGAATCTAGATTTGTTAGAATTTCTAAAATCTAGAGAATATATAGAAAATTCAAAAGGAATTTCTGGAATCTTTAAAATCTTTAGAATATTTTTAATCCTGGGAATCTTCAGTCTTCAGAATTTTTTGGATTTTCAGTCTTCAAAGTATTCAGAATCCTTAGAATCTTTTAATTCTCCAGTCTCCCAATATTCGAAATCTTTGAATTTCTGGAATCGTTGAACTTTCTAGAATCTCTGAAATCTTTGAACCTTCGAAATCTCTGTACCCTTCAGAATTTTTGGGATTTTCAAATTTCGAAATATTCAAAAATTTCAGAATCTGTAGAATCTCTAGAATCTAAAATCTCTTGAATTTCTAAAACCTCAAGACGCTCCATGGAATCTGTAGATTGTAGATTGAATCTAGATTCGTTGGAATTTCTAAAATCTGTAGAATATGTAGAATATTCAAAATGTTCAGAATATTCAGGTTCTAGAATCTCTAGTCTCGGAATTTTTGGAAAGAATTCAAAATTCTTAGAATCTTTTAATTCTCTAGTCTCCAGTTTCCGAAATTTCAGAATTTTTGGGATCTTCAAGTTTCCAAATATTCAAAAATTCAGAATCTGTAGGATTTCTAGAATCTAGATTTGTTAGAATTTCTAAAATCTACAGAATATATAGAAAATTCAAAAGGAATTTCTGGAATCTTTAAAATCTTTAGAATATTGATAATCCTGGGAATATTCAGTCTTCAGAATTTTTTGGATTTTCAGTCTTCAAAGTATTCAGAATCCTTAGAATCTTTTAATTCTCTAGTCTCCCAGTATCCGAAATCTTTGGAATTTCTAGAATCTGTGGAATCTTTGAACCTTCTAGCACCTCTGGAATCTTTGAGCCTTCGAAATCTTTGTAGCCTTCAGAATTTTCGGCATTTTCAAATTTCGAAATATTCAAAAATTTCAGAATCTGTAGATTACTTAGAATCTAGATTCGTTGGAATTTCTAAAATCTGTAGAATATATAGAATATTCAAAATATTCAGAATATTTAGAGTTCCTAGAATCTCTAGTCCCGGAATTTTTGGGATTTGTGAAATTTCTGGAATTTTTAAAATCTTTAGAATACCGATAATCCTGAGAGTCTTCAAAATCATTAGAATCTTTTAATTCTCTAGTCTCCAGTTTCCGAAATTTCGGAAATCTTTGAAATATTTGTAGCCTTTACAATTTTTAGGATCTTCAAATTTCCAAATATTCAAAAATTTCAGAATCTGTAGGATGTCTAGAATCTAGATTTGTTAAAATTTCTAAAATTTACAGAATATATAGAAAATTCAAAAGGAATTTCTGGAATCTTTAAAATCTTTAGAATATTGATAATCCTGGGAATCTTCAGTCTTCGCCATTTTTTGGATTTTCAGTCTTCAAAGTATTCAGAATCCTTAGAATCTTTTAATTCTCTAGTCTCCCAGTATCCGAAATCTTTGGAATTTCTAGAATCTCTGAAATCTTTGAACCTTCTAGAACCTCTGGAATCTTTGAACCTTCTAGAACCTCTGGAATCTTTGAACCTTCGAAATCTTTGTAGCCTTCAGAATTTTCGGCATTTTCAAATTTCGAAATATTCAAAAATTTCAGAATCTGTAGATTACTTAGAATCTAGATTCGTTGGAATTTCTAAAATCTGTAGAATATATAGAATATTCAAAATGTTCAGAATATTTAGAGTTCCTAGAATCCCTAGTCTCGGAATTTTTAGAATTTGTGAAATTTCTGGAATCTTTAAAATCTTTAGAATACCGATAATCCCGAGAATCTTCAAAATCCTTAGAATCTTTCAATTCTCTAGTCTCCAGTTTCCGACATTTCGGAAATCTTTGAACCTTCGATTATTTGTAGCCTTCAGAATTTTTGGGATCTTCAAATTTCCAAATATTCAAAAATTTCAGAATCTGTAGGATTTCTAGAATCTAGATTTGTTAGAATTTCTAAAATCTACAGAATATATAGAAAATTCAAAAGGAATTTCTGGAATCTTTAAAATCTTTAGAATATTGATAATCCTGGGAATCTTCAGTCTTCAGAATTTTTTGGATTTTCAGTCTTCAAAGTATTCAGAATCCTAATCGTTTAATTCTCTAGTCTCCCAATATCCGAAATCTTTGAAATTTCTGTAATCTTTGAACTTTCTAGAATCTCTGAAATCTTTGGAATCTTTGAACCTTCGAAATCTCTGTACCCTTCAGAATTTTTGGGATTTTCAAATTTCGAAATATTCAAAAATTTCAGAATCTGTAGAATCTCTAGAATCTAAAATCTCTTGAATTTCTAAAACCTCAAGACGCTCCATGGAATCTGTAGATTGTAGATTGAATCTAGATTCGTTGGAATTTCTAAAATCTGTAGAATATATAGAATATTCAAAATGTTCAGAATATTCAGTTTCTAGAATCTCTAGTCTCGGAATTTTTGGAATTTCTGGAATCTTTGAAATCTTTAGAATATTGATAATCTTGAGAATCTTCAAAATCTTCAGAATTTTTTGATTTTCAGTCTTCAAAGAATTCAAAATCCTTAGAATCTTTTAATTCTCTAGTCTCCAGTTTCCGAAATTTCGGAAATCGTTGAACCTTCGAAATATTTGTAATCTTCAAATTTTTGGGATCTTCAAATTTCCAAATATTCAAAAAATTCAGAATCTGTAGGAATTCAAGAATCTAGATTTGTTAGAATTTCTAAAATCTAGAGAATATATAGAAAATTCAAAAGGAATTTCTGGAATCTTTAAAATCTTTAGAATATTGATAATCCTGGGAATCTTCAGTCTTCAGAATTTTTTGGATTTTCAGTCTTCAAAGTATTCAGAATCCTTAGAATCTTTTAATTCTCCAATCTCCCAATATTCGAAATTTTTGAATTTCTGGAATCGTTGAACTTTCTAAAATCTCTGAAATCTTTGAACCTTCGAAATCTCTGTACCCTTCAGAATTTTTGGGATTTTCAAATTTCGAAATATTCAAAAATTTCAGAATCTGTAGAATCTCTAGAATCTAAAATCTCTTGAATTTCTAAAACCTCAAGACGCTCCATGGAATCTGTAGATTGTAGATTGAATCTAGATTCGTTGGAATTTCTAAAATCTGTAGAATATGTAGAATATTCAAAATGTTTAGAATATTTAGAGTTTCTAGAATTTCTAGTCTCGGAATTTTTGGAATTTGTGGAATTTCTGGAATCTTTGAAATCTTTAGAATATTGATAATCTTGGGAATCTTCAAAATCTTCAGAATTTTTTGATTTTCAGTCTTCAAAGAATTCAAAATTCTTAGAATCTTTTAATTCTCTAGTCTCCAGTTTCCGAAATTTCAGAATTTTTGGGATTTTCAAGTTTCCAAATATTCAAAAATTCAGAATCTGTAGGATTTCTAGAATCTAGATTTGTTAGAATTTCTAAAATCTACAGAATATATAGAAAATTCAAAAGGAATTTCTGGAATCTTTAAAATCTTTAGAATATTGATAATCCTGGGAATATTCAATCTTCAGAATTTTTTGGATTTTCAGTCTTCAAAGTATTCAGAATCCTTAGAATCTTTTAATTCTCTAGTCTCCCAGTATCCGAAATCTTTGGAATTTCTAGAATCTCTGAAATCTTTGAACCTTCTAGAACCTCTGGAATCTTTGAACCTTCGAAATCTTTGTAGCCTTCAGAATTTTCGGCATTTTCAAATTTCGAAATATTCAAAAATTTCAGAATCTGTAGATTACTTAGAATCTAGATTCGTTGGAATTTCTAAAATCTGTAGAATATATAGAATATTCAAAATGTTCAGAATATTTAGAGTTCCTAGAATCCCTAGTCTCGGAATTTTTAGAATTTGTGAAATTTCTGGAATCTTTAAAATCTTTAGAATACCGATAATCCTGAGAACCTTCAAAATCCTTAGAATCTTTCAATTCTCTAGTCTCCAGTTTCCGACATTTCGGAAATCTTTGAACCTTCGATTATTTGTAGCCTTCAGAATTTTTGGGATCTTCAAATTTCCAAATATTCAAAAATTTCAGAATCTGTAGGATTTCTAGAATCTAGATTTGTTAGAATTTCTAAAATCTACAGAATATATAGAAAATTCAAAAGGAATTTCTGGAATCTTTAAAATCTTTAGAATATTGATAATCCTGGGAATCTTCAGTCTTCAGAATTTTTTGGATTTTCAGTCTTCAAAGTATTCAGAATCCTTAGAATCTTTTAATTCTCTAGTCTCCCAATATCCGAAATCTTTGAAATTTCTGGAATCTTTGAAATCTTTGGAATTTTTGAACTTTCTAGAATCTCTGAAATCTTTGGAATCTTTGAACCTTCGAAATCTCTGTACCCTTCAGAATTTTTGGGATTTTCAAATTTCAAAATATTCAAAAATTTCAGAATCTATAGAATCTCTAGAATCTAAAATCTCTTGAATTTCTAAAACCTCAAGACGCTCCATGGAATCTATAGAATATGTAGAATATTCAAAATATTCAGAATATTTAGAGTTTCTAGAATCTCTAGTCTCGGAATTTTTGGAATTTGTGGAATTTCTGGAATCTTTGAAATCTTTAGAATATAAATAATCCTGGGAATCTTCAAAATCTTTTTGATTTTCAGTCTTCAAACAATTCAAAATCCTTAGAATCTTTTAATTCTCTAGTCTCCAGTTTCCGAAATTTCAGAATTTTTGGGATCTTCAAATTTCCAAATATTGAAAAATTTCAGAATCTGTAGGATTTCTAGAATCTAGATTTGTTAGAATTTCTAAAATCTACAGAATATATAGAAAATTCAAAATCTTCATAATATTTTGAGTTTTTAGAATCTCTCGTCTCAGAATTTCCAGAATTTTTGGAATTTCTGGAATCTTTGAAGTCTTTGGAATCTTTAAGCCTTCGAAATCTTTGAAATTTTTGGGACCTTCAGTTTTAGAAATATTCAGAAACTTCAGAATCTGAAGGATCTTTAGAATCTAAAACGTCTCGAATCGCTAGAATTTTTAGCTCTATGGTCTCTAGAATCTGTAGATTACTTGGAATCTAAATTCATTAGAATCTCTAAAATCTGTAAAATATATAGAATATTCAAAATCTTCAGAATATTTAGAGTTTCTAGAATCTGTAGTCTTGGAATTTTTGGAATTTCCGGAATCTTCGAAATCTTTGTAGCGTTCAGAATTTTTGGGATCTTCAAATTTCCAAATATTAAAAAATTTCAGAATCTGTAGGATTTCTAGAATCTAGATTTGTTAGAATTTCTAAAATCTCCAGAATACAAAGAATATTCAAAATCTTCAGAATATTTAGACTTTCTAGAATCTCTAGTCACGGAATTTCCGGAATTTTAAGAATTTGTGGAATCTCTGGAATCTTGAAATCATTAGAATGCTGGGAATCTTTAAAGTCTTCAGAATTTCTGGGACCTTCAGTTTTCGAAATATTCAGAAACTTCAAAATCTGTAGAATCTCGAGTCGCTAGAATCTCAAGATCCTCTGTAGTCTCTAGAATCTCTAGAATATGTAGATTATTTAGACTAGATTCGTTAGAATTTCTAAAATCATCAGAATATTTATTGTTTCTGGAATTTTTAACGTCGGAATTTCCGGAATTTGGGGAATCTCTGGAATATTTGAAATCGTTGGATTATTTATAATAATCCTGGGACTCTTCAAAGAGTCAAGTCTTTAGAATTTTTACGATCATCAGCCTTGGAAATCTTGAAAATCTTCAATTCTTTAAAATCACTGAAATCTCTCGAGCCTCAGAATATCCAGAATCTTTGGTATTACCGAAATTTCTGAAACCTTTGGAACCTTTACAATCTTCTAAATCTTCGATATGCTCAAAATCTTCAAAATTTTTGGAAATTTTGAAGTCTTCGAAATATTCAGGATCTTTAGAATGTCTTGTGTTTGAATATCCAGAATCTTTAGTATTTCTTGAATAACTGAAATCTTTAGATCTTTATAATCTTCAGAATTTTTGGAATCTTCAGTCTTCGAAATACTCAGAATTTTCATTTTCTTTAGAATCTTTGGACAATCTAGTCTCGGAATATCGTTGGAATCTTTATAATATTCAGAATCGTCGTATTCGTTAAAATCTCTGGAATCATTAGTGTCGGAATATCCGGAATCTTTGAATTTCTGGAACCTTGGGAATCCCTATAAAAGTTAGAAATGTTCGAATTCTTTAGTTTTCATAATTTTTGGAATCTTTAGTTTCAGAATATTCGGAACTTTTGAAATTTGTGGAATATACGAAATCTTCGAAATTTCTGGAATCTTTGAATCTTCGAAATCTTTGTAATCTTCAGCATTTTTGAGACCTTTAGTTTTAGAAATATTCAGAAAATTCAGAATCTGTACGACCTTTAGAATGTAAAACCCCTAGAATCTCTAAAATCTGTAGTATGTATAGGATATTCAAAATCTGCAGAATATTTAAAGTTTCTAGTATCTGTAATCTCGGAATTTCCAGAATCTATTAAATCTTGAAAATATTAATAATCCTGCGAATCTTTGGTCTTCAGAATTTTTTGGATTTTCAGAATCTCTAGAAGCTATAGACTACTTAAAATCTAGATACGTTAAAATTTCTAAAATCTGTAGAATATATAGAATTCAGAATTTTTGGGACCTTCAGTTTTCGAAATATTCAGAAACTTCAAAATCTATAGAATCTCTAGAAACGCTAGAATCTGTGAATTATTTAGACTCTAGATTCGCTAGAATCTCTAAAGTTTGTAGAATATATAGAATATCAATATCTTCAGAATATTTATTGTTTCTGGAATCTTTAGCCTCGGAATTTCCGGAATCTCTGAAATCTTTAGAATATTTATAATCCTGGGAATCTTCAGTCTTCAGAATCTTTAGGATCTTCAACCATAGAAATATTCAAAGTGTTTATATTCTTTAAAATCATTCAAATCTCTCGAGTCTCGGAATATCCAGAATCTTTGGGATTACTGAAATCTTTGGAATCTTCATAATCTTCAAAATCTTCAGAATTTTGCGAATATTCAGTCTCCGAAATCTTCAGAATCATTAGAACCTCTTGTCTTTGAATATCCAGAATCTTTAGGATTTCTGGATTATCTAGACTCTCGAAATATCCAATATATATGGAATCTATGGAATCTCTGAAATCTTTATAATCTTCAGAATTTTCATATTCTTTACGATCTTTGGAATATTTAATCTGGGAATATTTATGAAATCTTTATAATCTTCAGAATTCTCTAAATCTTTAGTTTTCATCATTTTTGGAATCTTCAGTCTTCGAAATCTTTAAAATCTCTGCCAATTATTTCAATCTCGCTTTGAGTATAGGCAACCCAACATACACCCGCCTTCCATTTGAAATCTGTCAAACTTGACACTTCCAACATCAACAAACCCAAAAATCGCAAAAATGGACTTTCTTCAGGCAGCAACTATATGCAGAACGTGCATACACGGCAACGAAAACATAATGAAAATCAAGAACACCTACATCAACTGTGATAACAACACAATCCCCATTTTAGACGTCCTAAACTTCGTGTCGGAAATCCAGGTACTAACCTCAAAACCACCACCACCAATAACTAACCCCCGCTTTCAGCTCCTCGAAAACCACCCCGACAGCATCTGCTCCAACTGCGTCGAAAAAGCCGTCGTCGTGTACAAATTCAAGCTCCAGTGTGAGCAAGCGAACAAATTTCTACAAACCTCGGTACAAACCCTTCACATGCAGCCAGAACCCCACGAAACTGTCACTCAACCCGTGCAAGCTAAACCCGCCGCTATAAAACCCCAAGAGGACGACGAACTCGACAATGTAATTTTCTGCCTTCAGTGCAACAAGTCGTTCAAAAACAAATATATTTTGGCAGCACACATGAAGCGCCACCAGTATAAAGGTCACTTTTTGTGTAGTATATGTGGGAAGGGGTTCAATTCGCAGTCTTGTTTGAGGCGCCACGGGCGGGTACACACCGGCGAAAAAAACTACGAATGTCAAGTGTGCCAGAAGCGGTTTCCTTCGTCGAATAATTTGAAGTTGCATTCACGCACTCATAGTGGGGTTAAACCGTACTTGTGCACGATTTGTGGCAAGTCATTCAGCCACCCAACGGGGTTGACATACCATATGCGGACCCACACGAAGGAAAAACCCTACACGTGCGATATTTGTAGCAAGTCGTTCGCGATTCAGTGCCACATGGACCGGCACCGCAAAACCCACTCAGGTTTGATTCGTTTCGTTTGACTAATTATTTGTTGTAATTTTTATTTTCGTGAGTAGGGGAGCGGCCGTTTCAGTGCAAGCAGTGTGATAAAGCCTTTATCAAGAAGATTGATTTACAAAGGCATGAGGCAGTTCATTCAGGGCTTAAACCCTATGTTTGTAACGTGTGCAGCAAGGCTTTTGTACGAAAAATGCATTTAAGTTACCATATGATGGTACACACGAAGGAGAGGCCCCACGTTTGTACTGTGTGTGGAAAGGGGTTCATTCGGAGGTACTATCTCAAGGTTCACGTGAATCAGAGGCACGAGGGGGTACACTTCAAGCTGGAACAAGATAACGAGTGATTGTGTGATTTTATATTTAAATAAGTGTTTTTTTTTTTAATATATTATATATATATATACATATTTTTAGTGAAGAGGAAAATATATTGAAGTTTGTATTTTTGACTTTGTGGTGTTTTATAACTGCATGGCATTTAATTGATCCAACGCCGCCTGAGATTGCAGTTGAGCGTCTTCCGACTTTCTACTGTCTTGTGAAGGCAATTTACCTTGTTTTTTAACTGGTGCCTTTTTCTCATTCGTGCTCCTAATTTTGTCTTCCAGATTCACCAATTCTTTGTCAATTTCTGATATTTTTGACTTATTTTTAATGCTAATCTGAAAAATTGAATTTATTTTTTACAAATTTAAGTTGGCAATGCCGCCAATTTGACACTTGACTTTGACATTACCTTTTTCAGCTCCGTTTTGACCACTTTCGCTTTGGTTTTGGGTTTCAGACTCTTGGCTCCGGCCACTTTGAACACGCTGTTGGTCTTCTTCTTGTTTTTCCCCATGGCGACCTACGACACACTAATTAATAAATAACATAACCTCAAAAAACACAACATTTTTTGGCTGTCAAATCACCACTTTCAGGGGCTTGTTTTCGTTTTTGGTTACCACTTTTGACTAAAATCTCCCGGTCAAGTTTGAATCTGATCCTCATCATTTCCTTCAAAGAACTCACAGTCCGCACTCTGAACAAATCGATAATCTTGTCACTAATATCCCAGCCTACTTTCTCGAACAACAAATTCTTGGCGATTTGTTCGCAATTTTCACCCTTAGCGAAACAGTACACAACGACCACTGGAGCGTCAAACTCTTGTGCCAATTCACTATCGTCAAACAACCCCACAAAACACCCCAAAAAATCCACAGCCAACGCCGGTAAATTCATCAAAATGTAAACTTTTTTCGTGTTTAAGAACCCCGGCAATAAATTTCTAACCTCATTCATTATAAAATCTTTTCCGTCTTTATTGTAGGAGTCACAGCACCCCGAAGCCACTTTATTTTTTTTGAGGTTATGATTCAGCCACTTGAACGACTCCGGGTTTAAGTCGTTAGCAAACACTCGGCACTTTTTTTTAGCTAAGGGTACAGAGAAGGGTCCAACCCCTGCAAAAACGTCAAAAACCACGTCCCCACTGGCCACCATGGTCACAATTCTTTCATGTTCGGTACACAACCTTGAGTTCCAATACACCTTGGAGAAGTCGAACTCAAACACACATTTGTTTTCTTTGACTGAAGTCAACATGTCGTCGTCGCCTTGCAGCACCTCCATGTTGAAATTCCGGTAGGTGTTGTCGATTATAGCCACCTTGTTCACCACGGTGCGACAATTGGCGACTTTTTCGTATAACACTTGTCCGATTAGGTCTTTGTAGGGGAGCAGGTGCTCGCGCAGGTTCACGTGGACGATGTGCCCCACTTTAGTGAAACTCGACGTTCCTTCGATTTGTGGGGGTAACACGGCTCGGAGGACACTTTCCAGGGAGAAATTGTCATACGTGAGGGTGCACGTTTGCATTTGTAGGTTACTCTCAGTCAAAAGGGGGGTGTCTGCACTTAAGTCACTCCACCGGGTCACGAGGTCCGGGTTTAAGTAGATGTGGGCTTCATTTTCGGAGATGTTTCTCACAGGTTTGAAATTATCCAATTTTAGTAAAAATTTCTTCACGTGGGGTAGAACTGACGAGATTTTCACGTCTTTTATTACGAGACAAGGTAAAGTGACCGTTTTTTCGAATAGAGATTTGTTCAGAGTGGTGAGACCTGACACGTGCTCTGGGGGTTTTAAGAGGTTAGGGTTGTGAGTCATGTTGGGGGTTAAATGGATACGTGTATTGCAAATTCTACCAATCTTGGGTAACAATTTTGGGGCGAATTTGTAAAAACCGACGGTAAACATGCACGTTTTTGGGTAACTTACTTTTTGACTTTTGACAGTTGGAAGACAAATAACCGACTCACTTGGAGTAGTTCGAATGCACTCGAATTGATTGTCTCATTCCTAACTGTCAAACGTCAACCTCCACAACACAAAAACAAGCGTTAATAAAATTAAATAGCATGGAGGGTTTAATAATTCACGATTTGAGTAAAATCTGTCGGGTTTGTTTATCAGAAAACGACCACATGTTTTCGATTTATAGTGAGGTCTACGAGGAACACACCCAAGAAGAAATTCCCTGTGTGTACGAAATTTTAACAAATGTGTTGTCTCTGAAGGTAAAATGCGATTAGTTCATGTTTTATTGTAAATTGGTGACTTAAAAATCACCGCATTGCTTAGTTTGAGTGGTCGCCGCATGGCGCCACCTTTGTCGCAGTGTTACCAACCCAATTTTTTTTTTAAGATTCAAAACAATGATGGTTTGCCGTCCATGATCTGCATGAAGTGTGTAGAACTGGCCCATGTGTCGTTCAAATTCCAAAAACAGTGCAGCCGCTCCCAGGCCGCTTTAGAAACGTATTTAAAACAATGTTCACAAGTAAAGTCAATCGAAGAAAGCGTATTTTTGGTGGACGAAGGCGTCAAAAATGACCAAGACGCGTTAAAGCAGACGGAAAATGAGCCAATTAGTAAAACAAGCAGCGAAAAGAGTTATAGTTGCACGATTTGTGACAAATCCTACAAGTACTCTAACAGTCTTCGCGTGCACATGCGCAACCACACTCAAGAAAAACCCTACACTTGTAAAACTTGCGGTAAAAGTTTCAAACAGTGCAGTTCTCTGCTTTACCACAATCGTAGTCACACGGGTGAGCAACCCTACGTTTGTAAACTATGTGGAAAAAGATATAGACAGTCGGGGACTTTGACGGCGCATATGAGGGTCCACACGGGTCAGAAACCCTTCCTGTGTTCCATATGTGGTAGAGGTTTCAGGCAAGCGCCTGATTTAGGGTACCACATGAGATCACACACCAAAGAAAAACCCTACATGTGTAATGTATGCGGGAAAACGATGTCAATGCAGTCGCATTTAGTACAACATATGAGGATTCACACTGGAGAGAAACCCTTTAAGTGCGAGTAGGTAGCAACAGGGTTTTTTGTTTTATATTGTTTTTAATGGGTGTGTTTTAGTGTATGTGACAAAGCATTCCCGTCGTCCACTAGATTGAAACGACACGCCATCATTCACACTAGTTTGAAACCCTACACTTGTGAAGTGTGCTCAAAGTCGTTCAATCGGATGAGTAGTCTGAAAGTACATGGGAAAATACACACGGATGAAAGGGCGCATGTGTGCCCGATTTGTAACAAAGGGTTTATCCAAGCGCATGCGCTTCGGTCGCATTTGACGTCACACTCGTCGGAGTTGGGGTATTTGCTATGAGTGCGTTGGATAGCCTGTAGCGAAAATTAATTCAGTGTAGTTAAGTCTGACAATATACATATATATTATTTGTTTTTTTTTTTTTTAATATACGTAGTCTTTTCACGACAAAAAACCTTAAATACGTACAAAAGGGTAAATTTTTGTACAGAAATATGTATTTTGTAATTAAACCCCGCCCTTCGGTCTAACAACGAATGGAAAAGTCATCACGATTAAATTTAACACGGAAGGGTGGGGCTTAATTTTTGGCTTTATTTTTTACTTAATATACATGATATTTTTTGAACAACACGATACTTAAAAGCATGTTTTACATGAAATTTTTGGTAGAGAAGGATTTTAAGCTCCACCCCCTTAGTTCACGACGAATAAAAAAATCATTACAATTGAGACAGGGTGGGTGGGTGGGGCTTATGTTTGCCTTTTTTTCTTAATATACGTAGCCATCTTTTCACAACAAGAAACTTACAACATGGTTAAAATGGCACATTTTTGCAAAGAAATGGATTTTTTTCTTACACAAATTTTCTTTTTTAAACATGTTTTAAGTTTAATGTTGTGAAAAGAAGTCTACACATATTAAAAGAACAAGGCAAAATGTAAGCCCGCCCACCCGCCCTATCTCAATTGTGATGATTTTTTTATTCGCCGTGAACCAAGGGGGCGGAGCTTAACTGCAAAATACTTATTTCTTCACAGGAAATTAAAAACATGTTTTTCACTACCGTGTTGAAAAAAAATTCCCGCCCACCCACCCTGTCTCAATTGTGATGATTTTTTTATTCTTAGAAACTTAAGACACGTTTAAAATGGTAAATTCTTGTAGACAAATATGGATTTTGCAATTAAGCCCCGCCCTTCGACCTGGTGGGCGGGTTCTACATTTTGCCTTTTTTCTTAATATGTGTAATCATCTTTTCACCGCAACAAACTTAAAACATGTTTAAAATGGTAAATTTGTATAGGGAAATATCGATTTTGTAATTATGCTCCGCCCTTCGGTCTGACAACGAATGAAAAATTCATCACGGTTGAGATCGAGACGAATGGGTGGGGCTTCTACACATATTGAAACAAAAAGGCAAAATGTGAGCCCCGCCCACCCGCCCTATCTCAATTGTGACGATTTTTTTATTCGTCGTGAGTCAAGAAGGCGGAGCTTATCTGAAAATACTTATTTCTTTGCAAGAAATTAAAAATATGTTTTCGAGTATCGTGTTATTCAAAGAATACTAGGTATATTAAAAAAAAGGAAAAATATAAACCCCGCCCACCCACCCTATCTCAATTGTGATGAATTTTTTTTCTTAGAAACCTAAAACAGGTTTAAAAATGGTAAATTCTTGTAAGACAATATGAATTTTGCAATTAGGCTCCGCCCCTGGGTCTGCCAACGAATGAAAACTTCATTACTATCTGGATCAGGGCAGGTTAATCTTTGGCTTTAATTTTTTCTTTATACGCATAGTATTCTGTGAATACTCAAAAACATGTGTTACACAGTAATTTCTTGTTTTCCTTTGGCTCTCGATGATTAAAAAAAGATCTTTACAATTGAGATAGGGCGGGTGGGCGGGGCTTATATTTTGCTATTTGTCTTAACATACGTAGCGCCTTTTCACAATAAGAACCTTAAAACATGTTTAAAATGGTAAATTCTTGATTTTTGTAGACAAATATGGATCCTGCAATTAAGCTCCGCCCCTCGATGTGACAACCAACGAAAAATTCATCACAGCTGAGAATTGAGATCTGGACGTGTATGGTATTTTTGTAACAACACGATACTTAAAAGCATGTTTTACATGAAATTTCTGGTAGAGAAATAAGGATTTTAAGCTCCACCCCCTTGGCTCACGACGAATAAAAAAAATCATTACAATTGAGACAGGGTGGGTGGGCGGGGCTTATATTTTGCCTTTTTTATTCTTAATATGTGTAGATTTATTTCGACAACAAGAAACTTAAAACTTATGTTTTGCTTTTTTTCTTAATATACGTAGCCATCTTTTCACAACTAGAAACTTACAACGTGGTTAAAATGGTACATTTTTGCAAAGAAATGGATTTTGCAATTATGGGGCGGAGCCTAATTGCAAAATCAATATTTCCTTTTTTACACAAATTTTCCATTTTAAACATGTTTTAAGTTTCTTGTTGTCGAAATAAATCTACACATATTAAGAAAAAAAAGGCAAAATATAAGCCCCACCCACCCACCCTATCTCAATTGTGATGAATTTTTATTCGCCGTGAACGAAGGGGGCGGAGCTTAACTGCAAAATATTTCTTTACAGGAAATTAAAAACATGTTTTTCATTACCGTGTTGAAAAAAAAATCCCGCCCACCCACCCTGTCTCAATTGTGATGATTCTTTTATTTTTAGAAACTTAAGACACGTTTAAAATGGTAAATTCTTGTAGACAAATATGGATTTTGCAATTAAGCCCCGCCCTTCGATCTGGTGGGCGGGTTCTACATTTTGCCTTTTTTCTTAATATGTGTAATCATCTTTTCACCGCAAGAAACTTAAAACATGTTTAAAATGGTAAATTTGTCTAGGGAAATATCGATTTTGTAATAATGCTCCGCCCTTCGGTCTGACAATGAATGAAAAATTCATCAAGGTTGAGATCGAGACGAATGGGTGGGGCTTTTATACATATCGAAACAAAAAGGCAAAATGTGAGCCCCGCCCACCCGCCCTATTTCAATTGTGACGATTTTTTTTATTCGTCGTGAGTCAAGAAGGCGGAGTTTATCTGCAAATACTTATTTCTTTACAAGAAATTAAAAATATGTTTTCGAGTATCGTGTTATTCAAAGAATACTACGTATGTTAAAAAAAAAGGAAAAATGTAAACCCCGCCCGCCCAGCCTATCTCAATTGTGATGAATTTTTTTTTCTTAGAAACCTAAAACGGGTTTAAAATGGTAAATTCTTGTAAGAAAATATGAATTTTGCAATTAGGCTCCGCCCCTGGGTCTGCCAACGAATGAAAACTTCATTACTATCTGGATCAGGGCAGGTATGGGTGGGGCTTAATCTTTGGCTTTTATTTTTTCTTTATACTCAAAAACATGTGTTACACAGTAATTTCTTGTCTTCCTTTGGCTCTCGATGATTAAAAAAAGATCTTTACAATTGAGATAGGGCGGGTGGGCGGGGCTTATATTTTGCTATTTGTCTTAACATACGTAGTCGCCTTTTCACAATAAGAATCTTAAAACATGTTTAAAATGGTAAATTCTTGATTCTTGTAGACAAATATGGATCCTGCAATTAAGCTCCGCCCCTCGATATGACAACCAACGAAAAATTCATCACAGCTGAGAACTGAGATCTGGACGTGTATGCTATTTTTGTAACAACACGATACTTAAAAGCATGTTTTACATGAAATTTCTGGTACAGAAATAAGGATTTTAAGCTCCACCCCCTTGGCTCACGACGAATAAAAAAAAATCATTACAATTGAGACAGGGTGGGTGGGCGGGGCTTATATTTTGCCTTTTTTATTCTTAATATGTGTAGATTTATTTCGACAACATGAAACTTAAAACTTATGTTTTGCTTTTTTTCTTAATATACGTAGCCATCTTTTCACAACTAGAAACTTACAACATGGTTAAAATGGTACATTTTTGCAAAGAAATGGATTTTGCAATTATGGGGCGGAGCCTAATTGCAAAATCAATATTTCCTTTCTTACACAAATTTTCCATTTTAAACATGTTTTAAGTTTCTTGTTGTCGAAATTAATCTACACATATTAAGAAAAAAAAAGGCAAAATATAAGCCCCACCCACCCACACTATCTCAATTGTGATGACTTTTTATTCGCCGTGAACCAAGGGGGCGGAGCTTAACTGCAAAATATTTCTTTACAGGAAATCAAAAACATGTTTTTCACTACCGTGTTGAAAAAAAATTCCCGCCCACCCACCTTATCTCAATTATGATGATTTTTTTATTCTTAGAAACTTAAGACACGTTTAAAATGGTAAATTCTTGTAGACAAACATGGATTTTGCAATTAAGCCCCGCCCTTCGACCTGGTGGGCGGGTTCTACATTTTGCCTTTTTTCTTAATATGTGTAATCATCTTTTCACCGCAAGAAACTTAAAACATGTTTAAAATGGTAAATTTGTATAGGGAAATATCGATTTTGTAATTATGCTCCGCCCTTCGGTCTGACAACGAATGAAAAATTCATCACGGTTGAGATCGAGACGAATGGGTGGGGCTTCTGCACATATTGAAACAAAAAGGCAAAATGTGAGCCCCGCCCACCCGCCCTATCTCAATTGTGACGATTTTTTTTATTCGTCGCGAGTCAAGAAGGCGGAGCTTATCTGCAAATGCTTATTTCTCTACAAGAAATTAAAAATATGTTTTCGAGTATCGTGTTATACAAAGAATAGTACGTATGTTAAAAAAAAGGAAAAATATAAACCCCGCCCACCCACCCTATCTCAATTGTGATGAATTTTTTTTTCTTAGAAACCTAAAACGGGTTTAAAATGGTAAATTCTTGTAAGAAAATATGAATTTTGCAATTAGGCTCCGCCCCTGGGTCTGCCAACGAATGGAAAATTCATCACCATTGAGATGCAGACAGGGGGGTGTGGCTTATCTTTTGGGTTTTTTCTTAGTATACGTAGTAGTCGGGGCGAGTATGCGTGGAGCTTAAACCACTTTAAACATGTTTTCAGGTTCTTGTGAAAAGAAAACTACGTACATACATAAAAAAAAGGTAAAATACAAACCCCACCCACCCACCCTCATCTCAATTGTGACGATTTTTGTATTCGTCGTGAACCGAGGGGCGGAGCTTAACTGCAAAATGCTTATTTCTCTGCAAAAAAAAACTACCATGTGAAACATATTTTCAAGTATAACCGTTTGAAAAAAACTATATACGTTAAGAAATTGTAATGAACTTTTCATTCGTTGTCAGACCGAAGGGCGGAGTTTGTTTGTAAAATTGATGTTTCCGGACAAATATTTACCAACATAAGATTACGTATATTCAGAAAAAAGCCAAAATTTAAGCCCCGCCCACCCACCGCCATGTCAATTGTAATGATTGTTCATTCGTTGTGAGTCGGGGGGTGGGGTTGCTAAATCCTTATTTCTCTACATGAAATTATCCTCTGAAACATGGTTTGAGGTGTTGTTGAAAGAAACCTGTATATATTATGTGGAAAAACAACAAATGTATAATAAATTATGTCATGTATATAAAGTGAATGAAAAAGAAAATGGAAGTTGAAAAGGAGCTTATACTGGGTGTCTCAAAACAATTAATGACTGAGTCATTTTATGTTATGGATTAAACCAAGAATTGCAAACTGAATACTTTGAAATTTTGCAGACGTTTTGGTAACTTTTTAATCAAAATGTATCTGTTTATCAACCCCAAAAAATTGATTACTGTATGATTTAAAAAAACAAAACTCTAGTTTTTGACTTTTTTCTTTGGAGTAGGATTTTTTTTATTTAATGACATGTCATTTTAATACTGAATGATCTTAAAATTTTTGTCTAATGAGTTTATAAAACCATAATAACAGGAAACCACAGATAAAAATTTTGTTCAAAGTTATGCAACCAGCAATACACCCACTGATCGCTCCAACCGACCTACCGTAGTTCGTCTTATCGTAGTTCCGTCGCCAAATGTCACTCCCAGCCCGGGTGTTGCCTTTGTTGATAAGGCTATATCGCTAAATAACGCACAAATTTTACACAAAACTCGCCACCGCCGCCCCCATTTCGTTAACTTTGTGTTCCGTTGAGTGTCGCGTCCCCGTTTTCGCACCTAACCTAAAATGTGGAAAGCCGCCGCCGGCCAGCAGATCAGCCTCAGCGAGCAGCCCGCCGAGGACGACGAGTGGGAGACCGACCCCGACTTCGTCAACGACGTCAACGAGCAGGAGCAGCGATGGGGCTCCGCCACCATCGCGGGCTCCGGCCGCACCGCCGGGGCCATCGAGTACGTCACCGCGGTTTGCTTTTCTGCGTTCTAATCTTGTTATCTTAGCATGAGTCAACTCAGAAAGGAAACGGAAGAGGCGGACGCCCTCAAGAAAAAGAAACAAATGATGGAGGACCCCAGCAACCCGTCTTTCGGGTACGGGGGCAAGTTCGGGATCGAGAAGGACCGGATGGACCAGTCGGCAGTGGGGCACGAGTACGTGGCGAAGCTGGAGAAGCACGCGTCGCAGAAGGACTACAGCGCGGGGTTCGGGGGGAAGTATGGGGTACAGACGGATAGAGTAGACAAGGTTTGACTTTATCATCATTATTATTAGTTAATTTAGTTGTAATATTTGGTGTCGTCTTTGCCGGCCAACCAGTTTTCGATTTCGGTGACCGTTCTTGGCAGTTTTGTCAGACAAATTGCTTTGTTTTTCGTAATGAGAACGTCGTCTTGGATTTTCACGCCCCCCAGGCCGCGGAATTTCCTCAGGATTTCGGTTACGAAGAAGCGGTTCAAGGAGGCGTTTTCTGCGGCTTCGTCTAGGAGCATGTCGTTGAAGTAGCAGCCGGGTCCTAGTGTGAGGACCATTCTCTCCTCCAGGACTCTCGTGGTTCGGAGCATGTTGACGGCGCGACCTTCAGCGGGTTTTGCTCCGATGAAGCCCCCCACGTCGTGCTCGTCTAGCCCTAGGAAGCTGCCGATGCCGTGGGGGTGGAAAATCACGCCTAAGCCGGAATTGACCATTTGGTCTAGGTCGCCTCTTAGTAGTCCGGCTTTTTTGAGCTCCCCCAGGAGTGTTCGCTGTGACAGCAGTTGCATGTCTGTCCACTCCACCCCCGAACGTAACTCCTTGAAGACGGCGTCCCTGGCTGCTAAAACCGCTTCGTAGATTATCTTCTGGCGCGTCCCGAATTTTCCACCTAGAGGAAACGTGCACGAGATTTTGCCGCAGTAGCCGAAATAGCAAGCCCCCATGTCCAACACACACAAGCCATCGGGTGGCAGAAGCACCACGTCCGCCGTCCCTCCGTAATTAACAAAGGCGGCGTTCTCCCCCGCCGCGCACGTACACATGGTGGCGGCGGGCTCACACCCACCCTCCACGCTACTATACCGCAGAAATTCCGCCACACATTGTCTGTCCGTTTTCCCGGGGCGCGCGAAGCGCATGACACTCCTCATCGCCTCCGACGTCACCTCCACGACATACCTCAACACGTCGATCTCATAATCGTTCTTAAACACCCTCAAATCCGCAATCTCGGGATACAAAATCGCGTTGTTCACCTGGAACTTATCGATCCCCGGAAAACGCGCCTCCTTCGACGTCACACTACTATCACTATTCACCCCCCGGAGCGTCAACAGCACCGTGGGGGTCATCTTCAACAACACCGGCAGCAACTCATCAACGTAGTTCACCTGGTGGAGACCGTACTTCTTGATTAGGTGCGCCGGAGACGGCAGGTGGCCGTTCCAGATCCTGTAACTATCGGGGTAGCGCGGCACGAAGAGGTAGTTAGTCTTGGTCTGGATGTCGATGGCGCCGTAGCAACCGGGCTCCACGACCCCGAAGGTCCACATGAAGAACGACTCCTGGCGGAAGGGGGCGTAGAGGTTGTCGGTGTCGTACAGAGGGACTTCGTCGCCGCCTTGCAGGAGTACGACGGGTTTGCCGGTGATTTTGGGGCGGAGCTGTTCGATGAGGCGGGTGCGGTTGTTGGCGAAGAGCTCGACGGGGATCTCGTGGGTGCCGGGGCCGTTAGAGAGGCGGCCGTGCTTGACGGCGGCGGGGAGCGCGGTTCCCGTTTTGGAGGCGCGGGTGGTGAGGGTGGTGGCGGACCCGGGGGGCACGAATTTACGGCGTGGGGCTTCCACCATTTTGGGAACTAACTTAACTAAGTGACGTCACGGGTTTCCGTGGAAATGGGAACAACGCACGCTTTGTTTATTAGGTTATTTTGAGAAATTTTTGCGACCTGTGAGCAACTGGTAGTTGCCACTTTCATGTTTTATTGACGCTGCGTGACTCCTAGAGTATGAAACAATAGGTCTTCCGTTTCCGTCTGTCTGTCTGTCTGTCTGTCGTCTGTCCGGATTTTTATTAGACGTAGACGAAAAATCGAAAATTTTAAAAGTCAAAAAATTGATCGAAAAATTGAAAAATCCAGACAAAGTTTCCTATATTCAGATGTTGAAAAATGAGAAATGGTAAACTTGGAAACTCGGAAAATCGAAACATTTTGTAAATCGAAAAACCGGGATCTCAAGAAATCGAAACACTAAAAAATCGTAAAATTGAAAAATCGAAAAATGTGAAATTTAAAAAATCGGCAGATTGAAAAATGAAATAACCGAAAAATCAAAAGTTTAAAAATTTTGAAAAATCGAGAAATCGAAACTTTTTAAAATCGAAAAATTTAAAAATCAGGAATTTGAGAAATTCCAAAACTAAAATGACGAAAAATTGGGAAATCAAAAATTTGAAAAATCAAAACATCGAAAAATTAGAAAATCCAGTCGAAAAACCGAGAAATCGAAAAATTCAGAAATTAGAATCGAAAAGTTAAAAATTAAATAAAAAATTTAAAATTAAAAAAAATTGATAAATTGAAAAATTTAAAAAAGCAAAAAATCGAAAAGCAGAGAAAAATTTTTGATTTTTTAAAAACCTGAAAAATTGAAAAACCGAAAAATTGAAGATTTAAAAAACTGAAAAATGGAAATATTGAAAGCTCGAGAAATCGACGAATGGAAAAATCGATCAACCGAGAAATTGAGAAATCAAAAACTTTACAGACGTCAAAAATTGAAAAATCGAAAAATCTAAAAACTGAAAATCGTAAAGCTGAAATATCGGAAAATTGAGAAATCTAAAAATTTGGAAACCCAAAAATTGAAAAATCAAAATTTTCGAAAAATTGGCACATCGAAACATCAAATATTTAAAAAATGAAAATCCAAAATCGAGAACTGAAAAATGGAAGACTTGTAAAATTGAAAAAATCGGAAAATTTAAAAACCAAAAAATGTTAAAATACAATCGAAAAAAATTAAAAACCGGAAAATCTAAAAAAGTCAACAAATCTAGAAATCGAAACATTAAAAGTTTTAAAATCTAAAATTAAAAGTCGAAAAAATAAAAAAAAAACAAGAAATTGAATCGAAAAATCCCAAAAGGAAATTATCGATAAATTAAAGAATGGAAGAATTGAAGGATTGAAAAATTGAAGAAAAATCCTAAACTGAAACGAAAATATGTTAAAATTGGAAAAAATGAGAAATCGGGAAATCAAAAAGTCGAAAAATCGATGTCGAAAAATTCAAAATTTTAAAAATCGAAAAATTCAAAATTCAATAACCTGAAAAATCGAAAAGAATTGAAAAACTGACATATCAAAACATTAAAAAGTTGAGAAATCGAGAAATAGAAAAACCAAAAAATCGATTTCTCAATGAATCGAAAAATTTAAAATTTAGAGACGTCAGAAATTGAAAAATCGAAACATTGGAAAATTCAAAAGGTCGAAAAGTCGAAAATTAAAAACGGAAAAATAAAAAATTTTAAAAATCGAAAAATAAAAAATTTTAAAAATCGAAAAAGGATAATTGAAAAATGTAAAACTGAAACATAGGAAATTTGAAAAAAATTGAAAAATTAAAAAACAAAAAAATCAATCCAAAAATATTAGAAACCGAAAAATCTAGAAAGCGAGAAGTCAAAAAATCCAGAAATCGGAAATCTAAAATTTAACTCGAAAAAATAAAAAAAAACAAGGAAATTGAAGAATCGAAAAGTTGAAGAAAAATCCTAAAATCGAAACATCCAAAAATTTAGAAATTGAAAAATCGAAAAATCAAAAAGTCGAAAAACTGATAAAACAAAACACCTCAAAAATAAAAAAGAATTGAACAACTGAAAAATCAAAACATTGAAAAGTCGATAAAACGAGAAATAGGAAAATCAAAAAATCGATTAATCGAGAACGTGAGAAATCGAAAAATTGAAAATTTTGAAACGTTAAGATAGAGAAATCGAAAAATCTAAAATTTAAAAGTCGAAAAAGTAAAAAAAAATCAAGAAATTGAAGAATCGAAAAATCACAAAACGGAAATATGATAAAATTAAAAATTGGAAGAAAAATTGAAGAATCGGAAAAATAAAGAAAAATCTTAAAACTGAAACATCGAAAAATTTAGAACTTGAAAAATCGAGAAATCAAAAAGTCGAAAAATCGATGTCGCAAAATTCAAAATTTAAAAAACCAAAGCATTGGAAAATCAGAAACCTTAAAAATCGAAAAGAATTGAAAAACTGAAAAATCAAAACATTAAAAAATGAAGAAAACGAGAAATATGAAGAGAAATCGAAAAATTGAAAATTTTGAGACGTTAAGAAATTGAAAAATCAAAAAATTAAAGAATAGAAAAATAGAAAAATTCCCAAATTGAAATGACTAAAAATTGCGAAATCGAAAAATTAGAAAATCGAAACATCAAAAAATTCAAAAAGTCGGAGAAGTAGAAATAGGCTAAAATCGTAAATTTAAAAACCGAAAAATAAATAAAAATTTAAAAATTCAATCCATAAATATTAGAAACCGAAAAATCTAAAATTTAAATTGAAAAAAGTAAAAAAAAAACAAGAAATTGAAGAATTGAAAAATCCCAAAACGGAAATATTGAAAAATTAAAAAATGTAAGAAAAAGTGAAGAATCGAAATATTGAAGAAAAATCCTAAAACTGAAACATCGAAAAATTTAGGAATTGAAAAATCGAGAAATTAAAAGGTCGAAAAATTGAAAAATCGAAAAATCTAAAAAAATTTTGGACGGTCGAAAAATTGAAAATCGTAAAACTGTAATATCGGAAAATTGAGAAATCTAAAAATTTGGAAAGCGAAATATAGAAAAATCAAAAATTCGAAAAATCGGAACGTCGAAAAATCGGAACGTCGAAAAATCAAAAATTTTAAAAATGGAAAAATTGAAAAACCAAAAAATTCAAAATCGAGAACCGAAAAATTGAAGAGTCGTAAAATTGAAAAAATTGGAACATTTAAAAACCAAAAAATGTAAAATCCAATCCAAAAAAATTAAAAATTGGAAAAACTAAAAGCGAGAAATCAACAAATCTTGAAATCGAAACATTAAAAGTTTTAAAACCTAAAATTAAAAGTCGAAAAAATTTAAAAAATACAAGAAATTCAAACATCGAACAATTCTAAAAGGAAATTATTGAAAAATTAAAGAATGAAAGAAGAATTGAGAAATTGAAGAAAAATCCTAATCGGAAACGGAAAAATATTAAAATTGGAAAAAATGAAAAATCGGGGAATCAAAAAGCTGAAAAATCGATGTCGAAAAATTCAAAATTTTAAAAATCGAAAAGAATCGAAAAACTGAAATATCAAAACATTAAAACGTCGAGAAATCGAGAAATAGGAAAACCAAAAATCGATTTCTCAATGAATCGAAAAATTGAAAATTTAGAGACGTCACAAATTGAAAAATCGAAACATTGGAAAATTCAAAAGGTCGGAGAAGTCGAAATAGACTAAAATCGAAAATTTAAAAACCGAAAAATAAAAAATTTTAAAAATCGAAAAATGTAAAACTGAAACAGGAAATTTGAAAAAAATCAAAAAACTTAAAAATCCAAAAAAAAATTGAAGAAAAATCCTAAAACTGAAACATCTAAAAATTTAGGAATTGAAAAGTCGAAAAATTGAAAAAACAAAAAACCTCAAAAATCGAAAAGAATTGAACAACTGAAAAATCAAAACATTGAAAAGTTGAGAAAACGAGAAATAGGAAAATCAAAAAATAGATTAATCAAGAACGTGAGAAATAAAAAAAATGAAAATTTTGAAACGTTAAGAAATAGAGAAATCAAAAAATTTAAAAGTCGAAAATGTAAAAAAAATCAAGAAATTGAAGAATCGAAAAGTCACAAAACGGAAATATCGTAAAATTAAAAATTGGAAAAATCGAGAAATCAAAAAGTCGAAAAATCGATGTCACAAAATTCAAAATTTAAAAAATCAAAACATTGGAAAATCAGAAGCCTTAAAAATCGAAAGGTATTGAAAAATTGAAAAATCAAAACATTAAAAAATGGAGAAAACGAGAAATATGAAGAGAAATCAAAAAATTAAAGAATAGAAAAAAAAAATTGAAATGACTAAAAATTGGAAAATCGAAAAATTGAAAAATCGAAACATTCAAAAATTCAAAAATTCGGAGAAGTAGAAATAGGCTAAAATCGTAAATTTAAAAACCGAAAAATAAATAATTTTAAAAATCGAAAATGAAAATCCGAGAAATCTAAAACTGAAAAATCGAAAAGTAGAAGAAAAATTGAAAAATCGTAAATCTGAAACATCGGAAAATTGAAAAAATCGAAAAATTTAATAACCAAAAAATTTAAAAATCCATTGCAAAAATATTAGAAAGCGAAAAATCTACAATTTAAATTGAAAAAAATAAAAACTGATATATCGAAAAATTAAAAAATTAAGAAAAAGTGAAGAATCGAAAAATCCTAAAACTGAAACATCGAAAAATTTAGGAATTGAAAAATCGAGAAATCAAAAATCGAAAAGAATGGAAATACTGAAAAATTAAAACGTTAAAAAAATTTGAAAACGAGAAATTAAACCAAAAAATCGATTAATCAAGAAATTGAGAAATCGAAAATTAAAAAATCGAAAAACTTAAAAATCGCGAAATTGAAAAAATTCCAAAACTGAAATAGCAAAAAATTGCGAAATTGAAAAATTGGAAAATCCAAAAGCGAGACGTCAACAAATCTAGAAATCGAAACATTAAAAGTTTTAAAATCTAAAATTAAAAGTCGAAAAAATAAAAAAAATACAAGAAATTGAAAAATCGAAGACTTCTAAAAGGAAATTTTTGAAAAATTAAAGAATGGAAGAAGAATTGTACAATTGAAAAATTGAAGAAAAATCCTAAACTGAAACGAAAAATGTTAAAATTGGAAAAAATGAAAAATTGAAAATTCAAAAACATGAAAAATCGAAAAGAATTGAAAAACTGAAATATCAAAACATTAAAAAGTCGAGAAATAGGAAAACCAAAAAATCGATTTCTCAATGAATCGAAAAATTTAAAATTTAGAGACGTCAGAAATTGAAAAATCGAAACATTGGAAAATTCAAAAGGTCGGAGAAGTCGAAATAGGCTAAAATCGAAAAGTTAATAACTGAAAAATAAAAAATTTTAAAAATCGAAAAATGTAAAATTGAAGCATAGGAAATTTGAAAAAAATTGAAAAATTAAAAACCAAAAAATTAAAAAATCCAATCCAAAAATATTAGAATCCGAAAAATCTAAAAGCGAAAAGTCAAAAAATCCAGAAATCGGAAAATCGAAAATTTAAAAGTCGAAAAAGTAAAAAAAAAACAAGAAATTGATGAATCGAAAAATCACAAAACGGAAATATCGTAAAATTAAAAATTGAAAGAAAAATAGAAGAATCGAAAAAATAAAGAAAAATCCTAAAACTGAAACATCGAAAGATTTAGAACTTGAAAAATTGAGAAATCAAAAATCGATGTCGCAAAATTCAAAATTAAAAAAATCAAAATATTGGAAAATCAAAAACCTCAAAAATCGAAAAGAATTGAAAAACTGAAAAGTCAAAACATTAAAAATTGGAGAAAACGAAAAATATGAAGAGAAATCGAAAAATTGAAAATTTTGAGACATTAAGAAATTGAAAAATTAAAAAGTTAAAGAATAAAAAAGTTGAAAAGTTCCCAAATTGAAATGACTAAAAATTGGGAAATCGAAACATCAAAAAATTAAAAAAGTCGGAGAAGTAGAAATAGGCTAAAATCGTAAATTTAAAAACCGAAAAATAAATAATTTTAAAAATCGAAAATGAAAATCCGAGAAATCTAAAACTGAAACATCGAAAAGTAGAAAAATGGAAAAATATAAGAAAAATTGAAAAATCGTAAATCTGAAACAGGAAAATTGAAAAAAATCCAAAAATATTAGAAACCGAAAAATCTAATAGCGGGAAGTCAAAAAATCAAGAAATCGAAAAATCTAAAATTTAAATTGAAAAAAATAAAAAAAAACAAGAAATTGAAGAATTGAAAAATCCCAAATCGGAAATATCGAAAAATTAAGAAATGTAAAAAAAGTGAAAAATCGAAAAATTGAAGAAAAATCCTAAAACTAAAACATCGAAAAATTTAGGAATTGAAAAACCGTGCTTGACGGCGGCGGAGAGCGCGGTTCCCGGTTTGGGGGTGCGGCTGGTGAGGGTGGTGGCGGACCCGGGGGGCACGAATTTTCGGCGTGGGGGTTCCACCATTTTGGGAACTAACCTAACTAAGTGACGTCACGGGTTTCCGTGGAAATGGGAATAACGCACGCTTTGTTTATTAGTTTATTTTGAGAAATTTGTGCGGCCTGTGAGCAAGTGGTAGTTGCCACTTTCATGTTTTATTGACGTTGCGTGACTCCGAGAGTATGAACCAATAGGTCTTCCGTTTCCGTCTGTCTGTCTGTCGTCTGTCCGGATTTTATTAGACAGATGACGTCAATAGCACTCACGCAGTCCGCACAATTCCAAGGGACGCGGTCCGTACAAGTGCGGAAAAAGTGCTCTTTGAAAAAACGAAAATTTTAAAAGTCAAAAAATTGATCGAAACATCAAAAAAATCGAAAAATTGAAAAATTAAGACAAAGTTTCCAATATTCAGATGTTGAAAAGTGAGAAATCGTAAACTTGGAAACTCGGGAAATCGGAAAATTGAAAAGTCGAAACATTTTGTAAATCGAAAAACCGGGATGTCAAGAAATCAAAACACCAAAAAATTGAAAAATGTGAAATTTAAAAATCGGCACATTGAAAAATGAAATATTGAATAATATAAATCAAAAGTTTAAAAATTTTGAAAAATCGAGAAATCGAAACTTTAAAAATCGAAAAATTTAAAAATCAGGAATTTGAAAAATTCCAAAACTAAAATGACGAAAAATTGGGAAATCAAAACATCGAAAAATTAGAAAATCCGAGAGTCGAAAAACCGAGAAATCGAAAAATTGAGAAATCAGAATAGGCCACAATCGAAATGCTAAAAATTGAAAAATTCAAAATTAATTTTTGATTTTTTAAAAACCTGAAAAATTGAAAAACCGAAAAATGGAAAAATGAAAGCTGGAGAAATCGACAGATAGAAAAATAACAAATCGATTAACCCAGAAATTCAGAAGAAATAAAAAAATTGAAACTTTGGAGACGTCAAAAATTGAAAAATCGAAAAATCTAAAAACCGAAATTTTGGACGGTCGAAAAATTGAAAATCGTAAAACTGAAATATCGGAAAATTGAGAAATCTAAAAATTTGGAAACCGAAATATTGAAAAATCAAAAATTCGAAAAATCGGAACGTCCAAAAATCAAAAATTTTGAAAATGGAAAAATTGAAAAACCAAAAAATCCAAAATCGAGAACCGTAATTTTTCAATTCCTAAATTTTTCGATTAACCTTTAAATTTTAGATTCTTCGTTTTCTCGATTTTTTGACTTTTCCCTTTTAGATTTTGGGTTCTCAAATTTTTCGGTTTTTCATGTCTTATTTTTCGATTTTTTAATTTTCGTTTTCTCAATTTCTTGATTAATCGATTTTTTGGTTTAATTTCTCGTTTTCATTTTTTTTTGTTTTAATTTTTCAGTTTTTAAATTCTTTTCGATTTTTGTTTTTTCAATTTTTCGACTTTTTGATTTCTTGATTTTTCAATTCCTAAATTTTTCGATGTTTCAGTTTCAGGATTCTTCTTCAATTTTTCGATTCTTCACTTTTTCTTACATTTTTTAATTTTTCGATATTTCAGTTTTGGGATTTTTCGATTCTTGAATTTCTTGTTCTTTTTTATTTTTTTTAATTTAAATTTTCGATTTTTTGACTTCTCGCTATTAGATTTTTCGGTTTCTAATATTTTTGGATTGGATTTTTACATTTTTTGGTTATTAAATTTGTCGATTTTTTCAATTTTCCGATGTTTCAGATTTACGATTTTTCAATTTTTCATCTATTTTTCCATTTTTCTACTTTTCGATGTTTCAGTTTTAGATTTCTCGGATTTTCATTTTCGATTTCAATTTGGAAATTCTTCAATTTTTCTAGTCTTTAATTTTTGGATTTTCAATTTCTTAACGTCTCAAAATTTTCAATTTTTCGATTTCTCTTCATATTTCTCGTTTTCTCCATTTTTTTCATGTTTTGATTTTTCAGGTTTTCAATTCTTTTCGATTTTTGAGGTTTCTGATTTTTCAAAGTTTTAATTTTTTAAATTTTGATTTTTTCGAGTTAAATTTTAGATTTCCGATTTCTGGATTTTTTGACTTCTCGCTTTTAGATTTTTCGGATTCTAATATTTTTGGATTGGATTTTTTAATTTTTTGGTTTTTAATTTTTCAATTTTTTTCAATTTGCCGATGTTTCAGTCTTAAATTTTTAGATTTTTCTTTTTCGATTTTTAAAATTTTTTATTTTTCGGTTTTTAAATTTTCGATTTTAGCCTATTTCGACGTCTCCGACCTTTTGAATTTTCCAATGTTTCGATTTTTCAATTTCTGACATCTAAATTTTCAATTTTTCAATTCATTGAGAAATCGATTTTTTGGTTTTCCTATTTCTCGATTTCTCGACTTTTTAATGTTTTGATATTTCAGTTTTTCAATTCTTTTCGATTTTTCAGGTTTTTGAATTTCAATTCTTCGATTTTTGAAATTTTGAATGTTTCGACTTCGATTTTTCGACTTTTTGATTTCCCAATTTAAATTTTTTCCAATTTTAACATTTTTCCGTTTCAGCTTGGGATTTTTCTTCAATTTTTCAATTCTTCCATTCTTTAATTTCTCAATAATTGCCTTTTGGGATTTTTCGATTCTTCAATTTCTTGTTTTTTTTTTTATTTTTTCGACTTTTAATTTTACATTTTAAAACTTTTAATGTTTCGATTTCTAGATTTGTGCCAATTTTTTCCATTTTACGACTCTTCATTATTAAAAATGGAAAAATTGAAAAACCAAAAAATCAAAAATCGAAAAGAATTGACAAACTGAAAAATCAAAACATTAAAAAGTCGAAAACTCGAAAAATTTAAAATTCAGAGAAATTGAAAAATTCCAAAACTGAAATGACGAAAAACTGGGAAATCGGAAAATCGAAAAACCGAGGAATTAAAAAATCGAAAAATTCAAAAAGTTGGAGACGTTAAAAATTGAAAAATCGAAAAATCTAAAAACCGAAAATTTGAACTGTCGAAAAACTGAAAATAGTAGAACTGAAATATCGGAAAATTGAGAAATCTAAAAAATTGGAAACCGAAAAATTGAAAAATCATAATTTCGAAAAATTGGAACATCCAAAAATAAAAAATTTTAAAAATGAAAATCCAAAATCGAGAACCGAAAAATGGAAGAGTCGTAAAATTGAAAAAATCGGAAAATTTAAAAACCAAAAAATGTAAAAATACAATCGAAAAAAATTAAAAACCGGAAAATCTAAAAAAGTCAACAAATCTAGAAATCGAAACATTATTCAAAGTTTTAAAATCTAAAATTAAAAGTCGAAAAAATAAAAAAAAAACAAGAAATTGAAGAATCGAAAAATCCCAAAAGGAAATTATCGAAAAATTAAAGAATGGAAGAATTGAAGGATTGAAAAATGGAAGAAAAATCCTAAACTGAAACGAAAATATGTTGAAATCAAAAAGTCGAAAAATCGATGTCGAAAAATTCAAAATTTTAAAAATCGAAAAATTCAAAAACCTGGAAAATCGAAAAGAATTGAAAAACTGAAATTTCAAAACATTAAAAAGTTGAGAAATCGAGAAATAGGAAAACCAAAAAATCGATTTCCCAATGAATCGAAAAATTTAAAATTTAGAGTCAGAAATTGAAAAATCGAAACATTGGAAAATTCAAAAGGTCGAAAAAGTCGAAAATTTAAAAATGGAAAAATAAAAAATTTTAAAAATCGAAAAAGGATATTCGAAAAATGTAAAACTGAAACATAGAAAATTTGAAAAAAATTGAAAAATTAAAAAACCAAAAAATTCAATAAAAAAATATTAGAAACCGAAAAATCTAAAAGCGAGAAGTCAAAAAATCCAGAAGTCGGAAATCTAAAATTTAACTCGAAAAAATAAAAAAAAACAAGGAAATTGAAGAATCGAAAAATTGAAGAAAAATCCTAAGACCGAAACATCCAAAAATTTAGGAATTGAAAAATCGAAAAATCAAAAAGTCGAAAAACTGAAAAAACAAAAAACCTCAAAAATCAAAAAGAAATAGAGAAATCGAAAAATCCAAAAGCGAGAAATCAAAAAATCGAGAAATTGAAAAATGTAAAATTTAAAAGTCGAAAAAGTAAAAAAAAAATCAAAAAATTGAAGAATCGAAAAATCACAGAACGGAAATTTCGTAAAATTAAAAATTGGAAGAAAAATTGAAGAATCAAAAAAATAAAGAAAAATCCTAAAACTGAAACATCGAAACATTTAGAACTTGAAAAATCGAGAAATCAAAAAATCGATGTCGCAAAATTCAAATTTTAAAAAATCAAAACATTGGAAAATCAGAAACCTCAAAAATCGAAAAGTGTTGAAAAACTAAAGAATCAAAACATTAAAAAATGGAGAAAACAAGAAATATGAAGAGAAATCGAAAAATTTAATTTTGAGACGTTAGGAAATTGAAAAATCAAAAAATTAAAAACTAGAAAAATTGAAAAATTCCCAAATTGAAGTGACTAAAAATTGGGAAATGGAAAAATTGGAAAATCGAAACATCAAAAAATTCAAAAAGTCGGAGAAGTAAAAATAGGCTAAAAAAAATGGAAAAATAGATGAAAAATTGAAAAATCGTAAACCTGAAACATCGGAAAATTGAAAAAATCGGAAAATTTAATAACCAAAAAATTTAAAAATCCAATCCAAAAATATTAGAAACCGAAAAATCTAATCGCGAGAAGTCAAAAAATAGAGAAATAAAAAAATTTAAAATATAAATTGAAAAAATAAAAAAAAAACAAGAAATTGAAGAATCGAAAAATCCTAAAATTGAAACATCGAAAAATTTAGGAATTGAAAAATCGAGAAATCAAAAAGTCGAAAAATTGAAAAATCAAAAATTGAAAAGAATGGAAAAACTGAAAAATTAAAACATTAAAAAATTTGAAAACGAGAAATTAAACCAAAAAATCGATTAATCAAGAAATTGAGAAATCGAAAATAAAAAAATCGAAAAATAAGACATTTTATAAATTGAAAATGAAAAACCGAAAAATATGAAACTGAGATATATGGCAATATTGAAAAAATCGAGAAATCGAAGAATCTAAAATTTAAAGGTCAAAAAAAATCAAACTGAAAAATCGAAAATTCGAAAAATTTAAAATACAGAGAAATTGAAAAATTCCAAAACTGAAATGACGAAAAACTGGGAAATCGGAAAAATCGAAAAACCGAGAAATTAAAAAATAGAAAAATTCAAAAAGTTGGAGAGGTCGAAAAATTGAGAAATCAAAATAGGCCAAAATCGAAAATGAAAAACCGAAAAACATCGAAGAATCGAAAAATTAAAAAATCCCGATAACCTTAAAACGCTTGCAGGAATTCAGAGCACTTGATTTGCGAATTTAAAGTTAAATTGTAAAATGTCACACAATTTTTTTTTTCAAAAATTCTGTATACCCAAGGTAAAAACTCAACACGGCTTCATAAACCACAAATAGAGGGACACGTTATTTTATAAAATTGAAACATTTACTATTGTAAATTTTGAAGATAACATTGTTCTGTCGAAATAACCTTGGACCGCTTTTTTTCAGAGTGCCGTCAGCTGGGAGCACAAAGAAAAAGTCGAAAAGCACGCGTCCCAGAAGGACTACACCTCCGGATTCGGCGGCAAATTCGGGGTCCAAACCGACCGACAAGACAAGTCGGCTGTGGGCTGGGATCACGTGGAAAAAGTGGAAAAGCATGAGTCACAAAAAGGTACAAATTAATAATCATAGCATAACTCGTTTAACATTGAAACTTCTAAAAATACGTTCAAAGAAAGCTCGTTATTTCCGACTTTGTTAAATCCGGCCTTCAGATTACGCCAAAGGCTTCGGCGGAAAGTTCGGCGTCCAGTCCGACCGACAAGACAAATCGGCCGTGGGTTGGGATCACCACGAAGCGCCTCAAAAGCACGAAAGTCAAACCGATCACAAGATCGGATTCGGGGGAAAATTCGGGCTCCAAACCGACAGAGTGGACAAATCCGCCGCCTCCTTCAACGAGGAGCCGGCGAAAGTTGGAACGAACTACACCAAAGTGAAACCGGACATCGGCAACGCCCGACCGGGAGACTTGCGGGCCAAATTCGAACACATGGTGAGAACTCGTTATTCAAAGTTTAGATCAACGACTTCACGAAACTCGATTTCTAGAGCTCGCAGGACAAACCCGAGGTGGAACGGATGTCCACCCCGAAGAAGATCGTTCATGCTAAAGCGGTCATGTTCGCCACCAAAAGCACCGAAGAAGTGTCTCAAACACCAACCCCCCCTAGGTCACCCAAAGTGCTCGATTCATCAAAAACGGCGTTTTTGACGCAAACTAGTCCAGCGGAGGCGCCTCGTCTGGAACGAGTGGCCCCCGGACAGTTGAACCCGTCGAAACTAGCCCAGTTTACTAATCAAAATAGTAGTGACGAGACGAGGGAAAATGGTGCCCGAGTTCCGAAAGCTTTGGATGAATCAAAGACGGCTTTTCTCACGCAAGAACGGGACGAGGAGTGGGGAGAGAGGACGACGCCTGGCCAACTAGACCAGAACAAGATGTCGCACTTCGGGGCGCAGCCGAGTACGAGGAGTAGCAACCAAGCGAGCGCAGTAAGTTCACTTTTAATATATTCTTATACCGGATGTCTGGAAAATGGCGGATAAACTCTTCAATACTGAATAAATAATAAAAAAAAATTATGATGTAGATTACGAAAAAAATGCGTGAATACTTTCTGATTTCTAATATTAATAAAACCAGTTATTTTTTATTAACAAATAAACCAAAAAAAATTTTAACAAACCAACAAAAAAAAATTCATTAAAGCATATAACAAACTAAATACTAGAGAAGGTGGGTGGGCGGGCCAGTAACTGCTAGGATAAGACTGATTTTGGCAAATGAGATCCCCCTAAGAAAATTATGTCGAAAAATTCAAAATTTAAAAAAACAAAAAATTGAAAAATCGAAATATTAAAAAGTCGACGAAATGAGAAATAGGAAAACCAAAAACTCGATTAATCAAGAAATTGAGAAATCCAAAAATTGAAAATTTTGAGACGTTAAAAAATTAAAAATTCGAAAAATTAAAGAATCGAATAACTGAAAAAACGAGAAAAGGAAAAATTCCCAAACTGAAATGACTAAAAATCGAAACATTAAAAAATTTAAAAAATCAGAGAAGTGAAATATGCTAAAATCGAAAATGAAAAACCAAAAAATCTACAACTGAGAAGTTGTAAAGTAGAAAAATCGAAAAATGGAAAAGTAGATGAAAATTTGAAAAATCGTAAATCTGAAACTTCGGAAAATTGAAAAATCGAAAAATTTAAAAACCAAAAAATTTTAAAATCCAATCCGAAAATAGTAGAAACCGAAAAATCTAAAGCCGAGAAGTCAAAAAATCAAGAAATCGAAAAATCTAAAATTTAATCCGAAAAATTAAAAAAACAAGAAATTGAATCGAAAAATGCCAAAACGGAAATATCAAAATATTAAAAAATGCACGAAAAAGTGAAAAATCAAACAATCCTAAAACTGACATATGGACAAAATTAGAAATTGAAAAATCCAGATATCGAAAAATGGAAAAATTGAGGAAAAATTGAAAAATCGTAAATTTGAAACTTGGGAAAATTGAAAAATTGGACAAATTTTATAAACAAAAAATTTAAAAATCCAATCCAAAAATACCGAAAAAACTAAAACCGAGAAGTCAAAAAATCGAGAAATCGAAAAATCTAAAATTTAACTCGGAAAAATAAAAAAAAAACAAGAAATAGAAGAATCGAAAACTGCCTAAACGGAAATATCAAAATATTAAAAAATGCAAGAAAAAGTGAAGAATCGAAAAATTGAAGAAAAATCATAAAACTGACACATGGAAAAAATTAGAAATTGAAAAATCCAGAAATCGAAAAATGGAAAAATAGAGGAAAAAATGAAAAATCGTAAATCTGAAACTTCGGAAAATTGAAAAATCGAAAAATTAAAAAATTTAAAAAACAAAAAATTTAAAAATCAACCTCAAAAATCTAAAAGAATTGAAGAACAGAAAAATCAAAATATTAAAAAGTCGAGGAAATGAGAAATAGGAAAACCAAAAACTCGATTAATCAAGAAATTGAGAAATCCAAAAATTGAGAATTTTGAGTCGTTAAAAAATTGAAAAATCGAAAAATTAAAGAATCAAATAACTGAAAAAACGAGAAACGGAAAAATTCCCAAACTGAAATGACTAAAAATCGAAACATCAAAAAATTTAAAAAATCAGAGAAGTGAATATGCTAAAATCGAAAATGAAAAACCAAAAAATCTACAACTGAGAAGTTGTAAAGTAGAAAAATCGAAAAATGGAAAAATAGATGAAAATTTGAAAAATCGTAAATCTGAAACTTCGGAAAATTGAAAAATCGAAAAATTTAAAAAACAAAAAATTTAAAAATCAACCTCAAAAATCGAAAAGAATTGGAAAACTGAAAAATCAAGATATTAAAAAGTCGAGGAAATGAGAAATAGGAAAACCAAAAACTCGATTAATCAAGAAATTGATAAATCCAAAAATTGAAAATTTTGAGACGTTAAAAAATTGAAAAATCGAAAAATTAAAGAATCGAATCACTGAAAAAACGAGAAACGGAAAAATACCCAAACTGAAATGACTGAAAATCGAAACATCAAAAAATTTAAAAAATCAGAGAAGTGAAATATGCTAAAATCGAAAATGAAAAACCAAAAAATCTACAACTGAGAAGTGGTAAAGTAGAGAAATCGAAAAATGGAAAAATAGATGAAAATTTGAAAAATCGTAAATCTGAAACTTCGGAAAATTGAAAAATCGAAAAATTAAAAAAACCAAAAAATTTAAAAATCAACCTCAAAAATCTAAAAGAATTGAAGAACTGAAAAATCAAGATATTAAAAAGTCGAGGAAATGAGAAATAGGAAAACCAAAAACTCGATTAATCAAGACATTGAAAAATCCAAAAATTGAAAATTTTGAGACGTTAAAAAATTGAAAAATCGAAAAATTAAAGAATCGAAAAACTGAAAAAACGTGAAACGGAAAAATTCCCAAACTGAAATGACTAAAGATCGAAACATCAAAAAATTAAAAAAATCAAAGAAGTGAAATTGCTAAAATCGAAAATGAAAAACCAAAAAATCTACAACTGAGAAGTTGTAAAGTAGAAAAATCGAAAAATGGAAAAATAGATGAAAATTTGAAAAATCGTAAATCTGAAACTTCGGAAAATTGAAAAATCAAAAAATTAAAAAAAAAATTTAAAAATCAACCTCAAAACTCGAAAAGAATTGAAGAACTGAAAAATCAAAATATTAAAAAGTCGAGGAAATGAGAAATAGAAAAACCAAAAACTCGATTAATCAAGAAATTGAGAAATCCAAAAATTGAAAATTTTGAGTCGTTAAAAAATTGAAAAATCGAAAAATTAAAGAATCGAATAACTGAAAAAACGAGAAACGGAAAAATTCTCAAACTGAAATGACTAAAAGTCGAAACATCAAAAAATTTAAAAAATCGGAAAAGTGAAATATGCTAAAATCGAAAATGAAAAACCAAAAAATCTACAACTGAGAAGTTGTAAAGTAGAAAAATCGAAAAATGGAAAAATAGATGAAATTTTGAAAAATCGTAAATCTGAAACTTCGGAAAATGGAAAAATCGAAAAATTTAAAAAACAAAAAATTTTAAAATCAACCTCAAAAATCGAAAAGAATTGAAGAACTGAAAAATCAAAATATTAAACAGTCGAGAAAATGAGAAATAGGAAAACCAAAAACTCGATTAAGCAAGAAATTGAGAAATCCAAAAATTGAAAATTTTGAGACGTTAAAAAATTGAAAAATCGAAAAATTAAAGAATCGAATAACTGGAAAAACGAGAAACGGAAAAATTCCCAAACTGAAATGACTAAAAATCGAAACATCAAAAAATTTAAAAAATCAGAAAAGTGAAATATGCGAAAATCGAAAATGAAAAACCAAAAAATCTACAACTGAGAAGTTGTAAAGTAATGAAATCGAAAAATGGAAAAATAGATGAAAATTTGAAAAATCGTAACACATGGTAAAAATTAGAAATTGAAAAATCCAGAAATCGAAAAATGGAAAAATAGAAGAAAAATTGAAAAATCGTAAATCTGAAACTTCGGAAAATTGAAAAAATCGAAAAATTTAAAAACCAAAAAATTTAAAAATCCAATCCAAAAATATTGGAAACCAAAAAATCTAAAATCGAGAAGTCAAAAAATCGAGAATTCGAAAAATCTAAAATTCAACCCGAAAAAAAAAGAAAAACAAAAAATTGAAGAATCGAAAAATGCCAAACCAGAAATATCAAAATATTAAAAAACTCAAGAAAAAGTGAAGAGTCGAAAAATGAAGAAAAATCTTAAAACTGAAACATGTAAAAATTTAGAAATTGAAAAATCGACAAATGGAAAAATAGACGAAAAATTGAAAAATCGTAAATACGAAAAAATTTAAAAACCAAAAAAATTTAAAAATCCCTTCCAAAAATAGTGGATACCGAAAAATCTAAAACCGAGAAGTCAAAAAATCGAGAAATCGAAAAATCTAAAATTTAACCCGAAAAAATAAAAAAACAAGAAATTGAAGAATCGAAAAATGCCAAAACGGAAATATCAAAATATTAAGAAACGTAAGAAAAAGTGAAGAATCGAAAAATTGAAGAAAAATCCTAAAACTGACACATGGAAAAAATTAGAAATTGAAAAATCCAGAAATCGAAAAATGAAAAATAGAGGAAAAATTGAAAAATCATAAATTTGAAAGTTCGGAAAATTGAAAAAATCGAAAAATCTAAAAACCAAACAATTTAAAAATCCAAAAATAGTAGAAACCGAAAAATCTAAAATTTAACCCGAAAAAATTAAAAAAAAACAAGAAATTGAAGAATCGAAACATTGAAGAAAAATCCTACAACTGACACATGGAAAAAATTAGAAATTGAAAAATCCAGAAATCGAAAAATGGAAAAATAAAGGAAGAATTGAAAAATCGTAAATCTGAAACTTCGGAAAATTGAAAAAATCGAAAAATTTAAAAACCAAAAAATTTAAAAGTCCAGTCCCTAAATAATAGTAGATCCCGAAAAATCTAAAACCGAGAAGTCAAAAATCGAGAAATCGAAAAATCTAAAATTTAACCCGAAAAAATAAAAAAAAAACAAGAAATTGAAGAATCGAAAAATGCCAAAACGGAAATATCAAAATATTAAAAAATGCAAGCAAAAGTAAAGAATCGAAAAATAGAAGAAAAATCCTACAACTGACACATGGAAAAAATTAGAAATTGAAAAATCCAGAAATCGAAAAATGGAAAAATAGAGGAAAAATTGAAAAATCGTAAATCTGACACTTCGGAAAATTGAAAAAATCGAAAAATTTAAAAACCAAAAAATTTAAAAATCCAATCCAAAAATATTGCACACCAAAAAATCTAAAATCGAGAAGTCAAAAAATCGAGAATTCGAAAAATCTAAAATTCAACCCGAAAAAAAAAGAAAAACAAAAAATTGAAGAATCGAAAAATGCCAAACCAGAAATATCAAAATATTAAAAAACTCAAGAAAAAGTGAAGAGTCGAAAAATGAAGAAAAAAATTAAAACTGAAACATGTAAAAATTTAGAAATTGAAAAATTGAAAAATCGACAAATGGAAAAATAGATGAAAAATTGAAAAATCGTAAATACGAAAAAATTTAAAAACCAAAAAATTTAAAAATCCCATCCAAAAATAGTAGATACCGAAAAATCTAAAACCGAGAAGTCAAAAAATCGAGAAATCGAAAAATCTAAAATTTAACCCGAAAAAATAAAAAAACAAGAAATTGAAGAATCGAAAAATGCCAAAACGGAAATATCAAAATATTAAAAAACGTAAGAAAAAGTGAAGAATCGAAAAATTGAAGCAAAATCCTAAAACTGACACATGGAAAAAATTAGAAATTGAAAAATCCAGATATCGAAAAATGGTAAAATAGAAGAAAAATTTAAAAACCAAAAAATTTCAAAATCCATTAAAAAAATAGTAGATACCGAAAAATCTAAAACCTAGAAGTCAAAAAATCGAGAAATCGAAAAATCTAAAATTTAACCCGAAAAAATAAAAAAACAAGAAATTGAAGAATCGAAAAATGCCAAAACGGAAATATCAAAATATTAAAAAACGTAAGAAAAAGTGAAGAATCGAAAAATTGAAGAAAAATCCTAAAACTGACACATGGAAAAAATTAGAAATTGAAAAATCCAGAAATCGAAAAATGGAAAAATAGAGGAAAAATTTAAAAACCAAAAAATTTCAAAATCCATTAAAAAAATAGTAGATACCGAAAAATCTAAAACCGAGAAGTCAAAAAATCGAGAAATCGAAAAATCTAAAATTTAAACCGAAAAAATAAAAAAAAACAAGAAATTCAAGAATCGAAAAATACCAAAACGGAAATATCAAAATATTAAAAAATGCAAGCAAAAGTAAAGAATCGAAAAATAGAAGAAAAATCCTACAACTGACACATGGAAAAAATTGAAAAATCGTAAATCTGAAACTTCGGAAAATTGAAAAAATTGAAAAATTTAAAAACCAAAAAAAAAATTAAAAATCCAATCCAAAAATATTGGAAACCAAGAAATCTAAAATCGAGAAGTCAAAAAATCGAGAATTCGAAAAATCTAAAATTCAACCAGAAAAAAAAAAACAAAAAATTGAAGAATCGAAAAATGCCAAACCAGAAATATCAAAGTATTAAAAAACTCAAGAAAAAGTGAAGAGTCGAAAAATGAAGAAAAATCTTAAAACTGAAACATGTAAAAATTTAGAAATTGAAAAATTGAAAAATCGAGAAATGGAAAAATAGATGAAAAATTGAAAAATCGTAAATACGAAAAAATTTAAAAACCAAAAAATTTAAAAATCGCATCCAAAAATAGTAGATACCGAAAAATCTAAAACCGAGAAGTCAAAAAATCGAGAAATCGAAAAATCTAAAATTTAACCCGAAAAAATAAAAAAACAAGAAATTGAAGAATCGAAAAATGCCAAAACGGAAATATCAAAATATTAAAAAACGTAAGAAAAAGTGAAGAATCGAAAAATTGAAGAAAAATCCTAAAACTGACACATGGAAAAAATTAGAAATTGAAAAATCCAGAAATCGAAAAATGAAAAATAGAGGAAAAATTGAAAAATCATAAATTTGAAAGTTCGGAAAATTGAAAAAATTGAATAATCTAAAAACCAAACAATTTAAAAATCCAAAAATAGTAGAAACCGAAAAATCTAAAATTTAACCCGAAAAAATAAAAAAAACAAGAAATTTAAGAATCGAAAAATTGAAGAAAAATCCTAAAACTGACACATGGTAAAAATTAGAAATTGAACAATCCAGAAATCGAAAAATGGAAAAATAAAGGAAAAATTGAAAATCATAAATCTGAAACTTCGGAAAATTGAAAAAATCGATAAAATTTAAAAACAAAAAATTTAAAAATCCAATCCAAAAATAGTAGATACCGAAAAATCTAAAACCGAGAAGTCAAAAAATCGAGAAATCGAAAAATCTAAAATTTAACTCGAAACAATTAAAAAAAAAACAAGAAATAGAAGAATCGAAAAATGCCTAAACGGAAATATCAAAATATTAAAAAATGCAAGAAAAAGTGAAGAATCGAAAAATTGAAGAAAAATCATAACACTGACACATGGAAAAAATTAGAAATTGAAAAATCCAGAAATCGAAAAATGGAAAAATAGAGGAAAAATTGAAAAATCGTAAAAACTGAAACTTCGGAAAATTGAAAAAATCGAAAAATTTAAAAACCAAAAAATTTAAAAATCCCATCCAAAAATAGTAGATAACGAAAAATCTAAAACGGAGAAGTCAAAAAATTAAGAAATCGAAAAATCTAAAATTCAACCCGAAAAAAAAAGAAAAACAAGAAATTGAAGAATCGAAAAATGCCAAACCAGAAATATCAAAATATTAAAAAACTCAAGAAAAAGTGAAGAGTCGAAAAATGAAGAAAATTCTTAAAACTGAAACATGTAAAAATTTAGAAATTGAAAAATTGAAAATCGATAAATGGAAAAATTGATGAAAAATTGAAAAATTGCAAATACGAAACATCGGAAAATTGAAAAAATCGAAAAATTTAAAAACCAAAAAATTTAAAAATCCCATTCAAAAATAGTAGATACCGAAAAATCTAAAACCGAGAAGTCAAAAAATCGAGAAATCAAAAAATCTAAAATTTAACCCGAAAAAATAAAAAAACAAGAAATTGAAGAATCGAAAAATGCCAAAACGGAAATATCAAAATATTAAAAAACGTAAGAAAAAGTGAAGAATCAAAAAATTGAAGAAAAATCCTAAAAGTGACACATGGAAAAAATTAGAAATTGAAAAATCCAGAATTCGAAAAATGGTAAAATAGAGGAAAAATTTAAAAACCAAAAAATTTCAAAATCAACCTCAATAATCGAAAAGAATTGAACTGAAAAATCTAAATTTTAAAAAGTCGAGGAAATGAAAAATAGGAAAACCAAAAACTCGATTAATCAAGAAATTGAGAAATCCAAAAATTGAAAATTTTGAGACGTTAAAAAATTGAAAAATCGAAAAATTAAAGAATCGAATAACTGAATAAACGAGAAACGGAAAAATTCCCAAACTGAAATGACTAAAAATCGAAACATCAAAAAATTTAAAAAATCAGAGAAGTAAAATATGCTAAAATCGAAAATGAAAAACCAAAAAATCTACAACTGAGAAGTTGTAAAGTAGAGAAATCGAAAAATGGAAAAATAGATGAAAATTTGAAAAAATCGTAAATCTGAAACTTCGGAAAATTGAAAAATCGAAAAATTTTAAAAACAAAAAATTTAAAAATCAACCTCAAAAATCGAAAAGAATTGAAGAACTGAAAAATCAAAATATTAAGAAGTAGAGGAAATGAGAAATAGGAAAACTAAAAACTCGATTAATCAAGAAATTGAGAAATCCAAAAATTGAAAATTTCGAGACGTTAAAAAATTGAAAAATCGAAAAACTAAAGAATCGAATAACTGAAAAAACGAGAAACGGAAAAATTCCCAAACTGAAATGACTATAAATCGAAACATCAAAAATTTAAAAAATCAGAGAAGTGAAATATGCTAAAATCGAAAATGAAAAACCAAAAATCTACAACTGGGAAGTTGTAAAGTAGAAAAATCGAAAAATGGAAAATAGATGAAAATTTGAAAAATCGTAAATCTGAAACTTCGGAAAATTGAAAAATCGAAAAATTTAAAAAACAAAAAATTTAAAAATCAACTTCAAAAATCGAAAAGAATTGAAGAACTGAAAAATCAAAATATTAAAAAGTCGAGGAAATGAGAAATAGAAAAACCAAAAACTCGATTAAACAAGAAACTGAGAAATCCAAAAATTGAAAATTTTGAGACGTTAAAAAATTGAAAAATCCAAAAATTAAAGAATCGAATAACTGAAAAAACGAGAAACGGAAAAATTCCCAAACTGAAATGACAAAAAATGGAAACATCAAAAAATTTAAAAAATCAGAGAAGTGAAATATGCTAAAATCGAAAATGAAAAACCAAAAAATCTACAACTGAGAAGTTGTAAAGTAGAGAAATCGAAAAATGGAAAAATAGATGAAAATTTGAAAAATCGTAAATCTGAAACTTAAAAACTTTAAATTGAAAAATTTAAAAACCAAAAATTTCAAAATCCAATCCAAAAATAGTTGATACCGAAAAATCTAAAACCGAGAAGTCAAAAAATCGCGAAATTGAAAAATCTAAAATTTGACCCGAAAAAATAAGAAAACAAGAAATAGAAGAATCGAAAAATGCCAAAACGGAAATATCAAAATATTAAAAAATCTAAGAAAAAGTGAAGAATAAAAAAATTGAAGAAACATCCTAAAACTGACACATGGAAAAAATTAGAAATTGAAAAATCCAGAAATCGAAAAATGAAAAATAGAGGAAAAATTTAAAAATCATAAATTTGAAGGTTCGGAAAATTGAAAAAATCTAAAAATCTAAAAACCAAACAATTTAAAAATCCAAAAATAGTAGAAACCGAAAAATCTAAAATTTAACCCGAAAAAATAAAAAAAAAACAAGAAATTGAAGAATCGAAAAATTGAAGAAAAATCCGAAAACTGACACATGGAAAAAATTAGAAATTGAATAATCCAGAATTTGAAAAATGGAAAAATAGAGGAAAAATTGAAAAATCGTAAATCTGACACTTCGAAAAATTGAAAAAAATTTAAAAAACGAAATATTTAAAGATCCGATCCAAAAATAGTAGATACTGAAAAATCTAAAACCGAAAAGTCAAAAAATCGAGAAATCGAAAAATCTAAAATTTAACTCGAAAAAATAAAAAAAACAAGAAATAGAAGAATCGGAAATATCAAAATATTAAAAAATGCAAGAAAAAGTGAAGAATCGAAAAATTGAAGAAAAATCATAACACTGACACATGGAAAAAATTAGAAACTGAAAAATCCAGAAATCGAAAAATGGAAAAATAGAGTAAAAATTGAAAAATCGTAAATCTGAAACTTCGGAAAATTGAAAAAATCGAAAAATTTAAAAAACAAAAAATTTAAAAATCCAATCCAAAAATAGTGGAAACCTAAAAATCTAAAACCGAGAAGTCGAAAAGTCGAGAATTCGAAAAATGCCAAAACGGAAATATCAAAATATTAAAAAATGTAAGAAAAAGTGAAGAATCGAAAAATTGAAGAAAAATCCTAAAACTGACACATGGTAAAAATTAGAAATTGAAAAATCCAGAAATCGAAAAATGGAAAAATAGAGGAAAAATTGAAAATCGTAAATCTGAAACTTCGGAAAATTGAAAAAATCGATAAAATTTAAAAAACAAAAAATTTAAAAATCCAATCCAAAAATAGTTGATACCGAAAAATCTAAAACCGAGAAGTCAAAAAATCGAGAAATCGAAAAATCTAAAATTTAACTCGAAAAAATAAAAAAAACAAGAAATAGAAGAATCGAAAAATGCCTAAACGGAAATATCAAAATATTAAAAAATGCAAGAAAAAGTGAAGAATCGAAAAATTGAAGATAAATCATAACACTGACACATGGAAAAAATTAGAAATTGAAAAATCCAGAAATCGAAAAACGGAAAAATAGAGGAAAAATTGAAAAATCGTAAATCTGAAACTTCGGAAAATTGAAAAAATCGAAAAATTTAAAAACCAAAAAAATTAAAAATCGAATCCAAAAATAGTGGAAACCGAAAAATCTAAAACCGAGAAGTCAAAAAGTCGAGAAATCGAAAAATGCCAAAACGGAAATATCAAAATATTAAAAAATGTAAGAAAAAGTGAAGAATCGAAAAATTGAAGAAAAATCCTAAAACTGACATGGAAAAAATTAGAAATTGAAAAATCCAGAAATCGAAAAATGGAAATATAGAAGAAAAATTGAAAAATCGTAAATCTGAAACTTCGGAAAATTGAAAAAATCGAAAAATTTAAAAACCAAAATATTTAAAAATCCAATCCAAAAATAGTAGATACTGAAAAATCTAAAACCGAGAAGTCAAAAAATCGAGAAATCGAAAAATCTAAAATTTAACCCAAAAAAATAAAAAAACAAGGTATTGAAGAATCGAAAAATGCCAAAACCGAAATATCAAAATATTACAAAATGTAAAAAAAAAAGTGAAGAATCGAAAAACTGAAGAAAAATCCTAAAACTGACACATGGAAAAAATTAGAAATTGAAAAATCCAGAAATCGAAAAATGGAAAAATAGTGGAAAAATTGAAAAATCGTAAATGTGAAACATCGGAAAATTGAAAACATCGAAAAATTTAAAAACCAAAAAATGTAAAAATCCAAAAATAGTAGAAACCGAAAAATCTAAAACCGAGAGGTCAAAAAATCGAGAAATCGAAAAATCTAAAATTTAACCCGAAAAATAAAAAAACAAGAAATTGAAAAATCGAAACATTGAAGAAAAATACTAAAATTAGAAATTGAAAAATCCAGAAATCGAAAAATGAAAAAATAGAGGAAAAATTTAATAAAAAAAAAAATTAAAAAATCCAATCCAAAAATAAACCGAAAAATCTAAAACCGAGAAGTCAAAAAAATCGAGAAATCGAAAAATTGAAGAAAAATCCTAAAACTGAATCATGGAAAAATTTTGAAATTGAAAAATCGTAAAATCGAAAAATGGAAAAATAGATGAATAATTGTAAAATCGTAAATCTGAAACTTCGGAAAATTGAAAAAATCGAAGAATTTAAAAAACGAAATATTTAAAAATCCAATCCAAAAATATTAGAAACCGAAAAATCTAAAAGCGAGGAGTCAAAAAATAGAGATATTTTTTGGCCAATGACATACCCCCTAAGAAAAGAGAGGGTGGGTGGGCGGGACTAGTGCCTGCTAAGATAAGAGTGATTTTGGCAAATGAGATATACCCTAAGAAAAGAGAGGGTGGGTGGGCGGGGCTAATACCTGCTATGGTAGAGTTGATTTTGGCAAATCACAAACCTTTCTAAGAAAACAGGGCGGGTGGGCGGGGCTAGTACGTGCTAAGGTAAAACTGATTTTGATAATTAAGAAAAGAGAGTGTGGGTCGGCGAATTTTCCAAAATCAGAACACCGAAGTCCCCCAAAATGATTTTAAATAATTTACAAAAAAATCTCCATTTGCTCCCAAAATAATACATCATAGGTACCCAAGAGTCTCCCGAATTAAAAAAAAAATTGGTCGAAAGTTGCTTCGGGAGAACTTCTCTCGCTCCTGAAAAACAATGAAACATATCCAGCATTTTCGACAAATTTTATTTTGCGGATAAAAAAAACAAACAAATTTCTGTATGAGCAAACCGAAAAAAATATGAATGCAATGCAGTAATTTTAAAACTGCGATATACTTTATTGAACGATAAAAAGCAAAATAAGAATGAGAAACGATAAAACAAAACTCAGGCGGCAGCTCTTTGTGCAAGTGACTGCCTAGCTGCAAGTCATAAATTAGTGCAACGCCGGGAAGTGGCCAATTTCGTATTTTTGTAATAACCAGATTAAAAACAAATACATTTATGATAATGAATGCGTTGTTTAGTTGTTAAACGTAGTAAAAGTATTGTAACCAAAATAAAAATTTTTTAACAGATCAATGAAGAAATCCAGCAGCTGAAGGAAATCCAACAGTTGAAGCAACACGAAGAAGAGGAGGAGGAAATTTACGAGAATGTGGCGAATGCGACTCAGAGTAGTGTGGAGCAAACTTCTCCCAGTGAGGAGGAGGTGGTGGAGAATTACTACACTGCGGAGGAGATCGTGGATACGGGTATTTCCGCTATAGCTCTCTATGATTATCAGGCGGCTGCTGATGATGAGATATCGTTCGACCCGGATGACGTAATCACCCATATTGAAAAAGTGGGTTTGTGGATTGTGGGTTTTTTGAGGTTAATGGGTTTGTTGCAGATCGACGAAGGGTGGTGGAGGGGCTTGTGCAAAGGAAAGTATGGGTTATTCCCAGCCAACTACGTGCAAGTCAATGAGTGATAGAATAGATGCTTTAAAAGGCCTACAAGTACTTACTTTGTTTATTTTTTTATGTTCATGGTTTTTATTCAAATGATATCGTTGTATACATGCTTCCATTCATAAGTTTTATAATAAATGATAAATCAAAGTGGTGTGTTTTTTTTTTGTCTCCTTTTTTATAATTGAGAAGTTTTTTCGTCATCTCTAATTAATTGTTTGTTTTGTTTGGATGAAGTGTTGATTTTACGTTAAATTTTAATTATAAATCAACCAAAGTCGCATTTGATGGTGAAGATTTAATTATGCTTCGATTTACAGCTCCATAAGAAACTTAAAAAAAACGACGAAAATAACGGTATTTAATTATTATTCGTCCCATTTTAGTGCAAAAAACAATGAAACGAGAGATTCGTGGAATTATTTGATTTAGCAGTTTTGTGCTGATGACAAACTGATCTAATATTTGTTCACAAAGTCAACAAGGAGCGTACTAATTGATGTGCTCTCTGGCCAACGACGCAAATATAAATCGGGAATGTAATAAAAAAGAGAAGGAAGAAAAATTCAGTGGATTATGGGATAATAATTCTTCAATATTTCGATTTTTCAATTTTTAAACTTTTGGCGTTTCTAAATTTGCAATTTTTCGATTTCTCAACTTTTAAGATTTTTCTGTTTTTGATTTCCTCATTTCTCGACTTTTACAATTTTCAGTTTCTCGATTTTTCGATTTCTCAATTTTCCGTTATTTCAGTTTCACGATTTTGCAATTTTTTGATTTTTCGACTTTTAGATTTTTCGATTTGTTAGTTTTCCCAATTCTCGAGTTTTCCACTTCTTGATTTCTCGATTTTTCAGTTTTTTCAATTTTTGACTTCGATTTCTCCATTATTTTCCAGTTTCATTTATCACTTTCTCGATTTTTGATTTTTCCATTTCTCAAGTCTTGTCGATTTTTTAGTTTTTCAACTTTTCAATTTCTCAGCTTTTCAATTTTCTCATTTCTGAGGTTTTCGACTTCTTGATTTCTCGGTTTTTCTGTTTTTTCAATTTTTGGATTTTTGTGGTTTTTGATTTTTCGATTATTTTTCAGTTGTTTGATCTATCAATTTCTCTATTTTTGATTTTCCCATTTCTCCAGTTTTCGACTTCTCGATTTTTCAGTTTTCAAGTTTTCCATTTTTCAGTTTTTTAATGTTTCAGTGGGGTTTTCAATTTTTCGATTCTTTAATTTTTTTCCTCTATTTTGGAATTTTCCGATATTTCAGTTTTACAATTTTTCAAATTTTTGATTCTTCAATATTTCGATTTTTCAATTTTTAAATTTTTGGCGTTCCTAAATTTGCAATTTTTCGATTTCTCAACTTTTAAAATTTTTCTATTTTTTGATTTCCTCATTTCTCGACTTTTAAAATTTTCAGTTTCTCGATTTTTCAATTTCTCAATTTTCCGTTATTTTAGTTTTACGATGTTTCAGTTTTTTGATTTTTCGACTTTTAGATTTTTCGATTTGTTAGTTTTCCCAATTCTCGAGTTTTCCACTTCTTGATTTCTCCTTTTTTTCAGTTTTTTCAATTTTTGACTTCGATTTCTCCATTATTTTCCAGTTTCATTTATCACTTTCTCGATTTTTGATTTTCCCATTTCTCAAGTCTTGTCGATTTTTCAATTTTTCAACTTTTCAATTTCTCAGCTTTTCAATTTTCTCATTTCTGAGGTTTTCGATTTCTTGATTTCTCGGTTTTTCTGTTTTTTCAATTTTTGGATTTTTGTGGTTTTTGATTTTTCGATTATTTTTCAGTTGTTTGATCTATCAATTTCTCTATTTTTGATTTTCCCATTTCTCCAGTTTTCGACTTCTCGATTTTTCAGTTTTCAAGTTTTCCATTTTTCAGTTTTTTAATGTTTCAGTGGGGTTTTCAATTTTTCGATTCTTTAATTTTTTTCCTCTATTTTGGAATTTTCCGATATTTCAGTTTTACAATTTTTCAAATTTTTGATTCTTCAATATTTCGATTTTTCAATTTTTAAACTTTTGACGTTTCTAAATTTGCAATTTTTCGATTTGTCAACTTTTAAGATTATTCTATTTTTTGATTTCCTCATTTCTCGACTTTTAAAATTTTCAGTTTCTCGATTTTTCGATTTCTAAATTTTCCGTTATTTTAGTTTTACGATTTATCAGTTTTTTGATTTTTCGACTTTTAGATATTTCGATTTGTTAGTTTTCCCAATTCTCGAGTTTTCCAGTTCTTGATTTCTCGATTTTTCAGTTTTTTCATTTTTTCGATTTTTTAATTTTTCTTTTGATTTTGCTATTTTTCGGTTTTTGGATGTATCTATTTTTCGATATTTCAGATTTGGGATTTTATAATTTTTCGATTTTTCAGGTTTTAAATTTTTTGACTTGACGATTTTTCGACTTTTCAGTGTCTCGATTTTTCAACTTTCCGATATTTCAGTGTTACAATTTTTCAACTTTTTTATTAAATTTTTCAATTTTTGACCATTAAAATTTGCGATTTTTCGATTTCTCAACTTGTCAATTTAAGGCGGGATGTTTGGGTTATCACGATGGAAGGATTCACCCGCTTTTTTCTCAAAATAGTCTATTTAACAATATGATAGTACTTAAAACATGCTTTAGTATTTATTAGTAATTCCTGCACAGAAATGAGCAACTTGCACTTTTGCTCCGCCCCTCGGTTTGACAACTAATGAGAAAATAATCACAATCGACATGCGGGTGGGTGGGTGGGGCTTACTCTTTCTTTTTTAATTTATTACAAGTTCTCAGTTTCTGTCGTGAAAGTAAAACCTACTTACATTAAGGAAGAAAAAGGGACAATATTAACCCCGCCCACCCGCCCCAACCGCAATCGTGACAAATTTTTCATTTGTTGTCAGACCGAGGGGTGGAGCTTAATTGCAAAATCGATGTTTCTCGACAAAAACTTACCATTTTAAACATGTTTTAAGTATGTATCTTGCAGTGCTTATTCAGAAAAAAAGCAAAATATAAGCCCCGCCCACTCGCCACCAATTGTGATGATATTTTTTAAATCGTCGTAAAGGAGCGAAACTTAATTGCAAAATTCTTACATGTTTTAAAGTATGGTGTTGTTGAAAGAAAAAAAAGCAAAGCTTAAATCCCACCCATCCCCCCAAAACTCAGTTGTGATGAATTTTTCATTCGTTGTCAAGCCGAGGGCGGAGCTTAAATGCAAAGTTCATATTTGTGTAAAAGAAATTACGAAAACGTGGTTTAAGTATTATCATATTTTAGGAAAATAAAATCACCACAACTGAAATCTTACACGATTTACTTAAGGAGAGTAATTTCTTGTAGAAAAATAAAGATTTTGCTATTAAGCTCCGCCCCCCGACTCACGATGAATAAGAAAAAATCACCAGAAATGAGACGAGGGTGGGTGGGCGGGGTTTATATTTTGCCTTTTTTTCTTAATACACGTAGTTTTCTTTTCGCGACAAGAGGTTGAAAAAAATTTGTATTTCAAACCGAGTAAAAACAAAATTTGTCAATTTTAACCCATTTTCGACCAATTTTCCGATATTTCAGTTTTACAATTTTTCAACTTTTTGATTCTTCAATATTTCGATTTTTCAATTTTTAAACTTTTGGCGTTCCTAAATTTGCAATTTTTCGATTTCTCAACTTTTAAGATTTTTCTATTTTTTGATTTCCTCATTTCTCGACTTTTATAATTTTCAGTTTCTCGATTTTTCGATTTCTCAATTTTCCGTTATTTCAGTTTCACGATTTTGCAATTTTTTGATTTTTCGGCTTTTAGATATTTCGATTTGTTAGTTTTCCCAATCCTCGAGTTTTCCACTTCTTGATTTCTCGATTTATCAGTTTTTTCAAATTTTGACTTCGATTTCTCCATTATTTTTCATCACTTTTAATTATATCACTTTCTCGATTTTTGATTTTCCCATTTCTCAAGTCTTGTCGATTTTTCAATTTTTCAATTTCTCAGCTTTTCAATTTTCTCATTTCTGAGGTTTTCGACTTCTTGATTTCTCGGTTTTTCTGTTTTTTCAATTTTTGGATTTTTGTGGTTTTTGATTTTTCGATTATTTTTCAGTTGTTTGATCTATCAATTTCTCGATTTTTGATTTTCCCATTTCTCCAGTTTCCGACTTCTCGATTTTTCAGTTTTTCAAGTTTTCCATTTTTCAGTTTTTTAATGTTTCAGTGGGGTTTTCAATTTTTCGATTCTTTAATTTTTTTCCTCAATTTTGGAATTATCCGATATTTCAGTTTTACAATTTTTCAACTTTTTGATTCTTCAATATTTCGATTTTTCAATTTTTAAACTTTTGGCGTTTCTAAATTTGCAATTTTTCGATTTCTCAACTTTTAAGATTTTTCTTTTTTTGATTTCCTCATTTCTCGACTTTTAAAATTTTCAGTTTCTCGATTTTTCGATTTTTCAATTTTCCGTTATTTTAGTTTTACAATTTTTCAGTTTTTTGATTTTTCGACTTTTAGATATTTCGATTTGTTAGTTTTCCCAATTCTCGAGTTTTCCACTTCTTGATTTCTCGATTTTTCAGTTTTTTCAATTTTTGACTTCGATTTCTCCATTATTTTCCATTTTTATTTATCACTTTCTCGATTTTTGATTTTTCCATTTCTCAAGTCTTGTCGATTTTTCAATTTTTCAACTTTTCCATTTCTCAGCTTTGCAATTTTCTCATTTCTGAGGTTTACGACTTCTTGATTTCTCGGTTTTTCTGTTTTTTCAATTTTTGGACTTTTGTGGTTTTTGATTTTTCGATTATTTTTCAGTTGTTTGGTCCATCAATTTCTCGATTTTTGATTTTCCCATTTCTCCAGTTTTCAACTTCTAGATTTTTCAGTTTTTCAAGTTTTCCATTTTTCAGTTTTTTAATGTTTCAGTGGGGTTTTCAATTTTTCGATTCTTTAATTTTTTTCCACTATTTTGGAATTTTCCGATATATCAGTTTTACAATTTTTCAACTTTTTGATTCTTCAATATTTCGATTTTTCAATTTTTAAACTTTTGGCGTTTCTAAATTTGCAATTTTTCGATTTCTCAACATTTAAGATTTTTCTTTTTTTGATTTCCTCATTTCTCGACTTTTATAATTTTCAGTTTCTCGATTTTTCGATTTCTCGATTTTCCGTTATTGCAGTTTCACGATTTTGCAATTTTTTGATTTTTCGACTTTTAGATATTTCGATTTGTTAATTTTCCCAATCCTCGAGTTTTCCACTTCTTGATTTCTCGATTTTTCAGTTTTTTCAATTTTTGACTTCGATTTCTCCATTATTTTTCATCACTTTTATTTATATCACTTTCTCGATTTTTGATTTTCCCATTTCTCAAGTCTTGTCGATTTTTCAATTTTTCAATTTCTCAGCTTTTCAATTTTCTCATTTCTGAGGTTTTCGACTTCTTGATTTCTCGGTTTTTCTGTTTTTTCAATTTTTGGATTTTTGTGGTTTTTGATTTTTCGATTATTTTTCAGTTGTTTGATCTATCAATTTCTCGATTTTTGATTTTCCCATTTCTCCAGTTTTCGACTTCTCGATTTTTCAGTTTTTCAAGTTTTCCATTTTTCAGTTTTTTAATGTTTCAGTGGGGTTTTCAATTTTCCGATTTTTTAATTTTTTTCCTCGATTTTGGAATTTTCCGATATTTCAGTTTTACAATTTTTCAACTTTTTGATTGTTCAGTATTTCGATTTTTCAATTTTTAAATTTTTGGCGTTTCTAAATTTGCAGTTTTTCGATTTCTCAACTTTTAAAATTTGTCTATTTTTTGATTTCCTCATTTCTCGACTTTTAAAATTTCCAGTTTCTCGATTTTTCGATTTCACAATTTTCCGTTATTTTAGTTTTACGATTTTTCAGTATTTTGATTTTTCGACTTTTAGATTTTTCGATTTGTTAGTTTTCCCAATTCTCGAGTTTTCCAGTTCTTGATTTCTCGATTTTTCAGTTTTTTCATTTTTTCGATTTTTTAATTTTTCTTTTGATTTTGCTATTTTTCGGTTTTTGGATGTATCTATTTTTCGATATTTCAGATTTGGGATTTTATAATTTTTCGATTTTTCAGGTTTTAAATTTTTTGACTTGACGATTTTTCGACTTTTCAGTGTCTCGATTTTTCAACTTTCCGATATTTCAGTGTTACAATTTTTCAACTTTTTTATTAAATTTTTCAATTTTTGACCATTAAAATTTGCGATTTTTCGATTTCTCAACTTGTCAATTTAAGGCGGGATGTTTGGGTTATCACGATGGAAGGATTCACCCGCTTTTTTCTCAAAATAGTCTATTTAACAATATGATAGTACTTAAAACATGCTTTAGTATTTATTAGTAATTCCTGCACAGAAATGAGCAACTTGCACTTTTGCTCCGCCCCTCGGTTTGACAACTAATGAGAAAATAATCACAATCGACATGCGGGTGGGTGGGTGGGGCTTACTCTTTCTTTTTTAATTTATTACAAGTTCTCAGTTTCTGTAGTGAAAGTAAAACCTACTTACATTAAGGAAAAAAAAGGGACAATATTAACCCCGCCCACCCGCCCCAACCGCAATCGTGACAAATTTTTCATTTGTTGTCAGACCGAGGGGTGGAGCTTAATTGCAAAATCGATGTTTCTCGACAAAAACTTACCATTTTAAACATGTTTTAAGTATGTATCTTGTAGTGCTTATTCAGAAAAAAAGCAAAATATAAGCCCCGCCCACTCGCCACCAATTGTGATGATGTTTTTTAAATCGTCGTAAAGGAGCGAAACTTAATTGCAAAATTCTTACATGTTTTAAAGTATGGTGTTGTTGAAAGAAAAAAAAAACAAAGCTTAAGCCCCACCCACCCACCCGAATCTCAGTTATGATGAATTTTTCATTCGTTGTCAAGCCGAGGGCGGAGCTTAAATGCAAAGTTCATATTTGTGTACAAGAAATTACGAAAACGTGGTTTAAGTATTATCATATTTTAGGAAAATAAAATCACCACAACTGAAATATTACACGATTTACTTAAGGAGAGTAATTTCTTGTAGAAAAATAAAGATTTTGCTATTAAGCTCCGCCCCCCGACTCACGATGAATAAGAAAAAATCACCACAAATGAGACGAGGGTGGGTGGGCGGGGTTTATATTTTGTCTTTTTTTCTTAATACACGTAGTTTTCTTTTCGCGACAAGAGGTTGAAAAAAATTGTATTTCAAACCGAGTAAAACCAAAATTTGTCAATTTTAACCCATTTTCGACCAATTTTCCGATATTTCAGTTTTACAATTTTTCAACTTTTTGATTCTTCAATATTTCGATTTTTCAATTTTTCAATTTTTGGCGTTTCTAAATTTGCAATTTTTCGATTTCACAACTTTTAAGATTTTTCTTTTTTTGATTTCCTCATTTCTCGACTTTTAAAATTTTCAGTTTCTCGATTTTTCGATTTCTCAATTTTCCGTTGTTTTAGTTTTACGATTTTTCAGTTTTTTGATTTTTCGAGTTTTAGATTTTTCGATTTGTTAGTTTTCCCAATTCTCGAGGTTTCCAGTTCTTGATTTCTCGATTTTTCAGATTTTTCAATTTTTGACTTCGATTTCTCCATTATTTTCCATCACTTTTATTTATATCACTTTCTCGATTTTTGATATTCCCATTTCTCAAGTCTTGTCGATTTTTCAATTTTTCTATTTCTCAGCTTTTCAATTTTCTCATTTCTGAGGTTTTCGACTTCTTGATTTCTCGGTTTTTCTGTTTTTTCAATTTTTGGATTTTTGTGGTTTTTGATTTTTCGATTATTTTTCAGTTGTTTGATCTATCAATTTCTCGATTTTTGATTTTCCCATTTCTCCAGTTTCCGACTTCTCGATTTTTCAGTTTTTCAAGTTTTCCATTTTTCAGTTTTTTAATGTTTCAGTGGGGTTTTCAATTTTTCGATTCTTTAATTTTTTTCCTCTATTTTGGAATTTTCCGATATTTCAGTTTTACAATTTTTCAACTTTTTGATTCTTCGATATTTCGATTTTTCAATTTTTAACCTTTTGGCGTTTCTAAATTTGCAATTTTTCGATTTCTCAACTTTTAAGATTGTTCTATTTTTTGATTTCCTCATTTCTAAACTTTTAAAATTTTCAGTTTCTCGATTTTTCGATTTATCAATTTTCCGTTATTTTAGTTTTACGATTTTTCAGTTTTTTGATTTTTCGACTTTTAGATTTTTCGATTTGTTAGTTTTCCCAATTCTCGAGTTTTCCACTTCTCTCCATTATTTTCCATCACTTTTATTTATATCACTTTCTCGATTTTTGATTTTCCCATTTCTCAAGTCTTGTCGATTTTTCAATTTTTCAATTTCTCAGCTTTTCAATTTTCTCATTTCTGAGGTTTTCGACTTCTTGATTTCTCGGTTTTTCTGCTTTTTCAATTTTTGGATTTTTGTGGTTTTTGATTTTTCGATTATTTTTCAGTTGTTTGATCTATCAATTTCTCGATTTTTGATTTTCCCAGTCCTCCAGTTTTCGACTTCTCGATTTTTCAGTTTTCAAGTTTTCCATTTTTCAGTTTTTTAATGTTTCAGTGGGGTTTTCAATTTTTCGATTCTTTAATTTTTTTCGTCGATTTTGGAATTTTCCGATATTTCAGTTTTACAATTTTTCAACTTTTTGATTCTTCAATATTTCGATTTTTCAATTTTTAAATTTTTGGCGTTCCTAAATTTGCAATTTTTCGATTTCTCAACTTGTAAGATTTTTCTATTTTTTGATTTCCTCATTTCTCGACTTTTAAAATTTTCAGTTTCTCGATTTTTCGATTTCTCAGTTTTCCGTTATTTCAGTTTCACGATTTTTCAATTTTTTGATTTTTCGACTTGTAGATATTTCGATTTGTTAGTTTTCCCAATTCTCGAGTTTTCCACTTCTTGATTTCTCGATTTTTCAGTTTTTTCAATTTTTGACTTCGTTTTCTCCATTATTTTTCATCACTTTTATTTATATCACTTTCTCGATTTTTGATTTTCCAATTTCTCAAGTCTTGTCGATTTTTCAATTTTTCAATTTCTCAGCTTTTCAATTTTCTCATTTCTGAGGTTTTCGACTTCTTGATTTCTCGGTTTTTCTGCTTTTTCAATTTTTGGATTTTTGTGGTTTTTGATTTTTCGATTATTTTTCAGTTGTTTGATCTATCAATTTCTCGATTTTTAACTTTCCCATTTCTCCAGTTTTCGACTTCTCGGTTTTTCAGTTTTTCAAGTTTTCCATTTTTCAGTTTTTTAATGTTTCAGTGAGGTTTTCAATTTTTCGATTCTTTAATTTTTTTCCTCTATTTTGGAATTTTCCGATATTTCAGTTTTTACAATTTTTCAACTTTTTGATTCTTCAATATTTCGATTTTTCAATTTTTAAATTTTTGGCGTTCCTAAATTTGCAATTTTTCGATTTCTCAACTTTTAAGATTTTTCTATTTTTTGATTTCCTCATTTCTCGACTTTTAAAATTTTCAGTTTCTCGATTTTTCGATTTCTCAGTTTTCCGTTATTTCAGATTCACGATTTTTCAATTTTTTGATTTTTCGACTTGTAGATATTTCGATTTGTTAGTTTTCCCAATTCTCGAGTTTTCCACTTCTTGATTTCTCGATTTTTCAGTTTTTTGAATTTTTGACTTCGTTTTCTCCATTATTTTCCATCACTTTTATTTATATCACTTTCTCGATTTTTGATTTTCCAATTTCTCAAGTCTTGTCGATTTTTCAATTTTTCAATTTCTCAGCTTTTCAATTTTCTCATTTCTGAGGTTTTCGACTTCTTGATTTCTCGATTTTTCAGTTTTTTCAATTTTTCGATTTTTTAATTTTTCTTTTGATTTTGCTATTTTTCGGTTTATGGATGTCTCTAGTTTTCGATATTTCAGATTTGGGATTTTATAATTTTTCGATTTTTCAGGTTTTAAATTTTTTGACTTGACGATTTCTCGATTTTTCAGTTTTTTCAATTTTTGACTTCGATTTCTCCATTATTTTTCATCACTTTTATTTATATCACTTTCTCGATTTTTGATTTTCCCATTTCTCAAGTCTTGTCGATTTTTCAATTTTTCAATTTCTCAGCTTTTCAATTTTCTCATTTCGACTTCTTGATTTCTCGGTTTTTCTGCTTTTTCAATTTTTGGATTTTTGTGGTTTTTGATTTTTCGATTATTTTTCAGTTGTTTGATCTATCAATTTCTCGATTTTTGATTTTCCCATTCCTCCAGTTTTCGACTTCTCGATTTTTCAGTTTTCAAGTTTTCCATTTTTCAGTTTTTTAATGTTTCAGTGGGGTTTTCAATTTTTCGATCCTTAAATTTTTTTCCTCTATTTTGGAATTTTCCGATATTTCAGTTTTACAATTTTTCAACTTTTTGATTCTTCAATATTTCGATTTTTCAATTTTTAAACTGTTGGCGTTTCTAAATTTGCAATTTTTCGATTTCTCAATTTTTAAGATTTTTCTATTTTTTTATTTCCTCATTTCTTGACTTTTAAAATTTTCAGTTTCTCGATTTTTCGATTTCTCAATTTTCCGTTATTTTAGTTTTACGATTTTTCAGTTTTTTGATTTTTCGACTTTTAGATTTTTCGATTTGTTAGTTTTCCCAATTCTCGAGTTTTCCAGTTCTTGATTTCTCGATTTTTCAGTTTTTTCAATTTTTCGATTTTTTAATTTTTCTTTTGATTTTGCTATTTTTCGGTTTATGGATGTATCTATTTTTCGATATTTCAGATTTGGGATTTTATAATTTTTCGATTTTTCAGGTTTTAAAATTTTTGACTTGACGATTTTTCGACTTCTCTGTGTCTCGATTTTTCAACTTTCCGATATTTGAGTGTTACAATTTTTCAACTTTTTTATTAAATTTTTCAATTTTTGACCCTTAAAATTTGCGATTTTTCGATTTCTCAACTTATCACGATGGAAGGATTCACCCGCTTTTTTCTCAAAATAGTCTATTTAACAATATGATAGTACTTAAAACATGTTTTAGTACTTATTAGTAATTCCTGCACAGAAATGAGCAACTTGCACTTTTGCTCCGCCCCTCGGTTTGACAACTAATGAGAAAATCATCACAATCGACATGCGGGTGAGTGGGTGGGGCTTACTCTTTTTCTTTTTTTATTTATTACACATTCTCAGTTTCTTGTCGTGAAAGTAAAACCTACTTACATTAAGAAAAAAAAGAGACAATATTAACCCCGCCCGCCCGCCCCAACCACAATCGTGACAAATTTTTCATTTGTTGTCAGACCGAGGGGTGGAGCTTAATTGCAAAATCGATGTTTCTCGACAAAAACTTACCATTTTAAACATGTTTTAAGTAGAAGTATTATATATTAAGGGAAAAAAGAGCCCCACCCACCCGCCCTAATCTCAGTTGTAATGCATTTTTCATTCGTTGTCAAGCCGAGGGCGGAGCTTAAATGCAAAGTTCATATTTGTGTACAAGAAATTACGAAAACGTGGTTTAAGTATTATCATATTTTAGGAAAATAAAATCACCACAACTGAAATATTACACGATTTACTTAAGGAGAGTAATTTCTTGTAGAAAAATAAAGATTTTGCTATTAAGCTCCGCCCCCCGACTCACGATGAATAAGAAAAAATCACCACAAATGAGACGAGGGTGGGTGGGCGGGGTTTATATTTTGTCTTTTTTTCTTAATACACGTAGTTTTCTTTTCGCGACAAGAGGTTGAAAAAAATTGTATTTCAAACCGAGTAAAACCAAAATTTGTCAATTTTAACCCATTTTCGACCAATTTTCCGATATTTCAGTTTTACAATTTTTCAACTTTTTGATTCTTCAATATTTCAATTTTTCAATTTTTCAATTTTTGGCGTTTCTAAATTTGCAATTTTTCGATTTCACAACTTTTAAGATTTTTCTTTTTTTGATTTCCTCATTTCTCGACTTTTAAAATTTTCAGTTTCTCGATTTTTCGATTTCTCAATTTTCCGTTGTTTTAGTTTTACGATTTTTCAGTTTTTTGATTTTTCGACTTTTAGATTTTTCGATTTGTTAGTTTTCCCAATTCTCGAGGTTTCCAGTTCTTGATTTCTCGATTTTTCAGATTTTTCAATTTTTGACTTCGATTTCTCCATTATTTTCCATCACTTTTATTTATATCACTTTCTCGATTTTTGATATTCCCATTTCTCAAGTCTTGTCGATTTTTCAATTTTTCTATTTCTCAGCTTTTCGATTTTCTCATTTCTGAGGTTTTCGACTTCTTGATTTCTCGGTTTTTCTGTTTTTTCAATTTTTGGATTTTTGTGGTTTTTGATTTTTCGATTATTTTTCAGTTGTTTGATCTATCAATTTCTCGATTTTTGATTTTCCCATTTCTCCAGTTTCCGACTTCTCGATTTTTCAGTTTTTCAAGTTTTCCATTTTTCAGTTTTTTAATGTTTCAGTGGGGTTTTCAATTTTTCGATTCTTTAATTTTTTTCCTCTATTTTGGAATTTTCCGATATTTCAGTTTTACAATTTTTCAACTTTTTGATTCTTCGATATTTCGATTTTTCAATTTTTAACCTTTTGGCGTTTCTAAATTTGCAATTTTTCGATTTCTCAACTTTTAAGATTGTTCTATTTTTTGATTTCCTCATTTCTAAACTTTTAAAATTTTCAGTTTCTCGATTTTTCGATTTATCAATTTTCCGTTATTTTAGTTTTACGATTTTTCAGTTTTTTGATTTTTCGACTTTTAGATTTTTCGATTTGTTAGTTTTCCCAATTCTCGAGTTTTCCACTTCTCTCCATTATTTTCCATCACTTTTATTTATATCACTTTCTCGATTTTTGATTTTCCCATTTCTCAAGTCTTGTCGATTTTTCAATTTTTCAATTTCTCAGCTTTTCAATTTTCTCATTTCTGAGGTTTTCGACTTCTTGATTTCTCGGTTTTTCTGCTTTTTCAATTTTTGGATTTTTGTGGTTTTTGATTTTTCGATTATTTTTCAGTTGTTTGATCTATCAATTTCTCGATTTTTGATTTTCCCAGTCCTCCAGTTTTCGACTTCTCGATTTTTCAGTTTTCAAGTTTTCCATTTTTCAGTTTTTTAATGTTTCAGTGGGGTTTTCAATTTTTCGATTCTTTAATTTTTTTCGTCGATTTTGGAATTTTCCGATATTTCAGTTTTACAATTTTTCAACTTTTTGATTCTTCAATATTTCGATTTTTCAATTTTTAAATTTTTGGCGTTCCTAAATTTGCAATTTTTCGATTTCTCAACTTGTAAGATTTTTCTATTTTTTGATTTCCTCATTTCTCGACTTTTAAAATTTTCAGTTTCTCGATTTTTCGATTTCTCAGTTTTCCGTTATTTCAGTTTCACGATTTTTCAATTTTTTGATTTTTCGACTTGTAGATATTTCGATTTGTTAGTTTTCCCAATTCTCGAGTTTTCCACTTCTTGATTTCTCGATTTTTCAGTTTTTTCAATTTTTGACTTCGTTTTCTCCATTATTTTTCATCACTTTTATTTATATCACTTTCTCGATTTTTGATTTTCCAATTTCTCAAGTCTTGTCGATTTTTCAATTTTTCAATTTCTCAGCTTTTCAATTTTCTCATTTCTGAGGTTTTCGACTTCTTGATTTCTCGGTTTTTCTGCTTTTTCAATTTTTGGATTTTTGTGGTTTTTGATTTTTCGATTATTTTTCAGTTGTTTGATCTATCAATTTCTCGATTTTTAACTTTCCCATTTCTCCAGTTTTCGACTTCTCGGTTTTTCAGTTTTTCAAGTTTTCCATTTTTCAGTTTTTTAATGTTTCAGTGAGGTTTTCAATTTTTCGATTCTTTAATTTTTTTCCTCTATTTTGGAATTTTCCGATATTTCAGTTTTTACAATTTTTCAACTTTTTGATTCTTCAATATTTCGATTTTTCAATTTTTAAATTTTTGGCGTTCCTAAATTTGCAATTTTTCGATTTCTCAACTTTTAAGATTTTTCTATTTTTTGATTTCCTCATTTCTCGACTTTTAAAATTTTCAGTTTCTCGATTTTTCGATTTCTCAGTTTTCCGTTATTTCAGATTCACGATTTTTCAATTTTTTGATTTTTCGACTTGTAGATATTTCGATTTGTTAGTTTTCCCAATTCTCGAGTTTTCCACTTCTTGATTTCTCGATTTTTCAGTTTTTTGAATTTTTGACTTCGTTTTCTCCATTATTTTCCATCACTTTTATTTATATCACTTTCTCGATTTTTGATTTTCCAATTTCTCAAGTCTTGTCGATTTTTCAATTTTTCAATTTCTCAGCTTTTCAATTTTCTCATTTCTGAGGTTTTCGACTTCTTGATTTCTCGATTTTTCAGTTTTTTCAATTTTTCGATTTTTTAATTTTTCTTTTGATTTTGCTATTTTTCGGTTTATGGATGTCTCTAGTTTTCGATATTTCAGATTTGGGATTTTATAATTTTTCGATTTTTCAGGTTTTAAATTTTTTGACTTGACGATTTCTCGATTTTTCAGTTTTTTCAATTTTTGACTTCGATTTCTCCATTATTTTTCATCACTTTTATTTATATCACTTTCTCGATTTTTGATTTTCCCATTTCTCAAGTCTTGTCGATTTTTCAATTTTTCAATTTCTCAGCTTTTCAATTTTCTCATTTCGACTTCTTGATTTCTCGGTTTTTCTGCTTTTTCAATTTTTGGATTTTTGTGGTTTTTGATTTTTCGATTATTTTTCAGTTGTTTGATCTATCAATTTCTCGATTTTTGATTTTCCCATTCCTCCAGTTTTCGACTTCTCGATTTTTCAGTTTTCAAGTTTTCCATTTTTCAGTTTTTTAATGTTTCAGTGGGGTTTTCAATTTTTCGATCCTTAAATTTTTTTCCTCTATTTTGGAATTTTCCGATATTTCAGTTTTACAATTTTTCAACTTTTTGATTCTTCAATATTTCGATTTTTCAATTTTTAAACTGTTGGCGTTTCTAAATTTGCAATTTTTCGATTTCTCAATTTTTAAGATTTTTCTATTTTTTTATTTCCTCATTTCTTGACTTTTAAAATTTTCAGTTTCTCGATTTTTCGATTTCTCAATTTTCCGTTATTTTAGTTTTACGATTTTTCAGTTTTTTGATTTTTCGACTTTTAGATTTTTCGATTTGTTAGTTTTCCCAATTCTCGAGTTTTCCAGTTCTTGATTTCTCGATTTTTCAGTTTTTTCAATTTTTCGATTTTTTAATTTTTCTTTTGATTTTGCTATTTTTCGGTTTATGGATGTATCTATTTTTCGATATTTCAGATTTGGGATTTTATAATTTTTCGATTTTTCAGGTTTTAAAATTTTTGACTTGACGATTTTTCGACTTCTCTGTGTCTCGATTTTTCAACTTTCCGATATTTGAGTGTTACAATTTTTCAACTTTTTTATTAAATTTTTCAATTTTTGACCCTTAAAATTTGCGATTTTTCGATTTCTCAACTTATCACGATGGAAGGATTCACCCGCTTTTTTCTCAAAATAGTCTATTTAACAATATGATAGTACTTAAAACATGTTTTAGTACTTATTAGTAATTCCTGCACAGAAATGAGCAACTTGCACTTTTGCTCCGCCCCTCGGTTTGACAACTAATGAGAAAATCATCACAATCGACATGCGGGTGAGTGGGTGGGGCTTACTCTTTTTCTTTTTTTATTTATTACACATTCTCAGTTTCTTGTCGTGAAAGTAAAACCTACTTACATTAAGAAAAAAAAGAGACAATATTAACCCCGCCCGCCCGCCCCAACCACAATCGTGACAAATTTTTCATTTGTTGTCAGACCGAGGGGTGGAGCTTAATTGCAAAATCGATGTTTCTCGACAAAAACTTACCATTTTAAACATGTTTTAAGTAGAAGTATTATATATTAAGGGAAAAAAGAGCCCCACCCACCCGCCCTAATCTCAGTTGTAATGCATTTTTCATTCGTTGTCAAGCCGAGGGCGGAGCTTAAATGCAAAGTTCATATTTGTGTACAAGAAATTACGAAAACATGGTTTAAGTATTATCATATTTTCGATTTTACTATTAAACTCCGCCCCCCGACTCACGATGAATATGAAAAAAACGCCACAAATGAGACAGGGGTGGGTGGGCGGGATTTATATTTTGCCTTTTTTTTCTTAATACACGTAGTTTTCTTTTCGCGACAAGAGGTTGAAAAAAATTTGTATTTCAAACCGAGTAAAAACAAAATTTGTCAATTTAAACCATTTTCGACCATTTTCAAAATTCAATTCTATAAATCGTGGACAAAGGACGAAATTAATATTACGTTATTACATCACTTAATTACAGTAACTGAAGAAATAATAAAACAAGTTCATAAAATTTCAATTAAATGGTAGTTAGTGATGCAATTGCAATTTTGCAATTAAACATGAAACTGCGTCGTTTCTTAGAAGCAGTAATTTCAATAATTAAATAAAATATAACGAAGGCAGATGTAATACATTGTTTCTCTGTTATTTCAGGCTGGAATTTCCTTCATTAAGTTAAGAGACAAATTTCAGTATAGGTAAGCATTTCCGGTGAACTTCTTTGTTCTAACTAAATCTACACATTTATTGAAATATAACGTATGATCTTAATCACAAAAAATGCATTAGGTACATACCCTTAATGGCACGTTCCCCTAATTAAAGACTTTAAAAGCTCCCGGTATTAAAAGCTCACATAAATATTGCTTATGCAACGCACAAAAAATAATGAAGCAGATTTTTTCTCCGAGTAATTAAACCAAACAACGGAAACTGCAATAACTTCAGGAAACGGAACTCATTAATACGCAAATCAATTTAATAAACAAAAAACCAACAAATCTGTGATTTTATTAGACGCGATTTTACGAGACATGCGCTCAGTCTGTCCACAAACCAAAGCACAGAAATTGTCAGTAAGTTCGCGACTTTTGCCCCGAAAGCTCGGATTTTATCCTCGTGCGCTCGAATTCACGCACCGTTTTTTCTGCAGCGCTTGGAGGTAATTTCAGGTTGTTATTTAATAATTTTCTTTGTTGACGTTATTAGACAGTTTTATTTAGTTCATCAGGGTTTGTTTATCTTATTGTTTTTTTTCTATTTCGTTATTCTCTTAGGCCGAACACAGTTTTTTTGGTGGTTTTGTTGTGGTTTATTTTTAGAAGCTTCGATTTATAAAAAACACGTAGACACTACAATTTTTGAAACTTGTGCGAAGGTGGGACACAAAATGGCGGCACTTTCTAAGAAGAGTGCGCTTCAACAAGTAATGACTATAATTCGTGGCTATCTTGTCAACACCACCCACAACGTCAGCGAAATCGACATCCAAATTTTTCTACATTATATTAACAAGAGTAACGAAAATCACCTAGAAGGGGATAATCTAACCAATGAGAACGTCGACTGTGGCGACACCTTGCGCTACTACGCCGAAACCTACGCCCGAACTTACCACCCGTTCATCGCACTGACTGTCTGCATCCTTGGAAGTATTGCCAACATTCTAAACGTGATTGTTTTAAGCCAGAAGGAGATGATCAACGCACCGATTAACCGAATCTTGACGGCTTTAGCCGTAACAGACGTGTTAGTAATGCTGGAATATGTCCCTTACGTCTACTACTACTATATAGTGTTGCCCAAAAACCTCGACTTTCCTCTTCTGGGGGCCATCTACATCTTGTTCCATATCCACTTCGCCCAAACTCTTCACACAACGTCAATTTGCTTAACACTGATGTTAGCAGTGTGGAGATTTTTAGCCTTACGGTATAGTTAAAGAAATCCACAAGGGTGATTTTTTAACTGTGAATTGTAGCTACCCTGCCCGACAACACATCTTCTGCTCCCACTCCAGGTGCACTCTTGGCATTACCATCAGTACCATTCTTCCTTTAATCCTGTGCACTCCCACCTACGTCACTATTTCCATCACCAGTGAACCCATCATTGAAAACACCACCAAGTATACCCTCTACCACACCGATCTTAGCGAGACCTTCAGAACTGACAAGACTCTACTCAAAATCAACTTCTGGATCTACGCCGTCTTCATCAAACTACTTCCTTGTTGTATCCTCACCGTCATAAGTTCCTGGCTCATTCGCACCCTCTTCATCGCTAAACGACGCAAGCAAGTGCTACGCAGCTACGTCTGCTACGTCTTCAGGGAAGATGGTCACTCTAAAGCGACGAAACCTTTGAAGACGGAGCGCCGAGCGGAACGCACTACGAAGATGTTAATCGCGGTTTTGGTTTTGTTTCTCATAACTGAGTTTCCACAGGGAATTTTTGCCTTCTTTATTGGTATCAAAGGGAAGAATTTGTTCCTGGATTGTTACCAACAGTACGGGGCTGTGATGGATATTCTAGCGCTGGTCAGCGGGGCCATCAATTTCATTTTATATTGTTTCATGAACAGGATGTTTCGGAAGAATTTTGGGTTGCTCATCAGGGAAAGGATCTTCGGGTGCACGTGAGTATGACGTCTGCGATAATTAAAATAAGGATTGTTTTTTATAGGGTACCAGCGAAAATCGAAGCCAAATCAGCGACTCTTAACGAATGGTCAGTGGAAAGTTTTTCCTTGAAACGCATTTGTAATTCAAGAGTGTGATTAACGTTTTGAGTCAGAGTTGGCTTTGAGTTGGCACCACTGAACGTCGACAATGTGAATTTTCGGTGTTAATTATACCATAATTGTGACCCGTCGTAATATTTAATCACACTGCTCAAACTTGGTAATCCTACACCATTTTTTAATGTACCTATATACTATGCCAATTTTCACTTTATATATGTATCTTTACATCAGAAAATTTATTCTGAGACATGTTTTATGTGATGTATTGTTATCGTTGTCACGGTTTAATAAAAAATGTACACCTTTTATATTGGTTTCATTTTATTAATGACACTGTCTAGAAAATCCATACCTACTACAGACGAACCGCATAAATAAATCTCGCATTTCAAATAATTATCAACTAAAGTCGTTTTATGTATATTATAACAAGAAAAGTCCATTTGGGACGTGCGAGGATGCAAAGCGTATTACAAGGATGGAACTTATTCAGACGCGACTTGACATTTCAATGCGTTTTTTGTCTTGTTTTCTCGACTGAACTGAGATGACAGTAATAAGTATAACCTATAACTTTTTTTAAAGATAAATAAGTGTCACACTTTTTGTTCTGTGCTTACAGTGTGAATAATAAATAAACTTTATAAAACTCGCTAATGTTTAATTATCGCTTGTAAACTTTAACAAAGCGGGGTGCTTTAGCAAATTCATTAATAATTTAAAACCCAAAAATAAACAAATTACTTATAGTTAGTTCGGTGTTATAACTTTTGTGAAGTAATGTTTGAATGAATATTGAAATGTACAAGAAGAAGATGGAAAATTTCAACATTTTTGCAAGGACACGTATATGACCTTGGCTTGGTGCAGTATAGTACTTGTTAAGATAAAACTGATTGTGGCAAATTGCATACCCCCGAAGAAAATAGAGGGCGGGTGGGCGGGGCTAATACTTGTTAAGATAAGATTGATTTTGGTAAATGACTAAACAATACTAAGGTTCCGTAGGAAAAACTTAAACTTAGCCCCGCCCATCCACCCTTTCTTTACTTAGAGGGTATGTCATTTGCCAAAATCACTTTTATCTTAGCAGGTACTAGCCCCGCCCACCCACCCTCTCTTTTCTTAGAGGGTATCTCATCTGCCAAAATCAGTTTTATCTTAGCAAATACTAGCCCCGCCCACCCACCCTGTATTTTCTCAGAAGATATGTCATTTGCCAAAATCACTCTTATCTTAGCAGGTACTTAGCTAGTGCTTGCCAAGATAAGGCTGAAATTGGCAAATGACATACCCTCTAATAAAATAAACGGGTGGGTGGGAGGGGCTAGTACTTGTTAAGGTAAAATTGATTTTAGTAAATTACATATTTTCTAAGAAAAAAAAATTAAGAATAGTCACTGGAACGAAGATGGGGGTGGGTGGGCGGGGCTAACTAGAAAAAAGCTGAATTTAGCCCTGCCCACCTTCCTTCTCCATTTCATTGACTTATTTTTTGTATTGTACAATGGAAATTGAATAATAACAGTATTGTATTGTAATGATAAATACATTTTGGGTAGAATGTACTCGGAAAAATTTTGAGTGACGTCATCAATTTTTTGGGGGGAATATAAAACATATTTTGATTAACAATTTACCATGCTTACTGAATAAAATTAATTGACTGATTCATTAATTTTTTTGAGTGACTCTGTATAAGCAGATCTAAAAAATGAGGTCTTTAATTTGATCAATTAAAAATTAATTAATTTTGCTAGTTTTTCGATTTTCCAACTTTTTGATGTTTCATTATTTAGATTTTGCAATTTTTTGCAGTTTTACCAATTTTCAATTTTTTAGGTTTTTATTTTTGTTTGTTTGCTGAGATAAGAGTGATTTTAGCAAATGACACCTTCAGAAAAATAGAGGGCGGGTGGGCGGGGCTAGCACTTGCCAAGTTAAGACTAATTTTGGCAAATGATATACCGTCTATGAGAACAGAGGGCGGGTGGGCGGGGCTACTACTTGCTAAGATACGACTGAACAGTATTAAGAATAGTCACTGGAATAAAGAAAGTGTGAGTGGGCGGGGCTAGTGTTTACTTATAAGACGCTTTAGAAAAAAGTAAACTCTGCTCCGCCCACCTTTTTTCTCTATTTCATTGTCTTATTTTAGTTACTGTAAAAAGGGAATTGTATTCTATTTTGACAAGCGGCAGAATCTAAGATTTAAAACAAAGTAACAGTAGCCCCGCCCACCCTTCCCTATTCCATTTTGTTCCTTTATTCTTATTTTATCTGAATAACGATAGTTGGATTTTATGTTGATAAAGAATAGAAAAAACTTTCAATTTTTAGATTTTTCAATTTTGATTTGCGATTTTTCTAGTTTTCATTTTGAATATGTAATCATAATTTTTAAAATGATAACACTTTTTCAATTTTACGATTTTTAATTTTTCAGCTCTCGATATTTGATTTTTCAACTTTTTAATCTTTCAGTGTTCCAGTTTATCGATTTTGCAATTTTTGGGTTTTCCAATTTTCCGATTTTTTTTATTTTTAAATTTCTTGAATTTTAGTTTTTTGATTTTCAACTTCATCGATTTTGCGATTTTCCGGTTTTCCACTTGTTTCAGATTTTTTAATTTTTCGATTTTTCATTTTTCAATTTCTCAAACTTTCGAATCAAAAAAATGGAAAATAGCAAAATTGTGAAATTGAAAAATCAAAATAAAAAAACGAGAAAGAATAAAATCAAAACTTTGAAAAATCTAAAAACTGGAAATCAAGAACTTAAAAAAATAGAAGAAACGAAAAACTTAAAAATCGAAGTTCAAAATCGAAAAATGGTATTGTAAAATCCAAATATTTATGTATTAAAAATTTAAGAAATCGGACAAATTGAAACCAAAAATTGAACAATCCAGGAAAATCAAATTTTGAGATTTGAAAAACTGAATAAACGAAAAATTACAAGTCTGATAGAAATTTTGAAAAAATAAGGGAAATGAAAAACAAAAATTCTGATATAAAATCGAGAACGAAAATAAAAAAATCCTGACAATGAAAAATAAACATCAAGAACTGGAAAAATCAAAAAATGAAAAATTGATATGTAGAAAATTTGCAAATTTTTAACAAAAACTAAAAATTTTGGAGTGGAGAAATTGAAAAATTAAAGTTGGAAAGACGAAAATTATGAAACCGAAACACTGAAAAATGAAAGAAAATGAAAAACGAAAAATTGTAATATCGAAACTTTCGACAGAACTTCCCTCGCCCCTTAAGTACAATAAATCCAGATTTTTAGAAAAATTATTATTTAGCTGATTTTAAATTGGTGTAACGACATTTTACAACTGGGTTTTGAAAGATTTTAGGGTTATCGAAGCATGGTAAAATTTAATAATTTTTCAAAGAAGGCTACAAGCCTTCGACTAATTTTTTATTAGTTTAATTGATTCTAATGCAGAAGAAGTGCTTAATTTGTCACAGTTCGATCAGATAGAACTTGGCCACGTGCCAAAATTAGTTGGCAAAAAGCTTAAACGGTTTATTATTATCTTTGTTGTGAAAACTTGTTATTAAAATTTGTTACTGGCTTCTTAATTTTTGTTATTGGTTTAGAAGAGATTGACTGATCCATTGAAACTATTCTCTGTAGTTAGTGGCATGCAGTTCAGCATTTGTTGCGATACAGCAATCAATTTTTAAGTAACTTCCGTCGCCAAACTATAACAAATTGGAGGGTTTTTGTAAATCAAGTTGTACCAGAAAGACGTTTTCCTGGTTTGGACTGTGTCAATTTTGACGTGTTTAGGCGTTTGTCCACTACGTAAGGAACATTTCCATATGTATTATTATTATTATTATTATTATTTCTATATAAATAAAAAAAAACTGCTTATTGTGCAGGTTTTTAAGTAAGTATTAAGTGCAGGATTTAAGTTGATTATTACCATTTTAGACATGTTTTAAGTTTCTTGTTGTCGAAATAAATCTACACATATTAAGAAAAAAAGACAAAATATAAGCCCCGCCCACCCACCCTGTCTCAATTGTGATGATGTTTTTATTCGTCGTGAGCCAAGGGGTGGAGCTTAATTGCAAAATCCACATTTACCATTTTAAACGTGTTTTAAGTTTCTATGAATAAAAAATCATCACAATTGAGACAGGGAATGATTTTTTTTATTCGCAGTGAAGCAAGAGGGCGGAGCTTAATTGCAAAATGAAAGCCCGCCCACCCGCCCTGTCTCTATTGTGATGATTTTTTTAATCGTCGTGAATCAAGGGGGCGGGGCTTAACTGCAAAATCCTTATTTCTCTACGAGTTATCATAAAAACATGTTTTTCAGTATCGTGTTGGTCAAAGAATGCTATGTATATTAAGAAAAATTTAAACCCCACCCATACCTGGTTTGATCTAAAATAGTAATGAAGTTTTCATTCGCTGGCAGACCTGGGGGCGGAGCCTAATTGCAAAATCCACATTTACCATTTTAAACGTGCTTTAAGTTTGTAACAATAAAAAATCATCACAATTGAGATGGGGTGGGTGGGCGGGGCTAATATGTTTCCTTTTTTTTTAATATACATAAAATTCTTTGAATGACACGATACTCAAAAACATGTTTTTAATTTCTTGTGAAGAAATAAATATTTTGCAGTTAAACTCCGCCCTCATGCTTCAGTGCGAATAAAAAAAATCATCACAATTGAGGCAGGGCTGGTGGGCGGGGTACATTTTGTCTTTTTGTTTTAATGTGTGTAGACTTCTTTTCACCACATGAAACTTAAAACATGTTTAAAATGGAAAATTTGTATTTATTTTTTATTTTATACGGAAATATCAATTACCTTTTCCTTGCTAAAATGTACCATTTTAACCATGTTTTAAGTTTCTTGTTGTGAAAATATATATATAAATATTAAGGAAAAAAAGGCAAAATGAAAGCCCGCCCACCCGCCCTGTCTCAATTGTGATGATTTTTTTGTTCGTCGTGAATCAAAGGGGCGGGGCTTAACTGCAAAATCCTTATTTCTCTATGAGAAATTAAGAACATGTTTTTGAGTATCATGTTATTCATAGATACCATGTATATTAAGAAAATATTAAAACCAAATGTTAAGCCCCACCCATACCTGCCCTGATCTAAATAGTAATGAAGTTTTCATTCGCTGGCAGATCTAGGGGTGGAGCTTAATTGCAAAATCCACATATACCATTTTAAACGTGTTTTAAGTTTCTATGAATAAGAAATCATCACAACTGAGATGGGGTGGGTGGGCGGGCTTACATTTTGTCTTTTTTTCTTAATGTGTACATCGAATCCTTTGAATCACACGATACTCAAAAACATGTTTTCAATTTCTTTAAAGAAATAAGTATTTTGCAGTTAAGCTCCGCCCTCTTGCTTCACTGCGAATAAAAAAATCATCACAATTGAGACAGGGAATGATTTTTTTATTCGCAGTGAAGCACGAGGGCGGAGCTTAACTGCAAAATGAAAGCCCGCCCACCCGCCCTGTCTCTATTGTGATGATTTTTTTATTCGTCGTGAATCAAGGGGGCGGGGCTTAACTGCAAAATCCTTATTTCTCTATGAGAAATTAAAAACATGTTTTTGAGTATCATGTTATTCATAGATACCATGTATCTTAAGAAAATATTAAAACCAAATGTGAAGCCCCACCCATACCTGCCCTGATCTAAATAGTAATGAAGTTTTCATTCGCTGGCAAACCTAGGGGTGGAGCTTAATTGCAAAATCCACATTTATCAATTTAAACGTGTTTTAAGTTTCTATGAATAAAAAATCATCACAATTGAGATGGGGTGGGTGGGCGGGCTTACATTTTGTCTTTTTTTCTTAATGTATACATCGAATCCTTTGAATCACACGAAACTCAAAAACATGTTTTCAATTTCTTGTAAAAAAATAAATATTTTGCAGTTAAACTCCGCCCTCTTGCTTCACTGCGAATAAAAAAAATCATCACAATTGAGATAGGGCGGGTGGGCGGGCTTACATTTTGTCTTTTTGTTTTAATATGTGTAGATTTCTTTTCACAACATGAAACTTAAAATATGTTTAAAATTTTAAATTTGTATACGGAAATATCGATTTCCTTTTCCTTGCAAAAATGTACCATTTTAACCATGTTTTAAGTTTCTTGTTGTGAAATATGGCCATGTATGTTAAGAAAAATACAGGCAAAATGAAAGCCCGCCCACCCGCCCTGTCTCAATTGTGATGATTTTTTTATTCGTCGTGAATCAAGGGGGCGGGGCTTAACTGCAAAATCCTTATTTTTCTACGAGTTATTATAAAAACATGTTTTTCAGTATCGTGTTGGTCAAAGAATGCTATGTATATTAAGAAAAAATTAAACCCCACCCATACCTGGCTCGATCTACATAGTACTGAAGTTTTCATTCATTGGCAGCCCTAGGGGCGGAGCATAATTGCAAATTCAACATTTACCATTTTAAACGTGTTTTAAGTTTGTAAGAATAAAAAAGTCATCACAATTGAGATGGGGTGGGTGGGCGGGGTTTATATTTTGCTTGTTTTTCTTAATATACATACAATTCTTTGAACGACACGATACTCAAAAACATGTTTTTAATTTCTTGTAAAGAAATAAATATTTTGCAGTTAAACTCCGCCCTCTTGCTTCACTGCGAATAAAAAAAATCATCACAATTGAGACAGGGCGGGTGGGCGGGGCTACATTTTCCCTTGGTTTTCTTAATATGTGTAGACTTATTTCGACAACACGAAACTTAAAACATGTTTAAAATTGAAAATTTGTCTAAGGAAATATCGATTTTGCAATTAGGCTCCGCTCCATAATTGCAAAATCCGTATTTCCTTACAACAATGTACCATTTTAACCATGTTTTAAGTTTCTTATTGTGAAAAGATGGCTATGTATATTAAGAAAAAAGGACAAGTGTTACTTTTTATTTTGTTTTAATAATAATAAAAATTAGATTCTACCCCTTGTCAAACTAGAAATTTAATTCCTATTTTAGCTTTTTTTCCTCTCTTCATTTCAGTGACTAAATCCAGCTCTTTAAAATACCTACATAATTTAACAATTGACCCTTTTCCTGTAAGATCGTAAAACTTCCATAGTGACTTTCCGTGCGCACGCATGTTCAAAACCACGTATCCGGCACTCCGGCAGCAGAGCAAAGGCCTGTGACAACAAACCTCTTTGACAGAATGCAACCAGCTACACATGCGTAATCTATCGCTCATTGCTTAATTTTAACTTGGCGCTCCAAAAATCTGACTTCGCCTGCGCGATGTTGTCTCACTCTGTATCATTGGAATTTATATAATGTCTACTCACTTTGCTTACAGGAAAAGGGTCAATTTGATTTTACGATTTTCGTTTTGTGATAATCTCTGTAATGTAAAAACCAGAGACATAAATAACACTCTTGTCGTTCAGCATCAGGTAATAGCAATCTGAAGAGGCTCAAGTGTTTATTTAAATTTATACATTTCAAGAATGTCACGTAGAAATTAGTTTGATTTAAATATTTTTGCGAAAATTTGAACGTTTAGTGAAAAAACTGAAAATGGATTCGTATACTACAAGTATATGAGTAGATTTTCGTGTAACAGAAGTATGAAGTGCTTTGGCTGTTGAGTCCTAAACCAGAAACATCCGAAGAAAATCTACTGGTCTGGTCCATCGAAAAAGTTTAAGGGGGAACGTTAGACGAGAGAAGTTTGAATTGGGCGCCATTTTATTTATGACAGGCGGCCCACAACATACCTTCAGCACAGAATAATCATTTCTCGTATTCTTTTAACATATTAATTTTAATATTCGAGATAATTATTATATTATTCAAACACAATTTAGACACTGTAGAGCAAACAAGGCTTATCAAGCCCGTCTATTAGTTTATTCGCCTAAATGATACCGTTTTCAAATTACATCAAAAGTGAAAAATCGAAAACTTAATAATTGAAAAATTGAAACTTTTTAGATGAAAAAAATCGGTAAACCGAAAAATTGAAAAATCTATAAATCGAGAAATTGAACAATCTAAAAATTAAACAATTTAAAAGTCGAAGAATTGGAAAACCAAAAAATCTGAACCGAGAACTTGAAAAATCGAATAATCGAGAAATCAAAACATCAAGGAAAACAAAAAAAATAAGGGAAAATCTAGAACTTAAAAATTGAAAAATTAAAATACCTATCGAAAAATTGAAAAACCGAGAAATTGAAACATCAAAAAATGGAAAAATTGAATTGAAACATTGCAAAATCCCAGAACTGAAATACTGAAAAACTGAAAAATGGAAGGAAAATTGAAAAGTCGAAAAAGTGAAAAAATTCAAAACTGAAATCTTGAAAAACTGAAAAATGGAAAGAAAATTGAAGAATCGGAAAAGTGAAAAAATCCAAAACTGAAACATTGAAAAATGCAGAAATCGAAAAATTGAAAAATCACAATTGAAGAAAGAATTGAAAAATCGAGAAATAGAGAAATGGGAAAATCAAAAAATCAGTTAATCGAAAAATTGAGAAATCGAAAAATTTAGAAACGTCAAAAATTGAAAACTGAAAAATGAAAAAAATTTAAAATCGTAAAACTGAAACATCGGAAAATTGAGAAATCGAACAATGAAGAAATTCGAGAAACCGAAAATATGAAAAATCGAGAAAACGAAGAATCGATAAATTAAAAAATCCCAACAGTAATATGTCCAAAAATTGAGAAATCGAAATCGAGCAAAACTGAAGTATCGTAATGTTAATAAATTGAAAAACTGAAAATTTTTGAAAAAAAAAATCGTATCAAAAACTAAAAATTCAAAAAATCGAGAAATTGAACAATCAAAAAATCAAAACATTGAAATCCCAGTAAGTTGATAAATAGGAAAATTTAAACAACAATAATTTTAAAAATCCAAGAATTGAACAATAAAAAAAATCTAAGCCTGAAAACTCAGAAAATCGAATGATCGAGAACTCAAAATATCAAAGAAAACAAAAAATCTAAAATTTAAAAACTCGACAAATTGAAAAATCATGAAAAGTCGAGATAGTGAGAAATCTAAAAACCTAAAACTTTAAAAACTGAAAAATTAAAATATCGAAAAATTTAAAAACCGAGAAAACACAATATCAAAAATTTGAAAAATTGAAGAAACGAAATATTGCAAAATTCCAAAGCTGAGATATTGAAAAACCTAAAAATGGAAGGAAAATTAAAGAATCGAAACAGTGAAAAAATCCCAAACTGAAACATTGAAAAATTGAGAAATAGAAAAATGGGAAAATCAAAAAAATTGGTCTAAAGAGTTTAGAAAGTACTTCCCTCGCTATCGGAAACGTGACGACCGCATTCCTATTATGTTTTTTTTTACATTAGATTTCAAAGCATTCGGTTTTGTAGTTCCTGATTAAATCAATAAACTAAATTTGCGCATTCATTAAATTTTTTGAGTCACCCTGTATATCCGAATCCAAAAAATATGAGTGGGATGATAAATTACAAGAAGAGACTCATCATATTTTGTACATTTTAGATAGGATTTATTCAGCGAAATTTTGAGGTGACGTCATCAATTTTTAGAGGGGATAAGTAAATATATAGTGATTTAAACGGTCCTGGTTTAATAACAAAAAAATATTGTTCGTCTATGAAACAAGCTCGTCTTAGACCAAGTGTTCGTAAAAAAAATATGTCGTAAAAAATGTACGTATGCTGGTTCCGGCTGCGATTATGGTTTAAATATTTTTTAGATAATTCTGACATCGATGTAGAAACATTTGTGATAGCCAAAGAGGTTTTTTGAGAAAATTATCTTTGAATTTAGACCAAATTGAAATAGACACTAGGCAACAGGCACATTTGGGCAAAACAAAGAGAAATTAGGGTTACGGCTTCAAATTTTGGACGTATTTACAAACTTAGATCAACTACAGCAATAGCTAAAACTGTGGAGTCTGTGTTGTACAGTACATTTAGGGCCGGTTTATCAATGCGCAGTTAAGTTAAAGTAACTGGCAGTTAAAGCTTGTCTGTCAGTTAACCTGTTTATCATTACCCGCTAGCTCAAAACTGGTGGTCAAAGTGCCTGATAAATTAACTGACAGTTCAAACTGTCAGTTAAAACGTTATCCGCCAGTTAGTGACAACATAACCTAACAAATCCAAATAAATCTGTTATGAATTTAACAATATTTTGATGAGGACTTATGTTGTGCAACAAATTGACAGAGAAAAGATGAGAAAAACACTTATTATTAGCTGATTATTTTCCAGGTCTAATGTGGGTACCAAAAATTAAAAACCTATCTAATAATACCGCGAGATCGAAAAAGAAATTAATCGAAGTAGGTCATGCACGACAAGCCGTTTGTCGTAATCACGGTGGTAGGGTAATTTAATTTTTTTTATTAAATGTCAAATTGACAGTTTAGAGATTAGAATTATGACGCCTACTTTTAAAACACATAAGAATGAATTAAAATCACCGTTTTCCAATTTTGTCTAAAATTTATCCGATTTCTGAAGATTCTAATAACAAAAAAGCTTTAATTTCGTTTGATAACAGTGCAAATTACTTTTGTCAACGTGACGATTAATCAAAAATTATTTTAAACTAAGACAAACGCCTTTTCGTGCATGGCCAACTTTGACTAATTTTTTTTTCGATCTCTCTGTATTTATTTATAGGTGTACCTACTTGTTTCATTTTTAATTTCCAATACTTTTTTTCTAATGCTAAATTTTGCTTTTTCGTGATTGATCACGTGAAACGCGATATACAATCGTTGAATACCGAATGCGGATCAAATCTGACGGAACTTTCAAGGTCGGGGTAATAGTCATACATACTATGGACAGCAAAGTGAGGAAAAAGCTGTCAAGTGTTTTGAAATAAATAAAAATATAAAAACTGAACGGTGTGGCTTCTTTATTTCAAAACAATTTCCTTACTTGGCTGCTAGTCCCGACAGGGTTCTAGAGGATAGGAGTGCATTAGTCGAAATCAAATGCCCTTCAAAATCGCAAGATTTGTCTCCCGAAGAAGCGGTTAGAAAAAAATAATCAAATTTTGTACACTGACAGACAGAGAATTGAAATTAAAAAAAAAAATCATGATTACTACTTTCAAGTCCAGGGACAAATGCTTGTTACGGGTATTTTACAAGTTTATTTTGTTGTGTGGACACCCAAAGGAACTAATATAAAAAAAAAACGAAGAAATATGTAAAAAGATGGCAGATAAACTTGGCAGATTTTACTTTGCCGCATTATTGCCCGAAATAATTGATTCAAGAAGAAAGAGGAACCCGCCTTTGCGAGAGATTTTTTTAAAATAAATAAAATTTGTTTCTATTTTTTTATGTACTTTAATAATTTATTAGGAGTACATTTTTCATCACAAAGACTTGCATATTTTTATTATAAATATATTTTGAAAATGATCTCTCGGCAAATGAAAACATATACGAGCACTTTTTTCGAGTAAACAATGAAGGGAGAAGTTACTGGGCGTAGGGCTTTTTTAAAACACCTCCTTTCTGGGATAAGTAGTAGATACACTTAGCTACTTATACGTGTTAAACAAAAGCTGTATTTTATATATTTTTTAATATTATTATAAATATGTTTATTAGTTTTATTAATTAGTTTAAGCAAAACATATATTAACAATAATATTACAATGAATTTTTAGTAATCATGTGTATTGAATTCAGGATCCTGATTGGAGTAAAAATATTATAGTTCCCCAGTTTTAATTCGGTTTTATGATAGTAACTCATTGCATAAAAGTTAATTTCCTTAACAATAGATTACTAGGGCCGGTCCTGGCAGCTTGTTATAAAACTGAGTTCCTTGCCATAAATTAGAAAAATCAGCCGAGAACTCTAACAATCAGCTTATGGTAGAGCAGGCGATAAGGGTTTTACCTGGAAAGTCGCTTCCGTAAATTTTAGTTGCGCTCCTATCGGCAAAGTACTGAACTAACGGCTCAAAATCTGTCGAATTGATACCCATTTTTTTCAATAATTGTTAGTTTTTGTTAAAAACTGTGCTAACCAATAGATCATTAATTTTCCTCTGATATTCCTGTTAAAATTATTCGATGTATTTTGCATTAATTTGTGGTATATTTTTATATAAACACATTACTATTTAAACAAATAGTACCACTAACAAACATTTAATGCCTCTGCGGCCTGTAAAAAGTGATGCTTTGTCCATGTGTGAATTTTCAAGCGATTCTATGATGGTTATGACTCAAAAAACTTGAAAAGAAAACATACAATGGTGCTTTTTTACGATATTTCTCAGCCATATTTTTTTAATTGATTGAACTGGTCTCTGCGCTCTACAATATGAAAAAAGCTGCAGTTTGATCTATGATACATCTATATTAATATCATTTTTTCATACAAAAAACCAAAAAAATATTATACCTCGTCTAACAAGTCCCCTTAATCGTTGTGTATTATTATTAATAAAACAAGCTGTTATTTTTTTTTAATAAATAAACCAAAAAAAAATTGGTCTAAAGAGTTTAGACAGTACTTCCCTCGCTGTCGGAAACTTGACGACTGCATGGCTATTGTGTTTTTTTTCTCATTACATTTTTGTAGTGGGAATTTAAAAAAAAATTGCGATGACGTCATCAACATTTTTGCAAGGACACGTATATCAATTGGGATAGATGTAGTGTAATACTAAGAATAAAATTATTATATTCTCAAATTTTCGGGAAAATGAATTGGGTCGTTTTGAATATTGATTTGTAATAATCAATAAAATAACGAAACAATTTACTCACGTATACGTATCAGAGGCAACTGAAAATCGTGTATGTATAAACATTCTTAATTTAAGATGACAGGCGTAACAGCATACGTGAGAGTCAAACAGAGAAACTGTAAACAAAACGACCATCGGTTTTATTGCTTCGACTTCCGCTTATTATATAAAACATTGGGTTTTATTTTAATTCTTGACGGTGAAATTCACAATTGGTTGATTATAAATATGTCTATTTCACATTCGCGGAACCAAGTGAGCGCATAAAACAAATGCAGGTCTGTAATGTTAAATAAGCGTGCTACCCTTATGTTTCAACCGAATTTTTCCTTTAACAAATTTTGTGTCTACCAAATTGGGTTGGTTGGGGTGTAATACTAATAATAAGTGTTGCCTTTAATTTAATCAATAAAATAAATTGACTTCATTAATTTTTTTGAACCACCTCTTAAGAAAATCTAAAAAATATGAATGGAATGATAAATCACAAGTACAAACTCATCATAATTTTTGCATTTTAGATAGAATTTATTCAGCAAAATTTAAGGGTGACGTCATCAATTTTTTTAGGAGGGATGAACAAATACATTTTGAACAAAAGTTTACCATGCTTATAATAACTTTAAAATATTCCCAAGATTTCAAAGCATTCGGTTTTGTAATTCCTGGTTAAATCGATAAAATAAATTCACGCCTTCATTAATTTTTTTGAGTCACCCTGCATATGCAAATCAAAAATATGAATGGAATGATAAATCACAAGTACAGACTCATCATATTTTGTACATTTTAGATACGATTTATTCGGCAAACTTTTGAGCTGACGTCATCAGTTTTTTGTAGAAGATAACCAAATATATTTTGACTAAAAATTTATTATGTTCTTTATAACCTTAAAACATCTGCAAGATTTCAAAGCATTCGGTTTTGTAGTTCCTGATTAAATCAATAAAATAAATTTACGCATTCATTAATTTTTTTGAGTCACCCTGTATATTCAAATCGAAAAAATTTGAATGGAATGATAAATCACAAGAAGAGACTCACCATATTTTGTACATTTTAGATAGGATTTATTGAGCAAAATTTTGTGGTGACGTCATAAATTTTTTAGGGGGGCAGACCAAATACGTTTTGATCAAAAATTTACCATGCTTATGATAATTTTAAAATATCTTCAAGATTTCGAAGCATTCGGTTTTGTAGTTCCTGAGTAAATCAGTAAAATAAATTTACGCTTTCATTTATTTTCTTGAATCACCCTGTATATGCAAATCCAAAAAATATTAATGGAGTGATAGATCACAAGTACAGACTGATCATATTTTGTACATTTTAGATATGATTTATTCGGCAAATTTTCGAGCTGACGTCATCAAGTTTTTGGAGGGGATAAGCAAATATATTTTGACTAAACATTTATTATGCTCTTTATAACCTTAAAACATCTGCAAGATGTCAGAGCATTCCGTTTTGTAGTTCCTGATTAAATCAATAAAATATATTTACGCATTCATTAATTTTTTTGAGTCACTTTGTATATGCAAATCCAAAAAATATGAATGGAGTGATAAATGACAAGTACAGCCTCATCATATTTTGTACATTTTAGATATGATTTATTCGGCAAACTTTCGAGCTGACGTCATCAAGTCTTTGGAGGGGATAAGCAAATATATTTTGACTAAACATTTATTATGCTCTTTATGACCTTAAAACATCTGCAAGATTTCAGAGCATTCGGTTTTGTAGTTCCTGATTAAATCAATAAAATATATTTACGCATTCATTAATTTTTTTGAGTCACCCTGTATATGCAAATCCAAAAAATATGAATGGAGTGATAGATCACAAGTACAGACTCATCATATTTTGTACATTTTAGATATGATTTATTCCACAAACTTTTGAGCTGACGTCATCAAGTTTTTGGAGGGGATAAGCAAATATTTTTTGACTAAAGATTTATTATGCTCTTTATAGCCTTAAAACATCTGCAACATTTCAAAGCATTCTGGTTAGCAGATTAAAAATTAAATTTCAAAATGTTGTTTTATAATTTTGATTTTTTTTTCAAAAATCTGGACGTTTCGGGTGAAAAGTCGATTTAGAGTTGTAAACTACATGTGTAGGACTATGTTATTTTATACAATTGAAAACCCATTTACTATGTACAATTTTGAAGTGACGTCATCGCATTAGTGGTGGGGATGATTAGACAAATTTTGGTTAGCGTTTTACCATCTACATGATATTCTTAATATAAGTACAAAATTTCACAACAATCGGTCGAGTACTTTCGGAGATTATCTGTCTAATAAAAATCCGGGACAACAGACGGACAGACGGACAGACGGACAGACGGACGGACAGACGGACAGACGGACAGACGGACAGACGGACAGACAGACGGAAATGGGAGACCTATTTCTTCGTCTTCTAGGGGTCATGAAAGATCGAGAAAACGTAAAAGTAGAGAGTCGGCCGACGGACTCGATTACAATACTTCCTTTGCTTACGCTCGGGAAGTAAAAAGCAATTCCCGCTTGTATAAAAATTGCGAGATTGATCACAATAAGGCGAAATACTGATCACAATAAACGAAAAAACTGTAATGCATTGGTATTACATGGGGCCGTTCCAAGCCATTTTGATCACACTAAGCGGTTGATAACATTAACCGTGATCATATTAAGCGGCGTCTACTGTATAATAATTTTCGAGTTCTCTCTATGGAGGAAAATTATTCTGATCAACATCAACTTCTAAAGGGCGAGCGTAGCGAGCATTTTCAATATGTTTCAATAACAAGGTTGTTCTTAATAATTTAGCTTCTCAGGGACACCAATAAAAATTTTTTTTTAATTGCACCTGTACGTGCTCGCTGTGCTCGCATCTTATACTTGATTTTTCGCCTTTATTTTTCCGCGGAGGGCTCTAGTCTCTCTGGGAATGCCCAAGAATCACGGAGGGCCCTTGTGTCATAGAGAATGCTCAAGAATCTTGAGACCCCTTGTGGCATTTTTGAGAATGCACTAGATTCACGCTCTAGTGTTTCTGAGAATGCCCAAGAATATCGGAGGGCCCTTGTAGATTTTTTGAAAATGCTCTAGTTTCTTCTTTGAGAATGCCCAAAAATCACGGAAGGCCCTAGTGTCTCTTTGAAAATGTGTTTTTTTAGAATGCCCTAGAATCATGAAGGGTCCTGGCGTCTTTGAGAATGCCCAAAAATCTTGGAGGCACCTTGTAGCTATTTAACAGAATGCCCAGAATCTGTGTATTTTTTGAAAATGCCCAAGAATCTTGGGGAAGCTTTGTGACTTTTTTAAAAATGCCAAAAAAATTTCGGAGACCCTTAGTATCTTTTTTTTTGACAATGCCCAAGAATCTGTCTTTTCTTGAGAATGCCCAAAAATCTTGAGCGCCGCTTGTAGCTTATTTTGAGAATGCCCTAGGATCATGGAAGGCCCTAGTGTCTCTTTGAGAATGCCCAAGAAAATTGGGGATCCCTTGTGGTTTTTTTGAGAATGCCCTAGATTCATGGAAGACTCGAGTCTCCCTGAGAATGCCCAAGAATTGTGGGGACCCCTAGTGGCTTTTTTCGAGAATGCTCTAGAATCACTGAAGGTCCTAAAGTCTCTTTGAGAATGTCTAAAAAACTTGAGGGTTCCTTATGTTTTTTTTAGAATACCCTAGATTCACGGAGGGCTCTAGTCTCTCTGAGAATGCCCAAGAATCTTGGGGGGGCCTTGTGGATTTTTTTGAGAATGCCCTAGAAACAAGAAGGGCCTTAGTGTTTTTTTTGAGAATGCCCAAGAATCACGGAAGGCCCTAGTGTCTCTTTGAAAATGTGTTTTTTAGAATACCCTAGAATCATGAAGCACCCTGGTGTCTTTGAGAATGCCCAAGAATCTTGGAGGCGGCTTGTAGCTATTTCACAGAATGCCCAGTATCTGTGTCTTTTTTGAAAATGCCCAAGATTCTTAAGAGCCCCTTCTAGCTTATTTTGAGAATGCTCTAGAATCATGGACAGCCCTAGTGTCTGTTTTGAGAATACCCAAGAATCACGGAAGGCCGTAGTGTCTCTTTAAGAATGCTCAAGAAAGTTGAGGATCCCTTGTGGTTTTTTTGAGAATGCCCTAGATTCATGGAAGGCTCTAGTCTCCCTGAGAATGCCCAAGAATTGGGGGAACCCCTAGCGGCTTTTTTTGAGAACGCTCTAGAATCACTGAAGGTCATAGAGTCTCTTTGAAAATGTCTAAAAAACTTAAGGGTCCCTTATGTTTTTTTTAGAATCCCCTAGATTCACGGAGGGCTCTAGTCTCGCTGAGAATGCCCTAGAATCTTGGGGGGGCCTTGTGGATTTTTTTGAGAATGCCCTAGAAACAAGAAGGGCCTTAGTGTCTTTTTTGAGAATGCCCAAGAATCACGGAAGGCCCTAGTGTCTCTTCGAAAATGTGTGTTTTTGTGAATGTCCTACAATAATGGAGGGTCCTGGTGTCTGCCCAAGAATCTTGGAGGCGCCTTATAGCTTTTTATCAGAATGCCCAAGAATCTGTGTCTTTTTTGAAAATGCCCGAGAATCTTGGGGAAGCTTTGTGACTTTTTTAAAAATGCTAAAAAAATTTCGGAGACCCTTAGTATCTTTTTTTTTGAGAATGCCCAAGAATCTGTCCTTTTTACTTCCCGAGCGTAAGCAAAGGAAGTATTGTAATCGAGTCCGTCGGTCGACTCTCTAGTTTTACGTTTTCTCGATCTTTCATGACCCCTAGAAAACGAAGAAATAGGTCTCCCATTTCCGTCTGTATGTCCGTCTGTCCGTCTGTCCGTCTGTCCGTCCGTCTGTCCGTCCGTCTGTCCGTCCGTCTGTCCGTCCGTCTGTCCGTCTGTCCGTCTGCCGTCCCGGATTTTTATTAGACAGATAATCTCCGAAAGTACTCGACCGATTGTTGTGAAATTTTGTACTTATATTAAGAATATCATGTAGATGGTAAAACGCTAACCAAAATTTGTCTAATCATCCCCACCACTAATGCGATGACGTCACTTCAAAATTGTACATAGTAAATGGGTTTTCAATTGTATAAAATAACATAGTCCTACACATGTAGTTTACAACTCTGAATCGACTTTTCACCCGAAACGTCCAGATTTTTGGGAAAAAAATCAAAATTATAAAACAACATTTTGAAATTTAATTTTTAATCTGCTAACCAGAATGCTTTGAAATGTTGCAGATGTTTTAAGGCTATAAAGAGCATAATAAATTTTTAGTCAAAAAATATTTGCTTATCCCCTCCAAAAACTTGATGACCTCAGCTCAAAAGTTTGTGGAATAAATCATATCTAAAATGTACAAAATATGATGAGTCTGTACTTGTGATCTATCACTCCATTCATATTTTTTGGATTTGCATATACAGGGTGACTCAAAAAAATTAATGAATGCGTAAATTTATTTTACTGATTTACTCAGAAACTACAAAACCGAATGCTTTGAAATCTTGCAGATGTTTTAAGGTTATAAAGAGCATAATAAATGTTTAGTCAAAATATATTTGCTTATCCCCTCCAAAAAATTGATGACGTCAGCTCGAAAGTTTGCCGAATAAATCCTATCTAAACTGTAAAAATATGATGAGTCTGTACTTGTAATTTATCACTCCATTCATATTTTTTGGATTTGCATATACAGGGTGACTCAAAAAAATTAATGAATGCGTAAATATATTTTATTGATTTAATCAGGAACTACACAACCGAATGCTCTGAAATCTTGCAGATGTTTTAAGGTCATAAAGAGCATAATAAATGTTTAGTCAAAATATATTTGCTTATCCCCTCCAAAAACTTGATGACGTCAGCTCGAAAGTTTGCCGAATAAATCATATCAAAAATCTACAAAATATGATGAGTCTGTACTTGTCATTTATCATGACATTCATATTTTTTGGATTTGCATATACAGAGTGACTCAAAAAAATTAATGAATGCGTAAATATATTTTATTGATTTAATCAGGAACTACAAAACGGAATGCTCTGACATCTTGCAGATGTTTTAAGGTTATAAAGAGCATAATAAATGTTTAGTCAAAATATATTTTCTTATCCCCTCCAAAAACTTGATGACGTCAGCTCGAAAATTTGCCGAATAAATCATATCTAAAATGTACAAAATATGATCAGTCTGTACTTGTGATCTATCACTCTATTCATATTTTTTGGATTTGCACATACAGGGTGATTCAAAAAAATAAATGAAAGCGTAAATTTATTTTACTGATTTACTCAGGAACTACAAAACCGAATGCTTCGAAATCTTGAAGATATTTTAAAATTATCATAAGCATGGTAAATTTTTGATCAAAATGTATTTGGTCGTCCTCCCTAAAAAATTTATGACGTCACCACAAAATTTTGCTGAATAAATCCTATCTAAAATGTACAAAATATGGTGAGTCTCTTCTTGTGATTTATCATTCCATTCAAATTTTTTCGATTTGCATATACAGGGTGACTCAAAAAAATTAATGAATGCGTAAATTTATTTTATTGATTTAATCAGGAACTACAAAACCAAATGCTTTGAAATCTTGCAGATGTTTTAAGGTTATAAAGAGCATAATAAATTTTTAGTCAAAATATATTTGGTTATCTTCTACAAAAAACTGATGACGTCAGCTCAAAAGTTTGCCGAATAAATCGTATCTAAATTGTACAAAATATGATGAGTCTGTACTTGTGATTTATCATTCCATTCATATTTTTTGATTTGCATATGCAGGGTGACTCAAAAAAATTAATGAAAGCGTGAATTTATTTTATCGATTTAATCAGGAATTACAAAACCGAATGCTTTGAAATCTTGGGAATATTTTAAAGTTATTATAAGCATGGTAAACTTTTGTTCAAAATGTATTTGTTCATCCCTCCTAAAAAAATTGATGACGTCACCCTTAAATTTTGCTGATTAAATCCTATCTAAAATGCAAAAAATATGATGAGTTTGTACTTGTGATATATCATTCCATTCATATTTTTTAGATTTTCTTAAGAGGTGGTTCAAAAAAAGGCGCCGTATACCTGAGTAAATTGTTTCGTTATTTTATTGATTATAAGAAATCAATATTCAAAACGACCCAATTCATTTTCCCGAAAATGTGGGAATACAATAATTTTATTCTTAGTATTACACTACATCTATCCCAACTGATATACGTGTCCTTGCAAAAATGTTGATGACGTCATCACATTTTTTTTTAAATTCCCACTACAAAAATGTAATGAGAAAAAAAAACACAATAGGCATGCAGTCGTCAAGTTTCCGACAGCGAGGGAAGTACTGTCTAAACTCTTTAGACCAATTTTTTGAGAATGCCCAAGAATCTTGAGCGCCCTTTGTGGTTTATTTTGAGAATGCCCTAGAATCATGGACAGCCCTAGTGTCTTTTTTGAGAATGCGCAAGAATCACGGAAGGCCCTATTTTGTCTTTGGGAATGCCCAAGAAAATTGAGGATCCCTTGTGTTTTTTTTGAGAATGCCCTAGATTCATGGAAGGCTCTAGTCTCCCTGAGAATGCCTAAGAATCTTGGGGGGGCTTGTGGATTTTTTTTGAGAATGCCTTAGAATCACTGAAGGTCCTAGAGTCTCTTTGAGAATGTCTAAAAAACTTGAGGGTCCCTTATGTTTTTTTAGAATGCCCTAGATTCACGCAGGGCTCTAGTCTCTCTGAGAATGCCCAAGAATCTTGGGAGGGGCTTGTGGATTTTTTTGAGAATGCCCTAGAAAGTGTGCAGCGAAGCTGTCTAGATTTTATCGTAATAATAAATCTCACACTTATTACTTAAAAAAAATGTGAGCGCAGCGAGCACGTAAAGGATGTTTCAATCCCAGAGACATTGTAATGATCACTGACAATCTTTAAATTCACATTTTTAAAATAGTGACAACAATATTGTTAATTTAGCTTCTTGGGGGCAGCGATAGAAAAGCTCAATTTTATTCCCGATGTAGAAATCTTCACGTAGCTTCTGCTACTCGCCAGCAGCTGGCGCTTGCATCGCTTCGCCGCCAATCACGTCATTTTCACCTCCCTCCGTCTCGCTCCCGCCTCACTCCACTCATTCCTCCAGTCCAGACATCGCAGCGAACTGTCTTTAGTAAAACAGCCATGTTGGGTAGTGACGGTTGAAAAATACCAGTGTCGGTTAAAAGTAAATTGTTTAATGTGTTGTTGAGTGTTCCATTGTTGGATTAATGACGACCGCAACCGACAGCATGAACTGGGGCACCGAGCTCTGGGTAAGTCCTCCAAACCATCGCTCCTGCGACCCCGATCGCCCACCGTCGCCCATCGAACCACTTTCGCGATAAAACCGTCCCTCGTCCCGGCAGACAAAGCCCCACGTCCGGGAAAACCATCCGCGCGACCATCTGGTGAGGCGAATTTTTTCCCCGGAGGAAAACGGTCAACCAGTTCGCGGTTGGACCAAAACGGTCATCCTCCAACCTGCGTGACTCAGGTCTCAGGTGAGAACCAGTCGCAGGTGTGTCATTTTGGTCGTGGATCTCAGGTGGCCGTGTACCATCCACCTTCCATGTACCATCAGCGCCCGCTTGTGTGGACGTTTACGTTAATTGTGTAACGCAGACATGAATAGAAAGCGAATTATTGTGCTGTTATGCAGTCGTTCGCAGCTATTTGTTGCAAATTGGCGGCGATTGGCAAAGTTGGCGGAAATTGGCGGAATGAGGGGTCACAGCCGCCTCCGACCGGGGTGCAGCGCGCAGGTTGGGTCATTGTTTTGGTGACTCACCGGGTAAATAATTGATAAGGTTAAGGGGGTTTAGTCATTCCTTAAGGGTGCACCACGATGCTTAACACAGCCTGTGGCGAAACCAAACGGAAAAAAACAAACAAGAGAAATGTTAATGTGCGTGTCGTGTTAGTGCAGATAAACGTCAACTTTCTTCATTGTTTCGACTTCGCAAGGTTTTAAATTTTTTCAATGGTAGCATACTTTCGAGATTTGTGCGTTGTGGTGTGGGCTTTGTTGCGAAGGCAGGTTTAATCGAGTTTTCAAGACACAAAGTAATTATATTGTTTACGTCCTCGTGCGCCGATTTATCAGTTGCTTTTAAATGAACTTTTACTTCATTTCTTGTTTAATGACTTGTTTTGGACCTTTGTTGCCATGGTTAAACGAAAATTTGTTTTGGTGCTGATTGTACCAGTCATTGCGGTTATCTCCTGCAAAGATTTGGTGACGTCATCCAAAAATGTTAATGTAATGTCCTAATTTAATAAATTTTGTTGCCATTCTCATATTTCTGGAGTAGTATATTAAAAATCAGGAAAGTTCGATGTAAACAAGTGCAAATTTTTTTTATTTGTCTCTATTTTTTGGGCGAATTTTAGAACTGATTTTATCTGGAGAGTAGCACGTGTATAATGCGAGCGCAGAGAGCATGTTCAGGACATTCGGTGTACGTGATCCTAAATTTTTTGAAATTTTTGTATACTTGAGGATTATCGTGTAGATGGTAAAACTTTAATCAAAAGTTGAAAATTTTGCCTGTTCTTACGTGACATTCTTTCGATGTATAAACATAAATAAACACTTGGGCTTTAGATTGCTATTACCTACTGCTGACGGACAAGGCGTGTTATTTATGCCTCTGGTTTTTATTTATCACAAACGAAAATCATAAAAGCAAATTTTATAACTTTTTTCAACATCTGGATTTATTATACAAACTAATAGCCTTCGACCAATTTTTTATTAATCAAATCAAGAACCTCATTTTTTAGATTTGCTTATACAGGGTCACTCAAAGAAATTAATCAATCAGTCAATTTATTTTATTGAATAAATCAACAATTGAACTGAATACTTTGAAATTTTGCAGACGTTTTAAAGTTATTGTAAGCATGGTAAATTTTTAATCAAACTATATCTGTTTATAACCTCCCAGAAAGTTAATGACGTCATGTCAAAATTTTGCCGAATAAATTCTACCCAAAATTTATTTATCATTGCATTAATATTTTTTCGATTTAGTTAAACAGGTGGCCAGATTAATGAATGAGTCAATTTATTTTATTGATTAAATCAGGAACGGCTCACTCCATTTTCCCAGAAAATTTTGGGAATACAATACTGTTATTTTTTAATTTCCATTTTACACTAAATAAAATAAGTCATGAGCAAGCAGTAGAACCACCCACCCACCCCTTCTTCGTTCCAGTGGCTACTCTTAATATTGTTCAGTCCTACCTTAGCAAGTTTTAGCCCCGCCCACCCACCCCTTTTTTTCTTACAAGATATGTGATTTACCAAAATCAATCTTATCTTGACAAGTACTACCCTCGCCCACCCGCCCTTATTTTCTTAGAGGATATATCATTTACCACTTCTTATTTGCTATAACATTTATTTTTTATTTCTGAAGAAAAAAGTGAGAACGGGTGGGTGGGCGGAATTAGCGAATCCTTTATTATCAAGCAATAGCCCCGCCCACCCACCCCCTCTTCATTCCAGTGATTACTCTTAATATTGTTCAGTCATTTACCAAAATCAATCTTATTTTAACAAAAAAATTAAATCTTATATTCTGCCACTTGTCAAAATAGAATACAATTCCCTTTTTACAGAAACTAAAATAAGACAATGAAACAGAGAAAAAAGGTGGGCGGAGCAGAGTTTACCTAGCCCCGCACACCCGCCCTCTATTCGCACAGACGGTATATCATTTGCCAAAATTAGTCTTAAATTGGCAAGTGCCAGCCCCGCCCACCCGCCCTGTATTTTCTTAGGGGGTATGTCATTTGCCAAAATTAGTGTTATCCTAGCAAGTACTAGGCCCGCCCACCCTCCCTCTATTTTTCTGAAGGGGTGTCATTTGCTAAAATCACTCATATTAAAATTGCAAATTCGTGAAAGTGCAAAAAATTGCAAAATCTAAATAATGAAACATCAAAAAACTAGAAAAATAAATTAATTTTTAATTGATCAAATTAATATCCTCATTTTTTAGATCTGCTTATACAGGTCACTCAAAAAAATTAATGAATCAGTCAAATTCACTAAATCAAAAAACTGAATATTGACAACTTGCGGACGTTTTAAAGCTATTGTAAGCGTGGAAAATTTTTAATCAAAATATGTTTTTATTCCCCCCAAAAAATTGATGACGTCATCTCAAAATTTTTCCGAATACTTTCTATCCAAAATTTACTTATCATTACAATACAATACTGTTATTTTTCAATTTCCACTTTACACTAAATAAAATAAGTCGGTGAAATGGAGAAAGAAGGTGGGTGGGGCTAAATTTAGCTTTTTTCTAGTTTCATGAGTAAGCAGTAGCACTACCCACCCACCCCTTCCTCGTTCCAGTGGCTACTCTTAATATTGTTCAGTCCTACCTTGGCAAGTTTTAGCCCCGCCCACACACCCTTTTTTTTCTTAGAAGATATGTCATTTACCAAAATCAATCTTATCTTAACAAGTACTAACTTCGCCCACCCGCCCTTATTTTCTTAGAGGATATATCATTTACCACTTTTTATTTGCTATAACATTTATTTCTTATTTCTGAAGAAAAAAATGAGAGAACGGGCGGGTGGGCGGGGCTAAGTTTAACTTTTTCTTAGCGAATCCTTTATATTCAAGCAATAACCCCGCCCACCCCCTCTTCATTCCAGTGATTACTCTTAATATTGTTCAGTAATTTACCAAAATCAATCTTATTTTAACAAATACTAGCTAAACGTAAAGGCCTACGTGATCCTACATTATTTGAAATTTATGTGTACTTGAGGATTATCGTGCAGATGGTAAAACTTGAACCAAAATTTGTCTATTGTACCCTCCCAAAAAATGGATGACGTCAGCTCAAAGTTTTGTCTACTCTTGTTCGTAAAAATGTATATATGTATATTATTTTTGCTGCATACATTGACATTCTGAAAATGCGTAGTTAAAAGTGATTGAAGTACACATTTAATTTTACACCAGTTTAAAATCTTGAAATTTTTGGATTCGTTTGACTCCGAAAATTTCGTTTATTTAAATTCTCTGTTCACTTTTTGGCGAGGTTGCAGTTCTTTTTGGTTTTTAAGCAAACATAAACGTGTTTTTTGCTGTTAGAACTGTGATTTTCCGTTGGGGTTAAAATGTCACATGTCTCATGAGCACAGCATTAATCAAAAAACCGCCTCCAAATGGAACAAAATTCAAATTTTCTTGTTTCTTTGTTGACAAAATCGCACTGTTCGATGTAAATGTTGATTTTCACAGTTTGTGCAAGCTGTAAATATTTGCGATTGTGATAGTTTTGGGAGAAATATATACATTATACATATACTAAATTTTTTGCGTAATCTGGAACAAACTCACACGGACTGCAAAACCCATGAGTAATTTAGTCCATGCCGATTTCCCATTTCCTCCCGCGATAAAACCTCCAGTAATTAGAAAAATTTCCAACTCCCTCGGACATCGTACATCACCGAACGTTTCCACACCGCACACGATAACAGATTGATACTCGAAAGCCGTACACTTCTGACGAATGAATCACTTCCACAAAAGACGCGAAAAATGCAAGACATGTCACGTCTGCCTTTTTCCTCCTACCTATGACAATCCGGCGTTGCTTGTCCACGATCAATACACAATTCTTTCAAAAAAGCAGAAATTTAACCCGACGGGAGCAACGGTGCGGCACGTGCATGTTTCCCATCTATTCAATGTTTCTCTAGCATGAACATGCGTCTTTAAAACAGTCCAGATGTTAACGAGTTATGGCGGAGGGTGTAACAGTTTCGTAATTACAGGGTCGTGTGTCGGGAACTTGTTCCGGACGTAAATTTAAATTTATGGGAGAGTGTTTAAGGAGAGCTCCAACTTACAAAAAACGTGTTTCGGAGGTTTTTGTGTACGGTCGAAAAAATTTTGACTCACAGTTGGCTCCGAGTTTGGTGAAAAACCAAAATATAAACATAAATCACTGTTCTGACAAGCGAATGTTTATATCGTAATTCCTGATATGGTGATGATGTCTCATCAACAATTTTTTGTTAATGTATGAAAACGGAACCCAAATTCTTATTCATTCTCCAGTTATTTTTATCACATTTAAGTTAATTCGTAAGATTTTACCCGATGACTAATCGTGTTATGGATTCCACGTTATTCCGCAGTATTGCAAGATTTAACACGTGTGCATTACAATCCACTATGCTGAATACGATCCTCGTTTAAAAACATGTTTGTTTCACACGAGCTAACCTAGCGTGTCGGTGTCGTCTTGACTTTCAATGGGTCACTTTTCTGATGTCGTTGTTGAATTGCTGAAATAGCGCGGGCGTGAGCACCCCCGTGTGACCCCGAATACGATTTTTTGTTGGATATCGTGAAAATGTCGAAAATGGTAATTTCGTAGAAAATTATCGCAAGGTCAGTAGTTTCCTACAAGGCCGTACGCTAATTTTAACGATTTACGTCAAAGCAAAATCGCTCGTTATTGCTGGACGTTTCGATCGAGTCGAACTGGATTGGAATTGCAGAATAATTGAAAATGTGGTTGGTTTGTGTTTGCCAAAATTAATCACAATTAGAAAATAGACACTAATTATAGTAAATTTTACTTGTTTGAGAAGAAAATGTAATTTTAATTAACCCAGGTCGCCCTAATTTTTTTTAATTTCAATTAATTACGACTAATTTTGCTAATTTTATTACTCATTTTTTAAAGAATGTGAAGAAATACCGAAAATCTGTACAAGAAACTAATGAAAAACATCGTTATAACCTAAATTGTAATCAATTAATTAGGTAGAAATTAGCAGTAGTTAGAGGCAAGTCTTCATTTTGATTGAATTAGAGTAAATTATTTTTTAATGTAGAATAGACACTGATTAACGTAAATTGTCGTGCTCGTTTGATATTCAGTGTGTATGTTATTAATTATTATATTAATTCATACTAATTACAATTAATTTTGCTAATTTTTCTAGGACCAACTTGTTTTTTGAGAACGTAGAGAAGTTCTGAAAACGCGTCGAGAAATTACAACAAACGGCGTCACAACCCACATTTTCATTAATTAAGTAGTCGAAATTAGCCTTAATTAGAGTCAAATATTATATTTGGTTGTGTTTAGACTGTATTATTTTTACTAGCGTCAACGAATCTTCCGTTGCCGCTTAAATTTTAACTAAACTTAATATGGAACGGATATTAATTATCGTTAATTTGCTAATTTCCCTAATATCCATTTTTCATCCACTCGGTAATTAATTAATGAAGTAGAAATTAGTACGTAATTAAAGTGCAAAAAAATCTCTTGGTAATTGTCGAAGGTGGTCGAAAAATGGTTGAAACTTCTAGTGCACAAATTTCAAGTATTATTTACATTTTTTTCAAAGTAATTCGTTTAAGAAATAACGGAAACCATTTAAACTAAATTCAGATTTGGTGTCTTATGACTAATTTTACTAAATTCTCCTAAGAACGTTTCTAAGAAATCTTGTGGTTGTAATTGTAGTGAATTTTACTAGTTTGAGATGAAAACGTAATTTTAAAATATCGAAATGTTCTATTTTTTGTTAAATTCAGTTAATTATGACTAATTTTGTTAGTCATTTTTGTTAAAAACGTGGAGAACTACCGAAAATATGACAAGAAACGAAGGAAAAGCATCGTTATAACCGAAATTGTAATTAATTAGTTGGGTAGAAATCAGCAGTAGTTAGAGGCAAGTCTTCATTTTGATTGAATTAGAGTAAATTATTTTTTTGTGTAGAATAGACACTGTTTACCGTAAATTTTTGTGCTCGTTTGATTATCAGTGTGTATTTAATCATTTATTATATGTATTCATACTAATTACAATTAATTTTGCTAATTTCTCTAGGACCAATTTGTTTTTAAGAACGTAGAGAAATTGTGAAAACGCGTCGAGAAATTACAACAAACGGCGTCACAACCCACATTTTAATTAATTAAGTAGTCGAAATTAGCCTTAATTAGAGTCAAATATTATATTTGGTTTTGTTTAGACTGTATTATTTTTATTAGCGTCAACGAATCTTCCGTTGCTGCTTAAATTTTAATTACTTAATTATTTATTAAATAATATGGAACGGATATTAATTATCGTAAATTTTGCCAATTTCACTAATATCCATTCTTCATCCACTCGGTAATTAATTAATTAAGTAGAAATTAGTACGAAATTTAAGGACAAAAAAAATCTCGGTAATTTTCGAAGGTGGTCGAAAAATGGTTGAAACTTCTAGTGCACAAGTTTCGAGTATTATTTACATTTTTTTCAAAGTAATGCGTTTAAGAAATCACGGAAACCATTTAAACTAAATTCAGAATTTGGTTTCTTATGACTAATTTTACTAAATTCTCCTAAGAACGTTTCTAAGAAATCTTGTAGTTGTAATTGTAGTGAATTTTACTTGTTTGAGATGAAAACGTGATTTTAAAATATCGAAATGTTCTATTTTTTGTTAAATTCAGTCAATTACGACTAATTTTGCTGATTTTGTTAGTCATTTTTGTTAAAAAACCTGGAGAAATACCGAAAATGTGACAAGAAACGAAGGAAAAACATCGTTATAACCGAAATTGTAATTAATTAATTAGGTAGAAATTAGCAGTAGTTACAGACAAATCTTCATTTCGATTGAATTAGAGTAAATTATTTTTTTGTGTAGAATAGACACTGATTACCGTAAATTTTTGTGTTCGTTTGATTTTCAGTGTGTATTTAATCATTTATTATATGTATTCATACTAATTGCAATTAATTTTGCTAATTTCTCTAGGACCAATTTGTTTTTAAGAACGTAGAGAAATGCTGAAAACGCGTCGAGACATTACAACAAACGGCGTCACAACCCACATTTTAATTAATTACGTAGTCGAAATTAGCCTTAATTACAGTCAAAAATTATATTTGGTTGTGTTAAGACTGTATTATTTTTACTAGCGTCAACGAATCTTCCGTTGCTGCTTAAATTTTAATTACTTAATTATTAAATAAAATGGAACGGATATTAATTATCGTAAATTTTGCTAATTTCACTAATATCCATTCATCATCCACTCGGTAATTAATTAATTAAGTAGAAATTAGTACGTAATTAAAGGACAAAAAAATCTCTTGGTAATTTTCGAAGGTGGTCGAAAAATGGTTGAAACTTCTATCTAGTGTACAAGTTTCAAGTATTATTTACATTGTTTTCAAAATAATTCGTTTAAAAATAACGGAAACCATTTAAACTAAATTCAGATTTGGTTTCTTATGACTAATTTTACTAAATTCTCCTAAGAACGTTTCTAAGAAATCTTGTAGTTGTAATTGTAGTGAATTTTACTAGTTTGAGTTGAAAACGCGATTTTAAAATATCGAGATGTTCTATTTTTTGTTAAATTCAGTCAATTACGACTAATTTTGCTAATTTTGTTGGTCATTTTTGTAAAAAACGTGGAGAAATACCGAAAATGTGACAAGAAACGAAGGAAAAACATCGTTATAACCGAAATTGTAATTAATTAATTGGGTAGAAATCAGCAGTAGTTAGAGGCAAGTCTTCATTTCGATTGAATTAGAGTAAATTATTTTTTTGTGTAGAATAGACACTGATTACCGCAAATTTTTGTGTTCGTTTGATTTTCAGTGTGTATTTAAACATTTATTATATGTATTCATACTAATTGCAATTAATTTTGCTAATTTCTGTAGGACCAATTTGTTTTTAAGAACGTAGAAAAATTCTGAAAACGCGTCGAGACATTACAACTAATGGCGTCACAACCCACATTTTAATTGATTAAGTAGTCGAAATTAACCTTAATTAGAGTCAAATATTATGTTTAGTTGTGTTTAGACTGTATTATTTTTACTAGCGTCAACGAATCTTCCGTTACTGCTTAAATTTTATTTACTTAATTATTTATTAACTAATATGGAACGGATATTAATTATCGTAAATTTTGCTAATTTCACTAATATCCATTCTTCATCCAATCGGTAATTAATTAATTAAGTAGAAATTAGTACGTAATTAAAGGACAAAAAAATCTCTTGGTAATTGTCGAAGGTGGTCGAAAAATGGTTGAAACTTCTAGTGCACAAGTTTCAAGTATTATTTACATTTTTTTCAAAGTAATTGGTTTAAGAAATCACGGAAACCATTTAAGCTAAATTCAGATTTGGTTTCTTATGACTAATTTTACTAAATTCCCTTGAGAACGTTTCAAAGAAATCTTGTAGTTGTAATTGTAGTGAATTTTACTTGTTTGAGATGAAAACGTAATTTTAAAATATCGAGATGTTCTATTTTTGGTTGAATTCAGTCAATTACGAATAATTTTGCTAATTTTTTTAGTCATTTTTGTAAAAAACGTGGAGAAATACCGAAAATGTGACAAGAAACGAAGGAAAAACATCGTTATAACCGAAATTGTAATTAATTAATTGGGTAGAAATCGGCAGTAGTTAGAGGCAAGTCTTCATTTTGATTGAATTAGAGTAAATTATTTTTTTGTGTAGAATAGACACTGATTGCCGTAAATTTTTGTGCTCGTTTGATTTTCAGTGTGTATTTAATCATTTATTATATGTATTCATACTAATTACAATTAATTTTGCTAATTTCTGTAGGACCAATTTGTTTTTAAGAACGTAGAAAAATTCTGAAAACGCGTCGAGACATTACAACTAATGGCGTCACAACCCACATTTTAATTGATTAAGTAGTCGAAATTAACCTTAATTAGAGTCAAATATTATGTTTAGTTGTGTTTAGACTGTATTATTTTTACTAGCGTCAACGAATCTTCCGTTACTGCTTAAATTTTATTTACTTAATTATTTATTAACTAATATGGAACGGATATTAATTATCGTAAATTTTGCTAATTTCACTAATATCCATTCTTCATCCAATCGGTAATTAATTAATTAAGTAGAAATTAGTACGTAATTAAAGGACAAAAAAATCTCTTGGTAATTGTCGAAGGTGGTCGAAAAATGGTTGAAACTTCTAGTGCACAAGTTTCAAGTATTATTTGCATTTTTTTCAAAGTAATTCGTTTAAGAAATCACGGAAACCATTTAAACTAAATTCAGATTTGGTTTCTTACGTCCAATTTTACTAAATTCTCCTAACGTTTCTAAGAAATCTTGTAGTTGTAATTGTAGTAAATTTTACTTGTTTGAGATGAAAACGTAATTTTAAAATATTGAGATGTTCAATTTTTTGTTAAATTCAGTCAATTGCGACTAATTTTGCTAATTTTGTTAGTCATTTTTGTAAAAAACGTGGAGAAATGCCGAAAATGTGCCAAGAAGCGAAGGAAAAACATCGTTATAACCGAAATTGTAATTAATTAATTGGGAAGAAATTAGTAGTAGTTAGAGGCAAGTCTTCATTTCGATTGAATTAGAGTAAATTATTTTTTTGTGTAAAATAGACACTGATTACCGTAAATTTTTGTGCTCGTTTGTTTTCAGTGTGTATTTAATCATTTATTACATGTATTCATACTAATTACAATAATTACAATTAATTTTGCTAATTTCTCTAGGACCAATTTGTTTTTAAGAACGTAGAGAAATTCTGAAAACGCGTCGAAAAATTACAACAAACGGCGTCACAACCCACATTTTAATTAATTAAGTAGTCGAAATTAGCCTTAATTAGAGTCAAATATTATATTTGGTTTTGTTTAGACTGTATTATTTTTATTAGTGTCAACGAATCTTCCGTTGCTGCTTAAATTTTATTTACTTAATTATTTATTAAATAATATGGAACGGATATTAATTATCGTAAATTTTGCTAATTTCACTAATATCCATTCTTCATCCACTCGGGAATTAATGAATTAAGTAGAAATTAGTATGTAATTAAAAAACAAAAAAAATCTGCTGGTAATTTTCGAAGGTGGTCGAAAAATGGTTGAAACTTCTAGTGCACAAGTTTCAAGTATTATTTACATTTTTTTCAAAGCAATTCGTCTAAGAAATCACGGAAACCATTTAAACTAAATTCAGATTTGAATTCTTATGACTAATTTTACTAAATTCTCCTAAGAACGTTTCTAAGAAATCTTGTAGTTGTAATTGTAGTGAATTTTACTTGTTTGAGATGAAAACGTAATTTTAAAATATCGAAATGTTCTATTTTTTGTTAAATTCAGTCAATTACGACTAATTTTGTTCGTAATTTTTGTAAAAAACGTGGAGAAATACCGAAAATGTGACAAGAAACGAAGGAAAAACATCGTTATAACCGAAATTGTAATTAATTAATTGGGTAGAAATCAGCAGTAGTTAGAGGCAAGTCTTCATTTCGATTGAATTAGAGTAAATTATTTTTTTGTGTAGAATAGACACTGATTACCGTAAATTTTTGTGCTCGTTTGATTTTCAGTGTGTATTTAATCATTTATTATATGTATTCATACTAATTGCAATTAATTTTGCTAATTTCTCTAGGACCAATTTGTTTTTAAGAACATAGAGAAATTGTGAAAACGCGTCGAGAAATTACAACAAACGGCGTCACAACCCACATTTTAATTAATTAAGTAGTCGAAATTAGCCTTAATTAAAGTCAAATACTATATTTGGTTGTGTTTAGACTGTATTATTTTTACTAGCGTCAACGAATCTTCCGTTGCCGCTTAAATTTTAATTAAACTTAATTATTTATTAAATAATATGGCAGGGATATTAGTTATCGTAAATTTTGCTAATTTCACTAATATCCATTCTTCATCCACTCGGTAATCAATTAATTAAGTAGAAATTAGTACGTAATTAAAGGACAAAAAAAATTATAACAAACGCGGTCACAACCGACATTTTAATTAATTCATTAATTAGTTATAAATTAGGCGTGAGTCAAATCTTGTCTTTGGTCGAATATTTCGTAAGCACCAATTAATTACGACAAATTTTGCTAATTTCATTATTCAGTTTTTTTAAAGAACGTGAAAACTTGTCGAAGAAATGATTGCGAACATTGTTATATCCCAAATTGTAATGAATTAATTAATTAAGTCGGCAGAAATCAGCCGTAATTAGAGCCAAGTCTTGCATTTGGTTCAGTTGGAGTAAATTACTTTTACTAATGTCTTGTTATTAATTGATCTATCGAGATTACGACTAATTTTGCTAATTTCTCCAGTACCAATTTTTTGTAAAGAACGTAGGGAAAGCCTGAAAGCTCGTCGAGGTACTGGGAACAATCTAATTAATTAGAAATTAGTCGTGATTAGAGTCGAATCTAACTAATGAAACAGTTCTGGATGCCACCGAATCGAAATGAATAAAATCCCAATCGAAACCAACAAACTTCTTTCAGTTTCCAACCTAAAAATAACCCGATCCATCCCCCTTTTCCAACATCCCCGTTTGAAATTTGTTTGTATTTCTGCTACTACAGAAACGACCAAACTCAACTCTTAAACCGTGGCTATCGATTACACAAACTCGTCTCCCTCCGGCCCAACTCCGCTCAATTCACCAAAAAATTACCATTCCAAACATCATGACAACCAGAATCCACATAACACGAAAATTAAAAACGCGGTTTCCTCGACATTTGAACTGGAAGACATAAACTCTCACGTAATGTGGGAATCAACCTTCAACGTCGCAATTCTCGGTGGTAACTCGAATTAGCATCCATTTCTGTGCAAAGCAAAGGCGTGGTACATGACCATTGACCCCAGAAAATGCACTCTGGTCTAGCTGAACCATCCGGTCGATTCCTCAAATGCATCAAAAGCGTGGGTACGACTATCAGTGGAAGGATGAGATACGAAGATAAGAGCGTACGAGGTCTAGATAAACAAAAACAAGGACGAAAGAATAATAAAAGAGTTGATTTGCGTGCACCCACGCGGTTTTAATATCGTTGACTAAGTCGGAGAAGAATCACGGGCTCAAGCGGAATCCTTGAGTAAGGAGATAATAAATGTAAAGCAACATGATCCTTTCCGGCTGGAGTTGATTTATTGTGCAGTTTTACATGCAGGTGGAAGGAAACTTTTACAATCCAATTATTCGGAGCGAGGGGTGGATTCGAAGCCCTTTTAAGTGGGATTGATGGGGTTTTTTCGACGGGAAGCGTCTGGTTTGAAATAGCGAACCGAACGTTAATTGAGTGTAAAAGAAAAATATACCGTAGGACTATTTTCATAAATCACACTGACGTTGCATAGCTGATACTCGGAAGACAATATTATGCACGTTTCATTGCATTAGTTAGTCATTGGTTAATTATTTTTATTAGTTACGACGGTGCTGAGTCAGAAGACTTTCACCGGTTTTTTTCGGTTTCCGTCTGTATGTCCGATTTTCAAAACTACTATTTTTTTGAAACAATTACCAACGTTTATTGCAGTTCCATGCGTTTATCGATAACTGGGACGACATTAACAATTATAATGTTGTTTTTTGGTTGCGACACTGCGATAATGTTACGAACAACAAAAAATCATTCTTACACAAAAAACGTGGTTCTTCTAGGCGCCAATTAACTTTAATCGTATGTATTCTCATAGTGATTTGCATATTCCGATATCCTTGCATACCTTTTATGAAAACTGACTCGTAATAAATTAGATAACCGGTGCTATTACCGTGATTGATACGTATAGCAATGAGCTGGTACAATTATAGTTGGAAAAAGTGACTTTGCTAGGAATGCGATTATACATATATAATTTTTTTAAAACCGTCAAAACTTCCGAAGTTTATCAAAGTAGCGCTTGGATGTTTATCGAAAACTAACATTTTCATCAAAACGTGCGATTCGCTTGAAAAAAAACAAGAAAAAGTGAGTTCGAGTGAAATCTTTGATTGATGCTGTTCTCACGGAACATGTAACACGCTTAAAATAAATCAGGTTTAACTTAATTTTGGAACGCAATTTCGATGGTGTGACGTGAAAACTCCACAATTACGCGATTTCCTCGCCTCTTTGATCATCCAACCAGATTTAATAATCCAACTTCGAATTTCCTTTACGTCTTGTCTAAATATTTACTCAATCCAGTAGCTTTACACTCTTCCACTTAACCACCCAACTCGTTCGGTTAATGAATTATGCCATAAAAACGTTGGAGAGCAACCTCGTCTGGTGGCAGTTCCATTACACACAAGGTGTTTATTTTAAACACTAACCACCATTGTGGCGGAAGGATCGGATATTAATAGACGCCTGCGAAACAGTGAATTGGAAGCTCACACTACTTCCTTCTAGTGTCACTCAACTCGTTCACTGTGTCCAAGTCATAGGTCATTAGGTTAACTGTCACTATAAAAGCTGATAGTGCATACTAGTGTTTCATTTCGTTGTTGTTGCATCTGGTAAAATTTCAAGAAATCTCGCTAAATCGGATGTTTAATGATATGAAACACCTGCGTGTAAGTGACTTTTGCAGGCAGTTGACGCGGAATGCTGAATTCTTCGTGGGTAAGAGTTTGTGGGTCACAGAACTCGGAGGTCACGGTCAGACAAACGTCTGGTTGGAGCAATTTTATGGATTGAATTGACTGACTGTTTTACAGACTGACATTACGGCGGGTTTGATTTATTTATAGGCTTTGTGTGTTTTGATAGCTCAATTGTGTGGTTTGTTTAATTTGGGGGAGCGAAGGGAGCAGGTTGGGTTTGATGGATCGAGGAAAAGTTTGGTGTGATGGTGATATGTTGCAACTGATAATGCAGTCCGGAGTTTTATTTGGTAGTGGATTTTATCAGAGTGATAAGGTGGATAGTGTGTATGTGGAGATTAGATGTTTACATTTTTTGCGAATGGTGTAAAGTTATTATCGTGGTGTTAATGTAATGATTCAGGCATGTTTGTCATTGTACTACGAATTCGGTGAATTTGAAGCTCGGTGTTTGGAAGATGAGATGATCAAAAAGTTTCCATCGTTCACCAAATATGTTTTTTTCCCCTAATAATGTAACCAATTTCGCTATTTAATTATCTCCGAAACTATGCATCCCAGGTGAATTTATTTATTTGGAAATGTCAAAAATAATATTTAAAAAAACAAAAATGGTGTATAGATTGCAATTATGAAAAAAATATACAGAATGTTTCATTGAAAAAAATACAACTTTGGTGTGTTGATATTGGATGAAACACGCTGTACATTTGAAAATAATTCTAAATTCTGTTAAACTTGGCTAAAATATTTTTCAATAGCTCCCGATAAATGCGGATTTTATTTTTCTCATAAAGAATATAAATTTTTTGTAAAAATATACACGGTGTTCCATTAAATTAATCGACTTTGGAGTGTAGCAATTAAAAGGAACATTTTGTATGTTGAAAATTATTCCAGATATTACTAAATTTTGCTAAAATATGTGGTCACCAGCTGACGATAAATCCGGATTTTTTTTCACAAAGAATAAAAATCTTAAAAAAATTTATAGGGTGTTACAATAATCAAAAAAAAAACAGTTCTGGTGTGTAGCTATTAATTGAAACACAATGTATATTTTACAATAATTCTCAATTCTCAATAACTTTGAAAAAACCTTTCTTCAGTAGCTCACGATAAACGAGTTTTTTCCTTGTTTTTATAAACATTGCAAATCTCAAAAATTCTATAGGATATTTCATTGGAAAAAAATCACCTTTGGTGTATTTGAATAAAAGACACTGTACATTTGAAAATAATTCTAAATTCTGTTAAACTTGGCTAAAATATTTTCCAATAGCTCTCGATAAATGCCGATTTTATTTTTCTCACAAAGAATATAAATTTTTTGTAAAAATATACACGGTGTTCCATTAAAATAATCGAGTTTGGTGTGTAGCAATTAAAAGGAACACATTGTATGTTGAAAATTATTCCAGATATTACTAAATTTTGCTAAAATATGTGGTCACCAGCTGACGATAAATCCGGATTTTTTTTCACAAAGAATAAAAATCTGAAAAAAATTTATAGGGTGTTACAATAATTAAAAAAAAAAAACAGTGCTGGTGTATAGCTATTAATTGAAACACAATGTATATTTTACAATAATTCTCAATTCTCAATAACTTTGAAAAAACCTTTCTTCAGTAGCTCATGATAAACGAGGTTTTGTTACTTGTTTTTATAAAGATTGCAAATCTCAAAAATTATATAGGATATTTCATTGGAAAAAAATCACCTTTGGTGTATTTGAATAAAAGACACTGTACATTTGAAAATCATTCTAAATTCTGTTAAACTTGGCTAAAATATTTTTCAATAGCTCCCGATAAATGCGGACTTTATTTTTCTCATAAAGAATATACATTTTTTGTAAAAATATACACGGTGTTCCATTAAAATAATCGAGTTTGGTGTGTAGCAATTAAAAGGAACACATTGTATGTTGAAAATTATTCCAGATATTACTAAATTTTGCTAAAATATGGGGTCACCAGCTGACGATAAATCCGGATTTTTTTTCACAAAGAATAAAAATCTGAAAAAAAATTATAGGGTGTTACAATAATAAAAAAAAACAGTGCTGGTGTGTAGCTATTAATTGAAACACAATGTATATTTTACAATAATAGCAGTTGCTAAGATAAGACTGATTTTGGCTCTATTAATCTGTAAAAACTTGTTAAATTTAAAACGTGTTGAATTGCAAATTTCCATTGTAACGAGTTAAATTCCTAAATCGGATTGGGGATTTATTTTTTATGTTTCATTCTACTTCAGGAGCGAGGGAAGTTCTGTTGAAACAACTTTCGACCAATGTTTTCAGTAGCTCACGATAAATACGAATTTTCCTTTTTTTATAAAAAATAAAAATTGAAAAAATACATAGAGTGCTACATTGAAAAAAAATCACGTTAGTATGTAGCTATTAATTGAAACACGCTGTATATTTGAAAATAATTTTCGATTCTATTAAAACTTCGCCAGAATGTTTTCTCAATAGCTCATGATAAACGAGAGTTTTCCCTGTTTCTATAAGGGCTGCAAATATATAAAAATATATAAGATGTTTAATTGAAAAAAGTATAGCTGTTGAATGAAACACACTGTACATTTGAAAATAACTCTAAATTCAGTTAAGCTTCGCTAAAACATCTTCGCCAAAATATTTTTCCACGAGCTCAAAGGATTAACACGGATTTTCGTTTTTTCATAAAGAATAAAAATCTGTAAAAATATATAGGGTGTTACATTGAAAACAAAAACACCACCAATAACGTGATAACGTCACTTCAAAATCGTACATAGTAAACGGTTTTAAATTGTATAAAATAACATAGTCCTACACATGTAGTTTGACTCCGTCTTGAGTTTTTACCCGAAACTTCCAGATTTTTGGAAAAAACAAATCAAAAATTTTGCAATTTAATTTTGAATCTGCAAAACTGAATGCTTTGAAATCTTGCAAATATTTTAAAGTTATGATAAGCATAACAAATTTTTAATCAAAATATATATACTTGCCCCCTCCAAAACATGGATGACGGCAGCTCAAAATTTTGCCGAAAAAATTCTACCCAAAATGTGCAAAATATGATGACTTGTGATTTAAGATTGCATTCATATTTTTTAGATTTGCCTCCTATTTGCTTAGAGGATGTGACATGTACCTAAATTAGTCCTGTCATAGCAAGGACTAGCCCCGCCCACCCTCCCTGTATTTTCTTAGAGGGTATGGCATTTGCCAAAATCAGTTTTATCTTAGCAAGTGCTACCCCGCCCACCCGCCCCCTATTTTCTCAGAGGATTATGCATTTTGCCAAAATCAGTCTTATCTTGGTAAATACAAACACTTTGGCAAATTACATAGCTTTAATGAAAATAGAGGGCGGGTGGGCGGGGCTAGTACTTGCTAAGATAAGACTTATTTTGGCAAATAACATACCCTCTGAGAAAACAGGGGGCGGGTGGGCGGGGCTAGTACTTGCTTACATAAGACTGATTATGGCTCTATTAATCTTGTAAGAACTTGTTAAATTTAAAAGGTGTTAAATTGCAAATTTCCGTAGTAACTAGTTAAATTCCTAAATCTGATTGGGTGTTTATTTTTTATGTTTCATTCTACTTCAGGGGCGAGGGAAGTTCTGTTGAAACAACTTTCGACCAATTTTTTCATAAAGAATAAAAATCTGAAAATATGTAGGGTGCTACATTGAAAAAAAAAAATCACGTTGGTGTGTAGCTGTTCATTGAAACACTGTATATTTGAAAATAATTTTCAATTCTATTAAACTTCGCCAAAATGTTTTCTCAATAGCTCACAATAAACGAGGGTTTTCCCTGTTTCTACAAAGGCTGCACATATATAAAAATATATAGGATATTTCATTGAAAAAAATACAGCTTTCGCCGAAATATTTTTTCAATAGTAGATAAATAAATGCTGAATTTACTTTTCTCAAAGGGAATATACATTTTGTATGAAAATATACACGGTGTTCCATTCAAAAAAATGCGACTTTAGTGTGTAGCTATGTATTAAATTAAATGAAACACGCTGTATGTTTGGAAATAATTTCAAATGTCATTAAAGTTTGTGAAAATATTTTTTCAATAGCCACGATAAATACGGATTTTTGTTTTTTCATAAAGAATAAAAATATATAGGGTGTTACATTGAAAAAAACACGTTGGTTTGTAGCTATTAATTGAAACACACTGTATATTTGAAAATAATTTTCAGTTCTGTTAAACTCGCCATAATATTTTCTCAATAGCTCACGATAAGCGAGGATTTTCCCTGCAAATATAATAAAAATATATAGGATGTTTCGTTGAAAAAATACATTTTTAATGTGTAGCTGTTGAATGAAACACACTGTATATTTGAAAATAATTCTAAATTCGGTTAAGCTTGATATGAGTTTTTACTTGTGATTTATCATTGCATACATATTTTTTTGAATTTCCCTCCTATTTTCTCACAGGATATGTCATTTGCCCAAATTAGTCTTATCGTAGCATGGACTAGCTCCGCCCACCCTCCCTCTATTTCTTAGAGGATATGGCATTTGCCAAAATCAGTTTTATCTTAGCAAGTACTAGCCCCGCCCACCCACCCCTTATTTTCTCAGAGGATATATCATTTGCCAAAATTAGTTTTGTCTTTGTGAAGACTAGCCCCGCCCACCCGCCCTGTATTTTCTTAGAGGGTATGCCATTTGCCAAAATCAGTGTTATCGTGGCAAATACTAGCATTTTGGCAAATTACATACTTTTAAGAAAATAGAGGGCAGATGAACGGGGCCAGTACTTGCTAAGATAAGATTTATTTTGGCAAATGACATATCCTCTGAGAAAATAGGGGGCGGGTGGGCGGGGCTAGTACTTGTTAAGATAGGACTTACTTTGACAAATGGCATCCTCTGAGAAAATAAGGGGCGGGTGGGCGGGGCTAGTACTTGTTAAGATAAGACTGATTTTAGCTCTATTAATCTTGTAAAACCTTGTTAAATTTAAAAGGTTTGCAAATTTCTGTAGTAACCAGTTGAATTCCTAAATCTGATTGGGTGTTTATTTATTTATTTTTTCATTCTACCTCAGGAGCAAGGGAAGTTCTGTTGAAACAACTTTCATCAAGAGCTCACGATAAATACGAATTTTCCTTTTTTCATGAAGAATAAAAATCTATTAAAAGATACAGGGTGTTTCATTGAAACACATTGTTAAATGAAACACACTGTATATTTGAAAATAATTTTCAGTTCTATTAAACTTGGCCAAAATGTTTTCTCAACAGCTCAGTATAAACGAGGGTTTTCCCTGTTTCTATAAAGGCTGCTAATATATAAAAATATATCGGATGTTTCATTGAAAAATACATACAGCTTTAGTGTGTAGCTGTTCAATGAAACACACTACATTTGAAAATAATTAAAAATTCGGTAAAGATTCACTGAAATATTTTTTCAATAGTTAATAAATAAATAAATAAATGCAGATTTTACTTTTCTCAAAGAGAATATACATTTTGTATGAAAATATACACGGTGTTCCTTTCAAAAAATACGACTTTGGTGTGTAGCTATGTGTTAATTAAATGGAACACGCTGTATGTTTGGAAATAATTCCAAATGTCATTAAAGTTTGTCAAAATAGTTTTTCATTAGCTCGCGATAAATGCGGAAACTTGAAAAAAAAACTTGAAATTCGATCATTTTGAAAATTCTCTTCCCAAAACAGATATACAAGCCGCTCTTTTCGTATTCTACAAGCTGTTATAAACGTCAAGAAAATACGAAGTTTGACGTGCGTCCAACTGATCTTGGAAAATGGGAGGAAAAATTCTTGAGGAAAATTTTAAAATTTAAAAAATCGAAAAATTGCTGTAAATAGCAAAAATAATTCAGGCCAGAATTTTTTTCTATCTTTTTTATTTCTCGTTGAGTGGCTGCGATTTTGAAACTATCGACTTATTTGCCAAAGAGGTCAACAAGAACATTTGTTATGCAGTCGATTTTTAAGATAATAAAACCCCACGATTCTATCTGGTTATCTATTTTCGTATTGGTTTTGACTGATAAGAAATTGGAATGCAATATCAGACGAATTTATTTAATATTTGTGTACTTGTCTACGATATCATTCAAAACAAATTCCTTATCAAAGTAGGGTAAAAAATTCCTTTTTATTGAATTCTGTGGATTTCTGGCGTTCTTCCAATTTTACGCCCATTTTAAAGACAAATGTATTCCGAAACCGGGCTAATCCAACAAGACTTAAAACGCCATCCTGCAAAAGCCAGAAGCTTTATTTTTCTTTGAGCCGGTCGTTCAGAATGCCGCTCTCAGCCGCGCGAAGAATTCCTCTTGGAAACAAGACAAAGCCTCCTGCAAAAGGTCGAAGGCGACTCTGACCTTCGTTGACAAAACTCCAGGTAGTTTCCGGCCTTCAACCATTAACCCCTCGGAATTCCAGCACACGATCCCGAATCCAAACATTCGCTCAATCAATAACAATAATCGCGTTGAGGTATTCTAAATTTATGCGTCGCCAGTTGACATTTCATTGTCAGCACCATTACTACTCTACCATTTTAAGGTCCATTCAATCTATGGAATATTCAAATGAGAAGTACAGGTTTCGTAGCGACTTTCATTCGCGTGCATCAGCCTTCGAAACCCACCGAAATGGGCGATTGCAAAACGCAGTCTGCCTTTTCCTGACAAAAACAGGTCTTGTTGCCACGAACAGGCTCTAAAAATAAAGTCTCGATGGTGTCAAAGGTAGCAGAAGCGCGGATTCGGTGATTCATTCCACCATGGGTTTGTCGGGTCTGATGTGGTTTTTATGAAAGAGTGCTTTGTTGTTGGTGAGGCTTTTTCTAAACGATTGTTTACACTTCAAGGTTGACTTGCAAAAGGCTTCATTGAGAGGTTTTGTACTATATTGGGTTTGATTCATCTGTGGAAAGGTTTGAGAAAATACGTGATTCATTTCGCTGCGTTTTCGAGTTAATTCATGGTTTGGTTTGAGGTTTCCAGATGTGGGAAAACGTTAAAGTGGCGCCATTGTGGGGATTTTTTGCGTAATAAACACCCAATTATCGGAGTTAATGGGTTTGTTTTGGTTGCATTATTTACCTTCGCTGCAGATCATGGGTTTGGTCTGGGTCGAGTGAAGGTTTTCGGTTTCGGGATAATAAAGTCATAAAAGACGCATGTTTATGTTCGAGCGGGTTTATTTATTTGTGTTAAAGTGGGATTTCGCAAACAGTGAAAATGTCGGAGATGATTTATTTACACAAATATTTATTTTTTGGTTTTCCGTTCGAGTGGAGATTTAGTAGCTGTTACATCTTTGACACATAAATATTTAAATGTTTCAATTTTGCATTTTTTTGACAATTTCATTTTGGAATTTTCCAATTTTTCCATTTTTAAACTCTTGAATTTTTGAAATTTTCGATTTTTCGTTTCTTCAATTTTCACAATTTTGGAATTTTTCTTTAAGGCTTCGAGTTTCCAGTTTTTTGATTTTTCAAACAAGAAAATCGAAACAACGAGAATTTGAAACGGAGATTTTTGCAGTTTTTCAGTTCTAATAACATTGTACAATTTTCCGTTTTTCCGTTTTTTCAGCTATTCGATTTGCAACTAACTTCTCAAAAATTTCACAATTTTTCAATTTTGAAACTCTTGAATTTTTGAAATTTTATAATTTTGTACTTTTTCGAATTCGATTTTTTAGATATCTCAAATTTGAGACTTCGATTTTCCAGTTCTTTTGATTTTTCAAGCAAGAAAACTGAAAAACGAGAAGCTGAAAAGGAGATTTTTGCAATATTTCAGTTTTCTATTTCTTCAGTTATTCGATTTGCAACTTCTCGATTTCCGTTTTTCGAGTTTTCACATTTAAATGTTTCTATTTTGAAATTTTTTGCAAATTTCATTTTGGAATCTTGCGATTTTTCAATTTCAGAAGTTTTCCATTTTGTAATTTTTCGAATTTTCAATTTCAGTTTTCCATTTTGTAATTTTTCGAATTTTCAATTTTTCGATTTTTGTTCTACAATTTAGCGATTTTTCGATTTCTCAATTTTGAGACTTTGATTTTCCAGTTTTTGCAATTTTTCGGCTTTAACATTATACGATTTTTCAATTTTCTGTTCCTTCAGTTCTTCGATTTGCTTCTCGATGTTGATTTTTCGAGTTTTCTCATTCAAATGTTTCAATTTTGCAATTTTTTTAATGTTTATTTTGGAATTTTACGATTTTTCAATTTCACAATTTTTCAATTTTGAAACTCTTGAATTTTTGCAATTTTATAATTTTGTACTTTTTCGAATTTGATTTTTTAGATATCTCAAATTCGAGACTTCGATTTTCCAGTTCTTTTGATTTTTCAAGCAAGAAAACTGGAAAACGAGAAGCCGAAAAGGAGATTTTTGCAATATTTCAGTTTTCTATTTCTTCAGTTATTCGATTTGCAACTTCTCGATTTCCGTTTTTCGAGTTTTCACATTTAAATGTTTAATTTTGAAATTTTTTGATAGTTTCATTTTGGAATCTTGCGATTTTTCAATTTCAGAAGTTTTCCATTTTGTAATTTTTCGAATTTTCAATTTTTCGATTTTTGTTCTACAATTTTTCGATTTTTCGATTTCTCAATTTTGAGACTTGATTTTCCAGTTTTTGCAATTTTTTGGCTTTAACATTATACGATTTTTCAATTTTCTGTTCCTTCAGTTCTTCGATTTGCTTCTCGATGACGATTTTTCGAGTTTTCTCATTTAAATGTTTCAATTTTGCAATTTTTGAATGTTTATTTTGGAATTTTACGATTTTTCAATTTCACAAATTTTCAATTTTGAAACGCTTGAATTTTTGAAATTTTATAGTTTTGTACTGTTTCGAATTTGATTTTTTAGATATCTCAAATTTGAGACTTCGATTTTCGAGTTCTTTTTATTTTTCAAGCAAGAACATTGAAAAAACGAGAAGCTGAAAAGGAGATTTTTGCAATTTTTCAGTTTTCTATTTCTTCAGTTATTCGATTTGCAACTTCTCGATTTCCATTTTTCGAGTTTTCACATTTAAATGTTTCTATTTTGAAATTTTTTGACAATTTCATTTTGGAATTTTGCAATTTTTCAATTTCAGAATTTTTCCATTTTTAAACTCTTGAATTTTTGAAATTTTCGATTTTTGTTCTACAATTTGGCGATTTTTCGATTTCTCAACTTTGAGGCTTCGATTTTCCAGTTTTTTCATTTTTCAACCAAGAAAATTGAAAAAACGAGAAGCTGGAAAGGGGATTTTTGCAATTTTTCAGTTTTCTATTTCTTCAGTTATTCGATTTGCAACTTCTCGATTTCCATTTTTCGAGTTTTCACATTTAAATGTTTCAATTTTGAAATTATTTGACAATTGTATTTTGGAATTTTGCAATTTTTCAATTTCAGAATTTTTCCATTTTTAAACTCTTGAATTTTTGAAATTTTCGATTTTTGTTCTACAATTTGGCGATTTTTCGATTTCTCAGCCTTGAGACTTCGATTTTCCAGTTTTTTGATTTTTCAAGCAAGAAAATTGAAAAACGAGAAGCTGAAAAGGAGACTTGCAATTTTTCAGTTTTCTATTTCTTCAGTTATTCGATTTGCAACTTCTCGATTTCCATTTTTCGAGTTTTCACATTTAAATGTCCAATTTTGAAATTTTTTGACAATTTCATTTTGGAATTTTGCGATTTTTCAATTTTTCGATTTTTGTTCTACAATTTAGCGATTTTTCGATTTCTCAATTTTGAGACTTTGATTTTCCAGTTTTTGCAATTTTTCGGCTTTAACATTATACGATTTTTCAATTTTCTGTTCTTTCAGTTCTTCGATTTGCTTCTCGATGTCGATTTTTCGAGTTTTCTCATTTAAATGTTTCAATTTTGCAATTTTTTGAATTTTTATTTTGGAATTTTACGATTTTTCAATTTTGAAACGCTTGAATTTTTGAAATTTTATAATTTTGTACTTTTTCGAATTTGATTTTTTAGATATCTCAACTTTGAGACTTCGATTTTCCACTTCTTTTTATTTTTCAAGCAAGAACATTGAAAAAACGAGAAGTTGAAATATCGGAAAATTATAAAAACTATAAATTTAAAAAATGAAAAATTGAAACATTCAAAAGTTGAAAAATTTTGGAATTTTCCGATTTTTCAATTTCACAATTTTTCCGTTTTTAAACTCTTGAATTTTTCAAATGTTCGCCTTTTCGTTTCTTCAGTTTTACAATTTTATATTTTCCGAATATCTAATTTTCGATTTATCTTCTATAATTTTGCGATTTTTCGATTTCCCAACTTTGAGACTCCGATTTTTCAATTTCACAATTTTTCCATTTTTAACTTTCGAATTTTTGAAATTTTCGCTTTTTCGTTTCTTCAGTTTTACAATTTCGTGATTTTGAGAGTCCGATTTTCCAGTTTTTTTATTTTTCGAGTAAGTAAATTAAGAAAAAAACAAGCTGAAATATCGAGAAATTGCATTATCTATAAATTTAAAAAACGAAAATTTGAAAAATTGATTCATTCAAAAGTTGAAAAATCGAAAAAATAAAATAATCATGGAGAATTTGTAAAATCGAAGAATTAAAATGTCTATAAATGAAAAAATAGAATTTGTAAATTATCAATTTGCAAATTTTCGCTTTTTCGTTCAATTTTGCAATTTTCTAATTTTTCGAATTTTCAATTTTTCGATTTTTGTTCTACAATTTTGTAATTTTTCGATTTCTCAAAAAACCCAGAAGCTGAAATATGGGGAAATTGTAAAATCTATCAATTTAAAAGACGAAAAATTTAAAAAACGAAAAAATAAAATAATTATGAAGAATTTGTAAATCATCGATTCTCAATTTTTCGAATTTTAATTTTAAAGTTTTCGATTTTCAAACTTTTGAATTTTTGAAATTTTCGCTTTTTCGTGCTCCAATTTTGCAATTTTGTAATTTTTCGAATTTTCAATTTTTCGATTTTTGTTCTACAATTTTGCGATTTTTCGATTTTTCTTCTACAATTTTGCGATTTTTTGATTTCTCACCTTTGAGACTTCGATTTTCCAGATTTTTGATTTTTCGAGCAAAAAAAATGAAAAAACCAGAAGCTGAAATATCGGGAAATTGTAAAATCTTCAAATTTAAACAACGAAAAATTGAAAAATCGAAAACAAAATATGGAGAATTTGTAAAATCGAAAAATTAAAATATCTAGAAATGAAAAAATAGAATTTGTAAATTTTCGATTTGCAATTTTTCGTATTTTAATTTTAAAGTTTTGAATTTTTGAAATTTTCGCTTTTTCGTTCTTCAATTTTGTAATTTTTCGAATTTTCAATTTTTCGAATTTTCGATTTTTCGATTTTTGTTCTACAATTGTGCGATTTTTCGATTTCTCAACTTTGAGACTTCGATTTTCCAGTTTTTTGATTTTTCAAGCAAGAAAATTGAAGAAACCGGAAGCTGAAAAAGAAATTTTTGCAATTTTAAGTTTTAACATTGTACGATTTTTCAGTTTTTCGTTTCTTCAGTTATTCGATTTGCAACTTCTCGATTTCGAGTTTTCGCATTTAAATGCTTCGATTTTTCGTTTCATTTCACACTTTCGTGATTTTTCGATTTCTCAACTTCAGGTTTCGGTTTTCCAGTTTTTTTAATTTTTTTAATCAAGAAAATGAAAAAACGAGAAGCTGAAAAGGAGATTTTTGCAATTTTGCAATTTTTCGAATTTTGATTTTGGAATTTTGCGATTTTCAATTTTCACAATCTTCCAATTTTGAAACTCTTGAATTTTTGAAATTTTCGCTTTTTCCTTTCTTCGTTTTACAATTTTGTAATTTTTGAAATTTCAATTTTTCGATTTTTGTTCTACATTTTTGCGATTTTGAGAGTCCAATTTTCCAGTTTTTTGATTTTTCGAGTAAGAAAATTGAAAATACCAGAAGCTGAAATATCGGGAAATTGAATAATCTATAAATTTAAAAAACGAAAAATTGAAAAATCTAAAAAATTAAATAATTATGGAGAATTTGTAAAATCGAAAAATTAAAATGTCTATAAATGGAAAAATAGAATTTGTAAATTTTCGATTTACAATTTTTCTATTTCTCAACTTTGAGATTTCGATTTTCCAGTTTTTTGATTTTTCAAGCAAGAAAATTGAAAAAAACAAACTGAAATATCGGGAAAATGTAAAATCTATTAATTTAAAAAACGAAAAATAAAAAAATTTAAACATTTAAAACTAGAAAAATTGCAAAATCGAAAAAATAAAATAATGAAGATGAAATTGTAAATTCGAAAAATTAAAATGTCTAGAAATGGAAAAATAGAACCTGTAAATTTTCGATTTGGTATTTTTCAGATTTTGATTTTAAAGTTACCAATTTTTAAACTTTTAATTTTTGAAATGTTTGCTTCTTCAATTTTGCGATTTTTCGACTACTCGATTTTGAGGCTTCGATTTTCTGGTTTTACGATTTTGTCAAAAAATTGAAAATTTGAGAAGCTGAAAAAATCGGAAAATCATTTAATCGCTAAATTGAATAAACGAAAAATTAAAAAATGAGAATTTCGAGAGATTTTTAAATGGAAAAATTAAAATGTGTATCTAGAAATGGAAAATAGGACCTTTACAATTTAGATTAACAATTTTTCGGTTTTATTTCCCGTTTCCGTTTGTCTGTCTGTCTGTTTGTCCGTCTGTCTGCCGTCCCCGATTTTTATTAGACAGATAATCTCCGAAACTACTGGGCCGATTGTTGTCAAATTTTATATTTATGTTAGGAATATAAAACATGGTAAAACGCTAACCAAAATTTGTCTAATCATCCCCACTACTAATGTGATGACGTCACTTCAAAATTGTACATTGTAAATGGGTTTTAAATTGTAGTTTATGTACGATGTATAACTTTCGACCAATTTTAGAGAGAAAAATCAAGGATATAGTGTGAAAGGGAAATAAGAGATTAAGAACATTAAGAAAAAGAAAAAACGAATATTAGAGGAAGCGGAACATGAAATTTCTAATGTGTTCATAAATGTCTTAATGCATTATTTTCACGCATTGTGTATAACAATAAAAACAGACATATTATATAACGCAACCATTTTTCTAACGAAAATCGAAGACAAAATCGCTCTTGAAATACGACGACAGTTTGCTTATGCCATTTGATATTCCACGTCTCGATATCTAATCAATATCACGTTACTTCTCAGGAGTCAAATTTCGGATCTTTAGCTAATTGATTGAGATAAATCCTGCGACCAAAAAAAGAAGGCCAAATCCAACCTTAAAAGCAAAAACATCTCCAATTAGGACCGCCACGAAGCAAATTTACTTTCAAACACTTATCGAACAATATTTGCATTTTATCGTAACAAGAAATAGCGCTGTTATGAAATAATGATTTAAAAGACCTGAGGCAGCTCACATTAATTTGAGCTATAATTAGCGCGATTACCAGCAACGAGCAACATTTTTCTTTACATTACCTAGTTTATTAATTGGAGATATCGAACCGGGCCGACTCGACTGGTAACCCGTCGGTGATTGTTTACTGATCAATATTAGACTTGCCTATTAACCCATAAACATCTCGTAATGACTATAAGAAAACAATGAACGTTCCATCATGCAGATCAATCGTCGAATCGATGCGTTCCGCATAATGAAAACCCATTTCCATGGGCACATTCCTCAACGCTCCACAACCGAGTTAAAATTCTTCGCGACCTGTCACAACGAACAATCCTAGGTGCTGTAGATCTGATGGTTCTAATCTAACCGTCGAATTCCCATCACCATTGTAATACTTTCCTCGGCGGCAATGAACTCGTTTATGCAAAAATGGAATACAGGGGTCAGTGATTGAAAAGTAAACAACAAAAGATAGTGAAATTGAAATTGGAAAAGTGTTTCGACACAAAGTAGCGTTATCAAGTAGTTGCGGCTTTATTGTGAACATTTGCATAATAAGGCGGTTTGCACAACTCGCGTTTTTAAAACAACCTGGCGTAATTGAATTATTTCGAAGAAAGTGTGGAAGTGCTTTTACTTGCACCCACACGGTTGCGACAGTTTTACGTAGAAAGTGATTTAAGGTAAACGCACGACACCTGTCACATATTCGCACCGATGTTCACGCATGAGATTTAATCGCGCTTTGTACTCGGTTTACGGTAAATCCGCGACCGTAAGGCGTAAATAATCTGATATTATTGTGAAGGGGGCAGATTTTCCGGGAGACAGTACTGGAATTTTGCCTGGCACCGACTTTCCATAAAGCCGGGTTTATGGGGCGATATCGACGATTCCGTCGGGCTGCGCGCGTTGTGGATTATCGGTTTTTAATAAAACCCGAGAGAGCTAATCAAAATTATGGTTGAACGGACGTTCTCGATGTTTGTGGTCAATATTTGGAATGCGTGATTAGCCAGAACGAAAAGGGCGAGCGGAAAATTAATTTAAAGGACAACGTGTCTATTGCTTTTTTATATAGTCGGCGGTTTCAGATTCCGCTTTTTAATTTGCATAATTAGTGTTAAATTCGTTCACTTTGCGTTCACTCTTCGGTTGTCACATTACGTTAATTACGTCGGCGGATTTTTTCTCGGCTTGAAAAAAACCTCGACTTTCTCCTCGGGTTGTGTTGTTGAATTGAACATCGAAAGTTTCTCATCGTTTAGTTTTTTTTTACAATTTGTGAATTGTGAAGAGCAATTTCTTCGTTTTGATTAATTGTACTTCAAATTACTTCATTTATTATTAGCGACGGATGCGCGATTTCACTCAGAAATGTCGAGTTCCGTCGCCGGGTTTCGTTGAATTACTTATCTGGGAAATGTGTTCTGGTGATGTGTGATTCAGTTGTAAAGTATTTCAGGAGATACTTCATCTATTTCTTGTATACTAATGAAATGTTAGCGTTTTGTCAAATTAAATTTTGTCCCTCAATTAAATATAAATCGTACAATGTTAAGTCTGGAAAACTGCAAGTCAAAAAACTGAAGGAACGAAAAGTCAAAAACTTGACGTTTTCTCAATTTCTGTTTTTTTTTCGATTTTGAATTTCTTGAGTTATCAATCTTGAACTTTTGAATCTTTCAATTTTTCATTTTTTGAGTTTATAAATTTTACAATTTTCCTACCTTTCAGCTTTTCGATTTTTCATTTTTCTTGACTTGAACAATCGAAAACCTGAAAAATCGAAGTTTCCTCTAATATTCGTTTTTTCTTTTGCTTAATGTTCTTTTTTATTAGCTTTTACACTACATCCGTTTTTTCGCTATATTTATTATTAAAAAAAATATATATGCTTCAATTTAAAGAGTGTCTAATCTAAATCTAATTTTTTCCAGATTTCCAATTTTAACTTTTTCATTTTTTCGATTTTTAGTTTATTTTAGTTTTTCGAATTTTGAACTTTTCGATTTTACAATTTTCGGTATTTCAACTTTTGAATGTTTCTATTTTTCAAGTTTCTTGACTTGTTAAAATTCGAAAAATATAAAAAAATCTTAACATCGAAAAAAGCAAAAATCGCAAAATTCAAAAACTAAATAAAAATTCAAAAAATTCCGAATTTAAAGAGTTGCATATCGATAATACCAAATAGCTATTTTTCAAAAATCTAAAAGTCGTAAAATTCAAGAATCGAAAAAGTGCACAATCGTGAAAAAAAAAGTAAAAAAAATCGAAAAATTTAACAATTCAAAAATTTAAAAGTCCAAAAATTGCAAAATAGTTAAATTGTAAAACCAAAAACTCAAAAAACTACACAATCGTAACAGTTGAAGAAATGAAAAATTGAAAAAAAGTTAAACCAAGAAATTGATAAATAAAAAAACTACGAAACTGAAAAAATTGCAGATCGAAAACCTGGAGAAATGAAAAGATGAAAATAAAAGTTCCAAAAATTACAAAATTCGAAAATTTAAAATTGAAAACTCGAAATATGGAAATTGGAAAGCTACAAATCGATTTTTGGAAATCTAAAAATTGTAAAACTGAAAAATTGCAAATAATGTGTAAAGATCGAAAAATAACGCAGTCTTCAAATTGACGAAACGGAAAATTGCAAAATCGTAAAATTGGAGAATTCAACACTTGAAAAATCGAAAATTTTGAATTTGAAAACTCGAAAATTCGAAATCAAGAAGTTGCAAATCAATCGATTCGAGGTAACTTGAAAAACCGAAAAACCCGAAACATTTTTAAATTTTAAAATTTAAAAGTCCAAAAACTGCAAAATAGTAAAATTGTAAAACAAAAAAATCAAAAAATTGCACAATCGTAAAAATTAAAAGTTGAAAACAGGAAAATTCGAAAAATTTAAACCAAGAATTTGAAAAACAAAGAAACTGCAAAACTGAGAAATTGCAGATCGAAAAGCCGAAAACTCGAAAAAATAAATATTCGAAAAATTTTAAAATTCTGAAGTGTAAAATCGAAAAGTAACGCAATTGTCACATTGCGAACATCGTAAAATTGAAAAATTCAAAAGTTAAAAGTCGAAAAATCTAAAAAGCGAAAAATTAATTTTTCGATTTTTGAATGCTTATATTTTTTGATTTTTCGCTTTTTGACTTTCTGAAGTTTTGAAATTTCCGTCTCTTCAATCTTTCAAGTCAAGAAAATTGAAAAATCACCAAGTTGGAAAGTTGGAAAATTGTAAAATCTAAAAATAGAAGAGATAAAAATCCATAAATGGAAACACAAAAGAAAAAAAATTGAAAAAAACGAAAAATTGAAAAATCAGAAAATTGCAAAATCGTTAACTTGAAGAAATGAAAAACTGAATAATTCAAAAGTTGAAAAATGAAAACATTCAAAGTTGAAAACCCCAAAAATTGAAAAATCGAAAAATAGGAAAATAAAAATCGAGAAACTGAAAATCCAAAAAATTGCAGAACGAAAATTTGGAAAATTCAAAAATTTCAAAAAGGTGGAATTGAAGAAACGAATTGGTAAAACAAAGATTTTTAAAAATCGACAAACTGAAAAATCTAAAAGTACCAAAGCTGAAAAATTGCTAATCGAAAATCTGAAAAATTAAAAAATGAGACCGTAAAACTGAAAAAACGAAAAATTGAGAAAAAAAAATTAACAATTCAAAAGGTGATCAATCGCAATCTATAAAATTGATTACTCGAAAAATGGAAAAATTGAAATATCAAAAAATTGGAAAATCGTAAACCTGGAGAAACGAAAAACTGAAAAATTCGAAAGAAAATTTAAAATTGAAAACTCGAAAGTTTGAAAAATCAAAACATCGAAAAATAAGAAAATAAAAATGGATAAAACTGAAGATCCTAAAAAAATTGCAGAACGAAAATTTGGAAAATTCAAAAATTGCAAAAAGGTAGAATTGAAGAAACGAATTGGAAAAACAAACTCGAAAAGTCGAAATCGAGAACTTGCAAAACAAACGATTGAAGGAACGAAAAATTGAAAAATCGTTTTCTCAATTTGTGTTTTTTTTTTCGATTTTACATTTCTTGAGTTATCAATCTTGAACTTTTGAATCTTTCAATTTTTCATTTTTTGAGTTTATAAATTTTACAATTTTCCTACCTTTCAGCTTTTCGATTTTTCAATTTTTTTGACCTGAACAATCGAAAACCTGAAAAATCGAAGTTTCCTCTAATATTCGTTTTTTTTGCTTAATGTTCTTTTTTATTAGCTTTTACACTACATCCGTTTTTTCGCTATAATTATTATTAAAAAAAAATATATGCTTCAATTTAAAGAGTGTCTAATCTAAATCTAATTTTTTCCTGATTTCCAATTTTAACTTTTTCATTTTTTCGATTTTTCTGGGTATTTTAGTTTTTCAACTTTTGAATGTTTTTATTTTTCAATTTTCTTGACTTGTAAATTTCCAAAATTCACAAAATTCAACAATTAAATAAAGATTCCAAAAGTTCCGAAATTGAAGAGTTGCAAATCGATCAATACAAAATCGATATTTTTCAAAAATCTAAAAGTCGTAAAATTCAAGAATCGAAAAAGTGCACAATCGTGAAAAAAAGTAAAAAAAATGGAAAAATTTAACAATTCAAAATTTTAAAAGTCCAAAAACTGCAAAATAGTTAAATTGAAGAAATGAAAACTTGAAAAATTTAAAGTTTGAAACAGGAAAATTGGAAAAACAAGAAATTGATAAGTAAAAGAACTACGAAACCGGAAAATTTGCAGATCGAAAACTTGGAGAAACGAAAAGATGAAAACTCCAACAAATAAATGTTCCAAAAATAACAAAATTCGAAAATTTAAAATTGAAAACTCTACAAAAGCTACAAATCGAAAACTCAAAAAATTTAAAAATTTCGAAGTGTAAAGATCGAAAAATAACGTAGTCTTCAAATTGAAGAAACGAAAAATTGCAGAATTCAACACTTGAAAAATAAAAAATTTTGAATTTGAAAACTCGAAAATTCGAAATCAAGAAGTTGCAAATCGATCGATTCAAAGGAACGAAAACTTGGAAAACCGAAAAACCCCAAATATTTTTAAATTCTAAAATTTAAAAGTCCAAAAACTGCAAAATAGTAAAATTGTAAAACAAAAAAATTGAAAAATTCACAATTGAAAACAGGAAAATTCGAAAAATTTAAACCAAGAATTTGAAAAACAAAGAAACTGCAAAACTGAGAAATTGCAGATCGAAAAGCCGAAAACTCGAAAAAATAAATCGAAAAATTTTAAAATTCTGAAATGTAAAATCGAAAAGTAACGCAATTGTCAAATTGCGAAAATCGTAAAATTCAAAAGTTATAAGTCGAAAAATCTAAAAAGCGAAAAGTTAATTTTTCGATTTTTGAATGCTTATATTTTTTGATTTTTCGCTTTTTAACTTTCTGAAGTTTTAAAATTTCCGTCTCTTCAATCTTTCAAGTCAAGAAAATTGAAAAATCACCAAGTTGGAAAGTTGAAAAATTGTAAAATCTTAAAATAGAAGAGATAAAAATCCATAAATGGAAACACAAAAGAACAAAAATTGAAAAAAACGGAAAATAGAAATATCAGAAAATCGCAAAATCGTAAACTTGAAGAAATGGAAAACTGAAAAATTCAAAAGTTGAGAAATGGAAACATTCAAAGTTGCAAACCCTAAAAATTGCAGAACGAAAATTTGGAAAATTCAAAAATTTCAAAAAGGTGGAATTGAAGAAACGAATTGGCGTTTTTATTTATCAATTTCTTGTTTTAAAAATTTTTAAAAATCAACAAACTGAAAAATCTAAAAATACCAAAGCTGAAAAATTGCCAATCGAAAATCTGAAAAATTCAAAAATGAGACCGTAAAACTGAAGAAACGAAAAATTGAGAAAAAAAAAATTAACAATTCAAAAGGTGAACAATCGCAGCCTATAAAATTGATTACTCGAAAAATGGAAAAATTGAAATATCAAAAAATTGGAAAATCGTAAACTTGAAGAAACGAAAAACTGAAAAATTCGAAAGCTGAAAAATGAAAATTTAAAATTGAAAACTCGAAAATTTAAAAAATCAAAACATTCGAAACTTGAAAAATCTAAAACTCAAAAAATTACAAATCGAAAAATAAAAATGGATAAAACTGAAAATCCTAAAAATGGAGAACGAAAATTAGGAAAATTCAAAAATTGCAAAAAGGTAGAATTGAAGAAACGAATTGGAAAAACAAACATTTAAAAAAATCGAGTAACTGAAGGACTGTAAATTCAAAATTTGAAAAATTAAAAAATTGAAACATTCAAAAAAAGACAAAGTGAAAAATCACAAAGTTCTAAAACTGAAAAATTGCAAGTCGGAAAATGAAAAATTCAAAAATGAGAACGTAAAATTGAAAAAACGGAAAATTAAAAATCTAGAAACTGAAAAACCAAAAAAACAACAAACCGTAAATTCGAAAATTTAACTGGAGAAATTTCAAAACAAAACCTGTAAAAGTAAAAACTAAACTGACAAAAGTTGAAAAACGGAAAACTGAAGATTGAAAATTCAAACGTTTTTTTTTTTTAATGTTTATAGGTTATTTCGACAGAACTTCCCTCGCCCCCGAAGTCCGGTCAAAAATCCAATGAAATCATCTCGACCTTTCGCCGCTTTTTCTGTGCGACTACGAGCACACCGAATTCCTCTAAAATGACTTTTCATTAAAACATCGTTAAGATTTTTTCGGCCCGCAACGACTTTTCAAGCCACACGTGCCAACGACCATTTCGAAACCCCGCACTGTTCCATTGTTGCGAAAACCCCCGAACTTCGAATCAATCTTTGTCTAATCTTGACCGCAAATTCGGCGTAAATCGTGAACCAAACACGAATACATAATTCAATCAAAGATTCAAACTAGGTGTGCTGCAACTAGTTTGTTTATCGCCTTCGGCTGACTCCAACCTTCGTCTTACTTACTTCCACTACGAACGCCAGTTTTCCCCGATTTTTTAGAAAACGCTTTCCTCATTTTCTCCGTCGAGGAGAATTTTGAACGAATTCACTTGATAATTCACAGCGTGTGCTACAAATCGCTAATGATGTTCACTTCCTTTTTAAACTGGATCTAGAAATAGAACGCGCTAAAGGATGTTTTTCTTGTTGCAGGACCAGTACGACAATTTGTCGGCTCACACGTTGAAAGGAATCGATTTTTTGGAGAAGTACGGGCATTTTGTTAAGGATAGGGCGACGATAGAGTACGAATACGCAGCGAAATTGAGGTAAGAATTAGGAATTTAACCGTGACCTCTCGTTAAATGTTAGGTCGTGATTGTGTGTTTACAAATCTGGGAGTCGTAGAGGTACTAGAGGACGATTACGTTTGAGCACTTGAATTTGAACTCCATTGAAAATATTTATGTCGAAGGCGCTATTTTTGGGTTAGGTGTGGGGGCACCACGAGGTTCCATTGATGCGGTTCGGGTGTATTTTTTGCAGCAGTGGTTCCCAAACTTTTTCAAATATTCGCGCCAAAATGTCAACCAGAATCCCTACCATACAACAACATTGTGTCTATTCATTTTTGATTCTCAGAATTTGGTTTCTTCATTCATTTTCACAAAAAAAAAGAAAATCGACATAACTTTTCCACTGAAATATCTTATTTTAAGTAAACTCCGCCTCTCGTCACATATAATACAATATTTTTTTTTATATGCTATAAACTCGCAATAATCAGGATTCTGGAACATTTTCAGGTGTTTTTCCCGCAAAAATAGTTCATTAGAAATTAAGCCCCGCCTATCGTTTCAGGATAAGTAAACACTCATTTAGCCTAGAAGGTTTGATGTTTTTGTTTGAATAGTCGTATTTTCAGTAATAAATTATGTATTCAAAATGAGTTCCAAAGGCAATTTCTTCTAGAGAAATATTTCATTTGTAGGTAAGTTTCGCGCTCCTTGACCTAATGAAGGATGAAAGGATCATCAAGGCGGAGTTAAGGGCGGGTGGGCAGGGCATGTTTTTCTTTCACGATGAGCAATAAACGGCCACATTGTTTTTTCTGAAAATCATCAATTTGCAATGAACAAATACTACTAAATAAATAAATAAATGCAAATTAAATAATAATTTGTTTGCATGTAAGCTTTGCCCTCAGCTCATGACGAATGAAAAGTATCATTAAGGCGGAGTCTAGGGCGGGTGGGTGGGGCATTTTTTTTCTACGACAGTAATCAATTAATCAACACACTTCTTTTTCTTAAAAACATCAATTTTCAATATTTTCAAAATAATTAACAGGTAATTGAAACGTGTTCAAAATATAGGCGGAGTCCATTTACAAATGAGGGTTTTTTAAATACCTGCGCATTGAAAACTTATTGAAAAAAGATGCCCCGCCCACCCGCCCCAACTCCGCCTTAATGATCCTGAAATATGCAGCTGAAATATTTTTATTGAAGAAATTACCTTTGAAACTTACTTTAAATGATAATAATTTTCTGAAAGCGAATTATTCTGAGAAATTAAACGAATTAGCTCCGCCCACTCTTCTCTTGCTTGTGACAAATAAAACCGTTTATTAAGGCGTAGTTTAGGGCGGGCGGGTGGGTGGGGCATGTTTTTTCTACCACACTAATTAATAAACGGGCACACCTTTTTCCGTAAAATCATCAATTTTCAATATTTTCAAAATTATTAACAGGTACTTGAAACTTGTTCAAAATACAGGCGGAGTCCACTTACAAATGAGGATTTTTTAAGTACCTGCGTATTGAAAATTGATGATTTTAACAAAAAAGTGTGCCCGTTTATTGATTCGTGGGGTAGAAAAAAGATGCCCCGCCCACCCGCCCTAACTCCGCCTTAATGAACCTTCTTATTCCTCATGAGCTCAGGGCGAGCGAAACTTAAATGCAGCTGAAATATTTCTGTTGAAGAATTATTACCTTGGAAACTTATTTTAAATAATTCTTTTCTGAAAGCAGACAGTTCTGAGAAAACATTAAATGAATTAGCCCCGCCCACTCATTTCTTCTAGCGTAAATGAGTTTGTTTATTAATGCTGAAGGCAAAGGCGGAGCTTAATTTCAAATGATGATTTTTTTTGTATATTTTGAACACAATTTAAGTACTTTTTATTGCCTGTTAAACTTATTTTAAATAATTATTTTCTGAAAGCGAACTATTCTGAGAAAAACATTAAACGAATTAGCTCCGCCCACTCACCTTTAGCCTAAATGATTTTGTTTATTCATCGTGAAACCAAAGGCGGAGCTTCCAGAAAAAAAAAAGAAAGCCCATTTATTGATTACTGTAGTAGAAAAAGGATGCCCCACCCACTCGTCCGAAGCTCCGCCTTCTTGATTTTTTTATCCCTCGTGAGTTCGGGCGGGTGGGCGGGACATCTTTTTTGTACAAAATGAGTCAATAAACGGACAAACCTTTTCTTTTTACAATCATCCATTTTCAATGAACAGGTAGGTACTTAAAACGTGTTCAAAATCTAGGAATTCCCACAAAAAATCCTCATTTGAATGTAAGCTCCTCCTCTCCTTTCACGATTAATAAGAAGTTCATTTAAATGAGCAGGGGTGTGTGGGCGGGGCTTATTTCTTAAAGGTTGTTATCATAATAGTTTGTTGTCCAAAATACATACTAAAAATATGCTTTAAAAGACAATTTCTTTTACTAAAATAATTGGTTTGCATTTAAACTTTGCTCTGTACTTGGAACAAATAAAACAGTTCATTAAGGTGGAGTCTAGGGCGGGCGGGTGGGTGGGGCTTTTTTTTTCTACCACACTAATCAATAAACGGGCACACTTTTTTCCTTAAAATCATGAATTTTCAAGATTTTCAAATTTATTAACAGGTACTTGACACGTATTTTAAATATAGGCAAAGCCCACTTAAAGAAAAAGATTTTGTCTGGAAATGTTTATATTTTGAACACGTTTTAGGTACCTCATTGAAAATTGATGATTTTAAGAAAAAAAGGTGAGCCCGTTTATTGATTCACGTGGTACAAAAAAGATGCCCCGCCCACCCGCCCTAACCCCGCCTTAACGATCCCTCTTATTCCTCATGAGCTCAGGGCGAGCGAAACTTAAATGCAGCTGAAATATTTCTGTTGAAAAATTACTACCTTGGAAACTAAATTTAAATAATTCTTTTCTGTTCTGAGAAAACATTAAATGAATTAGCCCCGCCCACTCATCTCTTCTAGCCTAAATGTGTTTGTTTATTAATGGTGAAGGCAAAGGCGGAGCGTAATTTCAAATAATGTTTTTTTTTGTATATTTTGAACACGATTTAAGTATTTTTTATTGAAAATTGATGATTTTAAGAAAAAAGGTGTGCCCGTTTATTGATTCATGTGGTAGAAAATGGATGCCCCGCCCACCCGCCCTGAACTCCGCCTCGATGATCCTTTTTATGCCTCATGATTTCAGGGTGAGCGAAGCTTAGATGCAACTGAAATATTTTTGTACAAGAAATTGCCTGTTAAACTTATTTTAAATAATTATTTTCTGAGCGAACTATTCTGAGAAAAACATTAAACAAATTAGCTCCGCCCACTCACCATTAGCCCAAATGACTTTGTTTATTCATCGTGAAAGAAAAAGAAAGCCTGTTTATTGATTACTGTAGTAGAAAAAAGATTCCCCACCCACCCGTCCGAAGCTCCGCCTTCTTGATCTTTTTACAATCATCCATTTTCAATGAACAGGTAGGTACTTAAAACGTGTTCAAAATCTAGGAATTCCCACAAAAAATCCTCATTTGAATGTAAGCTCCTCCTCTCCTTTCACGATTAATAAGAAACTCATTTAAATGAGCAGGGGTGTGTGGGCGGGGCTTATTTCTTAAAGGTTGTTATCATAATAGTTTGTTGTCCAAAATACATACCAAAAATACGCTTTAAAAGACAATTTCTTTTACAAAAATAATTGGTTTGCATTTAAACTTTGCTTTGGACTTTGAACAAATAAAACAGTTCATTATGGCGGAGTCTAAGGCGGGCGGGTGGGTGGAGCATCTTTTTTCTACCACACTAATTAATAAACTGGCACACCTTTTTCCGTAAAATTATCAATTTTCAATATTTTCAAAATTATTAACAGGTACTTGATACGTGTTCAAAATACAGGCGGAGCCCACTTACAAATGAGGCTTTTTTAAGTACCTGCGCATTGAAAATTGATGATTTTAAGAAAAAAGTGTGCCCGTTTATTGATTCGTGGGGTAGAAAAAAGATGCCCCGCCCACCAGCCCTAACTCCGCCTTAACGATCCTTCTTATTCCTCTTGAACTCAGGGCTAGCGAAGCTTCGATGCGGCTGAAATATTTCTGTTGAAGTAAATTACCTTTGAAACTTATTTTAAATAATTATTTTCCGAAAGAAAACTATTCTGAGGAAAACATTTAACAAATTATCGCCGGTCACTCATCTCTTCTAGCCTAAATGAGTTTGTTTATTAATCGTGAAACTAAAGGCGGAGCTTAACACGATTTAAGTAATGTTAATTAAAAATTTATGATTAAAAAAAAAAAGGTGTGCCTGTTTATTGATTCATGTGGTAGAAAAAAGATGCCCCGCCCACCCGCCCTGACTCCGCCTTAACGATCCTTCTTATTCCTCTTGAACTCAGGGCTAGCGAAGCTTCGATGCGGCTGAAATATTTCTGTTGAAGTAATTACCTTTGAAACTTATTTTAGATTATTATTTTCCGAAAGAAAACTATTCTGAGGAAAACATTAAACAAATTATCCTCGCCCACTCATCTCTTCTAGCCTAAATGAGTTTGTTTATTAATCGTGAAACTAAAGGCGGAGCTTAACACGATTTAAGTACTGTTAATTGAAAATTTATGATTTAAAAAAAAGGTGTGCCTGTTTATTGATTCATGTGGCAGAAAAAAGATGCCCCGCCCTGGCTCCGCCTTAACGGTCCTTCTTATTCCTCTTGAACTCAGGGCCAGCGAAGCTTCGATGCGGCTGAAATATTTCTGTTGAAGTAATTACCTTTGAAACTTATTTTAGATAATTATTTTCCGAAAGAAAACTATTTTGAGGAAAATATTAAACAAATTATCCCCGGCCACTCTTCTCTTCTAGCCTAAATGAGTTTGTTTATTAATCGTGAAACTAAAGGCGGAGCTTAACACGATTTAAGTACTATTGATTGAAAATTCATGATTTAAAAAAAAAGGTGTGCCTGTTTATTGATTCATGTGGTTGAAAAAAGATGCCCCGCCCACCCGCCCCGACTCCGCCTTAAAGATCCTTCTTATTCCTCTTGAGCTCAGGGCTAGCGAAGCTTCGATGCGGCTGAAATATTTCTGTTGAAGTAATTACCTTTGAAACTTATTTTAGATAATTATTTTCCGAAAGAAAACTATTCTGAGGAAAACATTAAACAAATTATCCTCGCCCACTCATCTCTTCTAGCCTAAATGAGTTTGTTTATTAATCATGAAACTAAAGGCGGAGCTTAACACGATTTAAGTACTGTTAATTGAAAATTTATGATTTAAAAAAAAAAATGTGCCTGTTTATTGATTCATGTGGCAGAAAAAAGATGCCCCGCCCTGGCTCCGCCTTAACGGTCCTTCTTATTCCTCTTGAACTCAGGGCCAGCGAAGCTTCGATGCGGCTGAAATATTTCTGTTGAAGTAATTACCTTTGAAACTTATTTTAGATAATTATTTTCCGAAAGAAAACTATTTTGAGGAAAATATTAAACAAATTATCCCCGGCCACTCTTCTCTTCTAGCCTAAATGAGTTTGTTTATTAATCGTGAAACTAAAGGCGGAGCTTAACACGATTTAAGTACTATTGATTGAAAATTCATGATTTAAAAAAAAAGGTGTGCCTGTTTATTGATTCATGTGGTTGAAAAAAGATGCCCCGCCCACCCGCCCTGACTCCGCCTTAAAGATCCTTCTTATTCCTCTTGAGCTCAGGGCTAGCGAAGCTTCGATGCGGCTGAAATATTTCTGTTGAAGTAATTACCTTTGAAACTTATTTTAGATAATTATTTTCCGAAAGAAAACTATTCTGAGGAAAACATTAAACAAATTATCCTCGCCCACTCATCTCTTCTAGCCTAAATGAGTTTGTTTATTAATCATGAAACTAAAGGCGGAGCTTAACACGATTTAAGTACTGTTAATTGAAAATTTATGATTTAAAAAAAAAATGTGCCTGTTTATTGATTCATGTGGTAGAAAAAAGATGCCCCGCCCACCCGCCCTGGCTCCGCCTTAACGATCCTTCTTATTCCTCTTGAACTCAGGGCCAGCGAAGCTTCGATGCGGCTGAAATATTTCTGTTGAAGTAATTACCTTTGAAACTTATTTTAAATCATTCTTTTCTGAAAGCAGACTATTCTGAGGAAAACATTAAACGAATTAGCCCCGCCCACTCATCTCTTCTAACCTAAATGAGTTTGTTTATTAATCGTGAAACCAGAGGCGGAGCTTAATTTTCAGATGACGATTTTTTGTATATTTTGAACACGATTTAAGTACTGTTCATTGAAAATTGATAATTTTAAGAAAAAATGTGTGCCTGTTTGTTGATTACTGTGCCTTATGGATCCTTTTCATTCTTCATGAGTTTGATGAGCGAAACTCATGAGCAGGGGTGTGTGGGCGGGACTTATTTGTTAAAGGTTTTTATCAGAATAGTTTGTTTTCCAAAATACGTTACTAAAAATAACGATTTATAAGATAATTTCTTTACAAAAATAATTGGTTGGCATTTAAACTGTTCTCTTCTGCTTATGACAAATGAAACAGTTCATTAAGGCGGAGTCTAGGGCGGGTGGGCGGGGCATTTTTTTCTATAGTAATCAATAAACGGACTTTTTTTTTTATTTTTTTTTATTTATTTATTTATTTTTTTCTTAAAATCACTCATTTTCAATGAATAGGTAATTAAAACGTCTTCAAAATCTAGGTATTTCTACAAAAAATCTTCATTTAGGCTGAAAGGAGGTGAGTGGGGGGGGGGGGGGGGCTTATTCGTTAAATATTTTTTTCAGATTGGTCTGTTTTCAGTAATGAATTATTTAACACAAGATTTAAAGGTAATTTCTTCTACAGAAAATTCATATGCATATAAACTTCACTCTCGGATTATTGGGGCGGAGTTTACGAGTGGGTGGGTTGGCGGGTCATTTGTTTCTATCACAATAATTACTAAACCTAAAATGTGTTCAAAATATTACTTAAAATCTACATTATACAGCCTTTGTTTTGCGACGAATAAGTAACTTTTAAGGCTTTTTTTTTCTGTGTAGAAATATTTTCCATGCTTAACTCATGAAGGCGGAGTTCTGGAGTCGAGGGGCGGAGCATATACACTGTACTTTTTAAGTCTTACGTTTCCAAGAACCAATACTTTACGAATGTCTTAGAATACTTTTTTACATAAATATGTTGTTTACCTCGACTTTCCATTTTTCGTCGCACCACCAATAAAAACTAAGTAAGGTAAGAATTGGGCGGGTGGGCGGGGCATTTACATAAATAATTCCACAATTCCAACGGTAACTTTTTGAGGTTCATCAAATGCTAATTGCAAGACTTCTTGATATGTACGGATAATAATTTATTGTATATTTAAAATTGTTGGGAACCTCTGGTTTGCGGCAACGGCCCTCGAGCGCCGCTCGGGCGGATTCACTCAAACTCAGTAACTTTCAAGGTTTCCGTATTCGACAAATTCCATGACAAGCATGTTTTGGCGTTACGTCACGTGTATGTAAGCCGTCGCATTACATTTTGAAGTGTGGGGAAAAGCTGGGACATTTCGCAAACTTGCTACGCCGGATTTATAAAAGATCAGCGACCGTTGGCGCCTACGTACGGCTGCATAACATACCAACACCAACCCGAGCGACTACTAAAACTGGCAACGGTCGCCGTCGTCGGCTTGGAACTTCACTTTTGTTCTATGTTCCATGAAAATGTTGTAAAACATGACCTGCGAATACGTCGTCAAGGTTAGAGGAGGTAATAACACTAAAATGCATTTTATAGTGGCGTGGAGGTGAGTGGGAAAATTTCGTTTTGTTACTAGTTGGAACAATTTCGATGCGGAGTCGTCTACGAAGTCAGAGGAAATATAGAAATATCCGGAGGCCAGTTAAATTTTTGTTTGATTATAAGGTACGCTAGCATGAAAACACTGACAAAAATATTGTTTAGGAAATAAAAGAGTTTATGGGATGTGGTTTGTGGTGGGAGGAAAATAGGTACAGTTTAATAACAGTGATGTAATGGACGTGATATCACAGATTTTAAAATTAGTGTACTGCACTGCAAAATGACACTTCAGGAAACCACTATTGGTTCAGTTGCAAGAACTCGTAGACGCGGAAATGACACTTGTATCGATAAATGCGTCCTACGTAAAGCAATTGGAAAATTATTCAGGAAATATTTAAGGCAGCCAACATGTTAATTATGGTTTTTGGCCTACGCTCACTTGTCTTTCAGAAAAATATATCGATACAATTTTCGAATAAAATAATTCTGTGAGTGTATACATAATTGAAAATAAATGGCCTACAGCGCTGTCACAATCTAAGACACCGTATCTAAATATGGTAAATTGAATCATACAATCTAGGCTATTAATTCAAAGAACCATGTATGGTTGAGAATAATTATAATGTAGCCGGTAATCGGTGTTAAATTCACAAACAAAACTCAACTGACACTGAATTAATTTTCGAAAAACTGCGACATCCGGTGTAAATATGCATTACAGGTGAGCAGCGTGAAGTCATGCAATTTTATTCAAATCAATGTGAATACAGGGTTGTCATTATCACGTGATTCTAAATCTGTTCTAAAAACGTTACCGTTGGAATCGTAGACATATTTATGTAGGTGCCCCGCCCACCCGCCCGATTCTTACCTTACTTAGTTTTTATTGGCCCTGTGACGAAAAATGGAAAGTAGATGTAAACAACATATTTATGTAAAAAAATCCTAAAACATTCTTAAATTGTCGATTATCCTTGGACATGTTGACTTAACAATACGCGATTATGCTCCGCCCACCGGCCCCATATCTCCGCCTCCATGAGTTGAATATGGAAAATATTTCGAGGTAGCAAAAAAAACACTTGATTTTTCTTTTAAGCACTGTTATTGATAAACTACTAGAGATACTACAGGATACTTAAAGCATTGGGGCCCGAAATTGTGTCATAATAATTTAAAACCGACACACGTGGCCTTCAAATTGTGTCAAAATCATTTAAAATAGACTTGTGGCCTTCCAGATTCTTTCATAATCATCTTAAAAAAGATACTCAGGACCCCAGAGATTCCTTAATAATCTTTTTATAGAATCAAACAAATATGAATTTTGCAATTAAACTCCGCCCCTCGATCTGACAACAAATGAAAAATTCGTCACAATTGAGAAGGGCGAGTGGGTGGGGCTTAATTAATCTAGATTTCTTTCTCTTAATATGGTTATATTTTTCGTTCAACAACACGATACTTAAAGCATTGGGGCCCGAAATTGTGTCAATTATTTAAAACTGACACACGTGAGCTTCAAAATTGTGTCATAATTATTCAAAATTGACACACTTACCCCTCGAGATTGTGTCAAAATCATTTAAAATAGACTTGTGGCCTTCGAGATTCCTTCATAATCATCTTAAAAGAGATACTCAGGACTCCAGAGATTCCTTAGTAATCTTTTTATAGAATCAAATAAATATGAATTTTGCAATTAAACTCCGCCCCTCGATCTGACAACAAATGAAAAATTCGTCACAATTGAGAAGGGCGGGTGGGTGGGGCTTAATTAGTCAAGGTTTCTTTCTCTTAATGTGGTTTTAATTTTCTTTCCACAACACGATACTTACAGCATTGGGGCCCCGAAATTGTGTCATAATAATTTAAAACTGACACACGTGGCCTTCAAATTGTGTCATAATTATTCAAAATTGACACACTTACCCCTCGAGATTGTGTCAAAATCATTTAAAATAGACTTGTGGCCTTCGAGATTCCTTCATAATCATCTTAAAAAAGATACTCAGGACCCCAGAGATTCCTTAATAATCTTTTTATAGAATCAAACAAATATGAATTTTGCAATTAAACTCCGCCCCTCGATCTAACAACAAATGAAAAGTTCCTCACAATGGAAGAGGGCGGGTGGGTGGGGCTTAATTAATCAAGGTTTCTTTCTCTTAATGTGGTTATAATTTTCTTTCACCAACACGATACTTAAAGCATTGGGGCCCCGAAATTGTGTCAGAATAATTTAAAACTGACATACGTGGCCTTCAAATTGTGTCATAATTATTCAAAATTGACACACTTACCCCTCGAGATTGTGTCAAAATCATTTAAAATAGACTTGTGGCCCTCGAGATTCCTTCATAATCATCTTAAAAAAGATACTCAGGACCCCAGAGATTCCTTAATAATCTTTTTATAGAATCAAACAAATATGAATTTTGCAATTAAACTCCGCCCCTCGGTCTGGCAACAAATGAAAAATTCGTCACAATTGAGAAGGGCGGGTGGGTGGGGCTTAATTAGTCAAGGTTTCTTTCTCTTAATGTGGTTTTAATTTTCTTTCCACAACACGATACTTACAGCATTGGGGCCCCGAAATTATGTCATAATAATTTAAAACTGACACACGTGGCCTTCAAATTGTGTCATAATTATTCAAAATTGACACACTTACCCCTCGAGATTGTGTCAAAATCATTTAAAATAGACTTGTGGCCTTCGAGATTCCTTCATAATCATCTTAAAAAAGATACTCAGGACCCTAGAGATTCCTTAATAATCTTTTTATAGAATCAAACAAATATGAATTTTGCAATTAAACTCCGCCCCTCGATCTGACAGCAAATGAAAAATTCGTCACAATTGAGAAGGGCGGGTGGGTGGGGCTTAATTAATCAAGGTTTCTTTCTCTTAATGGGGTTATAATTTTCTTTCAACAACACGATACTTATTGGTGCCTCCGAAATTGTGTCATAATTATTTTAAAATTGACAGTCTATGGGCCACCTTGGAAAAAGATGCCCCGCCCACCCGCTCGAGACTCCTCCTTAATGAACCTTTTCTTCCTCATGAAACTACGGCGAAACCTAGATACAGATAAAATATTTGTAGAAAAAATTGTCTTCTGAAACTAATTTTAAGCAATATTTTGTTGAAAGAAGACTATTCTGAGAAAAACATTCCACAAAGAAGCCCAGTCCACCGATCCCTTCTTGGAATAAATTAATTTCTTTATTCATCATGAAATGAGAGGCGGAGTTTAATTTGAAATCAGATATTTTTGTAGACAAAACTCTTTTGAAACACCTGATTATTTTGATGGAAAAAGATGCCCCGCCCACCCGCCCGAGACTCCACCTTAATGAACCTTTTCTTCCTCATGAAACTACGGCGAAACCTAGATACAGATAAAACATTTGTAGAAAAAATTGTCTTTTGAATCTAATTTTAAACAATATTTTGTTGAAAGAAGACTATTCTGAGAAAAACATTACACAAAGAAACCCGGTCCACCGAGCCCTTCTTGGAATAAATTAATTTCTTTATTCATCATGAAATGAGAGGCGGAGTTTAATTTGAAATCAGATATTTTTTTAGACAAAACTCTTTTGAAACACCTGATTATTTTGATGGAAAAAGATGCCCCGCCCACCCGCCCGAGACTCCGCCTTAATGAACCTTTTCTTCCTCATGAAACTACGGCGAAACCTAGATACAGATAAAACATTTGTAGAAAAAATAGTCTTTTGAAACTAGTTTTAAGCAATATTTTGTTGAAAGAAGACTATTCTGAGAAAAACATTACACAAAGAAGCCCAGTCCACCGAGCCCTTCTTGGAATAAATTAATTTCTTTATTCATCATGAAATGAGAGGCGGAGTTTAATTTGAAATCAGATATTTTTGTAGACAAAACGCTTTTGAAACACCTGATTATTTTGATGGAAAAAGATACCCCGCCCACCCGCCCGAGACTCCGCCTTAATGAACCTTTTCTTCCTCATGAAACTACGACGAAACCTAGATACAGATAAAACATTTGTAGAAAAAATAGTCTTTTGAAACTAGTTTTAAGCAATATTTTGTGGAAAGAAGACTATTCTGAGAAAAACATTACACAAAGAAGCCCAGTCCACCGAGCCCTTCTTGGAATAAATTAATTTCTTTATTCATCATGAAATGAGAGGCGGAGTTTAATTTGAAATCAGATATTTTTGTAGACAAAACTCTTTTGAAACACCTGATTATTTTGATGGAAAACGATGCCCCGCCCACCCGCCCGAGACTCCGCCTTAATGAACCTTTTCTTCCTCATGAAACTACGGCGAAACCTAGATACAGATAAAACATTTGTAGAAAAAATTGTCTTTCGAAACTAATTTTAAGCAATATTTTGTTGAAAGAAGACTATTCTGAGAAAAACATTCCACAAAGAAGCCCAGTCCACCGAGCCCTTCTTGGAATAAATTAATTTCTTTATTCATCATGAAATGAGAGGCGGAGTTTAATTTGAAATCAGATATTTTTGTAGACAAAACTCTTTTGAAACACCTGATTATTTTGATGGAAAAAGATGCCCCGCCCACCCGCCCGAGACTCCGCCTTAATGAACCTTTTCTTCCTCATGAAACTACGGCGAAACCTAGATACAGATAAAACATTTGTAGAAAAAATAGTCTTTTGAAACTAGTTTTAAGCAATATTTTGTTGAAAGAAGACTATTCTGAGAAAAACATTCCACAAAGAAACCCGGTCCACCGACCCCTTCTTGGAATAAATTAATTTCTTTATTCATCATGAAATGAGAGGCGGAGTTTAATTTGAAATCAGATATTTTTGTAGACAAAACTCTTTTGAAACACCTGATTATTTTGATGGAAAACGATGCCCCGCCCACCCGCCCGAGACTCCGCCTTAATGAACCTTTTCTTCCTCATGAAACTACGGCGAAACCTAGATACAGATAAAACATTTGTAGAAAAAATTGTCTTTCGAAACTAATTTTAAGCAATATTTTGTTGAAAGAAGACTATTCTGAGAAAAACATTCCACAAAGAAGCCCAGTCCACCGAGCCCTTCTTGGAATAAATTAATTTCTTTATTCATCATGAAATGAGAGGCGGAGTTTAATTTGAAATCAGATATTTTTGTAGACAAAACTCTTTTGAAACACCTGATTATTTTGATGGAAAAAGATGCCCCGCCCACCCGCCCGAGACTCCGCCTTAATGAACCTTTTCTTCCTCATGAAACTACGGCGAAACCTAGATACAGATAAAACATTTGTAGAAAAAATAGTCTTTTGAAACTAGTTTTAAGCAATATTTTGTTGAAAGAAGACTATTCTGAGAAAAACATTACACAAAGAAGCCCAGTCCACCGAGCCCTTCTTGGAATAAATTAATTTCTTTATTCATCATGAAATGAGAGGCGGAGTTTAATTTGAAATCAGATATTTTTGTAGACAAAACGCTTTTGAAACACCTGATTATTTTGATGGAAAAAGATACCCCGCCCACCCGCCCGAGACTCCGCCTTAATGAACCTTTTCTTCCTCATGAAACTACGACGAAACCTAGATACAGATAAAACATTTGTAGAAAAAATAGTCTTTTGAAACTAGTTTTAAGCAATATTTTGTGGAAAGAAGACTATTCTGAGAAAAACATTACACAAAGAAGCCCAGTCCACCGAGCCCTTCTTGGAATAAATTAATTTCTTTATTCATCATGAAATGAGAGGCGGAGTTTAATTTGAAATCAGATATTTTTGTAGACAAAACTCTTTTGAAACACCTGATTATTTTGATGGAAAACGATGCCCCGCCCACCCGCCCGAGACTCCGCCTTAATGAACCTTTTCTTCCTCATGAAACTACGGCGAAACCTAGATACAGATAAAACATTTGTAGAAAAAATTGTCTTTCGAAACTAATTTTAAGCAATATTTTGTTGAAAGAAGACTATTCTGAGAAAAACATTCCACAAAGAAGCCCAGTCCACCGAGCCCTTCTTGGAATAAATTAATTTCTTTATTCATCATGAAATGAGAGGCGGAGTTTAATTTGAAATCAGATATTTTTGTAGACAAAACTCTTTTGAAACACCTGATTATTTTGATGGAAAAAGATGCCCCGCCCACCCGCCCGAGACTCCGCCTTAATGAACCTTTTCTTCCTCATGAAACTACGGCGAAACCTAGATACAGATAAAACATTTGTAGAAAAAATAGTCTTTTGAAACTAGTTTTAAGCAATATTTTGTTGAAAGAAGACTATTCTGAGAAAAACATTCCACAAAGAAACCCGGTCCACCGACCCCTTCTTGGAATAAATTAATTTCTTTATTCATCATGAAATGAGAGGCGGAGTTTAATTTGAAATCAGATATTTTTGTAGACAAAACTCTTTTGAAACACCTGATTATTTTGATGGAAAACGATGCCCCGCCCACCCGCCCGAGACTCCGCCTTAATGAACCTTTTCTTCCTCATGAAACTACGGCGAAACCTAGATACAGATAAAACATTTGTAGAAAAAATTGTCTTTCGAAACTAATTTTAAGCAATATTTTGTTGAAAGAAGACTATTCTGAGAAAAACATTCCACAAAGAAGCCCAGTCCACCGAGCCCTTCTTGGAATAAATTAATTTCTTTATTCATCATGAAATGAGAGGCGGAGTTTAATTTGAAATCAGATATTTTTGTAGACAAAACTCTTTTGAAACACCTGATTATTTTGATGGAAAAAGATGCCCCGCCCACCCGCCCGAGACTCCGCCTTAATGAACCTTTTCTTCCTCATGAAACTACGGCGAAACCTAGATACAGATAAAACATTTGTAGAAAAAATAGTCTTTTGAAACTAGTTTTAAGCAATATTTTGTTGAAAGAAGACTATTCTGAGAAAAACATTCCACAAAGAAACCCGGTCCACCGACCCCTTCTTGGAATAAATTAATTTCTTTATTCATCATGAAATGAGAGGCGGAGTTTAATTTGAAATCAGATATTTTTGTAGACAAAACTCTTTTGAAACACCTGATTATTTTGATGGAAAACGATGCCCCGCCCACCCGCCCGAGACTCCCCCTTAATGAACCTTTTCTTCCTCATGAAACTACGGCGAAACCTAGATACAGATAAAACATTTGTAGAAAAAATTGTCTTTCGAAACTAATTTTAAGCAATATTTTGTTGAAAGAAGACTATTCTGAGAAAAACATTCCACAAAGAAGCCCAGTCCACCGAGCCCTTCTTGGAATAAATTAATTTCTTTATTCATCATGAAATGAGAGGCGGAGTTTAATTTGAAATCAGATATTTTTGTAGACAAAACTCTTTTGAAACACCTGATTATTTTGATGGAAAAAGATGCCCCGCCCACCCGCCCGAGACTCCGCCTTAATGAACCTTTTCTTCCTCATGAAACTACGGCGAAACCTAGATACAGATAAAACATTTGTAGAAAAAATAGTCTTTTGAAACTAGTTTTAAGCAATATTTTGTTGAAAGAAGACTATTCTGAGAAAAACATTCCACAAAGAAACCCGGTCCACCGACCCCTTCTTGGAATAAATTAATTTCTTTATTCATCATGAAATGAGAGGCGGAGTTTAATTTGAAATCAGATATTTTTGTAGACAAAACTCTTTTGAAACACCTGATTATTTTGATGGAAAACGATGCCCCGCCCACCCGCCCGAGACTCCGCCTTAATGAACCTTTTCTTCCTCATGAAACTACGGCGAAACCTAGATACAGATAAAACATTTGTAGAAAAAATTGTCTTTCGAAACTAATTTTAAGCAATATTTTGTTGAAAGAAGACTATTCTGAGAAAAACATTCCACAAAGAAGCCCAGTCCACCGAGCCCTTCTTGGAATAAATTAATTTCTTTATTCATCATGAAATGAGAGGCGGAGTTTAATTTGAAATCAGATATTTTTGTAGACAAAACTCTTTTGAAACACCTGATTATTTTGATGGAAAAAGATGCCCCGCCCACCCGCCCGAGACTCCGCCTTAATGAACCTTTTCTTCCTCATGAAACTACGGCGAAACCTAGATACAGATAAAACATTTGTAGAAAAAATAGTCTTTTGAAACTAGTTTTAAGCAATATTTTGTTGAAAGAAGACTATTCTGAGAAAAACATTCCACAAAGAAACCCGGTCCACCGACCCCTTCTTGGAATAAATTAATTTCTTTATTCATCATGAAATGAGAGGCGGAGTTTAATTTGAAATCAGATATTTTTGTAGACAAAACTCTTTTGAAACACCTGATTATTTTGATGGAAAACGATGCCCCGCCCACCCGCCCGAGACTCCGCCTTAATGAACCTTTTCTTCCTCATGAAACTACGGCGAAACCTAGATACAGATAAAACATTTGTAGAAAAAATTGTCTTTTGAATCTAATTTTAAGCAATATTTTGTTAAAAGAAGACTATTCTGAGAAAAACATTAAACAAATAAACCCCACCCATCCACCCCTTCTTGGAATTAATGAGTTTCTTTATTCATTGTGAAATGAGAGGCGGAGTTTAATTTGAAATGAGATGTTTTTGCGGGCAACAACTGAGCATTTTGACTAAAAAAGATGCCCCACCCACCCGCCCGAGCCTCCGCCTTAATGAATCTTTTTTTCTTCATGAAACGAAGGTGAAACTTTCATGAAGTTAAAATATTTTTGTATGAAAATTTGTCTTTTGACATTTATGTTACACAAAACATTGTTGAAAACAGACTATTCTGAGAAACGCATTAAACGGATAAGCTCCACCCACTCACTCCTTCTTGGACTTCATGAGTTTCTTTATTCATCGTAAAATAAGGGGCGGAGCTTAATTTGAAATGAGATATTTTTGTAGATAAAACTCTTGAAACAGTTGATTGTTTTGATAGAAAGAGATGCCCGCCCACCCACCCGAGACTCCGCTTTAATTAACCTTTTCTTGAGGTCATACTATCCTGAGAAAAACATTAAACAAATAAGCTACGCCTATTCGCCCCTTCTAGGCATAAATGAGTTTCTTTATTCGTCATGAAATGAGAGGCGGGGCGTAATTTCAAAAGTAAACAAAACACTTGAAACAAGTTCTAAAAATGCTCCGCCTACCCGCCATAGTGAGCCTTTTGATTCGTCGTGTAAAAAGGGTGAAATTTAGATGGAAAATAAATATTTCTATACGAGGATTTGCTTTTTGAAGCTGCTTACAATAAGCGTAATCGCAAAACGGGAAGGGGAGCTTAATTTCCAATGAGTTGTGTTAAAAACAAAACGCCTCAAACACGATTTAAAAAGCTGATTCGTGACAAAAAAGTTGTAAGCTCCGCCTACCCTTCCCATTACCCAATGAAGTTGTTTTATTCTATTGTATGACACCAGAGGCGGAGATAACTTACGAATGCCATATTTCGGTAGAAAAAACCGACCTCTTCTTTTTTTGTAAAAGTAAATGAAGAAACTTATTACAGAAATCCAAAAAACTCGACACCGAAGATCGAGTGCAACGGACTTCACTCTTTAATTATTTTTACATTATAATAATTTGACATTTCCTGACGTGTATGATGTACTCAGAATCGATTAACATTGTATTGATTATCATTATCGTCCCTGCAAGAAAATTACAGTTTTTAGCTAGGTTTTGTGAATAACATGCAACTAATTAACCATAAAATATCCACGACGTGTAATTAGTTCCCTGATGTCGAGGATAAACTGTTATCCCTTCACCAGTTATTCCTGTTTGTTTACTCATAACTGGAATGAGTTTGTAACTCTGTTAGAAAATCACTAAAACATTCGATCAGAATACCGACTCCCAGCATTGTGAATCCGACAATGCCGTCTAGCCAGAACAAAGACCCAATGCTTTCCTTTTCAGCCAAGTCTGACCGGTCGAAGCTGGCAATTTAGCTATAATAAGAGGTTTATTTTGTTTACCGTTACTAACCGCAAGTTATTTATTTCAGGAGATTAGTCAAGACTTACCAACCGAAGAAAAAGGATGAAGAGGACTACCAGTAAGTAGTAATACGTTAATACGAATTTTCGATAGCGTTCGCAACTATTCGGCGTGTAAATCGAGTAAAAATTTTGCGTTTTAGACCCGCATCTTTCTAATTATTTTTTAACGAGATGTTTGTTGAATTCCAGTGGTACTTAAGGTCGGCATTCGTGACCCCGTCGAGCTGCATAAAAATTTTCACACGTTTTCCTTTCGCTTTTAATAGCTCTATTTCCATAACTGCATCGATATTAATTGTTGGTGTATGGTTCGAGGAGAAAGCGAACGACTCCTAAAAAACACTCATCGTGATTGTGTCATAATTGGTACAATTGGTTGTAGACCGATTACACAACACGTTATCGCTCTATGAAAAATGTCCCTCGTGTTTATTTACTTACTTAGATTATTTTTTCTCGGTTGTTTATTCATCGATCTTAATCTATAAAGAGGTTCTTGGCCCTCACGTGATGCGTTTAGCGAAACAAATTACTAATTTCATTCTTAAAACTATAATCGTTACCATTTTGTCGTAACTGTATTTTTGTATATTTTTACACTCGACTGATTCATTTCCATTACTCGGAAGGCTTTAGTAAGTACTCAATTACTCATTTCGTTCTACTGCAACATTACAGATATCTGAAGGTATGTAATAATTATTCCTTCAAGGTTGGAATTGAAACGGTCTGATTTATGGAAAATGCCTTTAGATGTCTTAGTAACGGCGACTTTGTTTCTTTCAGGTTCACGTCGTGTAAAGCGTTCAAAATACTAATGAACGAAATCAACGACCTTGCGGGACAACATGAGGTGGTTGCTGAAAACTTACAAGCGAACGTTATAAAGGAATTGAACGCTTTGGTCAAAGACATCCGAGAAGAACGAAAAGTGAGTAGATCGTTGGCGAAAGACGGAAAGAATAACTGAGCGGGGTCGGACCCCTGCGACACTCCGTGTTAATCGTATTAAAAAAAGACGTCCCCGCACCTTTGTTTAGTTAGCGAGCTATAAAAGATTTTAATAGTGGGATTTCACTTTATCCGTGTTTAATACCTCGCGTCTGATAAGATTACGATATTTGAATGAAAAATGGTGTTTTGAAACAGGTGTTGCAAAAATTCGGGTTTTTGTGACTGACATGGTGCATATGCATCCAATTATGACAGTGACGAATCAGAGTTAAGCGTGCGTGGCACGAAAAGAATGTGAAATTATTTGGTTGGTTTGATTGAAAAAGTGCTTAAATCGTGTGTGGCGTTGTGTAAATGTGGGATCGAATTGAATACGTGTGGATGTGGGTGTGTTATCAGTAGATGCATTTTTATGGTGTGATATTATTGTGCAACTTTTTCTTTTCGTTAGTTCTAGAATATGGGAAAGTGGGTCTTCTATTTCCGGTGTCTGTCTGTTGGCGATTTTTTAGGTACCTAAAAAAAAATTTGTTTGTCATGTCAAAATTTTGCTAGGGAAATCCGACCCATTTGTGTGTTTTTTTTTTGTCATGTTGGCAATATATTTAAAATTTTATGATGGCATAATTGATTATCAAACTGACATTTGTGTCTTTAAAAAGACAAAAAGAGACACTAGAGAGTCCCCCACTATCTTTAAAATGATTAAAAAAAGTTACTTAAAAAATAAACAAGAAAACTTGGAGCCGCCTTGATTTTTCGCGTTTTTATTAAAAAGACAAAGTGGCCCTATAAATTATAAACAAAAAACATCGAGATCCTTTGAAATTATAAAAAAATTACACTAGGGACACCAGAGATTCTTTTGAATTCTTATAATTTCTTAAAAAAAACACCAAGGACCCCCGAAATCCTTGAAAATGGTCGAAAAAATGACACTAGGAACCCCAGAGAAAAAATACACTAGGGGCCTCCAATATCGTTGAGAATTATTGAAAAAATGACACCAAGGAACTCCGAGATTCTTTAAAGATTTTACAAATTCTTTAAAAAAAGACACTAGGGGCTTCCAAGATCCTCGAGACTCATTGAAAAAATGACCCAGAAACCCAGAGATTCTTTTGAGTTTTCACAAATTCTTAAAAAAAAAATACACTAGGGATCTCTAGATCCTTGAGAATCATGGAAAAAAGTGACACTAAGGGCCTCAGTGATTCTTTTCAATTTTTACAAATGCTTAAAAAATTACACTAGGGACCCAGAGATCCTTTTGAGTTGTTATACATTATTTAAACAATGACACTAAAAGCCTCCAAAATCATCGAGAATCGTTGAAAAATGACACTAGGGACCCAGAAATTCTTTAGAATTCCTACAAATTTTTAAAATGACACTAAGAGCCTCCGAGATTATCGAAAATGATTGAAGAAATGACACTTAGGGTCTCCGAGCGCCTTGATGATCATTGAAAAAAATGACACCAACTAGAGACACAGAATTCTTTTGAATTCTTATAAATTCTTAAAAAATGACACTAGGGACCCAGAAATTCTTTAGACTTACAAATTTTTGAAAAAGTGATACTAAGAGCCTCCGAGATCGTCGAGGATCATTAAAAAAGTGACACTTCGGACATAGAAATTCTTTAGAATTCCTACAAATTCTTTAAAAAGACACTAGGGATTCAGAGATCCTTTGAATTCTTACAAATTCTTAAAAAATTACACTAGGGACCCAGAGATCCTTTTGAGTTGTTATACATTATTTAAACAATGACACTAAAAGCCTCCAAAATCATCGAGAATCGTTGAAAAATGACACTAGGGACCCAGAAATTCTTTGGAATTCCTACAAATTCTTAAAATGACACTAAGAGCCTCCGAGATTATCGAAAATGATTGAAGAAATGACACTTAGGGTCTCCGAGCGCCTTGATGATCATTGAAAAAAATTACACCAACTAGAGACACAGAATTCTTTTGAATTCTTATAAATTCTTAAAAAATGACATTAGGGACCCAGAAATTCTTTAGAATCCTTACAAATTTTTGAAAAGGTGATACTAAGAGCCTCCGAGATCGTCGAGGATCATTAAAAAAGTGACACTTCGGACATAGAAATTCTTTAGAATTCCTACAAATTCTTTAAAAAGATACTAGGGATTCAGAGATCCTTTGAATTCTTACAAATTCTTAAAAAATTACACTAGGGACCCAGAGATCCTTTTGAATTGTTATACATTATTTAAACAATGACACTAAAAACCTCCAAAATCATCGAGAATCGTTGAAAAATGACACTAGGGACCCAGAAATTCTTTGGAATTCCTACAAATTCTTAAAATGACACTAAGAGCCTCCGAGATTATCGAAAATGATTGAAGAAATGACACTTAGGGTCTCCGAGCGCCTTGATGATCATTGAAAAAAATTACACCAACTAGAGACACAGAATTCTTTTGAATTCTTATAAATTCTTAAAAAATGACATTAGGGACCCAGAAATTCTTTAGAATCCTTACAAATTTTTGAAAAGGTGATACTAAGAGCCTCCGAGATCGTCGAGGATCATTAAAAAAGTGACACTTCGGACATAGAAATTCTTTAGAATTCCTACAAATTCTTTAAAAAGATACTAGGGATTCAGAGATCCTTTGAATTCTTACAAATTCTTAAAAAATTACACTAGGGACCCAGAGATCCTTTTGAGTTGTTATACATTATTTAAACAATGACACTAAAAGCCTCCAAAATCATCGAGAATCGTTGAAAAATGACACTAGTGACCCAGAAATTCTTTAGAATTCCTACAAATTCTTAAAAAAAAAACACTAAGAGCCTCCGAGATTATCGAAAATCATTGAAGAAATGACACTTAGGGTCTCCGAGAGCCTTGATGATCATTGAAAAAAATTACACTAACTAGGGACACAGAATTCTTTTGAGTTCTTATAAATTCTTAAAAAATGACACTAGGGACCCAGAAATTCTTTAGAATCCTTACAAATTTTTGAAAAAGTGATACTAAGAGCCTCCGAGATCGTCGAGGATCATTAAAAAAGTGACACTTCGGACATAGAAATTCTTTAGAATTCCTACAAATTCTTTAAAAAGACACTAGGGATCCAGAGATCCTTTGAATTCTTACAAATTCTTAAAAAAATACACTAGGGACCCAGAGATCCTTTTGAGTTGTTATAAATTATTTAAATAATGACACTAAAAGCCTCCGAAATCATCGAGAATCGTTGAAAAATGACACTAGGGACCCAGAAATTCTTTAGAATTCCTACAAATTCTTAAAAAGACACTAAGAGCCTCCGAGATTATCTAAAAATCATTGAAGAAATGACACTTTGGGTCTCCGAGAGCCTTGATGATCATTGAAAAAAATGACACCAACTAGAGACACAGAATTCTTTTGAATTCTTATAAATTCTTAAAAAAATGACACTAGGGACCCAGAAATTCTTTAGAATCCTTACAAATTTTTGAAAAGGTGATACTAAGAGCCTCCGAGATCGTCGAGGATCATTAAAAAAGTGACACTTCGGACATAGAAATTCTTTAGAATTCCTACAAATTCTTTAAAAAGACACTAGGGATTCAGAGATCCTTTGAATTCTTACAAATTCTTAAAAAATTACACTAGGGACCCAGAGATCCTTTTGAGTTGTTATACATTATTTAAACAATGACACTAAAAGCCTCCAAAATCATCGAGAATCGTTGAAAAATGACACTAGGGACCCAGAAATTCTTTAGAATTCCTACAAATTCTTAAAATGACACTAAGAGCCTCCGAGATTATCGAAAATGATTGAAGAAATGACACTTAGGGTCTCCGAGCGCCTTGATGATCATTGAAAAAAATGACACCAACTAGAGACACAGAATTCTTTTGAATTCTTATAAATTCTTAAAAAATGACACTAGGGACCCAGAGATCCTTTTGAGTTGTTATACATTATTTAAACAATGACACTAAAAGCCTCCAAAATCATCGAGAATCGTTGAAAAATGACACTAGGGACCCAGAAATTCTTTAGAATTCCTACAAATTCTTAAAATGACACTAAGAGCCTCCGAGATTATCGAAAATGATTGAAGAAATGACACTTAGGGTCTCCGAGCGCCTTGATGATCATTGAAAAAAATGACACCAACTAGAGACACAGAATTCTTTTGAATTCTTATAAATTCTTAAAAAATGACACTAGGGACCCAGAAATTCTTTAGACTTACAAATTTTTGAAAAAGTGATACTAAGAGCCTCCGAGATCGTCGAGGATCATTGAAAAAGTGCACTTCGGACATAGAAATTCTTTAGAATTCCTACAAATTCTTTAAAAAAACACTAGGGATCCAGAGATCCTTTGAATTCTTACAAATTCTTAAAAAAATACACTAGGGACCCAGAGATCCTTTTGAGTTGTTATAAATTATTTAAACAATGACACTAAAAGCCTCCGAAATCATCGAGAATCGTTGAAAAATGACACTAGGGACCCAGAAATTCTTTAGAATTCCTACAAATTCTTAAAAAAGATACTAGGGACCCAGAAATTCCTTTGAAATAACACTAAGGGTCTCCCAAATTCCTAGAGAATCATTGAAAAATGACACTAGGAGCCTCCGAGATCAACAAAAATCATGACACTAGGACACAGATATTCATTCTTTAGAATTCATATAACTTTTTAAAAAATGACACTAGGGAACCAGAGATTCCTTTTAATTCTTACAAATTCTCAAAAAAGACACTATGGACCCAGAGATCCTTTTGAATTCTTACAAATTCTTTAAAAAATGACATTAAGTGCCTCCGATATCATGGAAAATTATTGAAAAAATGACACTAGGGACCTAGATATTCCTTTTAATTCTTACAAGTTTTTAAAAAAGACACTTGGGACCCAGAAATTCTTGTGAATTAACACTAAGACTCTCCGAGATCCTACAAAATCATTGAAAAAATGACACTAGGGACCTAGAGATTGTTTTGAATCCTTACAAATTCTTCAAAAATGACACTAGGAGCTTCCGAGATCAACAAAAATCATTGAAAAATGACGCTAGGACACAGATATTCTTTAGAATTCTTACAAATTCTAAAAAAAATGACAAGGGATCCAGAGATCATTTTGAATTCTTACAAATTCTTTAAAAAATGACACTAGAGGCAAAGAGATTTTTCTAAATTCCTATACATTCTTAAAAAATGACAGTAGGGACCCAGAGATCCTTTTGAATTCTTATAAATTCTTTAAAAAATGACATTAGGGACCCGGAAATTCTCTTGAATTCCTACAAATTCAAAAAAAAACACAAAGGGCCTCCGAAATCCTAGAGAATCATTGAAAAAATGATACTAGAGGTCCAGAGATCCTTTTTAAATTTTTAAAAATTCTTTAAAAAAGACCAGTGGTCTCCGAGGCCCTAGAGAATCATTGAAAAAATGACACTAGGAACCCAGAGATTCTTTTGAATCCTTACAAATTCTTCAAAAATGACACTAGGAGCCTCCGAGATCAACAAAAATCATTGAAAAATGACGCTAGGACTCAGACATTCTTTAGAATTCTTACAAATTCTAAAAAAATGACACAAGGGATCCAGAGATCCTTTTGAATTCTTACAAATTCTTAAAAAAATGACACTAGGGACTTCCGAAAATCTTTAGGATTCCTACAAATTCTTAAAAAATGACACTAGGGGCAAAGAAATTTTTCTAAATTCCTATACATTCTTAAAAAATGACAGTAGGGACCCAGAGATCCTTTTGAATTCTTATAAATTCTTTTAAAAATGACATTAGGGACCCGGAAATTCTCTTGAATTCCTGCAAATTGTAAAAAAAAACACAAAGGGTCTTCGAAATCCTAGAGAATCATTGAAAAAATGACACTAGGAGCCTCCGAGATTAATGAAAATCATTGAAAAAATGGCACTAGAGGTCCAGAGATCCTTTCAAATTTTTAAAAATTCTTTAAAAAAAAAAGACCAGTGGTCTCCGAGGTCGTAGAGAATATTTGAAAAAATGACACTAGGAACCCAAAAATTCTTTTGAATTCTTATAAATTCTTAAAAAATGATACTTGGAACCCAGAAATTCTTTAGAATTCCTTTGAATTCTTACAAATTCTTAAAAAATTACACTAGGGACCCAGAGATCCTTTTGAGTTGTTATAAATTATTTAAACAATGACACTAAAAGCCTTCGAGATCATCGAGAATCGTTGATAAATGACACTAGGGACCCAGAAATTCTTTAGAATTCCTACAAATTCTTAAAAAAGATACTAGGGACCCAGAAATTCCTTTGAATTAACACTAAGGGTCTCCCAGATTCCTAGAGAATCATTGAAAAAATGACACTAGGAGCCTCCGTGATCAACAAAAATCATGACATTAGGACACAGATATTCATTCTTTAGAATTCATATAACTTTTTAAAAAAGACTGGACCCAGAGATCCTTTTGAATTCTTACAAATTCTTTAAAAAATGACACTAAGAGCCTCCGAGATCATGGAAAATAATTGAAAAAAAAATGACACTAGGGACCCAGATATTCCTTTTAATTCTTACAAATTTTTAAAAAAGACACTTGGGACCCAGAAATTCTTGAGAATTAACACTAAGACTCTCCGAGATCCTACAGAATCATTGAAAAAATGACACTAGGGACCTAGAGATTGTTTTGAATCCTTACAAATTCTTCAAAAATGACACTAGGAGCCTCCGAGATCAACAAAAATCATTGAAAAATGACGCTAGGACACAGATATTCTTTAGAATTCTTACAAATTCTAAAAAAATGACAAGGGATCCAGAGATCATTTTGAATTCTTACAAATTCTTTAAAAAATGACACTAGAGGCAAAGAGATTTTTCTAAATTCCTATACATTCTTAAAAAATGACAGTGGGGACCCAGAGATCCTTTTGAATTCTTATAAATTCTTTAAAAAATGACATTAGGGACCCGGAAATTCTCTTGAATTCCTACAAATTCAAAAAAAAACACAAAGGGCCTCCGAAATCCTAGAGAATCATTGAAAAAATGACACTAGAGGTCCAGAGATCCTTTTTAAATTTTTAAAAATTCTTTAATAAAGACCAGTGGTCTCCGAGGCCCTAGAGAATCATTGAAAAAATGACACTAGGAACCCAGAGATTCTTTTGAATCCTTACAAATTCTTCAAAAATGACACTAGGAGCCTCCGAGATCAACAAAAATCATTGAAAAATGACGCTAGGACTCAGACATTCTTTAGAATTCTTACAAATTCTAAAAAAATGACACAAGGAATCCAGAGATCCTTTTGAATTCTTACAAATTCTTAAAAATGACACTAGGGACTTCAGAAAATCTTTAAGATTCCTACAAATTCATAAAAACTGACACTAGGGGCAAAGAGATTTTTCTAAATTCCTACACATTCTTAAATGATGACAGTAGGGACCCAGAGATCCTTTTGAATTCCTATAAATTCTTTTAAAAATGACATTAGGGACCCGTAAATTCTCTTGAATTCTTGCAAATTCTAAAAAAAAACACAAAGAGTCTCCGAAATCCTAGAGAATCATTGAAAAAAATGACACTAGGAGCCTCCGAGATTAATGAAAATCATTGAAAAAATGACACTAGAGGTCCAGAGATCCTTTCAAATTTTTAAAAATTCTTAAAAAAAAAGACCAGTGGTCTCCGAGGTCCTAGAGAAAATTTGAAAAAATGACACTAGGAACCCAAAGATTCTTTTGAATTCTTATAAATTCTTAAAAAATGATACTTGGAACCCAGAAATTCTTTGGAATTCCTACAATTTCTTAAAAAATTACATTAGGGGCTCAGAGATTGTTTTGAGTTCTTACAAATTCTTTATTAGACACTAAGGGTTCCCGAGATCCTAGAGAATCATTGAAAAAATGACACTAGGGACCTAGAAATTATTTTAAATCCTCACAAATTTAAAAAAAAAGACACCAAGGATTCAGGATTCTTCAGAATTATTAAAAAAATGAGACTAGGGACCCCGACATTCTTTAGAATTCTTAAAATTCTTTAAAAAAAAAGATACTAGGGGCCTCCGAGATCCTTTTGAATCCCTATACATCTTTAAAAAAATTACACTACAGACCCAGAGATTCCTTTTAATTCTTACAAATTCTTTAAAAAAAAATGACACTAGGGACCTTCGACATTATTTAGAATTCTTATAACTTCTTTAAAAACATACACTAGGAGCTTCCTAAATCTTTTAAGAATCATTTAAAAAACGGCACTTGAAATCCCAGACATTCTAGAATTCTTATGTATGTATTCTTAAAAAATGGACACTAGGGACCCAGAAATTTTTTAGAATTCCTACAAATTCTTAAAAATTGACACTAGGGACCTAGAAATTCTTTATAATTCCTACAAATTCTTAAAAAAGACACTTGGGACCTAGACATTCTTTAAAATTCCCATAAATTCTTTAAAAAGAGACTAAGGCTCTCCGAGATCCTAGAGAATCATTGAAAAAATGACAACAAGGATCTAGAGATTCTTTAGAATTTTTACAAATTCTTAAAAAATGACAGTAGCGGCTCAGAGTGCCTTTTCATTCTTACAAATTCTTAAAAAGACACTAGGGATCCAGAGATCCTTTTGAATTCTTACAAATTCTTAAAAAATGACACTAGGGACCCAGAGATCCTTTTGAATTCTTATAAATTCTTTAAATAATGACACTAAGAGCCTCCGAGATCATCGAGAATTATTGAAAAATGACACTAGGGACCCAGAAATTCTTTAGAATTCCTACAAATTCTTAAAAATGTGACACTAGGGACCTAGAAATTCCTTAGAATTCCTACAAATTCTTAAAAAAGACACTTGGGACCCAGAAATTCCTTTGAATTAACACTAAGGTTCCCCGAGATCCTACAGAATCATTGAAAAAATGACACTAGGAGCCTCCGAGATCAACAAAAATCACGACACTAGAACACAGATACTCGATCTTTAGAATTCATATAACTTTTTAAAAAATGACAGTAGCGGCTCAGAGATTCCTTTTAATTCTTACAAATTCTTAATAAAATGACACTAAGAGCCTCCGAGATCATCGATAATCATTGAAAAAAATGACACTAGGGACCCAGAAATTCTTTTGAGTTAACACTAAGAGTCTCCGAGATCCTACAGAATCATTGAAAAAATGACACTAGGGACCTAGAGATTGTTTTGGATCCTTACAAATTCTTCAAAAATAACATTAGGAGCCTCCGAAATCAACAAAAATCATTGAAAAATGACGCTAGGACACAGAAATTCTTTAGAATTCTTACAAATTCTTTAAAAAAATGACACTAGGGACTTCCGAAAATCTTTAGGATTCCTACAAATTCTTAAAAAATTACACTAGGGGCAAAGAGATTTTTCTGAATTCCTACAAATTTTTAAAAGATGACACTAGGGACCCAGAGATCCTTTTGAATTTTTATAAGTTCTTTAATAAATGACATTAGGGACCCGGAAATTCTCTTAAATTCCTACATATTCTAAAAAAAACACAAAGGGTCTCCGAAATCCTAGAGAATCATTGAAAAAATGACAATAGGAGCCGTCGAGATTAATGAAAATCATTGAAAAAATAACACGAGAGGTCCAGAGATGCTTTTAAATTTTTAAAAATTCTTTAAAACAAGACCAGTGGTGTCCGAGGTCCTAGAGAATTATTAAAAAAATGAGACTAGGGACTCCGACATTCTTTAGAATTCTTATAAATTCTTTAAAAAAGACAGAGGCCTCCGAAATTCTCTTGAATTCTTAAAATTCTTTAAAAAAAGATACTAGGTGCCTCCGAGATCCTTTTGAATCCCAATAAATCTTAAAAAAAATTACACTACAGACCCAGAGATTCCTTTTAATTCTTACAAATTCTTTAAAAAAAGTGACACTATGGACCTTCGACATTATTTAGAATTCTTATAACTTCTTTAAAAACATACACTATGGGCTTCCTAAATATTTAAGAATCGTTTAAAAAATGGCACTTGAGATCGCAGACATTCTAGAATTCTTATATATGTGTTCTTAAAAAATGGACACTAGGGACCCAGAAATCCTTTTGAATTTTTACAAGTTCTTAAAAAATGACACTAGGGGCTCAGAGATTCTTTTGTATTCTTATAAATTCTTTAAAAAAATGACACTAGCAGCCTTCGGGTTCATCGGAAATCATTGAAAAAAATGATACTACGTACCCAGAAATTCTTTTGAATTCCTATAAATGCTCAAAAAATGACACTAGGCGCCCAGAGACCGTTTTAAGTTCTTACAAATTCTTTATTAGACACTAAGGGTGCCCGAGATCCTAGAGAATCATTTAAAAAATGACACTAGGGACCCGGAAATTCTTTTTAATTCTTACAAATTCTTAAAAAATGACACTAGGAACCCAGACATTCTTTTGAATTCTTACAAGTTTTTTAAAAATGCCACTAGGGACCCAGAAGTTCTTTAGCATTCTTACAAATTCTTAAAAATGACACTAAGGACCCAGAGATCCTTTTGAATTCTTACAAATTCTTAAAAAATGACACCAAGGGTCCTTGAGCGTCTTTTGAATTATCAAAAAAATGCACAAGGGGTCTTCAAGTACCTGTAGAATGATTGAAAATCCTTCGAATTATTAAAAATTCTTTGAAAAAAAACACTGGAGATCCTTAGAATTATTACCCTCGTGACTTTTTCGTGTCAGGGCCTTTGCACTTTTAAGAAACGGACACTTGGGGTCCTTAAAATTTGTGAAAATCAGATATATAAACAGATTTTTTCTTATTAACGATGTGCAATGCTTGCGATTAAAATCAAGGCGGATTCATAAACCACATGTTATTTTTATAAAAATTTTAATAGCTTTTACAAAGCCAAGTTTTGAAACGACGTCATCAAATTGACCTGATCCTGACCTGAATTTTGGTTTCGAAAATCACCAAAGTCACCATATCTGGTGACATCGAAAAACCAGTTGGCGTCACTGTTTGCCTATCCTCTTGATCGAAATTTGACATTTTATGTCGTATTTTAGAAACAGCTCCAAGAGGGCAACCGCCTCACCCAGACCCTCCAAACCCAGCTCGAGAACCTCCAGCGGTCGAAGAAAGCCTACGACAAGGCCTTCCGCGACAACGAGAAAGCGCTCGAGAACTTCCAAAAAGCCGACGCCGACCTGCACTTATCCCGAGCCGAGGTCGAGAAGCAGCGCGCGAATCTAGCATATAAAACTCAAGTTTGTGATACGGCGAAGAACGAATACGCCATGCAGCTGCAGAGGACGAACGAGCTGCAGCGGCAGCACTTTAGATCTGGACTACCCGAGGTCTTCCGGCAGTTGCAGGAGCTCGACGAGAAGAGGATCAAGAACATAAAGAATTTTATACGTAGCTCTGTAGATATCGAACGTAACGTGTTTCCTATTATCAATAAATGCCTAGACGGGATCTTGAAGGCCGCCGACGTTATTAACGAGAAGGAGGTTGGTAGCGCCGTTTGGTGATTTTTCTGGTGTGATTTGGGTTCTGTTCCAGGACACTATGCTCGTTATAGAGAGGTATAAGTCAGGGTTTTTGCCGCCGGACGATATTCCGTTTGAAGATTTATCGAAGGGGTGTAGTGATTCGGGTAGTGCTAATAATATTAACAATATTCAAATTAGTGGCAAGTTGAAAGAAGGTGGTTACACAGTGAAAGGGACTATTACGGGGAAAGCGATGAAGAAACGGGCCGGGATTTTCCACATTTTTGGAAGCAGAGGGGTATGTTGGGTTTTTTTGGTCTAGACGTTGGTAGAAATGCATGAAGACGTGTTCACAGTTTATTGGCGCTCAATTACGTGGGAAAATTCTTTTGTTTGTTGATCCATTTCCATTAGTTGGAAGAAAGTAATTCGTGTGATTTATTTTAACGTTTTAGTGAAAGTTTTTGTTTGAAAATAATTACTGGGAATGAAAAGATTTTACGTAAAATGTTTTCGTGTCGTCTTGAAGTTATGGAACGACAACTCAACTAAAGAAAAATCGGCTTAAAATCCGTGTAATTGCCCAAACTCGCTATAACCGATCACTTAAGCTGCGTGAAATTGTCTTTTTCCAGCATCTTTTTAAATTTCCGAAAACAGTAAACTCTGAACACTGATTAGTCTTTTTGCATAAAATTTGTATAATTATCTCCCGATTGAAGTTTACGCTTCTTTGGTTGGGTTTAGAAATTGACTTTTTACCTAGATGTCAACCGAGACCACGTACTATTGTGCAACAACTTTTTCTTTACTTAACTTAAGTTCGATTTCTTTTTATATTTCTATTTTATATGCATTTTGTAACACTTTTGTATTGTTATCCTTCTATTTGGTGATGGTGACCTCGATGTGTGGGCTATTTGTTACCATTACATTATTATAGTAAGTAATTTTCTTAATTACAAACATGCATGGATGTTAACGTTTCATGTGTAAATATAATAACATCGCGATTTAACGTCGCATGTTTTTAAAAGCTTACACTCCTTCAATGACACCCGACACAGAAATTCGGTTTTTGCTTAACTGTGGAAACCTTGCTTTGTTTTTCACGCGAGCTTACGTTTCCACGTAATTACTTAAGTTGAGTAAACACATTTCATACAAGGGCATGTGCTAATGCTTTTATGTTTTCATGCGTACAGAAGCTTACAGAAGTCTGTATGGCCATCAAGGTATGTTGCTTTGCTTTACTTTACTTCACTTAACCTAATTTAAGTTGCCGACACTCCCACACTTAAACTGACTTAAGTGTCATCAAACCAAACGACAATCAATATTCACGTGGGTGTGCAATTTTATCGCTTTGAGTTCCCACATTGCAACGATCCTGTTTTCAAGGGAAAGTTGCAAGTCACTGAACTGAAAACGAAATTGTTGCGTAAGGATTTAAATGAGTGCTCTATTTTAAAGACAACATCTCCACACAGTGTCGTTAACGTTTCCTTTTTCTGCTCAGAATGTGACGTAGACTTGCTGTAAATGTGCGAGTTGGCGTTTAGTAGCTTTGGGAAAAATTTAAGTCGGCTGTTGTGGTTACAGAACGCTGCAATTGCGGACGGAAAGGAGGACCTCAGCGACTTACCTCCCAACCAGAGGCGGAAAAAGCTGATGCAGAAAGTCGAAGAGCTCAAAAGCAAAGTTGCTCAAGAAACCGCCGCTAAAGACGGGCTCATGAAGATGAAGGGGGTGTACGAGGCGAATCCGGCGTTGGGCGATCCGATGACGATTGAAGGTAAGGGAGGGGATGCGTGCTGGTTAGGTTGGCACTTTTGAAAAATGACAGCTCCATAAAATTGTACAACCAGTGACTTAATATTAGTGATTTTGTGGTTAAAATTGTATGATGGCATGCCTGATTGTCAAATTGAAATTTTATCACGTTTCAAGCTGTCACTCAAAATGTGACCAGAGGCGTATTATTCATGTTATGAAAAGGGGGCTTTGAAAAATATCCAGTTAGGTATAATTTTTTTTATAACTAGTGACTTAATTTTAGTGATTTTTTTGTTAGGTTAGCAACATTTTAAAATTTTATGGTGGATTGTCCAATTGAAATTTTTTGGCGCCAAGTCAGTAGCGGCAATCTTCTCATCACATTTGGTACGTGCTTTAGAAAAGTCACAAGTTGTCACTCGGACTTTGAGCAGAGGCGTATTATTCACATTTTGAAATGGGGGTGTTGGAAAAATATTTAGTTCCATAGAAAATTGTAAAATTGGTACTGCAAGATAACGAGTGATTTATTTTTTCTTTCCAGTCGGCAACATTTAATAATTTTGTGATGGCATGCCTGACTGTCAAATTGAAATTTTGCGTGCCAAGTCTGCAGCTGCCATCTTCTCATCACATTATGTCATTCGGGCTTGACCAGAGGCGTATTATTTGAAGTTTGAAATTGAGGGATTGAAAAAAAAATTAAAAGTTTTGTTGACAAGCTACTAAATTTAATTGTACGAGTTTCATTCTTTATAACTAGTGACTTAATTTTTGTAATTTTTTGGTAGGTTGGCAACATCTTAAAATTTTATGATGGCACATCTGGTTGTCAAATTGAAATTTTTTGGTGCCAAGTCAGTAGCGGCAATCTTCTCATCACGTTTGGTACGTGCTTTTGAAAAGTCACAAGTTGTCACTCGGACTTTGACCAGAGGCGTATTGTTCACATTTTGAAATGGGGGCGTTGGAAGAATATCTAGTTCCATAGAAAATTGTAAAACTGATAATGCAAGATAACGAGTGATTTATTTTTTTTTCCAGTCGGCAACACTTAATAATTTTGTGATGGCATGCCTAACTGTCAAATTGAAATTTTGCGTGTCAAATGTGCAGCGGCCATCTTCTCATCACGTTTGTTGCGTGTTTTGGGAAAATCACATTTTGTCATTGGGGCTTGATCAGAGGCGTATTATTTGAAGTTTGAAATAGAGGGATTAAAAAAAAAATAAAAAGTTCAGTTGAAAAGTTAATAAACTTAATTGTACGAGTTTCATTTTTTGTAACTAGTGACTTAATTTTAGTGATTTTTTTGTTAGGTTGGCAACATCTTAAAATTTTATGATGGCACATCTGATTGTCAAATTGAAATTTTTTGGCGCCAAGTCAGTAGCGGCAATCTTCTCATCACGTTTGGTACGTGCTTTTGAAAAGTCACAAGTTGTCACTCGGACTTTGACCAGAGGCGTATTAATCACATTTTGAAATGAGGACGTTGGAAAAACATCTAGTTCCATAGAAAATTGTAAAATTGATGCTGCAAGATAACGAATGATTTAATTTTTTTTTTCCAGTCCGCAACATTTAATAATTTTGTGATGGCATGCCTGACTGTCAAATTGAAATTTTGCGTGCCAAATGTGCAGCTGCCATCTTTTCATCACGTTTGTTGCGTGTTCTGGAAAAATCACATTTTGTCATTCGGGCTTGACCAGAGGCGTATTATTTGAAGTTTGAAATAGAGGGATTAAAAAAAAATAAAAAGTTTAGTTGAAAAGTTACTAAACTTAATTGTGCGAGTTTCATTTTTTGTAACTAGTGACTTAATTTTAGTGATTTTTTTGTTAGGTTAGCAACATTTTAAAATTTTATGGTGGCACATCTGATTGTCAAATTGAATTTTTTTGGCGCCAAGTCAGTAGCGGCAATCTTCTCATCACGTTTGGTACGTGCTTTTGAAAAGTCACAAGTTGTCACTCGGACTTTGACCAGAGGTGTATTAATCACATTTTGAAATGGGGACGTTGGAAAAACATCTAGTTCCATAGAAAATTGTAAAATTGATGCTGCAAGATAACGAATGATTTAATTTTTTTTTCCAGTCCGCAACATTTAATAATTTTTTGATGGCATGCCTGACTGTCAAATTGAAATTTTGCGTGCCAAATGTGCAGCTGTCATCTGCTCATCACGTTTGTTGCGTGTTCTGGAAAAATCACATTTTATCATTCGGGCTTGACCAGAGGTGTATTATTTGAAGTTTAAAATAGAAGGATTGAAAAAAATAATAAACAGTTTTGTTGAAAAGCTACCAAACTTGATTGTACGAGTTTCATCTTTTATAACTAGTGACTTAATATTAGTGATTTTTTTTGTTAGGTTGGCAACATCTTAAAATTTTATGATGGCACATCTGATTGTCAAATTGAAATTTTTTAGCGGCAATCTTCTCATCAGGTTTGGTACGTGCTTTTGAAAAGTTATAAATTGTCATTCGGACTTTGACCAGAGGCGTATTAATCACATTTTGAAATGGGGACGTTGGAAAAACATCTAGTTTCATAGAAAATTGTAAAATTGATACTGCAAGATAACAAGTGATTTATTTTTTTTTCCCCAGACGGCAACATTTAATAATTTTGTGATGGCATACCTGACTGTCAAATTGAAATTTTGCGTGCCAAGTCTGCAGCGGCCATCTTCTCATTACGTTTGTTGCATGTTTTGGAAAAATCACATTTTGTTATTCTGGCTTGACGAGAGGCGTATAATTTGAAGTTTGAAATAGAGGGATTAAAAAAAAATAAAAAGTTTAGTTGAAAAGTTACTAAACTTAATTGTACGAGTTTCATTTTTTGTAACTAGTGACTTAATTTTAGTGATTTTTTTGTTAGGTTGGCAACATCTTAAAATTTTATGATGGCACATCTGATTGTCAAATTGAAATTTTTTGGCGCCAACTCAGTAGCGGCAATCTTCTCATCACGTTTGGTACGTGCTTTTGAAAAGTTATAAATTGTCATTCGGACTTTGACCAGAGGCGTATTATTCACATTTTGAAATGGGGACGTTAGAAAAACATCTAGTTCCATTGAAAATTGTAAAATTGATGCTGCAAGATAACGAGTGATTTAATTTTTTTTCCCAGTCGGCAACATTTAATAATTTTGTGATGGCATACCTGACTGTCAAATTGAAATTTTGCGTGCCAAGTCTGCAGCTGCCATCTTCTCATCACGTTTGTTGCGTGTTCTGGAAAAATCACATTTTGTCATTCGGGCTTGACCAGAGGCGTATTATTTGAAGTTTGAAATAGAGGGATTGAAAAAATAAATAAAAAGTTTTGTTGAAAAACTACTAAATTTAATTGTACGAGTTTCATTTTTTATAACTAGTGACTTAATTTTAGTGATTTTTTTGTTAGGTTGGCAACATCTTAAAATTTTATGATGGCACATCTGGTTGTCAAATTGAAATTTTTTGGCGCCAAGTCAGTAGCGGCAATCTTCTCATCACGTTTGGTACGTGCTTTTGAAAAGTCACAAGTTGTCACTCGGACTTTGAGCAGAGGCGTATTATTCACATTTTGAAATGGGGACGTTGGAAAAACATCTAGTTCCATAGAAAATTGTAAAATTGATAATGCAAGATAACGAGTGATTTAATTTTTTTTTCCAGTCGGCAACATTTAATAATTTTGTGATGGCATGCCTGACTGTCAAATTGAAATTTTGCGTGTCAAATGTGCAGCGGCCATCTTCTCATCACGTTTGTTGCGTGTTTTGGAAAAATCACATTTTATCATTCGGGCTTGACCAGAGGCGTATTATTTGAAGTTCGAAATAGAGGGATTAAAAAAAAAATTAAAAGTTTAGTTGAAAAGTTACTAAACTTAATTGTGCGAGTTTCATTTTTTGTAACTAGTGACTTAATTTTAGTGATTTTTTTTTTGTTAGGTTGGCAACATCTTAAAATTTTATGATGGCACATCTGATTGTCAAATTGAAATTTTTTGGCGCCAAGTCAGTAGCGGCAATCTTCTCATCACGTTTGGTACGTGCTTTTGAAAAGTCACAAGTTGTCACTCGGACCTTGACCAGAGGCGTATTATTCACATTTTGAAATGGGGGCGTTGGAAAAACATCTAGTTTCATAGAAAATTGTAAAATTGATACTGCAAGATATCGAGTGATTTTTTTTTTCCCCAGACGGTAACAATTAATAATTTTGTGATGGCATGCCTGACTGTCAAATTGAAATTTTGCGTGCCAAATGTGCAGCGGCCATCTTCTCATCACGTTTATTGCGTATTTTGGAAAAATCACATTTTATCATTCGGGCTTGACCAGAGGCGTATTAATTATTTGAAGTTTGAAATAGAGGGATTGAAAAAAAAAAGTTTTGTTGAAAAAACTACTAAATTTGATTGTACGAGTTTCATCTTTTATAACTAGTGACTTAATATTAGTGATTTTTTTGTTAGGTTGGCAACATCTTAAAATTTTATGATGGCACATCTGATTGTCAAATTGAATGTTTTTGGCGCCAAGTCAGTAGCGGCAATCTTCTCATCAGGTTTGGTACGTGCTTTTGAAAAGTTATAAATTGTCATTCGGACTTTGCCAGAGGCGTATTATTCACATTTTGAAATGGAGGCGTTGGAAAAATATCTAGTTCCATAGAAAATTGTAAAATTGATAATGCAAGATAACGAGTGACTTAATTTTTTTTTTCCAGTCGGCAACATTTAATAATTTTGTGATGGCATGCCTGACTGTCAAATTGAAATTTTGCGTCCCAAGTCTGCAGCTGCCATCTTCTCATCACATTTGTTGCGTGTTCTGGAAAAATCACATTTTGTCATTCGGGCTTGACCAGAGGCGTATTATTTGAAGTTTGAAATAGAGGGATTGAAAAAATAAATAAAAAGTTTTGTTGAAAAACTACTAAATTTAATTGTACGAGTTTCATTTTTTATAACTAGTGACTTAATTTTAGTGATTTTTTTGTTAGGTTGGCAACATCTTAAAATTTTATGATGGCACATCTGGTTGTCAAATTGAAATTTTTTGGTGCCAAGTCAGTAGCGGCAATCTTCTCATCACGTTTGGTACGTGCTTTTGAAAAGTCACAAGTTGTCACTCGGACTTTGACCAGAGGCGTATTATTCACATTTTGAAATGGGGGCGTTGGAAAAACATCTAGTTTCATAGAAAATTGTAAAATTGATACTGCAAGATATCGAGTGATTTTTTTTTTCCCCAGACGGTAACAATTAATAATTTTGTGATGGCATGCCTGACTGTCAAATTGAAATTTTGCGTGCCAAATGTGCAGCGGCCATCTTCTCATCACGTTTATTGCGTATTTTGGAAAAATCACATTTTATCATTCGGGCTTGACCAGAGGCGTATTATTTGAAGTTTGAAATAGAGGGATTGAAAAAAAAAGTTTTGTTGAAAAAACTACTAAATTTGATTGTACGAGTTTCATCTTTTATAACTAGTGACTTAATATTAGTGATTTTTTTGTTAGGTTGGCAACATCTTAAAATTTTATGATGGCACATCTGATTGTCAAATTGAATGTTTTTGGCGCCAAGTCAGTAGCGGCAATCTTCTCATCAGGTTTGGTACGTGCTTTTGAAAAGTTATAAATTGTCATTCGGACTTTGCCAGAGGCGTATTATTCACATTTTGAAATGGGGGCGTTGGAAAAATATCTAGTTCCATAGAAAATTGTAAAATTGATACTGCAAGATAACGAGTGATTTAATTTTTTTTTTCAGTCGGCAACATTTAATAATTTTGTGATGGCATGCCTGACTGTCAAATTGAAATTTTGCTTGCCAAGTCTGCAGCGGCCATCTTCTCATCACGTTTGTTGCGTGTTCTGGAAAAATCACATTTTGTCATTGGGGCTTGACCAGAGGCGTATTGTTTGAAGTTTGAAATAGAGGGATTGAAAAAAAATAAAAAGTTTTGTTGAAAAACTGCTAAATTTAATTGTACGAGTTTCATTTTTAGAAACTAGTGACTTAATTTTAGTGATTTTTTTTGTTAGGTTAGCAACATCTTAAAATTTTATGATGGCACATCTGATTGTCAAATTGAAATTTTTTGGCGCCAAGTCCGTAGCGGCAATCTTTTCATCACGTTTGGACGTGCTTTTGAAAAGTCACAAGTTGTCACTCGGACTTTGACCAGAGGCGTAATATTCACATTTTGAAATAGGGGCGTTGGAAAAATATCTAGTTCCATAGAAAATTGTAAAATTGATAATGCAAGATAACGAGTGATTTTTTTTTTCCCAGTCGGCAACATTTAATAATTTTGTGATGGCATCCCTGACTGTCAAATTGATATTTTGCTTGATGAGAAGATGGCTGGTCCAAAATTGATTCTACGAGTTTCATTTTTTGTCATGGGTGACTTAATTTTTGTAATTTTTGTCAGGTTAGCAACATTTTAGAATTTTGTGATGGCATCCCTGATTGTCAAAACGAAATTTTTGGCACCAAGTCAGTAGCGGCCCTCTCATCACGTTCGTTACGCGCTTTTGGAAAGTCACTATCATTCAGGCTTTGCCCAGAGGTGTATTATTCGTGTTTTGAAAAGGGTAGAACATTCAATTCTGTAGAAAAATTGTAAAATTTGATTCTGTGAGTTCCATTTTTAATAACTAGAGTGACTTAATTTCAGTGTTTTTGTCAATTTTAGTAACATTTTAAAATTTTGTGATGGCATGCCTGATTGTCAAATTGAAATTTTTGGCGCCAAGTCGGTAGTGGCTATCTTCTCATCATGTTTGTTACGCACTCTTGAAAAGTTACAAGCTGTCACTCGGACTTTGATTCTGAAATGGGATCTGGGGACTTGAAAAACATAGAATTTCGTAGAAAAATCGAAAAATAGTTCTAAGAGTTTCTTTTTTCTATTACGAGTGACATATTATTAGTGATTTTTGTTAGGTTGGTAACATTTTAAAATTTTGTAATGGCATCCCTGATTGTCAGATTGAAATTTTTGGCGCCAAGTTAGTAGCGGCCATCTCATCACGTTCGTTACGCGCTTTTGAGAAAAGTCACTAACTATCATTTAGGGTTTGCCCAGAGGCGTATTATTCGTGTTTTAAAAAGGGGGCTTTATAAGAATACTCAATTTTGTAGAAAAATAGTAAAATTTGATTCTGTGAGTTCCATTTTTAATAACTAGTGACTTAATTTCAGTGTTTTTTTGTCAATTTAAGTAACATTTTAAAATTTTGTGATGGCATGCCTGATTGTCAAATTGAAATTTTTGGCGCCAAGTCGGTAGTGGCTATCTTCTCATCATGTTTGTTATGCACTTTTAAGTTACAAGCTGTCACTCGGACTTTGATTTTGAAACGGGGTCTGGAGACTTGAAAAACATTGAATTTCGTAGAAAAATTGAAAAATATTTCTACGAGTTTTTTTTTTATATAACGAGTGACATATTATTAGTGATTTTTGTTAGATTGGTAACATTTTAAAATTTTGTAGTGGTATCCCTGATTGTCAGATTGAAATTTTTGGCGCCAAGTCTGTAGTGGCTATCTTTTCATCATATTTGTTACTCACTTTTGAAAAGTCACAAGCTGTCACTCGGACTTTGATTTTGAAATGGGGTCTGTAGACTTGAAAAACATCGAGTTTCGTAGAAAAATCGAAAAATAGTTCTACGAGTTTCTTTTTTTATAACGAGTGACATATTATTAGTGATTTTTGGTAGATTGGTAACATTTTAAAATTTTGTAATGGCATCCCTGATTGTCAGATTGAAATTTTTGGCGTCAAGTCAGTAGCGGCCATCTCATTGCGTTCGTAACGTGCTTTTGAAAAGTCACAAACCATCATTCAGGCTTTGCCCAGAGGCGTATTATTCGTGTTTTGAAAAGGGGGCTTTGGTAGAACATTCAATTTTGTAGAAAAATTGTAAAATTTGATTCTGTGAGTTCCATTCTTAATAACTAGTGACTTAATTTCAGTGTTTTTTTGTCAATTTTAGTAACATTTTAAAACTTTGTGATGGCATGTGTGATTGTCAAATTGAAATTTTTGGCGCCAAGTCGGCAGTGGCTATCTTCTCATCATGTTTGTTACGCACTTTTGAAAAGTTACAAGCTGTCACTCGGACTTTGATTCTGAAATGGGGTCTGGGGACTTGAAAAACATAGAATTTCGTAGAAAAATCGAAAACTATTTCTACGAGTTTTTTTTTTATATAACGAGTGACATATTATTAGTGATTTATATTAGATTGGTAACATTTTAAAATTTTGTAATGGCATCCCTGATTGTTAGATTGAAATTTTTGGCGCCAAGTCAGTAGCGGCCATCTCGTCACGTTCGTTACGCGCTTTTGAAAAGTCGCAAACTATCATTCAGGCTTTGCCCAGAGGCGTATTATTCGTGTTTTGAAAAGGGAGCTTTGGAAGAACATTCAATTTTGTAGAAAAATTGTAAAATTTGATTCTGTGAGTTCAATTTTTAACTACTAGTGACTTAATTTCAGTGTTTTTTTTTTTTTTCAATTTTAGTAACATTTTAAAATTTTGTGATGGCATGCCTGACTGTCAAATTGAAATTTTTGGCGCCAAGTCGGCAGTGGCTATCTTCTCATCATGTTTGTTACGCACTTTTGAAAAGTTACAAGCTGTCACTCGGACTTTGATTCTGAAATGGGGTCTGGGGACTTGAAAAACATAGAATTTCGTAGAAAAATCGAAAACTATTTCTACGAGTTTTTTTTTTTATATAACGAGTGACATATTATTAGTGATTTATATTGGATTGGTAACATTTTAAAATTTTGTAATGGCATCCCTGATTGTTAGATTGAAATTTTTGGCGCCAAGTCAGTAGCGGCCATCTCGTCACGTTCGTTACGCGCTTTTGAAAAGTCGCAAACTATCATTCAGGCTTTGCCCAGAGGCGTATTATTCGTGTTTTGAAAAGGGAGCTTTGGAAGAACATTCAATTTTGTAGAAAAATTGTAAAATTTGATTCTGTGAGTTCAATTTTTAACTACTAGTGACTTAATTTCAGTGTTTTTTTTTTTTCAATTTTAGTAACATTTTAAAATTTTGTGATGGCATGCCTGACTGTCAAATTGAAATTTTTGGCGCCAAGTCGGCAGTGGCTATCTTCTCATCATGTTTGTTACGCACTTTTGAAAAGTTGCAAGCTGTCACTCGGGCTTTGATTTTGAAATGGGGTCTGGGGACTTGAAAAACATAGAGTTTCGTTGAAAAATCGAAAAATAGTTCTACGAGTTTCTTTTTTTTATAACTAGCGATATATTATTAGTGATTTTTGGTAGGTTGGTAACATTTTAAAATTTTGTAGTGGTATCCCTGATTGTCAGATTGAAATTTTTGGCGCCAAGTCTGTAGTGGCTATCTTTTCATCATATTTGTTACTCACTTTTGAAAAGTCACAAGCTGTCACTCGGACTTTGATTTTGAAATGGGGTCTGGGGACTTGAAAAACATCGAGTTTCGTAGAAAAATCGAAAAATAGTTCTACGCGTTTAATTTTTGTAACGAGTGACATATTAGTGATTTTTGTTAGATTGGCAACATTTTAAAACTTTGTAATGGGATCCCTGATTGTCAGATTGAAATTTTTGGCGCCAGGTCAGTGGCGGCCATCTCATCACGTTCGTTACGCGCTTCTGAAAAGTCACAAACTATCATTCAGGCTTTGCCCAGAGGCGTATTATTCGTGTTTTGAAAAGGGGGGCTTTGGAAGAAAATTCAATTGTGTAGAAAAATTGTAAAATTTGATTCTGTGCGTTCCATTTTTAATAACTAGTGACTTAATTTCGGTGTTTTTTTGTCAATTTTAGTAACATTTTAAAATTTTGTGATGGCATGCCTGATTGTCAAATTGAAATTTTTTGCGCCAAGTCGGCAGTGGCTATCTTCTCATCATGTTTGTTACGCACTTTTGAAAAGTTACAAGCTGTCACTCGGACTTTGATTTTGAAATGGGGTATGGGGACTTGAAAAACATCGAGTTTCGTAGAAAAATCAAAAAATAGTTCTACGAGTTTCTTTTTTTATAACTAGCGACATATTATTAGTGATTTTTGATAGATTGGTAACATTTTCAAATTTTGTGATGGCATCCCTGATTGTCGGATTGAAATTTTTGGCGCCAAGTCAGTAGCGGCCATCTCATCACGTTCGTTACGCGCTTTTGTGAAAAGTCACTAACTATCATTCAGGGTTTGCCCAGAGGCGTATTATTCGTGTTTTAAAAAGGGGGCTTTGGAAGAATACTCAATTTTGTAGAAAAATAGTAAAATTTGATTCTGTGAGTTCCATTTTTAATAACTAGTGACTTAATTTCAGTGTTTTTTTTGTCAATTTAAGTAACATTTTAAAATTTTGTAATGGCATCCCTGATTGTTAGATTGAAATTTTTGGCGCCAAGTCGGTAGTGGCTATCTTCTCATCATGTTTATTACGCAATTTTAATTTACAAGCTGTCACTCGGACTTTGATTTTGAAATGGGGTCTGGGGACTTGAAAAACATCGAGTTTCGTAGAAAAATCGAAAAATAGTTCTACGAGTTTCTTTTTTTTATAACGAGTGACATATTATTAGTGATTTTTGTGAGGTTGGTAACATTTAAAAATATTGTGATTGCATCCCTGATTGTCGGATTGAAATTTTTGAGGCCAAGTCAGTAGCGGCCATTTCATCACGTTCATTACGCGCTTTTGAAAAGTCACTTACTATCATTCAGGCTTTGCCCAGAGTCGTATTATTCCTGTTTTGAAAAGGGGGTTTTGGAAGAACATTCAATTTTCTAGAAAAATGGTAAAATTTGATTCTGTGAGTTTCATTTTTAATAACTAGTGACTTAATTTCAGTGTTTTTGTGTCAATTTAAGTAACGTTTAAAATTTTGTGATGGCATGCCTGATTGTCAAATTGAAATTTTTGGCGTCAAGTCGGCAGTGGCTATCTTCTCATCATGTTTGTTACGCACTTTTGAAAAGTCACAAGCTGTCACTCGTACTTTGATTTTGAAATGGCGTCTGGGGACTTGAAAAACATCGAGTTTCGTAGAAAAATCGAAAAATAGTTTTACTAGTTTCTTTTTTTATAACGGGTGACATATTATTAGTGATTTTTGCAAGGTTGGTGACATTTTAAAATTTTGTGGTGGTGTGCCTGATTGTCAAATCGAAACAAAAATATGAACTTTTCTTGCGTTTATGTTGGCATAACGGAAGTAATTGTCTGACAGATGTGTCAATCGTGACATGCGATAAATTTAGGTTATGTTTTGGATACATTTTGTACATTAAAAATGTCAACAATCTGTCAATCTTGATAGCTGACAATCGGAAATAATAGAAAATATGATACCAGTTTCAACTAAAAATCCAGGCTTGGCAACAGTATCAGTTGTTTCTGATGACGCGGTATAACGAGAGACTTAATTTTAGTAATTTTTTGTCATTTGGGCATCAAGTCAGCAGTTCATTTTTAAAATAATGATGTTTGACAGTTATTTAACCGTAATTTAAAAAAAACGCCAGTGTTGCCAACATAATTTTATTAACATTAAATTGCTAGACTACAATGAACACAAACATTTAGAAAGACCGGAAACCCAATCACAGTCATCTGCCGCTAAACGTACTCCAATCAAGTCGTAGCGGTTTTCCCGCCACAATTTTAATTAGGAAATTGCGGTGTCGATTAATCTTCTCCGAACGACTGACCAATCCGATAATTCCAGGTCAATTGAACGAATGCAGCCACAGACTGGACAAACTCCAAGGCGAGCTCAAGAGGTATCAGGGCTACCTGGAGGACGCCATCAAGGGTATTCAATCCGGACAGAACAATTCGTTGACGAATTCGCCGCGGATGGTCAACGGCTCCCGACACCATCGGAACTCTGGAGGAAGCGCGGCCGAAGAGGAGTCCCTCAGCAGGTCTGCGAGCGATAGCAGCGTCACTAATCCTACTATTAATCATAATAAGCAGTCCGCACCGGGCACGCCTCAGCTTAATCATGGGTGGGTGTTGGACTTAAGTGTAATCGTTGCTTAACTCACACGGCGCGGACTAAAACCGACGGTTTTAGTCGGCGCCGCCAATCGCGATAATCGTATTAGTGAAAACAATGACCTGTGTATGGTGCAATTTAATATAATTTGTCAATGAATGTGAAAAGCACCGCTAGCTTGTAGTAGTTATTCACACGAAATTCCTCGACTTAGTTTGTTTTATTTATATGTCACTTTACATTTTGACATAGTTGTTCAAACAGTCCTGAAAGTGGATTGGGTACGTCGCACACGTCTCTGCCAGGGGTGGACTCGGATCCTGACCAGTATGACGGGCATACGGCGGATCCGGAAAGCGAGTATTACGAGGCCGACCTTCTGGCTCCGATGGGAGTGTGTAAAGCGCTATATCCGTTTGAAGGTAGATAATCACACTTTATCGCTCTCTGTGGTGACGATTTTTTTTCTGCAGCCACTAGCGAGGGTAGTATACCCATGGCGCAAGACGAGGAGCTGCACTTGATCGAGGAGGACCAAGGAGACGGGTGGACTCGGGTCAGGAGGATGCACGGGGAGTTGGAGGAGGGTTTCGTGCCGACTTCATACATAGAAACGACTCTGTTCGACAAATAATCGCTCTTGTGTGAATAGTTACAAAATTTATATATTTTTATATTTTATTTATGTTCTGAAATATTCATTATTTATGTTCTACTTATTTTTTTTTTGTATATGTATTAAGTTAGTCGTGAACACCTACACACAAGAACTCATACTAAGTATAACGTCCATATATATTGTTGCTTTCTGCAATTTTCAGTTGTTTAAGTTTGCTTAGCACAATAAGTCGGGTGACGTTGCTGCCGCTTTTCTACTATTTAATTTTTTATTTTTGTAAATTCGGCGCGGCGATGTTGCCTTCTAGTTACTTGTATATATGCTCATACACTAATATAGCTCGCTGTGAGAACAATTTAGATTAAATTGTAATATAAACAGTTAGTTGTAATTTTATAACTTTTTTTAATTACATCAGACTTTCGTCACAGAATAGTTAACGTTATCGTCTACTATTTACATACATAGTTGTGATTTCTTTAATTTACTCAAATACTTGTGCTACATATTCCATCGTTCCGTTTCTGTGGGAAGATCACTCAAGTTGGATTTTTAAGGACGGCGAGTTTAGAGTTTCTACATCTCATATTTAAGGAGCTGTTTGGTGCTAGTGCCGCGGTGGCAGCTGGTGACTTAAGTCATATCAACCTCATCATCAACAGAGTATTTTAATATTTACGTGTTGTCGCCATATCACTTAAGTTAAGCTTGTTGTTGGTCGTCATTGTCCTTAAAAGTCCGCAGATCCGTGTCTATGTGAAATTCGGCTAAACTCATAATATTAATGTGCATTATGACTGACTTGCATTATAAATACCTATATAAATACAGAGTTGTTTTTTTCACGCCTTGTCACCCTACATTTTCGCATTCTTCAAAATAGGGCATCTTATTCATTCTTAAGGTCTGAATACCGCGTGAACAGAAATGATCAAATCTATTGGCAGTACTTTTTAAACAAAAATGTGAACTTTTCTTGCGTTTATGTTGGCATAACGGAAGTAATTGTGTGTCAATCGTGACACGCGATGAATTCAGGTTATGTTTTGATTACACTGACAATCTGTCAGTCTTGGCAACTGACAACCGGAAATTATACAAAACATGAAACGATTTTTTTTTTTTTTTTCAAAAAAGACATTAGGAACCCTAGAGTCATGACGTTATTTAAAGCAAGATATTAAAGGTCCCCGACGTTTCTTGAAATTCTTCGTTCGGGGACCTTTAGATTCCTCACACTCTTTAAAAAAAGACACTAGGGGATTCTGGGGATCTTTCTCATTTCTAAAAAGACCAATTGGGGAGCCTGAGATGTTTGACATTCTTTAAAAAAAAAGACACTTGGAACTCCTGAGATTCTTATTGTCGTTCTTTATCTGTATTGAGTGTTCTGTGGTTCTTTAAAAAATAAGACACTAAATGTCCCTAGGGTCTTTCAGATTCTTAAAAAAATAACATTTGAGGTACTTGAGATTCTTGACATTCTTTAAAAAAAAGACACTCGAGATCCCCGAGGTTCTTTCAAATCCTTTAAAAAATTATATTCAGGAACTTGAGATTTTTTACATTTTTTTAAAAATACCAAGAGAGTCCAGAAAATCTTCCTCAATCCTGAAAAAAGACAATCGGGGACCTTGAGATTCTTGACATTCTTAAAAAAAGATACTACGACCTCCCGATATTTTTGATACTCTTGCAAAAAAGACACTGGAGATTCCCGAAGTTCTTTCAAATTCTTAAAAAATGACATTCGAAGACCTTGAGATTCTTGACATTCTTTAAAAAAGAGACGAAAGTCACTAGAACTCCCCGAGATTCCTTCAAATTCTTAAAAATAGACACCAGCGGATCCCGAAAATCTTTCTCATTCCTGAACCGGAGACAAAAAGATTCATGATATTCTTTAAAAAAAGACACTACAGATCCCCAAGGTTCTTTCAAATTTTTTAAAAATATACATTCAGTGACGTGAGATTTTAACATTTAAAAAAAAAGACACTAAGAGCACCCAGACAATCTTTCTCATTCCTAAAAAAAGACAATCGGGGACCTTGAGATTCTTGCCATTCTTTAAGAAAAGACACTAGAGATCTCCGAGGTTATTTCAAGTCCTTTAAAAAATTATATTCAGGAACTTGAGATTTTTGACATTTTTTTTTAAGATACCAAGAGAGTCCAGAGAATCTTCCTCATTCCTGAAAAAAGACAATCGGGGACCCTGAGATTCTTGACATTCTTAAAAAAAGATACTACGACCTCCCGATATTTTTGACATTCTTGGAAAAAAGACACTGGAGATTCCCGAAGTTCTTTCAAATTATTAAAAAATGACATTCGAAGACCTTGAGATTCTTGACATTCTTTAAAAAAGAGACGAGAGTCACTAGAACTCTCTTTCAAATTCTTAAAAATAGACACTAGGGGATCCCGAAAATCTTTCTCATTCCCAAATCGGGGTTAAAGAGATTCTTGATATTCTTTAAAAAAAGACACTAGAGATCCCCAAGGTTCTTTCAAATTCTTTAAAAATATACATTCAGGGACGTGAGATTTTAACATTTAAAAAAAAAAGACACTAAGAGCACCCAGACAATCTTTGTCATTCCTAAAAAAAGACAATCGAGGACCTTGAGATTCTTGACATTCTCTAAAAAAAAGACACTAGGAACTCTCGACATTTTTGACACTGTTGAAAAAAAGACATTCGAGATCCCCGAAGTTCTTCCAAATTCTTAAAAAATGACATTCGAAGACCTTGAGATTTGTGACATTCTTTAAAAAAAAATACTAAGAAATTTTCTAATTCCTAAAAAAGGGCAATCCCGGACCTGGAGATTTCTGACACTCTTTAAAAAAATAAGGATCCTCGAAATATTTGACAGTCTAGGAATTTGAGATTTTTGACATTTTTTAAGACAGACACTAAGAGAATCCAGAGAATCTTTCTCATTCCTAAAAAAAGACAATCGGGGACCTTGAGATTCTTGACATTCTCTAAAAAAAAAGGCACCAAGGGAACCTGAGATTCTTTCTTAAGAAAAAGACACTACGAACTCCCGATATTTTTGACACTCTTGGAAAAAAGACACTAGAGATCCCCCAAGTTTTTTCAAGTTCTTAAAAAATGGCATTCGAAGGCCTTGAGATTCTTGACATTCTTTAAAAAAGAGACGAGAGTCACTATAGAACTCCCCGAGATTCTTTCAAATTCTTAAAAATATACATTCAGGGATGTGAGATTTTGACATTTTAAAAAAAAGACACTAAGAGGACCCAAAGAGTCTTTCTCATTCCTAAAAAAAGACAATCGGGGACCTTGAGATTCTTGACATTCTTTAAAAAAGACACTACGAACTCCCGAGATTGAGACTCTGGACATTCTTGAAAAACAAAAGACGAGAATCTTTTTCATTCCTAAAAAAAGACAACCTGAAATATACTGTGACATTCTTTAAAAAAAAGTCATCAAGGTGGCCTAAGATTCTTTCTTTAAAAAAAGATACACGGAACTCCCGAGATTTTTAACACACTTGGAAAAAAAGACACCAGAAATCCCCAAAGTTCTTTCAAACTCTTAAAAAATGACATTCGAAGACTTTGAGATTCTTTAAAAAAAATACAAGGCACTTTCTCATTCCTAAAAGAGGACAATCGGGGACCTGGAGATTTCTGACACTCTTTAAAAAAAGACAATAAGGATCCTCGAAATATTTGACGGTCTAGGAAGTTGAGATTTTTGACATTTTTTAAGAGAGACACTAAGTGGACCCATAGAATCTTTCTCAATCCTAAAAAAAGACAATCGGGGACCCTGAGAGTTCTGACATTCTTTTAAAAACAAAGGCACTAAGGTAACCTGAGATTCTTTCTTAAGAAAAAGACACTATGAACTCCCGAGACTTTTGACACTTTTGGAAAAAAGACACTAGAGATCCCCGAAGTTCTTTCAAATTCTTAAAAAATGACATTCGAAGACCTTGAAATTCTTGACATTCTTTGAAAAGGAGACGAGAGTCACTAGAACTCCCCGAGATTCTTTCATATTCTTAAAAATAGACACTAGTCGATCCCGAAAATCTTTCTCATTCCTGAATCGGAGATAAAGAAATTCTTAATATTCTTTAAAAAAAGACACTAGAGATTCCCGAAGTTCTTTCATACTCTCAAAAAAAAAGACACTTGGAGAATTTGAGATTCTTGACATTCTTTAAAAAAGAAAAAGACACTGGAGGTCCCCAAGGTTCTTTCAAATTCTTTAAAAATATACATTCAGAGACGTGAGATTTTGACATTTACAAAAAAAAAGACACTAAGAGGACCCAGAGAATCTTTCTGATTCCTAAAAAAAGACAATCGGGGACCCTGAGAGTTTTGACACACTTGGAAAAAAAGACACCAGAAATCCCCGAAGTTCCTTCAAATTCTTAAAAAATTACATTCGAAGACCTTGAGATTCTTGAGATTCTTTAAAAAAAAATACGAGACACTTTCTCATTCCTAAAAAAGGACAATCCGGGACCTGCAGATTTCTGACACTCTTTAAAAAAAGACACTAAGGATCCTCGAAATATTTGACGGTCTAGGAAGTTGAGATTTTTGACATTTTTTAAGAGAAACACTAAGAGGACCCAAAGAATCTTTCTCATTCCCAAAAAAAGACAATCGGGGACCTTGAGATTCTTGACATTTTCTAAAAAAAAAAAAACACCAAGGAAACCTGAAATTCTTTCTTAAAAAAAGGACACTACGAACTCCCGAGATTTTTGACACTCTTGCAAAAAAGACATTCGAGATCCCCGAAGTTCTTCCAAATCCTTAAAAAATGACATTCGAAGACCTTGAGATACTTGACATTCTTTAAAAAAAAAATACGAGGCACTTTCTTATTCCTAAAAGAGGACAATCGGCGACCTGGAGATTTCTGACATTCTTTAAAAAAAGACACTAAGGATTCTCGAAATATTTGACGGTCTAGAAATTGAGATTTTTGACAATTTTTAAGAGAGACACTAAGCGGACCCAGAGAATCTTTCTCAATCCTAAAAAAAGACAATTGGGGACCCTGAGAGTTTTAACATTCTTAAAAAAAAAGGCACTAAGGAAGCCTGAGATTTTTTCTTAAAAAAGACATTACGAACTCCCGAGATTTTTGACACTCTTGCAAAAAAGACATTCGAGATCCCCGAAGTTCTGCCAAATTCTTAAAATATGACATTCGAAGACCTTGAGACTCTGGACATTCTTGAAAAAAAAAGGACGAGAATCTTTCTAATTCCTAAAAAAAGACAACCGAAGATATACTGTGACCTGAGATTCTTCACATTCTTTAAAAAAAAGTCATCAAAATAATAATCAAAATAGGAGAAACTTTCTCATTCCTAAAAAAGGACAATCGGGGACCTGGAGATTTCTGACTCTCTTTAAAAAAAGACACTAAGGATCCTCGAAATATTTGACGGTCTGGGAAGTTGAGATTTTTGACATTTTTTAAGAGAGACACTAAGAGGACCCGGAGAATCATTTTCATTCCTAAAAAAAGACAATCGGGGATCCTGAGAGTTTTGACATTCTTTTAAAAACAAAGGCACTAAGGGAGCCTGAGATTCTTTCTTAAGAAAAAGACACTACCACCTCCCGATATTTTTGACACTCTTGGAAAAGACACTAGAGATCCCCGAAATTCTTTCAGACTCTTAAAAAATGACATTCGAAGACCTTGAGATTCTTGACCTTCTTTAAAAAAGAAAAAGACACTAAGAGGACCCAGAGAATCTTTCTCATTCCAAAAAAAAAAAACAATCGGGGACCTTGAGATTATTGACATTCTCTAAAAAAACGCACCAAGGGAACCTGAGATTCTTTCTGAAAAAAGACACTACGAACTTCCCAGATTTTTGACACTCTTGCAAAAAAGACATTCGAGATTCCCAAAGTTCTTCCAAATTCTTAAAAAATGACATTCGAAGATCTTGTGATGCTTGACATTGTTTCTCATTCCTAAAATGGGGTAATCGAGGACCCGGAGCTTTTTGACACTCTTTAAAAAAACACTAGGATCTTGGAGATATTTGACGTTCTTTGTTTCTTTAAAGATACTAGGAACTCCTGAGATTCTTGTCATTCTTAGAAAAAAAGTCACTAGAGGTCCCACAGGTACTTTCAAATTCTAAGAAAAATGACACTCGGGGACCTTGAGATTCTTAATATTCTCCAAAAAAAAAAAACACTGCGAACTAATGAGATTCTTGACATTCTTTAAAAAAAAAGGCACTAAGGGGGCGTGAGATTCTTTCGTAAAAAAAAGACACTACGAACTCCCGAGATTTTTGACACTTTTGGAAAAAAAAACACTAGAGATTCCTGAAATTCTTACAAAATTTTATTTGGAGAACTTAAGATTCTTGGATTATTTGAAAAAAAAAAACACTAGGGGAACCCCGAGAATCTTTCTCGTTTCTAAAAAATAAAAATTTGGAGACATTGAGATACTTCGAAAAAAAGACACAAGGAACTCCCGAGATTTTTAACACACTTGAAAAAAAAAAAGGCACCAAGAGGACCTGAGATTCTTAAAAAAGACACTACGAACTCCCGAGATTTTTGACACTCTTAAAAGACATTAGAGATCCACAAAGTTCTTTCAAATTCTTAAAAATGACATTCGAATACCTTGAGATTCTGCACATTCTTGAAAAAAAAAGGACGAGAATCTTTCTCTTTCCAAAAAAGATAATCTGAGGTTCTTGACATTCTTTAAAAAAAAAAGTCATCAAGGTAGCCGAAGATTCTTTCTTAAAAAAAAGATACAAGGAACTCCCGAGATTTTTAACACACTTGAAAAAAAAAGACATTAGAAATCCCCGAAGTTCTTTCAAATTCTTAAAAAATTACAATCGAGGACTTTGAAATTTTTGACATTCTTTAAAAAAAAAATACGAGAAACATTCTCATTCCTAAAAAACGACAATCGGGGACCTGGAGATTTCTAAAACTCTTTAAAAAAAGACACTAGGATCCTCGAAATATTTGACGGTCTAGGAAGTCGAAATTTTTAACATTTTTTAAGAGAGACACTAAGAGGATCCAGAGAATCTTTCCAATTCCTAAAAAAAGACAACCGGGGACCTTGAGATTCTTGACATTCTCTAAAAAAAAAAGGCACCAAGGGAACTTGAGATTCTTTCTTAAAAAAAAAAGACACTACGAACTCCCGAGATTTTTGACACTCTTGGAAGAAAGACACTAGAGATCCCCGAAGTTCTTTCATACTCTCAAAAAAAAAATGACATTTGGAGAACTTGAAATTCTTGACATTCTTTAAAAAAGAAAAAGACACTGGAGGTCCCCAAGGTTCTATCAAATTCTTTAAAAATATACATTCAAGGACGTGAGATTTTGACATTTAAAAAAAAAGACACAAGAGGATCCCGAAAAACTTTGTCATTCCTAAAAAAAGACAATCGGGGACCTTGAGATCCTTGACATTCTCTAAAAAAAAGGCACCAAAGGAACCAGAGATTTTTTCTTATGAAAAAGACATTACGAACTCCAGAGATTTTTGACACTCTTGGAAAAAAGACACTCGAGATCTTCGAAGTTCTTTCAAATTCTTAAAAAATGACATTCGAAGACCTTGTGATGCTTGACATTGTTTCTCATTCCTAAATTGGGGTAATCGAGGACCTGGAGCTTTTTGGCACTCTTTAAAAAAACCACTAGGATCTTGGTGATATTTGACGTTCTTTTTTTCTTTAAAGACACTAGGAACTCCTAAGGTTCTTGTTATTCTTAAAAAAAAGTCACTAGAGGTCCCCCAGTTACTTTCAAATTCTTAGAAAAATGACATTCGGGAACCTTGAAATTTTTAATATTCTCAAAAAAAAAAAACACACTGGGAACTAATGAGATTCTTGACATTCTTAAAAAAAAGACACTGGAAGTACCCAAGTCTCTTTCAAATTCGTAAAAAATAACATCGGTGACCTTGGGATTCTTGACATTCTCTAAAAAAGAAAAAGACACTGGAGGTCCCCAAGGTTCTTTCAAATTCTTTAAAAATATACATTCAGGGACGTGAGACTTTGACATTTAAAGAAAAAGACACTAAGAGGACCCAGAGAATCTTTCTCATTCCTAAAGAAAGACAATCTGGGACCTTGAGATTCTTGACATTCTCTAAAAAAAGACACTACGAACTCCCGAGATTTTTGACACTCTTGCAGAAAAGACACTCGAGATCTCCGAAGTTCTTTCAAATTCTTAAAAATGACATTCGAAGACCTTGTGATGCTTGACATTGTTTCTCATTCCTAAAACAGGGTAATCGAGGACCTGGAGCTTTTTGACACTCTTTAAAAAAAACACTAAGATCTTGGAGATATTTGACGTTTTTTGTTTCTTTAAAGACACTAGTAGGACCTCCTGAGATTCTTGTCATTGTTTAAAAAAGTCACTAGAGGTCCCCCAGGTACTTTCAAATTCTTAGAAAAATGACATTCGGGAACCTTGAGATTCTTAATATTCTCAAAAAAAAAAAAAACACTGGGAACTAATGAGATTCTTGACATTCTTAAAAAAAATACACTGGAAGTACCCAAGTTTCTTTCAAATTCTTAAAAAATGACATCGGTGACCTTGAGATTCTTGACATTCTTTAAAAAGGAGACGTGAGTCATTAGAACTCAACGAGGTTCTTTCAAATTCTTAAAAATAGACACTAGAAGATCCCGAACTCATTCTTGAATCGGGGACAAAGAGATTCTTGATATTCTTTAAAGAAAGACACAAGAGATACTAGAAGTTCTTTTATATTCTCTAAAAAAAATGACATTTGGGGAACTTGAGATTTTTGACACTCTTTAAAAAAAGACACTAGGGATCCTCGAAATATTTGACGGTCAAGGAAGTTGAGACTTTTGACATTTTTTAAAAAAGACACTAGGAGGACCTAGAGAATCTTCCTCATTCCTAAAAAAGACAATCGGGGACCCTGAGATTCTTGACATTCTTTAAAAAAAAGTTACTAAGAGGGCGGGAGATTCTTTCTTAAAAAGAGACACTACGAACTGCCAAGATTTTTGACACTCTTGGAAAAACAACACTAGATATTCCCGAAATTCTTAAAAAAAAAATTATTGGGAGAACTTAAGATTCTTGTATTATTTGAAAAAAAAACACTAGGGGAACCCCGAGAATCTTTCTCGTTCCTTAAAAAAAAAAATTTGGAGACATTGAGATAACAAAAAAAAGACACAAGGAACTCCAGAGATTTTTAACACGCTTGAAAAAAAGACATTCGAAATCTCCGAACTTTTTTCAGATTCTTGAAAAATGACATTAGGAGACCTTGAGATTCTTGAGATTCTTAAAAAAAATACGAGACACTTTCTCATTCCTAAAAAAGGACAATCGGGGACCTGGAGATTTCTGACACTCTTTAAAAAAGACACTAAGGATCCTCGAAATATTTGACGGTCTAGGAAGTTGAGATTTTTGACATTTCTTAATAGAGACATCAAGAGGACGCAGAAAATCTTTCTCATTCCAAAAAAAGACAACCTTGAGATTCTTGACATTCCTTTAAAAAAAAGACACCAAGGGAACCTGAGATTCTTTCTTAAAAAAAAGACACTACTAACTCCCGAGATTTTTGACACTCTTGCAAAAAAAACATTCGAGATCCCCGAAGTTCTTTCAAATTCTTAAAAAATGACATTCGAAGACCTTGAGATTCTTGACATTCTTTAAAAAGGAGACGAGAGTCACTAGAACTCCCCGAGATTCTTTCAAATTCTTAAAAATAGACACTAGAAGATCCCGAAAATCTTTCTCATTCCTTAATCGGGGACAAAGAGATTCTTGATATTCTTTAAAAAAAGACACTAGAGATCCCCGAAGTTCTTTCATACTCTCAAAAAAAAAAGACATTTGGAGAACTTGAGATTCTTGACATTTAAAAAAAAACACTAAGGGGGCGGAAGATTCTTTCTTAAAAAAAAGACACCACAAAATTTTTGACACTCTTGGAAAATAAACACTAGATATTTCCGAAATTCTCTAAAAAATTTTTATTTGGAGAACTTAAGATTCTTGTATTATTTGAAAAAAAACACTAGGGGAACCCCGAGAAACTTTCTCGTTCCTAAAAAAAGAAAAAACATTTGGAGACATTGAGATACTTAAAAAAGACACTATGAACTCCCGAGATTTTTAACACACTTGAAAAAAAGACACTAGAAATCCCCGAAATTCTTTCAAATTGTTAAAAAATAACATTCGAAGACCTTGAGGTTCTTGACATTCTTTAAAAAAAATACGAGAAACTTTCTCATTCCTAAACGAGGACAATCGGGGACCTGGAGATTTTTGACACTCTAGGAAGTTTAGATTTTTGACATTTTTAAAAAAGACATCAAGAGGACCCAGAGAATCTTTCTCATTCCTGAAAAAAGACAATCGTGGACCCTGAGATTATTAACATTCTTTAAAAAAAAGTCATCAAGGTGGCCTAAGATTCTTTCTTTAAAAAAAAGACACAAGGAACTCCCGAGATTTTTAACACACTTGAAAAAAAAGACACTAGAAATCCCAGAAGTTCTTTCAAATTCTTAAAAAATGACATTCAAAGACTTTGAGATTCTTGGCATTCTTTAAAAAAAATACGAGAAACTTTCTCATTCCTAAAAAAAGGACAATCGGAGACCTGGAGATTTTTGACACTCTTAAAAAAAAACACTATGATCTTAGAGATATTTAACGTTCTTTGTTTCTTTAAAGACACTAGGAACTCCTGAGACTCTTGTCATTTTAAAAAAAAAAGTCACTAGAGGTCCCTCAGGTACTTTCAAATTCTTAGAAAAATGACATTTGGGAACCTTGAGATTCTTAATATTCTCAATAAAAAAGGCAGGGAACTAATGAGATTCCTGACATTCTTAAAAAAAAAGACATTGGAAGTACCCAAGTTTCTTCCAAATTCTTAAAAAATGACATCGGTCACCTTGTGATTCTTGACATTTTTTAAAAGAAAAAAGACACTAGTTCCCGCCGAAATTTTTGACATTTAATAAAAAGACCCAGACCCCAGATTCTTGTTTATTGCATACGTACACAAACCAACAGATTAAACTAGAAATCGACATCATCGTGCTCTACAAGCTGCGAAAAAACCCAAAACTGGGCAGTGAATAATGAAACTGTTTCTGTTATGAATCACAAAATAATACTCCTATATATTTTTTTATTATTATGTTGGTATTGAATTTATCACTAAATACGTCAATTTGTCGGAGCTCGATTTTTAAATTCAAAGTTGAATTTAAGAAATGGAAATTTCTGCACGTATTCAAAAAATTGCAGACAAAGCAACCGCAAATTTGTTGCCTGCAAAATCCGCAGGTCGACATAAAGTGGAATACCAAAAATTTATCAAGTGGTGTGAAGAAAATGAAATTAGCGAATTTTCGGAGACGACGCTCTTGGCTTATTATTTCCAAAGTAAATCGGAAATGGTGAAAGCATTCGCTAACTGCCGCAATTTTACTATTAATTTTATTAATAACAGTAAAGTAAAGTGGTTTAGTTCTTACCTGTAAATGTTTAGTTTATATCTTGTTGTACAATTCAATAAGTACGTTTTTTCGCAATACATTGTCTTGTGGTTATTATGATTCTATGAGGTCGAGAACAGACTGAATAACATCACTAAATAAAGTTTAAACTGTTTTTTAATTAACTAGAACAACTAGAACAAACAAAATCACATAATTACTATCGCCAGTGTTAACTGTCAAATTGCTACCAATCCTAATTTTGATCAACAAATTCCCCTGTTTATACTTTTTTATATTTGAACCACATTTGTTATAATAACACTTGTAACAATCAATTTATTTTTTGTGTTCCAACTATGACAGCCCAAAAAATCTACATCACACTTGCAACATGATTGAAATTTCAATTTCTGCAGCTGGTTAAGAACAGGAGTGCAGAAGACGTAAAAATCATGACTGGTGTATCCTTTGACAGCGCCATCTACCGATATACTAGTAATAAAAAAACCTGTAATATCAAATTCTGTCACCTGTTCGACAACCTATGATCCTGTCCTGAGATTGAAGCCCCAAGCTCGTCAGCTGGCAATTCTGACTGGAAGTCGACGACCAGCTGGCAAACATGTTTTGAACTTTTTGCCTGATGATGAAATACAAAAAAAATGTAGACATTAAACTATGGATTTTTACAGTGTGATCATAAATAAATAAAAGCGACATACTTACAACAAATATATTTAGTGCAATACATTATACAAATAAATAAGTCGTTAACCAACATGGCCGAATTTAGAGAACACAAATGTACCATAGCACCTACAAAATACTGAATAACATTATTGTTCAACACCTTTTCATGATATGCATAATATAAAAATGTTTCTTGAAAAATGGTCACAAAAAGTTGTATGTATAGTACACAGCAGTACAAAAGCTAACGCGTTAAGTCATTATATACAGGGTGGTTGAAGCAAAAGTAAGTAGGAACGATATTCAAAACTCACTACAGAAAGAACGTCAGTAGCAAAGGCCGCGAACTTGGTGCTTATCCTGAGATACTTAATATGTACAAGAAAAAAAATCTGAAGTCCTAACCCTAAAATAAATGCTCATGAACTCCTTAACAGTACACTGGAAATGAAAAATAGTAACAGTTATCACAATATTAGTAGAATGTACACTTCTACTCAACCTAAAGTAGTACGAGTTTCTTTGGAATCGCAGTGAATACAATTTTGAGTGTCACTCCAAACAAACAGGAATGATCAAGTGTCAGTTCTCTACCAACGTCAAGAAAATAAAACTCGCGAAGCCACAAGAAAAAAAGTTACCAACTACCCTAACCTATTCATCTGAAGCATTAATACAGCAGGAAGTTCTATTTTCTGATTGCTTTTTCGTCAAATCTACCGTATCCGTGTAGAGACACTCGTTCTTGTCGGCCCGGTTTTCCAACCTCAGCCAGTGCTGCACCGCCGTGGCGAAGGCCTCTTGGACGTTACTGGCGTTCTTCGCCGAGGTTTCGATGCACGCGGAGATCGCGTTCTCGTTGCACCAGGTCTCCATCTCCACCTGGGACACTTCCCGCTCGTTGGCCTCCACGTCCGACTAAAACCAACCAATAAAATCGCGCCACAACCCCACAAAAATTACCTTATTCCCTATGACAATGAATGGAAACTGCACGTTTTCCTTCACGTCGGCGTAATACAGAAACTCGTTTTTCCACATCTGCAAATTCCGGAAGCTGTGTTTATCATCGATGGCGTACGTCAGCATGCAGATGTCGCTGCCTCGATAAAAGGGGGTCCTCAACGTCTTGAACCTCTCCTGCCCCGCGGTGTCCCAAATCTGCAACGTGTACGTCTCCCGGTCGATCTCGATGTCTTTGTTCAAGAACTCCACTCCGATGGTGTGGAACGAGTGTTCGTCGAACTGGTTGGACACGAACCTGTTCATGAGACAGCTCTTCCCTACGCCCCCGTCGCCCAGAATCACCACCTTCAGCAGCGTGTTCTTGCTCGTGGGTCTCATGTTGACTCTTGAACCCATCTCAAAGTTTATTATAACATCATCGCGTTTTATGGTGCGGGGACTTTCCTGGTAAATAAACACAGATATGAGGATTCCACCGTCGTGACTCACGCAATCGATTATATTCTTACCAATTTCTTCCCTGTTTGTTGGTGTTTTTTTCAGCGATATGACTAACCGCAAATGTCAACTTGACGTTTGTCATGTGTCGGGTAACCTTGACGGGTTGGTTGGATTAAAGTGGGTGTGGACGTCGCTGGGTCCGTACCAATTTAAATGGGTCATTATGCAATTTAATTGTTGGGTTTATGATGCGTAGGTAATGAGAGGAAGTTCCGTTGCCTCCATTTTTTAAAAGTGGCGCGTGAAGTGTGACGATGGTCGCCAGAGGGCGCGCGCGATTTTCTTTGTTTATTGTTTTGGAAGATCTGTTTTTTTATGGTTGTGGGTGTGTATTTGAGGTATGTTGTGTCCGTGATAAGATAAAGTTGCTTGTTTTGAGCTTTTTTATGGGTTTGGTCGTTGTATTAAGGTGAAATCGCGAAGATAATATTGACAGTTGAAGGCAGTGGCGGCGGCCAAATTTGTTAACACGAGGGGCCATGCCAACTCTAATAAATGTACCATTACCAATTAATAAAAAAAAAACTCAAAAAATGATAAAACCGAGAAAACTATTAACAATTGAACACATTTTTTTGTTGGCAATTCTGAACTGTTGGTAGTAATGCTGTAAGTCAGTTCACAGTTGTCAGTTTTGACATTTGTACTTCGTTCTAAAGCAATCTTTTTCTAGAAACATATACAAACTAGGTACTTAGCAAAAAATTTTGACTTGACGTCATCGCATTTTTGGAAGGTTAAAATATCTCACCGAAATACAAGTATTTCCTGTGTATCACTGTCTACTAGTTCAACTAAAATTCTGATCAGGTTTTTAATTCAGTTGAATTATGGATTAGTTTGGTTCAATTCAGTTCAGTTGAGGCTGAATATAGTTCAGACGGAGTTCAGTTCAGTTTAGTAATGGTTGAAATTCACTTCAAGTGCAAATCAGGTTCAATTCAGTTCCGTTGAATTCAGTACAATTTCAGTTTAATTCAGGTTTATTTCAGTTCACTTTAATTTAATTCAGTCTTAGTTCACTTCGAGTTCAGTTGAGGTTGAGTACAGTCAAGACTGAGTTCAGTTCAGTATAATTCAGACCAAAGTTTAGTTCAATTCAGTTTAGTTGGGTTGAAACTCAGTTCTGATCAGGTTCACTTTAGGGGCAGATCAGGTTTAGTTCGGTTCAAATTTGAACCAGTACAAGTATGGACGGGTCAATTCAGTTTTAGTTCACTTCGGATTCAGTTGAGATTGAATATAGGTAAGACTTGGTTCAGTTCAGCTTAATTTAAACTAGAGTTTAGTTCAGTTCAGTTGTGATTGATAGTTAGATTAGATCAGGTTCGTTTTCGTTATAATTTGATTTAGTACGGGTCCTGATTGTTTTGATTTTAGTTCAGACCCTGTTCATGTCCAACTCAGTTTAGTTCAGATTTAGATCAGATCCTTTTCAGTTCTGGTTAGATTTAATTCAGTTCTGTTGAGGTTAGGGTAAGTTTAGTTCAATTTAGGTTAGGCTGATTAGGTCAAACTCAATTCAATTCAGAACCGAACCAGACCTAAACTGAGCTTGATCTAACCTGAACTGAACCTAGCGTAACCTGAACCGAACCGTATTAAACCTAGGTCAGAGTTCAGTTCAGACTCAATTCGTTTTAGTTCAAACTCTGTTCATGTACAGTTCAGGTCAGTTCCAGCCTTGTTTAGTTCAGATTTAGTTTACGTTCAGGTTATATAAGTGCAGTTCAGGTTCAGTTCCGATCCTGTTTAGTTCGGTTTATCTTAGACTAAGCTCAGTTCAATTTAGGTCAAGCTCAGTTCAGTTTAGGTCAAACTCAATTCGAGTCAAGACCGAACCTGAATTGAATGGAGCTTGACCTGAATTGAATTGAGCTTGATCTGAACTGAACTGAGCCTAGCCTAACCTGAACCAAACTGAATTAAACCTAGATCAGAATATAGTTCAGTTGTAATTGAAACTCATTATAGATCAGGTTCAGTTCGGTTCAAATTTGATTCAGTGCAGGTTTTACAAGTGCAGTTCAGGTTCAATTGCGGTCCAGTTTAGTTCGGTTTATCTTAGACTAAGCTCAGTTTAATTTAGGTCAAGCTCAGTTCAGTTTAGGTCAAACTCAATTCGAGTCAAGACCGAACCTGAGTTGAATGGAGCTTGGCTTGATCTGAATTGAGCTTGATCTGAACTGAACTGAACCTAGCCTAACCTGAACCGAACTGAATTAAACCTAGACCAGAATTTAGTTCAGATGTGATTGAAACTCAGTATAGATCAGGTTCAGTTCGTTTCAAATTTAATTGAGTAAAGGTTCTGTCACTTCTGACTCAGTTTATTTTAGTTCAGGCTCATTTCATGTTCCAATTTTGTTTTGTTCAGATTTAGTTCACGTCCAATTTAGTTCAGGTTCGATCAGTGTGGTTCAGGTTCAGTTCAGGTCCAGTTCAGTTCTATTTAGGTTTAATTCAGTTCGGTTTAGCTTAGACTAGGCTCAGTTCAATTCAGTTTAGGTCAAACTCAATTCAATTCAAGGCCGAACCTGAATTGAATTGAGCTTGGCCGGAACTGAATTGAGCTTGATCGGAACTGAACTGAGCCTAGACTAACCTGAACCGAACTGAATTAAACCTAGATCAGAATTTAGTTCAGTTGTAATTGACTCTCATTATAGATCAGGTTCAGTTCGGTTCAAATTTGATTCCGTACAGGTTCTGTCAATTTTGACTCAGTTCATTTTAGTACAGGCTCAGTTCATGGTTAGTTTATTTCAAGTTACAGTCTAGTTTAGTTCAGATTTAGTTCACGTCCATTTTAGTTCAGGTTCGCTCAGTGTAATTCAGGATCAGTTCAGGTCCAGTTCAGTTCTGTTTAGGTTTAATTCAGTTTGGTTTACCTTAGACTAGGCTCAGTTCAATTCAATTTAGGTCAAATTCAATTCAATTCAAGGCCGAACCTGAATTGAATGGAGCTTGGCCGGAACTGAATTGAGCTTGATCTGAACTGAACTGAGTCTAGACTAACCTGAACCGATCTGAATTAAACCTAGACCAGAATTTAGTTCAGATGTGATTGAAACTCATTATAGATCAGGTTCAGTTCGGTTCAAATTTGATTCCGTACAGGTTCTGTCAATTTTGACTCAGTTCATTTTAGTTCAGGCTCAGTTCATGGTCAGTTTATTTCAAGTTCCAGTCTAGTTTAGTTCAGATTTAGTTCAGTTCAGGTTCTATCCAGTTCTAGTTTCATTCACTTCAGGTCAAGCTCAACTCAATTCAGTTCAGGTTCTGGTTTAATTGAATTCAGTTCATTTCAGGTTCTGGTTTAATTTTCGTCAGTTTTAAGTCAGGCTTAAGTCAGTTCACGTTCGGTTCGGTTCCGCTTTGAATCAGTTCAGATCCTAAGATCAGTTCAAAATTAGCTCATTTAGTTCAGTTCGTATTCAGTTCAATTCAGGTTTAATCCAGTTCAGAACAGGCTCAGTTCAGTTCAAGTGCGGTTGGGTTCTGCTTTGAATTAGTTCGTCAAATTTCAAATTGAACTTGACAGTCTGTCAGTAGTACCAACTTCCAAACAAAATTACGAACGCACATATGATACTGTGTGATCAAAAATGACTGAGTCTGTTGGCAGCACTTTTTAAACAAAGGTGATAACTTGTCTTGTGTTTATGTTGGCATAAATAACTGTGTGACAGATGCGATAAAAATGTCAACAATCTGTCAATCTTGACAGCTGGCAACCGGAAATTATTGAAAACATGATGATAGATCACGCGGTAATAGCAAAAAAATCATGGTTACTTCATAAATTTTAATCAATAATATTAATAATAATGCTTTTATCGAGGTGACTCTGAGTTATACCTATACGTAAGTAAAAATTTCAGTTAATATTTAAGTAACTACCATTTGAGATGACGTCACCAAATTTTTGCAAAAGATAAACTAAGAAATTTCGATAGAGAGTTAAGAATGAAGATGGAAGCATTATTTTTATTAGTAATCTGTCCAGTAGTTTCGAAGCGGCTACTCCTTTATATTCCAACTAGAAAATATTACATTATTGAAAATATTCGCGGTGGACCCTTTGAAAAAGTGCGGTGTGGCGCCACTGCTTCACCCTAAACCTATAAACAAACTCCAGATGTCGCCTCGGTCGCTTCGAAATTTGCCAATTTACGCCCTCCAGCCGCCAGTTCCGGGCACGGGGGCCCCGAACCCCGTCGCAGCCCCTCATGCCGCCCCTTTCGGTTCGTTTATGATTTATTTGGCGTTCGTTGCGTCCGCAAAGTTGCCGCTCTGCCCCTTGACAGGTGACAGTAGGTGTCGCCACCGTCCATTTTTTAATTTCCATTGTTTTTACAGACGATTGTGAATTGAGCATTTTTTGTTAGTTTTGAGCGTCGAGCCGTGCGACAGTTGTGCGTCGTTTTTGAGGTTATTCGCGCGTTGGGGGCTGCCGCCGCCGGCCCATCGTGTCCTAGCGTCGAACGCGACCTCCCCGCACCCGATTACCGTTCGGTGCGTAAAAATCAGTCGCTGCAATGGTTTTACCTGAACTCGGTGTCAATAAACTCTGCTGAAGGTGTGCCGTGCATAAATCCGATCGTGAAAGTGAAAATTGCCATTACCTAACGCTGTGCTTTCCCAATATTTTCGGCTGTCTGGATCCGGCCAAGGATGCGTTTCCTCTGGACAGGGAGATAAGGGGTATGTATTGTGCGTGGTATGGACTCAGTGCGATTTTTTCCCGTTTAAACGCTAATCGGGGTGTAGAGCATGCAAGTAGAAGGTATTTGGATTTCGGCCCAAGGTGAGCATACATAAGTACAGTCATTCACCCAAAGCACCTCTCTCTCGGCTAAGTAAACGAGTGACAGGTACTCGAGTGTACTGTACACGGATTGAAGGTCGCGCCTCGGCGGTCACGTGACGAACAGGGCCGGCTCAAGGACGTTGCGTTTTCAGGCGGGTGCAATAAACCCATCGGTCGCGCGGGGAGATAACGATCGAGAGCGCGAGGATGAGTCGGGGTTTCGATCGAAGAGCGACGGATTTCGGCGAAGATTTTCGGATGGTGAAAATCTCGGGATCGCACGACGAGGCGAAGGCGTGAAAGTTTCGAAAGTGGTCAGGAAAACGGAGCGGTTTGTGCGGCGGGGGCTCGAAAGCGCGTTTTTGCGAAGCTCGAGGAGGTCCGGTAAGCGGAATGTGGCGTTGACGTCATCGGGTTTTGGGAGGGATATACTAAAGATTTTTTGACAGGCCTTTTTATTTATTACTGCGATGTTCAAGTTTTCACTTATTAGACTATTGTATGTAGAATATGCGAAGTGTTGCTTTTTTTTTTCAGGATTGCCAGTGGAACAAACTAAAAAATCCCAATTTCAGCCTCTGAGGTTTCAAATTTGGGCGTTTTATGGAATCTCTTTTTTGTACCTCTATTATTTCTAACCCGTTTTAAAGTGTACAATACAATATACAGTACAATATACAACACAATATACAATACAATATACAATACAATATACAATACAATACAATATACAATACAATATACAATACAATATACAATACAATATACAATACAATATACAATACAATATACAATACAATATACAATACAATATACAATACAATATACAATACAATATACAATACAATATACAATACAATATACAATACAATATACAATACAATATACAATACAATATACAATACAATATACAATACAATATACAATACAATATACAATACAATATACAATACAATATACAATACAATATACAATACAATATACAATACAATATACAATACAATATACAATACAATATACAATACAATATACAACACAATATACAACACAATATACAACACAATATACAAACAAATTGAAAAATCTAAAATTTAAAAATTCGAAAAACTAGAATATTGAAAAATTGAAAACTCTAGAAACTGAAAAATTCCCAAAATTGAAATGTTGAAAAAGTGTAAAATCGAAAAATGTAAAATTTATGTATACATATTTAAATGTAAAATCCCCAAACTCCGTTTTCGAAGAATTGGGAAATCGAGAAGTCGAAAAATCAAGACACTGAAATGGCCCAAAATCGAAAAATTAATTGAAAAACTGAAAAATTTAAAATTAAAAAAAAAAACGACGGATCGAAAAACCGGAACATTAGAAATCGAACAACTGAAAAATTCAAAATTCTGAGACCGAAATGTCGAAGAGTCGGAAGATAGAGAATTTGGAACATAAAAAAATAATTGGCAAATAATAGAAAAGTGGAAGAACTGAAAAAGTGAGAAATCTGAAATTTAAAAAATCGAGACATTGGAAAATCCCAAAACCGAAATTTCTAAAAATTGATAAATCGAAAACTTGAAAAATCGAGCATTGGAAAGGTGGTAAGATTTTAAAAATCTAAATATTAAAAAATTAAAAATTGGGAAATCGCAACATCAAAAAATCGTAAAATTTAAAAACTGAAAAATCAAAAAAAAAAAACAAGAAATCCTGAAATTGAAAAACCTCCAAACTGAATTCTCGAAGAATTGGGAAATCGAAAAATTGAAAAGTCGAAAAATTGAAAAATAAAATAAAAAATGGAAAAATCAAAAAATCAAAATATTTCAATCGAAGCATCGAGAAATCAAAAAATAGAAAAATTTAAATTTGGAAAAATTGACAATCAGAAAACTTGGACAACTGAAAAATCGAGAAATCTAAAATTCAAAAATTTGAAAAATTAAAGAATCAAAAGATTGAAAAATCGAGAAATCGAAATATGTATTGAAAAATCCCAAAACCGAAATATCGAAATGGATAATCGAAAACTTAAAAAGTCGGGAAATCGAAAAATGTTAAAACTCAAAAAAAACCGAGATGACGAGAAATCGTAATATCGAAGAATTTAAAATTAAAAAAAAATCGAAAAATTGAAAAACTGAATAATAAAAAAAAAGAAATCCAGAAATTGAAAAATCTGAATTCTCCATGACGTATGAAATCGAAAAATTGAAAAATCGAAAAATTGGAAAATCGATAAAAGGAAAAGTCAAAAAATTGAAAATCGAGAAATAGAAAAATAGGGAAACTGAAACAGACCAAAATCGAAAAATTAGTAATTGAAAAATCGAAAAACTGAAAAATAGAGAAATTGAAAAATTAAAATATCCAAAAATCAAATCACCGATAAACTGAAAAATCGAAAAATCTAAAGTTTAAAAAATCGAAAAATTTGAAAACCTAAATATCGAAAAATATATCCAAAAATTGAAACTGAAAAATTGAGAAATTTAAAAGTCGAAAATTTAAAAAAATCTGAAAATTGAAAATTCAAAAAACCAAAAAACCTGACAAATTGAAAAATTAGAATGTCGAAAAATTGAAGAAGGATTGGAAATCGAGAAATCAAAAAAACAAAAAATTCAAAATTAAATAAATATCGAAATATTGAAAAAATTCAAAAACTGAAATACCGAAAGATTCAAAAATTGAACTCAAAAATCGGGAAATCTAAAATTTAAAAAATGGAAAAATTAAAATTTCGAAAAATTGACTTCGATAGTTCTAATGAAAAATCGGGAAATCGAAATACAGTAAACCCTCGTTAACACGAACTCGTCGGGACCATGATCTTGACCAATTCGTGTTAACCGAATTCGCCATAACCGAAAATCACTTTTTGACATTTAAATAAAAAATATAACAAAAACAAATGTATGTATAAAAACAACTTATTTAAGCTGAGTTTTCTTCATAATAGATTTCTAACAATATATAACCAAATTTTGAGCATTAGTACTAGTACTACATACATATAAAATTTCATGGAGCAATTTTCCTAAACAACTTTCTGAAAAAATTTGACGCAAATGATCCCAACATTAATTTTTTTTTTATTTGAGATCGGGTTTTCAGAATGGTCGATTATGTAGATTTTGGAATGGTGAACTTTTTAGCTACTGCAGTTTGCATTTTCGTTTTAATATTAATGAATTTTTGGCCTCCTTTTGGTTTTTGATCTGCCATCTTGGACGTTAGCATATTGAACAATAAGAACGAACTGATTACAACTCGGTAAACCACACAGACATATTTTTGCGTTGTGCTTACTAGATGCCCATTAAGATAAAGTAAATCGTATTTGAGCACGATGCAAGGAGTTTGCACTTTTTGTTCGCGTTAACCGAGTGATTTTATATGAGAATTATAACTTGGGACCGAAAAAGTTGTTCGAGTTTCGTATTAACCGAATTTCGTGTAAACCGAATTAAGTTGCATTCATTTTATAAGTGGACTGTTTGGGACTTCGATTCCAGTTCGTAATAACGAGGTGTTTGTCTTATCCGAGTTCGAAGTAACGAGGGTTTACTGTAGAATCGAAAAAATTAAATTCAAAAAATCTAAAATTTAAAAAATCGAAATATGTATTGAAAAATCCCAAAGCTGAAACATCGAAAAAACTGAAAAAATCACAAAACTGATAAATGGAAAATCGAGAAATCTAAAAGTCCAAAAGTCGAAAATTTAAAAAATCGAACAATTATTGTAAAGTCAAAAACCTGATACATCGAAAAATTTAAAAATTGAAAAATTGAGGAATCGAAAAAGAATAAAATTTAAAAAAATCGAAACATTGAAAAATTCAAAAATTGTGAAATATTGAAAAATTCAAAATCGATGAATCAAAAACTTGAAAATTCCCAAAACTGAAAGATTTTAAAATTGAGAAATCTAAAAATCGAAAAATTGAAAAATCATAAGCCTGATTAATCGAAAAATTGAAAAGTTGGAAAACCAAAAAATTGAGAAATTAAAGAACTCAAAACAATTTTTCAATTCCCAATGGAAATCTAAAATTTAATGAATCGAAACATTGAAAAATCGAAAAACTGAAATATCGAAAAATCTAAAATTTAAAAAATCGAAAAATTTGAAAACCTAAATTTCGAAAAATATATCCTAAAATTGAAACTGAAAAATTGAGAAATTGAGAAATTTAAAAGTCCAAAAGTCGAAAATTTAAAAAATCGGACAAATATTGTAAAGTCAAAAACCTGATATCCCGAAAAATTTAAGAATTTGGAAAATCAAAAAATTGAAGGATTAAAAAATTTAAAAATTGAAGAATCGAAGAACACAATTTAAAAAAATCGAATATTGAATATTGAAAAATTCAAAATCGATGAATCAAAAACTTGAAAATTTCCAAAACTGAAAGATTTTAAAATTGAGAAATGTAAAAATCGAAAAATTGAAAAATCATAAGCCTGATTAATCGATAAATTGAAAAATTTTAAAAATTAAAAAAACTCAAAAATAGGGAAATCTAAAATTTTAAAATTGGTAAAGTTAAAATTTCGAAAAACTGAAGACTCGAAATTTCTAATTCAAAAATCGAAACAGCGAAAATATTGAAAAATCCCCAAACTGAAACATTGAAAAATGGAAAATCTAAAAATCTAAAATTCCAGAAATCGAAAATTTAAAAATCGAAGGACTGGAAAATCGGGAAATAGAAACAACAACAAATCAAAATAAAACTTTAAAAATACATACTGAAAAATTCAAAAACTGAAATGTTGAAAAATTGAAAAATCGATAAATCGAAAATTTTAAAATTCCCAAAACTGAAACCTGATTAATTGAAAAATTGGAAAACCAACAAATTTAAAAAGTCGGAAAATCTAAAATTTAAAAGTGGAAAAATTAAAATTTCGAAAAATTGATGACTGGAAAGTTGTAATGAAAAATCGAGAAATCGAAATATGTATTGAAAAATCCCAAAGCTGAAACATCGAAAAAATGGAAAAATCACAAAACTGAAACATTGAAAAATGGAAAATCGAGAAATCTAAAGGTCCAAAAGTCGAAAATTTAAAAAATCTAATGATTACTGTAAAGTAAAAACCTGATACATCTAAAAATTTAAGAATTTGGAAAATCAAAAAATTGAAAGATTAAAAAATTAAAAAATCGAGAAATCTAAAATTTAAAAATTGAAGAATTAAAGAAGAATAAAATTTAAAAAAAGAAAAATATGGAAAAATTCAAAATCGATAAATCAAAAACTTGAAAATTCCCAAAGCTGGAAGATTTTAAAATTGAGAAATGTAAAAATCGAAAAATTGAAAAATCATGAGCCTGATTAATCGAAAAATTGAAAAATTGGCAAAGCAAAGAACTGATTAAAGAACTAAAAAATTGGGAAATCTAAAATTTAATGAATTGAAAAATTGAAGAATCGAAGGATTGAAAAATTAAGAAATCGAAATAAAAAAAATTCAAAATAAAATTGAAAATTCGATAAATCGAAAACTTGAAAATTCCCAAAACTGAAAGATTGAAAAATTGAGAAATTTTGAAATCGAAAAATTGAAAAATCATGAACCTGATTAATCGAAAAATTGAAAAATTGGAAAATTAAAGAACTAAAACATATTAAAGAACTTAAAAATCTGAAATTTAAAAATTAGTAAAGTTAAAATTTCGAAAAATTGAAGACTCGAAAGTTCTAATGAAAAACTGAGAAATCGAAACAGCTAAAATATTGAAAAATCTCCAAAAAATCTAAAAATGAAAAAATTGAAGGATTGAAAGATTGAAAAATCGAGAAATTTAAAATGTTTATTGAAAATTCCCAAAACTGAATACCGAAAAATTGATAAATCAATAAATCGAAAAATCCCAAAACTGAAACATTGAAAAATGGAAAATCGAGAAATCTAAAAGTTCAAAAGTCGAAAATTTAAAAAATCGAACAATTACTGTAAAGTAAAAACCTGATACACCTAAAAATTTAAGAATTTGGAAAATCAAAAAATTGAAATAATAAATCGAAAAATCGTAGTATCGAAAGATCGAACAATCATGAAATCGGAACATCGAAAATTAGGAAATTTAAAATCGAAAAATCTAAAACTAAATATCGAAAAATTGATAAATCGACAATTCGAAAAATTCCAAAGGTATAGTGCGGTTATGGCTTAATTGGTACTCAACAGAATCGTAAATCCGCTTGCCCGGAAGGACCTTCTCCTATAATAACAGTAACAAATAAAAATTCTTATAAAGTCAAAGCCGTAAACACACTATATCTTTCGTCAGACTTTACCTCAAATCTCCAAATAATCCATAAAACGATAAAATTCTCGGTGACTAAGAAATAAAAACCTGAATTAAAATTATCGCCATCTCGACTTCGTAACTTTGAAGCTTTTACGAGCTCCGTTTGCGATAAACGTTATCATTCCGACCCGAACAACCATGATTCCGCTGAGACAGACAGTGTGACTTTCGGACGTAATTAAACCAATCATCCTCGTAATAACAGCGGCGTAGACGGATTTTCGAGCACTTATTGTTTGCAAAGTTCCGCATGATTTATAAATAATTCGAAAGCCACTTGTTATAAAATTAGACGTTGCGTTTTCGGTGTATGATTTGCAAAATCTAACCGTCCTAAATTCCTTCGTGCAGCCGTTATCAGAGTTTATCTGTCCTTGGCTGAATTAGCGAGTTCAGATAATTTGTTTATATTGTTTTTCGGAAAGAATGTTGCAAGGAGCGACGTTGGCCATAAAAGGAGCTAATGAGACGCTAATTGCCGGTTAAAATACTGTTATTTGTTAATACGTAATGTCATAGGTTTGAATGCACATAATCGAAAATATAAAAAGCAAATGTCAGGTAACCAATTATTGGAGAACGTGACGAAATATTAAAAATTCGGTTTTGCGAAAAATCGGGGGAAGTTTTGTGCATTCCACAAGGTTGGTTTTATCCTTTCGAATAATTTAGATAATTGTTCTGCACGCTTCCAATGCCAATTCCGCCCAAAGAACTTTCTTTTCGTTTTTTCGCACTTGCTAATTTTGGCGCAATTATTTTAAATTGGCGACTTTTCCGGTGTTGGCACAGTTTCCTCCTGGTTTCTTTTTCTAAGGTTATGAATCCGTTTATGTAGAATTTGCATTCGCGGAAATGTTCGCAGTAGAAACTCGTCGGTTTAGAATTTATTAGTCGTGATTTAGCCAAAGGTCAGCATTGAAAGGATGCGAAATGTGCAATATTAATTGTGCACTTTTCTTTGTGTTAATTTGATATAGTCGAATTGGAATGAATAGTCGGCATTGGACACAATCAAGAACAATCGCAGCGAATTTCTTTGAAATTTGGCACAATTGTTATTGGGGAACAAAAAGACATTATTATTCTCCGGTATGTAATCATATTTTTGTGTTTTTGTTACAACCACAAGAAAACAATAGCAGTAACTTAATAACAATCATGTAATTAACACACACACAGTCATAGCGAACTTACTCATCAAACTGTGATGACATGTCATTTTCTTAATTATTAATAAACGGTCTTTTACTAAACGTAAATTAAACAGCAAATAAGTACCTGTTTTCGCGAAGTACCAGTGACTAAACAAACTTCGTGTAATTTTATTTTATACACTCCTGGAAAATTTAAATTTGCGTTGTTGAAGTTTGAAATGACCACTCTGTATGTTACAATTAACCTTTGGGTTCTTTGTTTTATGAAAAAAATGTTTGTTGAAAGCGTTTCCGTTTATTTATTAATGCGACCGTTAATATCCATTTTCCTTTTCCGTGAGAGTGATTTGGAGTTGACCCCTTGTTTCGGTCGAGTACGTGGGTGTTTTAATATTTGAGTGCTGTTCAACATCCTGTCGAATTCGTTGCGGATTGACAGGTTTGGCTCGTCATTGGTGCGTCATTTGTGCGTTCTAGATGAGAAAATTACGAGAAATTTTGTTATTTTTTGATGTAATTTTATTATAGAGCGAGTGAAGTGAGCTCCAAGAGCGAGCGAAGCTCGAGTGTTCATGTAGTAGTTCGACAACAAAAAAGTTATTTGGTTGTAGCCTTCTGAAGGTCGATGACGTCATGTTAAAACGATGTTTAGTAGTAATGATACTATTTTGTTTTCCAACGACGAAAAGTAATACACGATAAATTAAAAAAGGTCCCTAGCTTCCGTCCGTCTGTCTGTTTGTTTGTCTATTTGTCTTTTTGCCATTTTTGCTTATGCTTTTTTAACGTTTTTTTGTTACTTTTTGTCGCTTCTTATGGTTTTTCTCCCTTTTTTGGGGGGCCCTTTTTGTTTTTAGTTTTGCGCATGGCCTTTTTTTAATGATTTTTTCGATTTTTCTGTCCTTTTGTCTGTTATTGCCCTTTAGAGCTTTTTTGTGGATTTTATTACTTCATTTCTTTTTGAATAATTTTCGACCTCTTGTATATTTTTTTTATGTTCCAAAACCGAAATATCGAAAAATTGTTAAATCTAAAACTTGAAAAATCGAGAAATCTAAAAGTTTTAAAAATCGAAGAACCGAGATGTCTAAAATCGAAAATTCGAAAAATCGAAATAAAAAAAAATTAAAAATCCGAAAATCGGAACATCAAAAAATTGCAAAATCGAAAAATTGAGAAATCTGGAAATTGAAAAATAAAAAGATTGATCGAAAAATATGAAACTGAAACAGCATAAAATCAAAAAATTAATACTTGAAAAATTGAAAATTTTTAAATTTCTTAAACTAATTATTCGAAAAATCGAAAAACTGAAAATTTGGCAAACAAAAAACCGAAAAATTGAAGAATCTAAAATTTAAAAAATCAAGTCTATTTTGTTGTGTTTTGTAGTCACCGTTTTTTTGTTGCATTCTTTGCCTCTAAAATCGAAAATTCGAAAAATCGAAATAATAAAAAAAAATTAAAAATCGGAAAATCCGAACATCAAAATATTTGCAAAATCGAAAAATTGAAAAATGTAAAATTTAAGTAATCGAAAAATTAGAAAAAAATTGAGACAAATCGAAACGTCGAAAAATGGAAAAGTCGAAAAATCAAAAAATTAAAAATGAAAAGATTGGGAAATCGAAAAATCTGGAAACTGAAACAGCATAAAATCAAAAAATTAATACTTGAAAAATTGAAAATTTTTAAATTTCTTTCTACTAATAATACGAAAAATCGAAAAACTGAAAATTTGACAAACAAAAAACCGAAAAATCGAAGAATCTAAAATTTAAAAAATCAAGTCTTTTTTGTTGTGTGTTGTAGTCACCTTTTTTTTGTTGCATTCTTTGCCTCTAAAATCGAAAATTCGAAAAATCGAAATAATAAAAAAAGATTAAAAATCGGAAAATCCGAACATCAAAAAATTGCAAAATCGAAAAATTGAAAAATGTAAAATTTAAGAAATCGAAAAATTATGAAAATTGAAAAATTAGAAAAAAATTGAGACAAATTTGGAAATTGAAAAATCTAAACGTCGAAAAATGGAAAAGTCGAAAAATCAAAAAATTGAAGAATGAAAAGATTGGGAAATCGAAAAATCTGGAAACTGAAACAGCATAAAATCAAAAAATTAATACTAGAAAAATTGAAAATTTTTAAATTTCTTTCTACTAATAATACGAAAAATCGAAAAACTGAAAATTTGACAAACAAAAAATTGAAAAATCGAAGAATCTAAAATTTTAAAAATCAAGTCTTTTTTGTTGTGTTTTGTAGTCACCTTTTTTTTTGTTGCATTCTTTGCCTTTTATATATATTTTTTTTGTGTAATTGTTTGACCTCTTGTTTTGTGATATTAAAAAAAATCCAAAACCAAAATATCGAAAAATTGTAAATCTAAAACTTGAAAAATCGAGAAGTCTAAGACCCAATTTACAGAAAGCGAAGTTAAAGTTAATTCGCGATTAACTTTTAATTGAGGTTCGTCGCTAGGCAACGTGCAGGTTTTAACCAATCACGGCCTAATATTCCACATTTTAATCCTGTGTTAAACTAATCGAGGATTAAATATTTAATTCGCTGTTCTATAAACCGGCCCTCAAAGTTTTAAAAATCAAAGAATTCGAAAAATCGAAATGATAAAACATTTAAAAATCGGAAAATCGAAAACGGAAAAATCGAAAAATCAAAAAATTGAAACAGCAAAAGAAACTGAAAATTTGTTAAATAAAAAGCCGAAAATGAAGAATCGATAGACGAAAAATCGAGAAATCAAAACATCGAATAATCTAAAATTTCTTTTTTGTTTTGTTTTGTGTCATCTTTTGTTGGATTCTTTGCCCTTTTTTATCGTCTTTTTATCACTTGTTGTTCCCATTTCTTGGTGATTTTTTTTGTCAACTGTTGTCGCCTTTTTAGAGCTTTTTGTGGATTTTGTATTTTTTTTTTAATTTTTTGAACTCTATTTTTGTGATATTATTTTTTGTGGTGGCGGTTTTTCGCGTTTTTTAATTTTTTCTACATGTTTTCACATTTTTTTGTTGATTTTTCTTTTATTTTGTTTGTTTTTTCCTACATTTCTTGTGGCTTTTTGTTTTTTAGTCGTTGTTTGATTTTGTAATTTTTTTCTTTTTTATATTTTCCTTTTTCCCTCTTTTTGGGCCTTGTTTTATTCGCTTTTTTTGTCACAATTTGTAGTCATTTTTTTCTAATGGCCTTTTTCTAAATTTTTTAATGGATTTGTTTGACCTTTATTTATTCATTTTTTTAGTTTTCTTTTTGGCTCTTTTTTCAATGTCTTTTTTGATGAATTTTTGACTCATTTGATAATGTTTTGTGGTCTTTTTATCGCACTTTTTTAACCCTTATTTATCGCCATTTTGTCACCTTGATCCTGGACTTTTTCGCATTTTTTATGATTTTCTGTGACCTTTTTGAATCACTTTTAGTCATGGCCGCCTTTTGCGGTTTTTTTTTATTATTCTTATTTTTGTCCTGTTTTCGCAATTTTTGTCGCCTTTTTTGTGGAGTTTTCATCGTTTTTTATTTTATTTTTTTTCTACTTTTCCTGTCGCTTTTGATTTTTTGTTGATTTTTTGACCTTTTTTGTCAATTTTGTTTGTCTTCTTTGTTGATTTTGTCTTCTTTTTTTGTGGCATTTTGTCACTTGCGTTCTCTTTTTTTTGTTGTTTTTTTTGTGATTATTTTTGCCATTTTTTTACTCACCTATTGACGTGTTTTGGGCCCATTTTTGGTAATTTTTTGTAATGGCTCATTTCTCATTTCAGGAAATAAATTTTTATTTATTTAATGGATTTTTTTGTCCTCGGTTTTTGTGAAATTTTTTTATTCTTTTCTATTTTTTTTTTTACTTTTCTTGTAGCAATTTTTTGTTTTATTTTGACAATTTTTGCTGATTTTTTTGTAGGTTTTTTAATACGTTCTTTTTTATCCTGTATTTTTATAACCTTTTACTAATAATAATAATAATAATACGAATATTTTGTAAAGACCTTTGGTCCCTTTTTTCGAGTTTTTGCCCCTTTTTGTATTGTAGCTTTTTTGTTGTATTTTGCCACTCTTCCTCTCTTTTTTGTGGTCATATTTGCCTTTTTTTACTCTCCCATTTTATTCGCGTTTTTTGCTCCAGTTTTGGTCACTTTTTAATGATCTTTTTCTCTTTTTTTATGAATTTTTTTGTCTCCTGTTTTTTCTTTTTTTTTTGGTAGCATTTTTTGTGGGCTTTTGGCCCTTTTTTTAGTGTCTTCTTTTTGTTTGCATTCTTTGTGAACTTTTTTGACTCATTTATCTTATTTTTTGCCGCCTTTTTTTTGTGGACTTTTTTTATTTTCTATTTTTTACTTAGCTGTTTTGTAGCCATTTTTTGTCGCCTTTTTTGACACTTTTGCCACCTTTTTTTGCTGCATTTTTTATGGATTTTTTAGTACGTTTTTTGGTATTTTTGTCCTGTATTATTGTGTCTCTTTGTATGGACCTTTGGTCCATACAAAGCGGAGTTTTTGCCGCTTTTTGTTTTTTTTTGTCACTTTTTCTCAATTTGTATTTTTTGTGTTCTCTTTTCTGTTCTCCTTTTTTTGCTACATTTTTGGTCACTTTTTCTAATGGCCTTTTTCTCATTTTTTTGTGGACTTTTTGGCACATTGTTCATTGTATCCTCTTTTTTTTGTATTCTTTGTGACCTTTTTTGACTCTTGATCATTTTTTGTCGTCTCTTTTGTGGACTTTTTATCATTTAATTTAGGTTTTACCTATTGCGCATTGAATTATTAATAATAATAATAATTTTTTATTTTCTTTTTTTACTTTCTTACCGCTCTTTGGTAGCAATTCTTGGTTTTAATTTTATCACTTTTTGTAATCACCTTGTTTTTGTAGCATTTTTTGTCGTGACCTTTTTTCTTAATTTTTTATTATTGTTTTGTCCTGTTTTCATGTTTTTGTGGACTTTTTGTTTTTTTTTTAAATCGTTTTTGCCACTTTTTGTAGCTGTTATTTTGTCACATGATGTAGTTGCATTCATTCTTTATTTTCTATTTTTATCGCCTGTTTTGTCATTTTTTGTTGCCTTCACTCTTGATTTTTGTCTTCAGTTTTTGTAACCTTTTGTGTGGACTTTATCAGTTTTTTATAACTTTCTATTCTTTTTTTTTGACGCATTTTGTCGTTTTTTATTTTTTAGTTGCGCTTTTTAGAACTTTAATAATCATTTTGTGGTGGCTTTTTTATTGATTTGTTGTCATCTGTTTTTTCATTTTTTGTCCTCTTTGTTATGGACTGTTTGTGCTTTTTTCAATGTTTTTGTTTTGTTGCATTTTTTGTTTTTTGAGTCAACACGCCTAAATCTATATCCCAGAATTTTTTGTGGATTTTTAGACAACTCTTGCAAAGAGAAAATTTTCAATTTGGATTTTTTAAATTTTAAGTTTTCAAATTTTTCGATTTTTTAAATTTTCAACTTCTCGATTTCTCAATTTTTCAATGTTTCAGTTTTGGGATTTTTCTAAATATGGATTTAACAATTTATCATGTTTTTGATTTTTTAATTAATCGATTTTTGTTAATTTTCAGTTTTGGGATTTTAAAATTTGTCTATTTTTTGTGGATTTTTAGACAATTCTTCAAACTTTTTTGGGGTCATAAAAAAATTAAATTTGCAAAACCAAATTTTTATAATTCATCAAAGAAACTGGATTTGTTTGATTGTACTTTTGGGGCGAGGGAAGTTCTCTCTAAATAACTATAGACCTTTTTTGTCTAATAGGTGGAGATAATAGTTTCAATACTTAAAAAAATAGACAGTCCGCTAAAAATGATGACAAGATAATATTTATTAACAACAAAAAGTCCTCAGTTGCATAATACAAAAAAAAAAACACTCCGACCAAAGTCCCAAGATCTCCTTATCTCCTTATCACACCTCTTTCGCTTCACCCAATCACCGTTAAACCGTAAACGCAAATTAATTCCGTCCATTCCCAAAGGTCACATCCACACACCGCCGCACGCCACTGCATCGACCGCACACACACTCACACTCGCACACGCCCCGTCCTTCCCCAGCCCGCCGCCGCCGCCGCTGCCGCCTTTCTCGCGTCCTCCTCTCCGTTATTACACGCCGACAAAGAAGGAGCCCAGCGACCAACCAACGACCGACCCAGCGTCCAGCTGGGCCGCGATAGCCCGCGCTCAGGTTGCTGCCGATGTGCGCCAAACAGGTAGTAGTACAAAGCGCAGTGGCGGTCGCTAGTGCTGGCCGAGCCGCGGACGAGGCCGCTTCGCGTACCGCGGAAAAATCGTAGTCGTCGTCGTGGGGAAAAATCGTCCGAGAGACGCCCGTGAAGGGGCGGCGAGTGAGTGCTGCGTGGCGCGCTGTCGTCGGGGGCGGCCGTTGGACCCGGTTCGCCGGATGACCTTGAGGTTGGACACGTGACCAAGGGCCTTGACCTTACCCCCACCTGGACGCGATCAGTACGTATAGGCGCTGTCTGTGGAACGAACGGTTCGGCGCGCTGCGGGATCGCGGCGGTGTTATCTAACGTGCGCTGGGGGCGGCGGCCGTTGGCAGTGTGGAGGCTGTGGCCCACGTTTCCGGCTGTCCGTCGTCCGAGAGCACGGCGGCGGTCCGTCGACGGTTAGTGGGTTAGGGATCCACGGCCGACTTGTGTTTGCGGAAAATGTTTTTTTTGATACGCTCCGGAAGCTTGATGACGTCATTTCGAAAAATTATCGAGTGAATTTTGGTTCTGGTGGAAATTGGAACGAATCACGTCGGCACGGTGTGTTGGAAATTTTAAAGCCACACTGAGTTTGTTTGGAACCATAAACTTTATTTTTGTTTATTTATTTATCCAGTTTTATTGACAGCGTAAACAGCAACGTAAATCCCAGGAAAGCAAAGATGTTATTGAAATTTATTTTACGGATTTTGTGGGCGTTTTGTGTATTTCAGTGAATTTCGCCCGTCCCTTCCAAACAGTTGATGACGTATTCGCAGAAATTACTAAAAACGTGCTGAAAATTTTGCCAACAGAAATGACGTCATCTCGAAATTTTACAATAGTGAATGTTATCTAAATTTTACAAAATGACGTACTCCTCCACTTGTGGTTTATGAATCCGTGTTGAGTTTTGCCGTGGCTTCCAAATTTTTGGAAAGAAAAATCAAAATTGTGTAACATTTTACAATTTAACTTTGAAATTGCAAAAATCGACTTTTTTGAAATTTTCTGGACGTTTTAACGTTATTGGAACCATGGTATTGCAAATGTTATCTTACAATTTTGGTGAATAAATCTTATTTCAATGTTAAAAAGTAACATAGAATTAATGAATCCATGCTCTAGACAAAATTTAAAAAAAAAATGAAATTGTATAACAATTTTTCCATTTTTCGGCTTTTCGATTTTTGGATTTCCCAATTTTTCAATTTTCGTTGACTCAATTTTTCGATTCTTTTATTTTTGTATTCAATTTTTCGATATGTCAGTTTGAAATTTTTCGACTTATCAATTTTTTTGTTTCTCAGTCTTTGGTTTCAGTTTTTCAGTTCTTCAATTTTTCGGTTTTTGGGTATTTCAAAATTTTTCAGTTTCAGTTTTGAGATTTTTCGATTTATTGATTTATCAATTTTTCGATATTTTTTTTGTGATTTTTTAAATATTAGTTTTCACGATTTTCCAATTTTTAATTCTTCAATTTTTTGCTTTTCCAATTTCATAATTTTTCGTCTTGACAGGTTTTTGATTTTTTGATTCTTCTTTTTCGATTTTAAAATTTTTGGCTTTTCGGTATTTCGATTTGAAAATTTTTTCGACTTTTGGAATTTTCGATTTCTCGATTTTTCAAGTTTTCGATTTTGTAAAAATCTTCAACGTTTCAATTCTTGGATGTTTTCGATTTTTTAAATTTTGGCTTTTTCGATTTTTTGATCTTTCGATTGCTCGATCTTTAGATTTTTCAATTTCGATTTTAAAATTTTCGACTTCTCGATTTCTCAATTTTTCGTTTTGGAGGATTATCAATTATTCGGTTTATCGAGTTACCAATTTTTCGATATTTAGGTTTTGGGATTTTCCAATACATATTTCAATTTTTCAAATTTTAGATTTTTCGTTTTTGCTGTTTCCAATTTTTCAATGTTTCAGTTTTAGAATGTTTGAATTTTGGAACTCTCAATTTTTCGATTATTCAGGTCTTCGATTTTTCTGTTTTACGATTTTTAAAATTTTCGATTTATCAATTTTTCAGTTTTAGTTTTTGGGATTTTTCAATGTTTCAATAATAATAATCTTGATTTATAGAGGATTCCGATATTTTAATAATTGTAGATTTCTCGATTTTTCAGTTTTTCAAATTTGCGATTTATCCGGTTTTTGATTTTTTAATTTGTCAATTTGTTAAATTTTCGATTGCACAATTTCTTAATTTCTTAATGATCCAGTTTTGGGATTTTAAAATTTCGATTTTTTAGGTTTTAGATTTCTCGATTTTCGGGTTCATCAATTTTTCCGTCAACTTTTCGAAATTTTTAATTTTAGATTTTTTTGATGTTTCGTTTTCTCGATCTTCCGATTCTTCCATTTCTCGGTTTTAGATTTTACAATTTTTCGATTTTTAAAATTTTTTCGATTTTCCGACTTACCCATTTTTCAATTTTTTGACTTTGGGATTTCCCAAGAGTTAGATAAAATTAATAAACTCTACAATTTTTAATACATATGTATTTCAATTTTTTAATTTTTTGATTTCTCGATTTTTCAAGTTTTCAATTTCTCAAATTTTCAACGTTTCAATTTTGGAATTTTTTTAAATTTTTTAATCTTTGATTTTCCAATTTTTTTATTTTTTGTGATCTTCGACTTCTTGCTTTTAGATTTTTCAATCCTTCGGTTTATTTTTCTATTTATCGATTTCTGGATTTTTCAATTTCTCGGTTTTTGGACTTTGCGGTTTTTTGAATTTTTGAATTTTCCAAATTTTCCATGTTTAATTTTTCAATTTCTGGATTCTCCTTTGTTTTTGATTTTTCAGTTTTGTAGTTTTTCAATTCTCCAATTTTTCAATGTTTCGACTTCAACTTCTCGATGTCTCCATTTTTCGATTATTCCAGATTTTTGATTTTTTAATTTGTTGATTTTTTAAATTTTCGGTTTCACGATTTCTTAATTTCTTAATGTATCAGTTTTGGGATTTGCCAACTGTTTCAAGTTCACGATTTTTTAATTTTTCGATTTCCGGGATGTTAAACTTTTAATACATAAGTTTAGGATTTCTCAATTTTTCAACATTTCATTTTTGGTATTTTTTTCAATTTTCAAATTTTTGATTTCTTGATTTTTCGGTCTCTCGATTTCTCGGTTTTTCAACTTTGCGGTTTTTTGAATTTTTCGGTTTTCCAATTTTTCCATGTTTCAGTTTTTCAATTTTTCGGTTTCAAAATTCTTGCGAGAATTCAGTTTGCGTATTTTTCAATTTATGTATTTCTCATTTTTTTGATTTTTCGATTTCTCGAAGGTTAAATCTTTTAATAGATATTTTAGTTTTTCGAATTTTCGATTTCTCGATTTGACAAGCTTTTGATTTTTGAATTTTTCAACATTTCAATTTTGTGTGTCATTTTTTTATTTTAGATACTTCAATTTTTTGAAGTTTCGTTTTCTCGATCTTCCAATTTTTCGCGTTCTTGGTTTTAGATTTTTTAATTTTTCGGTTTATCGATTTCCCGATTTTTCAATTTTTCAATTTTGGGTCCTTTCGGTTGCTCTGTTTTTCAATTTTTCGATTTCTCGATATTTTCATGTTGCGGTTTTTCCATTTCTCGGTTTTTTGACTTTTCGGTTTTTCGATTTTACAGTTTTTCCATATTTTGATTTTTCAATTTTTCCATTTCCTAAAATAAATATTGGAGAATACAGTTTAGGTATTTTCAATTTTTCGGTTTCTTAAATTTTACATTTTTCGATTTTTCAATATTTCGAGTTTACGATTTTTTGATTTTTCGATTTCAAAAATTTTTCAACATTTCATCTTTGGGATTTTTCGATTTTTTAATTTTAGATTTCCCCATTTTTCAATTTCTCAATTTTGGGTCCTTTCGGCTGCTCTGTTTTTCAATTTTTCCATTTCTCGATATTTTCATGTTGCGGTTTTTCCATTTCTTGGTTTTTTGACTTTTCGGTTTTTCGATTTTACAGTTTTTCCATATTTCGATTTTTCAATTTTTCGATTTCCTAAAATAAATATTGGAGAATACAGTTTGGGTATTTTCAATTTTTCGGTTTCTTAAATTTTACATTTTTCGATTTTTCAATATTTCGAGTTTACGATTTTTTGATTTTTCGATTTCAAAAATTTTTCAACATTTCATCTTTGGGAGTTTTCGATTTTTTAATTTTAGATCTTTCGATTTTTCTATTGTTCAATTTCCCGATTTTTCAATGTTTCGATTTTTCGATGTTCCAATTTTTCGATTTCCGGTTTTTCGATTTTTCAATTTCTCGACTTCTTTTTTTGATGTTTTCGTTTTCTCGACTGTTAAATTTTTTAATACATATTTCAGTTTTTCGATTTTTCGAATTTTCAAGTCTTCGATTTCGCAATATTGAAATTTGTTATTTTTTTTTTAATTTAGATTTTTCAAGTTTTTGGTATATTTTTCTATTTATGGATTTTCCGATTTATCGAGACTTTGGTTTTTTGACTTTCCATGTTTCGATTTCTCAATTTTTCAATTTTTCGGTTGTTCAATTTCCAGATTTTTCAGTTGTCCAATTTTTTTTGTTTTGAGCTACATATTTCAGTTTCTCTGATTTTTGGATGTTTCAGCTTTTCTATTTCTCGGTTTTTTGACTTTTCGGTTTTTCGATTTTCCAATTTTTACATATTTCAGTTTTTGGAATTTTCGTTTTCTTGTATATCTCGCTATTTGGATTTAAAACATTTTTCGACTTTTGGATTTTTCAAGTTTTCGATTTTGTCAATTTTTCAGCGTTTCAATTCTGAGATTTTTTCAGTTTTTTAAATTTTGACTTTTTTCGGATTTTGATTTTTCTGTAAACAAAAATACCAAATAGAACTGATTTTTCCAAGAAACGAGTTTTGTTGGGTTGCACTTCAGTGTCGAGGGAAGTTCAATTTTTCGATTTCCCGAAATAAATATTCTAGAATACAGTTTGGGTATTTTCAATTTTTCGGTTTCTTCAATTTTACATTTTTCGAGTTTCCGATTTTTTGATTTTTCGATTTCCTGAGGTTACATTTTTTAATACATATCTACACATTTCAATTTTTCGAATTTTCGTTTTCCTGTACATCTCGATTCCTAAAATTTTTCAACATTTCATCTTTGGAATTTTTTCAATTTTTTAATTTTAGATCTTTCAATTTTTCGATTGATCAATTTCCTGATTTTTCAATGTTTCTATTTCTCGATATTTTCATGTTTCGATTTGTCGATGTTTAAATTTTTCGATTTTTCAAATTTTCAATTTCTCGACTTTTCGTTTTTTTGATGTTTCATTTTCCCGAGTGTTAACATTTTTTAATACATATTTCAGTTTTTCGAATTTTCAAGTCTTCGATTTTTCTATTTTGAGATTTTTTCATTTTTTTTAATTGCAGATTTATCGAAATTTTGATTTTTCGACTTTCCATGTTTCGTTTTCTCGTTGTTACAGTTTTATTTCTCGGTTTTTCGACTTTCCGGTTTTTCAGTTTTTCGTGTTTACGATTTTTTGATTTTTCGATTTTTCAAATTTTCAATTTCTCAACTTTTCGTTTTTTGATGTTTCATTTTCCCGAGTGTTACATTTTTTAATACATATTTCAGTTTTTCGAATTTTCAAGTCTTCGATTTTTCTATTTTGAGATTTTTTCATTTTTGTTAATAGTAGATTTATCGAAATTTTGATTTTTCGACTTTCCATGTTTCGTTTTCTCGTTGTTATAGTTTTATTTCTCGGTTTTTCGACTTTCCAGTTTTTCCATTTTTCGTGTTTACGATTTTTTGATTTTTCAGTTTTTCGATTTTTCGAATTTTCAAGTCTTGGGTTTTTCTATTTTGGGATTTTTTGATTTTTCTAATTGTAGATTTTTCAATTTTTCGGTTTATTTTTCTATTTATCGATTTCCCGATTTATCGAGATTTTGATTTTTCGACTTTCCATGTTTCGATTTCTCGTTGTTTCAATTTTTATTTCTCGGTTTTAAGACTTTTCGGTTTTTCAATTTTTCGGCTTATTTTTCTATTTATCGATTTTTGGACGGTTCAATTTTTCGATTCATCGGTTTTCCAATATTTTGATTTTGGGTTAATTCAGTTTCTGTTTTTCGAATTTCCAATTTTTCCCTATTTCGATTTTTTAATTTCTCGACTTTTCGTTTTTTTGATTTTTCAATTTTTCGAGTTCGATTTTCCGAGTGTTAGTTTTTTTAATTCATACATATTTCAGTTTTTCGAATTTCGATTTCTTGATTTTTCAATTTTTCAATATTTTGAGGTTTCGTTTTCTCGATCTTCGACTTCTCCGTTTTAGATTTTTCAATTGTTCGATTTATCGAGATTTCAATTTCCCGATTTTTCAGTTTTCCATGTTTTTTTTTTGTTTTGGACTATTTCAATTTCTCTGTCTCTCGATTTTTCGATTTCTCGATGTTTCAGTTTTTCTATTCTCTCGGTTTTTCGATTTTCCAATTTTTACATATTTCGATTTTTCAATTTTTCGTTTTCCCAAAATAAATATTCCAGAATACAGTTTGGGTATTTTCAATTTTTCGGTTTCTTCAATTTTACATTTTTCGAGTTCACGATTTTTTGATTTTTCGATTTCCTGAGGTTAATTTTTTTAATACATACATATCTACATATTTCAATTTTTCGAATTTTCGTTTTCCTGTACATATCGATTTCTAAAATTATGGGATTTTTTCAATTTTTTAATTTTAGATCTTTCAATTTTTCGATTGATCAATTTCCTGATTTTTCAATTTTTCTATTTCTCGATATTTTCTTGTTTCGATTTGTCGATGTTTAAATTTTTCGATTTTTCAATTTTGAGATTTTTTTCATTTTTTTTAATTTTTGATTTTTCAAAATTTCAATTTCTCGACTTTTCTTTTTGTTGATGTTTCATTTTCCCGAGTGTTACATTTTTTAATACATATTCAGTTTTTCGAATTTTCAAGTCTTCGATTTTTCTATTTTGAGATTTTTTCATTTTTTTTAATTGTAGATTTATCGAAATTTTGATTTTTCGACTTTCCATGTTTCGTTTTCCCGTTGTTACAGTTTTATTTCTCGGTTTTTCGACTTTCCGGCTTTTCAATTTTTCGTGTTTTTAGAATTTTTTGATTTTTCGATTTTTCAAATTTTCAATTTCTCAACTTTTCGTTTTTTTGATGTTTCGTTTTCCCGAGTGTTACATTTTTTAATACATATTTCAGTTTTTCGATTTTTCGAATTTTCAAGTCTTGGGTTTTTCTATTTTGAGATTTTTTGATTTTTCTATTTGTAGTTTTTTCAATTTTTCGGTTGTATTTTTCTATTTATCGATTTCTCGTTGTTTCAATTCTTATTTCTCGATTTTAAGACTTTTCGGTTTTTCAATTTTGCGACTTATTTTTCTATTTATCGATTTTTCGACGGTTCAATTTTCCGATTCCTCGGTTTTCCAATATTTTGATTTTGGGCTAATTCAGTTTCTGTTTTTCGAATTTCCAATTTTTCCATATTTCGATTTTTTAATTTCTCGACTTCTCGTTTTTTTGATTTTTCAATTTGTCGAGTTCGATTTTCCGATTTTTCAATATTTTGAGGTTTCATTTTCTCGATCTTCGACTTCTCCGTTTTAGATTTTTCAATTATTCGGTTTATCGAGATTTCAATGTTTCGATTTTTCGATTGTTCAATTTCCCGATTGTTCAGTTTTCCTTATATTTTTTTTTTCTTGTTTTGGACTATTTCAATTTCTCTGTCTCTCGATTTTTCGATTTCTCGATGTTTCAGTTTTTCTATTCTCTCGGTTTTTCGACTTTTCGGTTTTTCGATTTTCCAAACTAAAATAAATATTGGAGCTTACAGTTTGGGTATTTTCAATTTTTCGGTTTCTTAAATTTTACATTTTTCGATTTTTCAATATTTCGAGTTTACGATTTTTTCATTTTTCGATTTCAAACATTTTTCAACATTTCATCTTGGGGATTTTTCGATTTTTTAATTTTAGATTTTTCGGTTTTTCGATTTTTCAATTTCTCGACTTCGTTTTTTGATGTTTCGTTTTCCCGACTGTTAAATTATTTAATACATATTTCAGATTTTCGATTTTTCGAATTTTCAAGTCTTCGATTTTTCAATTTTGAGATTTCTTAATTTTTTTAATTTTAATTTTTCAATTTTTCGGTTTGTTTTTCATTCGTGGATTTCCGATTTATCGAGATTTTGGTTTTTTGACTTTCCATGTTTCGATTCCTCAATTTTTCAATTTTTCGGTTGTTCAATTTCCAGATTTTTCAGTTGTCCAATTTTTTTCTTTTGAGCTATGTATTTCAATTTCTCTGTTTTTCGATTTTTCGATTTCTCGATCTTTTCATGTTTCGATTTTTGAAAGTTTCAGTTTTTCTATTTCTTGGTTTTTTGACTTTTCGGTTTTTCGATTTTCCAATTTTTACATATTTCAGTTTTTGGAATTTTCGTTTTCTTATACATCTCGGTATTTGGATTTAAAACATTTTTCGACTTTTGGATTTTTCAGTTTTTTAAATTTTGGCCTTTTTCGGATTATGATTTTTCTGTAAACAAAAATACCAAAAAGAACTATTTTTTCCAAGAAGCGAGTTTTGTTGGGTTGCACTTCATGGACGAGGGAAGTTCTCTCGAAATAACCTTCGACCAATTTCCATACACCATACAATATTAACTACACTGAACAGAATGCGCGAGCTACCACGGGTGCGCCAACAAGCATTCGCATAAAATTTCCATATCGCATATTTTTCGTTGGCGCAACCGAAGCGCTCGTCCTCCCGTCGTCGACATTTATGCCGCAGCTTTTAAAAATCCGTCCGTGAGCAGCCCCCCACCACGGCCGCCTGCACGAAAACAACCCAAAACCACGTTAGCTCGAAGATGGACGCTCTCCGTGTCCTCGGAAGGTCGAGCGGCCTCTTATTAAACATGCTAATTATACATGTATGGAGTGAGGGCATCACATCAGGAAAACATCCGCCGAGGCCGTCGACGGACGGACACTCAACTCGACTCAAATCAACAATATAATCGCATTCCTTCGCTGTTGTCGCGGCGCGCGATGGCGAACAATTTTTAACCCCCTCGAGATTCGTCGCACCTCGGCCCGACGCCTCGGCGCGAAATTTCCGTCGAAAACGCGATTTTTCTCGACACCGCGAGCCGGTTTACTTCAATTAGAATGCGGATCTACCTCTCACATTACCATGGATCCGATTGGGTTAGTTGAACCGCAATGGTTGGGTTATGAGCTTATTTACCTTTTTATTGAAAATTATTCGAATGCCGAACGGCGATCTGCATAACTGGATGCCGCGATTATCTCATCGGAACGCGTTGAAAGTCGGCTTCGGGGAGACGTCCTTGTGGAAAATGAGGATATCGAGATTGGAACGAACGCTCGAACCACTAGCTCGAGTACGAGAGTCACAATTGCGAAAAATCGAAAAAAACACATATAATTCGCCGCCATTTTGTTTTTTGTTTCGGCGCCGTTTCTTTTTCTTTTTTGACCGGAACGACCCTCAGCCCGGCCCTGCATCCATCCCATTACCGCATATCCATGAGCTATTTTTTACCTGTACGTTCTCTCCGACTGAGGCAATCTCCAATAACCTCGACTTTGCTGCACATAATTGTCGTAACTTTTGCAATGGAATGCGTCGGGTTTAGTTTTTTTTTCGCCCCGATGTTGGTAATGTGTTTCCAATCGATAGGTGAGCTAATTTATCGTGAAAAAACCGTTTCAACTGCACGCTCATTTAAAACTGGATTGTCATAATTATTATTATCCGAAGATTGTAATTAATTTGAACGGTGTGAGTCAAGCTTTTTCCTAAAACATACAAGGTGTGTCTTAATGCACGGGTGGTCCGAGGCAGTTCGAGGAAGTGCTCGAGAGGCCTTGTTGTGTTATTTGAAAATCTGCGGTGAAGGTTTCACGAGTGACACATCCAACTCGAAAATGTTGGGGATTAGAGTTGGCCACAACGATATGCATTTTATGGCTTACCTTGACCCACTACGTTTTTGGAAAAAATCCAAGAGGCGGATTTCAGAGACGAGTGTGCCTATTCCAGTGGAACACCTGTTTAAAGTAACACGTGTAATTTCCGGCGAATTAGTTTCACTTTGTACGTCGAGTACGGGCAATGCGGCGTCAATGTCAACACGTTCGTAGTCAATTGTGTGGAGAGATTTTAACGACATTCTAACATTCTAGGTTTATTATTTTAAACACGTAACTTAATCAGATAATTCAATTATAATTTGTTTCTTTGAAGCAGCGCAATGTCATTGTTGTAACGCTCGTGATTTTGGTTTTTTCTTTAATCTACGGAGTGTTCTAACACCCGAAACTGTAAAAATAGGTTTGCAACCGATTAGTGAGTGAGTGATTAATTTTTTGAGACATCCTGTATAATCAAATTAAAAAATCTGGATGTATTGGCATACTATAATTTTCACATTAAATTTCAAAGATTGCCAGACCACTTTTTTATTCGAGCATTCGGCGTTTTACCTATTTTAGGCAGTATTTATCTAGCAAAATTTTGAGATGACGTCATCCAGAGTGTCGATTTTGTAGTTTGTAAAATTTTTATTTCTTGCCCCAAAAAGTAGACTTCTACGATAAAAAGTAAAGGTGAATTAATAAATCACAAGTATAGAAATTTTTTTGAATCACCTATATCTGTTGACTCATAAATAGACGACTGGAAAAACAAATACAAGATTATAATAGCACATGATCGAAAAAAAGTCGTCCAGGAGCCTGTGAAATTTATTTTTGAAATTATGATGTTGGCATTACAGCTATTTGACATTTTATTTGACGTTTATTTTATCATAATTGTCAAAGTAAACAAAGAATGCGTCGCTGTTGCCAACATAATTGTTTTAACATTAAATTTCAAAGGTTGCTAGACGACTTTTTTTATTCGATTACATATTTCAGACAGTATTTATTTAACAAAATTTTGAGATGAAGCCATTGAGTTTTTTTTGTCGTAACCTTAAAAATTATGCAAAATTTCAGAACAGTCGATTTAGTTTGAAACTTAAATTGCAAAATTTGGTGGAAAATTTTGATTTTTTTTCCAAAAATTGGCACTTCTAGGATAAAAAGTAAAGCCAAATTGATAAACGACAAGTATAGAAATTTTAGTGAGACACCTGTATCAGTTGATTAATAAAATAGACGATTGGGTAAACATAAATACAAGATTATAATAGCATTGATCGATAGAAAAGTCGTCCAGTAGCCTGTGAAATTTATTTTTGACATTATGATGTTGGCATTGCAGCTATTTGACATTTTATTTGACGCTTATTTAATCATAATTGTCAAAGTAAACAAAGAACGTGTCGCTGTTGCCAACATAATAGTTTTAACATTAAATTTCAAAGGTTGGTAGACGACTTTTTTTATTCGATCACATATTTCAGACAGTATTTGTTTAACAAAATTTTGAGATGACGCCATTGAGTTTTTTTTTTTTGTTGTAACCTTAAAAATTATGCAAAATTTCAGAACAGTCGATTTAAATTGCAAAATGTTGATGGAAAGTTTTGATTTTTTTCCAAAAATTGGCACTTCAAGGGTAAAAAATAAAGGCAAATTAATAAACCACAAGTACCGAGATGTTTTTGAATCACATATCTGTTGATTCATAAATAGACGATTGGAAAAACATAAATACAAGATTATAGTAGCATATGATCGAAACAAAAGTCGTCCAGGAGCCTGTGAAATGTATTTTTGAAATTATGATGTTGGCATTGCAGCTATTTGACATTTTATTTGACGCTTATTTAATCATAATTGTCAAAGTAAACAAAGAACGCGTCGCTGTTGCCAACATAATATGTAGTTTTAACATTAAATTTCAAAGGTTGGTAGACGACTTTTTTTATTCGATCACATATTTCAGACAGTATTTGTTTAACAAAATTTTGAGATGACGCCATTGAGTTTTTTTTTTGTCGTAACCTTAAAAATTATGCAAAATTTCAGAACAGTCGATTTAAATTGTAAAATGTCGGTGGAAATTTTTGATTTTTTTCCAAAAATTGGCACTTCAAGGGTAAAAAATAAAGGCAAATTAATAAACCTCAAGTATAGAAAATTTTTAGAGACACCTGTATCAGTGGATTAATTAAATAGACGATTGGGTAAACATAAATACAAGATTATAATAGCATTGATCGAAACAAAAAGTAGTCCAGTAGCCTGTGAAATTTATTTTTGACATTATGATGTTGGCATCGCAGCTTTGTGACATTTTATTTGACACTTATTTAACCATAATTGTCAAAGTAACCAAAGAACGCGTCGCTGTTGCCAACATAATTGTTTTAACGTTAAATTTCAAAGGTTGCTAGACGACTTTTTTTATTCGATCACATATTTCAGACAGTATTTATTTAACAAAATTTTGAGGTGACGCCAATGAGTTTTTTTGTCGTAACCTTAAAAATTATGCAAAATTTCAGAGCAGTCGATTTAAATTGCAAAATGTTGATGGAAAGTTTTGATTTGTTTCCAAAAATTGGCACTTCAAGGGTAAAAAATAAAGGCAAATTAATAAACCACAATTACCGAGATTTTTTTTAATCACCTATATCTGTTGATTCATAAATAGACGATTGGAAAAACATAAATACAAGATTATAGTAGCATATGATCGAAACAAAAGTCGTCCAGGAGCCTGTGAAATTTATTTTTGAAATTATGATGTTGGCATTGCAGCTATTTGACATTTTATTTGACGCTTATTTAATCATAATTGTCAAAGTAAACAAAGAACGCCTCGCTGTTGCCAACATAATAGTTTTATCATTAAATTTCAAAGGTTGGTAGAGGACTTTTTTTATTCGATCACATATTTCAGACAGTATTTGTTTAACAAAATTTTGAGATGACGCCATTGAGTTTTTTTTTGTCGTAACCTTAAAAATTATGCAAAATTTCAGAACAGTCGGTTTAAATTGCAAAATGTTGGCGGAAAGTTTTGATTTTTTTCCAAAAATTGGCACTTCAAGGGTAAAAAATAAAGGCAAATTAATAAACCACAAGTACCGAGATTTTTTTTGAATCACCTATATCTGTTGATTCATAAATAGACGATTGGAAAAACATAAATACAAGATTATTGTAGCATATGATCGAAACAAAAGTCGTCCAGGAGCCTGTGAAATTTATTTTTGGCATTATGATGTTAACATTGCAGCTATTTGACATTTTATTTGACGTTTATTTAACCATAATTGTCAAAGTAAACAAAGAACGCGTCGCTCTTGCCAACATAATTGTTTTAACATTAAATTTCAAAGGTTGCTAGACGATTTTTTTTTATTTGATCACATATTTCAGACAGTATTTATTTAACAAAATTTTGAGTTTTTTTTTTTTGGTGGAAAATTTTGATATTTTTTTCCAAAGATTGGCACTTCTAGGATAACAAATAAAGGCAAATTAATAAACCACAAGTATAGAAATTTTTTTTGAGACATCCTGGATAAGCAAATTAAGAAGTAAAGATGTATTTGTAAACCATGAGTGTGGACTTATAAACTACGATCGAAACAAAGTCCTCTAGTAGGCCATGAAATTTATTTTTAAAATAATGATGTTGGCGTTGCATCTATTTGACACTTTATTTGACAGTTATTTGGCCACGACTGTCAATATGAACAAATAACACGTCGGTGTTGCCAACATAAAAAGTACTATGTACTATATTAAGAAAAAATAAAGCCAAAGATTAAACCCATCATGATCTAAATAGTAATAAAGTTTTCATTCGTTGACAGACCTAGGGGCGGAGCCTAATTGTAAAATCCATCTTCCCTTACAAAAATTTACCATTTTAAACGTATTTTAAGTTTCCAAGAATAAAAAAATCATCACAATTGAGATGGGGTGGGTGGACGGGGTTTATATATTTTTTTTGTCTTAATATACTTAGTATTCTTTGAACAACCCGATACTCAAAAACATGTTTTTAATTTCTTGTAAAGAAATAAGTATTTTGCAGTTAAGCTCCGCCCCTTTGATTCACAGCGAATAAAAAAAATCATCACAATAGAGATGGGGCGGGTGGGCGGGCTTAAATTTGCTTGTTTGTTTTAATGTGTGTAGACTTCTTTTCAGAACCTGGAACTTAAAACATGTTTAAAATGGAAAATTTGTATAAGGAAATATCGATTTTGCAATTAGACTCCGCCCCATAATTGCAAAATCCATATTTCCTTGCAAAAATGTACCATTTTAACCATGTTTTAAGTTTCTTGTTGTGAAAAGATGGCTATGTATATTAAGAAAAAAAAGACAAAATATAAGCCCCGCCCACCCGCCCTATCTCAATTGTGATGATTTTTTTTTATTCTTCGTAAGTCGAGAGGCAGAGCTTACTTGTAAAATACTTATTGTTCTACGAGAAATTACCATGTGAAATGTGTATGTGTTATACAAAGAAAACTAAAATGTATCGAGTAAAAAAAAAACACCAAAAAAGAAGCTCCACCCATTCGTGATGAACTTTTCATTCGTTGTAAGACCGAGGGCCGGAGCTTAATTGCAAAATTGATACTTTCCTACAAAAATTTACCAATTTAGACATGTTTTATTTTTCTTGTTCTCGAAATAAATCTACACATATTAAGAAGTAAAGGTAAAAGATATCCCCGCCCATCCGCCCTTTCTCGATTGTGATGATTTTTTTTTATTCGTCGTGAGCCAAAGAGGTGGAGCTTCACTGCAAAATCCTTATTTCTCTACGGGAAATTAAAAACATGTTTTTGAGTATCGTGTTGTTCAAAGAATGCTATCTATATTAAGAAAAAAATAAAGTCAAAAATTAAGCCCCACCCATACCTGCTCTGATCTAAACAGTAATGGAAGTTTCCATTCGTTGGCAGTCCCAGGGGCGGAGCCTAATTGCATAATCCATATTTCATTAGAAAAATTTTAAACGTGTTTTAAGTTTCTAAGAAGAAAAAAATCGTCACAATTGAGATGGGTTGGGGGGGAAGGCGGGGTTTACATTTTGTGTTTTTTTTTCTTAATATACTTAGTATTCTTTGAACAACCCGATACTTAAAACATGTTTTGATTATCTTGTAAAGACATAAGTATTTTGCAGTTAAGCTCCGCCCCCTTGGTTCTCGGCGAATAAAAAAAAATCATCACAATAGCGATAGGGTGGGTGGGCAGGCTTACATTTTGTCTTTTTGTTTTAAAATGTTTAGACTTCTTTTCACGAAGTGGACAATTTGTATAAGGAAATATCGCTTTGCAATTAGGATCCGCCCGATAATTGCAAAATCCATATTGAAATTTACATATTTCAGACAGTGATTTTTAACATTTTAAGATGACGTCATTGAGTTTTTTTTACCGTAACCTAAAAAATTTTGCAAAATTTCAGAATAGTGGATTTTATAGTTTAAAAGTTAAATTGCAAAATTTCCAAAAATTTGCTCGTCTAAAATAAAAATTAAAGATAAATTAATAAACCAAAAGCATAGAAATTTGTTGGAACATCTTATATAAGCAAATCAAGAAGTACAGATGTATTTGTATGCCATGAGCGATCGTTAAAAATTGGAATATCTGAAAATTGAGGAATTGAAAAACTCAAAAATTGAGAAATCTGGAAGACGAGAGATTGAACGTGGAAAAGTCGAAAAATCGGGAAGTTGAAAAACTGAAAAACCAAAAGCTTTAAAAATCGAAGAATTTAAAAATCAAAAAATCAAAATCCAAAATGTCGAAAGATTAGAAGATCGAGCGATCGAAATACCAAGAAATTGAAAAATCTAAAATTTTAAAAACCGAAAAATCAAAATATGGAAAAATTGACAAATTGAAAGATGTAACAACAGAAATCGGGAAAAACTGAAAAATCAAAAAAACAAGAAATCAAGAAATTGAAAATTCTTCAAATTGAGAAATGGAAAAAATAAATAATCGAAACATCGAGAAATCAAAACCTTAAAAAATCGAGAAAACGCAAAATCGAGAAGTCGAAAAATCGAAAAACTCAGAAATTGAACCGAAAAATTAATAATTGAAAAATTCAAAAATTTTAATTCAAAAAATTGGATAAATCTAACATGAGAAAGTCGAAAAATCGAGAAATCGAAAACTTGATTAATCGAAAAATCGGAAACTTTGAAAAATTGGAAGACTGAAAAATTAAAGAACCGAAAAATAAAAAAATAAAAAGCTTTAAAAATCCAAGAACTTGAAAACCAAAAAATCGAAATCCAAGAAGTCGAAAAATCAGAAGATCGAGCAATCGAAACACCAAAAAATCGAAAAATCTAAAATTCTAAAAATCAAGCAAAGGTTTAGTTGTGATCACATTGCAACCATTTATCTGTCGGACTACTGTTAAATATGTAGGAGTAATTTGTATGTTAATTATTTTTTCAAAAATCACATTTTGGACTTGTGTTTTTAAAATTGAGAGTGGACTTGGAATCGTGAAGAATAAAGAGCACAGAAAAAATCAATATTAAGTTATACGTTTCAGAGCCTGTAACGACCGGGTCAAAAAAAACAAACAAATTCCAGATAAAGTCGAAAAGTCGAAAATCTAAAATTTAGAAAATATCGGGACAATTCCAAAAAGTCAAAAAATCGAGAAATCGGATATTCGAAAAATAGAGAAATTCAAAACTGGGAAAATAAAAAAAATAAGGAATCGAAGAAACGAAAAGTAAAAAATCAATCATTTCAAGAATCGATCGACTAATTCAAAAATTGAAATTTTAAGAATCCATCGATTAATCCAAAAATCAGAAAATTCATATATGTATCGCAAAATCCAAAAATCGAAAATTCGAGAAATAGAAAGCGAAACGTCGAAAAATCCAAAAATCGATAAATCAAGGATTCCAAGTTAGAAAATCCATAACTCAAGAAATCGAAAATTTGAAGAACTCGACAATAATGAAGTTGGAAAATCCAAAAATTGAAAAATTGAAGTCTAAAAATCTAGAAATGAAAAACTGCAAAAATCAAGAACTCGAAAAAGACGAAAAACACAAAACAAAAAATTGATAATCAAAGAAATCAAGAAATTGAAAAATCTTCAAACTGAGTTTTCGAAAAATTGAAAAATTTGCTCGTCTAAAATAAAAATTAAAGATAAATTAATAAACCGAAAGCATAGAAATTTGTCTAGTAGTAGGCCATGAAATTTATTTTTAAAATAATGATGTCGGAGTTGCAGCTATTTGACTCCTTATTTGACATTTTTGTGACTGTAACTGTCAAAGTGAAAAGGACGCGTCGGTGTTGCCAACATATGTTTTAACATAGAATTTCAAAGGTTGCTAGACGACTTTTTTGTTCAATTGGATTGAAGTTTACGTATTTCGGACAATATTTATTTAATACAATTTTGAGATCATGTCATCGTAAGCTTAGAAATTTGACTATTTATTAAACTTTAAAAATTGTTGGAACGTCGTTGGATTTAGCTCGATCTCGTCCGGCGACCTGCAACGAAAGCGACATTCCTCAGAGAAATTTCGCGTCGTCTTTTTTGCCAAAATCTCGCGACTCGAGATTCCGCTTTAATAACCGCCATCCTGCATGCTCATTAATAAATCAATCTGCAAGAAGCTGCAAGTCAAACTCTCCTATTCATTCCGATTCTGATTGATGAAGTCCGCAAACCCGTAATTATCGAAAAAATCCATCGGCCGGAGTTTGTCATGAACCGTCGAGGATTTTTTGCGGCTCGGAGGCAGGCCCGAGGCGAAGCCGAGTTTTTCTCGCTTAGCTGATACGGACTCGGTGTCTTGACCCTACGGCGGCTCCACCCAGATCTCGGTGCATTCCAATATGCACGTAGAAATGCCTACCGAACAACTGCACTTACCCACTTGCACATAAATTAATAAAACCTTATAAGGTGTTGCCGGCTTGTACAGTTTCCATTTATTAAATGAATGCGAGTTGCGTAAGATCGAGGAAAGGGTGGTGGTGGGTTAGAACGCGTCAAGTCATCGATTTTTTTACCATTCGCGGCAATTATGACGTTCTTGGAAGCCCCCACCTACCACTATTTGAACTAACCGCAACAAAAAACAACCCATAACATGTTATGAGACTTTTGTTCAATACTCGCCACATATTGAGTTAAGTCAAGCGCTGAAAGCTTTGTGCTTTTTTGTGCGACTTTTTTCGACCAAAGTTTATTGACAGGATTCAGTGTGGTATTATAATACATATTTAGTAGTTACTAATCGAATCTTGAAGATATGGCGATAAAAAACCGAAACTCGATCACCTTGTGTGCGAATTTATCGAATCACGAAGCGGAATTTTTATCGAACCGCAATGTGTAATTTTATTTAAAGGCGAGGAGGTTTAAATGTGGTAAAATAATGCGTGGAAACGTCGAGGATTAAAATTCGGGCGAATTTAATGACGGGTAATTACAGGACGCTGCGCGCTCAAATATTTCGGGTAGGTCGCTGACGAAAAACGAAAATAACGCGGGACCGGGTCGAAGCGGCCGCCCTGCGATACACCCAACGCTGAATATTTCAAATTCGTGTTTCTACACCTTTTGCAGTGAGTCAGATGCACCGGTTTCGCTTTCTCACGTGCGAAATAGTTACAAAACCGAAGCGATTCGAAGCATCCACTAATCGGGTTCGGAATTTGGAAGGGTATCCTGCAATAAATCATTCGCCGGCTTGTGAAACACAAAGGTTACAAAATACGAGTCCATTCACATCCAAAACTGGTGCATTCACGTAAGCACAGGTCGGTGCAGTGTCTTTTGCAATTATAACGGTCCGAGTAATTGAGTAATTATTAAGCACGCTCGGAAAAACGCACGAGAATCTTAACAGATATTTATTAATTTGCATTTGCTGGATGGGATATAAATATTCAAGATTTTAGAGGCTGGAGATCTTCCGTTAGCCGTCCGTTATGTTCTGCGTCAATGTGGACCAGGTGTGCGAGGCTCCAGAGCTATTTTTTCTGGTAATTAACCGAGATGCGAGATACCGGAGAGGATCGACTCGGTGAAAAATCCGACGTGGAAAATTGCGCGTCGGAGTCGGGTTATTCATTGTTGACACGAGATTACTAAGCAGATCGTTGACAGGACACGAAGTTTCCCATTACGCGAGACCGACCCATAAATAATAGATTGTGAAACTAATTGTATGGTAAATTGAATTGTGAATCATAAATTATTCTTGCCGAGACCATCTATAATCGGACTTTCTTTTCTCTTGGTTGGTCATTTCGATTTTTTAATCGAGAACTCAACTTTGACAAGTTCGAGTAGAGAAATTGTGGCGCAGACGTCACGATTGTGGCGCCAAATTCAAAATTTCCGTACGACGATTATTTATTATTTGATTAAAAATCCATTCCTGAAAATTTATAAAAGCACGTATCAAAGGCGTTTTGTCGGTTTAAGTTTCTTGGTGTCGAAATAAGTACGCATATTAAGAAAAAAAAAGGCCAAATATAAGCCCCGCCCACCCACCTTATCTCAATTCTGATGATTTTTTTCATCCATCGTAAGCCGAAGGGCGGAGCTTAACTGAAAAATCTTTATTTTCTTACAAGAATTTACCGTTTTGAACGTGTTTCAAGTTTCTACGATTAAAAGAAATCATCGCTAGTGAGATGGGGTGGGTGGGCGGGGTTTATATTTTACCTTTTTTTCTTAATGGACATAGTCTTGTTTGAACAACACGATACTCAAAAACATATTTTTATGTTATCAGTAGATGCATTTTTATGGTGTGATATTTTTGTGCAACTTTTTCTTTTCGTTAGTTCTAGAATATGAGAAAGTAGGTCTTCTATTTCCGGTGTCTGTCTGTTGGCGATTTTTTTGGTACATAATCACCTAGCAAAATTCATTTGTCCTGTCAAAATTTTGCTAGGGAAATTCGACCGATTTGTTTTTTTTTTTGTCATGTTGGCAATATATTTAAAATTTTATGATAGCATACTTGATTATCAAACTGACATTTGTGACACCAAATCAGGTGCCAGTAATTCCTTAAAAAGAGACACTAGAGAGTCCCCCACTATCTTTAAAATTATTAAAAAAAGTCACTTCGGGATTATATATTTAAAAAATAAAAAAGACACTAGGGGCCTCCAATATCGTTGAGAATTATTGAAAAAATGACACTAGAAACCCATATATTCTGTTGAATTGTTACAAATTCTTAAAAATGACACTAAGAGCCTCCGAGATTATCGAAAATCATTGAAGAAATGACACTTAGGGTCTCCGAGAGCCTTGATGATCATTGAAAAAAATGACACCAACTAGAGACACAGAATTCTTTTGAATTCTTATAAATTCTTAAAAAATGACACTAGGGATCCAGAAATTCTTTAGAATCCTTACAAATTTTTGAAAAAGTGATACTAAGAGCCTCCGAGATCGTCGAGGATCATTGAAATAGTGACAGTTCGGACATAGAAATTCTTTAGAATTCCTACAAATTCTTTAAAAAGACACTAGGGATCCAGAAATCCTTTGAGTTCTTACAAATTCTTAAAAAATTACACTAGGGACCCAGAGATCCTTTTGAATTGTTATAAATTATTTAAACAATGACGCTAAAAGCCTTCGAGATCATCGAGAATCATTGATAAATGACACTAGGGACCCAGAAATTCCTTTGAATTAACACTCTCTCTAGCGTCTCCCAAATTCCTAGAGAATCATTGAAAAAATGACACTAGGAGCCTCCGAGATCAACAAAAATCATGACACTAGGACATAGATATTCATTCTTTAGAATTCATATAACTTTTTAAAAAATGACACTAGGGTCAAAGAGATTTTTTAAGAATTCCTCCAAATTCTTTAAAAAAGTGACACTAGTGAACCAGAGATTCCGTTTAATTCTTACAAATTCTTAAAAAAGACTATGGACCCAGAGATCCTTTTGAATTCTTACAAATTCTTTAAAAAATGACACTAAGAGCCTCCGAGATCATGGAAAATAATTGAAAAAATGACACTAGGGACCCAGATATTCCTTTTAATTCTTACAAATTTTTAAAGAAGACACTTGGGACCCAGAAATTCTTTTGAATTAACACTAAGACTCTCCGAGATCCTATAGAATCATTGAAAAAATGACACTAGGAGCCTCCGAGATCAACAAAAATCATTGAAAAATGACGCTAGGACACAGATATTCTTTAGAATTCTTACAAATTCTAAAAAAATGACAAGGATCCGGAGATCCTTTTGAATTCTTACAAATTCTTTAAAAAAATGACACTATGGACTTCCGAAAATCTATAGGATTCCTAGAAATTCTTAAAAAATGACACTAGGGGCAAAGAGATTTTTCTAAATTCCTACACATTCTTAAAAAATGACAGTAGGGACCCAGAGTTCCTTTTGAATTCTTATAAATTCTTTAAAAAATGACATTAGGGACCCAGAAATACTCTTGAATTCCTACAAATTAAAAAAAAACACAAATGGTCTCCGAAATCCTACAGAATCATTGAAAAAATGACACTAGGAGCCTCCGAGATTAATGAAAATCATTGAAAAAATGACACTAGAGGTCCAGAGATCCTTTTAAATTTTTAAAAATTCTTTAAAAAAAGACCCGAGGTCCTAGAGAATCATTGAAAAAAATGACACTAGGAATCCAAAGATTTTATTTATTTCTTACAAATTCTTCAAAAATGACACTAGGAGCCTCCGAGATCAACAAAAATCATTGAAAAATGACGCTAAGACACAGATATTCTTTAGAATTCTTACAAATTCTAAAAAAATGACACAAGGGATCCAGAGATCCTTTTGAATTCTTACAAATTCTTTAAAAAAATGACACTAGGGACTTCCGAAAATCTTTAGGATTCCTACAAATTCATAAAAAATGACAGTAGGGACCCAGAGATCCTTTTGAATTCTTATAAATTCTTTTAAAAATGACATTAGTGACCTGGAAATTCTCTTGGAATTTCTACAAATTCAAAAAAAACACAAAGGGTCTCCGAAATCCTAGAGAATCATTGAAAAAATGACACTAGAGCCTCCGAGATTAATGAAAATCATTGAAAAAATGACACTAGGAACCCAGAGATTCTTTTGAATTCTTACAAATTCTTAAAAAATGACACTTGGAACCCAGAAATTCTTTAGAATTTCTACAATTTCTTAAAAAATTACACTAGGGGCTCAGAGATTGTTTTGAGTTCTTACAAATTCTTTATTAGACACTAAGGTTTCCCAAGACCCTAGAGAATCATTCAAAAAATGACACCAGGGACCTAGAAATTCTTTTAAATCCTTATAAATTCTTTAAAAAAAGACACCAAGGATTCAGGATCCTTCAGAATTATTAAAAAAATGAGACTAAGGACCCCGACATTCTTTTGAATTCTTATAAATTCTTTAAAAAAGACAGAGGTCTCCGAAATTCTCTTGAATTCTTAAAATTTCCTTGCAAAAATGTACCATTTTAACCATATGCCTAGTTTCTTGTTGTAAAAAGATAGCCATGTATATTAAGGAAAAAAAAAAGGCACAATATCAGCCCCGCCCACCCACCCTATCTCAATTCTGATGATTTTTTTCCTCCATCTTAAGCCGAGGGGTGGAGCTTAACTGAAGAATCTTTGTTTTCTTACAAGAATTTACCGTTTTGAACGTGTTTCAAATTTCTACGATTTAAAGAAATCATTGCAAGTGAGATGGGGTGGGTGGGCGGGGTTTATATTTTACCTTTTTTTTCTTAATGTACATAGTCTTTGAGCAACACGATACTCAAAAACATATTTTTAATTTCTTGTAAAGTATTCAACTATTTTGCAGTTAAGCTTCGCCCCGCCCCCTTGGTTCACGGCGAAAAAAAAAAATCATTACACACAAGAATGTACAAGAAGATATTGAAAGAGGAAGAAAAAAAAAACTATTGTGGTGTAATCAGTATATCTGGCAACCCTGCTGACGTTTTGCATGGTCATTTCTTGTAAAGAAATAGAGGTTTTGCAATTAAGCTCCGCCCCTTTGGCTTACGACGAATAAAAAAAATTCATCAGGATTGAGATATGGGTGGGTGGGTGGGGCTTATATTTTACCTTGTTTTTTTTTTAATGTTGTGTCATCTTCTCGCAACAAGAAATATAGATTTTACAATATTAACCTCCGCCCCTCGATCTGACAACAAATGGAAAATTCATCATAATTGTGATGGGCGGGGCTTAATTTTTGGTTTGTCTTTACACATCTTCATGTTTTTTATTTTTTTGTAGAGAAATAAGGTTTTGCAATTAAGCTCCGCCCCTTTGGCTCACGACGAATCAAAAAATCATCACAACTGAGATAGGGCGAGTGGGCGGGGCTTATATTTTGCCTTTTTTTCTAAAATATATAGCCATTTTTTCATAACATGAAACTTAAACTAGTTTAAAATGGAAAATATGTGTAGGTAAATATCAGTTTTATTTCCTTGCAAAAATGTACCATTTTAACTATGTCCTAAGTTTCTTGTCGTGAAAAGATGGCTATGTATATTTAAAAAAAATGGAAAATATAAGCCCCGCCCACCCGCCCTATCTCTATTCTGATGATTTTTTTTATTCGTTTTGAGCCAAATGGGCGGAGCTTAATTGCAAAATCCTTATTTCTCTACAAGAAATAAAAAACATGTTTTGAATATCGTGTTGTTCAAAGAATACTATGTGTATTAAGAAATAAAACAAGCCAAAAATTAAGCCCCACCCATATCCATCCCATGTTCAATTGTGTGTTGAATTTTGCATTCGTTGTCAGACCGAGAGGCGAAGCCTAATTGCAAAATCCAAATTTTCTGACAAAAATTTACCATTTTAAACGGGTTTCAAGTTTCTAAGAATAAAAAAAATCATCACAATTGGAATGGAATGGGTGGGCGGTATTTTATGTTTTTCCTTTTTTTTAATATGCATAGTATTCCTTGAATAAGACGATACTCAAATACTTGTTTTTATTTTAAAGAAATAAACATTTTGCAGTTAAGCTCTGCCCCCTTCGTTCACGACGAATAAAAAAAATCATCACAATAGAGATAGGGCGGGTGGGCGGGTTTACATTTTGTATGATGAATTTTCTATTTGTTGTCAGATCGAGGGGTGGAGCTTAATTTTGTAAAATCTATATTTCTTGTTGCGAGAACATGACAAAGCATATAAAAAAAACAAGGTAAAATATAAGCCCCACCCACCCACCTATATCTCAATCGTGATGAATTTTTTTATTCGTCGTAAGCCAAAGGGGCGGAGCTTAATTGCAAAACCTCTATTTCTTTACAAGAAATGACCATGTGAGACGTCACCATGGTTGCCAGATATACCGATTACACCACAATAGTTTTTTTCTTCCCCTTTCAATATCTTCATGTTCTTTTCAGAAGATCGGAATTCCCTATTTTTTCTCAAAATAGTCTATTTTCAACAATTTGATATCTCAAAAATATGGAGTTCGTAATTGAGCTCTGCCCCTCCGTCTCACGACCAATAAAAAAATTGATCACAAGAGAAGGCGGGTGGGTGGGGCCTCTTTTTCTTAACATATACAGTTTTCTAGCAAATCGATGCTTAAATCATGTTTCACAAATTCTTGTATAATTTCTTGTGATATGAACATTGTAAATAGGCTCCGCCCCCCGTTTCACGACGAATAAAAAAATAATCGCATTTGAGATGGGGCGGGCGGGCGGGGCTTGTGTTTGGCCTTTTTTTTTTTTCTTTTTAATGTACCTAGTTTTTTTCACAACAAAATACTTCAAACATATTTAAAATGGTAAACTTTTGTACACAAATGTGGAATCTGCAATTAAGCTCCGCCCCTCGATCTGACAACAAATGAAAAATTCACCACAATTGAGATCGGGGCGGGCGGGTGGGGCTTTGGCTTCTTGTGCATATATATAGTTTTCTTTCAATATATCCGTATCCATCCCAACCTCAAGTGTGATCAATTTTTCATTCGTTGTCAGACCGAGGGGCGGAGCCTAATTGCAAAATCGATACTTTCCTACAGAATTTTACCATTTTAAACATGCTCCTTTACCTTTTCCAAATTCAAAATTTCCGTACGACGATTTCATTTATAACTTTCCAAATCCTCTAAGATTATTTGGTTGTTGTAAAATTACTGTACGTAAGAATAATCTGTTCTTACCCTACTCTCGCCAGCACAAAGCCTGCCCTCGCGCTTTCGTAAATCGACCCAATCACTCAACGGCGGCGCCACAAGACACCGATGCGTGGGTCGACGCAGTCCAGACGACATTCTCATAACCTCCAATTAGTTTCGCTTACACGTAGCGAAACCGTTCGCCCTTGTCAGCACGGCAAAAAAATCATCGCGCAAAACGTAATAATAATAATGGGAACGCTTGTGCAACGTCGGCGTCTGCGGTCGTACGTTGCGATTGAAATTTTTCGGATTTTGGGACGGCCTTTGCAAAAAACGAGACAAAAAACCGACCGTGACATAATCCATGGCGACCACTTTTGTGGATTTCGATTAATGAGGTCGGCGTTTCGCTGACCGCGCCGACGATCGAGATAGGTCAAGATGCATCCCGTGCGGACACGGGATGAGGTCATGGTGGAAATAGTCGAGTCTGACTTGCAAAGCCGCAGATGTGTAAGCAAGCCTTTAGGCGGTGATGTGTGTGACGTCATGTCGTGATAAAATTTGGCCCGCCCACCCACCCCACCGTGAGTCGGATGACGGCCCCCGGCCGTTGTTCGTACGGTCGTGTGTTGAGGTAGTTCGAAAAGCGCCAGTCGGTGTTTTAAATAGAACGGAAATATCTTATGATTGAGTCACAATGTCGCTTTTTCTTGTCTTGTGTTATAAAGTAGCGTTGAATGGATAATCTATTTTTATTGTTGCGGATTGTGATAAATATTTCACTTTTGTGGGATTAAGTCGTAATGGAAGGCGAATGCGGTAATGGCAGGTGATAAATTAGCTGCAATTACGTAAACAGTTTAAATTGTTGAACATTTGTGTCTATTGTGGAACGATTAATTCGATAAATCACTCTCTTGGCTCGTAATTGTCGCAATTTGTCGTGCGGAGCGGTTGGGTTTTGCTTTAGATTAAGAGATATATTTTTTAAAGCTGGTCTAGAACCCCCATTATATCTTACGTGGTTTTTGTGTTGTAGTTGATGCCGCCTGAGGAGACCATGCCACAGACCTTCGGGAGCGTCGGGGTGAGCTGATCTAGGCCGTCATGGCCGCAGACATGAGGTCTCCCAACGTATCCGTCACCCCCATCAACATGGAGCCCCCGTACCCGTCGACGCCGCTGACCAACTGCGACCTCCCGACGGGGGAGCCGCAGCGCACCAGGAGCGCGCCGCACCCCGGCCTCCTCAACGGCGACGTCCTCGACAGCTCCGACGCCGAGGTGGCGCAGATCGACTTCCAGTGCGCCGTCAACATGAGACACAAGAAGAAGAGGGACGGCGCCGACGTCCCCAGGCCGATGTCGTGGGAGGGCGAGCTCAGCGACCACGAGAGGGACATGTGCGTGGACGACGACGGCGGCTCGCAGGTGCGTTCGCTCACACTCGCCCCCAGGTCCTTAAATTTCCGTTGCAGGTCCCGGAGAACCTCTCCCTCTCCCAGCCGAAGCTCAACACCATCGTGAGCCTCGACTCGAAGGAGAGCCCCCTGATGCGGCTGAAGCAACCCCCGATGGGCAACTACTCGATCCACAGCACGCCCAGCAACTCGCCCCTGCTCGGCCAGAGGCACCCGGTGACCGGCGTCCCGATGATGGGGCACAAAGACATGATGCACAAGGCCTTGAACGTGCCGCCGACGCCGAGCCCGGACTCGGCCATCCACTCCGCATACAGTGTGTTCAGTTCGCCGAACCAGAGCCCCCTGACGCAAAGACATATCACGCTAACGCCGAACCTGAGCCGGAACAATAGTGATGCGTCCCATTCGAGCTGTTGTAGTTATTCGAGTGTTTCGGTTTCGGTCTCGCCGACGCAGCAGTTCTCGCCCACGCACAGTCCTATTCAGGTCAGTGGTCGATTTTCACCATTTTTACCCCGGACGCAAGATGCGCTATGTCATGAACGCGATATACGCCGGACGCGGGATGCGCCGCATCGTGAACGCGAACTGTATATACATTTTTTTAAAAATTTGTAAGTCGGTCAAAGTTTGGAATGCCGCTTGCTTTCTTCGATTAATTTATTGTTCTGCCCACGCGGCGAAGGATAATGTAATATCGAGGTGCGATTTTACATTGCAGAAACGTTGACATTATGAATACGATATTCACTTGAGAGTGGCTAATTAGTGCCTACGTTGAAATGGCGTTGAATTATTTATTATAAGTTGCGTGTGTTTGTAATCAAGTCGGCCTGGGTGGTGGGTTAAAAATTGTGATTGTTTGAGAGACGTGGAGAAAATTTCCAGGGACGTGACTTGCGGTTATTAACACTATTATAAATAAAAGGTCGACGTATTGAAAAAGTGGCTCGAATTTTGATCGACAGACAATGGGTCGGTTTTTTTGTAATGGAGATAAATATGCGATAAAAGGGAAATTCGATGATAAGTTGAGTGAAATTTTCGACGTTTTAAAAAATTCGTGACGTTGGAGATTGACTCGAAATTTTGTTGTTTAATTTTCTTGGTTTTTGAATGCCGACTGTTTGGTGAATTCAGTTTTTTATTTTTCGAATTTTGGAGAAGTATTTTTCGAAAATTGGAAGAATATCAGAAGCCACGGACATTTTTGGCAGTGTTTTCATAAATTTTGAATTATTGGTGAAAGAATTTTTATTATTTTCGATTTTTGGAAAATTAAAACAATTTTATTTAATGTTTCTGCAATTGTTCTTGAAAAATTTTGTACTTTTCGTGACAGCCGAGTTTGGCTTGAACCATAAACAAAAAAGAAATTTAAAACAATTTAATCAACTTTTATTCATTTATTAAAAAAAACTTAGCAATTGTGACAAATTTTCAAAAATTTAAAAGTGATAAAAAAATTTACAGATTAATTAAATTTTGTATTTTGTTATTATTGAGTGTTTGGTGAATTCAATTTTTTTATTTTTCAATTTTTGAAAATTTTGCTTTCTGGAAAAGTATTTCTCAAATCTGTTATCAAAATTAACGTTGTAATATTTTTTGAACACTTTTTACAATTTTCGAAAATTTGAAGGATAACAGGAGCTCTTTTAAATAAATTTTGTATTATTAGTGAATGAAATTTTGATATTATCGATTTTTAACAAATTAAAATATTTTTATTTTGTTTCTGCTGTTGTTTTTGGGAAATTTTGTACTTTTCGTAACACCGAGTTCGGCTTGAACAAAAAACAAAACAAGAATTTAAAACAATTTAATTGACCTGTTTTTCAGTTCATTTCAAAAAATTAAAAATTTTGACGAATTTTCAAAAATTGAAGAATGGTAAAAAATTTTGCTGATTACTATTTAAATTTTGTATTTTTTAATTAGTGAGTGATTGGTGAATTCAAAATATTTTTCAAACATGTCAAAATTAACGTTGTAATTTGGCAGATCTACAGTTTTTGAAAACTTGAATGATAGATAACAGGAGCTCCTAAGGACATCTTTGGTACTTTTTAAATAAATTTTGAATTATCAGTAAACGAAATTTTGATTATTTACGATTTTCTAAAAATTAAAATAATTATGTTTCGGTTGTCTTATTGTTTTAGGGAAATTTTATTTTCGGAACGACCGAGTTTGACTTGAACAAAAAACCAAAAAGGGATTTTAAAACAATTTCATTGACCTGTTTTTCAGTTGTTTAAAAAAGTGGAAAATCTTGACGAATTTTCAAAAATGTTCGTTTATAATTTAAATTTCGTATTGTTAAATTATTGAGTATTCGGTGAATTCAATTTTTTTTATTTTTCAATTTTTGAAAATTTTGGTTTCTGAAAAAGTACTTCTCATAAATTTTATCAAAATTAGCGTTGTAATATTTTTGGAACACTTAACAGTTTTCGAAAATTTGAAGGATAACAGGAGCACTTAAGACATCTTTGGTATTTTTTAAATACATTTTGAATCAGTAGTAAATGAAATTTTGTTTATTTTTGATTTTCGAAAAAAAACCAAAAATGGATTTTAGACAATTTATTGATCTATTTTTCAATTTATTTAAAAAAGTGGCAAAGTTTTGACGAATTTTCAAGAATTGAAGAACGATGAAAGATTTCCCTTATTATATTATGCATTTGATAAGATAAGACTGATTTTGGTAAATGACATACCCTCTAAGAAAATAGAGGGTGGGTGGGCGGGGCTAGTATTTGATGAGATAAGACTATTTTGGCAAATGACATAGTCTTTAAGAAAATAGAGGGTGGGTGGGCGGGGCTAGTACTTGCTAAGACAAAACTGATTTTGACAAATGACACACGCTCTAAGAAAATAGAGGGTAAGTCTTATCTTACTAACATAAGATTGACGATAAGTCAACAAACAAAAACAGAAAGAGGACAGGAAAACGAAAACTTTTACGAGTGAGAGTGACGCATCGAAAAATAATATTTTCGATTTTATAAAAATTAAATTAATTCTATTTTATTTTTCGTACTGTTTTTGGGAAATTTTGTTCTTTTCGTAACGACCGAGTTTGGCTTGAACAAAAAACAAAAAAAAAATTTTAAACAATTTAATTGACCTGTTTTTCAGTTCATTTAAAAAAATGGAAAATTTTGACGAATTTTCAAAAATTGAAGAATTGTAATAAATGTTGCTGATTATTTAAATTTTGTATTTTTTAATTAGTGAGTGATTGGCGAATTCAAATTTTTATTTTTCAATTTTTGAAAATTTATCTAGGTTTCTGGAAAATATTTTTCAAAAATGTTGTCAAAATTAACGTTGTAATTTGGCAGATTTACAGTTTTTGAAAACTTGAATGATAGATAACAGGAGCTCCTAAGGACATCTTTGGTACTTTTTAAATAAATTTTGAATTATCAGTGAACGAAATTTCGATTTTCTAAAAATTAAAATAATTTTATTTCGGTTGTCTTATTGTTTTGGGAAAATTTTATACTTTTCGTAACGACCGTGTTTGACTTGAACAAAAAAGCAAAAAGGGAATTTAATACAATTTCATTGACCTGTTTTTCAGTTAAAAAAAATGGAAAATTTTGACCAATTTTCAAAAATGTTCGTTCATAATTTAAATTTCGTATTGTTAAATTATTGAGTATTCGGTGAATTCAATTTTTTTATTTTTCAATTTTTGAAAATTTTGGTTTTGAAAAAGTACTTCTCATAAATTTTATCAAAATTAACGTTGCAATATTTTTGGAACACTTCACAGTTTTCGAAAATTTGAAGGATAACAGGAGCACTTAAGACATCTTTGGAATTTTTTAAATAAATTTTGAATGAGTAGTGAATGAAATTTTGTTTATTTTTGATTTTCGAAAAACAAAAAACAAAAATGGATTTTAGACAATTTATTGATCTATTTTTCAGTTTATTTAAAAAAGCGGCAAAGTTTTGACGAATTTTCAAAAATTGAAGAGCGATGAAAGTTTTGCCTTATTATATTATGCATTTGATAAGATAAGACTGATTTTGGTAAATGACATACCCTCTAAGAAAATAGAGGGTGTGTGGGCGGGGCTAGTATTTGATGAGATAAGACTATTTTGGCAAATGACATAGTCTTGAAGAAAATAGAGGGTGGGTGGGCGGGGCTAGTACTTGCTAAGACAGAACTGATCTTGACAAATGACATACGCCTAAGAAAATAGAGGGTAAGTCTTATCTTACTAACATAAGATTGACGATAAGTCAACAAACAAAAACGGAAAGGGGAGAGGAAAACGAAAGCTTTTACGAGTAAAATTTTCGATTTTATAAAAATTAAATTAATTCTATTTTATTTCTCCTATTGTTTTTGGGAAATTTTGTTCTTTTCGTAACGACCTAGTTTGGCTTGAACAAAAAACAAAAAAAGAATTTAATTGACCTGTTTTTCAGTTCATTTAAAAAAATGGAAAATTTTGACGAATTTTCAAAAATTGAAGAATGGTAAAAAATATTACTGATTATTTAAATTTTGTATTTTTTAATTAGTGGGTGATTGGTGAATTCAATTTTTTATTTTTCAATTTTTGAAAATTTATCTAGGTTTCTGGAAAAATTTTTCAAAAATGTCAAAATTAACGTTGTAATTTGGCAATCTACAGTTTTTGAAAACTTGAATGATAGATAACAGGAGCTCCTAAGGACATCTTTGGTACTTTTTAAATAAATTTTGAGTTATCAGTGAACGAAATTTTGATTATTTTCGATTTTCTAAAAATTAAAATAATTTTATTTTGGTTGTCTTATTGTTTTGGGTAAATTTTGTACTTTTCGTAACAACCGAGTTTGGTTTGAACCATAAACAAAAAAGAAATTTAAAACAATTTAATACAACTTTTATTCAGTTTATTAAAAAAAAACTTAGAAATCGTGACAAATTTTCAAAAATTTAAAAGAGATAAAAAATTTTACAGATTAATTAAATTTTGTATTTTTTAATTATTGAGTGTTTGGTGAATTCAATTTTTTTATTTTTCAATTTTTGAAAATTTTGGTTTCTGAAAAAGTATTTCTCAAATCAAAATTATCGTTGTAATATTTCTGGAACACTTTACAGTTTTCGAAAATTTGAAGGATAACAGGAGCTCTTAAGGACATCTATGATATTTTTTAAATAAATTTTGTATCATTAGTGAATGAAATTTTGATATTATCGATTTTTAAAAAAATAAAATATTTGATTTTGTTTTTGCGGTTGTTTTTGGGAAATTTTGTACTTTTCGTAACACCGAGTTCGGCTTGAACAAGAAACAAAAGGAGAATTTAAAACAATTTAATTGAACTGTTTTTCACTTCATTTAAAAAAATGGAAAATTTTGACGAATTTTCAAAAATTGAAGAATGGTAAATTTTGCTGATTATTATTTAAATTTTGTATTTTTTAGTGAGTGAATTCAAATTTTTATTTTTCAATTTTTGAAAATTTATCTAGGTTTCTGGAAAATATTTTTCAAAAATGTTGTCAAAATTAACGTTGTAATTTGGCAGATTTACAGTTTTTGAAAACTTGAATGATGGATCACAGGAGCTCCTAGACATCTTTGGTACTTTTTAAATAAATTTTGAATTATCAGTGAACGAAATTTTGATTATTTTCGATTTTCTAAAAATTAAAATAATTTTATTTCGGTTGTCTTATTGTTTTGGGGAAATTTTATACTTTTCGTAACGACCGAGTTTGACTTGAACAAAAAACAAAAAGGGAATTTAAAACAATTTCGTTGGCCTGTTTTTCAGTTGTTTAAAAAAGTGGAAAATTTTGACGAATTTTCAAAAATTGAAGAATGGTAAAAAATTTTGATGGTTATTATTTAAATTTTGTATTTTTTAATTAGTGAGTGATTGGTGAATTAAATTTTTTATTTTTCAATTTTTAGAAATTTATCTAGGTTTCTCGAAAATATTTTTCAAAAATGTTGTCAAAATTAACGTTGTAATGTGGCAGATTTACAGTTTTTGAAAACTTGAATGATAGATAACAGGAGCTCCTAAGGACATCTTTGGTACTTTTTAAATAAATTTTGAATTATCAGTGAACGAAATTTTGATTATTTTCGATTTTCTGAAAATTAAAATAATTTTATTTGGGTTGTGCTATTGTTTTGGGGAAATTTAGTACTTTTCGTAACAATCGAGTTTGGCTTGAACCAGAAACAAAAAAGAAATTTAAAACAATTTAATACAACTTTTATTCAGTTTATTAAAAATAAACTTAGAAATCGTGACAAATTTTCAAAAATTTAAAAGAGATATAAAATTTTACAGGTTAATTAAATTTTGTATTTTTTAATTATCGAGTGTTTGGTGAATTCAATTTTTTTATTTTTCAATTTTTGAAAATTTGGTTTCTGGAAAAGTATTTCTCAAATCAAAATTAACGTTGTAATATTTCTGGAACATTTTTTACAGTTTTCGAAAATTTGAAGGATAACAGGAGCTCTTAAGGACATCTATGATATTTTTTAAATAAATTTTGTATCATTAGTGAATGAAATTTTGATATTATCGATTTTTAAAAAAATAAAATATTTGATTTTGTTTTTGCGGTTGTTTTTGGGAAATTTTGTACTTTTCGTAACACCAAGTTCGGCTTGATCAAAAAACAAAAAGAGAATTTAAAACAATTTAATTGACCTGTTTTTCATTTCATTTAAAAAAAATGGAAAATTTTAACGAATTTTCAAAAATTGGAGAATGATAAATTTTGCTGATTATTATTTAAATTTTGTATTTTTTAGTTAGTGAGTGATTGGTGAATTCAAATTTTTTATTTTTCAATTTTTGAAAATTTATCTAGGTTTCTGGAAAATATTTTTCAAAAATGTTGTCAAAATTAACGTTGTAATTTGGCAGATCTACAGTTTTTGAAAATTTGAATGATAGATAACAGGAGCTCTTAAGGACGTCTTTGGTACTTTTTAAATAAATTTTGAGTTATCAGTGAACGAAATTTTGATTATTTTCGATTTTCTGAAAATTAAAATAATTTTATTTTGGTTGTCTTATTGTTTTGGGGAAATTTTATACTTTTCGTAACGACCGAGTTTGACTTGAACAAAAAACAAAAAAGGAATTTAAAACAATTTCGTTGACCTGTTTTTCAGTTGTTTAAAAAATTGGAAAATTTTGACGAATTTTCAAAAATTTTCGTTCATAATTTAAATTTCGTATTTTTTAATTAGTGAGTATTCGGTGAGTTCAATTTTTTAAAAATTTTTAGAAAAATTGAAAATTCCAGTACCTAACGAAAATCGAAAACTCAGAAATCAAAAAATCGAAAAGAGAAATATAGGAGAATTGAAAAATGAAAAATCGGGTAATCAAAAACCGAAAATTAAAAATTTGAAAATCGAGATTTTGAATAATCGAAAAGCCGAAAAATGGAAAAATCGTAATTTCGAAAACTGAAAATTCGAGTAACGAAAATCGAAAACTCGATGAATCAAAAAATCGAAAAACAAAAAACTGAAAATTCGAATTCGATGAATCAAATATTTTAAAAGCGAAAACCGAAAATTAAAAATTCAAAAATCCAAGAAACGAAATATCGGAAATCGAATAATTGTGGAAAAGTTGAAAAATCGAGAAATTAAATTAAAAAAAATTGAAAACCAGAGATCGAAAAATCGAAATTTTGAAAAATTGAAACCTGGAAATGTCAAAAATCGAAAAATGAAGCTTTAAAATTCGAGTAACGAAAATGGAAAACTCGGGAAATTGAAAAATCGGCAGATCGGAAAGGAGACGTTTGAAAACTCAAATTTTGGAAAATTGAAAAGTCGAAAAACGAAAAAATTGAAAAATGGGGTAATTGAAATTGAAAAAATTGAAAACTAGAATATCGAAATTTCGAAAATTGAAAATGAGAAAAATCGAAAATTCTAAATATCGATCGAAAACCCAAAAATTCAGGTTAGTACCTGCTAAAATAAGATCGATTTTGGCAAATGATTGTTTTAAATTTTTCAAAAAAAAAACGGAGTCCAAAATTAACTCAAAAACAGGTCAAGTCAGAATTTTCCAAAAACAACACCGAAGTCCCCCAAAAATTGAAAATTCGAAAAATTGTTACTTTTCGAATTTTCAATTTTTCGGATTAATGATTTCCCGGTTTTTAAACTTTCGTTTTCTCAATTTTCAAAAATTTTCGTTCATAATTTAAATTTCGTATTTTTTAATTAGTGAGTATTCGGTGAGTTCAATTTTTTATTTTTCAATTTTTGAAAATTTCGGTTTCTGGAAAAGTACTTCTCATAAATTTTATCAAAATTAACGTTGTAATATTTTTGGAACACTTAACAGTTTTCGAAAATTTGAAGGATAACAGGAGCACTTTAAGACATCTTTGGTATTTTTTAAATACATTTTGAATCAGTAGTAAATGAAATTTTGATTATTTTTGATTTTCGAGAAATTAAAATAATTTCATTTTGGGACATTTTGTACTTTTCGTAACGACTGAGTTTAGCTTGAAGAAAAAACAAAAGTGGATTTTAGACAATTTATTGACTCATTTTTCAGTTTATTTACAAAAGTGTAAAATTTTGACGAATTTTCAAAAACTGAAGAGCGGTAAAAATTTTTGCTGATTATTTAAATTTTTAATTTTTCAATATTTGAAAATTTTGGTTTTTGCAAAGGTATTTTTAAAAAAAATTGTCAAAATTAACATCGTAATTTGGCCTATTTACTGTTTTCTGTTATTATTTTTTGGGAAATTTTGTACTTTTCGTAACGTAATTTAATTTAGCGTTTTTCAATTTGTTCAAAAAAGCGGAAAATTTGGACGAATTTTTAGAAATTGAAAAGCAGTAAGTTTTCATTTATTGTTTAATTTCTTGATTTTTAAATATCGACTATTGAATCAGTTTTTGTATTTTCAGTTTTTCTGGATTTAAATTTTTTGAAAAGTATTTTGGTAAAGTTAATGATGCTTATTTTTTACAATTTTCGAAAATTAAAAGGATAACAGGACATTTTTAAAGACATTTTGAATTCTTGATGAATCAAATTTTTATCATTTTCGATTTTTGGAAAATTAATTGTTTTTCAGTGCATTTTTAGACAACAAAAAATTGGGTCGTTATTAAGCAGATAAACCAAAATTTAACCCAAATTTGTACTTGATCCACTTCGAAAAATTCGTGACGTCATACATACATGTTATTAATTTTTGGGAAATTTTGTACTTTTCGTAACGTAATTTAATTTAGCGTTTTTCAATTTGTTCAAAAAAGCGGAAAATTTTGACGAATTTTTAGAAATTGAAAAGCAGTAAGTTTTCATTTATTGTTTAATTTCTTGATTTTTAAATATCGACTATTGAATCAGTTTTTGTATTTTCAGTTTTTCTGGATTTAAATTTTTTGAAAAGTATTTTGGTAAAGTTAATGATGCTTATTTTTTACAATTGCACATTTTACAATTTTCGAAAATTAAAAGGATAACAGGACATTTTTAAAGACATTTTGAATTCTTGATGAATCAAATTTTTATCATTTTCGATTTTTGGAAAATTAAAATTGTTTTTCAGTGCATTTTTAAACAACAAAAAATTGTGTCGTTATTAAGCAGATAAACAAAATTTAACCCAAATTTGTACTTGATCCACTTCGAAAAATTCGTGACGTCATCCATAGAGTGCTAGATTGCGGAAAAACGATGATGTCATCTCTTGTCAGAATCGTGCATCCCTTCCACGAAACTGATGACGTCATCTTAAACATCGATAATTTTTTAGATTTTCTCGATAACTGTCGTCGTCAAGATCTAGACGTGGTGTTATCGTTTAATGTAGCACTAGCGATTAAACTTACAGGTGCATTTAGATAAGATCGAATGACACGTTCCAGACGCAAAAATGACGAATTACGCTACACAAAGAACGTCTGACAGATCTTTCATAACTCGAGCCCACTTTTCAATTAGCCCCATTATGTAATTTCCGTTTCTTTAAATATTTGCCCACGAAAAAAAGCCGCAAAAAATATCTGTTATTTTAGAAGCTGTTATTAGTCATTTGAAACTCGTTTAGTGATTCATCCTGTATGCGTTAGGCAGTAAGGTACCGTAAACGGCACCAAAATGCCAATAATAGGAACCCGAATCTTAGCGATAATTAACTGTACACTAACAAAACACGCAGAATTCACACCGAAACCATCCGCAATTGTTCCAGCCATAAAGGTCAAACGTCGCATTTCAGGCGAAGACGCTAATTTGCATTGACGTTATTTCAGGGTCGCCATATGCACAGTATTCACAACAGCCCTCTACATCACAACGTACTCTACAGAAGTCTACAGGAAGACCCCAGCGTCCAATACAATGACCACGATGGCCTCGACGAGGCCGAAGATAAGACTGGCTTAGTTCATACCTCGCTCCCCGCCCAGCCGGGCATATCCAGACAGCAGTTGATCAACAGCCCATGCCCGATCTGCGGCGACAAAATCTCGGGATTCCACTACGGGATTTTCAGCTGCGAGTCGTGCAAGGGCTTTTTCAAACGCACGGTACAAAACCGCAAGAATTACGTGTGCTTGAGGGGGGCGGCGTGCCCGGTGACGGTCGCCACCAGGAAGAAGTGCCCCGCGTGCAGGTTCGACAAGTGCCTGCAGTGCGGGATGAAACTCGAAGGTGATTTTTAATTATTTGACAGACATGCAATAACCGGTTATGGTTCCAGCAATTCGCGAGGACCGGACTCGTGGGGGCCGTTCGACGTACCAGTGTTCGTACTCGTTGCCGCCGTCTTTGGCCAATCACGCCGAATTGAGGGCTAGCAGTAACGACCTGAGACAGAGCGTGGAGGCGCACCATGGTCTAACGGTCAAGCTGGAACCTGGAGATGGGTCCACACACCACAAGCGAGGGACCGTGCCGGGGTCCAAGGGTGTCCCGCCGTTATTGCAAGTGAGTGTGTCAACAACCCGAGTATCCGCTCAGTGCTAATCCCGCTCCTAGGAAATAATGGACGTGGAGCACCTGTGGCACTACAACGAAATGGAACTGAACAAACTGAGTACCGAAGGCCACCTGGGGAAAGAAGGTGGAAGCGGCGCCGTCCATAACCTGTCGAATCACCCTCTCCTCGCCGGTACCGCTCTAGCCGGCTCCACCGACACCAACCCCGACTTCGTAGCGAATTTGTGCAATATAGCCGACCGCCGACTCTACAAGATCGTCAAGTGGTGCAAGAGCTTACCCCTCTTCAAGAACATATCGGTAATCACCGCAATCATCCCCGCACTGGGTACAAATTTCGTTCCAGATCGACGACCAAATCTGTCTCCTCATCAACTCCTGGTGCGAGCTGTTGCTGTTTTCGTGCTGCTTCAGATCGATGTCCACCCCGGGCGAAATCCGGGTGTCTCTGGGCAAAAGTATCACTCTAAACCAGGCTAGAGACATGGGCATGCAAGCTTGCATCGAGAGGATGCTGAATTTCACGGAGCAGCTGCGCAGGTTGCGGGTGGACCAGTACGAGTACGTCGCGATGAAAGTCATCGTTTTGCTCACATCAGGTGGGTGGAAATAGCGGTGTGAGTGTGACTTATTGAGGGTTTTAGATACGTCGGAGTTGCGCGAAGCGGAGAAGGTGAGGGCTTCGCAGGAGAAGGCGTTGAAGGCGCTTCAGGACTACACGCTGAGTCATTATCCTGATAGTCCTGCGAAGTTCGGGGAGTTGTTGTTGCGCATTCCGGAGTTGCAGAGGACTTGTCAGGTGGGTGGAAATTCGTAGCGGGTGTCTGGAAAATGGCGTACATAAGTATGGCGGTTTCAGAAGTCCCAATTTTGATCATTTTTTGGAAAAATTAGTCTTCAGTACTTGCTAAGATAACGCTGATTTTGGCAATGCGGTACCCTCTAAGAAAAAAAGGGCGGGTGGGCGGGGCTAGCTGCTAAAATAACACCGATTTTGGCAAATGAGATCCCTGCAAGAAAGTTGAGGGCGGGTGGGCGGAGTTAGTATCTGCTAAAATAAGATCTATTTTGGCAAATGACATACATGACATGGGTGAGACGAGATACCTTCTAAGAAATGAAAGGGTGGGTGGGCGGGGGTAGTACCTTCTAAGATAAGACCAATTTTGGAAAATGAGAGATCCCGATATGATTGAAAATTCGAGTAACGAAAATACAAAACTCGAGAAATCAAAAAAATGAAAATTGAAAAGTCTAAGAACTAAGAGAATGGAAGAATTGAAACAATGGGAAGTTCGATTATTTCGTTTTCCCATTTCTCAATTTCTCGACTTTTCAATGTTTTGATTTCTCAACTTCTCGATTTTTCATCCTGGACATTGATATTTTTCAAAAAAAAAAAATTAAAATTGAAGATATTTCTCGGGTTCTCAATTTTTCGATTTTCCGCTCTTTCAACTTTCGATATCTCAATTTTCGATATTCCAATTTTGTTTCAATCTTTTTATTTTTCGATTTTTCGAGTTTCCAATTCCTCGATTTTTTAATTTCTCAATTTCTCGATTAATCGATTTTTTTATTTTTCCACTTTTCGATTATTTTGTTTTCAGATTTCTCAATTACTCGACTTTTGAAAGTTTTGATTTCTCAACTTCTCGATTTTTGATCCTGGACATCGAGATTTTTGGAAAAAAAATCAATATTGTAGATATAATTTTTCGATTTTTTGACTTTTCAATTTCTCTATTTTTCAACTTTCAATTTTTCGATATTTCAATTAACGATTTTCAGTTTTTCGCGATTTCAGTGTTGGAATTTTTCAATTTTTCGATTTTCCAATTCCTCGATTTTTCAATTTTTCGAGTTCTTGATTTCTCGACTTTTCAATGTTTTGATTTCTCAACTTCTCGATTTTTCATCCTGGACATTGATATTTTTCAAAAAAAAAATCAAAATTGAAGATATTTCTCGGGTTCTCAATTTTTCGATTTTCCGCTCTTTCAACTTTCGATATCTCAATTTTCGATATTCCAATTTTGTTTCAATCTTTTTATTTTTCGATTTTTCGAGTTTCCAATTCCTCGATTTTTTAATTTCTCAATTTCTCGATTAATCGATTTTTTTATTTTTCCACTTTTCGATTATTTTGTTTTCAGATTTCTCAATTACTCGACTTTTGAAAGTTTTGATTTCTCAACTTCTCGATTTTTGATCCTGGACATCGAGATTTTTGGAAAAAAAATCAATATTGTAGATATAATTTTTCGATTTTTTGACTTTTCAATTTCTCTATTTTTCAACTTTCAATTTTTCGATATTTCAATTAACGATTTTCAGTTTTTCGCGATTTCAGTGTTGGAATTTTTCAATTTTTCGATTTTCCAATTCCTCGATTTTTCAATTTTTCGAGTTCTTGATTTCTCGACTTTTCAATGTTTTGATTTCTCAACTTCTCGATTTTTCATCCTGGACATTGATATTTTTCAAAAAAAAAATCAAAATTGAAGATATTTCTCGGGTTCTCAATTTTTCGATTTTCCGCTCTTTCAACTTTCGATATCTCAATTTTCGATATTCCAATTTTGTTTCAATCTTTTTATTTTTCGATTTTTCGAGTTTCCAATTCCTCGATTTTTTAATTTCTCAATTTCTCGATTAATCGATTTTTTTATTTTTCCACTTTTCGATTATTTTGTTTTCAGATTTCTCAATTACTCGACTTTTGAAAGTTTTGATTTCTCAACTTCTCGATTTTTGATCCTGGACATCGAGATTTTTGGAAAAAAAATCAATATTGTAGATATAATTTTTCGATTTTTTGACTTTTCGATTTCTCTATTTTTCAACTTTCAATTTTTCGATTTTCCAATTTCTCGAATTTCAATTTCTGGATTACTGAATTTGAAAATCTAAAAACCGAAAATCGAAATTTCGAATATGTAATCGAAAGATGGAAAAATTGAAAAATCGAGAAATTGAAAAATGGAATATCTAAATTTCGCAAAAAATCGAAAAACTGAAAAATGGAAGAATTGGAAAATGAAAAATCTGGAAATCGAATAGAAATCAAATTGACAATTCGAATATCGAAGTATTTGAAAAGCGAAAATCGGAAAACCGAAAATTCGAAAATCTATAATCCAAAAATTAAACATTGAATATTGAAAAATCGAAATTTCGAAAACTGAGAATGGAAGGATTGAAACATTAGGAAGTCGAAAAGAAAATTGAATACCGAAAAATCGGAAAACCGAAATTCTAAAATCTAAAATTCGGAAATCGAAAAACCAAAAAATTAATAATGAAAATCGAGGAATTGAAATTGATAAAATTGAAAACTAGAATTTCAAAAACTAAAGTCGAAAAATCAAAAATTCGATGAATCAAATATCTGAAAAATCGAAAATTAAAAAAACGACAAATTGGAAAGTTGAAAAATTGAAAAATTCAAGAATGGAAAAATTAAAAATTTGATTGACTAAAAACCAGAGATTGTAAAAATTCTAAAAATCAAAAATCGAAAGAACGAAAAGTGGAAAGTTTGAAAATTCGAGCAACGAAAATCGAAAAGCGCAAAATCGGAAAGTAAAAAAATTAAAAAGTTTAAAAACTGAAGAAAGTAAAAATTTTAAAATGGAAAATTCGAAAAATCAAAATCGAAGTTCGTAAAGTAGAAAGAGTGAAAATTCGAGCGTTGAAAATCGGAAATTCGAGAAATTGAAAAATCGAAGGAAACATTAAAAATTCGAACATTGAAAAATGAAAATTCCATGAATCGAGTTTTCAAAAAACCGAAAAATCAAAAATTTCAAATTTCCAATAATCGAAACGTAGAAAAAAAAAAATATCGAAAGTCGAAAAATTGAAGAATTTAAAAATCCAAATTTTGAAATATCGAAAATTCGATGAGTCAAATACATTTTCAAAAAATCAAAAGTTCGAAAATCGAGATATTGAAACATCGAAAAACTGAAATTGAACAAATTTAAAACTAGAATATCGAAAATTCGAAATATCAAAAACTCTGAAGCTGACAAATCAAAAATTCGGTAAATCAGATATTTGAAAAAACGAAAATTCGAAAAGTTGGAAAATTGAAAAATTGAAAAGTCGAAAAACTGGTGACTAGAAAAGTTAAAAAATCAAGAAATCGAAAAATAAAAAAACTGAAAAGTCTACAAATTGAAGAATGTCATTATAAAAATGAAAAATTACAAATCGAAAAATACAAAGAATGAAAATTGGACCAACGAAAATCGAAAAATGGAAAAGTCCAAAAACTGAAACAAATTGAAAATTCGGGTATCGAAAGCTCGATGAATTAATTATTCGAAAAATTGAAATTAAAAAAATTGAAAACTAGAATATCGAAATTTCGCAAAAAATCAAAAAACTGAGGAATGGAAGAATTGAACAATTGGGAAGTCAAAAAGAAAATTGAATTCCGAAAAATCGGAAAACCGAAATTCTAGAAACTAAAATTCGGAAATCGAAAAACCAAAAAATTGAAATTGATAAAATTGAAAACTAGAATATCGATAAATCGAAATTTCGAAAACTAAAGTCGAAAATTAAAAAAACGACAAATTGGAAAGTTGAAAAATTGGAGAATCCAAGAATGGAAAAATTAAAAATTGTATTGACTAAAAACCAAAGATTATAAAAATTCTAAAAATCAAAAATCGAAAAACGCAAAGTAAAAACATCGAAAATAACGGAAAGTAAAAAAATTAGAAAGTCTAAAAACTGAAGAATGTAAAATTTTAAAAATGGAAAATTCGAAAAATCAAAATCGAAGTTCTTAAAGCAGAAAAGTGAAAATTCGAGCAACGAAAATCGAAAAACGCAAACTAAAAACATCGAAAAATCTGAAAGTAAAAAAATTAAAAAGTCTAAAAACTGAAGAATGTAAAATTTTAAAAATGGAAAATTGGAAAAATCAAAATCAAAGTTCGTAAAGTAGAAAGAGTGAAAATTCGAGCGTTGAAAAGCGGAAATTCGAGAAATTGGAAAATCGAAGGAAACATTAAAAATTCGAACATTGAAAAATGAAAATTCCATGAATCGAATATTCAAAAAACCGAAAAATCAAAAATTCCAAAAATTGAAAATTCGGAAAACTGAAAAAAAATTTAAAAGTCTGAAAACTGAAGAATGTGACTTTCGATTTCTCAATTTTTCAATATTTCAATTTTGGTTCAATCATTTTATTTTTTAATTTTTCGAGTTTTCAATTTCTCAGTTTCTCGAATTTCGATTTCTGGATTACTCAATTTTTGGATTTCTTAACTTTTTCAATTTTCGATTTTTCAAATTCTCTATTATTTCGTTTTCCCATTTCTCAATTTCTCGACTTTTCAATGTTTTGATTTCTCAACTTCTCGATTTTTCGTCTTAGACATTGATATTTTTCAAAAAAACAAATCCAAATTGAAGATATAATTTCTCGGGTTCTCAATTTTTCGGGTTTTCGATTTTTCGCTCTTTCAACTTTCGATACCTCAATTTACGATATTCCAATTTTGGTTCAATATTTTTATTTTTCAATTTTTCTAGTTTCCAATTCCTCGATTTTTTAATTTCTCAATTACTCGACTTTTTAAAGTTTTGATTTCTCAACTTCTCGATTTTTGATCCTGGACATCGAGATTTTTGGAAAAAAAATCAGTATTGTAGATATAATTTTTCGATTTTTTGATTTTTCGAGTTCTCGATTTTTCAACTTTCAATTTCTCAATTTTTCGATATTTCAATTAACGATTTTCAGTTTTTCGAGATTTCAGTGTTGGAATTTTCCAATTTTTCCATTTTTAAATTTTCGATTTCTCGATTTTTTCATTTTCGGATTGTAAAATTTTTTGATTCTCAAATTTTTGCATTTTCCAATTTCTCGATGAAGGGATTTTTTGATTTCTCGACTTTTTGATTTCTCGATTTTTCGACGTTACGACTTTTTGGTTTTCCCTTTTCTAGATTTCTCGAATTTTCAATTTTTCGATGATTCCAGTTTTGGATTTTTTCAAATTTTCTAGTCAATTTTTCCTCGACTTTTGAATTTTTCGATATTTCAGATTTGGGATTTTATTTTCGATTTTTCGACATTTTAATTTTTCAATTTTTTAAAATTTAGATTTTTCGATTTCTCCATTTCTTGATTAATTGATTACTCACTTTTTCGATTTCTTGACTTTTTCATTTTTCGATTTTTCAAATTGTCGATTATTTCGTTTTCCCATTTCTCAATTTCTCGACTTTTCAATGTTTTGATTTCTCAACTTCTCGATTTTTCGTCTTAGACATTGATATTTTTCAAAAAAAAAAAATCAAAATGGAAGATATAATTTCTCGGGTTCTCAATTTTTCGACATTCCAATTTTGGTTCAATCTTTTTATATTTCAATTTTTCGAGTTTCCAATTCCTCGATTTTTTAATTTCTTAGTTTCTCGATTAATCGATTTTTTTATTTTTCGACTTTTCGATTATTTTGTTTTCGGATTTCTCAATTACTCGACTTTTCAAAGTTTTGATTTCTCAACTTCTCGATTTTTGATCCTGGACATCGAGATTTTTGAAAAAAAAATCAATATTGTAGATATCATTTTTCGATTTTTTGTCTTTTCGATTTCTCGATTTTTCAACTTTCAATTTCTCAATTTTTCGATATTTCAATTAACGATTTTCAGTGTTGGAATGTTCCAATTTTTCCATTTTTAAATTTTCGATTTCTCGATTTTTTCATTTTCGGATTGCAAAATTTTTTGATTCTTAAATTTTTGCATTTTCCAATTTCTCGATGAATGGATTTCTTGATTTCTCGACTTTTTGATTTCTCGATTTTTCGACGTTACGACTTTTTGGTTTTCCCTTTTCTAGATTTCTCGAATTTTCAATTTTTCGATGATTCCAGTTTTGGATTTTTTCAAATTTTCGAGTCAATTTTTCCTCGACTTCTGAATTTTTCGATATTTCAAATTTGGGATATTATTTTCGATTTTTCGACCTTTTAATTTTTGTAAATTTTCGATTTTTCGATTTCTCCATTTCTTGATTAATTGATGCTTTGATTTTTCGACTTCTCAATTTATAGAATTTTCGATTTTTCGATTTCTCGATTGTTCAACTTTCTCTTAATTCTTCACTTTCCAATTTTCCAATTTTTCAGTTTAACGATTTTTCAATTTTTCAGCTTCTGACGTTTTTAAATTTCCGACTTCTCAATTTCTCGATTTGTCGAATTTCAGTGTTTCAATTTCTCAATTTTTCATTGTGGGCGTAGTAGAGATTTTTGCAAAAAAAAATCAAAATTGTAATAGCTATAACAACTTTTTGATTTCTAAAAGATTCCTTTAAATTTATCTGGAAATAAAACACCGGGGGACCTAGAATAACTGCGAACATTTTAAGGGTGCCGTCTGGAGGCAAAATATCTGCCTGGTCAAAGTGAGAATAAAACGACCCGGGAGATGCTGCCTCCTGTTAGTGAATTGCTAAAATGTGAATAAATGCAGCACCGATCCGTAGAATTCTACATTTTACTGTACGGAAATAAGTTTTAGTACACAAGCCGCAGTGCCTGTCTAGCCATAATAGTTGCAAACAAAACCCGGGTACCTGAATTTACCCTTGACCGTTCAAAACCGGAAAGATGTAAAACTCACTGATTCATTTTCCTATTTTGGCTACAGTTAATTCTTTCCAGTTATTTATTTTGTTTCCGTACTTAAATTGTTTTCGGTAAATATATTAAATATATGTAAATATTAAAGTACCTCCTACTGTCGGGGAATCATCTGTAGATATGTGATTTATTCCTATCAAGGATGTGTCGTTTGTCTGAATTACAGGAACATCATGTAAAGCAAAAATTGGTCGCGCCAAGGTACTATTTACGAACGGGAGGGATTTTCCACATTTGTAGGCTAAACTTGAAATAAGAGAATTAACAATATTTCCGGTATAAGTAAATATTTTTATTATTTTCCTACTATCTGCACTGTCGGACATGCCCATTCATTACAAATAGAATATTTTTGGCGGAAAATGTTTCTTAAACTTAATAATGTATAAGAGTTTGGTTTTGTTATTTACTTTATCGTTTGCAACAAAACAATAGTAATAAAAATAAAAATATATTTACCAAGTAAATAACAATAAATTGTTAAAATTATTAGCCGCAATCGTTTGAAAATGAATAATAACGTGTCCTTGAAGCTATTAGCCACATAACAAAATTTTTTACTTTCTTCAACGCAAATCATTAGTACGTTGTATGCAAGTAATTCTAAGCATTCAACGGTGGTTTTTTATGTAAGTACTAAAATATTCATGTTAATTATTTTGGCGGCTAACTGCATGGCAGAAGGCAGTTTATTTAAAAATTTGACTTTGCTTAAACTGTTTGTTAGTATATCGTTTTGTAAGGATTTAAATAATTAATTTTAAATTTTTAATAGAAGCAGCTGCTATTTTTTATGCATATTAACTTTGACTTGCACTTTTAATTTTACGTATATCATATGCTTGCGCATCGTAAACCTCATTTTTTTGTATAAGGTGTAAATATTTTTTGTTCACTACATATTTGTCATACTGTTTCGGAAAGATTTAATTTTAAATTTTAGGCTTGAACAACAGCTTGAACGTAATTTTAAATTCGGAAAAAAATTGCTACTCAAATGGAGTCGAAAGCGTGTACAAGGGATAATTTCAGTCCGCAATACCAGTCCCACTTCCGGTGACAAACAAAAGTTGTTAAATTTATTGTAGGTGGTTGTTTACATCTGGCTGGTAGAAATGGTAGAGTCCTATGAATGTAATTGTTTGAAATGCACGTAAAGTACCTTTTTTCGGCAAAACTCAGTTTTGGAACAGTTGCCAATGTTACTACCACTTTGTCAGTGTCTGCCTAAAACATAGTTTCGGTCGTCCACTTACAAATTATTTGCACTATATTTTTGTTGTTACACCTTATTTTATAATAATGGCTCGTGACAAATTTTATCTACGCAAAAAAAAACAAAACGTGCAATTAGCACAAAAAATTGTACAAACAGTAAAAAAATACATAAGTTTATTGAATTGAAATAAAAACATCCAACTTAAACGAAATCATCAATACTTTTATCAAGTATGTTATAAGCTGTGAAACATTAATCCTTTTCCCGTCATAATTCAAACTACAACATTTTTAGATTCAAGGTCAACTGGAAATTTGTGAAAAGGAGATTTGCTACTTTGTGGTTTATAGTGGAGATAAGAATGACCTCCATATAGAAACAATATTTAGAGATCGAAAAATATGGACAGAAATTATGTTTCCAAAATTAGAAAAATTCTATCGCTGCTGTTTGGCTCCTGAAATAATACTGAACAGGAGGTCAAAAAATTTGAAATGTTTAAATTTTGTTGGTTGTCTGTATGCCCCATTTTTTAAGGGATTAGTAATATATAATTAAAATAAGCAGCATTTACAAATATTAATATTGCATGGGTTCGGTTTAACAAGTGTGTGCTGTGAAATTATACTGAGTATTACAGTCTGGATAGAAAGTCGCTAACCCGATTTGTTCTGTTACTGTCCTACAGAAGATAATATGCTTTTCTACCTGCCATCAACTCATCTCTCTTTAATCATACCTATATCGGCGTAGGTTGATTATGATTACAAAACTTTGACATCGTTTTACTTCTTTCATCTTCAGCAACAACTCAATGACGTTTCAGAGTATATATAATAAAACACGTTTCAATTTTATTTTTCATAAAGGATAAAAAATAATTAATATAAAACAGATTTATATGTGCCTCAGCTGCGGAGGATTGTAAATACCTTTTGATCTCTTAAATAAAACATACTTTACTATAACTAACTTTTAACGTATCCATCTTTTTTACTCTTTTAGTAAAAAAGATGGATACGTTATTTTGTCACTTCTAAAAACCGAAATGGTATTGTAAAATCGGAAATGCGATATCAAAATTTTATTCCGATAAATCGCTGAGTAAAAACAGCTCCCCCTGGTGGACAAGGTCCACATTAAATTAAGTCTGCAACCAAACCAGAATCTAAGTAAACCTGTATTCTGCTACGGCATCATAGCGCGTTTAATGGCGATTTCTCGTTTCAACAGATTCTGTCTTTTCGAGAGTTATTTACCTCAGTCGTGAATTTTTTAGGATTATAAATGGTATCAAAAGAAAGCTGACACTTTTCCCCAGGGGACCTCCTATCTCAGAATGCAAATCACTTCAGCACTTCTTCAAAAAATGCATCAATGTACCGGTTAAATCTGGTGTAAAAATTGGCCAACTTTATAATTTTTTTTTGTAAAAACTGCGGACTAGATATGAATATAAATATGGAGGTCCCCTGGACTCAAGTTTCTTAATTCGAAATATAATTTTTTTAAAGCGATATATCCCGTATTTTCAAAATGCAACTCCGGAAACCACGACGATGTTTTCAATGTATTTAGTATAGGGCAAAACCGATCCAGACGCGAGCCTTAAACGTAGAGTTTTGACAACTTTGACAATTTTTGATATGTCAAATGTCAAATGGAACTGTCCAATTATTACAAAAACAACACAACCATGTCTTTGTACATTCTAACTGAAATGGTAATTTAACATCAAACAAAGAGCGTAGCGATTTTCCAGACACCCGGTATAGTGTGAATATCAGTGTTTGACTGTGGTGGAATTTCAGGTGGGGAAGGAGATGTTGACGATCAAGTCGAAGGACGGCGACGGGCCGAGCTTCAACCTGTTGATGGAGCTCCTCCGAGGGGATCACTAGATGTGCCTTATTAGCTTTGGTGGCGGGGTCATACTTACAGACAGTATTGCTTATTACTCTTAGCTTTAAGTGGAATTTTACGTACTTAGTAACGTGCTGGACACTCGATTCACGTTTCCAGCATGTCTGATATTGAAACTGACATAGTTATAGTTTGAGTTGCAGCTCTGTACAGACATGCGGAAATTTTAAGGTTAGGTTTGACGGAATTGTATATATATTTTTAAATTAAGTTTCTATTTTGATATTTTTTATTATATATTATCTGAGGCTATTTATTGTGCCGAAACGTTGACGAATTTTTCTAACAGTTATTTTAGTAAGGCGTGCTCAAAGTATCTAATACGAGTCGGGCATAGTTTTTGCAATCGATTGTATAGCGCTTCGTGATTGGTCATCGAGTGGCCAATCGAGTCACGTTTTCACGTTTACACGGGTCACTCGATGATGGAGCATGAAAGCCCTACTGTTCCATTCCAATGGCGTGTTGATTTCAAGCGGTCAAACTGCTTTGCACGTAACGTAACGTACTCAGCGTAACGCATGCGCAATCATGAACAATTAGATTAGCCATCCTTGACGTCACGTTACGAATTACGGTATGCGTTGCGCTCGTGGACAAGACTATTGTTGTAAATAGTCTTTTTTATTTATTCAAAAAAAAAATAAAAAATAAAAATATTTTTGTAGTGCCAACACTTTAAATTTGTCTTTCGTTACGCACTCTATTAAAAATTGTTTTATTTATTTATTCGGACGCAACTTGTTATTTATTGTTGGCGTTGACTTTTAAAGTTGTGGAAAATTTTAATGCACGATTTTCGCTGCATGATCATCTGTACCAGTGTCAATATTAAAAAAAAAAAAAGAAAAAACATAAGACTTAGGGGAGGCCTTCCATGCCTGCATACAATGCAGTATTAGCCCTAATACTTTTTGTACTTGTCATTTACTAGCAATTTATACAAAAACAATTTTGTATTGAAATATTTAAATATACATTACATCAAAACAAGTCGTTTTCATTCATTAATATATTGTAAATAAATTTTAACTAAAGTTGTAAGCACAGAATGATGTATTCGTTAGACAATCTAAAACCTAGTCAGCCTACAGCGATAAATTTATTATTTACACCAATCACAATCATTCTTTCCTCTCGTCCTCGTCCTCCTCCTCCCAGTCGTCCATCAACTTGTGCACCGTCTCCCCCGCCGCCTTCGCCTTCTCCTTCTGGTCCGACTGCTGCGAATCCGTGTCCTCCCAGTCGTCCAGAATGGAGATCTTCGTCGAGATGGTCTTCTGGTGCGAGTCTTGCGAAGACTGAGAATTCTCATCATTGTACTGACTAGTGGAGGTGTCGCTCTGCGACAACTCGGGCTCGCCGGCCACCTCCTCCCTCGTCTTCTCGTCGTCCCCCAACTCCTCCTCGACCTCCTTATCCTCCTTTTCCTTCGTTTCGTCCTCCTCTGCAACCACCTTGCTCGCTTCCTCAATTTCTTCGTCAGTTTTCTCCGGTTGGGGTTGCTGGGGTTCCGCTTCGTCCTGGAATTCCACCAAGCTCGACTCCGGGATTTCCTCCCGATATTCCTCCCGAAGGGGGGACGCTTCTCGCTTTTCTTCCACGGGAGGCGGAGCCGCAGGCTCCGGCTCCGCCTCAGGTGCAAGCACCTCCCCCACTTCCGTTAACTCCGCCTCTTCCGCCTTCGTAGTCTCGACTTCGTCCACCTTTTCGGGTTCTTCAGGCGTCTCTTCAGGTATCTCTTCAGGTGTTTCTTCAGGTGTTTCTTCAGGTGTCTCTTCAGGTGTCTGCTCAGGTGTTTCTTCAGGCGCTTCTTCAGCCGGTGGCGCCTCTTCTTGACTCTCCACCACCGCCGGCTCCGCCGCCTCCTGTGGGGCGGTTTCCTCCGCAGGCACTAAAGGCGACGTGAACTCCAGCTGCTCGCCCTGCGTTAAACTCTCGATTATCGCGTCGGCGCGCGCGGGCGGCGCTTCGGGTTCTTTCGCCGGCTCCTCCTTCTGGACTTCCGGTTTGCTCTCTTCGTCGTAGAGAGACTCCTGTTTTAATTCCTGGTGGTTTTCGATCTCGCGCTGGATCATCTCGATTGACTCGATGTGAGTATCCTGGGGGTTCATCACGACTTGGCTGGCCGTGGAGGTGATTGTGGCGCCGTTGCGGATTTCGAGCATGCCTTGGGAGTTCACCATGATGTTGTCCTGCGAAAATAGCTCCAATTTATTGTGAAAAAAAGTGGTAGGTTATTTCGATAGAAGTTCCCTCGCCCGTGAAGTAATAAAGCCCGCTTTTTTGAAAAATTATAAAATTTGGTTGTGATTTTATCGAAAGGTCGCAAATCGAAAAAAAACAGTTGAAAATCGAAAAACTAAATAATGACAAAATTTAAAAGTCCAAGAATTGAAGAATGAAAAAGTAAAAAATCGGGACATGGAAAAGGAAACAAATCGAAAATCGATTCAAAAAAAAAAAAAAATTCTAAAATCAAAACGTTGAAAAATTAAAAAATTGAAAATTTGAGTAACGAAAATAGAAAACTCCGGAAATCAAAATATCAAGAAATAAAGTTGAAAAATCGAAAAACTGAGGATGGAAGAATTGAAAATTGAAAGCTTGGAAAATCGAAAATTCTAGAATCTAAAAACCAAAAAATTAAAAATTCGAAAATCGAGATTTCGAAAAATCCAAGAAACGAAATATCGGAAGTCTAATAATTGGATACTTTTAATATCGAAAATCGAAAACTCGGGAAATCAAAATATAGGGAAGTAAAAAAGTCGAAAAATCCAAAAGGAAACAAATGGAAAATTTGAATACCGAAAAATCGGAAAACCGAAAATTCTGGAATCTAAAAATTGGAAAACGAAAAACCAAAAAAATTGTAAAAATTCTAAAATCGCGATTTCCAAAAATCCAACAAACAAAATATCGAAAGTCGAAAAATCACAAATTCTAAAATCGAAAAGTCGAAAAATAGAAAAAATCAAAAATCGGGAAATTGAAATTGACAAAATCGAAAATTTGAAAAACGAAAATTCGAAATTTGAAAAATTGAAAATGAGAAAAATCGAAATTTCGAAAAATCCAAGGTCGAAAAATAAAAAATTCGATGAATCAAGTATTTGAAAAATTGCAAAATAGAAAAACTGAACAGTGGAAAAATTAAAAATTCGGGAAAGCGTAAAACAAAAAAAAATAAAGTTTAAAAACTGAAAACGTTAAAACTGAAAATTAAAAATTCTAAAAATCATAAAATCGAAGGAACGAAAATTAGAAAAATTGAAAATTGAAAATTCGAGGAACGAAAAACTGAAGAATGGTAAAATTGAAAAGTAAAAAAATTAAAAAGTCTAAAAACTGGAGAACATAAAAATTTAAAAATGAAAAATTCAAAAAATTAAAATCTAAAATACGAAAAGTAGAGTGAAAATTCGAGCACTGAAAATCGGAAATTCCAGAAATCAAAAAATCGAAAAGTAAAAAAAAAATTAAAAACCAAAAATTCAAAAATCGAAGGAAATAATTTAAAAATTCGAACATTGAAAAATGAAAATTCCATGAATCAAATATTCCAAAAACCTTATATTCAAAAATTCTAAAATCGACAATTCCAAATTTCCAAGAATCGAAATGTAAAAAAAACCGAAATATCGAAAGTCGAAAAATTGAAAAATCTAAAAGCGAAAAATCGAAACGTTGACAATTGGAAAAAATTAAAATCTAAAAATGAAAAAGCGAAAAGCAAAAAATTGAAAAATTGAGAATGCAAAAATTGAAAATTCGGGAAACCGAAAAATCAAAAATTCGAAAATTGAGGTTTCGAAAAATGTAAGAATCGAAATGTAGAAAAAACGAAATATAAAAAATCGAAATTTCGAGAACTGAAAATTTGAAAATTCGAGTAACGAAAATCGAAAACTCGGGAAATCAAAATTTCGAAAAATCCAAGATTGAAAAATCAAAAATTCGATGAATTAAATATTTGAAAAATCGAAAAAAAAAGCAAACAATTGGAAAGTTGAAAAATTGAAAAATAAAAAACTTAAGAATGGAAAAATTAAAAATTCGGGAAACCATACATTAAAGTTTAAAAGTTGAAGAACGTAAAAATTGAAAATTCGAGCAATGAAAATCAGAAAGACAATTCGGGAAATTAATAAATCGAAAAGTAAAAAAAAATTAAAAACCAAAAATTAAAAAATTTAAAAGCGGTAAATCGAAATGTCAAAAAATGGAAAAAATGAAAATCGAGAAATGAAATGGGAAAAATACAAAACTCAAAAAATGGAAGAATGTCGAAAATACGAAAAGTAGAAATTAAAAATGAAACAAATTAAAAATTCGAATATTGAAAAATCTAAATACAATGATAAAATATTCGGACCGAAAAATCAAAAATTCTAAAATCGACAAATCTAAATTTCCAAAAATTGAAATGTTGAAAAAAAAATAAATATCGAAAGTCGAAAAATGGAAAAAAAGGAAAAATCGCGAAACGAAAAAGCGACACGTAAAAAAATTGAAAAACTGAAGAATGCAAAAACTGAAAATTCGGTAGAGCGAAAAGACTTAAAAGTTCAAAAACTGAAGAAAAAAATAAAACAAAAAATGGATAATTCGAAAAATCAAAAAACCGAAGAATAAATAAAGATTGAAAATTATGGAAACGGAAAAATAAAAGTCTAAAAACTGAAAATTGTAAAAATTGAAAATTTGAAAAATCAAAAAATTGAAAGATTGAAAATTTGAGCAACAAAAATCTAAAATTTGAAAAATAGAAGAATTGGAAATTCGAAAAGGAAATATTGAAAAATCAAAAATTCGATGAATCAAATATTCGAAAAACCAAAAATTTCGAAAATACAGAACCCGAAAAATCGAAAACAGAAAAAACAAAAATTCTGAAATCGACAATTCCAAGAATCGAAGTGTAGAAAAAAACGAAATATCCAAAGTCAAAAAATGAAAAAACAAAAAATTGAAAATTCGGGAAACCGAAAAATAAAAATTTAAAAGTCCAAAAACCGAAGAATGTAAAAATTGAAAATTCGAAAAATCTAAGAAACGAAAAGTAGAAAGATTGAAAAATCGAAAAACTGAAGAGCGCAAAAAAATGAAAATTAGGGAAAGCTCAAAAGAAAAAAATTAAAAGTCTAAAATCTGTAAAACGTAAAATTTGAAAATTCGAAAAATCCAAAAATGGAATAATTGAAAAATTGGGACATCGAAATTAAAAAAATTGAATCGAAATTTGTAAAAATGGGAAAAACAAAAATTTGAAAAACTAAAGAATGCAAAAAACTGAAAATCCGGTAAAGCGAAGATTTAAAAGTCTAAAAAAATAAAAAATGGAAAATTCGAAAAATCAAAAATTGAAAAAACGAAAAGAAAAAAATTGAAAAATAAAAAAACCGAAGATACAAAGAATATTGAAAATTAGGGAAACCGAAAAATACAAGTCTAAAAACTGGAAAATGTAAAAATTGAAAATTCGAAAAATCAAAAATTCGAAAATGAGATATTGAAAAATTCAAGAATCGATCTAGAAAAAATGAAATATCGGAAGTCGAAAAATCACAAATTCTAAAAACGGAAAGTCGAAAAATGGAATACATTATTGAAAAATCGAGAAATCGGAATTGAAAAAAAATCGAAATTTCGAAAACTGAAAATCCGAAAAATCGAAAATTCAAAACTTCGAAAACTGAAAAAACAAAAATTTGAAAAATGAGAAGCTGAAGAATCAAAATGTAAAATGGAAAATTCCAAAATTTAAAATCGAAAAACCGAAAAATCAAAAATTCTGAAATCGACAATTCCAAGAATCCAAGTATAGAAAAAAACGAAATAGTATCGAAAAATGAAAAAAAAGGAAAAATCGAGAAATGAAAAAGTGACAAGTAAAAAATATTGAAAAATCGAAAAATCGGAGGATGTAAAAACTAAAAACCGAAAAGTAAAAAATTTGAAAAACTGAAAAGCCGGTAAAGCGAAAAGATTTAAAAGTCCAAAAAAATTAAAAATGGAAAATTCGAAAAATCAAAACTTGAAAAAACGAAAGGAAAAAAAATTGAAAAACCAAAAAACCGAAGAGTACAAAAAAGATTGAAAATTAGGGAAACCAAAAATAAAAGTCTAAAAACTGAAAAATGTAAAAATTGAAAATTCGAAAAGTCAAAAAATTGAAAAGATTGCAATAACTGAAAATCCGGTAAAGCAAAAAGATCTAAAAGTCCATAAAAATAAAAAATGGATAATTTGAAAAATCAAAAACTAAAAAAAAAACGAAAAGTAATAAAAATTGAAAAATAAAAAAGTCGAAGAATACAAAAAAGATTGAAAATTAGTGAAACCGAAAAATAAAAGTCTAAAAACCGGAAAATGTAAAAATTGAAAATTCGAAAAATCAAAAAATTCAAAGATTGAAATTTCGAGCATCAAAAATCGAAAATTTGAAAAATAGAAGAATTGGAAAATCGAAAAGGAAACAAATTGAAAATTCGAATATTTAAAAATCTAAAATTCGATTAATCAAATTTTTGAAAAACCAAAAAATCAAATATTCGAATATTCAAAAATCTAAAATTCGATGAATTAAATTTTCGAAAAACCAAAAAATCAAAAATTCGAAAATCGAGATATTGAAGAATCCAAGAATCGAAAGCTAGAAAAAATTAAATATTCGAAGTCGAAAAATCGCAAATTCTAAAAACGGAATACATACATTGAAAAATCGAGAAATCGGAATTAAAAAAAAATCGAAATTTCGAAAATTGAAAATCCGAAAAATCGAAAATTCAAAACATCGAAAACTAAATAAATAAAAATTTCAAAAATGAGAAGCTGAAGAATCGAAATGTAAAAAAAATGGAAAATTCGAAAATTTAAAATCGAAAAACTGAAAAATAAAAAATTCTGAAATCGACAATTCCAAAAATCGAAGTGTAGAAAAAAACGAAATATCGAAAATCGAAAAATGGAAAAAAAGGAAAAATCGAAAAATGAAAAAGCGAAAACTAAAAAAATGAAAAATTGAAAAATCTAAGAAACGAAAAGTAGAAAGTTTGAAAAATCGAAAAACTGAAGAACACAAAAAAATGAAAATTAGGGAAAGCGCAAAATAAAAAAAGTCCAAAACCTGAAAAACGTAAAATTTGAAAATTCGAAAAACCCAAGAATGGAATAATTGAAAAATTGGGACATCGAAATTAAAAAAATTGAAAAATCGAAGTACAAAAGATGAAAATTCGAGTTTCAAAAAATTAACAAATCGGAAATTTCAAAAATCGAAAATTCGGTGAATCAAATGTTAAACTTAAATGTATAACCTTAAAGCGTTCACGATTTCAAAGCACTAGGTTCTGCAAAATGTTATACAACTTTGATTTTTTCCTCAAAAATCTGGACTTTCTAGGGTAAAAAGTCAAGACGGATTCATGAATCACACATAGAGGAGTAATGAAATTCTGTAAAATTTAAACTAAAAATTTTGATTAACGATTTAAGTACCTTCCGATTACCTTGAAACACGATTTTGCAGTTTCAAAGTTAATTTGGAAAATGCTGTTATACAATTTTGTTTTTTTTTCCAAAAACCTGGATGTCTAGGACAAACACTCAACACGGATTCATAAACCACAACTTAAACAACATTTACTACAATAAACTAGTAACAGACGAGTGACAGAAACAGGGACCTATTTTTTCGTACTGTCAAAAAATTTACCTGTGACGTGATGAACTGCTCCTGCTGCCCATCCACCGGATGACTATACAACACCACGATATTCGAATTGTCGTTATTAACCTCCTCCTGATTATCCCCGTAGTCGTGGTCCGTCAACACCATCACCAACTCGTCAGTCGAACCGATATCGCCCGAAGACAACATCGACTGCGTTATCACCCCATCAGTCGTAATAACCTCGTTCTGAGTCGTCGTGAACGAGTCGCGCCCCGACAATTCCGGCAAAATAAACTCGGGCTGTTCGTTTTGGTCGCTGAACGTCTGCTGATTCGGTTGCAAAAATATCTGCTGACTATCATTCAAAACGACGATGTCGACCAACCCCAGACTCGTCGCTATCCCAGTAGCCACATTATTCAACGCTTCGGCTTCCGAACTCGGTTCTAGAGTGAGCTGTCGGGTGTGTTCTTGGCGCTCTTGAACCTTCACATTCGATAAAATGTTCACCTACGAAAAATAAAAAAATTGTAGTAGAGTGACGCGAAAGTGGCGCAGTCGGTTATTACTTTTTTCGAGCCTTGCGGTTCGGGGTCGGAGATGATTTCGGGGAGAATGTACTCGTCTTTGACCGCCTCGTCGTCGTCGAGCTCCTCCATGTAGTCCATCTCGTCTATGCTCACAATCCCGTCCCTCATGGCTTCGCTCTTGTGCTGCCCCCTCACGTGCGAGAACAAGTTAACCCCGGATTGGAACCGCTTCGTACAGTACTGGCAATCGTAGTTGCTCTTGTTCGACTTCCCCGTGTGACCCGTGATCTGTATGTGACTCGTCAAGGTCGTCTGCGACGTGAACGCCAGCTTACACTCCATACACTGGATCTCGTTTTTGCCGTGACGTAATTTGTGTTTCGTGAGTATGTTGGAGGAAAGGGCGATGAAAGGGCACTGGTCGCACTTGGGGAAGTTGTACCCGGGGGGCGGCTTCATCCCGTGTTTCGTGTACAAGTGATACATCAGCAGGTTCTGCTTGTTGCATCTGTGACCGCAGTACTTGCACAACTTCGGATCGAACTTTTCGTTGTGGACGTCCGTCATGTGTTTGCGGTACAAGTAGTAGAGGACGAACTCGACGGGCTCGTCGTCGGTGCTGCACCGGTCGCACATCCACGGAGCCTTGTTTTCGGGCCTCGCCTCCGCCTCGCGGTTCTTCACGGGCTTCGGCGACTCCACCTTCTGGATTTCGGTGACCTTCAACCTCGGCGCCCTCTCCACCTTCGCCACCTCCGGCGACTTATTCTTCGCCATGATCTTCAACCGAATGTTTTTATTCTTTTTCACTAGTTGTGGGTACTTTTTTAGAATCTCTGTCACGATTTTCTCGTGATTCAGCTCCCCGGCACTTTTCCCCTCCGTGGCGATGCTAATCGTCGTTTGTTTGTTCTCGGGCTCGTCGAACCTCACCTTCTTCACCACCCCTCCTTTCTTCTGCTCCGGCATCTTCCTCTTGCCGAGTTCCGGCATCTCCACGTCGTCCAAGTCCGCGTCTTGGCTCAAGCCCGACCTGATTTTCTGCTCCTTGACGTAGTTCTTGAGTTCCTCCATGTCTAGACTGGGGCTGCCGAGCTTCTTCGCCGGGATCGCGGCCCGGTTGGCGTTGGGTATGTGCCTGAGGTCGTCGAAGGAGGTGGTGGCGCGTTGCTCCTCCTCCTGGGTGAGGAGGGGCTTGCTGGTGTACGAGATTTCTTCGAAGCTGGTGTCCATGGGGTTGAGCGGGGGCAGGTCGTCGTCGGGCCACTCGAAGCGGGTTGGCTTGGGCGTGTTGTCGGGGATGGAGAGGGGGTCGGGGGGCGGGGCCCACTTGGGTTCCGAGTAGCTCAGTTGGGAGACGCTGTGCGAGTGGGAGGGCGACGGAGCGGGGATGCTCTTGCGCTTCCAGACGGGGAGTTTGCGACCGGGGAGGGGCGCCGGTAGATCCGAGTGGTGGGGGGGCTTGGGCGTGGACTTTTTCACTTAAAAATAGAAAGCCTACTCTTTAATAACTTCCCCCAACAAATTAGAAATAGAATTTTTCTTTTTTGTTCCTTTTTTAATTATTCGACTTATTAGTCGTTTTTTCAATTGTAGATTTTTTCTGTTTTATGATTTTTGAATTTTTCGTTTTTCAGTTTTTGATTTGAAATTTTTCTAATTTTCGTTTTAAAAAGATAAAAAAATTTGAAGATTTTCACTTTTTCAATTTTACGATTTTTTGATGTTACCATTTTCCAACTATCGGATTTTAAAACTTTTTCATTTATGACTTTTCAATTTTTCGATTTTTAATTTTTCAGTTTTTCCATTCTTAATTTTTAATTTCTTCAAATTTTCGATTTATAATTTCTTTTTTTTGCAATTCCAATTTTTTCAATTTTTCGATTTATAAACTTTGAATTTTTTATTTCTTTAATTTTCAGTACGCAACTCTTCAAGTTTACATTTTTAAATTTGTCAGTTTTTGATTTTTTTAATTTTGGATGTTTCTATTTCTTAGTCCGATTTTGTTTCTTTTTTTTTTTAATTTTACGGTTATTTCATGTTCTGATTTTATAACTTTTCTTTTTTCTCGATATAAAATTTTCCAATTTTTTGGTTTTCAATTTTTCATTTGAAATTTTTCTAGTTTTCATTTTAGATATAATTTTTTAAAATTTTCGCTTTTTCAATTTTCCGATTTTTGAATGTTTCCATTTTCCAACCATTGAATTTTAAAACTTTTTCATTTATATGATTTTTCAATTTTTCGATTTTTAATTTTTCAGTTTTTCGATTCTTCATTTTTAATTTCTTCAAATTTTCGATTTATAAATTTTGAATTTTTTATTTCATTAATTTTACGTATGCAACTCTTCAAGTTTCCATTTTTAAATTTGTTAGTTTTTCATTTTTTTTTTTTTTATTTTGGACGTTTCTATTTCTTGGTCCGATTTTGTTTCTTTTTTTTTTTTAATTTTACGGTTATTTCATGTTCTGATTTTATAACTTTTCTTTTTTCTCGATATGAAATTTTCCAATTTTTTGGTTGTCAATTTTTCATTTGAAATTTTTCTAGTTTTCATTTTAAATATAATTTTTTAAAATTTTCTCTTTTTCAATTTTCCGATTTTTGAATGTTTCCATTTTCCAACTATTGGATTTTAAAACTTTTGCATTTATATGACTTTTCAATTTTTCGATTTTTAATTTTTCAGTTTTTCGATTCTTCATTTTTAATTTCTTCAAATTTTCGATTTATATAATTTCTTTTTTTGCAATTCCAATTTTTTCAAATTTTCGATTTATAAACATTGAATTTTTTATTTCTTTAATTTAACATACGCAACTCTTCAAGTTTACATTTTTAAATTTGTCAGTTTTTCATTTTTTTTTTTTTATTTTGGATGTTTCTATTTCTTGGTCCGATTTTGTTTCTTTGTTTTTTTTTTAAATTTACGGTTTTTTCATATTCCGATTTTATAACTTTTCTTTTTTCTCGATATGAAATTTTCCAATTTTTTGGTTTTCAATTTTTCATTTGAAATTTTTCTAGTTTTCATTTTAAATATAATTTTTAAAAATTTTCGGTTTTTTAATTTTCCGATTTTTGAATGTTTCCATTTTCCAACTATTGAATTTTAAAACTTTTTCATTTATATGACTTTTCAATTTTTCGATTTTTAATTTTTCAGTTTTTCGATTCTTCATTTTTAATTTCTTCAAATTTTCGATTTATAATTTCTTTTTTTTGCAATTCCAATTTTTTCAATTTTTCGATTTATAAACTTTGAATTTTTTATTTCTTTAATTTTACGTACGCAACTCCTCAAGTTTGCATTTTTAAATTTGTCAGTTTTTGATTTTTTTTAATTTTGGATGTTTCTATTTCTTGGTCCGATTTTGTTTCTTTATTTTTTTTTTAATTTTACGGTTATTTCATTTTCTGATTTTATAACTTTTCTTTTGAATTGAATTTTAAAACTTTTTCATGTATATGACTTTTCAATTTTTCGATTTTTAATTTTTCAGTTTTTCGATTCTTCATTTTTAATTTGTTCAAATTTTCGATTTATAATTTCTTTTTTTTTGCAATTCCAATTTATTTCAAATTTCTAAAATTTGTTTTTCATAGTTTTTCGATGTTTCAATTTTTGTTTTTTTCGATTTATAATTTCTTCTTTTTGCAATTCCAATTTTTTTCAAATTTCTAAAATTTGTTTTTCATAGTTTTTCAATGTTTCAATTTTTGGTTTTTTCAGTCCTTCGATATTCAATTTTTCGATTTTGCAATTTTCCGTTTTTTCAGTTTTTCGATTTTTCAATTTTTCCTAACTTCAACGTTTCAAATCAAAAAAATTGAAAAATTGCAAAATTGTCAAATTGAAGAATCGAAAATTAAAAAACGAAAAAGTATAAAATGAAAACTTGGAAATCAAGATCTTGAAAAATTGAAGAAATGAAAAACTGAAAGATCAAAAATTGGGAAACTTGAAAATCGTCAATCAACAAATTAAATATTGTAAAATCGAAATATTGAAAATTAAAGAAACCGGAAAATCTGATAAGTAATCTAAAAGTTGCAAAATTAGAAAATGAAAAAATAGAAAACTAGAATATTGAAAATTCGAAATTTCGAAAATTGAAAACGAGAAGAATCGAAAAATTCGCAAAATCTAATGTCGAAAAATAAAAAATTCTATGAATCAAAAATTTTAAAAATCAAATATTAAAAAAACCAAAATTCGAAAAATCGGAAAGTTAAAAAATTGAAAAAGAAAAAACCGAAGAATGGAAAAATTGAGACTTCGGAAAACCAGAAAATAAAAAAATAAAAGTCCAAAAACTAAAGAAAAAAATAAAGTCGAAAAATCAAAAATTTGAAAACTAGAAGAATTGAGAAATAGAAAAATCAAAAAAGAAACCAAAAATCCGAATAATAAAAAATCAAAATTCAATTATCAAATATTCGAAAAACACAAAATTTTGAAAATTGAAATTTGAAAAAAGAAATCAAAAATCCGAATAATAAAAAATCAAAATTCAATTATCAAATATTCGAAAAACACAAAAATTTGAAAATTGAAAAACCGAAAAATCAAAAATTCTAAAATCGATAATTCCAAATTTTCAAGAATTAAAATCTAGAAAAAACGAAATATCGAAACTCGAAAAAAGGAAAAAATCTGAAAATCCAAGAATGTAAAAATTGAAAACCGAAAAGTAAAAAATTTGAAAAACTGATGAATGTATAAATTGAAAATCCGGGAAATCGAAAAATATAAAAACGGAAAAATCAAAAATTCTAAAATCGATAATTCCAAGTTTCCAAGAATCGAAATGTAAAAAAAAACGAAATATCGAAAGTCGAAAATTGGAAAAAAAAAATCGTGAAATGAAAAACCGAAAATTAAAAAAACTGAAAAATCGAAGAATGTAAAAATTGAAAACCGAAGAGGAAAAAAAATGAAAAACTGAAAAATTGAAAAATTGGAGAAATCAAAAATCGAAAAAACGAAAACTAAAAAGATTGAAAAAAAATTCAAGCACCGACTTCAAATTTTCGAGTCAAAAATGAAAAAGTAAATAAGTATAAAAAGAAAACTTGGAAATCAAGAACTTGAAAATTTGAAGAAACGAAAAATTGAAAAATCAAAAATTGAGAAACTTAAAAATCGTGCAAAATCGAAAAACTAAATACTGTATAATCGAAATACTGAGAATTAAAGAAATCGGAAATTCTGATAAATGATCCAAAAATTACAAAATCAGAAAATCTAAAAATGAAAATGAAAAAATAGAAAATTCTCAATTTCGAAAATTGAAAATGAGAAAAATCGAAAATTCGAAAACTGAAAAAACGAAAATTCGAAAAATTGAAAAAGAAAAATGAAAAACTGAAAATTCGGGAAACCGGAAAATTAAAAAATTTGGAAGTCTAAAAACCGAAGAATGTAAAAAATGAAAAATGGAAAATTGAAAAATCGAAAAATGAAAAGGCGAAAAGTAAAAAATCTAAAAAATCCAAGAATCTAAAAATTGAAAACCGAAAAGTAAAAAATTTGAAAAACTGAAGAATGCAAAAATTGAAAATCCGGGAAACCCAAAAATAAATATTTAAAAGTCCAAAAACCGAAGAATGTAAAAACTGAAAAATTGAAAATTCGAGAAATGAAAAATCGAAAAGCAGAAAATTGAAAGAAAAATTGTAAAATTGAAAAATCAAAAATGGAAAAACGAAAAATCGAAAGATCAAAAATTGATAACCTTTAAAATCGTGCAAAACCGAAAACTAAATATTGAAAACTCGAAATATTGAAAATTAAGAAATCGGAAAATCTGATAAGTAATCCAAAAATTACAAAATTAGAAAATCTAAAAATGAAATTGAAAAAATAGAAAATTAGAAAATTCTAAATTTCGAAAATTGAAAATGAGAAAAATCGAAAATTCGAAAAATCTAATGTCGAAAAATAAAAAATTCCCCGAATCAAATATTTGAAGAATCAAAAACTAAAAAACGAGAATTCGAAAAACTGAAAAAGAAAAAAAACTGAAAAACTGAAAATTCGGGAAACCGGAAAATAAAAAAATTTGAAAGTCTAAAAACTGAAGAATGGAAAAGTCGAAAAATCAAAAATCGAAAATTCGAAAAGTAGAAAGAGTGAAAATTCGTGCATCGAAAATGGGAAACTCCAGAAATCAAAAAATCGAAAAATCAAAAATTTGAAAAACGGAAATGAAAAATTGAAAAATCGAAAAATGAAAAGGCGAAAAGTAAAAAATTTGAAAAACTGAAGAATGTAAAAATTGAAAATCGGGGAAACCCAAAAATAAAGATTTAAAAGTCCAAAAACCGAAGAATGTAAAAACTGAAAAATTGAAAATTCGAGAAATGAAAAATCGAAAAGCAGAAAATTGAAAGAAAAACTGTAAAATTGAAAAATCGAAAATGAAAAAACGAAAAATCGAAAGATCAAAAATTGGTAACCTTTAAAATCGTGCAAAACCGAAAACTAAATATTGTAAAATCGAAATATTGAAAATTAAAGAAATCGGAAAATCTGATAAACAATCCACAAATTACAAAATTAGAAAATCTAAAAATGAAAATGAAAAAACAGAAAATTAAAAAATTGTAAATTTCGAAAATTGAAAATGAGAAAAATCGAAAATTCGAAAAATCTAATGTCGAAAAATAAAAAATTCCCTGAATCAAATATTTGAAGAATCGAAAACTAAAAAACGAAAATTCGAAAAATTGAAAAAGAAAAAACTGAAAAACTAAAAATTCGGGAAACCGGAAAATTTAAAAACTTGAAAGTCTAAAAACTGAAGAATGTAAAAACGCAAAGTGGAAAAATCTAAAAATCAAAAATCGAAAATACGAAAAGAAGAAAGATTGAAAATTCGTGCATCGAAAATGGGAAACTCTAGAAATCAAAAAATCGAAAATTCGAAAAATCAAAAAATCTAAAAATTGAAAACTGAAAAGTAAAAAATTTGAAATACTGAAGAATGCAAAAATTGAAATTCCGGGAAACCCAAAAATAAATATTTAAAAGTCCAAAAACCGAAGAATGTAAAAACTGAAAAATTGAAAATTCGAGAAATGAAAAATCGAAAAGCAGAAAATTGAAAGAAAAATTGTAAAATTGAAAAATCGAAAATGAAAAAACGAAAAATCGAAAGATCAAAAATTGATAACCTTTAAAATCGTGCAAAACCTAAAACTAAATATTGTAAAATCGAAATATTGAAATTAAGAAAATCGGAAAATCTGATAATCCAAAAATTACAAAATTAGAAAATCTAAAAATGAAAATGAAAAAACAGAAAATTAGAAACTTCTAAATTTCGAAAATTGAAAATGAGAAAAATCGAAAATTCGAAAAATCTAATGTCGAAAAATAAAAAATTCCGTGTATCAAATATTTGAAGAATCGAAAACTAAAAAACGAAAATTCGAAAAATTGAAAAAGAAAAAACTGAAAAACTAAAAATTCGGGAAACCGGAAAATTTAAAAACTTGAAAGTCTAAAAACTGAAGAATGTAAAAACGCAAAATGGAAAAATCAAAAAATCAAAAATCGAAAATACGAAAAGTAGAAAGATTGAAAATTCGTGCATCGAAAATGGAAACTCCAGATATCAAAAAATCGAAAATTCGAAAAATCAAAAATTTGAAAAATGAAAAGGCGAAAAGGAAAAAACCTAAAAAATCGAAGAATCTAAAAACTGAAAAACTGAAAATTCGGGAAACCGGAAAATTAAAAAATTTGGAAGTCTAAAAACTGAAGAGTGTAAAAAATGAAAAATGCAAAAATTGAAAATACAGGAAACCCAAAAATAAAGATTTAAAAGCCCAAAAACCGAAGAATGTAAAAACTGAAAAATTGAAAATTCCAGAAATCAAAAATGAAAAAACGAAAAATCGAAAGATCAAAAATTGATAACCTTTAAAATCGTGCAAAACCGAAAACTAAATATTGTAAAATCGAAATATTGAAAATTAAAGAAATCGGAAAATCTGATGCGTAATCCGAAAATGACAAAATTAGAAAATTTAAAATTTGGAAAATCGAGGAATTGAAAAATCAAAGACTGAAAATTTGAAAAATTGAATAAACAAAAAATTATAAAATCGAAAGAAATTTTGAAAACATAAAAGAAATGAAAAAACGAAAAGTTGCGATATAAAGTCCAGAAAATGAAAATCAAAGGATCGGGAAAAACTGAAAAATCTAAAAATGGAAAAATTAAAAAATGAAAGAAAGCGAAAAAACGAAAAATTGTTATATCAACAAATGTAGTGAGTCGTTCTTGGTTTAATTAATAAATTAATGAATGAGAGAGGATTTATTAAGCAAAATTTTGCGATGACGTCATCAATTTTTTTGGGAGTAGTTTCAGAGATTGTGTAATAAAAATTGATACGACAGACATAACGGAAACGGGGGACTACTTTTTTCGTACTGTAGAAGTCATAATACGTCGAGAAAACACGAAAGTGGCAAGCTCACGCTCAGGAATTAATAAACAAATGTGACCCTTAGTGTGACTCGTTATTAGGTCACAGCTTGAACGTGTTCAGTATAGGTTAGGTTAAATTTTTAAAACCGCCGGTTAAAAAATTACCTGCTGTACCGAAGTTGTGGGGGCTCTCTGGGGGCTTCTTCTTCACGCTCTTCACCACCGGCGCCACCGGCTGCTTCTGCGCGTCGAGCAGCTTCGTCAAAATCGTAATGTTCATAATTTGTGCAGTTTTGTACAATTTATCAAAAATAGACAAGTGGAACTCTAGCATCCCCGTATACATGAAATTGACGATGGGGACAATGACGTCGGCCTGCAGGTCCGCCGGCATGACGATCACGTTCTCGTCCAACCCGCACGTCTGCTCCAGGTACTGGAAGTACTCGGTGCAGGCGTTCATGACCAGCCGATGCACCTTCAGCTGGACGTTGCCCTCGAACTGGAGCGTCATGTCGCAGTAGTCAGTCTTGCTGAAGAACATCTGCAGGCGTTGGAGGAAGAAGATCCCCCAGTTGTCGACTCGCACTTGCTTCGTGTTGTCGCCCATGTTGGCTTCTAACCTCATACTAGTCTAGTTCAGCTCGGGGGGGACAGACATGGGGGCGCCTCGTCGGGGCTGCAAAGCACGACTTAGCACTAGCTTCACGCTTAAAAAAGAAAAAGAAAAGGCCAACTGTGGGAAGGCGAACCTTGAGGGGGTTATGTGCGGTGAAGAGGGGCTGGTTTCGGCCGGTTTTCGCTCGGACGGGCTTGGCATTGTTGGTTTTTTAATGTTTTTAATTCAAATTTACTGACCTTTTCCTTATATTGAAAATATTAGCTCCATCTCTACAGACGCATAAACATATTGGAGATACGCTACTACTTCTTTGTATTCGTAGGTGGCGCGGTCGTTGCGAGGAAAACAGCGCCAAGTTTGAATTTCGGGCGAGGAAAATCGGCGGAATTAAAAGAATTTTTACAAGAAAGGAGACAAGGGGTTGGAGTGAGTGAGGGTCTGCTGGACAACGAAGAATTTTTAGTTGGGTGAGTGATGGACTGTTTTTCTTTGATTGTTGCACGCAAACTGTACCAACAATGATTCATGAATAGTCCGATCAATGATTGGTTACAGGTGATGATCGGAAGATGGCGCCGCTACGAAAATTTGTAACTTGACGGGTAGAGGATGGAGGGCAGGGCCGTACTGGGACCACTGTGGAAGTAAAAATTGACATTCTTTTGAAATTTTCACGAAAAGTTATCCAAACTGGCAATTTTGAACCCGATTCTCAGGGTCATAGTAATTATTAGATGTCAAAAATGTTTTCTATGTTCTCCCACATTTTGTTTATCTATTTCATGTGGCCTTTGTTACCATACATTGCCCTAAATTTTTGACTTCGTGACCTTCAATGTCTACGAAGTCTTCCACATTTTCATCTATTTTATGTTCTCTCAATTTTGTTACTTTATCATTTTTTATTTCAGTAGGCCTTTGCTACCCTAAGATGCCCTAAAAATTTTGTAATATAGCCCAAATTTTGGTTTCGTCACCTTAACTGTTTACAAAGTGTTCCAAATTTTCATTTTTTAACTGAAATGTCGCCTTTATGTTCTCCGGCATAACGGTCATAGCAATTATTAAATGTCCAACATGTTTTTTTATGTTCTTCTGCATTTTGTTTCTGGATTTTTACTTCTCGTGACCTTCGTTGTCGTACAGTGCTGTGGTGACCGAATTTAAATCAAAGTTTTCGCGCTGAAATTAATTGACAGCGGCGCGAAATCGCATTTGAATAATTTGAATTTGAAAAAAAAGGTTCAATCACGAAAAGGAACTCCTTAAACATAGGCAACCAAATATGCATGGATGGTCTAATGCACGTAGCGCTTAGGAGTTAGTTGCATGATCTTTGGGTTAGATGGCAGCACGTAGCGCTAGGGTAATTTCAGTTAGAGGGTTGGTAGAAAAGCGGCATGGCGGTAGAATGTGTCATTCTGGTGTGTTTCGTGTAAGTGTAACCACGTGGTAAGAACTAGGTTTAAATTAGTTGGTTTGGTAGTTAATAAAACGGGAGGAAGCCTTTGTTTAACGACGATCAAACGTATTTTTCATAATGATACAGTTGTCCCCAACCCGCGCGGTAAATTCTTGCGCCCTTTTAATCGAAAATTGCAGACTTCCGGTCGGACGCGAACACGTGTTGTGAATCTGTTTCTTTGTTTGTAAATTCACCAATCAAGCTAGTTTTTCTTAATACTCAGCTAGAGCAAACACAATTTAACAATCAGGATTATTTAAATTAACCATTTGCTAGAAGATTTCATGAAATTCACTTAGTCAGGAAAAACACCTTATGTTTAATTACGAATAGGTCTCTGGATGCATATACGTAAGTGTTACATTATAACACTTCTAAATTCTTCACACAAGATTGTTAATAGTTCATTTACGGCAGTTAAACAAGTTCATTATACTGCGGACTGGCGGGGGGTTATGATATTTTCTCCCCTTAGGTGGTTATCATCGTTATCACGATTAATTCATCGGGGCATGTTTCGCAACGCCAGATTGATTAATTAATTAAGGCATGCCCCCAACGCTACAGAAAATTTACGTTACCGAGACGCTTTTTCCTCGCAACGATTTTGGATTTTTACATCACCGAGACGCTTTTTCCCTCGGAGCGATGATTGGATATTTTTGTATTTGTTTATTATGTGTTTTGTTGGGGTAACCAGTTCGTAGTATTTTAAACTCTCAAAGTAAATTATTTCTGAAGTAACCAATCACTTAATGATATAATTTGGCATAATGTAAACTCTTTGTTTGAACTGTTGATAAAGTGTGGCAAATATTAATCTCCTGTAAATTATGTTAACTCTGCAATTTTTCACATCATACTATATTTCTTAATCTCACAATCTTAACCTCAGTAATTTTATTTGTTGTATAAATTTAATTGAACGTAAATTTCATGTTCTACAGTTCTAACCTCACATAACATTTCTATTTGTACAAGTTTATTTCACACCAGATCTTTCGTCTCATAAATCCTTGCTAACTTTTGTTTTGTAAATACTTTGTCGATGAATGTTTTCTATCATATAAATTATTTGATGTCCAACTTTAATCCCACATAAGAATTATTTGTTGTTTAAGATTTCACAAGATTGTATGGCGAATTTAAATGTTGTTTATTGCTCTTTGAAACTTTAACACTTGTTCAGTTGTTGTTAACATCAGAGTTATAAGGGATTGAATGTTTTAAAATGGAATTGAGGTTAAATGATACAGAAAACGTGGCAGAAGCGAGGTTTGGTTCCTAGTCGAGCTGGCGAGATTTATCGCGCCACCTGTACAAGTCCACAGGTTTGGATAGATTCAGGGGGCGGCCGCCGACGTTGTGAATTTCTCGATTTGGCCCAATAGTCGAGATCTTTGCGGGTTGGAAGACCGTAATGGCCTAGTTCCGCAGGGCAAAGTTCGTCATGGGATATGCGTGTGGGGTAGGCTTTGCGATAGATAGAATCACCGTCGCGGGGGGAGAACAGTTCCAGACCGGTAGCTCAGACTCCGCTTATGCTACAACGCTCCAGGGGTACTTTTGTTGTACTCCTGTTAACTGCCGTAACAAAAAAAAAAAAGGGAAAGAAGATCGGCCGCCACACGCCTGTAATAACTTGTGTACTTGCATCCAGTTACTTGATTCGGTTTTTGCTTTGTTTATTAAACTTATGATATTCAAATATTTGCATTGATTCCAAACAGATTTATAGAATTTTCCATTTGTTCGTTTTTCATATGTGTATGTCTGTAAATTCGCGAGTGTTTTTCTTCCAGTCAATTCGCGAGTGTTTTTCTTTCAGTCAATTCGCGAGTGTTTTTCTTTCACATATCTTAAGGGTTTTGAAATGTAATAAAATGTCGTCCGGGAATAAAACCAAGGGGGTTTTTGCGCTGAGGGGTAAATCTTCGCAGCGTATTTCCCCCTGTGAGGGTGGTGCCGTTTCCCCCCCTCCAAAACAATTTCTGTTAATTATTTCTTGCGCTCTCGACAGTGTATGCACTTGTATGAAAGAACTTCTTCCCGCCATTTTTCAAAACCACAAAAAAAAAAAACACACAACGTAGGTTCTCATTAGTTAGACGATCACAGCCAAGGCCAAACTTTGAATTTTTGAATTTTTCGCGGGCCTTTCAAACTGTTTCAAGGTCAAATTTTAAGGCGGGAAGTTTGGGTTATCACAGTGCCCTAAAAATTTTGTAATGCAGACCAAATTTCGATTTTGTGACCATAAATGTTGAGGAAAGTGTTCCAGGTTTTAATTCTTGAACGCAATTCCCTTCTCTATGTACTCTACAATAAGGGTCACACTAATTATTAATTGTCCACGATGTTTTTTTTTATGTTCACCTACATTTTGTTTCTTTGTCGTTTTTTATTTTTTCGTGGCCTTTGCTACCGTACAGAGCCCTAAAAATTTTGTTATACAACCCAAATTTTGATTTTGTGACCTTAACTGTCCAGGAAGTGTTCCAGATTATAATCCTTGGACGCAATTCCCTTCTCTATGTACTCTGCCATAAAGGTTACAGTAATTATTAATTGTCCAAAATGTGTTTTTCTGTTCTCCTACATTTTGTTTCTTATCGTTTTTTATTTTTTTCGTGGCCTTTGCTACCGTACAGAAAACTAAAAATTTTGTTATACAACCCAAATTTTGATTTCGTGACCTTAATTGTCCAGGAAGTGTTCCAAATTTTCAAATTTAAATACAATTGTCGCCTTTATGTACTCAGAGATAAGGGTCATGGTAATTATTAAATATCGAAATTATTTTTTATATTCTCCCACATTTTGTTTCTGGATTTTTACTTCTCGTGGCCTTTGTTATCGTACAGTGTCCTAAAAATTTTGTAATACAGGTCAAATTTTGATTTTGTGATACAGGTCAAATTTTGATTTTGTGACCTTAAATGTCGAGAAAAGTGTTCCAGATTTTAATCCTTGAACGCAATTCTCTTCTCTATGTACTCTACATAAAGGCTCACAGTAATTATTAATCGTCCACGATGTTTTTTTATGTTCTCCTACATTTTGTTTCTTTATCGTTTTTAATTTTTTCGTGGCCTTTGCTACCGTACAGAGCCCTAAAAATTTTGTTATACAACCCAAATTTTGATTTCGTCACCTTAACTGTCCAGGAAGTGTTCCAGATTATAATCCTTGGATGCAATTCCCTTCTCTATGTACTCTGCTATAAAGGTTACAGTAATCATTAATTGTCCAAAATGTGTTTTTATGTTCTCCTACATTTTGTTTCTTTATCGTTTTTTATTTTTTTCGTTGCCTTTGCTACCGTACAGAGAACTAAAAATTTTGTTATACAACCCAAATTTAGATTTCGTGACCTTAATTGTCCAGGAAGTGTTCCAAATTTTCAAATTTAAACACAATTGTCGCCTTTATGTACTCAGAGATAAGGGTTATAGTAATTATTAAATATCGAAATTATTTTTTTATGTTCTCCCACATTTTGTTTCTGGATTTTTACTTCTTGTGGCCTTTGTTATCGTACAGTGTCCTAAAAATTTTGTAATACAGGCCAAATTTTGATTTTGTGATACAGGCCAAATTTTGAGTTTGTGACCTTAAATGTCGAGGAAAGTGTTCCAGATTTTAATCCTTGAACGCAATTCTCTTCTCTATGTACTCTACATTAAGGGTTACAGTAATTATTAATCGTCCACGATGTTTTTTTATGTTCTCCTACATTTTGTTTCTTTATCGTTTTTAATTTTTTCGTGGCCTTTGCTACCATACAGAGCCCTAAAAATTTTGTTATACAACCCAAATTTTGATTTCGTGACCTTAACTGTCCAGGAAGTGTTCCAGATTATAATCCTTGGATGCAATTCCCTTCTCTATGTAGTCTGCTATAAAGGTTACAGTAATCATTAATTGTCCAAAATGTGTTTTTATGTTCTCCTACATTTTGTTTCTTTATCGTTTTTTATTTTTTTCGTGGCCTTTGCTACCGTACAGAGAACTAAAAATTTTGTTATACAACCCAAATTTAGATTTCGTGACCTTAATTGTCCAGGAAGTGTTCCAAATTTTCAAATTTAAACACAATTGTCGCCTTTATGTACTCAGAGATAAGGGTTATAGTAATTATTAAATATCGAAATTATTTTCTTATGTTCTCCCACATTTTGTTTCTGGATTTTTACTTCTCGTGGCCTTTGTTATCGTACAGTGTCCTAAAAATTTTGTAATACAGGCCAAATTTTGATTTTGTGATACAGGCCAAATTTTGAGTTTGTGACCTTAAATGTCGAGGAAAGTGTTCCAGATTTTAATCGTTGAACGCAATTCTCTTCTCTATGTACTCTACATTAAGGGTCACAGTAATTATTAATCGTCCACGATGTTTTTTTATGTTCTCCTACATTTTGTTTCTTTATCGTTTTTAATTTTTTCGTGGCCTTTGCTACCGTACAGAGCCCTAAAAATTTTGTTATACAACCCAAATTTTGATTTCGTCACCTTAACTGTCCAGGAAGTGTTCCAGATTATAATCCTTGGATGCAATTCCCTTCTCTATGTACTCTGCTATAAAGGTTACAGTAATCATTAATTGTCCAAAATGTGTTTTTATGTTCTCCTACATTTTGTTTCTTTATCGTTTTTTATTTTTTTCGTGGCCTTTGCTACGGTACAGAGAACTAAAAATTTTGTTATACAACCCAAATTTTTATTTCGTGACCTTAATTGTCCAGGAAGTGTTCCAGATTTTAATCGTCAACCAGAAATCTCGCTTTTACGCACTCTGGGATAAGGGTCATAGTAATTATTAAATACCGAAATTGTTTTTTTATGTTCTCCCACATTTTTCTTTCTGGATTTTTACTTATCGTACTCTGCAATAAGGTTCACAGTAATTTTTTATTGTCTACGCAGTGTTCCAGATTTTAATCGTTAACCAGAAATCTCGCTTTTACGTACTTTGGGATAAGGGTCATAGTAATTATTAAATATCGCAATTGTTTTTTTTTATGTTCTTCCACATTTTCTTTCTGGATTTTTACCTCTCGTGACCTTTGTTATCGTATAGCGCCCTAAAAATTTTGTAACACAGGCCAAATTTTGATTTTGTGACCTTAAATGTCGAGGAAAGTGTTCCTGTTTTTAATTTATGAACGTAATTCCCTTCTCTATGTACTCTGCAATAAGGGTCACAGTAATTATTAATTGTCCAAAATGTTTTTTTTATGTTCTCCTACATTTTGTTTCTTTATTGTTATTTATTTTTTCGTGGCCTTTGCTACGGTACAGAGAACTAAAAATTTTGTTATACAACCCAAATTTTTATTTCGTGACCTTAATTGTCCAGGAAGTGTTCCAGATTTTAATCGTCAACCAGAAATCTCGCTTTTACGCACTCTGGGATAAGGGTCATAGTAATTATTAAATACCGAAATTGTTTTTTTATGTTCTCCCACATTTTTCTTTCTGGATTTTTACTTATCGTACTCTGCAATAAGGTTCACAGTAATTTTTTATTGTCTACGCAGTGTTCCAGATTTTAATCGTTAACCAGAAATCTCGCTTTTACGTACTTTGGGATAAGGGTCATAGTAATTATTAAATATCGCAATTGTTTTTTTTTTATGTTCTTCCACATTTTCTTTCTGGATTTTTACTTCTCGTGACCTTTGTAATCGTACACCGCCCTAAAAATTTTGTAACACAGGCCAAATTTTGATTTTGTGACCTTAAATGTCGAGGAAAGTGTTCCTGTTTTTAATTTATGAACGTAATTCCCTTCTCTATGTACTCTGCAATAAGGGTCACAGTAATTATTAATTGTCCAAAATGCTTTTTTTTATGTTCTCCTACATTTTGTTTCTTTATTGTTATTTATTTTTTCGTGGCTTTTGCTACCGTTCAGAGCCCTAAAAATTTTGTTATACAAACCAAATTTTGATTTTGTGACCTTAATTGTCCAGGAAGTGATCCAGATTTTCAAATTTAAACGCAATTGTCGCCTTTATGTACTCAGATATAAGGGTCATAGTAATTATTAAATGTTGAAAATGTTTTTTATTTTCTGCTACATTTCGTTTCCTGATTTTTACTTCTCGTGACTTTTGTTATCGTATAGTGCTCTCAAAATTTTGTAATACAGGCCAAATTTTGATTTTGAGACCTTAAATGTCGAGGAAAGTGTTCCAGATTTTATTTCTTGAACGCAATTCCCTTCTCTATGTACTTTGCAATAAGGGTAACAGTAATTTTTAATTGTCTACGCAGTGTTCCAGATTTTAATCGTTAACCAGAAATCTCGCTTTTACGTACTCTGGGATAAGGGTCGTAGTAATTATTAAATATCGAAATTGTTTTTTTATGTTCTTCCACCTTTTGTTTCTGGATTTTTACTTCTCGTGGCCTTTGTTATCGTAGTGTCCTAAAAATTTTGTAATACAGGCCAAATTTTGATTTTGTGACCATAAATGTCGACGAAAGTGTTCCAGATTTTAATTCTTGAAATCAATTCCCTTCTCTATGTACTTAGCAATAAGGGTCACGGTAATTATTAATTGTCCAAAATGTTTTTTTTTATGTTGTCCTACATTTTGTTTCTTTATTGTTATTTATTTTTTCGTGGCCTTTGCTACCGTTCAGAGCCCTAAAAACTTTGTTATACAACCCAAATTTTGATTTTGTGACCTTAATTGTCCAAGAAGTGTTCCAGATTTTCAAATTTAAACGCAATTGTCGCCTTTATGTACTCAGAGATAAGGGTCATAGTAATTATTAAATGTTGAAAATGTTTTTTTATTTTCTGCTACATTTCGTTTCCTAATTTTTTCTTCTCGTGACCTTTGTTATCGTATAGTACTCTCAAAATTTTTTAATACAGGCCAAATTTTGATTTTGAGACCTTAAATGTCGAGGAAAGTGTTCCAGATTTTATTTCTTGAACGCAATTCCCTTCTCTATGTACTTTGCAATAAGGGTCACAGTAATTTTTAATTGTCTACGCAGTGTTCCAGATTTTAATCGTTAACCAGAAATCTCGCTTTTACGTACTCTGGGATAAGGGTCATAGTAATTATTAAATATCGAAATTGTTTTTTTATGTTCTTCCACATTTTGTTTCTGGATTTTTACTTCTCGTGGCCTTTGTTATCGTAGTGTCCTAAAAATTTTGTAATACAGGCCAAATTTTGATTTTGTGACCATAAATGTCGACGAAAGTGTTCCAGATTTTAATTCTTGAAATCAATTCCCTTCTCTATGTACTTAGCAATAAGGGTCACGGTAATTATTAATTGTCCAAAATGTTTTTTTTTATGTTCTCCTACATTTTGTTTCTTTATTGTTATTTATTTTTTCGTGGCTTTTGCTACCGTTCAGAGCCCTAAAAATTTTGTTATACAAACCAAATTTTGATTTTGTGACCTTAATTGTCCAGGAAGTGTTCCAGATTTTCATCTTTACGTAATTGTCCCCTTTATGTACTCAGAGATAAGGGTCATAGTAATTATTAAATGTTGAAAATGTTTTTTTATTTTCTGCTGCATTTTGTTTCCTGATTTTTACTTCTTGTGACCTTTGTTATCGTACAGTGCCCTAAAAAATTTGTAATGCAAACCAAATTTTGATTTTGTGACCTTAAATGTTGAGGAAAATATTCCAGATTTAAATCCTTGGACGCAATTCCCTTCTCTATGTACTCTACAATAAGGTCACAGTAATTTTAAATTGTTCAAAGTATTTTTTTATGTTTTACTACATTTTGTTTCTTTATCGTTGTTTATTTTTCGTGGCTTTTGCTAACGTACAGAGCCCAAAAAATTTTATGATACAGCCCAAATTTTAATTTTGTGACCTTAACTGTTTACGCAATGTTCCAGATTTTAATCTTTAATCGGAAATCTCGCCTTTAGGTACTGTGGGATAAGGGTCATAGTACTTATTAAATATCGAAATTGTTTTTTTACATTCTCCCACATTTTGTTTCTGGATTTTTACTTCTCGTGGCTTTTGTTATCGTATAGTGCCCTAAAAATTTTGTAATGCAAACCAAATTTTGTTTTGTGACCTTAAATGTCGAGGAAAATATTCTAGATTTAAATCCTTGGACGCAATTCCCTTCTCTATGTACTCTACAATAAGGTCACAGTAATTTTAAATTGTTCAAAGTATTTTTTTATGTTTTACTACATTTTGTTTCTTTATCGTTGTTTATTTTTCGTGGCTTTTGCTAACGTACAGAGCCCAAAAAATTTTATGATACAGCCCAAATTTTAATTTTGTGACCTTAACTGTTTACGCAATCTTCCAGATTTTAATCTTTAATCGGAAATCTCGCCTTTAGGTGCTGTGGGATAAGGGTCATAATAGTAATTATTAAATATCGAAATTGTTTTTTTACATTCTCCCACATTTTGTTTCTGGATTTTTACTTCTCGTGGCTTTTGTTATCGTATAGTGCCCTAAAAATTTTGTAATGCAAACCAAATTTTGATTTTGTGACCTTAAATGTCGAGGAAAATATTCCAGATTTAAATCCTTGGACGCAATTCCCTTCTCTATGTACTCTACAATAAGGTCACAGTAATTTTTAATTGTCCAAAATGTTTTTTTATGTTCTCTTACATTTTGTTTCTTTATCCTTTTTTATTTTTCGTGGCCTTTGTTACCATACAGTGTGCCAAAATTTTTTGTAATACAGCCCAAATCTTTTTTCATGACCCTAAATGGCGCAGATTTTCATCTTTGAATACAATTTTGGCCGCTATGTGCCTCGCTATAAGGCTATAGCAATTATTAACTGTCGAAATGTTTTTTATTTTGTCACACATTTTATTTCTTTATCGATTTTTGTTTCCCGTGGCCTTTGTGACCATAAAATGCCCCCAAATTTGATTTAACCTTAAATGTTGTAGACTTCCTTCATGAACGCAATTTTCGCTCCAATGTACTTTGCGATAAGGATCATAGTAATTATAAAATGTCTAAATCTTTTTTTATTTTCACACATTGTGTTCTTTTTTATTTCTCGATACCTTTGTTACCAATACCATACAGTGTCCCAAAATTTTATAATACAGCCCAAATGACCTTAAATGGTGAACGCAATGTTCGCCTTTATGCATCCCGCGATAAGGGTCACAGTAAATATTACAAGTCGAAATTTTTTTTTTATATTATTTTTGGATAATTTTTTATCTTTAGATCGTTTCCTACTTGTCTGGCCTATATTACCATATACAGTGTCCCCAAAACTTTGTAATTCAACCCAAATTTGAATTTCGTGACCTTGACGATGTTGATGACATCTGATTGAAATAAGTTTTCTTTTTATAGTTTTATATTTAGTAAAAACCTCCGCCAGTCCTAAATCGTGTACAGAGACGAAAAACCATGCAAAAACGACAACAAACGTTATCGATTTGATCATATCAAACACCCGAGATAACGTTGTGTTTTGAGGTTATGTAGCCAAACTGTGATAACAATCCAGCGATTTAAAAAACAATATTTCTAGGTGAGACACAACGTTTTATTGTTACGAAATTACAAATTCCAACACAGGTAACCAAAATGACCAACAATTCCCACTTCTTCGACTGCGAAACCACCACCATCGATAACTACCCTTGCAAGAAATGTCCGTTCCGAACCCCCCTAGCCGTCTTATTAAAACAACACAAGACAAATCGTTGTATTAAAACCGAAGACAACGTTAACCCCCCGAGTTATATTTGTAAAGGGTGTGCTTTCGAAACATTTTTTATCATGAAGTGGCTACAACACACAGCTGAATGTAACCAAGTGGAACAAAGTCCCCCCAGACTGTACCAGTGTGAACTGTGCCCCTACCAGACGAAAATTCTAAGGGCTGTGGAGTCCCACAGACTTGAGGTTCACAGTGAAGAAAGCACGTTTGTGCGGTACCATTGTGACCAGTGCGACTTTAAATCGAAACATAAGTACTCGCTGAAGGCGCACCAAATCTCGAAACACCTCAAAGACGACGAAATTGAGTGGTACCAGTGTGAGAAATGCCCATACAAAGCCAAACAAAAGTACTCTTTGAAAAGGCACGCGGATCGCGAGCACGTGGATGAGACTGAAATCAAGTGGTACCAATGTAACGAGTGTCCTTTTAAAACTAAGTACCGCTTTTATTTGAATCAACACAGAAGTAGGACACATGTTGGGACTAAATATAAGGGTGGTACGACTGGTACTAGGTACAAGTGTGACCACTGTGAGTACCAATCTAAACATAAATATTCCCTAAACGCCCACACCGTTTCAAAACACTTGAAAGACGACCAAATTCGGTGGTACCAATGTGACAAGTGCCCCTACAAAGCCAAACAGAAGTACTCTTTAAAAAAACACAACTACTGGGAGCACTTAAAAGACACCCAGTGGTACCAATGTAACAAGTGCAAATACAGAACTAAGCACAAGTACTACCTGAAGAAGCACGAAAGTCGACACTTGATGGACAAGAACGTCAAACAATACAAGTGTCAACAGTGTCCATTTGAAACCGATTTACAAGAATATTTGGAGCGCCACGTCCTCAATAACCACCGCGCCATCCAGTGGTACCACTGCAACAACGAAAAATGTCCCTATAAAACTAAACATAAGGATGACTTAAAAAAGCATTTGCAGTTGCAACATTGTAACGAAAAATCCATCAAGTGGTACCACTGCGAAAAATGCCCCTATAAAACCAAGTACAAGTATAATTTGAAACAACACGGTAGAGTGCACGTCACCACTGCCAACCCCCAGAAATACAAGTGTGAGGAGTGTCCCTATGAAACCAATTTCAGTGAGTACTTGAAGAGACACATTTTTAACAAACACCGAGACGAAAGCGAGATCCAGTGGTACCACTGTGAGCAGTGTACTTACAAGGCTAAGTTTAAGTCAGTGTTGAAGTTGCACGTCAACGCCATACATATAGATGAGAAGGACATTAAGTGGAATCAGTGTGACCAGTGCACTTTTAAAACTAAGTACATCAGGTGTTTGAAGGAGCATAAAATCGCGTTTCACGAAGACGAGACGGAGGTGAAGTGGTACGAATGCGAGCAGTGTGTGTATAAGACGAGGTACGCGCATAATTTGAAGGTTCACGTGATTAGTAAACACGTGAGTGAGAATAATATTAGGTGGTATCAGTGCGACAGGTGTCCGTATAAGGCGAAATTGAAAGGCAACTTGAGGAACCATTTTACGTATGTACATGCGAAGAAAACTGTAAAATTGATATGAACACAATAAATCGAAAGTTGTTGCTTGTATTTTTACTTTTGATGCACAGAATTTGTGAGAATGGGGATAGAGTGCGTTGCGCAGATGCTGGTTGTGGAAGAATGGGTGATGTAAATTGTAACACTAAGTATTTACTCATTAAACCAAAAACAAATAAGATCATAGGCTTAGTGTTATTTTTTCTATAAGGTAACAATCTTGGGGTGCTCTGGCGATTTTTTTTTTTGAGAAGCTGAAAGAATCTTGGTGTTATTTTTTTTAGGCACCAAAGAACTTCGGGGTTTCCTAGTGTTATTTTTTTAAAAAGCTGAAACATTTTCGAGGTTCCCTAGTATATTTTACAGGGCGAAATAATATTGGGGTTATCTAGTGTTTTTTTTGAGGGAAAGGTGAAAGAATCTCGGGGACTCCCAGTGTTATTTTTTTGAAGTAGGTGGAGAGAATCTTGGGGTCGCCTAGTGTTATTTTTTTCTAAAATGGGAAAGAATTTCAAGGTCCCCTAGTGTGTTTTTAACGAAGCTGAAAGAATTTCGAGGGCCTAGTGTTATTTTTTTTAATGACAGAAGATCTCGGGTTTTCTAGTGTTATTTTTTGGACTCCTAGTGTTATATTTATAAAAGGAAGAATCTCAGGCGCTCCTAGTGTTATTTTTTGGGGAAGTTGAAAGAATTTCAGGGGCTCCTGGTGTAATTTTTTTCTTCTAAAAGGGGAAATAATCTCGAGGTCCCCTAATGTTTTTTTAAATAATTTGAAAGAATCCCGAAGGCTCATAGTGTTTTTTTTTAAACGACAAAAGAATCTTGGGTTTTCCAGTGTTATTTTTGGGAGTCTGAAAAAACCTGGGGGGGGCTTAAGTGTTATTTTTTTCTATAAGGCGGAAGAATTTTGGGATCGTCTAGTGTTATTTTTTGGAGAAGCTGAAAGAATCTCAGGGACTCCTAGTGTTATTTTTTTCTAAAACAGGAAACAGTCTCGGGTTCCACTAGCGTCTTTTTTTTTAGAGAAACTGAAAGAATTCCGAAGTTATTACTATTTTCGTCTATAAAGCGGAAGAATCTCGGGATCACCTAGTGTTATTTTTTGGCGAAACTGACAGAATCTCGGGGGCCCCTAGTATTAATTTTTTCTAAAAGGCGAAAGAATCTCAGGGTTCCCTAGTGTCATTTTTTGGAGAAGCTGAAAGAATCTCGGGGGGGAGCAAGTGTTATTTTCTTCTATAAGGCAGAAGAATTTCGGGGTGAAGTTGAAAGAATCTTAGGGGCCCTTAGTGTTATTTTTTCTAAAAGGCGAAAGAATCTCGGTGTCCCTAGTGTTATTTTTTTGTAGAAATTGAAAGAATTCCTAAGGCCTAGAGTGTTATTTTTTTTAAACGTGGAAGGGATCTTGGGTTTTCTACTAGTGTTATTTTTTAGAGAAGCTGAAAGAACCGGGGTGGGGGGGCAAGTGTTATTTTCTTCTATAAGCTGGAATAATTTCGGGGTCGCCTAATGTTATTTTTTGGAGAAGCTGAAAGAATCTCGGGGGGGAGCAAGTGTTATTTTCTTTTATAATGCAGAAGAATTTCGGGGTCTTATAGGGTCTATTTTAGTGAAGCTGAAAGGGTCTAAAAGTTCCCTAGTGTCCCCTATTGTTTTTTAACGAAGCTGAAAGAATTTCGGGGGACTAGTGTTATTTTTTTTTATTGACAAGAGATCTCGGGTTTTCTAGTGTTATTTTTTGGTGAAGTTGAAAGAATTTCAGGGGTTCCTGATGTTATTTTTTTCTTCCAAAAAAGAGAAATAATCTCGAGGTCCCCTAATGTTTTTTTAGAGAATCTGAAAGAATCCCGAAGGCCTATAGTGTTTTTTTTTTAAACGACAAAAGAATGTTGGGTTTTCTAGTGTTATTTTTGGGAGTCTGAAAAAACCTTGAGGGGGCTCAAGTGTTATTTTTTCTATAAGGCGGAAGAATTTCGGGATCGCCTAGAGTTATTTTTGGAGAAGCTGAAAGAATCTCGGGGACTCCTAGTGTTATTTTTTTCTAAAAGAGGAAAGAATCTCAGGGTTCTCTAATGTCATTTTTTGGAGAAGTTGAAAGAATCTCGGGGGGGAGCAAGTGTTATTTTCTTCTATATGGCAGAAGAATTTCGGGGTGAAGTTGAAAGAATCTTGGGGGCCCTTGGTGCTATTTTTTCTAAAAGGCAAAAGAATCTGGGGTCCCTTGTGTTATTTTTTGTAGAAATTGAAAGAATTCCGAAGGCCTAGAGTGTTATTTTTTTTAAACGATGAAAGAATCTTGGGTTTTCTACTAGTGTTTTTTTTATAGAAGCTGAAAGAATCTGGGGGGGGAGCAAGTGTTATTTTCTTCTATAAGGCCGAAGAATTTTGGGGTCCTATAGGGTCTATTTTAGTGAAGCTGAAAGGGTCTAAAAGTTCCCAATTGTCCCCTAGTGTTTTTTTAACGAAGCTGAAAGAATTTCGAGGGCCTAGTGTTACTTTTTTTAAATGACAAGAGATCTCGGGTTTTCTAGTGTTATTTTTTGGAGAAGTTGAAAGAATTTCAGGGGCTCCTGATGTTATTTTTTTCTTCCAAAAAGGAGAAATAAACTCGAGGTCTCCTAATGTTTTTGTAGAGAATCTGAAAGAATCCCGAAGGCCTATAGTGTTATTTTTTTTTTAACGACAAAAGAATCTTGGGTTTTTAATGTTATTTTTGGGAGTCTGAAAAAACCTGGGGGGGGGGGCTCAAGTGTTATTTTTTTCTATAAGCTGGAAGAATTTCGGGATCGCCTAGAGTTATTTTTTGGAGAAGCTGAAAGAATCTCAGGGGTTCCTAGTGTTATTTTTTTCTAAAAGAGGAAAGAGTCTCGGGTTCCCTAGTGTCATTTTTTGGAGAAGCTGAAAGAATCTCGGGGGGGAGCAAGTGTTATTTTCTTCTATATGGCAGAAGAATTTCGGGGTGAAGTTGAAAGAATCTTACTATTTTTTCTAAAAGGCAAAAGAATCTTGTGTTATTTTATGTAGAAATTGAAGGCCTACAGTGTCATTTTTTTTAAACGATGAAAGAATCTTGGGTTTTCTACTAGTGTTATTTTTTATAGAAGCTGAAAGAACCTGGGGGGGGAGCAAGTGTTATTTTCTTCTATAAGGCGGAAGAATTTCAGGGTCGCCTAGTTATTTTTTAGAGAAGCTGAAAGAATCTCGGGGACTCCTAGTGTTATTTATTTCTAAAAGGTCAAAGAATCTCGAGGTCCCTAGTGTTATTTTTTGTAGAAGTTGAAAGAATCTAACGGCCTCCTAGTGTTATTTTTTGGAGAAGCTGAAAGAATCCCGGGGTCCCCTAGTATTTTTTTAGCGAAGCTAAAGGAATCCCGAAGGTCTATAGTGTTATTTTTTTTAACGACAAAAGAATCTTGGGTTTTTTAGTGTTATTTTTGGGAAAATCTGAAAAAACGTGGAGGGGGGGGCTTAAGTGTTATTTTCTTCTATAAGCCGAAAGAATTTCTGGGTCCCCTAGTGTTATTTTGTGGAGAAGTTTAAGAATCTTAGGGGCACGAAGTGGTGTTATTTTTTTCTAAAAGGCGAAATAATCTCGAGGACCTCTATTGTTATTTTTTGGAGTAGCTGAAAGAATCTCGGGGACTCCTAGTGTTATTTTTTTCTAAAAGGCGAAAGAATCTCCGGGTCCCTAGTGTTATTTTTTTGTCGAAGTTGAAAGAATCTTACGGGCTCGCAGTGTTATTTTTTTTTCTAGAAGGGGAAAGAACCTTGGTGCCCCCTAGTGTTATTTTTTGGAAAAGCTGAAAGAATCCCGGGGTCCCCGCATTTTTTTTAGACAAACTGAAAGAATCCCGAAGGCCTATAGTGTTATTTTTTTAAGGACACAAGAATCTTGAGTTTTTTGGTGTTATTGTTGGGAGAATCTGAAAAAACGTGGGGGGGCTTAAGTGTTATTTTATTCTATTAGCCTAAATAATTTCTGGGTTCGTAGTGTTATTTTTTGGAGAAGAGAAAGAATCTCAGGGGTTCCTGGTGTTATTTTTTGGATAAGTTTAAAGAATCTTAGGGGTACTAAGTGGTGTTATTTTTTTCTAAAAGACGAAAGAATCTCGAGGTCCCTAATGTTACTTTTTGTAGAAATTGAAAGAATCTTACGGGCTCGTAGTGTTATTTTTTTTCTAGAAAGGGGAAGAATCTTGAGGTCCCCTTGTGTTATTTTTTGGAAAAGCTGAAAGAATCCCGGGGTCTCCTAGTGTTTTTTTAGAGAAGCTAAAAGAATCCCGAAGGTCTATAGTGTTATTTTTTTAACGACAAAAGAATCTCGGTACCCCTAGTGTTATTTTTTGTAGAAATTGAAAGAACTTTAGGGGCGCCTAGTGCTATTTTTTTTTCTAGAAGGGGAAAGAATCTCGGGGTCCTCGAGTGTTATTTTTTGGAGAAGCTGAAAGAATCTCGGGTCCCCTAGCGTTTTTTTTAGAGAAACTGAAAGAATCCCGAAGCTTAGTGTTTTTTTTAAACGATAAAAGAATCTTGGGTTCTTAGTGTTATTTTTGGGAGTCTGAAAAAACCTGAGGGGGGGAGCTCAAGTGTTATTTTCTTCTATAAGGCGGAAAAATTTCGGGATCGCCGTGTTATTTTTGGAGAAGATGGAAGAATCTCGGGGACTTCTAGTGTTTTTTTTCCTAAAAGGCGAAAGAATCTCGGGGTCCCTAGTGTTATTTTTTGTAAAAATTGAAATAATCTTAGGGGCTCCTAATGTTATTTTTTTTTTTTAGAATGGGAAAGAATCTCTAGTACATTTTTTTTGAGATGCTGAAAGTGTTAAAGAATTTCGGGGACCCCTAGTGTTATTTTTGGAGAAGCTGAAAGAATCTCGGGGACTCCTAGTGTTATTTTTTTCTAAAAGGCAAAAGAATCTCGGGCCCCTAGTGTTATTTTTTGTAGAAATTGAAAGAATCTTAGGGGCGCCTACTGCTATTTTTTTTTTCTAGAAGGGGAAAGAATCTCGGGGTCCTCGACTGTTATTTTTTGGAGAAGCTGAAAAAATCTCGGGTCTCCTAGCGTTCTTTTTAGAGAAACTGAAAGAATCCCCTAAGCTTAGTGTTTTTTTTAAACGATAAAAGAATCTTGGGTTCTTAGTGTTATTTTTGGGAGTCTGAAAAAACCTGAGGGGGGAGCTCAAGTGTTATTTTCTTCTATAAAGTGGAAAAATTTCGGGATCGCCGTGATATTTTTGGAGAAAATGGAAGAATCTCGGGGACTACTAGTGTTTTTTTTTCCTAAAAGGCGTAAGAATCTCGAGGTCTCTAGTGTTATTTTTTGTAGAAGTTGAAAGAATCTCGGGGTCCCTTAGTGTTATTTTTTGGAGAAGCTGAAAGAATTCCGGAGTCCCTTAGTGTTTTTTTTTTTAGAGAAGCTGAAAGAATCCCGAAGGCATATAATGTTATTTTTTTAAAACGACAAAGAATCTTGGATTTTTTAGTGTTATTTTTTGGAGAAGATGAAAGAATCTCAAGGGTTCTTAGTGTTATTTATCGCGAAATAATTTCGGGGTCCCGTTGGATCTATTTTAGTGAAGCTGAAAGGAACTCAAAGTTCCCTGGTGTCCCCTAGCAGTGTTTTTTAACGAAGCTGAAAGAATTTTGAGGGCCAAGCGTTATTTTTTTTAATGACAAAAAGAGCTCGGGTTTTCCAGTGTTATTTTTAGGAGAAGCTGAAAGAACTTCGGGGGGAGCAAGTGTTATTTTTTTCTAAAAGGCGAAAGAGTCTCGCTAGTATTTTTTTAGAGAAATTGAAGGAACCTCCAGGGCTAATAGTGTAATTTTTTTAGAGAACACAAAAATTTAGGGGTTTCTTAGTGTTATTATTTGGAGAAACTGGAGGCTCCTAGCGTTATTTTTTTCTATATGTTGAAATAATTTGTCTTTTTATTTTTGCTACAGTTAGAAATGTGTAAAAACGGGGATAGAGTGCCCTACGCAGCTGCTGGTCGTGTAAGAATGAGCGTTATCCAAATTGTAACACTATTTATTGATAAAAGCAAAAACAAATAAGATATCACAGGTTTCGTCTATATGTTAACATTTTACAAAAAAAAACAAGGTATTCACAAAACAATTAACACTAACCGCAATAAATTAACACCTAACATATAATCATCAGAATAGGTACGTGAAATTAAAAACAGAAAATGTACATTTTCCTATTAAGACCTACATATGAAAACTGTACACATAAATAAAAGATTAAATATTTTCCATATCAACAATTTTCGCCTAAAGGATTATGAATTCTAGAATTACAAAACACAATCCCAATTTCAATTACCTAAAACCTTCAGTACCAATTCACAGCGTTAGTTCCCACGCGTAAAAATGCATTTTATTGCTAATACCTGATAGTGTCAAGGCGCTGACAGTTCTATGGTCGAGTGGAATTCAACTAAAAGAATTTGTACTAGATGGCGTGATAAGTGAACAGAAACATGTCCAGTCTCCTTTTGCGATCCGCTGTACACGAGAAACCCTGCCATTGTGTATTGAGCTTCATGTTACAGTGTGCTGACTATACAACGGTAATAATATGGCAATTATTTTGGCAAATAGCGTACTCTACAGGTCTCGCCTGTATTAGGACCTACGTGACGCGACTCGCGCCCAAACAGGCCTTTTTCTCCTAGTCGATACTGGGATGGTGGGCAACATCTTAAGTGGAAATCCTAAATCTAATAAAGACTGAATACTGATCACATTCTTTCTAGAATAAGTTAACGTTTTTGATACTTGGGCGGCTAACTAGTGTCCCTGGAATTCGCTTCTTGCTGCTTGTTGTCGGGCAACAACAAAGTCGACAGCGCTTCCAAGGACTGCCTCACCTGAAACATACAACAACGATTAAAAACTGATCAAATCTGACTCAAAAATTGATAGTACCTTTGCAATTTGATCTAAATTCGTGTCTAAAAAATCGTGCACGGCTCCGGCCGATTTCGAATGTAAGTGAGTTTGATACTGGAGCAGGTTGCTGTAAATTTCTTCGCCGCCAGCAGCGACCATGGTTTCTTGTAAGTTGTAGGAATATTTGGTTTGGATTATACTAATTCGATATAGCAGCACCGCTGCTGAGAGAAAGAGGAGGATTAGAAGCAGCGTTGTGGCGAACAAGATTAGGCTCTGTCTTGGTAGGCTTCTAAACTTGGAAATGCTCTGCTTCAAGACGTAGACCACCTCCACGGAGTGCTCTGCCTCCAGCTTAGGGCCTGAAACTAAACACTCCGTCAGTTTTATGGACATTGAGCAAAGAAACAAGCACCTTCTTTAAGAACGCCGTCCACATTTGGTAGGATGTGCGGCAGCCGGTTATTGGGAACTGGTGATTCCCTCCCACTTTCGCCTTCTCGGGTCTCCGAACTATCGCTGTCGGATCCAGGAACGGGCTCCTGAAACCAACAAATTTGGTATTTTCGCTACCACCCGAAAAACCGATAACGTCATCACTTAATGCAGCCTACTTAAGTTAAGCGCTTACCACAATATCCGGCTCGACGACCAAAAGTGAGGCGTTTTGCGCCACCTCCCACACCTTGACCATGTAACGGTAAGTGTTATCGCGCGACATTAAACTGCCGAAAACGTGCTTATCCTCGCTCGTTTCTATTCCGACGGCGTTTGGAATAATTCTAGCGGTTTTTTCTTTCGTTATTTTCTCCACGGACAACATAGGAATGAGAAGCTACAACGAAATAATGGCTTGATTTGGGTTGCAGAGGGCTTCGGGGGGTGTATCTACCTTTGTTACGTAGCCGAACACATTGGAGTAGAACGCGAAGTAGTTCTTGGTAATGTACAGATGCCCTTGCAGCAGGATATCACCGATGAGAGCACAGGAATAATCTACGACAAAAGAAAAAAAATTAGTTGGTTTAGACACCGATTTTTTTTTTCAGGTTGCACAAACTGATCCGTCTGTTATAGTCAAGCCTACTTTGAAAAGATCGTGATAGATAATATCTTATGAAATTCCCTGGCCAGCCTAAACAAATCTGTATCTTTTGTACGACTATAAGCACATTTATCTAGCTATAATCTGGCTGCGGTTGTGCAGGAAAATCCCAATTTATTTGCAAAGTATAAATATTCTTAAAGCAACAGGATGAATAAACATGACTGCAAGGTTATCATATCAGAAAACCACACTGTCCACTATATTCACTAAGAGAAATGGAATCAACATCAAAAATCAACCACTTGATCATTCATATAGTTAATTATTATTATAGGGTTGGCACTACGAAGTTCGAGAGTTTCATGTCGCATTGTACTGTCAATGAAAAGGAATTGAAAGATAACCTTTAAAATATTTCACAATAGAATAAATCGCTAAAATTGACGCTGGCGAGGTTGCCAATGGTGCCGGGTGACTATTAATGATCGAAGCACATTTTTAAGTTGGTAACCAATTCTGAAAGAATTTTTTTTCGCTGCTATTGCCAAACCTGATTCAAATGTTTGGCGCTATGTGACTTTGACGCGTTCGGGAAAGTCTGGTTACATTTTATTAATAAATTTGACGTAAATTTAATGGTCTATCAATTGCAAGCAACATTCAATGATGCCAACTGAAACAGTATTTATTGATCACGCTGCCCATGATGTATTTTCTTTGAAGTAATTTCATAAAATCTCGGGGATCTTTCGTGTATTGTTTTAAGCAATTTGAAAGGATCTCGTGGACTACTTGTGTTTTGTTTTTGAAGTAGTTTGACACAATTTTACGACCCTTTTGTCTTGTATTTGAAGTAATTTGAAAGAATCTCGGGGTGCCCTTTTGTTTTATTTTTGAAGTGGTTTGAAAGAATCTCGAGGACCCCTTTTTCTTGTATTTTTGAAGTAGCTTGAAAGACTCTCGGGGACTCTTTGTGTTTTATTTTTGAAGTATTTTAAAGAATCTTGAGGATCTTTTTTGTTTGATTTTTAAAGTATTTTGAAACAACTCCGGGGATCCCTTTTGTTTTTTAAGCGGTTTGAAAGAATCTCAGGAACCCTTTTTGTTTTATCTTTTAATAAGTTTGAAAGAATCTCGGGGACCCCTTTTGTTTTGTTTTTGAAGTAATTTCAAAAATATTGGGGACCCCTTGTGTTCTGTTTTTGAAGTACTTTGAAAGAACCTCGGGGACCCCTTTTGCTTTGTTCCTGAAGTAGCTTCAAAAATATCGGGCACCCTTTGTGTTTTATTTTTGAAGTAGTTTGAAAGAATCTTGGGGACGCCTTTTGTTTTGTTCTTGAAGTAGTTTCAAAAATCTCAGGGGCCTCTTGTGTTTTATTTTTGAAGTAGTTTGAAAGAATCTTGAGCATCATTTTGTTTTGTTTTTGAAGAAGTTTGAAAGAATCTCAGGGACCCCTTTTGTTTTGTTTTTGAAATAGTTTGAAAGAATCTCAGGGACCCCTCTTGTTTCATTTTTGAAGTAATTTGAAAGAATCCTGAGGATCCCTTTCGAATTTGAAGTAGTTTGAAAGAATCTCAGGGACCCTTTTTGTTTTATTTTTGAAGTAATTTGAAAGAATCTTGGGGACCCCTTTTGTTTTGTTCTTGAAGTAGTTTCAAAAATCTCAGGGGCCTCTTGTGTTTTATTTTTGAAGTAGTTAGAAAGAATCTCAGGGACCTCTTTTGTTTTGTTTTTGAAGTGGTTTGAACGAATCTCAGGGACGCCTTTTATTTTTGAAGTAATTTGAAAGAACCTCGAGCATCTCTTTTATTTTCGAAGTAGTTCAAAAGAATCTCGAGCATCTCTTTTGTTTTGTTTTTGAAGAAGTTTGAAAGAATCTCAGGGACGCCTTTTGATTTGTTTTTGAACTAGTTGGATAGAATCTCAGTGACCCTTTTTGTTTTATGTTTGAACTAATTTGAAATAATCTCGAGGATCTCTTTTGTTTTTGAAGTAGTTTGAAAAAATCTCGAGGACCCCTTTTATTTTGTTCTCGAAGTAGTTTGAAAAATCTCGGGGATCCTTTGTGTTTTATTTTTGAAGTAGTTCGAAAGAATCTCGAGAACCCTTTTATTGTATTTTTGAAGTGGTTTGAAAGACTTTCAGGGACCCCTTTTGTTTTATTTTAGAAGTAATTTGAAAGAATCCCGAGGATCTCTTGTGTTTTTGAAGTAATTGGAAAGAATCTTGTGGACCCCTTTTGTTGTATTTTTGAAGTAGTTTGAAAGAATCTCGAGGACCCCTTGTGTTTTGTTTTTGAAGTAGTTTGAAGGAATCTCGAGGATATGTTTTGTTCTGTTTTTGAAGGAGTCCGAAAGAATCTCGGGGACCTCTTTTGTTTTATATTTGAAGTGGTTTGAAAGAAACTCAAGGACCCATTTTGTTTTATTTTTGACGTAATTTGAAAGAATCTCGAGGATCCGTTATGTTTTTGAAGTAGTTTGAAAGAATCTCGGGGACCCCTTGTGTTTTATTCTTGAAGTAATTGAAAAAATCTCGAGGATATTTTTGTTTTGTTTTTTAAGCAGTTTGAAAGAATCTCGGGGGCCCTTTTTGTTTAGTTTTTGAAGTAATTTGAAAGAATCTCAGGGACTCCTTTGTTTTGTTTTTGAAATACATAGTTTTCAAAAATCTCGGCGACCTCTTGTCTTTTATTTTTGAAGTAGTTTGAAAGAATCTCGGGTCCCGTTTTGTTTTGATCTTGAAGTAGTTTCAAAAATCTCGGGGACCCCGTGTTTTATTTTTGCAGTGGTTTGAAAGAATCTCGAGGACCTCATTTGTATTATTTTTGAAGTAGTTCGAAAGAATCTCGAGAACCCTTTTATTGTATTTTTGAAGTGGTTTGAAAGACTTTCAGGGACCCCTTTTGTTTTATTTTAGAAGTAATTTGAAAGAATCCCGAGGATCTCTTGTGTTTTTGAAGTAGTTGGAAAGAATCTTGTGGACCCCTTTTGTTGTATTTTTGAAGTAGTTTGAAAGAATCTCGAGGACCCCTTGTGTTTTGTTTTTGAAGTAGTCTGAAGGAATCTCGAGGATATGTTTTGTTCTGTTTTTGAAGGAGTCCGAAAGAATCTCGGGGACCTCTTTTGTTTTATTTTTGAAGTGGTTTGAAAGAAACTCAGGGACCCATTTTGTTTTATTTTTGAAGTAATTTGAAAAGATCTCGAGGATCCGACTTAGGCATTTCTTTTAATAAATTTTAAATTTGTGTTCCTTTTTTATTGTATTTGATGTATGATTTTATTTGTTTTATTCTTAGGTTAGTTAAGTTAATTATCAGTAGGTATACACTGTTAACTAACAGTTTGTACTGTTGTGCAATAAACTTATCTATCTATCTATCTATCTATCTATCTATCTATCTAGGATCCCTTATGTTTGCGAAGTAGTTTGAAAGAATCTCGACGACCCCTTGTGTTTTATTTTTGAAGTAATTGAAAGAATCTCGAGGATATTTTTGTTTTGTTTTTTAAGTAGTTTCAAAAATCTCGGCGGCCTCTTGTCTTTTATTTTTGAAGTAGTTTGAAAAAATCTCGGGGACCTGTTTTGTTTTGTTCTTGAAACGGTTTAAAAAATCTCGGAGTCCCCTTGTGTTCTATTTTTGAATTAGTTTGAAAGAATCTCGGGGACTCCTTTTGTTTTGTCCTTGAAGTAGTTTCAAAAATCTCGGAGACCCCTTGTGTTTTATTTTTGAAGTAGTTTGAAAGAATCTCGAGTACCTCTTTTGTTTTATTTTTGAAGTAGTTTGAAAGAATCTCGAGGATCTCTTTTGTTTTGTTTTTGAAGTAGCTTGAAAGAATCTCGGGGATCCCTTTGATTTTGTTTTTGAAGTAGTTTCAAAAATCTCTGCGACCGCTTGTGTTTTATTTTTGAAGTAATTTGAAAGAATCCCGAGGATCTCTTTTGTTTTTGAAGTAGTTTGAAAGAATCTCGAGGACTCCTTGTGTCTGGTTTTTTAAATAAATTTGAGAGAATCTCGGAGCCCTATATAAATTTTGTTTTTGAACTTGAAGCCACAAATTTCGATTTGACAATCATGTAAGCCATCGCAACATTTTAAATATATTGCCAACCTGACAAAAATAATCACCAACATTAATAGTTACTTGGTATTTTAAAAGAAATTGTGGCGTTGGTGGATTTTTAAGTTTGGGATAACAAATAAGAACAAAAAAAAATGGGACAATATAGAGGAATAGGAACAAACCATAGATCGATTAAGAATTAAAAAACAACAAGAGCGAAACCAGATATGGAAATTGGAAGACGGCTGAAGAGAGTAAGGAGATATTAATAGACACAGCAATTAATATATGGGAAAACCAAAATAAAACCAAATAAGCAAAGAACAAGGCAGACATTACGAAGTTTGAGAGCCTCTTGTCATCCTTGAAGTTTAAAAATAGAAACAAACTGTCAGTGAAAAGGAAATGAAACACAACTTTAATTATTTCACACTAGAATTAATAAGTAAAATTGACACTTGCAACATTGCCAGTTGCACCACATAATAATTAAAGATTTCAGAATTTTTGACATTTGTGTTTATGAATTGAAATTTGAATTCAGACAGTCTATAGTTATCATTTTGTGGTTTTATATACTGAATCAATTGAAATTTGAAAACCCTACACGTGTTTTTTGACGATTTTGCCAGCACAAATTTCACATACACATTGAGTCAATTATTATAAAATATACTCTATTAATGATTTTTAACTTTTGTGTTGGCAATTTTGAATTATTGGCAGCAATGCTAGTACGCCACTTCACAGTTGACACACGTGATGATGAGTAGTTGACAGCTACCAACTTAGTGCCATAAAAGTCAATTTGACAATCAGGTATGCCAACATAAAATTTTAAACATGCAGAAACAGATCAAAAATTAACAAACCATGAGCTAACTTACGATTAAGCACTTTTTCGTCTTCGTCCACTGCCGGAAAGTGCCTGTTGAACTTCTTCTGGCGCGCTTTCGACGTCGTAGGCACTTTGGTCTCTTTCGCCGTCTTGGGACTCGGCGGTTCGGTGAGTTGAGCTTGTGCCGTCATCGCGGGGGTAGACGTGGACAAGTGTTTCAAAGAAGCCCTGCGAACCAAAACAGCGTGCTTGAGGGCGCCATCAAGGTGCAAACTGGGCCGAACGTTGGACGGAAAGAAGCGAATTTAAAAATTCCATCCAGGATGTTCACTTTAGGAGTCAGATGGCGAAATTAACGACTTCCGATACGCATTTAACGGCGCAATTCAGATAATCGGGCTTGCGAGACTGGATGGCGGCGAAGACAAGTCCGCGGAAAATAGACGGCAGGTGCCGGCGACGGAAATAGATTGATGGACGCGAGTTGCTCTTGGCAGCGGGACGGGTTTATTTCCGGGTCGTACAATTGGTAAAAGTAGGTCTCCCTTTTCCCTTTTTTGAAAGGAGTTATTTTCGGATGACGATTCCTGCTGTCCATCCGGTGTGAACGCTATTTTTTCACAAGATGCTAGATCGGTGTCGACAACCTTTGCATTTCTTTGTTTAGTGAGTGAAGTTCGTCGCGAAATAAATTTGTAAAATTGTGACAGCTTAATGGCGCCAAAAACCAACAAAGAGATGGCGCCAGGTCTTACAAAACACAGACAGTGACTATTTTCGGGTTTAGTTTCGTCCATTAGATGCGGATTTTATCTATTATCATCAAGGTTATTACTGAGTATCTGATAAAGCGTGTTTATTATGTTGCAGATGGATCGATCAAGGTGGCGACGTTTGAAGCGCCCTCTATCCGTGACTAGCCATCTCTTGAGAAAAAATACATACACAATGGACGAGGAAAGTACCTCGTCACTAAATTCCTGACCACCGATAAAATCTACAACTCACTTCTAAATCTATTTTCGACATACCAAACATCTGTTGTTTTTAATATTTAGATAATCATTTCGAGAGGTTCGATAATCGATGCAGTACTTCATTGAATGTCATAATAACATAGCATGACTAACGTGGCTGCGACCACGATTTTGGGGTTGGTACACCGAAAGTACCAGACATTGTACGACTTTATGACTTCGTCGAAACAGGTTTGGGAGGACGTCATCACTAGCCTTGGAATCCACGATCCAGTTTTTCAAACAATTACGTCCATAATTGCACCGATTATTGTTATTATTGTAAAAACCCGAATTTAAACAAGCCAGTTTGGTCGGTACCGAGGTGGTACTGGCGTAATATTAAACCGCGTTGCGTAAACCGAATACATAAGTCGGTACGATCGAAAGTAAAACGAAAGGCCAGAAGAAAAGTTCAGGATCACGGCTCCCCGCACACGAAATAGAACAAGGTTGCGACTTACGTATCCGAATCGGTACTACTCCAGCTAGATCCGGTACTGCTAATACTACTCGTGTCGTCCCTCGTCATTTTCGTCCCTTTTTTATACACAACGAACGGCAAATTTTTCATGGAACCCTGCATTTACACCGCAGGTGTGAAAACAACTGAGCATCGATAAAACAGATAAAACTATTTAACGTCAGATAAGCCTTATCCAGACGATCGATCGTCTTTTATTGATTTTCACCGTCGAAAACACCTGTGTGGGGACGCCCAGGGGTCACAACCGGCCCGTTGTTCTTCGCGCCATCCAGCAGCGACCTACGTTACCTTCAATACTCACTTATCGCATTTGGTGAAGAGGGAATGACTTGGACTGCGCTGGATCGAGGGGGACGTGCATCCTGGACTGCACGGCTGAGACACGGGGAGCTCGGTGAAGCCCCCAGGAGTGGTACCGAGGGTTGCTTGCGGCGTACCGGGAGCCGAACGGGCCCCCGCGCTCCCGAAATTCCCAGAGGACCTGAAGACATCATTAATATTATTATTATGACTCGGATCGAGGCTGGGTCGAGTTGCGACACGAAACGGGTTTTTCTGAGGTGTGAATGTCACCTTTTACCAACTTCGCCAGCTGCGAAAGTTCCCGGTTTAAATTAAAGATGGGGAAAAGTAGACGCGAATGTTGGGTATCGGGAAATCGATGCGGTGTCGTTTCGGTGATGATTCATCGGTATGAAAAATTCAGTTCGATCAAGATGGTGATTAGCGGAGACAATTGAGATTTGCGGTGTAACGAGTGTTTGCGAAAATAACAGCTGGGATGAGTCAGGGAATGCGGTCTGAGGTTGTGGAAAATCTGGGGTTTGATTGGGTGCATGGAAGGCGGGATGGTGTGGTTAATGGGTATTGATTATTCATTGGTGGGTTTGTTTTTGTTTATGGGGTACACATAAATTATTTCGGACGGATTTATATTTTAAGAGGAAATGATGTCTAGAATTTAGTAAACAACAACGGCACGCATTATGATTATGATTATTATTATTGTTAACATTCTTTAGTATGTTCGCTGAGCAAGAGTTAATAAATCGATTCATTTACTTTTATTAATTTAATTTATTAAAAATATCTGGAACAATTTGACGAATTTTTGAAAAAAAAAAAAACATGGTGAACAAAATAAGTCTTGCTACCACCAGTTCTGAGACTTTACAAAGTTATTTTTGTAAAATTTAATTATTAAATTGTCGGTATTTTGGCAAAATATTTGAAAATTATCGAGTTTTGTTTGGACAAAAAATCTAAAATCCAAAAATTTTCTTAAAATATTATTAACATCACATTAAACCGTACTGGAGTTTACATACGAAAAAAAAAACATTTTTGATCAAAATATAAAAAAATATTCTTTCATTTTTACAAAATTATGACTCACATTGTATTTTTGGAAAATTTTGTAATTTTTGAAAACTATCGAATTTGTCTTGACCTATAAATTAAACAAATAGATCTCGAATCTCAAACTAATTTACCGACAAAATAACAAGAAAAATCGGTAGAATCGTTTTTGGATTCATTTAAAAATTATGTAAATTTTAACAAATTTTTGGAAAATTAAAGGATCATCTACATCCCTTACAGGAAACTGTAAGGGATGTAGTTCTCAAGTTAAAACCCTCTTTGACAGGTCATGATGGTATATCAGCTAAGATGTTACAACTCTCGCTACCTTTCGTATGCGCACCTTTGACACATATAATTAACATCTGCTTTGAAAACGGTATTGTACCAAGTCTATGGAAAACATCATGTGTGACACCCATTCCCAAACAATCTAAGGTTAATGAATTAAATGACTTACGACCGATAAGTATACAACCAATTATGTTATTAATTTCGGAATCGCTCATGTATAAACAACTTAAAGAGTACTTTTCAAATATAAATATCCTACCAATGACTCAGTCTGGTTTTCGTCAAGGCTACAGTACAGCTACAGCCCTAGTGTCTATTGTTGATGATATTTTGCGTAATATGGATAGGGGAAACGTTACTGCATTAACTTTATTAGATCTGTCTAAAGCTTTTGATTCCATCGATATTAATTGCTTGTTGGAAAAATTATCTTATTACGGTGTAACTAATTCTACCTTAAAATGGTTTAATAATTATTTGCACAATAGAAAACAGGTTTGTCGCATAAACTCTGTCACAGGTCAAGACACTTCTGCCACTCGTGACATTAAAAGAGGAGTTCCACAGGGATCGATTTTAGGTCCTCTCTTGTTTTCAGTATTTATATCCGATATTCAGTTTGTGCCTAAATACTGTACCATGCACTTGTACGCTGATGATATTCAAATGTATTTAAGCTTTCATCCTCAAGATACAACAGCTCCGATTAAGATTAATGAAGATTTGGCAGAAATTTTTCAATGGACTGCTTGCAATTCTTTTTATTTAAACACTAAAAAATGTAAAAACATAATATTCGGTTCCTCTACTTTAACGGCAAACATTCATCTTAATTTAGTCATTAACGAACAACAAATTCCCTGTGAAAGTGTTGTTAAAAATTTAGGTGTAATCCTTGATTCATGTCTGAATTTTTCACAACATGTTTCTGCATTATGCCGTTCAAGTTATTTTAAACTAAAGCAGCTTGCTCCTCTCAGACAATCTTTAGATCAGGACACTAAACTCATTTTAGTTAAATCAATAGTATTGTCTAACTTAAATTATTGTACTCAAGTCTATGGTCCGTGTCTGTCGGAGTATGACAAAATCAAACTTCAAAAAATTCAAAATAGTTGTGTGAGATTTATTATTAACGTACCGAGATTTCAACATATTTCACCATATATAAAACTTTTAAAAGAACTTAAGCTAAATGAACAGCGTTTCTTACATTACGTAAATTTCATTAAAAAGATTCTAGAAACTCATGTTCCTGAATATCTTTTTGTTAAAATGATTAAAAGAAATGAAATAAATATAAGAGACTTAAGACATGTTGATCAACGACTCGAGATTCCTGTTCACAGAACTGCAAAGTTTCAGTCGTCTTTCTCCTACTTAGCATCACATATTAACAATAATTTTTTGATATATTTAAATGCATCCAGTTCTTGTATCAAAAAGAGAATTAAGTCTGATATTTTAAATGGTCACGACATAAATGTTAATGTTCGTAGATTTTAAGTTTGACTATGTTTGTTAGGTTGTTTTATTTATTTTACTTATTTACGTATTCTAATTGTATATTGTATGTTTTTAATGTGTGTAGGTATGAGTTAGAATCGTTTTAGTATCAGGGTTAGCCTGCATTCTAACTTTTTGTACGCTGCTCTAGTTGTGCAATAAACTTATTCTTATTCTTATTCTTATTCTTATTCTTAAAATTAGAAAAATTCACATGCTTCAATTTAAGTTTTTGAGGTAATTATACTTCAATCTAAAACCCAAAAATTTTCTTATAAGATTATTGATATTTTTTTATTTTTACAAAATTTTGATTCACACTGTATTTTTTGAAAGTTTTGTAATTTTTTGAAAACTATCGAATTTGTCTTGACCTATAAATGAAACAAATAGATCTCGAATTTCAAACTAATTGACAGACAAAACAACGAGAAAACTTGGTAGAATCATCTTTGGATTCATTTAAAAATTATGTAAATTTTGACAAATTTTTGGAAAATTAGAAAAATCCACTTGCACCAATATAAGTTTTTGAGTTAATTATACTTCAATCTAAAACCCAAAAATTTTCTTATACGTTTATTAATTATATATTTTTTTTGTGTTACAAAATTTTGACTCACATTGTATTTTTGGAAAATTTTGTAATTTTTGAAAACTATCGAATTTGTCTTGACCTATAAATTAAACAAATAGATCTCGAATCTCAAATTAATTTACCGACAAAATAACAAGAAAATTCGGTAGAATCATTTTTGGATTCATTTGAAAATTATGTAAATTTTGACAAATTTTTGGAAAATTACAAAAATCCAATATAAGTTTTTGAGTTAATTATACTTCAATTTAAAACCCAAAAATTTTCTTAGAAGATTATTAATTATATTTTTTATTTTTACAAAATTTTGACTCACACTGTATTTTTGGAAAATTTTGTAATTTTTTGAAAACTATCGAATTTGTCTTGACCTATAAATTAAACAAATAGATCTCGAGAATCTCAAACTAATTTACCGACATAATAACAAGAAAAATCGGTAGAATCATTTTTGGATTCATTTGAAAATTATGTAAATTTTAACAAATTTTTGGAGAATTAGAAAAATCCAGATGCTCCAATATTAGTTTTTGAGTTAATTATACTTCAATCTAAAACCCAAAAATTTTCATATAAGATTATTATTAATTACATTTTTTTATTTTTACAAAATTTAGAGTCACACTGTATTTTTGGAAAATTTTGTAATTTTTTGAAAACTATCGAATTTGTCTTGACCTATAAATTAAACAAATAGATCTCGAATCTCAAATTAATTTACCGACAAAATAACAAGAAAATTCGGTAGAATCATTTTTGGATTAATTTAAAAAGTATGTAAATTTTGACAAATGTTTGGAAAATTAGAAAAATCCACTTGCTCCACTATAAGTTTTTGAGTTAATTATACTTCAATCTAATACCCAAAAATTTTCTTATACGTTTATTAATTATATATATTTTTTGTGTTACAAAATTTTGACTCACACTGTATTTTTGGAAAATTTTGTAATTTTTGAAAACTATCGAATTTGTCTTGACCTATAAATTAAACAAATAGATCTCGAATCTCAAATTAATTTACCGACAAAATAACAAGAAAATTCGGTAGAATCATTTTTGGATTCATTTGAAAATTATGTAAATTTTGACAAATTTTTGGAAAATTAGAAAAATCCAATATAAGTTTTTGAGTTAATTATACTTCAATCTAAAACCCAAAAATTTTCTTATAAGATTATTAAGTATATTTTTTTATTTTTACAAAATTTTGACTCGCATTGTATTCTTGGAAAAATTTGTAATTTTTTGAAAACAATCGAATTTGTCTTGACCTATAAATTAAACAAATAGATCTCGAATCTCTAATTTACCGAGGAAATAATAGGAAAACTCGGTAGAATCATTTTTGGATTCGTTTAAAAATTATGAAAATTTTGACGAATTTTTGGAAAATTTGAAAAATGCACTGGCTCCAGTATAAGTTTTTGGGTTAATTATACTTCAGTGTGAAGCTTTTTTGGTACATTCTTTTTTAGTATATGTATTTCAAATACTGAAAAATTTTGATTTGTGAAAAATTTCCACCAATGTTAATAAAAAAAAGTCTCGTGTTCGTCGCTTCTGTGTTTTGAAACCTAAAAGCAACTTATTTTTCTTGAATTTAGTGAAAAAAAAAAAACACAAAATATCGTACTTCTAAAAACCAGCGTATTTTACCTAAACATGAAAAACATTCAAAAATTTCCGTGGTTGCTTTTTGATTTTATGAAATTTTGGCGACAAATTTTTGGCAAATTTTTTGATTTTTGAAATGCGTTAAGTTTATTTTTAACACCAAATTAACAAAATAAATTTGGAATTTCTTTACAATTTTATCCATGTAACAATAAAAAAATAAATCATTGTCGAACTCATTCCAAAATTTCTGGAACATTTTGACGAATTTTCGAAAAAAACAAATTGCTACTTTTGCAAAATATTGTAATGTTTGAACAAAAAATGCAAAATCCAAAAATTTTCTTACAAAATTATTAGCATTTGTTTATTTTTACAAAATCTTGACTCACGTTGTATTTTTGGAAAATTTGTATTCCTAACAATTATCGAATTTGTCTTGACTTACAATTTAAACAAATAGATTTCGAATCTCAATCTAATTTACCGACAAAGAAAACTCGGTAGAATCATTTTTGGATTCGTTTAAAAAGTATGAAAATTTTGAGGAATTTTTGAAAAATCCACTTGCTCCAGTATAAGTTCTTGAGTTAATTATACTTCAATCTAAAACCCAAAAATTTTCTTATAAGAATATTAATTATATTTTTTTATTTTTACAAAATTTTGAGTCACACTGTATTTTTGGAATTTTTTTTAATTTTTTCAAAACTATCGAATTTGTCTTGACCTATAAATTAAATAAATAGATCTCGAATCTTATTCTAATTTACCGATAAAATAATAACAATACTTAATAAAGTCATCGTTGGATTTATTTAAAAATTATGAAAAACTTTGACGAATTTTCGAAAATCAAAAAAATCAACATGGTCCAGTATAAGTTTTTGAATTAATTATACTTCAGTATGGAGATTTTTCGGTCCACTTCCTTTTACTGTACGTATTTTAAATACTGAAAAATGTTCATTTGCGAAAAATTTGGACAACTTTTACAAAAAAAGTGTGGAAAATTTTGACAAATATTCGAATAAAAAGTGGGCAAAATAAATCTTGCTACTCCCAGTTTTGAGACTTCCCGAAGTTATTTTTTTAGAATTAAGTCAATAAATTGTTGCTGCTTATGCAAAATATTGTAATATTTGATTTATCCAGTCCTATTTGAACAAAAGAATCTAAAATCCAAAAATTTTCGTACAACAATATTAATTATATTTTTTTATTTTTATAAAATTTTAATTCATACTGTGTTTTTGGAAAATTTTGTATTTTTTTGAAAATTATCGAATTTGTCTTGACCTATAAATGAAACAAATAGGTCTCGAATCTCAATCTAATTTACTGATAAAATAATAACAATACTTAATAAGATCATCGTTGGATTCATTTCAAAATTATGAAAAACTTTGACGAATTTTCGAAAATCAAAAAAATCAACATGGTCCAGTATAAGTTTTTGAGTTAATTATACTTCAGTATGGAGATTTTTTGGTCCACTCGCTTTGACTGTATGTATTTTAAATACTGAAAAATGTTCATTTGCGAAAAATTTGGACAACTTTTACAAAAAAAGCGTGGAATATTTTGACGAATTTTCGAAAGAAAAGTGGGCAAAATAAATCTTGCTACTGCCAGTTTTGAGACTTCCCGAAGTTATTTTTTTAGAATTAAGTCAATAAATTGTTGCTACTTATGCAAAATATTGTAATATTTGAAAATTATCCAGTCCTATTTGAACAAAAGAATCTAAAATCCAAAAATTTTCTTACAACAATATTAATTATATTTTTTTATCTTTATAAAATTTTAACTCACACTGTATTTTTGGAAAATTTTGTATTTTTTTTTTAAATTATCGAATTTGTCTTGACATATAAATGAAACAAATAGGTCTCGAATCTCAATCTAGTTTACCGATAAAGTAATAACAATACTTAATAAAGTCATCGTTGGATTTATTTAAAAATTATGAAAAACTTTGACGAATTTTCGAAAATCAAAAAAATCAACATGGTCCAATATAAGTTTTTGAATTAATTATACTTCAGTATGGAGATTTTTCGGTCCACTCCCTTTTACTGTACATATTTTAAATACTGAAAAATGTTCATTTGCGAAAAATTTGGACAACTTTTACAATAAAAGTGTGGAATATTTTGACGAATTTTCAAAAAAAAGTAGGCAAAATAAATGTTGCTACTCCCAGTTTTGAAACTTTCCGAAGTTATTTTTTTAGAATTAAGTCAATAAATTGTTGCTACTTTTGCAAAATATTGTAATATTTGAAAATTATCCAGTATTATTTGAACAAAAGAATCTAAAATCCAAAAGTTTTCTTACAACAATATTAATTATATTTTTTTATTTTTATAAAATTTTAACTCACACTGTGTTTTTGGAAAATTTTGTAATTTTTTGAAAACTATCAAATTTGTCTTGACCTATAAATGAAACAAATAGGTCTCGAATCTCAATGTAATTTATCGACAAAATAATAACAATACTTAATAAGATCAAGATTTGAAAATTATGAAAAACTTTGACGAATTTTCGAAAATCAAAAAATCAACATGGTCCAGTATAAGTTTTTGACTTAATTATACTTCAGTATGGAGATTTTTCGGTCCAGTCCTTTTTACTGTACGTATTTTAAACACTTAAAAATGTTCATTTGCGAAAAATTTGGACAACTTTTACAAAAAAGTGTGGAATATTTGGACGAATTTAAAAAAAAAAAGTGGGCAAAATAAATCCTGTACTCCCAGTTTTGAGACTTTCGGAAGTTATTTTTTTAGAATTAAGTCAATAAATTGTTGCTACTTATGCAAAATATTGTAATATTTGAAAATTATCCAGTCCTATTTGGACAAAAGAATCTAAAATCCAAAAATTTTCTTACAATGTTAATTATATTTTTTTATTTTTATAAAATTTTAACTCACACTGTATTTTTGGAAAATTTTGTTTTTTTTTGAAAATTATCGAATTTGTCTTGACCTATAAATGAAACAAATAAGTCTCGAATCTCAATTTAATATGGTCCAGTATAAGTTTTTGACTTAATTATACTTCAGTATGGAGATTTTTCGGTCCACTCCCTTTTACTGTACGTATTTTAAATACTGAAAAATGTTCATTTGCGAAAAATTTGGACAACTTTTACAAAAAAAGTGTGGAATATTTTGACGAATTTTCGAAAGAAAAGTGGGCAAATTAAATCTTGCCACTCCCAGTTTTGAGACTTCCCAAAGTTATTTTTTTAGAATTAAGTCAATAAATTGTTGCTACTTATGCAAAATATTGTAATAGTTGAAAATTATCCAGTCCTATTTGAACAAAAGAATCTAAAATCTAAAAATTTTCTTACAACATTATTAATTATATTTTTTTATTTTTATAAAATTTTAACTCACACTATACTTTTGGAAAATTTTGTGATTTTTTGAAAACTATCAAATTTGTCTTGACCTATAAATGAAACAAATAGGTCTCGAATCTCAATCTAATTTACCGATAAAATAATAACAATACTTAATAAAGTCATCGTTGGATTCATTTAAAAATTATGAAAAACTTTGATGAATTTTCGAAAATCAAAAAAATCAACATGGTCCAGTTTTTGAGTTAATTATACTTCAGTATGGAGATTTTTCGGTCCACTCCCTTTTACTGTGCGTATTTTAAATACTGAAAAACGTTCATTTGCGAAAAATTTGGACAACTTTTACAAAAAATGTGTGAAATATTTTGACGAATTTTCAAAAAAAAAGTGGGCAAAATAAATCTTGCTACTCCCAGTTTTGAGACTTCCCGAAGTTATTTTTTTAGAATTAAGTCAATAAATTGTTGCTACTTATGCAAAATATTGTAATATTTGAAAATTATCCAGTCCTATTTGAACAAAAGAATCTAAAATCCAAAAATTTTCTTACAACAATATTAATTATATTTTTTTATCTTTATAAAATTTTAACTCACACTGTATTTTTGGAAAATTTTGTATTTTTTTTTTAAATTATCGAATTTGTCTTGACATATAAATGAAACAAATAGGTCTCGAATCTCAATCTAGTTTACCGATAAAGTAATAACAATACTTAATAAAGTCATCGTTGGATTTATTTAAAAATTATGAAAAACTTTGACGAATTTTCGAAAATCAAAAAAATCAACATGGTCCAATATAAGTTTTTGAATTAATTATACTTCAGTATGGAGATTTTTCGGTCCACTCCCTTTTACTGTACATATTTTAAATACTGAAAAATGTTCATTTGCGAAAAATTTGGACAACTTTTACAATAAAAGTGTGGAATATTTTGACGAATTTTCAAAAAAAAGTAGGCAAAATAAATGTTGCTACTCCCAGTTTTGAAACTTTCCGAAGTTATTTTTTTAGAATTAAGTCAATAAATTGTTGCTACTTTTGCAAAATATTGTAATATTTGAAAATTATCCAGTATTATTTGAACAAAAGTATCTAAAATCCAAAAGTTTTCTTACAACAATATTAATTATATTTTTTTATTTTTATAAAATTTTAACTCACACTGTATTTTTGGAAAATTTTGTATTTTTTTGAAAATTATCGAATTTGTCTTGACCTATAAATGAAACAAATAGGTCTCGAATCTCAATTTAATTTACCGATAAAATAACAACAATACTTAATAAAGTCATCGTTGGATTTATTTAAAAATTATGAAAAACTCTGACGAATTTTCGAAAATCAAAAAAATCAACATGGTCCAGTATAAGTTTTTGACTTAATTATACTTCACTATGGGAATTTTTCGGTCCACTCTCTTTTACTGTACGTATTTTAAATACTGAAAAATGTTCATTTGCAAAAATTTGGACAACTTTTACAAAAAAAGTGTGGAATATTTTGACGAATTTTCAAAAAAAAGTGGGCAAAATAAATCTTGCTACTCCCAGTTTTGGGACTTCCCGAAGTTATTTTTTTAGAATTAAGTCAAAAAATTGTTGCTACTTTTGCAAAATATTGTAATATTTGAAAATTATCCAGTCCTATTTGAACAAAATAATCTAAAATCCAAAGATTTTAGTAATATCACCTTTTGATTCCATTAAAAAATATGAAAAATTTTGACTTTCGAAAATTAAAAAAATCCATATGCTCCAGTGTAAGTTTTTGAGTTACTTATACTTCAGTATGGAGTTTTTTCAGTTGAGTTTCTTGTACCATATTTTAAATACCGAAAAATTTTGATTTGTGGAAAATTTCAATCAACTTTTACGAAAAAAAAAAAACAATTCTCGTGTTTGTTGCTATTGAGTTTTGGATCTTGAAAGCAACTTATTTTTCTTGAATTTAGTCAAAAAAACTATATTTTTCCAATAAACCCTACTTTTAAAAGCGAGCGTGTTTGACCCGAACCTGAAAAAAATCCTAAATTTCTCTAAATTATTTTTTTGATTTTACGAAATTTTGACGTAAAATTTTTGGAAAATTTCATGGTTTTTGTGAACCCTCAAGTTCATTTTTACCCCCAAATTAAACAAACAAATCTTGAGTTTCTTTCCAACTTTATCCATGAAACAATAAAAAAAAATCATTATTCCAAAATTTCTGGAACATTTTGACGAATTTTCAAAAAAAAAAAAAAATTTAGTCGATAAACTGTTGCCACTTTTGCAAAATAATTTAAATTTGCAAAATTTTGAGACAACGTTTTACAATTATGATGTAGGCGTTCACGATAAAAATGAGGGCGGGCTAATAAACCACAAGTACAATACAAACATAATTTACTTCGGCCTGACGTAAAACAATAACACTATTAAAAATGAAGTGGAGCATCACAGTCCGGGTCACCCGTGTTGTTTAAATCTCGTCAAAAGTGACTAACCACTTATCACCATTATCACTCGTCGATAAAACGCGCATCAAGCCACAGGTCGAAGCACTTCACCATCTATGTAAAAATCGATCTCTTTTAAAATCGCAGACAACAAAGCCGCCTCAATAAATCCGCCGCCAAGGGAAACAAACCTGCGTCATCTTTATCACAAGTGCAAAGTAGCTAAACAGATCCTAGAATAAATTTAGAGAAATGGTCTATTTTTACCATTTGTATAATCGCGGGCGATTAAAAATCGATAAAAACCGCACTAAACCCATCCCACGTGCCCATTCAACAGAGTAAATATTAGCCAACGCCAAAAACCGTAAAATGGATGGCAGCACACTTCAATTACGAAAATTGTTTGTTTCGTTTAAGATGTCACGCAAAGTTCATTGTTTAGCTCCATTCAAAGCTCGCCGTGAAATTGCTCTAGCGTGATTGTGGCGCTCCATTCATAAAACTCACTCTGGGTTCGATCCTGACAGCAATTTTGTTTGATTGCTGGTTTTATGTGCGATCACCTTTATTAGCTCCAGCTTGATTTACACGATTTTTTACGTTAAGTGACACTTTGGACCCACACGCGACTCAATCGAGACTGAAGTCGTCACTGGGAATATTTGAGAGCAAGCCAAGATTTGTGGTCGATCTATACCAGAATGGTGCTTCCGTCATCATTTTCTCAGTGCGCGAGGAAAAAACGGGGATTCGCTGGTTCGGGGGAAACTCTCAAAACGGTCAGGGATTCTAGGGAACTGTTGGCGTGGTCGTGGACGACAAACAGCTAACGTTTTATTTTCGACTCGGAGATCACTCGCGAATTCAACGAAACGCAACTGGAACAGAACTGACCCCGGACGCACACCAGAACGCGATAATCTACAACTTTGGAAAATTCGTTGTTTACGCGATGAAGTAGAAGCTTCATTTTCCACTAACTACTAAATCAACAAATCGGTTACCGTGGTGATGCAAGTTTTTTTCTTGGTAGGCTAACGATTATAGAAATGGCGTAAGTTTATGAGAGAAAACTTGGCTAAATGTCAACATAACTTGACCAAAATGTGAACTAATTGGCGAAGCTCCTAGTTTTGATTGCGGCACGTGTTGGAATAATTTGTTTTCAACAAAAATAATCAAATAACATCATTCACGAATAATATGAAAATTAGCAGATTGAGGAGTGAACTCTGAATTGCACCAGAATTAAGATAAACGGAATAAACTTATATAAGGGGCAAATGATGACAAATTTTAGAAAATACAAACATTGATTAGTTATAACGATAAAAAAAAAAGCTCAGAGAACAAAAAGAAATAGTTGTTTTCAGCAAAAGTAGTCGACTAATTTCAGTCAATATTAAATACCTTGGAACATCATTCACGAATTAAATAAAAAACAGTGGATACAGGATTGACCCTTGAAGAGGTAAATGAAATAAGCGTATATGTGGGACAGGAAGACAGTAAATGAGAAACAAAAATATCCCAAAAAAGCGTCAAAAAGGGGTTTAAATTGAATTAAAAAAAAAAAATGCGACGCTGCGACAGAATTAGAAAACTGGAAAATAGAATAAAAACATAATTGACGTAGAGAGAAGTAAATATGTCCAAAAATAATAAAAAAAAATATGAAAAAGTATCGTGAAATGAAACGAGAGACCTATTTTAGAAAACACAAACACTGAATACTTAAAAAAAAAAAAACAGAGAACAAGAAGAAATAGTTGTTTTCAGCAAAAGTAGATGACTAATTTCTACCAAATATTAAATATCTTGGAACATCATTCGTGAATAAAATGAAAAACAGGGGCCATAATTTTGAACCTTGAAGTACAGCGGAACAAAGGTAAACAGATTAAACTTAGACTACGCACAGAAAAGCAGCGAATGAAAACCAAAAATGTCCAAAAAAAAACAGAAAACCGAAGAGGAGTAATTTTGAGGTTAACCAAAAAGATATTTTAGAGAATACACGTACACAGTACATAGTTAAAATACATCAAAAACAGAGAAGAGGAAGAAATAGTAGTTTTATTTTGGAACAGCATCATTCACGAATAAAATGAAAAATAGGGAACACAAAACTGAACTCTGAAGCACACCAGAACTAAAATGAATGCAACAATCTTATTTCAGGGATAGAAAACAGGAAATCAGACAAAATAGAATAAAAAAAATCGTAACAATGAGACAGAATTAAGAAAATCGGAATAAAATAATGCAAAGAGAATTGATGCGTAGGGAGGTAAAGACGCCCAGAAACAGAAAGAATGAGGAAAAATAGATCGACAAAAAAACGACTAGACATCAAATCGGCTGGAAATGAAGAGGAAATAAAAAAGAATTACGAAGTGAAAAGAGAAACGAATTTTGAAAAATACAGATCCTGAAAAGTTTAAGTTCAAAATTCAATAGTATTTTTCAGCAAAAGTAGCCGAATAATCTCATTAAATATTAAATATTTTGTAATATCATTCACGAATAACATGAAAAACTGGGAACATAGAACTGAACTCTGAAGAACACCAGAATTAAAATGAATGTAACAATGTTATTTCAGGGATAGAAACACAGGAAATGAGACAAAAAAATCCCCAAAAAAGTATCAAAAGGAAGAAAGCTAAACGGATTAAACTTGGACTACGAACAGAAAAACAGCGAATGGAAACCAAAAAATGCCCAAAAAAAAAACAGAAAACCGAAGAGGAGTAATTTTGAGGTTAAGCAAAAAGATATTTTAGAGAATACACGCACACAGTACATAGTGTAAATAAATCAAAAACAGAGAAGAGGAAGAAATAGTAGTTTTATTTTGGAACAGCATCATTCAAGAATAAAATGAAAAATAGGGAACACAAAACTGAACTCTGAAGCACACCAGAACTAAAATGAATGCAACAATCTTATTTCAGGGATAGAAAACAGAAAATCAGACAAAATAGAATAAAAAAAAATTGCAACAATGAGACAGAATTAAAAAAATTGGAATTAAATAATGAATTGAGAATTGATGCGTAGGAAGGTAAAGACGCCCAGAAACAGAAAGAATGAGGAAAAATAGATCGACAAAAAAACGACTAGACATCAAATCGGCTGGAAATGAAGAGGAAATAAAAAAGAATTACGAAGTGAAAAGAGAAACGAATTTTGAAAAATACAGATCCTGAAAAGTTTAAGTTCAAAACAGAAAAGAAAAAGCAATAGTATTTTTCAGCAAAAGTAGCCGAATAATCTCATTAAATATTAAATATTTTGTAATATCATTCACGAATAACATGAAAAACTGGGAACATAGAACTGAACTCTGAAGAACACCAGAATTAAAATGAATGTAACAATGTTACTTCAGGGATAGAAACACAGGAAACGAGACAACAAAATCCCAGAAAAAGTATCAAAAGGAAGAAAGGTAAACGGATTAAACTTGGACTACGAACAGAAAAACAGCGAATGAAAACAAAAAATGCCCAAAAAAAAAACAGAAAACCGAAGAGGAGTAATTTTGAGGTTAAGCAAAAAGATATTTTAGAGAATACACGTACACAGTACATAGTTAAAATAAATCAAAAACAGAGAAGAGGAAGAAATAGTAGTTTTATTTTGGAACAGCATCATTCACGAATAAAATGAAAAATAGGGAACACAAAACTGAACTCTGAAGCACACCAGAACTAAAATGAATGCAACAATCTTATTTCAGGGATAGAAAACAGGAAATCAGACAAAATAGAATAAAAAAAATTGTAACAATGGGACAGAATTAAAAAAATTGGAATAAAATAATGAATAGAGAATTGATGCATAGGGAGGTAAAGACGCCCAAAAACAGAAAGAATGAGGAAAAATAGATCGACAAAAAAACGACTAGACATCAAATCGGCTGGAAATAAAGAGGAAATAAAAAAGAATTACGAAGTGAAAAGAGAAACGAATTTTGAAAAATACAGATCCTGAAAAGTTTAAATTCAAAATAGAAAAGAAAAAGCAATAGTATTTTTCAACAAAACTAGCCGAATAATCTTATTAAATAATAAATATTTTGTAATATCATTCACGAATAACATGAAAAACTGGGAACACAGAACTGAACTCTGAAAGACACCAGAATTAAAATGAATGCAACAATGTTATTTCAGGGATAGAAACACAGGAAACGAGACAAAAAAATCCCAAAAAAAGTATCAAAAGGAAGAAAGGTAAACGGATTAAACTTGGACTACTAATAGAAAAACAGCGAATGAAAACCAAAAAATGCCCAAAAAAAAAACAGAAAACCGAAGAGGTGTAATCTTGAGGTTAAGCAAAACGATATTTTAGAGAATACACGTACACAGTACATAGTTAAAATAAATCAAAAACAGAGAAGAGGAAGAAATAGTAGTTTTATTTTGGAACAGCATCATTCACGAATAAAATGAAAAATAGGGAACACAAAACTGAACTCTGAAGCACACCAGAACTAAAATGAATGCAACAATCTTATTTCAGGGATAGAACACAGGAAATCAGACAAAATAGAATAAAAAAAATCGTAACAATGAGACAGAATTAAGAAAATCGGAATAAAATAATGCATAGAGAATTGATGCGTAGGGAGGTAAAGACGCCCAAAAACCGAAAGAATGAGAACAAATAGATCGACAAAAAAACGACTAAACTTCAAATCGGCTGGAAATGAAGAGGAAATAAAAAAGAATTACGAAGTGAAAAGAGAAACGAATTTTGAAAAATACAGATCCTGAAAAGTTTAAATTCAAAATAGAAAAGAAAAAGCAATAGTATTTTTCAGCAAAAGTAGCCGAATAATCTCATTAAATTTTAAATATTTTGTAATATCATTCACGAATAACATGAAAAACTGGGAACATAGAACTGAACTCTGAAGAACACCAGAATCAAAATGAATGTAACAATGTTACTTCAGGGATAGAAACACAGGAAACGAGACAAAAAAATCCCAAAAAAAAGTATCAAAAGGAAGAAAGGTAAACGGATTAAACTTGGACTACGAACAGAAAAACAGCGAATGAAAACCAAAAAATGCCCAAAAAAAAACCAGAAAACCGAAGAGGAGTAATTTTGGGGTTAAGCAAAAAGATATTTTAGAGAATACACGTACACAGTACATAGTTAAAATAAATCAAAAACAGAGGAGAGGAAGAAATAGTAGTTTTATTTTGGAACAGCATCATTCACGAATAAAATGAAAAATAGGGAACACAAAACTGAACTCTGAAGCACACCAGAACTAAAATGAATACAGCAATCTTATTTCAGGGATAGGAAACAGGAAATCAGACAAAGTAGAATAAAAAAATCGTAACAATGAGACAGAATTAAGAAAATCGGAATAAAATAATGCATTGAGAATTGATACGTAGGGAGGTAAAGACGCCCAGAAACAGAAAGAATGAGGAAAAACAGATCGACAAAAAAACGACTAGACATCAAATCGGCTGGAAATGAGGAGGAAATAAAAAAGAATTACGAAGTGAAAAGAGAAACGAATTTTGAAAAATACAGATCCTGAAAAGTTTAAATTCAAAATAGAAAAGAGGAAGCAATAGTATTTTTCAGTAAAAGTAGCCGAATAATCTCATTAAATATTAAATATTAAATATTTTGTAATATCATTCACGAATAACATGAAAAACTGAGAACATAGAACTGAACTCTGAAAAACACCAGAATTAAAATGAATGTAACAATGTTATTTCAGGGATAGAAACACAGGAAACGAGACAAACAAATCCCCAAAAAAGTATCAAAAGGAAGAAAGGTAAACGGATTAAACTTGGACTACGAACAGAAAAACAGCGAATGAAAACCAAAAAATGCTCAAAAAAAAAACAGAAAACCGAAGAGGAGTAATTTTGAAGTTAAGCAAAAAGATATTTTAGAGAATACACGTACACAGTACATAGTTAAAATAAATCAAAAACAAAGAAGAGGAAGAAATGGTAGTTTTATTTTGGAACAGCATCATTCACGAATAAAATGAAAAATAGGGAACACAAAACTGAACACTGAAGCACACCAGAACTAAAATGAATGCAACAATCTTATTTCAGGGATAGAAAACAGGAAATCAGACAAAATAGAATAAAAAAAATTGTAACAATGAGACATAATTAAAAAAATTGGAATAAAATAATGAATAGAGAATTGATGCATAGGGAGGTAAAGACGCCCAAAAACCGAAAGAATGAGAACAAATAGATCGACAAAAAAACGACTAGACATCAAATCGGCTGGAAATGAAGAGGAAATAAAAAAGAATTACGAAGTGAAAAGAGAAACGAATTTTGAAAAATACAGATCCTGAAAAGTTTAAATTCAAAATAGAAAAGAAAAAGCAATAGTATTTTTCAGCAAAAGTACCCGAATAATCTCATTAAATATTAAATATTTTGTAATATCATTCACGAATAACATGAAAAACTGGGAACATAGAACTGAACTCTGAAGAACACCAGAATTAAAATGAATGTAACAATGTTATTTCAGGGATAGAAACACAGGAAATGAGACAAAAAAATCCCAAAAAAGTATCAGAAGGAAGAAAGGTAAACGGATTAAACTTGGACTACGAACACAAAACCAGCGAATGAAAACCAAAAAATGCTCAAAAAAAAAACAGAAAACCGAAGAGGTGTAATTTTGGGGTTAAGCAAAAAGAATACACGTACACAGTACATAGTTAAAATAAATCAAAAACAGAGAAGAGAAAGAAATAGTAGTTTTATTTTGGAACAGCATCATTCACGAATAAAATGTAAAATAGGGAACACAAAACTGAACTCTGAAGCACACCAGAACTAAAATGAATACAACAATCTTATTTCAGGGATAGAAGACAGGAAATCAGACAAAATAGAATAAAAAAAATCGTAACAATGAGACAATTAAAAAATTCGGAATAAACTAATGAATAGAGAGTTGATGCATAGGGAGGTAAAGATGCCCAGAAACAAAAAGAATGAGGAAAAATAGATCGACAAAAAAAACGACTGGACATCAAACTGGCCAGAAATGAGGAGGAAATAAAAAAGAATTATGAAGCGAAAAGAGAAATTAATTTTGAAAAATACAGAGCCTGAAAAGTTTAAATTCAAAATAGAAAATAGAAAGCAATAGTATTTTTCAGCAAAAGTAAGCGAATAATTTCACTAAATATTAAATATTTTGTAACATCATTCACGAATAAAATGAAAAACTGGGAACACAGAACTGAGCTCTGAAGCACACCAAAATTAAAACGAAAGCAACAATCTTATTTCAGGGATAGAAAAACAGGAAATGAGAGACAAAAAATCCCAAAAAAGTATCAAAAGGAAGTCAAAATAGAATAAAAAAATTGTAATTGAAAAGGAAGTCAAAACTGAATTATAATTTTGTTACTGTTTCCAAAAACCAAAACTCCATAAAAACTTTAACTGCGCTTTAAAACGCGATTATTTGCAACGTAAAAATTTTATCTGTTACGACAGCAAGCCGTAAATTAAAGAAAGGATTATAAATTCCTCGAAAATAATCTTTTAAAACTTTAAGTAGTATTTACTGCAATTATTACGTTCTTAATTATTCATACGTTGAAAAGTTTAAACAAACACGGCGATAAAGCCCATTTTACTTGTACAGACAGCTGTCGCTTTTGATTCCATTTTAAAATATTGGCGAAGACTTAAAATTTTTTATAAACATTTTGTGTCTTGCTAGTAAAAATAAATAAAAAACGTGTTTTCGCTATCTAGAAGCGGTTTGTAAAAAATAATCCAAACCAGACAGGTAAAACCTCCGGAAATAAATACAGTGATAAGGAAGGCATTCACAGAAATGTAAATCTTTGATAAGAAAACGCCAGTCGACTCGATAAATTAATTGTAGTTTGCACGGAAACGATGAAGGTCGTTGATAAAGCAGCGATTGATTATAGGTATTATTATGTTTTTCAAGAAAATTATTATACCGTTAATGACTAATGAGCCAATGTTAACAGTGCCCATTAACCCACGTGTCAGCTTGGTTAAAAGGCAAATTCCACTCTAAAATTAAACACACAACCAGTTCCTTACACGATAATGTGAACAATTTTTCGATACAATAAAAATTATTATTGCCATATAAAAATCTATTTTGAAAAATAATAACAGATTTTATTGGAGCGTCCTAATTTTTCCAAGCAGGTATAGTCAATAGTAAAATTTAACGGCGGGTTAAATTCGTGCTGTCCTGGGCGTTTACGATTTTCCTGACACATTTTGTTAACTAAATCGTGGACTCTCATTCTTGTCACAATCTAGAACGAATTAATTAAAGCCATCTGCTAGCCAGAAACAAACTCAGATCAATCGTAAAAATCCAACGACCGTTTTCACAATTTTCTTTCGTCACATCCGCTCCATCATTAACATTTCGCACGATATTCCACAATTAACAACCATTACACACACCACCAAGGTACACAAACTCATTATTCATACCGCTAATTATTCATAAACTCCATCGATCCATTTCTTTCCCGGATCTCGTTTTTTCATATCTAAATATTCCCGAAAAAAGTGATCCTCTTTTATTCATTTTCTTATTAACCTTCCGTATTGATTTTCGGCATCGTTGTGCTTCGGCGCCAGCTTTAAAACACGTGTGTGTAAAGCGCTAAATGTAAATAAACAATTATAAATAGATCGTGGTTAGGTACCCACATTCATCGATGGAGGCTATGGAGGTCTCGTACGTGGGGTGGCTTCCGGGAAATTCGCGTCGCGACGTGTCTTATGGATTTTCCGCTGCGGGCTGTTAAGATAATTAAAAACTCTTATTTATTAATTTAGTGCAGAGGTCCATTAAGCAAATTGAGTGTTCTAGAAAAAGTGGCGTATGAAGCGGGGTCGATTTTCATTACTTTTGCGCTGTGTGACGCGGTTGGTGGGAGGTTGCTGGAAAAGGCCATTTTATGATTGGGGTTTTTGTTTCAGGTTCCGGGAAGATTTGGTTGGGTTTGGAGCGGCTAATTTTAGGTTTTCTAGACGCTTCGTGACCACCGTCTGTTGACTGGTTCTCGATTTCCAAATTCGGAAGAGATTTTCCGGTTCAGCACAATTTTTGTGAATTTTTTAACAACTTTTCAAAAGTCACAAATTTTCGTAATTTCCCCTTACGAAATTTTTACCTTTTTATTTTTCGTGGACTATATACACGCTGTTTTTTATAAAATCGACACATCGAGATCTATATCCTGTATTTTTTTCCAGATTTTTATTCAAATATTTTCCAAATTCTCAATTTTTCTATACTTCAAATGAAATTTTTGACCTTTTTTCGATCCGTTTTGAAAATTACCTAAATACAATCATATTTTAATTGATTTTTAACTCCACAAGTGATTTTTGGTTTCAGTTCTCCGAAAATTCCAACAATTCTTCCAGAATTGTCAAACGAAATACAGCAATTTTTAGAGTTTTTGTAAATTTTTAACTTGAGACCAAAAATTTCGAAAATCTTGACCACTAACTCACATGTTTTTAGAATTAACAAGTCGAGATTCGTGAATTTTTTGTAGACTTGTAGATAATTTTTCCAAAATCTCACAATTTCAATACGAAATTTTTGACCTTTTTTCGACCACTTTCCAGGATTACCTAAATAGACATTTTAATAATTGATTTCTAACTTGAGAAGTGATTTTCGTCTCCAATTTTTCGAAAATTTCTGAACTTTTTCCAAAATGCCAAATGAAATATGTATAGCAAATTTTTGCATTAAAAAAAAATTAATTTGAGACTAAATATTTAGAAAATATTGATCGTGGGCCACAAACACCTTATATTTTTAGAATTAACCCACTGAGATTTATATCCCTGAATTTTTTGTGAATTTTTAGACATTTTTTTCAAAAGTTCAATTTTTCGGTATAATCAGAATTTTTGAAAAATTGAATTTGAGACCGAATTTTTGTAAAATCTTGATCCTGGACCTACATTTATCACATAACACGCTATATTTTTTTAATCAGCACGTCGGACTCTATAACCCTGAATTTTTTTATGGATTCTTACTTAATTTTTCCAGAGTCTAAATTTTTTAAAAATTCCCCTTTATGAAATAAATTTTTGACCGTTTTTTTAGTCGGCTTTCAACAATTTCCAAATTTACATTTTAATGAATTTCTAAGTCCGGAAGTTATTTTCGGCTTCAGACTCGCCAAATGAAATAAGGCAATTTTAATTTCTTTTTAAATTTTGAATTTAACAACGAAATTTTTGAAAATCTTGGCCCTGGTAAACAAACACGCCATATTTTTAGAATCAGCACGTTGAGATCAGTATTTTTTTGAATTTTTTTTGTGGATTTTAAGACAAAATTTCAATTTTTGGATACTTTAATTTTAATAAAATTTTTGACCTTTTTTCGATCACTTTCGAAAATTGCCTAAATTGATAGTTTTGATCCTCGTCGAGATACATGCCTGAATTTTTTGTAGATTTTTAAACAATTTTTCCAGTCTCAAATTTCCAAAAATTTCCCTTTATGAAAATTTTGATTTTTTTCGATCACTCCCTAAAATTACTTAAATAAATATTTTGGTAAATTTCTAACTCCGGAAGTGAATTTTGGCTTCAGTTCTTCGAAAATTCCTACAACTTTTCCAAAATCGCCAAATGAGATATGGCAATTTTTAGAATTTTTGAAAAATTTCGAAAATCCTGGTCCTTGAGCACAAACACGCTATATTAATAAGAATCGGCATGTCGAGATTTCTGTCTGATTTTTTTGTGGATTTTTAGACATTTTTTCCCAAATTTCAATTTTTTGATAATCAGAATTTTTGATACCGTATATTTCGAAAATCTTGGTCTTGGACCTATATCTATCACATAACACGCTATATTTTTTTAATCAGGACGTCGGACTGAAATTTTTGTGGATTTTTAGACAATTTTTCCAAACTATAAATTTTTCAAAAATTCCCCTTTATGAAATTTTTGGCCGTTTTTTCACCAGCTTTCGAAAATTTCCTAAATGAATATTTTAATAGAGTTCTAACTATAGAAGTGATTTTCGGTTTCAATCCTCCGCAAATTTCTACACTTTTTTCAGAATCTCTTAAAATGTAGAAAATTTTAGTTTTTGAAAAATTTGAATCTAAAAACGAATATTTATAAAATCTTGGTCCTGGACCACAAACACCCTACATTTTCAGAATCAGCACATTGAGAACTATATCTCCGAATTTTTTTGTGGAATTTTAGATAATTTTTCAAAAGTCCCAATTTTTCAAAATTTCCCTTCCTTTCTTTCCTTCAAAATTTTTGACCTTTTCTCCCCAGCTTTCGAAAATTACCTAAATTGATATTTTAAACATGTATTTCAAACTCCAGAAGTGATTTTCGACTTCAATTCTTCAAAAATTCCTACCATTTTCCCAAAATAGCCAAATGTAATATGGCAATTTTTAGGATTTTTGGAAAATTTGGTGAGACGGAATATTTGGAAAATCTTGGTCTTGGACCACAAACACGCTATATATTTAGAATCAGAACGTCGGGCTCTATGTACATATCTGAATTTTTTGTGGATTTTTAGACAATTTTTCCAAGGTCTAAATTTTTCAAAAATTTCCCTTTACGAAATTCACTTTTTTCGCCAGCTTTCGAAAATTTCCAAAATAGATATTCGAAATGGATTTCTAACTCAGAAAGTGATTTTCGGCTTCAGAATCGCCAAATGAAATAAGGCGATTTTTAGAATTTTTACAAAATTTGAATTTAAATATTTCGAAAATTTTGATCTTGGACCACAAACACGCCATATATTTTTGAACCACCACGTCGAGATCTACATCCCTGAATTTTTTGTGGATTTTTAGACAATTTTTCCAAAGTCTCAAATTTCCAAAAATTCCCTTTTATGAAATTTTTGACTTTTTTCTCCCACTTCGGAAAATTAACTAAATAGATATTTTAATAGATTTCTATCTCCTGAACCGTTTTTCGGCTTGAGTTCTTGGAAAATTCTTACTATTTTCCCAGAAACGCCAAAAGAAAGTATGACAATTTTTTGGAATTTAAAAAAAAATTGAATTTGAATACATATTTCGAAAATTCTGACTCTAGACCACAAATGCGCTATATATTTTTGAATGACAAGGTCGAGATCTACATCCCCCAATTTTTTGTAAATTTTTAGACAATTTTTCCAAAGTCTCAAATTTCCAAAAATTCCCCTTTATGAAATTTTTTACTTTTTTCGCTCACTTCCGAAAATTAACTAAATAGATATTTTAATAGATTTCTATCTCCTGAAGCGTTTTTCGGCTTGTGTTCTTCGAAAATTCTTACCATTTTCCCAGAAACGCCAAAAGAAAGTATGACAATTTTTTGAATTTAAAAAAAAAAATGAATTTGAATACATATTTCGAAAATTTTGACTCTGGACCACAAATACGCTATATATTTTTGAATCACCAGGTCGAGATCTACATCCCCCAATTTTTTGTAGATTTTTAGACAATTTTTCCAAAGTCTCAAATTTCCAAAAATTCCCCTTTATGAAATTTTTGACTCTTTTCGCCCACTTCCGAAAATTAACTAAATAGATTTCTATCTCCTTGAAGCGTTTTTGGCTTCAGTTCTTCGAAAATTCTTACGTTTTTTCGAGAAACGCCAAAAGAAAGTATTGCAATTTTTAGAATTTTTGAAAAATTGGAATTTGAATATTTCGAAAATTTTTATCTTGGACCACAAACACGCTAATTATTTTTGAATCACTACGTCGAGATCTACATCCCTGAATTTTTTGTGGATTTTCAGAAAATTTTTCCAAAGACTCTAATTTCCAAAAATTCTCTTTTATGAAATTTTTGACTTTATTCAACCACTTTCGAAAATGACCTAAATAGATATTTTAATAGATTTCTTTCTCCTGAAGCGCTTTCTGGTTTCAGTTTTTCGAAAATTCTTACGATTTTTCGAGAAACGCCAAAAGAAAGTATCGCAATTTTTAGAATTTTTGAAAAATTGGAATTTGAATATTTCGAAAATTTTTATCATGGACCACAAACACGCTAATTATTTTTGAATCGCTACGTCGACATCTACATCCCTGAATTTTTTGTGGATTTTCAGAAAATTTTTCCAAAGACTGCAATTTCCAAAAATTCTCCTTTATGAAATTTTTGACTTTATTCGACCACTTCCTAAAATTACCTAAATAGATATTTTAATAAATTTCTTTCTCCTGAAGCGCTTTCTGGCTTCAGTTTTTCGAAAATTCTTACGATTTTTCGAGAAACGCCAAAAGAAAGTATTACAATTTTTAGAATTTTTGAAAAATTGGAATTTGAATATTTAGAAAATTTTTATCCTGGACCACAAACACGCTAATTATTATTTTTGAATCACTACGTCAAGATCTACATCCCTGAATTTTTGTGGATTTTCAGAAAATTTTTCCAAAGACTCTAATTTCCAAAAATTCTCCTTTATAAAATTTTTGACTTTATTCGACCACTTTCGAAAATTACCTAAATAGATATTTTAATAGATTTCTTTCTCCTGAAGCGCTTTCTGGCTTCAGTTTTTCGAAAATTCTTACGATTTTTTGAGAAACGCAAAAAGAAAGTATTTAAATTTTTTAGAATTTTTGAAAAATTGGAATTTGAATATTTCGAAAATTTTTATCCTGGACCACAAACACGCTAATTATTTTTGAATCACTACGTCGACATCTACATCCCTGAATTTTTTGTGGATTTTCAGAAAATTTTTCCAAAGACTGTAATTTCCAAAAATTCTCCTTTATGAAATTTTTGACTTTATCGACCACTTTCGAAAATTACCTAAATAGATATTTTCATAGATTTATTTCCCCTGAAGCGCTTTCTGGCTTCAGTTTTTCTAAAATGCTCACGATTTTTCGAAAACCGCCAAAAGAAAGTATTGCAATTTTTAAAAATTTTGAAAAATTTGAATTTGAATATTTCGAAAATTTTTATCGTGGACCACAAACACGCTAATTATTTTTGAATCACTACGTCGAGATCTACATCCCTGAATTTTTTGTGGATTTTCAGAAAATTTTTCCAAAGATTGTAATTTCCAAAACTTCTCCTTTATGAAACTTTTGACTTTATTCGACCACTTTCGAAAATTACCGAAATAGATATTTTAATAGATTTCTTTCTCCTCAAGCGCTTTCTGGCTTCAGTTTTTCGAAAATTCTTACGATTTTTCGAGAAACGCCAAAAGAAAGTATTGCAATTTTTAAAATTTTTGAAAAATTGGAATTTGAATATTTTGAAAATTTTTATCCTGGACCACAAATACGCTAATTATTTTTGAATCACTACGTCGACATCTACATCCCTGAATTTTTTGTGGATTTTCAGAAAATTTTTCCAAAGACTGTAATTTCCAAAAATTCTCCTTTATGAAATTTTTGACTTTATTCGACCACTTTCGAAAATTACCTAAATAGATATTTTCATAGATTTATTTCCCCTGAAGCGCTTTTTGGCTTCAGTTTTTCGAAAATTCTTACCATTTTTCGAGAAACGCCAAAAGAAAGTATTGCAATTTTTAGAATTCTTGAAAAATTGGAATTTGAATATTTCGAAAATTTTTATCCTGGACCACAAACACGCTAATTATTTTGGAATCACTACGTCGACATCTGCATCCCTAAATTTTTTGTGGATTTTCAGAAAATTTTTCCGAAGACTCTAATTTCCAAAAATTCTCCTTTATGAAATTTTTGACTTTATTCAACCACTTTCGAAAATTACTAATTATATTAAAAATTATTAATGTTTTCAGAATTTGTTAAATAAATCTACATTTCAAAGTTAGTTGAGCTGAAGTGTTGTTGTTTTTCTTTAAAACGTTTGTATTAATGTTAAAACATTTTTTTTTTTTTGTAAAATACTTGTTCAATTGTTTGGAAAAGTTGTAAATCAATACACCATGTGTTAAAATTGCGGTCACTTGATAGTCTTTGCAGAAATAGTTGTTGTTTACAGTTTTTGCCAACAAAATGCTTTTTCTTTGAAGTTTTCCTGTGTAACAAGTAATAACTGTAAAAAGTGCAGTAAATCATTGTTCTCATACTCTGCTACTCATACGTCAAACTCAAGTTGAACAAACTGTAACGCTACTTCCACACCACCGTTGCTTCAATTTATAAGCTTATAAGTGAGGCGGCGCACCACCTTGTCGCCCCAAAATCTCGCTTTCTCTTCACCAATTCCCGCGGTTTGCATCATCACCGAAAAATGGGACCAAATCGCAATCTCCCGCGAAAATCCATCTCGGTCACATTGTTCGGATTTCCCACACGAAAATCCACAAATCATACATCGCATCTGTCTATTTTAGAAACGCAACCTACTTAGAGTTTGTTGCTTCCGAAGACACTTAAATAGACTCACCGCGACTTTTTGAGGAATCGGCCTTTGACAACGTGCAATTTGCGCTCCTTCGCCGGTTCTTCGCGTTCCTCGAACCCTTGCACGAAGCACAACATCACAACAACGTTCACTACAGGGCCATGCTGGAAATTTTCGAAAAACGGCACTACGACATGGCGGCGGGCACGAGCGCGGGGGGCGGGCCGGCGGCGGCGGCGTGGGCGGCTGGAGGGCAGGTCGGGCACCGCTGACACATGGCAGGCGATCGCGAAGACCCAGCTCGAACGACGTGCTCGTGAATGACCGACTCCAGGACGACTGAACGGTACACGTCGCTAGGCGGATTTGCCGGACAGAGCCGGAATAAGAGGGAAAAGCCGCGGAGGATACGCGGAATCGCACGAGTTTTACTGCGACGGTGATGGTAAACTCGATTACCCAGCTGGGTGTCATGACGCATGGAATATTCTAATCAACTTTGTAACACTCAATTTGGCCCTAATTGCCCTAATTTAATTAAAAACAGTCATTTAATTAGTGGACACCAGAGTCAAACGTGCGAACTCTCTGCTAATCCATTGGAATAAAAATCCTCAAAGATGGTGATTTTGTGAATTTCCCTATTCATCACGCGTCTCCGCTTATCGATTACGCCACATGGAGGGTAGACTGTAATATTACGTCGATACGGCACTGTCTAGTGGGTTTCTCATGGCAACGAGTTCAGGAGTGACTCGTGCTGCAAAGTCTCCCCTTCTGCGGACAGGAAAGGTGAGACCACAAGAAAAAGAGCGCGAATAAATTAACTCTAATTGCATGTTTTGTTACATAAGCTCTGATGTAACGGCGGTGTCGTGTGAACTGGACGGCAAATTCGAAACGACGATATTGGGTCGAGAGAGCGGTTATTTGATTAGTGTGGGGCCCAATTTTTGTTGTTACGGCCCCCGTGTCTGCCATTTTTGAGATGACGTCATGATCTGTCAATCTGATGATAACGTCAAACGATGTTGTCACTCTGAAAGTTAGGTTATGATATTTTAATAAAACACCACAAGTCTTCAAGGTCTTCAAGATTGTTTTAAATTCTTGATAAAAAACACAAAGACACTAGAAGTACTTTTACTATGTAATTTTCAAAAGAAAACTTACGATTGTGTCAAATTAAAAAAAAAGATATTAGAAGTCTCCAAAATCCTTTATAATAAAAAAAAACTACCAGGATCCCAAAATTCTTGTAAAAAATATACACCAAGAGCCCCAAGATTCTGTCACACTAAAAAAAGACACAAGGAGTCACCAAGATCCTTTTAATTTTTCAAAAAAAAGACACCGAAGTCCAAAAATTCTTTTCACTTTTTTCAAAAGCAAAACATTAGGAGTTAGCCAGAGTTTAAAAAAAATTGACACCAAGGCCCCCGAAGATTCTATTAAATTCTTATACTTTTTTTAAGCAAAACACAAAATTCTTCCAAAAAGAAGACACTAGAACGGCAAGATTTTTTAAAACTAAAAAAGAAGCCCAAAGATTCTTTCCAGTTTTTCAAAAAAAAGTACCAAGTTCACAAAATTCTTTCAACATTTTCAAAATTCCATTAAGAAACCTTTGAAAAATTAAATATGTAGTTTTAAATTCTCAAAAAAAGACACCAGAGGTTCCAAGATTATTTCTTTATTTTTCAAAAACAAGACATCAGGGACCTATAAAATTCTTTCAAATTTTTAAGACTCTTCAGACTATTAAAATTCTTTTAAATTCGTAAAAAAAAGATACTAGTAACTCCAAGATTCGTTTAAATTCTTAAAAAGAAACACCAGAAGAGCAAACATTTTTGAAAGTCACTACAGGCCTAAACACTCTTTTAAATTCTTAAAAAACATACTAATTACTTCAAGATTCTGCTAAATTCTTAAAAAAAAGTAGACAGCGGTTCCAAGACTATTTTTTTTAACAAAACATCAAGGAACCGTAAAATTCTTTCAGTTTTTGAAAAAAAAGACTCCACAGACACCACATTTCTTTCAAATTTTTAGTAGTAACTCCAATTTTTTTTTAATTCTTATAAAAAAACACCAAAAGCACCAAAGCTCTTCAAAATTCTTTAAAAAATTGGACCCCAGGGACGAAAGATGGTGTGTTTTTTTCAAAAATAAAACACAAAAGGTTTTCAGAGTTTTTGTAAAATTTTTGTAAAAGCCATTACTGGTCTGAAAATTCTTTTGAATTCTAAACAAGGCACCAAGGGTTCCAAAGTTCTTTCAAATAAAAAAAAAGATACTAATAACTCCAAGATTTTTCCAAATTTCTTTCAAAAGACACTATGATCCTTTATAATTTTTCGAAAAAGAAAGAAACCCAAGATTCTTTCAATTCTTTTCAAAATAGGACACCAGGGGCCTCCAAAATTTTGTAAAACTGAAAAAAATATTAGGAATCTCGAAAGTCCTTTGTAAGTAAAAAAAAAATAATAAATAACACCAGGGTCCCAAAATTCTTTAAAAAAATACATATTCACCAAGAGGTCCCAAGATTCTTTCATACTAAAAAAAGACACTAGGAGTACCCAAGATCTTAATTTTTCAAAAAAAGTCATCGAAGTTTTTCAAAAACAAAACACCAGGAGTTACCAAGAGTTTTTTAAAAAATAGGCACCAAGGGCCCCGAAGTTTCTATTAAATTCTTATACTTTTTTTTAAGCAAAACACAGTGGCCCATAAAATTCTTCCAAAAAGAAGACACTAGAAAGCCAAGATTTTTTAAAACTAAAAAAGAAGCTCTAAGATTCTTTCCAATTTTTCAAAAAAAGGTAACAAGTTGACAAAATTCTTTCAACTTTTTCAAAATTCCATTAATAATCCTTTGAAAAATTAAATATGTAGTTTTAAATTCTCAAAAAAAAGACACCAGAGGTTCCAAGATTATTTCTTTATTTTTCAAAAACAAGACATTAGGGACCTGTAAAATTCTTTCAAATTTTTAAGACTCCACAGACTATCAAAATTCTTTTAAATTCGTAAAAAAAAAGATACTAGTAACTCCAAGATTCGTTTAAATTCTCAAAAAGAAACACCAGAAGAGCAAAAATATTTGAAATTTAAAAAATGGACCCTAGGGTCCGATTGATCGTTTTTTTTTCAAAAATAAAACACCAGGAGTCCCCAAGAATCTTTTAAAACTTTTGTAAAAGTCACTACAGGCCTAAACGTTCTTTTAAATTCTTAAAAAACATACTAATTACTCCAAGATTTTGCTAAATTCTTAAAAAAAAAGTAGACAGCGGTTCCAAGACTATTTTTTTTTTTAACAAAACATCAGGAAACTGTAAAATTCTTTCAGTTTTTGAAAAAAAAAAAGACTCCACAGACACCAAATTTCTTTCAAATTCTTACTAGTAACTCCAATTTTTTTTTTAAATTCTTAAAAAAAACACCAAAAGCACAAAAGCTCCTCAAAATTCTTGAAAAAATTGGACTCCAGAGACGCAAGAATGCGTGTTTTTTTCAAAAATAATACACAAAAGGTCTTCAGAATTCTTGTGAAATTTTTGTAAAAGCCATTAGAGGTCCGAAAATTCTTTTAAATTCTAAAAAAGGCACCAAGGGTTCCAAAATTCTTTCAAATTAAAAAAAAAGAAACTAATAACTCCAAGATTTTTCTAAATTTCTTTCAAAAGACACTAAGAAGCCTCCACGATCCTTTATAATTTTTCGAAAAAGAAAGAAATCCAAGATTCTTTCAATTTTTTTCAAAATGGGACACCAGGGGCTTCCAAAATTCTGTAAAACTGAAAAAAATATTAGGAGTCTCGAAAGTCCTTTGTAATTAAAAAAAAATATACCAGGGTCCCAAAATTCTTTAAAAAAATACATATACACCAAGGGGTTCCAAGATTCTTTCATACTAAAAAAAGACACTAGGAGCCCCCAAGATCCTAATTTTTCAAAAAGGTCATCGAAGTTTTTTCAAAAACAAAACACTACGAGTTACCAAGAGTTTTTAAAAAAATAGGCACCTAGGGCCCCGAAGATTCTATTAAATTCTTATACTTTTTTATAAGCAAAACACAATGGCCCATAAAATTCTTCCAAAAAGAAGACACTAGAACGCCAAGATTTTTTTAAACTAAAAAAGAAGCCCTAAGATTCTTTCCAATTTTTAAAAAAAAGGTACCAAGTTGACAAAATTCTTTCAACTTTTTCAAAATTCCATTAAGAATCCTTTGAAAAATTAAATATGTAGTTTTAAATTCTCAAAAAAAAGACACCAGAGGTTCCAAGATTATTTCTTTATTTTTCAAAAACAACACATCAGGGACCTGTAAAATTCTTTCAAATTTTTAAGACTCCACAGACTATTAAAATTCTTTAAATTCGATAAAAAAAGATACTAGTAACTCCAAGATTAGTTTAAATTCTTAAAAAGAAACACCAGAAGCCCAAAAATTTTTGAAATTTAAAAAAAAATGGACCCTAAGCCCCGATTGAATGTCTTTTGTTCAAAAATAAAACACCAGGAATCCCCAAAAATATTTTAAAACTTTTGTAAAAGTCACAACAGGCCTAAAAATTCTTTTAAATTCTTAAAAAACATACCAATTACAACAAGATTTTGCTAAATTCTTAAAAAAAAGTAAACAGCGGTTCTAAGACTATTTTTTTTTAACAAAACATCGGGGAACTGTAAAATTCTTTCAGTTTTTGAAAAAAAAAAAGACTCCACAGACACCAAATTTCTTTCAAATTCTTACTAGTAACTCCAAATTTTTTAATTCTTAAAAAAAACACCAAAACCGCAAAAGCTCCTCAAAATTCTTTAAAAAATTGGACTCCAGAGACGCAAGATTGCGTGTTTTTTTCAAAAATAATACACAAAAGGTCTTCAGAATTCTTGTGAAATTTTTGTAAAAGCCATTACAGGTCCGAAAATTCTTTTGAATTCTAAAAAAGGCACCAAGGGTTCCAAAATTCTTTCAAATAAAAAAAAAGATACTAATAACTCCAAGATTTTTCTAAATTTCTTTCAAAAGCACTAGAAGCCTCCATGATCCTTTATAATTTTTCGAAAAAGAAAGAAATCCAAGATTTTTTCAATTTTTTTCAAAATAGGACATCAGGGGGCTCCAAAATTTTATAAAACTGAAAAAAATATTAGGAGTGTCGAAAATCCTTCGTAATTAAAAAAAAAAATATATACCAGGGTCCCAAAATTCTTTAAAAAAATACATATACACCAAGAGGTCCCAAGATTCTTTCATACTAAAAAAGACACTAGAAGCCCCCAAGATCCTAATTTTTCAAAAAAAGTCATTGAAGTGTTTTCAAAAACAAAACACCACGAGTTACCAAGAGTTTTTTAAAAAATAGGCACCAAAGGCCCCGAAGATTCTATTAAATTCTTATACTTTTTAACAAAAACAAAACACAGTGGCCCATAAAATTCTTCCTAAAAGAAGACACTAGAACGCCAAGATTTTTTAAAACTAAAAAAGAAGCTCTAAGATTCTTTCCAATTTTTCAAAAAAAGGTACCAAGTTGACAAAATTCTTTCAACTTTTTCAAAATTCCATTAAGAATCCTTTGAAAAATTAAATATGTAGTTTTAAATTCTCAAAAAAAAAGACACCACAGGTTCCAAGATTATTTCTTTATTTTTCAAAAACAAGACATCAGGGACCTATAAAATTCTTTCAAATTTTTAAGACTCCACAGACTATTAAAATTGTTTTAAATTTGTAAAAAAAAGATACTAACTCCAAGATTCGTTTAAATTCTTACAAAGAAACACCAGATGAACAAAAATTTTTGAAATTAAAAAAAAATAACCCAGGCTCCGATTGATCGTCTTTTTTTTCAAAATTAAAACACCAGGAGTCCCCAAAAATCTTTTAAAACTTTTGTAAAAGTCACTACAGGCCTAAAAATTCTTTTAAACTCTTAAAAAGACTATTTTTTTAACAAAACGTCAGGGAACTGTAAAATTCTTTCAGTTTTTGAAAAAAAAAGACTCCACAAGACTCCACAGACACCAAATTTCTTTCAAATTCTTAGTAGCAACTCCAATTTTTTTTTAAATTCTTAAAAAAAAAACACCAAAAGCACCAAAGCTCTTCAAAATTGTTTAAAAAATTGGACTCCAGAGACCCAAGATTGCGTGTTTTTTTCAAAAATAATACACAAAAGGTCTTCAGAATTCTTGTGAAATTTTTGTAAATGCCATTACAATTCCGAAAATTCTTTTTCATTCTAAAAAAGGCAGCAAGGGTTCCAAAATTCTTTCTAATAAAAAAAAAGATACTAATGACTCCAAGATTTTTCTAAATTTCTTTCAAAAGACACTAGAAGCCTCCATGATCCTTTATAATTTTTCGAAAAAGAAAGAAACCGAAGATTCTTTCAATTTTTTTCAAAATAGGCCACCAGGGGCCTCCAAAATTCTGTAAAACTGAAAAAAATATTAGGAGTCTCGAAAGTCCTTTGTAATTAAATATATACCAGGGTCCCAAAATTCTTTAAAAAAATACATATACACCAAAGGGTTCCAAGATTCTTTCATACTAAAAAAAAACACTAGGAGCCCCCAAGATCCTAATTTTTCAAAAAAGTCATCCAAGTTTTTTCAAAAACAAAACACCACGAGTTACCAAGAGTTTTTTAAAAAATAGGCACCAAGGGCCCCGAAGATTCTATTAAATTCTTATACTTTTTTTTAAGCAAAACACAGTGGCCCATAGAATTCTTCCAAAAAAAGACACTAGAACGCCAAGATTTTTTAAAACTAAAAAAGAAGCCCTAAGATTATTTCCAGTTTTTCAAAAAAAGGTACCAAGTTGACAAAATTCTTTCAACTTTTTCAAAATTCCATTAAGAATCCTTTGGAAAAATTAAATATGTAGTTTTAAATTATCAAAAAAAAGACACCAGAGGTTCCAAGATTATTTCTTTATTTTTCAAAAACAAGACATCAGGGACCTGTAAAATTCTTTCAAATTTTAAAGGCTCCACAGACTATCAAAATTCTTTTAAATTCGTAAAAAAAAAGATACTAGTAACTCCAAGATTCGTTTAAATTCTTAAAAAGAAACACCAGAAGAGCAAACATTTTTGAAATTAAAAAAAAATGGACCCTAGGCTCCGATTGAATGTCTTTTTTTTCAAAAATAAAACACCAGGAGTCCCCAAAAATCTTTTAAAACTTTTGTGAAAGTCACTACAGGCCTAAAAATTCTTTTAAATTCTTAAAAAACATACTAATTACTCCAAGATTTTGCTAAATTCTTAAAAAAAATAGACAGCGGTTCCAAGACTATTTTTTTTAACAAAACATCAGAGAACTGTAAAATTCTTTCACTTTTTGAAAAAAAACTCCACAGACACCAAATTTCTTTCAAATTCTTAGTAGTGACTCCATTTTTTTTTAAATTCTTAAAAAAAAAACACCAAAAACACCAAAGCTCTTCAAAATTCTTTAAAAAATTGGACTCCAGAGACGCAAGAATGCGTGTTTTTTTCAAAAATAATACACAAAAGGTCTTCAGAATTCTTGTAAAAATTTTTGTAAAAGCCATTACAGGTCCGAAGATTCTTTTGAATTTTAAAAAAGGCACCAAGGGTTCCAAAATTCTTTCAAATAAAAAAAAGATACTAATAACTCCAAGATTTTTCTAAATTTCTTTCAAAAGACACTAGAAGCCTCCATGATCCTTTATAATTTTTCGAAAAAGAAAGAAACCCAAGATTCTTTCAATTTTTTTCAAAATAGGCCACCAGGGGCCTCCAAAATTCTGTAAAACTGAAAAAAATATTAGGAGTCTCGAAAGTCCTTTGTAATTAAAAAAAAATATATACTAGTGTCCCAAAATTCTTTAAAAAAATACATATACACCAAGGGGTTCCAAGATTCTTTCATACCAAAAAAAGACACTAGGAGCCCCCAAGATCCTAATTTTTCAAAAAAAGTCATCGAAGTTTTTTCAAAAACAAAACACCACGAGTTACCAAGAGTTTTTTAAAAAATAGGCACCAAGGGCCCCGAAGATTCTATTAAATTCTTATACTTTTTTTTAAGCAAAACACAGTGGCCCATAAAATTCTTCCAAAAAGAAGACACTAGAACGCCAAGATTTTTTAAAACTAAAAAAGAAGCCCTAAGATTCTTTCCAATTTTTCAAAAAAAGGTACCAAGTTGACAAAATTCTTTCAACTTTTTCAAAATTCCATTAAGAATCCTTTGAAAAATTAAATATGTAGTTTTAAATTCTCAAAAAAAGACACCAGAGGTTCCAAGATTATTTCTTTATTTTTCAAAAACAAGACATCAGGGACCTATAAAATTCTTTCAAATTTTTAAGACTCTTCAGACTATTAAAATTCTTTTAAATTCGTAAAAAAAAGATACTAGTAACTCCAAGATTCGTTTAAATTCTTAAAAAGAAACACCAGAAGAGCAAACATTTTTGAAAGTCACTACAGGCCTAAACATTCTTTTAAATTCTTAAAAAACATACTAATTACTCCAAGATTTTGCTAAATTCTTAAAAAAAAAAATAGACAGCGGTTCCAAAACTATTTTTTTTTTTAACAAAACATCAGCGAACTGTAAAATTCTTTCAGTTTTTTTGAAAAAAAAAAAGACTCCACAGACACCACATTTCATTCAAATTCTTAGTAGTAACTCCAATTTTGTTTTTTTACTTCTTAAATATAAACACCAAAAGCACCAAAGGTCTTCAAAATTCTTTAAAAAATTGGACTCCAGAGACGCAAGATTGCGTGTTTTTTTCAAAAATAATACACAAAAGGTCAGAATTCTTGTGAAATTTTTGTAAAACCAATAGAGGTCCGAAAATTCTTTTGAATTCTAAAAAAGGCACCAAGGGTTCCAAAATTCTTTCAAATAAAAAAAAAGATACTAATACCTCCAAGATTTTTCTAAATTTCTTTCAAAAGGCACTAGGAGCCACCAAGATCCTAATTTTTCAAAAAAAGTCATCGAAGTTTTTCAAAAACAAAACACCACGAGATGCCAAGAGTTTTTTTTAAAAAATAGGCACCAAGGGCCCCGAAGATTCTATTAAATTCTTATACTTTTTTTTCAGCAAAACACAGTGGCCCATAAAATTCTTCCAAAAAAAGACACCTGAACGCCAAGATTCTTTAAAACTTTTTCAAAAATAAAACACCACAGTCCCAAAATTCTTTTAAAATATATACATCAAGTTTTTTTAAATACATACTTAAAAAAACGTTAGAGGCCCCAAGATTTTTTTTTTTTTCAAAAACAAATCAGTCCGTAAAATTCTTTCAAAAATAAAACACCAGAAGCCCCAAGATTCTTTAAAACTAATAAAGAAGCCCTAGGATTCTTTTCAATTTTTCAAAGAAAGGTACCAAGTTCCCAAAATTCTTTTAATTTTTTCAAAAACAAAACACTAAAAGCAATAAGAATCCTTTGAAAAATTAAATTGCTTCACATTCTTAAAAAAAACAACACTAGTGACTCCAAGATTCTTCTAAATTGTCAAAAAAAAAAAAGATTAATTAATTTAAATTTTTAAAAAAAGACTCCACAGACATCAAAATTCTTTCAAATTCTTAAAAAAAAGATACTAGTAACTCCAAAATTCTTTCAAATTCTTAAAAAACACCAGAAGCACCAAGATTCTTCAAAATTCTTTAAAAAATTGGACCCCGGGGACCGCAAGATTGTGGTTTCTTTCCAAAAATAAACCACCAAAGATCTCCAAAATTGTTTTAAATTTTTTGTAAAAGCCATTACACGCCCGAAGATTTTTTAAATTCTGGAAAAGGCACCAAGGGTTCCAAAATTCTTTCAAATTATTTAAAAAAAGATACTAATACCTCCAAGATTTTTCTAAATTCTTACAAAAAAAAAAAAACACAAATTTCGTGCGATCATTTATGATTTTCCAAAAAAAGATCCCCCCAAGATGTTTTCAAATTTTTTTCAAAAATAGAATACCAGGGACTTCCAAAATTCTATAAAAATGAAAAAGATATTAGCAGTCTCCCAAATCCTTTGTAATTTAAAAAAAAAACACCAGGGTCCCAAAATTCTCTAAAAAATGTCCACCAAGAGCTCCCAAGGTTCCTTGAAACTAAAAAAAGACTCTAGGAACCCCCAAGATCTTTTCTAATTTTTCAAAAACAAAACAGCAGGGCATGAAGAATCTTTTAAAAAGTTAACTCGAAGAATCCCGAACATTGTTTTAAATTCATAAAAAAAAACACCACAAACCCCAATATTCTTCAAATTAAAAAAAAAAATAGGCCCTAGAGGCCCCAAGATTCTTTTTTTTTTCAAAAACAATTCATCAGTGGCTCGTAAAATTCTTTCAGATTTAAAAAATACACTAGAAACACCAAAAATAAAACTTCAGAGACCCCAATATTTTTTAAATTAAAAAAGGTACTAGCAAGCTCAAAGATTCTTTCCAATTTTTCAAAAAAAGATATCAGGGTTCCAAAATTCTTTTAACCTTTTACAGCAACAAAACACAAGGGGCCATCAAAAATCTTTTAAACATATATACTAAAAGCACCCAAATCCTTTATAATTTTTCAAAAAAGTCCCAAAATTCTTCTACATTTTTCAAAAACAAAAAACACCAGGAGCATAAAGAATCTTTTAAAAAATTAACTGGACGAGTCCCGAAGGTTGTTTTAAATTCATAAAAAAAAACAAGCACCAATATTTTTCAAAATTCTTTAAAAGAGGTACTGGCAAGCTCAAAGATTATTTGCAATTTTTCAAAAAAAGATACCAGGGTTCCAAAATTCTTTTAACTTTTTACAGCAACAAAACACGAGGGGCCACCATAAATCTTTTTACATCAAGAACCCCCAATTTCTTTATAATTTTTCAAAGAAGAGATTCCAGGGTCCCAAAATTCTTTAAACTTTTCCAAAAACCAAATACAGGCATCACGAATCTTTTAAAAAATTGACTCGAAATTCTTAAAAAAAGGCACCAAATTCTTTATAATTCATAAAAAAAGACACTAGGAGTTCCAAGATTATTTATTGTTCTTTTCTTTTTTTTCAAAAACAAAACATTCTTTAAAAAAGACTCCACAAACCCAAAAATTCTTTTAAAGTCTTAAAAAAGCACTAGAAGTTCCAAGATTAAAAATTCTTGAAAAAAAAAATGGACCCTAGGAACCCGAAGATCGTGTCTCTTTTTAATAAAACACCAAGTGTCTCTAACATTCTTTTAAAATTTTTGTAAAAGACATTACAGGCTCTAAGATAATTTTTATTTCCTAAACAAGGCACTACGAGTCCCAAAATCTCAAAATCTTTCAAAATCTTAAAAAAAGGCACCATTAATTCCAAGACTTCTAAATTGTTAAAAAAAAAGCGGCACTAAAGATTTCAAAATTATTTCTTTTATTTTTTTCAAAAAATAGAACATCAGGGATCTGTAAAATTCTTCAAAATTCTTAAAAAAGACTCCACAAACCCAAAAATTCTTTGAAATTTTTGAAAAAAGACCCTATTAACTCCAAAATTCTTTTAATGTCTTAAAAAAGCACTAGAAGGCCCAAGAATAAAAATTCTTGAAAAAAAAATGGACCCTAGGAACCGGAAGATGGTGTCTCTTTTTAATAAAACACCAGGTGTCTCTAACATCCTTTTAAAATTTTTGTAAAAGATATTACAGGGTCTAAGATCATTTTTTATTCCTAAATAAGGCACTACGAGTTCCAAAATCCCAAAATCTTTCAAAATCTTAAAAAAAAGGGACCAGTAATTCCAAGACTTCTAAATTCTTAGAAAAAAACGGACACTAGGGATTTCAAAATTATTTCTTTTATTTTTTTCAAAAAATAAAACATCAGGGATCTGTAAAAAATTTCAAAATTCTTAAAAAAGACTGCACAAACCCAAAAACTCTTTGAAATTTTTGAAAAAAGACCCTATTAACTCCAAAATTCTTTTAAAGTCTTAAAAAAGCACTAGAAGGTCCAAGATTAAAAATTCTTGAAAAAAAAAATGCACCCTAGGAACCGGAAGATGGTGTCTCTTTTTAATAAAACACCAGGTGTGTCTAACATTCTTTTAAAATTTTTGTAAAAGATATTACAGGCTCTAAGATAATTTTTAATTCCTAAACAAGGTTCTACGAGTCCCAAAATCCCAAAATCTTTCAAAATCTTAAAAAAAGGCACCAGTAATTCCAAAACTTCTAAATTCTTAAAAAAAAAACGGACACTAGGGATTTCAAAATTATTTCTTTTATATTTTTCAAAAAATAAAGCATCAGGGATCTGTGAAATTTTTCAAAATTCTTAAAAAAGACTTCACAAACCCAAAAACTCTGAAATTTTTGAAAAAAGACCCTGTTAACTCCAAAATTCTTTTAAAGTCTTAAAAAAGCACTAGAAGGTTCAAGATTAAAAATTCTTGAAAAAAAAAGGACCCTAGGAACCGGAAGATGGTGTCTCTTTTTAATAAAACACCAGGTGTCTCTAACATTCTTTTAAAATTTTTGTAACAGATATTACAGGCTCTAAGATAATTTTTAATTCCTAAACAAGGTACTACGAGTCCCAAAATCCCAAAATCTTTCAAAATCTTAAAAAAAGGCACCAGTAATTCCAAGACTTCTAAATTCTTAAAAAAAACAGACACTAGGGATTTCAAAATTATTTCTTTTATTTTTTTCAAAATTTTCAAAATTCTTAAAAAGAGTCCACAGGCCGCAAAATTCTTTCAAATTCTTAATAAAACAACTAGTAACTCCAAGATTATTCTAAATTCTTTAAAAAAATAGACACTAGTGTTCCAAGTGTTCCAAATTCTACTAAAATTTTTGAAAAGGACACTACAGGCACCAAGTTTGTTTTAAATTAAAAAAAGGCACCACAGGTCCCAAAATTCTTAAAAAAAAAATAAACACTAGGGGTTCCAATATTATTTCTTCTTTTTTCGACAACAAAACTCTAAGGACCTGTAAAACTCTTGCAAATTATTAAAAAAGGACTCCACAAACCGCAAAATTCTTTAAAATTCTTAAAAAAAGACAAGTAATTTCAAGATTCTTCTAAATTGTTTAAAAAAATAAATGCTAGGGACCCCAGGATTCTTCCTTTTTTCAAAATTATTTTTCAGTAATAGATTCTACGATAAATTGCAATATTGTATGGTACAACTTTGTCAATTATAATTTTTCTAACAATCTATGATCATAAGGGTTGAAATTATGATGGCCGTTCCACCGTAACACCTCCCCCCCCGTTCCGCCAATTATTCCCTTAATTAAATTCACTTAATCGTTGCCATGGGGATGCGATACCTCCGGCCTTGACTCCCGGCTGTACCCAATGTCACTCTAATTAAGAATCATCCAATTAATTAGCACATTAATTAGCTCCAGCCTGCAGTGGGGGCGCAATGCCATTACCCAGCGCATACAACGAAAACAGAATCACAATTAAAAAAAAAATTAAGCCGCCAATTGCGCGTAATTGACACACCAGGCCTGGGTGATTAACCCAGCGGACGCCCATCGCACCTCCCAGAATCGCATAATTAGCACCATTAGCGCTTTTCCCGGTTGCGTGGCCCCGGGAATTCTCGAAATTCACGGTTAACGTAAACCGCGAGGAAATTTAATTAATGTTGATAGTTTGATGGAGAGCTCGGACGTAGCTAGCGGTAGTTTCTTGGTTTATGTTGGGCGACTGTAATACAAAGAGGCGATAATTATTATTCTTTACGCGCGTTTACGCAACACGTCGATTTTTTTAGATCGGAGACGTCAAGTGGCCAATTTGATTCCGACAAGATGGTGCGCCGCTGGATTGAATCCGAATGCGTTGTGATATTCAAGGTCTTTAGTGGAATTCGTGTTTATTATTAAAGAGCGGATACTTTTTCATTTTGGTTGCAGGCAAATACATGAAAGATAAATGTGGATTTTCTATACTTATAAGCACATTATTATTATTATTATTATTATTATTATTTAATATTTCTTAATAATCTAAAATTTTAAAAATTGAAACATTGAGAAGTCAAGAAATCGAGAAATGGGAATCAAAAATCAGTTGATGAAGGAATTGAAAAATCAAAAAGATATAAAAATGTCCTTGGATTCTGCAAAAAATTTAGAAACTTTCTGTTTATTTGTTATGTATTATAATGTGGCAAATTCCACTAAGAAAAAAACCAAAAACAAAACAAAAATACTAAGACCACTAAACCCATTTAATCTCCTCGTGACTGGCTTACTCGTAATTTATTCCAAAACTTGATTCCCTTAACAAACATCTGGAACGAACAAGCCAAATCCACGACACACATGTTTATTTGCTCAAGATAATGGAATTAACAGGTTTCTAAGTAACCAAACATTGTGATACTAATAACAGTTCACTTGTTGACCCAGTTCGCCCCGAAACAGACAATTACTAAGACAAATGGGTCGATATCAAAGATCTGGATGGTTCCATTATCGTTAATTGCCGCTACCATTGCTACCATTAGTACCATTGTCGTCGAGTCGGTTGCGAGTTCATTAGTCTCCCACAGGTTTTAAATAAGGTGAAGGCAATCACTCGCAACCGGTTATTGCGAATTCGACCTACCGAAACTTGATTACTCGGACCGAGCTAGGTCAATGGAATGGAGGCTGGGTTTGGCAGGAATGGGTTTTCAGGTTCCTGAAAACAGGGGCGAGGAGTCAAAACTCGGGGCGTTTTATCTCTGCTTTGTTGGAAAGAGTTTTACGAGCGGCTGGGGGCTGAAAAAGCGAGGGTTCAAGATTGATGCCGGATTTTCGACTTTTCGAAACAGGGAAAATGGGAAATGCATTTTTCAGTTGTCCAAATTTGGTTTTCAGGAAGGAAAAATTAGTCTTTTTAAACAGAGTTTCTGTATCTTTGTGTACATAATTTGAAACTCTATCACTGGTGAATAAAGTTCCAAGAGTTTTTGTGGTTTTCACTGGAGATTTGAGGTTAGAATAGCTGAAAAATTGAAAAATTATCTATTCATACCCTCCTGAAAATCAATAAAGTCATGCAAAGTGATAAATAAATTAAATCGCGATTTATATTCCCGAATTTTTTCTGAATTTTTAGATAATAATAATAACCAAGTTTGAAAATGTCGCCAAATGAAGTTAGCCAATTTTTTAAATTCTTGAAAAAAATCTGAATTAGAGGCCAAATATTTCGAAAATCTTGGTCCCGGATCCTCAATACGTTATATTTTTAGAAAGCACGTCGAAATCTATATCGCTGATTTTTTTGTAAGTTATTAGACAATTTTTCCAAAATCTAAATTTTTCAGTATGAAATTTTTTGACCATTTTCGAAAATTAGCTAAATATATATTTTAATAGATTTCCACTTCCAAAAGTGATTTTCGGCTTCAGTTCTTCGAAAATTTCTACCATTTTTCCAAAATCACCAAATGAAATATGGAAATTTTTAGAATTTTTTAAATACTTAAATTTCAGGCAGAATTTTTGGAAAATCTTGGTGCTTGGCCGCAAACAAGCTAGATTTTAGAATCAGCACCTCGATCCACACCCCTGAATTTTTTGTAAATTTTTAGCAACTTTTCCAATATTTCAACATTCAAAATGAAATTTTTAAATTTCTTCGAGCACTTTCGAAAATTAGCTAAATAGATATTTTAATAAATTTGTACTTCTAGAATAATTTTCGGCTTCCTTTCTTCGCCAATTCCTATCATGTTTCCAGAATAGCCATGAAATATTGTGATTTTTAGAATTTTTGAAAAATTTTAATTTGAGACCCAAAATTTCTAAAATCTTGATCCTGGATCATAAACACGCTATATTTTTAGAATCAGCACGTCGAGATCTATATCTCTGATTTTTTGTGTAATCAGTTTTTCCAAAGTTTCATTTTATCAAAAATTCTCCTTTATGAAAATTTTGACTGTTTTTTTGCCAACTTTCGAAAATTTCGTAAATAGATCATTTAATAGATTTCTTACTCTAGAAGTGATTTTCGGTTTCAGTTCTTTGAAAATTTCTACCGTTTGTCCAAAATCACCAAATGAAATATGAAAAATTTTTAGAATTTTTTAAATACTTAAATTTCAGGCACAATTTTTGGAAAATCTTGGTGCTTGGCCGCAAACAAGCTAGATTTTAGAATCAGCACCTCGATCCACACCCCTGAATTTTTTGTAGATTTTTAGCAACTTTTCCAATATTTCAACTTTTCAAAATGAAATTTTTTAATTTCTTCGACCACTTTCGAAAATTACCTAAATAGATATTTTAATAAATTTGTACTTCTAGAATAATTTTCGGCCTCATTTCTTCGCAAATTCCTATCATGTTTTCAGAATCGCCTTGAAATATTGTTATTTCTAGAATTTTTGAAAAATTTTAATTTGAGACCAAAAATTTCGAAAATCTTGATCGTGGATCATAAACACGCATTATTTTTAGAATCAGCACGTCGAGATCTATATCTCTGATTTTTTTGTGGATTATTACTCAGTTTTTCCAAAGTCTCATTTTTTCAAAAATTCTCCTTTATGAAAATTTTGACTATTTTTTTTGCAACTTTAAAAAATTTCGTAAATAGATAATTTAATAGATTTCTTACTCCAGAAGTGATTTTCGGCTTCAGTTCTTTGAAAATTTCTACCATTTTTCCAAAATCACCAAATGAAATATGGAAATTTTTAGAATTTTTGAAATACTTAAATTTCAGGCAGAATTTTTGAAAAATCTTGGTGCCAGACCGCAAACAAGCTGGATTTTAGAATCAGCACTTCAATCCACACCCCTGAATTTTTTGTAGATTTTTAGCAACTTTTCCAATATTTCAACTTTTCAAAATGAAATTTTTACATTTCTTCGACCACTTTCGAAAATTAGCTAAATAGATATTTTTATAAATTTGTACTTCTAGAATAATTTTCGGCTTCATTTCTTCGCAAATTCCTATCATGTTTCCAGAATCGCCAAATGAAATATTGTGATTTTTAGAATTTTTGAAAAATTTTAATTTGAGACCCACAATTTCGAAAATGTTGATCCTGGATCATAAACACGCAATATTTTTAGAATCAGCACGTCGAGATCTATATCTCTGATTTTTTTTGTGGATTATTAGTCAGTGTTTCCAGTCTCATTTTTTCAAAAATTCACCGTTATGAAACTTTTGACTATTTTTTTTGCCAACTTTCGAAAATTTCGCAAATAGATAATTTAATAGATTTCTTACTCCAAAAGTGATTTTCGGCTTCAGTTCTTTGAGAATTTCTACCCTTTTTCCAAAATCACTAAATGAAATATGGAATTTTTAGGATTTTTGAAATACTTAAATTTCAGGCAGAATTTTTGGAAAATCTTGGTGCTGGACCGCAAACAAGCTAGATTTTGGAATCAGCACATCGCTCTACACCCCTGAATTTTTTGTAAATTTTTAGCAACTTTTCCAATATTTCAACTTTTCAAAATGAAATTTTTAAATTTTTTCAACCACTTTCGAATATTAGCTAAATAGATATTTTAATAAATTTGTACTTCTAGAATAATTTTCGGCTTCATTTCTTCGGAAATTCCTATCATGTTTCCAGAATCGTCCTGAAATATTGTGATTTTTAGAATTTTTGAAAAATTTTTATTTGAGACCCAAAATTTCGAAAATCTTGATCCTGGATCATAAACACGCTATATTTTTAGAATCAGCACGTCGAGATCTATATCTCTGATTTTTTGTGGATTATTAGTCCGTTTTTCCAAAGTCTCATTTTTTCAAAAATTCTCCTTTATGAAAATTTTGACTATTATTTTGACAATTTTCGAAAATTTCGTAAATAGATAGTTTAATAGAGTTCTTACTCCAGAAGTGATTTTCGGCTTCAGTTCTTTGAGAATTTCTACCATTTTTCCAAAATCACCAAATGAAATATGGAAATTTTTAGAATTTTTGAAATACTTAAACTTTCGACAGAATTTTTGGAAAATCTTGATGCCGGACCGCAAACAAGCTAGATTTTAGAATCAGCACTTCGATCCACACCCCTGAATTTTTTGTAAATTTTTAGCAACTTTTCCAATATTTCAACTTTTCAAAATGAAATTTTTACATTTCCTCGACCACTTTCGAAAATTAGCTAAGTAGATATTTTTATAAATTTGTACTTCTAGAATAATTTTCGGTTTCATTTCTTCGCAAATTCCTATCATGTTTCCAGAGTCGCCAAATGAAATATTGTGGTTTTTTAAATTTTTGAAAAATTTTAATTTGAGATCCAAAATTTCGAAAATCTTGATCATGGATCATAAACACGCTATTTTTTAGAATCAGCACGTCGAGATCTATATCTCTGATTTTTTTGTGGATTATTAGTCAGTTTTTCCAAAGTCTCATTTTTTAAAAAAATTCTCCTTTATGAAAATTTTAACTATTTTTTTTGACAACTTTCAAAAATTTCGTAAATAGATAATTTAATAGATTTCTTATTCCAGAAGTGATTTTCGGCTTCAGTTCTTTAAGAATTTCCACCATTTTTGCAAAATCACCAAATGAAATATGGAAATTTTTAGAATTTTTGAAATACTTAAATTTCAGACAGAACTTTTGGAAAATCTTGGTGCCAGACCGCAAACAAGCTAGATTTTAGAATCAGTACCTCGATCCACACCCCTGAATTTTTTGTAAATTTTTAGACAATTTTTCCAATATCTCAACTTTTTAATATGAAATTTTTAAATTTTTTCGAACACTTTCGAAAATTAGTTAAATAGGATTTAATTTCATATCAATTATAATTATTAAAAAATATATATTGTATTGTCAATTTTTTCAAAATATAAATTTTTCAAAACGAAATTTTTGACCACTTTCAAAAGTTTCCTAGATGGATATTTTAATAGATTTATAACTCCAGAAGTGATTTTTGGTTTCAGTTTTTTGGAAATTCCTACGATTTTTCCAGAGTCACCAAATGAAATACGGATTTTTTTTAATTCTTGAGAATATTGAATCTGAGATCGAGTATTTCAAAAATTTCAGTCCTGGGCCACAACATGCTATATTTTTAGAATCAGCTCATCCATATCTACATCTGCGAAATGTTAGTGTTTTTTTCGACGATTTTTCCAAAATCTAAATTTTTCAATATGAAACTTGTCACCCTTTTTCGACCAGTTTTGAAAATTACTTAAATATAGATCTTTTAAAAGATTTTTAACTCCAAAAGTAATTTTAGGCTTCAATTCTTCGAAAATTCCTACCATTTTTTCAGAATCGCCAAATCAAATCTGGCAAATTTATAATTTTTTTTAAAATTAGAATTTGGGACCGAATAATTCAAAAATCTTGGCTCTGAACCACAAACACGCTATATTTTTAGATTCAACACGTCGAGATCTACATCCCTGAATTTTTCGTGGATTTTTAGACAATTTTTACAAAATCTCAGTTTTTCAATGAAATGAAAAATGCAATTTTTGACAGTTTTTTGATCACTTTAGAAAATTACCTAAATGTGAAGATAATTTAACAGATTTCTAAATTCGGAAGTGATTTTTGGCGTCGGTGCCTTAAAAATTCCTTTCATTTTTCGAGAATCATCAAATGAAATGTCAAATTTAAGAATTTTTGAAAAATTTTAAATCGAAACCGAAAATTTTGAAGATCTTGGTCCTGTACTAAAAAGACGCTATATTTTTAGAATCAGTACATCGAGATCTACATCTCTGAATTTTTCAAGGATTTTTAGACAATTTTTCTAAAATCGAAATTTTTCGATATGAAATTTTTGACCTTATTTCGACCACTTTCGACAATTCCGTAGGTATATATTTTAATAGATTTATAACTCCAGAAGTGATTTTCGGTTTCAGTTCTTTGAAAATTCCTGCGATTTTTCCAGAGTCACTAAATGAAATAGGGTTTTTTTTTTAATTTTTGAAAAATTTGAATCTGAGGTCGAATATTTCAAAAATCTCGGTCCTGGACCACAAACACGCTATATTTTAAGAATCAACACATCGAGATTTGTATCCCTGAATTTTTTGAGGATTTTTAGACAATTTTTCCAAAATCTAAATTTTCAATTGAAATTTTTCACTTTTTTTTGGCCACTTTCGAAAATTACCTAAACAGATAACTTTGAAAAGTGATGTTAGGCTTCTATTGACCACTTTCGAAAATTACCTAAATATGCAGATAATTTAACAGATTTCTAACTCCAGAAGTGATTTTCAGCTTCAGTTTTTCAAAACTTCAAACCATTTTTCCAGAATCACCAAACAAAGTATATCAATTTTACAATTTTTGAAAAATTTGAATTCGAGACCGAAGATTTCGTGGATTTTTGGACAATTTTTCCAAGATCAAAATAACGTTCGAGTTTATTTTCAGGAAGTTTCATATAACGCGATTATCGTTTCTACTATGATTACACTTATCTTCCTAGTTGGCAATTTCTGCTTATACGGATTATTTTATGCATGTATTTTAATTTTAAAGGTCAGAATAGGTTACGGTCTTTTCCCCATTTTATTACCGATATCTTCCTCTACGTTATCGCTTATCAGACTTCAACCTTTGGGATATCATAAAGTTACAAAGTATGGAATCAGGGGCCATAACAAACTAAAATAACGTAAGATAAATTTTGTAGGTCGGCGACAATTTTTTTAATATTTATATTCAAACGAAGAAATTAAATTAAAGTGATTACTTTTTTCGCCAGTGTTTTGTACATTTTTAATACCGTGATGAAGTGTAACATAGCAGCCTTAGCCATTGCGATACACAATTTGTTTATATCGCAAGCTGACTAATAATGTTTTTTTTTAACCCACAAATACAGTAGGACTCACCATGCGATGCTCAGCGACCTCGTGTACCTCTTCCCCGTCAAAATGATCACTTTATGCACCGGCAAACTCGCCCGCCGCCCCCCGCCCTCACTCGCCGCCCCCAGCTTCCCCTCGCCGTTCCTCTCGATCATTTTCCTCTCCGATTAATTACACCGCCCGAGCGAAACTGCTCCTTCCAGTTGCATAAACTCGTTATACATTACTATTTGAACTTTGATTAGGCAACGCAATAATTCATTATAATAAGTTGTTCAAATATTTTTAGGTCCACATTGTATTTCGTCGCTAGATCTGCTCTAGCCCGCAATTGTTCACAGACTTAGCCTTGCTCAATGAAAACATATCAAACGTGATTTAGAAAAGTCGCGCGAAAGGTTATCGTGTTACATGGTTTAGTCCTGTCAAGGATGAATTTTCTGCATACGTACCCATTAAGGAGCGCGGGGTCAGCGCACGATTTTACGTCTTCCAGGTCCGACCCATCTTCAGTACTTGGCGGATCTTCGACTAAAAGTGGCGCAGGTGGTTGCCTAAAAACAAAAAAACAAAAACAATAAATAAATAAATTAGTGCGACTGGGCAACAATGTTCAAACATTTTTATCTACATGCCATTCATTTTTTTGACTTTAAATGCTCAAACTTGCTTTTATTATTAATCTTATTATTACTTTTATTACTAGGTTAAAGTTTGAGCATCCCATGGTCGTCGTGTTTTTTGTAAAGGTGCACTTACACGTCTCTGCTCCTTGCGGCTTGGCTGGCAAGCACAGGTGCGTGTAATTGCAGCTTAATGTTTGAGTGCAGGTAGGGTGTGTACGTTGTTTATTTAACGCAATAAACGACGTACGTTTTGGAAGTATACAGGGTGCGTTTAGTTTCAGAGGATAAACCATAAAGACTGAGGGCCTGATTGTAGGAACTAAAAAAATTACAGTGTGTGCAACTTAAAAAAATGGAATTTTGAAAATTAATTTTTTTATGTCCTACAATGGAGGGTCTGCATCACATCACATTCAATGTGATACCTGAATGGCATGCTCTCCTACTGTTTGGTCATCATTTATATCTGAAAAAAAAGAAGCCACTTTATTGTCGCTTTACGAGATGGTGGGAGTTTTGGGGTGGGGAAGGTGTCGTTATAAAGAAAATACGGGTTTAATAATGTGGTATTGGTTCATGCTCTCTAGAAAATCAGTGACGTCATGATGAAAGTTTGGCGAATGAATGAATTTTGGTGAGTGTTGTAGCATGACTGTGATGATTTTGAAGATTTTTGACATAAAATCTCCACACTTTTTTGATAAAATTCAAGGTTTGGGTAGGTTATCAAAATTTTGAATATTTAAAAAATTTGAAATATTTTGAAACGTGAAATAATCGTGATAATTGACACTTATTTTTTTAACATTTTTAGTTAAAAAATTGACGCAATCTATATACACTTCAAGAATGATTTTTCCAAAATCGTCAATTTTGGCGTTTTGTGGGATTTTGAAAATTCGGAAAAATTTTGAAATTAGGAAAAGCTTCTTGGTAATAAATCAAATATTCATTGTGAATATCTTCGGTATCCAAAGCTCTGACAACTTCACTGCGTTACGCGAATGCACATTTTGAAAATTCTGAAAATCTTCACAATTGTCAAAATTTTGAATTTCGAAAACTGAAATTATTGTCACGTTGAAAAAATATTCCCAACTACAAATTATAGTATACTTTTTAACGTTTTAAGTGTTAAAAACTTTGACATAAAATCTCCACATTTTTTGATAAAATTCAAGGTTTGGGTGGGTTGTCAAAATTTTGAATATTTAAAAAATTCGAAATATTTTGAAACGTGAAATAATCGTGATAATTGACAATTATTTGTTTAACATTTTTAGTTCAAAAATTGACGCAATCTATGCACATTTCAATAAGTTTTTCCAAAATCGTCAATTTTGGCGTTTCGTGAAATTTTGAAAATTCTGAAAAATTTTGAAACTAGAAAAAGCTTCTTGGTTATATATAAGTCAAAGATTCATTCTGAATATCTTCGGTATTCAAACCTCTGACAACTTCACTGCGTTACAAGAATGCAAATTTTGAAAATTCTGAAAATCTTCACAATTGCCAAAATTTTGAATTTCAAAAACTGAAAATATTGTCACATTGAAAAAACATTCCCAGCTGCAAATTATAGTATACTTTTTAACGTTTTAAGTGTTAAAAACTTTGACAGAAAATCTCCACATTTTTTGATAAAATTCAAGGTTTGGGTGGGTTGTCAAAATTTTGAATATTTAAAAAATTCAAAATATTTTGAAACGTGAAATAATCGTGATAATTGACAATTATTTGTTTAACATTTTTAGTTCCAAAATTGACGCAATCTATGCACATTTCAATAAGTTTTTTCAAAATCGTCAATTTTGGCGTTTCGTGAAATTTTGAAAATTCGGAAAAATTTTGAAACTAGAAAAAGCTTCTTGGTTATAAATCAAAGATTCATTGTGAATATCTTCGGTATCCAAAGCTCTGACAACTTCACTGCTTTACAAGAATGCAAATTTTGAAAATTCTGAACATCTTCACATTTGTCAACATTTTGGATTTCGAAAACTGAAATTATTGTCACGTTGAAAAAACATTCCCAACAGCAAATTATAGTATACTTTTTAACGTTTTAAGTATTAAAACTTTGACACAAAATCTATACATTTTTTGAAAAAATTCAAGATTTTGGCAGGTGATCTAAATTTCGAATACTTAAAAAATCCGAAATATTTTGAAACGTGAGACAATCTTGATAATTGACAATTGTTTTTTTAACATTTTTAGTTAAAAAATTGAAGCCATCTACTCGTATACTCATTTCAATAACAATCTCTTTCAAAACAGTCAATTTTGCCGTTTTGTAAAATTTTGAAAATTCGAAAAATTTTGAAATTTAAGAAAAGCTTCTTGGTTATAAATCCAAGATTCATTCTGAACATCTTCGGTATCCAAAGCTCTGACAACTTCACTGCGTTACGAGAATGCAAATTTTCAAAATTCTGAAAATATTCACAATTGTCAAAATTTTGAATTTCGAAAACTGAAATTATTGTGACGTTGAAAAAACATTCAGAACTGCAAATTATAGTATAAATTTTAACATTTTAAGTATTAAAACTTTGACACAAAATCTCTACATTTTTTGATAAAATTCAACGTTTTGGCAGGTGATCTAAATTTCGAATATTTAAAAAATCCGAAATATTTTGAAACGTGAGATAATCTTGATAATTGAAAATTGTTTTTTTAACATTTTCAGTTAAAAAATTGAAGCCATCTATACACATTTCAATAATAATCTTTTTCAAAACCGTCAATTTTGCCGTTTTGTAAAATTTTGAAAATTCGAAAAGTTTTGAAATTTAGGAAAAGCTTCTTGGTTATAAATCCAAGATTCATTCTGAACATCTTCGGTATCCAAAGCTCTGACAACTTCACTGTGTTACGAGAATGCAAATTTTCAAAATTCTGAAAATATTCACAATTGTCAAAATTTTGAATTTCGAAAACTGAAATTATTGTGACGTTGAAAAAACATTCAAAACTGCAAATTATAGTATAAATTTTAACATTTTAAGTATTAAAACTTTGACACAAAATCTCTACATTTTTTGATAAAATTCAAGGTTTTGGCAGGTGATCTAAATTTTGAATATTTAAAAAATCGGAAATATTTTGAAACGTGAGATAATCTTGATAATTGACAATTGTTTTTTTAACATTTTCAGTTAAAAAATTGAAGCCATCTATACACATTTCAATAATAATCTTTTTCAAAACCGTCAATTTTGCCGTTTTGTAAAATTTTGAAAATTCGAAAAGTTTTGAAATTTAGGAAAAGCTTCTTGGTTATAAATCCAAGATTCATTCTGAACAGCTTCGGTATCCAAAGCTCTGACAACTTCACTGCGTTACGAGAATGCAAATTTTCAAAATTCTGAAAATTTCCACGATTGTCAAAATTTTGAATTTCGAAAACTGAAATTATTGTCACGTTGAAAAAACATTCCCAACTGCAAATTATAGTATAAATTTTAACATTTTAAGTATTAAAACTTTGACACAAAATCTCTACATTTTTTGATAAAATTCAAGGTTTTGGCAGGTGATCTAAATTTTGAATATTTAAAAAATCGGAAATATTTTGAAACGTGAGATAATCTTGATAATTGACAATTGTTTTTTTAGCATTTTTAGTTAAAAAATTGAAGCCATCTATACACATTTCAATAATAATCTTTTTCAAAACCGTCAATTTTGCCGTTTTGTAAAATTTTGAAAATTCGAAAAGTTTTGAAATTTAGGAAAAGCTTCTTGGTTATAAGTCCAAGATTCATTCTGAACAGCTTCGGTATCCAGAGCTCTGACAACTTCACTGCGTTACGAGAATGCAAATTTTCAAAATTCTGAAAATATTCACAATTGTCAAAATTTTGAATTTCGAAAACTGAAATTATTGTGACGTTGAAAAAACATTCAGAACTGCAAATTATAGTATAAATTTTAACATTTTAAGTCTTATAACTTTGACACAAAATCTCTACATTTTTTGATAAAATTCAAGGTTATGGCAGGTGATCTAAATTTCGAATATTTAAAAAATCCGAAATATTTTGAAACGTGAGATAATCTTGATAATTGACAATTGTTTTTTTAACATTTTTAGTTAAAAAATTGAAGCCATCTATACACATTTCATTAATAATCTTTTTCAAAGCCGTCAATTTCGACGTTTTGTAAAATTTTGAAAATTCGAAAAATTTTGAAATTTAGGAAAAGCTTCATGGTTATAAATCCAAGATTCATTCTGAACATCTTCGGTATCCAAAGCTCTGACAACTTCACTGCGTTACGAGAATGCAAATTTTCAAAATTCTGAAAATATCCACAATTGTCAAAATTTTGAATTTCGAAAACTGAAATGATTGTGACGTTAAAAAAACATTCAGAACTGCAAATTATAGTATAAATTTTAACATTTTAAGTATTAAAACTTTGACACAAAATCTCCACATTTTTTGATAAAATTCAAGGTTTTGGCAGGTGATCTAAATTTTGAATATTTAAAAAATCCGAAATATTTTGAAACGTGAGATAATCTTGATAATTGACAATTGTTTTTTTTTAACATTTTTAGTTAAAAATTTGAAGCCATCTATACACATTTCAATAATAATCTTTTTCAAAACCGTCAATTTTGCCGTTTTGTAAAATTTTGAAAATTCGAAAAATTTTGAAATTTAGGAAAAGCTTCTTGGTTATAAATCCAAGATTCATTCTTAACATCTTCGGTATCCAAAGCTCTGACAACTTCACTGTGTTACGAGAATGCAAATTTTCAAAATTCTGAAAATATCCACAATTGTCAAAATTTTGAATTTCGAAAACTGAAATTATTGTGACGTTGAAAAACATTCCCAACTGCGAATTACAGTATACTTTTTAACGTTTTAAGTGTTAAAAACTGACACAAAATCTCCACATTTTTTGATAAAATTCAAGGTTTTGGTGGGTTTTTGGTGATACTTAAAAAATTCAAAATATTTCGAAACGTGAAATAAATTAATTTATAAATAACTTTTTAACATTTTTAGTTAAAAAAATTGACATAATCTGTACACACTCCAAGAATGACTTTCTCCAAATTGTCAATCGTGGCGGTGAAATTTTGAAAATTCGAAAAATTTTTGACATTTAGGAAAAGCTTCTTGGCTATAAATTTCAATATGAACATTTTGGGTATCTAGATCTCTGACAATTTCACTGCGTTACGAGAATGAAAATTTTGAAAATTCTGGAAAATTTCACAATTGTCAGAATTTTGAGTTTCGAAATTTGGAAAAACTGTAACGATAAGAAACATTCACAAATGGAAATTATCGTGTACTTTTTAACCTTTTGAACTTTAGAAACTTTGACATGGAACCCCCGCATGCTCGCAAATGCAAACTTTTTAAAAAATATAGAATTTTTGCGGAATGTCAAAATTTTAAATACTTAAAAAGTCCGAAATATTTTAAAACGTGGAAAAAAACTTAATAATTCACTAACACAGTTGACGTAATCCACACACATTCTACTAATGATTTTTTTCAAAATCGTCAATCTTGGCGTTTAGTGAAATTTTGAATATTCGAAAAACTTTGAAATTTAGGAAAAGCTTCTTGGCTATAAATCAAAGATTTATTCTTAATATCCTGTGTGTCCAAAGCTCTGACAACTTCACCCCGTCACTAGAATGCAGATTTTGAAAAATTTGAAAATGTTTCCAGTTGTCAAAACTTTAAATATTTAAAAATCCGAAATATTTTGAAAATTTAAAATAACATTTTTCGTAAGAAAAAATTCATGGAGTCCATACACATTCCAAGAATAACTTTTTCAAAAATTTTGACGATTGCTGAAATTTTGGAAATTTTTAAATACTTAAAAAGTCCGAAATATTTTAAAACGTGGAAAAAACTTAATAATTCACTAACAAATTTGACGTAATCCACACACATTCCATTAATGATTTTTTTTTAAATCGTCAATCTTGGCGTTTAGTGAAATTTTGAAAATTCGAAAAACTTTGAAATTTAGGAAAAGCTTCTTGGCTATAAATCAAAGATTTATCCTTAATATCCTCAGTGTCCAAAGCTCCGACAACTTCAACCCGTCACGAGAATGCAGATTTTGAAAAATTTGAAAATGTTTCCAGTTGTCAAAACTTTAAATATTTAAAAATCCGAAATATCTTGAAAATTTAAAATAACATTTTTCGTAAGAAAAAATTCATAGAGTCCATACACATTCCAAGAATAATTTTTTCAAAAATTTTGACGATTGCTGAAATTTTGGAAATTTTTAAATACTTAAAAAGTCCGAAATATTTTAAAGCGTGGAATAAACTTAATAATTCACTAACAAATTTGACGTAATCCACATACATTCCATTAATGATTTTTTTCAAAATCGTCAATCTTGAAGTTTAGTGAAATTTTGAAAATTCCGAAAACTTCGAAATTTAGGAAAAGCTTCTTGGCTATAAATCAAAGATTTATTCTTAATATCCTGTGTGTCCAAAGCTCCGACAACTTCACCCCGACACTAGAATGCAGATTTTGAAAAATTTGAAAATGTTTCCACTTGTCAAAACTTTAAATATTTAAAAATCCGAAAGATTTTGAAAATTTAAAATAACATTTTTCGTAAGAAAAAATTCATGGAGTCCATACACATTCCAAGAATAATTTTTTCAAAAATTTTGACGATTGCTGAAATTTTGGAAATTTTTAAATACTTAAAAATTTCGAAATATTTTAAAACGTGGAATAAACTTAATAATTCACTAACAAGTTTGTCGTAATCCACACACATTCCATTAATGATTTTTTTCAAAATCGTCGATCTTGGCGTTCAGTGAAATTTTGAAAATTCCGAAAACTTCGAAATTTAGGAAAAGCTTCTTGGCTATAAATCAAAGATTTATTCTTAATATCCTCAGTGTCCAAAGCTCCGACAACTTCACCTCGTCACTAGAATGCAGATTTTGAAAAATTCGAAAATGTTTCCAGTTGTCAAAACTTTAAATATTTAAAAATCCGAAATATTTTGAAAATTTAAAATAATATTTTTCGTAAGAAAAAATTAATGGAGTCCATACACATTCTAAGAATAATTTTTTCAAAAATTTTGACGATTGCTGAAATTTTGGAAATTTTTAAATACTTAAAAAGTCCGAAATATTTTAAAACGTGGAATAAACATAATAATTCACCAACAAATTTGACGTAATCCACACACATTCCATTAATGATTTTTTTCAAAATCGTCAATCTTGGCGTTTAGTGAAATTTTGAAAATTCGAAAAACTTTGAAATTTGGGAAAAACTTTTTGGCTATAAATCAACGATTTATTCTTAATATCCTGTGTGTCCAAAGCTCCGACAACTTCACCCCGTCCCCAGAATTCAGATTTTGAAAAATTTGAAAATGTTTCCAGTTGTCATAACTTTAAATATTTAAAAATCCGAAATATTTTGAAATGTAGAACTTAAAATAACATTTTTCGTAAGAAAAAATTCATGGAGTCCATACACATTCGAAGAATAATTTTTTCAAAAATTTTGACGATTGTTGAAATTTTGGAAATTCCAAAAATTTTGAAATCTAGGGAATTTTTCGGCTACAAATTAAAGATTTATTCTTAACGTCTTGGATATCCACCAGAGCTCTGACAACTTCATCGCGTTACAAGAATACAAATTTGGAAATTCAGAATATCTTCTCAAATATCAAAATTTTAATTTTTAAACAATTCGAAATATTTTGCAACGTGAAATAAACTCGGTAGTTTACAAAAACTTAAAAAAAATGAAGCTATCTATACATATTCCGAAAATTATTTTTTCAAATTGTCGATCTTAGCGATTGCCGGAATTTTGAGAATTTTGAAAATTCGAGAAATTTTGAAATTTGGGAAAAATTTCAGGGCTATAAATCAAAAATTAATACTTAATATCTCCAAAGCTCTGACAACTTCACCATGTCACTAGAATGTAAATTTTGAAAAATCTGAAAATCTTCCTAGTTGTCCAAATTTTAAATATTCAAAAAATCCATTGACATTTAAGTGTAAACTTGGCAACTATAAACAAAACATTCAAACAGACAGTTCTTCGGAACCGTGAAACTGACATTTTTAACCGTGTACTCTCTGATAATTCCAGCTAAATTATATTAGTGTCCCGAAAACACGGAAACACTCTATACACACACATAATTATGTCAATTTTTACAAAAGTACAAAGGCCGCGATAACGAAAGTGCTATTCTGTGTAATTTTCAACACCCATCACAAACAATCTATTTAAATTGCTAAATCCAACTCAACGAGGATTATTTTTTAATTTATTAAAAGACAAACTTGTTTTCCAAACATTCAAAAGGTCAGTCCGGACAAAACAATCTCCCTCGCTCCAGTAACACCAACCACCACTTCCGCACTACATTTTTACGAAAATTGATTCTTGTTTAAAATTCCGCCCGATAATTCCCCAACCTTTGAACTCACACAAACACTTTCAACACCCCTTCCGCTTACCCCTCGCCGCAGTCCTCGCAAAGCTTATCCTCGCAGGACGACCCCACATCCTTCAACTCGATCACCATTTTGACATTTGACACTGACTAAACTTCAACAACGAAGATAAACAAAGCGAGAGATCTGCGATCGACGCGGACTTTGATATCGCACTTTGCGTGATTTCTTCCGTTTTGGGTAATTTGAGGCGCTGTCGGGTTTGTGGAAAATTGTGGATAGATATCGGGGTGGTGATAATGCGATTAGGCAAACTTAGGTATTTGTGGACATTGTTACCAGTGGGTTGAAGAGCGCATGTTCTTTTTAATTGGATAATCGCTTCGACCGTTTTGAATCCTAACAACATTCAAGGTTTGCGGTTGCTGGATCTTCGGTGTGGGGATGTGAAGTGGCGCACCGTCTTGTCGAAACCACAATTTAAAATTTTTAATATTTTCGAACACGTATATCGTTCAAAAAGAAAAAAAATCCTTTAATTACCTTAATTTAACTTGTCGGAAAGCACTAGTATACATTGCACTGGTGTATAACTCACACTGCATTTATTTGTGCATTGTTTGGAATTTTGTAGCTATAACATTGCTACCATGACGAAATAATGATGCAAAACGGGGAAAGCACATCAATTTTTGTGATAAATACCCCATAAAGTACACCATTTCGGTACATTTAAATTTTAAATTGATGTATGGATATAATGTGTATAGTTGGTTGCCTAACTTGTTTATCGAATTCCACAACTAATTTATACATTTTCACACACCAACTATTTCTGAAACGTCCTTGCCACCCCCTACATAGCAATTTCCATTTCCTTTCCACGCAGCCACCCTCATTATAAATTTTAAATCCACCCTCCGCCACCCTGGACTCATTTTTCAACCCACTAACATCTGTCCTGATTTGGGTTAAGGATACGCCCATGCCAAATCTATTGACAGGGTCAGTAACCAAGGTTAAAGTCAAGAGCACGCTCTCCTCCCCTAATTACCACCCCACGAAATCTCCAGCCACCCCAAGCCGGAAAAATCCGCCACAATGTCTTACCTTCGAGCTCTGGGAGTTCGCTACCGGAACACAACTCCACCAAGTTTACGCGGCCCGGATTTATGATTTTTCAGGGGCGGCTTTCATACCACTGGACACCCGCACCGAACGTCTGGCAGTAATTTTCGTGCGAAAATTCGCCTCAGAAATGAGCAAACTTGAAAATTTTTGATTTTTTGCTACAGCGCATGCTGCACAAGAGTTGAATTGCGTGTGTAGCGATACCATCCGGATCCAGGAGTAGAAGCCCGAATTCTCGGGGGTACCTGCCAGTGTCGGCTCGACTTTTGGGGAATGTTTTATGAGGTCGCGGGTTATTGTGCAGGTCACGCGAGCCGCGCTTTTTTTGACGCGGTTGGGTGATACACACACGATTTTTTCTGTGGTCGTTGGGTTCTGTGTTTTTCAACGAAAGCGGGCTTGCAGCTTTTTTGCCGAAAACTTGATTTTAATTTTTGGACAGTCTGTATAATCGTGAGGAAACACCGACGTGGTATTTTTTGTTGGTATGTCTTGTGGAGGATTTGAGTTTGGCCGAAACGGGTGGACTGAGTTGCAAAAATTGGTCGTGTTATAATGAGGGTTTGTTTCGGGACGAACGCCACTGTTTTTAGGGAGCGCGGCTGCTCATAATTATTGATCAGGGGGAAAAACAGCAGTTTTGGTCCGTATGCGACTCCAAGAAGGATGATTCTCTGCAGTTTGCCCTTGGGCACGTGCTAGAGGCCACGATGTATACCGAGTGTTTGCATATTTTGCATATTCTAATAAAGAAAAAATTGGTCCAAGGTTTTCGACGGAATTTTTATTTAAACAATTGAAAAAAAGCGATTTTTATTTTATGATAATCTCTATGAAGTAAAGACCAGTGATGTAATTGTTTATGGTTCTTCAGTTTTTCGATTGAACTTTCTCGAGTTTTCAGTTTTTAAGATTAAATTCAAATTTTCGATTTGCAATTTTTCGTTACGTTTTTTATATGTTTTTTTATTTGTTATATTTTAATTTTTTCAATTTTTATTGTTTCTTCAATTTTTCCATTTAAAATTTATCGAGTCTTCAATTTATCGATTCTCCAATTTTCATTTCTTCAAATTTTTTATTTGCAATTTTTCGTTTCGGTTTTGTATTTTCTTTATTTTTGCAATTTTTCAGTCTTCCGATTTTATAATTTTAATTTTCTTTTTCCAATTATCTGTTTCTTTTTTGTTCAATTTTACGACGTTCAACAAATTTTTTGAATTTTTGGATTTTTTAAATTTTCTTTTCTCCAATTTTTCATTTCAAATTTTTCTGGTTTTTTGCATTTTTAAACTTTTTCATTTGTTCCAATTTTCAAATTTTCATTTCCTCAAATTTTCGATTTACAATTTTTGATTTCGGTTTTTTATTTTCATTAATTTTACAATTTTTAAGTACATATTTGAATGTTCAGTTTGAGTTTTTTTCTTTTTGAATTTTCGATTTTTGAATTTTCAATTTTTCAATTTTTCGACTTACAATTTTTCAATTTCTCATTATTTAATTTTTAAATTTTTCGATCTTTCAATTTTTCAAGTTTTCGATCTGCAAATATTCGGTTTTCAGTTTATATTTTCTTTGATTTTTCACTTGCAATTTTTCTAATTTTCATTTATTGGATTTTAAAACTTTTTCATTTATACCACTTTTCAATTTTCCATTTTCCAATGCTTTAATTTTTCATTTATTCAAATTTTTATTTGCAATTTTTCATTTCAGTTTTTTATTTTCTTTATTTTTACAATATTTATATATTTTTTAATATTTTGATTTTATAATTTTTTGTTTTTGCAATTTCAATTTTTTTTTAATTTTTGACTTTTTGATTTTTCAATTTTTCATTATTTCTTAAATTTTTCGATTTGTAATTTTTTGTTGTTTTAATATTACGATTTTAGAACTTTTCCATTTTTGAATGACTGGATTTTAAAACTTTTTTTTCTGTTCGATTTTTCAATTTCTCGTTATTTAATTTTTCACTTTTTCGGTTTTTGAATGTGAAATTTTTGAATTTTTCAAGTTTGCACTTTCGATTTTTCAATTTTTCTTTTCTTCAATTTTTCATTTGAAACTTTTATGATTTTCATTTATTGGCTTTTAAAACTTTTTCATTTATTCGATTTTTCAATTTTTCGATCTTTCAATTTTTCAAGTTTTCAATTTGTAATTTTCTGGTTTTCAATTTTACTTTTCTTCAAATTTTCAATTGAATTTTTTCTGGTTTTCATTTATTGGGTTCTAAAAATTTTTCATTTATTCGATTTTTCAATTTTCCGATTCTTCAATTTTTTATTTCTCAAATTTTCGATTTGCAATGTTTCATTTCGATTTTTTATATTCTTTATTTTGACAATTTTTAGATTTTTCAATGTTTTGATTTCATTTTTTTTTTCAATTTTTGAATTTTGAATTTTTATTATTTCTTCGATTTTCTGGTTTTTTAATAATACCAGAACTTTACCATTTTTCAACTTCTGGATTTTAAAACTTTTTCATTTATTCGACTTTTCAATTTTTCGATTCTTCAAATTTTCGATTTGCAATTTTTCAATTCGGTTTTTTATTATCTTTCTTTTTACAATTTATAGATTTTTTAATGTTTTGATTAAATAATTTTTTATTTTTTCAATTTCAAGTTTTTTAATTTTTGAATTTTGAATTTTTCATTATTTCATCAATTTTTTGGTTTTTTAATATTATGATTTTAGAACTTTTCCACTTTTCATTTTTCAATTACTGGATTTTAAAACTTTTTGTTTTATTCGAATTTTCAAATTTTCAATTTTCGGTGGTTTCATTTTTCATTTTTTCGGTTTTTCAATGTGAAATTTTTGAATTTTTGGATTTTTCAAGTTTACGATTAGCAATTTTTCGGTTTTCAAATTTTATTTTCTTCAAATTTTCGATTTTCAATTTTTCATTATTTCTTCAATTTTTTATTTCGGTTTTTATTTTCTTTATTTTTACAATAGTTATATATTTTTTAATATTTTGATTTTATAATTTTTTGTTCTTTCATTTTCAATTTTTTTTGAATTTTTGAATTTTTGATTTTTCAATTTTTCATTATTTCTTAAATTTTTCAATTTGCAATTTTTTGTTTGGTTTTTTATTTTCTTTATTTCTTCGAATCTTCAATTTTTTGTTTTTTTAATATTACGAATTTAGAACTTTTCCATTTTTGAATGACTGGATTTTAAAACTTTTTTTTCTATTCGATTTTTCAATTTCTCGTTATTTAATTTTTCACTTTTTCGGTTTTTCAACGTGAAATTTTTGAATTTTTCAAGTTTACGATTTGCACTTTTTCGGTTTTCAATTTTTCTTTTCTTCAATTTTTCATTTAAAACTTTTATGGTTTTCATTTATAGGATTTTAAAACTTTTTCATTTATTCGATTTTTCAATTTTTCGTTATTTAATTTTTCAATTTTTCGATCTTTCAATTTTTCAAGTTTTCAATTTGTAATTTTCTGGTTTCCAATTTTACTTTTCTTCAAATTTTCATTTGAAATTTTTCTGGTTTTCATTTATCGGGTTCTAGAACTTTCTCATTTATTCGATTTTTCAATTTTTCGATTCTTCAATTTTTTATTTCTCAAATTTTCGATTTGCAGTGTTTCATTTCAATTTTTTATTTTCTTTATTTTGACAATTTTTAGATTTTTCAATGTTTTGATTTCATAGTCTTTTTTGTCAATTTTAATTTTTTCAATTTTCATTATTTCTTCGATTTTCTGGTTTTTTAATATTACCAGAACTTTACCATTTTTCAACTTTTGGATTTTAAAACTTGTTCTTATATTCGATTTTTCAATTTTTCAGTTTGTCGTTATTTAATTTTTCACTTTTTGGTTTTTCAATGTTAAATTTTTGAATTTTTGGATTTTTCAAGTTTGCGATTTTCAATTTTTCGGTTTCACAAAATTTTTTTCTTCAGTTTTTCATTTGAAATTTTTCTAGTTTTCGTTTATTGGATTTTAAAACTTTTTGATTTATTCGACTTTTCAATTTTTCGATTCTTCAATTTTTCATTTCTTCAAATTTTCGATTTGCAATTTTTCAATTCGGTTTTTTATTTTCTTTCTTTTTACAATTTTTATATTTTTTAATGTTTTGATTTAACAAATTTTTTTGTTTTTTCAATTTCAATTTTTTTAATTTTTGAATTTTCAATTTTTCAAGATTTCTTCAATTTTATGATTTTAGAACTTGTAGATTTTTCAATTACTGGATTTTAAAACTTTTCCATTTATTCGATTTTTCAATTCATCAATTTCTCGTTATTTAATTTTTCAAATTTTCGATTTGCAATTTTTCATTTCCGTTTTTTATTTTCATTTTTTGATTTACAATTTTCCGGTTTTCAATTTTTCATTATTCTTTCAGTTTTTCAAGTTTTCCATTTGCAGTTGTCCGGTTTTCAATTTTTCTTGTCTTCAAATTTCCGTTAGAAATTTTTCTACTTTTCATTGATTTGATTTTAAAATTTTTCATTTATTCGACTTTCCAATTTTTCAATTTTTCAATTCTTCAATTTTTCATTTCTTCAAATTTTCGATTTGCAATTTTTCATTTCGGTTTTTTATTTTCTTTATTTTTAGATTTTTCAATGTTTCGATCTTATAATTTTTTGTTTTTACAGTTTCAATTTTTTCAATTTTTCAATTTTTCATGATTCTTCAATTTTTCGATTTGAAATTTTTTGTTTCGGATTTTTATATTCTTCACTTCTTCAATTCTTTTTATTTCTTCAATTCTTCAATTTTTTCGTTATTTAATATTGCGAATTTAGAACTTTTCCATTTTTGAATTACCGAATTTTAAAAGTTTTTCATTTATTCCATTTCTCAATTTTTTATTTAATTTTTCAGTTTTTAGATATTTCAATTTTTCAAGTTTTCGATTTGCAATTTTTCTTTTCTTCAGTTTTTCATTTGAAATTTTTCTACTTTTCGTTTATTGGATTTTAAAAGTTTTTGATTTATTCGACTTTTCAATTTTTCGATTCTTCAATTTTTCATTTCTTCAAATTTTCGATTTGCAATTTTCAATTCGGTTTTTTATTTTCTTTATTTTTACAGTTTTTAGATTTTTTAATGTTTTGATTTCATAATTGTTTGTTTTTTCAATTTCAATATTTTTTGAATTTTTGAATTTTTGATTTTTCAATTTTTCATTATTTCTTAAATTTTTCGATTTGCAATTTTTTGTTTGGTTTTTATTGTCTTTATTTCTTTGAATCTTCAATTTTTTGTTTTTTTAATATTACGATTTTAGAACTTTTCTATTTTTGAATGACTGGATTTTAAAACTTTTTTTTATTCGATTTTTCAATTTCTCGTTATTTAATTTTTCACTATTTCGGTTTTTCAATGTGAAATTTTTGAATTTTTCAAGTCTACGATTTGCACTTTTTCGGTTTTCAATTTTTCTTTTCTTCAATTTTTCATTTGGAACTTTTGTGGTTTTGATTTATTGGATTCTAAAAATTTTTCATTTATTCGTATTTTCAATTTTTCGATTCTTCAATTTTTTATTTCTCAAATTTTCGATTTGCAATGTTACATTTCGATTTTTTATTGTCTTTATTTTTACAATTTTTAGATTTTTCAATGTTTTGTTTTCATATATTTTTTTCAATTTCAATTTTCTCAATTTTTGAATTTTCAATTTTCATTATTTCTTCATTTTTTTGGTTTTTTAATATTATGATTTTAGAACTTATACATTTTTCAATTACTGGATTTTAAAACTTTTCCATTTTTTCTTTTTTCAATTTGAATTTTTTTGATTTTTCAATTTTTAAGTTTTCAATTTTTCATAATTTCTTAAATTTTCCCATTTGCGATTTTTTGTTTGGTCTTTTATTTTCTTTATTTCTTCGAATCTTCAATTTTTTGTTTTTTTAATATTACGATTTTAGAACTTTTCCATTTTTGAATGACTGGATTTTAAAACTTTTTTTTCTATTCTATTTTTCGATTTCTCGTTATTTAATTTTTCACTTTTTCGGTTTTCCAATGTGAAATTTTTGAACTTTTCAAGTTTACGATTTGCACTTTTTCGGTTTTCAATTTTTCTTTTCTGCAGTTTTTCATTTAAAACTTTTATGGTTTTCATTTATAGGATTTTAAAACTTTTTCATTTATTCGAGTTTTCAATTTTTCGTTATTTAATTTTTCAATTTTTCGATCTTTCAATTTTTCAAGTTTTCAATTTGTAATTTTCTGGTTTTCAATTTTACTTTTCTTCAAATTATCATTTGAAATTTTTTTGGTTTTCATTTATTAGGTTCTAAAAATTTTTCATTTATTCGATTTTTCAATTTTTCGATTCTTCAATTTTTTATTTCTCAAATTTTCGATTGTGTTTCATTTCGATTTTTTATATTCTTTATTTTGACAATTTTTAGATTTTTCAATGTTTTGATTTCATTTTTTTTTCAATTTTAATTTTTTCAATTTTTGAATTTTGAATTTTGGTTACTTAAATTTTCAATTTTTCGATCTCTCAATCTTACAATTTTTCGACTTTACAATTTTGACGATTTAATAATTTTTCAATGTTAATTTTTGAGTTTTCCAATTTTTCGTTTCGATTCGTTTTTTCATCTTTCCAATTTTCCTATTCATTAATTTTTTTCGATTTTTAAGTTTCGGTGTTTCAAGTTCAATTTTTCGAATCGAAAAAACTGTAAAAGTATAAAATGAAAATTTTGGAAAAACCGGAAATCAAAAACTTGAAACGCCGAAGAAAAAAAATCGAAAACGTGGAAAATCGGTAATTGGAGATCCAAAAATTGCCAAAAATGGGAAAATTGAAAAATTTTAAAATTAGAAAATCGAGGAATTGAAAAATCAGACTGAAATTTTCAAGAAATGAATGAACAAGAAATTATAAAATCGAAGGAAACATTGAAAAAATACAAGAAATGAAAAACGCAACATATCATGTCAGATTGAAAAAATGAAAATCAAAAAATCGGGAAAATGAAAAATCTGGTTACTTAAATTTTCAATTTTTCGATCTCTCAATCTTACAATTTTTCGACTTTACAATTTTGACGATTCTATAATTTTTCAATGTTAATTTTTGAGTTTTCCAATTTTTCGTTTCGATTCGTTTTTCATCTTTCCAATTTTCCTATTCATTAATTTTTTTCGATTTTTAAGTTTCGGTGTTTCAAGTTCAATTTTTCGAATCGAAAAAACTGTAAAAGTATAAAATGAAAATTTTGAAAAAACCGGAAATCAAAAACTTGAAACGCCGAAGAAAAAAAATCGAAAACGTGGAAAATCGGTAATTGGAGATCCAAAAATTGCCAAAAATGGGAAAATTGAAAAATTTTAAAATTAGAAAATCGAGGAATTGAAAAATCAGACTGAAATTTTCAAGAAATGAATGAACAAGAAATTATAAAATCGAAGGAAACATTGAAAAAGTACAAGAAATGAAAAACGCAACATATCATGTCAGATTGAAAAAATGAAAATCAAAAAATCGGGAAAATGAAAAATCTGGTTACTTAAATTTTCAATTTTTCGATCTCTCAATCTTACAATTTTTCGACTTTACAATTTTGACGATTCTATAATTTTTCAATGTTAATTTTTGAGTTTTCCAATTTTTCGTTTCGATTCGTTTTTCATCTTTCCAATTTTCCTATTCATTAATTTTTTTCGATTTTTAAGTTTCGGTGTTTCAAGTTCAATTTTTCGAATCGAAAAAACTGTAAAAGTATAAAATGAAAATTTTGAAAAAACCAGAAATCAAAAACTTGAAACGCCGAAGAAAAAAAATCGAAAACGTGGAAAATCGGTAAGTGGAGATCCAAAAATTGCCAAAAATTGGAAAATTGAAAAATTTTAAAATTAGAAAATCGAGGAATTGAAAAATCAGACTGAAATTTTCAAGAAATGAATGAACAAGAAATTATAAAATCGAAGGAAACATTGAAAAAATACAAAAAATGAAAAACGCAGCATATCATCTCAGATTGAAAAAATGAAAATCAAAAAATCGGGAAAATGAAAAATCTGGTTACTTAAATTTTCAATTTTTCGATCTCTCAATCTTACAATTTTTCGACTTTACAATTTTGACGATTCTATAATTTTTCAATGTTAATTTTTGAGTTTTCCAATTTTTCGTTTCGATTCGTTTTTTCATCTTTCCAATTTTCCTATTCATTAATTTTTTTCGATTTTTAAGTTTCGGTGTTTCAAGTTCAATTTTTCGAATCGAAAAAACTGTAAAAGTATAAAATGAAAATTTTGAAAAAACCGGAAATCAAAAAGTTGAAACGCCGAAGAAAAAAATCGAAAATGTGGAAAATCGGTACGTGGAGATCCAAAAATTGCCAAAAATTGGAAAATTGAAAAATTTAAAAATTAGAAAATCGAGGAATTGAAAAATCAGACTGAAATTTTCAAGAAATGAATGAACAAGAAATTATAAAATCGAAGGAAACATTGAAAAAATACAAGAAATGAAAAACGCAACATATCATCATATCAAATTGAAAAAATGAAAACAAAAAAATCGGGAAAATGAAAACAAAGTCAAGAACTAAAAAAATGAAAAATTAAAAAAATTAAAAATTAAGAAATTGAAAAATCGAAAAATGAAAAACTAGTATGAAAAAAATGTGAAACTGAAAATTTGGTTTTGGGAATTTTTTTTTTTTATGATAACCCCTATAACTTAAAACAAAGTTTGTACGTATTCCCAAATTTTCGGGAAAATGGAGTGAATCATTTTTTTGAGTCACCCTGTACAAGTAATTCTAAAAATTAAGTGCACTGATAAACTGCAAGTATACAGTCATAATATTTTGCGTCTTTCAAAGCGGATTTATTAAGCAAAATTTTGAGATGACGTCATCAATTTTTTGGAGGGTATGAACAGATTCATACATAACAACTAGACGAGTGTTTTTTTTATAAAATTAGAAGGCTAGATTTTTAAATCGTAAAATCGGCATGCTGTGGCGGCGCACCGTCTTGTGGAACCCACATCTACTTTTTGGATACTTACATTCGAATAATTAGTGTACTGAACAGCGATCGCGGGACTGTCGACATGAAATACTTCATGGTTTTCGCCCGTTTGGGTTTGATTCGTGGCCGATCTAAAAACAACACCACAATATATATTTTTTTACCTCTTTGTCGCACCTTTTTGTGGCTCGTAGCTCTTGGCTCGTCTGACCAGCGACCTCCTCCACGCGTTATTCCTGAAGCTCTCCCTAATGGAGCTCCGCAGACTCCTCCGCTTCGGTTTCTCCCCTTTCTCCTTCTCCACACTTTCACTCTTTTTGTTCCTCAATTGAACAATCTCACCGTCCACTTCCATCGTCATTTCCGACTCTTCGTCGTCGTTCGTCACTGTTTCTTCCTTCGCCATTGCACTTTCTCCCCGTTCCGACATCTCTCACTCTACGCGCTTTTTTTTTGTTTTACGTACGGTTTTGCCTCGTTCAACATGTCGCGGAAATTCATTTTAAAACGTGACTTTTAGGTAAATAAGATAATTTTTACACATTTTTGTTACGGAGCGGACACGAGGGAACAAAACATCACGTAATTACTGATTGTTTCATTAGGAAACTAAATACTTATCAATGTTAGAGATAAGAACACTTGGAAAATCTGTGTAGAGGTTTGGTTGGAAGTGTCTAATTTTGTCGGTGTAATTAAAAAATGACAGGATTTATCTGTTATCAAACAGGTGATTACACATCGTAAATCATTGGAGACACGTGGTCGGGGAGATCTCTTGTGTTTGTGTTTCTAGTGGAAAATTCGCCTGTGGAGCGGGGTTGGGGTTAAGGACGGTGGAGAGGATGAAAATAAATAAATAAATAAATAAATAAAACAAAAATAAAAAAACTGGCAACCTTCATATTTTTGACAAACAGGGAACTTTTTTCCATTCGTCAAATTTCTTCTCTCTACCTATACAGAATTTGAGCACGTCTCGCTCGCTCCTCTATGTGTATGTTTGTCAATATATGTATATGTATATATGATTTTTTTAATGAAAAATTGTAAAAATGGAAAAATTAAAAAAACTAGATAGTCGAAATCTTTTTAAAATCGAAAAACCAAGATGGTAAAATTAATAAAAAACTCAAAAAAAATTGAAAATCTAAAATTTGAAAATCGAAAAATCGAAACATTGTAAAATTGGACAATTGAAAAATTAAAAAAAATGGAAAATCGAAAATTTAAAAATTCCCACAATTGAAAAATTGAAATATAGAAGAACTGAAAACTCGAGAAATCGAAAAATCTGAAATTTTAAATACTCAAAAGTTAAAATATCGAAAAGTTGAAAAATTGAAAAATCTCAAGTTCAAAAACGGAAAATTGAGAATCCAAGAAGTAAAAAGTCGAAAAACCGAAAAATTCTGAACTCGAAAAATCGAAAAGTCGAAATACAAAAACATCCCATAACTCAGATACCGAACAATCGAAACATAGGAGAAAAATTGACGAATCGAAAAACTGAAAAATCACAAAATTGAAGGAAATATCCAAAAATTGGAAATTAAAAAATTGAGAAATTGAGAAATCGAAAAATCACCACAGCAAAGTCGAGAAATCGTGAAAAAAACAAAAATTCGAAAATGTAAAATTTAAAAGACGAAAAACTAAAAAATCAACAAATCGAGACATCGAAAAATCGAAAAACCGAAAAGTAAAAAATCAAAAAACCGACAAATCAAAAATATTGATATATCGAAAAATTCAAAAACTGAGACATCGAGAAATCGCAACATCAGAAGTCGAGACGTCAAAAAATTGAAAAATCTAAAATTTAAAAATTCGGCAAATTGAAAAATTAAAATATCGAAAAGATGAAAAATTGAAAAATCGAAATATAAAACAGTGGAAAAACGGAAAAATCTAAAGTTTAAAAACGAAAAACTGAAAATTCAAAAAATAAAAAATCAAAAAATCCAGAGGTCTAAAAATCGAAAAGTCGAAGCAACAAAAAATTGAAAAATCCGAAAACTGTAAGAAATATTTAAAAATTGAGAAATTAAAAAATTGGAAAATTGAGAAATCGAAAAACCAAAAAAACAAAGTCGAAAATTGGAAGAATTGAAGAACTGAAAAATCGAATAGATTAATTGACAAATCGGAAAACTGAAAATTTAGCAACGTCAAAATTTGAAAAATTGAAAAATAGCAAAACTGAAGAACTGAAAAATCAAAAAATTGGAAAATTGAAAATTGAAAAATTCCAAAAATATTAAGAGTAATCAATGGAATGAAGAGGGGGTGGGTGGGCGGTGCTATTGCTTGCTTATAAAAGATTCTGCATGAAAAAGTCAAATTTAGCCCCGCCCAACCACCCGTTCTCTAATTTTGTTTCTTCAGAAATAACAAATAAGTAGTATAACAAAAAAAAATACTATTAACGCTTTTTTTTAACAGCCTACATTTTATTAGTCCCGTAGAACTAAATGACATAATAGTCTAAATATATTATTAGTGTACCGTTCAAAAGATGGATTAAGGTGACGGCTCGCTCGCTCCGCGAGCTCGCGTCATATTATACACGCACGACTCACTTCAGCGCAACCTTCATATTTTTGACAAACAGGGAACTTTTTTCCATTCGTCAAATTTCTTCTCTCTACCTATACAGAATTTGAGCACGTCTCGCTCGCTCCTCTATGTGTATTTTTGTCAATATATGTATATGTATACGTATTTTTTTATTGAAAAATTGTAAAAATGGAAAAATTAAAAAAAAATTGAAAGTCGAAATCTTTTTAAAATCGAAAAACCAAGATGGTAAAATTAATAAAAAACTCAAAAAAATTGAAAATCTACCAATTTGAAAATGGAAAAATCGAAACATCGAAAAATTGGACTATTGAAAAATTAAAAAAAAATGTAAAATCGAAAATTTAAAAATTCCGACAATTGAAAAATTGAAATATAGAAGAACTGAAAACTCGAGAAATCGAAAAACCTGAAATTTTAAAAACTCGAAAGATAAAATATCGAAAAGTTGAAAAATTGAAAAATCTCAAGTTCAAAAAACGAAACATTGAGAATCCAAGAAGTAAAAAGTCGAAAAACCGAAAAACTCTGAACTCGAAAAATCGAAAAGTCGAAATACAAAAACATCCCATAACTCAAATACCGAAAAATCGAAAATAGGAGAAAAATTGACGAATCGAAAAATTGAAAAATCACAAAATTGAAGGAAATATCCAAAAATTGGAAATTAAAAAATTGAAAAATTGAGAAATCGAAAAATCACCACAGCAAAGTCGAGAAATCGTGAAAAAAACAAAAATTCGAAAATGTAAAATTTAAAAAACGAAAAACTAAAAAATCAACAAATCGAGACATCGAAAAATCGAAAAACCGAAAAGTAAAAAATCAATAAACCGACAAATCAAAAATATTGATATATCGAAAAATTCAAAACCTGAGACATCGATAAATCGCAACATCAGAAGTCGAGACGTCAAAAAATTGAAAAATCCAAAATTTAAAAATTCGGCAAATTGAAAAATTAAAATATCGAAAAGATGAAAAATTGAAAAATCGAATTATAAAACAGTGGAAAAACGGAAAAATCTAAAGTTTAAAAACGAAAAACGAAAATTCAAAAAATAAAAAATCAAAAAATCCAGAAGTCTAAAAATCGAAAAGTCGAAGCAACAAAATATTGAAAAATCCCAAAACTGTAAGAAATATTCAAAAATTGAGAAATTAAAAAATTGGAAAATTGTGAAATCGAAAAACCAAAAAAACGAAGTCGAAAATTGAAAGAATTGAAGAACTGAAAAATCGAATAGATTAATTGACAAATCGGAAAACTGAAAATTTAGCAACGTCAAAATTTGAAAAATTGAAAAATAGCAAAACTGAAGAACTGAAAAATCAAAAAATTGGAAAATTTAAAGTTGAAAAACTCCGAAAATATTAAGAGTAATCAATGGAATGAAGAGGAGGTGGGTGGGCGGTGCTATTGCTTGCTTATAAAAGATTCTGCATGAAAAAGTCAAATTAAGCCCCGCCCACCCACCCGTTCTCTTTAAAAAAAAAAAATAGAATAGACTAAAAAAAAACTGAAAATCTAAAATTTGAAAATCGAAAAATCGATACATCGAAAAATTGGACGATTGAAAAATTAAAAAAAAAATAGAAAATCGAAAATTTAAAAATTCCGACAATTGAAGAATTGAAATATAGAAGAACTGAAAACTCTAGAAATCGAAAAACCTGAAATTTTAAAAACTCAAAAGTTTAAATATCGAAAAGTTGAAAAACTGAAATCTCAAGTCTAGAAAACGAAAAGTTGAGAATCCAAGAAGTTAAAAGTCGAAAAACTGAAAAATTCTGAAATCGAAAAATCGAAAAGTCGAAATACAAAAACATCCCATAACTCAAATACCGACAAATCGAAAAATAGGAGAAAAATTGACGAATTGAAAAACTGAAAAATCACAAAATTGAAGGAAATATCCAAAAATTGGAAATTAAAAAACTGAAAAATTGAGAAATCGAAAAATCACCACGGCAAAGTCGAGAAAACTCCAAAATTAAAAAAAATGGACAATTGAAACATCGGATAATTCAAAAATCGAAACATTGAAAAATCGAAAAGGCGAAAAGTAAAAATCCAGAAACCGACAATCAAAAAGTCGAAATACCGAAAAATTGAAAAACTGAGACATCGATAAATCGAAACATCACAAGTCGAGAAGTCGAAAAATTGAAAATTTAGCAACTCAAACAGGCCAAAACGAAAAATCGAAAAGTTAAATTTCGATAAAACGAGATGTAAAAAATTTAAAAATCTTAAATTTAAAAATTCGGCAAATTGAAAAATTAAAATATTGAAAAGTTGAAAAACGGAAAAATCTAAAGTTTAAAAACGAAAAACTGAAAATTCAAAAAATAAAAAATCCAAAATTCCAGAGGTCTAAAAATCGAAAAGTCGAAGAAACGAAATTATGAAAAATCCCAAACTGTAAGAAATATACAAAAATTGAGAAATTAAAAAAATGAAAAAATTGAGAAATGGAAAAACCAAAAAAACGAAGTCGAAAATTGGAAGAATTGAAGAACTGAAAAATCGAATAGATTAATTGACAAACCGGAAAACTGAAAATTTAGCAACGTCAAAATTTGAAAAATTAAAAAATAGCAAAACTGAAGAACTGAAAAATCAAAAAATTGGAAAATTGAAAGTTGAAAATTTCCGAAAATATTAAGATTAATCAATGGAATGAAGAGGAGGTGGGTGGGCGGTGCTATTGGTTGCTTATAAAAGATTCTGCATGAAAAAGTCAAATTTAGCCCCGTCCACCCACCCGTTCCCTTTAAAAAAAAAATAGAAAGTCGAAATCTTTTTAAAATCGAAAAACCAAGATGGTAAAATTAACAAAAGACTAAAAAAAAATTGAAAATCTAAAATTTGAAAATCGAAAAATCGAAACATCGAAAAATTGGACAATTGAAAAATAAAAAAAAAATGGAAAATCGAAAATTTAAAAATTCCCACAATTGAAAAATTGAAATATAGAAGAACTGAAAAGTCGAGAAATCGAAAAACCTGAAATTTTAAAAACTCAGAAGTTTAAATATCGAAAAGTTGAAAAACTGAAATCTCAACTCTAAAAAACGAAAAATTGAGAATCCAAGAAGTTAAAAGTCGAAAAACCGAAAAATTCTGAACTCGAAAAATCGAAAAGTCGAAATACAAAAACATTCCATAACTCAAATACCGAAAAATCGAAAAATACGAGAAAAATTGACGAATTGAAAAACTGAAAAATCACAAAATCGAAGGAAATATCCAAAAATTGGAAATTAAATATTTGAAAAATTGAGAAATCGAAAAATCACCACAGCAAAGTCAAGAAATCTTAAAAAAAACAAAAATTCGAAAATGTAACATTTAAAAAACGAAAAACTAAAAAATCAACAAATCGAGACATCGAAACTCCAAATTTAAAAAAATTGGACAATTGAAACATTGCATTATTCAAAAATCGAAACATTGAAAAATCGAAAAGCCGAAAATTAAAAAATCCAAAAGTCGATATATCGAAAAATTCAAAAACTGAGAAACTCAAACAGGCCAAAACGAAAAATCGAAAAGTTAAAATTCGATAAATCGAGATGTCAAAAAATTGAAAAATCTAAAATTTAAAAATTCGGCAAATTGAAAAATTAAAATATCGAAAAGTTGAAAAATTGAGAAATAGAAATATAAAAAAAGTTTAAAAACGAAAAATGAAAATTCAAAAAATAAAAAATCAAAAAATCCAGGCGTCTAAAAATCGAAAAGTCGAAACAAAATATTGAAAAATCCCAAAACTGTAAGAAATATACAAAAATTGAGAAATTAAAAAATTGTAAAATTGAGAAATCGAAAAACCAAAAAAACGAAGTCAAAAATTGGAACAATTGAAGAACTGAAAAATCGAATAGATTAATTGACAAATCTAAAAACTGAAAATTTAGCAACGTCAAAATTTGAAAAATTGAAAAATTGTAAAACTGAAGAACCGAAAAATCAAAAAATTTAAAAATTGAAAATTGAAAAATTCCGAAAATATTAAGAGTAATCAATGGAATGAAGAGAGGATGGGTGGGCGGGGCTATTGCTTGCTTATAGAAGATTCTGCATAAAAAAGTTAAATTTAGCCCCGCCCACCCACCCGTTCTCTTAAAAAAAAATTGAATGTCGAAATGTTTTTAAAATCGAAAAAACAAGATGGTAAAATTAATAAAAGACTAAAAAAAATTGAAAATCTAAAATTTGAAAATCGAAAAATCGAAACATCGAAAAATTGGACAATTGAAAAATAAAAAAAAAATGGAAAATCGAAAATTTAAAAATTCCCACAATTGAAAAATTGAAATATAGAAGAACTGAAAAGTCGAGAAATCGAAAAACCTGAAATTTTAAAAACTCAGAAGTTTAAATATCGAAAAGTTGAAAAACTGAAATCTCAACTCTAAAAAACGAAAAATTGAGAATCCAAGAAGTTAAAAGTCGAAAAACCGAAAAATTCTGAACTCGAAAAATCGAAAAGTCGAAATACAAAAACATTCCATAACTCAAATACCGAAAAATCGAAAAATACGAGAAAAATTGACGAATTGAAAAACTGAAAAATCACAAAATCGAAGGAAATATCCAAAAATTGGAAATTAAATATTTGAAAAATTGAGAAATCGAAAAATCACCACAGCAAAGTCAAGAAATCTTAAAAAAAACAAAAATTCGAAAATGTAACATTTAAAAAACGAAAAACTAAAAAATCAACAAATCGAGACATCGAAACTCCAAATTTAAAAAAATTGGACAATTGAAACATTGCATTATTCAAAAATCGAAACATTGAAAAATCGAAAAGCCGAAAATTAAAAAATCCAAAAGTCGATATATCGAAAAATTCAAAAACTGAGAAACTCAAACAGGCCAAAACGAAAAATCGAAAAGTTAAAATTCGATAAATCGAGATGTCAAAAAATTGAAAAATCTAAAATTTAAAAATTCGGCAAATTGAAAAATTAAAATATCGAAAAGTTGAAAAATTGAGAAATAGAAATATAAAAAAAGTTTAAAAACGAAAAATGAAAATTCAAAAAATAAAAAATCAAAAAATCCAGGCGTCTAAAAATCGAAAAGTCGAAACAAAATATTGAAAAATCCCAAAACTGTAAGAAATATACAAAAATTGAGAAATTAAAAAATTGTAAAATTGAGAAATCGAAAAACCAAAAAAACGAAGTCAAAAATTGGAACAATTGAAGAACTGAAAAATCGAATAGATTAATTGACAAATCGAAAAACTGAAAATTTAGCAACGTCAAAATTTGAAAAATTGAAAAATTGTAAAACTGAAGAACCGAAAAATCAAAAAATTTAAAAATTGAAAATTGAAAAATTCCGAAAATATTAAGAGTAATCAATGGAATGAAGAGAGGATGGGTGGGCGGGGCTATTGCTTGCTTATAGAAGATTCTGCATAAAAAAGTTAAATTTAGCCCCGCCCACCCACCCGTTCTCTTAAAAAAAAATTGAATGTCGAAATGTTTTTAAAATCGAAAAAACAAGATGGTAAAATTAATAAAAGACTAAAAAAAATTGAAAATCTAAAATTTGAAAATCGAAAAATCGAAACATCGAAAAATTGGACAATTGAAAAATTTAAAAAAATGGAAAATCGAAAATTTTAAAATTCCAACAATTGAAAAATTGAAATATAGAAGAAATGAAAACTCTAGAAATCGAAAAATCTGAAATTTTAAAAACTCAAAAGTTTAAATATCGTAAAGTTGAAAAACTGAAATCTCAAGTCTAAAAAACGAAAAATTGAGAATCCAAGAAGTTAAAAGTCGAAAAACCGAAAAATTCTGAACTCGAAAAATCGAAAAGTCGAAATACAAAAACATCCCATAACTCAAATACCGACAAATCGAAAAATAGGAGAAAAATTGACGAATCGAAAAACTGAAAAATCACAAAATTCAAGGAAATATCTAAAAATTGGAAATTAAAAAATTGAAAAATTGAGAAACCGAAAAATCTCCACAGCAAAGTCGAGAAATCGTAAAAAAACAAAAATTCGAAAATGTAAAATTTAAAACACGAAAAACTAAAAATCAACAAATCGAGACATCGAAACTCCAAAATTAAAAAAATTGGACAATTGAAACATTGCATAATTTAAAAATCGAAAAGCCGAAAATTAAAAAATCCAAAAACCGACAAATCAAAAAGTCGAAATATCGACAAATTCAAAAACTGAGAAACTCAAGCAGGCCAAAACGAAAAATCGAAAAGTTAAAATTCGATAAATCGAAATGTCATGAAATTGAAAAATTTAAAATTTAAAAATTCGGCAAATTGAAAAATTAAAATATCGAAAAGTTGAAAAATTGAAAAATCGAAGTATAAAAAATCTAAAAAATTGGAAAATTGAAAATTGAAAAATTCAAATTTAGCCCCGCCCACCCACCCGTTCTCTAATTTTGTTTCTTCAGAAATAAGAAATAAATGTAATAGCAAATAAGTAGTATAACAAAAAAATTACGATTAACGCTTTTTTTTAACAGCCTATGTTTTATTAGGTCCGTAGAACTAAATGATATATCTTCTTGAGAAAAAAAGGGCGAGCGGGCGGGACTAAAACTTGCTAAGTTAGCACGGAACAATATTAAGAGTAGTCACTGGAACGAAGAAGGGGTGGGTGGGCGGGGCTACTCTTTGCCCACCTTCTTCTCCATTTCACTGACTTATTTTATTTAGTGTAGATTGTAAATTGAAAAATAACAGAATTGTATTCTCAAAATTTTCTGAGAAAATGGACTGAGCCGTTCCTGACTTAATCAATAAAATAACTCATAATTAATTTTTTGGAACCACCTGTATAACCAAATCTAAAAAATATGATTGGAATGATAAATCACAAGTAAAAACTCATTTCGTGTAGATTTGATAGATTTAAGAATTTAACTCGTTACAATGGAAATTTGCAGTTTCACAATTTTTAAATTTAACAAGTTTTTACAAAATTAATAGAGGCGGAATCAAATTTATCTTAGCCAGTACTAGGCCCTCCCACCCGTCCTCTATTTTCTTAGAGCGTATGTCATTTGCCCAAATAAGTCTTGTCATAGCAAGTACTAGCCCCGCCCACCTACCCTTTATTTTCTCATAGGATATCTCATTTGCCAAAATACGACTATTAGCAAATAATAGCCCCACCCATCCGCCCTCTATTTCCTCAGAGGGTGCTAGTACTTGCTAAGATAAGTGTTATTTTGGCAAATGACATATCCTCTGAAAACATAGGGGGCGGGTGGGGTGGGTTAATGCTTGGTAAGATAAGACTGATTTTGGCAAATACTATATCCTATGAGAAAATAGAGGGTGGGTGGGCGGGGCTAGTACTTGCTAGTGCTAGACTGACTTTATACCTATTAATCTTGTAAAAATTAATAGCAAGATAGTACAAGAACAAAATAAATTGACTGATTCATTAATTTGTTTCATTATCGTCATCGTGTATAACCAAATATAAAAAATCTAATAAATAAATTTGGACGATTAGGGAAATCTCAAAGCGGATTCATACACTACACTTACAGGGATATCTTTGTGTAGAACAGCTAAATAAAATAAACATAGAATTCTTTGAAATGAAGTCATCAAATTGTTGGTGGGGATGATTAGCAAAATTTTAGTTGGCATTTAACAATCTACATGATGAGAACAATCGGTCCAGCAGTTTCGGAGATTACGTGTACTAGCGTCCTCTAGGGGTCATGAAACATCGAGAAATTGTAACTCGATGACTATACTTACTTAGTTTACGCTTGGGAGGTAAAAATATAGTCCAGAACGCCCTCTCAATCCAAAAGAATAGTTAAAAACCATTGAAACATTTATTTAATAATTATATACATTCATAAATTTCAAAAAACAAGATTTTCAAAATGTAGACAGTCGAAAGCAAAATTTGCAAATTCCGAAAGAAAACACTTAAATCAATGGAATAAAAAGTAGGTGATCCATATATACAGATGTGCACTGCTTATAGAGAAAGATGCACCTCGAAAACGAGAAATCGTTAACTGCTGTTAAAAAGCAACAATAACAACAGATCGTGTACTAGCATACAGATAAAGATTGCAAATTAGTTTAGTACTAAACCTACGTGACTAGTACCCTACATAAGTACATTATGCAGAAATTTACATATTAGTATTATTCTTATTGTTAGACTAGATCTACGCTGTAAGGTGCGCCAAATACATTTGCGGATTTTCTTAAAGAGTATTATATTTGACTGAGAATGTGCGTTTATTCGTTGTAAATTCTAGAAGAAACATCAATTCTACCGCTATTTTAGGAGTAAAGGGTTAAAATCGGCAAATGTATTATCTCCAACACAAACAATATCTTCAAACAATATCAGAGGTCGTTCCGTAAAACAGTGACAATCCGCTACGAGTAGCTTTTCAATGTATGTCAAATCTTCCATAATCGTAACCTGTATGAGAAAATTTGAACCAATCCAAACCGCGTTTCGTCACCACGGAATGCCCAAACGTCCCCCTCAGGGTTCTAGAACCGAAAATTAGGAACTGGACATTCTAGAATGCAAGTAGCGTGCAACTTGCCCTAAAGTGCATAATCAAGTATAATACATTTAGATTACATTTCTTGGTACTTTGTATAAGTCAGCTTAAATCTATATCACAAACCCTTTTTTTAACAAAGCTAATCTCGAAATTTAGTCTTGTTAAGCGCGACCCTGCCCTTTGCCTTGCTCCTCTTTAAACCGCTAACTCAACTATAATAGGTAATTTGGGTCCACCAGTTCTCGAAGCCTAATTGAAACATTAATCCATATTTACACAAAACCTAACGCGGAAAATCATCAAAGCATACTAACAGATTTTGCGGTGAATGCTTACGAGTACACAAATATATTTATAGCGGCTGGTCCAGAAGCTTAGCGATCGTACTGCTGTGAAGAGCGTGACTTTCGGACCAGCCGTACGCTATAGTTACAACTAAACCCCTCAGTTTTCAGTCAGTCGGCTCCTCCTTATTCTCTAAGCTTGTGCCAATCGGCTATCTGTCTACGGGCCGAGTTGCACACTTCCTTCCAATGGTGGAGCGCCGTCCCGGTGCACTTAGCGCCGCCCATCTCGAGCCGCCCAATCACCTACCGGTCCACCAATTACACCCCATCCCACTATACATAAAAAAAAACATACCTCATTTTTGGTCACTCGATCCCAATCCAGGAGCAAAAATTCCAAACTGACGTTATCAAGGCCTTCACCTCCTGCGGGAATATCAAACACGAAGCTCTCGTTAAAAACTGGACTCAGTGTCCGCTTTTTAACGTGGGTCTTCTTCTTAGCGATCCGCTGGCCGTTATACAGAAGGTAGATTTTCACGTAGGGATCCGCCAACCCGGTCACGTCCATCTTGGGGAGGTTTCGGGCCTTGAGTACCACCACCGTGAGTCTGTTAGCCGCCGGCTGCCAACACAAAGACACCAGGAGTTCACCGCGACCTTGGGAACGAATCTGAAACCCAACCCCACTGTAACAAAAATCGCTTTTTTAAACAACAACACCGACCTTAAGACTCCTGGGCTGGATCTCCCTACATAGAGCCATCTGCTGGTTCTCGATCTGAGTAACATCGACGGAGTTGAGGGCGCAGAAGACTTCACCGATGATGTCGTCGCGGCTGTAGCGGTCGAAACTGAGCACCACGAAGTGGAGGGTGATGTTGGGTAACTGGTTGAAGTTGATTCCGTAGAAGGTGAAGTCTTCGTCGTAGACGGGATTGCGAGTTTTTCTCAAGACGCGAGTTTTGACTTTGTGTTGCTTGTCTGGGAGGAGCTGCAGCTTGACGTAGGGGTCGCTGGAACCCAGGTTGGGGTCCTTGGCCGGGAGGTCTCTGCAGCGGACCACCGAGACGATGAGGGCGTTCTTGTCGTGCTTGTACCTGGAATAAATTTTTTGACTAATGTGTGGGAGTTCAGAGAGGGCGTTGTAACAAGAGAGAGACAGAGGAAGACTTATCAAGATTTAGCACCGAAGCGACAATTGTCTCAACTTGCTTTGAATAGCAACAGGAATCTAGATAACAAGTGATCACCTTAGTTTGAAAACCAGCTGCCCCAAATACGACGCACTCTGCTGTAGATTCTTCTCGTTGGTCTCCATCTCCTCCTTCGTGGGCGTGTGCACTTCGTTCTCCGTGGTGTAGACGTCCTTCATCGTGGTGCTCTGCTCCACCTTGTCGCTCCCATTCGACACCCCGCTCTCCAACGGCCCCGCCATGCTCCCCGAAGAACTACCTGTTGGACTAGGAGTGTGCGGAGCCGACATCTTGAAAAACTACCAATTAACCCAAACTTCTCCCATCCCGACCCACTTACTCCCGGTGGCGTCTTCGACGGTCCCGTCGGACTCGGACTCTTCTTCAAGTAGTGCGTCGTGGTTCCAGCCGGGCTCTTCACAGCTGTGGGCCTCCGATGGGTGTGGAAGGCCAAGGGCTGATCCGGTCCGTGCCTCTTTGCGTTGTGGTTCCTCCTCTGGCGGTAGCAAAAGCACGTCAAGGCCGCCATGCAGAGGACGAAGACCGCTCCTCCCAAGCATAGCCCGATGATCGTAGGTGAAGTGACTGAAGAGCGCTCGATCAGACTGCGTTACACAAAAGCCGCTCTTACCTCCTTCGATGGCCTTGATCTTGGGTTCCTCTTCGACCATGGTGGGTGTCTGCGGCGGGTCTGCACCCTCAGATCACGTAAAGTGGCGTTGTTCTCTCGACGGAAAAATTTTATGCCGTTCCGATAGCAAATGGGTATTTCGCCTTAGTCATGGACACGGATGGAATCAATACAAACTGCGGCGCAGGCGCCGCGACGCTCGATGACGTCACGGAATTGTGGGGGTGCTGTCCTGTGGAGATGTGCGTTGTGACGCTCCGCCTAATTGCGAGTGTTTGTTTTTCTTTACACCTGGTGGAACATGAAATGTCATGTCGGGGATTAACAGGGGAGGGGGCTGGAGGCTCTTGGAGGGCTATAAAGGGACCGGGACGACTAAAAATAACGGGGAATAAGGGGAAGAGCATGAATGATGCAGGTGAATGATTACCTGTTTATGAATGAAAGTTTGGAGGATTTTAATGCTAGGAAGAGGGGTGGATGGACCTTTTGGAATGGCTGCCATGTATGACCTTTAGAAAGAGGGTCACTGGGGACACTGGATTCCAAAAAAGATCTAGAGTACACTTCTATGGCTGTAAAATATCCAGGAAATACTCAACTTGATTTTTGTACTGTCGTCTGTCTCAATTTTTATTAAACAAATAATCTTCGAACCGATTATTGACACATTTTTCTGATTCTTAGCGTTTTTGGAATTCCATTTGTTCTTTAGGTGCAGTTAGATTCTCTTGGATTCCTTCGGAAAAATGGTGCGATTCTCTCATTGTCTCTTGTATTCTTTCGGATTCCGTTGGATTTTCTCCTATTCTCTCGGATTGTTTCAGATCTTTCGGGATTCTCTCTCATTCTCTCGGATTTTTTTGAATCCTTCTGGAATCTCTCCAATCCCAAGGAATCTGGTCGGATCTCAAATTTTTTACTGATTTTCTGGCATTCTTTGCGTATTCTTTCATATCCTGTAGGATTCTCTCCAATTATTTTCGGATTCCCGCGGGTTCACTCGAACTCTTTTGGATTCGTCCTAATTCTCTCTGACGCTCTCAGTTTTTGGTCGAATTTTCTCATAATCTCTTACATATATTCGATTCTTTTCGGATTTTCTCGTACTTTTCGGATTCTGTCAGATTCACTCGAAATCTCGCGGATTTTTCGGATTTTCTGGGATTCGCCAGGATGCTGAAATAAGATAATTTAGTTTTCAAATTCGTTCGGATTTCTTTGATTTTTTTCGAACAACTATCTTTCGAAGTTTTTTCGTTTTTGAGAATTTTTTCATTTTTCGTGTTCTTTCAATTCTTTGTGTTTCTTTTGTTCCTTGGGTTTCCTAAGTTCCTTGGTGTCTCTCTGATTTTCTCTGATGCTTTGGGATTCTGCTTGATTTTTTATGGATTCTTTCAGATTCTATAGATTTTCCTCTGATTCTTTTGGATTCTGTCGGATCTTTTCGGATCATTTCAGACCTTTCGAGATTCTCCCTCATTCTCTCATATTTTTTCGGGCTCTTTTCGTATTCTTTTAAATTCTCTCGGATCTCGAATATTTTCCGATTCTCTGGCATTCTTTGCGTATTTTTTCAGATTCTGTTGGACTTTTTTTTAATTATTCTCGAATTTTCTCGGATTTCGGATATTTTCTGATTCTCTTGCATTCTTTGCACATTCTCTCAGATTCTATTGCATTCTCTCGAATTATTTTCGGATTTCTTGAATTCATTCGGATTCTTTCGGATTCTTCCTGATTCTCTCCGATGTTCTCATATTCTCTTCTATACATTCGATTCTTTTCGGAGTCTTTCGTATTCTTCCGGATTCTGTCAGATTCACTCGGAATCTCGCGGATTTTTTCGGTTTTTCTGGGATTCTCCAGGATGCTGAAATAAGATAATTTAGTTTTCAAGTTCCTTCGGATTTCTTCGAACTATCTTTTGAAGTTTTTTCGTTTTTGAGGATATTTTCGTTTTTCGTATTCTTACAATTCTTTGTGTTTCCTTTGTTCCTTGGTGTCTCTCTGATTTTCTCTGATCCTTTGGGATTCTGCTTGATTTTCACGGATTTTTCCGGTTTCTCTTTTGGATTTTTATGGACCCTTCCGGATTCTTTCAGATTCTATAGATTTTCCTGTGATTCTTTTGAATTCTGTCGGATCTTTTCGGATCATTTCAGACCTTTCGAGATTCTCCCTCATTCTCTCATATTTTTTCGGGCTTTTTTCGTATTCTTTTAAATTCTCTCGGATCTCGGATATTTTCTGATTCTCTTGCATTCTTTGCACATTCTCTCAGATTCTATTGCATTCTCTCGAAATATTTTCGGATTTCTTGAATTCACTCGGATTCATTCAGATTCTTTCTGATTCTCTCCGATGTTCTCATATTCTCTTCTATACATTCGATTCTTTTCGGAGTCTTTCGTTTTCTTCCGGATTCTGTCAGATTCACTAGGAATCTCGCGGATTTTTTCGGTTTTTCTGGGATTCTCCTGGATGCTGAAATAAGATAATTTAGTTTTCAAGTTCCTTCGGATTTCTTCGAACTATCTTTCGAAGTTTTTTCGTTTTTGAGGATTTTTCCGTTTTTCGTATTCTTACAATTCTTTGTGTTTCTTTTGTTCCTTGGGTTCCCTAAGTTCCTCGGTGTCTCTCTGATTTTCTCTGATGCTTTGGGATTCTGCTGGATTTTCCCGGATTTTTCCGGTTTTTCTCTTGGATTTTTATGGACCCTTCCGGATTCTTACAGATCCTATAGATTTTCCTGTGATTCTTTTGAGTTCTGTCGGATCTTTTCGGATCATTTCAGACCTTTCGAGATTCTCCCTCATTCTCTCATATTTATTCGGGCTCTTTTCGTATTCTTTTAAATTCTCTCGGATCCGATTCTCTAGCATTCTTTGCGTATTTTGTCAGATTCCGTTGGACTTTTTTTTAATTATCCTCGAATTCTCTCGGATTTCGGATATTTTCTTTTTCTCTTGCATTCTTTGCATATTCTCTCAGATTCTATTGCATTCTCTCGAATTATTTTCGGATTTCTTGAATTCATTCGGATTCTTTCGGATTCTTCCTGATTCTCTCCGATGTTCTCATCTTCTCTTCTATACATTCGATTCTTTTCGGAGTCTTTCGTATTCTTCCGGATTCTGTCAGATTCACTCGGAATCTCGCGGATTTTTTCGGTTTTTCCATGATTCTCCAGGATGCTGAAATAAGATAATTTAGTTTTCAAGTTCCTTCGGATTTCTTCGAACTATCTTTCGAAGTTTTTTCGTTTTTGAGGATATTTTCGTTTTTCGTATTCTCACAATTCTTTGTGTTTCCTTTGTTCCTTGGGTTTCCTAAGTTCCTCGGTGTCTCTCTGATTTTCTCTGATGCTTTGGGATTCTGCTTGATTTTCCCGGATTTTTCCGGTTTCTCTCTTGGATTTTTATGGACCCTTCCGGATTCTTTCAGATTCTATAGATTTTCCTGTGATTCTTTTGAATTCTGTCGGATCTTTTCGGATCATTTCAGACCTTTCGAGATTCTCCCTCATTCTCTCATATTTTTTCGGGCTCTTTTCGTATTCTTTTAAATTCTCTCGGATCTCGGATATTTTCCGATTCTCTGGCATTCTTTGCGTATTCTTTCAGATTCCGTTGGACTTTTTTTTAATTATTCTCGAATTCTCTCGGATCTTGGATATTTTCTGATTCTCTTGCATTCTTTGCATATTCTCTCAGATTCTATTGCATTCTCTCGAAGTATTTTCGAATTTCTTGAACTCATTCGGAGTCTTTCGGATTCTTCCTGATTTTCTCAGATGTTCTCATATTCTCTTCTATACATTCGATTCTTTTCGGAGTCTTTCGTATTCTTCTGGACTCTGTCAGATTCACTCGGAATCTCGCGGATTTTTTCGGTTTTTCTGGGATTCTCCAGGATGCTAAAATAAGATAATTTAGTTTTCAAGTTCCTTCGGATTTCTTCGAACTATCTTTCGAAGTTTTTTCGTTTTTGAGGATTTTTTCGTTTTTCGTATTCTTACAATTCTTTGTGTTTCTTTTGAACCTTGGGTTTCCTAAGTTCCTTGGTGTCTCTCTGATTTTCTCTGATGCTTTGGGATTCTGCTTGATTTTCCCGGATTTTTCCGGTTTCTCCCTTGGATTTTTATGGACCCTTCCGGATTCTTTCAGATCCTATAGATTTTCCTGTGATTCTTTTGAGTTCTGTCGGATCTTTTTGGATCATTTCAGACCTTTCGAGATTCTCCCTCATTCTCTCATATTTTTTCGGGCTCTTTTCGTATTCTTTTAAATTCTCTCGGATCTCGGATATTTTCCGATTCTCTGGCATTCTTTGCGTATTTTTCCAGATTCTGTTGGACTTTTTTTAATTATTCTCGAATTCTCTCGGATCTCGGATATTTTCTGATTCTCTTGCATTCTTTGCATATTCTCTCAGATTCTGTTGCATTCTCTCGAAGTATTTTCGGATTTCTTGAACTCATTCGGAGTCTTTCGGATTCTTCCTGATTTTCTCCGATGTTCTCATATTCTCTTCTATACATTCGATTCTTTTCGGAGTCTTTCGTATTCTTCTGGATTCTGTCAGATTCACTCGGAATCTCGCGGATTTTTTCGGTTTTTCTGGGATTCTCCAGGATGCTGAAATAAGATAATTTAGTTTTCAAGTTCCTTCGGATTTCTTCGAACTATCTTTCGAAGTTTTTTCGTTTTTGAGGATTTTTTCGTTTTTCGTATTCTTACAATTCTTTGTGTTTCTTTTGAACCTTGGGTTTCCTAAGTTCCTTGGTGTCTCTCTGATTTTCTCTGATGCTTTGGGATTCTGCTTGATTTTCCCGGGTTTTTCCGGTTTCTCCCTTGGATTTTTATGGACCCTTCCGGATTCTTTCAGATCCTATAGATTTTCCTGTGATTCTTTTGAGTTCTGTCGGATCTTTTTGGATCATTTCAGACCTTTCGAGATTCTCCCTCATTCTCTCATATTTTTTCGGGCTCTTTTCGTATTCTTTTAAATTCTCTCGGATCTCGGATATTTTCCGATTCTCTGGCATTCTTTGCGTATTTTTTCAGATTCTGTTGGACTTTTTTTTAATTATTCTCGAATTCTCTCGGATCTCGGATGTTTTTTGATTCTCTTGCATTCTTTGCATATTCTCTCAGATTCTATTGCATTCTCTCGAATTATTTTCGGATTTCTTGAATTGATTCGGATTCTTTCGGATTCTTCCTGATTCTCTCCGATGTTCTCATATTCTCTTCTATATATTCGATTCTTTTCGGAGTCTTTCGTATTCTTCCGGATTCTGTCAGATTCACTCGGAATCTCGCGGATTTTTTCGATTTTTCTGGGATTCTCCAGGATGCTGAAATAAGATAATTTAGTTTTCAAGTTCCTTCGGATTTCTTCGAACTATCTTTCGAAGTTTTTTCGTTTTTGAGGATTTTTTCGTTTTTCGTATTCTTACAATTCTTTGTGTTTCTTTTGTTCCTTGGGTTTCCTAAGTTCCTTGGTGTCCCTCTGAGTTTTTCTGATGCTTTGGGATTCTGCTTGATTTTCCCAGATTTTTCCGGTTTCTCTCTTGGATTTTTATGGACCCTTTCGGATTCTTTCAGATTCTATAGATTTTCCTGTGATTCTTTTGAGTTCTGTCGGATCTTTTCGGATCATTTCAGCCCTTTCGAGATTCTCCCTCATTCTCTCATATTTTTCGGGCTCTTTTCGTATTTTTTTAAATTCTCTCGGATCTCGGATATTTTCCGATTCTCTGGCATTCTTTGCGTATTTTTTCAGATTCCGTTGGACTTTTTTTTAATTATTCTCGAATTCTCTCGGATTTCGGATATTTTCTGATTCTCTTGCATTCTTTGCATATTCTCTCAGATTCTATTGCATTCTCTCGAATTATTTTCGGATTTCTTGAATTCATTCGGATTCTTTCGGATTCTTCCTGATTCTCTCCGATGTTCTCATATTCACTTCTATACATTCGATTCTTTTCGGAGTCTTTCGTATTCTTCCGGATTCTGTCAGATTCACTCGGAATCTCGCGGATTTTTTCGGTTTTTCTGGGATTCTCCAGGATGCTGAAATAAGATAATTTAGTTTTCAAGTTCCTTCGGATTTCTTCGAACTATCTTTCGAAGTTTTTTCGTTTTTGAGGATTTTTTCGTTTTTCGTATTCTTACAATTCTTTGTGTTTCTTTTGTTCCTTGGGTTTCCTAAGTTCCTTGTTGTCTCTCTGATTTTCTCTGATGCTTTGGGATTCTGCTTGATTTTCCCGGATTTTTCCGGTTTCTCTCTTGGATTTTTGTGGACCCTTCCGGATTCTTTCAGATCCTATAGATTTTCCTGTGATTCTTTTGAGTTCTGTCGGATCTTTTCGGATCATTTCAGACCTTTCGAGATTCTCCCTCATTCTCTCATATTTTTTCGGACTCTTTTCGTATTCTTTTAAATTCTTTCGGATCTCGAATATTTTCCGATTCTCTGGCACTCTTTGCGTATTCTTTCAGACTCTGTTGGATTTTTTCTGAAGATCTTTCTTGATTCTCTTCGATGCTCTCATTCTCCTGCATACACTTGATTCTTTTCGGATTGTTTGGTATTCTTCCGAACTCTTTATGTCTTCTTTCGGATTCTGTCAGATTCATTGGGAATCTCGCGGATCTTTTCCGATTTTCTGGGGTCCTCCAGGATGCTGAAATATAATAATTTGGTTTTAGATTTCTCGGATTTTCTTCGAATTGTTTTAGATTCTTTTGAAATTTTTTCAGTTTTTAGGATATTTTCATGTTTTGAGTTCTTCCGATTCTTGGTGTCTTTTGAGTTCTTTGTTTCTTTTGTTCTTAGGGTTCCTGGGGTTCCCTAAGTTCCCTGGTTTCTCTCAGATTCTCTTGGACTTTTATGGATCCTTCCGATTCTTTCAGATTTTATCAGTTTTTCTCTGATTCTTTTGGATTCCGTCGGATCTTCTCGAATTCTCTCGGATTATTTCAGATCTTTCAGGATTCTCTTTTATTCTCTGATATTCTTTTGCGTCCTTCTGGAATCTTTCCAGTCTTCCAGAAATCAGGTCGGGTTCTTTCATATACTTTCGGATTCTTTTCGTATTTTTTCGAATTCTCTCGGATCTCGGATATTTTCTGGTTCTCTCGCGTTCTTTGCGTATCTCTCAGATTCTATTGGATTCTCTAGAATTATTTTCGGATTTCTCGAATTCACTGGGATTCTTTCGGATTCTTGATATCTTCTTTCGGTTGCTGTCAGATTCACTCGGAATGTCGCGGATTTTTTCGGTTTTTCTGGGATTCTCCAGGATGCTGAAATAAGATAATTTAGTTTTCAAGTTCTTTCAGATTTCTCCGATTTTCTTCGGATTCTTTCGAAATTTTTTCGGTTCTTGGAATTTTTTCGTTTTTCGTGTTTTTCCCATTCTTTGTGTTTCTTTTGTTCTTTGGATTCCTAGGGTTTCTTAAGTTCCTAAATTTCTCTCGGGTTTTCCCTGATTCTTTCGGATTCTGGTCGATTTTCTCAGATTTTTCCGGTTTCTTTCACATTCTCTTGGATTTTTATGGATCCTTCCAGATTCTTTCGGATTCTATCGGTTTTTCTCTGATTTTTTTTTGGACTTTGTTGGTTCTTCTCGGATTCTCTTGCATTATTCTTTTGGGTCCTTCTGGAAAATCTCCAGTCTTCCAGGAATCAGGTAAGATTATTTCATATTCTTTCGGATTATTTTCGTATTCTTTCTAATTCTCTCGCATTCTTTCAGATTCTACTGGATTCTCTCGAATTATTTCACGAATTCACTCGGATTCTTTCGGATTCTTCTTGATTCTCTTGCATATATTCGATGTTTTTTCTGATTCTGTAGTATTATTTTGGATTCTTTATGTCTTCTTTCGGATTCTATCAGATTCACTTGGAATCGCTGTGGGATTCTCCAGGATACTGAAATATGATAATTTAGTTTTCGATTTTTTTCAGATTTCTCGAATTTTTTTTTAATTCCTCTGATTCTTTCGAAATTTTTTTAGGATTTTTTTCCTTTTTCGTGTTCTTACGATTCTTTGTGATTTTGAGTTTCTGGTGTTTTTTTTTTGTTCTTTGGGCTCCTGGAGTTCCATAGGTTCCTTGGTTTCTCTCGGTTTTTCTGGGATTATCCAGGATGCTGAAATAAGATATATAATTTAGTTTTCAAGTTCTTTCAGATTTCTCTGATTTTCTTCGGATTCTTTCGAAATTTTTTCGGTTCTTGGAATTTTTTCGTTTTTCGTGTTTTTCCCATTCTTTGTGTTTCTTTTGTTCTTTGGATTCCTAGGGTTTCTTAAGTTCCTAAATTTCTCTCGGGTTTTCCCTGATTCTTTCGGATTCTGGTCGATTTTCTCAGATTTTTCCGGTTTCTTTCACATTCTCTTGGATTTTTATGGATCCTTCCAGATTCTTTCGGATGCTATCGGTTTTTCTCTGATTTTTTTTGGACTTTGTTGGTTCTTCTCGGATTCTCTTGCATTATTCTTTTGGGTCCTTCTGGAATATCTCCAGTCTTCTAGGAATCAGGTAAGATTATTTCATATTCTTTCGGATTATTTTCGTATTCTTTCTAATTCTCTCGCATTCTTTCAGATTCTACTGGATTCTCTTCAATTATTTCACGAATTCACTCGGATTCTTTCGGATTCTTCTTGATTCTCTTGCATATATTCGATGTTTTTTCGGATTCTGTAGTATTATTTTGGATTCTTTATGTCTTCTTTCGGATTCTATCAGATTCACTTGGAATCGCTGTGGGATTCTCCAGGATACTGAAATATGATAATTTAGTTTTCGATTTCTTTCGGATTTCTCGAATTTTCTTTGAATTCCTCTGATTCTTTCGAAATTTTTTTAGGATTTTTTTCCTTTTTCGTGTTCTTATGATTCTTTGTGATTTTGAGTTCCTGGTGTTTTTTTTTGTTCTTTGGGCTCCTGGAGTTCCATAGGTTCCTTGGTTTCTCTCGGTTTTTCTGGAATTCTCCAGGATGCTGAAATAAGATAATTTAGTTTTCAAGTTCTTTCAGATTTCTCTGATTTTCTTCGGATTCTTTCGAAATTTTTTCGGTTCTTGGAATTTTTTCGTTTTTCGTGTTTTTCCCATTCTTTGTGTTTCTTTTGTTCTTTGGATTCCTAAGGTTTTTTAAGTTCCTAAATTTCTCTCGGGTTTTCCCTAATTCTTTCGAATTCTGGTCGATTTTCTCAGATTTTTCCGGTTTCTCTCACATTCTCTTGGATTTTTATGGATCCTTCCAGATTCTTTCGGATTCTATCGGTTTTTCTCTGATTTTTTTTGGACTTTGTTGGTTCTTCTCGGATTCTCTTGCATTATTCTTTTGGGTCCTTCTGGAATATCTCCAGTCTTCCAGGAATCAGATAAGATTATTTCATATTCTTTCGGATTATTTTCGTATTCTTTCTAATTTTCTCGCATTCTTTCAGATTCTACTGGATTCTCTCGAATTATTTCACGAATTCACTCGGATTCTTTCGGATTCTTCTTGATTCTCTTGCATATTTTCGATGTTTTTTCGGATTCTGTCGTATTATTTTGGATTCTTTATGTCTTCTTTCGGATTCTATCAGATTCATTCGGAATCGCTCTGGGATTCTCCAGGATACTGAAATATGATAATTTAGTTTTCGATTTCTTTCGGATTTCTCGAATTTTCTTTGAATTCCTCTGATTCTCTCGAAAATTTTTTAGGATTTTTTTCCTTTTTCGTGTTCTTACGATTCTTTGTGATTTTGAGTTCCTGGTGTTTTTTTTGTTCTTTGGGCTCCTGGAGTTCCGTAGGTTCCTTGGTTTCTCTCGGTTTTTCTGGGATTCTCCAGGATGCTGAAATAAGATAATTTAGTTTTCAAGTTCTTTCAGATTTCTCTGATTTTCTTCGGATTCTTTCGAAATTTTTTCGGTTCTTGGAATTTTTTCGTTTTTCGTGTTTTTCCCATTCTTTGTGTTTCTTTTGTTCTTTGGATTCCTAGGGTTTCTTAAGTTCCTAAATTTCTCTCGGGTTTTCCCTGATTCTTTCGGATTTTGGTCAATTTTCTCAGATTTTTCCGGTTTCTCCCACATTCTCTTGGATTTTTATGGATCCTTCCAGATTCTTTCGGATTCTATCGGTTTTTCTCTGATTTTTTTTGGATTTTGTTGCTTCTTCTCGGATTCTCTCGCATTATTCTTTTGGGTCCTTCTGGAATATCTCCAGTCTTCCAGGAATCAGGTAAGATTATCTCATATTCTTTCGGATTCTTTTCGTATTCTTTCTAATTGTCTCGCATTCTTTCAGATTCTACTGGATTCTCTCGAATTATTTCACGAATTCACTCGGATTCTTCTTGATTCTCTTGCATATATTCGATGTTTTTTCGGATTCTGTAGTATTATTTTGGATTCTTTATGTCTTCTTTCGGATTCTATCAGATTCACTTGGAATCGCTCTGGGATTCTCCAGGATACTGAAATATGATAATTTAGTTTTCGATTTCTTTCGAATTTTTCGAATTTTCTTTGAATTCCTCTGATTCTTTCGAAATTTGTTTAGGATTTTTTTTCCTTTTTCGTGTTCTTACGATTCTTTGTGATTTTGAGTTCCTGTTTTTTTTTTGTTCTTTGGGCTCCTGGAGTTCCATAGGTTCCTTGGTTTCTCTCGGTTTTTCTGGAATTCTCCAGGATGCTGAAATAAGATAATTTAGTTTTCAAGTTCTTTCAGATTTCTCTGATTTTCTTCGGATTCTTTCGAAATTTTTTCGGTTCTTGGAATTTTTTCGTTTTTCGTGTTTTCCCATTCTTTGTGTTTCTTTTGTTCTTTGGATTCCTAAGGTTTTTTAAGTTCCTAAATTTCTCTCGGGTTTTCTCTGATTCTTTCGAATTCGGGTCGATTTTCTCAGATTTTTCCGGTTTCTCTCACATTCTCTTGGATTTATATGGATCTTTCCGGATTCTTTCGGATTCTATCGGTTTTTCTCTGATTTTTTTTTTGATTTTGTTGGATCTTCTCGGATTCTCTTGCATTATTCTTTTGGGTCCTTCTGGAATATCTCCAGTCTTCCAGGAATCAGGTAAGATTATTTCATATTCTGTCGGATTATTTTCGTATTCTTTCTAATTCTCTCGCATTCTTTCAGATTCTACTGGATTCTCTCGAATTATTTCACGAATTCACTCGGATTCTTCTTGATTCTCTTGCATATATTCGATGTTTTTTCGGATTCTGTAGTATTATTTTGGATTCTTTATGTCTTCTTTCGGATTCTATCAGATTCACTTGGAATCGCTCTGGGATTCTCCAGGATACTGAAATATGATAATTTAGTTTTCGATTTCTTTCGAATTTCTCGAATTTTCTTTGAATTCCTCTGATTCTTTCGAAATTTTTTTAGGATTTTTTCCTTTTTCGTGTTCTTACGATTCTTTGTGATTTTGAGTTCCTGGTGTTTTTTTTTGTTCTTTGGGCTCCTGGAGTTCCATAGGTTCATTGGTTTCTCTCGATCCTGTTAGATTTTTCCCGATTCTTTCGAATTCTGTACGACTTTTTCGGATTTCTTTCACATTCTGTTGGTTTCTTATGGAATGTTGCGGATTTTCTCATATTTTTAAGTAAAATTTGTTTTTTTTTTTTTGATAATTTAGCTTCTCAGGGACACCAGTGAATAATTTAATGTTAAACGTGTACGAATGAATCGTCAGTGAAGCTACTTAGGTGATTGATTACATAGTGAAAAAAATTAATCTGACTTTTTCAACTTATTTAAAAAAGAGTTGTGTCTCTGATGACGCCATCAAAGAACTTTGTTATCTCAAGAGTAAGAAAAGTTTTCTGTAAATAACTTGAAACCATATTATGTGTTAATTAATTTTATAGCTGTTATTACAACTAGGGAAATATGAATACTATATTTCCCGAGGTTGGCTAGTTACATCCCGAGGGTTAAACCCGAGGGATGTATAGACAACCAAGGGAAATAATTCATATTTCCCGTGTTGTAATCAATAGTTTTTTTCTGATTGATACAATAATGTTGCAAAAAATATTGGATTCTAAATTTTTGAATTAATCGGATTGGTAACGTTGCTAAGGGCCGTGTTTGTAAATATTGGCTGCTTTGATTGTCGCGTCCTGTCATAAATAAAATTGATGAAATGTCGAACTACGTGCTATCACAAGCGGCGAAAGCCCGTGAATGTTTGGTTCACGTGAAATCTAAAGCTGGTTACAGTAAAGTGTATGAAGACTTTCAAGAGTGGAGAAGAGGAAATTCGGTGAATGGTGTCGACGAAAATATTTTGCTTGCATTTTTTGAAGATTTGGTATTTTGCTATGACTTTTGTTATTTTTGACGTATGACTAATTTATTCTATCCGTAGTCGCACAAATATTCACCAAATACGTTGTGGCCCAAATTATCGATGCTAAGGTCAATGTTACATTTAAGGGAAAAAACTGATGTTAAACTGTTCGATGAAGTAGAAGCATTTGTGAAGAATAAAAATAAAGGATACGTTCCTAAAAAATCAGAGGTGTCTCGACAACAGCTCAAAAAATTTTTGCGAGAAGCTCCTAATGACATTTTTTTGATGTATAAGGTAAAAATTTCATTGTGATTCTCCTCTATTGAATAGATTGTTACATCTGTAATTTTGAAGGTCGCTTTAATTATGGAAATCTTTGGCGCTTGCAGAACGAACGAATTGGTGAATATGTTCTCTTCCGATATCGAAGATCGTGGGTCGGTGATCGTTTAAGACTGCAACTGAACTGAATGCTCTTAGTAAGGAAACGACCAACTCATTGACGAATTGCGAACAAGATTCTTCATCGTTTGTATCTGGTTGTAACCGTTTTAGCGGAAATTTTGAGAATTGCAATTTTTATTTTGGTTCTGAAAAGTAGCGTTACAAATGCAACAACTTTGTTAGTTCATAAATTATTGTTATAATTTTTGTTGCTATAATTAATAAATAAAAAAAATTTATAGTGAAATATGACGATTCATATTTCCCTTGGGACAATATGAGCATTTCATATTTCCCTTGGGAAATATTAGTGTGTTATGACATATGGTAACTAAGGCAATATGATTCAATATTGTATCAATCAGAAAAAAAATTAATACTTTACTCGTTTCTATGTAATAAATAATTCAATTACTAGTGCGCATGTAGTTATGCAACACACAATACACTAATTGTACTAGAAAATGTCTAATTTAACTGTGCTTTTAAATAGTTCTGTATAGTTGTAACTTTTTTTGGAAAAATGTAGGTGTGTAGGAGAAATAAAAGACCGTCTAATAATATATTACATTTTATTTATAATCATTTTAATAATCATAGGTTTCCTAACGCAAACATAGAGCAGCTTAGGGCACACTATCAACCGAACAACAATGTAAAAGATGTTAAATTATAAATACACCGGAAATAAGTATGTAGCAAACAAAGAACCTCTCGGTGATCCAAAGCAGATGTTCCTTCGGACCACGAACCTGACGTAAGATCTCTTAATAACCAGCCAACTCGGCGAAAGTGGAGTCCATTTCGTCCGCAAGCGACTTGTATCTATCCTTGTTGATACCAAGCTCGTCTAAAATAAAAACCACGTTAGAAAGAACCCTCCCCAACCCTTCCAAGCCCAAGCAGCAAGCCTACCTCAAGCAAAGCAAGCATCGCCAGGAGTGTTAAATGTAGGGTAAAGCCTAAACTAAGAACTAACTAAAAGCAGGGAAGGAACGTGTTATTTTTGCTGGCTCAGCGAGGACATCTCGACAAACGTCTTGTCGATGTCCGTCACGATATTGTGATATTTAGCTTTTTCGCGAAGCACGAAATCTGCAAAAGCAAAACTGTGAAGTGGCAGCCCTCAAGCCGAAACCGCCTCCAAGCTCTACCTTCGAGCCTGTCGACCTCCTTCTGGAGCTTCTTCACAGTCTTTTCCGCGTATTCGGCCCGGGCTTCCGCCTCCTTGAGCTTGACGGTGAGCGTCTTGAGCTGCTTCTTGAACTCCTCGACTCTCTGGTTGGCCTTCTCCTCCGACACCTCCAGAGACTTGAGCGAGTTGCCTACGACTTTCAGTTCTTCCTCGAGCTCCATGATCTTGGCGTCGCCGCCCTTCACGCGGTCTTCAGCCACCTCGAGCTCGTCCTCAACGAAGGCCAGCTTGCGCGACACTTCGTCGGACTTGTTGTCGGCGTCCTCGGCGAGCAGACGCGCCTCCTTGAGCTGGTTGGTGAGTTGGTCCATGCGCTCCTCGTCCTGCTGGGAGCGGTTCTCCAGCACTTTGCACATACTAAATTTGAATTAGTCTGGGGGGCGGTATGGGGGCGGTACGTACCGGCTGGACTCGTCGGCGGCTTGGGAGGCTTCGGCGAGCTTGGTGGTAGCCGTGGCCAGACGCTCCTCAGAACGCTCCAAATCCTCCTCAATGAGCTGGACTTTGCGGTTAAGGGACGCCATCTCGGACTCCGCCTGAACAACAAAAAGGAGTTAGAAGACGATTTTGTGAGAGAACGGGGTAGTACGTTGGTGAGGGCCTTCTCTTTGTCCTCGAGGTCCTTGTTGGCCTGCTCCAGCGAGTTCTTGGTCGAGGTGAGGTCGCCTTCCACTTGGGCCAACTTCTTCTGGAGATCTCTCATCTCCTCGTTGAGCTTCTCGACGCGGAGGTTGGCGTCCTTGGCCTGGCCCTCCATCGCGTCGGCCTTGTCTTGAGCATTGTCCTTCTCAAGCTTCATCGCTTGCATCTTCTTCTTGATCGCGTCCATGGCGGCGGCTGGGGGCTTTTACGCTTATCCAAGAACAAGAAACAAGTGACTGCTGGAACAACACACCAAGAATTAACACGAAAGAAAGTTCGAACCGACAAATAAAAATAAAAAAATCAAAGTCGGGTCATCCATCGCGGATATTTAAAAATAGCTCATGGCCTCACCAAGTGCAAAGGCAAATAATTCCGTACGACCGAATTAATTGCCCCCTAATTTATTTACCCAAGTAGATTGACTGCGAGCGTCTCGGCGCAATTAAACCCCAATCAAACTTCGATAAAATAGAAAGATCTTTGTATCATCTTGAATGCGCTATTCGCACGCAAAACTGTTTATACGAGCCCGTTGGAATGAAACCCGGGTTCTAAAATTAGCCCGCTCCTAGTTTAGCCAGAATGAAGAGAGTTTATGTCACAGTCCGCGTATGTTCTGGAGGTGTTATAGCAGCTGTAACACCCATCCGAATACGAAATGGACGCAACACACCCGTACGAAAATACCTCGCGACCCACATAAATCCCGAATTTGCAAAAAATCCAAATTTCTGGTTTTTTGGGAAAGCAGAGTGGATGAAATTAGCGAAAGCGGTTCCAGGGGTGGTTAAGGTCGTTGCAAAAATTTTTGCCGTGTTGGTTTTTCTTAAGGGTGGTTGGTGTTAATTGGTGGTTGAAGGTGGTGGCGAAGCATGCCGGGGTTTAGTGGCCGGGGGTTAGTTTCGCAAACACAACACTTGTTACCTACCTGTGGTGAGCCTGAGGCGTTCAGAGGTTGACGCTGTCCTAGGAGCTACAGGCATCGCGACGGCTACGACGTCGACGGTGGCGTCTCCCACGCGTCCCCTCTTGCGACGAACGCTCTTCCCCTAATACCCCTACCAAGGTTTACTGAGTAAGGCGGGATGCGGTGGGTCAGAGGTTCTCAAAATGTCTCAGCGGCGGGTGAGAGTAAAAGTGGACAAGAATGAAATTTTTATTAATAATAATTTTTGTTTCACAATGTAGAATTGTCTCAAGGGTGTACTTTTTGTTTTTATTTATTCACAGACATGTTTAAAATTTGTATATTTGGGATAATATAGAGGTCAGGTCAGGTCAGGTCAGCTCATAATTACCCCACCTTCGCGTCTGTGGCACCGCCCACCCACCCGTTTTATTGCATTTTTTTATTTTGAATTTCATTTGCCATTTTATTTGGTCAAGTAGCGGCCAAAACTACGCTTAAAAAATTGGTCGAAAGTTATTTTCACAGAACTTCCCCCGCTTCTGAAGTACAGTTCAACAAGTACTGCCTGATAACCTCTATGGAGTAAAAACAATATAGAGGGTACTAGTCACAGTGTAATAGAAAAAAATAAGGTTTCACCTTCTCTAACAAGGCAATTCGAAGGATCGAGAAGATTTAATATTGTTAAAAAAAGACACTTGGGCCCCCGAGAAGGTTCCGCCTTCTTTAAAAAAGGACAGTTGGGACCCCCGAGAAGGTTTCATGTTTTTAAAAAAAGACAGTTGGGACTCCCGAGAAGGTTTCACATTCTTAAAAAAATACAATTGGGCCCCCTAAGATGGTTTTACGTTTTTAAAAAAGACAGTTGGGACCCTTGAGAAGGTTTCACATTTAACAAAAAAAACATTTGGCGCCCCCGAGAAGGTTTTACATTTTTAAAAGGGACAATTGGGACCCACGAGAAGGTTTCACTTTAAATAAAGCCATTTGGGGCTGCCGCGAAGGTTTTACATTTTTGAGAAAGGACAGTTGGGACCCCCGAAAAGATTTTACATTCTAAAATAAAACATTTGGCGTCCCCGAGAAGGTTTCTCATTAAAAAAAAAGATATTTCGGGTCCCTGAGAAGGTTTTACATTTTTAAAAAGAAAGTTGGGAGTCCCGAGAAGGTTTCACATTGTAAATTAAAATATTTGGCACTCCCGAGAAGGTTTTACATTTTGAAAATACACAACTGAGACTCTCGAGAAGGTTTCACATTCTTAAATAAAATATTTGGCGTCCCCGAGAAGGTTTTACATTTTTAAAAAACAAAATTGGGACCCACGAGAAGGTTTCACTTTAAATAAAGCCATTTGGGGCCCCCGAGAAGGTTTTACTTTTCTGAAAACGACAGTTGGGACCCCCGAAAAGTTTTCACATTCTAAAATAAAACATTTGGCACCCCCGAGAAGGAGGTTTTACATTTTTAAAAAACACAATTGGGACCCACGAGAAGGTTTCACATTCTTAAAAAAATACATTTGAGACCCTGAGAAGGTTTTAAATTAAAGAAAAGACAGTTGGGACACCCGAGAAGGTTTCTTATTAAAAAAAAGATATTTCGGCTCCCTGAGAAGGTGTAACTTTTTTAAAAAGGAAGTTTGGACCCCCGAGAAGGTTTCACATTCTAAAATAAAATATTTGGCGTCCCCAAGAAGGTTTGACATTTTTAAAAAACACAACTAAGATCCCCCAGAAGGTTTCACATTCTTAAAAAAATACATTTGGGGCCTCCGAGAAGGTTTACATTTTTAAAAAGAACAATTGGAACCCCCGAGAAGGTTTCACATTCTAAAATAAAATATTTGGCATCCCCGAGAAGGTTTTACATTTATAAAAAACAAAATTGGGACCCACGAGAAGGTTTCACTTTAAATAAAGCCATTTTGGGCCCCCGAGAAGGTTTTACTTTTCTAAAAACGACAGTTGGGACCCCCGAAAAGTTTCACATTCTAAAATAAAACATTTGGCATCCCCGAGAAGGATGTTTTACATTTTTAAAAAACACAATTGGGACCCCCGAGAAGGTTTCACATACTAAAATAAAATATTTGGCGTCCCCGAGAAGGTTTTACATTTTTAAAAAACAAAATTGGGACCCACGAGAAGGTTTCACTTTAAATAAAGCCATTTGGGGCCCCCGAGAAGGTTTTACTTTTCTGAAAACGACAGTTGGGACCCCCGAAAAGGTTTCACATTGTAAAATAAAACATTTGGCACCCCCGAGAAGGAGGCTTTAGATTTTTAAAAAACACAATTGGGACCCACGAGAAGGTTTCACATTCTTAAAAAAATACATTTGACACCCTAAGAAGGTTTTAAATTAAAAAAAAAGACAGTTGGGACACCCGAGAAGGTTTCTTATTAAAAAAAAAAAGATATTTCGGCCCCCTGGGAAGGTGCAACTTTTTTAAAAAGAAAGTTTGGACCCCCGAGAAGGTTTCACATTCAAAAATAAAATATTTGGCGTTCCCGAGAAGATTTGACATTTTTAAAAAACACAACTAAGATTCCCCAGAAGGTTTCACATTCTTAAAAAAATACATTTGGGGCCTCCGAGAAGATTTACATTTTTAAAAAAACAATTGGAACCCCCGAGAAGGTTTCACATTCTAAAATAAAATATTTGGCATCCCCGAGAAGGTTTTACATTTTTAAAAAACAAAATTGGGACCCACGAGAAGGTTACACTTTAAATAAAGCCATTTGGGGCCCCCGAGAAGGTTTTACTTTTCTAAAAACGACAGTTGGGACCCCCGAAAAGGCTTCACATTCTAAAATAAAACATTTGGCACCCCCGAGAAGGAGGTTTTACATTTTTAAAAAACACAATTGGGACCTACGAGAAGGTTTCACATTCTTAAAAAAATACATTTGAGACCCTGAGAAGGTTTTAAATAAAAAAAAAGACAGTTGGGACACCCGAGAAGGTTTCTTATTAAAAAAAAGATATTTCGGCCCCCTGGCAAGGTGTAACTTTTTTAAAAAGGAAGTTTGGACCCCCGAGAAGGTTTCACATTCTAAAATAAAATATTTGGCGTCCCCGAGAAGGTTTGCCATTTTTAAAAAACACAACTAAGATCCCCGAGAAGGTTTCACATTCTTAAAAAAATACATTTGGGGCCTCCGAGAAGGTTTTACTTTTTTAAAAAAGACAGTTGGGACACCCGAGAAGGTTTTTCGTTTAAAAAAACACAATTGAAACCCCTGAGAAGGTTTCATGTTCTTAAAAAAGTACATTTGGTGCCCTCGAGAAGGTTTCGCCCTCTTTTAAAAAAGACAGTTAGGATCCCCGAGACGGTTTTATTCTTAAAAAAAAAAACAGTTGGAACTCCTGAGAAGGTTTCCCATTCTCCAAAAAAAGAGACAGTTGGGGCCACCGAGGAGGTTTCACCTTCATTAAAAAAACACAGTTGAGACCCCCGACAAGGTTTCAGCTTGTTTAAGAAAAGAGAGTTGGGACCCCTGAGAAGGTTTCGTTCTTCAAAAAAGACAGTTGGGGCCCTCGAGAAATTTTCACCTTCTTTAAAGAAGACAATTCGGGCCTCCGAGAAGATTTCAGATTCCTAAACAAGACAGTTGGGACCCCTGAGAGGTTTCACATAGTTAAAAAAATACAGCTGGGGTCCTCGAAAGTTTCACATTCTTAAAAAAACGACAGTTGGGGCCGCGAAAAGGTTTTACATTTTTAAATAAAGAGGGGCGTAATCTCACCTTTTCGAGAAAGTGGAGAATTTCATCGGTAAAAAGTAGCTAAATCTAACAAAAGAACCTCAAAGTGGCCCCGCCCACCCACCCGTTTTCTTGTTGATCGCTATTTTTATTGTACAAAAAGTGGATTTTACGTTGATAGTGATTGGAACGTAAACAAAAAAGGTGAAACTAAACCCGCCCACCTCCCATTTGGTGGTTCATTGGCTTATTTTATTTATCGTAATATGAAAACAGAATTCTATTTAGGCAACTTTTGATCACTCATTTTATTGGACATTATATTGAATTTCATTGGGTTATATTATTTACTGTGAGACGACAATTGAATTCTTATTTTTTGTGCATGATATTTTTGCGTACGTGGAGATTTTTAGATTTTGGGCTCTTTTGACGGAACTATTTTATTGTCGGGGCGATTTTGTGGGAGTGGTTTTGTCCTGGACCAGTCAAAAAAACATATTCCATGTACAAGCACGACAAGAACGCCCTCATCCTCTCGGTGGTCCACTGCAGAGACCTCCCGGCCAAGAACCCCAACCCAGGTTCTAGCGACCCCTACGTCAAGCTGCAGCTCCTCCCAGACAAGCAACACAAAGTCAAAACCCACGTCTTGAGAAAAACCCGCAATCCCGTCTACGACGAAGACTTCACCTTCTACGGAATCAACTTCAACCAGTTACCCAACATCACCCTTCACTTCGTGGTGCTCAGTTTCGACCGCTACAGCCGCGACGACATCATCGGTGAAGTCTTCTGCGCCCTCAACTCCATCGATGTAACTCAGATCGAGAACCAGCAGATGGCTCTATGCAGGGAGATCCAGCGCAGGAGTCTTAACGTCGGTGTTGTTGTTTAAAAAAGCGATTTGTGTTACAGTGGGGTTGGGTTTCAGATTCGTTCCCAAGGTCGCGGTGAACTCCTGGTGTCTTTGTGTTGGCAACCGGCGGCTAACAGACTCACGGTGGTGGTACTCAAGGCCCGAAACCTCCCCAAGATGGACGTGACCGGGTTGGCGGATCCCTACTTGAAAATCTACCTTTTGTATAACGGCCAGCGGATCGCTAAGAAGAAGACCCACGTTAAAAAGCGGACACTGAGTCCAGTTTTTAACGAGAGCTTCGTGTTTGATATTCCCGCAGGAGGTGAAGGCCTTGATAACGTCAGTTTGGAATTTTTGCTCCTGGATTGGGATCGAGTGACCAAAAACGAGATATGTTTGTTGTGATGTTTAGTGGGATGGGGTCTAATTGGTGGACCGGTAGGTGATTGGGCCGCTCGAGATGGGCGGCGCTAAGTGCACGGGACGGTGCTCCACCATTGGAAGCAAGTCTGCAACTTGCCCCGTGGACAGAGCCGATTGGTACAAACTTGGAGAATAAGGAGGAGCCGACTGACTGAAAACTGAGGGGTTTAGTTGCAACTATAGCGCACGGCTGGTCCGAAAGTCACGCTCTTCACAGCAGTACGATCGCTAAGCTTCTGGACCAGCCGCTATAAATATATTTGTGTACTCGTAAGCATTCACCGCAAAATCTGTTAGTATGCTTTGATGATTTTCCGCGTTAGGTTTTGTGTAAATATGGATTAATGTTTCAATTAGGCTTCGAGAACTGGTGGACCCAAATTACCTATTATAGTTGAGTTAGCGGTTTAAAGAGGAGCAAGGCAAAGGGCAGGGTCGCGCTTAACAAGACTAAATTTCGAGATTAGCTTTGTTAAAAAAAGGGTTTGTGATATAGATTTAAGCTGACTTATACAAAGTACCAAGAAATGTAATCTAAATGTATTATACTTGATAATGCACTTTAGGGCAAGTTGCACGCTACTTGCATTCTAGAATGTCCAGTTCCTAAGTTTCGGTTCTAGAACCCCGAGGGGGACGTTTGGGCATTCCGTGGTGACGAAACGAGGTTTGGATTGGTTCAAATTTTCTCATACAGGTTACGATTATGGAAGATTTGACATACATTGAAAAGCTACTCTTAGCGGATTGTCACTGTTTTACGGGACGACCTCTGATATTGTTTGAAGATATTGTTTGTGTTGGAGATAATACATTTGCCGATTTTAACCCTTTACTCCTAAAATAGCGGTAGAATTGATGTTTCTTCTAGAATTTACAACGAATAAACGCACATTCTCAGTCAAATATAATACTCTTTAAGAAAATCCGCAAATGTATTTGGCGCACCTTACAGCGTAGATCTAGTCTAACAATAAGAATAATACTAATATGTAAATTTCTGCATAATGTACTTATGTAGGGTACTAATCACGTAGGTTTAGTACTAAACTAATTTGCAATCTTTATCTGTATGCTAGTACACGATCTGTTGTTATTGTTGCTTTTTAACAGCAGTTAACGATTTCTCGTTTTCGAGGTGCATCTTTCTCTATAAGCAGTGCACATCTGTATATATGGATCACCTACTTTTTATTCCATTGGTTTAAGTGTTTTCTTTCGGAATTTGCAAATTTTGCTTTCGACTGTCTACATTTTGAAAATCTTATTTTTTGAAATTTATGAATGTATATAATTATTAAATAAATGTTTCAATGGTTTTTAACTATTCTTTTGGATTGAGAGGGCGTTCTGGACTATATTTTTATCTCCCAAGCGTAAACTAAGTAAGTATAGTCATCGAGTTATAATTTCTCGATGTTTCATGACCCCTAGAGGACGCTAGTACACGTAATCTCCGAAACTGCTAGACCGATTGTTCTCATCAAGTAGATTTAATGACTTCATTTCAAAGAATTCTATGTTTATTTTATTTAGCTGTTCTACACAAAGATAAGTATTCCTATAAGTGTAGTGTATGAATCCGCTTTGAGATTTCCCTAATCGTCCAAATTTATTTATTAGATTTTTTAGATTTGGTTATACACGATGACGATGATGAAAAAAATTAATGAATCAGTCAATTTATTTTGTTCTTGTACTATCTTGCTATTAATTTTTACAAGATTAATAGGTATAAAGTCAGTCTAGCCCTAGCAAGCACTAGCCTCGCCCACCCACCCTATATTTTCTCATAGGATATAGTATCTGCCAAAATCAGTTTTATCTTAACAAGTACTAGCCCCACCCACCCACCCTCTCTTTTCTTATAGGATATAGTATTTGCCAAAATCAGTCTTATCTTACCAAGTATTAACCCCGCCCACCCGCCCCCTATTTTCTCAGAGGGTGTCATTTGCTAAAATAAGTCTCACCTTCGCAAGTACTAGCCCCGCCCACCCACCCTCTATTTTCTCATAGGATATAGTATTTGCCAAAATCAGTCTTATCTTAGCAAGTACTATCCCCGCCCACCCACCCTCTATTTTCTCATGGATATACTATTTGCCAAAATTAGTCCTATCTTAACAAGTAATAACCCCGCCCACCTACCCCCTATGTTCTCAGAGGATATGTCATTTGCCAAAATCAGTCTTATCGTAGCAAGTACTAGCCCCGCCCACCCACCCTTTATTTTCTCATAGGATATAGTATTTGCCAAAATCAGTCTTATCTTACCAAGCATTAACCCCGCCCACCCGCCCCCTATGTTTTCAGAGGATATGTCATTTGCCAATTATGCACTTTAGAGCAAGTTGCACGCTACTTGCATTCTAGAATGTCCAGTTCCTAATTTTCGGTTCTAGAACCCTGAGGGGGACGTTTGGGCATTCCGTGGTGACGAAACGCGGTTTGGATTGGTCCACATTTTCCCATACAGGTTATGATTATGGGCGATTTTCTGATATTGTTTGAAGAAGAACTCTTTAAGAAAATCCGCAAATGTATTTGATTATATTAAGAATAATACTAATATGTAAATTTCTGCATTGTGTGAATTAATCAGATCTGGTAAAAAGTGGTAGCGAACGAATACTTCGAAATCCAATATGTAAACAAAAAGCGTTTAAATTCCTGTTTAAAATTGACTTGGGTTTGAATTTTACAAATTGTAGTAAGTAAGTAATTTAAACATCTGGTCAAATCAAAATGCAAACTAGATCGAGGAAAGTAGAGACAATTAACCGATCTGACGAATTTCCCACCAACTATCGCATCGCCTAATTGATCTCAGCAAAAGCGAAAGTGCGACATTGGTCCATATATAAGTCGACCCAGTGACCGATATGTGACTAAGCCACCCATTGTAACACCAACGCAAATGTGCGTCTCGTCGATATTTTCACCCCATTTTTATGTCCGCACCGTCCCCATTTTTCGCCACCTTTTAGCGCAGAGCACGAAAAACGTATTACCATAATTCGGGGCCCGCCGAAGTCGTAGATCCCGAGATACGCTGTTGTTTTAGGACCGTACCGATATGGAATAAACGCATAATGTCTTGGGCAAGGCCATATTTAACATTGAGGCAGCGTTCGCCGCTTACAGTTATTTTTAGTAATGTATGTATTTGGTAAGTAGGATTTGTGGCAAAGGAGACGCGATTTGTATTTTAGACGGAATGTGGAGGAACTTTGGGAGAGAAGCGGCGCTGGGAAGTGGGTGAGCGGCGAGGAGGGAGTAATTAGGTTTTGACTAAATTGAGGAGACGAAGTCGAGTAAAAATATCGGACGAGGTTTTAAAACAATTTTTTTTTAAACGGGGTTTCGTGGTGAGGGAGATGCTCGCTCTAACAACTTGCCGAAGTGTCATAGAATGATTTAGTTACCTGGGTTTTGCACTCTGAAGTGGCACTAAACACAAAATAGAACTCACATCATCGCTTGCTTACATGTCGGACTTTGAGAGCACGATAACGCATAATTCACATCGAGTGCACATTCATCATTATTGCATTCTATTTATGTAAAATACGTATCATAACGGCTTTCTATTCTTGCAATATTATATTTAATTCCATGCTTCATAGTTTGTCTCTACTTTCAGTAAGCCGTTTGCATATATTTTACACGCAGAAATCGTTTTGTGTTTGAGCAATGACTGCATTTGTAGGGCTAAGTAACTCGAAATAAAATGCACACATTCTTATTAAAAGTTCAGTAAAATTTAAATCAATCTGTCAATTCACTTCAGAAATTTGATGACGTCTTCTTATTTAAATCACACACTTGAAAAAAAATATATTAAAAAATATGTTTGTGTTTTGACGAAATGTTCTTTATTATTTGAACTACTCATAAACTTTCCGATTTTTCTGTAATTCTAAGAACACCAAATTTTTCTTATTAGTGTTATATTGTACATATTAGAATTTATGTATTTTCGTCCACAGAAAAATGATGATGTTTCAATTTTTATTTTAATCTAATCCTTATTATCCTAAAAAATATAGTTGATAAAACACAAGAATAATTTACTTTCTTGGAAGCCTGTGTAAATTTTTTATTACAATACAACCTAAACGTGCTCGCTGCGCTCGCTTTCTGGACGTTCACTATCTTTTTAGTTAATTTAGAGTGGAAATATTATGAGAAGAACATAGTGAGTCATTATTTAGGCTTTCACCACTGACACATAATTTAGGTTTTGAAATGGGGGCATTCTAAGAAATATATAAATTCACATATATTCTTGAGATTAAATACAATTATTATACAGTTTCTTCTATTGGTTTGTTCTTCTCAAAGTATTTCCACTCTACCTTCACGAGGGCACCTACCAGATATGTTTTAATAAACGCAACCGAAATATGCTCGCTGTGCTCATTCTCGAGAAGTTTATTAATTTTCAGCTCAATTTACCTTCTCGGAAACCTCTACGGAGACATTTTTTATTACAATAAAACCTGAACGTGCTCGCTGCGCTCGCTCTCTAAATGTTCACTATCTTTTTAGTTAATTTGGAGTAGAAATATTATGAAAAGAACATAGTGAGTCATTATTTAGGCTTTCACCACTGACACATAATTTACGTTTTGAAATGGGGGCATTCTAAGAAATATATAAATTCACATATATTCTCGAGATTAAATACAATTATTATATAGTTTCTTTTACTGGTTTGTTCTTCTCAAAGTATTTCCACTCTACCTTCAGGGGGGCACCTACCAGATATGTTTTAATAAACGCAACCGAAATATGCTCGCTGTGCTCATTCTCGAGAAGTTTATTAATTTTCAGCTCAATTTACCTTCTCGGAAATCTCTACGGAGACATTTTTTATTACAATAAAACCTGAACGTGCTCGCTGCGCTCGCTCTCTAAATGTTCACTATCTTTTTAGTTAATTTGGAGTAGAAATATTATGAGAAGAACATAGTGAGTCATTATTTAGGCTTTCACCACTGACACATAATTTACGTTTTGAAATGGGGGCATTCTAAGAAATATATAAATTCACATATATTCTCGAGATTAAATACAATTATTATATAGTTTCTTTTACTGGTTTGTTCTTCTCAAAGTATTTCCACTCTACCTTCACGGGGGCACCTACCAGATATGTTTTAATAAACGCAACCGAAATATGCTCGCTGTGCTCATTCTCGAGAAGTTTATTAATTTTCAGCTCAATTTACCTTCTCGGAAATCTCTACGGAGACATTTTTTATTACAATAAAACCTGAACGTGCTCGCTGCGCTCGCTCTCTAAATGTTCACTATCTTTTTAGTTAATTTAGAGTAGAAATATTATGAGAAGAACATAGTGAGTCATCATTTAGGTTTTCACCACTGACACATAATACACGTTTTGAAATGGGGACATTTTAACAAATATATAATTTCACATATACTTTTGAAATTAAATATAGTTATACGGTTCCTCTTATTGGTCTGTTCTTCTCAGAGTATTTCCACTGTACTTTCACAACCTAAACGTGCTCACTGCGCTCCTTCTCCAAAAGTGTATTACTTTCTAATTTAATTTACCTTCTCGGAAATCTCTACGGAGACATTTTTTATTACAATAAATCCTGAACGTGCTCGCTGCGCTCGCTCTCTGGACGTTCACTGTCTCTTTGGTTAATTTAGAGTGGAAATATTATGAGTAGTCCGTCATTTAAGCTTTCATCAATGACACAAAATTTGCTTTTTGACACGGGGGCATTCTAAAAATATATAATTTCACATATACTTTTTAGATTAAATACAGTTCCTTTTATTGGTCTGTTTTTCTCAAAGTATTTCCACTCTACCTTCACGGGGACCTTTACGATATACGTTTTATTAAATACCACCTAAACGTGCTCGCTGCGCTCTCTCTTGAAAAGTGTATTACTTTTTAATTTAATTTACCTTCTCGGAAACCTCAACGGAGACATTTTTTATTACAATAAAACTTGAACGTGCTCGCTGCGCTCGCTCTCTGGACGTTGACTATCTTTTTAGTTAATTTAGAGTGTAAATTCTATGGGAAGAACATAGTGAGTCATCAGTCGTCCGTCATTCAGGCTTTCACCATTGACACTTATGTGCGTTTTGAATGGGGGCATTCTAAAAAATATATAATTTCACATATACTTTTGAGAGTAAATACAGTTCTATTTATTGGTATGTTCCACGGTCGGAATCAATACATGATCGTTTTCTGTGTTGGAACTGTGTTAGTTGAGTTTTTGGGCTCAACGTTTCGCACACTATTATTTTTTAAATTAATTTACGGAAACATATATATGAAAACATTTTTTTACAATAAAACTTAAACACGCTCGCTGCGCTCGCATTATATGGGACTTTGGGACTTATACACAAATAGTTCTAAAAGTTGCAAGTTTTCTAACGATGTCAATTAGTGTCATATTATACAAAAAATATTTTTTGCAGATAATGCGTCAATAGGTAAAAATAAACAATGTACTGAGTGTTCAGTGCAGGTGCTGGGGTTTTGTTATTTGTATAAAAAGTATCAAAAAGCTTGTACCTACGGCATTAACGCATTCAGGGCAAAATTTTCTGATTAGTTTGATTTTTGTGTTCCAAATTTTCGGAAATAAACCCTGCGAATATTTCTCTAGCGCTTCGCGCCAACATTTTGGAGTCCCCTGCTCGCTCCCTACGTTCTGATTTTAGCAAGATGGTGTGGCAGAGCAGGGCTATTCTTGGAGGTGGTGGGGCCTCACCCAGTAAGGAGACCACGTAAACTGATAGCACCTCCGTAGCTCTTTCGTTAGTCGCTCTGATACCTCGTGTCGTGTCTGCCGGTACAGAGAACTCCTAGTCAACACCTCTTCGGTAAGTAATTTTACTAAACCACCACAACCACACACTCAAACAAGCCCTCAACCTCTTCAAAACCCGCTCAATTTTTTTTTTTCGCGAAACGCCCAACCGAATCGGGAGCACACAAACGCTCTATTTTTAAAGCCGCCTGAAAAGTTACGCAAGAGTTTTAGTTTTCATTTCAGCGCGATTTTCGCCATATTTGGGCATGTATTACAAGGTCGGCGTTTGTTGTCGGAGTCATCGATGGACTTGTCCAGCGTTGATTCAAAGCGAACTGCATTTCTGCGGAATGGAATACCAGAAAGTTGTTTTAGGAGCGATGTTTATGCTTTTTGGAATGTAATAACATCCGCTTATTGTCGACACTGAAAACGGTTGGATTATTTTCATAATAGTGGTCGCAGCCTTCTATGAGCACGCAAATATTTAAACAACGCGATTTCCGATCAGACATGACCTATGAATCAAAACATGCACGGGTGGTTCTTATCTTGGGTGACTAAACGTGGATTCTTGGGTTAATCAGTTCTATAGACATTCCTCGACGGAGGAAATTTTTCGAATTTTCGGACACAATTTTTCCAAACAACATCGCGTTTCCATGTTTTGCTATTTTTAGAATTTCATAATCGCCAGATTGCTCGTATTTTTAGAACTGACATTTTTTGGCAGACTTTTGTAACAATATACAAAGTACGCGTAAACATAGATTTAGATAACGATTTTCAGAATTAACTGGGCGAATATTCTATATTTAAATTTTCGTAACACTGACACTTGCATTGTTTTCCTAATCTAACCAAACAAAATATAGCCTTTAAGCCATTTCGAAACTTGTGACTCTTTTTGAATTTCAAAATTTAGCTTTTTTGTGAATAGTCGGAGCACTTGACTTTGTCGCTTCAAATTTCCACCGGTAAATTGATTAATGCTGCTTAAGTCAAACAAATGTATCACGTGACAGTTCGCCATTTTGAAAAACTGCGTTTTAATGGACAATGAAATGTGCGTTTACTTTTTCAGAAAAAAAATTGTGACGGTTGTTTAAAAATAGAAAATTGGGGGCGGCCTGTGCCACGCAACTTGTCATTATATTTAGCTTTTACAGCATATCGATTTCTCAACTAATAAGGGTGATGATGATGAGAGATGTTAGTGTTTTTTATTTTATTTTGGATGGTTTTTTGACATAAATATTTATAATGAAGCTGTAAAAACACACTCCAGTGGGGTTAAATCGGGTCTTATAGCTGGCCATTCTTTAACCCCATATATTTTTTTTAATGAATAACGTAAATTCTGTTGTTGTTATTATTATTAATCATCGATATCTCTTATTTAATTTATAAAGATAAATTTTCGTGAGTTCTACAGAAAATTTTTATGAAAATTTTGAACAAAAAGAAATCGTGGCCGTTTTTCAAGAGTTTAGTTGATCTGATTGAAGAAACAATGTTCAACACTAACGTGATAAAAATATTTTAACAGTACATTCTAACTATATAAATAAAATATTCGGAAAGTATGTATGTACTTTGGGTTTTTGACAACTTTGTTGGCACTATTTGCCGAATATTTCCGGACAACTTCCAACACCAGTCGAAGAGTTCCGAACCATTCCTATTGCTTTTTACAAAATTCTGAAGCATTTCCGAAGCCGATCGAAGATTTCCGAACAAATTTCAGTATAATATAATATCACAAAAGCATTGGAAGTGCAGATTTTGTGAAAATAAGACATATATTGGAAGTTTCGGCTTCGATTTTTTATTTACATATGAACAAATTTAGTTTCTGAAAGATATAATATTTTCATGGCTTTTTTCACATGTGCTTGTATATTATGAATATTTTGAGTCATTTGATCAAAATAAAAGATTCTGGAACTATGTAGTTTGAGCTTTTGACAACTTTGTTGGCACCACCTGCCGAATATTTCCGAAGATTTCCGAACGACTTTTAGTCTGATATAATGTTACAAAGGTGCTGGAACTATAGATTTTCGATTTGTATTATAGTTTTGGAAATTTGAGTAACGATGGGCCCTGGATTATTCTGCTTTCTAACATCTGGGGATTACCGGCACGCGATAACTTCAAGTTGTAAATATCTCTTGCTATTGTACTATTGTTCGTCTCGTTATTGTCAATAAAATTTTATATGGTAGAAAGAAATTTCCAAAATTATAAAAATTTTTATTGGAAATTGAATTTTTTTATTAATGAACAAATTTAGTTTGTGAAGAATATAGTACTTTCAAGATCTTCTTCCATGACCTTGTAGATTATAATAATTTATTTTTTATTAATTATTAGTTTTTAATAATAATAATAAATAAATAAATAAAGATACAGATCAGTGACTTAACATAACAGATTTTTTTAAAACTAAGTTGCCAAGATAAGACTTATAAAAAAGTTCTACTCTCCATTTTCTTCTACAGTATGTCATTTAGCAATTAACCCCGCCCACCCACCCTCGACTTTTTGGATTTCAAATTATCGGAGCTCTTGAGCTTGGGTTTTTGGATCTTTTGAATTTTTTGGATTTTGTGGATTTTTTGGATTTCAAATTATTTGATTTGAGTTTCTGGAGCTTTCTTGCATTTTTCAGGTATTTTGGATTTTTTTTTTTTTTTTTTAATTTATAGGATTTGTTTGAATTTTTTTGGATTTCCTGGATTTCTTGAATTTGTTTTTTTTTATTCGGATTTTGCAAATTTTTCGGATTTCTCGTATTTATTTTTGAGACATTTTTTGGATTTTTTCATTTTTGTTATTTTTTTTAAGGATTCTTTGGATTTTATAATTTTTCTCGAAAATTTCGTAAAATGTCTGAGATTAAAAAAAAAGAAAAATTAAAGCCGAAAACTCCTATTTTTCTTGTTTCATTAACAAATCGATGAAAAAATATTGCTTAAATTTCCAACAAACTGTTGAATTTGGCAAAATTAAAAAAAATCAATTTTTCGTTTTTCAAATTTCGAAGATCAAAAATTCGAGTTGGAATTTTCAAAAGTTCAGTTTAAAATATTTCAATTTTTTTTGATTTCCTGGATTTCTTGGATTTGTTTTTTTTTTATTTGGATTTTCCAAATTTTTCGGATTTCTCGTATTTATTTTTAATCTTTCTCGGTTTTTGTTTTTTCGTTTTTTCAGTTTCTCCATTATTCAATTTTCGATTTTGCATTTTTCCAATCATTTTAAGATTATCCAGGTTTCCCAGTTTTTAGCTTTTCAGTTTTTACTGTTTTAATTTTTCTATATCTTAAACTGTTGACGCACTTTTGGAGTCTTCAAAATGTAAGAAAAAATTTTAAATTTCGACCAATTTTTAACTCTGTATTTATAAATTAAAAAAAAAGTAATTCCGGATGAATTTTGTTGAAAAGACGTATTAATTTTATCATTTTAGAAATTATTGAATATTCTCACAATTTTTAAATTAAATTACTTTTAAATTTAAAAACTCAAAAAATTTGTAAAATAATATCCGAGATTTTGAACAAACTTGAAGCCGAAAACTCCTGTCATTTTTATTAACAAATCGAAGACTCAACAGTTTTAAATTTTTATATTTTTCAGTTTTTCGTTTCTTCAGTTTTTGGATTTTTCTGATCACTCATTTTTAATTTTTCAAATTTTCGTTTTTCCAGTTTCGAATAACAGAAATTCGAGTTGGAATTTCAGTTTAAAATATACTTCAATTTTTCAATGTTCAACTTTCGAATTTTTCAATTTTTTGCTTCAATATATCATTTGCCAAAATCTGTCTGATCTTAGCAGATATTAACCCCGCCCACCCACCCTCTCTTTTCTTAGAAGGTATGGCATTAGGCAAAATCACTCTTATCTTATCAGCTACTAGCCCCTTCTCCTTTCTTAGAAGGTATTTCATTTGGCAAAATCAGTTCTATCTTATAAAGAAATAGCCCCGCCCACCCGCCCTCTTTTTGCTTAGAGAATATCTGATTAGCCAAAATCAGTCTTATCTTAGCAGGTACTTAGAAAAAAAACGCAGAAATAATAAAAAGATGATAATAGTATGAAAATTTAACTGGAACATTTTCCGAGAGTTTAACGTTTAATGAAAAAGTTATCTAAGCTTGAAAAAAGTGAAAAAGAAATCTATACATTGAAGGTATAAATTGATCTCTCTGAAGAGAACATATTTCTGGAATTTAGCCTCGAAATAGTATATATGTACATATATATACACATCAATAACGTGATTCTGAATTATTGGCACTAGTGTCAATTCACGGTGCCCTAAATTTCATTTTGACAGTCAGGTTTGGCATCATAAGTGTTTAAATATGTTGCCAACCTGACCACAATCATCAATAATCAACCTGTGAAAGTTAATTTTTTTTCTTTCTTCATTCCAGCGCGCAAGATAAAATCCAGCCGCCGCCATGGACGCGATCAAGAAGAAGATGCAAGCGATGAAGCTTGAAAAAGACAACGCTTTGGATCGTGCCATCCAGAACGAACAACAAGCCAAAGACGCCAATCTTCGCGCCGAAAAAGTAAGCCTTTATCTCCTCTTCCACACTCTTTTCTTCAATTTCTTCGTTTCATCTACAGCTCGAGGAAGAGGCTCGTACACTCCAGAAGAAGATCCAGACCATTGAGAACGAGCTCGACCAGACCCAGGAGCAGCTTACCCAGGTCAACGGGAAGCTGGAAGAGAAGGAGAAGGCCCTCCAGACGGTAAGTCCAATGAGGCGGTCCGTCGGAATGTCCGTTTGTGGCAAATTTCATAACGCGATATTATTAAGGTGAAGGTTTAATAATAGAGGACTGAATGGTCGATTGTGTCAATGAAGTCCCCCTCCTCCCGTCGAAAGTTTCCAAAGCCGCAAATACCCGTCTAAAAATACCCGCGCAACCCGATCCGTTTCCAAATATGGCGCTTCGGCGCTCCCGTGACGTCACGCCGCATTGCTGCCACACGTATTGGTGGTTGCCGACCCTGGCTGTCATTGGCGCCACCGTCGCCCACTGCGCTCGACTTTCAGTAGTCGTAGTGCAACCAAAATGGCTGCGTTGGAATGTGATCCAGCAGCGAAGACGTCTAAGTGACGATGTCTCAAAGGGCCGGCCCGGGCAACCCGAGGAAAAGGGGGCACCAACACCATCCTCGCAATGACAGCAACAGACGGAGGGCCGCCCTGGACCAGCCCCCCCCTGCCGACCCGCCACTGAGCCCCTACAGTGCGAAACAAAATGTGATGCAAAGTGCCTCGAAGCCCCCAGCTTGTGATAGCGAAGTGATAGATTTGACCAATGACGACGAGGCGAGCGACAAGGTGCGCAAGGACGAGCGGAACGAGAGGCTGAGGAAGCCCCCCCAGGTGGGGGACATGTCGACGGTGTACCGGCCGGCGGCCGAGGGCTCCAGCCAGAGCGACCAGGAGGAAGTGGAGGACCCGGAGATCGAGGAGCTGTCGAAGTTGAGGTGCACGTCGGAGCGGACGGAGGTCGTGGCCGAGAGGGAGACGAGGAGGAGAGGACGCAGGTGCGCCGACTACCCGGGGTTGGCCTTCGCCAGTTCCATCTTCAGCTCGGACACCCTGATCAAGTTTTCCATCATCCGGAATGAGCTGCACAATATCATGAATACTCAGTTAAAGAGGGTAGGTGGAGGAAGGAGACGGCGTTTTTTGGATGCGTCATGCCAGGAAAAGTACATGTAAACACTGATGTTTACTGTAGACGTTTATAGATGCACTTTTTTCGGAAAACGTGTGAGGGAGTCAGGAACCTCTCGACTCGCTTATGGAAATTGTGGGCAACCGTGTGTCCAATTAGCCCAATTGGGAAAACGAGCCAAATTAACCGACAATAGATCATAAACCGCTACTTCACGGGTGGTCGGTCTTCAAGTAATATATTCGACTTACTATGAAGATAAATAGCATTCCTCTTCCTTAACTTTATTTGATTAAATTATAGTCACGATGAAATCATGACCCTTCATGCATTTCAATCCTCTTGTTGGTTTTTCTTATCTTGTGTTGCATGTTTTAAATTAAACAAGAATTTCTCTTTGACTCACTCACTGACAATTTACCGTTTCGCAATTTTGAAATTTTTGAAAACTTAAGATGTTTTGTAACCAGACGCACTTGGTGCGAGCTGGTTTCGAAAGGACCGTATTGGGAATGAAGGTAATTGATCGACTCGTCTTAACTTTCTACAGAAACGAGAATTTACACTGGTTTGAAATCGTTTTATGGAGAAAATCGCGTTTTTGTAATTCACGAAGTTCGATGAGGTCCGATAAGTGTTCGTCGTTTATAATCTCTTAAATTGCAGTTTTATAAAAAGTAAATATTGGAGGAGTTGAAATGAGTGTTTGTACTAAATTCAGGTCACAACACTTAACTTGAATTTAGTGCACACAATTAACGACAACGTATCTACGACGTGTTGATTTTATATGCACAATGTGTATATGTACATACATTTATTTCTTAATGTCACAGTAGTCTTTGACCTTTGATCAAACGGATTTAATTATAAACATGATAAGACGTTGTCTTGAATTTAACGCGTTTAATTTAAGCCAAATTAGTTCTTATGTTCATGGAGAAGGGAGGTCAAAATGTTGGCGTGGGCGTGGCTGGGAATGTTACTAGAATGCGCCAATCAAATCCAGTTCCTGGGTGTTGACTTAAACAGTTGGTGTTAATATTGGACTTTTTTTACAAAGTTCTATAGGAAATAAGTCAATAATTCTTAATTGTTGGAAATTTGATTTGATCAGTTTTTCGATTTTTCATTTTTCCAGTTGTTAGATTTTCTTTCCACTTTCTCCATTTCTTAGTTTTTCGATTTTTGGATTATTAATTTTTTGAGTTTTTCATTTTGCAAATTTGCACTTTCCCAATTTTTACTTATTTTAATTTTTCTGTCTTGAACTGTTGACGTACTTTTGAAGTCTTCAAAGTGTCACAAAAATTGTTAAATTTTGACGTATTTTTACAAAATTTCTGAATTAAAAAAAAATCCAGATAAATTTTGTTAGAAAAAAAGTTTTAAGAGTTTCATTTAATCATTTTAGAAATTTTCACCTTTTTATTATTAAATTACTTTTAATTTTAAAAACTTGAAAATTTCGTAATATAATATCGGAGATTTTGAAAAAAAATAAGCTGAAAAATCCAATTTTTTTATTAACAAATCGAGGAAAAAATATTGCTTAAACTTCCTGAAAACTTTTCAATCATTCATTTCTTCAATTTTTCGATTTTTATTGTTTCAAATTTTTCGTTTTTCAAACTTTCGATTTTTCAGTTTCGCGTTTTTCATATTTCGATTTTTCGATGGTTTCATTTGGAATTTTTCAAGTGTTCGATTTAACATATTCCAAATTTTCAGTTTTTCAATTAATCGATTTGGAATTCTTCACTCAAATGTTCAAATTTCGATAATTTTTCATTTTTCCAGTTAGATTTTTCAGCTTCTCCACTTTTTAGTTTAGTTTTTAAATTTTGCAGTTTTTGGGTTTTCAAGTATCAGATTTTCCGATTACTTTAAATTTCAATATTTTGTTTTTTCGGTTTTGTACTTTTTCGATTTTTCCGAATTTTCTTATTTCTGGGATTTTTTTTCTTTCGATTGTTTGGATTACTTGGATTTTTTCCCGAGTTTCTTGGGTTTTTTGGATTTCGTCGTTTTATTTGTTTTTTTTTCATTTTCGGGTATTTTGGATTTTTTTTAAATCTCCTTTTAATTGCCTGGATTTCTTGTTTTTTTGAATTTTTCAAATTTTTCGGATTTATTTTGTATTTTTTTTATTTTTTTGGATTTTTTAGAATTTTCGACTTTTTGATTTCAAATTATTGGAGCTCTCGAGAGTCTTGGATTTTTGGATCTTTTGAATTTTTTTTATTTTCTGGATGTTTTGGATTTAACAAATTAATGGATCTTTCGAGTTTCTGGGCATTTTTTGGATTTTTCGGATATTTTGGATTGTTTTTTTTTATTTTTAGGGTTTGTTTGAATTTTTTTTCATATTTTAAATTCTTTGGATTTTTTGGATTTCTTGGATTTGTTTTTTTATTTGGATTTTCCTAATTTTCCGGATTTTTCGGATTTATTTTTGAGATATTTTTTGGATTTTTTCATTTTCGTTATATTTTCAAAGATCCTTTGAATTTTATAATTTTTCGTTTGTTCAATTTTTCGATTTTTTAATTTTTTATTTTTCCAGTAAATGGTAGATTTTCCAGTTTTCCCATTTTTTAGTTTTTCAATTTTTACTATTCAATTTTTCTGTATCTTAAACTGTTGACGCACTTTTGGAGGCTCAAAATGTAAGAAAACATTTTAAATTTTGAGGTATTTTTTCCAGTAATTCCAGATAAATTTTGTTTAAAAAAAAGTTTTAAGAGTTTCATTTTATCATTTTAGAAATTTTCACCATTCCATTATTCAATTACTTTTAAAAACTTAAAAATTTCGTAATATAATATCTGAGATTTTGAAAAAATTTTTAGCTGAAAAATCCTATTTTTTTATTAACAAATCGAGGAAAAAATATTGCTTAAACTTCCTGAAAACTTTTCAATCATTCATTTCTTGAATTTTTCGATTTTTCTGGTTATTGATTTTTATTGTTTGAATTTTTCGTTTTTCAAACTTTCGATTTTTCAGTTTCGCGTTTTTAATTTTTCGATTTTTCGGTGGTTCGAGTTGGAATTTTTAAGTGTTCGATTTAACATATTCCAAATTTTCAGTTTTTCAATTAATCGATTTGGAATTCTTCACTTAAATGTTCAAATTTCGATATTTTTGACTTGAGAAATTTTCAATTTTTCGATTTTTCTTTTCAATTTCTCTTTTTTCCAGTTTTTTGGATTTTTCGACTTTTCAGTTTCTCGGTTTTTGTTTTTTCCCTTTTTCAATTTCTCGTTTATTCAAAATTTTCATCCTTTGGATTTATCAGTTCTTCGATTTTAAAATTTTTCAATTTTTCATTTTTCCAGTTAGATTTTCCAGCTTCTCAACTTTTTAGTTTAGTTTTTAAATTTTGCAGTTTTTGGGGTTTCAATTATCCGATTTTCCGATTACTTTAAACTTCAATATTTTGTTTTTTCGATTTTTCCGAATTTTCTTATTTCTCGGATTTTTTTTTCTTTCGATTGTTTGGATTGGGTTTTTTATTTCTCGAGTGTCTTAGGTTTTTGGATTTCTTCGTTTTATTTGTTTTTTTGATTTTCGGATTTTGGATTTTTTTTGCCTTTCGTATGTTTGATTTTTTTTATATTTTGGATATTTCGATTTTTTTGATTCTTTTTTGGATTTTTTGTAATTGCGTGGATTTCTGTTTTTTTTTTTGAATTTTTAAAAATTTCGGATGTATTTTTTAATTTTTTTGTATTGCTTGGACTTTTTAGAATTTCCGACTTTTTGGATTTCAAATTATTGAAGCTCTTGAGTTTCTTGGGTTTTTGGATCTTTTGAATTTTTTAGGTTTTATGGATTTATTGGATTTCAAATGATTTGATCTCTTGAGTTTCTGGGATTTTTTTTGCATTTTTCGGATATTTTGGATTTTTTTTTTAATTAATAGGATTTGTTTGAATTTTTTTGGACTTCCTGGATTTCTTGGATTTGTTTTTTTTTTTTATTTGGATTTTCCAAATTTTTCGGATTTCTCGTATTTTTGAGATATTTTTTGGATTTTTCATTTTTGTTATTTTTTTAAGGATTCTTTGGATTTTATAATTTTTCGTTTGTTCAGTGTTTCGAATTTTCAATTTTTCATTTTTCCAATAATAGTAGATTTTCCAGTTTTTCCATTTTTTAGTTTTTCAATTTTTACTGTTTTAATTTTTCTATATCTCTTAAACTGTTGACGCACTTTTGGAGTCTTCAAAATGTAAGAAAAATTTTTAAATTTTGACCTATTTTTTCAATGCTCTATTTCTAAATTAAAAAAAAAAATTCCAGATGAATTTTGTTGAAAAAACGTATTAATTTTATCATTTTAGGAATTATTGAATGCCGATATTCTCACAATTTTTAAATTAAAATACTTGTAAATTTTAAAACTCAAAAAATTCGTAAAATAATATCCGAGATTTTGAAAAAACTTGAAGCCGAAAACTCCTGTCTTTTTTATTAACAAATCGAGGACAAAATATTGTTTAAAATTCCAACAAACTGTTGAATTTGACTAAACAGTTTTATTTTTTTAGATTTTTCAGTTTTTCGTTTCTTCAGTTTTTGGATTTTTCTGATCACCCATTTTTAATTTTTCAAATTTTCGTTTTTCCAGTTTCGAATAACAGAAATTCGAGTTGGAATTTCAGTTTAAAATATACTTCAATTTTTCAATGTTCAACTTTCAAATTTTTCAATTTTTTGCTTCAATATTTCGATTTTTCACTTGGATTTTTTTATTTTTCAGTTTTTCGTTTTTTAATTTTTCGATTTCCAGTTTTTTGATTTGCAATATGTAGTTCGAAGTCTCATTTTTAAGTTTTTTAATTTTTTGGTTTTTTAATTCTTCATTTCCAAAGTTTTTGGACTTTCAATTTCTCGATTATTCGATACTTCATCTTCTGAATTTATCAGTTTTTCGATTTTCGAATTTTTCAAGTTTTCGATGTTTCAGTGTCTCGATTTTTCATTTTCTGGTTTTTTGAATTGCAATATATATTTCGAGGTCTCAGTTTCAAGTTTTTTAATTTTTTTAATTTTTCAAATTTTCATTTCTTAAGGTTTTCGATTTTTCAGTTTCTGGGTTTTTGATTTATCGCTTTTTTAATATCTCGATTATTCATCTTTTCAATTCATCAGTTTTTCGATTTTAAAATTTTTCATTTTTCATTTTACTAATTTTGCATTTTTTCCAATTTTTTGTTTTTTCCCATTGTTAGAATTTTCAGTTTTTTCTGCATTTTTTAGTTTTTTGATATTTGAATTTTTGAGTTTTTTGATTTTTCTATTTCGCAATTTTTCAAATTTTACTTATTTTAATTTCTTTATATCTTGAACTGTTTTGTATTTTTTCAATGCTCTAACAAAAAAGTAATTCCAAATGAATTTTGTTAAAAAACGTATTAAGAGATTAATTTTGTGATTTTAGAAGTTGTTGAACGTCAACATTCTCACAATTTTTAGAGTCAATTATTAAACTACTTTTAATTTTAAAACCTCGAAAATTTCGTAAAATAACTGAGATCTAAAAAAATTACAGCCGAAAACTCCTATTTTTCTTGTTTTTTTAACAAATCGATGAAAAAATATTGCTTAAATTTCCAACAAACTGTTGAATTTGACAAAATTAAAAAAATTTCAATTTTTCGTTTTTCAAATTTCGAAGATCAAAAATTCGAGTTGGAATTTTCAAAAGTTCAGTTTAAAATATTTCAATTTTAGAATTTTTCAATTTCTCGATTTTTCTGTTTTCAAAACTTTTGAATTTATCAGTTTTTTAGCTTTGATATTTCAGTGTTTCATTATTTGCATCTTTCAGTTTCTCGTTTTTAATTTTTCGATTTTTCAATTATTCGATTTGGAATTCTTCAGACGTTCAATTTAAAATGTTTCCATTTTTCTTTATTTTAGCCTTCGAATTTTCCGAATTTTCTAGTTATTTTAATTTTTCCGTATCTTCAGCTTTTGAATGTCATCAAAAGTAACAAATTACTGTCAATTTTAAAAATTCGAAAAATTCGTGAAATAATATCGATTTTGAAAAAACTTAAAATCGAAAACTCATATTCTTGTTTTTGATTTTTACATTTTTAGCAAATCGAAAAAAAATATTTCGGGAAACTGTTGAATTTACCAAAAAAGTTCAAAATTTAAAAAAATCTAAATTTTATTAGCAATTTTTTGAAAATTTTCTAAAAAACACGTGTAATTTTTTTTTATGAAATTGACTTAATAAGCACCAACTGTTGTAAAGTACTAATTTATTTTGAAATATATTAATTATGGAACAAAAAAAAAAATCAAAAATAAACGTCAAAAGTCGATATAATTTTCGTGTGCTGTGAATAAAATATCAAAGCTTTTGCGTTTCTTAAATATATTCTCCCTGCATTACACTACTGAAATTTTGAAATCTTTTTATTAGGTATTTATTTATTCATTTAATTCGCCCGATAATTCCATGTAAGACAATTGTCGTAGCATTACTATCGATTTGAGGGTGGCAACGATTTTTTTTTTTATAATAGTAAATTGTTAATACCACTATATTCCGTAATTCGGGATTCTGTGACGAACTGGCAACACTTCCCCGAACTCCCTCGTATAAATGCATCACACATGGTTTCACACGCTGCCAACCGAACGTGAACTGGACTATAGATTAATTCCCACGTCGCGTCGGCGTCCGGTGCCGTTGTAAATTTTCGCCACGTCATACCCACAATCGATTCTTAAAACTTGATCACGTAAATCCCTTAGATTCCTTTTCAATCCACTTTTCGTTTTCGCAATCCCCTCGTATACCCATGACCTTATTCGCCCATTGAATCCCGCGCCCATTTCCGCCCATCTCCAAAGTTCCATTCACGCCGATTCAAAACCGACATCCGCTTCCTCCGATTCAAACCCGGCGCCATCGCGTTTAGTGACAGGTGGTTGGCAAGCGTGAGTCAGCGCCATCTTGCCGGCTCGCCCAGTTGCTCGTCGGTGTCGGTTCGTGTGGCTAGTCGTCGTCGGGTTTTTGTGTGAAAATTCGCATTTCCCCGAGAGAAAATTCGCCAAAATGACGGCCAACATCCAGCAGGGCTCCCTTTTGGACGTCCTCAAGAAGAAGATGCGTCAGACGAAGGAGGAAATGGAGCGGTACAAGGACGAGTGCGAAGAGTACAACAAACGACTTCATGCGGAATGCATGCGACGAGAGGAAGTAAGCTAACGGCGATTTCGGCCGGCGGCGGCGGCGGCCGCCCCCGGCCGCTCCCACGTTTCGGGTTTGCGGTTAGGTGACGACGCGGCCAGTAGGCGATCGATTGACGTTCGATTGTTTTATTTTCTGTCATTCGGGGTTGGCACGGCAGGCTTGATGGGACGACTTTTCGAAATTATGGTAATTGGGTGCGATAAGATTGTGGGTTTTATCGAGGTTGGGCGGATTTGTGTTTTCGCGAGGAGTTGGATTGTTGTAAGGGCGATTTTTGCGAATTTCGGCGACATATGGCTTGCGAGAGGTATAGTGGGTAGGGTTGACTCGGTTGGTTGAGGCTGGAGAAAATTCGAGCGCAACAGGTCGATTTTTTACCAAAATAGGAAAATGTGGGTAAAGCGAGCGATAACCTTCGTGGCGCTGCTGATGTCATTTGTGTAATCGGGAGATATATCGCTGTTTTACTAATTATTTTCGGAAAGTTAGTTTCTGCGAAGTTTATCGCAGAAGTGGAGATCAATATTTGAGATTAATAGTTTTGAGGAATTGCACTTGAGGGTTTTTTGAACTAATTAAAATCAAATCATTGATCGATTTTTATCTAAAGTAATCGCTTTTGCGCTTGTTTGTATTGAAAAAGGTGCTAGTATGGATTTTAGACACTGCCAACTGCTCCAATCTTCCCAACAAAGTGCCACATGTGGGGTTTTTTATTTCCACCAACACAAAGTGGCGATTTATTTTTAATGCTTTATATTTTTTCTAAGTAATTCAGTTTGTTAAATACACATAGGGAAATGGGGAAAAGGTGTTTGCGAAAACATTGTAGATAGCGTTATCGATTTCAGTTATCGTTGGTTTGGAATTACATCATAGAGAAAGACTTCTCTGGAATGGAGTTTTTGATTGTAGAATATAGTTAAATTTTGTATCGTTATATATTTGAGTCATATAATTGGGACGGAATTCAGTCACGATTTTAAATGTCATGGTTCTCAATTATTGACATTGTTTCCTGTTAGGAAATGAGTAGTTGAAAACCTTTCTATCAACTCCGACGACGAATTAAATTTGTGCTATTTTTATTTTCTTAAAAAAAAATATATGTACATGTGATAAAATTGAGTTTTAGTGCCATTACTTCTGGAATGCTCGAAACTCTATTGCCATGTAAATTGACTACCATTGAACGAGCAAATCATTGATGCAACTAACCTGCAGTTCGTTTAAAAAAAAATATGTATTTTTTTATTTAAATTTAATCTGCAAAATCCAAAAGTTAAAAAACCAAAAATAATGTTATTAAAAATTGTAAAACTTGAGAAATTGTAATTCCAAAAATTTGAAAATCAGAAATCTAGGACATAAAAATCGAGAAAATGAAAAATTCACAGCTTTGAAAAATCCAAAAATTGAAAATTCGGAAAATTGAAGAAATAAAATTGAAGAAAAATTGAAAAATCGACGACAAATTGAAAAAATCAAAAAGAATATTTAAAAGTTGTAAAAACAAAAACTTTCAAAACAAATACCGAAGAACAAAAATTAAAGTAGAATAATTAAAAAATCGAGGAACTAAAAATCTAGAAATTCACGACATTGAAAATTCAAAAATGACAAGTAAAAATGGAAAAATTGAATAACTAAGGGCTAATTGAACAAATTAAAAATATGATTATTTAAAAAATGGAAAAATGATAAAAATCGAGGAACTAAATCTCAGAAATTGAAAGATCACCAACGTCGAAAAATTTAAAAAACTTGAAAATTGAAAAGTCAAATAATTGTAAAATTATAAAATTTAGAAATTAAAAATCCAGGAAAAAATCCAAAAACTTCAAAATTGAAAATTCGGAAAACTGGGAAATCGGAAAATTGAAGAATTAAATAATTGCAAAGTAAAGATGAAAACTAAAAATGTTGCACCTGAAAAGTCAAAAAAATTTAAAATTTGAAGATTGAATTGGAAAAAAAATTGAAAGTTTTAAAAATTGCAAAATTATAAAATGGAGAAATCGAGGACTAATTGAAAAAGATCAAAAATTAAAATATTTAAAAGTTGTAAAAAAGCAGATTTTCAAAATTGAAAAATTGCAAAATTATAAAATGAGAAAATCAAAAAATTGATTAATTGACGACTAATTGAAAAAATAAAAAGTAAGATTATTTAAAAAATGGCGAACTTGAAAAATTAAAAATCGAAGATTAAATTCCAGAAATTGAAAAATCCTTAAAAAAATTAAAAAGGAGTTAAAAAATCCGAAAGATCAAAATTGAAAAAGTAATAAATGAAGAAATGGAAAACCACAAATCTAAAAATTATAGAAAAAAAAATTGAAAAATTAAACAATCGCAAAATTATAAAATTGAAAATTGGAAAAATCGGGAAATCGGAAAATTGTAGAAACAAAAAATTACACAGTAGATATAAAAACTGTTAAAAACGAAAAATGGGATAAAAAAAATTGGAAATTATCAAAATTGAAAAATTTAAAATTGAGAATCGAAAATTTAAAGCAATTACAAATCGAAAAATTGAAAAATCGAAATTGACAAATTTCGCACTTGAAAAATTGAAACATTGCAAAATTATAAAATAGAAAAATTGGAAAATCGAGACTAATTGAAAAAGATCAAAAATTAAAATAAAATAATTTTAGAAATAGAAAACTCGGGGAACATCTAGAAATTCACAAAATCACATCAATGATAAATCAAAAATTTCAAAATTGAAAAATCTAGAAATTGCAAAATTATAAAATGAAAAAATCGAAAAATTGAATAATCGAGGAGTAATGGGAAAAATAAAAAATAAGATTATTAAAAACTGGAAAACTGGAAAAATTAATAATCGAGGAAATAAATTCCAGAAGTTGAAAATTCCACAACGTCGAAAAATCAAAAAAATTGAAAATTGAAAAATCTGAAAACTGAGAAATTGCAAACTAGAAATCTAAACAAAAAAAGCGAAGAAATCGAAAAATACAAATCCAAAAATTAAAGAAAAGAAAAATAGAAAAATCAGACAATTGCAAAATTATAAAATTGAGAAATTAAAAATCCAGGAAATAATCGAGAAAATGAAAAATTCACAGCATTGAAAAAGTTTCAAAATTGAAAATTCGAAAAATTGGGAAATCGGAAAATTGAAGAAACAAAAAATTACACAGTAGAGATAAAAACTGTTAAAAACGAAAAATGGGATAAAAAAGTTGGAAATTATCAAAATTGAAAAATCGAAATTGACAAATCTCGCACTTGAAAAATTGAAACATTGCAAAATTATAAAATAGAAAAATTGGAAAATCGAGGACTAATTGAAAAAGATCAAAAATTAAAAAAATTAAAATAGAATAATTAACAACTCGGGGAACAAAAAATCTAGAAATTCAAAAAATCACATCAATGATAAATCAAAAATTTCAAAATTGAAAAATCCTGAAATTGCAAAATTATAAAATGAAAAAACCGAAAAATTGAATAATCGAGGAGTAATGGGAAAAAAAAATGAAAAATTCGAAAAATTGAATTATCGACTAATTGAAAATAGTATATTATTAGCCAAGGTTGCAGAGCCAAGCATTCTAGACCGAGCGCAAATTAGAACCCGAGACGCGCAGCGTCGAGGGCTGTAAGTGCGAGGTCTAGAAGTGGCTTTGCAACCGTGGTTAATATACTATTTTTTTCACTAGTAGAAACAATAAGACAATAAACTGAAAAATAAACGTTCAATTTTTTGACGCAACATGATTTTGTTTCGATTTCTAATCAAACTTGATCTAAATCTTCAACACAAAGAAAACCGTTTATACTTGTCGCTGAGTTAATCATTTTATCTTCTACCGTCTACCAACTACCATGCGTATACTCAAGTAATGTTTGTAGCACATATTTGTTCATTTTTTAAGAAATAATCACATCAAACATTGCGTACATAACCTCAATTTTTCTTTTTGAACCCGTGGTAGCAAAAGTTGAATTTGCTACCACTAAATGAGTCGACATTTGCATGCGTCCAGGCTGCTATTGAAAAAAATAAAAAATAAGATTATTTAAAAAAATGGCGAACTTGAAAAATTAAAGATCGAAGACTAAATTCCAGAAATAAAAATGGAATTAAAAAATCAGAAAGATCAAAATTGAAAAAGTAATAAATGAAGAAATGGAAAACCACAAATCCAAAAACTATAGAAAAAAAAATTGAAAAATCAATCGCAAAATTATAAAATTGAGAAATTAAAAATCCAGGAAATAATCGGGGAAATGAAAAATTCACAGCATTGAAAATTTTTTAAAAAGTTCCAAAATTTAAAATTCGAAAAATTGGAAAATCGAAAAAATGAAGAAATAAAAAAAAAGTAAAGATGTAAACTGTAAAAAACGAAAAAAGCGATAAAAAAAAGATGGAAAATATCAAAATTGAAAAATTAAAAATTGGGAAATCGAAAAAATGAAGAAATAAAAAAAAAGTAAAGATGTAAACTGTAAAAAACGAAAAATGCGATAAAAAAAAGATGGAAAATATCAAAATTGAAAAATTAAAAGTTGAGAATCGAAAATTTAAAAAAATTTCAAATCCAAAGATTGAAAAATCAAAATTGAGAAATTTCGCACTTGAAAAATCAAAACATTTAAAATTTGAACAATTGAATTGGAAAAAAAAAATTGAAACATTGCAAAATTATGAAATAGAAACATGGAAAATCGAGGACAAATTGAAAAAGATCAAAAATTAAAATTTAAAAGTTGTAAAAAACAAAAAAAGTCGAGAAATTAAAAAAATTAAAATAAAATAATTAACAACTCGGGGAACTAAAAATCTAGAAATTCAAAAAATCACATCATTGAAAAATAAAAAATCGAAAAATTGAATAATCGAGGAGTAATTGGAAAAATAAGAAATGAGATTATTAAAAACTGGAAAACTTGAAAAATGAATAGTCGAGGAAATAAATTCCAGGAATTGAAACTTCCACAACGTCGAAAAGTTAAAAAAATTGAAAATTGAAAAACTGAGAAATTGCAAACTAGAGATCTAAACAAAAAAAATGAAGAAATTGAAAAATACAAATCCAAAATTGAAGAAAAGAAAAATTGAAAAATCAAACAATTGCAAAATTATAAAATTTAGAAATTAAAAATTCAGGAAATAATAAAAAAATGAAAAATTCACGGCATTGAAAAACCCAAAAATTTCATAATTGAAAATTTGAAAAACTGAGAAATCGAAAAATTGCAAAAAAAAGAAAAATGTAATAAGAACATGGGAAAATTAAAACTGAAAAATTAAAAATCAAGAATCGTAAATTAAAAAAATACAAATCGAAAATTTTTAAAAATTTGGAAAAAAAATTGAAAGTCTTAAAATGTTGAAAAAAATTAAAAATTACAATATTTGAAAATTGTAGAAACAAATAATTTCAAAATAATTATAGAAAAGACAAAAAATTAAAAAAAAAAATTAGGAACTAAATTTGATTTATTTATTTGATTTATTAAAAATCTAGAGATTTAAAAATTCCTAACATTGAATAATCGAGGACTAATTGAAAAAATAAAAAATAAGATTATTTAAAGAAATGGAAAACTTGACAAATTAAAAATCGAGGAACTAAATTCTAGAAAATTGAAAAAACTAAAAACTGAGAAATTGCACATTGATGATCGAAACACGCAAAAAAAAATCAGAAAGATCAAAATTGAACAACTAGTAAATGAAGAAATTGAAATCCAGAAATCCAAAAATTAAAGAAAAATTGAGAAATTACAAATCCAGGTAATAATTGAGAAAATGAAAAATTCACAGCATTGAAAAATACAAAAATTTCAACATTGAAAATTTGGAAAATGAGAAATTGGAAAATTGAAAAATTACAAAATTGCAAAGTAAAGATGAAAACTCTGAAAAAACGAAAATTTCGCACTTGAAAAATCAAAAAATTTAAGATTTGAAGAATTGAATTGGGAAAAAAAAATAGCAAAATTGTAAAATGGAAAAATCGAAAAATATAGGACCAATTGAAAGAGATCAAAAATTAAATTATTTGAAAGTTGTAAAAACAAAAAATTAAAAAATTAATTTCGAGAAATTAAAAAATTTAAAAATTGAATAATTGTAAAACAAAACAAAAAATCTAGGAATTCGAAAAATTGAATAATCGAGGCCTAATTGGAAAAATAAGAAATAGGATTATAAAAAATGGAAAACTTGAAAAATTAAAAATTGAGGAACTAAATTCCAGAAGTTGAAAAATCCACAACGTTGAAAAATCAAAAAACTTGAAAATTGGAAAATCGAAAAACAGAAATTGCAAACTAAAAATCGAAACGCTAAAACAACAAAAATGGAGTTAAAAAAATCAGAAAGATCGAAATTGAAAAATCGAACAATCCCAAAATTATAATATTGAGAAATTAAAAATCGAGGAACAAAAAATCGAAAATTTAAATATTGAAGTTATAATATCAAAAAATTTTGAAGAACTAAAAGTTGAAAAATCAAAAACTGAAATCTGAAAATTGAAACGAAAAATTAGAACCCAACATTCGAAAAATTGCGAATTGAAAATTCGTCAAATTAAAAAATTTAAAATAAGAATCGAAAAATAGACCTATTTACAAAATCTGAAAAATTGTGTTGCATCCAAAAAGTGATTGATACTTGAACATTGAAAAAACGGAGTTTTGAAAAATCAAATTACAATCGAAGACTGAAAAATGGGAAAATTGAAGAAACGAAAATTTGTAAAAACGAATAGAAAAATTCAAACAAGAGAGATTAAGTATTCAAAATTAAGAAATTGGAAGTTGAAAACTTGAAAAATGGATCCAAAAATAATAATGGAATGGATTAATTTATAAAAACAAAAAATAAAAGGAAAGAGTTTCTATGTTGAATATATTTTTAAAAAAGTAGCTCCAAATTTGTAGTTTTTTATTCAACTCAAAAGTTCGTGGTGCATTTTAAGCAAATATGTAATTTTTCCACTACTTGTTTAAAGATTTTTATTATAGGGACAAAATGTCAACATAATTTGCCAATTTTTAACGGTGTTCGCTGCTGCATTATTTCCGGATTTTTTTGAGTTGTTTACGAATACTGTTTTTTTTTTCCAGAAAAATATGTAACAATAATTAACTCCCGTCCACTTCCGGCTGTAATAATTTTAGTATAGCGTTCGTTCCGGTCATGGCGCTTTCATTAATAATTTCTTGAGAAATAACTAGTGCAGAGAAGCACCTGCCTTCATATTTTCTCTTATCGCCTTCACTGCAGTTTCCACACTAAAACTTTATTATCTACTTGACCACATTAAAAGTGAACGTATTAGAAAAACCGCGTCAGTGTGCGTACCACTCGCCTACTCATCCTAATTTTCCCGTTACACTTTACCAATTACCATGAATATACATCCATCCATACCTCATGTGACTCAGTTGACGTCGCTTTTCAACACAACCTTCCATAAACAGCGAAACGCCGCGCTACCAAGACCCGCTGCATATGCATGTAATTCCTTTGAAAAACTCTCGAATTCTCACCTTTCACGGCCGGTCATCGAACTCCACCTGCTAAAATCCACCGAAAAACACCATTCTAGGGTGGAGAAAAAACCCCAAACAAAAACCTAATGGCGCATTTCCTTCCGGTGCCTTTGTGCCATTGTTCACATTGTTTGTAACTAATTCAGAAATCGGTGACGCGGATGTTGCGTGAATGATTCAAAAGATCGATATCTGAGGAAAGCGCGTCATTGCGTTTTCCAGGTACGCCGAATTGGTGACTGACGCATTCTTTGTTTGATTGCAGGCTGAATCGGAAGTCGCCGCCCTCAACCGTCGCATTCAGCTCTTAGAAGAAGACTTGGAACGTTCGGAAGAACGTCTGGCCACTGCCACTGCCAAATTGGCGGAAGCTTCCGCCGCCGCCGATGAAAGCGAAAGGTTTGTTTCGAGCGACGACCGTCGAAAAAATCGTGTGGCTACTAACCATGCGGCGGTCGATAAAGTCGATTGTAAAAATATTCAAGTCGGAGAGTTCGAACGATATTTTGCTTGTGGCCGTTTTTACAGTTGTTCGTCTGTAAAACCAGTCGCAGAGGACACATAATTTAAAGGTAGTTGAGATAATGGACGCAAAGTATGCGTTCTAGTAGCCGATGAAAAATTCCAGGCTTCAAATTTCGACGAAATTGTTCAAAATGACAACTCAGCAAAATTAATAAAACTGTCCATAACTCGGGCGGATGTTGTTAATGTGTTGTTTATTATCGTTCGAGGATTCTCTTTTATGTGTCATAAATATTGAAACTCGTTGCTTGTTTAAACACCACAACTATTTTAATCAGCGCGCTTTATCAATTATCGCACTCTTATCTCCAATAATAATTTACAATCAAAACAATTACCGTCTCCTAATCGTGCTTTTAGTCAGCGTTTTTCTTAATCAAAAATGCATAAAAATGACGGAATCGTAGACTCCTTTGTCGTGACATCATCCTCGTAATGACCTTAATGTGGTTGATTTGAATATTTTTACAATTGGATTCGTGATCGCTTAATAGAGTAGTCGACAACGCTATTAACATGCCGAACATCATATAGGATACGCAAAGCCTTAGAAAACAGGACCAACATGGAAGACGACAGAGTAGCCATATTGGAAAACCAACTGGCTCAAGCTAAACTCATAGCCGAAGAGGCCGACAAAAAATACGAAGAGGTACAACCTCCTCTGTTCATTTTAACAAGACACTATCACTACATGAATGTCGGCGAGAAAGCACAAGCGTGGGGAAAAGTACTTTCGTCGCGGTGTGCGTGCGGTATTGTTGCTAACCACAAGGAAAACAATGTAGGTGGTCCACTAGTTTTTATTTCCATAAGTAGTTCTTTTTTCCAAAATTTTGAATGAAGAATTTTTTTTTGAAAATTTTAAATAGGATTTCTTTGATTTAAACATTTTTCTCAATATTTCCAGATTTTTGTCTTTTTTTTTTTTTATTTTAACTGTCTCGGTTTTTAAAATAGAATTTCTTTAATCGTAACATTTTTTAAAATTCTAAATGTTACTTAACATTTTCCAAAATTATAAATCTTGGAAATTACTTTTTGTAGAAATTGAATTAAATTAAAATTCTATATTTATGTTGCAAATTTCGGAAATTTCATAATTAATAATTATAAATATTCAAAGGTTAAAAAAAATATATTTTTTTTCATCTCAAAATTCACAGGAGGAAATTATTTCCCATTTTTTTTTTAATTAATTAAAAAATTAAAATTAAAAATCAAGTAATCGAAAAAATTAACATTGATAACTAGAAAAATGTAAATCAAAAAATTGAAAAATCTGGAAACCCAAAAATCAAAAATTCGCAACTAGAAAAATTTATATTTCGAACTCGAGAAAACGAAAAAATCAGAACTTGAAAAGGCCACATGAGAAAATTTGAAGAATTGTTATTTGAAAAATTGGAAGTATTAAAAATCGAAAAGATAAACAAATCAAAAATTAAAGTATCGAAAGGAGAGCTTGAAAAACTTGCAAATCGAGAAAATTAAAATCAAAAATTTCACAATTGAAAAATTGTAACACGGATAATTGAAAAATTCAAAAGCGACAATTGGAATATTCAAAATCAAAAAATAAATATTTCCAAAAATCAGAAATAGTGGAACTCATTTTTGCATTTTCTGAAATTTTTGAAAAAAAAGCACACTTCGAACCCTAACAATCGTAAAAACTAAAAATTGCAAAATACCGACCTAAAACTACAAAACCGAATAAAGAAATCGGGAAGATCAAAAATTTTCAAAATAAATAGGAGTATCAAAAAGTAGAATAATTAAAAAAATTGGAAAAATCAAAAATTTTAAAATGAAAACATCGGAAAATTGGAAGAATTGTTATTTGAAAAATTAAAAATAGAGCAATAGAAAATCTAAAAGTTAAACAAATCAAAAATTAAATTATCGAAATGAGAATTTGAAAAACTTAAAAGTTCAATTACAAATCGAGGAACTGAAAAATCAAAAATTGAAAAACAAATATTTTTTCACGATTGAAAAAGCGAAAATCAAAAAATAAATATTTCCAAAAATCAAAAATAGTGGAAATCTTTTTTACATTTTCCGAAATTTTCCAGTTTTTAAAACTTTAGTTTTTTTGTTAAGTTCTGAAGATATTTCGAAGTAGATTTCTAGATTCTTTTAAAACTAAAAAAAAAGCACTTAACAATTGTAAAAACTAGAAATTGCAAAATAAAAACCGAAAAAAGAAATAAAAAGAAATTGGGAAGATGAAAAGTGAGAAATTAAAAATTGAAAAATTGAAAAATCAAGGAACTACAAATCGAAACATTAAAAAAATTAAAATATATAAATTATAAAAACAAAACAAAATCCAAATAAATATCAAAAACTAGAATAATTTATCGGAAACATTGTACATGGAAAAATTGCAAAATTGGGAATCGCAAAAATTCAAAAATCAAAAATGTATAACTAGAAAAATTGTAAATCGAAAAAACGAAAAATCGAGAATCGGAAAAATCAAAACCGGAAAGATCACACAAATTGAAAAGTCCAAAAATTTCATAATTGAAAACTCTAAAAACTGAAGAATCGGAAAATTGAAAACGAAAACTTGGAAAATTGAAAAAAAAAAACAAACAATTTTTATAATTGTAAAAACAAATCGGAAAAATCAAAAATTGAAAAATAAAAAATCAAGCAATCGAAAAATTAACTGATAACTAGAAAAATTGTAAATAAAAAAATTGAAAAATCTGGAAACCCAAACATAAAAAATTCGTAACTAGAAAATTTATACATATTTCGAACTCGAGAAAATGAAAAAATCAGAACTTGAAAAGGCCACATCAGAAAATTTAAAGAATTGTTATTTGAAAAATTGAAATATTAAAAATCGAAAAGTTGAACAAATCAAAAATTAAAGTATCGAAACGAGAATTTGAAAAACTTGCAAATCGAGAAAATGAAAAATCAAAAATTTCACAATTGAAAAAGCGGATAATTAAGAAATCGGAATATTTCACAACCGAAAAATTGTAACACGGATAATTGAAAAATTCAAAAGCGAGCATTGGAATATTCAAAATCAAAAAATAAATATTTCCGAAAATCAGAAATAGTGGAACTCATTTTTATATTTTCCGAAATTTTTGAAAAAAAAAGGCACACTTCGAACCCTAACAATCAAAAAACTAAAAATTGTAAAATAAGGACCTAAAACTACAAAACCGAAAAAAGAAATCGGAAGATGAAAAATTTTCAAAATAAATAGGAGTATCAAAAAGTAGAATAATTAAAAAAATTGGAAAAATCAAAAATTTTAAAATGAAAACATCGGAAAATTTGAAGAATTGTTATTTGAAAAATTAAAAATAGAGCAATAGAAAATCTAAAAGTTAAACAAAAATAAATTAAAGTATCGAAATGAGAATTTGAAAAACTTAAAAGTTCAATTACAAATCGAGGAACTGAAAAATCAAAAATTGAAAAACCAAATATTTTTTCACAATTGAAAAAGCGAAAATCAAAAAATTAATATTTCCAAAAATCAAAAATAGTGGAACTCTTTTTTATATTTTCCGAAATTTTACAGTTTTTAAAACTTTGGTTTTTTTTGTTAAGTTCTGAAGATATTTCGAAGTAGATTTCTAGATTCTTTTAAATTTTTGAAAAAAAAAGCACTTAACAATTGTAAAAACTAAAAATTGCAAAATAAAAACCGAAAAAAGAAGTAAAAAGAAATCGGGAAGATGAAAAGTGAGAAATTAAAAATTGAAAAATCAAGGAACTACAAATCGAAACATTAATAAAATTAAAATATATAAATTATAAAAACAAAACAAAATCGAAATAAATATCAAAAACTAGAATAATTTATCGGAAACATTGTACCTGGAAAAATTGAAAAATTGGGAATCGCAAAAATTCAAAAATCAAAAATGTACGACTTGAAAAATTGTAAATCGAAAAAACGAAAAATCGAGAATCGGAAAAATTAAAACGGGAAAGATCACACAAATTGAAAAGTCCAAAAATTTCACAATTGAAAACTCTAAAAACTGAGGAATCGGAAAATTGAAAACGAATACTTGGAAAATTGAAAAAAAAAACAAAAAATATTTATAAATTGTAAAAATAAATCGGAAAAATCAAAAATTGGAAAAAAAAAATCAAGCAATCGAAAAATTAACTGATAACTAGAAAAATTGTAAATCAAAAAATTGAAAAATCGGGAATCACATAAATCAAAAATTCGTAACTAGAAAAAGATCGAGAAGCGGAAAAATCAAAACTTGAAAAGGCCAAAAAAATTGAAAAATTCAAAAATTTGACAATTGAAAACTCTGAAAACTGAGTAATTGGAAAATTAAAAACGAATACTTGATAAATTGGAAAAATAAAAAAATAACGAATAAAATATTTGTAAATTGTAAAAACAAAAAATAATCGAAATATGGATAGAAAAACCAAAAATTCAAAAAATAAAATAATTAAAACATTGGAAAACCTGAAGATAACAATTCCAAAAAAAGTAAAAATTGCAAATCGAGGAACTGAAAAATCAATAATTAAAAAATCAAAAATTTCACAATTGAAAAATCGGAAACCGATATTTCGGAATATTAAAATTAAATGGAAAATTAAAAATCAAGCAATCGAAGAAATTAACTTATAACTAGAAAAATTGTAAATCGAAAAATTGAAAAATCGGGATTCGCAAAAATCGAAACTTGAAAACGTCACAAAAATTGAAAAATCCAAAAATTTCACAATTGAAAACTTTAAAAATAATAAATAAAATATTTATTTTGTAAATAAATGTAAAAACAAAAAAAAATAAAATAATTAGAACATTGGAACACACTTGACGAATTACAATTCGAAAAATGAAAAACCTAAAAATTAAGAAACAGAAAATTGAAAACTAGAAAAATTGTAACAGAAATAATTGAATTATTCAAAATCAAAAAAATGTTAAATCTAAAAATTCGAAAAATGGACAAATTGATGATTTTTTCGAACTTGATATTGTTATCCTATAGGTATTTCTGAAAATCGAAAATAATTTTCCAGTTTTTGAATCGTTACGTTTTTTGTTTTCAAAATTTTGAATAATGAAAAATTATATTTTCGTTTTTTTGTAATCCCTCTGGAAAATTCATAGTTTTGAGTGATAATTCTTACTAATTATTTAATTTCAAAAAAGGAAAAAATTGCTCATGTTTTTTTTTTAAGTTTTCCGAGAAATTCAAACACAAATATTGCAAATAATGTTTTAAGGATTTTTCAAAATTTGTAATTTTGTCAACTTCAACAGTTTCCTGGTGGAAGAAAAAAATTAAAATGGGAGCTTTTGATTTTTTCAAGTTGTCATGAATAATATTGAAAAAAATCGGAAGTCGGGGAACTTCTAAATTTTTACGAAGTTTTCGAATTTTTAAAATGATGTAAATTTTATAGACTAAATATTTTGATAATACCCACATTCAATAATTTTGAAAATAATAAATCAAACTATGATACATTTTTGGGAAAATTAATATGGAAATATTTTTTTTTGTTTGGAAACCCAGCATTGTAAAAATGAAATTTTCAAAATTGTAAATTTGTTGTATATTTTTGGCATTCGTCAGTTTACCGAGATTGATTATATTAAAACAAGTGTTTTTTTTAATATCCTGTTAAAATTATTGAAAATTTTGAAAGTTAGGAGGTCGAATTTTACGAAATTGGCAAATTCAAAATTGACATCTACGTTCAACAATTTCTAATGTGGTAAAATTAAACTTTAATTCTAAGTTTTTCGGAAAATTCAGCATTGTAAAAATACGTCAAAATTTGAGGTTTTTTCTTTTTGATATATTCTGAAATACATTTATGCAAAAACCTGTTTTAAAAAAGTGTACAGTCGTGGGCGATAAATTCGGTTTTATCGCAACAGTGTAAACTAAACATTCCAATTTTTCCCAAAATAAAAAAAAATCAACCAAGTGGAGCCCCAGCGAATTCTCCATCTCTACACCAAAACGCTTGTGTTTTCCCGTCGAGACAGTTAGGGCATTAGGGACCGTTAGGTTGTAATTTCTCCAGCAGGTTCCTGGGCTCCAGTTCCCGCACACCGGCACTGTTATTTTTTTTTGTTTGAGTCGAGTGGCCATCTGGAGCGGCAAACCTCCAGATGTCCATTGTCCTGCCGTTTGATTTTTGTTTGACCGATGACATATTTATTCGTTAGGCAACGCAAGGTTCTCGAGAACCGCTCCCTCGCCGATGAAGAGCGCATGGACGCCCTCGAAAATCAGCTGAAGGAGGCCCGCTTCTTGGCTGAAGAAGCCGATAAAAAATACGATGAGGTGTATAATAATATGACTTAGCGTTTTGCAGTGTTTTCCTGCATCGAGGCTATTACTAATCAGTGCTACCAACCCAAAACGTGTGATATGACTAAACTATTTATATGAAAGTCGCCATGGAACTACACATCCATTCGCGCCCGGGAGGGGGGGGTTTGATTTGTCAAAAATGAGTTGATTTAGTGATTCTAGTGGATTTTGTGTTGTTTGTGTCAGTGGAAATTTCGTTGTAGTTTTGTGAACTACGATCCGTCCAATCGATACGAAACGCGGGGGGTTAACCTAGTGGTTAAGTTGTATATTTCATGTTGATTTTGTTGTATATTTGTTTATATTTTAAACAAATTTTTCTATTGTTGGATATGTAAAATGTATTTAGTGTTAATGTAATTTGTATATTTATACATCACTAACAGTCAAGTCAACTATAAAGTCATTTTTATATTGTGTCAACGGGATCAAAATTTTTGTGCCTGTTTTGGAATGTTTCCACGGACTTTGAACTGTTAAGTTTTATTTTACGGACTGACATGGAGGAATGCTTTCAGGCCTACTTTTATACGTGGCTACAGTTAGATGAGTATGTTCCATGGTGATCATTGTGCATGTTTCATCTAATTGGCAGATTTTCCGTACGCTTACTCAACACCATTTTTTTTTATTTGTCAGAACTACGGAAAGTCTGTTGTGGAGATCAGTGTGATTATATTCGCTCTAATAATTACAATATTGTGTGGACGCGCCAGAAATTTGTTGGTTTTAAGATGACCATATTTTAGACTGAAAGCAACTGTTAGGACCTTATTTTATTATTTTCTTAAGTTTTATTATTTATTTGTGTTTTATATTATAACTAGATTTCACTTTTTTGTTAAAAAAATCAAGTTCAATTTACATCGTCATTATTTTGGAAATGAGAAATAAAAAATTCGATGATTGTGGAATCTAGAAATATTCCATCTTAAAAAAAACAGTCATAACAATTAAAATTAAAACTATAATTGTCAAGTTTATTGAGGTTTCATTTGTTATGACTGTTTAAAAAAATATACAGGGTGTCCCATGGGTCAAGGGGTAAAAGATTGATTTTTGTTTAATTGGAACACCCTATATATTTTTAAATAGTTTTAGATACTTTATAAAAAAAACAAAATAAGGTTTTTTTATCAACAGTTTTCGAAAGATTACATTTTCAATTCCGCCATTTTCAAAAATGGAGGTTGAATATTTTGCTTGAACCTTTCTAGTTGTAATTAAATCACATTGTATAGATAAGTTAACTTCTGCTACTTTTCTACGTATGTCAAGTCAAGATTACTAGGAAATTTCGTGCAAAATTCCAAACCTTCATCTTTAAAAATGCCGGAGCTTTTGAATTTAACAGGCCCTTTTTTCATAAATTCTTTTATTTTATTTTTTAATATTTCCCAGGCCTTCCGAGGCTTTATTATCATGATTCATTTTTTAAATTCCGTTGCGATGATCTTACAATTTTTTTTGTTCTCTTATACGCCAATGTGTCCCCTAAAAACGTAAAAAATCTATAACTGTCAATTTCAAATACAGAAAATTGAGATAATTTGGCAACATCGCCTTGGAATTTCAAAAACAAGCTAGTTATAAATCCTAAGACAAAACTGCACAAACTTCATAGTCTTGGATTTTTTTCTTGTTCTAATTAATGAGAGCGCAAATTTAGTAAGTCACTCTGTATATATTTAAGGACACGTACATTTTATTTGATTTTAAACGAATTCAGACCGCATAAAATTTCCTATTTCAATTTTTAATGGAGTTTGCCTAAGTTTTTGCCGTCATACTGTTGGGACACCCTGTATATATATAAAAAAAATGGGTGTATTCACAAAACACCGACTCATAATTGGCTCGTGATTACATCACGCTGTATATATAACTTTAATTCTTGTGCTAGGTTTGTACGTGTGTTAAATCAGATCACTGGAAGATTTCGTTCAAAATTCCAAACCTCCATCTTTAAAAATGGCGGAACTTTTGGCTTTTACAGACCCTTTTTTTTCATAAATTTTCTTTTATTTTTTTTAATATTAATCTAAGCTTTATTATCATGATTACTTTTTTAAATTCGGTTGCGACGTTGCGACGTTCCAGTTAAAATAAATGCACAAAAAAATCGCAATAATGTCATTTTTAAGATTTTCAAATATCTATATTTGAGTTTTTTCAAAGATTTTTTTGTTGTTGTTTTCTTATACGCCGATGTGTCCCTTGAAGAAGTAAAAAATCAATATATCAATAACTGTCAATTTCAAATACAGAAAATTCAAATAATTTGGCAACATCGCCTCGGAATTTCAAAAATAAGCTTATAAATCCTAAGAAAAAACTAAAACCGTGTAGTCTTGGATTTTTTTTTCTTGTTCTAATTAATGAGGAGCGCAAGTTTAGTGAGTCACCCTGTACATATAATATATGTAAATTTAAAATTATTTTAAATTGTGGACTTAAATAACTTCATACCGCATAAAATTTCTTATTTCAATTTTTCTCTCAGTTTGCGCAAGTTTTTGGCGTCATACTGTTGAGACACTCTGTATATATATAAAAAAATTGGGTGTGTTCGTAAAACACTGATTCATAATTTGCTCTTAATGAAATCACGCTGTATATATAAGTTTAATTCTTGTGCTAGGTTTGTACGTGTGTTAAATCAAGATCACAGGGAGATTTCGTTCAAAATTCCAAACCTCCATCTTTAAAAATGGCGGAGCTTTTGGCTTTTACAAACCCTTTTTTCATAAATTCTCTTTTATTTTTTAATATTAATCTAAGCTTTATTATCATGATTACTTTTTTAAATTCGGTTGCAACGTTGCGACGTTCCAGTTAAAATAAATGCACAAAAAAATCGCAATAATGTCATTTTTTAAGATTTTCAAATATCTATATTTGAGTTTTTTTCAAAGAATTTTTTTGTTGTTTTCTTATACGCCGATGTGTCCCCTGAAGAAGTAAAAAATCAATGGATCAATAACTGTCAATTTCTAATACAGAATATTCAAATAATTTGGCAACATTGCCTCGGAATTTCAAAAATAAGCTATGGTTATAAATCCTAAGAAAAAACTTTACAACCGTATAGTCTTGGAATTTTTTGTTTCTTGTTCTAATTAATGAGGAGCGCAAGTTTAGTGAGTCACCCTGTATATATAATATATGTATATTTAAAATTATTTTAAATTGCGGACTTAAACGACTTCAGACCGCATAAAATTTGTTATTTAAATCTTTCACTCAGTTTGCGTAAGTTTTTGGTGTCATACTGTTGGGACATCCTGTATATAAAAAAATTGGGTGTATTCACGAAACACCGACTCATAATTGGCTCGTAATTAAATCACGCTGTATATATAAGTTTAATCCTTGCGCTAGGTTTGTACGTGTGTTAAATCAAGATCACTAGGAGATTTCGTTCAAAATTCCAAACCTCCATCTTTAAAAATGGTGGAACTTCTGGCTTTTACAGACCCTTTTTTCATAAATTCTCTATTTTTTTTTTAATATTAATCTCCTAAGCTTTATTATCATGACTACGTTTTTAAATTCGGTTGCGACGTTGCCACGTTCCAGTTAAAATAAATGCACAAAAAAATCACAATAACGTCATTTTTAAGGTTTTCAAATAATTTTTTTTTTCTTATACGCCGATGTGTCTCCAGAAAAAGTAAAAAATCAATATATCAATAACGTGTCAATTTCAAATACAGAAAATTCAATAATTTTTCAACATCGCCTCGGAATTTCAAAAATAAGCTATGGTTATAAATCCGAAGAAAAAACTTTACAACCGTATAGTCTTGGATTTTTTTTTCTTGTTTTAATTAATGAGGAGCGCAAGTTTAGTGAGTCACCCTGTATATATAATATATGTATATTTAAAATTATTTTAAATTGTGGACTTAAACGACTTCAGACCGCATAAAATTTCTTATTTCAATTTTTCTCTCAGTTTGCGTAAGTTTTTGGCGTCATACTGTTGAGGCACTCTGTATATATAAAAAAAAAATGGGTGTATTCACAAAATACTGACTCATAATTGGCTCGTAATTAAATCACGCTGTATATATAAAAGTTTAATTCTTGTGCTAGGTTTGTAGGTGTGTTAAATCAAGATTCATGCAGAATTCCAAAACCTCCATCTTTAAAAATGGCGGAACTTTTTATTTTTACATATTCTTATTAAACTTCTAGGATTTATTACCATAATTAATTTTTTAACTCCGATGCAACGTTGCCACGTTCCAATTAAAATAAAAATAGCAGTGCACAAAAATCACAATAACGCCATTTTTAAGATCTGTGTTGCAATATTTTATGACATTTTAATATACATTGTGTTTATAAAAAAAAAAATTAAGAATTTTTAAATATAGATTGCGCAGATTGGGGACACTGTATGCATATAAAAAAATAGTGTGTTCAACTTATTCTGTTTTTATAATGGAAATTGATGTTTTTTTGTGTGTATTATACAGGGTGTAAATTTTGTTACTTCTATTTATTACACTTTGATGGTAAAACTCTTGTGATACTGTAATTTTTTCGAGTTTTTTTTTGCAGTATGTAATAGCAAATATACAAAGTATGATAAAATAAAATAAATATAATAAAATTATTAAGAATGCACTAAATATTGATAACTGAAAAATTATATATGTAGAATGATAAGATAATAGTAATGACAGCGTTATATAACATACTAGAAATTGATTTTCCTTTGATGGTTCTGCTTATCTATATTTTATTTGCTAAATATGTAGGTAAAGGTTGAACTACGAACTCAAAAATTAAGATTGGTTCCATTTAAAAAATGTTTGGTGACGTCACATCGTAACCATAGCAACGAATATAAGCGGTGCGATTAGCAGAAAACCCTTGATATATTCTATAGTTGTTTTATTTTTAACTTATTCGAAGTTGAATACGAAAATATCGTCAAAAATCCTGGCATCTTAAAACTCTGCAAATTTTCCAATCTAAATCCGCCATTCACAGTGTGTCAAAAATTAACCATCCCCCTGTAAAACAACACGTACTCATCTCAATTCGTACACAGGTAGCTCGTAAATTGGCCATGGTGGAAGCCGACTTGGAGAGAGCCGAAGAGCGCGCCGAGGCAGGAGAATCGTAGGTTTCTAGCTAGTAATTGTGGTGTTTTCGTGTGGCATGACGTAGCGTCATAATCTAAGAGCAAAATTTACAGCCCAGGCGTGAAACCGACATCGTCCTTTTTAATTTTGTGCCGTTTTTGTTTTTTTTTTTTTTATTTTACCCACACTAACGCAGTTTAGCTAGCTATTCTTAAGCAAAAATAACGACGGTTTTTGTTTTTACCGAGTAGATTTCAGTTAACAACTTGCATGTCTGTGTGGTTTGTTAGGTTGCCAGAAAGTTGGTTCTAATGGAGCAGGACCTGGAGCGAGCCGAAGAGCGGGCCGAGCAGAGCGAAAGGTACAGTAGAGAGCGTTGTTACCGAACTGTTCGTTATCGTGGTGTTGGTATGCGGCCACGGTAACGACTAGTATGTTTTTCGTGGACAAAACGTAACGTGGTTTTGTTTTGCAGCAAAATCGTAGAGCTTGAGGAGGAACTTCGCGTCGTTGGCAACAACTTGAAGTCGCTTGAAGTGTCTGAGGAGAAGGTATTATAAATCGTTGTTATTATTACTATTATTATTATTATTATTATTATTGTCAAATTGGAAAAACTTGTGATTAATCGTTGTAATCATAGGCCAACCAACGCGAAGAAGAGTACAAAAATCAAATTAAGAACTTGACAACCCGCCTAAAGGAGGTACCGACATGTGTGGAGTGCACCTCAATGTCTAACCTCTTTTTTTTGTTTGGTTATTTTTTAATTGGCGGCATGTTTGAATCACAAACGCAAACTAGTACTAACGAGTTTGCTTTTGTGCCGTAGTTGTGTGTTTTCTTTTACTAAATGACTTATTAACACAGGCCACGTTAAAAGAGGAAGAGTATTCGGTCACCCTCAAACAGGTGGAACAACGTCTAGCTGAGGTAAAGTGCGATGGTGGCAACAGCGGCATCTTTCATAGCGACTTTTGTTGATTTTTCGTATTTACATCGTTGTACATAATTAGCTCTTGTTATGTTGGTGATTCTGGGGGCTCGTCTCGACTGTTTGTCTCTTGTCTTAGACTTAGTATATTGGTATTTATCGAGCATGTGTATATAGAGTTTGTTGTGTGCAGGCGGCTGTTACCAGAGAACATAGCGAGGATAAAATCCGTTCCATCTCTGATAAACTGCGTGAAGTAAGTTCAGTAAAGAAGCGAAATTTATTTTAGTTGATCGTCACAAATGTCGAATTTCGGGCGTCAATCGACCGGACGAAGCATGTAAAAATCACGATATCAAGTATAAAATCACTGCGTTTTCTGGAATAACGAATCATTTGAACTTCTTTGGTCATGGTGAACAGTTAGCTTAACGCTTTTGTGGCTAAATAAGTTAAAATGGTGTCCATTTAAAACTCGTGGTTCACGAATTGTGTCATTTTTAACGCGATCGCTTGTATTAATCTGTACTGTTTGCGTTAAGTAGCTTCAGGTGCTTGTATCACTTTTCAGCCGCTTTTTGTATCAAATCTAGTTTCTTTGTTGACGATTAAAGTGTAAGTAAGGTGGCGGGTCTGCAACATTTGTAAGTACGTTTTCATGCATGTAAGTAGAATAACCCGAGTGCTTTTTTTTTCCACACTGACTTACCCTCACGTCACTTTTGTGATGTATAATGTTGGACGAACCTGGATTTGTGTGACTTCCAGTTCCGTCCAATCGGTTAAATCTGAACTTATAATAACTGTTTTTTCTCTGTCTAGGCTGAGGCTCGCGCTGAGTTTGCTGAACGTTCCGTACAGAAACTGCAAAAGGAGGTCGACAGATTAGAAGGTGCGTTTTGTGTGAAACACCCCCTTTACTCACACTTTGTTTTTTTTTTTTCGTTGTTTTTGTTGTGTGTCGCCATTAACGCATTAACTTCCAGACGACCTGTTGGCAGAAAAGGAAAAGAACAAACTTTTGTCTGACGAGATGGAAGCTACATTGCATGATATCCAAAATATGTAAAACCAATTCAGTACTGTCAACATTCCTGCCTTGCATTCCCCTCCATCAACAATAAAATCCAGGCTAAGACGCAATCGGAGACCATTTACCCGTGCTTATTGCAAATCAGAAAAATACTAATCATTACAACCGTGTGATAGCACAATAAGCACAATTATATAGGACAGGCATTAAATTTTTTTCCCACGGTCGATGTTAACGAAGTCTGCGATCTCTTTCTTGGTTCGTTGCAATATTGGTCAACACTGCCACTCGGAGGCCACAAACTTAGTCGCTTCGTTAATATCGTCGAAATTATGCCGTTTGTTTATTGTATATTTTCGGAATTTAGTGGGCACGTAGATGGAAGGACTCCGGGCTTATACACATATTTTTTAATTATTTATGTAATATATTATTAATAATTTATAAGACAGACGACGTGGTTTTTGGGTTTACAGCTGGTTTATTTCGAGTCCTTGCATGTACGCGCGCTTCATTTTTTACGGTAATGTTGATTTGATGTAGTATTATAGTCTAAAGCAATTTATATTAAAGTCTGTTTATCTCTAACTGCGATGTAAGCTAATATGAATTATATGATGTGTTTTTTATTTTTATTTCTTTTTTTTTTTTTTTTTTTACCTGCATGATTAACCGAGCGTTAGTTACCCAGCTGCAAATAACCGAGTGCCTACTTAGTCCACGGACGCATATTTATTGTAGTTCGCCCTTTCAGATGAGCTCGTCGCCGAAAAGGAACGCTACAAGGAAATCGGCGACGACTTGGACACCGCTTTCGTCGAACTCATCTTGTAAATGTCTTTGAGAGACAGCAACTTTGCCTTTTCCAGCGACTCACTTTTTTCGTTGCTGTCGAGATATAATCGGTATTTTTATTTTGGTAATGTGTACGTGTTGTATATACCACAGCAAATATACTTAAGTTGAGTTACCATTTCTTTTTCCGTTATTCGATCCCACTCCTGACGCTTACTAACACTACTAACATTTCAGATGAGCTGGTCGACGAGAAGAGCAAATATAAAGCGATCGCGGACGAGATGGACCAAACGATGGCGGATTTGGCGGGCTATTAGTACGTGGAATTCTGCCCAAATTATACTGCCTATTTCGGGGACGAACGCCGCTCAAAGTTGTCCTTGAGTTTTAGTGTCGATTCGCTTGTGATTGGGACACCAATTAGCTTTGTAGCGTTGTCTCTTCAGCACCGGGGTGGGGCACGATTTATTTATTTCGTTCTGCTTATGTGGTTGAGTTCGAGTTGTGTCGCTAACGAGTCCACGAGATTTTAATATTTTTATTAATAAATGGTCATGACATGGTTGCAGTTTTTTTTGCGGTACGACAAAAACTACCGGTGTGAAGACAGCAACGATTTTAGTACGAACCGTAATTTCACGCAGGCGACACACACAGAAATACGTATGGGGCACACCTGTAATTCGCTTATCAGTGTTTGTGCCATGGTAGAAGGAGACATGGTATAGGCATTGTTTAAGTATATTATAGTTGGACAACCTAATACAAATTTTACTTCGCCTAAATAGTGAGCTTTAGGACAAGGAATCCAGGGGGCGTGGGACAAATTTTTTGTCAACGCGCATTTTCACTACAGTGAGCCAACGTATTAGGTTTATTTTACTCTACATCAGATGGCGCCATCAAACATTAGCAAAGGCAAACACCCTTCACTCTGCTCTTATACCAGGAGTTATCCATAAATCCATAATTAACATTGTTCCGTAAACAGTAATGTGTACAAAATATGGAAATATACTTAACATAAAAAATATGAAGCAACGCGTTGTAACGTGATACGAAAGAATTGAATTTAAATGAATTTGACGCATATTTTTATTTGACTATATCTGAAGACTGACAGAAACTTTCCAAGGGTTTTTAAACTGGTATAATTGTTTAGTTTTACAAGATTAAAGTAAAACAAGATTTTAAGTAAAATTTAGATTCGTGGTGTTACAAAAATATTAACACAAAATGAAAATATATGTTCAAAGTAAATAACAGAATGACATAAACTTTCGGCGTTAACATTACAAATAATTACAAGAGAGAAAAAAACGCATAAAGAACTTAAGAGGCATGTTTGTAATATCGACTTGTTAAAGGCTGCTTTGAAGACTGTTTGTTTCTATGAAAAACAATTGCTGTTATCGGACATTTTGGTAGATTTTGTTCCAAAAATACGAGATAACTAATTGTTTCTTGAACTAGTTTCCGTAACTTCTAAAATTTAAAAAGGATACGCCGTTCTGCTGTAATAAAATCTAGAATAAGATCAAAATCACACTAATATTAGGTCTAATTGTGCCAACCATAGTTATAAAATTCATATTAAAATAAGTCACGGACATTTTTTGAAGTGTAGTACATTTCAAAAAACAAAAAAAATGTTCAGTTTATAAACTTCATAATTTTGGTTTAAAGTTTATCAATCATGTTTGACGCTTTACTTTATCCGTTTCATTTGTTATCCTTTACTGCGGTCTCTCTTGAGTCGAGGTGTAACACCGGACCGAACGTTCTTCGACCGATAGGATAATTTATTACTTCCGACATCTTTTCGGTGACAAATTTAATCTTCGCATACTTCAGCGTAGTTAGTGAACTCGTTGTGACCACTGAAATATACAAAGAGTAAATTTTGAAATGGAACGAAAGTCGAAGAATACTTTCAAAGCCACGATCAAAATGTATTTGCTTATCTTCGCCAAAAAATGCATGACGTCATCGTAAAATTTGATATGATGAGTCTATACCTGTGATTTATCATTGCAGTAATATTTTTTAGATTTACTTATACAGCCTGTCTCAAAAAAAGATCACTTCGATTTTCGATTTTTCGTTTTTTCGACCAACCATTTCATCGAATTAGATTTTTCAGTTTCAATTTTTCTATCAACTTTTCGATTTTATTACTTTCCAATTTTCTGATTTTTCAAATTTGCGGTATTTTGAATTTTCGAGTTTTTAGTTTTTTCGTTTTTCGATTTTTTAATTTTTCGTTTTTTTGATTTTTCGATGTTTCGATTTTTTAATTTGCCATTCTTTCAATTTTCGATTTTTCGCCTTTCCATTTTTTTAGATTTCTGGATTTTTCAGTTCGTCAGTTTTTAGATTTTGCAATTTTTTGCATTTTTCGATTATATTTTACTTTCCGATTTTTTTGATTTTTGAATTCTCGATTTTACGTTTTTAATTCTTCTATTCTCGATTTTCCATTAATCATTAAATTTTTCGATTTTTCTGTTTGTTTCAGTTTTTATGGTTCTGCAATTTGTTTTATTTTTCCATTTTTCGATTATTTTACTTTCGGATAGTTTGATTTTTGAATTTTCGGTTTTTCCATTTTTCGATTTGGGATTTTTCAATTTTTCGTATTTTGATTTTCGATTTTTCACATTTGTGGGTTGTGGATTTGTGTCCGTTTTTTCGATTTTTAGAATATTGATTAATCGAATTTTCGATTTTTCGATTATCATTTTTACGATTTTTCAAAATCTCGATATTCGAGTTTTCGATTTTCCATTTTTCAAATTTTCAATTTTTAATTTTGCTTTTTTCGATTGTTGCTTTTTAGAATTTTCCCTTCTTCAGCTTTTAGATTTCAATTTTGTTACTTTCCGATTTTCCACTTTTCGATTTTTTTATTTTTTTTTCGATCGTCGTTTTTTCGATTTTCATTTTTCCGATTTTTTGATTTTTCAATTTTTAGGCCTTGCAATTTTTTTACTTTTCGTTTTTTCGAGTATTTGTTTCATCGAATTTTCGATTTTTCGGTTTTTCCATTTTCCGATTTTCGATTTTCCATTTTTAGATATTTTTCGATTTTTCTGTTCGTCAGTTTTGAGACATTGCAATTTTTACTTTTCCTCTTTTCTATTATTTTAGTTTCGGATTATTCGATTTTTGAATTTTCGTTTTTTTTTCATTTTTCGATTTCCGATTTTTTAATTTTTCGATTTTTTGATTTTTAATTTGTCGATTCTCGATATTCCGATTTTCCAATCTTCGATTTTTCAATTTCCAGTTTTCGATTTTCCACTTTTTGATTTTACGATTTTTCGATTTTTCTGTTCGTCAGCTTTTAGGCTTTGCAATTTGTTTACTTTTCGATTTTTCGATTATTTTACTTTCCAATTTTTTGATTTTTGAATTGTCGACTTTTAGAGTTTTCAATATTATGAATTTTCGAATTTTCGGTTTTCCTATTTTTCGATTTTTGATTTTTCCATTTTTCGGTTTTTTGATTTTTCAATTCTCGGTTTTTCAATCTTGCAAATTTTCGATTTTTCTGCTTTGTGAATTTCCAGTTTTTCGATCGACCTACGTATTAGATTCATTGAATTTTCGATTTTCGGTTTTTCCATTTTTAAATTTTTGATTTTCCAGTTTTGTATTTTCAGATTTTCTGTTTTTCGCATATCTGATTTATCAAATTTTCGATTGTTCAGTTTTTCATTTTTCAGCTTTTAGCCTTCAATTTTTACTTCCCGAGCGTAAGCAAAGGAAGTATTGTAATCGAGTCCGTCGGCCGACTCTCTACTTTTACGTTTTCTCGATCTTTCATGACCCCTAGAAGACGAAGAAATAGGTCTCCCATTTCCGTCTGTCTGTCCGTCTGTCCGTCTGTCCGTCTGTCCGTCCGTCTGTCCGTCTGTCCGTCTGTCCGTCTGTTGTCACGGATTTTTATTAGACAGATAATCTCCGAAAGTACTCGATCGATTGTTGTGAAATTTTGTACTTATATTAAGAATATCATGTAGATGGTAAAACGCTAACCAAAATTTGTCGAATCATCCCCACCACTAAAGCGATGACGTCACTTCAAAATTGTACATAGTAAATGGGTTTTCAATTGTATAAAATAACATAGTCCTACACATGTAGTTTACAACTCTGAATCAACTTTTCACCCGAAATGTCCAGATTTTTGGAAAAAAAATCAAAATTATAAAACAACATTTTGAAATTTAATTTTTAATCTGCTAACCAGAATGCTTTGAAATGTTGCAGATGTTTTAAGGCTATAAAGAGCATCATAAATCTTTAGTCAAAAAATATTTGCTTATCCCCTCCAAAAACTTGATGACGTCAGCTCAAAAGTTTGTGGAATAAATCATATCTAAAATGTACAAAATATGATGAGTCTGTACTTGTGAACTATCACTCCATTCATATTTTTTGGATTTGCATATACAGGGTGACTCAAAAAAATTAATGAATGCGTAAATATATTTTATTGATTTAATCAGGAACTACAAAACCGAATGCTCTGAAATCTTGCAGATGTTTTAAGGTCATAAAGAGCATAATAAATGTTTAGTCAAAATATATTTGCTTATCCCCTCCAAAAACTTGATGACGTCAGCTCGAAAGTTTGCCGAATAAATCATATCTAAAATGTACAAAATATGATGAGCCTGTACTTGTCATTTATCACTCCATTCATATTTTTTGGATTTGCATATACAGAGTGACTCAAAAAAATTAATGAATGCGTAAATTTATTTTATTGATTTAATCAGGAACTACAAAACCGAATGCTTTGAAATCTTGCAGATGTTTTAAGGTTATAAAGAGCATAATAAATTTTTAGTCAAAATATATTTGGTTATCTTCTACAAAAAACTGATGACGTCAGCTCAAAAGTTTTCCGAATAAATCGTATCTAAAATGTACAAAATATGATGAGTCTGTACTTGTGATTTATCATTCCATTCATATTTTTGGATTTGCATATGCAGGGTGACTCAAAAAAATTAATGAAGGCGTGAATTTATTTTATCGATTTAATCAGGAATTACAAAACCGAATGCTTTGAAATCTTGGGAATATTTTAAAGTTATTATAAGCATGGTAAACTTTTGTTCAAAATGTATTTGTTCATCCCTCCTAAAAAAATTGATGACGTCACCCTTAAATTTTGCTGAATAAATCCTATCTAAAATGCAAAAAATACGATGAGTTTGTACTTGTGATTTATCATTCCATTCATATTTTTTAGATTTTCTTAAGAGGTGGTTCAAAAAAATTAATGAAGTCAATTTATTTTATTGATTAAATTAAAGGCAACACTTATTATTAGTATTACACCCCAACCAACCCAATTTGGTAGACACAAAATTTGTTAAAGGAAAAACTCGGTTGAAACATAAGGGTAGCACGCTTATTTACATCGACTTTAACATTACAGACCTGCATTTGTTTTATGCGTTCACTTGATTCCGCGAATGTGAAATAGACATGTTTATAATCAACCAATTGTGAATTTCACCGTCAAGAATTAAAATAAAACCCAATGTTTTATATAATAAGCGGAAGTCGAAGCAATAAAACCGACGGTCGTTTTGTTTACAGTTTCTGTGTTTGGCTCTCACGTATGCTGTTACGCCTGTCATCTTAAATTAACAATGTTTATACATACACGATTTTCAGTTGCCTCTGATACGTAGGTATACGTGAGTAAATTGTTTCGTTATTTTATTGATTATTACAAATCAATATTCAAACGACCCAATTCATTTTCCCGAAAATTTGAGAATATAATAATTTTATTCTTAGTATTACACTACATCTATCCCAACTGATATACGTGTCCTTGCAAAAATGTTGATGACGTCATCGCAATTTTTTTTTAAATTCCCACTACAAAAATGTAATGAGAAAAAAAACACAATAGGCATGCAGTCGTCAAGTTTCCGACAGCGAGGGAAGTACTGTCTAAACTCTTTAGACCAATTTTTTTACTTTTCGATTTTCCAAATTTTCGAGTTTCAATTTTCAGATTTTTGATTTTTCGATTTTCTTTTTAAATCTTTGAATGTTTCGGTTTTGATTTTTCGAATTTTTGATTTTTAATTTTTCCATTCTTCGGTTTTTAGACTTCAATTTTCTTTCTTTTAAATTTTTCGATATTCTATTTTCCGCTTTTCAGAATTTTCGATTTTCAGTTTTCAGACTTTCGATCATTGGAATTTTGGATTTTTCAGTTTTATGATTTTTCGATTTTTCAATCCATCGATTTTTCTATGTTCAATTGTTCAATTTAAATTTTGCGATTTTCAATTTGTCCATTGTCGATTTTTAGAATTTTCGGTTTTTCAGTTTTTCCATTCTCAACTGTTAGACTTCAATTTTGTTACTTCCCGATTTTTTGGTTTTCGATTTTCCAATTTTCAGAATTTCCAAGTTTCTTTATTCAGATTTTCGATTTTCCACTTTTTCGATTTTAGATTTTTCGAATTTTTTGCTTTTTAGATTTTCTGTTCGTTTCAGTTTTTAGGCTTTGCAATTTTTTTCTACTTTATATATTTTGATTATTTTAATTTCCGATTTTTTTTATTTTTGTTTTTGATTTTTTTAATTTTCAATACTACAAATTTTTGACTTTTCGATTTTTTGGTTTTCCCGTTTTTCAATTTTCGATTTTTGAGGTTTGTGAATTTCCACTTTTCGATCGACCTAGGTACTTGATTCATTGAATTTTCGATTTTTTGATTAGCCATTTTTAGATTTTCGATTTTTACGATTTGTATTTTTCGATTTTCTGTTTTTTGCATTAGTGAATTTCAGTTTTTCCGATTTTTGATTTTGCGCATATTTGATTAATCAAATTTTCGAAAAAGTTACCATGCTTACAAAAACTTCGAAACATCGACAATATTTCAAAGTATTCAGTTTTGCTATTCTTGATTTCTTCAATAAAATAAATTGACTCAGTCATTAACTTTTTTGAGACACCCTGTATAACCAAATCTAAAAAATATTAATGCAGTGATAAATCACAAGTATAAAAACTCATCATATTTTATACATTTAAGATAGGATTTATTCTGCAAAATTTTGAGGTGACGTCATAAATTTTTTAGAGGGGATAAGCAAATATATTTTAATTAAATCATGTTTATCATGACTTTATAACATCTGCAAGATTTCAAATTATTCGATTTTGCAAATTCAAAATTAAATTGCAAAATATTGTTTCATAATTTTGATTTTTTTTCCAAAATATAATAAAAACTAACACGGAGTCATAAACTACATGTGTAGGACTATGTTACTGTATACAATTTAAAACCCATTTCCTATGCATAAATTTGAAGTGACGTCATCACATTATTGGTGCGGATGATTAGACAAATTTAATAAATTTGCGACATTTATGAAAAAAAAATCAGTTAACAAAAATGGCACGTTTTTATTATTATGCCAGTTACATGTCACTCAACGACAATATCGTTTTTTGTTTTAAGAGTATTTTATTTGAAAAAGTGATGAAATTTTTTATACGGAACAATTGGTCGAAAGATGTTATAAAGCAAAATAATTCATGTCCGGACCATCGTTACTCACGAACGAAACTGACCATTATTTTATGGGAACAACTACCTGCTAAATCTTCTCCGACAAATTCGAGAGAACTGGTGTGAGCCATAAATATTTCTTACCAAATGTAAATTTCGTTGTAGTTTGAGCCTACCTACAAATTCTGCCCTTGGAGGATTTGGACCGCCTTCTTCGGTGAGGGCAGGCAAAAACGATCCGCCCATAGGCTCAAAACATTTGAATTTTTTTTCAAATCATAATTCGTTATAAATTTTAAAGAACTCCCACACTGAATTTCATCGTGGCACAAACACTGATAAGCGAATTACAGGGGTGCCCCATATGTATTTCTGTGTGTGCCGCCTGCATGAAATTACGGTTCGTACTAAAATCGTTGCTGGTAAATCGTTGCTGTCTTCACACCGGTACAAAAACTCATTATCAAACTTTATTTGTTCATATAGCTCAACATCAAAATCATTTACAAACTTAACCTAAAATTCGACTCCTACTTCGAAATTAATCAAACTACTGTGGATTAAACAAGAGGGTAGCTAGCTTGAGTGGCAATTCCGCAATTATTGTCGCGATTGCGGGCCATCAGGATGTACCCTTGGTCTCCCCAGCTGTCTCCCCACGAGTTCTTGACGATCCAGTAGTCGTTACCGTTGTCGTCGGTACCATACCCCACAGCCAAGACTCCGTGGTCCAGCTGTTCCGGGCTGCATTCCGGCTCGTAGTACACCCCTCCGGCGTACAGCTGGAAGCTTTGGTGGCTAGCGTCTATAGCGACCGAAACCGGTCCCACCGTAGCAACCGCCTTTTGCAGCTGATTCTCGTTTCCGGTGGCAATATCCACGAAACCGCGGTCAGTAGCCCCCTTGTTCTTGGGCTTGTAGTGGCACTTTTCGTCCTCAGCTTTATACGGATAGGACGCTTCAGTATCAATACCCCCGTTAGCCTTAATGTAGCGGAATGCATTGTCCATCAAACCCCCATTACAACCATCGTTACCAAACTTCTGGGAGCAGTCCACCAAGTTCTGCTCACTAAGCGACACCAGTTTACCGGTTTTGCGGAAATGTTGACCCTCCAACGACCCGGTCTAAACACACGAGATTAAATTCAGTCATGCTTACACTTATTTTGTATAAATATACTCACAGCGCTGAAACTCCAGCACGATCCGCACTGTCCTTGGTCTTTTACTTCAGTGACGGCCCCCTTTGTCCTCCAGTCCACGGCAGTGGGCATTTCTACGTTAGCTGGAGGGATGAAGGTGACGCTGTCCTCCATCTCGATTCCTCTCAGCAGGGTTTTGCTGCGGTTGAAACCGTTCAGGCTCTGGATGAACTCGTGGTGTAACATATCGGCGTATTTGTTGATACCGAGTTTGTATGTAACCAATCCCTGGGCGTACAATTTGTTATGTCTGGCGATTTTGTGGGAGTTTTCCATGAAGATTTTCATGCGAAAGCGTTCCTCGGTTTCGCTTTGGTATTCTTTTTTGTGGGTGAGCTGCAAACGTTAAATTCGTTTAGATTTAGTTCGTAAAGTTCCTATCTTTTTGGGACTGCATTATCCGAAAAACGAAAATTAACAATGCGAGCGCAGCGAGCACGTTTAGACGTTACTGAAAATTAAGTCCAAACAACGACGTCGAGATTCTTTTCTCCACAATTATGAAAATAAAGCCGAAAAAAATTAATTTGAAATACGAGCGCAGCGAGCACGTTCAGGTGTAATTTAAAAGATTGATGTTTCTGAGAAACTAATTATAAAGAAAATATTTGTTGATATTTAAAAATGTGAGTTTAAAGATTGTAGTTACTGTAATGTCTTTGGAACTGTCACATCTTGAAAGTGCTCGCTACGCTCGCCCTTTTCATTTTTCAGGGTAATTTACCTTCACATAGTAATTTCAAGAATTATTATATTAAAAACTAAGTGGCCATGCTGATAGTTACTTTGTAATGTTTTTATGACACTAAATTCATTAAAAAATTGTTCGATAGAACTTCCCTTGCCCCTGAAGTAGTGCCCAACAAATCCCGCTTCCTTGAAGAAGTATTAAAAAAAATGCGTTTTTTTTCAGTTTTTCAATTCTCCAACTTTTGGATGTTTCAATTTTTAAATTTGGAATTTTTCAATTCTTTTTTTTTTCAATGTGAAACTTTTTTCACTTTTGAAATTTACAACATTCGAATCTATCCAAAATTTCGACAAAACATTTTCATTTTCAATTTTTTGATTTTTAATATTTGAATGTTTCGATCTTTCAATGGTAGAGTTTTTCGACTACAATTTTGACGATTTTCCAATTTTTTGGTTTTCCAATTTTTCGATTCGATTAGTTTTTCTTCTTTCCAATTTTTCAATTCATTAATGTTTTCTATTTTAAAATTTCTCGATTTTTAGTTTTCCAATGTTTGAGTTTTTCGATTTTGCAATTTTTTGTTTTTCGATTTTTCAATTTTGCAATTTTTCGGTTTTTCAACTTTCAGAATTTTTAATTTTTCGTTTCATCAAATTTTGATTTGCAATTTTTCTAATTTTCATTTTAAATATGTATCATTATAGTTTAAAAATATTTTCATTTTTTCAGTTTAGGATTTTAGAATTTTTCCAAAATGTCTCCAAAACTTTCATATTCGATTTTTCAATTTTTCTTTAATTTTTAATCAAATATTTCGATCTTTGAATGGTAAACTTAGCTTTTCGACTATAATTTTGACGATTTTGCAATTTTTGGGTTTTCCAATTTTTCGATTCGATTCGATTTTTTTCTTTTCAATTTCTCAATTCATTAATTTTTTATATTTGTAAGTTTCTCGATTTTTAGTTTTCCAATATTTCAGTTATTCGTTTTCTTCAATTCTTCGGTTTGTAATTTATCGATTTTCCACTTTTTTATTTTAGAATTTCTCGTTTTTTCTGTTTTTCGATTTTTTTAAGGTTTATTTTTTAGATTTTCGGTTTTTCACAGTTATGATTTTATTTTTATTTTTTTTTCAATGTGAAATTTCAATTTTTGGATTTTGCAATTTTTCGGTTTTTCAAGTTTTACAATTTTTAATTTTTCGTTTTTTCAATTTTAGTTTAGATTTTTCAGTTTCTAGATTTTCCACTGTATTGTTTCTTCAAATTTTGATTTACAATTTTTCTAGTTATCACTTTTTCAAATTTTCGATTTTAAAATTTTTACAAAATTTCGCCAAAACTTTCATATTCGATTTTTCAATAGTACAATTTTTCGATTACAATTTTGAGAATTTTCCAATTCTTCGATTCATTAATTCTTTCTATTTTTAAGTTTCTCGATTTTTAGTTTTCCAATGTTTCAGTTTTTCGTTTTTTCAGTTCTTCGATTTGTAATTTATCGATTTTTCACTTTTTTGATTTTGCAATTTTTCGTTTTTTCTGTTTTTCGATTTTTCAATTTTCCAACTTTTGGATGTTACATTTTTTAAATTTTGCAATTTTTCGTTTCGGTTTGTTATTTTCATTTTTTTAAATTATATATTGGTTCTTCACTTTTCTGATTTTATAATTTTTCCTTTTTTTTTCAATGTGAAACTTTAAATTTTTAAATTTTGCAATTTTTCGGTTTTTCAACTTGTAGAATTTTTAATTTTTCGTTTCTTCAAATTTTGATTTGCAATTTTTCTAATTTTAATTTTTTCAATTTACGACTTTAGAGTTTTTCCAAAATGTCTCCAAAACTTTCATATTCGATTTTTCAATTTTTTTTTTTTAATTTTTAATCGAATATTCCGATCTTTCAATGGTATACTCAGTTTTTCGACTATAATTTTGACGATTTTACAATTTTTGGGTTTTCTAATTTTTCGATTCGATTCGTTTTTACTTCCCGAGCGTAAGCAAAGGAAGTATTGTAATCGAGTCCGTCGGCCGACTCTTTACTTTTACGTTTTCTCGATCTTTCATGACCCCTAGAAGACGAAGAAATAGGTCTCCCATTTCCGTCTGTCTGTCCGTCCGTCTGTTGTAACGGATTTTTATTAGACAGATAATCTCCGAAAGTACTCGACCGATTGTTGTGAAATTTTGTACTTATATTAAGAATATCATGTAGATGGTAAAACGCTAACCAAAATTTGTCTAATCATCCCCACCACTAATGCGATGACGTCACTTCAAAATTGTACATAGTAAATGGGTTTTCAATTGTATAAAATAACATAGTCCTACACATGTAGTTTACAACTCTGAATCGACTTTTCACCCGAAACGTCCAGATTTTTGGAAAAAAAAATCAAAATTATAAAACAACATTTTGAAATTTAATTTTTAATCTGCTAACCAGAATGCTTTGAAATGTTGCAGATGTTTTAAGGCTATAAAGAGCATCATAAATCTTTAGTCAAAAAATATTTGCTTATCCCCTCCAAAAACTTGATGACGTCAGCTCAAAAGTTTGTGGAATAAATCATATCTAAAATGTACAAAATATGATGAGTCTGTACTTGTGATCCATCACTCCATTCATATTTTTTGGATGTGCATATACAGGGTGACTCAAAAAAATTAATGAATGCGTAAATATATTTTATTGATTTAATCAGGAACTACAAAACCGAATGCTCTGAAATCTTGCAGATGATTTAAGGTTATAAAGGGCATAATAAATGTTTAGTCAAAATATATTTGCTTATCCCCTCCAAAAACTTGATGACGTCAGCTCGAAAATTTGCCGAATAAATCATATCTAAAATGTACAAAATATGATCAGTCTGTACTTGTGATCTATCACTCCATTCATATTTTTTGGATTTGCATATACAGGGTGATTCAAGAAAATAAATGAAAGCGTAAATTTATTTTACTGATTTACTCAGGAACTACAAAACCGAATGCTTCGAAATCTTGAAGACATTTTAAAATTATCATAAGCATGGTAAATTTTTGATCAAAACGTATTTGGTCGTCCCCCCTAAAAAATTTATGATGCCACCACAAAATTTTGCTGAAAAAATCCTATCTAAAATGTACAAAATATGGTGAGTCTCTTCTTGTGATTTATCATTCCATTCAAATTTTTTCGATTTGCATATACAGGGTGACTCAAAAAAATTAATGAATGCGTAAATTTATTTTATTGATTTAATCAGGAACTACAAAACCGAATGCTTTGAAATCTTGCAGATGTTTTAAGGTTATAAAGAGCATAATAAATCTTTAGTCAAAATATATTTGGTTATCTTCTACAAAAAACTGATGACGTCAGCTCAAAAGTTTGCCGAATAAATCGTATCTAAAGTGTACAAAATATGATGAGTCTGTACTTGTGATTTATCATTCCATTCATATTTTTGGATTTGCATATGCAGGGTGACTCAAAAAAATTAATGAAGGCGTGAATTTATTTTATCGATTTAATCAGGAATTACAAAACCGAATGCTTTGAAATCTTGGGAATATTTTAAAGTTATTATAAGCATGGTAAACTTTTGTTCAAAATGTATTTGTTCATCCCTCCTAAAAAAATTGATGACGTCACCCTTAAATTTTGCTGAATAAATCCTATCTAAAATGCAAAAAATATGATGAGTTTGTACTTGTGATTTATCATTCCATTCATATTTTTTAGATTTTCTTAAGAGGTGGTTCAAAAAAATTAATGAAGTCAATTTATTTTATTGATTAAATTAAAGGCAACACTTATTATTAGTATTACACCCCAACCAACCCAATTTGGTAGACACAAAATTTGTTAAAGGAAAAACTCGGTTGAAACATAAGGGTAGCACGCTTATTTACATCGACTTTAACATTACAGACCTGCATTTGTTTTATGCGTTCACTTGATTCCGCGAATGTGAAATAGACATGTTTATAATCAACCAATTGTGAATTTCACCGTCAAGAATTAAAATAAAACCCAATGTTTTATATAATAATAGCGGAAGTCGAAGCAATAAAACCGACGGTCGTTTTGTTTACAGTTTCTCTGTTTGGCTCTCATGTATGCTGTTACGCCTGTCATCTTAAATTAAGAATGTTTATACATACACGATTTTCAGTTGCCTCTGATACGTAGGTATACGTGAGTAAATTGTTTCGTTATTTTATTGATTATTACAAATCAATATTCAAACGACCCAATTCATTTTCCCGAAAATTTGAGAATATAATAATTTTATTCTTAGTATTACACTACATCTATCCCAACTGATATACGTGTCCTTGCAAAAATGTTGATGACGTCATCGCAATTTTTTTTTTAAATTCCCACTACAAAAATGTAATGAGAAAAAAAACACAATAGGCATGCAGTCGTCAAGTTTCCGACAGCGAGGGAAGTACTGTCTAAACTCTTTAGACCAATTTTTTTCTTTTCAATTTTTCAATTCATTAATTTTTTCTATTAAGTTTCTCGATTTTTAGTTTTCCAATATTTCATTAAACTATTTCTCTAAAACTATTTCATATTCGATTTTTCAAGGGTACAATATTGAGAATTTTACAATTTTTGGATTTTCCAATTTTTAGATTCATTCATTCTTTCTATTTTTAAGTTTCTCGATTTTTAGTTTTCCAATGTTTCAGTTATTCGTTTTTTCAGTTCTTCCATTTGTAATTTACCGATTTTTCCCTTTTTTGATTTTGCAATTTTTCGTTTTTTCTGTTTTTCGATTTTTCAATTTTCCAACTTTTAGATGTCTCATTTTTTAAATTTTGCAATTTTTCGTTTCGGTTTATTTTAGCTTTTTTTCAGATTTTCGGTTTTTCACTGTTCTGATTTTATTTTTCTTTTTTTTTTCAATGTGAAACTTTAATTTTTTGGATTTTGCAATTTTTCGGTTTTTCAAGTTTTAGAATTTTCAATTTTTCGTTTTTTAATTTTAATTTAGATTTTTCGGTTTCTCGATTTTTCAGTGTGTTGTTTCTTCAAATTTTGATTTTACAATTTTTCAAGTTATCACTTTTTCAAATTTTCGATTTTAAAATGTTTCTAAAATTTCTCTAAAACTATTTCATATTCGATTTTTCAATGGTACAATTTTGAGAATTTTACAATTTTTGGGTTTTCCAATTTTTAGATTCTTTCTATTTTCAAGTTTCTCGATTTTTAGTTTTCCAATGTTTCAGTTATTCGTTTTTTCAGTTCTTCCATTTGTAATTTACGGATTTTTCACTTTTTTGATTTTGCAATTTTTCGTTTCTTCTGCTTTTCGATTTTTCAATTTTCCAACTTTTGGATGTTTCATGTTTTAAATTTTGCAATTTTTTCTTTCGGTTTGTCATTTTCTTCATTTTTTTTAAATTATTGTTTTTTCACTCTTCTGATTTTATAATTTTTCCTCTTTTTTTTTCAATATGAAACTTTAAATTTTTGAGTTTTGCAATTTTTCGGTTTTTCAACTTTTGGAATTTTGAATTTTTCGTTTTTTCAATTTTAGATTTTTCAGTTTCTCGATTTTCCAATTTGACGTTTCTTCAAATTTTTATTTACAATTTTTCTAATTTTCATTTTAAATATGTAATAATCATAATTTTTAAAAATTTTCGCTTTTTCAAATTTCTCCAAAACTTTTTCATATTCGGTTTTTCATTTTTTCAATTATGATTTTGAAGGTTTTGCAATTTCTCGAGTTTCCTGTTTTTCCATTTTTCAATTGTATTCGATTTGCAATTTTTCGAATTTTGAATTTTAAAATTTTCAGTTTTTCAATTTTCCAACTTTTAGATGTGAAACTTTAAATTTTTGATTTTGCAATTTTCCAGTTTTTCAACTTTTGGAATTTTTAATTTTTCGTTTCTTCAAATTTTGAGTTGTAATTTTTCTAGCTTTATTTTAAATTATTCTATTTTGCAATTTCTCGTTTTTTCGGTTTTTCGACTTTTCACTTTTTTCCGGTTTTTTAACTTTTCGAATCGAAAAAATGGAAAAACTGACAAATTATAAAACTGAAATTTTTCGTTTCTTCTGTTTTTCGATTTTTCAATTTTCCAACTTTTGGATGTTTCAGTTTTTAAAAATTTGCATTTTTCACTGTTCTGATTTTGTAATTCTTCCTTTTTTTTTCAATGTGAAACTTTAAATTTTTTTATTTTGCAATTTTCCAGTTTTTCAACTTTTGGAATTTTAAATTTTTCGTTTCTTCAAATTTTGAGTTGCAATTTTTCTAGCTTTATTTTAAATTATTCTATTTTGCAATTTCTCGTTTTTTCGGTTTTTCGATTTTTCACTTTTTTCCGGTTTTTTAACTTTTCGAATCGAAAAAATGGAAAAACTGACAAATTATAAAACTGAAATTTTTCGTTTCTTCTGTTTTTCGATTTTTCAATTTTCCAACTTTTGGATGTTTCATGTTTTAAATTTTGCAATTTTTCGTTTCGGTTTGTTTATTCTTCATTTTTTTTAAATTATTGTTTTTCACTCTTCGGATTTTATCATTTTTCCTTTTTTTTCAATATGAAACTTTAAATTTTTGAATTTTGCAATTTTTCGGTTTTTCAACTTTTGGAATTTTGAATTTTTCGTTTTTTCAATTTTAGATTTTTCAGTTTCTCGATTTTCCAATTTGACGTTTCTTCAACTTTTGCTTTACAATTTTTCTAATTTTCATTTTAAATATGTAATAATCATAATTTTTAAAAATTTTCGCTTTTTCAAATTTCTCCAAAACTTTTTCATATTCAGTTTTTCATTTTTTCAATTATGATTTTGACGATTTTGCAATTTCTCGAGTTTCCTGTTTTTCCATTTTTCAATTTTATTCGATTTGCAATTTTTCAAATTTTGAAGTTTAAAATTTTCAGTTTTTCAATTTTCCAACTTTTGGATGTTTCAGTTTTTAAAAATTTTTCACTGTTCTGATTTTGTAATCTTTCCTTTTTTTTTTTCAATGTGAAACTTTAATTTTTTGGATTTTACAATTTTTCGGTTTTTCAAGTTTTAGAATTTTCAATTTTTCGTTTTTTAATTTTAGTTTAGATTTTTCGGTTTCTCGATTTTTCAGTGTGTTATTTCTTCAAATTTTGATTTACAATTTTTCTAGTAATCACTTTTTCGAATTTTCGATTTTAAAATTTTTCCAAAATTTCTCCAAAGCTATTTCATATTCGATTTTTCAATGGTACAGTTTTTCGATTACAATTTTGAGAATTTTACAATTTTTGGGTTTCCAATTTGTTGATTCGATTAGTTTTTTTTTCTTTTCAATATTTCAGTTATTCGTTTCTTCAATTCTTCGGTTTGTGATTTATCCATTTTTCACTTTTTTTATTTTATAATTTCTCGTTTTTTTTGTTTTTCGATTTTTCAATTTATCGTTTCGTGTTTTTTTAGCTTTTTTTTCAGATTTTCTGTTTTTCACTGTTCTGATTTTATTTTTCTTTTTTTTTCACTGTGAAACTTTAATTTTTTGGATTTTGCAATTTTTCGGTTTTTCAAGTTTTAGAATTTTTAATTTTTCGTTTTTAATTTTAGTTTAGATTTTTCAGTTCCTCGATTTTTCAGTGTGTTATTTGTTCAAATTTTGATTTACAATTTTTCTAGTTATCACTTTTTCAAATTTTCGATTTTAAAATGTTTCCAAAGTTTCTCTAAAACTATTTCATATTCGATTTTTCAATGGTACAATTTTGAGAATTTTACAATTTTTGGGTTTTCCAATTTTTAGATTCATTAATTCTTTCTATTTTTAAGTTTCTCGATTTTTAGTTTTCCAATGTTTCAGTTATTCGTTTTTTCAGTTCTTCCATTTGTAATTTACCGATTTTTCACTTTTTTGAGTTTGCAATGTTTCGTTTTTTCTGTTTTTCGATTTTTCTATTTTCCAACTTTTGTATCTCATTTTTTAAATTTTGCAATTTTTCGTTTCGGTTTATTTTAGCTTTTTTCAGATTTTCGGTTTTTCACTGTTCTGATTTTATAATTTTTCCTCTTTTTTTTTCAATATGAAACTTTAAATTTTCGAGTTTTGGAATTTTTCGGTTTTTCAACTTTTGGAATTTTGAATTTTTCGTTTTTTCAATTTTAGATTTTTCAGTTTCTCGATTTTCCAATTTGACGTTTCTTCAAATTTTGATTTACAATTTTTCTAATTTTCATTTTAAATATGTAATAATCATAATTTTTTCAAATTTTCGCTTTTTCAAATTTCTCCAAAACTTTTTCACATTCGATTTTTCATTTTTTCAATTATGATTTAGACGATTTTGCAATTTCTCGAGTTTCCTGTTTTTCCATTTTTCAATTTTATTCGATTTGCAATTTTTCGAATTTTGAAGTTTAAAATTTTCAGTTTTTAAATTTTCCAACTTTTGGATGTTTCAGTTTTTAAAAATTTGCATTTTTCACTGTTCTGATTTTGTAATTCTTCCTTTTTTTTTTTCAATGTGAAACTTTAAATTTTTGAATTTTGCAATTTTCCAGTTTTTCAACTTTTGGAATGTTTAATTTTTCGTTTCTTCAAATTTTGAGTTGCAATTTTTCTAGCTTTATTTTAAATGATTTAATTTTGCAATTTGTCGTTTTTCGGTTTTTCGATTTTTCAATTTTCCAACTTTTGGATGTTTCATGTTTTAAATTTTGCAATTTTTCGTTTCGGTTTGTTATTTTCTTATTTTTTTTTTAATTATTGTTTTTTCACTCTTCTGATTTTATAATTTTTCCTCTTTTTTTTTCAATATGAAACTTTAAATTTTTGAGTTTTGCAATTTTTCGGTTTTTTTGCAACTTTTGGAATTTTGAATTTTTCGTTTTTTCAATTTTAGATTTTTCAGTTTCTCGATTTTCCAATTTGACGTTTCCTCAAATTTTGATTTACAATTTTTCTAATTTTCATTTTAAATATGTAATAATCATAATTTTTAAAAATTTTCGCTTTTTCAAATTTCTCCAAAACTTTTTCATATTCGGTTTTTCATTTTTTCAATTATGATTTTGAAGGTTTTGCAATTTCTCGAGTTTCCTGTTTTTCCATTTTTCAATTGTATTCGATTTGCAATTTTTCGAATTTTGAATTTTAAAATTTTCAGTTTTTCAATTTTCCAACTTTTGGATGTGAAACTTTAAATTTTTGATTTTGCAATTTTCCAGTTTTTCAACTTTTGGAATTTTTAATTTTTCGTTTCTTCAAATTTTGAGTTGTAATTTTTCTAGCTTTATTTTAAATTATTCTATTTTGCAATTTCTCGTTTTTTCGGTTTTTCGACTTTTCACTTTTTTCCGGTTTTTTAACTTTTCGAATCGAAAAAATGGAAAAACTGACAAATTATAAAACTGAAATTTTTCGTTTCTTCTGTTTTTCGATTTTTCAATTTTCCAACTTTTGGATGTTTCATGTTTTAAATTTTGCAATTTTTCGTTTCGGTTTGTTTATTCTTCATTTTTTTTTAAATTATTGTTTTTCACTCTTCGGATTTTATCATTTTTCCTTTTTTTTTCAATATGAAACTTTAAATTTTTGAATTTTGCAATTTTTCGGTTTTTCAACTTTTGGAATTTTGAATTTTTCGTTTTTTCAATTTTAGATTTTTGAGTTTCTCGATTTTCCAATTTGACGTTTCTTCAAATTTTTATTTACAATTTTTCTAATTTTCATTTAAAATGTGTAATAATCATAATTTTTAAAAAATTTCGCTTTTTCAAATTTCTCCAAAACTTTTTCATATTTGGTTTTTCATTTTTTCAATTATGATTTTGACGATTTTGCAATTTCTCGAGTTTCCTGTTTTCCATTTTTCAATTTTCCAACTTTTGAATGTTTCAGTTTTTAAAAATTTGCATTTTTCACTGTTCTGATTTTGTAATTTTCCCTTTTATTTTCAATGTGAAACTTTAAATTTTTGAATTTTGCAATTTTCCAGTTTTTCAACTTTTGGAATTTTTAATTTTTCCTTTCTTCAAATTTTGAGTTGCAATTTTTCTAGCTTTATTTGAAATTATTCTATTTTGCAATTGAAAAAATGGAAAAACTGAAATTTCAAAAATTGAAGAAAGGAAAACTTGAAAAATCGAAATTTTGTAAAATCTAAATACTAAATATTAAAGAAAGCGGAAAATCGGATAATTGAGAAATCCAAAAATTGCAAAATTGAAATATATAAAAATTAAAAATACGGAAATCGAGTTGAAAAATCAAAGACTGAAAATTTGAAAAAGTGAATGAAGAAAAGATTATAAAATCGAGAAAATGAAAATCAAAAAATTGTAAAATTGCAGAAAAAGGCAAAACGAAAAATTGTGAATCAAAAAATTGATCGAAGATAAATAAATCCAGACTTTTCGAAAAACTTAAGATTTTTTGATGATTATAAGTTAAAGTTTTTCCATTACAAAATTTTGTGATCCCCAAATTTTCGAGAAAATCGAGTGAGTTGTTCTTGATTTAATCAATAGAATAAACTATTCCATTCATTACTTCTTTTTGCGTCACCCTCTATTAGTAAAATTACTAAAAAAGACTTCAAAGCACTCGGTTTTGCAGTTACAAAGTTAAATTGCAATTATCATACAATTTAGATTTTTTCCAAAACTCAACACGGATTCATAAACCACAATTATAACTGGGTTCAGTTATCCACTGGGATTCCCGGCTACTGAATTATTCTAAATGCACCACTTGGATTGACCTTCAGCTTATTAATCTAACAACATTAAACTGCGTTTATTTTTGAATTTATGAAATGCGTAGCAACAATTTTGAAATACATTAATCCTGTTATTTTAACCTCTGATCGCGTTGTGCTAAAAATGTTTTTGATATGAGTAGCCTATTTTAGGGTAAACGAAGTATTTTAACATCACTCGGTATGAAATAAATAGTGTGTGTTCTACAAAATTGTTTAACAAAGTTGATAAATTTGAAATTTCCAATCGACAGACTGTCACAACAAACTATTAGATAAAATTGTAATTAGTTCACAACTTTATCATGCTTTTAAACGCTTGCCATAATTTCTTATCATATCTGTTGCTAATTTATATGTAATTTAGTGCTGTAATGGAACCTATTATTATAAACTTAAGCGAAAACAACAAAAATAAGTTACAATTTTTGAAAAAAAAAAAATGACCGTTTGTTTATCACGAGTTTATTTTTTATCCCGTAGATAGGAAAATTTAAATAATAAACAAACACATTTGTATGCTAAAATTGTTAAGAAAAAATTAAAATTTATTAGTCTGTGGATGTTTTCTACAACTCGTGAAAACATCAACACGCTCAAGATTTCATAAAAAGGGTCAAACTACGTAAAGATAACGAGTCCTAGACACAATTTGGCCCAATTTTCGGTTTTATTTTCTGATCAAAATCAACGTTAAACTTTGTTAAGCAAATATTTTCGTCTATTTAAATGTCAATATCAAAGGTTATCAGCGTCAAACAAAATAAACAATAGTGTTTATTTTATAAAACTTTAAATGAAGAAATTAGTTCGCAATTTCATCCTACAAGTTTAATGAAATAATAAATAATGTTGGGAAACCCCGTCATAAATGTGAATGCTAAATAATTACACCTCTGGCTAGCACGCTCTTGTTAATACCCACTCTTCGCATGATTCGCACGAATTTACATCTGCCACGTGCAAAAAAACAAGGACAAAATTGCCGAGTCCGGTCCTGGCACTTGACCAGTTTCAACTTTCAGCAATTCTGTGCAACCAGACTTCCTGGAATTCTTCAATCTCGGGTCATGTGTTCATGATTCAGCAAATGACGCAACAAAGAGACAAACCACGGTCATCAACAACAACGTCTTGACCGGGAAATTCGTGGAAAACTACCAAAATAAAACTAACCTTGTAAGCGCCCCATTGTTCTTGTACTAAGTCAAAAAACGACACTGCTTGGCTGCCAAGTACACAAATGGCTAGGAAAATTAGGAACTTCATTGTTCTGAAAAAAAAGCACGAATTAATAACAGGGGTGGTACAAAATGGTACAAGAAGAGGTTGGGTGTTGATTTGGTTACAAAAATGTAGAGGATTAAAGGGGAGACAAGAGAAAGAGTACAATTACTACAATTACCTTTTGTTGTTCGACTGTTGTGTTCACCTCGACAACAAACCAGAAAATGATTGTGGATTGCAATTATTCGCTGGACTCAAATTTGTTTTGTACATAAAGTCAGCTGACCACTAAGTGCCCCTTCCACTGCGCTGCCAACGTGAGGGGCGAAAGTCCCTAGACTCTCTAGATGGCGGAATAAATTTAATTATTAAATTGGAAAAACAAGAACAAATGTTTTTGTTAGTTAATACTTAATATTGGTGGTTAGTGAATCGTTATTTTAGATAATTTAGTTTTAATTGCAAAAATTACGAGCTTTGTGTATCGACCGGTGTCGCGGTTGGTACTTTTGGCGACCCTGAATGTCAAACGAATTTTGAATTTAGTGACTTTTATGTTAATACACAGTTTAAATAGATGTATTGTCGGTAATAATTGATAATGCGACACGGCTGTATCATAGATTAATATAGATGAGACATACAGGCTGATTTTGCAAAACCACCCTTATTGACATTGGAGTCCTCAACCGCCTAAGGCAAGCGCCAAATTTAAATGGTCTAAAACTTGTTTCACTACACAACTCGTCGCCTGAGAACTTGTTTGATCTACAGACCAGAGCGCGCTCAGGCCAATGTCGACTCTAAGCGTTCAGAAGCGATTTGGTTGGTTAGGACTATAATTGTAATAGTTGTTTGGGAATATTGTTGAAATCGTAATAACCCAATGGATTTTTTTCGGGAAAATGTTTTGAAAACACTGTGTTCTATTTTGTATGAATTTTTAAATGTTCTTAGTGACAATTTTTGTGGTTGTTTTCGATGCACTCTATATATTAACAGTGAGAAAAAAAAATGAAAAATTAAAATAATCGAAAAATCGAAATCTTAAAAAATCGTAAAACCGAAACATTGAAAAATCGAAATATCGAAGAACTGAAAATCGAAAAATGAAATATCAGAAAATCGAAAAAATGTAAAATTCAAAAATCTAAAATTTAAAAACCGAGTAACGAAAAATCGAGAAATCGAAACTCCCAAATTTAAAAAATCGGATAACTGAAAAATCGAAAAGTTGAAAATTGAACAATTTATAAATTGAGAAATTGACAATCAAAATATCGAAAAATTCAAATCTCGATAAATCGAGAAATCAAAAAACTTAAAAATTCGAAAAATTGAAAAATTGGGAGATTGAAAGATCAAAAGAACGAGAAATTGAAAAGTGATGAAGTCGAAAAATCGAAGAATAAAGTTAAAAAATTGGAAAAGCGGAAAAATCAAAAAACGAAAAAATGGAAAACTGGAAAAACTGAGAAACCGAAATAGGCCAACATAAAAAATTGAAAACATGATAAATCGAAAGCCTGAACAATCAAATCTCGATAACTCGGGAATGAAAAATTAACAAATCGAAAAATTGAAAAACAGAACATCTGAAACCAGGAAGTCGAAAAAGCGGAAGATTAAGAAATATTGAAAAATTAAACATAAGTCGAAAAATCTAAAATTTAATAATCCAAAAATTGAAAAATCGAAAACGTAAAAATATAGACGCATCGAAAAATCCAAAAGTCAAAAATGGAAAGGCCGAAAAATCGAAAAATCAAAAAAGTGAAGTCGAAAAATAGAAACCTTAAAAAATCGAAAAATTGAAAAATCAAAAACCTGAAAAATCAAAAAATTAAAGAATTGAAGAACCGGAAAATCGAGACACTCGAAGGTCAAGAAATGGGAAAATCAAAACATCGATTAATTGAAAAATCGAAAAATTGAGAGTTTATAAAAGTCAAATTTGAAAAATTAAATAATCGAAAATTTAACAAAATGATAATTGAAAAACAGAAAATCTAAAACCGGGAAATCGAAAAATCAAAAGATTAAGCAATCCAAAAATTGAAAAATTGAAAAAGTAAAAAAATCGAAAATACCAGAAGCCAAAAATCGAAGTCGAAGAATTGAAATATTGAAAAATCCCAAAGCTGAAAATATCGAAAAACTGAAAAATGGAAGAAAAACTGAAAAATGGAAAGCCTGAAAAAGTCGAAGAACAGAAATATAGAAAAATCCCAAAACTTAAATATCGAAAAACTGAAAAATGAAAGAAAAACTGACGAATCGAAAAACTAAAAAATCCCAAAATTAAAAAGTCGACAAATTAAGCAATCGAAAAATGCAAAAAGTGAAGTCGAAAAATCGAAACCTTAGTACTAAAAAACGAAAAATCGAAAAATTAAAAAATTGAAGAACAGGAAAATCGAAACACTCGAAGGTCAAGAAATGGGAAAATCAGAACATCGATTAATTGAAAAATCGAAAAATTGAGAGTTTATAAAAGTCAAATTTTAAAAATTAAAAAATCGAAAATTTGACAAAATGACAATTGAAAAAAAAATCCAGAAAATCTAAAACCGGGAAGTCTAAAAATTAAAAGATTAAGAAATCCAAACGTTTGGAAAATTCTGAAATGAAAAATCGAGAAATCGAAAAATCTAAAATTTTACAAATTAAAAAATCCAAAATTTAAAAATCGAAAAAGTAAAAAAATCGACACATCGAAAAATCCAGGAGTCAAAAATCGAATCGATTTTTTGAATTTCTCATTTCTCAATTTTTTGACTTTTCAGTGTTTCAATTCAAGTTTTTGAATTGAAATTTTTTTAATTTAAGACATTTCGATTTATCGATTTGTCGATTTTTCAGTTCTCCGATATATTTTTCAATGTGGCGGATTTTTAAATTTTTGATTTTTCAGTTTTTTGATGTTTCAATTTTTCGTTTTTACAATTTTTTTGATTTCTTGACGAACCGGTTTTTCTACTTTTAAAATTTTTCAAATTTTTGGATTTTTAGATTTCTCGATTTTTCGAGTTTCCGATTTCTCAATTTTTCAATACATGTTTTAATTTTTACAACTTTTGCATTTCTGGATTTTCAATTTTTCGGTTTGTAACGTTTCTAATAGTTCATTTTTACGGTTTTCTAATTTCTCAATTAACGATTTTTTTATTATCCCATTTTTCAATTTTTTGGCTTTTCGGTGGTTCGATTTTTCAGTTTTTCAATTAAATGTTTTGAATTTTCGTGTTGTCGTTCTTCCATTTTTCAATTTTTCAAATTTTCTATTATTCGACTTCCAGTTCTCGACTTTTCGATTTCTCAATTTGTCGATAAAATTTAAAAATCAAAAATTTAAAATTCGAAAAAGTAAAAAAATCGATACATCGAAAACTCCAGAAGCCAAAAATCAAAAAGTCGAAAAATCGAAATATTGAAAAATTCCAAAACTGAAATATCGAAAAACTGAAAAATGGAACACCCGAAAAATCTGAAAACTGAAATATCCAAAAACTGAGAAACCAAAAAGTTGAAAAATCCAAAAAATGAAGTCGAAAAATCAAAACCTTCAAAAAAGTGAAGTCGAAAAATCGAAACCTTAAAAAAACTGAAAAATCAAAAATCAAAAACCTCAAAAATCGAAAAATTAAAGAATTGAAGAACAGGAATATCGATCGAAACACTCGAAAGTCAAGAAATGGGAAAATCAAAACATCGATTAATTAAAAAATTGAAAAATTGGCAGTTTATAAATGTGAAATTTGAAAAATTGAAAGATCGAAAATTTGAAAAAACGGCAGATGAAAAACAGAAAGTCTAAAACAAGGACGTCGAAAAATCGATAGATTAAGAAATCAAAACATTTGAAAAATTCGAAAACTTGAAAAACTGAAATATCGAAGAACTGAAATGAAAAATCGAGAAATCGAAAAATCTAAAATTTTAAATATTGAAAAATTAAAATATCAAAAACTGAAAAATCTAAAATTTAAAACCGGGAAGTCGAAAAATCGAAAGATAAGAAATCTAAACATTTGAAAAATTGAAATGTGGAAGAGCTGAAATGAAAAATCGAGAAATCGAAAAATCTAAAATTTTAAATATTGAAAAATTAAAATACCAAAAAATTCTGAAAATCGAAAACTGAAACATCAGAAAATCGAAAAAATGTAAAATTAAAAAATCTAAAATTTAAAAACCGAATAACGAAAAATCGAGAAATCGAAACTCCCAAATTTAAAAAATCGGATAACTGCAAAATCGAAGAATCGAAAAGTTAAAAATTGAACAATTTATAAATTGATAAATTGACAATCAAAATATCGAAAAATCCAAATCTCGATAAATCGAGAAATCAAAAAACTAAAAAATTCGAAAAATTGAAAAATTGGGAGATTGAAAGATCAAAAGAACGAGAAATTGAAAAGTGATGAAGTCGAAAAATTGAAAAATATAGAAATCGACAAACAAAAAGTTAAAAGTTAAAAAATTGGAAAAGCTGAAAAATCAAAAAAAAAATTGAAAACTGGAAAAACTGAGAAACCGAAATAGGCCAACATAAAAAATTGAAAACATGATAAATCGAAAACCTGAACAATCAAATCTCGATAACTCGGGAATGAAAAATTAACAAATCGAAAAATTGAAAAACAGAACATCTGAAACCAGGAAGTCGAAAAATCGAAAGATTAAGAAATATTGAAAAATTAAACATAAGTCGAAAAATATAAAATTTAAAAATCCAAAAATTGAAAAATTGAAAAAGTAAAAAAATCGAAAACACCAAAAGCCAAAAATCGAAGTCGAAGAATTGCAATATTGAAAAATCCCAAAACTGAAAATATCGAAAAACTGAAAAATGGAAGAAAAACTGAAAAATGGGAAACCTGAAAAATCTGAAAACTGAAATATCCAAAAACTGAGAACCTAAAACGTCGACAAATCGAAAAATCCAAAAGTCAAAAATGGAAAAGTCGAAGAACAGAAATATAGAAAAATCCCAAAACTTAAATATCGAAAAACTGAAAAATGAAAGAAAAACTGACGAATCGAAAAACTGAAAAATCCCAAAATTAATAAATTGAGGAATCGAAAAATCAAAAAAATGAAATTGAAAAATCGAAACCTGAGAAAAAAGAATTGAAAAACCAAAAAACATGAAAAATCAATTAATAGAAAAATCGACAAATAAAGAGTTTATCAAAGTCCAAACTTGAAAAATCGAAATATTTGAAAATCGTAAAATTGAAGAAAACACCTGAAAACCGAGAAATTGAAAAATTGAGAAATTGTAAAATCCAAAAATTGAAAAATAAATAGGAGTAAACTGAAAAGTCCCCAAACTGCGAAAAAAAACGGTCAAAAATTCATAATCAAAAATGAGATTTTTGAAAAATTGCCTAAAAATTCTCTAAAAATCCTGGGATATAAATCTCGACAAGCTGATTCAACAAAATTAAATGTAATTAGTTTTGGCTTTAGATTTTCCAAAAATTCGGTTTGTAAATGAACGTTTTCTGTCTCGAAAATTTTTGTCTTATAGATTCTGGAAAAATTGTTTGAATTTCCCAAGAAATGAACCCTAAAATAAATTCTACGAGTCGGAATCTACAAGACAATGTGTTTAGCTAATTTTCTAATGTTGCGGAAAAATGTTTTGACCATTTTTCCGCAACATATTGAAAAATGAGATTTGTTGAGATTTGTCTAAAAATTCTCAAAAAATTCTGGCACATAAATTTCGACGAGCTGATTCGAAAAACTTGTGTAATTCGTTTTGGCTTAAGAAATTGCAAAAAATTTGGTTTGGAAATTAATTTTTTCTGTTTCGAAAATTTTTATCTTATCGACCCTGGCACAACTGTTGGAATTTTCGAAGAAATGAAGCCTAAAATAAATTCTGTGAGTCGGAATCTACAAGAAAATGTCTTCAGATAATTTTTTAATGATGCAGAAAAAACGGTCAAAAATTCATATTGAAAAATAGAATTTTTGAAAAATTGACTAAAAATTCTGTAAAAATTCTGGAATATAAATCTCAACGAGCTGATTCAAGAACAAAAACTGTAATTAGTTTTGACTCAAGAGTTTCAAAAATTCGGTTTGGAAATGATTTTTTTTATCTAGAATATGCTTATCTTATCGATTCTGGAAATATTGTTGGAATTTTCGAAGAAATGAAACCTAAAATAAATTCTGTGAGTCGGAATCAACAAGAAAATATCTTTCGGTAATTTTTTAAGGGTGCGGAAGAAACGGCCAAAAATTAATTTTGAAAAATTGCCTACAAATTCTCAAAAAATTCGGGATATAAATTTCGACAAGGTGATTCAAGAACATTAAGTCTAATTAATTTTCGCCCAAGATTTTCCAAAAATTCGGTTTGGAAATGAATTTTTTTTGTCTCGAAAATTTTTAAATTTTTATATTATCGATTCTGGAAAAATTGTTGCAATTTTCGAAGAAATGAAACTTAAAATAAATTCTGCGAGTCGGAGACTACAAGAAAATGTCTTTAGGAAATTTTCTAATGATGTGGAAAAAACTGTCAAAAATGCAAACTGAAAAATGAGATTTTTGAAAAATTGCCTCGAAATTCTCAAAAAATTCCAGGATATAAATCTCGACAAGGTGATTCAAGAACATTAAGTCTAATTACTTTTTGCTCAACATTTTCCAAAAATTCGGTTTGGAAATGAATTTTTTCTGTCTGGAAAATTTTTAAATTTTTATATTATCGATTCTGGAAAAATTGTTGGAATTTTAGAAGAAATGAAACCTAAAATAGATTCTGTTAGTCGGAATCTAGAAGAAAATGTCTTTAGGTAATTTTCTAATGATGCAGAAAAATTGGTCAAAAATTCATATTGAAAAATGAGATTTTTGAAAAAATGCCTCAAAATTCTAAAAAAATTCTGGAATATAAATTTCGAAGAGCTGATTCGAAAAACATCAAGTGTAATTAGTTTTAGTTCAAGATTTTCCTAAAATTCGGTTTGTAAATGAACGTTTCTGCCTCGAAAATTTTTATCTAATCGATTCTGAAAAAAATGTTGGAATTTTCGAAGAAATGAAGCCTAAAGTAAATTCTGCGAGTCGGAATCTACAAGAATGTTTTGAGGTAATTTTCTAAAGCGGTCAAAAATTCATATTGAAAAATGAGATTTTTGAAAAATTGACTAAAAATTCTCAAAAAATTCTGGGCTATGAATCTCGACGAACTAATTCAAGGACATTAAGTGTTATTAGTTTTGGCTCAAGATTTTCCAAAAATTCGGTTTGGAAATGAACTTTTTCTGTCTTGAAAATATTTTCTTATCGATTTTGGAAAAAATTGTTGGAATTTTCGAAGAAATGAAGCCTAAAATAAATTCTGTGCGTCGGAATCTACAAGAAAATGTTTTCAGGTAATTTTCTAATGATGCGGAAAAAATCTGTCAAAAATTCATATTGAAAAATGATTTTTTTGAAAAATTGACTAAAAATTCTCAAAAAATCGTGAGATATAAATCCCGACGAGGTAATTCAAGGACATTAAGTGTAATCAGTTTTGGCTCATGATTTTCCAAAAATTCGGTTTGGAAATGAATGTTTTCTGTCTTGAAAATATTTTCTTATTGATTTTGGAAAAAATTGTTGGAATTTTCGAAGAAATGAAGGCTAAAATAAATTCTGTGCGTCGGAATCTACAAGAAAATGTTTTTACGTAATTTTCTAATGATGCGGAAAAAACTGTCAAAAATTCATATTGAAAAATGAAATTTTTAAAAAATTGACTAAAAATTCTCACAAAATCCTGAGATATAAATCTTGACGAGGTAATTCAAGGACATTAAGTGTAATCAGTTTTGGCTCAAGATTTTCCAAAAATTCGGTTTGGAAATGAACTTTTTCTGTCTTGAAAATATTTTCTTATCGATTTTGAAAAAAATTGTTGGAATTTTCGAAGAAATGAAGCCTAAAATAAATTCTGTGCGTCGGAATCTGCAAGAAAATGTCTTCAGGTAATTTTCTAATGATGCGAAAAACTGTCAAAAATTCATCTTGAAAAATGAAATTTTTGAAAAATTGACTAAAAATTCTCAAAAAATCATGAGATATAAATCTTGACAAGGTAATTCAAGGACATTAAGTGTAATCAGTTTTGGCTCAAGATTTTCCAAAAATTCGGTTTGGAAATGAACTTTTTCTGTCTTGAAAATATTTTCTTATCGATTTTGGAAAAAAATTGTTGGAATTTTCGACGAAATGAAGCCTAAAATAAATTTTGTGCGTCGGAATCTACCAGAAAATGTCTTTAGGTAATTTTCTAATGATGCGGAAAAAACTGTCAAAAATTCATTGAAAAATGAAATTTTTGAAAAATTGACTAAAAATTCTCAAAAAATCCTGAGATATAAATCTTGCGGAGGTAATTCAAGGACATTAAGTGTAATCAGTTTTGACTCAAGATTTTCCAAAAATTCGGTTTGGAAATAAACTTTTTCTGTCTTGAAAATATTTTCTTATCGATTTTGGAAAAAATTGTTGGAATTTTCGACGGAATGAAGCCTAAAATAAATTCTGTGCGTCGGAATCTACAAGAAAATGTCTTTAGGTAATTTTCTAATGATGCGGAAAAAACTGTCAAAAATTCATATTGAAAAATGAAATTTTTGCAAAATTGACTAAAAATTTTCATAAAATTCTGGGATATAATCGTCGACGAACTGATTTGAAAAACATAAAGTGTAAGTGGTTTTGGATCTAGATTTTCCAAAAATTCGGTTTCGAAGTGATTTTTTTTTATTTTGAAAATCCATCTTTGGAAAAACTATTGCAGTTTTCGAAGAAATTAAGCCCAAAATAGATGTTATAGCCCAAAATCTACAAAAAGTGTCTTAAAGTATTTTTCCTATTCAAAAAATTATATTTACATTGAAAAATTGAGGTTTTTGAAACGAACTGATTCAAGAACATACATTTTTTCTGCCTCGAAAATTTGTATCTTACGATTCTGGAAAAATTGTTGGAATTTTCAAAGAAATGAAGCCGAAAATAAATTCTACGGTTCGAAATTTGGAAGAAAATGTCTGTACGTAATTCTGTTTGGAAATTATTTTTTTTTTATCTCGAAAATCGTTATCTCATTGTTTCTGGAAAAATGGTTGGAATTTTCGAAAAAATCAAGCCGATAGTAAATTGTACGAGTCGAAATCTACAAGAAAATGTCTGCAAAGAATTTTCGAATGGTGCGAAAAAACGGTCAAAAATTCATATCGGACAATTGTGATTTTTGAAAAATTGCCAAAAAATTTTCAAAAAATTCTGAGATATAGACCTTGACGAGCTGAACCGAAAAACATAAAGTGTAATTGGTTTTGGCTCAAGAGTTTCCAAAAATTCTGTTTGGAAATGATTTTTGTTTTTCGAAAATCCTTATTTTATCGATTGTGGAAAAATTGTTGGAATTTTCGAAGAAATGAAGCCAAAAATTAATTGTACGAGTCGAAATCAACAAGAAAATGTCCGTAGCGAATTTTGAAAGTTGCCCAAAAATCATCAAAAAATTGTAGGATATAAACCTCTATGATTTTTTTTTTAAAGTCTACAAAAAATGTCTTTCGGTAATTTTCCAAACGGCCAAAAAATCATATCTACATTGAAAAATTGAGGTTTTTGCCCAAAAAATCCTCCAAAACATCTAGAATATAGATCTCCTTGCCTAAAAATCTTTAAAAACTTCTAAGCTATACATTTCGACGTGCTGATTCGAAAAATATAAAGTGTTACAATTTTTACTCAGAAAATTGTCATTTCTAGTGATTTTGAAAAAATTGTTGAAATGTTCGCAAAAATGGTGCCGAAATATAAATAAATAAATAAATAAATATACGAGAAAATTTTCGAATAGTGCTGAAAAAATTCATAACTGAGATTTCTGAGAAGTTGTCTAAAAGTCTTAAAAAAAAATCTATGAAGTCAAAAAAACAAACTCTGTGGTGTAGACAAACACAAAAAAAAATTATAAGTTGTGAAAACACATTTACAGGATATCATTTAGCTTCTTACACTGTTACTGGTATTACTTACCTATATTTGTTTAAATTTATAGAGGTTATTACAAATTAAATTTCCCAAAGAGCGCTGAGTTATCATTTCTTCTTCTGGTATTCGATCCCACTTCTGACGCTTTTTACTTAACTTATTAAAAAACAATTACTTATAGTAAAAAACTGTATTTGTTCATTTAGCTCAAAAGCAATATCAAAATCGCAAAAATCATAAGCAACCTAACCTAATATTCGACTTCTATTTCGAATTCGAACTACGACCCCTTTAAGCGGCTTAAACAAGAGGATAACTGGCAGCCGTGGCAATTCCGCAATTATTATTACGATTGCGGGCCATCTTGATGTATCCTTGCGTCCCCCAGGTCTTCCCCCACGAGTTCTTGACAATCCAGTAGTTTTTACCATTATCCGCCCCATACCCCACAACCAAGACTCCGTGGTCTAGCATCTTCGAGCTGCATTTGGGCTCGTAGTACACCCCACTCTTGTAGTGCATGAAACTTGGTCTGCTGGCATCTATAGCGACCGAAATCGGCCCAACGGTAGCAACAGCACTCTGAAGATCCTGTTCGCTGCCATGTGGCACATCCACGAAACCGCGATCAGTAGCCCCCCTATTCTTGGGGTTGTATTGGCACTTGCCATCCTTGGCCTTATACGGATAAGACGCTTCGGTGTCGATTCCCCCGTTAGCTTCGATGTAGCGGAAAGCATAGTCCATCAAACCACCGTGGCAACCCTTGTTGCCGTATTTTTGGGAGCAGTCCACCAGGTTCTGCTCGCTGAGGGACACCAGTTTGCCGGTTTTGCGGAAGGTCTGGCCTTCCAAGGAGCCGGTCTACAAATGGTCGAAATTTAGTCGCGCTTAAACTTATTTTAGCTAATTAAATATTAATTAGTACTAACAGCGCTGAAAGCCCAGCACGATCCACACTGTCCTTGGTCTTTCACTCCCGTAACCGCCCCCTTCGTCCTCCAGTCTACGTCAGTGGGCAGTTCAACGTTAGCTGGGGGGATGAACGTGACGCTATCTTTCATCTCGCTTCCTCTCATTGCAGTTACATTGAAACTGTTCATGATCTGGATGAACTCCTGGTGCAGCATGTCGGAGTATTTGTTGATGCCCATTTCGTACGTGACCAAGCCCTGGGCGTACAGTTTGTTATGTTGGGCTATTTGGTGGGAGTTTTCCATGAAAATTTTCATGCGAAAGCGTTCTTCGATTTCGCTTTGGTATTGTTTGTTGTAGGTCAGCTGCAAACATAGAGAATTTCGAGTGCCTGTACAAATATTTAAAAAACAACATCTGTATGTAATCAAACAAATATCTTATTTAAATTTAGAAAATTCTGAGAAAGGGTTATCTTGACTATTTGTGAAGTTTATTTATAGTGTCGTTCAATCTAAAGTTTATATTTATTCATAAGGTGTGGTCAGAAGCTGATAACTGGAAATTGGCCGAGTGTTACTGGGAGGATAATGTCTGCATAGCAACAAACGGGGAAATCCCGGATACAAGTTATAGTTCGAAGATTAATGAAAAAATCAAAATAAACCAACCTTATAAGTGGCCCATTGCTCTTTTACTAACTTAGAAAACGACACTGCTTGGCTGCCAACCACACAGATCGCTAACAAAATCTGGAACTTCATTGTTCTGAAAAATAAAAAACACGAACAAATGGGTTACAAAACGGTACAATGATGTAAACGTAAAGCAAAGTCAAGAAAAAGATAATAATTACTTGTTCTTCTCAAGTGTTGTGTTCACCTCACCCACTAAACACAAAATGACAGCGAAGCAAAAAATATCAAGATTCAAATTTGTTTGTAGATAAAATCACTCAGGGAGTGTCCGCTGCGGCTGCATTGCCAACCCGCGCAGCGAAATTTCCCAGATAAAAAAGAAAAACTCAAAATTTCGCCATTTCACAACTTTTGGAAATAGCGTTCAACATTTTTTATTTCTATTGTTATAGACTATTTAAATCCCATAAATTACGTTTCGTCTGGTGTATAGACAACCCAATAAACCGATTGATATGTTTTATGTCAATTGTCAAAACATAACCTACAAAAAATCCGTGAAACTTTCAAATCTTTAACTCGCGATGAGTTTGACGGAGCGAAATAAGACCAGCATTCGAGATAAGCCCCTACCCTGAGAAAAATTAAGATTTTTGAAAAAAAATTCAAAAAATTGTGTCTTTCCAAAAATTCTGCTTGTGAATTATTTTTTGTATCTCGAAAATCGTTATCTTATCGATTCTGGAAAATTGTCCCAATTTCTGGAGAAATCATACCGAAAATAAATTCTACGAGTCGAAATCTACAAGAAAATGTCTTTGGGTAATTTTCGCATGATGCGGAAAAATGGTCAAAAGTTCATATTGAAAAATTGAGATTTTTAAAAAGGTGCCTAAAAATTCTAGGGATTTTGTTGAAAACGGTTGACAGCCATGAAATTAAGCATTTAACTTTGAGTTTGGTCTTTTGTTGGGAAAAAAATACAAAATTCAAATTTTACGTATTAACCTCACTCAGGTTTTCCATTATTTGTTGAAAATAAATTTACACTGAGAAAGAAATATACTCCGGTTATCGAACAGATGGAGTTGTAAAAGTGCGTAAGTAAATGAAAATGGAAAAATTGAAAAACAAAAAAATTGGGAAATAAAATTTAAATGCGAAAATTCAAAAATTGTAAAATACAAAAATTACACTGCATTGTTTTAAATCGAAAAAAAGTTTGGAGATCGAGAAACTGTAAAAAAGAAAAATTAAAAACCGAGAACTTGACAAATCGAAAAACTGAAGATTTAAAAATTTCAAAAGTTTCAAAATCGAAATATTAAACATCGAAAAGTCGAAACACTGAAAAATCGAAGAGGCGAAAAATCGGGAACTTCAAAAATCGGAAAGTCAAAAAATCGAAAAATGGCGATTTCTCCATTTTGAAAAATCCAAGAGTTAACAAATCACAAATCGGGAAGTCGAAAAACAAAAGCCCGAAAGAATTGCTCAATTCGAAAATCGAAAAATCCGAAAATTGGAAAGTGAAAAAGTAGAAAAATCAAAATCGGGAAATCGGAAAATCGAGAAATCGTAAAATCGAAAAGTCGGAGTTTCCAATACGTAAAAAAGAGAAATTCAAAAATGGATCGTCGAAAAATCCAAAAATTCACAAAACGAAAAGCCGAATTCGGAAAATCGAAAAATCTGAAAGTCGAAACATCAAGAAATTGAAAAGTCTAGATTGAGAAAAGTAGAAATTGAAATATTTTAAAGTCGAAAAATCCCATGATCAAAAAAGTCCAAAAATCCAAAAATTGAAATTTTGAACAATCTAAAAACTCAAAAATCGAAAATTTCAAAAATCTAAATATCGATAAATCAAAAAATCCAAAACCCCAAAAATTCGAAATTTCGAAGTCGAAAAATTCAAACATTGTCTCCAAAAATCGACAATTCTAAAAATCAAAAAATGAGAAATATACTCCGTTTATCGAACAGATGGAGTTGTAAAAGTGCGTAAGAAAATGAAAATGGAAAAATTGAAAAACAAAAAAAAAAAGTGAAATAAAATTAAAATGCGAACATTCAAAAGTTGTAAAATACAAAAACTACATTGCAGTTTTAAATCGAAAAATTGAAATATGGAAAATTTCGAACATTTTAAAAATTCCAAAGTTTGAAGATCGAGAAACTGTAAAAGAGAAAAATTAAAAACTGAGAACTTGACAAATCGAAAAACTGAAGATTTAAAAATTTCAAGTTTAAAAATCGAAAAATTAGACATCGGAAAGTCGAAACATTGAAAAAGCGAAAAGGCAAAAAATCGGGAATTTCAAAAAGTCGAAAAATTCAGAAAAAAATTTATCGAAAAATCGGGAAATTGAAAAATGGGAAATCGAAAAGTCAAATCGAAAAATGGCGATTTCCCCATTTTGAAAAATCCAAAAATTAACAAATCACAAATCAGAAAGTCTAAAAATCGAAAACTCGAAAGAATTGGGAAATCCAAAAATTGAAAAATATGAAAGTTGGAGAATTGATCAATCCAAAAATCGAAAACTCTAAAAATCAAGAAATGAGAAAGAAATATACTCCGGTTATCGAACAAATGGAATTGTAAAAGAGCGTAAGTAAAGGAAAATGGAAAAATTGAAAAACAAAAAAAATGTGAAATAAAATTAAAATGCGAAAATTCAAAAATTGTAAAGTACAAAAATTACATTGCAGTTTTAAATCGAAAAATTGAAATATGGAAAATTTCGAACATTTTAAAAATTCCAAAGTTTGAAGATAGAGAAACTGTAAAAGAGAAAAATTAAAAACTGAGAACTTGACAAATCGAAAAACTGAAGATTTAAAAAAGCGAAAAGGCAAAAAATCAGGAATTTCAAAAAGTCGAAAAATTCCGAAAAAAATTCATCGAAAAATCGGGAAATTGAAAAATGGGAAATCGAAAAGTCAGATCGAAAAATGGCGATTTCCCCATTTTGAAAAATCCAAAAATTAACAAATCACAAATTGGAAAGTCGAAAAATCGAAAGAATTGTGAAATCCAAAAATTGAAAAATAGGAAAGTTGGAGAATTGATCAATCCAAAAATCGAAGTGAAAAAGTGGAAAAATCAAAGTCTAAAAATCGGTAAATCGGAAAATCGAGAAATCGAAAAGTCGAATTCGGAAAATCGAAAAATCTGAAAGTAGAAACATCAAGAAATTGAAAAGTCTAGATTGAGAAAAATAGAAATTGAAATATTTTAAAGTCGAAAAATCCAAAAATTGAAATTTCGAACAATCTAAAAACTCAAAAAATCGAAAAAATGTTAAGTTGAAAATTCGAGTAATCCAAAAGTCAAAAAATTAAAAAAGCGATAATTTGAAAAACCCAAAAATCGGTAAATCAAAAACTCAAAAATTCGAAATTTCAAAGTCGAAAAATTCAATAATTGTATCAAAAATCGAAAACTAAAAATCAAGAAAAGGAAAGATCCAAAAATCGAAAAATTAAAAAATCACAAATCGAAAAGTCGAAAAATCCAAAAATAGATAACTCCAAAAATCCAAAAACTTGAAATCGAATTGAAATTATTCAGAAATGTGAAAGTCGAAACATCAAGAAATTGAAAAGTTTAAATTGAGAAATTTAGAAATCGATATATTGAAAAGTTTAAAAATCCAAAAATCGCAATTTCGAAAAATCCAAAACTCGAAAAATCGAAAAGTCTAGAGAAACTCGAAAGAAAAAGAGAAATTCAAATGTCGAAATAGCGAAGAATTGATCAATCCAAAAATCGAAAAATCTTAGAATCGAAATCGTAAAAAAGAGAAATCAAAAATTCGACAAAACGGAAAGTCGAAGTTGGAAAATCGAATAATCTGAAAGCTGAAACATCAAAAAATTGAAAAGTCTAAATTGAGAAAACTAGAAATTGAATATTTTAAAAGTCGAAATATCCAAAAATCAAAAAAGTCGAAAAATCCCAAAATTGAAAAAACCTAAAACTCAAAAAATCGAAAAAAGGTAAGTCGAAAATTCGAGAAATAGAAAAGTCAAAAAATCAAAAAAATCGAAATCTGCAAATCTAAAACTCGGAAACTCAAAAATTCGAAATTTCGATGTCGAAAAATTCAAAAATTGTACCAAAAATCGAAAACTAAAAATCAAGAAAAGGACAGATCCAAAAATCCAAAATTGGAGATTTCGAAAAAGCGAAAAAAAATCAAAAATCGAAAAGTCGAAAAATCCAAAAACTGAAAGTCGAAATGGAATTATCGAGAAATGTGAAAGTCGAAACATCAAAAATTTGAAAAGTCTAAATTCAGAAATATAGAAATCGAAATATTGAAAAGTTTAAAAATCCAAAAATCGCTTTTTCGAAAAATCCAAAACTCAAAAAATCGAAAAGTCTAGAAATCGAAAACTCGAAAGAAAAAGAGAAATCCAAAATTCGAAATATCGAAGAAGTGATCAATCCAAAAATCGAAAAATCGTACAATCGAAATCGTAAAAAAAGAGAAATTCAAAAGTGGATAATCGAAAAATCCAATTGGTTTTGGCTCAAGATTTTACAAAAATTCGATTTGAAAAATATTTTTTTATTTCGAAAATTTTTGTGTTATCATTTGTGGAAAAATTGTCGACATTTTCGAAAAAATGACGCTAGTAAATAAATTCCATGAGTCGAAATCTAGAAAAAAATATGGTTCTGTAATTTTCGGATGACGAGGAAAAAACGGTCGAAAATTCGTATTGAAAAATCTCAATTTTTGAAAAGTTGCCTAAAAATCCTCAAAAAATTCTGGGCTAGCAATCTCGACGAGCTAATTAGAAAAAGATAAAGTGTTACTAGTTCCGGACCAAGGTTTTCGAAAAATTGTTGAAATTTTCGAAAAAATGATGTCGAAAGGACCAGAAATGCACGAGCATTCATCGAAAAATCCAAAAATCCACAAAACGAAAAGTCGAATTCGGAAAATCGAAAAATCTGAAAGTTGAAACATCAAGAAATTGAAAATTCTAGATTGAGAAAAGTAGAAATTGAAATATTTTAAAATCGAAAAATCCCAAAATCAAAAATGTCCAAAAATCCAAAAATTGAAATTTTGAACAATCTAAAAACTGAAAAAATCGCAAAAATGTTAAGTCGGAAATGCGAGAAATCCAAAAGTCAAAAAATTAAAAAATTGAAAATTTTAAAAATCTAAAAATCGATAAATCAAAAAATCCAAAACCCAAAAATTCGAAATTTCGAAGTCGAAAAATTCGAACATTGTATCCAAAAACCGAAAACTCTAAAAATCAAGAAATGGAGAAATCCAAAAATCGAAAAATGGAGATTTCGGAAAATAGAAAAACTAAAAAATCACAAATCAAAAAGTCGAAAGATCCAAAAATAGATCAATCGAAAAATCCAAAAATTGGGAGTCGAAGTGGGATTATCGAGAAATGTGAAAGTCGAAACATCAAGAAATTGAAAAGTCTAAATTGAGAAATATAAAAATGGAAATATGTGTTCAAAAGTTTAAAAATCCAATAATCGCAATTTCCGAAAATCCAAAACTTGAAAAATCAATAGTCTAAAAATCGAAAATTCGAAAGAAAAAGAGAAATCCAAAATTCGAAATATCGAGGAAGTGATCAATCCAATAATCGCAAAACCGTAGAATCGAAATCGTAGAAAAGAGAAATTAAAAAATTCTGGAAAAATTGTCGACATTTTCGAAAAAATGAAGCTAGTAAATAAATTTCATGAGTCGAAATATAGAAAAAAATGCGTTTCGGTAATTTTCGAATGACGAGGAAAAAGCGGTCAAAAATGCATATTGAAAAATTGAGATTTTTGAAAAATTGCCTAAAAATTCTCATAAAATTCTGAGACATAGATCTCGTCGAGCTGATGCTGAAAACACATATGTTAATTGTGCCGGACAAAATTTTCTAAAAATTGATTTAAAAATAGAAGTAATTTTCTTCTTTCTCGAGAATTATCTTTTTTTCGTTATATCGATTCTGAAAAAATAATTAGTGTTTTCGAAGAAATGAAGCCGAAAATAAATTACACGAGTCGAAATCTACAAAAAAAATGTCTGTAAGGAATTTTCAAATGATGCGAAAAAACGGTCAAAAATCCACATTGAAAAATTGAGATTGCCTAAAAATTCCCAAAAAATTCTGGAATATAGATCTCGACGAGCTGATTAGAAAAACTAATTGTAATTGGTTTTGGCTCAAAATTTTCCAAAAATTCGATTTGAAAATTATTTTATCTCAAAAATCCTTATCTTATTGATTTTAGAAAAATTCTGTCAAAAAAATGTCACTTTTTTGGAAAAGTGTTTATTCGTACGCATGCGTACGAGTCAAATTTAAGTAAAATTTTAACTTAGCTGGCATACAGGAAAATCAAATTATTACAAATATTTTATAAAATTTTACGTGATATTTTACAAGATTTTTAATGTGTAATTTTTCGTGTAAATTTTGCATCGTGTCAAACGGGCTTAAGAATCGAAAGATGATGAAAAAGTGTCAAAAATTCATATTGAAACATTGAGATTTTCGAAAAGTTGCCTAAAAATTCTCAAAAAATTTTGGACTATCAATCTCGACGAGCTAATTAGCAAAAGATAAAATGTTACTAGTTCCGGACCAAGGTTTTCGAAAAATTCGGTTTTCCATTGAAATTTTTTTATCCAGAAATGTGTAATTTTTATTGATTTTGGAAAAATTGTTGAAATTGTACCGAAAGGACCCGAAATGCACGAGAAAATTTTCGAATGGTGCTCAAAAAACGCTCAAAAAATTCATGACTGAAATTTTTAAAAAGTTGCCTAAAAGTCTTCAAAAAAATCTATGATATAGAACTCGACGTGTTAAAAATCTGAAAATATTGTTACGAAGAAACCCATACCCCGGCCCGGTACGACGCCTATGATTTCTAGTATGTACGGCGACCTGGAAGCGGATATCGCGATGGGTGTTCCAGAACAAGCTTAGAAGCGATGACCGAGACCTTCGTCAAAGGCCGAGCGGCTGTTTAAAGGGGAACCACCGTCGGGAACACTTGGTGTAGTCCGGAAAGTGCATGGGACAAGTCTAATCAAATCCATTCCTGTCGAGTCGGAATTATTATGTACCTAATCGCTGTATAGTTGGTCGTGTAAATTGGATTTACTGAAAAATAAAATTGTTCAGTTTAATCCATGCCAATTTTAAATTAGCGAGAATCGTAGCAACATTTTAAATAATGTGACTTAATCAGAACGAAAAAAGTGGAAAAATGGATCATCGAAAAAAAATCCAAAAATCCACAAAACGAAAAGCCGAATTCGGAAAATCAAAAAATATGAAAGTCAAAACATCAAGAAATTGAAAAGTCTAGAATGAGAAAAGTAGACATTGAAATATTTTAATGTCGAAAAATCCCAAAATCAAAAAAGTCCAAAAATCCAAAAATTGAAATCTTGAACAATCTAAAAACTGAAAAAATCGAAAAATCGAAAACTCGAAAGAAAAAGAGAAATCCAAAATTCGAAATATCGAAGAAATGATCAATCCAAAAATCGAAAAATCGTACAATCGAAATCGTAATAAAGGGAAATTCAAAAGTGGATAATCGAAAAATCCGATTGGTTTTGGCTCAAGATTTTCCAAAAATTCGATTTGAAAAATATTTTTTTATGTCGAAAATTTTTGTGTTATCGTTTATGGAAAAATTGTCGACATTTTCGAAAAAATGAAGCTAGTAAATAAATTCCAGAGTCTAAATCTGGAAAAAAATATGTTTTGGTAATTTTCGAATGACGAGGAAAAAACGGTCGAAAATTCGTATTGAAAAATTTCAAATTTTTGAAAAGTTGCCTAAAAATCCTCAAAAAATGTTGGACTATCAATCTCGACGAGCTGATTAGAAAAAGATAAAGTGTTACTAGTTCCGGACCAAGGTTTTCGAAAAATTCGGTTTCAAAATGTTTTTTTTTCCAGAATAGTGGCATTATCATTGATTTTGGAAAAATTGTTGAAATTTTCGAAAAAATGATGTCGAAATGCACGAGAAAATTTCCGCGTAGTGCTCAAAACACGCTCAAAAAATTCATAACTGAAATTTTTGAAAAGTTGCCTACAAGTCTTCAAAAAAATCAATGATATAGATCTCGACGTGTTAAAAATCCGAAAATATTGTTAGGAAAAAGGGGCTGTTGAAAGGGGAACCACCGTCGGAAGCAGTTAGTGTAGTCCAGGCAATGCATGTGGGAAGTCTAGTCAAATCCATTCCAGTCGAGTCGGAATTATTCTGTACATAATCGCTGTATAGTTAGTCGTGTAAATTGGAGTTACTGAGAAATAAAATCGTAACAACATTTTAAACAATGTGACTTAATCAGAACGAAAAATGTGAGAAAAAAAAAGTGGTAAGGTATAGACAGAATTAGCAATACATAAAAAACCCTCGCTACTAAAGCACAATTAAATGAGTATAGTTTTTTTGATAAATTATATTCAAAATACTTAACTCCCACTGAAAAATCAACAGCACATTTTTCTTAAGAATTTAGCCTCTCAGGAACACCAATGAATAATTTTTTCGGTGTATAGGAGTTAAAGTAATGTTACGTTTGACGAGTATTAAAGTCGGCGTGGGGAAAACTCAACAATTTATTTCTTAATAACTCGAATTTACACGACTAACTATTACAGCGATTATGTACAAAATAATTCCGACGCAATTTCACTCGGTTTTTATCGATACTCGTTGGACTCGACTCGGCTGAATTAGGTGAATAATAATCCCGTTCCAGACGGTGGCCTCTATTTAAACCTACACGTTTCTCTCGGTGGCTGGAAAACGCCGCTTCGGGATTTTCCTGGATAGGATATCATTTAGTTTCTCACACTGTTACTGGTATTACTTACCTATATTTGTTTTAATTTATAGAGGTTATTACAAATAATAGTTCACAAAGAGCAAAAATACTTATTAAGTTGAGGTACCACTTTTTCTTCTAGTATTCGATCCCACTTTTGACGCTTATTACTAAATTTATTAAAAAACAAATAGTAAAAAATTGTATTTGTTCATTTAGGTCAAAGCAACATCAAAATCGCTAAAATCATAAGCAGCTTAACCTAATATTCGACTTCTACTTCGAATTTATACTACGACTTCTCGAAGCCGTCTAAACTAGAGGAAAACTGGCCATCGTGGCAATTCCGCAATTATTATTGCGATTGCGGGCCATCTTGATGTACCCGGCGTCTCCCCATGTGTTCCCCCAGGAGTTCTTCACGAGCCAATAGTCTTGACCATTATCCGTCCCATACCCTACAATCAAGACTCCATGGTCCAGCCGGCTCGAGCTACAGGTCGGCTCGTAGTACACCCCACTCTTGTAGTTCATGAAGCTTGGTTTGCTGGCGTCTATAGCGATCGAAATCGGTCCAACGGTAGCAACAGCACTCTGCAGAAGCAATTCGTTGCCAGGCGCCAGATCCACGGAACCGTAATCAGTAGCCCCCCTATTCTTGGGGTTGTATTGGCACTGGCCTTCTATAGCCGTATACGGGTAAGACGCTTCGGTGTCGATGCCCCCGTTAGCTGCGATGTAGCGGAAAGCTAAGTCCATCAAACCACCGTGGCAACCCATGTTGCCGTATGGTTGGGAGCAGTCCACCAGGTTCTGCTCGCTGAGAGACACCAATTTGCCGGTTCTGCGGAAGGTCTGGCCCTCCAAGGAGCCGGTCTACGAATGTACGAGGTTTAGTCGCGCTTACACTTATTTTAGGTATATTAAATTAATATAAATTAATATAATACTAACAGCGCTGAAAGCCCAGCACGATCCACACGCTCCTTGGTCTTTCACTCCCGTAACCGCCCCCTTTGTCCTCCAGTCTACGTCAGTGGGTACTTCCACGTTAGCTGGGGGGATGAACGTAATTCTATCTTTCCTCCCGCTTCCTCTCATTGCAGTTCCGTTGAAACCGTTCATGATCTGGATGAACTCCTGGTGCAGCATGTCGGAGTATTTGCTGATGCCCATTTCGTACGTGACCAAGCCCTGGGCGTACAATTTGTTATGTTGGGCTATTTGGTGGGAGTTTTCCATGAAAATTTTCATGCGGAAACGTTCTTCGATTTCGCTTTGGTATTGTTTGTTGTAGGTCAGCTGCAAACATCGAGAATTTCGAGTGTCTGTACAAATATTTAAAAAACAACATTTTTATGTAATCAAACAAATATCTTGTTTAAATTTAGAAAATCCTAAGAAAGGGTTATCTTGTCTATTTGTGAAGTTTATTTATAGTGTCGTTCAATCTAAAGTTTATATTTATTCATAAGGTGTGTTCAGAAGCTGATAACCGGAAATTGCCCGAGTGTTACTGTTTTATATTGAATAGGGGGATAATGTCTGCATAGCAACAAACGGGGAAATCCCTGACACAAGTTATAGTTCGAAAATTTATGAAAAAAGCAAAATAAACCAACCTTATAAGTGGCCCATTGTTCTTGTACTAACTTAGAAAACGAAACTGCTTGGCCGCCAACCACACAAATGGCTAACAAAATCTGGAACTTCATTGTTCTGAAAAATAAAAAAGACGAACAAATGGGTTACAAAATAGTACGACGATGTAAACGTAAAGCAAAACCAAGAAAAATTTAATAATTACTTGTTCTTCTCAAGTGTTGTGTTCACTTCACCCACTAATCACAAAATGATTGCGAAGCAAAAAAATATCAAGATTCAAATTTGTTTGTAGATAAAATCACTCAGGGAGTGTCCGCTGCGGCTGCATTGCCAACCCGCGCAGCGAAATTCCCCAGATAAAAAAGAAACACTCAAAATTTCGCTGTTTCACAACTTCTGGAAACAGCGTTCAACATTTTTTATTTCTATTGTTAGAGAGTGTTTTAATCCCATAAATTATGCTTCGTCTGGTGTATAGGCAACCCAATAAACCGATTGATACGTTTTGTGTCAATTGTCAAAACATAACCTACAAAATATCCGTGAAACTTTCAAATCTTCAACTCGCGACGAGTTTGACGTGGTGAATTAAGACCAGCATTCCAGATAAGCCCCTACCCTGAGAAAAATTAAGATTTTTGAAAAAAAATTAAAAAAATTGTGTGTTTCCAAAAATTCTGCTTTTGAATTATTTTTTGTATCTCGAAAATCGTTATCTTACCAATTCTGGAAAATTGTCCCAATTTCTGGAGAAATCATGCCGAAAATAAATTCTACGAGTCGAAATCTACAAGAAAATGTCTTTGGGTAATTGTCGAATGATGCGGAAAAATGGTCAAAAGTTCATATTGAAAAATTGAGATTTTTAAAAAGTTGCCTAAAAATTGTGGGGATTTTGTTCAAAACGATTGACAGCCATGAAATTAATCATTTAACTTTGAATTTGGTCTTTTGTTGAAAAAAAAATACAAAATTCAAGTTTTACGTATTAACCTCACTCAGGTTTTCCATTATTTGTTCAAAATTTACACGGAAAAAGAAATATACTCCGGTTATAGAACAGATGGCGTTGTAAAAGTGCGTAAGTAAATAAAAATGGAAAAATTGAAAAACAAAAAAGTTGTGAAATAAAATTAAAATGCGAAAATTCAGAAGTTGCAAAATACAAAAATTACATTGCACCGTTTTAAATCGAAAAAAGTTCCATAGTTTGAAGATCGAGAAACTGTAAAAAAGAAAAATTAAAAACTGAGAACTTGACAAATCGAAAAACTGAAGATTTAAAAATTTCAAAAGTTTCAAAATCGAAAAATTAGACATCGAAAAGTCGAAACACTGAAAAATTGAAAAGGCGAAAAATCGGGAACTTCAAAACTCGAAAAGTCAAAAAATCGAAAAATGGCGATTCCTCCATTTTGAAAAATCGAAAAATTAACAAATCACAAATCGGGAAGTCGAAAAACAAAAGCCCGAAAGAATTGCTCAATTCGAAAATCGAAAAATCCGAAAATTGGAAAGTGAAAAAGTAGAAAAATCAAAATCAAAATCGGTAAATCGAAAAATCGAGAAATCGTAAAATCGAAAAGTCGAAGTTTCGAATTCGTAAAAAAGGGAAATTCAAAAATGGATCATCGAAAAATCCAAAAATCCACAAAACGAAAAGCCGAATTCGGAAAATCGAAAAATCTGAAAGTCGAAACATCAAGAGATTGAAAAGTCTAGAATGAGAAAAGTAGAAATTGAAATATTTTAATGTCGAAAAATCCCAAAATCAAAAAAGTCCAAAAATCCAAAAATTGAAATCTTGAGCAATCTAAAAACTGAAAAAATCGAAAAAATGGTAAGTCGCAAATGCGAGAAATCCAAAAGTCAAAAAGTTAAAAAATCGAAAATTTAAAAAATCTAAAAATCGATAAATCAAAAAATCCAAAACCCAAAAATTCCAAATTTCGAAGTCGAAAAATGCAAACTCTAGAAATGAGAAAGAAATATACTCCGGTTGTCGAACAGCTCCATCTGTTCGACAACAGATGCGTTGTAAAAGTGCGTAAGAAAATGAAAATGAAAAAATTGAAAAACAAAAAAAACTGTGAAATAAAATTAAAATGCGAAAATTAAAAAATTGTAAAATACAAAAATTACACTGCAGTTTTAAATCGAAAAATTCAAATATGGAAAATTTCGAACATTTTAAAAATTCCAAAGTTTGCAGCTCGAGAAACTGTAACAGAGAAAAATTAAAATCTGAAAACTTGACAAATCGAAAAACTGAAGATTTAAAAATTTCAAAAGTTTCAAAATCGAAAAATTAGACATCGAAAAGTCGGAACATTGAAAAAGCGAAAAGGCAAAAAATCGGGAATTTCAGAAAGTCGAAAAATTCAGAAAAAAATTCATCGAAAAATCGGAAAGTCGAAAAATTGAAAAGTCGAAAGAATTGATCTATCCAAAAATCGGAAAATCGAGAAATCGAAAAGTCGAAAAATCTGAAAGAATCGAAGAAACTGAAAAATCTAGATTGAGAAAACTAGAAATTGAATATTTTAAAGTGAAAAATCCAAAAATTGAAATTTCGAACAATCTAAAACTCAAGAAATCGAGAAAAGGTAAGCCGAAAATTCGGGAAATCCAAAAGTTAGAAAAGTAAAAAATCGAAAATTTGAAAAATCGAAAAATCGATAAATCAAACACTCAAAAATTCGAAATTTCGAAGTCGAAAAATTCAAAAATTGTATCAAAATCGAAAACTAAAAATCAAGAAAAGAAGAGATCCAAAAATCGAAAAATAAAAAAATCACAAATCGAAAAGTCGAAAAATCCAAAAATAGATAACTCCAAAAATCCAAAAACTTGGAGTCGATTTTGAAATTATTCAGAAATGTGAAAGTCGAAACATCAAGAAACTGGAAAGAGTAAATTGAGAAATTTAGAAATCGATATATTGAAAAGTTTAAAAATCCAAAAATCGCAATTTCGAAAAATCCAAAACTCGAAAAGTCGAAGTCTAAAAATCGAAAACTCGAAAGAAAGAGAGGAATCCAAAAGTCGAAATATCGAAGAATTGATCAATCTAAAAATCGAAAAATCGTAGAATCGAAATCGTAAAAAGAGAAATCCAAAAATTGACAAATCGGAAAGTCGAATAATCTGAAAAGTTGAAACATCAAAAAATTGAAAAGAATAAATTGAGAAAATTAGAAATTGAATATTTTAAAAGTCGAAAAATCCAAAAATCAAAAAAGTCGAAAAATCCCAAATTGAAATTTCGAACAACCTAAAACTCAAGAAATCGGAAAAAGGTAATTCGAAAATTCGAAAAATAGAAAAGTCAAAAAGTCAAAAAAATCGAAAATTTGAAAAATCTAAAAATTGAAAACTCAAAAATTCGAAATTTCGATGTCAAAAATTGTACCAAAAATCGAAAACTAAAAATCAAGAAAAGGAGAGATCCAAAAATCGAAAAATTAAAAAATCACAAATCGAAAAGTCGAAAAATCCAAAAATAGGTAACTCCAAAAATCCAAAAACTTGAAGTCGAATTGAAATTATTCACAAATGTGAAAGTCGAAACATTAAGAATTTGAAAAGTTTAAATTGAGAAATTTAGAAATCGATATATTGAAAAGTTTAAAAATCCAAAAATCGCAATTTCGAAAAATCCAAAACTCGAAAAATCGAAGTCTAAAAATCGAAAACTCGAAAGAAAAAGAGAAATCCAAAAGTCGAAATTTCGAAGAATTGATCAATCCAAAAATCGAAAAATCGTAGAATGGAAATCGTAAAAAGGAGAAATCCAAAAATCGACAAATCGGAAAGTCGAAGTTGGATAATCGAATAATCTGAAAGTTGAAACATCAAAAAATTGAAAAGTCTAAATTGAGAAAACTAGAAATTGAATATTTTAAAAGTCGAAAAATCCAAAAATCAAAAAAGTCGAAAAATCCCAAAATTGAAATTTCGAACAACCTAAGTAAAACGCAAGAAATCGGAAAAAGGTAAGTCGAAAATGCGAGAAATAGAAAAGTTAAAAAATCAAAAAAATCGAAAATCTGAAAAATCTAAAAATCGAAAACTCAAAAATTCGAAATTTCGAAGTCGAAAAATTCAAAAATTGTACCAAAAATCGAAAATTAAAAATCGGAAAAAGGAGAGATCCAAAAATCCAAAAATGGAGATTTCGAAAAAGCGAAAAAAAAAAATCAAAAATCGAAAAGTCGAAAAATCCAAAAACTGAAAGTCGAAATGGGATTATCGAGAAATGTGAAAGTCGAAACATCAAGAATTTGAAAAGTCTAAATTGAGAAATATAGAAATCGAAATATTGAAAAGTTTAAAAATCCAAAAATCGCTTTTTCGAAATGAAGCCGAAAATAAATTCTACGAGTCGAAACCTACATGAAAATGTCTTTGGGTAATTTTCGAATGATGCGGAAAAATGGTCAAAAGTTCATATTGAAAAATTGAGATTTTTAAAAAGTTGCCTAAAAATGCTGGGGATTTTGTTCAAAACGGTTGACAGCCATGAAATGAAGCATTTAACTTTGAGTTTGGTCTTTTGTTGGAAAAAAAAATACAAAATTCAAGTTTTACTTATTAACCTGACTCAGGTTGTCCCTTATTTGTTCAAAATTTACACTGAGAAAGAAATATACTCCGGTTATCGAACAGATGGAGTTGTAAAATTGCGTAAGTAAATGAAAATGGAAAAATTGAAAAACAAAAAAATTGTGAAATGAAATTAAAATGCGAAAATTCAAAAATTGTAAAATACAAAAATTACATTGCATTGTTTTAAATCGAAAAAAGTTCCATAGTTTGAAGATCTAGAAACAGTAAAAAAGAAAAATTAAAAACTGAGAACTTGAAAAATCGAAAAACTTAAGATTTAAAAATTTAAAAAGTTTCAAAATCGAAAAATTAGACATCGAAAAGTCGAAACATTGAAAAATCGAAAAGGCGAAAAATCGGGAACTTCAAAAAACGAAAAGTCAAAAAATCGAAAAATGGCGATTTCTCCATTTTGAAAAATCCAAAAGTTAACAAATCACAAATCGGAAAGTCGAAAAAGCGAAAGTTCGAAAGAATTGCGAAATCCAAAAATTGAAAAATCCAAAAATCGGAACGGGAAAAAGTAGAAAAATCAAAATCAAAATCGGTAAATCGGAAAATCGAGAAATAGTAAAATCGAAAAATCGAAGTTTCGAATTCGTAAAAAAGAGATATTCAAAAATGGATCGTCGAAAAACCCAAAAATCTTCAAAACGAAAAGTCGAATTCGGAAAATCGAAAAATCTGAAAGTCGAAACATCAAGAAATTGAAAAGTCTAGATTGAGAAAAGTAGAAATTGAAATATTTTAAAGTCGAAAAATCCCAAGATCAAAAAAGTCCAAAAATCCAAAAATTGAAATTTTGAACAATCTAAAAACTCAAAAAATCGGAATTTTAAAAAATCTAAAAATCAATAAATCAAACAATCCAAAACCCGAAAATTCTAAATTTCGAAGTCGAAAAATTCAAACAATGTATCCAAAAATCGAAAACTCTAGAAATGAGAAAGAAATATACTCCGGTTGTCGAACAGATGGAGTTGTAAAAGTGCGTAAGAAAATGAAAATGGAAAAATTGAAAAACAAAAAAAAATTTGAAATAAATTTAAAATGCGAAAATTCAAAAATTGTAAAATACAAAAATTACACTGCAGTTTTAAATCGAAAAATTGAAACATGGAAAATTTCGAACATTTTAAAAATTCCAAAGTTTGCAGATAGAAAAACTGTAACAGAGAAAAATTAAAAACTGAAAACTTGACAAATCGAAAAACTGAAGATTTAAAAATTTCAAAAGTTTCAAAATCGAAAAATTAGACATCGAAAAATCGGAACATTGAAAAAGCGAAAAGGCAAAAAATCGGGAATTTCAAAAAAACGAAAAATTCCGAAAAAAATTCATCGAAAAATCGGAAAGTCGAAAAATTGAAAACTCGAAAGAATTGATCTATCCAAAAATCGAAAAATCCAAAAATCGGAAAATCGAGAAATCGTAATATCGAAAAATCGAGAAATTGAAAAGTCGAAAAATCTGAAAGAATCGAAGAAACTGAAAAATCTAGATTGAGAAAACTAGAAATTGAATATTTTAAAGTCGAAAAATCCAAAAATTGAAATTTCGAACAATCTAAAACTCAAGAAATCTAGAAAAGGTAAGCCAAAAATTCGGGAAATCCAAAAGTCAGAAAAGTAAAAAATCGAAAATTTGAAAAATCTAAAAATCGATAAATCAAACACTCAAAAATTCGAAATTTCGAAGTCGAAAAATTCAAAAATTGTATCAAAATCGAAAACTAAAAATCAAGAAAAGAAGAGATCCAAAAATCGAAAAATCAAAAAATCACAAATCGAAAAGTCGAAATATCCAAAAATAGATACTCCAAAAATCCAAAAAATCGAAGTCGAATTGAAATTATTCAGAAATGTGAAAGTCGAAGAATTGAGAAATTTAGAAATAGATATCTTGAAAAGTTTAAAAATCCAAAAATCGCAATTTCGAAAAATCCAAAACTCGAAAAATTGAAAAGTCTAAAAATCGAAAACTCGAAAGAAAAAGAGAACTCCAAAAGTCGAAATATCGAAGAATTGATGAATCCAAAAATCGAAAAATCGTAGAATGGAAATCGTAAAAAAGAGAAATCCAAAAATCGACAAATCGGAAAATCCAATAATCTGAAAGCTGAAACATCAAAAAATTGAAAAGTCTAAATTGAGAATACTAGAAATTGAATATTTTAAAAGTCGAAAAATCCAAAAATAAAAAAAGTCGAAAAATCCCAAAATTGAAATTTCGAACAACCTAAAACTCAAGAAATCGAAAAAAGGTAAGTCGAAAATGCCAGAAATAGAAAAGTCAAAAAATCAAAAAAATCGAAAATCTGAAAAATCTAAAAATCGAAAACTCAAAAATTCGAAATTTCGAAGAAGTGATCAATCCAATAATCGAAAAATCGTACAATCGAAACCGTAAAAAAGAGAAACTCAAAAGTGGATAATCGAAAAATCCAATTGGTTTTAGCTCAAGATTTTCCAAAAATTCGATTTGAAAAATATTTTTTTTATTTCCAAAAATTTTTGTGTTATCGTTTCCGGAAAAATTGTCGACATTTTCGAAAAAATGAAGCTAGTAAATAAATTTCATCAGTCGAAATCTAGAAAAAAATATGTTTGGATAATTTTCAAATGTCGTGGGAAAAACGGTCGAAAATTCGTATTGAAAAATTGAGGTTTTTGAATAGTTGCCTAAAAATCCTCAAAAAATTCTGGGCTACCAATCTCGACGAGCTAATTAGAAAAAGATGAAGTTTTACTAGTTTTCGACCAAGGTTTTCGAAAAATTCGGTTTTACAATGAATTTTTTTTTTCCAGAAAATTGTCATTTTCATTGATTTTGAAAAAAGTGTTGAAATTTTCGAAAAAATGATGTCGAAATGCACGAGAAAATTTCTGCATAGTGCTCAAAACACGCTCAAAAAATTCATAACTGAAATTTTTGAAAAGTTGCCTACAAGTCTTCAAAAAAATCTATGATATAGATCTCGACGTGTTAAAGATCCGAAAATATTGTTAGGAAAAAGGGGCTATTTAAAGGGGAACCATCGTCGGAAGCAGTTAGCGTAGTCCAGGCAATGCATGGGAGAAGTCTAGTCAAATCCATTCCAGTCGAGTCGGAATTATTCTGTACATAATCGCTGTAAATTGGAGTTACTGCAAAATAAAATCGTAACAATATTTTAAACAATGTGACTTAATCAGAACGAAAAATGTGAGAAAAAAGAAAAAAATTGGAAAGATATCGACAGAAGTAGCAATACATAAAAAACCCTCGCTACTAAAGCACAATTAAATGAGTATAGTTTTTTTGATAAAGTATATTCAAAATACTTAACTCCCACTGAAAAATCAAAAGCACATTTTTCTTAAGAATTTAGCCTCTCAGGAACACCAATGAATAATTTTTTCGGTGTATAGGAGTTAAAGTATTGTTACGTTTGACGAGTATTAAAGTCGGCGTGGGGAAAACTCAACAATTTATTTCTTAATAACTCGAATTTACACGACTAACTATTACAGCAATTATGTACAAAATAATTCCGACGCAATTTCACTCGGTTTTTATCGATACTCGTTGGACTCGACTCGGCTGAATTAGCTGAATAATAATCCCGTTCCAGACGGTGGCCTCTATTTAAACCTACACGTTTCTCTCGGTGGCTGGAAAACGCCGCTTCGGGATTTTCCTGGATAGGATATCATTTAGTTTCTCACACTGTTACTGGTATTACTTACCTATATTTGTTTTAATTTATAGAGGTTATTACAAATAATGGTTCACAAAGAGCAAAAATACTTATTAAGTTGAGGTACCACTTTTTCTTCTAGTATTCGATCCCACTTTTGACGCTTATTACTACATTTATTAAAAAACAAATAGTAAAAAATTGTATTTGTTCATTTAGGTCAAAGCAACATCAAAATCGCTAAAATCATAAGCAGCTTAACCTAATATTCGACTTCTACTTCGAATTTATGCTACGACTTCTCGAAGCGGCCTAAACTAGAGGAAAACTGGCCATCGTGGCAATTCCGCAATTATTATTGCGATTGCGGGCCATCTTGATGTACCCAGCGTCTCCCCATGTGCTCCCCCATGAGTTCTTCACGAGCCAATAGTCTTGACCATTATCCGTCCCATACCCTACAATCAAGACTCCATGGTCCAGCCGGCTCGAGCTGCAGGTCGGCTCGTAGTACACCCCACTCTTGTAGTTCATGAAGCTTGGTTTGCTGGCGTCTATAGCGATTGAAATGGGTCCAACGGTAGCAACAGCACTCTGCAGAAGCAACTCGTCGCCAGGCGCCAGATCCACGGAACCGTGATCAATAGCCCCTCTATTCGTGGGGTTGTATTGGCACTGGCCTTCTATAGCCGTATACGGGTAAGACGCTTCGGTGTCGATGCCCCCGTTAGCTGCGATGTAGCGGAATGCTAAGTCCATCAAACCACCGTGGCAACCCATGTTGCCGTATGGTTGGGAGCAGTCCACCAGGTTCTGCTCGCTGAGAGACACCAGTTTGCCGGTTCTGCGGAAGAACAGACCCTCCAAGGAGCCGGTCTACGAACGTACGAGGTTTAGTCGCGCTTACACTTATTTTAGGTATATTAAATTAATATAAATTAATATAATACTAACAGCGCTGAAAGCCCAGCACGATCCACACGCTCCTTGGTCTTTCACTCCCGTAACCGCCCCCTTTGTCCTCCAGTCTACGTCAGTGGGTACTTCCACGTTAGCTGGGGGGATGAACGTAATTCTATCTTTCCTCTCGCTTCCTCTCATTGCAGTTCCGTTGAAACCGTTCATGATCTGGATGAACTCCTGGTGCAGCATGTCGGAGTATTTGCTGATGCCCATTTCGTACGTGACCAAGCCCTGGGCGTACAATTTGTTATGTTGGGCTATTTGGTGGGAGTTTTCCATGAAAATTTTCATGCGGAAACGTTCTTCGATTTCGCTTTGGTATTGTTTGTTGTAGGTCAGCTGCAAACATTGAGAATTTCGAGTGTCTGTACAAATATTTAAAAAACAACATTTTTATGTAATCAAAGCAAATATCTTGTTTAAATTTAGAAAATCCTGAGAAAGGGTTATCTTGTCTATTTGTGAAGTTTATTTATAGTGTCGTTCAATCTAAAGTTTATATTTATTCATAAGGTGTGTTCAGAAGCTGATAACCGGAAATTGCCCGAGTGTTACTGTTTTATATTGAATAGGGGGATAATGTCTGCATAGCAACAAACCGGGAAATCCCTGACACAAGTTATAGTTCGAAGATTTATGAAAAACCAAAATAAACCAACCTTATAAGTGGCCCATTGTTCTTGTACTAACTTAGAAAACGAAACTGCTTGGCTGCCAACCACACAAATGGCTAACAAAATCTGGAACTTCATTGTTCTGAAAAATAAAAAAGACGAACAAATGGGTTGCAAAATGGTACAACGATGTAAAAGTACACCAAAGTCAAGAAAAAGATAATAATTACTTGTTCTTCTCTAAGTGTTGTGTTCACCTCACCCACTAAACACAAAATGATTGCGAAGCTAAAAAATATCAAGATTCAAATTTGTTTGTAGATAAAATCACTCAGGGAGTGTCCGCTTGGACTGCATTGCCAACCCGCGCAGCGAAATTCCCCAGATAAAAAAGAAAAACTCAAAATTTCGCTAATTCACAACTTCTGGAAACAGCGTTCATCATTTTTTATTTCTATTGTTATAGAGTGTTTTAATCCCATAAATTATGCTTCGTCTGGTGTATAGGCAACCCAATAAACCGATTGATACGTTTTATGTCAATTGTCAAAACATAACCTACAAAATATCCGTGAAACTTTCAAATCTTCAACTCGCGATGAGTTTGACGGGGCGAAATAAGACCAGCATTCTGGATAAGCCCCTACTCTGAGAAAAATTAAGATTTTTGAAAAAAATTTCAAAACATTGTGTGTTTCCAAAAATTCTGCTTGTGAATTATTCTTTGTATCTCGAAAATCGTTATCTTATCGATTCTGGAAAATTGTCCCAATTTCTGAAGAAATGAAGCCGAAAATAAATTCTACGAGTCGAAATCTACAAGAAAATGTCTTTGGGTAATTTTCGAATGATGCGGAAAAATGGTCAAAAGTTCATATTGAAAAATTGAGATTTTTAAAAAGTTGCCTAAAAATACTGGGGATTTTGTCCAAAACGGTTGACAGCCATGAAATTAAGCATTTAACTTTGAGTTTGGTCTTTTATTGGAAAAAAAAGTACAAAATTCAAGTTTTACGTATTAACCTCACTCAGGTTTTCCCTTATTTGTTCAAAATTTACACTGAGAAAGAAATATACTCCGGTTATCGAACAGATGGAGTTGTAAACGTGCGTAAGTAAATGAAAATGGAAAAATTGAAAAATAAAAAAATTGTGAAATAAAATTAAAATGCGAAAATTCAAAAGTTGTAAAAATACAAAAATCCGAAAATTGGAAAGTGAAAAAGTAGAAAAATCAAAATCAAAATCGGTAAATCGGAAAATCGAGAAATCGTAAAATCGAAAAGTCGAAGTTTCGAATTCGTAAAAAAGAGAAATTCAAAAATGGATCCTCGAAAAATCCAAAAATCCACAAAACGAAAAGCCGAATGCGGAAAATCGAAAAATCTGAAAGTCGAAACATCAAGAAATTGAAAAGTCTAGAATGAGAAAAGTAGAAATTGAAATATTTTAATGTCGAAAAATCCCAAAATCAAAAAAGTCCAAAAATCCAAAAATTGAAATTTTGAACAATATAAAAACTCAAAAAATCGAAAATTTAAAAATCTAAAAATCGATAAAACAAAAAATTCAAAACCCAAAAATTCGAAATTTCGAAGTCGAAAAATTCAAACATTGTATCCAAAAATCGAAAACTCTAAAAATCAAGAAATGAGAAATATACTCCGGTTATCGAACAGATGGAGTTGTAAAAGTGCGTAAGAAAATGAAAATGGAAAAATTGAAAAACAAAAAAAATGTGAAATAAAATTAAAATGCGAAAATTCAAAAGTTGTAAAATACACTAATTACGTTGCAGTTTTAAATCGAAAAATTGAAATATGGAAAATTTCGAACATTTTAAAAATTCCAAAGTTTGAAGATCGAGAAACTGTAAAAGAGAAAAATTAAAAACTGAGAACTTAACAAATTGAAAAACTGAAGATTTAAAAGTTTCAAAAGTTTCAAAATCGAAAAATTAGACATCGAAAAGTCGAAGCATTGAAAAATCGAAAAGACAAAAAATCGGGAATTTCAAAAAGTTGAAAAATTCACAGAAATACTCATCGAAAAATCGGAAAGTCGAAAAATTGAAAACTCGAAAGAATTGATCTATCCAAAAATCGAAAAATCCAAAAATCGGAAAATCGAGAAATCATAATATCGAAAAATCGAGAAATCGAAAAGTCGAAAAATCTGAAAGAATCGAGGAAACTGAAAAATCTAGATTGAAAAAACTAGAAATTGAATATTTTAAAGTCGAAAAATCCAAAAATTGAAATTTCGAATAATCTAAAACTCAAGAAATCTAGAAAAGGTAAGCCGAAAATTCGGGAAATCCAAAAGTCAGAAAAGTAAAAAATCGAAAATTTGAAAAATTTAAAAATCGATAAATCAAACACTCAAAAATTCGAAATTTCGAAGTCGAAAAATTCCGAAATTGAATGAAAAATCGAAAACTAAAAATCAAGAAAAGGAGAGATCCAAAAATTGAAAAATTAAAAAATCACAAATCGAAAAGTCGAAAAATCAAAAATAGATAACTCCAAAAATCCAAAAAATCTCGAAGTCGAATTGAAATTATTCAGAAATGTGAAAGTCGAAACGTCAAGAAATTGAAAAGTTTAATTGAGAAATTTAGAAATAGATATCTTGAAAAGTTTAAAAATCCAAAAACCGCTTTTTCGAAAAATCCAAAACTCGAAAAATCGAAAAGTCTAGAAATCGAAAACTCGAAAGAAAAAGAGAAATCCAAAATTCGAAATATCGAAGAAGTGATCAATCCAATAATCGAAAAATCGTACAATCGAAATCGTAAAAAAGAGAAACTCAGAAGTGGATAATCTAAAGATCCAATTGGATTTGGTTCAAGATTTTCCAAAAATTCGATTTGAAAAATATTTTTTTATTTCGAAAATTGTTGTGTAATCGTTTCTGGAGATTTTTAAAAAGGTGCCTAAAAATTCTGGGGATTTTGTTCAAAACGGTTGACAGCCATGAAATTAAGCATTTAACGTTCAATTTCTTTAATTAAAACAAAAATACAGCGTTTTAACCTCACTCAGGTTTTCCCTTATTTGTTCAAAATTTACACGGAGAAAGAAATATACTCCGGTTATCGAACAGATGGAGTTGTAAAAGTGCGTAAGTAATTGAAAATGGAAAAATTGAAAACCAAAAAAATTGTGAAATAAAATCAAAATCCGAAAATTCAAAAATTGTAAAAGACAAAAATTACATTGCACAGTTTTAAATCGAAAAATTGTAAAATGGAAAATTTTTAACACTTTAAAAATTCCAAAGTTTGAAGATCGAGACACTGTAAAAGACAAAAATTAAAAACTGAGAACTTGACAAATCGAAAAACTGAAGATTTAAAAATTTCAAAAGTTTCAAAATCGAAAAATTAGACATCGAAAAGTCGAAACATTGAAAAATCAAAAAGGCAAAAAATCGGGAATTTTAAAACGTCGAAAAATTGAGAAAACAATTCATCGAAAAATCGGGAAATTGAAAAATGCGAAATCGAAAATTCAAATCGAAAAATGGCGATTTCTCCATTTTGAAAAATCCAAAAATCTGAAAGTCGAAACAACAAAAAATTGAAAAGTCTAGATTGGGAATTGTAGAAATTGAAATATTTTAAAGTCGCAAAATCCTAAAATAAGAAAAATCGAAAAATCCAAAAATTGAAATTTCGAACAATCTAAAAACTCAAAAAATCGAAAAAATCGATACATCAAAATCTCAAAAATTCGAAATTTCGAAGTCGAAAAATTCAAAAGTTGTATCAAAAATCGAAAACTAAAAATCAAGAAAAGGAGACATCCAAAAATCGAAAAATTAAAAAATCACAAATCGAAATGTCGAAAAATCCAAAAAGAGATAACTCCAAAAATCCAAAAACTTGAAGCCGAATTGAAATTATTCACAAATGTGAAAGTCGAAACATCAAGAAATTGAAAAGTTTAAATTGAGAAATTTAGAAATCCATTATATTGAAAAGTTCAAAAATCCAAAAATCGCAATTTCGAAAAATCCAAAACTCGAAAAATCGAAAAGTCTAGAGAAACTCGATAGAAAAAGAGAAAGCCAAATGTCGAAATATCGAAGAATTGATCAATCCAAAAATCGAAAAATCTTAGAATCGAAATCGTAAAAAAAATCGACAAATCGGAAAGTCGAAGTTGGAAAATCGAATAATCTGAAAGTCGAAACATCAAAGTCTAAATTGAAAAAAATAGTAATTGAATATTTTAAACGTCGAAAAATCCAAAAACCAAAAAAGTCGAAAAATCCCAAAATTGAAATTTCGAACAACCTAAAACTCAAAAAATCGAAAAAAGGTAAGTTGAAAATTCAAGAAGTAGAAAAGACAAAAAATCAAAAAGATCGAAAATTTGAAAAATCTAAAAATCGAAAACTCAAAAATTCGAAATTTCGTAGTCGAAAAATTCAAAAATTGTACCAAAAATCGAAAACTAAAAATCAAGAAAAGGAGAGATCCAAAAATCCAAAAATGGAGATTTCGAAAAAGCAAAAAAAATCACAAATCGAAAAATCGAGAAATCCAAAAACTGAAAGTCGAAGTGGGATTATCGAAAAATGTGAAAGTCGAAACATCAAGAATTTGAAAAGTCTAAATTGAGAAATATAGAAATCGAAATTTTGAAAAGTTTAAAAATCCAAAAATCGAAAGAAAAAGAGAAATCCAAAATTCGAAATATCGAAGAAGTGATCAATCCAAAAATCGAAAAATCGTACAATCGAAATCGTAAAAAAGAGAAACTCAAAAGTGGATAATCGAAAAATCCAATTGCTTTTAGCTCAAGATTTTCCAAAAATTCGATTTGAAATATATTTTTTTATTTCGAAAATTTTTGTGTTATCGTTTCCGGAAAAATTGTCAATTTCGAAAAAATGAAGCTAATAAATAAATTCCATGAGTCGAAATGTAGAAAAAAATATGTTTCGATAATTTTCGAATCACGAGGAAAAAACTGTCGAAAATTCGTATTGAAAAATTTTCGAAAAGATGCCTAAAAATCCTCAAAAAATTCTGGGCTAGCAATCTCGACGAGCGGTTTTAAAATGCATTGTTTTTCCAGAAAATTGTCATTTTCATTGATTTTGGAAAAATTGTTGTAATATTCGAAAAAATGATGTCGAAAGGACCAGAAATCTATGATATAAATCTCGACGTGTTAAAATCCGAAAATATTATATAGCTTCTCAGGGACACCAATGAATATTTTTTCTCGGTGTATGGGAATTAAAGTTACGTTACGTTTGACGGGTACTAAAATCGGCGTGGGGAAAACTCAACAATTTATTTCTTAATAACTCGAATTTATACGACTAACTATTACACCGATTACGTACAAAATAATTCCGACGCAACTTCAAAAAATATCAAGATTCAAATTTGTTTGTAGATAAAACCACACAGGGAGTGTCCGCTGCAGCGAAATTCCCCCGACAAAAAAAACCGTATCATAACTAAAAATTTCGCTATTTCTAACTTCTGGAAACAGCGTTCATCATTTTTTATTTCTATTGTTAAACTGTTTTAACCATAGAAATAATATTAGAAGATAGATTGTTGTATTAACTGAATTCGTAATGTATTGTAGATTCTACACACATTTCATTTTATTAAAAGAGGATTTCCATCGCTTAACACGATTTCTGTTATTTTAGATTATATATAATTATAATGTAAGCTGTGAAAATATAGTTTTCATTAATAAACGTTTGTTATAATAATTTGTTTGAACAAATTCGGAAGAAAACGTATTAATTCCCGTGCAAATGAAGCGTTTCTTGCCACTCAGCACGTGACACCCAGTCAGCCGTCCTTTCCCCACTGACGCATAACCGGTCTAGCTATTTCTCTCTTATGTTGATTACACTCGCCTGCGTATGGAAACGTATACAAGGCTCCATCCACTCCTCTATTATATCAATGGTTTTAACGCCTTCGTATAGGCAACCCAATAAACCCACCGATACATTCTACGTCACTTGTCAAAACATAACCTACAAAAATCCGTGAAAATTTAAAACATTTAACGATGAGTTTAACGGGGCGAAATAAGACCAGCATTCTCGATAAACCCCTAAGCCGGGGCAAGGGCGAAGTCTCTCTGAGTTGTTTCGCGCTTCTATTTTCCGAAGTGGTTCAGTATTGCCAGAACAGGTCCCATACCGTTCCGGAGCTCCAAAATAGGTGGTTTTCATCACCCAATTATAAGTTAACCTGACGAAATTTTGCAGATTGCACGAACTGGGTCGCAAAGTTGGAGTAAAAATAATCGATTTGTACTTCCTGAGGGAACGCAACGGGAAAAGGGAAATTAAATTACTGAACATATTGTTGTTTGTGAAGTCCACTTTATGGAAGGTGCGTAAGTGTGAGAATTGTGTGTTTGTGTGGTGGCTAATGTGATTGCAGGTGTTGTTTGGTAGAGAAGCGGATAAATTGGAACATTCCAATGACGATGAAAATACTTATTATTTGATGGAGAAGGAGCCTTTAGTGAATAGGTTTATTTCGGTACCGAGGGATAAAAGTAGCTTGAATTGTGCCGTGTTTGTTGCGGGGATTATTGAGGCTGTTTTGACAGGAACTGGATTCGTAAGTATAAACATTGTTTAAGTATATTATAGTTGGGCAACCTATACGGACAATCATTTTCCCATGTAGAAAAGAATGAATATATATTTTACATCTCACTCGCTTCACTATGAAGTGCCGGTACCTTACGAAAGGGGGTAAAAATAGTCTGAAAGCACGCGATGTCGATAAGGTAGTAAACGGACGTATTAATCAGTACGTTGTACGGGGAGCAGTCACAAAATAAGCAAACGTACGTGTTGAAGACTTTACCTATATGTAATATATGTATATGTAGTGCATACCTGTTTCAAGGTTAAGGTAACAAAAATTTAATATTATCGCGGTATACCTATTATCCATGAACTGCATCAAATCATTAAATACATATTATCTTTGAAACTAAAATGCATTTTATCACAAAATATTTATCACCATTTAAATATATACGATTTAGACATCAAGAAATAAATTTAAAATCGCAAAAATTAAATGTAGCAGAGTTAAAACAGCCTTAAATGTGTCTTGTATGTACGTGCTTATCAGTATGTAGGCATTTTAACGCACAGCAATAATCGTTCTTGAAAAGTAATGACTGATGACTACTGTAACATAATAATTCCTCGAAATCTAAAATTTAAAACATTGAAAAATTCAAATATGAGAAAATTGTAAAATCGAGAAATCGAAACATAAAAAAATCAAAAAAATAAAAATTGGAAAATCTAAAATTTAAAAATCGAGAAATTGAACAATCGAAAAATTAAAAAAAATTGGACAATCGAAAATTTAAAAATTCCGAAAATTGAAAAATTGAAATATAGAAAAACTGAAAACTCAAAAAATCGAAAAAAAATAATAAGTTAAAAATTGAAAAGTTAAAATTGAGAAATCGAAAAACCGAAAAATCAAAAAAGCAGAGTCGAAAAATCGAAAACTTAAAAAATCTAAAAATTGAAAAATCAAAAACCTGAATAATCGAAAAACTGAAAAATCGAAACTTTAGGAAGTGAATAAATGGGAATCTAACAAAATAGATTAATTGCGAAATCCGAAAACTAAAAATTCAGAAACGTAAAAATTTGAAAAATAAAAAAATATTGAAGAACTGAAAAATCGAAAAATCTAAAATTTAAAACATTGAAAAGTTAAAATATCTTAAAACTGAAAAATGGAGAAATCCAAACATTAAAAAATCAAAAAAATAAAAAATTCGAAAATCTAAAATTTAAAAATCGAAAAACTGAAAAATCAAACAATCGAGAAGTCGAGACTTTAAAAAATTAGAAAATTGAAAAATCGGATAAATCAAAAATCGAAATATCGAAAAATCGAGAAACCGAAAAGCAAAAAACAAAAAAATCGAGGAGTCGAAAAATAAAAAAATTGAGAAACCGAAATAGGCCAAAATCGAAAACTCGAAAACTTAAATATAGAAAAATTGATAAAGCGAGAGATTGAATAATCAAAACATCGAAAAATCCGAATCTCAATAAATTGAGATCTCAAAATATTAAAAAGTTTGGAAATTTGAAGAATTAATTTATAGAACTGGAAACTCGAGAAACCGAAAAAAATTAATAATTTAAAAATTGAAAAGTTAAAATTGAGAAATCGAAAAACCGAAAAATCACAAAATTGAACGAAATATCAAAAAATTAGGAAATTAAAAAATTGAAAAACAGAAAAGTCAAAAAAGCAGAGTCGAAAAATCGCAAACTTAAAAAATCTAAAAATTGAAAAATCAAAAACCTGAATAATCGAAAAATTGAAGAACTGAAAAACTGAAAAATCGAAACTTTAGGAAGTGGATAAATGGGAATCTAAAAAAATAGATCAATTGAGAAATCCGAAAACTAAAAATTCAGAAACGTCAAAGTTTGAAAAATAAAAAAAATATTGAAGAACTGAAAAATCGAAAAATCTAAAATTTAAAACATTGAAAAGTTAAAATATCTTAAAACTGAAAAATGGGGAAATCCAAACATTAAAAAATCAAAAAAACAAAAAATTCGAAAATCTAAAATTTAAAAATCGAAAAACTGAAAAATCAAACAATCGAGAAGTCGAGACTTTAAAAAATTAGAAAATTGAAAAATCGGATAAATCAAAAATCGAAATATCGAAAAATCGAAACATTGTAAAATGCAAAAATTGAGACATCGAGAAATCGAAAAATCAAAAGACAAAAAAATCAAGGAGTCGAAAAATCAAAAAATTGAGAAACCGAAATAGGCCAAAATCGAAAAATCGAAAACTTAAATATAGAAAAATTGATAAAGCCAGAGATTGAATAATCAAAACATCGAAAAATCCGAATCTCAATAAATTGAGATCTCAAAATATTAAAAAATTTGGAAATTTGAAGAATTAAATTATAGAACTGGAAACTCGAGAAACCGAAAAAAATTAATAATTTAAAAATTGAAAAGTTAAAATTGAGAAATCGAAAAACCGAAAAATCACAAAATTGAACGAAATATCAAAAAATTAGGAAATTAAAAAATTGAGAAACAGAAAAGTCAAAAAAGCAGAGTCGAAAAATCGAAAACTTAAAAAATGTAAAAATTGAAAAATCAAAAACCTGAATAATCGAAAAATTGAAGAACTGAAAAACTGAAAAATCGAAACTTTAGGAAGTGGATAAGTGGGAATCTAACAAAATAGATTAATTGAGAAATCCGAAAACTAAAAATTCAGAATCGTCAAAATTTGAAAAATAAAAAAATATTGAAGAACTGAAAAATCGAAGAATCTAAAATTTAAAACATTGAAAAGTTAAAATATCTTAAAACTGAAAATTGGAGAAATCCAAACATTAAAAAATCAAAAAAATAAAAATTCGAAAATCCAAAATTTAAAAATAAAAATTAGAAAATTGAAAAATCGGATAAATCAAAAATCAAAACATCGAAAAATCGAGAAACCGAAAAGCAAAAAATCAAAAAACCAACAAATCGAAAACTCGAAACATTGTAAAATGCAAAAATTGAGACATCGATAAATCGAAAAATCAAAAGACAAAAAAATCGAGGAGTCGAAAAATCAAAAAATTGAGAAACCGAAATAGGCCAAAATCGAAAACTCGAAAACTTAAATATAGAAAAATTGATAAAGCGAGAGATTGAATAATCAAAACATCGAAAAATCCGAATCTCAATAAATTGAGATCTCAAAATATTAAAAAGTTCGGAAATTTGAAGAATTAAATTATAGAACTGGAAACTCGAGAAACCGAAAAAAATTAATAATTTAAAAATTGAAAAGTTAAAATTGAGAAATCGAAAAACCGAAAAATCACAAAATTGAACGAAATATCAAAAAATCAGGAAATTAAAAAATTGAGAAACAGAAAAGTCAAAAAAGCAGAGTCGAAAAATCGAAAACTTAAAAAATCTAAAAATTGAAAAATCAAAAACCTGAATAATCCAAAAATTGAAGAACTGAAAAACTGAAAAATCGAAACTTTAGGAACTGGATAAATGGGAATCTAAAAAAATAGATTAATTGGGAAATCCGAAAACTAAAAATTCAGAAACGTCAAAATTTGAAAAATAAAAAAATATTGAAGAACTGAAAAATCGAAAAATCTAAAATTTAAAACATTGAAAAGTTAAAATATCCTAAAACTGAAAAATGGAGAAATCCAAACATCAAAAAAAAAAAAAAATTCTAAATTTTAAAAATTGAAAAACTGAAAAATCAACGAATCGAGAAGTCGAGAATTAAAAAAATTGGAAAATTGAAAAATCGGATAAATCAAAAATCGAAACATCGAAAAATCGAGAAACCGAAAAGTAAAAAATCGAAAAACCAACAAATCGAAAAATCGAAACATTGTAAAATTCAAAAAATGAAATATCGAGAAATCTAAAAATCAAAAGACAAAAAATCGAGGAGTCGAAAAATCGAGAAGTCGAAAAATCAAAAAATTGAGAAACCGAAATAGGCCAAAATCTCGAAAAATCGAGAACTTAAATATGGAAAAATTGATAAAGCGAGAGATTGAATAATCAAAACATCGAAACATCCGAATCTCAATGAATTGAGATCTCAAAAAATTTAAACATTCGGAAATTTAAAAAATTAAAATATAGAACTGGAAACTCGAGAAACCGAAAAATCTAGAAATTTAAAAATTAAAATATGGAAAAGTTGAAAAATTGAGAAATTGAAATAAAAAACAAAAAACTGAAAATCCAAAAATAAAAAATAGAAAAATCTAGAAGTCGAAAATTGAGAAATCGACAAACCAATAAAGCGAAGTCGAAAAATCGAAGAATTGAAGAACTGAAAAATCGAAACTTTGAGAAGTGGGAAAATAAAAAATAGATTAATTGAGAAATCAGAAAACTGAAAATTTAACGCAAAAATTTGAAAAATTGAAAAATTTAGATACTGAAGAACTGAAAAGTCAAAAAATCGAGAAATCGAAAAACTAAAATTTAAAACACCGAATAATTAAAACATCGCAAAATTGAAGAATCGAGAAATCCAATTCAATTTGAAAAATTGAAAAATCGGGACATTGAAAAATTGGAAAATCCAGAAATTGAAAAGCTCAAAAGAAAAAAAATCGAAAAACCGAGAAATCCAAAAATCGAAACGTCGAAAAATTCAAAAACTGAGACTTCGAGAAATCGAAAAATCGGAGGATCGAGAAACTGAGGAGTTGGAAGCCGAAAAGGAAAGTTAAAAATTGAAAAATTGAGAAATTGAACAATCTAAACAACGAAACATCTGAATTCGATAAATTGAGAAATTAAAAGAATGAATCGAAAAATTTTAAAAAAGAAACTGGAAAATCGAAAAATTGAAAAATTGAAATATAGAACTGAAAACTCGAGATATCGAAAAACCTAGAATTTTAAAAAATGAAATATTAAAACATCGAAAAGTTTAAAAATTGAGAAATCAAAGCACTAAACAGTCGCAGAATTGAAAAATCTAAAGTTTACAATAAATTGAAAATCCAAAAAGTAAAAAATCGAGAAATAAAAAAAAATCCATCAATTCAAAAATCGAAAAGTCGAAAAATTGAAATATTGAAAAATCTCATAACTGAAAGAAATATTCAAAAAATTGAGAAATTAAAAAATTGGAAAATTGAGAAATCGAAAATCTAAAAAAGCAAAATTGAAAAATCGTAATCTTAAAAAATCGAAAAATTGAAGAATTGAAGATGTGAAAAAACGAAACTTTAGGAAGTCCAGAAATGGACAAATAAAAAAAAATACTTTAGAAATCGGCAAACTGAAAATTTAGAAACGTGAAAATTTGAAAAATTGAAAAATCGAAATATTTAAAAACCGTAAAATTGAAGAGGACAAAAATTGAGAAATCGTATCATTGAAACATCGAAAGATTGAGAAATCGAAAAATAAAAAAATCAAGAAATAGAAAATTTGAAGAATGGAGGAATCGGAAAAGCCCAAAATTGAAATATTGAAAAATTGAGACATTTAAAGTTGAAAAATCGAGAAATCGACAAGCCGAAAAATCCCAATAGCGTATTTAGGTATAAATCACAAGATCTGACTATTCTACTTTTTAAAATTTAAATAACATTATAAATTGGAAAATGTTGATTTTTTTTCAAAAAATCTTGACGTCAAAGGTGAAAACTCGACACGGATGCATAAACCGTAAACGGGGCGAATTTACAATTTTACTATTGTAAAATTTGGAGATTGCGTCATTTCATTGTTCGTGACAAATTTTGGTGAGTGTAATTTGATAATACAATTTGAAATGTAAATTTTGTCATTCGGGAACATTATGTATTAAATCGTTAAGATGTTCAAGAACTTTGTTCACTTATTCGTTGTAAAGTCCAATGGTCGAAATGGGTTAGTTCTTCGTAGTGGATGTGTATCAGATCAACTCTAACGAATGTCGCCTTATAGATAAACCGCTTAGAGTCGATATTGGCCTGAGTGTGCTTTGGTCTGTAGATCAAACAAGTTCTCAGGCGACGAAAAATTGCATGTGGAGGGAGACTTCGGATTACAAATCGTGCCAAGAAAGACATATTTGGGAGAGATGGATTTTCAGGTGCTTGACTAGCGGTAATTTTAAATTGTTTGCTGTCGTTCGCGAAGTGAAGAACACAATTTCATTAAAATGATAATTATAAAATTATCATAATCATAATAATGCCTTTGCTAATGTTTGATGGCGCCATCTGATGTAGAGTAAAATAAACCTAATACGTTGGCTCACTGTAGTGAAAATGCGCGTTGACGAAAAATTTGTCCTACGCCCCCTGGATTCCTTGTCCTAAAGCTCATTATTTAGGCGAAGTAGAATTTGTATTAGGTTGTCCAACTATAATACACTTAAACAATGGTATAAAAAATAGTAATGTAGGCAACCAATAATTCGGTGACGTACATGGTTGTGTATGCAACCAACTTTACACCAACGTGTACGAATACATTATAACTATGATTCATTTATCATTATCTATACGTGTGAAGATTGCGTTGTTACACTCACACTAAATAAATAAATAACAATCAAAATTATCTCTCGACCTGTCATTACACATCAAATTCTGGCGAAAGCTTCAAAACTGATTTTAAAATTTAGAGATGACACTAAGTAAATTTTTATAGTGTGTTTATTAAATTTAAAACACATTGATTGATGATGGTTTTTGCAATAAGTTGCTCAGTGTGGAAATAAATGTTAGCTCACACTATTCTGATTTGTGGCTTTTGTGTGATTTGACGTTCAAACGATTAATGATTAGTACATTTTAGATTGCTCAATCAGTACCCAGGAACAAAATCTGCGTTATCACATTGTGTTTATTGTAATTATTTACATCACATGGATGATAACTGTCGTGTTACTTGTTCCCTCTGGGAAAATACAACTATCTATATCATGTAATAATAATTATTGTGATTATAATTACTTTTTCGTATTCAGTTGTCATGTAATAAAAACACCTGCTTTCTCCACCTGGCGTATAATGAACGCTATTGCAACACTCTTTTATTTTCAGACAGCCAAAGTGACGGCGCATTGGCACAAAGGTACGACTTACATGGTGAAATTCGACGATACCGTCGTCACCAGAGACAAACAACTAGAAGAGCGATAATTCCTGTACTATGTTTAATAATTGTCTACGTGTTTCCGTTGATAAAATTTAAATTAAAGCGCTTATTACAGATCTCTTTTCGCCCGTTTTATTTTTACCTTATCATCCACTTACTTGAAAAAAATCAAACACTTGTAGTTGTTTATAAAAACAACCACTACGTCGAGATAAAAGAACGTCCGGTACTTACCAAACTTGACCTCTGGCGTTTAACAGTATTCAATGGTTTTATTTTTTATTTCTAACAAAGTTTACAAACAAATGTCACTACATTGTTCTGGGTTTGCATATTTTAAATGTACTTGAAGTCGCGGTCTTTGTAGGCGATTTCGCCGTTCCTTAAACGCTTCTCCTTGGCGCTTTTCGTTACGTGTAGGAAGTAGGCGTAGCCGATGATGGGCATGGCCATCAGGATGATTCCGTAGCCGGTGTTCCTGGGGTTGGGTCTGAAGTGCTCAAAGCTGCTAACCCGCATGGCTTGATAGCGCTGGATGGCCGGGTCAAACTAGAACAAAATTCGAATTTAGCGCCATTTGGTTGGTAAAAAGGTTTGGGATTGGAGTAGGCCACAACACGCATGGTTGGTACAAGTGTCTTTATTTAGCAGTTACGAAAGTATTGAGATGTTTGTAACGAAAGGGGGTCATCCATTAATTTTATCACAACGTGTATACATACAAAGTATTAATTATTAGAACTGAAATTGAGCAACCACCCACAAGACCAGAAGTTAAAAATCGTGTTCCACTGACATTTCAACCCAACGGAATTATCAATTTTGCTATCATCGAACAAAAATAAGCAAATTCTCGAATGTGTGACAAATTAAGTTACGACACTTCGATTATAAATGCAGTTGGATGATTTTCACGATCTTTATCGACCGATTCTTGCTAATAGCGTCATTTGAAAGGTTAATTGTGAAAACAAAAAACAACAACCAAGGTCCTGTTGGCCGCAATTGTGCTCTGTATCAATACAATTTGACATTCTGACTGTGGTGAGTCACCGGCAAATACGTTGAAGAGGACTTCAATTTTCCGAAAATGTCAACTCCAACCGCCAAAATTTACTTCATCATGTTATGTAATTTAAGTGGAACGATTTGAGGTAGAAATCCAGCGAAGTTCAAGGCGATGATGGGGTAATGGTTTGGTAAGAAAAAACAGATAATGTCAATGGCAGCTTTTTATGGTTGCTGATGGGTTACAAAATAAAAGAAGTCTGTATTCATCGGCGTAATTTATTTGTTTTTTGTTGCTGGAATTAAATTATTGTTGGTTAAAAGTGGCAATAATTGCTGCAGTGGAAGGATTTATGATTGAAGAGAAAGTGAGAAGAATGTTAAGAATGTGTGGGATTAATATCAATGCGCGATTTCCATTTTCCGAGTAAAAAAGTTGGCTTTTTCAGCCTAGTCATTTTCAGTAATCAATTCAATTCTCGTGGATGTTGAAGCAATTATTTCGATTATTTCGATAAAAATTTTATGTTGTAAGAAGTGATTACGAGGAAGATTTACTAGTACATACTCACACTTTAAATGTCAGTCCCATCAAAAGTCGAACATTTATGGGTTACATTAGTACATTAATAATAATTATGACATCTTCACTATTATCCCAGATTTATATCGAAGTATCTCCCCTCAACTTAAATTTAAATCAGTCGATAACGAAAAGAAACCAAAATTATCTCAGTTTTTTGATCGATTAGATGGATATCACTACCATTAATGAAAACAACGTTACAACGTTTTTATGGAAAAAATCTAAAATTAGTTCGAAAAAAATTCGTCAGAATTTTTGTTTTACATGAAAATTAAACTACATAAGAATACAAGAAAAATAAAAAATCTAAGAAAATATACACTTCAGAAATCAAAATTAATATACAACGCACTCTCCGTAAATTACTGAAAGTAAAAATGGCGCAGGTGATTTAGGTTTTAATTTATTATAATCTACAACGGTTTTGCATTTTTTTTCGTTTTTGAAATTTTTAATTCTTTGGTTTTTCAATTGTTTAAGTTTGTAAGTTTTCAAATTGAAATTTTTCGAATTTTGAAGTTTGGGATTTTTTTTATTTTTCGTTTTTTCAATTTTTGTTTCTTGAATTTTTCAAGTTTCCAAATTTAATTTTTCAACTTTTTACTTCTTGAGTTTTTCATTTGTTTAATTTTACTATTTTTCAGTTCCTCCATTTTTAATTTTCCACATTTCAAATTTTCTCAATGTTTGATTCTTGAACTTAAGTTTTCAAATTTTGATTAATTTTTGAATTTTTCGTTTCTTTAACCAAGTATGCGATTTTGCAGTTTCCGATTTTTCAATTTTCAAATTTCTCAATTTCGCGGTTTTCGGAAATCGTAGTTTTTTGTTTTTCAATTTTTGGAGTTAATTTTTCCGTTTTTCCGCTTATCAGTTTCTCAGTTTTAATTTTTCGTTTCATCAAATTTTCAACTTATCAAATTAAAATTTCTAAATTTTTCGATTTCTTAATTTTTAATTTTTCGATTTTTCAATTTTACGATTTTGGGGTTTTTGATACTCCATCTTTTGAATTGTTCAATTATTCCTTTAACAATGTTCCGAATTTCCAAATTTTTATTTTTTTTTTAAGTTTTCAAATTGATTGTTTTCAATTTTTCTAGTATTGGATTCTTTAGTTTTTTAATTTTTCTTAGTTCAAATCTTCGAGTTTTCAAATTTAAATTTTTCAAGTTTTCAATGTTTGAATTTTTCGATTTTTAATCCTCAGATTTTTCAATTTTTGCTTCTTGAATTTTTTAAGTTTTCAAATTAAAATTTTTCAATTTTTTACTTCTTGATTTTTTCGTTTAATCAATGTTACAATTTTTCAGTTTTTTGATGTTTTAATTATTCGTTTTCTCAATTTTTGAGTTTCCACTTTTTTAAATTTTCGATTTTTGAGTTTTTATTTTTCAAATTTTTACAATTTTTAGAAATTTTAATTTTTCGATTTTCAAGTTTGTAAGTTATCAAATTAAAATTTTTTGATATTCCAACTTTTGATTGTATCTTTCGATTTTTTAATTTTTCGTTTCTTTAATTTTACTACTTTTCAATTATTCCTTTAACAATGTTTCGAATTTCCAAATTTTATTTTTTTTTTAAGTTTTCAAATTGATTGTGTTCAATTTTTGCTTCTTAAATTTTTTACTTTGAATTTTTCGTCTGTTTAATTTTACTATTTAAATAAAAAATATTTTTCAGTTTTTGGATGTTTTAATTACATATTTGTTTTTTCAATTTTTCGGTTTCTCAATGTTTGAGTTTTCACTTTTCAAAATTTTCGATTTTTGAGGTTTTTTCATTTTTCGTTCCTCCAACTTTTCGTTTTTTCATATTACGATCTTTCCCTTTTTTTAATTCTTCGATTTTCCAATTTTTGCTTTTTGAACTTTTTACGTTATCAAATTTTAATTTTTCAATTTACAAATTTCTCAATTTCGCGGTTTTTAGAAATTGTAGTCTTTCGTTTTTTCAATATTTTGATTTTCCAGTTTCTTTGGTTTTTAATTTTTCGTTGGTTTTAAAATTAAAATTTTTCAATGTTTGAATTTTTCGTGTTTTAATCTTACGATTTTTGATTTTTGCTTTTCGAATTTTTCGTTTGTTCAATTTTACTATTTTTCAGTTTTTGGATGTTTTCATTACTCGTTTTTTCCATTTTTCGGTTTTTCAATTTTTGAGCTTATTTTTCATTTTTGTTCCTCCAAAATTTAGGTTTTTTAATATTACGATTTTTTAGTTTTTGCATCTTCAAATTTTTGAGTTTTCAATTTTCGAACTTTTAAAGTTTTCAAGTTTTAATTTTTCAATTTCTGAGTTTTCAAAATTTTCAATTTCTCGGTTTTAAGAAATTGTAGCTTTTCGTTTTTTAATTTTTTGAGTTTTCAAATTTTGAAATTTGAAGGCTCCGGTTTTTGAATTTTTCATTAATTTTACGATTTTGAACATTTAGATTTAATCGATTTCAAATTTTTATGATTTTAAAATTTTTAGAAATCGTACTTTTTCGTTTATTCAAGTTTGTAATTATCAAATTAAAAATGTTCAATTTTTCAATTGTATAATTTTTGGACACTTTAATTTTTCTTTCTTCAATTTTTCGGTTTCTCAATTTTTAATTTTTCGTTTTTCAATTTTGTCATTTTTTCGTTTCTTTCATTTTACTACCTTTAAATTCCTGATGTTTCAATTATTAGTTTTTACAATTTTTCGATTTTCCATATTTTTTTTAATGTTTTCAAATTGATTGTTTTTTTTTTGAAGTTTTGGGTTTTTTCATTTTTCTTTTTCAATTTTTCAGTTTCTCAATTTTTAATCTTTAGGTTTTTAATTTTTCGTTACTTCAAGTTTTCAAGTTTTCAAATTAAAATTTGTCAAATTTTCAATATTTGAATTTTTCGTTTTTTAATCTTCAATTTATCAAGTTTGCAGCTTTCAAATTTTTCATTTTTTTTTTCTTGAATTTTTCGTTTGCCCAATTTTACTATTTATCTCTTGGATGTTTTAATTATTCGTCTTTTCAATTTTCCGGTTTCTCAATTTTTAAGTTTTCACTTTATCAAATTTTCGATTTTTGAGTTTATCTTTCATATTTTGTTCCTTCAACTTTTCGTTTTTAATATTACGATTTTTTAATTTTTGCTTCTTCAAATTAAATTTTTTAATTTCGAACTCTGTTTTTAATCCTACGATTTTTGAATTTTTCCTTCTTTAACAATGCGACATTACAATTTTAGATTTTTCAAATTTCTCAATTTCTCGGTTTTTAGAAATTGCAGCTTTTCGTTTTTTATTTTTCGAGTTTTAAAATTTTGAATTTTTGAAGGTTCCACTTTTTGAAATTTTCTTTAATTTTACGATTTTGAACTTTTTCGATATTCCAACTTTTGAATTGTTCAATCTTTCGATTTTTCAATTTTCAGATTTCTCAATTTTTCGGTTTTTAGAAATTTTAATTTCTTGTTTATTCAAGTTTCATATTTTTCAGTTTCACAATTTTTCGATTTTTCAATGGTTCAATTTTTCAATTTCTGAATTTTCAAAATTTTCAATTTCTCGGTTTTTAGAAATTGTAGCTTTTCGTTTTTGAATTTTTCATTAATTTTGCGATTTTAAACATTTAGATTTAATCGATTTCAAATTTTTACGATTTTAAAATATTTAGAAATTGGACTTTTTCGTTTATTCAAGTTTGCAATTATCAAATTAAAAATGTTCAATTTTTCAATTGTATAATTTTTGGACATTTTAATTTTTCTTTCTTCAATTTTTCGGTTTCTCAATTTTTAATTTTTCGTTTTTCAATTTTGTCATTTTTTCGTTTCTTTAATTTTACTACCTTTCAATTTTGGATGTTTCGATTATTAGTTTTTACAATTTTTCGATTTTCCATATTTTTTTTTAATGTTTTCAAATTGATTGGATTTTTTTTGAAGTTTTGGGTTTTTTCATTTTTCTTTTTTCAATTTTTCAGTTTCTCAATTTTTAATTTTTCGTTACTACAAGTTTTCAAGTTTTCAAATTAAAATTTGTCAAGTTTTCAATATTTGAATTTTTCGTTTTTTAATCTTTCAATTTATCAAGTTTGCAACTTTCAAATTTTTCAATTTTTTTTTTTAATTTTTCGTTTGCCCAATTTTACTATTTATCTCTTGGATGTTTTAATTATTCGTCTTTTCAATTTTCCGGTTTCTCAATTTTTAAGTTTTCACTTTATCAAATTTTCGATTTTGGAGTTTATTTTTCATATTTTGTTCCTTCAACTTTTCGTTTTTAATATTACGATTTTTTAATTTTTGCTTCTTCAAATTAAATTTTTTTATTTCGAACTCTTTGTTTTTTCATCCTACGATTTTTGAATTTTTCCTTCTTTAACTATGCGACATTACAATTTTAGATTTTTCAAATTTCTCAATTTCTCGGTTTTTAGAAATTGCAGCTTTTCGTTTTTTATTTTTCGAGTTTTAAAATTTTGAATTTTTGAAGGTTCCACTTTTTGAAATTTTCTTTAATTTTACGATTTTGGACTTTTTCGATATTCCAACTTTTGAATTGTTCAATTTTTCGATTTTTCAATTTTCAGATTTCTCAATTTTTCGGTTTTTAGAAATTTTAATTTCTTGTTTATACAAATTTCATATTTTTCAGTTTCACAATTTTTCGATTTTTCAATGGTTCAATTTTTCAATTTCTGAATTTTCAAAATTTTCAATTTCTCGGTTTTTAGAAATTGTAGCTTTTCGTATTTTAATTTTTTGAGTTTTCAAATTTTGAAATTTGAAGGCTCCGGTTTTTGAATTTTTCATTAATTTTACGATTTTGAACATTTAGATTTAATCGATTTCAAATATTTACGATTTTAAAATTTTTAGAAATTGTACTTTTTCGTTTATTCAAGTTTGCAATTATCAAATTAAAAATGTTCAATTTTTCAATTGTATAATTTTTGGACACTTTAATTTTTCTTTCTTCAATTTTTCGGTTTCTCAATTTTTAATTTTTCGTTTTTCAATTTTGTCATTTTTTTCGTTTCTTTAATTTTACTACCTTTCAATTTTGGATGTTTCGATTATTAGTTTTTACAATTTTTCGATTTTCCATATTTTTTTTAATGTTTTCAAATTGATTGTTTTTTTTTTGAAGTTTTGGGTTTTTTCATTTTTCTTTTTCAATTTTTCAGTTTCTCAATTTTTAATCTTTAGGTTTTTAATTTTTCGTTACTTCAAGTTTTCAAATTAAAATTTGTCAAATTTTTAATATTTGAATTTTTCGTTTTTTAATCTTACAATTTATCAAGTTTGCAGCTTTCAAATTTTTCAATTTTTTTTTTGAATTTTTCGTTTGCCCAATTTTACTATTTATCTCTTGGATGTTTTAATTATTCGTCTTTTCAATTTTCCGGTTACTCAATTTTTAAGTTTTCACTTTATCAAATTTTCGATTTTTGAGTTTATTTTTCATATTTTGTTCCTTCAACTTTTCGTTTTTAATATTACGACTTTTTAATTTTTGCTTCTTCAAATTAATTTTTTTAATTTCGAACTCTTTGTTTTTTCATCCTACGATTTTTGAATTTTTCCTTCTTTAACTATGCGACATTACAATTTTAGATTTTTCAAATTTCTCAATTTCTCGGTTTTTAGAAATTGCAGCTTTTCGTTTTTTATTTTTCGAGTTTTAAAATTTTGAATTTTTGAAGGTTCCACTTTTTGAAATTTTCTTTAATTTTACGATTTTGGACTTTTTCGATATTCCAACTTTTGAATTGTTCAATCTTTCGATTTTTCAATTTTCAGATTTCTCAATTTTTCGGTTTTTAGAAATTTTAATTTCTTGTTTATTCAAGTTTCATATTTTTCAGTTTCACAATTTTTCGATTTTTCAATGGTTCAATTTTTCAATTTCTGAATTTTCAAAATTTTCAATTTCTCGGTTTTTAGAAATTGTAGCTTTTCGTTTTTGAATTTTTCATTAATTTTGCGATTTTAAACATTTAGATTTAATCGATTTCAAATTTTTACGATTTTAAAATATTTAGAAATTGTACTTTTTCGTTTATTCAAGTTTGCAATTATCAAATTAAAAATGTTCAATTTTTCAATTGTATAATTTTTGGACATTTTAATTTTTCTTTCTTCAATTTTTCGGTTTCTCAATTTTTAATTTTTCGTTTTTCAATTTTGTCATTTTTTCGTTTCTTTAATTTTACTACCTTTCAATTTTGGATGTTTCGATTATTAGTTTTTACAATTTTTCGATTTTCCATATTTTTTTTAATGTTTTCAAATTGATTGGTTTTTTTTTGAAGTTTTGGGTTTTTTCATTTTTCTTTTTCAATTTTTCAGTTTCTCAATTTTTAATCTTTAGGTTTTTAATTTTTCGTTACTTCAAGTTTTCAAATTAAAATTTGTCAAATTTTTAATATTTGAATTTTTCGTTTTTTAATCTTACAATTTATCAAGTTTGCAGCTTTCAAATTTTTCAATTTTTTTTTTGAATTTTTCGTTTGCCCAATTTTACTATTTATCTCTTGGATGTTTTAATTATTCGTCTTTTCAATTTTCCGGTTTCTCAATTTTTAAGTTTTCACTTTATCAAATTTTCGATTTTGGAGTTTATTTTTCATATTTTGTTCCTTCAACTTTTCGTTTTTAATATTACGATTTTTTAATTTTTGCTTCTTCAAATTAAATTTTTTAATTTCGAACTCTTTGTTTTTTCATCCTACGATTTTTGAATTTTTCCTTCTTTAACTATGCGACATTACAATTTTAGATTTTTCAAATTTCTCAATTTCTCGGTTTTTAGAAATTGCAGCTTTTCGTTTTTTATTTTTCGAGTTTTAAAATTTTGAATTTTTGAAGGTTCCACTTTTTGAAATTTTCTTTAATTTTACGATTTTGGACTTTTTCGATATTCCAACTTTTGAATTGTTCAATCTTTCGATTTTTCAATTTTCAGATTTCTCAATTTTTCGGTTTTTAGACATTTCAATTTCTTGTTTATTAAAGTTTCATATTTTTCAGTTTCACAATTTTTCGATTTTTCAATGGTTCAATTTTTCAATTTCTGAATTTTCAAAATTTTCAATTTCTCGGTTTTTAGAAATTGTAGCTTTTCGTTTTTTAATTTTTTGAGTTTTCAAATTTTGTAATTTGAAGGCTCCGGTTTTTGAATTTTTCATTAATTTTGCGATTTTGAACATTTAGATTTAATCGATTTCAAATTTTTACGATTTTAAAATTTTTAGAAATTGTACTTTTTCGTTTATTCAAGTTGCAATTATCAAATTAAAAATGTTCAATTTTTCAATTGTATAATTTTTGGACATTTTAATTTTTCTTTCTTCAATTTTTCGGTTTCTCAATTTTTAATTTTTCGTTTTTCAATTTTGTCATTTTTTCGTTTCTTTAATTTTACTACCTTTCAATTTTGGATGTTTCGATTATTAGTTTTTACAATTTTTCGATTTTCCATATTTTTTTTAATGTTTTCAAATTGATTGTTTTTTTTGAAGTTTTGGGTTTTTTCATTTTTCTTTTTTCAATTTTTAATTTTTCGTTCCTACAAGTTTTCAAATTAAAATTTGTCAAGTTTTCGATATTTGAATTTTTCGTTTTTTAATCTTACAATTTATCAAGTTTGCAGCTTTCAAATTTTTCAATTTTTTTTTCTTGAATTTTTCGTTTGCCCAATTTTACTATTTATCTCTTGGATGTTTTAATTATTCGTCTTTTCAATTTTCCGGTTTCTCAATTTTTAAGTTTTCACTTTATCAAATTTTCGATTTTTGAGTTTATTTTTCATATTTTGTTCCTTCAACTTTTCGTTTTTAATATTACGATTTTTTAATTTTTGCTTCTTCAAATTAAATTTTTTAATTTCGAACTCTTTGTTTTTTAATCCTACGATTTTTGAATTTTTCCTTCTTTAACTATGCGACATTACAATTTTAGATTTTTCAAATTTCTCAATTTCTCAGTTTTTAGAAATTGAAGCTTTTCGTTTTTTATTTTTCGAGTTTTAAAATTTTGAATTTTTGAAGGTTCCACTTTTTGAAATTTTCTTTAATTTTACGATTTTGGACTTTTTCGATATTCCAACTTTTGAATTGTTCAATCTTTCGATTTTTCAATTTTCAGATTTCTCAATTTTTCGGTTTTTAGAAATTTTAATTTCTTGTTTATTCAAGTTTCATATTTTTCAGTTTCATAATTTTTCGATTTTTCAATGTTTCAATTTTTCAATTTCTGAATTTTCAAAATTTTCAATTTCTCGGTTTTTAGAAATTGTAGCTTTTCGTTTTTTGATTTTTTGAGTTTTCAAATTTTGAAATTTGAAGGCGCCGGTTTTTGAATTTTTCATTAATTTTGCGATTTTGAACATTTAGATTTAATCGATTTCAAATTTTTACGATTTTAAAATTTTTAGAAATTGTACTTTTTCGTTTATTCAAGTTTGCAATTATCAAATTAAAAATGTTCAATTTTTCAATTGTATAATTTTTGGACATTTTAATTTTTCTTTCTTTAATTTTTCGGTTTCTCAATTTTTAATTTTGTCATTTTTTCGTTTCTTTAATTTTACTACCTTTCAATTTTGGATGTTTCGATTATTAGTTTTATTTTCAAATTGATTGTTTTTTTTGAAGTTTTGGGTTTTTCATTTTTGTTTTTTCAATTTTTCAGTTTTTCAATTTTTAATTCTTTAGGTTTTTAATTTTTCGTTACTTCAACTTTTCGAATTTTCAAATTAAAATTTGTCAAGTTTTCAATGTTTGAATTTTTCGTTTTTTAATCTTACAATTTATCAAAGTTTGCAGTTTTCAAATTTTTCAATTTTTTACTTCTTGAATTTTTCGTTTGCCCAATTTTACTATTTGTCTTTTGGATGTTTTAATTATTCGTCTTTTCAATCTTTCGGTTTCTTAATTTTTATGTTTTCACTTTTTCAAATTTTCGATTTTTGAGTTTATTTTTCATATTTTGTTGCTTCAACTTTTCGTTTTTAATATTCTCGTTTATTCAAGTTTCATATTTTTCAGTTTTACAATTTTTCGATTTTTCAATGGTTCAATTTCAAAATCACGATTTGAAATTCTTCATTTGTTCAAGGTTTCGATTTTTCAATTTTTGGGTATTTTAATTTTTAAAACACGAACTTTTAAAACAGTACAAGCTTTCTCAACCTGCAAAATTCGGACAACTTTTTAATATTTTGAAAAAGAAAAAACAAACAAAAGTTTCTCAAAAATATAGAAATTTTGAAAAACTAAAAATACGAAAACGAAAATTTTTGTTCAAAAAAACAAAAATTCCTCAAAACACTATTTATCTACTAACAGTTCCTACCGATCGTGTTCATCCAAAAAGAAATTCAAATATTTAATAATAATCAACACGAAGCTAAATCTCGCTAAAAAACCCATGTGGTACATGGAAGAACACCATTAACATTTCTTCAAACATAATGCGTTTACTGACCTAGTAACAATTTATTAACCAACAAAGGTTTCAAAATGATCTCAATACCCGCCAATTGTACAAAAAACGTCAAAACGGCGATGACATTGACACTGACGTCCAGTGACACATTACCACCCAGAAAAACACCCAAAGGTCAACACCCAACCGGAAGATTTCGCAACCCAAACCGCGAAGAAAGTGAAGAGATGATGGACAACACGTTACATTACGCCAGAGATCTTCACCGGGGGCCACCAAAGCCACCTTCCACCATCTTAAATGGCCAAAAATTCAAACCACTCTCAGTCTTCGCCGGAACATCTTCAAGACCAGTGAGAGTTCGTGCTTCCACTGACATTAACTTGTAAAAGTTAGGCAACGTTAGGCGAAATTGAGCCATGAAGACGCTGCTGGTTCTAGTAGCGCTAGTAGCCTCCACCACGTGCCAACTGCGCTTCTCCATCTCCTTGGAGAATCTCCTCCAGGAGGAATGGATGGCCTTCAAGGTAATTACAGAACCATTTGGAATTATTTTAATTGTCACTCTCCTCCAGCTCACGTATAACAAAAGCTACCGCTCCCCGGAAGAAGAAACCTTCCGCAGGGAAGTCTTCATCGAAAACCGTCACAAAATCGCCAGATTTAACCAGGAGTACGGTCGGGGTCAGTGGAGTTTCGTCCAACAGTTGAACAACTTCGCCGACATGCTCAACCACGAGTTCCACCGGGCCCTGAACGGGTTCAACATAACTTTAAGGTCCAGGGTGGCTATTCCCACCCCCACTACTTTCATCCCCAGCGCCAACGTGATCTTCCCGGACTATGTCGACTGGAGGGAAGCTGGGGCTGTAACCCGGGTCAAAAACCAGGGGTTGTGTGCGTCGTGTTGGGCCTTCAGCGCGGTGAGTACGATAAATCGATAATCGAGTGGCACGTGATCGCGGACGATCGCACGGAAATCGGTCCGCCGGGTTTCGACACCTACAATTATTACGCAAGAATTTTCAGATTTTCCCAAGATATTGTTAATTTAGAGCTCGATTACGAAATCGTTCTCACAGAAAATTAACATAATGAGAGAGAAGATCCGTCGTTTTATAGTAGGCTTTGTATTTTTGGGAATGAGAGTGTGTTTATTATAGTTAAGAGGTGTTGGGATTTTCTGAAAGCTTTTAAGGTTACTTCACATGACGAATGCATGCCTTGGTTGACAATGACCAATCGAACGAATTACTTAAATAGTGCGAATGTAATCAAGGTGAAGAGGTAATAGGTAAACACTTGTGGAGTTGAGTAAATGGAGATTGTAATCTCGCACTTCCCGTGCTTTATCTGATTGTTCTTGGGATGACTTTGATTTTTTGGAACGGACTTTTGACGAAAAAAATAAAGATCTTGAATAGAATCGGACATTCTTGAAGAGTGATACAATGAAAAAATCGGTTGGTATTTCTAGTGAATGCACTTAAGTCACTTCACTTTGTTTACTCGAGTGAGTGTTGATGATTTTTTTGCATGAATAGTTTACAACTGGAGTGATCTGATTGGATTTCTATTTAAAGATTTCCAAGGCGAATTAAATTAAAAGGTGGACTTCGTGGCAATTTTAAAAATTCGTCATTTTTTTCTAATGAATAATAATAATATCTTAGTTTACATTTATCTTCATGTTTCAAACCCCCCATTTTTTTTCAGTTGTTACAAAATGTAGAAAAAAAATGTCAAAATTGAAGAATATTAAACTTTTCCAAAAAAACTTCAAAAATTGAAAAATAATAAAAATTGAGTCTCAGGTACTTCAAAATTGATATAATTAACTTCAAAATGTTCAAGCGACATCTTATTACTCTTTCAGTTTTCGAAAATTATACGAAAAATATTTTTTCAAAATTTTCGAAAATTCGTCAAAAATTCTCACTTTTTTTAATAAAATGAGTTGTAATCGGCTGTTTACAGCTTTAAATTCGACGATTTTTTTCAAAAAACCGACTTCTACGATTCAAAATTCCCACATTTGTCCGTTGAAATTTTAAAACTTATTTATAGAAATGACAAATTGTCTCTGGAAGCTTGGTCTCACAATTTTCAAAAAATGGAATATTTACAAAAAAGTTCGCACTGTGAACTTTGCCAACATTTTGAAAAGTAATTTTCCAAAAATTCAAATTTTCACAAGTTGAAAAAATAAAAAACTGAATTACCAAACAGTCAATATTAGAAAAAAATTGGTCGCCAGCGGAAAATTTTTCGTTTCTTCAACAATACGATTTTACAATTTTTGATTTGTTTTTAATTTTTCGAGTGTAGGTTTCACGTTTTGAATTTTTCTTTCATTCTGATTTTGCAATTTTCCAATTTTGATTTTTAATTTTTCATTTCTTCAGCTACATATATGATTTTGTAATTTTCGATTTTTCAGTACATATTTTTGTTTTTAATTTTTCGATTTTTGAAATTCCTCAATTTCTCGGTTTTTAGAAATTGTAGTTTTTCGTTTTTCAATTTTTGGAGTTTTGAAAGTTTGAATTTTCAAGGTTTCAGTTTTTGCAATTTTCTTTAATTCTGATTTTGCAATTTTCCAATTTAAATTTTTGGTTCTTTTAATTTTACGATTTGTTACCTTTTAGATTTGACCGCTTTGAAATTTTCGATTTTTCAACTTTTGGACATTTTAATTTTTCGTTTTTCCATTTGTCAGTTTTTAATTTTTCGATTTTCCAATTTTTAGATTTTTTTACTTTTTTTCCAATCTTCAGCTTAAAATTTTTAGACTTTTCAAGTTTTGGATTTTTTGATTTTTGGTTTTCAATTTTTTGATTTTTCAGTTTTCCAATTTTTTAATTGTTCAGTTTTTAATTTTTCGTTTTGTTAGTACTACGATTTTTCAATTCTGCCAATTCTGCTTCTTGAACTTTTCAAATTCTAATTTTTCAGTTTTTTATTTTTGAATTTTTCGTTTCTTTGTATTGTAGTTTTAGATATTTGTTTTCAACTTTCCAATTTTTTTCTCAAGTTTTAAATTTTGTAATTTTTCATTTTTCAATTTCTTGATTTTTGGTTTTTTCAATGGTTTGATTTTTCAGTCTTCCAATTTTTAATTATTCAGTTTTTTAAATTTTGTTTCTTCAACTTTTTCAGTTTTCAATTTAAAATTTTTTAATTTTCCAATTTTTCGTTTTTTAATCCTAAGATTTTTCAGTGTTTGCTTCTCGAGCTTTGCAAATTTTAATTCTTCTATTTTTTGATTTTTGAATTTTCGTTTTTTCAACTACGTATATGATTTTACAATTTTCGATTTTTCAATTTTTGTAGTTTTTGAAAGTTTGAATTTTTCGAGGTTTCAGTTTTTAAATTTTTCTTTAATTCTGATTTTGCAATTTTCCAATTAAAATTTTTGTTTTTTTTTAATATTACGATTTGGTACTTTTTAGATTTCAGCGTTTTTCAAATTTTCGATTTTTGGACATTTTAATTTTTCGTTTTTCCGTTCGTCAGTTAGTCAGTTTTTAATTTTTCGTTTCAATTTTTCAATATTTTTTTCAACTTTCCATTGTTTTTTTGCCAGTCTTCAGATTAAAATTTTTAGACTTTTCAAGTTTTGGATTTTGTAATTTTTGGTTTTTTCAATTTTTTGATTTTTCAGTTTTCCAATTTTTAATTATTCATTTTTTTAGTTTTTCGTTCCTTCAACTTTTCCAGTTTTAATTTAAATTTTTTTAACTTTCCACTTTTTTGTTTTTTAATCCTACGCTTTTCAGTGTTTTTGCTTCTCGAGCTTTTCAAATTTTAATTCTTCAATTTTTTGATTTTTTAATTTTCGTTTCTTCAACTACTTATATGATTCTACAATTTTCGATTTTTCAATATTTGTTTTTAATTTTTCGTTTTTTTTAGAAATTGTAGTTTTCCGTTTTTAAATTTTTCTTTAATTCTGATTTTGCAACTTTCCAATTAAAATTTTTGATTTTTCTAATATTACGATTTGATACTTTTTAGATTTCAGCGTTTTTCAAATTTTCGATTTTTGGACATTTTAATTTTTCATGTTTCCGTTGGTCAGTTTGTCAGTTTTTAATTTTTCGTTTCTTCAATTTTTCAATATTTTTTTCAAGTTTCCATTTTTTATTTTTTTTTTTAAGTTTCCAGATTGAAATTTTTCGACTTTTCAAGTTTTGGATTTTTCAATTTTTCATTTTTTCGTTGTTTAAATACCATGATTTTTCAGTGTTTTCAAATTTTCATTTGTCAATTTTTTGATTTTTGAATATTTCGTTTCTTGAACTATGTATATGATTTTGCAATTTTCGATATTTCAATATTTATGTTTTTAATTTTTCCTCAATTTCTGGGTTTTTAGAAACTGTAGTTTTTGAAATTTTCTTTAATTCCGATTTTGCAATTTTCCAATTTAAATTTTTGGTTCTTTTATTTTACAATTTGATCGCTTTTTAAATTTTCGATTTTTCAATTTTTGGACATTCTAATTTTTCGTTTTTCCAATTTTTAGCTATTTTTTTCAATTTTCCGTTTTTTTTCAAGTTTTCAAATTAAAAATTTTCAACCTTTCAAGTTTTCAAATTTTAATTTTTCAATTTTTTGATTTTTCGTTTCTTCATCTAAACATGTACATATATATGATTTTTCAATATTGGCGATTTGGTACTTTTTAGATTTTACCACTTTCCAAATTTTCGAGTTTTCAAATATTGGACGTTTTAATGGTTCGTTTCAGTCATTTTTCAAACAAATTTTTAAAATTTTTAGTTTTCTCAATTTTTCAACTTCATAATTTTTGGACATTTTAATTTTTCGTTTTTCAAATTTTAATTTTTATATATAATAATAATAAATAGCCAATATTAAAAAAAAGACGGTTATGTCGAAGAAGTACAAAATTTCTGAAAAACAATAGCAGGAACGCAAAATAAAATAATTTTAAAATTAAATTATTCTAATTGTCCAAAAATCTAAAATAATAAAAATTTGATTCAATAACAATCAAAATTTAACGTTGACTTGGCGAAAATTTTTGAAAAAGTCACGAACTGTTTGAAAATTTGAAAAGTAAGAAAAAAACTAAAACCAAAATTCGTCAAAATTTCCCACTTTTTGAATAATAATAAATGTTTTTTTAATAATAAAAATTTGATTCACTATAAGAATTTAAAATTCAAAAAACGACAAAAATTTTCAAAATTTGAAAAATGTATATAACAAAAACCTGACTTTACTAATCAATATTTAAAAAACAAGAAATTTAAATATCAATCGAAAACTTTTTTACTCTGCAGTTTTGAAACTTCGTCAAAATTTCCGAGTTTTTTTTTAATAAGCCGAAATTCTGTTTTTGTTCAAGCCGCAGTCGATTGTTTCCAAAAGTACAAAACGTCTCAAAAAACAACAGCGTAAAAAATCCAAAATAATAAAAATTTGATTCACCAAGAATTCAAAATTTATTTAAAAAAATGACAAAAATGTCCTTGGGAGCTCCCGTTATCCATCCAATTTTCGAAAATTTCAAAATGTACAAAAACGACTAATGCAACGTTAACTTTGCCAAAAGTTTTACTTTTCCAAAAGTCGAAATCTTCAAAATTGAAAAATAACTAAATTTAGTTTAAAAACTACGAAATTTAGATAATTAACGTAAATTTTTTTGCTCTCTAATTTTTGAAAATTCGTCAATATTTTGCCACTTTTTTAAATAAACCGAAAATAGTCTATTATGACAAAATGTCCTTAGGACCCCTGTTATCCAGTTTGTCAAAATTGGAAACGTAGAAGCAATATTGCAAAATCCAAATTATCAAAATTTTCAAAAAATACTTTAACAAAAAACGAAATTTTCAAAAATTTTATAATTATGAAATTGAATTCAATATTAAAAGAACAAAAATTAAACAATAAATGCTCTTTAATTTTTGAAAATTCGTCAAAATTTCTCACTTTTTTAATAAACTGAAAAACAGTTCCATTGTTACGAAAAGTAGAAAATGTCTAAAAATAATAGCATAAACGTGAAATAAAATTGTTTCCATTTTCCAAAAATCGCAAAATAAACATGCATTCACTAAAAATTAAAAAATTACATGTAGGTAATATCCGTTCGCAAAACTCCCGCACTGTCAGTGTCAGATTTGGAAAAAATGACCTGAGTGTACTCAGTGGTGAGATGCGAAAAACCTGTACAATATGTTGCAAAATTGCAATCCAGTGACAAATTAGTGACTAAAAATAACTTGTCAAATAAAAATGTCAAAAGCACATTAATTGAAGATTTTTATCAATGCAAATAAAGAAAGAGTATGACACACGAACGACAACGAAAGCTTTTTTTGAATAATATATATTTTTGACTTTACTGTCCACTTCTACGCTTCTGGTGCTACAATTTGTTTGAATTACTGACAAGTTCTTTAAACACATTGAACACTTCAGCAACTCAAAAAGGTAAAATAGTTAATAAACATTTGATTTATCATTCATTAATTTTGAAAATTTGAAATTCAAGGCGGTAATCATATAAACTTAAAAATCTTTTAGGGGATTATTTCTCATACCAACGGAATGTCATTCTGACAGTGCGGGAGTTTTGCGAACGGATATTATAAAAATTATTGCAACCTTGACTTTGCCAAAATTTTTAAAAAACACTTCAATTTTGAAAATGAATGTATGTATTTTTTTAAGCTAGACAAACTTCCAAAAATCAAAAATTATAAAATGTATATCTAAACGTGAATTTTGTGAACAATTTTGAAATTTTTTTTTCAAAAATCGGAATTTTGAAAAACTGAAAAATAAAATCAAACTCCAAAAACCGACGTTTTCAGGCTGGCGCCCTCGAGGGCCACACTTTCCGCAAAACCGGCCGCCTCCCCGAGCTCAGCCCCCAAAACCTCATGGACTGCAGCAAATCCTTCGGGACCGACAGCTGTCAAGGCGGCCTCATGGACCCCGCATTCGAATACGTCCGAACCAACCCTGGAATCGACATCGAAAGCGCCTACCCCTACGAAGCCAGGGACGGACCGTGTAGATTCCTACCAGAAGCGGTGGGCGCACAATGCACAGGTAAAACCGTAAAAAAGACCCAAAATTAACATTTACTAACGATTAAAAAATGGCAGGATACGTCGACATAGCTCCAGGGGACGAAAAGGGTCTGGAAGCGGCCGTGGCCACCATCGGTCCCGTTTCGGCCGCCATGGACGCGGGACGGGAGACCTTCCAGTTTTACTCGGATGGGATATACTACGACCCACAGTGCGGGAACAGCGAGGAGGCGGTCAACCATGCGGTGTTGGTGGTGGGGTATGGGACGGAACCCAGCGGCCAGAAGTACTGGTTGATCAAGAATTCGTATGGGCCGCAATGGGGGGTTGGGGGCTATTTGAAACTAGCCAAGGAGGCGAATAACCATTGCGGGATAGCGACCATTGCAAGCTACCCCCTTGTCTAGCTTAATAATAAATAACAATAAATTATTTTAGGATACGGGTTGTTTCATTTGTGGAAATTCCACAACTGTACCGGATTATAGACACAGTTGAACTTTATTATCGTGAATTTTAATTGAATAAATAGTGTCTTGGAAGCAATTAAATCTATAATTGAGAGTTTAATTGGCGATGACAACATTTCAGCAAAGAGTGGCCTTCTGAAACAACAGACGCTACTTCACCTTCACTATTATAAAATTTATGGATAAAAAATAATTTCTTATTAACGCATTAAATATGTTGCACATTATTGCAAAATAGTTAGGAAGAATTAACTTGAGAGGAAAGTTTTTTTGAACACGGCACGCTGTCAATTCTGTGTCAGTCGGTTATATATTCTTATCAAGGTCATTTAATAATAGTCGATAATGACTCTCGAGAAAAAAAAATGAGAATTGAACGTCGCATTCAAATCAGACGACTTCAGATTATTATCGGCACTCGAAAACGTGTGAATAGGCTTTTAAGTCATAAAAGAGGCTGTAAATGTTATCACCACTTTAGAAAAATTGATTTTGATGTCTTGTGGAGATAATCTGTGATTACGTGAGAAGTGCCAAGTTAGACTACAATGTGAAAGCTTATTAATTAATTTTATATCTGATGTGTAACGTTGGAAGATTTTCTAGATGTTTTCGATATGACAAATTGCATTCCGGAGCTTTTTCGAATTTTTCATTTTTTTCGATTTTTAATTTTTCCATTTTTCTACTTTTCGAATCAAAAAAATGGAAAAATTAAAAGAACAAAATTTGAGAAAGTTGAAAATCGAAAAAAGGAAATATTGTAAAATCGAAATATTGAAAATTATAAAATGAAAAAACGAAAAATTGTGATGTCAAAAAATTATAGAATCGTCAAAATTGTAAAGTCGAAAAAATGTCACACTGAGACATTTTAAATCGAAAAATTACAAGATCTTTTTTTTGCTCCTTCAGTTTTTCGAGTTTTCAAGTTAAAATTTTTCAACTTTTCCATTCAATTTCTAGATTTTGCAATTTTTTTATTTGAGTTTCTCGAGTTTTCACTTTTAATTTTCTTTATTTTTACAATTCTTCAATGTTCCGATTTTATAATTGTTTGTTTTTTCAATTTTTCGGCATTCCGCAGCTTTTTTGAATTTTTCATATTTTTTCGATTTTTAATTTTTCCATTTTTCTACTTTTCGAATCAAAAAAATGGAACAATTAAAAGAATAAAATTTGAGAAAGTTGAAAATCGAAATATTGAAAATTATAAAATGAAAAAACGAAAAATTGTGATATCAAAAAATTATAGAATCGTCAAAATTGTAAAGTCGAAAAAATGTCACATTGAGACATTTTAAATCGAAAAGTTACAAGATCTTTTTTTTGCTTCTTCAGTTTTTCGAGTTTTCAAGTTCAAATTTTTCAACTTTTCCATTCAATTTCTAGACTTTGCAATTTTTTTATTTGAGTTTATCGAGTTTTCACTTTTTAATTTTCTTTATTTTTACAATTCTTCAATGTTCCGATTTTATAATTGTTTGTTTTTTCAATTTTTCGGCATTCCGCAGCTTTTTTGAATTTTTCATATTTTTTAAATTTTTAATTTTTCCATTTTTCTACTTTTCGAATCAAAAAAATGGAAAAATTAAAAGAATAAAATTTGAGAAAGTTGAAAATCGAAAAAAGGAAATATTGTAAAATCGAAATATTGAAAATTATAAAATGAAAAAACGAAAAATTGTGATATCAAAAAATTATAGAATCGCCAAAATTGTAAAGTCGAAAAAATGTCACATTGAGACATTTTAAATCGAAAAATTACAAGATCTTTTTTTTGCTCCTTCAGTTTTTCGAGTTTTCAAGTTCAAATTTTTCAACTTTTCCATTCAATTTCTAGATTTTGCAATTTTTGTATTTGAGTTAATCGAGTTTTCACTTTTTAATTTTCTTTATTTTTACAATTCTTCAATGTTCCGATTTTATAATTGTTTGTTTTCTCAATTTTTCGGCATTCCGCAGCTTTTTTGAATTTTTCATATTTTTTCGATTTTTAATTTTTCCATTTTTCTACTTTTCGAATCAAAAAAATGGAAAAATTGAAAGAATAAAATTTGAGAAAGTTGAAAATTGAAAAAAGGAAATATTGTAAAATCGAAATATTGAAAATTATAAAATGAAAAAACGAAAAATTGTGATATCAAAAAATTATAGAACCGTCAAAATTGTAAAGTCGAAAAAATGTCACATTGAGACATTTTAAATCGAAAAATTACAAGATCTTTTTTTGCTCCTTCAGTTTTTCGAGTTTTCAAGTTCAAATTTTTCAACTTTTCCATTCAATTTCTAGATTTTGCATTTTTTTTATTTGAGTTTCTCGAGTTTTCACTTTTTAATTTTCTTTATTTTTACAATTCTTCAATGTTCCGATTTTATAATTGTTTGTTTTTTCAATTTTTCGGCATTCCGCAGCTTTTTTGAATTTTTCATATTTTTTCGATTTTTAATTTTTCCATTTTTCTACTTTTCGAATCAAAAAAATGGAAAAATTGAAAGAATAAAAATTGAGAAAGTTGAAAATTGAAAAAAGGAAATATTGTAAAATCGAAATATTGAAAATTATAAAATGAAAATGAAAAAACGAAAAACTGTGATATCAAAAAATTATAGAATCCTCAAAACTGTAAAGTCGAAAAAATGTCACATTGAGACATTTTAAATCGAAAAATTACACGATCTTTTTTTGCTCCTTCAGTTTTTCGAGTTTTCAAGTTCAAATTTTTTCGACTTGAAATTTCACGAGTTTTCAATTTTTTGAAAGAAAACTACGTATATAAAGAAAAAAAAACAAGCATTCAGCACAATTGCGAAGGGGTGGGTGGGCGGGGTTTATATTTTGTTCATTTTTCCTTAACATACGAAATCTTCTTTTCCCAACAAGAAACTGAAAACAAGAAGTAGTTTTCAATATTTAAAAGATCTTTTTTTTGCAATCGAAGATTCTCAAAATTGTAAACATTTCAAAATTCAGAAATACTTTGAAATGTGGAATGAACTAAATAATTTTTTAACATACTTGGTTTAAAATCTTTGAAGCAATCTACCTATGTTCCAAGAAAGATTTTTTTAAATATCGATGATCTTGGTTTGGAGAAATTTTGAAATTTTCAAAAATTTTGACATTTAGAAAAACCTGGACGACGATAAACCAAAAAATAACATTTTTATCATCTTAGGTTTCCACAACTTTGACACAACTTCGGCGTGTTAGAAAACCGCAAATTTTGAAAACAGCGAAAATCTTCAATTTTTTGATTTTTGAATTTTCGTTTCTTCAACTACGTATATGACTTTACAATTTTCGATTTTTCAATATTTGTTTTTAATTTTTCGTGTTTTTTTTAGAAATCGTAGTTTTCCATTTTTAAATTTTTCTTTAATTTTGATTTTGCAACTTTCCAATTAAAATTTTTGTTTTTTTAATATTACGATTTGAAACTTTCAGCGTTTTTCAAATTTTCGATTTTTGGACATTTTAATTTTTCGTTTTTTCGTTCGTCAGTTTTTAATTTTTCGTTTCTTCAATTTTTCAATATTTTTCAAGTTTCCATTTTTTATTTTTTTTTCAATTTTCCATTTGTCAATTTTTTGATTTTGCAATTTTCGATTTTTCAATATTTATGTTTTTAATTTTTCCTCAATTTCTGGGTTTTTAGAAATTGTAGTTTTTCGTTTATCCAATTTTTGAATTTTTCTTTAATTCCGATTTTGTAATTTTCCAATTTAAAATTTTATTTCTTTTATTTTACAATTTCATCGCTTATCAAATTTTCGATTTTTCAATTTTTGGACATTTTATTTTTTCGTTTTTCCAATTTTTAGCTATTTTTTCAACTTTCCATTTTTTTTCAAGTTTTCAGATTAAAAATTTTCGACTTTTCAAGTTTTCAAATTTGAATTTTTGAATGTTTTTGATTTTTGAATTTTTCGTTTCTTCAACAATGTACATATAGATATGATTTTTCAATTTTCGATTTTTCAATATTGGCGATTTGGTACTTTTCAGATTTTACCACTTTCCAAATTTTCGAGTATTCAAATATTGGACAAATGCTTCGTTTCAGTAATTTCTCAAATAAATTTTTTAAATTTTTACTTTTCTCAATTTTTCAACTTCATAATTTTTGGACATTTTAATTTTTCGTTTCAATTTTTAATTTTTATATATAATAAATGGTCAATAGTAAAAAAAAATGGTAGACGCTTATGTCGGAGAAGTACAAAATTTCTCAAAAACAATTGCAGAAACGCAAAATAAAATGATTTTAAAATTAAATCATTCTAATCGTCCAAAAATCCTAAATAATAAAAACTTGATCCACTAACAATAAAAATTTAACGTTAACTGGCGAAAATTCTAGAAAAGTTATTTTTTTTTTAAATCACGAACTGTTTGAAAATTTGAAAACTAAGAAAAACCTAAAACGAAAATTCGTCAAAATTTCGCACTTTTTTAATAATAATAAATGTTTTTTTAATAATAAAAATTGTATTCACTAAGAATTAAAAATTCAAAAAACGACAAAAATTTTCGACTTGAAATTTCACGAGTTTTCAATTTTTAATTTTCGATTTTTTGAAAGAAAACTACGTATATAAGAAAAAAAAAACATTAAGCCCCACCCACCCGCCCCGATCTCAATTGTGATGAGTTTCATTTGATAATTTCTTGTAGAGAAATGAGAATTTTGCAACTAAACTCGGCCCTATTTTGTTCATTTTTCCTTAACATACGAAGTCTTCTTTTCCCAACAAGAAACTGAAAACGAGAAGTAGTTTTCAATATTTAAAAGATCTTTTTTTTTGCAATCGAAGATTCTTAAAATTGTAAATATTTCCAAAATTCAGAAATACTTTGAAATGTGGAATGAACTAAATAATTTTTTAACATACTTGGTTTAAAATCTTTGAAGCAATCTACCTATGTTCCAAGAAAGATTTTTTTAAATATCGACGATCTTGGTTTGGAGAAATTTTGAAATTTTCAAAAATTTTGACATTTAGAAAAACCTCGACGACGATAAACCAAAAAATAACATTTTTATCATCTTAGGTTTCCACAACTTTAACACAACTTCGGCGTGTTAGAAAATCGCAAATTTTGAAAACAGCGAAAATCTTCAATTTTTTGATTTTTGAATTTTCGTTTCTTCAACTACGTATATGACTTTACAATTTTCGATTTTTCAATATTTGTTTTTAATTTTTCGTGTTTTTTTTTAGGTAAATCGTAGTTTTCCGTTTTTAAATTTTTCTTTAATTTTGATTTTGCAACTTTCCAATTAAAATTTTTGCTTTTTTTAATATTACGATTTAAAACTTTTTAGATTTCAGCGTTTTTCAAATTTTCGATTTTTGGACATTTTAATTTTTCGTTTTTTCGTTCGTCAGTTTTTAATTTTTCGTTTCTTCAATTTTTCAATATTTTTCAAGTTTCCATTTTTTATTTTTTTTTCAATTTTCCATTTGTCAATTTTTTGATTTTGCAATTTTCGATTTTTCAATATTTATGTTTTTAATTTTTCCTCAATTTCTGGGTTTTTAGAAATTGTAGTTTTTCGTTTATCCAATTTTTAAATTTTTCTTTAATTCCGATTTTGTAATATTCCAATTTAAATTTTTATTTCTTTTATTTTACAACTTCAGCGCTTTTCAAATTTTCGATTTTTCAATTTTTGGACATTTTAATTTTTCGTTTTTCCAATTTTTAGCTATTTTTTCAACTTTCCATTTTTTGTCAAGTTTTCAGATTAAAAATTTTCGACTTTTCAAGTTTTCAAATTTGAATTTTTGAATGTTTTTGATTTTTGAATTTTTCGTTTCTTCAACAATGTACATATATATATATGATTTTTCAATTTTCGATTTTTCAATATTGGCGATTTGGTACTTTTCAGATTTTACCACATTTCAAATATTGGAAATGCTTCGTTTCAGTAATTTTTCAAATGAATTTTTAAAATTTTTAGTTTTCTCAATTTTTCAACTTCATAATTTTTGGACATTTTAATTTTTCGTTTCAATTTTTAATTTTTATATATAATAAATGGTCAATAGTAAAAAAAAATTGGTAGACGCTCATGTCGGAGAAGTACAAAATTTCTCAAAAACAATAGCAGAAACGCAAAATAAAATAATTTTAAAATTAAATTATTCTAATCGTCCAAAAATCCTAAATAATAAAAACTTGATCCACTAACAATCAAAATTTAACGTTAACTGGCGAAAATTTTAGAAAAATTTTTATTTTTTTTAAATCACGAACTGTTTGAAAATTTGAAAACTAAGAAAAACCTAAAACGAAAATTCGTCAAAATGTCGCACTTTTTTAATAATAATAAATGTTTTTTTAATAATAAAAATTGTATTCACTAAGAATTAAAAATTCAAAAAACGACAAAAATTTTCGACTTGAAGTTTCACGAGTTTTCAATTTTTAATTTTCAATTTTTTGAAAGAAAACTACGTATATAAGGAAAAACATTAAGCCCCACCCACCCGCCCCGATCTCAATTGTGATGAGTTTCATTTGATAATTTCTCTCCGCCCTTCAGCTCACGATGAATAAAACATTCATTACAATTGAGAAGGGGTGGGTGGGCGGGGATTATATTTTGTCCATTTTTTCTTAATATACAAAGTCTCCTTTTCTCACCAAGAAACTGAAAACATGTTTAACTATCCTGTGGTAGAAAGAAAACTATATATTAAAAAAAAAACAAAGATTAAGCACCGCCTACCCGCCACAATCTCAATTATGGTGATTTTCATATGATAATTTCTTGCAGAGAAACGAGGATTTTGTAACTAAACTCCGCCCTTCAGCTCACAATGAATAAAACATTCATCACAATTGAGAAGGGGTGGGTGGGCGGTGTTTATATTTTGTTCATTTTTTCTTATTATACAAAGTCTCCTTTTCCCAACTAGAAACTGAAACATGTTTAACTTTCCTGTTGTTGAAAGAAAACTCTATATATTAAAAAAATACGAAGATTAAGCCCCACCCACCCACCCGCCCCGATCTCAATTGTGATGAGTTTCATATGATAATTTCTTGCAGAGAAATGAGGATTTTGTTACTAAACTCCGTCCTTTAACTCACAATGAATAAAATATACGTCACAATTGAGAAGGGGTGGGTGGGCGGGGTTTATATTTTGTCCATTTTTTCTTAATATACGAAGACTTCTTTTCCCAACAAGAAACTGAAAAGATGTTTAACTATCCTGTTGTTGAAAGAAAACTATGTATATAAAAAAGAACAAAGATTAAGCCCCACCCACCCGCCCCAATCTCAAGTGTGATTAATTTTTCATTCTTTGTTAAACTGAGGGGCATAATAGCGTAATTGCAAAATACATATTTCTCTATTGATTTGAATGAGTTTGCCTTCTCAAAGCAAAGGACTAAAATTATTAATTAAACTAAAATCAAACAAAATGTTATAAGGGACAAAATACGATAAAGGGCAAAATTACTGAAAGGAAAAAAATAAAAACTAACATGTTATAAACATTATAATTCTTATTTTATCATTCTTATATAACGACGTTGGTTTTCTCACATTTTCAAGAAATGGGGTAACTGATTTGTTTTTAATTGGACCAATAAAAAATTTGTGATCAACATAGTCATAGCACAAAAGAAAAGTTGTCACAGCGCATTACCAGTGCAAAAAAAAAGGAAAGGGTTAAGTTCGCCGAGTAAGCTGCTGAATCCCTGAGCCACTGAGTCACGAGTTCATATACTTATCTCGTATAATGTTATGATACCGTGCAATTATTTCAGCGAAAATTTTAACTTTAAGCGAAAAAACTGAAAGTGGATTCGCTTACTACAATTCTAGGAGTATATTTTTGTACAACATTCAACTCATTTTAAAATGCGGTTCATTGGATGACGTCGTCATATTGTTACAGACAGACGGGCAAACGGAACTAAAAATATGATTACAAATTTTGGAATTGAGGAAGTAAAAAGTTTGAAAATTTCAAAAATTTTGAGATTTGACGACTACAAACCAACGTTTTTATCATCTTCGGTAACCAAAATTCCGACATATAACTTCACCACGAGAACGCAAATTTTTGAATTCCAAAAACCAAATTTGTGGTGTTGAAAAAACATTTACAATTGTTAACTATAGAGACTTTTGGCACTCAAGTACAAGGCCCCGATATGGGGCTACTTTTATTTTCAATTTGCTTCAACGATCTACCGAATTACTTTGACAACGCCGAAAAAATGCGAACTTCCACATGACACAACTATTACTAATCTAAATTAACTGACTTGAAATTGAAAACTAAACATAGTGGCAAAATTAGAACAAAAATATTATTCTACGCATCCAGCTAATACGATTCAGAAGAAAGTTCAAGATGCTACTAGAGATTGAATAGTGGGTATTGAGACGTCACGATCTTGAAAAAATATATAAAGTTCATTCGATCAAATATTTTGATAAAAAAAAAATGGGTGGCGCAGAAATGCCTATTTTACGTAAAATGAAAAGCACATAGGGGTGATGAATTTTTCTTTAGCTTGCTTTTGGTTATTTCCTGGGTGTAGCGTTTGAAGAATTCCCAATTAATTTGAATTTAACGCTTTGAAGACCGAAATCTGGAAGAAATACCATCCAGAACACCTTTCGACTTGCATGTATTTAAACATGAGGTAAATAAATTATCCAAACTAAAATCCAATTCAAAGTATGCAAAGACGTGATTGGACACCTTGATAAGATTATAAGCAATTGAAATGGTGCACGTGTAGATCTCAAAAACCCGATAAAAATTACCACCACCCCAAAAACCGACTATAAATTGTCCACCTGCCTTGGACATCGTCACACCGCAGCAACATGATGAAAACTCTGATCGTGCTATTTTTCACTCTGTTCATCGTTGCCATTTTGGCAGCCCCCAAATCGCCCCTCCACCAAAAATGGGATGATTTCAAGGTAAGACAATCAATTTTTGTCCAAAACTGGCACTAACCCCCTTTTCCAGCTGACCCACAAGAAACAATACAGCAACCCCTTGGAGGAAGTTCGCCGTATGGCCATCTTCAACGACAACCTGGCCCAGATCGAGGAGCACAACGCCAAATTCGCCAAGGGAGAAGTCAGCTACAGCAAAGCCATCAACCAATTCGGTGACCTGACCAAGGAGGAATTCTTGGCTTACGTCAACCGCGGCAAGGCCACCAAGCCCGTCAAGAACCAGAAACTGGCCAAGAAGTGGGTGCCTTCCAAGAAACCCGCTGCCGCCCAAGTCGACTGGAGAGGCAACGCCGTCACCGAAGTCAAGAACCAGGGACAATGCGGATCCTGCTGGAGTTTCAGCACCGTGAGTAGGAACATTCTCGAGGGTTTGAGTAGTGTTGATTTTTTTCGCAGACTGGCTCCGTGGAAGGTCAACTCGCCATCAATCGCGGACAACTCATCTCTCTCAGTGAACAGAACTTGATTGACTGTTCTACTGGATATGGTAATGCCGCTTGCGACGGTGGTTGGATGGACAGCGCCTTCAACTACATCTACGACTATGGTATCATGAGCGAAAGCGCCTACCCCTATGAAGCCCAACTTGACAACTGCAGATACGACGCTTCTCAGTCTGTCACCAGCATCAATGGATACTACGATCTGCCCGCTGGAGACGAAAACTCCCTTGCCAACGCTGTCTCCAACAATGGTCCCGTTTCTGTGGCTATTGACGCCACCGATGAGCTCCAGTTCTACAGCCAGGGCATCATCTACGACACCACTTGCAACGAAAGAGACCTCAACCATGGTGTCCTCGTCGTAGGATATGGTTCCGAAGGTGGTTACGACTACTGGATCGTCAAGAACTCCTGGGGAGGTAGCTGGGGAGAAGGTGGTTTCTACAGAACCGTCCGTAACTACAACAACAACTGTGGTATCGCATCTGCTGCTTCATACCCATCTTTGTAAGCAAATTTCCCAGAACCTTACGATGTAAACAATAGCACAATAAAATTTTGAAATTTTTTTTTTTCAACAAGTCACTTTTACTGAGTTGCGCCTTTCAAACGATAAGACATTGACAATAGGTGGATATAAGGAGACAAATTAGTGCTCTGACACCAGTAAGATGAAGATTGTCTTAATTCTAAGTGTGGTCGCTCTGGCGACTGCGATCCCTCAAAGTACCATCAAAGACCAATGGGCTAATTTGAAAGTAATTTTCACCACATTTACACCCCTTGCATCATTTGTTTCTCGGCCAAACACAACAAAGAGTACTTGTCTGATAAGAAGGATTTGAAACGCTTTGTCATCTTTACGCAAAATCTGGCGAAAATTGAAGCACACAACACCAAATACAAAAATGGCGAAGTTAGTTATTACAAAGCGATTAATAAATTCGGCGATTTAACAGCTGATGAATTTCTTGCGTTCGTAAATCGACCTAAAGCTCCCGAAACACAAGTGCCCGGAAAATTTCGCAGAAGATATGTTCCTTCGAAGCAACCAGTCGATGACGAAGTTGACTGGAGGACCAAAAATGTAATAAGTGATATTAAAGACGAAGGGGACTGTGGGTCGTCTTGGACTTTTAGTGCAGTAAATATTAGCTAAGAAATGCAAAAAAGATGGTGAAGGGTTCACCTAATTCAAAACTTGATTAAACTTTGAAATTTTTATTTCAAAAATTCAAAAAATTCTGAAGTTTTGGAAAATCTTGATGACGATTAACAAAGAATTCGTTTTTAACATCCTGGCTATATAAAACTCTGATGTAACTTGTCAAGAATATAAATTTCGAAAAGCTTCCAAATTTTAAAAATTTCAACTTAAATTTCTGTGATTTGGAAACAATCTGAAAATTAGAAGTAGTATTTAATGTTTTGTTTGAAACGTGGAATGAACTAAATAAATTTTTAATATACTAAAGTTTAAAATCTTTGAAGCAATCTATGTATGTTCCACGGATTTTTTTAAAACATCGACAATTTCGGCGTTTGGTGAAATTTTGAAAATTTCAAAAATTTTGAGAATTCGGAAAAACCTGACGACTATAAACCAAAGATTCACTTTTAACATCTCAAGTATCCAAAACTCTGGCACAACTTTAGTGTGTCACAATAACGAACATTTTGAAAACATTGAAAATCTCGGATATAAAAATTTTGAATGTTTGGTAAATTGAAGATACAGTAATTTTTAGAAAAATTCACAAATGAAAACAAGATAGTAGTTTTTAACTTTCTAAGGGTTAAAAAGTGTAATTAAACCCTCTGCATATTTCGCAAACACCTTTTTTTTTAATCGGAGATCTTGTGACTCTCAAAATTGTAAATATTTCCAAAATTCAGAAATACTTTGAAACGTGGAATGAACCAAGTAAATTTTTAACATACTTAGTTTTAAATCTTTGTATGTTCTACGAAAGATTTTTTTAAGCATTGACGATTTTGACGTTCGAAGAAAAGAAATTTCCAAAAATTTTGAGAATTCGGAAAACCTTGACGACTTTTAAACGAAAGATTTTCATTTTTATTTTATTTATTTATTTTCATTAAGCCCCGCCCACCCCCCCAATCTCTATTGTTATGACTAGAGAGCGGATTTATAAGCACAAAAAAATTAAGAATAAGCGCTTAAATAAGCACAACATTTTCAATAACAAAGTTTTATTTTAAGCAAAAAAGCATTAAATAAGCATAACACTTTCATTAAAAAAGTTTTATTTTAAGCCAAAAAGCATTAAAACATAATCATATTACAAATCAAAGAACACTTCTTAGAACTTTGGATAAAATATGATTACAATAATCCTAGACTTTATATTTTACGCACGTATTTCAGTTTTCTTTAAAACAATTTATGATTGTAATATGTTCCAAGTTGTCCACTGTAAAATTTTTTCGCCGATCATTTAAAATGTGTTTAAAATTGGAGAATGTGCGTTCAACATCCACACTCGTTGTTGGCGCAAAATTTGAATTTTGCAACTAATGTTGAATCTAACTCCAAATTTTCCACCTTCTGGCCTTGTAAAACACGAGCAACGTCGGAAAGAACACCGAAACCTGCATTTTTATTTAACACTTCGTCAAATTGTGGAGATACTCTAGTACCAATATCACCCCTTACTGCGTTTGCTTGTTGTTTAAATTCTTTCACTAAGTTTATGGCATCTACCAACAACATGTTGGGTTTTTCTAACTTTTCTATTACCTCACATACGAATTGATAATTGCTTCTTAGAAAAGCTAGATCTTGTCGCAAATCTTTGTTTTCCAAAATATGTATGCAATCTTTAATCGATTGAGAAGAATCTTCGCTAAACTCCGTAACTATTTCCTCAAATTCTTTGATATATTGGTCATAATAAAATGTGGCCTGTAACCATGTTCCCCACCTCGTTATATCGGCTCTGGGAGCAACGGTCATCGTAGTGACATTTCAAACTATAGACCTATTAGTATTGGTTCACCTATAGCCAAAATATTTGATTCAATTACATATGACATTTTGCCTTTCCATGTAAAAAATATCATCCTAGATGAACAGCATGGTTTCTTTAAAGGGCGTTCGACAACTTCTAATTTAATGATATTTACTAATTATATAGTTAATAATATGGAAAATGGTTACGATTTTGATAGGGTGAATATTCGTATTCTACTATTAAAATTGGCTAAGATTCGAATTGGTGATCCTTTACTATCATGGATAGATTCATATCTAAGTAATCGAAGGCAAGTTGTAATTATAAATGGGTTTAAATCAAAATGTATAATTCCATCTTCTGGTGTTCCGCAAGGTTCCCATTTAGGGCCTTTGCTTTTCTCTCTATTTATAAATGATATCAAAGATGTTATAAAATCTAGTCCGTTTTTACTATTTGCAGATGATTTAAAAATTAAAAAAAAAAATTACTTGCCCCTCTGATTGTCATATGATACAATCTGATTTGAACTTTTTAGAATTTTGGTGTAAGAAAAATGGACTAGAATTTAACATGCCTAAGTGTAAGGTTTTAAGATTTAGTCGCAAATTATGTTCTGAACATTATAATTATACATTATCTTCTATTGTTCTTGAAAGTGTGACCAGTTTTTGTGATTTAGGAATTACTATTGATAGTAAACTCTCTTTTACTTTTCACATAAATAATATTGTTTCTAAAGCACATAAAATGTTAGGATTAGTAAAAAGAACCTGTAGTGAGTTCACAAATCTTAGATCTTTTATTGTTTTGTTTTCATCTTTTGTAAGGTCGATCCTCGAATACGGTGTTACTATATGGTCCCCTTATTATAAGATGCACAGTCAAAAAATTGAAAAAATTAAAAAAAAATTCGTCAAATTTCTGTGCTATAAGTTCAAAATATTTTTCAATTGCTATAATTATACTATGATAATAAGTTATTTTGGGCTTACGTTACTTTCTAAGAGAAGAATAATGTTTGATATGTGTTTTGTTTATAAAGTATTGTCTGGTATTGTTACTTGTTCAAATATTTTAATTTTATTTATGATACATGTTCCATCTCGTCAAGTAAGAAATTCTCACTTACTTTCAATTCCATATCATCGTACTTTGTACGCGTTTCAATCGCCTGTTAGTCGTCTTGATAGACTGACATTTATCTATAATGAAATTAAGTTTGTGGGAATTTCTTACACCAGGTTTAAATCATCGATCCACAGGAAGATTTTAATTTAGTGTTGTAACTTTTGTATGTTTTTATTATAATTGGTTTTTTTTCGACCGTTAATAAACATCATCATCAATATAATTTCTTGTAGAGAAATGAGGATTTTGTAACTAAACTCAGCCCTTCAGCTCACAATGAATAAAACATTCATCACAATTGAGAAGGGGTGGGTGGGCGGGGTTTATATTTTGTCCATTATTTCTTAATATACGAAGACTTCTTTTCCCAACAAGAAACTGCAAACATATTTAACTATCCTGTTGAAAGAAAACTCTATATATTAAACAAAAAAATAATAACAATAATAATAATAATAAGCCCCACCCACCCGCCCCAATCTCAATTGTGATCAGTTCCATATGATAATTTCTTGTAGAGAAATGAGGATTTTGTAACTAAACTCCGCCCTTCAGCTCACAATGAATAAAACATTCATCACAATTGAGAAGGGGTGGGCGGGCGGGGTTTATATTTTGTCCACTTTTTCTTAATATACGAAGACTTCTTTTTACAACAAGAAACTGAAAACATGTTTAACTATCCTGTTGTTGAAAGAAAACTCTATATTTAAAAAAAACACAAAGATTAAGCCCCACCCACCCGCCCCAATCTCAATTGTGATGAGTTTCATATAATAATTTCTTGTAGAGAAATGAGGATTTTGTAACTAAACTCCGCCCTTCAGCTCACAATGAATAAAACATTCATCACAATTGAGAAGGGGTGGGTGGGCGGGGTCTATATTTTGTCCATTTTTTGTTAATATACGAAGACTTCTTTTTACAACAAGAAACTGAAAACATGTTTAACTATCCTGTTGTTGAAAGAAAACTCTATATTTAAAAAAAACACAAAGATTAAGCCCCACCCACCCGCCCCAATCTCAATTGTGATGAGTTTCATATGATAATTTCTTGTAGAGAAATGAGGATTTTGTAACTAAACTCCGCCCTTCAGCTCACAATGAATAAAATATTCATCACAATTGCGAAGGGGTGGGTGGGCGGGGTTTCTATTTTGTCCACTTTTTCTTAATATACGAAGACTTCTTTTTACAACAAGAAACTGAAAACATGTTTAACTATCCTGTTGGTGAAAGAAAACACTATACCGGCTGTCTGGAAAATGGCGGATTAACTCTTCAGTACGTACATTCTTTATAACGTAGATAACGAAAAAAACGTGGTTTTATAAAAGTAAAATTGGCAACAATGTTCACAGCTAATGCGTGAATACCTCCGTCTTACTTTCTGGTTTCTTAGTAACGATGCTGATTGAAATCCACCTTCGCTTTATATCAGGCAAACATTGTTGTCAAATGGAATTTTATCAAATTATTACAAAAGCAACACAGCCATATCTTTGTGCATTCTAATGGAAAGGGTAATTAAACATGGTAATGGGCGAGAAAAATATTAACTAAAAGTTTTACTACTAGTTATTCTGATAATGAATGAGTTGTTTAGTTGTTAAACGTAGCAAAAGAACCAATTTTAAAATCATTATAACTTCACCAAAATGTGAGACGGATTTTTTTACTGTTTTTCCCAGACTCACCAGTTGATTGTTAAGAACGTAGCGGAGAGTTAATCCGCCATTTTCCAGACACCAGGTATATTAAAAAAAACAAAACAAAGAACTGCTAACTACAGAGACTTTTGACACTCAAGTACAAGGCCCCGATCTTACTTTTATTTTCAATTTGCTTCAATGATCTACTGAATTACTTTGACAACGCCGAAAAAATGCGAACTTCCACATGACACAACTATTACTAATCTAAATTAACTGACTTGAAATTGAAAACTAAACATAGTGGCAAAATTAGAACAAGAATATTATTCTACGCATCCAGCAAATACAATTCAGAAGAAAGTTCAAGATGCTACTAGAGATTGAATAGTGGGTATTGAGACGTCACGATCTTGAAAAAATATACAAAGTTCAATCGATCAAATATCTTGATAAAAAAAAAATGTGTGGCGCAGAAATGCCTATTTTACGTAAAATGAATTTTTCTTTAGGTTGCTTTTGGTTATTTCTTGGGTGTAGCGTTTGAAGAATTGCCAAGTAATTTGAATTTAACGCTTTGAAGACCTAAATCTGGAAGAAATACCATCCAGAACACCTTTCGACTTGCATGTATTTAAACTTGAAGTAAATAAATTATCCAAACTAAAATCCAACTCAAAGTATGCAAAGAAGTACAATCATCGCGATTGGACACCTCGATAAGATTATAAGCAATTGAAATGGTGCACGTGTAGATCTCAAAAACCCGATAAAAATTACCACCACCCCAAAAACCGACTATAAATTGTGCAGCTGTCTTGGACATCGTCACACCGCAGCATCATGAAGACCTTCATCGTTCTAGCTTTGGTAATCGTCGCCACTTTGGCAGCCCCCAAATCGCCCCTTCATAAGAAATGGGCTGATTTCAAGGTAAGACAATTAATTTTTGTCCAAAACCCGCACTAACCGCCTCCTCCAGCTGACCCACAAGAAACAATACAGCAACCCCTTGGAGGAAGTTCGCCGTATGGCCATCTTCAACGACAACCTGGCCCAGATCGAGGAACACAACGCCAAATACGCTAAAGGAGAAGTCACCTACAGCAAAGCCATCAACCAATTCGGTGACCTGACCAAGGAGGAATTCTTGGCTTACGTCAACCGCGGCAAGGCCACCAAGCCCGTCAAGAACGAGAAACTGGCCAAGAAGTGGGTGCCTTCCAAGAAACCCGCTGCCGCCCAAGTCGACTGGAGAGGCAACGCCGTCACCGAAGTCAAGAACCAGGGACAATGCGGATCCTGCTGGAGTTTCAGCACCGTGAGTAGGAACATTCTCGAGGGTTTGAGTAGTGTTGATTTTTTTCGCAGACTGGCTCCGTGGAAGGGCAATTCGCCATCAATCGCGGACAACTCATTTCTCTCAGTGAACAGAACTTGATTGACTGTTCTACTGGGTATGGTAATGCCGGTTGTGACGGTGGTTGGATGGACAGTGCCTTCGACTACATCTACGACTATGGTATCATGAGCGAAAGCGCCTACCCCTACGAAGAACGACTTGACAACTGCAGATACGACGCTTCTCAGTCTGTCACCAGCATCAATGGATACTACGATCTGCCCTATGGAGACGAAAACGCTCTTGCCAACGCTGTCTCCAACAATGGTCCCGTTTCTGTGGCTATTGACGCCACCGATGAGCTCCAGTTCTACAACCAGGGCATCATCTACGACACCACTTGCAACGAAAGAGACCTCAACCATGGTGTCCTCGTCGTAGGATATGGTTCCGAAGGTGGTTACGACTACTGGATCGTCAAGAATTCCTGGGGAGGTAGCTGGGGAGAAGGTGGTTTCTACAGGACCGTCCGCAACTACAACAACAACTGCGGTATCGTATCTGCTGCTTCATACCCATCTTTGTAAGCAAATCTCCCAGAACCTTACGATGTAAACAATAGCACAATAAAATTTTGAAATTTTCAACAAGTCACTTTTACTGAGTTGCGCCTTTCAAACGATAAGATATTGACAATAGATGGATATAAGGAGACGAATTAGTGCTCTGATACCAGTAAGATGAAGATTGTCTTAATTCTAAGTGTGGTCGCTCTGACGACTGCGATCCCTCAAAGTACCATCAAAGACCAATGGGCTAATTTCAAGGTAATTTTCACAACATTTAGACCCCTTGCATCATTTGTTTCTAGGCCAAACACAACAAAGAGTACTTGTCTGATAGCGACGATTTGAAACGCTTTGTCATCTTTACGCAAAATCTGGCGAAAATTGAAGCACACAACACCAAATACAAAAATGGCGAAGTTAGTTATTACAATGCGATTAATAAGTTCGGGGATTTAACAGCTGATGAATTTCTTGCGTTCGTAAATCGGACTAAAGCTCCTGAAACACAAGTGCCCGGAAAATTTCGCAGAAGATACGTTCCTTCGAAGCAACCAGTCGATGACGAAGTTGACTGGAGGACCAAAAATGTAATAAGTGATATTAAAGACGAAGGGGACTGTGGGTCGTCTTGGACTTTTAGTGCAGTAGGTATTAGCTAAGAAACGCAAAAAAGATGCTGAAGGGTTCACCTAATTCAAAACTTGATTAAACTTTGAAATTTTTATTTCAAAAATTCCAAAAATTCTGAAGTTTTGGAAAATCTTGATGGCGATTAACAAAGAATTCGTTTTTAATAACCTGGCTATATAAAACTCTGATGTAACTCGTCAAAATTTCGAGAATATAAATTTCGAAAATCTTCCAAATTTTAAAAATTTCTGTGATTTGAAAACAATTTGAAAAATAGAAGTAGTATTTAATGTTTTAAGGGTTAAAAACTTCTATCAAGCCCTCTGTACATTTAGCAAAGACTTTTTCTTCAATCGAAGACCTTGTGAGATTCTCGAAATTGTAAAGATTTCCAAAATTCAGAAATACTTTGCAACGTGGAATGAACTAAATAAATTTTTAACATACTTAAGTTTAAACTCTTTGAAGCAATCTATGATGTTTCAAAGAAATTTTTTTTAATCATCGACGATTTTGACGTTCGGACAAATTTTGAAAATTTCAAAAATTTTGCGAATTCGGAAAACCTTGACGACCAGAGATTCACTTTTATCACCTCAGGTATCCAAAACTCAGGCACAACTTCAACAACGAAAATTTTGAAAACATTGAAAATCTCGGTTATAAAAATTTTGAATGTTTGGTAAATTGAAGATCCAGTAATTTTTAGAAAAATTCACAAATGAAAACAAGATAGTAGTTTTTAACTTTTTAAGGGTTAAGAAGTGTAATTAAACCCTCTGCATATTTCGCAAACACCTTTTTTTTTAATCGGAGATCTTGTGAGACTCAAAATTGTAAATATTTCCAAAATTCAGAAAGACTTTGAAACGTGGAATGAACTAAATAAATTTTTAACATACTTGGTTTAAACTCTTTGAAGAAATCGATGTATGTTCTACGAAAGATTTTTTTAAACATTGACGATTTAGACGTTCGAGCAAATTTTGAAAATTTCAAAAATTTTGAGAATTCGGAAAACCTTGACGACTATTAAACGAAAGATTCATTTTCTTTGTGCCAAACAATTGTTGAAGAAAATTACATATGTAAGGAAAAAAAAACAAAACAAAAAGTAACCCCCACCCACCCGCCCCAATCTCAATTGTGATGAGTTTCATCTGATAATGTCTTGTAGAGATGAGGATTTTGCAATTAAACTCCGCCCTTCAGCTCACAATGAATAAAACATTCATCAAAATTGCGAAGGGGTGGGTGGGCGGGGTTTATATTTAGTCCATTTTTTCTTAACATACGAAGTCTTCTTTTCCCAACAAAAAACTGACAACAAGAACTAGTTTTTAATATTCTAAAGGTTAAAAACTTTGAATCAAGCCCTCTGTACATTTCGCAAAGATCTTTTTTTTTAATCGAAGATAGAAATACTTTGAACGTGGAATGAACCTAATAAATTTTTAACATACTTAGTTTAAAATCTTTGAAGCAATCTAATTATGTTCCAAGAAAGATTTTTTTAAATATCGACGATCTTGTCTTGATGAAATTTTCAAATTTTCAAAAATTTTGACATTTAGAAAAATCTCGACCACGATAAACTAAAAATTCATTTTAATCATCATAGGTTTCCAAAACTTTGACACAACTTCAGCGTGTTAGAAAATCGCAAATTTTGAAAACACTGAAAATCTTTTCGGTTAACAAAATTTTGAATATGGCGAAAATTAAAGAACCAGAAATTAAAAAAACATTCACAACCGAAAAAGAGAGTAGTTTTTAACATTTCAAGGGCTAAAAACCTGTGCAAATTTCACAAAGACCTTTTTTTTTAATCGAAGATTTTGTAAGATTCTCAAAATTGTAAATATTTCCAAAAAATCCGAAAAACTTTGAAACATGTTATGAACTTCAATGATAAATTTTTATAACAATGTGGTTTAGAAACTAAAGCAATCTATATATATTCCAAGAATGATTTTTTAAACATCGACGTCTTGGCGGTTGGTGAAATTTTGAAATTTTCAAAAATTTTGACATTTAGAAAAACCTCGACGACCATAAACCAAAAAATAACATTTTTGTCACCTTAGGTTTCCACAACTTTGACACAACTTCGGTGTGTTAGAAAATCGCAAATTTTGAAAACACCGAAAATCTTTTTGATTATCAAAATTTTGAATATTTCGAAAATTGAAAAAAAAATATACACAACCGAAGAATAGAATGGTTTTTAACGCTTTAATGGCTAAAAACTTTGAATCAAGCCCTTTGCACATTTTGCAGACCATTTTTTTTAAATCGAAGATTTTGTAAGATTCTCAAAATTGTAAATATTTCCAAAAAATCCGAAAAACTTCGAAACATGTTCTGAACTTAAAAATTTATAATGATAAATTTTTTAACATATGTGGTTTAAAAACTTCAAAGCAATCTATGTATATTCCAAGAATGATTTTTTTAAACATCGACGTCTTATCGGTTGGCGAAATTTTGAAATTTTCAAAAATTTTGACATTTAGAAAAACCTCGACGACGATAAACCAAAAAATAACATTTTTATCATTTTAGGTTTCCACAACTTTGACACGACTTCGGCTTGTTAGAAAATCGCAAATTTTGAAAACACCGAAAATCTTTTTGATTATCAAACTTTTGAATATTTCGAAAATTGAAAAAAATATTCACAACCGAAGAATAGAATGGTTTTTAACGCTTTAAGGGCTAAAAACTTTGAATCAAGCCCTTTGCACATTTTGCAAACCATTTTTTTTTTAATCGAAGATTTTGTAAGATTCTCAAAATTGTAAATATTTCCAAAAAATCCGAAAAACTTTGAAACATGGAATGAACTTAAACATTTATAATTCAATGATACATTTTTTAACAGATGTGGTTTAAAAACTTCAAAGCAATCTATGTATATTCCAAGAATTATTTTTTTAAACATCCACGTCTTGTCGGTTGGTGACATTTTGAAATTTTCAAAAATTTTGACATTTAGAAAAACCTCGTCGACCATAAACCAAAAAATAACATTTTTATCACCTTAGATCTCCACAACTTTGACACAACTTCGGCGTGTTAGAAAATCGCAAATTTTGAAAACACCGAAGATCTTTCCGGTTAACAAAATTTTGAATATTGCGAAAATTAAAGAACCAGCAATTAAAAATACATTCACAACCGAAAAAGACAGTAGTTTTTAATGTTTAAAGGGCTAAAAACTTTGAATCAAACCCTCTGCACATTTCACAAAGACCATTTTTTTTAAATCGAAGATTTTGTAAGATTCTCAAAATTGTAAATATTTCAAAAAAAACCGAAAAACCTTGAAATTTAAACATTTATAATTCAATGATAATTTTTTTAACATATGTGGTTTAAAAACTTCAAAGCAATCTATGTATATTCCAAGAATGATTTTTTTAAACATCGACGTCTTGGTGGTTGGTGAAATTTTGAAATTTTCAAAAATTTTGACATTTAGAAAAATCTCGACCACGATAAACTAAAAATTCATTTTAATCATCATAGGTTTCCAAAACTTTGACACAACTTCAACGTGTTAGAAAATCGCAAATTTGGAAAACACCGAAAATCTTTTCGGTTAACAAAATTTTGAAAATTGCGAAAATTAAAGAACCAGCAATTAAAAATACATTCACAACCGAAAAAGACAGTAGTTTTTAATGTTTAAAGGGCTAAAAACTTTGAATCAAACCCTCTGCACATTTCACAAAGACCATTTTTTTAAATCGAAGATTTTGTAAGATTCTCAAAATTGTAAATATTTCCAAAAAATCCGAAAAACTTTGAAACATGTTATGAACTTCAATGATAAATTTTTATAACAATGTGGTTTAAAAACTTCAAAGCAATCTATGTATATTCCAAGAATGATTTTTTAAACATCGACGTCTTGGTGGTTGGTGAAATTTTGAAATTTTCAAAAATTTTGACATTTAGAAAAACCTCGACGACCATAAACCAAAAAATAACATTTTTGTCACCTTAGGTTTCCACAACTTTGACACAACTTCGGCGTGTTAGAAAATCGCAAATTTTGAAAACACCGAAAATCTTTTTGATTATCAAAATTTTGAATATTTCGAAAATTGAAAAAAAAATATACACAACCGAAGAATAGAATGGTTTTTAACTCTTTAAGGGCTAAAAACTTTGAATCAAGCCCTTTGCACATTTTGCAGACCATTTTTTTTAAATCGAAGATTTTGTAAGATTCTCAAAATTGTAAATATTTCCAAAAAATCCCACAAACTTTGAAACATGTTCTGAACTTAAAAATTTATAATTCAATGATTAATTTTTTAACATATGTAGAAAAACTTCAAAGCAATCTATGTATATTCCAAGAATGATTTTTTAAACATCATCGTCTTGGCGGTTGGTGAAATTTTGAAATTTTCACAAATTTTGACATTTAGAAAAACCTCCACGACCATAAACCAAAAAATAACATTTTTATCACCTTAGGTTTCCACAACTTTGACACAACCTCGGCGTGTTAGAAAATCGCAAATTTTGAAAACACCGAAAATCATTTTGATTATCAAAATTTTGATTATTTCGGAAATTGAAAAAAACATTCACAACCGAAAAATAGAGTGGCTTTTAACGCTTTAAGGGCTAACAACTTTGAATCAAGCCCTCTGTACATTTCACAAAGACCTTTTTTTTTAAATCGAAGATTTTGTAAGATTCTCAAAATTGTAAATATTTCCAAAAAATCCGAAAAACTTTGAAACATGTTATGAACTTAAAAATTTATAATTCAATGATACATTTTTTAACATATGTGGTTTAAAAACTTCAAAGCAATCTATGTCTATTCCAAGAATGATTTTTTTAAACATCGACGTTTTGGCGGTTGGTGAAATTTTGAAATTTTCAAAAATTTTGACATTTAGAAAAACCTGGACGACGATAAACCAAAAAATAACATGTTTATCATCTTAGGTTTCCACAACTTTGACTCAACTTCGGCGTGTTAGAAAATCGCAAATTTTGAAAACACTGAAAATCTTTTTGATTATCAAAATTTTGATTATTTCGAAAATTGAAAAAACATTCACAACCGAAAAATAGAGTGGTTTTTAACGCTTTAAGGGCTAAAAACTTTGAATCAAGCCCTTTGTACATTTTGCAGACCATTTTTTTTTAAATCGAAGATATTGTAAGATTCTCAAAATTGTAAATATTTCCAAAAAATCCGAAAAACTTCGAAACATGGAATGCACTTAAAAATTTATTTTATTTATTTATTTTTAAATTGGTTGTTTCTTCAGACGGGTGCCGTGGAGGGCCAGCTCGCCCTCAAAACCGGCGAACTTACCCCCCTCAGCGCGCAGAACCTCCTCGACTGCTCCTCCGACTACGGCAACACCGGCTGCGACGGCGGCTTCACCGACAGCGCCTTCGACTACATCCACGACAACGGCATCATGTCGGAATCCGCCTACCCCTACGAAGGCGCCGCCGGCGCCTGCCGTTTCGACCCTTCGCAATCCGTCACCTCCATATCGGGCTACGTGGACGTGGACTTCATGAGCGAAGTGGGCTTAGCGGACGCCGTGGCCAACATCGGACCAATCGCAGCCGCCATCGACGCCACCGAAGCCCTCCAGTTCTACTACGGAGGAGTTTTCTTCGACGAAACTTGCAACATCAACGAGTCGGATTTGGACCATGGGGTCTTGGTCGTGGGGTATGGGAGAGAGTTGCAGTACGACTACTGGATCGTGAAGAACTCGTGGGGGGTGGATTGGGGCGAAAACGGGTTTTATAAGTCGGTGAGGAATTATGGGAATAATTGCGGTATTGCAACTCATGCTTCGTATCCACAGTTGTAAATAAAGTGTGATGAGTAATAGAGGCATTGTTTTATTGACGTGAATTGCACAATGTTATCATTTCAAAACTATCTGATAATATCACTATTTTCGCATTTAAAATAATTTAAAGTATCCAAAACTGACAATTATTAAGAGAGAAAATCACGCCCTAAAAAATGTCAAACGTCCAACAAGACCTTTGACCCTCTTATTCGGTCATCTTGATAAACTGATTCCACTTTTTGTTTAAAACAGCGAAAACAAAATTGAAGTGTTTTTATGCGATAAATAAATAATAAACTCATTTGCGTCAGGTCAAGCTACCAAAAATCAATTGCTGAGAGTGTTCGCAAGAGAAGACGTCAAAATGAAGTTTTTTCTCATATTAATCGCGGTTTTTATGCCATCGTTTTCGAACCCTATGAAAGAGGAAGTGCAGAGACGCTGGAACGACTACAAGGTGAGTGACTTTTACCAAATGTACACATAAATTAGAAAAACCGTCGTAATTTTAGACACTCTACCAAAAATCATACGACGATTCAGAAGAACAAAAGCGTTTTGACATTTTCGAAACCAACTTACGCACAATTGAAGACCACAACAAACAGTATGGCGACAAAAAGGTGTCTTATAAGATGGCTGTGAATCAATTTGCCGATCTAACCTGCGACGAGTTCGCCCAGTATTACGCACGTGGGTACAAACCGAGAAACACAGAAAGTAAAGTAATTCCGAAAACTAAATCTATATATGATGAGGTCCCTGAAGAGATAGACTGGAGGGAAAAGGGCGCAGTCACGCAAGTAAAAAATCAAGGAGTTTGTGGCGCTTGTTGGGCTTTCAGTACGGTAAACCCATCCACAACCCACCCAACCACAGCTCACTATCTTTTTGTTTTTTCAGACTGGCAGCTTGGAAGGTCAAAATTTTCTCAAAAATGGTGTTCTAGTGTCTTTAAGCGAGCAAGAACTGGTTGATTGTATTATAGCCAGATCGTTGCGAGGTTGCAATGGAGGTTTTCTAGATGTAGCTTTCCAATACGTCATAGACCATGGACTTTCCACAGAAGATGATTATCCGTACGAAGAGGCTGATGGTATTTGTCACAGGGGCGATCTTCCATCTGCTGTTACAGAAATTGCGTATCTTGCGATTTTTGGTACTAGTGAGGAAGCTCTTAAGGATGCTGTTGGTACGGTTGGACCCATTTCGGTGGGTGTGGATGCCACCAAGTGGCAGTTTTATAGTGAAGGGGTTTTTTATGACGCGACTTGTAAAACTGAGGCTAATAGTTTGAACCATGCAGTTCTAGCCGTGGGTTATGGTACCGAAGACGATGGAGAGTACTGGTTGGTGAAGAATTCATACGGGCCGGAATGGGGGATGGACGGGTACATTAAATTGGCGAGGAATCGCAACAACACGTGTGGAATTGCCACGGAACCTTGGTACCCCGTTCTTTAAATGTATCAATTTTTTGTAAGAATTGTAAATAAATAGATAAATGCTTGAATGAAAAGTTTTCGTTTTTTCAGCAGTTCGGGTTTTCCCCCTGGGGTTTTTTTTCTCACTAAAAAATGATATTTTCCAAGATCTTTGAGAGTCCAATATCTCAAGATTCAAAATTATTGCTCAATGTTTCACTTTATTATTGTTTCTAGAAATTTTACTTCAAAATTTTTATTTTCATTTTAAAATATTAGGGTTCAATTTTTGAAGATTTTGACATTCTCCTCTGTCGAAAAAAACGTCAAAATCTTAAAATCTTAATTTTTTTATTAATTTTCAACATTTCAACAGCTCGGGTTTCCCCCCAAGGTTTCACATTTTTTTCAAAATTTGTCTGTTTTTGAATCACCACATTTTGTTCTAGGATTAAATATTTTTCAAAATTTTTATTTCTCACTAAAAATTTAGATTATGTTGAACATCTTTCCGATTGTTTAGACTTTAGGATTCAAGATTATTGCCCAATGTGTTCCCTTTCTAAAATTTTTACTTAAACATTTTAATTTCGATTTTAAAATAATAATTTTAATTTCAATTATTGAAGATTTTGACGATCTTTTCAAGACCTCTCGCTGAAATTTTTTTCTAGTATAAATTTCTCATCGACTTTCAACATTTCAGCAGTTCGGGTTTTCCCCCTGGGTTTAAGATTTTTTCAAAATTTGTTTTTCGAATCATCACGTTTTCTCATGAATTATAATTTTTTTCAAAATTTTTAGACTCCAAGTTTTCAAGATTCAAAATTATTGCTCAATGTTTTCACTTTATTATTTTTTTGTTAATTTACTTCTACATTTTAATTTTCATTCTAAAATATTACGTTACACTTTTTAAAGATTTTGACATTCTGCTCTCCTGAAAAGAACGTCAAAATTTTAATTTATTAATTTTCAACATTTCAACAGCTCGGGTTTTCTCCCAAGGTTTCAGATTTTTTTCAAAATTTGCTTACTTTTTGAATCAGCACATTTTGTTGTAAGATTCATTTTTTTTCTTGTTTCTAACCACAATTTTTGATTTTTTTTTAAGATACTTCCGATTGTTTAGACTTTGGGATTCAAGATTATCGCTCAACTATATTTTTTTTTCAAAATTTTAATTCCTCACTAAAGAAAAATTGATTTTCTTCAAGATCTTTTAGACTTCAAGATTTGAAGATTCGAAACTATCTGCTCAATGTTTTCACTTTATCATTCTAAAAATTTTCCTTCAAAATTTTTATTTTCATTTTAAAATATTAGGTTTCAATTTTTGAAGATTTTGACATTCTCCTCTCATGAAAAGAACGTCAAAATCTTAAATTTTATTTTTTTTACCAATTTTGAACACGTCTACAGATCGGGTTTTCTCCCAAAGTTTCAGATTTTTTTGAAAATTTGTTTGTTTTTTGAATCACCACATTTTGTCGTAGGACTAAATTTTTTTTTAGATCTTTCCTATTGTAGACTTTAAATTTTATCTAGTTTAAATTTCTTATTAACTGTCAACATTTCAGTAATACGGATTTTCCCTCGGGGTTTAAGAATTTTTGAAAATTTTACTTTCTCCGTAACAATTATTTTTTCAAAATCTTTCCGACTCCAAGATTTCAAGATTCAAGAGTATTTCTCCATATCTGCATTTCATTATTTTTTCTAAAAATTTTACTTCAAAAGTTGTATTTTCGTTTTAAAATATTTGGGTTCAAATTTGAAGATTTTTGACTTCTCTTCAAGATCTCGCGTTGAAAATTTTAATTTTTTATTAATCTTCAACATTTCGCAGCTCGGGTTTTTTTCAAAATTTGGTTTTTAATGACATTTTCTCATAAAACTATATTTTTTTCAAAATTTTAATATCTCACTAAAGAAAAACTGATTTTTTCAAGATTTTTTAGACTCCCAAGATTTCAAGAATCAAAATTATTGTTCAAAGTTTTCTGTTTTTTTTGAATCACCACATTTTATCGTAATTTTTTCAAAATTTTTATGTCTCACCAAAAATTTTGATTTTTTTGAAAATCTTTCCGGTTGTTTAGACTTCAGGATTCAAGATTTCAAGCTCAATTACATTTTTTTTTCAAAATTTTAATTCCTCACTAAAAAAAATTGATTTTCTTCAAAATCTTTTACACTTCAAGATTTCAGGATTCAAAATTATTGCTCAATGTTTTCAGTTTATTATCTTTCAAAAAATTTTCCTTCAAAATTTTCAATTTCATTTTAAAATATTTGGTTTCAATTTTTGAAGATTTTGACATTCTTCTCTCTTGAAAAGAACGTCAAAATCTTAAAAAATTCATTTTTCATTAATTTTCAACATTTCAAAAGCTCTAGTTTCTGCCCAAAGTTTCAGATGTTTTTCAAAATTTGACTGTTTTTTGAATCACTACATTTAAGATTCAATTTTTTCAAAATCTTTATTTTTCACTAAAAATTTTGATTTTTTTGAAGATCTTTCCGATTGTTTAGATTTTAAGATTCAAAATTATTACTCATTTTTTTTCAAAATTTTAATTTCTCACTAAGAAAGAATTGATTTAGAATTTTATTTTTTTATTCATTTTCAACATTTCATCAACTCGAGGTTTCCCCCCAAGGTTTCTTTTTTTTTCCAAAATTTTTTAGCAAATAAAATACCCTCTAAAAGAAGAGAGAGCTAGGGCGGGTGAGCGGGGCTAGTAGCTGCCAAGATAAAACTGATTTCAGCAGGTAGTGGCCACAACCATCCGCCCTCCCTTTTTTTAAAGGGTACCTGATTTGCCAAAATCACTCTTATCTTAGCAGGTACTAGCCCCGCCCCCCCACCCTCCCTTTTCTTGGAAAGTATGTCATTTGCCAAAATCAGTTTTATCTTAGCAGCTACTAGATAGGAGAAGACTGATTTTGGCAAATGACGTATCTTCTAAAAAAAGAGAGGGTGGGTGGGCGGGGCTAGTACCTACTAAAATGATTTTCTTCAAGATATTTTAGACTCCAACATTTCAAGATTCAAAATCATTGCTCAATGTTTTCACACTATTAAGTACTCTTTCTAAAATTTTTAGTTCAAAGTTTTAATTTTGATTTTAAAATATTTGATTTCAGTTATTGAAGATTTTGACGATCTTCTCCAAATCTCGGGTTGAAAATTTTATCCAGTTTAAATTTTTTATTAATTTTCAACATTTCATCAGCTCCAGTTTTTCCCCAAGAGTTCAGAAATTTTCAAAATTTGTTCTTTTTTCTGAATCAGCTTATTTTTTCGTAAAATTATATACTTTTTTAAGATTTTAATTTCTCTCAAAAAATGTTGATTTTCTTTCCAGGTCTCAAAATTATTGTTCAATGTTGCTATTTTATTTTTTCTAAAAATTTTACTTAAAAATTTTTGTTTTCATTTTAAAATATATGGTTTCAATTCTTGAAGATTTTGACGTTCTTTTACGCAAACATTCAAATTTTTTATTCATCTTCAGCATTTCTTCAGCTCGGTTACAGCTTTTTTCAAAATTTGTTTTTTGAATCACCACATTTTCACTTTTCATTAATTTTCAACAATTCATCAGCTCGAGTTTTCTTCTGAAATTATAGATTTTTTTCAAAATTTGTCTTTTGAATCATCATATTTTGTCGAAAAATTATGAACTTTTTTCAAAAATTGTAATTTCTGAATAAAAACTTTGATTACTTGACATTCCTGACTGTTTGGAGTCCACGAGTCTTTTAAAAACAATCTATTTTCATTTGAAAATATGTTGTTTTCATTGTTTTCAATGATTAGAGGTTTTGAGGTTTCAAAATTTGAAACTCGGGTTTTCGCCCAAAATTTTAGATTTCTCAAAACTTTGATTTCACACTAAAATTTTTATATTGGAAGGTATGCCATTTGCCAAAATCAGTTTTATCTTAGCAGCTACTAGCTAGGATAAGACTGATTTTGGCCAATGACATATCGTGTAAGAAAAGAAGAGAGGGTGGGTGGGCGGGGCTAGTACCTCGTACTAAAATGATTTTCTTCAAGATCTTTTAGACTCCAACATTTCAAGATTCAAAATCATTGCTTAATATTTTCACACTATTAAGTACTCTTTCTAAAATTTTTAGTGCAAAATTTTAATTTTGATTTTAAAATATTTGGTTTCAGTTATTGAAGATTTTGACGATCTTCTCCAGATCTCGGGTTGAAAATTTTACCTAGTTTAAATTTTTTATTAATTTTCAACATTTCATCAGCTCCAGTTTTTCCCCAAGAGTTCAGAAGTTTTCAAAATTTGTTCATTTTTTCTGAATCAGCGTATTTTTTCGTAAAATTATATATTTTTTTAAGATTTTAATTTCCCTCAAAAAATGTTGATTTTTTTCCAAGTCTCAAAATTATTGCTCAATGTGGCTGTTTCATTATTTTTTCTAAAAATTTTACTTCAAAATTTTTGTTTTCAATTTAAAATACATGATTTCAATTCTTGAAGATGTTGACGTTCTTTTACGCAAACATTCAAATTTTTTATTAATCTTCAGCATTTCTTCAGCTCGATTACAGCTTTTTTCAAAATTTGTTTTTTGAATCACCATATTTTCACTTTTTTATTCTTTAGAAAAATGTTACCTAAAGATTTTCACTCTTTATTAATTTTCAACAATTCATCAGCTCGAGTTTTCTTCCGAAATTATGGATTTTTTTCAAAATTTGTCTTTTGAATCATCATATTTTCTCGAAAAATTATGAACTTTTTTCAAAAATTATAATTTCTGAATAAAAACTTTGATTATTTGACATTCCTGACTGTTTGGAGTCCACGAGTCTTAAAAGCAATCTATTTTCATTTGAAAATATGTCGTTTTCAATGATTAGAAGTTTTGAGATTTCAAAATTTGAAACTCGGGTTTTCCGCCCAAAATTTTAGATTTCTCAAAACTTTGATTTCACACTAAAATTTTTATATTGGAAGGTATGCCATTTGCCAAAATCAGTTTTATCTTAGCAGCTACTAGCTATAGGATTAGACTGATTTTGGCAAATGACGTTTCGTCTAAGAAAAGAGAGGGCGGGTGAGCGGGGCTAGTAGCTGCCAAGATAAAACTGATTTTAGCAGGTAGTAGCCACGCCCATCCGCCCTCCCTTTTCTTAAAGGGTACCTGATTTGCCAAAATCACTCTTATCTTAGCAGGTACTAGCCCCCCCCCCCCCTTTTCTTGGAAGGTATGTCATTTGCCAAAATCAGTTTTATCTTAGCAGCTACTAGATAGGAGAAGACTTATTTTGGCAAATGACATATCTTCTAAAAAAAGAGAGGGTAGGTGGGCGGGGCTAGTACCTACTAAAATGATTTTCTTAAAGATTTTTTAGACACCAACATTTCAAGATTCAAAATCATTGCTCAATGTTTTCACACTATTAAGTACTCTTTCTAAAATTTTTAGTTCAAAATTTTAATTTTGATTTTAAAATATTTGGTTTCAGTTATTGAAGATTTTGAAGATCTTCTCCAAATTTCGGGTTGAAAATTTTACCTAGTTTAAATTTTTTATTAATTTTCAACATTTCATCAGCTCCAGTTTTTCCCCAAGAGTTCAGAAGTTTTCAAAATTTGTTCTTTTTTTCTGAATCAGCGTATTTTTTCGTAAAATTATTTTTTTTTTCAAGATTTTAATTTCTCACAAAAAATGTTGATTTTTTTCCAGGTCTCAAAATTATTGTTCAATGTTGCTATTTTATTATTTTTTCTAAAAATTTTACTTAAAAATTTTTGTTTTCATTTTAAAATATATGGTTTCAATTCTTGGAGATTTTGACGTTCTTTTACACAAACATTCAATTTTTTTATTAATTTTCAGCATTTCTTTAGCTCGGTTACAGCTTTTTTCAAAATTTGTTTTTTGAATCACCACATTTTCACTTTTTTTATTCTTTACAAAAATGTTACCCAAAGATTTTCACTTTTTATTAATTTTCAACAATTCATCAGCTCGAGTTTTCTTCCGAAAATATAGTTTTTTTTCAAAATTTATCTTTTGAATCATCATATTTTCTCGAAAAATTATGGACTTTTTTCAAAAATTGTAATTTCTGAATAAAAACTTTGATTATTTGACATTCCTGACCTTTGGAGTCCACGAGTCTTTTAAAAGCAATCTATTTTCATTTGAAAATATGTTGTTTTCAATGATTAAAAAATTTGAAACTCGGGTTTTCCGCCCAAAATTTTAGATTTCTCAAAACTTTGATTTCATACTAAAATTTTGATATTATTTCCAAACTACCTCGTCTACCAAAATTTTAGTTCGTATTTGATCTTTTTAGTGGCTTCTCTCAGTCCGTACATTCCAACAGAAAAAAAAATCATCCTGTATATAACCGATGAAGCAGACACGTTTTATGAATACTTGCACTCTGACGACCCGAAAAACTTTGAAGATTTCTATTTATTTCTTCACTGACATCACCAATTACTAAAAAGTCAGGCATAAAACATTTAGCTATAATTTATTTATTAGCGTCCCAGTTGTTTTATTACTTTATAAAACGAAAATTATGTTCTTTAACTGGTTCTTTAATAAGAACCAGTTTTTCTACCAGATAATGAATTTCTTCACAAGCACTTAACAGTTTTTGTTCCTTTTCGAAAAATTAGCTAAATAAAACCACTTCATAACCATACGATTTAATCATCATTAACCTCAAACAACAGGATAAGTAGCATACAACGTAATCCCGCAGTCCCCCTCAATACTCCTCTCAACCCTAATATACCCCCCTTCGCCCCACTCCTCCCCCCACGAGTTCTTCACCAACCAATAATCCGCCCCATCTTCGTTCCCGTATCCCACCAGCAGCGCCCCATGGTTCGTCGGCACCGGCCTCCGACACTTGAAAATCCCGCCAGCGTACGTGGTCCACGCACGCGCATTAACCTCGACCGCCACCGGACCCACCGCTGCCACCACCCTCCGAAGCACCTCTTCGTCGTAGTCCACCTCAACGTACGCAGTTTCAGTGACCGCTGACGCAATCGACTCGCGATGGCAACTGCCGTCGTCAAGATGGGGGTAATCCGCATCGGCCGCCAGCCCGTGCCCGATCACGTACTTGTAGGCATCTTCAGTCGTACCATTCACGCTGACGCAATCGGCTAGCTCTTGCTCGCTCAGCGCGATGAGTTGGCCGGTTTTTAGGAAATTTTGACCCTCGAGAGCACCGGTCTACAATTTTGGTTGTAATTGGAAATAAGGGGGGTTGGATACGTACGACGCTGAAGAGCCAAGGTGAATCGAGAAGGCCTTGGTTTTTGACTGGGGTGACGGCGCCTTGGTCTCTCCAGTCGACGGAATCGGGGAGGGCGAAAGTCGAGACGGACAACAAGCCGAGGACGCAAATTAGTAACGGTTTCATTTTGCTTTGCAAAAAAATTGAGACTGGTTTGTTTGTGATGGAAGATTTATCTTAAAACGAATCACGCGATTATCTGTTTTTACGAGTAAGTTCGTATCTGGAGATAGTAACAGTGTTCTATTTTTATATATATAAAAAAACTAAATTTGTAACAATGCGGTTTAATAATAGTAATCAATTTCAAACAACTGGATATGTAGCTGCCAAAGTTATTCCGCAATCGGCCCCAGGGGTCCTATCCACCCTAATGTAGCCCTGTTCGCCCCAGGCTTCGCCCCACGAATTCTTCAGCAACCAATAATCCACCCCATCTTCGCTACCATACCCTACCAGGAGCGCCCCATGGTTCAAAGTCTCCGAATCCTCACATTTCAAAATCCCACCGACGTACAACTCCCACTCTAGAGCGTTAACGGCCACAGAAATTGGACCAATCGTGGCAACGGCTTGCCGAAGAGTCTCTTCGTCGTGTTCTACCGTAACGTAGTCACTTTCTGTGACTGTAGAAGGAATAGAGCCTCGATGGCAAGTCCCATCGCTGGGGCCTGGGTAATCCTCTGCGGAAGCCAGGCCATGGGCTATCACATATTCGTAGCCCTCCTCGACGGTTCCTCCGCTACAACCATCTTGGGTTGCACAATCGGCCAGTTCTTGCTCGCTCAAAGGAACGAGTTCACCATTTTTTAAAAAATTTTGGCCCTCGAGAACACCGGTCTGAAAGAGTCAGGGTAGTGCGAATTTGGAATCGGGGTTGGATACATACGACACTGTAGACCCAAGCCCCACAAAGAGCTTGGTTTTTGATGGGGGTGACGGCTCCTTTTTCCCTCCAGTCGACGGAATCGGGAATGTCCGCAACGAAATCGGGGTTAAAAATGCGACGATGTTCCTGTTTGATTTTTTTTTTATTTTGGGGGGTTATTGCAGGAACACTCACCTTAGGGTTGGGGATTGAAAGCACCCCTACGAGGCATAGTGCGAACGAAAGTACCGACAGCTTCATCCTGACTTTTCAACGACCGAATAAATAAGATACGATGATCCGTTTTAAAAATTTTATCTTCGAACAATTCACTCGATTATCAATCAGGCGATCGATTGTTTAACGTTTTTACAGAGACCACACTTGAATGTTTTTAAATTCATATCTGGATAGACAACAAAATAGTGTATTAGACTTTAAATAAATTCCAACTATTTTATGTATATTTTTAATTTCCGGTTGGCAACGATTTGTTTGTAACAAGCAGGAAAATGATCGTTGTTAAAAAGAAATGGTGGGTTATTTGTGGACAAGTTTAGCAAAAAGCCTGTTTTTATGATAATACGTGGTAATAATATGGAGAAAGATGAGGCAGAATGTAATAATAATAAATGAATTGTTAATGTAGGCAACCAAAATTACACAAACTAGTGAAATTTTCCCGGATAAGTCAAATTACTATATATAGGTACAATCGCACGCAAATGCGATCCTATGCCTATGGGCGGATCGTTTTTGCCTGCCCTCACCGAAGAAGGCGGTCCAAATCCTTCAAGGGCAGAATTTGTAGGTAGGCTCAAACTACATACAACGAAATTCACATTTTACCCTATAAAATTTTATTGACAATAACGGGACGGACAGTAGTTATATATACATTTGGTAAGAAATATTTATGGCTCACACCAGTTCTCTCGAATTTGTCGGAGAAGATTTAGCATAAAATAATGGTGACTTTCGTTCGTGAGTAACGATGGTCCGGACATGAATTATTTTGCTTTCTAACATCTTTCGACCAATTGTTCCGTATAAAAAATTTCATCACTTTTTCAAATAAAATACTCTTAAAAAAAAAACGATATTGTCGTTGAGTGACATGTAACTGGCATAATAATAAAAACGTGCCATTTTTGTTAACTGATATTTTTTTGTTTGTATTGATGAGACTGATCGTGTTTAAACTCCATATTAATTTTAATAATAATGAAAATACTTTCAGAGTTTAATAATATATTCGTAGTCACTGCTACACGGGTTTCGGTACACAGTACCGTCTTCAGGCAGAAGAGAAACAGTTTCTCTGACTACGAATATATTATTAAACTCTGAAAGTATTTTCATTATTATTAAAATTGATATTTTTTTCATAAATGTCGCAAAATTATTAAATTTGTCTAATCATCCCCACCAATGATGTGATGACGTCACTTCAAATTTATGCATAGGAAATGGGTTTTAAATTGTATACAGTAACATAGTCCTACACATGTAGTTTATGACTCCGTGTTGAGTTTTTATCCAAAACGTCCAGATTTTTGGAAAAAAAAATCAAAATTATAAAATAATATTCTGCAATTTAATTTTGAATTTGCAAAATCGAATACTTTGAAATCTTGCAGATGTTTTAAAATCATGATAAACATGATACATTTTTAATTAAAATATATTTGCTTATCCCCTCTAAAAAATGTATGACGTCACCTCAAAATTTTGCAGAATAAATCCTATCTTAAATGTATAAAATATGATGAGTTTTATACTTGTGATTTATCACTGCATTCATATTTTTTAGATTTGGTTATACAGGGTATCTCAAAAAAGTTAATGACTGAGTCAATTTATTTTATTGAAGAAATCAAGAATAGCAAAACTGAATACTTTGAAATATTATTATTATTATTATTATTAATTATTAAGTTGAGCGACCGGGCAGAGGCCGAGGCCTGTTATGCCCGCGCTGGTGAGCGGGTTCTAAATCTACTAGTGCATTACTGCGTTGTTTGGGCTCGATAGTGATCGTATCTTTTTTTAAAAACTTGTAGGGATTGACTCTGAATGACCTCGATCGGAAGCATATTCCAAGAATTAAAAACCCTGTTCGTAAGGAATACTTGACGTGGTGTTGTATAGAACTTTTGCTTTTGCAACTTGAATTTGTGTCCTCGCAGTCTAGGGTCCAGGTTCATCATGTATAATTGCCGAATGGGCGATGTAGGGTTTGTGAGAGCCTGAAAGGTAGTGATAAGGTCTCCTCTTATACGTCTATCCGAAAGGGTGGTTAGCTGCATTAGAGAAAGTCTTTCATGGTACTGCGGTCTGACTCTACCAAAAGGCCTTCTGGTAGCTTTACGTTGCACGGATTCTAGCAAGTGGATATCATGTTGCAAGACTGGGGTCCATATTGAATTACCAAACTCTAAAATTGGTCTTACAAAGGTTTTGTACAGTTTAGAAAATGCCACTGGGTGTATTCTAGAAAATGCCTTCCCCAAGAGAAACAGTACTGAGTTCGCTTTCTTGACAGTATGCGCTATGTGGTCAGACCACGTTAGTTCTTGGTTTATGAAGATACCCAAGTCCCGACAGCACTCAGTTTTGGTTAATTCGTTTCCACCTAAATAGTACTTGCACTTTGGGTTTTTCTTTCCGATATGAAGCACGTAACATTTCTCACAATTCAGTGGAAGTAACCAATCTTTAGACCAGTTGTATATTGCGAGCAAGTCCTTTTTCAAAATTATATTTTTACAGCTATTATTATATAATTTGATGTCATCCGCGTACATTGCAAATGGCGACTCAATACTGATTTTAAGGTCAGCAGTATATGCAATAAAAAGTAGAGGGCCCAAAACCGAACCTTGTGGTACTCCACTTAATACTTTTACAGGTTTGCTGAGACTGTTTTCTACTTTAATATTGTAGATGTTTTGAAGTTTTTGTAAGCATGGTAACTTTTTCGAAAATTTGATTAATCAAATATGCAAAAAACAGAAAATCGAAAAATACAAATCGTAAAAATCGAAAATCTAAAAATGGCTAATCAAAAAATCGAAAACTCAATGAATCAAATACCTAGGTCGATCGAAAAGTGGAAACTCACAAACCTCAAAAATCGAAAAATCGAAAATTGAAAAACGGGAAAACAAAAAAATCGAAAAGTCAAAAATTTGTAATGTTGAAAATTAAAAAAATCAAAAACAAAAATAAAAAAAATCGGAAATTAAAATAATCCAAATATATAAAGTAAAAAAAATTGCAAAGCCTAAAAACTGAAACGAACAAAAAAATCGAAAAAGCAAAAAATTGGAAAAACAAAAATTCGAAAAATCTAAAATCGAAAAAGTGGACAATGGAAAATTTGAATAAAGAAACTTGAAAATTCTGAAAATTGGAAAATCGAAAACCAAAAAATCGGAAAGTACCAAAATTGAAGTCTAACAGTTGAGAATGGAAAAATTGAAAAACCGAAAATTCTAAAAATCGACAATGGACAAATTGAAAATTGCAAAATTTAAATTGAAAAATTGAACATAGAAAAATCGATGAATTGAAAAATCGAAAATTCGACTACTCAAATTTTCTACAAATCGAAAAATCATAAAACTGAAAAATCCAAAATTCTAATCATCGAAAGTCTGAAAACTGAAAAACGAAAATTCTGAAAAGCGGAAAATAGAATATCGAAAAATTTAAAAGAAAGAAAATTGAAGTCTAAAAACCGAAAAATGGAAAAATTCAAAATCATAAATTCGAAAAATCAAAACCGAAAAATTCAAAGATTTAAAAAGAAAATCGAAAAATCAAAAATCTGAAAATTGAAACTCGAAAATTTGGAAAATCGAAAAGTAAAAAAATTGAAGTCTAAAAGCTGAAAAATGGAAAACTGAACAATCGAAAATTCGAAAATCAAATATCGAAAAATCGAAAATCAAATATCGAAAAATCGAAAAGCCGAAAAATCGAAAATTTGATAAATCAGATATGCGAAAAACAGAAAATCTGAAAATGCAAAACTGGAAAATCAAAAATCTAAAAACGGAAAAACCGAAAATCGAAAATTCAATAAATCTAATACGTAGGTCGATCGAAAAACTGGAAATTCACAAATCTGAAAAATCGACAATTTGGAAGACTGAAAAACCGAGAATTGAAAAAACAAAAAACCGAAAAATGGAAAAATCAAAAATCAAAAAATAGGAAAACCGAAAATTCGAAAATTCATAATATTGAAAACTCTAAAAGTCGACAATTCAAAAATCAAAAAACTGGAAAGTAAAATAATCGAAAAATCGAAAAGTAAACAAATTGCAAAGCCTAAAAACTGACGAACAGAAAAATCGAAAAATCGTAAAATCAAAAAGTGGAAAATCGAAAACTGGAAATAGAAAAATCGAAGATTGGAAAATCGAAAAATCGAAAATCGGAATATCGATAATCGACAAATTAAAAAACCGAAAAATCGAAAAATATCGGAAATCGAAAACTGAAAAAAAAAACGAAAATTCAAAAATCGAATAATCCGAAACTAAAATAATAGAAAGGTGGAAAAGTAAAAATTGCAAAGTCTCAAAACTGACGAACAGAACAATCGAAAAATAAAAAAAAATCGAAAAATATCTAAACATGGAAAATCGAAAAATCGAAAATCGGAAAATGGAAAAACCGAAAAATCGAAAACCGAAAATTCGATGAAACAAATACTCAAAAAAGCGAAAAGTAAAAAAATTGAAAGGCCTAAAAATTGAAAAATCAAAAAATCGAAAAAATGAAAATCGAAAAAACGACGATCGAAAAAAAATCAAAAAATCGAAACGTGGAAAATCGGAAAGTAACAAAATTGAAATCTAAAAGCTGCAAATTGCAGAACCATAAAAACTGAAACAAACAGAAAAATCGAAAAACCACAAAAGCGGAAAAACGAAAATCGAAAAATCGCAAATCGAAAAATCGTAAAATCAGAAAATGGAAAATCGAATAATCGAAAGTTGAAAAATCGAAGGTCGACAAATAAAACAACCGAAAAATCGAAGAATTTTATAATTAATGGAAAATCGAAAAATCGAGAATAGAAGAATTAAAAAACCGGAAAATTGAAAAATCGGAAATCGAAGAATTAAAAACGTAAAATCGAGATTTCAAAAATCAAAAAAATTGGAAAGTAAAATATAATCGAAAAATGCAAAAAAATTGCAAAGTCTAAAAACTGACGAACAGAAAAATCAAAAAATCTAAAAATGGAAAGACGAAAAATCGAAAATTGAAAGAATGGCAAATTAAAAAATCGAAACATCGAAAAATCAAAAAAACCAAAAATTAAAAAATCGAAAAACGAAAAAACTGAAAACTCGAAAAATCAAAATACCGCAATTTGAAAAATCAGAAAATTAGAAAGTAATAAAATCGAAAAGTTGATAGAAAAATGGAAACTGAAAAATCTAATTCGATGAAACTGTTGGTCGAAAAAACGAAAAATCGAAAATCGAAGTGACCTTTTTTTGAGACAGGCTGTATAAGTAAATCTAAAAAATATTACTGCAATGATAAATCACAGGTATAGACTCATCATATCAAATTTTACGATGACGTCATGCATTTTTTGGCGAAGATAAGCAAATACATTTTGATCGTGGCCTTGAAAGTATTCTTCGATTTTCGTTCCATTTCAAAATTTACTCTTTGTATATTTCAGTGGTCACAACGAGTTCACTAACTACGCTGAAGTATGCAAAGATTAAATTTGTCACCGAAAAGATGTCGGAAGTAATAAATTATCCTATCGGTCGAAGAACCTTCGGTCCGGTGTTACATCTCGACCCAAGAGAGACCGCAGTAAAGGATAACAAATGGAACGGATAAAATAAAGCGTCAAATATGATTGATAAACTTTAAACCAAAATTATGAAGTTTATAAACTGAACATTTTTTTTGCTTTTTGAAATGTAGTACATTTCAAAAAATGTCCCCTATTTACTTTAATGTGAATTTTATAACTATGGTCGGCACAATTAGACCTAATATTAGTGTGATTTTGAGCATATTCTCGATGTTATTAGAGCAGGACAGGTTTTTTTTTCTAACTAATTGACAAGATTTCAAAGTATTCAGTTTTGCAATTCTTGATTTCTTCAATAAAATAAATTGACTCAGTCATTTTTTTTTTGAGTCACTCTATATGTATAAACAAATCCAAAAAATATTAATGGAATGGTAAATCACAAGTATAAACTCATCATATTCTGAACATTTTAGATAGGGTATTTATAAAATTAAAACTAATTCAGGGTAAGAATTTGGTCAACACGTAAATTTCGTTGTAGTTTGAGCCTACCTACAAATTCTGCCCTTGGACGATTTGGACCGCCTCCTTCGGTGACGACCGGCAAAAATGATCCGCCCATAGGCTCAAAACATTTGCGTGCGATTGTACATACTAAACTCTCCAAGGACAAAAGTGCTCCAAAATTTTTTCAATTTCTCAATTGTTTTTCAAGTACCGACTGCGATAAAAAAAATGTGAACAAAAACCACTTCTCAAATCCATAACCATCGCAAAAATCTGAGATAAAATTTCGTATAAAAGGCTGACTGTGCCAGCGTTTCCTCAGACACCATGAAGACCTTCATCGTTCTAGCTTTGGTAATCGTCGCCACTTTGGCAGCCCCCAAATCGGGCCTCCACCAAAAATGGGCTGATTTCAAGGTAAGACTCTTAATTTTTGTTCAATACCCCTACTAACCGCCTCCTCCAGCTGACCCACAAGAAACAATACAGCAACCCCTTGGAGGAAGTTCGCCGTCTGGCCATCTTCAAAGACAACCTGGCCCAGATCGAGGAACACAACGCCAAATACGCTAAAGGAGAAGTCACCTACAGCAAAGCCATCAACCAATTCGGTGACCTGACCAAGGAGGAATTCTTGGCTTACGTCAACCGCGGCAAGGCCACCAAGCCCGTCAAGAACGAGAAACTGGCCAAGAAGTGGGTGCCTTCCAAGAAACCCGCCGCCGCCGACGTCGACTGGAGAGGCAACGCCGTCACCGAAGTCAAGAACCAGGGACAATGCGGATCCTGCTGGAGTTTCAGCACCGTGAGTAGGAACATTCTCGAGGGTTTGAGTAGTGTTGATTTTTTTCGCAGACTGGCTCCGTGGAGGGTCAACTCGCCATCCGTCGTGGACAACTCATCTCTCTCAGTGAACAGAACTTGATTGACTGTTCTACTGGATATGGTAATGCCGCTTGCGACGGTGGTTGGATGGACAGCGCCTTCAACTACATCTATGACTATGGTATCATGAGCGAAAGCGCCTACCCCTATGAAGCCCAACTTGACAACTGCAGATACGACGCTTCTCAATCGGTCACCAGCATCAATGGATACTACGACCTGCCCTCTGGAGACGAAAACTCCCTTGCCAACGCTGTCGCCAACAATGGACCCGTCTCTGTGGCTATTGACGCCACCGATGAGCTCCAGTTCTACAGCCAGGGCATCATCTACGACTCCACTTGCAACGACAGAGACCTCAACCACGGTGTCCTCGTCGTAGGATATGGTTCCGAAGGTGGTTACGACTACTGGATCGTCAAGAACTCCTGGGGAGGTGGCTGGGGAGAAGGTGGCTTCTACAGAGCCATCCGTAACTACGGCAACAACTGCGGTATCGCAACTGCTGCTTCATACCCATCTTTGTAAACAAATCTCCCAGAACTTTATGATGTAAATAATACATAATAAAATTTACAAATTTTCAACAAGTCACTTTTACTGAGTTGCGCCTTTCAAACGATAAGATATTGTCTGTGGTGTGATATAAGAAGACGAATTAGGGCTCTGACACCAGGAGATGAAGGTTGTCTTGATTGTAAGTGTGGTCGTCAAAGTACCATCCAAGACCAATGGTCTAATTTCAAGATAATTTTCACACTTTTTAGGATAAACACAACAAAAGAGTACTTGTCTGATAACGAGAATTTAAAACGCTTTGTCATCTTTACACAAAATTTGACGAGAATCGAAGCACACAACACCAAATAAATTGCTTGAAGAAGTGTCAGCTTTCTTGTCATATCATTTATACACCCTGCAGTTAACAAATCCAGAAACCTTGTTCTAAAACTAAATTTTGGAATCGTAATCTTTGTGCAGTGCGAATCGTTGCCGACCACCAGTTTCGGGCGATTTCGGGTGATGAAGGTAAATTATACCGGATGTAAGGAAAATGACGGATTAACTCTCCGCCACACTCTTAATGATAATCAACTGGTAAGTCCCTTGGAGATTTTTGTAAAATTTTGACCTGACCTGTTTTTTTGTGGAAAATATAAAACAATCTTGGGGTTCCTAGGTATTCCTTTTGGACAGAATTTGAAAGTGCTTTGGAGCTTTTAGTGTCTTTTCTTGTAATAATTTAATTAAATGTCTTAGAGAATACGTCATTTGCTAAAACCAGTCTTATCTTAACAGGTAGTAACCCCACCTTCCCGCCCTCTATTTTCTTAGAGGGATCTCATTTGCGAAAATCAGTCTTATCCTAGCAGGTACTAGCCCCGCCCACCCACCCTCTCTTTTCTCCTAGGATGTCATTTGCCAAAATTAGTTTTATCTTAGCCGCTACTGGCTAGGATAAGACTGATTTCGGCAAATGACATACCCTCCAAGAAAAGAGAGGGTGGGTGGGCGGGGCTAGACACTAGAGGCTCTAAAGCACTTACAAATTCTTTCCAAACAGGAATACCTAGAACCACAAGATTGCCTTAAATTTTTCAAAATAAATGGAGTCTCAAAATTAACTTAAAACCAGGTCAGGTTAGAATTTTCCAAAAACAGAGCACCAAATTTTGGAAAAAAATGGAGCGCGCCGTTCTTGATTTAATCAATAATAAGTAAATCGAAAAAACATGAATTCAAATGCAATAATTTCAAAAGTGTGCGGTATACTTTATTGAACGATAAAAAAAGCAAAATAAGAATGAGAAACGAAATTGCAAACAAAACTCAAGCGGCAACTCTTTGTTCAGGTGGCTGCCTGGCTGCAAGTCATAAATTAGTGAAACGCCAAGAAGTACTCGTATGTGTCGGCAAACGGTCAGTCAGACGAAATCGTATTTTTGTAATAACCAAAATAAAACCAAATAAATTTTATTTTCCGTTACTTTAGGCCAGAAGGGTCCCTTAACTTCGAAGGCCTGATGGTCCAGCATCACAAGCATATCCGTATAAACCGTCTCTGCACAAATACGGTCATTGTAAAATATATTTACAGCACATTATCAACGGGAATAGTGGTATTTAAGGGGGAACGCATAATTGAAAAATTGAAACATTTTAAATGAAAAAAACCGAAAAATTGAAAAATATATAAATCGAGAAATTGAACAATCTAAAAATTAAACAATTTAAAAATCGAAGAATTGGAAAACCAAAAAATCTAAACCGAGAACTTGAAAAATCGAATAATCGAGAAATCAAAACATCAAGGAAAGCAAAAAAATTAACGGAAAATCTAGAACTTAAAAATTGAAAAATTAAAATACCTATCGAAAAATTGAAAAACCGAGAAATCGAAACATCAAAAAATGGAAAAATTGAAGAACCGAAACATTACAAAATCTCAGAACTGAAATACTGAAAAACTGAAAAATGGAGAAATGGGAAAATCAAAAAAATTGGTCTAAAGGGTTTAGACAGTACTTCCCTCGCCATCGGAAACGTCACGACTGCAGGCCTATTATGTTTTTTTTTTCACATTAGATTTCAAAGCATTCCGTTTTGTAGTTCCTGATTAAATCAATAAAATAAATCTGCGCATTCATTAAATTTTTGAGTCACCCTGTATATCCGAATCCAAAAAATATTAATGAAATGATAAATTACAAGAAGAGACTCATCATATTTTGTAAATTTTAAATAGGATTATACAGCAAACTTTTGAGCTGACGTCATCAATTTTTTGGAGGGGATAAGCAAATATATATTGACTAAAAATTTATTATGCTCTTTATAACCTTAAAACATTTGCAAGATTTCAAAGCATTTGGTTCTGTAGTTCCTGATTAAATCAATCAAATAAATTTACGCATTCATTAATTTTTGGGGTCATCCTGTATATGCAAATCCAAAAAACATGAATAGAATCATAAATCACAAGAAGAGACTCATCATATTTTATACAATTTAGATAGGATTTATTCAGCAAAATTTTGAGGTGACGTCATCAATTTTTTAGAGGGGATAAGTAAATATATTGTGATTAAAACGGTCCTGGTTTAATAACAAAAAAATATTGTTCGTCTATAAAACAAGCTCGTCTTAGACAAAGTATTCGTAAAAACAAATATGTCGTAAAAAACTGTACGTATGCTGGTCCCGACTGCGATTATGGTTTAAATATTTTTTAGAAAATCCTGTCATGGATGTAGAAACATTTGTGACAGCCAAAGAGGTTTTTTTGAGAAAATTATCTTTGAATTTAGACCAAATTGAAATAGACACTAGGCAACAGGCACATTTGGGCAAAATAAAGAGAAATTAGGGTTACGGCTTCAAATTTTGGACGTATTTACAAACTTAGACCGACTACAGCAATAGCTAAAACTGTGGAGTCTCTGTTGTACAGTACATTTAGAGGTAACAGTCATACATACTATGGACAGCAAAGTGAGGAAAAAGCTGTCAAGTGTTTTGAAATAAATAAAAATATAAAAACTGAACGGTGTGGCTTGTTTATTTCAAAACATTTTCCTTACTTGACTGCTAGTCCAGACAGGGTTCTAGAGGATAGGAGTGCATTAGTCGAAATTAAATGTCCTTCAAAATCGCAAGATTTGTCTCCCGAAGAAGCGGTTAGAAAAAAAATTGAGAATTGAAACTAAAAAAAGAATCATGATTACTACTTTCAAGTCCAGGGACAAATGTTTGTTACGGGTATTTCACAAGTTTATTTTGTTGTATGGACATCCAAAGGAATAAATATAGAAAAAATTTATAAAGACGAAGAAATATATGTAAAAAGATGGCAGATAAACTTGTCAGATTTTGCTTTGGCGCTTTATTGCCCGAAATAATTGATTCAAGCAGAAAGAGGAACCTGCCTTTGCGAGAGCTTTTTTTAAAATAAATAAAATTTGTTTCTATTTTTTTATGTACTTTAATAATTTTTTAGGAGTACATTTTTCATCACCAAGACTTGCATATTTTTATTATAAATATATTTTGAAAATGATCTCTCGGCAAATGAAAACATATACGAGCACTTTTTTCGAGTAAACAATGAAGGGAGAAGTTACTGGGCGTAGGGCTTTTTTAAAACACCTCCTTTCTGGGATAAGTAGTAGATACAGTTAGCTACTTATACATGTTAAACAAAAGCTGTATTTTATATATTTTTTATTATTATTATAAATATGTTTATTAATAATATTACAATGAATTTTTAGTAATCATGTGTATTGAATTCAGGATCCTGAGTGGAGTAAAAATATTATAATTTCCCAGTTTTAATTCGGTTTTATGATAGTATAGTGGTCCAACTCTGACTTCGTTTTTATGGCCCTGCAAACTCAATTACCGCAAGTATTAGGAACTGTATTGAAAATGTAAATAGCCGTGTCATAAATCATCTTAAAGATTTACGGGCGCATACGGCTCTGTGTAGTGTAGACAGTTGGTTCCTTGATGGTTTATAACCGCTGGATTACTTGCGGCAGGGGCCTATTGTGGAACACTTAACTCCTTTACAATAGGATGCAGTCATAAAAACGAACCAGCAATTGCAGCACTATACCTCATTGCGTAAAAGTTAATTTCCTTAACAATAGATTACTACGGCCGGTCCTGGCGGCTTGTTATAAAATTGAGTTCCTTGCCATAAATTAGAAAAATCAACCGAGAACTCTAACAATCAGCTTATGGTAGAGCAGGCGATAAGGGTTATACCTGGAAAGTCGCTTCCGTAAATTTTAGTGGCGCTCCTATCGGCAAAGTGCTGAACTAACTGCTCAAATTCTGTCGAATTGATACCCATTTTTTTCAATAATTGTCAGTCTTTGTTAAAAGCTCTGCAAACCAATAGATCATTAATTTTCCTCTGATATTCCTGTTAAAATTATTCGACGTATTTTGCATTAATTTGTGGTATATTTTGATTTTAATAAACACATTATTATTTAAACAAATTGTACCACTAACAAACATTTAATGACTCTGCGCCCTGCAGAAAGTGGTGTGTTATCCATGTGCGAATTTTCAAGCGATTCTATGATGGTTATGACTCAAAAAACTTGAAAAGAAAACATACAATGGTGCTTTTTTTACGATATTTCTCAGCCAGATTTTTTTAATTGATTGAACTGGTCTCTGCGCTCTAGAATATGAAAAAAGCTGCAGTTTGATGTATGATACATCTATATTAGTATCATTTTTTCATATAAAAAACCAAAAAAATGTTATACCTCGTCTAGCGAGTTCCCTTAAGCAATATGCGTAGTGTTTAAAAAGTTGATGTTTATACATCGGAAGAATGTCACGTAGACAGTTGAATGTTGTTATTACAATTCTTACCTTACATTATTTTATTTTTACCAGAAAATGGGGTGGCTCGTTCTTAATTTGATCAATAATAAACTGACTGATTCATTTTTTTTTGAGTCACACTGTATATGCAAATCTAAAAAATATGAATGCTTAATATTTGGTTTCAATTTTTGAAGAACTTGACGTTCTATTCAAAATCACGCATTGAAAATTTTCCCAAAAATTTTCATTTTTTATTAATTCTCATGATTCCTTCAGCTCGAGTTTTCTCCCACGGTTCAAGTTTTTTTTCAAAATTTGGTTTTTTGAGTCATCATATTTTCTACAAAAATGTTACCCAAAGATTTTCACCTTTTATTAATTTTCAACAATTCATCAGCTCGGGTTTTCGTCTACAATTTTTGATTTTTTTCAAAATTTGTCTTTCGAATCTTATTTTCTCGAAAAATTATGAACTTTCTTCAAAAATTATAATTTCTGAGTAAAAATTTTGATTTTTTTAAGATATTCCCGACTGTTTGAAGTCCACGATATCAAGATTTGAAAATTTTACCTAACGAGTTAAATTTATTATTAATTTTCAACAATGCATCAACTCGGGTTTTCCGCCCAAAATTATAGATTTCTCAAAACTTTGATTTCTCACTAAAAATTTTAATTGTATCTCCAAAGTAGCGCGCGTACCAAAATTTTAGTTCGCATTAGATCTTTTATTAGCTTCACTCAGTTTGCTCATTCCAATAGAAAAAAAATCACCCTGTATATAACCGATGAAGCAGACACGTTTTATGAATACTTGCACTCTGACGACCAGAAAAATTTTGAAGATTTCTATGTATTTCTTCACTGACATCACCAATTACTAAAAAGTCAGGCAAAACATTTAGCTATAATTTATTTATTAGCGTCCCAGTTGTTTTATTACTTTATAAAACGAAAATTATGTTCTTTAATTGCCATATAAGAACCAGTTTTCTACCAGATAATGAATTTCTTCACAAGCACATAACAGTATTTGTTCCTTTTCGAAAAATTAGCTTATTTAGGTTGTGGTTTTATTTAAACCACTTCATAATCATACGATTTAATCATCATTAACCTCAAACAACAGGATAAGTAGCATACAACGTAATCCCGCAATCCCCCTCAATACTCCTCTCAACCCTAATATACCCCCCTTCGCCCCACTCCTCCCCCCACGAGTTCTTCACCAACCAATAATCCGCCCCATCTTCGCTCCCATACCCCACCAGCAGCGCCCCATGGTTCGTCGGCACCGGTCTCCGACACTTGAAAATCCCGCCAGCGTACGTGGTCCACGCACGCGCATTAACCTCGACCGCCACCGGACCCACCGCGGCCACCACCCTCCGAAGCACCTCTTCGTCGTAGTCCACCTCAACGTACGCAATTTCAGTGACCGCTGACGCAATCGACTCGCGATGGCAACTACCGTCGTCAAGATGGGGGTAATCCGCATCGGCCGCCAGCCCGTGCCCGATCACGTACTTGTAGGCATCTTCGGTCGTACCATTCACGCTGACGCAATCGGCTAGCTCTTGCTCGCTCAGCGCGATGAGTTGGCCGGTTTTTAGGAAATTTTGCCCCTCGAGAGCGCCGGTCTACAATTTTGGTTGTAATTGGAAATAAGGGAGGTTGGATACGTACGACGCTGAAGAGCCAAGGTGAATCGAGAAGGCCTTGGTTTTTGACTGGGGTGACGGCGCCTTGGTCTCTCCAGTCGACGGAATCGGGGAGGGCGAAAGTCGAGACGGACAACAAGCCGAGGACGCAAATTAGTAACGGTTTCATTTTGCTTTGCAAAAATTGAGACTGGTTTGTTTGTGATGGAAGATTAATCTTAAAACGAATCACGCGATTATCTGTTTTTACGAGTAAGTTCGCATCTGGAGATAGTAACAGTGTTCTATTTTTATATATAAAAAAAAAACTAAAATTGTAACAATGCGGTTTAATAATAGTAATCAATTTCAAACAACTGGATATGTAGCTGCCAAAGTTATTCCGCAATCGGCCCCAGGGGTCCTATCCACCCTAATGTAGCCATTTTCGCCCCAGGCTTCGCCCCACGAATTCTTCAGCAACCAATAATCCACCCCATCTTCGCTACCATACCCAACCAGGAGCACCCCATGGTTCAAAGTCTCCGAATCCTCACATTTCAAAATCCCACCGACGTACAACTCCCACTGTAGAGCGTTAACGGCCACAGAAATTGGACCAATCGTGGCAACGGCTTGCCGAAGAGTCTCTTCGTCGTGTTCTACCGTAACGTAGTCACTTTCTGTGACTGTGGAAGGAATGGAACCTCGATGGCAAGTCCCATCGCTGGGGCCTGGGTAATCCGCTGCGGATGCCAGACCATGGGCTATCACATATTCGTAGCCCTCCTCGACGGTTCCTCCACTACAACCATCTTGGGTTGCGCAATCGGCCAGTTCTTGCTCGCTCAACGGAACGAGTTCACCATTTTTTAAAAAATTTTGGCCCTCGAGAACACCGGTCTGAAAGAGTCAGGGTAGTGCGAATTTGGAATCGGGGTTGGATACATACGACACTGTAGACCCAAGCCCCACAAAGAGCTTGGTTTTTGATGGGAGTGACGGCTCCTTGTTCCCTCCAGTCGACGGAATCGGGAATGTCCGCAACGAAATCGGGGTTAAAAATGCGACGATGTTCCTATTTAAGTTTTTTTTTTATTTTGGGGGGTTATTCCAGGAACACTCACCTTAGGATTGGGGATTGAAAGCACCCCTACGAGGCATAGTGCGAACGAAAGAACCGACAGCTTCATCCTGACTTTTCAACGACCGAATAAATAAGATACGATGATCCGTTTTAAAAATTTTATCTTCGAACAATTCACTCGATTATCAATCAGGCGATCGATTGTTTAACGTTTTTACAGAGACCACACTTGAATGTTTTTAAATTCATATCTGGAGAGACAACAAAATAGTGTATTATACTTGAAATAAATTGCAACTATTTTATTTGTTTTTAATTTCCGGCTGGCAACAATTTGTTTGTAACAAACAGGAAAATGATCGTTGTTACAAAGCAATGGTGGGTTAGCAAAAAGGCCGCTTTTATGATAATCCGTGGTAATAATAAACCAAATCGTGGCGAAAGATGACGTAGAATGTAACAAATGAATTGTTAATGTAGGCAACCAACATTACACGAGCTAGTGCAATTTTCCTGGATAAGTTAAAATACTAAAAATAGGTACACAACACACTAAACTCTGCAAGGACCAAAGTCCTCCACAATTTTTTCAATTCCTCGATTGTTTTTCAAGTACCGTCTGCGATAAAAAAATTTGAACAAAAACCACTTCTCAAATCCATAACCCGTTGCAAAAATCAAAGATAAAATTTGGTATAAAAGGCTGACTGTGCCAGCGTTTCGTCAGACACCATGAAGACCTTCATCGTTCTAGCTTTGGTAATCGTCGCCACTTTGGCAGCCCCCAAATCGGCCCTCCACCAAAAATGGGCTGATTTCAAGGTAAGACGCTTAATTTTTGTTCAATACCCCTACTAACCGCCTCCTCCAGCTGACCCACAAGAAACAATACAGCAACCCCTTGGAGGAAGTTCGCCGTCTGGTCATCTTCAAAGACAACCTGGCCCAGATCGAGGAACACAACGCCAAATACGCTAAAGGAGAAGTCACCTACAGCAAAGCCATCAACCAATTCGGTGACCTGACCAAGGAGGAATTCTTGGCTTACGTCAACCGCGGCAAGGCCACCAAGCCCGTCAAGAACGAGAAACTGGCCAAGAAGTGGGTGCCTTCCAAGAAACCCGCCGCCGCCGACGTCGACTGGAGAGGCAACGCCGTCACCGAAGTCAAGGACCAGGGACAATGCGGATCCTGCTGGAGTTTCAGCACCGTGAGTAGGAACATTCTCGAGGGTTTGAGTAGTGTTGATTTTTTTCGCAGACTGGCTCCGTGGAAGGGCAACTCGCCATCAATCGCGGACAACTCATCTCGCTCAGTGAACAGAACTTGATTGACTGTTCTACTGGGTATGGTAATGCTGCTTGCGACGGTGGTTGGATGGACAGCGCCTTCAACTACATCTATGACTATGGTATCATGAGCGAAAGCGCCTACCCCTATGAAGCCCAACTTGACAACTGCAGATACGACGCTTCTCAATCGGTCACCAGCATCAATGGATACTACGATCTGCCCTCTGGAGACGAAAACTCTCTTGCCAACGCTGTCGGCAACAATGGACCCGTCTCTGTGGCTATTGACGCCACCGATGAGCTCCAATTCTACAGCCAGGGCATCATCTACGACTCCACTTGCAACGACAGAGACCTCAACCATGGTGTCCTCGTCGTAGGATATGGTTCCGAAGGTGGTTACGACTACTGGATCGTCAAGAACTCCTGGGGAGGTGGCTGGGGAGAAGGTGGCTTCTACAGAGCCATCCGTAACTACGGCAACAACTGCGGTATCGCAACTGCTGCTTCATACCCATCTTTGTAAACAAATCTTCCAGAATGTTACGATGTAATTAATACATAATAAAATTTTGAAATTTTCAACAAGTCACTTTTACTAAGTTGCGCCTTTCAAACGATAAGATATTGACTATGGTGCATATAAGGAGACGAATTAGTGCCCTGACACCAGAAGATTACAGTTGTCTTAATTGTAAGTGTAGTCGCTCTCGCGACTGCGATCCCTCAAAGTACCATCAAAGACCAATGGGCTAATTTCAAGGTAATTTTCACCACATTTAGACCCCTTCCATCATTTGTTTCTAGGCCAAACACAACAAAGAGTACTTGTCAGATAACCAATTTGAAACGCTTTGTCATCTTTACGCAAAATCTGGCGAAAATTGAAGCACACAACACCAAATACAAAAATGACGAAGTTAGTTATTACAAAGCGATTAATAAGTTCGGGGATTTAACAGCTGATGAATTTCTTGCGTTCGTAAATCGGACTAAAGCTCCTGAAACACAAGTGCCTGGAAAATTTCGCAGACGATACGTTCCTTCCAAGCAACCAGTCGATGACGAAGTTGACTGGACGACCAAAAACGTAATAAGTGATATTAAAGACGGGGGGACTGTGGGTCGTCTTGGACTTTTAGTGCAGTAAGTATCAGCTAAGAAACGCAAAAAAGATGCTGAAGGGTTCACCTAATTAAAAACTTGATTAAACTTTGAAATTTTTATTTCAAAAATTCCAAAAATTCTGAAGTTTTGGAAAATCTTGATGGCGATTAACAAATAATTGGTTTTTAATAACCTGGCTATATAAAACTCTGATGTAACTCGTCAAAATTTCGAGAATTTAAATTTCGAAAATCTTCCAAATTTTAAAAATTTCTGTGATTTGAAAACAATTTGAAAATTAGAAGTAGTATTTAATGTTTTAAGGGTTAAAAACTTCTATTAAGCCCTCTGTACATTTCGCAAAGACTTTTTTTTCAATCGAAGACTTTGTGAGATTCTAAAAATTGTAAAGATTTCCAAAATTCAGAAATACTTTGAAACGTGGATTGAACTAAATACATTTTTAACATACTTAAGTTTAAACTCTTTGAAGGAATCTATGATGTTTCAAAGAAATTTTTTTAAACATCGACGATTTTGACGTTCGGACAAATTTTGAAAATTTAAAAAATTTTGCGAATTCGGAAAACCTTAACGACCAGAGATTCACTTTTGTCATCTCAGGTATCCAAAACTCAGGCACAACTTCAGTAACGAAAATTTTGAAAACATTGAAAATCTCGGTTATAAAAATTTTGAATGTTTGGTAAAATGAAGATCCAGTAATTTTTAGAAAAATTCACAAATGAAAACAAGATAGTAGTTTTTAACTTTTTAAGGGTTAAAAAGTGTAATTAAACCCTCTGCATACCTTTTTTTTTAATCGGAGATCTTGTGAGACTCAAAATTGTAAATATTTCCAAAATTTCAGGAATGCTTTGAAACGTGGAATGAACTAAATAAATTTTGGCCTAGACACAACAGAGTACTTGTCTGATAAGGATGATTTGAAACGCTTTGTCATCCTTACGCGAAATTTGTTAAAAATCGAAGCAGATAACACCAAATACAAAGCGATTAATAACTTGCTTAACATTGAAACATTTTTTGGTAGAAGATATTGAGATAACAGATTTTTCAAAAAGAAATTCAAACTAATTCAACCCCCATATCACGTAAAACAAAACACAGTGGGTAATATTCAGTACGATGAAAATCAAACTAATCATTCGAGAATAAATGTTCAAATTCAAGCCGTAAGAAAAAAAATTATATTAAATTGGCATAAGCCAATCTTCTACTTGACGAATGTTAGAGGCTAACAAGTTCCACCCGTATCATATACAGTTAGTTCACGAACTACGAGAAATTAACTTTCCAAAATATTACTTCCCATTTTACAATTTTGTTCGACAATTTATCAACAATTGTAATGTAAACAAACATAATTTACATTATTACGTCCAAGAAAATCCACGATGGATTCGTGAACCCGTTTTTCAGAGAATTATTTCCGTCAGCTTTTATTTTAAATGCAATGTGTAACAAACTTCGTGGATTTGTGATATTTTTGAAATTATAGTGTGAATCACGGTATAAATGAATAATGTATTTCGGGTTGCCGCAACCACAAATCACATTCGTCATTTACACCGAATCACCGTATGTTAATTAAACTGCACGAAACTGCATTTTAAGTTTACTGAAAAATAAAGAAATCAAATGAATATGAACAAGTATTTTTTTAAATTCGTGTAATTAAGCTATGTGCTTTATTTCGAATTTCTAAATCACAAACGAAACTGTATACAATAAGATAATTTAAGTGACTGTTGATAAGGTAAAAATGTTAAATAACTTCTAGAAAAAATGAATTTGGAGTTCAGATTTTTCTACTACACTTTGCACTTTTTTAAATCTTTTTCAATATATTGTAGTTTTGAGGTGAGTTTATGCATTTTTTTCCATTTGATGGCATAAATATCTCATTCATATGTATATCGAATAATCCTAAGTTTAATTAAATATTTTAACCAAAAATTGACAGGTTTATGATGACGCACAAATCTACATAAGTTTAAATAATTAAAACCAATTGGATAAAAATAACAAGTGTTAAGTTATTGAAATTCCACAATTGTCTATGAGAATTTGCCATTCCAAACATATTTTACGTTTCTTGTTGTGAAAAGAAGACTATGTATATTAAGAAGACAAAAGGTAAAATATAAGCCCCGCCCACCCGCCCTGTCTCAATTGTGATGATTTTTTTATTCGTCGTGAGCCAAGAGGGCGGAGCTTAATTGCAAAGTCTATCTCTGTTTACAAAAAATTACCATTTTAAACATGTTTTAAGTTTCTAATTACGAATAAAAGACTACGAATACCGTTTTTTTTTTTGAAAATTTAAAACAATCTTGAGGTTCTAGGTATTCCTGTTTGGAGAGAATTTGATTAAATTTCTTGGAGAATACGTCATTTGCTAAAATCAGTCTTATCTTAACAAATACTAGCCCCACCCACCCGCTCTCTTTTTTCTTACAGGGTATCTCATTTTCCAAAATCAGTTTTATCTTAGCAGGTACTAGCCCGGCCCACCCGCCCTCTCTTGGAAGGTATCTCATTTGCCAAAATCAGTCTTAGATTGGGAAGTACTAACCCCGCCCACCCGCCCTCTATTTTTAGAGGGATCTCATTTGCGAAAATCAATCTTATCCTAGCAGGTACTGGCCCCGCCCACCCTCTCTTCACTCCAATGATTACTCTTAATAGTGTTCAGTCATTTACCTAAAAAATGAGAGAACGGGTGGGTGGGTGGGGTTAAGTCAAGCTTTTTCCTATGGAATCTTTTGTAAGCAAGCAATAGCCCCGCCCACCCACCCCCTCTTCATTCCAGTGATTACTCTTAATATTGTTCAGTCATTTAGCAAAAAAATAAGAGAACGGGTGGGTGGGTGGGGTTAGGTCAAACTTTTCCTATAGAATCTTTTGTAAGCAAGCAATAGCCCCGCCCACCCACCCTCTCTTCATTCCAGTGATTACTCTTAATACTGTTCAGTCATTTGCCAAAAAAATGAGAGAACGGGTGGGTGGGTGGGGTTAAGTCAAGATTTTTCCTATGGAATCTTTTGTAAGCAAGCAATAGCCCCGCCCACCCACCCCCTCTTCATTCCAATGATTACTCTTAATACTGTTCAGTCAGTTGCCAAAAAAAATGAGAGAAAGGGTGGGTGGGTGGGGTTAAGTCAAGTTTTTTCCTATGGAATCTTTTATAAGCAAGCAATAGCCCCACCCACCCACCCTCTCTTCATTCTAGTGATTACTCTTAATACTGTTCAGTCATTTGCCAAAAAAATGAGAGAACGGGTGGGTGGGTGGGGTTAAGTCAAGATTTTGCCTATGGAATCTTTTGCAAGCAAGCAATAGCCCCGCCCACCCACCCCCTCTTCATTCCAGTGATTATTCTTAATACTGTTCAGTCATTTTTATTTATTTTTATATATAATCTTTATATATAACATAACATGGTGTCCTCGTCGTAGGGTATGGTTCCGAAGACGGTTACGATTACTGGATCGTCAAGAACTCTTGGGGGCCGCAATGGGGCGAAAGTGGTTTCTACAGACCCGTCCGCAACCACAACAACAACTGCGGTATCGCAACTGCTGCTTCATACCCCTCTTTGTAATGATTGTCGTTGTAAATAAAGTGAAACAAAACAACTCGTTCGAAGAAACAACACCGCAATTTTCAAATAAAGTTTGCTTTGGTTATTTTAGGTTAGGTATGACATAACACCATTTCGACTTACCACGGTCCCTCCTTCCCCCGAGGCATGTCTAAACGGGTCGGAAACTTCTTTCAAGAACACATTACGAAGAAAAGTTCTTCGTTTCGCATTTTCTTCCAAAATTTTGCGCCGATCGGCTGAACAATCAAACTGATCAGCCATTTTCGCACGACTGGCAAAACTGCTTTATATCACTAAAATACTTAACAGTGATTTATTTTCAACAAGAGAGACAACAAAATCATAAATTGATGTCTGCAGAAGTCATAAAACAGCGAAATTTTAATTTACACACATTTGCGGTAATAACAGATGAAAAAAAATTAACCACGCTCTGCAAGTTGGCGGCGCAGTGGAAGGGGGTTCTTAATCATCATTACAATTTGAATCTCGCCATTTTTTTATTCTCAATCATTTTCTGTTTTGTGGTCGAGGTGAACAGAACAGTCGAACAACAAGAGGTAATTAAACTTTTTCTTTTGACTCCCGTGCCACTGGTGGCTTTATTACACCATTTTGTGCCACCTTTGCTATTAATTTCGTTTTTTTTTTCAGAACAATGAAGTTCCAAATTTTCCTAGCCGTTTGTGTAACTGGCAGCCAAGCAGTGTCGTTTTCCAACTTAGAACAAGAACAATGGGCCACTTACAAGGTTAGTTTTTTCAAGAATTTTCAAGTTATAACTTGTTGATTGAAAAAAAAAACTTCAATGACTTCTTGTTTGACTAGAAGACTGAATTTGGGGGCACTACCGTCTTTTGTGTCAATATCTGCGAACTTTAGATTAAGCTACAGCTAAACAAATATTATATCACGTTAAAATACCGGACAAGTAAACAGTGACATTAAGATTAATAAACTGAAGGCCATTTGAAAAAGAACTTAGTTTTTAATATCAAAAGGCGCCACGATGAGTCATCCCACTAACATTCTAATGATAACTAAAACTAGACCGGGGATTCACCAGCGTGTTGCCCTGCAGACGTATCATCCCATTCGATATAAATATTTCAAACAACTTATCACAACAGCAGCTGCAGTAAAATTCCTACATTTCTAAATTATCACCAGAGAACATAGAGAAGCGTAATAGTTTAAATTTAATGACGGTTGAGGACTCCTCGTCTTATGTTGGCAACACTGTTTGTTGCTAACTAGGAATAAAATTAACTAAAATGTCATAATATTTTTAACGACGCGTTTTACTTTCGACAAATTGACCAGAATATTACAAGCTGCTTACTATTTCCTTCATTTTAATTCAGGTCACAAGAATTACAGTTCGTCGTCTGAGAACTTGTTTGATCTACAGACCAGAACGCACTCAGGCCAATGTCGACTCTAAGCGTTCGGAAACGATTTGATTTATTAGCCATGATCCGTGATCTGACACACATCCTAACCGGTTTCGACCATAATTTCTTGATGTTTCAACTTTCGAATTCTCAGTTTTTCGAAATTTTAGTTTGGGGACTTTTCAGTTAACTCATTTTTATTATTCAATTTTTGGATTTCACAATTTCTCAATTTTTCAAGTTTTCATTTTTCAGTTTTTCGATATCTAAGTTTTGGGATTTTTCAAAAACTTCGATTCTTCGACTTTTCGATTTTTGACTCCTGGATTTTTCGATGTGTCGATTATTTTACTTTTACGATTTTTCAATTTTTCGATTTTTAAATTTTGGATTTTTCGATTTCTCGATTTCTGAGTTCAGTACTTCGATATTTGAATTTTTCACTTTTTCGAATTTTTCAAATGTTTCGATTTCTTAATCTTTAGATTTTTCGACTTCCCGGTTATAGATTTTCTGTTTTTCAATTGTCATTTTGTCAAATTTTCGATTTTTCAATAAATCGATGTTCTGATTTTCCCATTTCTTGACCTTCGAGTGTTTCGATTTTCCTGTTCTTCAATTCTTTAATTTTTTGATTTTTCAGGTTTTTGATTTTTCAATCTTTCGATTTTTTAAGGTTTCTATTTTTTGATTTCACTTTTCGATTTTTCGATTTTTCAGTTTTTAGATATTTCAATTTTAGGATTTTTCAATATTTCAATTCTTCGGCTTTTCTGTTTTTGACTTCTGGATTTCTCGATGTGTTTACCTTTTTGCTTTTTCGATTTTCCAATTTTTGGATTTTAAATTTTAGATTTTTCAATATTTTGATATTTTAATTTTTCAATATTTCTTAGTTTTTCAATTTTTCGATCTGTTAATTTTTCATTCCCGATTTATTGAGATTTGATTATTCAGATTTTCGATTTATCAGTTTTTCAATTTTTTATTTTGGCCTATTTCGGTTTCTCAGTTTTTCCAGTTTTCCATTTTTTCGTTTTTTGATTTTTCCGCTTTTCCAATTTTTCAACTTTTAACTTTTTGTTTGTCGATTTCTCAATTTTTCGATTTTTGGACTTCATCACTTTTCCCGTTCTTTTGGTCTTTCAATCCCCCAATTTTTCAATTTTTCGAATTTTTAAGTTTTTTGATTTCTCGATTTATCGAGATTTGGATGTTTCCATATTTTGATTGTCAATTTCTCAATTTTTAACTTTTCGATTTTGACCTATTTCGGATTCTCAATTGTTCGACTTTTCGACCCCATGATTTCTTGATCTTTTGATTTTTCGATTTCTCGGTTTTTCGATTTTCCAGTTTTTCGATGTTTCGATTTTTCAGTTATCCGATTTTTTAAATTTGGAAGTTTCGATTTTTCGATTTTTCGTTATTCGGTTTTTAAATTTTACATTTTTCGATTTTTTAGGGTTCCGATTTTTCGATTATTAGATTTCTCGATTTTTGGAATTTTCGATTATTTTAATTTTTCATTTTTTGTTCTCACTGTTAATTTCATACAGTGTATCGAAAACAACCACAAAAATTGTCACTAAAAATATTTAAAAATTCATACAAAATAGAACACAGTGTTTCCAAAATATTTTTCCGAAAAAAATCCATTGGGTTATTACGATTTCAACAATATTCTTAGTTTAAAATACCAAAAATATTCACTTGGTCGTTATAAAAACCGACCAGAAATTATTATAGTCCAAACCAACCAAATCGCTTTTGAACGCTTAGAGTCGACATTGGCCTGAGCGCACTCTGGCTTGTAGATCAAACAAGTTCTCAGGCAACGAGTTGTGAAACAAGTTTTTTTATTGGCATCGACTACTTAAATTTGGGGCTTGTCTTTGCCGGTTGAGGACTCCAATGTCAATAAGGGTGGTTTTGCAAAATCAGCCTGTATGTTGCATCTATATTAATCTATGTTATCACCATCCGAACACACGCTGTGTTTGACTGGCGGATTAAATATCTGGGGGAAGTACCAACTAATCAAATTTGACAACCTGTCAAGATAATCTTCATCAGTCATGTTTGCCTTGACTAAATTAAAATGTTTGAATATGAAATTATTTGCAGTTCACTTACAACAAACAATACCCAAGCGAAATCGAAGACCGCTTTCGCATGAAAATTTTCATGGAAAACTCCAACAAAGTCGCCCAACATAACAAATTGTACGCCCAGGGATTGGTCACTTACGAAATGGGTATCAATAAATACTCCGACATGCTGCACCAAGAGTTCATCCAGATCATGAACGGTTTCAATAGAACCGCAATGAGAGGAAGCGAGATAGAAGATGGCGTCACGTTCATCCCTCCTGCTAACGTGGAAGTCCCAGCCTCCGTGGACTGGAGGAAGAAAGGGGCGGTTACAGGAATAAAAGACCAAGGACAATGTGGATCATGCTGGGCGTTCAGCGCTGTGAGTACTCAAAATAAGTGTAAGCATGATTAAATCTTGCCATTTCGTAGACGGGCTCCTTGGAGGGGCAAAACTTCCGCAAAACCAAGAAACTGGTGTCCCTCAGCGAGCAAAACCTCGTGGACTGCTCCCAAAAATTCGGCAACCAGGGCTGCAACGGCGGCCTGATGGACTACGCTTTCGAGTACATCAAGGCTAACAAAGGCATCGACACCGAAAAGTCGTACCCGTATAAGGCTAAGGACGAACGGTGCCACTACAACCCCAAGAACAAGGGGGCTACGGATCGCGGTTTCGTGGACATCGCGGCTGGCGACGAGGATGCGCTCCAGAAGGCGGTTGCTACGGTTGGACCGATTTCGGTCGCTATAGATGCTAGCAACGACAGCTTCCAGCAGTACCGCAGCGGGGTGTACTACGAGCCGGAGTGCAGCGCGGAGCTGCTGGACCACGGAGTCTTGGCTGTGGGGTATGGGACCGACAACAAGGGTAACGACTACTGGATTGTTAAGAACTCGTGGGGAGAGACCTGGGGGGCTCGAGGGTACATCCTGATGGCCCGCAATCGCAATAATAATTGCGGAATTGCCACTCAAGCCAGTTATCCTCTGGTTTAAGTCGCTACTGAGGTCGTAGTTTGAAGAAGTAGGTTAAGTTTTTAATGCTTTTTGTATTTTGAGTTCTATGAATAAATATAGTTTGATATGCAGCTTTGTAATTTCTTGTAGAAAAATAAGGATTTTACAATTAAGCTCCGCCCCTCGGTTTACGACCAATAAAAAAATCACCAGAAGTGAGATAGGGCGGGTGGGCGGGGCTTATATTTTGCCTTTTCTTTAATATACGTAGCCATCTTTTCACAACAAGAAACTTAAAACATGGTTATTTGCAAGAAACTATAGATCTTGCAATTATGGGGCGGAGCTTAATTGCAAAATCGATATTTCTTTATATAAATTTAATGTTTCAAACCAGTCTTTACTTTACAAAATTTTGTGTCTATCAAATTGGGTTGGTGCAATGTAATACTAATAATAAGGGTATTGACCCATTCATTAATTTTTTTTGAGCTACCAATCTAAAAAATATGAATGGAATGAGAAATCAAAAAACCAAAAATGAGAAAGACTGAAAAATCGAAAAACTGAAGAACGGAGAAACTGAAAAATCGGAAAATTAAAATTCGAAAAATCCTTCCAGAATCCGTAAATCGAAAAAAAAACAAAAATCGAAAACGTTGAAAAATAGAAAAAGTGAAAAATCGGAAAATCAAAATTCGGAAGCTGAAAAATCGAGAAATCGAAAAGTTAAAAAAATAAAAATCGAAAAACTGAAGAATGGAAAAACTGAAAAATCGAAAAATAAAAAAAATAAAATTCGGATATCGACAAATCGCAAAGTCCACAATTCGAAATAGCGAAATGTAAAGTTGTAAATTCCAGAAATCAAAACGAAAAATTGAAAAATAGAAAAATTCGAAAACTTGAAAAAACAAATTTTGAAAATTGGAAATTCCGATATATCGACAATTCGAAACATCGAAAATGGGAAAGATTTGAAAATCTTACGAAAAGTCGAAAAATAAAAAAATTGAAAATCTAGAAATCGAAAAATCGAGGACTCAAGATATTAACACTTTGGTAAAAAAATAATGAATTAAATACACTAACTAATACTAAAAAACTCAATAATCTCAGGAGCGAGAATCTCAGCACTTCTAGACGGTGCGACTACTAAAGAATATGATACGGTCCTGGTTTAATAACAAAAAAATATTGTTCGTCTATGAAACAAGCTCGTCTTAGACAAAGTATTCGTAAAAGAAATATGTCGTAAAAAAATGTACGTATGCTGGTCCCGATTGCGATTATGGTTTAAATATTTGTTAGATAATCCTGACATGGATGTAGAAACATTTGTGACAGCCAAAGAGGTTTTTTTGAGAAAATTATCTTTGAATTTAGACCAAATTGAAATAGACACTAGGCAACAGGCACATTTGGGCAAAAGAAATTAGGGTTACGGCTTCAAATTTTGGAGGTATTTACAAACTTAGTTGTAAGTACGTAGTTAAGTCAAACTTTTCCTATAGAATCTTTTGTAAGCAAGCAATAGCTAAAACTGTGAAGTCTCTGTTGTACAGTACATTTAGAGGTAATAATCATACATACTATGGGCAACAAAGTGAGGAAAAAGCTGTCAAGTGTTTTGAATTAAATAAAAATATAAAAACTGAACGGTGTGGCTTGTTTATTTCAAAACAATTTCCTTACTTGGCTGCTAGTCCAGACAGGGTTCTGGAGGATTATGAGTGCATTAGTCGAAATTAAATGCCCTTCAAAATCGCAAGATTTGACTCCCGAAGAAGCGGTTAGAAAAAAAAATCAAATTTTGTACATTGACACAGAGTGAATTGAAACTAAAAAAAATCATGATTACTACTTTCAAGTCCAGGGACAAATGCTTGTTACGGGTATTTCACAAGTTTATTTAGGAATTAATATAGAAAAAAACTAAGAAATATGTAAAAAGATGCCAGATAAACTTGGCAGATTTTACTTTGGCGCATTATTGCCCGAAATAATTGATTCAAGAAGAAAGAGGAACCTGCCTTTGCGAGAGATTTTTTTAAAATAAATAAAATTTGTTTCTATTTTTTTATGTACTTTAATAATTTATTAGGAGTACATTTTTCATCACCAAGACTTGCATATTTTTATTATAAATATATTTTGAAAATGATCTCTCGGCAAATGAAAACATATACGAGCACTTTTTTCGAGTAAACAATGCAGGGAGAAGTTACTGGACGTAGGGCTTTTTTAAAACACCTCCTTTCTGGGATTAGTAGTAGATACACTTAGCTACTTATATGTGTTAAACAAAAGCTGTATTTTATATATTTTTTTATTATTATTATAAATATGTTTATTAGTTTTATTAATTAACAAAGTAAAATATATGTTAACAATAATATTACAATGAATTTTTAGTAATAATGTGTATTGAATTCAGGATCCTGAGTGCAGTAAAAATATTATAGTTCCCGAGTTTTAATTCGGTTTTATGATAATACCTCATTGCGTAAAAGTTAAATAGATTACTACGGCCAGTCCTGGTGGCTTGTTATAAAACTGAGTTCCTTGCCATAAATTAGAAAAATCAGCCGAGAACGCTAACAATCAGCTTATGGTAGAGCAGGCGATAAGGGTTTTACCTGGAAAGTCGCTTCCGTAAATTTTAGTGGCGCTCCTAGAGGCAAAGTACTGAACTAACGGCTCAAAATCTGTCGAATTGATACCCATTTTTTTCAATAATTGTTAGTTTTTGTTAAAAACTCTGCTAACCAATAGATATTCTGATATCTCTGATATTCCTGTTAAAATTATTCGACGTATTTTGCATTAATTTGTGGTATATTTTCATTTTAATAAACACATTATTATTTAAACAAATTGTACCACTAACAAACATTTAATGACTCTGCGGCCTGTAAAAAGTGATGTTTTATCCATGTGCGAATTTTCAAGTGATTCTATGATGGTTATGAGTATGACTCAAAAAACTTGAAAAGAAAACATACAATGCTGCTTTTTTTTACGATATTTCTCAGCCATATTTTTGTAATTGATTGAACTAGTCTCTGCGCTCTAGAATATGAAAAAAGCTGCAGTTTGATCTATGATACATCAATATTAATATCATTTTTTCATACAAAAAACCAAAAAAATGTTATAGCTCGTCTAGCGAGTCCCCTTAATTGCAAAGTCTATATTTGTTTACAAAAATTACGGTTTTAAGTTTCTTATTACGAATAAAAGACTACATATACCATGTTTTGTTTTTTTTTTTTTTGAAAATTTAAAACAATCTTGAGGTTCTAGGTATTCATGTTTGGATAGAATTGGAAAGTGCTTTGGAGCCTCTAGTGTCTTTTCTTATAATAATTTAATTAATTTTCTTGGAGGATACGTCATTTGTGAAAATCCATCTTATCCTAGCAGGTACTGGCCCCGCCCACGCTTTTCATTCCAGTGATTACTCTTAATATTGTTCAGTCATTTACCAAAAAATGAGACAACGGATGGGTGGGTGGGGTTAAGTCAAACTTTTCCCTATGGAATCTTTTATAAGCAAGCAATAGCCCCGCCGACCCACCCCCTCTTCATTCCAGTGACTATTCTTAATATTGTTCAGTAATTTATCAAAAAAATGAGAGAACGGGTGGGTGGGTGGGGTTAAGTCAAGTTTTTTCCTATGGAATCTTTTGTAAGCAAGCGATAGCCCCGCCCACCCACCCCTTCTTCATTCCAATGGTTACTCTTAATACTGTTCAGTCATTTACCAAAAAAATGAGAAAACGAGTGGGTGGGTGGGGTTAAGTCAAGCTTTTACCTGTGGAATCTTTTGTAAGCAAGCAATAGCCCCGCCCACCCACCCCCTCTTCATTCCAGTGATTACTCTTAATACTGTTCAGCGATTTACCAAAAAATGAGAGAACGGGTGGGTGGGTGGGGTTAAGTCAAACTTTTCCTATAGAATCTTTTGTAAGCAAGCAATAGCCCCGCCCACCCACCCCCTCTTCATTCCAGTGATTACTCTTAATACTGTTCAGCGATTTACCAAAAAATGAGAGAACGGGTGGGTGGGTGGGGTTAAGTCAAACTTTTCCTATAGAATCTTTTGTAAGCAAGCAATAGCCCCGCCCACCCACCCCCTCTTTATTCCAGTGATTACTCTTAATACTGTTCAGTGATTTACCAAAAAAATGAGAGAACGGGTGGGTGGGTGGGGTTAAGTCAAACTTTTCCTATAGAATCTTTTTAAAACAAGCAATAGCCCCGCCCACCCACCCCCTCTTCATTACAGTGATTATTCTTAATACTGTTTAGTCATTCTTATTTATCTTTATATTATATAATCTTTATTATATAAAAGGCAATGTCCCGACTGACCTATCAACGCCCAGCCCAAACCGCTAATGCTAAAAAGTTGAAATTTGCTGAGAATGTTCATTTTATACTGGAGGCATCGTTTAAGAAGCGATTTTACGAAATTCATCCCCTACGGGGGTTAAAAAGGGGTCATAAAATTTGTATAGGACCAATATATCTACTGTAAATTTACATCGTTGCGTGAAACCTGGTATATTTTAATTCTCTTCAATACAAATAAGGAAATACGTATTTAAGCATTTTCGGAGATTCGACCCCTAAGGGGGTGAAAAGTGGTGTCTAAATTTGGGCGGCAAAGTTTGCTTAGGGAAAATATTTCTACAATAAATTGAAATTTTTCCGTGAAACTTGGTATTAATGTTCTTCAACACAAATAATGAACCCCGTCTTTAAGCATTTTCTAAAATTCGACCCCTAAGGGGGTGAAATGTGGAGGCTAAGTTTGTATGGGAAAATATTTCTGTTGTACGAGTATATTTAAATTTGTACATGAAACTTGGTACTAATGCTCTTCAACACAAGTAATGAAACACGTATTTGAACATTTTCCGAGATTCAACCCCTAAGGGGGTGAAAAGTGGTGGCTAACTTTATATCGGAAAATTATTTCTGTTGTAAATTTTTAACATGGAATTTAGTATTAATGTATAGTGAAACACGTATTTAAGCATTTTCCGAGATTTAACCCCTAAGGGGGTGAAAAATACTGGTTAAGTTTGTATGAGAAAAGTATATCTATTGTAAATTTAAATTTTTGCGTGAAACTTTGTATTAAATTAATGCTAAGGGAGTGAAATGCGGAGACTAAGTTTGTATGGGAAGCGCCTTTGACTACATCCACGACTATGGTATCATGAGCGAAAGTGACTATCTGTACGAAGGCAAACTTGGCAAGTGCAGATTCAACGCTTCCCAGTCTGTCACTAAGATTAATGGGGTCTATGATTTACCCTCTGGAGACGAAAACTCTCTCGCTAAAGCCGTCGCCAACAACGGTCCGGTTTCTGTGGGCATTGACGCCACCGACCAACTCCAGTTCTACAGCGGGGGAGTCTTGTATGACTCCACTTGCAACGACAGAGACCTCAACCACGGTGTCCTCGTCGTAAAGTATGGTTCCGAAGACGGTTACAACTACTGGATCGTCAAGAACTCCTGGGGGCAGCAATGGGGCGAAAGTGGTTTCTACAGACACATCCGCAACCACGGCAACAACTGCGGTATCGCTACTGCTGCTTCATACCCATCTTTGTAATGATTGTCGTTGTAAATAATGTGAAACAAAACAAACCGCTCGAAATTGCAAATCCCCCCGCAATGTTTAAGTAAAATTTTCATAGTTATTTTAGGTTAGGTATGACATAACACCATTTCGACTTACCACGGTCCCTCCTTCCCCCGAGGCATGTCTAAACGGGTCGGAAACTTCTTTCAAGAACACATTACGAAGAAAAGTTCTTCGTTTCGCATTTTCTTCCAAAATTTTGCGTCGATCGGCGGAACAATCAAACTGATCAGCCATTTTCGCACGACTGGCAACACTGCCTTATATCACTAAATTACTAAAGAGTGATTTATTTTCAACAAGAGAGATAACAAAATCGTAAATTAATGTCCGCAGAAGTCATAAAACAGCGAAATTTTAATTTACACACATTTTCGGTAATAACAGAAAAAAAAAATTAACCACAATCCATCTAGGGAGTTTCGCTCCGCAAGTTGGCGACGCAGTGGAAGGGGGCTCTTAATCTCCATTACAAATTTGAATCTCACCAATTTTGTATTCGCGATCATTTTCTGTTTTGTGGTCGAGGTGAACAGAACAGTCGAACAACAAGAGGTAATTAAACTTTTTCTCTTGACTCCCGTGCCACTGGTGGCTTTATTACACTATTTTGTGCCACCTTTGCTATTAATTTCGTTTTTTTTTTTTTTTCAGAACAATGAAGTTCCAAATTTTCCTATCCGTTTGTGTGATTGGCAGCCAGGCAGTGTCGTTTTCCAACTTAGTACAAGAACAATGGGCCGCTTACAAGGTTAGTTTTTTCAAGAATTTTCAAGTTATTACTTATTGATTGAAAAAAAAAACTTCAATGACTTATTGTTTGACTAGAAGACTGAATTTGGGGGAACTACCGTCTTTTGTGTCAATATATGCGAACTTTAGATTAAGCTAAAGCTAAACAAATATTATATCACGTTAAAATACCGGACAAGTAAATAGTGACATTAAGATTAATAAACTGAAGGCCATTTAAAAAAAGAACTTAGTTTTTAATATCAAAAGGCGCCACGACGAGTCATCCAACAAACATTCTAATGATAACTAAAAATAGACCGGGGATTCACCAGCGTGTTGCCATGCAGACATATCATCCCGTACGATATAAATATTTCAAACAACTTATCACAACAGCAGCTGCAGTAAAATTCCTACATTTCTAAATTCTAAATTTCTTGATGTTTCAACTTCCGAATTCTCATTTTTTCGAAATTTTAGTTTGGGGACTTTTCAATTTACTCATATTTATTATTCAATTTTTGGATTTCACAATTTCTCAATTTTTCAATTTCTCGGTTTTCAGTTTTTCTCTTCAATTTTACGATTTTAAAATATTTCGATTTTTCAATTTTTGACTTTTATTTATAACTCTTTATTTGTCGATTTTTCAATTAATTGATTTTTCTGGTTTTTTGTTTTTTCAATTTTTCAATTTTTTCAGGTTTCGATTTTTCAACTTCACTTTTTTGTTTTTTAGATTTCTCAATTTCTCAATTTTTTAATTTCTCAGTTTTTGGACATTTCAGTTTTCGGATTTTTCAATATTTCTGTTCTTCGACTTTTTCATTTGTGACTTTTGGATTTTTCCATGTGTCGACATTTTACTTTTTCGATTCTTAAATTTTAGATTTCTCAATTTTTTGGTATTTTAATTTTTCAATATTTAAAATTTTAGATTTTTCGATTTTTCATTTCAGCTCTTCCATATTTCAATTTTTCAAATGTTTCGATTTCTTAATCAATCGATTTTTCGACTTTCCGCTTTTAGATTTTCTGTTTTTCAATTGTCGTTTTTTCAAATTTTCGATTTTTCAATTTTTTAAATTTGACTTTCATAAACTTTCAATTTTCCGATTTTTCAATTAATCGATGTTCTGATTTTCCCATTTCTTGACTTTCGAGGGTTTCGATACTCCGGTTCTTCAATTCTTTAATTTTTCGATTTTTCATTTTTTAGTTTTTTTAAAGTTTCGATTTTTCGACTTCACTTTTTGGATTTTTTTGGTTGCTCAATTTTTCGACTTTTTAGGTTCTCAGTTTTTGGATATTTCAGGTTTCGGATTTTTCAAGTTTACCACTTTTCAGTTTTTCTTTCATTTTTCAGTTTTTCGATATCTCAGTTTTGGAATTTTTCAATATTTCGATTCTTCGACTTTTCAATTTTTGACTCCTGGATTTTTCGATGTGTCGATTATTTTACTTCTACGATTTTTCAATTTTTCCATTTCTCGATTTTTCAGTTCAGTTCTTCGATATTTGAATTTTTCACGTTTTCGAATTTTTCAAATGTTTCGATTTCTTAATCTTTTGATTTTTCGACTTCCCGGTTTTAGATTTTCTGTTTTGCAATTGTCATTTTGTCAAATTTTCGATTTTTCAATTAATCGATGTTCCGATTTTCCCATTTCTTGACCTTCGAGTGTTTCGATTTTCCTGTTCTTCAATTCTTTAATTTTTTGATTTTGCAGGTTTTTGATTTTTCAATCTTTCGATTTTTTAAGGTTTCTATTTTTGGACTTCACTTTTTGATTTTTCGATTTTTCAGTTTTTAGATATTTCAATTTTAGGATTTTTCAATATTTCAATTCTTCGTCTTTTCTGTTTTTTGACTTCTGGATTTCAATATTTCGATTTTTTGACTTTTTGATTTTTGGCTTCTGGAGTTTTCGATGTGTCGATTTTTTTACTTTTTCGATTTTTCAATTTTTCGATTTTTAAATTTTATCGACAAATTGAAAAATCGAAAAGTCGAGAACTGGAAGTCGTATAATAGAAAATTTGAAAAATTGAAAAATGGTAAAACGATAACACGAAAATTCAAAACATTTAATTGAAAAACTGAAAAATCGAACCACCGAAAAGTCAAAAAACTGAAAAATGGGATAATAAAAAAATCGATTAATTGAGAAATTAGAAAACCGTAAAAATGAACATTTAGAAACGTTATAAACCGAAAAATTGAAAAATCCAGAAATGCAAAAGTTGTCAAAATTAAAACATGTATTGAAAAATTGAGAAATCGAAAACTCGAAAAATCGAGAAATCTAACAATCCAAAAATTTGAAAAATTTTAAAAGTAGAAAAACCGGATCGTCAAGAAATCAAAAAAATTGTAAAAACCAAAAATTGAAACATCAAAAATTTAAAAATCCGCCACATTGAAAAATATATCGGAGAACTGAAAAATCGACAAATCGATAAATCGAAATGTCTTAAATTGAAAAAATTTAAAAATTAAAGTAGCGAAATATTGAATAATGGAAAAATTGAAAAATCGAGGAATCGATGCTTCAAAAAATCGAAAAATGGAAATTTCAAAAATCTAAAATTTGTAAAATTGAAAAAGGGAAAACCGAGAAATCGAAAATCCGAAATTGAAACAATCGAAAAATTGAAAAATCAGAAAATGAAAAATCGAGAATTTGAAAAATTGAAACATCAAAAAAATGGAAAATCGAATAACCGAATAGCCGAAAAGTAGAAAAATCGAAAATTTGAGAAATCGTCAATAGGTCAAAACTGAAAAAATAGAAAAATTGAAGAATATAAAAATCGAGAAACTGATCAATTAAAACATTGAAACACCGAAAAATTGATTTTAAAAATTGAAAAATTGAAAAATCTAGAACCAAGAAGTTAAAATTTCGAAACATCAAGAAATTGAAACAAACTCTAAAATTTAATGTTCGAAAAATTGAAAAACAGAAAAGTCGAAAAATTGAAAAATCTAAAATTTTAAAATCCAAAAACAAAAAAAAACGAAAAAATAAAAAACCGAGAAATCGAAAAATCGAAAAACTGAAGAATCAAAATATTGAAAAATGCCGAAAGTAAAACACCGAAAAATTGAGAAATCGAAAATGGCAAAACGAAAACCCGGAAATTCAAAAACTTGAATTGAAACACTGAGAAATGGGAAATTCAAAAAATCGATTCGATTTTTGACTCCTGGATTTTTCGATGTGTCGATTTTTCATTTCAGAATTTTCCAAACGTTTGGATTTCTTAGTCTTTTAATTTTTAGACATCCCGGTTTTAGATTTTGTGTTTTTCAATTGTCATTTTGTGAAATTTTCGATTTTTTTATTTTTCAAATTTGACTTTTATAAACTCTCAATTTTTCGATTTTTCAATTAATCGGTGTTTTGATTTTCCCATTTCTTGACCTTCGAGTGTTTCGATTTTCCTGTTCTTCAATTCTTTAATTTTTTGATTTTTCAGGTTTTTGATTTTTCATTTTTTAGTACTAAGGTTCCGATTTTTCGACTTCACTTTTTGCATTTTTCGTTTGCTTAATTTTTCGACTTTTTAATTTTGGGATTTTTTAGTTTTTCGATTCGTCAGTTTTTCTTTCATTTTTTAGTTTTTGGATATTTAAGTTTTGGGATTTTTCTATATTTCTGTTCTTCGACTCTTCCATTTTTGACTTTTGGATTTTTCGATTTGTCGACTTTTTAGGTTCTCAGTTTTTGGATATTTCAGTTTTCAGATTTTTCAGGTTTTCCATTTTTCAGTTTTTCTTCCATTTTTCAGTTTTTCGATATTTTCAGTTTTGGGATGTTTCAATATTTCAATTCTTCGACTTTTGGATTTTTGGCTTCTAGAGTTTTCGATTTTTTTACTTTTTCGATTTTTCAATTTTTCGATTGCTTAATATTTTGATTTTTCGATTTCCCGGTTTTAGATTTTCTGTTTTTCATTTATCATTTTGTTAAATTTTCGCTTTTTTAATTTTTCAAATTCGACTTTTATAAACTCAATTTTTCGATTTTTCAATTAATCGATGTTTCGATTTTCCGGTTCTTCAATTCTTTAATTTTTTGATTTTTCAGGTTTTTGATTTTTCAATTTTTCGACTTTCTAGGTTTCTATTTTTCGATTTCACTTTTTTGATTTTTCGATTTTTCGGCCTTTCTATTTTTGACTTCTCGATTTTTCGATGCGTCTATCTTTTTACTTTTTCGATGTTTCAATTTTTGAATTTTTAAATTTTAGATTTTTCGACTTATGTTTAATTTTTCAATATTTCTTAATCTTCCGATTTTTCGACTTCCTGGTTTCAGATGTTCTGTTTTTCAATTTTTCGATTTGTTAATTTTTCATTCCCGAGTTATCGAGATTTGATTGTTCAGGTTTTCCATTTATCATTTTTTCAATTTTTTATGTTGGCCTATTTCGGTTTCTCAGTTTTTCCAGTTTCTCATTTTTTCGTTTTTTGTTTTTTCCGCTTTTCCAATTTTTCAACTTTTAACTTTTTGTTTGTCGATTTCTCTATTTTTCGATTTTTCGACTTCATCACTTTTCGATTTCCCGTTCTTTTGATCTTTCAATCCCCCAATTTTTCAATTTTTAGAATTTTTAAGTTTTTTGATTTCTCGATTTATCGAGATTTGGATTTTTCGATATTTTGATTGTCAATTTCTCAATTTTTAACTTTTCGATTTTGACCTATTGCGGTTTCTCAATTGTTCGACTTTTCGACCCCATGATTTCTTGATCTTTCGATTTTTCGATTTCTCGGTTTTTCGATTTTTCAGGATTTCCATTTTTCAGTTTTTCTTCCATTTTTCAGTTTTTCGATATTTTCAGTTTTGGGATGTTTCAATATTTCAATTCTTCGACTTTTGGATTTTTGGCTTCTAGAGTTTTCGATTTTTTTACTTTTTCGATTTTTCAATTTTTCGATTGCTTAATCTTTTGGTTTTTCGATTTCCCGGTTTTAGATTTTCTTTTTTTTGATTTATCATTTTGTCAAATTTTCGCTTTTTTAATTTTTCAAATTCGACTTTTATAAACTCAATTTTTCGATTTTTCAATTAATCGATGTTTCGATTTTCCGGTTCTTCAATTCTTTAATTTTTGGATTTTTCAGGTTTTTGATTTTTCAATTTTTCGATTTTTTAAGGTTTCTATTTTTCGACTTTACTTTTTTGATTTTTCGATTTTTCGGCCTTTCTATTTTTGACTTCTCGATTTTTCGATGCGTCTATCTTTTTACTTTTTCGATTTTTCAATTTCTGGATTTTTAAATTTTAGATTTTTCGACTTATGTTTAATTTTTCAATATTTCTTAATCTTTCGATTTTTCGTCTTCCTGGTTTCAGATGTTCTGTTTTTCAATTTTTGGATTTGTTAATTTTTCATTACCGAGTTATCGAGATTTGATTGTTCAGGTTTTCCATTTATCATTTTTTCAATTTTTTATGTTGGCCTATTTCGGTTTCTCAGTTTTTCCAGTTTTCCATTTGTTCGTTTTTTGATTTTTCCGCTTTTCCAATTTTTCAACTTTTAACTTTTTGTTTGTAGATTTCTCAATTTTTCGATTTTTGTACTTCATAACTTTTCGATTTCCCGTTCTTTTGGTCTTTCAATCCCCCAATTTTCAATTTTTCGAATTTTTAAGTTTTTTGATTTCTCGATTTATCGAGATTTGGATTTTTCGATATTTTGATTGTCAATTTCTCAATTTTTAACTTTTCGATTTTGACCTATTTCGGTTTCTCAATTGTTCGACTTTTCGACCCCATGATTTCTTGATCTTTTGATTTTTCGATTTCTCGGTTTTTCGTTTTTTCAGGATTTCCATTTTTCAGTTTTTCTTCCATTTTTCAGTTTTTCGATATTTTCAGTTTTGGGATGTTTCAATATTTCAATTCTTCGACTTTTGGATTTTTGGCTTCTAGAGTTTTCGATTTTTTTACTTTTTCGATTTTTCAATTTTTCGATTGCTTAATCTTTTGATTTTTCGATTTCCCGGTTTTAGATTTTCTGTTTTTCATTTATCATTTTGTCGAATTTTCGCTTTTTTAATTTTTCAAATTCGACTTTTATAAACTCAATTTTTCGATTTTTCGATTAATCGATGTTTCGATTTTACGGTTCTTCAATTCTTTAATTTTTTGATTTTTCAGGTTTTTGATTTTTCAATTTCTCGATTTTTTAAGGTTTCTATTTTTCGACTTCACTTGTTTGATTTTTCGATTTTTCGGCCTTTCTATTTTTGACTTCTCGATTTTTCGATGCGTCTATCTTTTTACTTTTTCGATTTTTCAATTTTTGGATTTTTAAATTTTAGATTTTTCGACTTCCTGGTTTCAGATGTTCTGTTTTTCAATTTTTCGATTTGTTAATTTTTCATTCCCGAGTTATCGAGATTTGATTGTTCAGGTTTTCCATTTATCATTTTTTCAATTTTTTATTTTGGCCTATTTCGGTTTCTCAGTTTTTCCAGTTTTCCACTTTTTCGTTTTTTGATTTTTCTGCTTTTCCAATTTTTCAACTTTTAACTTTTTGTTTGTCGATTTCTCTATTTTTTGATTCTTCGACTTCATCACTTTTCGATTTCCCGTTCTTTTGATCTCCCAATTCCCCAATTTTTCAATTTTTCGAATTTTTAAATTTTTAGATTTCTCGATTTATCGAGATTTGGATTTTTCGATATTTTGATTGTCAATTTCTCAATTTTTAACTTTTCGATTTTGACTTATTTTGGTTTCTCAATTGTTCGACTTTTCGACCCCATGATTTCTTGATCTTTTGATTTTTCGATTTCTCGGTTTTTCGATTATTTTAATTTTTCATTTTTTTTTTTCTCACTGTTAATATCATACAGTGTATCGAAAACAACCACAAAAATTGTCTCTAAAAATATTTAAAAATTCATACAAAATAGGACACAGTGTTTCCAAAATATTTTCTCGAAAAAAATCCATTAGGTTATTACGATTTCAACAATATTCTTATTTTAATATACCAAAAATATTCGCTTGGTCGTTATAAAAACCGACCAGAAATTATAGTCCAAACCAACCAAATCAGTTTTTTTATTGGCATCGACTATTTAAATTTGGCGCTTGTCTTTGGCGGTTGAGGACTCCAATGTCAATAAGGGTGGTTTTGCAAAATCGGCCTGTATGTCGCATTTATATTAATCTATGTTATCACCATCCGAACACACCCTGTGTTTGATTGGCGGATTAAATATCTGGGGGAAGTACCAACTAATCAAATTTGACAACCTGTCAAGATAATCTTCATCAATCATGTTTGCCTTGACTAAATAAAAATGTTTGAATATCAAATTTTTTGCAGCTTACTTACAACAAACAATACCCAGGCGAAATCGAAGAACGTTTTCGCATGAAAATTTTCATGGAAAACTCCCACAAAGTCGCCCAACATAACAAATTGTACGCCCAGGGATTGGTCACTTACGAAATGGGTATCAATAAATACTCCGACATGCTGCACCAGGAGTTCATCCAGATCATGAACGGTTTCAATAGAACCGCAATGAGTGGAAGCGAGATAGAAGATGGCGTCACGTTCATCCCTCCTGCTAACGTGGAAGTCCCAGCCTCCGTGGACTGGAGGAAGAAAGGGGCGGTTACAGGAATAAAAGACCAAGGACAGTGTGGATCATGCTGGGCTTTCAGCGCTGTGAGTACTTAAAATAAGTGTAATCATAACTAAATCTTGTCTATTTTGTAGACGGGCTCCTTGGAGGGGCAAAACTTCCGCAAAACCAAGAAACTGGTGTCCCTAAGCGAGCAAAACCTTGTGGACTGCTCCCAAAAATTCGGCAACAAGGGTTGCCAAGGTGGTTTGATGGACTACGCTTTCCTGTACATCAAGGCTAACAAAGGCATCGACACCGAAAAGTCGTACCCGTATAAGGCTGAGGACGAACGGTGCCACTACAACCCCAAGAACAAGGGGGCTACGGATCGCGGTTTCGTGGACATCGCGGCTGGCGACGAGGATGCGCTCCAGAAGGCGGTTGCTACGGTTGGACCGATTTCGGTCGCTATAGATGCTAGCCATGAGAGCTTCCAGCAGTACCAGAGCGGGGTGTACTACGAGCCGGAGTGCAGCGAGGATCTGCTGGACCACGGAGTCTTGGCTGTGGGGTATGGGACCGACAACAAGGGTAACGACTACTGGATTGTTAAGAACTCGTGGGGAGAGAGCTGGGGGGCTCAAGGGTACATCCTGATGGCCCGCAATCGCAAAAATAATTGTGGAATTGCCACGGCGGCCAGTTATCCTCTGGTTTAAGTCGCTACTGAGGTCGTAGTTTGAAGAAGTAGGTTAAGTTTTTAATGCCTTTTGTATTTTGAGTTCTATGAACAAATATAGTTTGATATGCAGCTTTGTACTTTCTTGTAGAAAAATAAGGATCTTACAATTAAGCTCCGCCCCTCGGTTTACGACGAATAAAAAAATCACCAGAAGTGAGATAGGGTGGGTGGGCGGGGCTTATATTTTGCCTTTTTTAAATATACGTAGCCATCTTTTCACGACAAGAAACTTAAAACATGGTGATTTGCAAGAAACTATAGATCGATATTTCTTTGTATAAATTTAATGTTTCAAACCAGTCTTTACTTTACAAAATTTTGTGTCTATGAAATTGGGTTGGTGCAATGTACTACTAATAATAAGGGTGTTGACCCATTCATTAATTTTTTTTGAGCCACCAAATCTAAAAAATATGAATGGAATGATAAAATCAAAATTTTGGGGTGACGTCATCAATTTTTTAGGGGGGATGAGCAAATACATTTTGATTAAAAATTTACCGCGCTTATGATACAATCAAAACATCTCCAAGATTTCAAAGCATTCGGTTTTATAGTTCCTGATTAAATAAATAAAGTAAATTCACGCATTCACTAATTTTTTTGAGTCACCCTGTATATGCAAATCCAAAAAATATGAATGCGTGTAATAAGTGCGAATAAGTCAAAAAAATAAAAAAATCAATAAAATCGAAATATTGAAAATTCCAGAAATCAAAACGAAAAATTGAAAACTCGAAAAATTGAAAAAATAGAATTTCGGAAATTGGAAATTCCGAAATATCGACAAATCAAAAAAAAATTAAAAATCTTCCGAAAAATCAAAAAATTGAAAATCTAGAAATCGAAAAATCGAAAACGCGAGAAATCAAGAAACCAAAAATGAGAAAGACAGAAAAATCGAAAAACTGAAGAATGGAGAAACTGAAAAATCGGAAAATTAAAATTCGAAAAATCGAAAATTCCAGAATCCGTAAATCGAAAATTCGAGGAATCCAAAAGTGGAAAATTGGAAAAGTCTAAAAACGGAAGAATGGAAAAACTGAAAATCCAAAAATCGAAAAGTAAAAAACTAAAAATTCCAGTAATCATAAGGAAAAATTGAAAAATAGAAAATTCGGAAACTTAAAAAAATAGAAATTTTGAAAATTGGAAATTCCGATATATCGACAATTCGAAACATGAAAATGGGACAGATTTAAAAATCTTCCGAAAAGTCGAAAAAACAAAAAATTGAAAATCTAGAAATCGAAAAATCGAGGACTCAAGGAATTAAAAAAACTAAAATCAAAACATTTACAAATTGAAAAACTGAAGAATGGAAAAATTGAAAAATCGAGAAAAAAAAAATTTTTCGAAAATCGAAAAATCGTGAAATCGAAAATTTAATTAATGAAAATCAAATATTAGAAAAAAAGAAAGACCAAAAATTGCAAAAATTCAAAATTGGAAAAATCAAAAATTTTGAAAAATCTAAACGGAAATTCCTAAAATAGAAAAGTGAAAAATGGAAGTCTATAAACTTAAGAATGGAAATAGAAAAACCGAAAAAACGAAAATTGAAAAATCGAAAATGTAATCAATCAAAATAGAAAAAACGAAAGACGAAAAATTGCAAAAATCCAAAATAACTAATTTTGAAGAATCTAAAATTCGGAAAAACGGAAATTCGAAAAATAAAATCAAATAATCGAAATCTCGAGAAGTCACAAATGACAGGAATTAAGAAATTTGAAAAATCGGAAATTCAAAATTCGAAAAATCGAAAATGCGAGAATTCCCAAAATCGAAAAGTAAAAAATTCAAAAGTATATAAACTGAAGATTGGAAAAATTGAAAATTGAAAAATACAAAAATACAAAATCATTTCCATTTAATTAAAAAATTTGAAGAATCGGAAAACTGAAGTACATATGGATAAACTGGATAATCGAAAAACAGGAAATTAAAAAAATTGAAAATTCAAAAAAATTGAAAAAAAAAAAATTCAAATATTGAAAATTCGAGTAAAAAAGATGAAAATCCTAAAAACTGAAAAACCGAAAATAGAGAAATCAAAAAATTTAAAAATCTGCAATTCGAAAAAATCTGAATTTCGGAAAATAGGAAATTCTACCGAAAAGTCGGAAAATCGAAAAAACAAAAACTCGGAAAGTCGCCGTGAGCGTAAAATACTTATTTCTTTGCGAGACATTAAAAACATGTATGTTAAGAAAAAACGGCAAAATATAAACCCCGCCCACCCACCCCATCTCTATTGTGATGATTTTTTTATTCTTAGAAACTTAAAACGCGTTTATAATGGTAAATTTTTGTAAGGAAATATGGATTTTGCAGCTAAGCTCCGCCTTCTTGGCTCACGACGAATAAAATAAAATCATTACAATTGAGACAGGGTGGGTGGGCGGGGCTATATTTTGCCTTTTTTTCTTAATATCGGCAGACTTATTTCGACAACAAGAAACTTAAAACATGTATAGAATAGTAAATTTTTGTAGTAATAAACTTAAATCCTCCACTTTTCATCTACAACGCTTCTAGGAGATATTTCAAAAAATTTTCAGGAGAATACAAAGGTGTAATGATAACAGATTGTTTTCTGTTATTAAGAGACATTTTTGTAGCAAAAACATCAACTCGAAGCCAGGATTCATTTTCGTATCGTAATTCGTTATTTTTCATAGCGCTTGAGATAAAAAATATTTGTTTGTTCGTCGACTTTGACTGTTTGGAAGATCTATGGCATTGTCTATCTATTCATTCAATATCTGTGTGCTAAGACAACCGACTATGACGCTAGGAACTTTGACGTGGTGGCAACACTGAATATAATAATTTGAGGTTATGTTGAAATTTGAAAAAATACAAAAAATTGCGTTTTTTATGCATTTTACGTTTCTTAATACAGCGTTGACGACTCCAAGTTACCGTAAGTACCCAATTTGCGTCGAATTGTTAATTTTTGGCCCTTTTTCCCCGTCTAGACAATGTCGATGAATCAGTACATGCACCCAAGAAACATCTATAAGCAGCCCCCCAACTTCAAACAACTTGCTATACAATACCCCGACTTTAGAAAACACGCAACCCAAGACCTATCAGGGAAAATCACCATCGATTTCAAAAACGTGGAGGCGCTGCGCGCCCTCACTTGTACCCTACTAAAAAAGGACTTCGGTTTGGACATCCAAATCCCCCTAAACAAACTAATACCAACCGTGCCCCTCAGACTCAACTACATTCTCTGGATTGAAGACCTGCTCAGCGTTGCCGGTCGCACCGACAACATTAAAGGTATAGACATTGGAACGGGGGCCTCGTGTGTGTACCCCACTATAGCCGCCAAGAAAAACCAGTGGACAATGTTAGCCACTGAGATTGACCCCGAAAGCATCAAATTCGCAACGGAAAACGTCAAACGCAACTCCCTCCAGAACCTCGTCACGGTAATCCAAGTCAAAGACACCCTTTTGAACGAAGCAGTCAATCAACACCCCCATGAGTACGACTTCTGCATGTGCAACCCCCCGTTTTTCTCAACCACGCAAGAACTGCACCCGTTTTTCAAAGCCCGGAAGCAGAACAGACCACACCCCAGGAACGCGTTTTGTGCGTCAGTGGATGAAGTGGTGGCTAAAGGGGGTGAAGTCGACTATATCAGTCGACTGATCAACGAAAGCAAGACTTTAGGTACACAAATCAAAATTTATTCGAGTATGGTGGGCCACAAATCGACGTTGCCCCCTTTGAAAAAATTGTTGAGAGAAGTGGAAGTTGTTAGTTTCAAACAGACGGAGTTCTGTCAGGGTCACACCACCCGGTGGGGGCTAGCGTGGACGTTCGCCGATATCGATTTAACGAAAATCCCGGATTCTTTGGTTGTGGCTAAACACAAGTTGCCGAAACCGCTTTATTATGAAGTGCCTAAACGTGATGAGGTTCCGTATAAACTTGCCACGGTTTCTGAAAGACTTGTCGAGATCTTCAGGGGGCTCCAGTTTGATTATCAAGAAATCAAGCACGTTAGTAATTTGGTGGAGTTTGTTATTACGGCGTTTGCGGACACGTGGTCACACCAGAGGAGAAAAAGGAGGGAGAGGTTGAGGGTTAGTGAGTCTTCAGTGACCCTCAGTGAGGACTCAAATTGTGATAATAATAATTTAAGTGGGAGCGATATTCACAAAACTTGCGATAAGTTGGCGGAACTGAATTGCGAGGAGTCGGGGGCGGCGGTCAAGAGGGGGTTGGAGGATGACGGGTTTTATAAGAAGAAGAGGTTGAAAACTGATTTGGAGGATAATATTTCGAGTAAGGTTTATTTGAAGGCGAAGATTGGGGTGATGAAGACGGATTCGTGTATTGGTTTGGAGCTGACGTTTTTTGAGGGGACGGGGACGAAGGAGGCGATGCATCAGGTTCTTCAGTATTTGAAGAATAATTTGATGAAGAAGGAGTGAATGGTTTAAGTTGGGTTTTTGTAAAGGAAAGGAGAGTTAAGATTTTTTTTTATTTTTTGGGTTGGATGAAGAGTGGAAGTATTTATTTTTAGTAGGAAATAAAAAAATAAAAGTGGAAGTTGGAGGAATTATTTATCCTAAATTTTTGTACGAGTTGTTGTTTATGTGGAAGTATAGGCAACACATTAAACAGTCAGAAACATCAACCACTGTAGGCAACACATTGTACTCACAAAAGTGGAAATAACCTAAGAAAATTGGAACAAAGATGCTACATTTAACATAAATATAAAAACCCTTTGAAATAACATAAAAAACAACCCAATTATTTTCAGCTAGAACAAATCACTAAACTCACAATGGCGACGTTGCCAGTTGTATTTTGGAAAAATTACGGTGTTGGTCGTTGGTTCGATTTCCCGAAAATCTCATTTTTTCGAGTTCCAGATTTTTCAATTTTTTGATTTCTCTATTTCCGGATTTTTGATTTTCCAAATTTTCGAATTTTTCAGTTTTTAGAATTCTCATCTTTTTTACTTTTCTCGAATTTTCGATTTTCCAGTTTTTCGATTCTTCATTTTTTTTATGTTTGGATTTCTTGATTTCTCAAGTTCTCGATTTTCAATTTTTTGTCGACTTTTCGGAAGACTTCAATTTTTCGATTTTCAACTTTTCGAATTTTCGATTTTATAAAATTTTTGATTTTCCTGTTTTCAAGTGCCCAATTTCTCCAATTTGGTATTTTCCCACTTTTTTGCTTCTCGTTTTTTTCAGATATTTCGAATTTTCAATTTTCCGACTTTTCGATTTTTCAACATTCGCATTTTCCATTTTTTAACTTTTCCATTTTTCAGTTTTTCTGTTCTTTAGTTTTTCTATTTGTTTTTGCATTTTTGGATTTTTCATTTCTTCGACTTTCGATTTTTGAGTTTTTCAATTTTCAATTTTTCTAATCTTCAGTTTGTACACTTTTGAATTTTTTACATTCAATTTTACGGAATTTTCTTTCGATTTTGGGAATTCTCGAATTTTCGATTTTTCGAATTTTAAGTTTCAGATTTTTCAAACTTTTCAATTCTTGTCATTTTTGATTTCTAGAGTTTTCGATTTTTAGGTTTCTAGATTTTCAATTTTTTGATTTTTCGACTTTCCGAAAGATTTTTCAATTTTTTCCAGTTTCAATTTTTCGATTTTTTTTATTTTAAGATTTTTCCAAATTTTAATCTTTATTAATTTTCTGTTTTTCAATTTTCCAGCGTTTCCATTGTTCGGTGTTTCCATTTCTCAATTTTTTTTAATTATGGATTCTTTGATTTCTCGAGTTTTCGATTTTGAATTTCTCGAATTTTCGATTTTTCCATTCTTTAGTTTTTCGATTTTTGTTTCTTTTAATTTTCGATTTCCCGATTTTTCTATTTTTCCAGTCTTCAGTTTTTAGACTTTTCTCAATTTTTTACTTTTAGTTTTTGATTTTCCGAATTTTCAACTTCTTTGATTTTTTTTTTAAATATCTTGAGTCCTTGATTTTCGATTTCCAGATTTTTAATTTTTGCTTTTTCGACTCTTCGAAAGATTCTTAATTATTTCGATTTTCAATGTTTCGAATTATTGTCTATATTTCGGAATTTTCAATTTTCGAAATTTCTGTTTTTTCAAATTTTCCAATTTTCGATTTTTCCAGTTTTGGATTTTCCAATTTTACATTCCGATATTTCGAATTCTCGATTTTGCGAACTTTGGATTTTTCGAAATTCGAATTTTTATTTTACTTTTCGATTTCTCAATTTTTTACTTTTTTAATTTTTTAACTTCTGGAGTTTTTGATTTTTGACTTTTTCCATTCTTCAGTTTTTAGACTTTCCAAGTTTTTATTTTTCGATTGCTCAAATTTTCGATTGTTCAATCCTATTAATTTTTGCTATTATAATTTCTCACTTTTTCGATTTCTAGATTTTCAATTTTTTGATTTTTCGATTTTTCAGAAGATTTTAAAATTTTTTCGATTTTCACATTATACTTATAAAAATGGAAATAACCTAAGAAAATTGAACAAAGATGCTAAATATAGCATAAATATAAATAATATAAAAACCCTTTGAATTAACATAAAAAACATAACCCAATTATTTTCAGCTACAATAAATTACTAAACTGACAGTGGCGACGTTGCTAGCTGTATTTTGGAAAAATTAGTATTGATTGTTGGTTCGATTTCCCGAAAATCTGATTTTTTCGAGTTCCAGATTTTTTAATTTTTTGACTTCTCTATTTCCGGGCTTTTGATTTTCCAAATTTTCGAATTGTTCAGTTTTCAGAATTTTCATTTTTTACTACTATTCGATTTCTCGAATTTTCGATTGTCGATTTTTCAATTTTTGGATCTTTCGACAATCAAATTTTCATTTTTTTTACTTTTCGATTTTCCAGTTTTTCCATTCTCCAGTTTTTCGATTCATTTTTTTTTAATGATTGGATTTTTTGATTTCTCAGGTTCTCGATTTTTCAATTTTCCGATTTTTAGATTTTTCAGTTTTCCGATATTCTTCAGTTTTTAGGTTTTGATTTTTTTTACTTTTCGATTTTTCGACATTCGCATTTTCCATTTTTTAACTTTTCCATTTTTCAGTGTTTCTGTTCTTCAGTTTTTCTATTTGTTTTTGTATTTTTGGATTTTTCATTTCTTCGATTTTTCGACTTTCGATTTTTGAGTTTTTCAATTTTGAATTTTTCCAATCTTCAGTTTGAACACTTTTGAATTTTTTACTTTCAATTTTTCGGAATTTTCTTTCGATTTTGGGAATTCACGAATTTTGATTTCAGATTTTTCAAACTTTTCAATTCTTGTAATTTTTGATTTCTAGAGTTTTCGATTTTTAGGTTTCTAGATTTTCAATTTTTTGATTTTTCGACTTTCCGAAAGATTTTTCAATTTTTTCCATTTTCAATTTTTCGAATTTTTAATATTTCGATTTTTTTATTTTAAAATTTTCCCAAATTTTAAATTTTTTTAATTTTCGGTTTTTCAATTTTTCAGTTTTTCCATCGTTCAGTGTTTCCATTTCTCATTTTTTTTATTATGGCTTCTTTGATTATAATTTTTTTAATTTTTCCATTCTTCGATTTTTGTTTCTTTTAATTTTCGATTTCCCGATTTTTCCATTTTTCCATTCTTCAGTTTTTAGACTTTTCTTAATTTCTTACTTTTAGATTTTGATTTTCCGATGTTTCAACTTCTTTGATTTTTTTTAATTTCTTGAGTCCTTGATTTTCGATTTCTAGATTTTTAATTTTTGCTTTTTCTACTTTTCGGAAGATTCTTAATTATTTCGATTTTCTATGTTTCGAATCATTGTCTATATTTCGGAATTTCTATTTTTTCAAATTTTCCAGTTTTGAATTTTTCAATATTGGAAGTTTCAATTTTACATTCCGATATTTCGAATTCTCGATTTTGCGAACTTTGGATTTTTAGAAATTCGAATTTTTACTTTACTTTTCGATTTTTCAATTTTTTACTTTTTTAATTTTTTGACTTCTTGAGTTTTCGATTTTTGATTTTTTCCATTCTTCAGTTTTTAGACTTTCCAAGTTTTTATTTTTCGATTGCTCAAATTTTCGATTTACGGAATTCTGGAATTTTCGATTGTTCAATCTTATTAATTTTTGCTTTTATGATTTCTCATTTTTTCGATTTCTAGATTTTCAATTTTTTGATTTTTCGACTTTTCAGAAGATCTTTAAATTTTTTCGATTTTCAATGTGTCGAATTGTCGATATTTCGGAATTTCCAATTTATGAAATTTCTGTTTTTTTATTTTGCGAATTTTGGATTTTTCAAAATTCGAATTTTCAGTATTTTCACTTTTAGATTTTTCAATTTTTCGATACATATTTCAATCTTTTTCATTTTTGGATTTCTTGATTTTTCGAGTTTTCTATGCTGGATGTTTGGATTTCTTGGTTTTCAATTTTTTTATTTTTCGGCTATCCGAAAATTTTTTCTATATTGAATTTTTGGAATTTTCAGTATTTCTAGTTTTTCCACATTTCAGTTTTTAAATTTCACAGCTTTTTTAATTTTTGGATTTTTTGATTTTTCAGTTTTTTGGTTTGGCGAATTTCTGCACTACTTTTCAATTCTTTCGATTCTCAATTTTTAGAATTTTCGATTATTTAAAATTCCGTTTTTCCGAATTTTAGATTTTTCTATTTTTTAAATTTTCTATTCTCGGTTTTCCTATTTTTAATTTTCGAATTGTCAAATTTTTGCAATTTTCGACTTTTCTATTTTTGATTTTTCCAATATTATTCTTTACATTTTAGACTAAAATTTATTTATTTTTCGATTTCTGGAACATTCTTTTTTTCAATATTCGAATTTTCGACTTTTCAATTTTTTCATTCTTCAGTTTTTAGGCTTTTCAATTTTTAGATTTGTCGATTTCTCGAATTTTCGGTTTTTCGATATTCAAATTTATTAATTTTTTTTATTTTTCGATATTTCAGTTTTTCCATACTTTAGTTTTTGCATTTTTTTATTTTTTTACTTTCCGATTTCTCGATTTTTTAATTCTTCGATTTTTGATTTTTCCAATTTTCGATTTTTCAATTTTTCCATTCTTGAGTTTTCAGACTCAATTTTCGATTTCTAGAATTTCAGTTTTTTGATTTTTCGACTTTTCGGAAAATTTTTAAATTTTTTCGTTTTGCCATATTTGGAATTTCCACATTACGAACATTTTTTACATATTTACAGTATATTTTTCTAATTTTATCGACTTCTTTGACCCTTAATCCCCATTATTAATTTATTATTATTCCGAAACATTAGTAACAATCACAGATAATTGATTGTTTTTTTTTTGTCAATTACCACATCCATCTTGATGGTCAAAAATTCCAGCTGACGAACCTGAATCCTCGACCTAGTAACAGGAACACAGAAAGCCCAGAAGATCCTTGATCACTCCAATAGTAATAAAAATAAATTGATTTTGCCAAAAATTCCAGCTGACGAGCCGGAATCTCCGTTCCACCAATAGGATCACAGAAATTCGAGGAGGTGTCCCCATTCCTACCCGTAGAGACTTCAACCACCTCTTCGCTCATATGCGATCCTTCCCCTAACCGACCACAGAAATTGAAATTTTCAGTCATTTTATCAGCGTGATGGAAGAAATAAATCACTTTCGAAAACAACAAAAACCAAACTGGGTTATGCTGTGTTCATAATTTTCCATTTTAATTAAATAACTATGGTGTTATCTTCGAGTGTTTGCTTCATTCGATTTTCTTATCTTGTTTACGAGATATCTGTAGAAAATGCATAAATAGTGTGTCAGTCGACTATTGACCTACAGATAAAGAGTTTTATCACAGTAACCAACTCGGCAACAAGCGATGCCACTCTTCGCCACAAAATCGACACAAATCCTCTCCTTGTGCAAGAAAGTTGCTAGTTTTCACAGAATGTCCACCTCGACAGGCGAATTTTTGATCAACGACCCCAAATACTCGTTCTTGAAGGACCTGGGGCTCAAGGCCACGAACCTCGGGGTGTACGACGGCAGCTGGAAAGGATCCGGTGACGTATGAACCCTAAAACCTCCATAACCACATGTTTTCTATGTTTTCGTTCCAGTCAGTCCAGTCGATTTGCCCCAGCAATGGAAAAGTCATCGCGGAGGTCAAACAAGGCACCGTTGATGACTACCAGTCGTGTGTGAAAGCCTCTGAGGAAGCTTGGAGCGTCTGGGCTGAGCTTCCAGCCCCTAAAAGGGGCGAAATCGTCCGACAAATCGGGGATGCCCTCAGGAACAAACTCCAACCCCTCGGGAAACTCGTGTCGGTCGAAATGGGGAAGATTCTTCCAGAAGGAGTCGGCGAGGTTCAAGAATATATTGACATTTGTGACTACGCCGTCGGTCTTTCCCGGACTCTAGCCGGTGCGATTTACCCGTCGGAGCGCCCCGGCCACGTCCTCATGGAAAAGTGGAACCCTCTGGGGGTCATCGGAGTCATTTCGGCCTTCAACTTCCCCATAGCCGTGTACGGGTGGAACAGCGCCATCGCCATGGTCTGTGGAGACGCTGTCCTGTGGAAAGGCTCTGAAACCACCCCCTTGGTGTCGGTGGCCACCACCAAAATCGTCTCCGAAGTGCTCGAAAGAAACCACCTCCCAGGAGCCATCGCTACTCTCTGCTGCGGCGGCGCCGACGTCGGAAAAGCCATGGCAGCCGACCCCAGAATCAAACTCTTAAGCTTCACCGGAAGCTCCGCCGTGGGTCACAACGTAGGCGTGGAAGTCCAGAAACGTTTCGGCAAACATCTTCTGGAACTGGGTGGAAACAACGCGCTGATTGTGGCTGAAGACGCCGACGTGGACATGGTGGTGCAGGCGACGGTGTTCGCGTGCGTGGGGACGGCGGGGCAGAGGTGCACCACCACCAGGAGACTAATTCTGCACAAATCCGTAAGACTACATACTCAATATAGTGTGTCCTAACGCTTATTGTACCCGCGGCTCGTTCTCTAGGTCCACGACGAAGTCCTCCAGCGCTTGAAAAAAGCCTACGAACAAGTCGTCCACCGAATTGGAGACCCCTTAGACGACAAAACCCTAATCGGCCCCCTCCACAGCCCCCTGTCTTTGCAAAACTACGAAAACACGATCACCGAAATCGTAAAACAAGGAGGACGGATTGAGTTTGGGGGAAAAGTAAAAACCCCTAATTGTGTTTTAACGAGTTAATAACCCCCATTTTTAGAAAATCGCAAGGGATGGCTTTTTCGTCCAACCCACTATCGTGACGGGGCTTCCTCACGACAGCCCCCTTGTCCACAACGAGTGCTTCGCCCCCATTGTCTACGTCCTGAAGACGGAGAGCGTCGACGAAGCTATCGCTTGGAATAACGAGGTGCCGCAAGGGTTGTCGTCGAGTATTTTCACCCAGAGTATTGGGAACATCTTCAAGGTAGTTTGAGGTGCGAAACGTGTTGAGTGTGTTTTAATTTGGGTTTTTAGTGGATTGGTCCCAAGGGCTCGGACTGCGGGATTGTTAATGTGAATATTCCGACGTCGGGGGCGGAGATTGGGGGCGCGTTTGGAGGAGAGAAGCATACGGGAGGGGGGAGGGAGTCGGGGAGTGATGCGTGGAAGCAGTACATGAGGAGGGCTACGATTACGATTAATCATTCGAAGGAGTTGCCGCTAGCGCAGGGGATTAAGTTTGAATAAATGGTGCTAAATAGTTTTTTTTTGTTTCAGTTGGTAATAAAATTCACCTTTGTTCCTAACTTCAGAGAATTGAAACTGTCGTGATTTATTGTTGCCAAATTTTGTATATATGTTAGAAACATTTGTTTAGTCATCCCCACCAACTTGTGGTTTATGAATCCGTGTTGGGTTTTTACCCTAGGCAGATTTTTGGATTAAAAAGATTCTACGATTTTTCGATTTCTCAGTTTTTCTATATTTTAGTTTTGATATTTTCAGTTTCACGATTTTGAATTTTTCGACATTTTATCTGGGATTTTTCAATTTTTCGATTTTTCAATTTTTGGCGCTTCAAAATTATCGATTTTTGACTTTTCGATGTTTCGGTTTCTCGACTTCTTGATTTTCCGATTTTTCAGTGTTTCAGTTTCACAATTTTCAGTTTTTCCATATTCCAGTTTTGGGATTTTTCAGGTTTTCGATTCTTCAAATTTTTGATTTTTCAATTTTACAATTTTAGCGACTTTTCGATTTTTCAACTTTTCGATTTTACTAATTTTTGATTTTCCCATTATTTGATTTCTCGAATTTTCCATATTTTGGTTTATCGACTTCTTGATTTCGCAAAATTTTCAGTTTTACGATTTTTCAAATTTTTGATTTTTTAATATTTCGACTCTTCAATCTTTTGATTTTTAAATTGTTCGACTTTTCAATTTTTGGCGTTTCTAAATTTTCGCTTTGTCGGAATTTTCAATTTTGGGAATACTCGAATTTTCGATGTTTCGAATTTTGATTTTGCGTTTTTTCAGTTTGTTTTTTTGATTTCTAGATTTTCATTTTCTTTTATTCTTCCACTTTTAGGAAACATTTTAAATTTTTTCGATTTTCAATGTTTCGACTTGTCGATATTTAGGAATTCCCAATTTTCCAAATTTCTATTTTTTCGTTTTGAGTTCGGCAATTTTCGTTTCTCGAATTTTGCATTTTTCAATATTTGAATTTTCAATTTTACATTTCGATAGTTCAAATTTTCGATTTTGGGAATTTTCGAATTTTGGATTTTTCGAAATTCGATTTTTCAGTATTTTTACTTTTCGATTTTTCAGTTTTTCCATTCTTTAGTTTTTCAATATTTCAATGTTTCGATTCGTCAATTTTTTGATGTTTAAATTATTCGACTTTTAAATTTTTCAATTTTTCGATTTTTTGATTTCTCGTTTAATGAATTGTTCGTTTTTTCGATTTTTCTACTTTTGGATTTTTCGAGTTTTTAATTTTCCCATTTATTGTAGATTTTTCAAAATTTTGATTCATCAATTTTTCGATATTTGAGTTTTGGGATTTTTCAATTTTTCGATTTCTCGAGTTTTTTATTCTTCAATTTTTGATTCTTTAGTTATTAGACTTTTCATTTTATTATTCTCCGCTTTTTCGATTTTGGGAATTCTCGAATTTATGAATTTTCGAATTCTGGTTTTCCGGTTTTTGAGTTTTTTGATTTTTCAATCTTCATAATTTTTATTTTTTTTTTATATTTCGATTTCTCGTTTTTTCAATGCGTTTTAATTTTTCGATTTTTCCAATGTTCAATTTTTCAATTTTTTTTTATTCTTTAGTTTTTAGACTTTTTTCGATTTTGGGAATCCTGGAATTTTGGATTTTTCGAATTTTGATTTTCCGATTTTTCAGTTTATCGAGTTTTCAATCTTTTTAATTTTTGTTTTTTTATTTCTCGACTTTTCAATTTTTACATTTTCAATTTTTGATTTTTCGAATTGTCGATATTTCGGAATTTACAATTTTCGATATTTTTATTTTTTCAATTTTTGGAGTTTTCCATTTTTCAATTTTTCCAAGCTTTAGTTTTTCGATTTTTCAATTTTTCGTTTTCCAATGTTTCGATTCGTCAGTTTTTTGATTTTTAAATCGTTCGACTTTTCAATTTTTCAATTTTTGGCATTTCTAAATTTTCGATTTGTTATTTTTCCCAATTTTCGATTTCTAAATTTTTTGATGTTTCAGTTGCAGGATTTTTCAATTTTTCTACGTTTGAGTTTTGGGATTTTTCATTTTTTCGATTTTTAATTTTTTTTTAATTTTATTTTTTTTGCTTCTCGATTTCTCGATTTTTCAATTCTTCAATTTTTTGATTTTTCTATTTATCAATTTTTGACGACTTTTCGATTTTTCAACTTTTAGATTTTACTAATTTTTGATTTTCCCATTATTTGATTTCTCGAATTTTCCATGTTTCGGTTTCTCGACTTCTGGATTTCTCAAAATTTTCAGTTTTACAATTTTTCAAATTTTTGATTTTTTAATATTTCGACTCTTCGATCTTTTGGTTTTTAAATTGTTCGACTTTTCAATTTTTGGCGTTTCTAAATTTTCAATTTGTCGGAATTTTCAATTTTGGTAATTCTCGAATTTTCGATCTTTCGAATTTTAATTTTCCGTTTTTTCAGTTTTTCGATTTTTAAAATTTTTTAATTTGTTTTTTTATTTTTCAAATTTTCGATTTTTTATTTCTAGATTTCATTTCCTTTTATTCTTCCACTTTTCGGAAACATTTTAAATTTTTCGATTTTCAATGTTGTCGATATTTTGGAATTTCCAATTTTCGAAATTTCAATTTTTTTTAATTTCTCGAATTTTCGATTTTTATTTTTTAGTTTTGAGTTCGGTAATTTTCGTTTCTCCAATTTTGCATTTTTCAATATTTGAATTTTCAATTTTACATTTCGATAGTTCAAATTTTCGATTTTGCGAATTTTCGAATTTTGGATTTTTCGAAATTCGATTTTTGATTTTTTTTACTTTTCGATTTTTCAGTTTTTCCATTCTTTAGTTTTTCAATTTTTCAATGTTTCGATTCGTCAATTTTTTGATGTTTAAATTATTCGACTTTTAAAATTTTCAATTTTTGGATAGTTTCTTAAATTTTCGTTTTTTGATTTCTCGTTTAATCAATTGTTCGTTTTTTCGATTTTTCTACTTTTGGATTTTTCGAGTTTTTAATTTTCCCATTTATTGTAGATTTTTCAAATTTTTGATTCACCAATTTTTCGATATTTGAGTTTTGGGATTTTTCAATTGTTCGATTTCTCGAGTTTTTTATTCTTCCATTTTCGATTCTTTAGTTATTAGACTTTTCATTTTATTATTCTCCGCTTTTTCGATTTTGGGAATTCTCGAATTTATGAATTTTCGAATTCTGTTTTTCCGGTTTTTGAGTTTTTTGATTTTTCAATCTTCATATTTTTTTTACATTTCGATTTCTCGTTTCTTTCAATGCGTTTTAATTTTTCGCTTTTTCCAAAGTTCAATTTTTCAATTTTTTTTTATTCTTTAGTTTTTAGACTTTTTTCGATTTTGGGAATCCTGGAATTTTGGATTTTCCGAATTTTGATTTTCCGATTTTTCAGTTTATCGAGTTTTCAATCTTTTCAATTTTTTTTTTATTTCTCAACTTTTCAATTTTTACATTTTCCATTTTTGATTTTTCGAATTGTCGATATTTCGGAATTTACAATTCTCGAAATTTTTATTTATTCAATTTTTGGAGTTTTCCATTTTTCAATTTTTCCAAGCTTTAGTTTTTCGATTTTTCAATCTTTCGTTTTCCAATGTTTCGTCAGTTTTTTGATTTTTAAATCGTTCGACTTTTCAAATTTTCAATTTTTCGATTTCTAAATTTTTTGATGTTTCAGTTGCAGGATTTTTCAATTTTTCTATTTTTGAGTTTTGGGATTTTTCATTTTTTCGATTTTCAATTTTTGGCGTTTCTAAATTTTCGATTTTTTGATATCTCGATTTTCCGATTTCGTCGAATTTTCGAATTTTGCTTTTCCGATTTTTCGGTTTTTCGATTTTTAACTTTTTTTAATTTTAATTTTTTTGCTTCTCGATTCTTCGATTTTTGATTTTTTTCAATTTTAGATTTTTCAATTTTTGCAGACTTCAAATTTTATTTTTCGATTTCTCGAATTTTCCAATTTTATTTTTCCGATTTTTCAGTTTTTCGATTTGAGTCTTCCCAATTTTTGTTTCTTTTTTGATTTCTCGAGTTTTCGATTTTTCGATCTTAACTAGATTTTCAATTTTTTCCATTTCCAATATTTGTCGAATTGACGACATTCCGAAATTTCCAATTTTTCGAATTTTCGATTTGAGTTCTGGAATTTTCGAATTTTCCAATTTTCGATTTTGCAGTATCTGAATTTTCAATTTTACAGTTCGATATTTGAATTTCTGATTTTGCGAATTTTCGAATTTTCGCATTTTGGAGTTTTGAAATTCGAATTTTCAATCAATTTCTTGATTTTTCAATTTTTTGATAATTGAGTTTTGGGATTTTTCAATTATGTACTTCTGTTTTTTTCGGTTTCAGTTTTATGGTTTTACAGTTTTTCGAATTTTTCAATTCTTGGAGTTTCTAAGTTTTTGATTTTTTAATTTTTCGATTTTTCGACTTTCCGATTTTTCGGAATTTTGAATTTTGGTAATTCTCGAATGCCCTATTTTTTCACTTTTCTATTCTCGATTTTTCAATTTTTCTTTTTTTGATTTTTCCATTCTTCAGCGTTTAGAATTTTTAATTTTTTTACTCGTCAACGATTTTGGCAATTCTCAAATTTTCGATTTTCTGATTTTTTTTGTCAGTTTTTCGATTTTTCAATCTCCTGCAATTTTTTTTTTTATTTCTCAAACTCGATTTTTCATTTTTTCGTTTTGAGTTCTGGAATTTTCGATTTTTCCAATTTTGGATTTTTCAATATTTGAATTTTCAATTTTACATTTCGATATTTAGAAGTTTGGAATTTTCCATTTTTCAATTTTTCCAAGCTTTAGTTTTTCGATTTTTAATTTTTTTTTATTTTAATTTTATTGCTTCTCGATTTCTCGATTTTTCTATTCTTCGATTTTTGATTTTTTCAATTTTCGATTTTTCAATTTTTCCAGACTTCAATTTTTATTCTTCGATTTCTCGAATTTTCCAATTTTATTTTTCCGACTTTTCAGTTTTTCGATTTTTGAGTCTTCCCAATTTTTGTTTCTTTTTTGATTTCTCGAGTTTTCGATTTTTCGATCTTCACTAGATTTTCAATTTTTTCCATTTTTAATATTTGTCGAATTGTCGATATTCCGACATTTCCAATTTTCGAAATTTCCATTTTTTCAATTTTTCCAATTGTCGATTTGAGTTCTGGAATTTTCGAATTTTCAAATTTTGGATTTTTCAGTATCTGAATTTTCAATTTTACATTTCGATATTTCAATTTTTGATTTTGCGAATTTTCAAGTTTTCGAATTTTGGAGTTTTGGAATTCGAATTTTGAGTATTATTAGTTTTGGATTTTTCAATTTTTCCATTCTCTAGTTTTTCGATTTTTGATTTTTCAATTATGTACTTCTGTTTTTTTCGATTTTTCGCATTTTCGGCTTCAGTTTTATGGTTTTACAGTTTTTCGATTTTTTCAATTCTTGGCGTTTCTAAGTTTTTGATTTTTTAATTTCTCGGTTTTTCGGAATTTTGAATTTTGGGAATTCTCGAATGCTCTATTTTTTCACTTTTCTATTCTCGATATTTTAATTTTTCGATTTTTCTTTTTTTGATTTTTCCAATTTTCGATTTTTCGATTTTTGATTTTTCCACTTTTCGAGTTTTCAATTTTTCCATTCTTCAGCTTTTAGACTTTTTAATTTTTTTACTCATCAACGATTTTGGCAATTCTCAAATTTTCGATCTTCTGATATTTTTTTAGTTTTTCGATTTTTCAATCTTCTGTAATTTTTGTTTTTTTTATTTCTCGAACTCGATAACTATCGATTTTTCATTTTTTCGTTTTGAGTTCTGGAATTTTCGTTTTTTCCAATTTTGGATTTTTCAATATTTGAATTTTCAATTTTACATTTCGATATTTAGAATTTTGGAATTTTGGACTTTTCGAAATTCGAATTTTCAGGAGTTTTACTTTTCGTTTTTTCAATTTCTCCATTCTTTGCTTTTTCGATTTTTCACATTTTCGATTTTTTTTATTCTTTCCCAATTTTTCGGACTTCAGTTTTAGGGTTTCAGTTTTCGATTTTTCAATTTTTGGCGTTTCTAAGTTTTCGAATTTTAGGTTTTTCGATTTTTTGATTTTCTTGTTTCTCGATTCCTCTTTTTTTCCATTTTTCTGGTTTTCAGTTCTTCAATTTTTCGGATTTTACAATTTTTTGGTTTTTCGGGTTTTCGATTTTCGATTTTTCGACTTTTCGATTTAATAATTTTTCGATTCGTCAGTTTTTCGATGTTTCATTGGAATTTTTCAGTTTCTCGCTATTTAATTTTTCTTCGATTTTTCCATTGTTTGGTATTTGAGTTTTGGAACTTTTCAAATTTTCGATTTTTCAAACTTCAGATTTTTTCATTTCTCGTGTTTTTAATTTTTCCCTTTTTTTCGAGTTCTCGGTTTTTTGAGTCTTCGATTTTTAAAAGCTTTTCAATATTTTGCCCCAATTTTTCGACATTTCAGTTTTGGGATTTCCTAATTTCTCGATTTTTCAATTATGTATTTGATTTTTGAATTTTAGATTTTTCGAGTTCTCAATTTTTAAACATTTCACAATTTTAGAAATTTTTCCATTTCTGGATTTTGTCAAGTTTTCGCTATTTTATGACAAAAAAATCTTAGAAAACAATTTTTTTTCAAAATTTTTACCAAATCTCTGTAACCTAATTTATGAATTAAACCAATATTGAGGAATTTTCGGCCATTGTCATTTTTACGCGCTGACGAATTTTGATTAAATGAAACGTCACTGTCAATACGTCAGTAGAGTGACAGTTCTACCAACTTCAAGCAAAATTTGTCGGTTTTTTCCTTTATTAAAAGTTTTTTTCCGACTTTTCGGGGAAAACTTCAGTGGCCTGAAACACAGTGTTTAAACGTTGTAAATGTCAAAAAACCTCGCCACTGTCAACCGTATTGAATAAAAAATAAAAGCACTAACCTTACTTTTTTTTTATTAACAAGTTGCCCCGTTTTTATGCAACCAAATAAACACACCAATGTACGAAATCAGTCTTTAATTAAAAACAACACAACACTATAACCAAGCAAACATCCATCAAATCGCAAATTGAGTAGTGCTTTTGGTACCCTTGGCACCCTTAATTTTGGTAGAAGACGTCGAGGTAACCAGGAGATCAGTTTTCTCGTCCCCCACCTGCAGCGCATTCTCCAACTGACTCATTCCCTGCAACCGAATCTGCCTGTACAAATCCGGGAACGGCTCGATCGCGTCCTGGAAATCCCTCCTGCTCAACCTCAACAACTCGCACTCCCTCACCGCCACCACCGTCACCACCCTCGGCTCGTTGATCACCAACGAGATTTCCCCGAAGTGGCTGCCATCGTCCAGGTGGCAGATCTCCTTGCCGCCCCCCGTGTACATCGCCACCGTCCCCATCGAGACGAAGTACATCGCGTGCCCCGTGTAGCCCGCCACCACCACCACGTCGTTCGGCAGGAAGATCTCCGAGCGGAGCTTCGACACGATGCGGGTGATGACGTAGGGGGGCAAGTCCTTGAAGAACTCGACCTTCTCGATCATGGTCTGGCAGCGCTCGTAGAGGATTTCGTGCTTAAGGGCCATGGAGAGGTTGTTGAGGACGTCCTCTTCGCGGAAGATGTGCTTCTGGAACTTGAACTCGATGTAGTGGGCGATTTTGTTGCGCAGGCGGATGGGGAGCTCTTTGTATTTCATGCACTCGTCGATTTCTTCCAGGAGGTGCTGGTATTTGTTCCGGGAGCTGGAGCGCTTCTGGTAGTACTGCATCACTTTCGCTGAATAGGGTAAAGGAGGATGGGTTAATGAGGTGTAGTACCCACGATCGTTCAATAGAGTAGAGTGGAAATACTTTGAGAAGAACACATCAATGAATGTATACAACTTACACGTTTTAAATCTTTACTTTTCAAGATTATATAGTTTCCAATTTGTGCTAGTTTTTTTTTTGATAATACGTTATTGGTCAAAGGTGAAGTGCCGGACTGTATGATTCACATGTTCTTCTCATAGTATTTCCACTCTAATACGATTTAGACAATACTTCTCTTAAATACGGCAGGAAAAACTACAAAAAATGTGACAAAAAGGACGACAAAAAGTGACAAAAAATAATCGCAATGGAACCAAAAAAAGCTGGCAAAAGTGGAAGAAGGAAGACAAAACGCGACGAAGAAACACTACAAAAACAAGACAGGAAAAACAATACGAAAAAAAGGGGACACAGAAGCTATAAAATAAGGCGATAAAAAGAGAGAAAACAAAATGGTACCTAACAAAAAAGTAGACAAAAAATAGCCGGCAAAAAGTAAAAAAAGCGCGACAAAAAAAAGTGATAAACAAATACACTACGAAAACGGTAACAATAAAATAAAAAAGACAATAAAAAAGCGGCATAAACGCAATAAAAAAACGGTACAAGAAAAAGAACGCATTAAAAAAAAGACGAAAACAAAAGCGACATAAAAACTATAAAAAACGAAAAAGGCGTCAAAAGGACAAAAAAGATTACAAAAAAGCTAAAAAACGACAATAAAAAAAGAACAAAAAAGGACCAGAAAAAGTAACAAAAACTGAAAAATTGAGGACAAAAAGGTGCCAAAAAAACAGCGATAAAAATATGCTGCAAAAAAAAGAACACAAAAAAAAGGGAAAAAACTGTCAAAAAACGACACAAAGGTTACAAAAAAGGAAATAAAAAGGGACCAAAAAAGTGATATAAAAATTACAAAAAAGGGCGATAAAAAAGGACCAAATAAACAACAAAAAAAATGAAAAATACGCTACAAAACAAGATGACAAAAAAGAGAACAAGAATGGAACAAAAAAGTAACACAAAAGTTACCAAAAAAAGGGGGACAAAAAATGGAAAAAAAGGAAGAGAAAAAACCCAAAACACGGGCGAAAAAACACGGTTTAAGAAAAGGAGACAATAACAAAAGACGGAAAAAAAACCGATTGCAAAACTACAAAAAATTCCATAAAAACGAGACAATAAAAAAAATGAATCAAAAGAAAGGTACTGAAAAAACTGACAAAAAGGTGAAAAAAGGGTCCAAAAAAATCGATAAAACAATTCGCTACAAAAAAAGAAGGCAATAAAAAAGATGACTAAAAAATGATGAAAAAGCGACAAAAAAGGTGAAAAAAAAATGACAAAAAAGGAACCAAAAAATGGCATGAAAAAGATATAAAGAAGGGACCAAAAAAAGGGTGACAAAAAAGGAACCACAAAAACCTATAGAAAAAAGCGATAAAAAAGAGAACAAAAAAGGGCGATAAAAAAGAATTAAAAAAGTACCAAAAAAGACGTGACAAAACAAGCTAACATAAAAGTGAAAAAAAAAGGGGACAAAAAAAGGTAAAAAAAATACAGTACAATAAAAATGAGTACAAAAATGAGAAAAAAAAATAACAAAAGCTCAAAAAAATCGATATACAAAAAGGGGAAAATAAGAAAAGACGAAGAAAACAACGCCATAAAACCTATAAAACAATCAATAAAAACAAGACAAAAAGGAAGCAAAAGAAAGCTGAGATAAAAGTGAAAAAAGAACCAAAAAAAGCGTAAAAAAACACTACAAAAAAGACAATAAAAAAGATGACAAAAAAAAGTGATATAAAAGCAAAAAAGGCGATAAAAAACGGCGAACAAAAGGAAAAAAATGACAAAAACTACAAAAAAGGCGATGAAAAAAAAACAAAAAAAGCTACAAAAAGTAGAACAAAATGGAGACCAAAAAAGGTAACACAAGATCTACAAAAAAAAGTACCAAAAAAAACATAAAAGTTAAGAAAAAAAACAATAAAAAAAATACCATAAAAAAAGGAGATATAAAAGCTACAAAAAAGGCGAAAAAAGAAGAGAACAAGGAGTCAAAAAATGAAAAAATGAGGACAAAAAAGCGATAAAGAATTTCAAAAGAAGAAGACAGTAAAAGAGACGACAAAAAAAGGGACACAAATGAGACAAGGGCTAAAAAAACGATAAAAAAAGAGAACAAAAAATTAAAACAAAACGTCGAAAGAAGTTGACAAAAATGAACCAAAATGCGTGATAAAAATGTAATATAAGAAAAAAAGACAATTAGAAAAGCTGAAAAAAGCAACGACATAAAACCTACAAAAAAAAAATAAAGACAAGAGAAGACGAAAAGGGACCAAAAGAAAGGGACAAAAAAAAGCTGACAAGAAATGAAATAAAAGGACCAAAAAAGCGATAAAAAATTCGCTACCAAAAAGAACAATAAAAAAAGAGGCCAAGAAAGCGCTATAAAAAGTGTAAAAACAAAAAAAAAAAAGAACTACAAAGATGACACGAATGTGATAAAAAGACGGGAACAAAATGGGACCAAAAAAAGAAAACAAAAAAGGTCCCAAAAAAAACGAGATAAAAGTTACAAAAAAATGCGATAAAAAATAGAACGAAAGAAGAACCAAAAAAGGTGACACAAAAGCTAAAAAATGACGTGACAAGAAACATAAAAGTGAAAAAAAGAAGGACAAAAAAGGAAGCAAAATATCGCCAAGAAAGCGATAAAAAAATAAGAAAAAGGCAATAAAAAATTCTAGAAAAAAGGAGGACATGAAAGCTACAAAAATGGCGACAAAATATGAACAAAAGAGACAAAAAGAGGTAAAAAAAGTGAAAAAACAGTGGACAAAAAGGAGCAAAAAAAGGAGACCAAAAAGCAATAAAGAATTCCCTACAAAAATAAGACAATAAAGAAGACGGTAAAACAGAGACAAGAGAGCGCTACAAAAACTATAAAAACAAAAAAAGGAACCAAAAAAGTGATATGAATGCGATAAAAGAAGGGAACAAAAAAGGGATCAAAAAAAGGTGACAAAAAATAGGAACAAAAAAGGTACCAAAGAAAGCGAGATAAAAGTTACAAAAAATGCGATAAAAAAGAGAACATAAGAGGGACCAAAAACGGTGTAACAAAAGCTGATAAAAGGACGATAAAAAAGGGAAACAAAAGAAAAAAACAAAAAAAGGGACCAAAAACAGCGATAAAAAAATAAGAAAAAGAAGGCAATAAAAAATACTAGAAAAAAGGGGGGACATTAAAGCTATAAAAACGGCGACAAAAAAAGAGAACAAAAAGGAGACAAAAAGAGGTAAGAAAATGGGAAAAAAGGAAGACAAAAAGGGGCAAAAAAACAAGACCAAAAAGCGTTAAAGAATTCGCCACAAAAAGAAGACACACAATAAAAAAGACGACAATAAAGAGACAAGAGCTACTAAAAAATGCATTAAAAAAAGAGAACAAAAAGGGAACAATAAAGATAACAAAAAATGAAAAAGGGACCAAAAAAAGATATAAAACAGCCATACAGAATTCGCTACAAAAGAAGACAATAAAAAAATGGGACAAAAAAAATAAAAGCTACAGAAAAAGGCGTTTAAAGAAAAAGCAACAAAAAAGGTGACGTAAAAGGTAGGACAAAAAAAGGGACTTTAAAAAACGCAATTACAAAAATACGCAATAAAAGAGAAGACAAAAAAGACACAAAAAAGCGACGTAAAAGGTACCAAAAAAAGGCGACAAAAAAAAGAGAACAAAAAAAAATGTCAAAAAACGAGTTAAAAAAGCGACATAAAAACTACAAAATGGACCAAAAACGACAAAAAAAAAGTGAAAAAGGAGGGAAAAAAGGACCAAAATAAGCGACAAAAAAGTGATAAAGAGAAGAGAACAAAAAAGGAACCAAAAAGCGATTAAAAAAACGAAAAAGGGACCAAAAAACGGGACAAAATAAGCGGTAGATATACACTTCAAAAAAGAAGACAATAAAAAGACGACAAAAAAACTGATAAACAAATACGCTACGAAAACGGTAACAATAAAAAAGACAATAAAAAAGCGACATAAAAGCTGCAAAAAAGGCGATAAAAAGAGGACAAAAAAGGGGAGGAAAAAGTGAAAAAAGGGACCAAAAAACGTAACAATACAGCGATAATAAAGAACACATTAAAAAGACGAAACAGTCAAACACGACATAAAATCTATCAAAAAAAGCGATAAAAAAGTTACAAAAGCTACAAAAAAGGTGATAAAAGAGGAACCGAACAAAACGACATAACAGCTGCAAAAAATACGATAAAGGCAAGAGAACAAAAAAGCGGACTAAAAGAACGAGAAAAAGAAGGACAAAAAGGGACCAAAGAATTTGCGACTACGAAAAGGCGTCAAAAAATTGAAAAAGGACAAAAAAGAGACCAAAAAACGCGACAAAAAAATACGGTATATAATAAAAAAGTCGAGAAAAAACTTATTGTCCAATAAAAACAAAACAAAAAGGAAGCAAAAGAAAGGGAAAAAAGAAAGCTTAGATAAAAGTGAAAGAAAAGGACCAAAAAAAGCGTAAAAGAAACACTTCAAAGAAGGTACTAAAAAAGATGACAAGAACTACAAAAAAGACGATAAAAAAACAAAAAAAGAGCTACAAAAAGTAGAACAAAAAGGAGATCAAAAAAGGTGAAAAGATCTACAAAAAAAAGTACCAAAAAATATGTGACAAAAAAAAAGCTAACATAAAAGTGAAAAAAAGGAAAAAAAAACGGTATAAGAAAAGAAAGACAAGAAAAGGAAGACATTAAAAAAATACCATAAAAAAGGAGATATAAAAGCTACAAAAAAGTCGATAAAAGAAGAGAACAAGGAGTCAAAAAATGAAAAAATTAGGACAAAATTGGCCAAAATACGAGACAAAAAAGCGATAAAGTTTCTACAAAAGAAGAAGACAATAAAAGAGGCGACAAAAAAAGGGACACAAATGAGACAAGAGGTACAAAAAAAAAACGATAAAAAAGAGAACAAAAAATTGAAACAAAACGTCAAAAGAAGTTGACAAAAAAGGAACCAAAGTACGTGATACAAATATATAATAAGAAAAAGGAGACAATAAGGAAAGCTGAAAAAAGCAACGACATAAAACCTACAAAAAAAATTATAAAAACAAGAGAAGACAAAAAGGTACCAAAAGAAAGGGACAAAAAAAAGCTGACAAAAAAATGAAATAAAACAACCAAAAAAAGCGATATAAAAAAATCGCTACAAAAAAACAATAAAAAAGACGACAAGAAAGCGCTATAAAAAGTGCAAAAACAAAAAAAAGGAACTACAAAGCTGACATGAATGGGACAAAAGGAAGGGAACAAAAAGGGACCAAAAAAGGAGAACAAAAAAAAAAGGGAACAAAAAAGGTCCCAAAAAGCGAGATAAAAGTTACAAAAAAATGCTATAAAAAAGAGAACGAAAGAAGAACCAAAAAAGGCGACACAAAAGCTAAAAATTACGAAAAAAAGGGGAACAAAAAAGATAAAAAAAAGACGTGACAAAAAACATAAAAGTGAAAAAAAGCAAAATATCGCCAAGAAAGCGATAAAAAAAGAAGAAAAAGAAGGCAATAAAAAATACTAGAAAATAAAGGAACACATAGAAGCTAAAAAAATGGCGACAAAATAGAGAACAAAAAGGAGACAAAAAGAGGTAAAAAAAGTGAAAAAGAAAGGAGTAAAGCAGAGACAAGAGAGCGCTACATAAGCTATAAAAACAAAGAAAGGAACTAAAAAGTGATATGAATGCGATAAAAAGAAGGGAACAAAGAAAGCGAGATAAAAGTTACAAAAAAATGCGATAAAAAAGAGAACATAAGAGGGACCAAAAAAGGTGATACAAAAGCTAAAAAAAGGACGATAAAAAAGACGTGACAAAAAACAAAAGTGAAAAAAGGAGGACAAAAAAGGGACCAAAAAGAGCGATAAAAAAAAATAAGATAAAGAAGGCAATGAAAAAAAGACTAGAAAAAGGGGTACATTAAAGCTATAAAAAAGGCGACAAAAAAGAGAACAAAAAGGAGACAAAAAAAGGTAAGAAAATGTGAAAAAAGAAAGAGAAAAAGGGGCAAAAAACTAGACCAAAAAGCGATAAAGAATTCGCTACAAAAAGAAGACAGACAATAAAAAAGACAAGAGCGACTAAAAATAGGCATTAAAAAAAGAGAACAAAAAGGGAACAACAAAGATAACAAAAAATGAAAAAGAGACGACAAAACGGGAACAAAAAACGATATAAAACAGCCATAAAGAATTCGCTACATAAAGAAGAAGATAATAAAAAAAGGGACAAAAAAAGCAATTAAAGCTACAGAAAAAGGCGTTTAAAAAAAGGCAACAAAAAAAAGGTAGGACAAAAAAGGGACTTTAAAAAACGCAATTAAAACGCGAACAAAAATACGCAATAAAAGAGAAGACAAAAAAGACACAAAAAAGCGACATAAAAACTACAAAAAGGACCAAATAACGACAAAAAAAAAGTGAAAAAGGACCAAAATAAGCGACAAAAAAGCGATAAAAAATACGGTAAAAAAAAGAGCGACATAAAAGCTAGAGAAGGCGATAAAAAGAAGAGAATAAAAAAGGAACCAAAAAAGCGATTAAAAAAACGCGAAAAAAAGGGACCAAAAAACGGGACAGAATAAGGGAGAGACATACGCTTCAAAAGAGAAGACAATAAAAAGGCGACAAAAAAGAGAAAAAAAAAAAGAGACAAAAAAAGGTGAGAAAATGTGGAAAAAGAAGAGAAAAAGGGGCAAAAAAGGAGACCAAAAAGGGAACAATAAAGATAACAAAAAATGAAAAAGGGACGACAAAAAGGGACCAAAAAACGATATAAAACAGCCATAAAGAATTCGCTACATAAAGAAGAATACAATAAAAAAGGGACAACAAAAAAGCAATAAAAGCTACAGAAAAGGGCATTTAAAAAAAAGCAACAAAAAAGGTGACATAAAAGGTAGGACAAAAAAGGGACTTTAAAAAACGCAATTAAAACCTGAACAAAAATAAGCAATAAAAGAGAAGACAAAAAAGACACAAAAAAGCGACATAAAAACTACAAAATGGACCAAAAACGACAAAAAAAAAGTGAAAAAGGAGGGAAAAAAAGGACCAAAATAAGCGACAAAAAAGCGATAAAGAGAAGAGAATAAAAAAGGAACCAAAAAGCGATTAAAAAAACGAAAAAGGAACCAAAAAACGGGACAAAATAGGCGATAGACATACGCTTCAAAAAAGAAGACAATAAAAAGACGACAAAAAAGCGACATTAAAGCTGCAAAAAAGGCGATAAAAGAGGACAAAAAAGGGGTAGAAAAAGTGAAAGAAGGGACCAAAAAACGTAACAAAACAGCGATAATAAAGAACACATTTAAAAAGACGAAACAGACAAGCACGACATAAAATCTACCAAAAAAAGCGATAAAAAAGTGACAAAAGCTGCAAAAAAGGTGATAAAAGAGGGGCCAAAAAAATACCGAAAAAACGACATAAAAGCTGCAAAAAATACGATAAAGGCAAGAGAACAAAAAAAGGGGACTAAAAGAACGAGGAAAAAAAAAGGACAAAAAGGAACCAAAAAATATGCGACTACGAAAAGGAGTCAAAATACACACCAAAACCCGATATATAATATATGTCTTTTTTTAAAACTCGATGACGTCACCCAAAAATTTATAAGCAATATTATATACGCACCTAAAACAAAGATCTGTATAATAGTACCGAGTGTTAAGCCGAAGATTTCTATAAGCATCCCTCCATTAGCGCTATTCAGCTTATCGGTAATGCCAACCGCCATTAGCGCCCTCGCCACTCTAAACGTGGTCATCAACAGCGGCATGTTGTCGATGGTCGTCGTAAGTATGTCCTCAGGAGCTATCACCTTAATGATCATGAAAGTGACACTGCTGGTCCACATCAGGACCACAACGACCCAAAGCACGCTAGTGATCAGCTTTATATGAGAAACCAAGAAGTCTATCCCCGTCCTCTGCGACAAACTAGCGTTAGCTTGGACAACACATTTTCCCACTACTGTACCTCGCTAAACCGCTGCAGGTACTCCAACAACTTGGGCATCCGGAACAACTTCAGCAGAAGAATCGCATCGACGTAGTAGGTGTATGACCCCAATGCGCCCACAAAGGCCATATACAAACTCCACGGCTGCGCCGTCACCAGATCAATCAAGAAGAACCTGAACATGTAGTGAACGGCCACCTGCCACCCCTTCATCACCACCATGTTTTTCTTGTGGTCGTAGTACCCGGTGAAGAACCACATCATGATGTCCACGTGGCAAAAGAAACACAGCACCAGGTAGAACATTACGAACTTGCCTACATTCTCGTCTTGTAATGCTATCACTACCGGTATACAAAAGAACTGGGTGCCCCAGACGAACAGCATGAACACCTCCCACGCGTATCGCAGCTGGCTGAAGGGGTGGATGACGTTGGGATGCATGGTGAGGTGGCGGATCTCCTCTTCGTGGATGCGGGCCGCGGATTTCATGTACTTCTTGCTCTGGGGGTCGAAGGGGGAGACGGTCATCCACTTCCAGAGTCGGCGGCGGCATAGGACGAAGAGGCCCTGGTAGATGCGGTAGTAGGCCAGGTCTTCGAGGAGGGGGAGTTGGCACTCGTGGTTGGGGATGGGGCGGACTTCGGTTTGTTCGCTGGCCCGTTGGGCTCGTCCGATTTTGGGGATTCGTTTTGACATTTTGGGAAATTCGGAATGTCAGTGGCATGACCAACTTGAATGGAGCGATTCTGGAAATTGCTGGATGCTTGGTCGGGTTCATTTTAACGTCAGAAAGAGAAAATGTTTCTCGTTGGAAAATAGACAATTACAAGACAAGTAGCTTAATATAATTATAAATACATAAAAATTTCGTTCTCGACTAGTCTTCCACTTTAAAATGAATTCATTGAAGCATCAAGTTAGGCAACTCATATTACTGATGAATCAAGTTAGGCAACCCATATTACACATTTTACAGACTCAAACTGAACTTTCTCATTTTCAAGATTTTTAATTTTCATTTATATGGGATAAAAATTACCATTTTAAACATGTTTTCAGTTTCTTGTTATGGGGAAAAAACAATATATATTTTGAAGAAAAAAAGATGCAAAACATAAGCCCCACCCACCCATCCTATCTCAATTGTGATGATTTTTCTTAATCGTCGACAGCCGAAGGAGCGGAATTTAATTGTAAAATCCGTATTTTTCTACAAGAATTGCTTGCCATGTGAAACATGTCCTTCAGTGACGGTGTTGCTCAGAGAAAACTATATGTATTAACTAAAAAAAAAAAAAAAACAATAAAAAAAGATAAGCCTCACCCCGATCTCAGTTCTTAATCGTGATTAATTTTCCATTCGTTGCCAGACTGATGGGCGGAGCGTAATTACAAAATCCATATTTCCTGTTTTAAACACGTTTTAAGTTTTATGTTGCGAAAAGAAGATTACGAACAAGAAAAAAAGGCAAAGTATTTTCTAATGTTCTAATTTCTAATTTATTATTAATAAATATTAGTGAAAATGTGTTGTGTTAGTACTGTGAACACAAACGAAAGTGGATATTTTTCCCGAAAGGACCGAAACTTCAGTTTTAATTTATCAAGTTCTGTGATTCTTTTACTCGACAATGTATAAATTTTTAAAAATATTTCGAAACGATTGAAGTTGGTGGGTCAAAGCTATACATTTTCGCGATATAATTAAATAAAATTTAAACATAATTAATATAATTCATAATGTTTAAATTTAAATATGATACCTATTAACATATGATAATTAAACCGAAAACCATTTCCCGAAGAACACGAGGTTAGCAAAAACAAATTAGTTTGTTTAAACATTGTGAAATTAATCCCGAAAATGTACAATTTGCGAGCTAAAATATGAAAAATAATTTTTGCAATCTCATCGTGACGTACGATGACGTCACTGTCACGTGAGCTACCTGTTAAAAGGTCCCTTTTTCCGTCCTCTGTGTTTAGTTTTGATTCCAGTCTGGTAGCAACAACACTGGAGCTCCGTTTTGGGTTAAAAGTAGCACGTGTTCGCGAATTTCTAATTTATTGTTAATAAATATTAGCGAAAATGTTTTGTGTTAAGTGCTGTGAACACGAAGGGAAGTGGATATTTTTCCGAAAAGGCTGAAAATCATGGTAAGTACGATTTGAGTTTTAATTTATTGGGTTCCGTGATTTGTTTACTCGACAATGTTTAACTTTTTTGAAATTGGTTGATCAAAGCTATACATTTTCGCAATATAAATAAATAAATTTTAAACGTAATTAATATCATTTATAATGTTTAAGTATGATAATCATTCAGGTATGATAATTAAACCGGACCTCGTTTTCTTACAAACCCGAAATTATTAAAAAACTCGGTTGTCTGTTAAGTCGGTTTACTGACGATAGTTGAACGTGACAACGTCTTAAGAAAATACTGATGGAATGGTTTTGGGCTTTTGATTTTGAAGCAGCGATTATTGGCTGCGCGAATGGCGTTGCTAAAGTAAATGCTACAGCATCTTGAACCTCCATGGGTTCACTCATTGAAGGTAAAGGCTTATTCGTAACATCCTCTGGTTTGTCAGGCTTTTTTTCCATGGTGCGTTTGTAAGCAGTTCTGCAAAATAAATCGTCGTTCGAAACAATTTAAATAAAATTCTTAAAATATTATCGTTGTCACGTCAAAATTGACACTACATTCACTTTTCACTGCACTTGATACTCGACCAAAACATGTAAATGTACTATGTATAATATAGCAGCTGTCCACGCAGACGCATCGCTCACTCAAGTAGGAGAGAGACGGATGGCGAACGCTGCCGAACGCGAAGGCCGATTGTGCCTCTTTGTCGCTCGTTCCGCGTTCTCGCTTGCACTTCAAGCCTTACATGGAACGTGACAGTAACGATATGAGTCATGCTTTTTCGAGCGTGCAGCCGGCTCCATCGATTTATAAGACGTTATCACGTCAAAACAAATCAATTTGTTTACACAATGTTAAATTATCCCCGAAAATGGGCATTTTCCCAGCCAAAATATGAAACGTGACGTATGATGACGTCACTGTAACGTGAGCTACCTGATAAAACGTCACATTTTTCGGTCCTCTGTGTTTGGTTTTGATTTCGGTTTGGTGGCAGCAACATTGGATGTCCGTTTTGGCATAAAAGTAGGGCTCTTTTCACGAATTTCTAATTTATTTTTTTATAAATATTACTGAAAACGTGTTGCGTTAGTACTGTAAACACGAACGAAAATGTATACTTTTTCGAAAAGGACGGAAAATAAGGTAACTACGACTTCAGTTTTAATTTATCGGATTCCGTGATTTGTTTACTCGACAATGTTTAGATTTTGGGAAAATTTTCGAAACGATTGAAGTTGTTGGGTCCAAGTTATACATTTTCGCGATATAATCAAATAAAATTTAAACATAATTAAGATAATTCATAATGTTTAAATATGATAACTATCAATTTAAGATAATTAAACCGAAAATCATTTTCCTAAGAACACATAATTTTTGCAATCTCATCGTGACGTATGATGACGTCACTGTCACGTAAGCTACCTGATATAAGGTCACTTTTTCGCTCCTCTATGTTCAGTTTTGATTCCGATTTGGTGGCAGCAACATCGGAGCTCCGTGTTCGCGAATTTCTAATTTTTTGTTAATAAATATTAGCGAAAATGTGTTAAGTGCTGTGAACACGAAGGAAAGTGGATATTTTTCTTGCTGAGCATCAACTATCGAGGACAGATAATTCAAATCCAAAACCAGCAAAGTTTCACAAAAATCTTGAAAATCGCTCGCTGGTGGCCAACGTGGAGCAAAAGAGACTTTTGTAACTCGACTAACTATGTTAAATTTGTATTCTTAAGGAAACAAAAATATATTACATTTAATTTATTATTTATAAGGACAAAAAAATGTGAAGACAAGTTATTAACTTATTTTTCCTTCATTTTCCTTTTTTTCCTCGGCATCTTCTACCTTTGCTAGGAGTCGTTTCTTTGATAAGCGTCATCACTAAATCAGCAATGTTAGTGTTTTATAACATTGCGTTGGCACTATTGATAAAGAACCTATGACGTACGATGACGTCACTGTCACGTGAGCTACCTGATAAAAGGTCGCATTTTTCGGCCCCTTGTGTTCAGTTTAGATTTCGGTCTGATGGCAGTAACATTGGAGCTCCGGTTTGGCTTAAAAGTAGGACTCTTTTCGCGCATTTCTAATTTATTATTAATAAATATTAGTGAAAATGTGTTGTGTTGGTGCTGTGAACACGAAAGAAAATGGATATTTTTTGGAAAAGGACAGAAAACGGGGTAAGTACGACTTCAGTATTACTTTATCGGGTTGCATGATTCGTTTACTCGACAATGTTTAAATTTTGGAAAAAATTTCGAAACGGTTGAAATTGATCGGTCAAAGCTATACATTTTCACGATATAATTAAATATAATTTAGACATAATTAATATTGTTTATAATGTTCAAATATGGTAAGTAACTATTCATATATGATAATCAAACCGAAAACCGTTTTACTATATCAAAAAACTGTAAAATGTAAAGAAACAAAAATAATTAAAAATTGAAAAATTGCACGTAGAAAAACTGAAGAAAGGAAAATTTGAAAAAAAAATGAAAAATTATAAAATCGGAACATTGAAAAAACAAAACAACATAAAATCCGGACTTTGAAAAATAGAAAAATAGTAAAATTAAATAAAAAACCGAAGCAAGAAATTGCAAACCCAATATTTATTAAAGAAATGAAAAATTGAAGAATCGAAAACTTGAAAAATCGAAAAATTGAAAATTTCAGGTTTTCTCAGTCTCAGATTCTCGCAGATTGTTTCAGTTTTTTTAAAAGGATTTTTATGTTTTGAGGATATGGTGATTTTGGTGTTTTAAGAATATTTTGGTATTTTGAGTATTTGAGGATTAGGTGCTTTTACAATTTACAGATTTTCGTGTTTTGAGGATTTCAAAATTTGATGGTTTGAGCATTTGAAAATTTTGGTGTTTTGAGGTTTTGGGGATTTTAGTGTTTTGAGGATTTGGAAATTTTGGTATTTTGAGGATTTGGGGATTTTGATGTTTTGAGGATATGAGGATTTTGGTGTTTGGAGGATTTGAGGATTTTGGTATTTTGAGTATTTGAGGAGGATTTAGGGCTTTTAGAATTTGCAGATTTTGGTGTTTTGAGGATTTCAAAGTTTGATGTTTTGAGCATGTGAGGATTTTGGTGTTTTGAGGATTTGGGGATATGGGTATTTTGGTGTTTTGAGGATATGAGGATATGAGGATATGAGGATTTTTGTGTTTTCAGGATATGAAGATTTTGGTGTGCTGGGGATTTGAGGATTTGACGATTTGGGGATATTTGTGTTTTGAGGATTTGAAGATCTTATTAGTGTTTTGGGGATTTATAAATAAATAAATAGTGCTTTATTACGCCGAAAGATGTAAAGGCATTACATAAAGTACATAACAAAATATTAACATAACAATTCATATTAACATAATAGTAACAATTTGCGACATTCTTTCTTGAAGGCGTTGAGGGAGATACCAAAAAACTCTAAAGTGTTGCATTCGTTAGCAATCATCAAAACGCTATTTAGAGGCGAATGTAATGCATAATTCGTTTTATGAACTGGTATAAAAAACAGCCTAGGCGTACGAACCTTACGGATTGACACATTAAGACCTACCAACGCTAGCAATATGGGGGCTTCAATTAAACCATTTAATAATTTAAAAAGAAAACATAGTTTGTGATACTTACGACGATTTTCTAGTGTATGTACTGACAGATAAGATGCAACAAGGTCTGTATCTGCTAACACAATACCATCACCACACAACTTATATTTGACATATTTTAAAAGTTTGACTTGGACAGCTTCAATTCGGCTTATGTGAGTGATATAAAACGGTGACCAGTTGACACAATTGAATTCCAATATCGATCGGACTAACGAATAGTATAATATCAGAATGGTTCTGATGTTACTGAAGTTCACCGTCCACCGCTTTAAACACCCCAAAAGTTTTCTACCTCTAGAAACAACATATTCACAGTGACTGACGAAAGATAATTTAGTGTCTAAATAGATACCCAAATCCTTGGCATTGCTAACTATGTCTAGGGGCGTATTTTCTAGTAGGTACAATGGAACTGAGGGACGACTTTTGCGACTAAAGCACATTGCTTTGCATTTTTTAATGTTAAGAGACATATGATTGAGTTTACACCAATCGTTAAGACATATAAGATCATTTGTCAAAGTATTTATGTCATACATGGAATCAATCTTCTTATATAACTTCAAGTCATCTGCATACAGTAAGGAATTTGAGTTGAAATTCAAGCAGATATCGTTAATGAAGATATTAAATAAAAGTGGTCCTATAACCGAGCCTTGAGGAACTCCAGATGTTGATTCGTAGGTAGATGACTTGAACTTCATTAATTGTACAAAATGTAGACGATGACTGATATAAGATTGAATCCATGAAAGTAAAGGATCACGAACGCCGTAGAGTAGAAGTTTGTGTATCAAAATTGTGTGATCAACAGAATCAAACGCCTTGTGGAAGTCTGTGTAGATGCAGTGAATTTCCGAACCGTCCTCAATTGCATTAAAAATATCATTTATGTATACAAAGAGATTAGATTCAGTTGATCTACCAGAACAAAAACCATGTTGTGACACACTGATTACGTTTCTAAAAGAATCACTTATGAAACTGGACACAATGTTTTCAAAGATTTTCGATAGAACTGAAATTATACTAATCGGTCGATAGTTTTCAATGTCTTGCTTATTGCCAGATTTAAAGATTGGTACCACACGTGCAGATTTCCACAAGTCAGGAAATTTTCCCGAACTTATTGAAATAGAGAAAATTCGTGTTAGTGGTATAACCAATGAATCTCTGCAGTTATAAAAAAATGTTGGATGTTTTCAGGATATGAAGATTTTGATGTGCTGGGGATTTGAGGATTTGACGATTTGGGGATATTTGTGTTTTGAGGATTTGAAGATCTTATTAGTGTTTTGGGGATTTGAGGATATAGGTAATTTGATGATTTGAGGATTTGGGGATTTTGAGATTTTGGGGATATTGGTGTTTTGAGGATTTACAGATTTTGGTATTTTGAGGATTTGGGGATTTGCCGATTTTGGTGTTTTGAGAATTTGAGGATATTGCGTTTTGAGGATTTGGGGATTTACAGATTTTGGGGATATTGGTGTTTTGAGAATATGAGGATTTTAGTGTTTTGAGGATTTGGGAATTTTGGCATTTTGAGGATTTGGGGATTTTGATGTTTTGAGGATATGAGGATTTTGTTGTTTGGAGGATTTGAGGATTTTGGTATTTTGAGTATTTGAGGAGGATTTAGGGCTTTTAGAATTTGCAGATTTTGGTGTTTTGAGGATTTCAAAGTTTGATGTTTTGAGCATATGAGGATTTTGGTGTTTTGAGGATTTGGGGATTTTGATGTTTTGAGGATATGGGTGTTTTGGTGTTTTGAGGATATGAGAATTTTGGTGTTTTGAGGATATGAAGGTTTTGGTGTTTTCAGGATATGAAGATTTTGATGTGCTGGGGATTTGAGGATTTGACGATTTGGGGATATTTGTGTTTTGAGGATTTGAAGATCTTATTAGTGTTTTGGGGATTTGAGGATATAGGTAATTTGATGATTTGAGGATTTGGGGATTTTGAGATTTTGGGGATATTGGTGTTTTGAGGATTTACAGATTTTGGTATTTTGAGGATTTCAAAATTTTGATGTATTGGGAATTTGGGGTTTTGGCGATTTTGGTGTTTTGAGGATTTGAGGATATTGTGTTTTGAAGATTAGGGGATTTAGAGATTTTGGAGATATTGGTGTTTTGAGAATATGAGGATTATAGTGTTTTGAGGATTTGGGAATTTTGGTATTTTGAGGATTTGGGGATTTTGGTGTTTTAAGGATACGAGGATTTTGGTGTTTGGAGGATTTGAGGATTTTGGTATTTTGAGTATTTGAGGAGGATTTAGGGCTTTTAGAATTTGCAGATTTTGGTGTTTTGAGGATTTCAAAGTTTGATGTTTTGAGCATGTGAGGATTTTGGTGCTTTGAGGATTTGGGTATTTTGATGTTTTGAGGATATGGGTATTTTGGTGTTTTGAGGATATGAAGATTTTGGTGTTTTCAGGATATGAAGATTTTGGTGTGCTGGGGATTTGAGGATTTGACGATTTGGGGATATTTGTGTTTTGAGGATTTGAAGATCTTATTAGTGTTTTGGGGATTTGAGGATATAGGTAGTTTGATGATTTGAGGATTTGGGGATTTTGAGATTTTGGGGATATTGGTGTTTTGAGAATTTGAGGATTTTAGTGTTTTGAGGATTTGGGAATTTTGATATTTTGAGGATTTGGGGATTTTGATGTTTTGAGGATATGAGGATTTTGGTGTTTGGAGGATTTGAGGATTTTGGTATTTTGAGTATTTGAGGAGGATTTAGTGCTTTTAGAATTTGCAGATTTTTGTGTTTTGAGGATTTCAAAGTTTGATGTTTTGAGCATGTGAGGATTTTGGTGTATTGAGAATTTGGGGATTTGGCGATTTTGGTGTTTTGGGGATTTGAGGATATTGTGTTTTGAGGATTTAGAGATTTTGGGGATATTGGTGTTTTGAGAATATGAGGATTTTAGTGTTTTGAGGATTTGGGAATTTTGGTATTTTGAGGATTTGGGGATTTTGATGTTTTGAGGATATGAGGATTTTGGTGTTTGGAGGATTTGGGGATTTTGGTATTTTGAGAATTTGAGGAGGATTTAGGGCTTTTAGAATTTGCAGATTTTGGTGTTTTGAGGATTTCAAAGTTTGATGTTTTGAGCATGTGAGGATTTTGGTGTTTTGAGGATTTGGGAATTTTGATGTTTTGAGGATATGGGTATTTTGGTGTTTTGAGGATATGAGGATTTTGGTGTTTTGAGGATATGAAGATTTTGGTGTTTTCAGGATATGAAGATTTTGGTGTGCTGGGGATTTGAGGATTTGACGATTTGGGGATATTTGTGTTTTGAGGATTTGAAGATCTTATTAGTGTTTTGGGGATTTGAGGATATAGGTAATTTGATGATTTGAGGATTTGGGGATTTTGAGATTTTGGGGATATTGGTGTTTTGAGGATTTACAGATTTTGTTATTTTGAGGATTTCAAAATTTTGATGTATTGAGAATTTGGGGATTTGGCGATTTTGGTGTTTTGAGGATTTGAGGATATTGTGTTATGAGGATTTGGGGATTTAGAGATTTTGGGGATATTGGTATTTTGAGGATTTGAAGATATAGCTATTTTGATGATTTGAGGACTTGGATGCTTCGAGGATTTGAGTATTTAAGTGTTTTGAGGATTTGAGGATACTGTGTTTAGGGGATTTGGGGATTTGGTGTTTCGAGGATGACGTTATGTCTCGTTGAAGTTTAAAGTCAAAGGAGTCAAAGAACTATAAGACAGGGTGGGTGGGCGGGACTAATCAGTATTAACACGTACTAGCCCCGCCTGCCCACCTTTTCTTTTCTTACGGAGTATGTCATTTGTTAAAATCAGTCTTATCTTAGCAGGTAACGATTCTTTAAATTTACTTCAAAATAAAAACAATACAGGTTTCGAGATTTTTTTAAATTCTATAAGAAAACTAAAGAAAGACGCAAAGATTTTTTAAAATTTTCACAAAAAAAAAACACAAACGCCTCCTAAATCCCTTTAAAATCCAAGAAGACAAAAAAGAAATCCCAAGATTTTTTCAATTTTTTTTTTCAAACATATTTTATTTATTTTTTTATTATTTTTTTTGTAAAATTTGGATATTTTGACTAAATTCCGCCTGTACCCTCCACGCACCAACCCCCAACTCCCTTTCTCCTAGTACCCAACCCCCACCTATAACCAACTCCGTTTTCGAAACCAGTATGCCTTGAAAACCTCACAGTGACATTTAAACTTTTCGAAAATGTTGCGAAAATCCGCAAAAGCTGGAAAAGCCACGAAAAGCGCCCGCACCACCCAAAGCCTGGTCCGCCCCATCCCCGACCACACCTGCGAGCTCCCGCTGCAGGAGGAAATCGTCACCTACACCATATACCACTCCCTCTGCGTCCTTCTGCGTCGCAGGCTCTGGAAATGGGTAACGGTGAGTTCCTACAGCCCCGACAGCAAAAAGTACCTGAAGTCGGCGGCCCGCATTTACGACGAAGAGGTCCGCCACCTGCGCATGCACCCCAACATGATCCACCCCTTCAGCAGCTTCCGCTTCTGCTGGGAGATGTTCATGCTGTGCACCTGGGGGGTGCAGTTCGCGATCATACCGCTGACCATCTCCGTGGAGCAGCACTCCGAAGTCTTCTTCTACGTTTACAGCGGCATCTGCGTGCTTTGCAACGTGGACGTAGTGATGTGGTTCTTCACGGGGTACTTCGACGCGCGCAAGCAGATGGTGGTGCTGAAGCCGCAGAAGGTGGCCAAACACTACATTTTCACGTTCTTCGTGGTGGATTTCGTTACGTCGCAGCCGCTGTGTCTGTACTTTGACTTTTTTTTCGCGGAAGTGTACCAGTTTTCGTGCTATGTTTTGTTGATTAAGCTGGTGCGTTTGCCCACGTTACTGAGTTATCTGCAAAAGCTGGGCGAGGTATAGTAAAGCGAGAGCAAGTTGGCTTTGGGCGTTTTTGGCGACAAAGCGGCACATGGATGTGCATTTGCCGCTTTGCTGGACGAATTAGAAAGTGAAACGAGTAGCGAACGCTTAGGTTTTCTAACAATATTGGCTCTTACGCTAAACACAAATTTTTTGTGTTACTTATGGTTAACAGAATGCGAAAATGTCGAAGCTTTCTCGACGTTTCATGACTCCTAGAGTATCAAAGTTTCGGGGAAAAAATAAACAAATTGTCTAGCTACATTTTGCAGGACAACATTGAAAAAAAAATTTTCAGGTTTTTGATTTTTCAATTCTTTTAATTTTCGGTTTTTCGATTTTTCGACTTGAGGCTTTTTAGTTTTGGAATTCTTTAATTTTTCGATTTTGGAATTTTTCGATTTTTTGATGTTTCGATTTCTCGATTTTTAAATATTTTGGTAATTTATTTTTCGGTTTTTTAAATTTTGAATTTCTTGATTTCTCAATTTTTTGATTTCTTGATTAATTGTATTGAATTTTTGAATTTTTACATTTTTCAGTTTTTCGACTTGTCGATTTCTCGATTTTTCAGTTTTTCTCTTTAATTTTTCAATTTTAGATTTTTTAATTTTTGGGTTTTTCGATTTTTCGACTTCACGACTTTTCACTATTTCAGTTTTGGAAAATTTCAATATTACGATTCTTCAGTTTTTCGATATTTAGTTTAGATTTTTCGGCTTTTTAATTTTAGATTTCTCGCTTTCATTTTTCGGTTTTTTCAATTTAGATTTTTCCATTTCTCGAATTTTCATGTTTTCGATTTTTCAATTTTTTAATATTTCATGTTTCAGTTTTTTGATTTTTTATTTTTAAAATTTTCCGTTTTTCGACTTGACTTTTCGAATTCTCTATTTTTCATTTGTCGATTTATCAATTTTTCAATATTTTTGTTTTGGAATTTTTCTTCAATATTTCGAGTGTTCAATCCTTCGTTTAGATTTTTTGATTTTGTGACGTTCCGATTTCTCGTTTTTTATATTTTTCGCTTTTCCAATTTTTCAATTCGTCGATTTTTCTATTTTTCAATTTTTTGACTTCACAATAATTCGATTTCTCGATTTTTCATTTTTCGATATATCATTTTTGGAATTTTTCAATATTTTGGTTCTTCAATTTTTCGATATTTTGTTTCAATAACTCGATTTTTCAATTTTTTGATATTTTATTTTGTGATTCTTCGATTGTCCGATTTTTCTATTTTTCAATTTTTGACGTTTCTAAATTTTTAGTTTTTCCATTTCTTGATTAATCGATTTTTAAACGTTTTTTCGACTTCCCGATTTTTCAGTTTTTCAATATTTCAGGTCTTTGATTTTTCAGCTTTTTAAGTTTTCGGTTTTTCGATATTTTTCGACGTGACTTTTCGATCTCCCCATTTTTCATGTTTCGATTTATCAATTTTTTAGATTTTTCGGTTTTTTAACTTTTCAATTTTTCGAATTTTTAAATTTTTTGATTTTTCAATTTTCTAATATTTCGTTTTAGGGTTTTTTAAGTTTAGTTTTTCGATTTCTCAATTTTTCAATTCGTCGATTTTTCTATTTTTCAGTCTATTAAATTTTTGGTGATTCCATTTTGTTACTTGACATTTTGATTTCCCGATTTTTCATTTTTCAATTCTTTAATTTCGTTTCAATTTCCAGTTTTTTCAATTTTTCGATTTTTCAATTTTTGACGCTTCTAATTTATCAATTTTTCCATTTCTTGATTATTCGATTTTTGGATTTTTCCACTTTTTGATTTCTCGATTTTTCGAGTTTTAGACGTTTTGATTTTTTTATTTTTCCCATTTCCCGAGTTTTCGACTTCTCGATTTCTCAGTTTTGCACTCTTCAGTTTTTCAAATTTTCAGGCTTTTGAATTTTCAACTTTTTGGTTTTCGATTTTTCGAATTGACTTTTCAATTTTTCGAATTTTTAAATTTTTTGATTTTTCAATTTTCTAATATTTCGTTTTAGGGTTCTTGAAGTTTAGTTTTTCGATTTCTCAATTTTTCAATTTTTCAGTCTATTAAATTTTAGGTTATTCCAATTTTTTACTTGACATTTTGATTTCCCGGTTTTTCATTTTTCAATTCTTTAATTTTTCGATATTTCGTTTCAATTTCCCGCTTATTCAATTTTTCGATTTTTCAATTTATCAATTTTTCCATTTCTTGATTATTCGATTTTTGGATTTTTCCACTTTCTGATTTCTCGATTTTTCGACTTCTCGATTTTTCAGTTTTGCACTCTTCAGTTTTACAATATTTCAGTCTTTTGAATTTTCAACTTTTTAGTTTTCGATTTTTCGAATTGACTTTTCCGTTTCCCGATTTTTTATTTTTCGATTTATCAATTTTTCGATAATTCGTTTAGATGTTTTGGCTTTTTAATTTTTCAATCATTATTTTAAATTTTAGATTTTTTGATTTTGTGATGTTTCGATTTCGCGTTTTATGACTTAAAGCATTTCGTTTCCCGATTTTTCATTTTGTCAATTTTTCGATATTTCATTTTTGGAATTTTTCCATTTCTCGATTTTTCTTTTTCAATTTTTGATGTTTCTAAATTGTCAAATTTTCCATTTCTTGCTTAATCGATTTAATTTTTAAATTTTAGATTTTTTTGATTTTTCAATTCGTCGATTTTTCTGTTTTTCAGTCTTTTAAATTTTTGGGTTATTCATTTTTACTTCCCGACCGTAAGTTAAGGAAGTATATTTAACTTGATATCTCGATTTCCCGATTTTTCATTTTTCAATTTTTCAATTTTTTTGGTATTTCGGTTTCTTAAATTTTAAATTTTTCGATTTCTCGATTTTTCCATTTTTTAATTTTTGACGTTTCTAATATTTCAATTTTTCCATTTCTTGAGTAACCGATTTTTGGATTTTTCCGTTTTTCGATTACACAATTTTTCATTTCTCGATTTTTCGACTTTTAGACGTTTTGATTGTTTCACTTTTCCCATTTCTCGATTTTTCGACTTTTAGACGTTTTGATTTTTTTTATTTTTCTCATTTCTCGAGTTTTCGACTTCTTCATTTTTCAGTTTTGCACTCTTCAGTTTTTCAATTTTTCAGGCTTTTGAATTTTCAACTTTTTGGTTTTCGATTTTTCGAATTGACTTTTCGGTTTCCCGATTTTTTATTTTTCAATTTATCAATTTTTCGATAATTCGTTTACATTTTTTGGTCTTTTAATTAATCAATTATTCGAATTTTTAAATTTTATATTTTTTGATTTTGTGATGTTTCGATTTCGCGTTTTATGACTTTCGAATTTCCTTTTTCAATTTTTGACGTTTCTAAATTTTCAAATTTTCCATTTCTTGCTTAATCAATTTATCAATGTTTTTATATTTCGTTTAGATTTTTCTGTTTTTTAATTTTTCAATTTTTCGAATTTTTAAATTTTCGATTTCTCGATTTTTCAATTCTCTGTTTTTCAGTCTTTTAAATTTTCGGTTATTCATTTTTACTTCCCGACCGTAAGCTAAGGAAATATATTTGACTTGATGATATTTCGATTTCCCGATTTTTCATTTTTCAATTTTTCAATTTTTTGATCTTTTTTCTTTTTTTTAAATTTTAAATTTTTCGATTTCTCGATTTTTCTATTTTTCAATTTTTGACGTTTCTAATATTTCAATTTTTCCATTTCTTGAGTAACCGATTTTTGGATTTTTCTATTTTTCGATTTCCCGATTTTTCATTTCTCGATTTTTCGACCTTTAAACGTTTTGATTTTTTCACTTTTCCCATTTCTCGATTTTTCAACGTTTTCAATTTTCGGTTTTTCGATTTTTCGACTTGACTTTTTCGATTTTCCGACTTTTCATTTTTGGATATTTTTGTTTTGAAATTTTCTATACTTCAATTCCTCGATTTTTCGGTTTTTCAATTTTGCAATTTTTTGGTTTTTTGATATTTCGATTTCTCGATTTTTCAATTTTTGGATATTTTATTTTTCGGTTATTTAAATTTTAGATCTTTCGATTCTTCGAATGTCCTATTTCTGAATTTTTGGTATTTCTAAATCTTCGATTTCTCAATTTTTAGATTTTTTTATTTTCCCATTTCTCGATTTTTCGACTTCTCGATGTCTCTATATTTCAGTTTTTGCAGTTCTTGAATTTCTCGATTTGTTGGGTTTCTGACTTTTCAATTTTTTAAATTTTGGGATATTTCAATATTTCGACCCTTCACCTTTTCTTTTCGATTTTTTACTTTTTCAATTATTCGATTTTATTTATTTTGATGTTTTACTGTTGTTGTTTTGATTTCTCGATCTTCCGGTTTCTAAAATTTTTTATTTTTCGGTTTTAAGATTTTTCGACATTTTAATTTTTTTTCTAATTACAAGAGTCCAATTGTCTTTTTTTATGAGTCCAAAATAATTCTCGGACTCAATTATCTTTTTTTTTAATACTCTAAGTCAAAATAAATAAAAAAAAATCTTAGGTATCGCAAGTGTCTTTTTTACGAATTTAAAGGAATTTTGGGCCATTTTTGTCTTTTTTTTAAGAATTTAAAATAATTTTGGGAGCCCGTGGTGTATTTTTTAAGAAATTAAAAACCTTAGCCGGCCCTTATGTTGCTTTTGAAAAAAATTGAAAGAATTTTGGGCCCTAATTTTTTGTTTGGAAATCATTTGGAAGAATCTTGGGATCCCTAGCTTTTACCGGGTTGTGAATTTAAATCATGCTCAAGAGACAAGTAAAAATGTGTAATTTGGGTTGCCTAACGTTCTATTTTAAATAAATTGTTTCTGATAATTTATGCCAAAAGGCCAAAGCTAACTTTATTTACACAGGCGCATGGCCGTTTAGCTGGATCTATAAAGTTTGTTGTAGAGAACAGGATTCGCGATATCTCACGTCAGACTGATTACTTTTACTATCTGGATCCTCGTTTTGCTCGGATGGGTCTCCAGTATCGCGTACGCCCTCGTCTCCTACTTCCACCCGGTCTCTCTTGCTCAAACTGCCATCGCGGGTTTCCCCCTTCTGATGACCGCATTTAAAGTGACTCGAGCCCTTATGGTAGTCGGCGTCACCGACATAATCAACAGCACTAACCTAGTAATGATAGTGGAGATCGGTTGCATAACCGTGGGTAGCGTCCTCCAAATCATCATTTTAGGTAAGCAGCTACAACCAATCGAAATCCCGCTAAACCCTCTTTCCTCCAGCCAAAGTCATGCAGTTCTACCAGAAGCGCTCCAGCTCCCGGAACAAATACAACCACCTCCTCGAAGAAATCGGCGAGTACATGAAATACAAAGAACTCCCCCACCGCCTCCGCGACAAAATCCTCCGCTACATCGACTTCAAGTTCCAGAAGCACATCTTCCGCGAAGAGGACGTCCTCAACAACCTGTCCCCCGTGCTCAAGCACGACATCCTCATCCAGCGGTGCCAGACCATGATCGAGAAGGTGGACTTCTTCAAGGACCTGCCGCCGTCGGTGATGGTCCGCATCGTGACGAAGCTCCGCTCGGAGATCTACCTGCCTAGCGACATCATCGTGATGGCGGGCTACACCGGCAACGCGATGTACTTCATCTACGTGGGCACGGTGGCGGTGTACACGGGAGGCGGCAAGGAGATCTGCCACCTGGACGACGGCGGCCACTTCGGGGAGATCACGCTGCTGATCAACGCGCCGAGGGTGGCCACGGTGGTGGCGGTGAAGGAGTGCGAGTTGTTCAGGCTGAGCAGGAGGGACTTCCAGGAGGCGATCGAGCCGTACCCGGAACTGAATAAGAAAATTCGGAGGCTGGCGATGAGTCGGCTGGAGAGCACGCTGCAGATGATGTCGCAGGAGAACGAGGGGGTGCAAACACTGAAGAGGAGCGACAGGAGTTATTCGGTTTATTAGTAGTTTCATTGTAGAGTAGTTACTCGGTATTCACTTTCTTAGAGGATGTTTTACTGGTAAATTGATGAATTGTAGAAAGTTTGTGTATATTTATACGTTATTTGAAAATCAAAAATAAACAGCAAATCCTGATTTTTATTTCCACGAGAAATCCCTTTTCCTGGCTAAACCAATCAAAATGACGATCAAGTCGTAACTGACCAATCAGAACGAAGGTCACACACGTCACGAACGACGTCACGAAAACGTAATCTAAACCATGGTCAACTAAGATGTCATTTAGGTGTTATTCTGAACTCGTTTCATTAAAATTTCAATAACTTTAGAAATTTTGTGCTGTGTTATAGACAAAAATTGGATTTTGTATTAAGTGTGGAGATAAAATTGATAAATCAAACTTTTTCTTTAATTGAAAGTTATCACGATTGAGATAGGGTGGGTGGGCGGAGCTTATATTTTGCCCTTTTTTTCTTAATATGTAGATGTAGTCATCTTTACACACAAAAAACTTAAATTAAAACGTGTTTAAAATGGTAGATTTTTGCAGACAAATATGGATTTTGTAATTAAGCTCTGCCCCTCGATAACTATGATTGTCATCAAATGAAAAAAATATACATATATTTTGCATATTTTTCGCGATTTCTAGTTTTCTGTCAATTTGGAATTAAACAAAGAGTCCCTTCAAACCATAATATATCGGAAAAGATTTATAAAAGTGCAAATTGTAGTAAAAAAAATCTGAACTCTAAATTCACTTGCTGTTAATTTATAGAAATTATTTTTAATAACATTTTTCCCAATCAACAAACACTTAAATTACGTCGGATTTATAAATAACTGACATTTTAAACAGTTTAAAATTTTTAAATTTTTCGATATTTCCGTTTTCAAATTTTTCAACATTTCGATTCTTCAATTTTCCGATATTTCGTTTTGATTTTTTGGTGTTTTAACTTTTCAACTTTTCGATTTTTTAAATTTTAGATTTTTCGATTTCTTCATTTTTCGACTCTTACATTTTTTTATTTTTCTATTCTTCGATTTTTCTTTTTCTCGATTGCTCTATTTTTTCAGTTTTAGTAACTTTTCGTTTTTTTAGGTTTTTGATTTTTGACATTTCTAAATTTTCAATTTCTAGATTGACCAATTTTTCGATTCTCGGTTTTTCCACTTCTTGATTTTTGCAATTCTTCAGTTTTTTGATTTTTCAGGTTTCTGATTTCAAAATTTTTAAAATTTTCGATTTTTCGACTTGGCGATTTTTCAACTTTTCGATTTTTGGATACTTCAGTTTTGGAATTTTTCAATATTTCGATTCATTTTTTTGCTTTTTCAATTATTTCAATTTTTCGATCTTCTGATTAATCGATTTTTCAAATTTCCCATTTTTCGATTTTCGACCTTTAGATTTTTTGAATTTTCCCATTTCTCGATTTTTCAGTGTTTCGATTTTACAGGTTTTTGATTTTTGCATATTTTGAATTTTCGGTTTTTCGATTTTTCGACTTGACGACTTTTCGATTTATCAATTTTACGATATTTCGTTTTGATTTTTTGATTTTTTAACTTTAAAATTTTTCGAATTCCTGATTAATCGATTTTTCATTTTTTTTATTTTTTCCATTTCGATATTTCAGTTTTAAAATTTTTCAGTATTTCGATTTTTTAATTTTTCCATATTTCGTTTTCAATTTTGCGATTTTTTAAACTTTAAAGTTTTCGAATTTTTAATTTTTCCATGTTTCGATTTCACCTTTTTTTCAATGTTTCAATTTGTTGATATTTTGTTGTCAGGTTTTTTTTTATTAAATTTTTTCCATTTCTCGATTTTTCGACTTATCGCTTTCTCCATTTTTTAGTTTTTCAATTTTTCGATTTTTCAAGATTTTGAAGTTTGGATTTTTAAAATTTTCGGTTATTCCACCTGATGAATTTTCTATTCTTCAATTTTTCTGTTTCTCGATTGCTCTATTTTTTCAGTTTTTTTTTGCAATTTTTCGTTTTTTTAGGTTTCTGATTTTTGACATTTCTAAATTTTCGATTTCTAGATTGACCAATTTTTCGATTATTCGGCTTTTTGATTTCTCGGTTTTTCTACTTCTTGATTTCTGCATTTTTCATATTTTCCAATTCTTCAGTTTTTTGATTTTTTAGGTTTTTGATTTCAAAATTTTTAAAATTTTTGATTTTTCGACTTGACGATTTTTCAACTTTTCGATTTTTGGATTTTCCAATTTTTGGATACTTCAGTTTTGGAATTTATCAATATTTCGATTAAATTTTTTGCTTTTTAAATTATCCAATTTTTCGATTTTTTAAATTTTAGAATTTTCAATTTTTCGACTTACCGTTTTTTGGCGTTTCTAAATTTTCGGTTTTAGGATTTTTCGACTTGACGAGTTTTCAACTTTTCGATTGTTCGATTTTTTAATTTTCTAATTTCCCTACTTTTCGACTTTTCGAAATGTTCATTTTTCGATATTTCAGTTTGGAAAAAAATCAAGATGGCGAACAAACAAGACGCACCAACTAAAGCTCCGTGTTTAAAATGTAAATATCTAATAGACAGTGGCTTAACGTGTATAAATTGTGGCTCTATGTGTCATCCCAGCTGTTCCCAATATCTACGACATCTCGAAGTACTTAGTGCAACAACAATGAAGTGCTGCAAAAAAAGTGAGTGTAACATTCCAAATTCCATCTTAATCCCGGATAATTCGGACCTATCTCAGTATGGATCACTAACAGAGATCATCAGAGATGTAGTTAGTGCAGCAGTAGCTCCGCTTGTTGATGAAATTTCTCATTTACGTGAGGAAATCCTTGCATTGAAACGATCGATCAGTAATAATCAGCGAGATAAGGCAAGTGACAGTATAAAACCTACAACTACAAAAAGCACCAAGCAACCGAAAGAGAAAGTGCATGATAAGAACATCAATAATCAAAAATCACAAAAATTATCCGAGACTAATGAACCCAACTTGACCTCTTTGGAAAAAGACCAACTAAATCTAATGAATACAATCATAGATCTTTCCAAAAAAGGGACCACAGGAATAAATAAGGATAAGGGTGTAAACACTACTACCCCTACTACATTACATAATGATACCGATTTTGTCGAAGTACGCTATAAACACAAAAAGAAAAGTCGCCCTCTTGTTATTGGAAACAACAACACCAGTACCACCTCGACGTTGAAAGCTGCAGAAAAGAAAATCCTTTTGTTTGCAACCCGTTTTGACCCTGATACTACCGATGAGGACATAAAGAAGCACATTGGGACAGTTTGCAACTCGAAAGTGGAAAAACTCTCCCTCAAAAACAAAGATCGAATAGCATCTTTCAAAATTTCGATCCCACTTCAGGATAAAGACAAAATATTGGACGAAAATTTTTGGCCTAACGGAATAGTTCTTAATCGCTATTATTTTCCAAGAGAACAGACGAACGATATTTCCCAATACAAAGGAGAAAAGACAAATATGACAACTTTTTTAGGACAACGGCAAAAAGTCCAAAACTGAAACGCAACCACATCCGACCCACCACAGGTAATTACAACATCAAAATCTTGTTTTTTAATGTCCAGTCTTTAAGAAACAAAATTGGTGAAATAGAAGCATTCCTTGAGGAGCATAAACTTTCCCCTTCCATCCTATGTCTCACTGAGCACTGGTTGACGAGTGCCGAGTGTGACACTGTGACAATAGATGACTACGTAATAAAATCTTGCTTCTCAAGAGATGATGACGGATATGGGGGATCGATTATATTCACCCAACAACAATTTGGAGCGGATGGTTTACCCAAATTAACAGCGCTCTCTTTCAGCAGAATTTGTGAAATATCTGCCATTCTAATACCCTCCATGAATTTAACAGTTGTCTCCTTATATCGACCTCCATTGAGTGCCTTTGACGAATTCATAGCTATTGTAAATAGACTGCTTACCTGTTTGGATGTTACAAAAAATATTATCATAGGTGGCGATTTCAATATTGTTTTTAATTCTAACAATACAAGGAAAAATAATCTGTTAGATTTATTTCTAGGATATGGTTTAAAGCCGTTAGTTAATTTTAATACTAGAGGGAATAATCGTCTAGACAATGTATTCACGAATATTCAAACTCATTCTATTCATATTCAACCCATGAACTTAGGCCTCTCGGACCATTTGGGAATATTGTTTGAAACAAATATTCCAGTCAACCAGTTCAATGAGAATTCTTTAATCATTAGACCAATCACTGAAATTGGGAAATTTTGTTTGTATAAACATCTTGAAGCGGTTGATTGGAATCCTATCACCTGTAACTGCGCATACGACATAAACAAGGCTTTTGAAGATTTTCTCAATGTTTTGGAGCACTATGTTTGTATCTCGTTCCCAGAAAAAGTAATTGAACCATCTTATTGTAAACGCATTCATTGGTATTCCTACCATCTAAAAACTATGAAAAATAACTTATCCAAGTTGAATGATCTTTATCTTCTAACAAATCGCCTTGATATCAAAAAATCTAGAAACTCATATCGCAAAATGTATCGAGAAGCAATTAAAAACGCAAAAATCAGTGCTAACGATAAATATATAAATCAATCTCATAATAAAATGCGAGCAATGTGGTCTATGATTAATTCTAAACGAAGTGTTAAGAAAACGAATAAAATATGCGGTTGTAATAAAAGTGCTCATGATTTTAATGATTTTTTTTGTAACATCGCAAAAAATGTGATTAATAAGCTTCCTCATTCAAACTGTGATCCCATTCTGTTAATGTGCAATAATAACTGTGATAATAGTTTAACGTATTTTCAGTTTAGCGAAGTGTCTTGCGCTGAAGTTCGTGATGTCGTAAAAAAATTAAGAAATAGTAAAACCAAAGATATCTATGGTCTTAGTGTTGAAATAGTCAAAACCGTTCTGGATGTCATAATATCTCCCCTTACGAAATTAATTAATACAAGTATTAAAACACTTACTTTCCCTGACTGCTTGAAAATTGCAAATGTCCTACCAATTTTTAAAAAGGGAGAACCCAATGAGATCAGCAATTACCGACCGATATCACTATTGCCCATTTTATCGAAAGTTCTGGAGAGAATTCTGATGGGTCAATTATGTCATTATTTTGAGGAAAAGAATGTATTATGTGACAATCAATTCGGTTTCAGGCCCAGATTAAACACCTCGAAAGCCATTACTGACATTGTTAACGAAATCACAAATTGCTTTGACAAGGGTATTTTCAGTACAATTTCTTTTCTAGATCTTGTTAATTTATGTGCGTATTTAAAGTGCGAAAAATAAAAGGCCAACGATGTTAACACTAGCGAAGGTATTTATTAACTGACTTAGATATGTACAATATGAGAAAACTAACTTAGTAAAAAAGGTCCCGACATCTGGACGTCGATTTGCCGTGAAACGCCGACAAAGACAAAAGGGTCCAGACTTTCAACCACACAAGTGTCGCACCGGTACTGGGCCAGAGCGTATCTAATTCTGACATATTGCAACACTCCCACTCGCTCTGGTCAGATGAACTAAATAAACAAACACAAGAAAAATTAGAACACACAAATAAAATAATACTTAAGAGAATAAGTCTTAAACTGAATGTAAATTCAACAATTTTAAATTATTGGCAAATTTATCACGGCTTAGCGGTTTCGTGAACATATCCGCCAGTTGTTCCGTTGTCCCAACGTGGTTGATATCAATCTCTCCCCGTTGATAGGCGTCACGTGTGTAGTGGAACTTGACGTCGATGTGTTTGGTGCGTCGATGGTGAACAGGGTTTCGCACCAAATGTTCAGTAGTTTGCTTTAAGTGTAGAGTTTTTGTCCCACGATCGCGCACTATTTGCATACAGTTTGCCACGTCACCAGTAACTTCAAAATTCAGTTTTGGTTTGTTTATAAAACTGTTGACACGTTCCACGGAACTACCGATTACCAGACCATCATCCACGTACAGCGCGAAATAAAGTTCGTTATTGTCAGACGCGTACACACACCGGTCAAACCGAGTAGGGTTCATGCCAAATTCCTTTAGCACTCCGTCCATTTTCTCATGAAACACTAATGGTGCCTGTTTCAGTCCGTATAAACTTTTGTTTAGTTTACACACACGGCCACTACCGTCGTCAAAACCGTCCGGTTGCACCATATATATTTCCTCTTTTAGTTCACTATAAAGGAAAGCAGTTTTCACGTCAATCTGAAAGAGTTCATAATCTTTGGCCGCCGCGATGGCACCGATTCGAACCGTGCAACGGGTGAAAACGTTTCCGCGTAGTCGATGCCCGCTTTTTGCGAACATCCCTTAATGACCAACCGTGCCTTATATTTATTGATGCTGCCGTCCGGGTTGGTTTTAATCTTGAATATCCATTTATTTTGGATTGGTCGTCTGTTCGCTGGAAGCTCCACCAATTCCCAAACTTCATTTTTGGCTAAAGACTCCAATTCATCAGCCATTGCAAGCTCCCACTGTTTTGAATCATTCGTGGCTAACGCTTCTGCGAGAGTTTCAGGTGTTTTAGTCACTATTTTCTCACCTTCAGTCAGGAGGGCTGCAAATTGAACTTCGGTCATTTCATCTTTTTCTTCCATCCTTTTCTTCGTCTTAGACCGGGTGTTGTTTACGATGGAGTTTTCATCTGAAGGAACCACGCGTTTCGAGTACGCCGCTCGTGTTGGTGTTGATTGTTCTTCATTTGTAGCGATTTCAGGTAACAATTGAAGCGGTCTTTTTGGTGGTAATTCGACAATTTTTACGTCACGACTCTTAATAATTACTTTTGTACCTGGCCGCCAAAGTCGATATGCGTGTTGCTCAAATTCATATCCAACTAAGATGAGCCGTTCGCTCTTCTTTTCAAATTTGCTCCGTTTCGACTCGTCAATTAATGCATATGCAGTACTACCAATTTTACGCAAATGACTCAAATCAGGTTTTCGACCGGTCCAGAGTTCGTAGGGGGTTTTTCCTTCGAGACGGGCACGTGGTATTCTATTTCTAATGTGAGCCCCGTTTCTAATCATTTCCGCCCATAGTCCTTGGGGCAGGTTTCCGCTTGCTAGTTGACACCGCACCATTTCATTTAATGTCCTGTTAGATCGTTCGGCCCGCCCATTCTGTTGTGGACAGTACGGTGTGGTCAGTTCTTGTTTAATAAATTTCTTGGTTAACACCGCCTTCATTTCACTGCCCAAAAATTCACCCCCATTGTCCGATCGCACGCGTTTTATTTTGTGTCCATTCGCTTCTGCATCAGCTATTACACTAATCATCGCGTCGACGACGTCGGACTTTGTTTTCATTGGAACTGCGATGATCGTACCACTGCAATCATCTGTAAATACAGCTGCGAACCGCGAACCACCTAACGATTCATTCAATGGTCCGATCGTGTCAAAATGCATTAGATCTCCTGGCCGTTCAGCCCGCGAATTTGAGGACGGGAACGGTTGTCGCACGTGCTTGCCGTATACACAGTCTTCACAAAATGTGTCCTCATTGTCCGCACTATCTTTCGAGTCCACAACTTTCATGCCAGTTATCGCGTCACTTTTGGCCATTTCGCGAACCACTTTAAATGCAACATGTCCAAGCCGTTCATGCCACACTCGAACGTTTTGAGCACTTGCACTTGCGATCATAGCCTCTGCCGTTGCCCGCGCGCGAATATTCATTTCGAATAAACCGTTTTTAGCCAATTGTCCGGTGGCTACCACTTTGCCACGACTAAACAATTGTAACGTGTGTTTGCTGAATAATGCGTTAACACCATGATTACTAGCTGCACTTATTGAGAATAGATTTTTCCCAATTTCAGGCACGTACCACACTTCACTCATGCCTTGCTCCAGTACTTGTCCATTAACGTACGAGCTAATCATTACATCTCCTTCACCTTCCGCGTAAATAGTTTCATTGTTGCCCACTGTGATCGGTTTTCTCTCACTTGCACTAAACTCCCTATAATTTGTAATAATGTCGCGCCGAAAAGTCATGTGTTTACTCGCACCAGAATCCGCGACCCATAATTCGCCCGCGTTACCGACAGCCATCGTTTCGGCTGTGTACATCATCGCACTGTTTGATGCTGCATTCGCTTGGCCATTGTTTTGAGTGTTTTGGGGTTTGCAACAGTCGATCTTTCTATGTCCCGTCTTACCGCAATTATAACACTTCCCACTAAATCGCTGTTTTGTAAATTGCTGTCGCTGCTGATTTTGATAAGGACCACCTCTATTTCTTTGATGATTTTGGCGTTGTCCCCGATTGCCGTTGCTTGTGTAAAGGGCTGAGTTGTCTTCTTCGTCGTTTTTAATCTCGACCATTCCATTTCTCATTGTTTCCAGCTTTAATAACCGAGGAAGAAGGTTGACCATGGTTTGCTCTTTTTCTGGAAGCATATCAAAAGCCGCTGCTATATGCTGATACTGTTGTGGTAATGTGTACAGTACTTTGGTGATTATTTGTTCATCGGTGGGTTTCTGATTCAGATCTTCCAGCTGTCTCACCAGCTCTTCGATAGCAGCAACATGTTCAGTAATTGTTGCGCCTGGTCGCATTTGATAATTATAAAATTTTTGGTGTAAAATATGAATCGACGTCTTGTTCTTTTGTTCGTAAATAGTCACCAGTCGCGTCCACATTTCAGCTGCAGTCTTCATATTCATTATATGACGCACAACATTCGTCTCTAGAGCACACGATAACGCAAATTGAGCTTTCTCGTCTTTTCTGTCCCATTCTTCTTGTTCCTTGGACGTACCTCCCGAATCAGGGCGAGCTTTCATACCTTCGACAACGTCTAACAATTCGTGATACCGTAGATAGGCGCGCATTTGAAACTTCCATACTGCAAAATCGTTGCCGTTAAACTTAGCTATCGCGAACTTATCCATTTTCGATGTGTCTGCTACTATTGGCCGCGAAACCGAACTTGAACACTGACCAACTACAAATCACAACTTCGAATAGGAACTAATCGCTGATATTCCACTAATTGCACTTTTTCAAAATACTAATTGCACAATACTCGATACGTAATCTGGGCCCATAACCTGTTAATTTATGTGCGTATTTAAAGTGCGAAAAATAAAAGGCCAACGATGTTAACACTAGCGAAGGTATTTATTAACTGACTTAGATATGTACAATATGAGAAAACTAACTTAGTAAAAAAGGTCCCGACATCTGGACGTCGATTTGCCGTGAAACGCCGACAAAGACAAAAGGGTCCAGACTTTCAACCACACAAGTGTCGCACCGGTACTGGGCCAGAGCGTATCTAATTCTGACATATTGCAACAGATCTTACCAAGGCCTTTGATTGTGTTTCCCATTCGATTCTGGTTCGTAAACTTTATTTCTATAATTTACATCCCGCTAGTTGTCGTTTATTGTCATCCTATCTCAGCAATAGAATCCAAAAAGTCACGGTTGATGGAACATCTTCTAATTATCTCCCTGTGGAATATGGCGTACCTCAGGGATCTATTTTAGGTCCTCTTTTATTCTTAGTCTACATCAACGACCTACCATCCAATATAGAAGACTCGAAAGTTATTCTATACGCTGATGACACCACCATACTCAACAGCAGTAGCAGTCTAAATGACTGCATTGATAAAAGTTTGGAAGCACAATCTAAGGCAAAACTATGGTTTGATACCAACAGTTTAGGCATGAATGTCGACAAATCGGTGTATATGTTCCTCAGTCTTAAAACCAGTGCAACATTAAATTTAGGTCAAGCCAATAATGCACTTTTTCTTGGCATTACCATCGACGACCAGCTTCTCTGGAATGCCCATGGAGATACATTAGCTAAGAAACTAAATAAGAACACATACCTTTTGAGACAACTAAGTAATAATGTATCACAGAAAACATTAATAGTTGCCTATTTTGCATTTTTTCACTCTTCAATTGAGTATGGTAACTTAGTTTGGGGACATTCTACTTGTCGACACAGGATATTTGGTCTTCAAAGGCGTGCTGTTCGGATTATAGCTGGACTTCAGTACCGTGATGATTGCAGATCTGCATTTGTTGAACTTAAAATTTTAACTGTGCCTTCAATTTTCATCCTACATTGTTTATTACATCTCAAAGACAATATTGGCAATTATTCTAAGTTCACTGACATTCATTTGTACAACACCCGAAACAAAGAAAATTTAGTTCCCAATTCAAATCGTTTGAAGAGGGTACAAACTGGCACAAGATACTTCGCTGTGAAATTTTTTAATGTGTTACCCGAAGAATTTCGTAGTAAGCCTATTAATATATTTAAAAAAAAACTCAAAACTTTTCTTATTATGAATTGTTTTTATAGTTTTGAGGATTATCTTCGGTGTAGAAATTTTGATAGTTTATTGATTTAATTTAATGTGTTTGACTTGTGTAAAACTGTATTTGTAGTTTTGAACACCAATAAAGTATTTGAATTTGAATTTGAATTTGAATTTGAATTCGAATTTGAATTTGAATTTGAAAATTTTCAGCACTTGATTTTTCAATTTTTTAATATTTCGTAATGTAATGTAATATTTATTAACGGATAATATATTAATATTAATAAAATTACTTTATTTTTCGATGTTTTAATTTTTCAACTTTTCGATTTTTTAAAATAGATGTTTCGACTTTCCTATTTTTAAATTTTTGGGATTAATAAATTTTCAATTTTTGGATTTCCTGAATAATCAATTTTTCTATTTTTAAAATTTTCGACTTTTAGATTTGTCAAGTTTTTGATTTTTCGACTTCTCGATTTCTCAGTTTTTCGATATTTCGGTTAGATTTTTCGTTTTTTAACTTTTTAAATTTTTCATTTTGCTATTTTTCTATTTTTTTCATGTTTCGATTTCACCTTTTTTTCAATTTTTCAATTTGCTGATATATCATTGACTGTTTTTTAAATTATTCGATTCTTCATCTTTCGGCTCTTACATTTTTGAATTTTTGTACTTTCGATTTTTAAAATTTTCAGTTTTTCGATTATTGGACTTGACGATTTTTCAATTTTTGCCACGTCTAAATTTTTTTTTGTTAGCTTTTGCAGTTCTTCAATTTTCGGATTTTTCATGTTTCTGATTTTTCAACTTTTTAAATTTTCGGTTTTTCGATTTTTCATTTTTCGATATTTGAGTTTTGAAAATCTTCAACATTTCGAATTTTAAATTTTTAGATATGTCGTTTTAATTTTTCAACTTTTCGATTTTTTCAATTTTAGATGTTTAGATCTTTCTATGTTTAAATTTTTGGCGTTCCTAAATTTTCAATTTTTAGATTTCCTGATTAACCAATTTTCCAAATTTTCGATTTTTTGCTTTCCCAATTTGTCCATTTTTTGACTTTTCGATTTCCGGAATTTTCATTTTTCGATTTTTAAGAATTTAGATGTCTCGATTTTTGTATTTTTAAATTTTTGGCGTTTCTAAATTTTCAATTTTTCGATTCCCTGATTTTCGACTTTTTTATTTTTCCCATTTCTCGTTTTTTCACTTCTCGATTTATCGATTTTTCAGTTTTTCAATTTTCGATTTTCCAGGTTTTTGGTTTTTCAATTTTCTAATTTCTCGACTTGAGTTTTCGATTTTTCAGCTTTGGAATTTTTCAGTATTTCGATTCTTTTACTTTTATGAACTTTGGTTTTTAAAAATTTTCGTTTTTTTGAATATTCGATTTGACGATTTTTCAATTTTTGGCATTTCTAAATTTTCGATTTCTCTATTTTTCAGTTTTTGCAATTCTTGAAGTTTTCAAGTTTCCGATTTTTCAATTTTTTCAATTTTCGGTTTTTCGATTGATTTTTATTTTCTCAATTTTCCAATTTCCCTATTTTTCGAATTTCGAAATGTTCATTTTTCGATATTTCAGTTTTGAAAATTTTCAGCACTTGATTTTTCAATTTTTTGATATTTCGTAATGTAATGTAATATTTATTAACGGTTAATATATTAATATTAATAAAAGTACTTTATTTTTCGCTGTTTTATTTTTTCAACTTTTCGATTTTTTAAAATAGATGTTTCGTTTTTCCTATTTTAAAATTTTTGGGATTCATAAATATTCAATTTTTGGATTTCCTGAATAATCGATTTTTCTATTTTTAAAATTTTCGAGTTTAGATTTGTCAAGTTTTTGATTTTTCGACTTCTCGATTTCTCAGTTTTTCAATTTTTCGTTTTTCAACTTTTTAAATTTTTAATTTTGCTAATTTTCAATTTTTCCATTTTTTCATGTTTCGATTTCAACTTTTTTTTCGATTTTTCAATTTGCTATTTCATAGTCTGTTTTTTAAATAATTCGATTTCTTCATTTTTCGACTCTTACATTTTTCAATTTTTGAACTTTCGATTTTTAAAATTATAGGTTTTTCTATTTCTCTTTTTTTTTAGTTTTTGCATTCTTCAAATTTCGGATTTTTCGGTTTTTCGATTTTCCAATTACTCCATTTTCGACTTTTCGGTCCCCGGAATTTTCATTTTTCGATATTTGAGTTTTGAAAATCTTCAACATTTCGACTTTTAAATTTTTTGATATTTCGTTTTAATTCTTCAACTTTTCGATTTTTTCAATTTTAGATGTTTAGATCTATGTTTAAATTTTTGGCATTTCTAAATTTTCAATTTTTAGATTTCCTGATTAACCGATTTTCCAAATTTTCGATTTTTTATTTCACAATTTGTCCATTTTTTGACTTTTCGATTTCCGGAATTTTCATTTTTCGATTTTTAAGAATTTAGATGTCTCGATTGTTGTATTTTTAAATTTTTGACATTTCTAAATTTTCAATTTTTCGATTCCCCTGATTAATCGATTTTTCAAATTTCAGACTTTATTTTTTCCATTTCTCGATTTATCGATTTTTCAGTTTTTCAATTTTTCAGTTTTGGAATTTTTCAGTATTTCGATTCTTCAACTTTTATGAACGTTGGTTTATTAAAATTTTCGGTTTTTCGAATATTCGACTTGACGATTTTTCAATTTTTGGCATTTCTAAATTTTCGATTTCTCCATTTTTCAGTTTTTGCAATTCTTGAAGTTTTCGAGTTTCCGATTTTTCAATTTTTTCTATTTTCGGTTTTTCGATTGATTTTTATTTTATCAATTTTTTATTTTAAGAATACAGATGTCTCGATTTTTGTATTTTTAAATTTTTGGCGTTTCTAAATTTTCAATTTTTCGATTGCCTGATTAATCGATTTTTCAAATTTCCGACATTTTTAAGTTTTTCAATTTTTTTATTTTTCAATTTTTTAATTTCTCGACTTGACTTTTCGATTTTTCAGTATTTCGATTCTTCAACTTTTATGAACTTTGGTTTTTTAAAATTTTCGGTTTTTTCGAATATTCGACTTGACGATTTTTCAATTCTTCGAATTTTCAATTTTTGGCATTTCTAAATTTTCGATTTCTCTATTTTTCAGTTTTTGCAATTCTTGAAGTTTTCAAGTTTCCGATTTTTCAATTTTGATTTTTATTTTCTCAATTTTTCCATTTCCCGGTTTTTCAAGTTTTTGAATTTTCAATTTTTTAAATTTTCGTTTTATCATTACAAGAACTTTGGACATATCATTAATTAGTTTTTAAATCTGAAATTTCCCGCATTTTATCTTTTTATTTTTTGTAAACTTTAAAAACTGACAACCAAAACCACGCCCTCTTTGACAAAAAGACGAACTATTACTCCTCACTGTGCCGCCTCCTGCAAACCCTGATACCAACTAGGGACAATAAAATTCCACAAACAATTTTTCATTTATTTATACAACGTACCAATATTAAAATATAAACACACTTGAGAATTAAAATTTATTCAACCTGAAACCGAAAGAAGTCGACTTCTATATCCACAGACTTTTTCTTATGAAATTTGTAAGTTGAAGGTAAGTCGTAACGCAGTTCTGCCAACACCTCTCCTTTGGCCCCTAAAGATTCGGCAACCCTTAAAACATGCGACCTACACAGACAATTTAATCCACTTTGACACCACCTCCTCACCTTGTTGATGTTTTATGCAACGAATAAACAACGTCCTGTGATAAATCTAAACCAACTTGTAAAAATTTCATGTCGATCCCTACGTTATGTTTAGTCCCAAAGGGCGGATTCATGATAACCGTATCAAACATTTTAGAAAACCTGCACAGATTGATTGATTAATAAATTCATAATGTGTCGTTATCGTACGGTATTTTTTCTACTTTGCGCCCTTTTCAACGAAACAGTGACATTTCGAAATCTGGGGAATTTCGCGACAGTTGGCAACCCAATTCGAAACGTCAAATTTAAAAAAACCCACACAAAGTAGAAAAAATCACCAAAACCACCCACCGTTTCGGCACTACGTTAACATCACACTGCACCCCATCAACGTTCCCAACCTCCTGCTCCTCCACATTTTCGCGAAAAGTCTCCAGTGCATCTGCGTCGATCTCGAACCCCGTGACAAGCCCGGCGCCCAGAACCGCCGCTCCAATGGACAGGGCCCCACAGCCGCACCCCAAATCCGCCACCATCCTGCCCCCGATGTCCCCATACTGCGACTACAAAACCCTTATTTTAGCCCCAAACAGCGCACCTCTCACCTGAATGGTGTACAGCACGTGTGACCCCAAATGCGCCGGGGTCACGTACTGTTCCAACAAAACTTTAGGTTTTTCGAACGACGAAATGCACTGAAGCCGCTCTTCCAGGTGTCTCAGTTTCAAGCACGGAAACATTATTTGTCGAAACGCGGCAGCACCGGAAGGATAAAATTCCCGAAGGAGGAGTCTTGAGAGATGAAGTATCCGGTGGATTGGGCATTGGCGGTCTGCAAGGCGGCGCGTTGGAGCGAGCTCATCGAATACCCATCCGATTGCTGCACGGGGGCGGAGCCCAACACTGGCAACGACGACGAATTCAAAGTGGAAGCCACCCCTTGTTTCAACAACAGTTGTTTTTTGAGTTGGAGATCCTCGAGTATTTTCCTGTTGGCGAGTTCTAGTCGCTCGATTAGTGATTTAGTGACTTTAGTAACCCGAAACTTACCTCTCTGGGCGTTGGGTTGTGGAAAAGCCATGAAATTTGTTATTTATGCGACATAAGTGAGGTTAAAGTGAAACGCTGTCACTCGCCATGACCACCAATACACACATTCAAAGTCACTAAAATCAACCAATCACGGCCGCGCTATTCTAGTGATTGTTCGTTTGTGTAGTGGCAACGGCGCTCACTTCACCCTATTGACACCGAATTTTTTCAACTTACAAAATTGCGATGATTTCGAGTTTTTCTCTATTATGAAACCGTCAGCGCAGTTAAGTAAAGGGAATTCGTCGAATACAAAAAGCAAGAAGGGTTCGAAGGAGCGCGAAAAAAGGAAGTCCCAAGGGGGCACCGCTGAAGTCAACAATCACAGCACGAGCGAAAAAGGGTCCCCGGCGAAGGTACAGTGAATAAAGTGACCACTTTAAACTGACTCGGGTTTGTAGGAGACCAGTACGAGGTTGTACGCTGGAATCGACGCAAACTCGCTTGTCAATTATGTCGAACAAAGCGGCATTGAGCAGTTGTCGGAGGACATAACCAACACTTTGACTGAAGATATTAATTATAGGTTACGATATATTATAAATGTAAGTGGGTTTAGTAGTTGGGCACGAGTGAGTGTGTTTTTTTTAAGGATTCGTTAGTGAAGGCGAGACTGTCGGGCCGAAATGCCATCAGTGCAAGCGACATCGAGCACACTTTCGAGAACTTGAGGATAGAGAAGGTGTATGGGGCCCCGGCACACCCGAACTGGGTACAGTTCGGCGATCAAGGCCTACACTGTCTCGAGGTAAGCACTCCACGGTTTTTTAATTTTGAGGTTAGGTAGAAAATTTTGAGTCGTGACGTCACGTCGTCGCAGTGCACCACAAACCCCAATCTATTTTTCTATTAATTTGGTCTGCAAGCGTGGTATACCAATTCTAGAACAAAACTAACAACACTAGCAGTGATTACAATAAAAAAAAACACAAATTGGATCAGAAAAGCGTCAGTTTCCACCGGGACGGAGTTTTTCTTGGATAATTTCCCCGTGTAGGAGTAGATTTTTTTCTTTATTGTGAGTTGGCGCTTCCATAGCTTTAGCAGCCCGCCTGAAATTATGTGTGTATTATTATATATGTATATATCTCAATTTTTCGAATTTTTAAATTTTAGATTTTTCACTTTTTTCTTGTTTCGATTTCAATTTTGAATTTTCCCATTTTTCGATTTTTAGCCACTTCCATTTCTCAATTTTTCGTTGTTTCGATTTCGCGATTTCTCAGTTTTTCGATAATTCAACTTTTCGATTTCTCAGTTTTTCGATAATAATCTTTTGGATTTTTCGATTTTCCAATTTTTCAACGTTTCAGTTTTGGGATTATGTATTTAAATTTTTCGATTTTTCAATTTTTGGAATTTTCGGCTTGCTGTTTTTTTTTTATTTTATACTTCTTCTTTTCAACATTTTGCGATTTTATAAATCTTACATTTTTCGAGTTTTCGATTTATTGATGTTTTGATGGCTAGATTTTTAAATTTTCAATTTTTCCAGTTTTTAAATTTTAGGTTTTTCACTTTTTTGTTGTTTCGATTTCTCAATCTTTTCGATTTTTCAATTTTTCGGAATTACTTTTTCAGGTTTTCGATTTAACGGTTTTCTTTCGATTTTTCGCTTTCTCGTTTTTAGATTTTCCGATTTTTGAGTTTTGCGGAATTAATTTTTCAGTTTTAAATGTTTCGCTTTTTCACTTTTTGGTTTATCTTTTTTTTTAAGTTAAATTTTTTCAATTTTGGATTATCTCATTTTTCGATTTTTAGCCACTTCCATGTCTCGATTTTTCGTTGTTTCAACTTCGCGATTTTTCAATTTTTCGATTTTTCTGTTATTCATCTTTTCGATTTTCCAATTTTTCAACGTTTCAGTTTTTTTATGTATTTAAATTTTTCGATTTTCAAATTTTCAATCTTCAAGTTTTGGGATTTTTCAATATGTACTTCGATTTTTAAATTTTTCGACTTTCCGTTTTGTTGATTTTTTACTTATTTGATTTTTCAAAATTTTGCGATTTTTTAAATTCCTGATTTTTTCAATTTTCGATTTTAAAATTTTTCCATTTTTCGGTTTTTAGACTTTTCAATTTTTTACTCTTCGATTTTGGGAATTCTCGAATTTTCGATTTTTGAATTTTGATTTTCCAATTTTTCAGTTTTTCGCTTTTTCAATCTTTGTAATTTTTCTTTTTTCTTTTTGATTTATCGAGTTTTCGATTTCTAGATATTCAAATTTTCGATTTTCAAATTTTCAAAGCTTAAGTTTTTGGATTTGTAAATTTTTAGATATTTCCACTTTCCGTTTTTTTGATTTTTTAATTATTCGATTTTTCAAAATTTTGAGATTTTTTTTTAAATCTTACATTTTTCGATTTTTCTAGTTTTTGATTTTTCGTTTCGTTAATGTAAATTAATTCCTCGACTTTGTAAATTTTCAATTTTTCGAATTTTTAAATTTTAGATTTTTTTTTTGCTGTTTCGATTTGTGACTTTCTAATTTTTTGATTTTTCAATTTTTCGATTTATCGGGTTTTTTAAGTAAAAAAATTTTCAATTTTGAATTTTCCCATTATTCGATCTTTGGCTATTTCGATATCTCAATTTTTCGATTTTTCGAGTTCTCGATCTTTTGATGTTTCGATTTCGCGTTTTCTCAATTTTTCGATTTGATTTCTCAGATTTTTGATTATTCGTGTTTTCGATTTTTCAGCTTTTCAATTTTTGGCGTTTTAAAATTTTTGGACTTTTCGATTTCTCAATTTCACGATTAATCGATTTTTAATTTTCAGATTTTTCTGTTTTCAGTTTTAGCATTTTTCAATTTTGGCATTTTTCAAGATTTCGCTTTTGAAATTTTTAGAGTTTTCCACTTTGTGTTTTTTTGACTTTTTACTTATTCGATATTTCAAAATTTTGCAATTTTTTAAATCTTACATTTTTCGATTTTTCAATATTTTTATTTGTTGATGTTTTGATTTCTCCATTTTGTAAATTTTCAATTTTCCGAATTTTTAAATTTTTGATTTTTCACTTTCGCAAATCTCGCTTAATAATCGATCTTTTAATTTTCCGATTTTTCGATTTCTTTGTTTTAATAAGTTTTAGGATTTTTCAATTTTGGCATTTTACAAGATTCCGATTTTCCGACTTTTTGTTTTTTTGATTTTTTTACTTACTCGATTTTTCAAAATTTTGATTTTTCGACTTAGTGATGTTTTGATTGCTGGATTTTTTAAATTTTCAATTTTTCGAATTTTTAAATTTTACATTTTTCAATTTTTTGGTGTTTCGATTTTTCAATTTTTGGATTTCTCGATTTCGCGACTAATGGAGTTTTTAATTTTTAGATTTTCAAATTTTCAATGTCTAAGTTTTGGGATTTTTTAATATGTATTTCGATTTTTAAATTTTTAGATTTTCGACTTCCTATTTTTTTGATTTTTTAATTTTTACTTATTTGATTTTTCAAAATTTTTTGATTTTTCGATTTGGTTGATGTTTTGATTTGTGGATTTTTAAAATTTTCAATTTTTTGACTTTTTAAATTTTTGTTTCGATTTCTCAATCTTTCGATTTTTTACCTTCTCGTTTTTAGATTTTCCGGTTTTTAAACACTTTCATTTCTCAGTTTTTCGATAATTCATCTTTTCGATTTTACATTATTCAATTTTTGGCGTTTTTAAATTTTTGGATTTTTCGAATTCTCAATTTCTCGATTAATCGAATTTTTACGGGGTAAGCACTCCACGGTTTTTATTTTGAGATTAGGTAGAAAATTTTGAGTCGTGACGTCACGTCGTCGCAGTGCACCACAAACCCCAATCTATTTTTCTATTAATTTGGTCTGCAAGCGTGGTATACCAATTCTAGAACAAAACTAACAACACTAGCGGTGATTACAATCAAAAAAACCACAAATTGGATCAGAAAAGCGTCAGCTTCCACCGGGACGGAGTTTTTCTTTGATAATTTCCCCTTGTAGGAGTAGATTTTTTTCTTTATTGTGAGTTGGCGCTTCCATAGCTTTAGCAGCCCGTCTGAATTTGTGTATTATTAGTATTATTATATATATAAAAAAACAAAAAATGTGACGTACCACCCATGATTTCCTGTATGTTTTGGTTGAACACGTCCACGAATGGTACTCCCGTCGTGAATGGGACGGCGTGCGGGGTCACTTTAAAAAATCTGGTCGTTATATCCCCCGCTTCGATTGTTTCGTAGTTGTGGCAAAACATCTTCGTGTGGTACAAACTTTTGGCGATTTCGCCCACGATTATCGCCCTGTGGTTTTCAATGTAGATGCGCAGGTCGCAAAAGTGGTTTTTTCGGACAGTCGTGGACTTGTTCAAGAGGATTTTTTCTTCGTTGTTGAGCATTTTCACGTAGTTTTGCATCTGGTTTTTGTCGATGACGATGTTGTAGCCTTCGTTTATTAATTCCTCGAGGGTGGCTGGTGGTGCGCTTTTGTCCACCATGAACGAGGTCAGTCTAGATTTGTAGATGATGTTGAGCAACATTATGGAAATCCACCAGCTGGAAAGGAGTATGCAAATGAAGGATTTAGCTCGTCCCGGGAAAAAGTTTTTTAGTTTGATGGATTGCTCGAAACTGGCGTGGGAAATGACCTGAAAATTACATATAGTGGAATAGGAGACCCACTATATAATTGTGTTAATACTTGTGTTATTCGATCATACGTCAGGTGAACTTTATCGTTGAAATATTTCGCCACAAAGTACACTATAGTTGCTAGAGAAAACACACCCACGGCTTTGGATGCCCAAAATTTGAGGTTAAAAACTCCACTGAAATAAAAAATTTTCAAACGAAAGGGTCGCTTGTAGACGAACATGAAAGCCAGATCTTCGAATCTTAGCACAATACTGAACTGCAAAATCTCTCGTCTGGAATTAGTGATCGAAATTCCACCAATCGCCATGTCGTACTGTCCAGAAACCAACCCATTGATAAGCGCGTCGTACGACCGATTCGGCGCCTCTATCAACTCGTACGTAAAGTTCATTTTCCCGCTCACAGTCTTCAGCAACTCGTACTCCGACCCTATCGCCTCCTCACAAACCCCGTTGCTCTTCACCACGCACCAAACATAAGGAAAGTAGTCGATATAAACCACCCTAATCACGTGCTCGTTCAAATTGTCGAACTTTTTCGGCGCCAGTCGCACCGGGTTTTCCCTAAGTTGTGAAAACTCCAACCGCTGTCTCAATAAAAGTCTTCCAGTGCTTCCCCCGCAGTAAAAACACATACTATACACCGAAATCCCCCCCGAATCAAACCTCACCACCGCCACCAACCCGCTTCTGCTCAAATGCGGTATCCTGAAATAGTTTTCCTGAAAACTGAGAAACGAATTTTCTTTGCAAAGGAACATGATCACGTCTTTGGAGTATATGTTGTTGTGATTGGACGAAAATCGCGAAAAAGTCAAGGGGTCGGTGAAGAGGATCAAGTGGAGACATTGTAGGCTTCCAGGCCGGGTCACTGGTATGTCGAAATCGTGGTTAAAAATCGTCGTTAGGACGTGGTACTCGGCGAGGAAGTCGTTCACGATGGTTTCGGTGGTGTTTTCGACGTGGATGATTAAGTCGAAGTCGTCGTAGTTGCGGAGGATTGCGCGAAATAAGGGGGAGGTGGAGCGGGAGTTGATTTGAAAAAGGGGATTTTGGGCTGCGATTAGTGGGAGGAGGGTGACTAGGGTGGAGAGCATGTTTGTAGTGTGTGGTGTTTGTGGGTGCATTACTTAGTGGATTAAGTATTGACTGAGGGAAATTAAATGGGTCGTGGCGCGTCCCCTCTTCTTCTGCGCGCGGACTTAGGAAAACACTTGTGTAATGATTATGATTTTACGGTGCTATTAACTATAGTGGACGGGGCGCTACTTTCGAGATTTAAGTAGATTTGTCAACTATAATTCAAACAAACGGAATTGTAGATCAAAAAAGTGCATTTTCAGGTGTTAGTTCAAGCTTATAATGTCAGTAGTGTCAATAGTAATGTACTATCGTTGACAAAAGTATGGTCGGTACTCAGCAGAGAGGGGTATTAAGCTGCTCCGCGTTCTCTCTGCGGATTGCCATAATTCCCTAAACAATCAGGTAGAATAAAATGGACAAGGACTTGAGTTTCCTTGCTGAATAAAAACAATAAAACATGTTCGACTCATTATTCTTTAACAAAAATTAATATTTAAATTTATAATGGGTAGATTTTAAATGGAAGTGGTGTTTTTTTATCAACCTGACTTAGTGAGAAATCGAATAAACTGACGAATATTGACAATTCGAAAATAAAGCAAGAAGAAACCTCGGAATGGAATATATAAAAATTATCTTCTATTTCAGTTTTGGGACTTTTAAATAACTTCGACTTTTAAATTTTTCGATTTTTCAATTTTTTGATTTTTCGTTGTTGTTTTGATTGCTGGATTTTTAAAATTTTCAAATTTTCGAATTTTTAAATTTTAGATTTTTCACTTTTTTGTTTCGATTTTTCAATTTTTGATTTAAGGGTTTTCTTTCGATTTTTCACCTTCTCGTTTTTAGATTTTCCGGTTTTTCAATTTTTCGAAATTAATTTTTCAGTTTTTTCATGTTTCGATTTTTCACTTTTTGGTTTATCGTTTTTTTTTTTTTTCAATTTTGAATTTTCCCATTTTTTGATTTTTAGCCACTTCCATTTCTCAATTTTTCGTTATTTCGATTTCGCGATTTCTCAGTTTTTCGATAATTCAACTTTTCGATTTTTCAATTGTTGGCGTTTCTAAATTTTTGGATTTTGCGATTTTTCAACTTTTCGATTTCTCAGTTTTTCGATAATAATCTTTTGGCTTTTCGATTTTCTAAATTTTCAATGTTTCAGTTTTGGGATTATGTATTTAAATTTTTCGATTTTTCAAGTTTTCAATTTTTGGCATTTCTAAGTTTTTGGATTTTTCGATTTCTCAATTTCTCGATTAATGGAGTTTTTTAATTGTATATATTTCGATTTTTAAATTTTTGGAATTTTCGGCTTTCTGTTTTTTTTTATTTTATACTTATTCGATTTTTCAAAATTTTGCGATTTTATAAATCTTACATTTTTCGAGTTTTCGATTTATTAATGGCTGGATTTTTTAAGTTTTCGATTTTTCTAATTTTTAAATTTTAGATTTTTCACTTTTTTGTTGTTTCGATTTCTCAATCTTTCGATTTTTTGCCTTCTCGTTTTTAGATTTTTCGATGTTTCAATTTTTCGGAATTACTGTTTCAGGTTTTCGATATTTCGATGTTTCAATTTTCGATTTAACAATTTTCTTTCGATTTTTCGCTTGCTCGTTTTTAGATTTTCCAATTTTTGAGTTTTGCGGAATTAATTTTTCAGTTTTCGATGTTTCGATTTTTCACTTTTTGGTTTATCTTTTTAAGTTAAAATTTTTCAATTTTGGATAAAGTATCTCATTTTTCAATTTTTAGCCACTTCCATGTCTCGATTTTTCGTTGTTTCAACTTCGCGATTTTTCAATTTTTCGATTTTTCTGTAATTCATCTTTTCGATTTTCCAATTTTTCAACGTTTCAGTTTTGGGATTTATGTATTTAAATTTTTCGATTTTTCAATTTTTCGATGTCTCGATTTCCCAATTTTTCGATTTTCAAATTTTCAATCTTTAAGTTTTGGGATTTTTCAATATGTATTTCGATTTTTAAATTTTTAGATTTTTCGACTTTCCGTTTTGTTGATTTTTTACTTATTTCAAAATTTTGCAATTTTTTTAAATCTTCGATTCTTGATTTTTTCAATTTTCAATTTTAAAATTTTTCCATTCTTCGGTTTTTAGACTTTTCAATTTTTTACTCTTCGATTTTGGGAATTCTCGAATTTTCGATTTTTGAATTTTAATTTTCCAATTTTTCACTTTTTCGCTTTTTCAATCTTCGTAATTTTTCTTTTTGATTTCTCGAGTTTTCGATTTCTAGATATTCAATTTTTCGAGTTTTCGATTTTTCGTCTTTCCGATTTCTCAGTTTTTCGATTTTCAAATTTTCAAAGTTTAAGTTTTTGGATTTTTCAATCTGTATTTCGATTTTTAAATTTTTAAATATTTCCACTTTCCGTTTTTTTGATTTTTAATTATTCGATTTTTCAAAATTTTGCGATTTTTTTTTTAAATCTTACATTTTTCGATTTTTCTAGTTTTTGATTTTTCGCTTTATTGCTGTTTTAATTCCTCGATTTTGTAAATTTTCAATTTTTCGAATTTTTAAATTTTAGATTTTTCATTTTTTTGTTGTTTCGATTTTTGGCTTTCTAATTTTTTGATTTTTCAATTTTTCGATTTATCGGGTTTTTTAAGTTAAAAATTTTTCAATTTTGAATTTTTCCATGATTCGATCTTCTGATGTTTCGATTTCGCGTTTTCTCAATTTTTCGATTTGATTTCTCAGATTTTCGATTATTCGTCTTTTCGATTATTCGAGTTTCCAATTTTTCGACGTTTCTTCTTTGGGATTTATGTATTTAAATTTTTCGATTTTTCAGCTTTTCAATTTTTGGCGTTTTTAAATTCTTCGATTTTTCGATTTCTCAATTTCACGATTAATCGATTTTTAATTTTCAGATTTCTCTGTTTTCAGTTTTAGGATTTTTCAATTTTGGCATTTTTTAAGATTTCGATTTTGAAATTTTTAGATTTTTCCACTTTCTGTTTTTTTGACTTTTTACTTATTCGATTTTTCCAAATTTTGCAATTTTTTAAATCTTACATTTTTCGATTTTTCAATTTTTTTATTTGTTGATGTTTTGATTTCTCCATTTTCTAAATTTTCAGTTTTCTGAATTTTTAAATTTTTGATTTTTCACTTCTTTCGCAATTTCTCGCTTAATAATCGATTTTTTAATTTTCCAATTTTTCGATTTCTTTGTTTTAATAAGTTTTAGGATTTTTCAATTTTGGTATTTTTCAAGATTTAGATTTTGAAATTTTTAGATTTTTCCACTTTCTGTTTTTTTGACTTTTTACTTATTCGATTTTTCAAAATTTTGCAATTTTTTAAATCTTACATTTTTCGATTTTTCAATTTTTTTATTTGTTGATGTTTTGATTTCTCCATTTTCTAAATTTTCAGTTTTCTGAATTTTTAAATTTTTGATTTTTCACTTCTTTCGCAATTTCTCGCTTAATAATCGATTTTTTAATTTTCCAATTTTTCGATTTTTCTTTTTTCAAGATTTAGATTTTCCGACTTTTTGTTTTTTTGATTTTTTTAGTTCATCGATTTTTCAAAATTTTGATTTTTTAATTTTTGGATTTCCCGATTTCTCGATTAATGGAGTTTTTAATTTTTCGATTTTCAAATTTTCAATGTTTAAGTTTTGGGATTTTTTAATATGTATTTCGATTTTTAAATTTTTAGATTTTCGACTTCCTATTTTTTTGATTTTTTACTTATTCGATTTTTCAAAATTTTGCGATTTTTTAAATTGTACATTTTTCGATTTTTCGCCTTCTCGTTTTTAGATTTTCCGGTTTTTCTTTTTTTCGAGTTTTCGCTTTTTGGTTTCAGTTTTTTTAAATTAAAATTTTTCAGTTTTGAATTTTCCCATTTTGCGATTTTTAAACACTTTCATTTCTCAGTTTTTCGATAATTCATCTTTTCGATTTTTCATTATTCAAATTTTTGGATTTTTCGATTTCTCAATTTCTTGATTAATGGAGTTTTTAATTTTCAAACTTTTCGATTTTTCGTCTTTCCGATTTCTCGAGTTCTCACTTTTTATTGGGATTTTTCACTATGTATTTCGATTTCTAATTTTTAGATTTTTCGACTTTCTGTTTTTAATAAATTATTCGTTTTTTTCCAAATTTTGCATTTTTTTTTAAATCTTACATTTTTCAATTTTTTGATTTTTCGACATTTTGCAATTTATGTATTTAAAATTTTCGATGTTTCAATTTTTGGCGTTTCTAAATTTTTCGATTTTTCGAATTCTCAATTTCTCGATTAATCGAATTTTTAATTTTTCGATTTCGATTTCTCAGTTTTTCGATTATTCGAGTTCCAATTTTCGACGTTTCAGTTTTGGAATTTATGTATTTAAGTTTTTCGATTTTTTAATTTTCCGATTTCTCTGTTTTAGTTTTAGGATTTTTCATTTCTGTCATTTTTCAAGAATTCGATTTTTAAATGTTTAGATTTTTCGACTTTCTGTTTTTTTGATTTTTTAATTTTTCGATTTGTTGATGTTTTCATTGCTGAATTTTTTAAACTTTCAATTTTTCGAATTTTAAAATTTTAGGTATTCACTTTTTTGTTTCGATTTCTCAATCTTTCGATTTTTCGCTCTCGTTTTTAAATTTTTCGAAATTTTTCATTTTTTCGATTTTTCACTTTTTGGTTTATCGTTTTTTTAGTTAAAATTTTTCTATTTTGAATTTTCCCATTTTTAGGCACTTCCATTTCTCAATTTTACGATTTTGGGATTTCTCAATTTTTCGATTTCGATTTCTCAGTTTTTCGATAATTCATCTTTTCGAATTTTTATTTTCCAATTTTTTCATTTTGGCGTTTCTAAATTTTTGGATTTTTCGATTTTCAAATTTTCAATATTTTGGAATTTTTCAATATGTATTTCAATTTTTGAATTTTTCGAATTTGTTTATTTGATGTTTTACTTATATTCGATTTTTCCAAATTTTGCGATGTTTTAAATTTAAAAAAAAAAATCAACTTTTTGATGTTTCGGTTCGTTGATGTTTTGATTTCTCGATTTTGTAAATTTTCAATTTCTCGATTTTGTAAATTTTAGATTTTTCACTTTTTTGTTGTTTCAATTTTTGGCTTTCTAATTTTTTGATTTTTCAGTTTTTCGATTTTTGGGTTTTTGCAGTTTTTCGATTTTTAAAATTCTTGACTTTCCAAATTTTTGGTTTTCACAATATTTTCATTTCTCCATCAAAAATGAAACTTCACATATTAAAAAAAAGACGTTAGGAGCCCCTAAAATTCTGTAAAATTCTTTCCAAAGAACTCCACGGATCCTCGAGATTTTTTACATAAAAAAAACGCTAGGCGTCAGCAAGACTGTCTCTTTTAAACGCAAAAAATTGGTCTAAAGTTATTTAGCCAGATCTTCCCTCACCTCTGAAGTAAAAAATATATTTACAGTACATGCTTAACTTCAATTGTTTGTGTTTATACATCGAAAGAATGCGACAATTAAGCACGCAGCAAAAACAGAAACGTTCTGAATATTTTGGGTGAGTCGACGTTATTACGACAATTTTTATTTGATCATTATTAAATATAGGTGGGCACAACATTACTGTAGTTTAAAATTTTTGATTAGACGCCATAGAACCACTATATATATTGATTTCGCTATTTTCAAACTCGTCGTAGTTGTGGCGAGTCCCCTCTTCTTCATCACCCGGACTTGCTAAACCCTATTTAAACGCATCCGCGTTTTGTAACGATAATAAGCCACTTCTAGGACGAAACACACAACGCAAATCGACATCATAACTAAAAATATAGCGAACTGCATGTAGAAAACGTCGGAATGGATATGCGAATTCCGCCTTCGCCGGAACGACCTGTAGTGGTGAAGCTTCTCCAACAACGCTTGTTTCTTCCATATGGTCAGCAACCCGCCTAAAAACACCCATCATCATGGTACTAATCCCTCGGGTCTTACCATTAATGACGTGCCGCGTCCGACAGTCAAACGTATGCACAAACGGTACCCCATTTTGAAACGCCCACGCGTGCGGCGTCACCGTGAAAAACTTCGTGTTGAAGTGACGCAATGGTTTGGGTAGGTAGATGCGACAGTGGAGCTCAATATGGTACAAGTGGCGACCGATTTCTCCAGGAATTATGGCCTTGTGGTTTTCAATATAGGCCGCCAGGTCACACAAATTGTTGTGTTTGTTGATGAAAGGGCTAAAATATAGTTTATAGTCGCGCTTTTTCGTAATCTACGTATTGCACGTACTTTCTAGTGATGAATTCCTTTTCTTTCTCGGTTAGGTAGCTCCGCAATGATCTGTCAACGACGATTCGGTAGCCATCTTTGATTAGCTCGTCGAGAGTGGCCGGTGGTGGGGAGATTTTGACAGCGAAGGCTGTCAGCTGCGACTTGTAGACCGTGTTCATGATCAAAGAAAAAATTCCGTGACTTGTTAACATAACGAGAATTGTGATTTTGGTTGTTTTGGGGATTAATACTCGTAGGCGGAGGGGTTGCTCGACCATGGATTGACCAATCACTTGTACGACTGTCAAAAGCGGCGCCTTCTTGTTGCAATATTTCAAAACACTATACAGCATTGTGGTAAAAACCGAAATCGCGATGGCTATGGATATAAAAATTTTGAGGTTAAAAATGGCGTTCAGAAGGAACAGTTGCTTGTAAAACGGTCGGTCGTAGTTGTACATGAAAGCGACGTCTTCGAATCTTAGGACGCTACCAAATTGTACGGCTTGACGACGAGAGTTGGTCAAAGATACCCCTCCTATAGCAAAATCGTACTCTCCATGGAACAAACTATCCAAAATACTAATATAAGAGGAGTTCGAATCTTGCATGAGTTTGAAAGTGAAGTTCATTTTTTTGCTCAAAGTCTTCAGTAGTTCAAATTCGGAGCCAACAGCGTCGTTACAGGTGATTTTTTCGCCACGTACCTCTCTATCCGTGCAGTACATATAAGGAAAGTAGTCTATATAAGCGACTTTCAAAAGTTGCCCGTTTAAATTATTAAAATCCGTAGCTAATAATGCATCTGGGTCCATAACCGGGTCTTGTTCAATTACAAATTTCCCGCTTCTGGCCCCACAATAAAAACACAAAGTGTATATAGTGACTCCTACTTCAACATTAATCACAACAACCCGCCCCGACTTGCTCAAATTCGGTAAACTTGAGTAGTTTTTTCGCAAAACCCGCAATGTCAAGTCGTTCGTAAGGAACATGATGACGTCGCTCGAAAAGACGTTGTCGGGATTGGTCAAATAACGCGCGAAGCGCAACGGATTGGTGAAGATCGCGATGTGTAGGCACTGGAGGGCTGCGGGTCTAACGAATTTTTCGTTTTCGAGGGTGTCGTAATTGTATATGGTGACTTGGGTGTAATGTTGGGATAAAAAACGGTTCGCGATGCGTTCGGTGAGGTTCTCTACGTGCACGTTCAGGTTGAATTTTGTGTAGATTTTGAGAATTTTGAAGAGGGTTTCGGTGGCTGCCGGGTTTGGAAGGGATGGTTCTAGGGCTAAGTGGTCGCAGAGTGCGTTGGTTATAAAAAATAAAATGTGGGCGCACTTTGTGGGGGACATGTCAATACTGTGAGTGGATTAAGTGGTTTGATTAAAGGTTGTGTTGTTCGATTAGGTGGAAGTAATTTATTAGCGATAATTTTGATTAGGATTTTTTATTGGGGGTGACGTGGGGAGGTTTGTGCGTCGATTTATTTTATTTAATTAAAGAAAGATTGGTGGAAGGGGATTAGGTGTTTTCATTTTTTAATTTTTGGTTTTTCCAATTACCAACTTTTTAGATTTTTCATGTCTTCAGTTTTTCGACTTTACGATTTTGACGATTCTATGATTTTTCGATTTTCCAATTTTTCGATTAATTAATTTTTTAGATTTTTAGTTTTTCATTGTTTCAATTTTTCGTTTCTTCATTTCTTTGGTTTGCAATTTTTTGATTTTTTACTTTTAGAATAAAAAAATGGAAACATTGCAAGTTGAAATTGAAGTTAAAAATCAAAAATGAAAAAACGGAGAAGTACAAAATGAATACTTTGAAAAATCTAAAAATTGGAAATCACGAACTTGAAAAATTAAAGAAACGACGTTACATTTTCTTTTTCTGCGATTTTCCGCTTTTCCGGTTTCTTCATTTTACAATTTTTCGATTTTTTAATTTTTCGAATTTACAATTTTTGATTTCTTCAATTCTTCGTTTCTATAACTTTCTGATTTTTCAATTTCTTATTTTTTCTGTTTCTTGATTTTACATTTTTTGATTTTTCGTTTCTTCAATTTTTGGATTCCTTAATTTTTCTATTTTTCAGTTTCTTGACTTTAAATTGTTTGATTTTTAGTTTCTTCAGTTTATCGATTCCTCAATTTTTCCACTTTTCAGTCTCTTCATTTTTCAGTTTTTCTTTCTAATTTTTCGTTTTCACGATGTTTTTTCAATTTTTTGTTTGTTCAATTTTTGGCGTCTTCAATTTTTCGATTCCAAAATTTTTGGACTTTTAGTTTCTCAATTTCTAATTTTTTTCTTTTTAATTTTTCGGTTTCATAATTTTTTGTTTCTTCAGTTTTTCGATTTTTTACTTCTAGATTTTTCAGTTTCTTGATTATAAATTTTTTGATTTTTCGTTTCTTCAGTTTTTCGATTCTTTAATTTTTCTATTTTTCAATTTCATTTTTCAATTTTTCTATTTTACAATGGTTCGTTTGTCCACTTTTTCGATTCTTCAATTTTTCGACTTTGAGTTTTGTAATTTTTCATCTTCTTGTTTAATTTTTCAATTTCTCGTTTCTTCAGTTTTTCGATTCCTCAATTTTTTGATTTTATGTTTTCTTCATTTTCCAATTTTACAATGTCGTCTTTTCAATTTCTCGATTTCACAGTTAATTCTTCCTTTGTACAATTTTTGGTTTCTTCGATTTTTCGACTCCTCAAATTTTGACTTTCCGTTTCTTGATTTTTCCAATTTCTCAATTTCTAATTTTTTAATTTTACAATTTTTCGTTTCTTCATTTAATTTTTCGTTTTTCCAATTTTTCGTTTCTTGATTTTTCAGTTTCTTGATTTTAAATTTTTTGATTTCTCGTTTCTTAATTTTTCAATTTTTCAGTTTTTTCATTTTTCAATTTTTCGACTTCAGTTTCGTCCTTTTTCAGTTTTTCTTTTTAATTTTTCGTGTTTCGAATGTTTTTTTTAATTTTTGAGTTCTTCAATTTTTCGACTTTCAGTTTCTTCTGTTTTTCGATTCATTTTTTCATTTTCCAATTTTACAATGTCGTTTTTTCGATTTTTTAATTTCTCGATTTCACAGTTCTTCCTTTGTACAATTTTTGGTTTCTTCAATTTTTTGATTCTTCAATTTTTATTTTTCAGTTTCTTGTTTTTTTTTCGATTTATCAATTTTTAATTTTGAGACTTTACAATTTTTCGTTTTTTCAATTATCCCATTTTTCAGTTTTTGATTTTTCATCTTCTTGATTTTTAATTAATTTTCCAATTTCTCGTTTCTTCAGTTTTTCGATTCCTCAAATTTTTTATTTTTAAGTTTCTTCGTTTTCCAATTCTACAATATCATTTTTTGGGTTTTTCAGTTTTCAAGTTTTCAGTTTCTTGATTTACAATTTTTCCTTTGTTCAATTTTTGGTTTCTTCAATTTTTCGATTCCTCAATTTTTGACTTTCAGTTTCTTGATTTTTCGATTTCTCAAATTCTAATTGTTCAGTTTTACAATTTTTCGTTTTTTCAATTGTCGTCTTTTTCAATTTCTTGATTTCTTAGTTTCTTGATTTTTTTAAATTTTTTGATTTTCCATTTCTTCAGAATTTCGATTTTACAATGTTTCGTTTATTCAGTTTTTTGTTTCTTCAATTTTTCGATTCCACAATTTTTCGACTTTACTTTCTCAACTTCTGATTTTTTTCTTTTTAATTTTTCGGTGTTACAATTTTTCGTTTCTTCAATTTTCCAATTTTTCAGTTTTTTTATTTTCCGTCTTCTTGATTTTTAAATTTCCAATTTTTCGTTTCTTAAGTTTTTCGATTCCTCAATTTTTTTATTTTTAAGTTTCTTGATTTCCAATTTTTCCTTTGTTCAATTTTTGGTTTCTTCAATTTTTCGATTCCTCAATTTTTGACTTTCAGTTTCTTGATTTTTCGATTTCTCAAATTCAAATTGTTCAGTTTTACAATTTTTCGTTTTTTCATTTGTCGTATTTTTCAATTTCTTGATTTCTTAGTTTCTTGATTTTTTTAAATTTTTTAATTTTTCACTTCTTCAGTTTTTCGATTTTACAATGTTTCGTTTATTCAGTTTTTTGTTTCTTCAATTTTTCGATTCCACAATTTTTCGACTTTTACTTTCTCAACTTCTGATTTTTTTCTTTTTAATTTTTCGGTGTTACAATTTTTCGTTTCTTCAATTTTCCAATTTCTCAGTTTTTTTATATTCCGTCTTCTTGATTTTTAATTTTCCAATTTTTCGTTTCTTCAGTTTTTCGATTCCTCAAATTTTTTATTTTTAAGTTTCTTGATTTCCAATTTTTCCTTTGTTCAATCTTTGGTTTCTTCAATTTTTCGATTCCTCAATTTTTGACTTTCAGTTTCTTGATTTTTCGATTTCTCAATTTCTAATTGTTCAGTTTTACAATTTTTCGTTTTTTCAATTGTCGTCTTTTTCAATTTCTTGATTTCTTAGTTTCTTGATTTTGATTTTTTTAATTTTTCACTTCTTCAGTTTTTCGATTTTACAATGTTTCGTTTATTCAGTTTTTTGTTTCTTCAATTTTTCGATTCCACAATTTTTCGACTTTTACTTTCTCAACTTCTGATTTTTTTCCTTTTAATTTTTCGGTGTTACAATTTTTCGTTTCTTCAATTTTCCAATTTTTCAGTTTTTTTATTTTCCGTCTTCTTGATTTTTAATTTTCCAATTTTTCGTTTCTTCAGTTTTTCGATTCCTCAAATTTTTTATTTTTAAGTTTCTTGATTTCCAATTTTTTCCTTTGTTCAATTTTTGGTTTCTTCAATTTTTCGATTCCTCAATTTTTGACTTTCAGATTCTTGATTTTTCGATTTCTCAATTTCTAATTGTTCAGTTTTACAATTTTTCGTTTTTTCAATTGTCGTATTTTTCAATTTCTTGATTTCTTAGTTTTTTGATTTTAAATTTTTTGATTTTTCATTTCTTCAGTTTTTCGGTTTTACAATGTTTCGTTTATTCAGTTTTTTGTTTCTTCAATTTTTCGATTCCACAATTTTTCGACTTTTAGTTTCTCAACTTCTGATCTTTTTCTTTTTAATTTTTCGGTGTTACAATTTTTCGTTTCTTCAATTTTCCGATTTTTCAGTTTTTTGATTTTCCGTCTTCTTGATTTTTAAATTTCCAATTTTTCGTTTCTTAAGTTTTTCGATTCCTCAAATTTTTTATTTTTAAGTTTCTTGAGATCCAATTTTTCCTTTGTTCAATTTTTGGTTTCTTCAATTTTTCGATTCCTCAATTTTTGACTTTCAGTTTCTTGATTTTTCGATTTCTCAATTTCTAATTGTTCAGTTTTACAATTTTTCGTTTCTTCAATTGTCGTATTTTTCAATTTCTTGATTTCTTAGTTTCTTGATTTTAAATTTTTTGATTCTTCATTTCTTCAGTTTTTAGATTTTACAGTGTTTCGTTTATTCAGTTTTTTGTTTCTTCAATTTTTCGATTCCACAATTTTTCGACTTTTACTTTCTCAACTTCTGATTTTTTTCTTTTTAATTTTTCGGTGTTACAATTTTTCGTTTCTTCAATTTTCCGATTTTTCAGTTTTTTGATTTTCCGTCTTCTTGATTTTTAAATGTCCAATTTTTCGTTTCTTAAGTTTTTCGATTCCTCAAATTTTTTATTTTTAAGTTTCTTGAGATCCAATTTTTCCTTTGTTCAATTTTTGGTTTCTTCAATTTTTCGATTCCTCAATTTTTGACTTTCAGTTTCTTGATTTTTCGATTTCTCAATTTCTAATTGTTCAGTTTTACAATTTTTCGTTTCTTCAATTGTCGTATTTTTCAATTTCTTGATTTCTTGGTTTCTTGATTTTAAATTTTTTGATTTTTCATTTCTTCAGTTTTTCGATTTTACAATGTTTCGTTTATTCAGTTTTTTGTTTCTTCAATTTTTGGATTCCACAATTTTTCGACTTTTACTTTCTCAACTTCTGATTTTTTTCTTTTTAATTTTTCGGTGTTACAATTTTTCGTTTCTTCAATTTTCCAATTTTTCAGTTTTTTTATTTTCCGTCTTCTTGATTTTTAATTTTCCAATTTTTCATTTTTTCAGTTTTTCGATTCCTCAAATTTTTTATTTTTAAGTTTCTTGATTTCCAATTTTTCCTTTGTTCAATTTTTGGTTTCTTCAATTTTTCGATTCCTCAATTTTTGACTTTCAGTTTCTTGATTTTTCGATTTCTCAAATTCTAATGGTTCAGTTTTACAATTTTTCGTTTTTTCAATTGTCGTATTTTTCAATTTCTTGATTTCTTAGTTTCTTGATTTTTTTAAATTTTTTGATTTTTCATTTCTTCAGAATTTCGATTTTACAATGTTTCGTTTATTCAGTTTTTTGTTTCTTCAATTTTTCGATTCCACAATTTTTCGACTTTACTTTCTCAACTTCTGATTTTTTTCTTTTTAATTTTTCGGTGTTACAATTTTTCGTTTCTTCAATTTTCCAATTTTTCAGTTTTTTATTTTCCGTCTTCTTGATTTTTAATTATCCAATTTTTCGTTTCTTCAGTTTTTCGATTCCTCAAATTTTTTATTTTTAAGTTTCTTGATTTCCAATTTTTCCTTTGTTCAATTTTTGGTTTCTTCAATTTTTCGATTCCTCAATTTTTGACTTTCAGTTTCTTGATTTTTCAATTTCTCAAATTCTAATTGTTCAGTTTTACAATTTTTCGTTTTTTCAATTGTCGTATTTTTCAATTTCTTGATTTCTTAGTTTCTTGATTTTTTTAAATTCTTTGATTTTTCATTTCTTCAGTATTTCGATTTTACAATGTTTCGTTTATTCAGTTTTTTGTTTCTTCAATCTTTCGATTCCACAATTTTTCGACTTTTACTTTCTCAACTTCTGATCTTTTTCTTTTTAATTTTTCGGTGTTACAATTTTTCGTTTCTTCAATTTTCCGATTTTTCAGTTTTTTGATTTTCCGTCTTCTTGATTTTTAAATTTCCAATTTTTCGTTTCTTAAGTTTTTCGATTCCTAAAATTTTTTATTTTTAAGTTTCTTGAGATCCAATTTTTCCTTTGTTCAATTTTTGGTTTCTTCAATTTTTCGATTCCTCAATTTTTGACTTTCAGTTTCTTGATTTTTCGATTTCTCAATTTCTAATTGTTCAGTTTTACAATTTTTCGTTTCTACAATTGTCGTATTTTTCAATTTCTTGATTTCTTAGTTTCTTGATTTTAAATTTTTTGATTTTTCATTTCTTCAGTTTTTCGATTTTACAATGTTTCGTTTATTCAGTTTTTTGTTTCTTCAATTTTTCGATTCCACAATTTTTCGACTTTTACTTTCTCAACTTCTGATTTTTTTCTTTTTAATTTTTCGGTGTTACAATTTTTCGTTTCTTCAATTTTCCGATTTTTCAGTTTTTTGATTTTCCGTCTTCTTGATTTTTAAATTTCCAATTTTTCCTTTCTAAAGTTTTTCGATTCCTCAAATTTTTTATTTTTAATTTTCTTGATTTCCAATTTTTCCTTTGTTCAATTTTTGGTTTCTTCAATTTTGCGATTTCTCAGGTCTAATTTTTCAGTTTTGCAATTTTTCGTTTCTTCAATGTTCTGATTTTTCAATTTTTTGATTTCTTCATTTTTCAATTTTTCGATTTTACAATGTTTCGTTTGTTCAGTTTTTTATTTCAATTTTTTGACTCCTCAATTTTTCGACGTTTCAGTTTCGTCATTTTTCAATTTTTCGCGTTTCAGTTTCTCAATTTATTGATTTTTTCGGTTTCTTCATTTTTCTTTCTAATTTTTTGTTTTTGAATTTATTTTTTCAGTTTTTTGTTTGTTCAATTTTTGACTTCTTCAATTTTTTGATTCCCCAATTTCAGTTTCTTGATTTCTCAGTTCCTCAATTTCAATTTTTTTTAATAAAGTGATAACTTCGAAAAATCTAAAAATTGGAAATCAAGAACTTGAAAAACTGCAGAAACGAAAAATTGAAAATTAACAGAAAGCTGAGAAACTTAAAGATCGAAAAAGTGCAAAAATCGAAAATCCAAAAAATGCAAAATTGACAAATTTCAAAAATTGGAAAAAATAGAAATTGGAAAATCGAGGAATTGAAAATTCTCAATCTTTGAATTTTCAGTTTAAATAAAAGGTAAAAACGAATAAATTGTCATATAAAAAAATTTGATTTGACCAATTTTATTTTTTAGAGATAATCCGTATCAGTTAAAGTAATACATATCTTTATTTTAATACAGATAATACAAGAGTATCTTATTTTATGAAATTAAAAAATTGAGCTTACGCTCAGGAATTAGACATGTAAGAAAAAACTCTTTCGATCGTGCATGTAAGATCCACGATATTGCGTATAAATTTTCGGTTTCGCCGGAAACGACACCAACTCATTCAGTGCGTTTTTACAGGATAAGATAGTCAATTTGGTGGAGATGGCGGAACAGGAGAATGTCTACCGCCAATACGCCGAGCCCATTTTAACGACCACGTGGATCCCCGAGTACAAAGAAATCGGCAAACCTCTCAAAACCTACTTCACCACGATGTGTCAAATGATAGTCAGCAACGATATCTCCGTCAGACGAATGGCTTTAATTAATATAGGCGAAAATTGTCGAATAGGTCCTATTATCGAATGGTTCTACAACTTCGGGTACATCCTGCTGTCGAAGGACATCACTTACGACTGTTTGACGCTACGAGCTTTAGATTTAATCGCGACGTTAGAAAATAGTCCGACTTGTAGGATAAACGTTTCAGAAAAACAGGTACCTATTTTTGTTTTGTATGTATGTATATATTTACACTGTGTTGTAGCTTAAGTTACTGGTGAGGTTAATTCTGCAAAGGCTACTTAAGTCAACGACTAATAGCGAAGTGCTTAAGCCTATATGCAACACTCTCGCTTTGTTGTGTGTCCGAGACCCCTTAAAACAGTTCGTCGTTTTAAAAATTTTGCAAAAAATGGACCAAGTGTTCGAGAATTACGCTCTTCCTGTTTTATCCATAGCCAACAGTTTGGGCTCCGACGCCATCCAAAGCATCGTTCTACCAAACCTAGCTCTGTTCTTGAGCAGAACCGAAAAAGGCGAGTTGCCTTTTATTTATTCCATATTGGTACGCCGGCTGTCACCATCTTCACCGAATTATTATTTTCGTTACCTTTTTAGGAATCGTACCACATTCTCTGTCAAGAGAGCCTACTCAACTCGGCCATCTACGACTCGTTTTGCGACTACTTCGGCGACGCGATGGCCGTTTTCAACCAAGCCCCGAAATGTGTGACGGTTTCGGAGAAAAAGGACGCGAATTTCGCCCATATTAAGTGCGATTTGTTGCGGACGAGGAGGCGGATTTCGCCGAGGGAGAAACGGCCCGGTTTGACAATCGACGAGGTTTTCGAACTGCCGGCTGAAGAGTCCAAGGTTCGGAAGAAAATGAACGAGCACAAGCGGGATTGTGGTTATAGTGAAAATGGTGTCACCGTTGGGAAAACTTCTTTATTACTGCCAGTATTTAAACGAAAATGTAAAACTTATGAACAGTGTCAGGATCATACGTTGCTGTGGTACAATTTGTAACTTATTAAATTGTTTTCTTTCTTAGATGGTTTTGGTGGTGTTGGGTTTGAGCGATGTTGATAGGGTTGTCATTTCGTTGAGGATGTCTGCGAAGTGGGCGTTATTAGAGCATACATTGGATTTAAATTTGCGAAAATTCGAAAATTGTTACTTTCATCGTGTTTATTTATGGTTTTAATTAGCACTCATCGTACAATTTTAAAATTTTAAATTTTTCACGTGATTGATATCAACTTTTGAATTTTTCGATTATGAATTTGACTTTTTAATTTTTCGATTTGCAGCTTCGCGATTTTACAGTTATTAAATTTTTGGATAATTAATTTTTTCGATTTTTCAATTTTTAAATAATTAATTTTTCGTGTTTTCCTTTTTTACTTTTTAGTTACTCGATTTGTAATTTTTCGATTTTTCAAGTGGGGAATTTTCCATCGTTAAATTTTTTTTTACCAGTTTTTTGACTTCAGATTATCGATTTTTCGATTGATCGTTTCTTCAATTTTTCGATATTACAATTTTTAAATATGAGTTAAATTTTTCATGTTTCTAGTTTTTCAATATTTCAATTTTTCGGCTTTTTGGAGAAACTGTTTTTTTATTTGCCATTTTTCGTTTTTTTTTCACTTTTTAGATTTTTTAGTTCCTCAATTTATCTATTTTTTAATTTTTCGATTCCTCAATTTATCAATTTTTCAGTTTCTCGATTTTTAAGTTTCTTGGTTTTTAATTTTTCAATTTTATAATGCTTCTTCCTTTAATTTTTTAATTTCTCAATTTCATATTTTCCCTTTATTTTTTCGTTTCGTCAATTTTTTGATTTTTCAATTTTTCGTTTCAGACTTTGCAATTTTTAGTTTTTTCAATTTTTCATTTCTTCAATTTTCCGATTTTCGTTTCTCGATTTTTCCGTTTCTTCAGTTTTTCGATGTTCAGTGTTTTGATTTTTGGATTTCCCAATTTTAAGTTTTTCGATTTTACAATTTTTGGTTTCATCAATTTTCAGACTTTAATTTTTGTTTCTTAGATTTTTCGTTTTTTTATTTTCCGATTTAACAGTTTCTCGGTTTTTCCATTTCTTTTCAATTTTTTCTATGATTTATCATTTTTTTCAATTTTTCCGTTTCTTCAACTTTCCGATTTTCCAATTTTTAGTTTCTTCAGTTTTTCGATTCCTGAATTTTTCAATTTTTTCAGTTTTACAATTTTTCGTTGTTTCAATTTTTTGGTGTTCAATTTTTGGTTTCTTCAATTGTCCGATTTTTAAAATTTTTGATTTTTAATTTTTCAATATTTAAATTTCTCCATTTCTCAATTTTACAATGCTCATTTCTCAATTTTTTGATTTCTCAATTCCAAATTTTTATTTATTTTTTCGTTTCTTCAATTTTTTTATTTTTCAGTGTCTTCGATTTTCTAATTTTTAATTTCTTCAGTTTTTCGATTTCCCAATATTTTGTTTCTGCGATTTTCTGATTTTTCAATTTTTAGTTTCTTCAGTTTTTCGATTCCTCAATTTTTTTGTTTCTTCATTTTTTAGTTTTCCAATTTTTCATTCTTCAATTTTACATTTTCTCATTCCTTCAGTTTTTCGATATTTCAGTCTCTTGATTTTCCAATTTTTAATTTTTCGATTTTACAATTTTTTGTCTTCGATTTTCCGATTTTTCAGTTTTGACTTTTGATTTTTCAATTTGTTTTCGATTTTTTTCCTTTCGATTTTCCAGCTTTTAGTTTCTTCATTTTTTAGTTTTTAGTTTCATTTTTCAGTTTTACAATTTTTCGTTTCTTCAATTTTCTAACTTTAAATTTTTGTTTCTTCAATTTTTCAGTTTTTTTATTTTTCAATATTCCGATTTTTCAGTTTTTAGTTTCTTCATTTTTCAGTTTTACAATTTTTCGTTTCTTCAATTTTCTGACTTTAAATTTTTGTTTCTTCAATTTTTCAGTTTTTTGATTTTTCAATTTTCCGAGTTTTTAGTTTCTTCATTTTTCAGTTTTACAATTTTTCGTTTCTTCAATTTTTCGATTTTTCAGGTTTTTTATTTTTCAATTTTTAGTTTCTTCAGTTTTCAAATCGCTCAATTTTTCAATTTTTTATTTCTTCAACTTTCTGATTTTTCAATTTTTAGTTCCTTCAGTTTTTCGATTCAATTTTCCAATTTTTTAATTTCTTCATATTTCAGTTTGGCAATTTTTCGTTTGTTCAATTTTCCGATTTTACAGTTTCTCATTTCTTTTCGATTTTTTTTTGATTTTTCAGTTTCTTGATTTTTAATTTTTCAATTTCTCGTTTCTTCGATTGCCCATTTTTTCGTTTTTTAATTTCTTTCTTTTCAGGTTTGGAATTTTTCGATTTTTCGGTTTTTTAATTTTTGATTTTTTAACTTTTCGTTTCAACTTTCCGATTTTTCAATTTTTCGTTTCTTCAATTTCCCGATTTTACAGTTTTTTTGATTTTTCAATTTTTCGATTCTCCAACTTTCTGATTTTTCAGTTTTTAGTTTCCTCAGTTTTTCGATTCCTCTACATTCCAATTTTTTTAGTTTCTCGATTTTTAATTGTTTGTTCTTTCAATTTTTAGATTTTACAATGTTTCGTTCGTTCAATTTTTGGTTTCTCCAATTTTCGGATTTTTAAATTTTTGATTTTAAGGTTTTTGATCATTAATTTTCCATGTCTCAAATTTTTCAGTTTCTTGATTTTTAATTTAACAATTTTTCGATTTTACAGTTTTTTGTTGCTTCAATTTTTCGATTTTGCTGCATCTTGATTTTTCGATTTCCTAATTTTTGGTTTTTTCGATTTTCCGATTTTTCAATTTTTGTGATGTTTCTATTTTTCGTTTCTTCAATTTTCCGATTTTTCAGTTTTTAATTTCTTCATTTTTCAATTTCACAATTTGTTTTTTCTCTTTTCACTTTTTTGATCTTTAACTTTCTCTATTTTTCAATTTATAATTTTTCGAATCTTCAATTTTCCAATTTTTCGATTTTACAGTTTTTTGTTACTTCAATTTTCCGATTTTTCAGTATCTTGATTTTTCAGTTTCTTTATTTTTTAATTTTACAATATGTCGTTTTTCCATTTTTCGATTTTTAATTGTTCTTTTAATTTTCAGATTTTATAATTTTTCGTTTCGTTTCGTTGTTTGTAGAGTTTTTATCTTTCGATATTTCAAATTTCGCTTTGCGATTTTTCGATTTCAATTTTTCGATATCTCAGTTTCTCGATTTTTAATTTTTCAGTTTTTCGATTTCACAATTTTTTCATTCTTCTGTTTCTCGATTTTTCATTTTTCCACTTTTCAATTTGTCGATACAGGGTGATCCAAAAATGACGTAAAGGCTCTGAAGATCTCGAAAAAAATTGTTCAAAAAATCCCTAACCGTCCGAAATTCCGATAAAAATTGTGAAAAATGACATCTATCAACAGTGGAAATCGACGTTGTGGATCGTATTCTAACAAATCATTAATACAACATAAATAAACACGTCGAAAACAATATTCGAATATGCGCCAGTTTGAATTTGGCGCCAATGCGCCATGCTGTGATTGGTCGACACGATTGCGAAAATGAACGCATGTGGTAAATACTCACCGGTGATTTGCAGGTCGAGACTTGGTTCATTCGAGGTTATGTTAACGAAACTCAGTTTACGCAAATGGACGAGTTTAGACAGTGGAATTTGGTGACCTGGAAGCGGTAGCAAATGAAACGAAAAATAAAAACAAACCAAGCATCAAAAACCCCATACTTTTCATAGCCTTAGCCGACCCAGTTTTTTTTTTAATCGGAGTCCGATACAAAACGCTGCGCTCTTGCAGAATTTGTTTCCCTCGATTGATTATATGGTCGAGGAAGGGTTTCCCCGTTGGTTGTAGCTGCAAGCTGTCAATCGACGGAAGTTCCAAAACCGGCTTTTCCACGACTTGACTTTTATTTTTTTCGAAAACATCGTCGGCGAAACAAACCCAAATGCGCTTCAAAACAATCAAAAGGATTTTACAACGTTTTAAAACCCGCTTGGAGTTTTCGAGGTCGTTGTTGTCGCCCGAAAGTAGCAACTTTGAGGCGGTTTCCACTTCCTCGAGAACTTCGTTGTAATCTTTGAGTTTTGTTTTGACTTTGTTTGCCTCATTGTCGCTAAACTCGCTTTGGGATTGGCTTAAGAACGATTGTAACACTTTTGTCACGACAAGGAGGGAACCGACGTCTCTCTGCTCAATCACACTGCTTTTCCTAATAGTGTTGGACAAAACGTCAACAATTTCGGTCGCTTCTTCATATATCACCTGATTAATAATAATAATAATAAAAAATTATGATAAAAATGAAAATCATACTTGTGAGAAGGCGAACGGATCAATAATCAAAAAAATCAATTTCTGCAAAGCCACCGCCTGATCCAGCCAATGTCTCATCAAAATCTCCGCACAATTCCGATTATGCGGCGACTTTTCCAACAAAACCGCCGTCAAACTTTGCACTAACTCGCTCTCGAGCGCCTCCAAACTCGCCAAACAGCTCCTGATTTTCACCCCACCTGAAAACCGCAATCACCACGAATGCTAACCTCGTCACCACTTACCTGCGCAGTCGCTAGAATACGAAACCGCAAACAACCCAATCTGCATAATGCGGTCCACGTGCAGGTCCGCCACCAGGGAGTCCAACTCGTCCCCCACCCCCTTCTCCCCCTCGAAACAAAAGTCGCGTATTTTTTCCAAGGGGGCCGTGAATTGCGTCAAAGTTTTAAAGCACAGTTTGAGCACAGCCGTGTTGACTTTTTTTCGAGGTGACAGAGCTTGACGCTACGAGCTTTAGATTTAATCGCGACGTTAGAAAATAGTGCGACTTGTAGGATAAACGTTTCACAAAAACAGGTACTTATTTTTTTAAATATATATGTATATATTTACACTGTGTTGTAGCTTAAGTTACTGGTGAGGTTAATTCTGCAAAGGCTACTTAAGTCAACGACTAATAGCGAAGTGCTTAAGCCTATATGCAACACTCTCGCTTTGTTGTGTGTCCGAGACCCCTTAAAACAGTTCGTCGTTTTAAAAATTTTGCAAAAGATGGACCAAGTGTTCGAGAATTACGCCCTTCCTGTGTTACCCATAGCCAACAGTCTGGGCTTCGACGCCATCCAAAGCATCGTTCTACCAAACCTAGCTCTGTTCTTAAGCAGAACCGAAAAAGGCGAGTTGCCTTTTATTTATTCCATATTGGTACGCCGGCTGTCACCATCTTCACCGAATTATTATTTTCGTTACCTTTTTAGGAATCATACCACATTCTCTGTCAAGAGAGCCTACTAAACTCGGCCATCTACGACTCGTTTTGCGACTACTTCGGCGACGCGATGGCCGTCTTCAACCAAGCCCCGAAATGTGTGACGGTTTCGGAGAAAAGGGACGCGAATTTCGCCCATATTAAGTGCGATTTGTTGCGGACGAGGAGGCGGATTTCGCCGAGGGAGAGAAGGCCCGGTTTGACAATCGACGAGGTTTTTGAACTGCCGGCTGAAGAGTCCAAGGTTCGGAAGAAAATGAACGAGTACAAGCGGGATTGTGGTTATAGTGAAAATGGTGTCACCGTTGGGAAAACTTCTTTATTACTGCTAGTATTTAAACGAAAATGTAAAACTTATGAACAGTGTCAGGATCATACGTTGCTGTGGTACAATTTGTAACTTATTAAATTGTTTTCTTTCTTAGATGGTTTTGGTGGTGTTGGGTTTGAGCGATGTTGATAGGGTTGTCATTTCGTTGAGGATGTCTGCGAAGTGGGCCTTATTAGAGCATACAATGGATTTAAATTTGCGAAAATTCGAAAATTGTTACTTTCATCGTGTTTATTTATGGTTTTAATTAGCACTCGTCGTACAATTTTAAAATTTTAAATTTTTCACGTGATTGATATCAACTTTTGAATTTTTCGATTATGAATTTGACTTTAATTTTTCGATTTCCAGCTTCTCGATTTTACAGTTATTAAATTTTTGGATATTTAATTTTTTCGATTTTTCAATTTTTAAATAATTAATTTTTCGTGTTTTCCTTTTTAACTTTTTAGTTACTCGATTTGTAATTTTTCGACTTTTCGAGTGGGAAATTTTCAATCGTTAAAATTTTTTTTTACCAGTTTTTTGACTTCAGTTTATCGATTTTTCGATATTACAATTTTTAAATATGAGTTCAATTTTTCATGTTTCTAGTTTTTCAATATTTCAATTTTTCGGCGTTTTCGACAAACTATTTTTTTTTTATTTGCCATTTTTCGGTTTTTTAATTTTTCAGCTTCTCAATTTTTACTTTTTCAATTTTTAGTTTCTTCAGTTTTTCGATTCCTCAATTTATCGATTTTTTAGTTTCTCGATTTTTAATTGTTCGTTCTTTCAATTTTTCTGTTTCACAATTTTTCGTTGTGTTCAATTTTTGGTTTCTTCAATTTTCCGATTTTTAAAATTTTTGATTTTTAAGTTTCTTACTTTTTAATTTTTCAATTTTTCGATATCAAAATTTCCCCATTTCTCAATTTTTCAATTTTACAATGCTTCTTTCTTTAATTTTTTGATTTCTCAATTTCAGATTTTTCCTTTATTTTTCGTTTTTTTTACTTTTGATTTTTCAATTTTTCATTTCCGACTTTGCAATTTTTAGTTTCTGCAGTTTCTCGATTTTTTTGTTTCTTCATTTTTTAGTTTTGCAATTTTTCATTTCTTCAATTTTCCGATTTTTGTTTCTCGATTTTTCCGTTTCTTCAGTTTTTCGATGTTCAGTGTCATGATTTCCCAATTTTAAATTTTTCGATTTTACAATTTTTGATTACATCAATTTTCTGACTTTAATTTTTGTTTCTTCAATTTTTCAGTTTCTTAATTTTTAGATTTCCCAATATTTTGTTCCTTCGATTTTCTGATTTTTCAGTCTTTTTGATTTTTCAATTTTTCGTTTCTTCAATTTTCTAATTTTACAGTTCCGCGATTTTTCAATTTCTTTTCGATTTTTTCCCTTCCATTTTTCAGTTTTTAGATTCTTCATTTTTCAATTTTAGTTTCATTTTTCAGTTTTACCACTTTAAATTTTTGTTTCTTCAATTTTTCCATTTTTTTTTCAATTTTCCGACTTTTCAGTTTAACAATTTTTCGTTTCAATTTTTCGATTTTTCATCAGTTTCTTCATTTTTCAGTCTTATAATTTTTGCTTTCTTCAATTTTTAGATTTTTTAGTTTCTCGATTTTTCGATTTCCCAATTTTTTGTTCCTTCGATTTTCCGATTTTTCAGGTTTTTTAGTTTTCAATTTTTAGTTTCTTCAGTTTTTCGATTGCCCAATTTTTCGATTTTTTAGTTTCTTCATTTTTGAGTTTCTTATCGATTTTTCAATTTTTCGATTCCTCAATTTGTTAGCTTTTTCATTTTTTAGTTTTGCAATTTTTAATTTCTTCAATTTTCCGATTTTCGTTTCTCGATTTTTCCGTTTCTTCAGTTTTTCGATGTTCAGTGTCTTGATTTTTGGATTTCCCAATTTAAAATTTTTCGATTTTACAATTTTTGGTTTCATCAATTTTTTGACTTTAATTTTTGTTTCTTGATTTTTAGATTTCCCAATTTTTTGTTTCTTCGATTTTTCGTTTTTTTATTTTTCAACTTTTCGTTTCTTCAATTTTCCGATTTAACAGTTTCTCGGTTTTACAATTTCTTCTACGATTTATCAGTTTTTTTGATTATTCAATTTTTCGTTTCTTCAACTTTCCGATTTTTCAATTTTTAGTTTCTTCAGTTTTTCGATTCCTGAATTTTTCAGTTTTTAGTTTCTTCATTTTTCAGTTTTACAACTTTTCGTTGTTTCAATTTTTTGGTTTTCAATTTTTGGTTTCTTCAATTGTCCGATTTTTAAAATTTTTGATTTTTAATTTTTCAATATTTAAATTTCTCCATTTCTCAGATTTACAATGCTGATTTCTCAATTTTTTGATTTCTCAATTTCAAATTTTTATTTATTTTTTCGTTTCTTCAGTTTTTCGATTTTCCGATTTTTCAATTTTTGGTTTTTTGTTTTTCGATTCCTCAATTTTTGTTTCTTCATTTTTAGTTATCCAATTTTTCATTCTTCAATTTTCCAATTTTTCATTTCTTCAGTTTTTCTATATTTCAGTGTCTTGATTTTTGGATTTCTCCCAATTTTTAATTTTTCGATTTTACAATTTTTTGTCTTCGATTTTCCTATTTTTCAGTTTTTTGACTTTTGATTTTTCAATTTTTCACTTCTTCAATTTTCTAGTTCTACAGTTCCGCGATTTTTCAATTTTACAATGGTTCGTTTCTTCAATTTTTCGATTTTTCTGGTTTTTTGTTTTCCAATTTTTAGTTTCTTCAGTTTTTCAGTTCCTCAATTTCTTCTTTTTGATTTATCAATTTTTCGTTTCTTCAATTTTCCGATTCTACAGTTTCTCTATTTCTCAATTTCTTCTTTACGATTTTTTTTCATTTTTCAGTTTTTTTGATTTTCCAATTTTTTAATTTCTTCATTTTTCAGTTTTACAATTTTTCGTTTCTTCAATTTTTCGATTTTTCAGGTTTTTTATTTTTCAATTTTTAGTTTCTTCAGTTTTTCCATTGCTCATTTTTAATTTTTGATTTTTCAACTTTCCGGTTTTTCAATTTTCCGATTTTACAAGTGTAAGAAGAAATTGAGAAATAGAAGAAAGTTCTCTATTTCTCGATTTCTTCTTTTCTATTTTTTATTTTTCAGTTTTTTTGATTTTTCAATTTTTAGTTCCTTCAGTTTTTCGATTCAATTTTCCATTTTTTAATTTCTTCATTTTTCAGTTTGACAATTTTTCGTTTGTTCAATTTTCCGATTTTACAGTTTCTCATTTTCTCAATTTCTTTTCGATTTTTTCTTCGATTTTTCAGTTTCTTGATTTTTAATTTTTCAATTTTTAGTTTCTTCAGTTTTTCGATTGCCCAATTTTTCGTTTTTAATTTCTTCATTTTTCAGGTTTAGAATTTTTCGATTTTTCAGTTTTTCGTTTCTTCAATTTTTCGATTTTACAGTTTATTCGATTCTCCAACTTTCTGATTTTTCAGTTTTTAGTTTCCTCAGCTTTTCGATTCCTCTACTTTCCAATTTTTTTAGTTTCTCCATTTTTCAATTTTACAATTTGTCGTTTTTTCCATTTTTCGGTTTTTTAGTTTCTCCATTTTTAATTGTTTGTTCTTTCAATTTTTAAATTTTACAATGTTTCGTTCGTTCAATTTTTGGTTTCTCCAATTCGTAGACTCCTGAATTTCTAATTTTTCTCTTTTCAATTTTTCGTTTCTTCAATTTTCGGATTTTTAAATTTTTGATTTTAAGTTTTTTGATCATTAATTTTCCATTTCTTAAACTCTTCAGTTTCTTGATTTTTTGTTGCTTCAATTTTCCGATTTTGCTGTATCTTGATTTTTCGATTTCCTAATTTTTTGTTTCTTCGATTTTCCGATTTTTCAATTTTTGTGATGTTTCTATTTTTCGTTTCTTGAATTTTCCGATGTGACAGTTTCTCGATTTCTTAATTTCTTGATTTTTTGTTTCTTTGATTTTTCAATTTTTTCATTTTTCAGTTTCTTCAATTTTCCGATTTTTCAGTTTTTAGTTTCTTCATTTTTCAATTTTACAATTTGTTTTTTCCATTTTTCGATCTTTAAGTTTCTCTCTTTTGCAATTTATAATTTTTCGTATCTTCAATTTTCCAGTTTTTCAATTTTAATTTTTTGTTACTTCAATTTTCCGATTTTTCAATTTTAATTTTCAATTTTTAGATTGTTTAATTTTTCGATTTTCTCAATTTTTCGATTTTTTGACTGTCGACTTTTTATCTTTCGATATTTCAAATTTCGTTTTGCGATTTTTCGATTTCAATTTTTCGTTTTCCAAATTTTTTGTTAAATTTTTCGATATCTCAGTTGCTCGATTTCACAATTTTTCCATTCATCTGTTTCTCGATTTTTCATTTTTCCACATTTCAATTTGTAGATACAGGGTGATCGAAAAATGACGTAAAGGCTCTGAAGATCTCGAAAAAAATTTGGTAACAAATTTTTGAAAATATTAAACTTCAAACTTGAAGAATAATTAATATGTGAAATTAGTTCACGGCCCAAAATTCCGATAAAAATTGTCAAAAATGCTAATACAATATAAATAAACACGACGAAAACAATTTTCGAATTTGTGCCAGTTTGAATTTGGCGCCGATGTGCCATGCTGTGATTGGTCGACACGATTGCGAAAATGAACGCATGTGGTAAATACTCACCGGTGATTTGCAGGTCGAGACTTGGTTCATTCGAGGTTATGTTAACGAAACTCAGTTTACGCAAATGGACGAGTTTAGACAGTGGAATTTGTTGACCTGGAAGCGGGAGCAAGTGAAACAAAAAATAAAAACCAACCAGTATCAAAAACCCCATACTTTTCATAGCCTTAGCCGACCCAGTTTTTTTTTTAATCGGAGTCCGATACAAAACGCTGCGCTCTTGCAGAATTTGTTTCCCTCGATTGATTATATGGTCGAGGAAGGGATTCCCCGTTGGTTGTAGCTGCAAGCTGTCAATCGACGGAAGTTCCAAAACCGGCTTTTCCACGACTTGACTTTTATTTTTTTCGAAAACATCGTCGGCGAAACAAACCCAAATGCGCTTCAAAACAATCAAAAGTATTTTACAACGTTTTAAAACCCGTTTGGAGTTTTCGGGGTCGTTGTTGTCGCCCGAAAGTAGCAACTTTGAGGCGGTTTCCACTTCCTCGAGAACTTCGTTGTAATCTTTGAGTTTTGTTTTGACTTTGTTTGCCTCATTGTCGCTGAACTCGCTTTGGGATTGGCTTAAGAACGATTGTAACACTTTTGTCACGACAAGGAGGGAAACGACGTCTCTCTGCTCAATCATACTGCTTTTCCTAATAGTGCTGGACAAAACGTCAACAATTTCGGCCGCCTCTTCATATATCACCTGATTAATAATAATAATAATAATAAAAAATAATGATAAAAATGAAAATCATACTTGTGAGAAGGCGAACGGATCAATAATCAAAAAAATCAATTTCTGCAAAGCCACCGCTTGATCCAGCCAATGTCTCATCAAAATCTCTGCACAATTCCGATTATGCGGCGACTTTTCCAACAAAACCGCCGTCAAACTCGGCACCAACTCGCTCTCGAGCGCCTCCAAACTCGCCAAACAGCTCCTGATTTTCACCCCACCTGAAAACCGCAATCACCACGAATGCTAACCTGGCCACCACTTACGTGCGCAGTCGCTAGAACACGAAACCGCGAACAACCCAATCTGCATAATGCGGTCCACGTGCAGGTCAAAGTCCGCCACCAGGGAGTCCAACTCGTCCCCCACCCCCTTCTCCCCGTCGAAACAAAAGTTGCGTATTTTTTCCAAGGGGGCCGTGAATTGAGAGAATGTTTTAAGGCACAGTTTGAGCACGGCCGTGTTGACTTTTTTTTCGAGGTGACAGAGCTTGTGGCTGCAGGCGTCCACGAATAGATGGACCATGGATGGGTTGGTGGTGGGGTTGTCGAGTTCGGTTTGCAGGGAGGCGAGGGTGTTGAGGACGGTCTGGCAGCTGCCGCGGATGATTTTGCTGTCTTGGGGGAGGGAGACTTGAGCGATGGACATGGCGTGGGAGAGGACTTCTTCGAAGATTTGGCGGGTTTCGGTGTAGGTTTCTAGGGCTTTGGTTTTACCGTTGTGGAGGGTGATTTCGGACACGCGTTCTAAAGCGGTGTCCATCCACTTGACGAAGTTGCCGGAGGGGTCAGTGACAGCTGGGGTACAACTAAGGGAGACTTCAATGGACTCTAAACAACAACTAATTTGTTTTACGACACATTTACGGGCTTCCTAAAATGACAAAGTTACGTAAAACATAGTTAAAACGACAGACTTACAGTTAAGACAAGCCCAATCTCTTCTTCAAGTACGAAAGTGTTAATCAGGAGTGACAAAGATGTAAGGACTTGAGTGAGGTATAAAAGTATTGTGTTCTGTGTGGGGGCTGCCTTATCCCTTGTTTGCTTGTAGTACATGCCTATGAGGCCGATAATCGTGGTCAAATAACTGCACAACCCCTTAAAAACAAATTTAAGTCATGGCGATTTTGTATTTTCTGACTTACTTGAAACCAGTCCAAAAGGTCATTTCTGTTGAAAGTTACATTCAAAAGGGTGTGTATGTAGTTCTGACACGACGAAAATCCACTTTGTAGGTCGTTTTGTACATTTTGAGGCTTCGAAAGTACCATTGTTTCGGTTTGTTTTGAATGTGACAGTCATGGCTGCCAACGCATACTAGGGACTTTTAAGTAAGTTTGACGTTTTTGCAACTAGTGAAATAGTGATCCACACATTATGTAAACCATAAATGGTGTCTCTGTATTTTCCACCCTATTTTCATACCTATTTTTGACTTTGTGCACAAAAACTCATTTTCAGCCATCAAGTGAAAAAAAATTGTAATATTTGTACGCTTTGAAATTTAAGTTGGCGACAATGATTGTTTGAAGTCGAGCGCCACATTCGATTGGTGGATTTCGTGACAGTAAATTTAAAATGTGGGGGAAATGAGGTTTTATTGTGACCAGATGCTCTGTTTTCAGAAAAATTCGGAAAATTGAAAAAACAAGAAATTCAAATATCGGAAATCGAAAAGTCGGGAAGGCCGAAAATTGAAAAATTGAGGTCGAAAAATTGAAAAGTCGAAAAATCAGAAAATCCAAAATCGAAAATTTGAAGAATCGATCGAAAAGTCGAGAAATCGAAAATTCCGGTGGCCTAAATTTATTTTATTTATTTAACATTGGTTCAATAAAAATCAAAAAGTTGAAAAAATCGAAAGCCCAAACAAAGATTGAGAAGTCAAAAAACTGAAAAATAAAAAATTTGGAAAGTCGAAAAATCCAAAAATCGAAAGTCGCAAAGTAAAAAATTTGAAAGATCTAAAATTCGAAAAATTGAAGTTGGAAAATTGAAAAAACGAAAAATCCAAAAATCGAAAAATCGCAAAGCCGAAATATGGAAAAATAGAAAAATCCAAAAATCGAGAACTCGAACAGACGGAAAATCGAAAATTCAAAAGGTCACAAAATTCCAAAAATCAATGGAAAAATCGAAAAGTCAAAAAATCGGACAGTAGAAAAATCTAGAATTCGAGAAATCTAGAATTAAAAAAATCTAAAAATCGAGAACTCGAAAAGTCGGAAAATAGAAGAATCGATCAAAAGTTGAAAAATCGAGAAATCGAAAAGTTGGAAAATCAACACTTTGAAAACTCGAAAAAAATCCAAAAATCGATGCGAAACCGAAAAGTCGAAAAATCTAGAATTCAAAAAATCGAAAAATTCAAACTGAAAACTCAAAAAGCTGTAAAATACAAAAATCGAGAAATCGAAGAAATAGAACAGTCGGGAAATCGAAAAGTCGAAAAATCCAAAAAATGTGAAACCAAAATTCAAAAAATCAAAAAATTGAAAAATAGAATTCGAGAAATCAAAAAATTGAGACAGTTAGATATTAAAAAAATAAAAAAAATCAAAAAATCGAAAAATCGAGAAATCGAAAGAACGAAGACTAAAAAATCGAAAAATTGAAAAATCGGAAAATAAAAAAAATCGAGAAATCGAAAAGTCGTAAAATCCAGAAATCGAAAAATCAAAAAATTGGGAACTCATAATCGAGAAATCGAAATGTCGGAAAATCCAGAAATCGAAAAATCAAAAAATCGAATAGTGGGAAGACTCCAAAAATTGTGCAATCGAAAAGTCGAAAAATTGAAAAATCCAAAAATTGAAAAATTGGGGTCCAAAAATTCGATAAAAAAATTGAAAAATCGAGAAGTCTATAAATCGAAAAAAGAAAATCGGGGAGTCGGAAAATACAGAAATCGAAAAGTTAAAAAGTCGAAAATCGGAAAGTCCAAATTTTGAGAAATCGAAAATTCAAAAAATTGGAAAATCCAAAAATTGGAATGATCAAGAAATCAGACATTCGAAAAGTTGAACGGTTAAAAACCGAAAAATTGAAAAACTGGGAAATTAAAAAATCTTAAAATTGAAGTCCAGAAATTAAAGACTCGAAAAATCAAAAAATCCAAAAATCGAGAATTTGAAGAATCAAGAAAAGTCTTCGAAAATTCGATAACTCGAAATGACTCGAGAAATCGAGCGTGGGAAATATTGAAGTCGAAAAATTAAAGAATCAAAAAATCGAAAAATCAAAAAATCAAAAATTGAAAAATTGAAGAATCAAAAAATCAAAAAATCTACAAATTGAAAAATTGAAATTGATGAATCGAAAAATTGAGGCGAAAAATAAAATTGGGAAATCGAAAGAACGAAGGATAAAAAAATCGAAAAATTGAAAAATCGAAACTCCATTTTTGAATTTATTTTATTTTATTTATTTAACATTAGTTCAATAAAAATTATTATTAAAAATCAAAAAGTTGAAAAAATGGAGAAGTCAAAAAACTGAAAAATAAAAAATTTGGAAAGCCGAAAAATGCAAAAATCAAAAGTCACAAAGTCAAAGTTTTGAAAGATCTAAAATTTGAAAAATTGAAGTTGAAAAATTGAAAAAACGAAAAATTCAATAGTCAAGAGTCGAAAAATCCAAAAATAGAAAAATCAGGAAATCAGAAAGTGGAAAAGTTGAAAGGTCGAAAAATCGAAAAGACGAAAAATCCAAAAATTGAAAAATCGCAAAGCCGAAATATTTAAAAATAGAAAAATCCAAAAATCGAGAACTCGAACAGGCGGAAAATCGAGAATTCAAAATGTCACAGAATTCCAAAAATGAATGGAAAAACCGAAAAGTCGAAAAATCGGACAGTAGAAAAATTTTGCATTCGAGAAACCTAGAATTCGAAAAATTTAAAAGGTCGGAAAATAGAAGAATCGATCAAAAGTTGAAAAATCGAGAAATCAAAAAATCGAAAAATTCAAACTGAAAACTGGAAAAGCTGGAAAATACAAAAATCGAGAAATCTCAGAGTTGAAGAATCGGAAAAGTCCAACAATTAAAAAATCGAGAATTCGAAATAGAAAAGTCGGGAAGTAGAAAAGACGAAAAATCCAAAAATCGAAAATTTGAAAAATCAATCGAAAATTCTAGAAATCGAAGAGTCGATAAATCAGACCAACATTCGAAATATCGTAGTAGAAAAATCGAAAAATTCAAAAAATGTGGAATCAAAAATTCAAAAAATCTAAAAATTGAAAAATCGAATTCGAGAAATCGAAAAATTGAAACGGGGAAATATTAAAAAAATTAAAAAAACCTAAAAATCGAAAAATCGCAAAGCCGAAATATTTAAAAACAGAAAAATCCAAAAATCGAAAACTCGAACAGTCGGAAAATCGAGAATTCAAAAGGTCACAAAATTCCAAAAATCAATGAAAAAACCGAGAAGTCGAAAAATCGGACAATAGAAAATTCTAAAAATCGAGAACTCGAAAAGTCGGAAAATAGAAGAATCGATCAAAAATTGAAAAGTCGAGAAATCGAAAAATCAAAAATTTCAAACTGAAAACTTGAAAAACTGGAAAATACAAAAATCGAGAAATCGAAAAGTTGAAGAATCGGAAAAGTCCAACAATTAAAAAATCGAGAATTCGAGAAATAGAAAAGTCGGGAAGTTGAAAAGTCGGAAAATCCAAAAATCGAAAATTTGAAAAATCAATCGAAAACTCTAGAAGTCCAAGATTCGATCAATCAGACCAACATTCGAAATATCGTAGTAGAAAAATCTAAAAATTCAAAAAATGTGAAATCAAAAATTCAAAAAATCTAAAAATTGAAAAATCGAATTCGAGAAATCGAAAAATTGAGACGGGGAAATATTAAAAAAATAAAAAAAAAGAAAAATCGAGAAATTGAAAGACCGAAGACTAAAAAATAGAAAAATTGAAATTCGGAAAGTAGAAAAATCGAGAAATCGAATAGTCGTAAAATCCAAAATTTGAAAAACTCAAATATCGAAAATCCAGAAATCGAAAAGTCAAAAAATTGGGAACTCAAAATTAGGGAAGTCGAAAAATCGAAAAATCGAATAGTACGGAAGACTCCATAAATTGTGCAATCGAAAAGTCGAAAAATTGAGAAATCCAAAATCTGGAAAATCGAGGTCCAAAAATTCGATAAAAATATCCAAAAATCGAGAAGTCTATAAATCGAAAAAAAAAATTCGGGGAGTCGGAAAATACGGAGTTCGAATAGTTGAAAAATCGAAAATCGGAAAGTCCAAATTTTGAGAAATCGAAAATTCAAAAAATTGGAAAATCCAAAAATAGAAATTATTATCAATGAATCAGATATTCGAAAGGTTGAACGGTCAAGAACCGAAAAGTTGAAAAACTGGAAAATTAAAAAATCCAAAAATTGAAGTCCAAAAATTGAATTCGCAAAATCAAAAAATCCAAAAATCGAAAATTTGAAGAATCAAGAAAAGTCAAGAAATCGAAAATTCGATAAGTCGATAACTCGAAATGACCCGAGAAATCGAGTGTCGGAAATATTAAAGTCGAAAAATTGAAAAATTGGAAAAATCGAAAAATCGGGAAATCGAAAGAATGAAGAATAAAAAAATCGAAAAAGTCCAAAAATGGAGAAGTCAAAAAATCCAGAAATCGAAAAGTCGGAAAATCCAAAACCTGAGAAATCGAAAATTCGAAAAATTGGATAATCCAAAAATCGAAAAGTCGGAATTAAAATCCACACATCGAAAAATCGGGAAACGAAAAGTCGAAAAATCGTAATCAAAAGATGAAAAATTTGAAGAATCGATTCAAAAATTCGGGAAATCGAAAAGATGAAAAATTGAAAAATGGAAAATTCGAAAAGTGGAAAATTCGGAAAATTGAAAAAAATCGAAAAGTCGACACATCAAACATTTGAAAGATCGATGCGTCGAAAAATCGACAAATCGAAAACAGGGAATTCAAGAAACCGAAAAATTCAAATATCGAAACTCCGAAAAGCGAAAAGTTAAAAATTGAGAAATCAAAAATTCCAGAAATCAAAAGATCGAGAAATTGAAAAGTCAGACAATCCAAAAATCGAGAAACCGAAAAGTCGAAAAATTGAAAAATCAAAAAATCAAAAAATCGAAAATTGGAAAAATCGATCAAAAAATCGAGAAATCGAAAATTCGAAAAGTCGATAATTCGAGAAATCGTACATTCAAAATATCAAAGTCGAAAAATCGAAGAATTCAAAAATTGAACAATCAAAAAATAAAAAAATCCAAACATTGAAAAATTTCAATTGATTAATAATAAAAAAGAATAAAAAATTAAAAAATTGAAAAACCAGAAGTCCAAAAATGGAGAAATCAAAAATCGAAAATAAAATTTCGGGAAGTCGAAAAATCCAGAAATCATCGAAAAAATCCAAAATTTAGAAATCAAAAATTCTAAAAGTAGGAAAATCGAAAAATCGAAAAATTCAAATAACAAAAAGTCAAAAAATCGAGAAATCAAAAATTCGGGAAGTCGATAAATCGAGATATCGAAAAGTGGGAAATTCCAAAAATTCAGAGATCGAAAAGTGGAAAAATAAAAAAATCCAAAAACTGAAAAATTGAAAAGTCGAAAAATCAAAAATTCTAAAAATGTAAAAATGAAAAATTGAAGTCGAGAAATTAAAAAATTGAGAAGGCGAAGAATCGAAAAGTTGAAAAAATAAAAAAATTGAAAGAAGGAAGAATGAAAAATCGAAAAATTGCAAAATCCAAAAATTGAATTGAAGTTGAAAAGTTGAAAAATCGAAAAATTCAACAGTCAAAAAATCAGAATTCGAGAACTTGGCAAATCCAAAAATTGAAAAATTGTAAAGTCGAAAAATCCAAAAATAAAAAAAACAGATAAGTATTTGTTCAACAAATGAAAGTCGAAAAGTCTAGAATTCGAAAAATTCAAAGTCGAAACTCAAAGAGCTGGAAAAACCAAAAATCGGTAAATCCAAATTTAACAATCGAAAAGTAGAGAAATAGAAAAATTGGGAGTCGAAAAGCCAAAAAATCCAAAAATCGAATAGCAGGAAAGTCGAAATATAGGACATTCGAAAGGCTGGAAAGTCGAAAAATCGAAAAATTCAAGAACCGAAAGATTAAAAATCGAAAAATCGTAAATCCAACCATTGAAAACTCGGAAAATTCAAAAATCAAAAAGCTGAAAAACCAAAAAATCTAAAAATCTAAAAAATCAATCATCGAAAAATCATTAAGTCGAATAATCGAGAACTCGAAAAATCAAAAAACCTAAAAATCAATGAGTCAAAAATTCCAAAAATTGAAAAAATGAGAAGTGGAAAAATGGAGAAATTAAAAAATTCAGAAGTTTTTGAAAATCGAAAAATAGAAAAGTTTAAAATTAAACACTGGAAAAAGTCCAAAAATTGTAAATCGAAAAACCACAAAATTGAAATCTTACGATCAAATTTTAAAAAATTCAAACACGAACGTGATAAAATTTGAATTTGGCGCCGAAGTGCTTCGTTGCGATTGGCCGACAGACAGCCAACCACCAAAAAACGAAACCCTCCTTTCACTCAAATTAGTTTTCCTTCATATAAAATAAAAATTGTTACAACAGATTCACAACAGTGTGGATTTTACAATAATTCTGACATAGGCAACACACAATACATCCCCGTCTCCGCGCTAGCCTGCATACAGGCTGTCCCACACCACATTTAAACATTTTAAAAACACCTACTCCGCTTTTTTAATAAAACTTTCACCCAACCGCTAATGAATGTTTTAAATTCCCGATGCAACTGCAATGACTTTTTTCTTGCTTTGTACTTGCGTAAGTGAAAGGGCGGTTACGTCACGGTGGTCGTCATGATTTATTTTGAATCGCCATCCCTTCCCTTGTTTTGATTATTCCTCAGCGCGAATAATGTGGGTCATTGATATTCACTGACATCTCCAACCGTTCACAACAAAGCATCATTGAGTTTAGTAAATGTTGCTCCTATACTTATTTACAAAATAAAAACAGAAGAATAAATGAAAGTCAGAAAATGTGTCCCTATTTCATCAGAAAAGCCTTGACCGGTGACGAAATCGCAGCATCATTTTTGCGCTCTTCTTAAAATTATTTTGGATAAAATATTCCCAGATTTGTGTGTTTGTCAAGGTTTTACGTTAGTTGGTTTTATTGGTCATTGTCATATTAAATAACAAGAAAAATAAACGTGTGCATAAAATTCAATACATTATTGTCGTTAGTATTTAAAATATCGTACGATTAGCTGGACGTAGTGGAACGTCTAGTTATAACTCTAGCCATGTTTTATTAATTTCTTAACATTTAATTACATAAACCATTGTAAACAACATTATAAATTCTCGCATTTAACTCCGCTGAAAAGATTTCATCAGCCTTGACAATGAAACGTTTCCTAACGAACTAGTTCCCAACCGCACGGGTGAAGAGATTTTAAAACATTCCAGCGTTTTTATTACGGGCGATTACGAATAAATGAATAAATAAAGAAAGTCATCGACGGATATCCAACCTAACAAAATTAACTTTCTACCTTTACCATGACCGTACGAAATTAAATTAAAACTCAAAATAAACATAATAATTACACCTCTGCGTCAAAAAATTCGTTAAGTAACGACATTGCGTGTCGTACTAAAGCCAACCGGTTAATTACTCTTACTTTTAAAGCGACTCATCGCATGAAATATTAAGTAACGTAGACGTAACACTTCTCAAGAATCGGTGCCCAAAGTCGGTAACAATGTAGACAAAGCTGCTTATGTCTACTTGTTTTATAGGTTTTTGTTTGATGAGTGGCTTCCGGTTCCGCTACCTCTTTCCCAGACAATAATGTGTCGAGTGAAAGGAGAGATGTTAGCAAATAATTCAAGTGGCATCTGCCTACTTTTTTCTTTTTTTTGACGAAAATGAAGTACACAGCGACCAGTTTCGAAAAATTACCCATCAGGGTTTGAAAGTGCTGCCGCTCCTCTGCGATCACAGTTAATTGAGATATTTAAGGAACATGGGTGAAGTATTACAAGGAATTTAAATACTTTCTCGAGAGGCGTGATTAAGTATGTAAATACAACAAAAAAGTAAGGTTTTGGGTTTTTTGCACTTGAACTAAATTAAAATATATAATTAAGATTCTCGGACAGATAAAGTCGGACTGCAAAAAGGTAAAAGTGGTGGAAATTTAGTTGGCTTACCCTCAGAAAATTGATGACGCCATCAAAAATTTTACTGTGGAGTTTAACTTCTGGTTGTATTATTTTAGCTCATGAAAATTGATGTGTCGAAAAACTGAAAATTCGAAAAACTATCAAAAAAAATTTTCGATTTTTCGAGTTTTCGATTTATGGATGTTTCGAATTCTCGATTTTTCAACTTTTAGATACATATTTCGACTATTCGATTTAACAATGTTTCGATCGATTGATCAAATTTAAGATTTTTACATTTTTCTGTTTCTCAGTTCTTCGTATTTTGGATTTTCCGGGTGTTCAATGGTTGAATTTTCCAATTTTTCACCTCTTCGATTTCTTGATTTTTGGATTTTCCAGCTTTTAGAGTTTTGAATTTGGATTTTTCGATTTTTCAAATTCTAGATTTTTCGATTTTCAATTTTCGACTTTCGGAGTGTCGATTTTCCGACTTTTCGATTTCTCGATTTGTCCATTTTCCGATTTCTCGATTTGTCCACTTTCCGATCGATTCTTTGATTTTCCGACTTTTGGAATTCTCGATTTCTGAATTTTTCGAGTTCTAGATTTTTCACTGTCCGATTTTTCGACTTTTCGGGTTTTCTATCGATTTTTGGCTCTTTGACTGTTTAAATTCTCGATTTTCCGACTTTTCGATCGATTTTTCAATTTCTCGATTTATGGAGTTTCCAATTTTCAGAGTTCTCGATTTTTGACTGTTGAATTTTTCGATTTTTCAAATTTTCGATTTCTCGATTTATCGATTTTTCTACTTTTCAATGTTTGAACTTCGATTTTGCAATTTTTGAATTTTTTGATTGTCTAATTTTTCGATTTCTGGCTTTCTGAATTTTTGGATTTTCCTAGCTTTCAATTTTTCGATTCTTAGATTTCCAATTTTTCGAGTTCTCAATTTTTTTATTCTCGTCTTCAATTTTTCAATTTTTTGTTCATCAATTTTTGAATTTTTCGGTTTTTCGACTTCGATATTTTGACTGTTGGATTTCTCGTGTTTCCGATTTTTCGAATTTTCGATTTCTCGACTTTTCGATCTATTCTTCAAATTTTCGATTTTTGGATTTTTCAATTTTTCAATTTTTGGACTTCAATTTTTCAATTAGTGGAATTTCCGACTTTCGATTTTTAGATTTTTCGACTTTTCGAATTTATTATTTTTCAGTTTCTTGACTTTTGCATTTTTGGACTTCAATTTTTCGATTTTTTATTCTTCTTTCGATTTCTCGATTTCTCGACTTTTCAATTTTTGGACTTCGATTTTCCAATTTTTGGATTTTTTTGATTTTCCAATTTTTCGACATTTCGGTTTCTCAGTTTTTGGATCGATTCTACAATTTTGCGATTCTTTGACTTCTCCATTTTTGGATTTTTCGGATTCTAGATTTTTCGACTGTCTGACTTTTGGACTTCTCGGTTTTCCCATCGATTTAGGATCTTCTATGACTTTGCGAATGTTCGACTTTTCAAACGATTTTTCAATTTTCCTACTTTTCGAGCTCTCGATTTCTAGATTTTTCGCCTTTTCGAATTCTCGATTTTGGGATTTTCCAATTTTTCGAATATTCGGTCTCTCAAATTTTGGATTTCCCGATTTTACGACTTCCCGAATTTTTGGTTTATCGATTTTTTGAGTTTTCCGAATTTTCTACATTTTGAATTCTTCAATTTTTCAATTTAAGCTCTACTATTTTTCAGTTTTTCGACTTCTCGAATTTTTATATCGATTCTTTCAATTTTCCATTTTTTGAACTCACGACTTTTAGACTTTTTTGATTTTCCGAATTTTCAAGTTACATGTTTTTTGACTCTTGAATTTTTCGATTTTTCAATTTTTGGATTTTCCAATTTTTCGAATTTTCGATTTTATGACTTCTGCATTTTTTGACTTTCGATTTTCAATTTATAGATTTTTTTATTCTTCGTTCTTTTGATTTCTCAATTTTTCCAATTTTTTAATAAAAAAATTATACTTTTCAGTTTTTGGACTTCGATTTTCTAATTTTTGGATTTTCCGACTTTCCAGTTTCTCGATTTTCCGACTTTGCTATCGATTCTTCAATTTTGCGATTTTTCGATTTCTCCATTTTTGGATTTTTCGGATTCTAGATTTTTAAACTGTCTGATTTTTGGACTTCTCGGTTTTTCCATCGATCTAGGATTTTTTATGACTTTTCAAACGATTCTTCAATTTTCCGACTTTACGAGCTCTCGATTTTTGAATTTTTCGACTTTTCAATTTCTCGATTCTTGGATTTCCAATTTTTCGAGTTCTCAATATTCTGACTATTGGATTTTTCGATTTTTCAATTATTCGACTTCGATTTTTCAATTTTTGGGATTTTCCAGTTTTCCGACTTTTCGATTTATGGATTTTTCGACTTTCGCGAATTTTTTATTTTTCGATTTTTTGACTTCCTTATTTTTGGACTTCCGATTTTTCAGTTTTTCAATTTTTTTATCCTTCGTTGCTTCGATTCTCGATTTTTGGATTTCTTCAACTTTTTGATTTTTCGCCTTCTCAATTTTTCGATTTCTCGTCTTCGCTTTTTCGATTTTTTATTCTTCTTTCGATTTCTGGATTCCTCGACTTTTCCAATTTTTTGATTTTGCTACTTTTCAATTTTTGGATTTTTTTGATTTTCCAATTTTTGGACTTTTTGATTTTCCAATTTTTCGACTTTTCGGTTTCTCAGTTTTCGGATTTTCTGACTTTTCGATCGATTCTACAATTTTCCGATTCTTCGACTTCTCCATTTTTGGATTTTTCGGATTCTAGATTTTTCGACTGTCTGATTTTTGGACTTCTCGGTTTTTCCATCCATTTAGGATTTGTTATGACTTTTCCGACTTTTCAAACGATTCTTCAATTTTCCGACTTTTCGAGCTCTCGATTTTTAAATTTTTCGCCTTTTCGAATTCTCGATTTTGGGATTTTCCAATTTTTCGAACATTTGGTCTCTCAAATTTTGGATTTTTCCAGTTTTTCGAATTTTCAACATTTTGAATTCTTCAGTTTTTCAATTTAAGCTCTACTATTTTTCAGTTTTTCGACTTCTCGAATTTTTATATCGATTCTTCCAATTTTCCATTTTTTGACCTCACGACTTTTAGACTTTTTTGATTTTCCGAATTTTCAAGTTATATATTTTTTGACTGTTGAATTTTTCGATTTCTCAATTTTTGGATTTTCCAATTTTTCGAATTTTCGATTTTATGACTTCTGCATTTTTGGACTTTCGATTTTCAATTTTTAGATTTTTTATTTTTCGTTCTTTCGATTTCTCGATTTTCCAATTTTTTGATTTTTCTACGTTTCAATTTTTGGACTTCGATTTTCTAATTTTTGGATTTTTTGATTTTCCGATTTTTGGATTTTTTGATTTTCTAATTTTTGGATTTTTTGATTTTCCAATTTTTCGACTTTTCGGTTTCTCAATTTTTGGATTTTCCGACTTTCAAACTTCTCGATTTTCCGACTTTTCGATGGATTCTTCAATTTAGCGATTTTTCGATTTCTCCATTTTTGGATTTTTCGGATTCTAGATTTTTGAACTGTCTGATTTTTGGTCTTCTCGGTTTTTCCATCGATCTAGGATTTTTTATGACTTTTCAAACGATTCTTCAATTTTTCGAATTTTCGAGCTTTCGATTTTTGGATTTTTCGACTTTTCAATTCCTCGATTCTTGGATTTCCAATTTTTCGAGTTCTCAATATTTTTACTATATATTTTGTATTAAAAAATTTAGCATTTTGAAAATATTGTCTAAAAATCTACAAAAAAAATATAGGATATAACGTGCTTAATTTAAAAACATAGCGTAATGCCAGAGCAAGATTTTTGAAATATGTATTATATTTTTTAAAATTCCCAAAAATGTTCCAATTTTATATTGGCGATTCTCGAGAATACTGAACTTTTCAGAAAAATGAAGCCGAAAATAGCTTGTGGAGTCAAAATATGTAAGAAAATACTTTTGGCTATTTTTCGAAAATGTTCGAAAAATTGTCAAAAAATTCAAAATTTTGTATTGGAAAATTGACCTTTGTTGAAAATATTGTTTAAAATCTACAAAAAATCTAGGATATAGATCCCAACATGCTTATTTAAAAAAACAGCGTGATCCCAGACCAAGATTTTTGAAATATGTATTACATTTTTCAAAATTCCCAAAAATTTGCCAATTTTATAATGGCGATTCCGGAAAATACTGAACTTTTCGAAAAAATAAAGCCGAAAATAGGTTGTACAGTTCCAAATCCACAAGAAAATACCTTGGACAACAAATTAAGAACGTTTTGAAGAAATTATCGCAGACATCTTCATGATCCAAATTATAATTCATCAATTAATTAGGCCGAAACTAACCACATTTAGAGGAAAATCAGGCTTTTAATAGAATTCAAAGTCAACTAATTTTTATTAATTTTAATTAATTACGACCAATTTTGTTAATTTTAATCATTATACACCAAATTGTAATTGATTAATTAGGTAGAAACCAGACATAAATTATTTTTATCAACGTTGACGAATCTTCCTCTGCTGTTTAACTTTTAATTAATTATTTAGTCTGTATTTTATTATATCGAGATCGTATCAATTAACTTAATTTAAACTAATTACGCGCGGAAGAAATTATTGTACACGTCGACAAGCAAATTCGAATTAATTAGGTAATTAATTTTAAGTTATATAAAAATTACCAATTTCATATTGGCTCATTTAAAAGTAATGACGTCATTTCTTCGCAAAACGAACACACTTAAGTACTTAACAAATTATTAAAGAAGAAAACTATCACTTTCAACACTCGCTATTCAGTGACTTTTAGAAATCCTCTGCAAGGTCATACCCGAGTGGCCCATTTGTTCCAATCCACTAATTTCGATGTCTAGAGATTAACTAATATCAATGATATGACAGATCAAAGAAAGACAAGTTCTTCAAACCACTCTTAATAATCTTAATGAACCCACTCGTAAAAATTTGATAGTAGATGCTTTTCCAGCGATAAAATTCCTCGAAACCTTATATCCTGACATTTATTAGTTAATCCTCCTGATGAGAAAATTAGTTGCGCCACCAAAGGAATTTTTACGTCTTCAACAACACAAGAAGTACTTACACGATTTGAGTTTCAGAAAACAATAAGAAAATTTGTAATGCGTACCGAGGTTACGTAAGACCGCTAATTTACATGCACAAATAACCACAGACAACCCCTCCACGCCAAATCGGGGTCACAAGTTTGCGATATGTTTGTATAAGTTCAAATTTTCAAAATTAGATAAATAAATTCGTTAAGTGGTTTTACACGCACGTTGCAAAATTGACGAGGTTTTTTTGTGGGTTTTTTGCAAACTATTAACCTTGTCCCAGCCTTGATCTTTCCACCTTGTAATGTCAGAAAATTTGCATGTTCGCCGAAACTAGTTTAAAAGGAGATTTGAATAAGATGACACCGAGAAAGTGTTATGTAAGTGCTTTTAGGAGAGCAAATTGAGTTGTTTGCTTGTAAATTGTCACGGACTAATGGGATGGGTGAGATGGGTTTCGCAATGGTGTGGTGGAAGAGGAAAATTCGGGACTTGTGGGCGAGTTTGACAAGTGATGAAGTCGATTCTCGACGGACGAGGGTTCGAATCCCACACCAGCCCTACTTTTTTATTGTTGTATTGTAAATGGGTTGTGACCCATTACATATACGAAAAACTTTGTGTATGTCATTTGCCAAAATCACTCTTGTATTAGCTAGTACTAGCCCCGCCCACCCGCCCTTTATTTTCTTAGAGGATAGAAGAAATGAAGCCGAAAATAGCTTGTGAGAAGAAAATGTCTTTGAGTAATTTTCGAAGACGGTCAAAAAATGGTCCTTTCTCGATTTTTGGAATTCCGACTTTTCGATTTCTTGTTTCTCGACTTTTGAGTTTTGCATTTTTCGACTGATTCTTCTCGCTTTTAATTTTTCGACTTTTCAAACTCACGTGAAAAGTGAGTTTACAATTTTCAAAAATTTACCAAAAAAAAAATGGTTAAAATGGGTTAGACAGGCTCTATTTTTTAAATCAGAATTTTATTTAGATTTTTGAAGAACTTTTCTGAAAGTCCAATTTTTCAGACGAAATAATGAAATTTTGCACTAGAATTTTAAAAAATTTGATGTGCCGAAAATCTTGGTCCAAGATCATAGACACGCTATATTTTTTAAGTCAGCAGGTCAAAATCTACATCCTAGATTTTTTTGTAAATTTTTGGACAATATTTTCAAAAAAACTCATTTTTTTAATACGAAATTATTAAATTTTCATGTTTGAAAATTTCCCAAAACTATTTTCTTGTTGTTTTGGACCTCCACAAGCTATTTTTGACTTTATTTTTTCGAAAATTCCTACTATTTTTCCAAATTCGCCAAAATAAAATTGGCAAATTTTTGGGAATTTAAAAAATTATTATTTCGACAATTTATGTCTGGGATCACGCTAATTCTACGATACTTCCTAAGGTAAGACTGATTTTGGCAAATCATGATTATGATTTGACTTTTTCGATGTTTTCAAATACACATTCAGTTTTTCGATTTTTTAGTGGTTCGATTAGCAGTTTTTTTAGTTTTCAGTGTCAAAATTTTCAATCTTTCTAAATTTCAACTTTCTTCAATTGTACGATTATTTTTCGAAAAAGTTAAACTAAGCCCCGCCCACCCATTCTGCTTTTTTTTTCTTCTCATATAAGAAATAAATCTTATATCAAAGAGTATAAAAAATGAGGTTACGATTAGCGCTTTTTTTACTTTTTTCACATCAGTTAGTTTCCACCCCCACTTGAGAGAAGAATATATTAAGCCCCGCCCACCGACCTCGTCTTTATTTCAGTGATTGACTTTATGTAGTCTAAATGAAAGGTGGATCTTTCTGGAACAGCAATAAAATCAGTCGTTAGAATGAGAAGAGCGCGAGTGGGCAGGGCTAGTAGCTGCCAATATAAGACTAATTTTGGCAAATGAGTTCCGTTCTAAGAAGAGAGAGGGCGGGTGGGCGTGTCTAGTACGTGCTATGATAAGAATGACTTTGGCAAATGCCATATCCTGTGAGAAAACAGGGGCGGGTGGGCGGGGCTAGTACTTGATAAGATAAGACTGATTTTGACAAATCATGATTATGATTTGACTTTTTCGATTTTTTTCAAATACATATCGAGTTTTCAATTTTTTAGTGTTTCGATTTTTAATTTACAATCTTTCGGTTTTTGCAGTTCATTCCTTCAATTTTTCGATTTACAATTTTTTAAGTTTTCAGTGTTAAATTTTTCAATTTTTCTAAATTTCAACTTGCGAAAATTTTTGATTTTCAAATTTTTCGTTTCTTCAATTGTTCGATTATTTTTCGAAAAAGTTACACTAAGCCCCGCCCACCCACCCATTCTGCTTTTTTTCTTCTCAAATAAGAAATAAATCTTATATCAAAGGGTATAAAAACGAGGTTACAATTAGCGCTTTTTTTACTTTTTTCACATCAGTTAGTTTCCACCCCCACTTGAGAGAAGAACATATTAAGCCCCGCCCACCGACCTCGTCTTTATTTCAGTGATTGACTTTATGTAGTCTGAATGAAAGGTGGATCTTTCTGGAACATCAATAAAATCAGTCGTTAGAATGAGAAGAGCGCGAGTGGGCGGGGCTAGTAGCTGCCAATATAAGACTAATTTTGGCAAATGAGTTCCGTTCTAAGAAGAGAGAGGGCGGGTGGGCGGGTGTAGTACGTGCTATGATAAGAATGACTTTGGCAAATAACATATCCTGTGAAATAACAGGGGCGGGTGGGCGGGGCTAGTACTTTCTAACATAGGATTGATTTTGACAAATCATGATTATGATTTGACTTTTTCGATTTTTTTCAAATACATATCCAGTTTTCAATTTTTTAGCGTTTCGATTTTTAATTTACAATCTTTCGGTTTTTGCAGTTCATTCCTTCAATTTTTCGATTTACAGTTTTTTAAGTTTTCAGTGTTAAAATTTTCAATTTTTCTATATTTCAACTTGTGAATTTTTGATTTTCAAATTTTTCGTTTCTTCAATTGTACGATTATTTTTCGAAAAAGTTAAACTAAGCCCCGCCCACCCACCCATTGTGCTTTTTTTTCTTCTCAAATAAGAAATAAATCTTAAATCAAAGAATATAAAAATCGAGGATACGATTAGCGCTTTTTTTACTTTTTTCACATCAGTTAGTTTCCACCCCCACTTGAGAGAAAAACATATTAAGCCCCGCCCACCGACCTCGTCTTTATTTCAGTGATTGACTTTATGTAGTCTGAATGAAAGGTGGATCTTTCTGGAACAGCAATAAAATCAGTCGTTAGAATGAGAAGAGCGCGGGTGGGCGGGCTAGTAGCTGCCAATATAAGACTAATTTTGGCAAATGAGTTCCGTTCTAAGAAGAGAGAGGGCGGGTGGGCGGGTCTAGTACGTGCTATGATAAGAATGACTTTGGCAAATGCCATATCCTGTGAGAAAACAGGGGCGGGTGGGCGGGGCTAGTACTTGATAAGATAAGACTGATTTTGACAAATCATGATTATGATTTGACTTTTTCGATTTTTTTCAAATACATATCCAGTTTTTCAATTTTTTAGTGTTTCGATTTTTAATTTACAATCTTTCGGTTTTTGCAGTTCATTTTTCCAATTTTTCGATTTACAGTTTTCAGTGTTAACTTTTTCAATTTTTCTATATTTCAACTTGTGAATTTTTGATTTTCAAATTTTTCGTTTCTTCAATTGTACCATTATTTTTCGAAAAAGTTAAACTAAGCCACGCCCACCCACCCATTCTGCTTTGCTTTTCTTCTCAAATAAGAAATAAATCTTATATAAAAAGAGTATAAAAAACGAGGTTACGATGAGAGCTTTTTTTACTTTTTTCACATTAGTTAGTTTCCACCCCCACTTGAGAGAAGAACATATTAAGCCCCGCCCACCGACCTCGTCTTTATTTCAGTGATTGACTTTATGTAGTTTGAATGAAAGGTGGATCTTTCTGGAACAGCAATAAAATCAGTCGTTAGAATGAGAAGAGCGCGGGTGGGCGGGGCTAGTAGCTGCTAATACATATAAGACTAATTTTGGCAAATGAATTACCTTTTTAGAAGAGAGAGGGCGGGTGGGCGGGGCTAGTACTTGCTAAGATAAAACTGATTTTGACAAATCATGATTATGATTTGAATTTTTCGATTTTTTCAAATACATATCCAGTTTTTCAATTTTTTAATGTTTCGATTTTTAATTTACAACCTTTCGGTTTTTGCAGTTCATTCCTTCAATTTTTCGATTTACAGTTTTTTAAGTTTTCAGTGTTAAAACTTTTCAATTTTTCTATATTTTTACTTTTGAATTTTTGATTTTTAAATTTTTCGTTTCTTCAATTGTACGATTATTTTTCGAAAAAGTTAAACTAAGCCCCGCCCACCCACCCATTCTGCTTTGCTTTTCTTCTCAAATAAGAAATAAATTTTATATCAAAGAGTATAAAAAACAAGGTTACGATTAGCGCTTTTTTTACTTTATTCACACCAGTTAGTTTCCACCCCCACTTGAGAGAAGAAAATATTAAGCTCCGCCCACCGACCTCGTCTTTATTTCAGTGATTGACTTTATGTAGTCTGAACGAAAGGTGGATCTTTCTGGAACAGAAATAAAATCAGTCGTTAGAATGAGAAGAGCAAGGGTGGGCGGGGCTAGTAGCTGCCAATATAAGACTAATTTTGGCAAATGAGTTACCTTCTAAGAAGAGAGAGGGCGGGTGGGCGGGGCTAGTACCTGCTATGATAAGAATGACTTTGGCAAATAACATATCCTGTGAAATAACAGGGGCGGGTGGGCGGGGCTAGTACTTTCTAACATTAGATTAATTTTGACAAATCATGATTATGATTTGACTTTTTCGATTTTTTTCAAATACATATCCAGTTTTCAATTTTTTAGCGTTTCGATTTTTAATTTACAATCTTTCGGTTTTTGCAGTTCATTCCTTCAATTTTTCGATTTACAGTTTTTTAAGTTTTCAGTGTTAAAATTTTTAATTTTTCTATATTTCAACTTGTGAATTTTTGAATTTTAAATTGTTCGTTTCTTCAATTGTACGATTATTTTTCTAAAAAGTTAAACTAAGCCCCGCCCACCCACCCATTCTGCTTTTTTTTTTCTTCTCAAATAAGAAATAAATTTTATATCAAAGAGTATAAAAAACAAGGTTACGATTAGCGCTTTTTTACTTTATTCACACCAGTTAGTTTCCACCCCCACTTGAGAGAAGAACATATTAAGCCCCGCCCACCGACCTCGTCTTTATTTCAGTGATTGACTTTATGTAGTCTGAACGAAAGGTGGATCTTTCTGGAACAGCAATAAAATCAGTCGTTAGAATGAGAAGAGCGAGGGTGGGCGGGGCTAGTAGCTGCCAATATAAGACTAATTTTGGCAAATGAGTTACCTTCTAAGAAGAGAGAGGGCGGGTGGGCGGGGCTAGTACTTTCTAACATAAGATTGATTTTGACAAATCATGATTATGATTTGACTTTTTCGATTTTTTTCAAATACATATCCAGTTTTCAATTTTTTAGCGTTTCGATTTTTAATTTACAATCTTTCGGTTTGTGCAGTTCATTCTTTCAATTTTTCGATTTACAGTTTTTTAAGTTTTCAGTGTTAACATTTTCAATTTTTCTAAATTTCAACTTGTGAATTTTTGATTTTCAAATTTTTCGTTTCTTCAATTGGACGATTATTTTTCGAAAAAGTTAAACTAAGCCCCGCCCACCCACCCATTCTGCTTTTTTTTTTCTTCTCAAAGAAGAAATAAATCTTATATCAAAGAGTATAAAAAACGAGGTTACGATTAGCGCTTTTTTTACTTTTTTCACATCAGTTAGTTTCCACTCCCACTTGAGAGAAGAACATATTAAGCCCCGCCCACCGACCTCGTCTTTATTTCAGTGATTGACTTTATGTAGTCTGAATGAAAGGTGGATCTTTCTGGAACAGCAATAAAATCAGTCGTTAGAATGAGAAGAGCGCGGGTGGGCGGGCTAGTAGCTGCCAATATAAGACTAATTTTGGCAAATGAGTTCCGTTCTAAGAAGAGAGAGGGCGGGTGGGCGGGTCTAGTACGTGCTATGATAAGAATGACTTTGGCAAATGCCATATCCTGTGAGAAAACAGGGGCGGGTGGGCGGGGCTAGTACTTGATAAGATAAGACTGATTTTGACAAATCATGATTATGATTTGACTTTTTCGATTTTTTCAAATACATATCCAGTTTTTCAATTTTTTAGTGTTTCGATTTTTAATTTACAATCTTTCGGTTTTTGCAGTTCATTTTTTCAATTTTTCGATTTACAGTTTTCAGTGTTAACTTTTTCAATTTTTCTATATTTCAACTTGTGAATTTTTGATTTTAAAATTTTTCTTTTCTTCAATTGTACGATTATTTTTCGAGAAAGTTAAACTAAGCCCCGCCCACCCACCCATTCTCCCTTTTTTTTCTGCTCAAATAAGAAATAAATCTTATATCAAAGAGTATAAAAAACGAGGTTACGATTAGCGCTTTTTTTACTTTTTTCACATCAGTTAGTTTCCACCCCCACTTGACAGAAGAACATATTAAGCCCCGCCCACCGACTTCGTCATTATTTCAGTGATTCACTTTATGTAGTCTGAATGAAAGGTGGATTTTTCTGGAACAGCAATAAAATCAGTCGTTAGAATGAGAAGAGCGCGGGTGGGCGGGGCTAGTAGCTGCCAAAATAAGACTAATTTTGGCAAATAAGTTACCTTCTAAGATGAGAGACGGTGGGTGGGCGGGGCTAGTATGTGCTATGATAAGAATGACTTTGGCAATTGACATATCCTGTGAGAAAACAGGGGCGGGTGGGCGGGGCTAGTACTTGCTAAGATAAGACTGATTTTGACAAATCATGATTATGATTTGACTTTTTCGATTTTTTTCAAGTACATATCCAGTTTTCAATTTTTTAGCGTTTCGATTTTTAATTTACAATATCTCGGTTTTTGCAGTTCATTCTTTCAATTTTTCGATTTACAGTTTTTTAAGTTTTCAGTGTTAAAATTTTCAATTTTTCTATATTTCAACTTGTGAATTTTTGATTTTTAAATTTTTCGTTTCTTCAATTCTACGATTATTTTTCGAAAAAGTTAAACTAAGCCCCGCCCACCCACCCATTTTGCTTTTCTTTTCTTCTCAAATAAGAAATAAATTTTATATCAAAGAGTATAAAAAACAAGGTTACGATTAGCGCTTTTTTACTTTATTCACACCAGTTAGTTTCCACCTCCACTTGAGAGAAGAACATATTAAGCTCCGCCCACCGACCTCGTCTTTGTTTCAGTGATTGACTTTATGTAGTCTGAATGAAAGGTGGATCTTTCTGGAACAGCAATAAAATCAGTCGTTAGAATGAGAAGAGCTCGGATGGGCGGGGCTAGTAGCTGCCAATATAAGATTAATTTTGGCAAATGTGTTACCTTCTAAGAGAAAGGGCGGGTGGGCGGTGCTAGTACGTGCTATGATGAGAATGACTGGCAAATAACATATCCTGTGAAAAAACAAGGGCGGGTGGGCGGGGCTAGTACTTGCTAAGATAAGACTGATTTTGACAAATCATGATTATGATTTGACTTTTTCGATTTTTTCAAATACATATCCAGTTTTTCAATTTTTTAATGTTTCGATTTTTAATTTACAATCTCTCGGTTTTTGCAGTTCATTGTTTCAATTTTTCGATTTACAGTTTTTTAAGTTTTCAGTGTTAAAATTTTCAATTTTTCTATATTTTTACTTGTGAATTTTTGATTTTTAAATTTTTCCTTTCTTCAATTGTACGATTATTTTTCGAAAAAGTTAACTAAGCCCCGCCCACCCACCCATTGTGCTTTTTTTTCTTCTCAAATAAGAAATAAATCTCATATCAAAGAATATAAAAATCGAGGACACGATTAGCGCTTTTTTTACTTTTTTCACATCAGTTAGTTTCCACCCCCACTTGAGAGAAGAACATATTAAGCCCCGCCCACCGACCTCGTCTTTATTTCAGTGATTGACTTTATGTAGTCTGAATGAAAGGTGGATCTTTCTGGAACAGCAATAAAATCAGTCGTTAGAATGAGAAGAGTGCGGGTGGGCGGGGCTAGTAGCTGCCAATATAAGATTAATTTTGGCAAATGTGTTACCTTCTAAGAAGAGAAAGGGCGGGTGGGCGGGGCTAGTACGTGCTATGATGAGAATGACTGGCAAATAACATATCCTGTGAAAAAACAAGGGCGGGTGGGCGGGGCTAGTACTTGCTAAGATAACACTGATTTTGACAAATCATGATTATGATTTGACTTTTTCGATTTTTTTCAAATACATATCAAGTTTTCAATTTTTTAGTGTTTCGATTTTTAATTTACAATCTCTCGGTTTTTGCAGTTCATTCTTTCAATTTTTCGATTTACAGTTTTTTAAGTTTTCAGTGTTAAAATTTTTAATTTTTCTATATTTCAACTTGTGAATTTTTGATTTTCAAATTTTTCGTTTCTTCAATTGTACGATTATTTTTCGAAAAAGTTAAACAAAGCCCCGCCCACCCACCCATTCTGCTTTTTTTTCTTCTCAAATAAGGAATAAATCTTATATCAAAGAGTATAAAAAACAAGGGACGATTAGCGCTTTTTTTACTTTATTCACACCTGTTAGTTTCCACCCCCACTTGAGAGAAGAACATATTAAGCCCCTCGTCTTTATTTCAGTGATTGACTTTATGTAGTCTGAACGAAAGGTGGATTTTTCTGGAACAGAAATAAAATCAGTCGTTAGAATGAGAAGAGCGAGGGTGGGCGGGGCTAGGAGCTGCCAATATAAGACTAATTTTGGCAAATGAGTTACCTTCTAAGAAGAGAGAGGGCGGGTGGGCGGGGCTAGTACGTGCTATGATAAGAATGACTTTGGCAAATAACATATCCTGTGAAATAACAGGGGCGGGTGGGCGGGGCTAGTACTTTCTAACATAAGATTGATTTTGACAAATCATTATTATGATTTGACTTTTTCGATTTTTTCAAATACATATCCACTTTTTCAATTTTTTAGTGTTTCGATTTTTAATTTACAATCTTTCGGTTTTTGCAGTTTATTCTTTCAGTTTTTCGATTTACAGTTTTTTAAGTTTTCGGTGTTAAAATTTTCAATTTTTCTATATTTCAACTTGTGAATTTTTGATTTTTAAATTTTTCGTTTCTTCAATTGTACGATTATTTTTCGAAAAAGTTAAACTAAGCCCCGCCCACCCACCCATTCTGCTTTTTTTTTTCTTCTCAAATAAGAAATAAATCTTATATCAAAGAGTATAAAAAACGAGGTTACGATTAGCGCTTTTTTTACTTTTTTCACATCAGTTAGTTTCCACCCCCACTTGAGAGAAGAACATATTAAGCCCCGCCTACCGACCTCGTCTTTATTTCAGTGATTGACTTTATGTAGTCTGAATGAAAGGTGGATCTTTCTGGAACAGCAATAAAATCAGTCGTTAGAGGGTGGGCGGAGCTGGTAGCTGCCAATATAACATTAATTTTGGCAAATGACTTACCTTCTAAGAAGAGAAAGGGCGGGTGGGCGGGGCTAGTACGTGCTATGATAAGAATGACTTTGGCAAATGACATATCCTGTGAGAATAAAGGGGCGGGTGGGCGGGGCTAGTACTTGCTAAGATAAGACTGATTTTGACAAATCATGATTATGACTTGACTTTTTCGATTTTTTTCAAATACATATCCAGTTTTCAATTTTTTAGTGTTTCGATTTTTAATTTACAATCTTTCGGTTTTTGCAGTTCATTTTTTCAATTTTTCGATTTACAGTTTTTTAAGTTTTCAGTGTTAACATTTTCAATTTTTCTATATTTCAACTTGTGAATTTTTGATTTTCAAATTTTTCGTTTCTTCAATTGTACGATTATTTTTCGAAAAAGTTAAACTAAGCCCCGCCCACCCACCCATTCTGCTCTTTTTTCCTTCTCAAATAAGAAATAAATTTTATATCAAAGAGTATAAAAAACGAGGTTACGATTAGCGCTTTTTTTACTTTTTTCACATCAGTTAGTTTCCACCCCCACTTGAGAGAACATATTAAGCGCCGCCCACCGACCTCGTCTTTATTTCAGTGACTGACTTTATGTAGTCTGAATGAAAGGTGGATCTTTCTGGAACAGCAATAAAATCAGTCGTTAGAATGAGAAGAGCGCGTGTGGGCGGGGCTAGTAGCTGCCAATATAAGATTAATTTTGGCAAATGTGTTACCTTCTAAGAAGAGAAAGGGCGGGTGGGCGGGGCTAGTACGTGCTATGATGAGAATGACTGGCAAATAACATATCCTGTGAAAAAACAAGGGCGGGTGGGCGGGGCTAGTACTTGCTAAGATAAGACTGATTTTGACAAATCATGATTATGATTTGACTTTTTCGATTTTTTTCAAATACATATCGAGTTTTCAATTTTTTAGTGTTTCGATTTTTAATTTACAATCTTTCGGTTTTTGCAGTTCATTCCTTCAATTTTTCGATTTACAGTTTTTTAAGTTTTCAGTGTTAAAATTTTCAATTTTTCTATATTTTTACTTGTGAATTTTTGGATTTTAAATCTTTCGTTTCTTCAATTGTACGATTATTTTTCGAAAAAGTTAAACTAAGCCGCGCCCACCCACCCATTCTGCTTTTTTTTCTTCTCAAAGAAGAAATAAATCTTATATCAAAGAGTATAAAAAACGAGGTTACGATTAGCGCTTTTTTTACTTTTTTCACATCAGTTAGTTTCCACTCCCACTTGAGAGAAGAACATATTAAGCCCCGCCCACCGACCTCGTCTTTATTTCAGTGATTGACTTTATGTAGTCTGAATGAAAGGTGGATCTTTCTGGAACAGCAATAAAATCAGTCGTTAGAATGAGAAGAGCGAGGGTGGGCGGGGCTAGTAGCTGCCAATATAAGACTAATTTTGGCAAATGAGTTACCTTCTAAGAAGAGAGAGGGCGGGTGGGCGGGGCTAGTACTTTCTAACATAAGATTGATTTTGACAAATCATGATTATGATTTGACTTTTTCGATTTTTTTCAAATACATATCCAGTTTTCAATTTTTTAGCGTTTCGATTTTTAATTTACAATCTTTCGGTTTGTGCAGTTCATTCTTTCAATTTTTCGATTTACAGTTTTTTAAGTTTTCAGTGTTAACATTTTCAATTTTTCTAAATTTCAACTTGTGAATTTTTGATTTTCAAATTTTTCGTTTCTTCAATTGGACGATTATTTTTCGAAAAAGTTAAACTAAGCCCCGCCCACCCACCCATTCTGCTTTTTTTTTTCTTCTCAAAGAAGAAATAAATCTTATATCAAAGAGTATAAAAAACGAGGTTACGATTAGCGCTTTTTTTACTTTTTTCACATCAGTTAGTTTCCACTCCCACTTGAGAGAAGAACATATTAAGCCCCGCCCACCGACCTCGTCTTTATTTCAGTGATTGACTTTATGTAGTCTGAATGAAAGGTGGATCTTTCTGGAACAGCAATAAAATCAGTCGTTAGAATGAGAAGAGCGCGGGTGGGCGGGCTAGTAGCTGCCAATATAAGACTAATTTTGGCAAATGAGTTCCGTTCTAAGAAGAGAGAGGGCGGGTGGGCGGGTCTAGTACGTGCTATGATAAGAATGACTTTGGCAAATGCCATATCCTGTGAGAAAACAGGGGCGGGTGGGCGGGGCTAGTACTTGATAAGATAAGACTGATTTTGACAAATCATGATTATGATTTGACTTTTTCGATTTTTTCAAATACATATCCAGTTTTTCAATTTTTTAGTGTTTCGATTTTTAATTTACAATCTTTCGGTTTTTGCAGTTCATTTTTTCAATTTTTCGATTTACAGTTTTCAGTGTTAACTTTTTCAATTTTTCTATATTTCAACTTGTGAATTTTTGATTTTAAAATTTTTCTTTTCTTCAATTGTACGATTATTTTTCGAGAAAGTTAAACTAAGCCCCGCCCACCCACCCATTCTCCCTTTTTTTTCTGCTCAAATAAGAAATAAATCTTATATCAAAGAGTATAAAAAACGAGGTTACGATTAGCGCTTTTTTTACTTTTTTCACATCAGTTAGTTTCCACCCCCACTTGACAGAAGAACATATTAAGCCCCGCCCACCGACTTCGTCATTATTTCAGTGATTCACTTTATGTAGTCTGAATGAAAGGTGGATTTTTCTGGAACAGCAATAAAATCAGTCGTTAGAATGAGAAGAGCGCGGGTGGGCGGGGCTAGTAGCTGCCAAAATAAGACTAATTTTGGCAAATAAGTTACCTTCTAAGATGAGAGACGGTGGGTGGGCGGGGCTAGTATGTGCTATGATAAGAATGACTTTGGCAATTGACATATCCTGTGAGAAAACAGGGGCGGGTGGGCGGGGCTAGTACTTGCTAAGATAAGACTGATTTTGACAAATCATGATTATGATTTGACTTTTTCGATTTTTTTCAAGTACATATCCAGTTTTCAATTTTTTAGCGTTTCGATTTTTAATTTACAATATCTCGGTTTTTGCAGTTCATTCTTTCAATTTTTCGATTTACAGTTTTTTAAGTTTTCAGTGTTAAAATTTTCAATTTTTCTATATTTCAACTTGTGAATTTTTGATTTTTAAATTTTTCGTTTCTTCAATTCTACGATTATTTTTCGAAAAAGTTAAACTAAGCCCCGCCCACCCACCCATTTTGCTTTTCTTTTCTTCTCAAATAAGAAATAAATTTTATATCAAAGAGTATAAAAAACAAGGTTACGATTAGCGCTTTTTTACTTTATTCACACCAGTTAGTTTCCACCTCCACTTGAGAGAAGAACATATTAAGCTCCGCCCACCGACCTCGTCTTTGTTTCAGTGATTGACTTTATGTAGTCTGAATGAAAGGTGGATCTTTCTGGAACAGCAATAAAATCAGTCGTTAGAATGAGAAGAGCTCGGATGGGCGGGGCTAGTAGCTGCCAATATAAGATTAATTTTGGCAAATGTGTTACCTTCTAAGAGAAAGGGCGGGTGGGCGGTGCTAGTACGTGCTATGATGAGAATGACTGGCAAATAACATATCCTGTGAAAAAACAAGGGCGGGTGGGCGGGGCTAGTACTTGCTAAGATAAGACTGATTTTGACAAATCATGATTATGATTTGACTTTTTCGATTTTTTCAAATACATATCCAGTTTTTCAATTTTTTAATGTTTCGATTTTTAATTTACAATCTCTCGGTTTTTGCAGTTCATTGTTTCAATTTTTCGATTTACAGTTTTTTAAGTTTTCAGTGTTAAAATTTTCAATTTTTCTATATTTTTACTTGTGAATTTTTGATTTTTAAATTTTTCCTTTCTTCAATTGTACGATTATTTTTCGAAAAAGTTAACTAAGCCCCGCCCACCCACCCATTGTGCTTTTTTTTCTTCTCAAATAAGAAATAAATCTCATATCAAAGAATATAAAAATCGAGGACACGATTAGCGCTTTTTTTACTTTTTTCACATCAGTTAGTTTCCACCCCCACTTGAGAGAAGAACATATTAAGCCCCGCCCACCGACCTCGTCTTTATTTCAGTGATTGACTTTATGTAGTCTGAATGAAAGGTGGATCTTTCTGGAACAGCAATAAAATCAGTCGTTAGAATGAGAAGAGTGCGGGTGGGCGGGGCTAGTAGCTGCCAATATAAGATTAATTTTGGCAAATGTGTTACCTTCTAAGAAGAGAAAGGGCGGGTGGGCGGGGCTAGTACGTGCTATGATGAGAATGACTGGCAAATAACATATCCTGTGAAAAAACAAGGGCGGGTGGGCGGGGCTAGTACTTGCTAAGATAACACTGATTTTGACAAATCATGATTATGATTTGACTTTTTCGATTTTTTTCAAATACATATCAAGTTTTCAATTTTTTAGTGTTTCGATTTTTAATTTACAATCTCTCGGTTTTTGCAGTTCATTCTTTCAATTTTTCGATTTACAGTTTTTTAAGTTTTCAGTGTTAAAATTTTTAATTTTTCTATATTTCAACTTGTGAATTTTTGATTTTCAAATTTTTCGTTTCTTCAATTGTACGATTATTTTTCGAAAAAGTTAAACAAAGCCCCGCCCACCCACCCATTCTGCTTTTTTTTCTTCTCAAATAAGGAATAAATCTTATATCAAAGAGTATAAAAAACAAGGGACGATTAGCGCTTTTTTTACTTTATTCACACCTGTTAGTTTCCACCCCCACTTGAGAGAAGAACATATTAAGCCCCTCGTCTTTATTTCAGTGATTGACTTTATGTAGTCTGAACGAAAGGTGGATTTTTCTGGAACAGAAATAAAATCAGTCGTTAGAATGAGAAGAGCGAGGGTGGGCGGGGCTAGGAGCTGCCAATATAAGACTAATTTTGGCAAATGAGTTACCTTCTAAGAAGAGAGAGGGCGGGTGGGCGGGGCTAGTACGTGCTATGATAAGAATGACTTTGGCAAATAACATATCCTGTGAAATAACAGGGGCGGGTGGGCGGGGCTAGTACTTTCTAACATAAGATTGATTTTGACAAATCATTATTATGATTTGACTTTTTCGATTTTTTCAAATACATATCCACTTTTTCAATTTTTTAGTGTTTCGATTTTTAATTTACAATCTTTCGGTTTTTGCAGTTTATTCTTTCAGTTTTTCGATTTACAGTTTTTTAAGTTTTCGGTGTTAAAATTTTCAATTTTTCTATATTTCAACTTGTGAATTTTTGATTTTTAAATTTTTCGTTTCTTCAATTGTACGATTATTTTTCGAAAAAGTTAAACTAAGCCCCGCCCACCCACCCATTCTGCTTTTTTTTTTCTTCTCAAATAAGAAATAAATCTTATATCAAAGAGTATAAAAAACGAGGTTACGATTAGCGCTTTTTTTACTTTTTTCACATCAGTTAGTTTCCACCCCCACTTGAGAGAAGAACATATTAAGCCCCGCCTACCGACCTCGTCTTTATTTCAGTGATTGACTTTATGTAGTCTGAATGAAAGGTGGATCTTTCTGGAACAGCAATAAAATCAGTCGTTAGAGGGTGGGCGGAGCTGGTAGCTGCCAATATAACATTAATTTTGGCAAATGACTTACCTTCTAAGAAGAGAAAGGGCGGGTGGGCGGGGCTAGTACGTGCTATGATAAGAATGACTTTGGCAAATGACATATCCTGTGAGAATAAAGGGGCGGGTGGGCGGGGCTAGTACTTGCTAAGATAAGACTGATTTTGACAAATCATGATTATGACTTGACTTTTTCGATTTTTTTCAAATACATATCCAGTTTTCAATTTTTTAGTGTTTCGATTTTTAATTTACAATCTTTCGGTTTTTGCAGTTCATTTTTTCAATTTTTCGATTTACAGTTTTTTAAGTTTTCAGTGTTAACATTTTCAATTTTTCTATATTTCAACTTGTGAATTTTTGATTTTCAAATTTTTCGTTTCTTCAATTGTACGATTATTTTTCGAAAAAGTTAAACTAAGCCCCGCCCACCCACCCATTCTGCTCTTTTTTCCTTCTCAAATAAGAAATAAATTTTATATCAAAGAGTATAAAAAACGAGGTTACGATTAGCGCTTTTTTTACTTTTTTCACATCAGTTAGTTTCCACCCCCACTTGAGAGAACATATTAAGCGCCGCCCACCGACCTCGTCTTTATTTCAGTGACTGACTTTATGTAGTCTGAATGAAAGGTGGATCTTTCTGGAACAGCAATAAAATCAGTCGTTAGAATGAGAAGAGCGCGTGTGGGCGGGGCTAGTAGCTGCCAATATAAGATTAATTTTGGCAAATGTGTTACCTTCTAAGAAGAGAAAGGGCGGGTGGGCGGGGCTAGTACGTGCTATGATGAGAATGACTGGCAAATAACATATCCTGTGAAAAAACAAGGGCGGGTGGGCGGGGCTAGTACTTGCTAAGATAAGACTGATTTTGACAAATCATGATTATGATTTGACTTTTTCGATTTTTTTCAAATACATATCGAGTTTTCAATTTTTTAGTGTTTCGATTTTTAATTTACAATCTTTCGGTTTTTGCAGTTCATTCCTTCAATTTTTCGATTTACAGTTTTTTAAGTTTTCAGTGTTAAAATTTTCAATTTTTCTATATTTTTACTTGTGAATTTTTGGATTTTAAATCTTTCGTTTCTTCAATTGTACGATTATTTTTCGAAAAAGTTAAACTAAGCCGCGCCCACCCACCCATTCTGCTTTTTTTTCTTCTCAAAGAAGAAATAAATCTTATATCAAAGAGTATAAAAAACGAGGTTACGATTAGCGCTTTTTTTACTTTTTTCACATCAGTTAGTTTCCACTCCCACTTGAGAGAAGAACATATTAAGCCCCGCCCACCGACCTCGTCTTTATTTCAGTGATTGACTTTATGTAGTCTGAATGAAAGGTGGATCTTTCTGGAACAGCAATAAAATCAGTCGTTAGAATGAGAAGGGCGCGGGTGGGCGGGGCTAGTAGCTGCCAATATAAGACTAATTTTGGCAAATGAGTTACCTTCTAAGAAGAGAGAGGGCGGGTGGGCGGGGCCTAGTACGTGCTATGATAAGAATGATTTTGGCAAATGACATCCTGTGAGAAAACAGGGGCGGGTGGGCGGGGCTAGTACTTGCTAAGATAATACTGATTTTGGCAAATGACATACCTTCCAAGAAAATAGAGGGCGGGTGGGAGGGGCTAGTAGCTTCTAAGATAAAACGGATTTTAGCAGGTGTCGATTCTGGAAAAAACAGTAGGAATTTTCGAGGAAATGAAACCGAAAATAGCTTGTGCATGAAGAAACCAACAACAAATACCTTTAGATAATTTTCGAAGACGATCAAAAAGTGGTCCAGAACATGGTAGAAGGAGACATGGTATAGGCATACGCATCGGGTGTGACGTCAGGTGGGGTGAAATGAGCGCGCAATTTAAAATAAATTCTTTAAATTGCAAAATTTTATTTGTGATTATTCAGTTGTTGCAGCCGTATGTGTGATGTGATCGCAGAATTTAGGTTTGTGGAGAGAACTGAGCATAAATATGTCAAAAACGTCCTTTCAACATTCAAGGGATAACGCAAATTCGTATTTGCATTTGCTGATGTCCCACATTTATCGAAATTGATACGAAACCACATTTTTGGACCGTTCAACTTTCAATAATTACATTTTTATCATTATTAATTTCATTAACTTTCATTAGTCGACAACTAATTGACGTATTGAAGCTGAAATTCCCTAGACTTCCCTAGCGAAGCTCACAAGAGTCACAAGGTCGTTGATGCCACCTAACGTCACAAATGGATGCGCAGACGATTTTTAAATTGGTACATCGGATGCCTATACCATGTCTCCTTCTACCATGGTCCAGAATTTCAAAATTTCGTATTGAGAAACTGAGCTTTTGGAAAAAATTGTTTCAAAATCTACAACATAAAAATGGTAAAAATGGGTCAGACAGGCTCTATTTTTTAAATCAGATTTTTTTAGATTATTGAACAAATTTTCTAAAAGCTCAAATGACCTGACCTGTCACTAAATAGGTCAATCAGTCACCACGACGATTAATTCCGATGTATACCTAAACATAAACACTTCAAGTTATTGCTGAGAGGAAATTTTTACTTTTGAGCGTAAGCTAAGAAAGTATAGTAATCTAGTCCGTCAGGCGACTTTGTACTTTCATATTTTCCCGACGTCTCATTACCCCTGGACAAGGCTGAGCCTCCCGTAGAGGAATTGTTGCCTCCCCTAATCCTAGACTCGTTTTAATTAACCAACATCGAAAATTTAAATGAAATACATTCTTTTATTTAATAAGCGGCAATAAAAAATCTTGGAACCATCGCATTGTGATCTGATTATTTCGAAAAGTCCAAAAAAACGTTTTTCTGTCTCAGCAACACATGCGTAATACATGAAAACGCGAAATAGAAATCTGCGCAGCCCATCTTTAAGCATGCCACTTACGTACTGTCAAAACGCTTCCGGTACATCACATGTACTTCTTATACCTGTCTACGTGTTAGGATTAACTTTCTTCTTAAATGTGAGAAGGTTACGGTCTGCAATAATCCGCCGGGAAATAATCACAAAATCAACAACTGCGGCAAAAAATACACAAACAAATGGTGAAAGTTTGAAAAGCCGAAACGTCGGCTCGTGGGACTATTGTCAATGACACTGTCCAAAAATGATTGATCGTCTCGAAAATTGAGGTTATAGAATTTTCCAAAAAAACAATAATAATAATAAAATTCCGCCAACGACAAAATCTTTAAGGAAAATTGTTGTCCCGATCCCTGACCCCGATTTCGGCCCCCCGGGCCAAAGCGATGATCTCTTATATAAATCGCCCGTCGCATTCTAACAGCACGAATTAGTGGCCAGATAATTTGGCAATAGAAAGCCCGCCGTTGACGAAAATTACAACACATTGTCTACGGACGGAATTCAATTAGAATCGTCGAAAATTTCGTCGAATCGTTCGATCGGGAAGTGAAGGGGGCTGGCGGTCTTTGAAAAATTAGTAAAGGTCGAAGATCACAGGATGGTAACCTGCCAGCGGTTATCGGTGGCATGACAAAGAAAGTGACGGTCTCTGGGTACTCGCAGCGAGTGAGAGTGCGGAAACGACTCATTCGGCCCAAGTTTCCTTTTTCGACAAAATTATGTAAAGGTGGGAACCGCGCCAACACCTCCAGCGGTGATTTATCGGAATTGATGAAACCGAAACTGAAAGAATTCGGTGTGAAGATTCGTCTTTTTGAAGGTTGGGGCGTGTTGTAATCGAATGTTGATGTCTTTGGGGCGTCCTCGTTTTTAGACGACTGACGTCAGTGAAGAGAATTTATTTATAGCGAGATTTTTAGAAAATAACAAACTTGTGTACTGGTGGTTTATGAATCCGTGTTGATTTTTTACCCCAGGTGTCTAGATTTTTGTAAAAAAAACATCATACATTGATACACCAGACATCGAGATTTTTGGAAAAAATTAAAAGTAGCATAAAATAAAGTCCCTAGATCTAGGGACTTTAGCATAAAACTTGCATCAGCGTCTTACTCTACTGCGTGCTTAATTTGTGTTTTTATGCGACTTAAGTCATGGTTTAGCGTTATTAAATCGGCTATTTTATTAGTGATTGAAAATGGACGGAATAATTAAGTTCAGGTTCCAGGCAGTACAAAATAAACATTACACTTGCGGAAAAGCAAAGTAAAGGTTTGGGGTTAGGAAATCAAACCATGTTGTGGACTTAAAAATGTTCCTTTTTTAACTTATCATTGGCATGTTTATTAGTTAAGTGTACTAACAATAAATTAAAAATTGTCGAAAAAAAAAAGGTTAATCATTTTTTCAGTATTTTCTGAGTTTGCTACTTTTTTATTTCATAACATTACGTTTGACATTTGCTTGAATAACAAGGTCGTTAGAATTTCTGGAAAATATACACTCAAACGTAAACTGACTGATAAGAAGTGATAACATAAGTATCGCTTTGAAATTATCAGAAAATTTTCCAATTAGTGAAAATCATGATCATTCTAACCTCAATTTTTTGACAGCACATTTTGACATCAAAAATTTCCCTAGACAATTTTTCAAATTTTGCATTTTCAGCTTTGCGAATTCTCGATTTTTCAACTTTAAATTTCTCTGTTTTTCGGTGTTTCGGTTTCGAGTTTTTTTAATTTATGATTTTTTAATTTTTTAATTTCCGGTTTATCGATTTTTATGAATTTTCCCATTTTTCGATCTCTCGCCTGTTCAATTTTTCGATTTTTCGTTTCTTCAACGGGTTGAAGTTGGTTATTTTAATCGTAGTTTCGTTTTTTCAATTTTAAAAATTTTTGATTTCTCGATTTTCAAGTGTTTCGATTTAAAAATTTTTCGATTTTTCGGTTTTTCGTATTCTCGATTTACCTAGGTTTCGATGTTTCGCACACTGATTGTTCAGTTTTCCCATTTTTCGATTTATTAATTTTTTTTAATTAAAAAGTTTTTTTTTCAATTTTTAACTTTCTGATTTTTCCATTTTGAACTTCACTTCTCAATTTTTCCATCCTCGACCTTTTCGACTTGTCGCTTTCTCAATTTTCCGTTTTTTAGTTTTCGATTTTTTAATTTTTTAGTTCTTCAATTTTTGATATTTTAATTTTTGAGTTTTTTAATTGTAGATTTTTCGATTCCTCGATTTTTCGAATTTTCACTTCTTCGATATTTCATTTTTCGAATTTTTTAACTTTGGATTTTTGAAATTTTTGATATTTTCATTCTAGATGTTTGCATTTTCCGCCTTCTCGGTGTTAGATATTTCGGTTTTACAATTTTTCGATTTGAGTTTTAAATTTTCCAGTTTTTTGTACTCCCGATTTACCGATTTTTCGATGTTTGGATTTTTTTATTTTTCAATTTCGCGATTTTTCGATTTATCGATTTTTTAAAATTTTAAATTATTCAGTATTTCAGTTTTTAACTTTTCGATTTTTCAATTCTCGACTTCTCTATTTCTCAATTTTTCGTTGTTCGATTTCTTGGTTTTTGATTTTTTCACTTTTCAATTTTCGATTTTTTTTTGGTTCTTCAACTTTCTAATTTTCCAATTTCTCGATTTATTAATTTTTCATTTTTTATTTTTTTAACTTTCCATTTTTCAATTTTTGATTTCCTGTCAAATCGGTTTTTCGATTTTTAAAATTTTGGATTTTTCGATTTGTAGATTTCTCGAGTTTTCTAGTTTTCGATTTCTCAATTTTGGGAATTTCTGGGTGTTTCAATTTTTCGATGTATTTTTTATCGGATTTATCGGTTCCCCGATTTTTGGTTTTTAATTCTTTAATTTTTCATTTTTTAATTTTTCGGTTTTTAAATCTCACATTTTTTGAGTTTTTAATTTTTCAATTTTATAATATGTATTTGATGATCCGATTTCCGATTACATATTTAGTTTTTGAATATAAAATTTGTCAATTTTTCCAAATTTCTATTTCTAATCTGGGTTTTTGGACTTTTCGATTTTTAAATTTCTCCATTTTTCAAGTTTTGGATTTACAATTTTGTAAATTTATCAAATTCTTTTTTCGATTTTTCGATGTTTCAATTTCTCGATTTTTCGATTCTTCAATTTTTCGACTTTTTAAATTTTCGATTTCTCGATTTTTTAATTTTTCAGTGTTTAATTTTTCGAATTTTCGAATTTTCGATTTCTTGACATTTCAGGTTTTTCAATTTGTCGATATTTGGGTTTCTTGTTTTTTTTTATTTTTCAACTTTTTTTCGAATTTTCGGTTTTTCACTTTTTCGATTTTTCAATTTTTTTTGATTCTGGATTTTTCTATTTACCGATTGCTCGTTTTTAAAATTCTTCAGTTTTTGATTTTTTGTTTTTTCGGTATTTTAATTTTACTTTTTTCGATGTTTTGATTTTACGATTTTTTGATGTTTAGATTTCCCGATTTTTTAGCTTTTTTAGCTCGTTTTTTTGATTTTCAAAATTTTGGACTTTTCGATTTTTAAATTTCTCCATTTTCAACATTTACAAATTTGTAAATTTTTCGGTCTCAATTTTTCACTTTTTCGCTATATGTATTAATTTTTAGTTTCTTTAAATTGTAGATTTTTTGATTTTTTAATGTTTCGATTGCTCGATTTTTTGATATTTCGACTTTGGTATTTTTGATATTTCGATTTTTCAATTTGTTAATTTTTAAATTTTCGACCTCTGTTTTTAAATTTTACGATTTATCGCTTTTTTAAAATTGTTCAATTTTTCGATTTTTCAACTTCTCAACTTTTCGATTTTTCGATCTTTTGATATTTCAGTTTTTCGTTTTTTCGGTTTTTCGATTCTTCAATTTTACGATTTATCAATTTTTTAACTTCTGGATTTTTCGATTCCTCTATTTCTCGTTTTTTAAATTTTTTGTTTTTAATTTTTCGGTTTTTTAAATTTTATATATTTATTTCGATTTTTCAATTTTGGAATATATAATTCCTCGATTTATCGAATTTTAGGTTTGTTGGCAACTCGGTGTTCCGATTTTTAAAATTTTTGGACTTTTGGATTTCTCGATTTTTGAAGTTTCCGAGTTTTCAAATTTTCAGCATTTTAATTTTTCGATTTCTGGATTTTTCAATTTTTCGATATATTCATATTTTGATTTTTTAAATTGTAGATTTTTCAATTTTTCAATTTCTCGATCTTTTGATGTTTTGGTTTTTCAATTTCTCGATGTTTAGATTTTCTGTTTTTTTTTTGATTTTTCAGCTTTTAGTAATTTTCGATTTTTCAGTTAAAAGTTTTTCGATTTTTCAATTTTCCCATTTTCCAATTTTTTTAAATTTTGTATTTTTTGATATACCAATCTGTCGTTTTTAAAATTCTTCAGTTTTTGACTTTTTAATTTTTCGGTCTTTTAATTTTACTTTTTTCGATGTTTTGATTTTACGATTTTTGGATGTTTCGATTTCCCGATTTTTTAAATCTCGATTTTTCGAATTTTTGATTTCTTGACAACTCGATTTTGGAATTTTAAAATTTTTGGATTTTTGGATTTTTCGATTTTTTTCTACATTTCGTTTTCTCAGTGTTTTAATTTTTCAGCTTCTCTTTCGATTTCTCGATTTCTCCATCTTTTGTTGTTCTGATTACTCAATGTTTTAGTTTTTGAATTTCTCGATTTTTCGATTCTTAAATTTTTGGATTTTTTATTTTTCAGTATATAATTTTTCGATTTTTCGAATTTTCGATTTCTTGACATTTCAGCTTCTCTTTCGATTTCTCGATTTCTCCATCTTTTGTTGTTCTGATTACTCAATGTTTTAGTTTTTCAATTTCTCGATTTTTCGATTTTTCGAGTTTTTCGATTTCTTGCCATTTCAGGTTTTTCAATTTCTCGATGTTTGGCTTTCTTGTTTTTTTTTATTTTTCAACTTTTTTCGAATTTTCGGTTTTTCACTTTTTCGATTTTTCAATTTTTTTAAATTCTGAATTTTTCTATTTACCGATTTCTCGTTTTGAAAATTCTTCAGTTTTTGATTTTTTTATTTTTCGGTATTTTAATTTTACTTTTTTCGATGTTTTGATTTCACGATTTTTTGATGCTTATATTTCTCGATTTTTTAGCTTTTGAATATATAATTTCTCGATTTTCGAATTTTTGATAACTCGATTTTGGGATTTTTCACATTTTTGGGTTTTTCAATTTTTAATTTTTTTTCTACTTTTCGCTTTCTCAGTGTTTCAATTTTTCAACTTCTCCACTTTCGATTTCTCGATTTCTCGATCTTTTGATGTTCTGATTACTCCATGTTTTAGTTTTTCAGTTTTTCGATGTTTCAAGTTCTCTATTTTTTGATTCTTCAATTTTCGATTTTTTAAATTTTCGATTTCCGGATTTTTTTTATTTTTCAGTGTATAATTTTTTGATTTTTCGAGTTTTCGATTTCTTGTCATTTCAGGTTTTTCAATTTCTCGATGTTTGGGTTTCTTGTTTTTTTTTATTTTTCAACTTTTTTCGAATTTCCGGCTTTTCACTTTTTCGATTTTTAATTTTTTTAAATTCTGGATTTTTCTATCTACCGATGTCTCGTTTTTAAAATTCTTCAATTTTTGATTTTTTGATTTTTTTTTTACTTTTTTCGATGTTTTGATTTTACGATTTTTGGATGTTTCGATTTCCCGATTTTTTAAATCTCGATTTTTCGAATTTTTGATTTCTTGACAACTCGATTTTGGGATTTTTAAAATTTTTAGATTTTTCGATTTTTAAATTTTTTTCTACTTTTCGCTTTCTCAGTGTTTTAATTTTTCAGCTTCTCCTTCGATTTCTCAATATTTTGTTGTTCTGATTACTCGATGTTTTAGTTTTTCAGTTTTTCGATGTTTCAATTTCTCGATTTTTCGATTCTTCGATTTTTCGATTTTTAAATTTTCTATTTCCTTTTATTTAATTTTTCAGTGTATAATTTCTCGATTTTTGAATTTTTGATTTCTTGACAACTCGTTTCTTCGATTTTAAAATTTTTTGCATTTTTCGATTTATAGAATTTTTGGTTTTTCAAGTATTCAACTTCTCAATTTTTCGATTTTTAAAATTTTTGATTTTTCGTTTTCTCAATATTTCGATTTTTCAACTTCTCCTCTTTCGTTTTCTTGATCTTTTGTTGTTTTGATTACTCGATGTTTTAGTTTTTCAATTTCTCGATTTTTCGATTCTTCAATTTCTCGATTTTTTTATTTTTCAGTGTATAATTTTTCGATTTTTCGAATTTTCGATTTATTGACATTTCAGGTTTTTCAATTTCTTTATGTTTGGCTTTCTTGTTTTTTTTATTTTACAACTTTTTTTCGAATTTCCGGTTTTTCACTTTTCCGATTTTTGAAAATTTTTTTTAATTCTGAATTTTTTTATTTACCAATTTCTCGTTTTTAAAATTCTTCAGTTTTTGATTTTTTAATTTTTCGGTCTTTTAATTTTACTTTTTTCGATGTTTTGATTTTACGATTTTTTGATAGTTCGATTTCCCGATTTTTTAAATTTCTCGATTTTTCGAATTTTCAATTTCTTGACAACTCGATTTTGGCATTTTTAAAAATTGTGGATTTTTGGATTTTTCGATTTTTAAATTTTTTTCTACTTTTCGCCTTTTCAGTGTTTTAATTTTTCAGCTTCTCCTTCGATTTTTCGATTTTTCGATCTTTTGTTGTTCTGATTACTCGATGTTTTAGTTTTTCAATCTCTCGATTTTTCGATTTTTCAATTTTTCGATTTTTTAAATTTTCTATTTCCTTATTTTCAATTTTTCAGTGTATAATTTTTCGATTTTTCGAATTTTCGATTTCTTGACATTTCAGATTTTTCAATTTCTCTATGTGTGGATTTCTTCTTTCTTTTTATTTTTCAATTTTTTTTCGAATTTTCGGTTTTTCACTTTTTCGATTTTTCAATTTTTTTAAATTCTGGATTTTTCTATTTACCGGTTTTTCGTTTTTAAAATTCTTCAATTTTTCGATTTTTCGAATTTTCGATTTCTTGACATTTCAGGTTTTTCAATTTCTCGAAGTTTGGGTTTCTTGTTTTTATTTTATTTTTCAACTTTTTTTCGAATTTCCAGTTTTTCGCTTTTTCGATTTTTCAAGTTTTTTAAATTCTGTAATTTTTGATTTACCAATTTGTCGTTTTTAAATTTCTTCATTTTTTGATTTTTTAATTTTTCGGTCTTTTAATTTTACTTTTTTCGATGTTTTGATTTTACGATTTTTTGATAGTTCGATTTCCCGATTTTTTAAATTTCTCGATTTTTCGAATTTTCAATTTCTTGACAACTCGATTTTGGCATTTTTAAAAATTGTGGATTTTTCAATTTTTCGATTTTTAAATTTTTTTCTACTTTTCGCTTTCTCAGTGTTTTAATTTTTCAGCTTCTCCTTCGATTTCTCGATTTCTCGATCTTTTGTTGTTCTGATTACTCGATGTTTTTGTTTTTCAATTTCTCGATTTTTCGATTTTTTAAATTTTCTATTTCCTTTTTTTCAATTTTTCAGTGTATAATTTTTCGATTTTTCGAATTTTCGATTTCTTGACATTTCAGATTTTTCAATTTCTCGATGTGTGGGTATCTTTTTTTTTTATTTTTCAATTTTTTTCGAATTTTCGGTTTTTCACTTTTTCGATTTTTCAATTTTTTTTAAATTCTGGATTTTTCTATTTACCGGTTTTTCGTTTTTAAAATTCTTCAGTTTTTGATTTTTTGAAGTTTGGATTTCCCGATTTTTTAGCTTTTGAATATATAATTTCTCGATTTTCGAATTTTTGATTTCTTGACAACTACTTTTCGCTTTCTCAGTGTTTTAATTTTTCAGCTTCTCTTTCGATATCTCGATTTCTCGATATCTTGTTGTTCTGATTACTCAATGTTTTAGTTTTTCAATTTCTCGATTTTTCGAGTTTTTCGATTTCTTGCCATTTCAGGTTTTTCAATTTCTCGATGTTTGGGTTTCTTGTTTTTTTTTTATTTTTCAACTTTTTCTCGAATTTTCGGTTTTTCACTTTTTCGGTTTTTCAATTTTTTTTAATTCTGTATTTTTTGATTTACCAATTTGTCGTTTTTAAAATTCTTCAGGTTTTGATTTTTTAATTTTTCGGTCTTTTAATTTTGCTTTTTTCGATGTTTTGATTTTACGATTTTTTGATGGTTCGATTTCCCGATTTTTTAAATTTCTCGATTTTTCGAATTTTTGATTCCTTGACAACTCGATTTTGGGATTTTTAAAATTTTTGGATTTTTCGATTTTTAAAATTTTTTTCTACTTTTCGCTTTCTCAGTGTTTTAATTTTTCAGCTTCTCCTTCGATTTCTGGATTTCTCGATCTTTTGTTGTTCTGATTACTCGATGTTTTATTTTTTCAGTTTTTCGATGTTTCAATTTCTCGATTTTTCGATTCTTCAATTTTTCGATTTTTTAAATTTTCGATTTCCCGATTTTTTAATTTTTCGGTGTATAATTTTTCGATTTTTCGAATTTTCGATTTCTTGGCATTTCAGGTTTTTCAATTTCTCGATGCTTGGGTTTCTTGTTTTTTTTTTTATTTTTCAACTTTTTCTCGAATTTCCGAAAAATCCAGAATTTTTTTAAATTCTGGATTTTCCTATTTACCGATTTCTCGTTTTTAAAATTCTTCAGTTTACGATTTTTTCATGTTTAGATTTTCCGTGTTTTTAGCTTTTGAATATATAATTTCTCGATTTTCGAATTTTTGATTTCTTGACAACTCGTTTTTTCGATTTAAAAAATTTTTGGATTTTTCGACTTATAGATTTTTCGATTTTTCAAGTCTTCAACTTCTCAATTTTTCGATTTTTAAAATTTTTGATTTTTCGATTTTTTTAAATTTCTAATATTTCGATTTTTTAAAAAAATTCAATTTTTCGTTTTCTCAATATTTCGATTTTTCAACTTCTCCTCTTTCGTTTTCTTGATCTTTTGTTCTTTTGATTACTCGATGTTTTAGTTTTTCAATTTCTCAATTTTTCGATTCTTCAATTTTCGAATTTTTCGATTTAAGTATATATAAATTTTTCATTTTTCTTGTTCACACTCTGAAACAAACATTTTTCACCACAAAACCACGTTTTCAGCGACACACTTCAGAAAAATGTGCGCAAGATCGCCTCTGTCATCCCCGAAATCAATAATTCTGTCCACATGCTTCCGTTGCTCAAAATTTCACTAATTTCCACTAGAAATAGAGTGAATTCCCCCCCAGTGGTTGCACGTACGTACTTTTCACCTCCTCATTTCACCCCAAAAATGTGGAAAAGTGTTAATTCGAATTTTCAGTTCCGCAGACATTTTGGCGCCACTATGTCTCGATGACGTCACGCCGAGGAGGTAAAACCAAATGAGTATCGTTATGTAAATTCCCCGCCCCGAATAGTCGCCCCAATATAGTTATATTTTTCAGAATAGGACTTTTTTTCATCTTCTTGGGGTTCGCTTTAGCTGCCATAATTGTCTGCTGCTTCTTTTGGTACATTTGTTGCAACGCTATGATAAACGCGTGGACGGCTTATAGACGACGAGAGGGCCGATCGTTGGTACCCAGTGCTCGACCACCCAGCAGTCGAGCACCCAGTGGTCGAGCCCATGACCACGCTTTGAGGGACATTTTTCCGCTGAGGAACCCCGCAGGTAACTTTTTTCCGACCACGTCTTTGCCAATTCACTGTCTATTTAATTTTAGGCAGTTTTTCGCATGGCAGCAGCACCTCGCGCTCCCCCCAGCCCACCCCGCCGCCCGATTACAATACCATCGAATTCTACCCGCAAGAAAACGACTCTTTGCCGACGTACGAAGAAGCACTGGCTAGTGAAAAATGAAGAATTTTCTTCTCTCGCTTTGTTGAGCAGGCTGTGAATAAAATATGTTTTTGTTTGTTAGCTGTCAAGGTCAGGGTTACCAATAAACTTTTATGGTACCGACAAATCTCCCTCTTGCGAAACCCGTTAATGTCACGTGTCGAAACAGTGCAAATATATTATAGTCGCTGTCCAGAAAGTACCACGTTCCCGATTCCGTGTCATCATTCGCGCAATTACTTTGTTTTCGTTTCACAATGGGTTTATTCATGAATATGAATAAAAGTGCGGCGTTTTGTAAGAAATTACGAAATTGCGTATGTGAAGAGAGTACAGATGAGGTGGTACCGCCCTGGTCGTTCCGACGGGGTGACACGTACGGAATAATGCGCGTAAAGTACGTGAATGACGAGTGGTAGCCGTATTTAGACGGGATCTGAAGCTGTTGTTGATGGTACCACGAATAGATTGTAGATTGTGGTGAGCGGAGGATTGGGTCATCGCGGATTTCTAGTTCAGTGGATTAGCGCAAGATGATTTATTGATTTTTCGATTTGTTGTTAAAAACGGCAGCTTTGTGTTTGTGTGGTTGCAATTTCGGCGCCAACTACAATTCTTTTGCCATTTCAATAACGATTTAGAAAAAAATTGGTCTGAAGTAGTTTCGACAGAAAAAAATAAACCGCTAGGCCTAGAAAAAGCACAATTCCATGATTGGGATTGTCTCTTTTCGGTATTTTTTATTTTCTTTAAAGTCAGTATTGTTATGATAAGCATAATACATTTTTATTCAAAATGTATTGGCCTATCCCCTCTAAAAAATTGACGACGTCAGCTCAAAATTTCATCGTTCCAATCATAACTATTTTTTGGATTTGCTTGTACAGGCTGACTCAAAAAAAATTAATGAATGCGTAAATTTATTTTATTGAATAAATCAAGAATTGCAAAACTGAGTGCGTTGAAATCTTGAAGACGTCTTAAAGTCATTGTAAGCATGGTAAATTCAAAATAAATCTATTTATTCCTCCCAAAAAATTGATGACGTTATCTCAAAATTTTGCCGAATAAATTCTACCCCAAAATGTGCAAAATATGATGAGTTTTTACTCGTGATTTAACATTGCATTCATATTTTTCATATTTGCCCCCTATTTTCTCAGAGGATATGTCATTTGCCAAAATTAATCTTATCTTAGCAAGGACTAGCCCCGCCCACCCACCCTCTGTTTTCTTACAGGGTATGGCATTTGCCAAAATAAGTTTTATCTTAGCAAGTACTAAAAAAAAGGAAGCTAGGGGTCCCCGAGAGTCTTTCTCAAAAAAAGACACTACCGGCCCCTGGCCCCGGACTTTTTTAAAATTATTCCAAAAAAAGACGCTAAGGTTTCCCGATAGTCTCTGGCATTCTGAAAAAAGACAGTAAGAGCTCGACACTATGGCTCTTCGAAATTCTTTCATATTAAAAAAAAAAAAAGAAACTAGGGCTCTCCGAGAGTCTTTCTCATCCAGAAAAAAGACACTACAGGCCCCCAGCCCCGGACTTTTTTAAATTCTTCAAAAAAAAAAAATATGCCAAGGGCCCCCGAGTATTTATTAATTTTTCCAAAAGAAAAAATACGCATTAAAAAAAACAGTAAGGGCTCCCGAATTTCTATTAAATTCTTCAAAAAAAGAGACTATTGGGGGTCCCCGAGAGTCTTTCTGATTCCGAAAAAACACACTAAAGACTCCCGAGATTTTTTAAATTCTGCCAAAGAAAGATACTAGAGATTATTTTGCATTTTGAAAAAGACACTTGGAGTCCTCGAGTCTTTCATATCCAGACCAAAAAGACAATAAGGACATCGAGATTCTTTAAAAATGCTAAAAATGGACACTAGAGACTCTTGAGGTTTATTTTTTTAAATTCTTTCAAAATAAATTTATTAGGGGTTCCCGAAATTCTTTTGCATTCTTGAAAAAAGACACTAAGGGCCCCCGAGACTCCTTCAAATTCTTCCAAAGAAAAGACACTATGAATCTCCAGGATTTTTCATATTTAAAAAAAAACTAGGGGTCCCCGAGAATGTTTCTCAACTCGAAAAAAAGGAACTATGGTTTCCCGATAGTCTTTGACATTCTGAAAAAAACACAGTAAGGGCTCCCGAGTTTCTATTAAATTCTTCAAAAAAAGAGACTTTTAGAGGTCCCCTAGAGTCTTTCTAATTCCGAAAAAACACACTAAAGACTTCCGAGATTTTTTAAGTTCTGCCAAAAAAAAAGATACTAGAGATTCTTTTGCATTTTGAAAAAGACACTCGGGGTCCTCGAGTCTTTCATATCCCGAAAAAAAAAGACAATAAAGACATCGAAGTTCTTCAAAAATGCTAAAAAATTGACACTAAAGACTCTTGAGCTTCATTTTTTTAAATTCTTTTAAAACAAAGATATTAGGGGCCTTCGAAATTATTTAGCATTGTTGAAAAAAGACACTAAGAGCCCCCGAGACTCCTTCAAATTCTTCCAAAGAAAAGACACAATGAATCTCCAGGATTTTTTATATTAAAAAAAAAACTAGGGGTCCCCGACAATGTTTCTCAACTCGAAAAAAAGGAACTACGGTTTCCCGATAGTCTTTGACATACTGAAAAAAACACAGTAAGGGCTCCCGAGTTTCTATTAAATTCTTCAAAAAAAGAGACTATTAGAGGTCCCCAAGAGTCTTTCTAATTCGGAAAAAACACACTAAAGACTTCCGAGATTTTTTAAATTCTGCCAAAAAAAAGGATACTAGAGATTCTTTTGAATTTTAAAAAAGATACTCGGGGTCCTCGAGTCTTTCATATCCCGAAAAAAAAAGACAATAAAGACATCGAAGTTCTTCAAAAATGCTAAAAAATGGACACTAAAGACTCTTGAGCTTCATTTTTTTAAATTCTTTCAAAACAAAGATATTAGGGGCCTTCGAAATTATTTAGCAATGTTGAAAAAAGACACTAAGAGCCCCCGAGCCTCTTTCAAATTCTTCCAAAGAAAAGACACTATGAGTCTCTAGGATTTTTCATATTTAAAAAAAAAACTAGGGGTCCCCGAGAATGTTTCTCAACTCGAAAAAAAGGAACTACGGTTTCCCGATAGTCTTCGACATTCTGAAAAAAACACAGTAAGGGCTCCCGAGTTTCTATTAAATTCTTCAAAAAAAGAGACTATTAGAGGTCCCCAAGAGTCTTTCTAATTCCGAAAAAACACACTAAAGACTTCCGAGATTTTTCAAATTCTGCCAAAAAAAAAAGATACTAGAGATTCTTTTGCATTTTGACAAAGACACTCGGGGTCCTCGAGTCTTTCATATCCCGAAAAAAAAAAGACAATAAAGACATCGAAGTTCTTCAAAAATGCTAAAAAATGGACACTAAAGACTCTTGAGCTTCATTTTTTTAAATTCTTTCAAAACAAAGATATTAGGGGCCTTCGAAATTATTTAGCAATGTTGAAAAAAGACACTAAGAGCCCCCGAGCCTCTTTCAAATTCTTCCAAAGAAAAGACACTATGAGTCTCTAGGATTTTTCATATTTAAAAAAAAACTAGGGGTCCCCGAGAATGTTTCTCAACTCGAAAAAAGGAACTACGGTTTCCCGATAGTCTTCGACATTCTGAAAAAAACACAGTAAGGGCTCCCGAGTTTCTATTAAATTCTTCAAAAAAAGAGACTATTAGAGGTCCCCGAGAGTCTTTCTAATTCGGAAAAAACACACTAAAGATTTCTGAGACTTTTTAAATTCTGCCAAAAAGAAAGATACTAGAGATTCTTTTGTATTTTGAAAAAGACACTCGGGGTCCTCGTGTCTTTCATATCCCGAAAAAAAAAGACAATAAAGACATCGAAGTTCTTCAAAAATGCTAAAAAATGGACACTAAAGACTCTTGAGCTTCATTTTTTTAAATTCTTTCAAAACAAAGATATTAGGGGCCTTCGAAATTATTTAGCAATGTTGAAAAAAGACACTAAGAGCCCCCGAGCCTCTTTCAAATAATTCCAAAGAAAAGACACTATGAGTCTCCGAGATTTTTCATATTAAAAAATAAAAAACTTGGGGTCCCCGAGAGTGTTTCTCATCGCGAAAAAAAGACACTAGGGTTTCCCGATAGTCTTTGACATTCTGAAAAAAACACAGTAAGGGCTCCCGAGTTTTTATTAAATTCTTCAAAAAAAGAGACCATTAGAGGTCCCCGAGAGTCTTTCTAATTCGGAAAAAACACACTAAAGACTTGCGAGATTTTTTAAATTCTGCCAAAAAAAAAGATACTAGAGATTCTTTTGCATTTTGAAAAAGACACTCGGGGTCCTCGAGTCTTTCATATCCCGAAAAAAAAAAAGACAATAAAGACATCGAAGTTCTTCAAAAATGCTAAAAAATGGACACTAAAGACTCTTGAGCTTAATTTTTTTTAATTCTTTCAAAACAAAGATATTAGGGGCCTTCGAAATTATTTAGCATTGTTGAAAAAAGACACTAAGAGCCCCCGAGCCTCTTTCAAATTCTTCCAAAGAAAAGACACTATGAGTCTCCGAGATTTTTCATATTAAAAAATAAAAAAACTTGGGATCCCCGAGAGTGTTTCTCATTTCGAAAAAAAGACACTAGGGTTTCCCGATAGTCTTTGACATTCTGAAAAAAAACACAGTAAGGGCTCCCGAGTTTCTGTTAAATTCTTCAAAAAAAAAGACACTATTAGGGGTCCCCGAAAGTCTTTCTAATTCCGAAAAAACACACTGAAGACTCCAGAGATTTTTTAAATTCTGCCAAAAAAAGACACTAGAATCTCCCTAGGTTCTTTTGCTTTTTGAAAAAGGCACTTGGGGTCCCCGAGAGTCTTTTAAATTCTTCCAGTAAAACGCCACTATGAGTCTTAGAGATTCTTTCATAAAATAAAACTGGTGGTACTCGAGGGTCTTTTTTAAATTCTAAAAGAAAAACACTAACGTTTCCCGATAGTCTTTGGCATTCTGAAAGAAAAGACAGTAAGAGCTCCCGAGTTTCTGTTAAATTCTTCAAAAAAAAGACACTATTAGGGGTCCCCAAAAGTCTTTTTAATTCCGAAAAAACACACTAAAGACTCCCGAGATTTTTTAAATTCTGCCATAAAAAGACACTAGGAGTTCCTGAGATTCTTTTGCTTTTTGAAAAAGACACTTGGGGTCCCCGAGAGTCATTTAAATTCTTCCAATAAAATGCCACTATGAGTCTTCGAGATTCTTTCATAAAAAAAAACTAGTGGTACTCGAGAGTCTTTTTTAAAGTCTTCAAAAAAAAAGACACTAACGTTTCCCGATAGTCTTTGGCATTCTGAAAAAAAAGACAGTAAGAGCTCCCGAATTTCTGTTAAATTCTTCAAAAAAAGGACACTATTAGGGGTTCTCGAAAGTCTTTCTAATTCCGAAAAAACACACTAAAGACACCAGAGATTTTTTAAATTCTGCCAAAAAAAGACACTAGAATTCCCTAGATTCTTTTGCTTTTTGAAAAAGACACTTGGGGTCGCCGAGAGTCTTTTAAATTCTTCCAGTAAAGCGCCACTATGAGTCTTCGAGATTCTTTCATAAAATAAAACTGGTGGTACTTGAGGGTCTTTTTTAAATTCTAAAAAAAAAAACACTAACGTTTCTCGATAGTCTTTGGCATTCTGAAAGAAAAGACAGTAAGAGCTCCCGAGTTTCTGTTAAATTCTTCAAAGAAAAGACACTATTAGGGGTCCCCGAAAGTCTTTCTAATTCCGAAAAAACATGCTAAAGATTCCAGAGATTTTTTAAATTCTACGAAAAAAAGACACTAGAATTTCCCTACATTCTTTTGCAATTTGAAAAAGACACTTGGGGTCCCCGAGAGTCCTTTAAATTCTTCCAATAAAACGCCACGATGAGTCTTCGAGATTCTTTCATAAAAAAAAAACTAGTAGTACTCGAGAGTCTTTTTTAAATTCTTAAAAAAAAAAGACACTAACGTTTCCCGATAGTCTTTGTCATTCGGAAAAAAAAGACAGTAAGAGCTCCCGGGTTTCTGTTAAATTTTTCAAAAAAAGACACTATTAGGGGTTCTCGAAAGTCTTTCTAATTCCGAAAAAACATACTAAAGACACCAGAGATTTTTTAAATTCTGCCAAAAAAAGACACTAGAATTCCCTAGATTCTTTTGCTTTTTGATAAAGACACTTGGGTTCCCCGAGAGCCCTTTAAATTCTTCCAATAAAACGCCACTGAATCTTCGAGATTCTTTCATAAAAAAAAACTACTGGTACTCCAGAGTCTTTTTTAAATTCTTCAAAAAAAAGACACTAACGTTTCCCTATAGTCTTTGGCATTCTGAAAAAAAAAAAAATATTTAAAGCCTCTTCTAAAACCTTAAAAGCTCCTAAAATTCTTAAAGATTCTGAAACCTGTAAAGTTTCTGAAATCTTTAAATTCTCCAAACCTCTTCTAAAGCTTCTAAAACTTCTTTTCAAATCTCAAAAATTCCCAAAAGTCTCTAAAATATCAAGAATATTTAAAGTCTCTTCTAAAGTTTCAAAAGTCCCTAAAATTCTGAAAACCTCCTAAAACTTCTAAAGCCTCTGAAGTCTTTAACCGTCCAATGCCTTTTACTAACATACCCGAAATTTCCAAAGTGCCAAAAAACTTTAAACCCTCTAAAGCCTCTAGGACACTCAAGACTGAAAAATTTTTAAAACTTCTAATTTTTGTAAAGTCAATAAAATCTTTTCTGAGCCTCTAAATTCTGTACATTTTCCAAAGCACCCAAAGTCTGTAAAGCTTCTTCTACAGTCTGTAAAGCTTCTTCTACAGTCTCTAAAGCTTCTTCTAGAGTCTAATTTATTCTGAAGTCTCTAAAGTCTCTAAGGCCTCCAAAATCTCAAGAGTATTTAAAACCTCTTGTAAAATGTCGAAAGATCTTAAAGTTGATTTTTGGAACTTCTTGAATTTCTAAATATTAATAATTTTTATAATTTTCAAAATCTGTAAAATCTTAAAAGTTACAGAGGATTAAAATTCTTTGAATCTTCAGAATTTCAAGATCTCTTCAGGTTTTTCAAAATAATGAGATCTCTGGAATATTTGGAAATCTTGGAATGTATTGAATTTCTGCACTGTTTATGATTTCGAGGACCCTTAAGGTTTCGGATTCTAGAATATCCAGGATTTCTAAAATCTCTAAAATCTATAAAATTCCAAAACATACAGAAATTTTGAAAATCTTAGAATCTCCAGACTTTCAAGATCTTCAGGTTCATCAAGGTTTTCAGAATGGTAAGAATTTTTGGAATCTTTCGCATCCCTTGAATTTCTACAGAATTTATAACTTCGAGAATCTTTAAGTCTATATACTATTTCTAGAATTTTTTGAATATCTATGATTCTAGGAGATCTAAAATTTGTTAATCCCCAAATGTTACAGATATTTTGGAAATCTTTGAATCAACGGAAGAATCTTCAGAATTTCAGGATTTTCAAAGTCGTAAGGTATTCACTGGAATATTAGGCATCTCTGAGATTTAATGAATTTCTGCTGTATTTACGATTTCTAGGATCTTTCAAGTCTATAATTTATTTAGAATTTCTGGAACATCTAGGATTTCTAGAATCTCAAAAATCTGTAAAACGTCAAAGTTACAAGGACTTTGAAAATCTTTCAATCGTTGGAAGAATCTTCAAAATTTCGGGATCTTCAAGATCTTCAAAATCTTCGGAATCGTGAAAATCTCTGGGATCTTTCGCATTTCTGGAATTTATTGAATTAATGCAGCATTTATTTAGGATTTCCAGAATTCTTAAGGCCGATGACTAGTATATCTGAGATTTCAGGCAGATGTAGGGTTTCTAGAATTTTCAAAATCTGTTAAATCTCAGAAGTTACAGGAATTTTGGGAATCTTTGAATCAATGGAAAAATCTTCAAAATTTCAGAATTGTCAAGGTCGTAAGGTCTCCACTGAAATATTAGGCATCTCTGAGATTTAATAAATTTCTGCAGTATTTACGATTTCTAGATTGTCCAAGTTACAAAGTCTTTGAAAATGTTTCAATCGTTGGCGCAATCTTCAGAATTTCAGGATCTGCAAGATCTTCAAAATCTTCGAAATCGTGAAAATCTCTGGAATTTTCCGCATTGCTGGAATTTATTGAATTTCTCCAGTATTTAGTAGTTCTAGAATTCTTAAAATTTGTTAACTTTCAAAAGTTACAGGAATTTTGGAAATCTTTGAATCAATGGAAAAATCTTCAGAATTTCAAAATTTTCAAGGTGGTAAACAGGAATATTTGGCATCTTTGAAATTTAAGATCTATAGTTTATTTAGGATTTCTGGAACATCTCAAAGTTACATCAAATCTTTCAATTGTTGGAGGAATCTTTACAATGTTAGGATCTTCAACATCTTCAAAATCGTAAAAATCTGTAGTACCTTTCGCATTTCTGCAGTTTATTGAATTTCTGTAATATTTAGGATTTCTAGGATTCCTAAGTCCTATAACTAGTAGATATATCTGGGATTTCAGGCATATTTAGGATTTCTAGAATCTTTAAAATCTGTAAGTACAATCTCAAAAGTTGCAGGGACTTTCAATATTCAGAATTTGAGGATCTTCAAGATCTTCAGAGTCTTCAGAATCGTGAGAATCTCTGGAATCATTCATTATGATTTCTAGGACGCCTAAAGTTTGTAGTATATCTAAGATGGAGTCCTCGAGTCTTTCATATTCAGAAAAAAAAACACAATAAAGACATCGAGATTCTTTAAAAATGCTAAAAAATGGACACTAGAGACTCTTGAGGTTCATTTTTTTTTATTCTTTCAAAACAAAGATATTAGAGGCTCTCGAAATTATTTTGCATTGTTGAAAAAAGACACTAAGGGCCCCCGACATTTCTTCAAATTCTTCCAAAGATAAGACACTGAGTGTCCGAGATTTTTCATATCTAAAAAAAAAAAAAACTGGGGGTCCCCGAAAGTGTTTCTCATCTCGAAAAAAAGACACTACGGTTTCCCGATAGTCTTTGGCATTCTGAAAAAAAAAGACAGTAAGAGCTCCCGAGTTTCTGTTAAATTCTTCAAAAAAAAGACACTATTAAGGGTCCTCCAAAGTTTTTCTAATTCCGAAAAAACACACTAAAGACTCCAGAGACTTTTTAATTTCTGCCAAAAAGAGACACTAGAATTTCCTTGGATTCTTTTGCTTTTTGAAAAAGACACTTGGGGTCCCGGAGAGTCCTTTAAATTCTTCCAATAAAACGCCACTATGAGTCTTCGAGATCCTTTCATAAAAAAAAAACTAGTGGTACTCGAGAGTCTTTTTTAAATTCTTCAAAAAAAAAAGACACTAACGTTTCCCGATAGTCTTTGGCATTCTGAAAAAAAATAATATTTAAAGCCTCTTCTAAAACCTTAAAAGCTCCTAAAATTCTTAAAGATTCTGAAACCTGTAAAGTTTGTGAAATCTTTAAATTCTCCAAACCTCTTCTAAAGCTTCTAAAACTTCTTTTCAAATCTCAAAAATTCCCAAAAGTCTCTAAAATATCAAGAATATTTGAAGCCTCTTCTAAAGTTTCAAAAGTCCCTAAAATTCTGAAAACCTAAAACTTCTAAAGCCTCTGAAGTCTTTAACCGTCCAATGCCTTTTACTAACATACCCGAAATTTCCAAAGTGCCTAAAAACTTTAAACCCTCTAAAGCCTCTAGGACACTCAAGATTGGAAAATTTTTAAAACTTCTAATTTCTGTAAAGTCAATAAAATCCCTTCTGAGCCTCTAAAGTCTGTACATTTTCCAAAGTCCCCAAAGTCTGTAAAGCTTCTTCTACAGTCTCTAAAGCTTCTTCTAGAGTCTAATTTATTCTGAAGTCTCTAAAGTCTCTAAGGCCTCCAAAATCTCAAGAGTATTTAAAACCTCTTCTAACATGTCGAAAGATCTTAAAGTTGTTGAAGGTCTTAAAATCTCTTCTAAATAATCCAAAGATGTAAAATTACGAAAAACCCTAAAGCCTCTGAAGTTGTCAAGGCTCCTAAAGCCTAGAGCTTCTAAAGTTTTTAAAAATTCCTCCAAAATTTCTAGATTTTCAAGACAGTGTTTGGAGTCTCTTATAAAGCCTCAAAAAGCCCTAAAATCCTTAATGACACTAAAGTCGTTAAAATTTCCAAAGCCCTTGAAACCCCAAGAGTCCCAATGTTTATAAAGTCTTTAAAACACCAAAATTCTTAAAAACCCTAAAACGTTAAACGTTTCTCAAGTCCCTGAAGTTAAACAAACCTTAAAGCTTCTACAGTCTCTATAGGGCAGTTAAAATCTCTAAAGTCTCCAAAGTCTCTAATGCCTAAACTCTATAGTCTCTAAACTCTTTAAATTGTCTAGAGTCTCCAATGTCTCCAAATCTCTAAAACTCTAAAGTCTCTAAAGGCTCTAAATCATAAAATTCTCAACAATTTCAAGAGTATTTAAAAACGATTTTAAAGTGTCCAACATTTTGAAGTCTCTATCTAAAATAAATATCTAAATTAACTAAAAATTCTAAAGCTATTACGATCCATAAAGTCTGAATTGTTTAAAGTCTGTAAAGTTAAACTCCCAAAAGTTTTAAAGTCAAATTTCATATTTATTTAAAAATTAAAATATCTACAGTTACTAAAAATCCTAAAACCTTTAAAGTTACTAAGGTCTCTGAAATGGCTGAAGCGATTGAAAATCTTCAAGCGTCTAAAGCCTCTAGGGTCCCTAATCTGTCTAAAGTTTTAAAATTTTTAAATTCGTTGACGCTTTCAAAGTCTCTTCTAAAGTCTGTGAAGTTTCTAAACTTCTATGCAAATTTGAAGCCTTTTTGAAAGCCTTAAAAGTTCCTAAAATTCTCAAAAACACCGAAAATTCTGGAAAACCCTAAAGCTCGACATCTTTGACAACTCCCAAATATTTGGAATCTTTCGTATCTCTAGAATTTACCTATTGAATTACTGCAATATTTATAATCTGCGAAAACTTTAGAGTCTACAAGATCTCTCAAAGCTCTAGAATACTTAGGATTTCTGGGATCCTTAAAATCTGTAAAAACTAAAGAATTACAAGAATCTTGGAAATCTTTGGACCGTCTGAATTTCAGAAACTTCAAGATCTTCAAGGTCTTCAGAATCGGTAAACTCTCGGACTGTTTTGATTTTTGGAACTTCTTGAATTTCTAAATATTAATGATTTTTGGAATTTTCAAAATCTGTAAAATCTTAAAAGTTACAGAGGATTAAAATTCTTTGAATCTTCAGAATTTCAAGATCTCTTCAGGTTCTTCAAAATAATGAGATCTCTGGAATATTTGGAAATATTGGAATGTATTGAATTTCTGCACTGTTTATGATTTCGAGGACCCTTAAGGTTTCGGATTCTAGAATATCCAGGATTCTAAAATCTCTAAAATCTATAAAATTCCAAAACATACAGAAATTTTGGAAATCTTAGAATCTCCAGACTTTCAGGATCTTCAGGTTCATCAAGGTTTTCGCATCCCTTGAATTTCTACAGAATTTATAACTTCGAGAATCTTTAAATCTATATACCATTTCTAGAATTTTTTGAATATCTATGATTCTAGGAGATCTAAAATCTGTTAATCCCCAAAAGTTACAGATATTTTGGAAATCTTTGAATCAACGGAAGAATCTTCAGAATTTCAGGATTTTCAAAGTCGTAAGGTATTCACTGAAATATTAGGCATCTCTGAGATTTAATAAATTTCTGCTGTTTTTACGATTTCTAGGATCTTTAAAGTCTACAGTTTATTTAGAATTTCTGGAACATATAAGATTTCTAGAATTTCAAAAATTTGTAGCTCCCGAGTTCCTGTTAAATTCTTCAAAAAAAAGACACTAAAGACTCCAGAGATTTTTAAAATATTCTGCCAAATAAGACACTAGAACTGCTTGGGGTTCTCCCGAGTCTTTCGCATACCGTAAAAAAAAACAGTAAGGTCCCCCGAAAACCGAAAACTTAGTATATCGACAATTTGAAAAATCCGAAAATTCAAAAATTTTGAAAATTGAAAAATTGGGTCAACAAAATTTAAAAATTTAAAATATGTACCAAAAAATCGTAAAATCAAAAATTGAAAAATGTTTTATTAAAAAAAGTTTCATCTAAAAATAACAAAATAAACACACTCATACTAACACTGACTTTTTTATCGAAATTACCTTCCACTTATTCTAATACTGCATTATGTTGGTGAAAAATAAAATCCCTAGAAATAACGTGACTTTGTTTTTAACATGCAATTTCCTTGCGACCTTCTCAAATGAAACTTTAATCCTCCGTGAGACTTCGATTTACATTAACCACAACAAAGATGTTTCACTTTCGTCTTTCATTAGAGAGTTACGGGGTCGCACAATTACCGCGATTACCATTCGCTGTAGCAAACTGTAACATCAGATAGCGCTCTGTGGTAATCCATTACCATAAAATCATGCTCCAAATTAAGAAAGATAACATTTAGTAACATCACACCCATTGTTCGCTTTATCCAAACATTGTTTGAAGATGTCCAGATACCATTTTTCGTGCCACACTTTTCCCATTATTTTCCGCATTGTTGGCCGAGTTCCGGTTCCAACCTATCAGTAAATCATTACGAGTAGCCCAGTGGCGCCTCCACCAATAGTCATTAAGTATTCAATGAGACATAACGCACTTTCCTTCCTCAAAGCAGGAACTCAGTTCAACAAACTACGCATTTTGACTCGAAATAATAAAAACGAAAAATCCTCCATGATGAATCGAAAGTCGCTATGTCCCAGGAATAAAATTAATGTAAAAATGCAAATTCAGCCGGTAAGTGATTGTTGGAACTCCGCTCATGCACGGGTACAATCGATGATTTATAAACTATTTCCTCGAAGCTTTTTTTAAGATCAAATCACACATAATTTCACCTTTCTCTTATTAAGTATCCATTCATACTAAGTACTTGTCAAACAAGATGCGACTTTTGCATATTTATGTAAGAATACGTGGCGATTTTGCAACGTGAGCAACATAGTCCATTTTTAATCGACGAGTTAATTTGCAATTGGTTACAGCGCGTTATGGAAGGTTACAATTGCCTGTTTAGAAATATGTGTGTAACTGACAATTGAGAAATTGATTTATCTTTATAGTTATAGCCGTAAAGGAGTAATGGTTTTCAATACGTTTCGGTTAATAGACGTATTTTAAATGTTAAGCACGGTTGTAGATTACAATACGAGTTTTAGCTGCAGGAGAAATTTTAATTAATGCGGTTTTAGCGTACATAATGCACTCTGCACTTTCATCTTAATATGTAGTCCAAGGACAAATGTGTTAGAAGATGGCGAGTTCTAGTCTCGCTTTCCAACGTCCGAACGTTATTTATGGGTCCGAGGCACCTGGCAACGAAATATTAATAAAAAGGAATTTTTTCGGGGTTTTTTTATAATTGTTTATAGTTTTTAATGATTAGGTTACTCCCACCCAAAATCTGATGACGTCAAACAGGTGTCAAAAGTTTCGCATTAACGACAATATTAGTTAATATATACGGTATTGCATGATATTAATTTTCTTATAAAATGTAGGGGACATCTACACTAATCTCTAACAACATGAACCAACGGCTCGTTGGCTCAGATGGTTAGAGCGCCGAACTGATTACTTCAATTCTCGGAGGACGTGGGTTCGAGTCCCACACGAGCCCTTTTTTTTTCTTGTTTAAAAACTTTAATTTCAAAAATAAATATTTGAAACTTTGCCAGATTTAATTTCGGCGATTCTTGACAAAATAAAATTGAAATTAGTACTATGTAAACAATTAAGACCTTGTTTTTTTTACAGAATGTAAAAATTTTCCGGGGTCAGTGGTGTCTTTTTCCTTTTTGGAAAAATTTAAAACAATCTCGAGGTTTCTTGCGTCTGTTTAAAGAACTAAATGAATTTTGGGGGTCCCTAAATGTTTTTTTTTTATGTTCTTTTTCTATTTGAAAAAATTGAAAAGAATCTCAGGGGCCTCTGGTGCCTTTTTTTATTCTCAAGAACTTGGCGAGTCTTCATGATGTGTTTTTTTTTTAAGAATACAAAAGAACCTCGAAATCTCTGGTGCCTTTTTTCTTTTTGATAAAACTTAAAGAATCTCTGGGTCTCCCTATGTCTTTCTAAATTATGCAGAAGAATCTTCTGGATCCCTAGTGTCATTTTCCTTTTTGGAAAAATTTAAAACAATCTCGAGGTTTCTTGTGTCTCTTTAAAGAACTAAATCAATTTTGGCGGTCCCTAAATGCTTTTTTTTTTACTCTAAAAAATCTCGAGCGGAGAAGGTCCCATACTTCCATAGTGTTGTTTTTAAATAATTCAAAGGAATCTTCGGGGTTCTTGATGTTCTTTTCTTATTTGGAAAAATTGAAAAGAATCTCAGGGGCCTTTGGTGTCTTTTTTTATTTTCAAGAACTTGGGGAGTCTTCATGATGTGTTTTTTTTTAAGAATACAAAAGAACCTCCGGAATCCCTGGTGCCTTTTTCCTTTTTGATAAAACTTAAAGAATCTCTGGATCTCCCTATGTCTTTCTAAATTATCCAGAAGAATCTTCTGGATCGCTAGTGTCATTTTCCTTTTTGGAAAAATTTAAAACAATCTCGAGGTTTCTTGTGTCTCTTTAAAGAACTAAATGAATTTTGGCGGTCCCTAAATGCTTTTTTTTTTACTCTAAAAAATCTCGAGCGGAGAAGGTCCCATTCTCCCATAGTGTTGTTTTTAAATAATTCAAAGGAATCTTCGGGGTTCTTGATGTTCTTTTCTTATTTGGAAAAATTGAAAAGAATCTCAGGGGCCTTTGGTGTCTTTTTTTATTTTCAAGAACTTGGGGAGTCTTCATGATGTGTTTTTTTTTAAGAATACAAAAGAACCTCCGGAATCCCTGGTGCCTTTTTCCTTTTTGATAAAACTTAAAGAATCTCTGGATCTCCCTATGTCTTTCTAAATTATCCAGAAGAATCTTCTGGATCGCTAGTGTCATTTTCCTTTTTGGAAAAATTTAAAACAATCTCGAGGTTTCTTGTGTCTATTTAAAGAACTAAATCAATTTTGGCGGTCCCTAAATGCTTTTTTTTTTACTCTAAAAAATCTCGAGCGGAGAAGGTCCCATTCTCCCATTGTGTTTTTTTAAATAATTCAAAGGAATCTTCGGGGTTCTTGATGTTCTTTTTCTATTTGGAAAAATTGAAAAGAATCTCAGGGGCCTCTGGTGCCTTTTTTATTCTCAAGAACTTGGGGAGTCTTCGTGATGTGTTTTTTTTTTAAGAATACAAAAGAACCTCCGGAATCCCTGGTGCCTTTTTTCTTTTTGATAAAACTTAAAGAATCTCTGGATCTCCCTATGTCTTTCTAAATTATCCAGAAGAATCTTCTGGATCGCTAGTGTCATTTTCCTTTTTGGAAAAATTTAAAACAATCTCGAGGTTTCTTGCGTCTGTTTAAAGAACTAAGTGAATTTTGGCGGTCCCTAAATGCTTTTTTTTTTTACTCTAAAAAATCTCGAGCGGAGAAGGTCCCATATTCCCTTAGTGTTTTTTTTTAATAATTCAAAGGAATCTTCGGGGTTCTTGATGTTCTTTTTCTATTTGGAAAAATTGAAAAGAATCTCAGGGGCCTTTGGTGACTTTTTTTTATTCTCAAGAACTTGGGAAGTCTTCATTATGTGTTTTTTCTTAAGAATACAAAAGAATCTCCGGAATCCCTGGTGCCTTTTTTCTTTTTGATAAAACTTAAAGAATCTCTGGGTCTCCCTATGTCTTTCTAAATTATGCAAAAGAATCTTCTGGATCCCTAGTGTCATTTTCCTTTTTGGAAAAATTTAAAACAATCTCGAGGTTTCTTGCGTCTGTTTAAAAAACTAAATGAATTTTGGCGGTCCCTAAATGTTTTTTTTACTCTAAAAAATCTCGGGCGGAGAAGGTCCCATACTCCCATAGTGTTTTTTTAAATAAGTCAAAGGAATCTTCGGGGTTCTTGATGTTCTTTTTCTATTTGGAAAAATTGAAAAGAATCTCAGGGGCCTCTGGTGTCTTTTTTTTATTCTCAAGAACTTGGGGAGTCTTCATGATGTGTTTTTTTTTAAGAATACAAAAGAACTTCCGGAATCCCTGGTGCCTTTTTTCTTTTTGATAAAACTTAAAGAATCTCTGGGTCTCCCTATGTCTTTCTAAAATATGAAGAAGAATGTTTTGGATCCCTAGTGTCATTTTCCTTTTTGGAAAAATTTAAAACAATCTCGAGGTTTCTTGTGTCTGTTTAAAGAACTAAATGAATTTCAGCGGTCCCTAAATGTTTTTTTTTACTCTAAAAAATCTCGAGCGGAGAAGGTCCCATATTCCCATTGTGTTTTTTTTAATAATTCAAAGGAATCTTCGGGGTTCTTGATGTTCTTTTTCTATTTGGAAAAATTGAAAAGAATCTCAGGGGCCTCTGGTGACTTTTTTTTATTCTCAAGAACTCGGGGAGCCTTCATGATGTGTTTTTTTTTAAGGATACAAAAGAACCTCCGGAATCCCTGGTGCGTTTTTTCTTTTTGATCAAACTTAAAGAATCTCTGGGTCTCCCTATGTCTTTCTAAATTATGCAGAAGAATCTTCTGGATTCCTAGCGTCATTTTTCTTTTTGGGAAAATTTAAAGGAACCTCGAGGTTCCTTTGTGTCTTTTTAAATAATCTGCAAGAATCTATAAAGTCCCTAAAGTGTTTTTTCCCTAAGAAATCTCACCGTACGTCACACTGTGTCTTTTTAAATCACGTAAAAGAAGCTTCGGGGTTCTTGGTGTCTTTTTTGTGTTTTGAAAAATTGAAAAAGATTCCTGGGGGCCCCTACTGTTTTTTTTTAATCTAAAAAGTCTGGGGGGTTCCGTTGTGTTTTTTTTTAAACGCAAAATGATCTCCGGGATCACTGGTGTTGTTTTTCTTTTTAGAAGAATCCCGAGGTCTCTTTGTGCCTTTCAAAAAAATTCAGAATAATTTTTTGAGTATTTTTTTTACTTTTTAGGAATTTAAAAAAAAATCTCGAGGTCCGCTTTTGTCTTTTTAAAGACTCTGAGGGGTCCCTAAAAGTATTTTTTCTTTGATTCTAAAAAGTCTCAGACGTGGGTCCCATTGTGACTTTCTAAATAATAAAAAAAATATCCGGGATCCTTGGTGTCTATTTTTTTTTTTTGCTAACATTGAAAAGAATCTTAGACGCCCCTGGTGTTTTTTTTTCTTAATCCTAAAGAATCTGGGAATTCCTTTGTGTCTTTTTAAAAACGCAAAAGAATCTCCGGGATCCTGCCACATGTTTTCTTTTTGGAAAAAAATCTAAAGAGTCTGTAGGCCTTTCTAAAGGATCTAAAACATGTTAGGGGTATAAAAAATGTACAAGAATCTTTAGGGTCCTTGGTGCCCTTGTTGGTTTTTTGAAAAATTTTAAAAATCTCGATCCCCTTGTTCTTTTAAAGAATTTCGGGGGCCTCTAAAGAGTTTTTGTTTATTCTAAAAAAACTTGGATCTCATATCTTTTAAATAATAGAAAAGAATCTTTGGGGTTCTTTGTGTCGTTTTTCTTTTAGAAAAAATTGAAATAAATCTTGGGGGCCCCTAGTGTCTTTTTTCAATTCTAAAGAATCTGGGTGTTTTTTAAAGAACGCAAAATAATCTTCGGGTTCCCTGGTGTCTTAAACTTAAAAGAATCTCAAGGTCCCTTTGTGTCTTTCTAAAAAATGCAGAAGATGTTTTGGGTCCCTGTTGTCATTTTATCCTTTTAGAAAAATTAAATAAGAAAATCGAGATCCCCTTGTGTCTTTTAAAGAATCTAGAAGAATTTCGGGTGTCTTTTTTTATTGTAAAAAGTCTCAGCTGGAGATCCCATTGTATCTTTCTAAATAACGCAAAAGAATTTCCGGGATCCTTGGTATATTTATCCTTTTTGGAAAAATTTTAAAGAGTTTCTAGATCTTTTTTTGTCTTTTTAAAGAATTGAAAAGAATCTTCGGGTCCTTTTTATAAAAGTGTAGATTGTACAAAAATCTTTTGGGTCCCTGGTGCCTTTGTTACATTTTTCAAAAATTTTAAAAATGTTGAGGTCCCCGTGTCTTTTCTGTCTTTTTGTTTAAAAAAAAAACAAAGTGAGGGATCCCATAGTGTCTTTATAAGTAATACAAAAGAATTTTCAGAGACCTTGAATTCTTTTTTCTGCACAAGAATGTCTTGGCTCCCTGGTGTCTTTTTTATAGAAAAATTTAAAAATCTCGAGATCCCCGTGTCTTTTTAAAGAATCTATAAGAATGTCGGGGGTCTCTAAAGGTTTTTTTTTGTTCTAAAAAATCTCGGGGGGGGGGGGGGTCCCATCGTGTCTTCTTTCTTTTTGGAAAAATTGAAATTAATCTTGGGGCCCTATTGTCTTTTTTTTTTAATTCTAAAAATCTGGGTATCTTTTTAAAGAACGCAAAACAATTTTCGGGATCCCTGGTGTCTTAAACTTAAAAGAATTTCAAGATCCCGACAGTGTCTTTCAAAAAAATGCAGTACAATATTTGGGTCTCTGTTGTCTTTTTATCTTTTTAGAAAAATTAAAAAAAATTCGAGGTTCCCTTCTATATTTTTCTTCGGGGTCCTTGGTGTCTTTTCTTTTTGGAAAAATTGAAAAAATTTCGAGGCCCCCGTGTCTTTTTAAAGGATCACGGGGGTCCCTAAAGAGCTTTTGTTTGTTCTAAAAAAGCTTGGACAAAGGGTCCCATAGTGTCTTTTAAATAATACAAAAGAATCTTCGGGGTCCTTTCGTCGTTTTTCTTTTTGGTAAAATTGAAATTAATCTTGAGGGTCCCTTTGTCTTTTTCAATTCTAAAGAATCTGGGTGTTTTTATAAATAACGCGAAACAATCTTCTGGATCCTTAGTGTCTTACACTTAAAAGAATTTCAAGATCCCGACGGTGTCTTTCAAAAAAATGCAGTAGAATATTTTAGGTCCCTGTTGTCTTTTTATCTTTTCAGAAAAATTAAAAAAAAGTCGAGGTTCTCTTCTATATTTTTCTCAAGGGTCCTTGGTGTCTTTTCTTTTTGGAAAAATTGAAAAAAATCGAAGTCCCTTTGTGTCTTTTGAAAAAATTTAGAGCATGTCTTGGGTTCCCGTGTCTTTTTAAAGAATCCCAGAGGTCTCTAAAGTGTTTTTTTTTTATTTTAAAGAATCTTGGTGGGGGGGGGGGGGTCCCATTGTGTCTTTATAAATAATACTAAAGAATTTCCGGGGTCTTTGTGTCTTTTTTCTTCTTGGAAAAAATGAAATGAGTCTTGGGGGCCCTTATTGTCTTTTTTTTTTAATTCTAAACATTCTGGATGGCTTGCAGAATGCAGAGGATGTTTTGGGTCCCTGTTGTGTTTTTATCTTTTTAGAAAAATTAAAAAAGAAAACGAGATGCCCTTGTGTCTTTTAAAGAATCTAAAAGAATCTCGGGCGTCTTTTTTTATTCTAAAAAGTCTCAGCTGGAGGTTCCATTGTATCTTTCTAAATAACGCAAAAGAATCTCCGGGATCCTTGGTGTATTTATCCTTTTTGGAAAAATTTTAAAGAGTCTTTAGGTCCTTTTTTGTCTTTTTAAAGAATTGAAAAGAATCTCGGGGGTCCTCTTTATAAAAGTGTACACTGTACAAGAATCTTTTGGGTCCCTGGTGCCCTTGTTACATTTTTCAAAAATTTTAAAAACTTGAGGTCTCCGTGTCTTTTTTGTCTTTTTGTTTAAAAAAAACATAAAGTGAGGGATCCCATAGTGTCTTTATAAGTAATACAAAAGAATCTTCGGGGACCTTCAATTCTTTTTGGAAAAATTGAAACTAATCTTGAGGGCTCCTAAGAATTTCAAAGTCCCGTTGTCTTTCAAAAAAATACGGAGAATATTTTGGGTCCCTTGTGACTTTTTATCTTCTTAGAAAAAATTTAAAAAAGTCGAGATTTCCTTGTGTCTTTTAAAGAATCTAAAAGAATCTCGGGTGACTTTTTTTATTGTAAAAAGTCTCAGCTGGAGATCCCATTGTATCTTTTTAAATAATGCAAAATAATCTCCGGGATTTTTGGTGCTTTTTTTTGGAATAGTCTAGGAGAATCTAGGTCCCTTTGCATCTTTTCAAAAAATGCACCAGAATGTTTTGGGTCCTCGGTCTTTTTTATAGAAACATTTAAAAACTCTCGAAGTCCTCGTATCTTTTTAAAGAATCTATAAGAATCTTGAGGGTCCCTAAAGTGTTTTTTTTTTCTAAAGAATCTCGGTTAGTCCCATTGTGTTTTTTTTTAATACAAAAGAATCTCCGGGGTCCTTGGCATATTTTTTTATCTCTTTTTTGGAAAACTGTTTAAGAATCTCTAGGTCGTCTTGTGTCTTTCGTCTTTTTAATGAATCTAAAAGAACCTCGGGAGTTCCTAAAATGTCTTGTTTTTATTTAAAAAAATTTCGTGGGAATTCCATTCTGCCTTTTTAAATATCGCAATAGTGTTTTTTTCTTTTTGGAAAAAATTAAAAGAATCTTAGGGCTCTCTTGTGTCTTTTTTAAGAATTTAAAATAGTGTCTTTTTGAGAGAACATGACAAAATTTCACTATTCCCTAGTGACTTTTTTTCAAGAACGGAAAATAATATCGGGGGCTCCAAGTAAATATATATATTTTGAAAGAATGTGAAAGATTTTGGGCGACTTCTCAGAGTCCCTTTTTTCTTCAGTAAATAAGGTGAAAAAAATATCGAGATGAATTGGCAACACTGCACAAGACACTTCGATTAAATTTGTCTGTAAACAGTGAATTTAACTTATAGGGAGTTTTGTCTTTCACCAACCTAATTCGATAATTAGAGTAAACGGCGGCTAATTTCGCTAAAAACGTCAATCTCATCTTCAAGAGTCAGTAAAAGTGTGTTTAATTTATTTGTTGTTATTCTAAGTATTGACAATTTGGCACGAGTGGTGATCAACGTTGCATTACATTCGCAAATAGAGAGGAAGGTTGTAAATATCACAAACACATGGTGCTAAACACGATGACAAATAGAAGATCCTATTTTACTGAAACACATTTGCATCTATTAAAATCTAATGAGTTAAAAATTTTAATGACAATGTGGTAATTAAATTTAATAAAGCCGTGAATTAATTAAAGCGTACTTTGTTCTCACAAATTCGCCAATTATGTTGAAAATATTAGTGTCCACACGTAATCGAAGGAGACTTTCTAGTAGTCGTCTTGATAAAGTGGTAAGATTTGCATAAAGAGTTGTCGGTAGCCGCCTCCGCAATTCTGGAGTAGACCTAGAATGCACTTCCAGGCGAAGATCGGGATCACCAGGTCACGTAGATTTCCACGTTTGTGAGATGGACCACCACCTCGTTACGTAACCCCCGAAAGTATCACTCGGTGGCAATTTCACCCAGGCCCCAAGTTCATCTTCTGGTGCCGAAATTCGGTATATCCCGCCGTCGTGCGTGAAAGTGGATGGCATCCGAAGACACCATTGTTCCCACCCCCTCCGCCGTCGCGCCTATAAAGCCCCACAGCGCCGCCGAACCGCCACAGTCACCATCGACCAGTCAGCAAGCATCATGAACACATACACCGTGGTAAGTGGATTACGCGAGTGCCAGTGGACCTAGTGCAGTGCCTCCTGTGCGCGCCCTTCTCATTCTCTTTCTTGCAGGTCCTCGCCTTCGCCATGGCTGTAGCGACGATGGCGGAACCCCCGTCCGGCTACAGCTACAGCAGGCCGGGCGGCGGCGGCGGCGGCATCTCCTTCGGGGGCGGCCTGGGCGGGGGACTGTCCGGAGGCGGCGGCGGCTACACGGCCGTATCGTCAGGCTACACCACCTCCGAGGGCGCCTCCGTCGACCCCGCGCTGCTGGAGCAGGTGCGCCAGATCCTGCTGAAGGAGGAGCAGAGCTCGGGCTCGATCGGGGGCGGCGGCGGCGGCGGCCACGGGATCAGCAGCTCGTACGGCGCGCCGGCTCCCACGTACGGAGTGCCCAGCTACCACGCGCGGGTCGTGGGTATCGACCTTGAGGGCATCAAGCAAGCCATCCAGGTGGCGCAATACAACCAGGTGTCGCACCAGGCCGGAGGGTACCCTAGCAGTACCTACGGAGCGCCCTCGGGCTCCTACGGCGCCCCCTATTAGCTCCGAGAGCTGCAGAACTGAACTGAGTGTAAATACACCCTTCCACCACACGGGTCATGATGCATTACAACGTTGCATTTCTTGTATAAAGCTTTTTGTAGGTTATGTTTTATAAAAAAATACATTTGTCACCGTAGCCAAAGTTTTTTTTCCCTCATCCTCGACCACCACGACTAGAAAGTCGCCTTTCCCACACCGACTCGAAAACCTAAGGTCAAAGTACCACCTCTGGCACCGAGTAAAAGTACCTTCCTTTCGATTACTTTTACTGGTTTTACTATGTCATTAGGTCCGACGCATCTGCTCAGTTTCTAAACAAAATTGTCGGTCAGAGCTGCAGCGAAGAGAAAGGATGGTTTGTGGGTCGCCGATGACGTCGGCTCGGACACTACATTTAACACGTTTTGTGCGTTTCTCTTGTGCTTTTTCCGTTCAATTACGAAACTTACGTAATGCTACGTGCCATGAACTCAATTACATGCGGAAGATTCGCTACTGGAAGCCCACGGTGCGGCGAAATGAAGAGATCCGAAATGCAAATCGAGGAAAAGTCCGATTCGAAAAACTTGTAGACACAGGTGGATGGCATGTTTGTGTTAGAGAAGCTGTGCAAAATTTGAAATCGTGGTCAAGTAGCCACTAGAGAAGAGTGATGATACGTGTCTGCATTATTTGATAGAGAACGTTCTTCCTGAAGAACTAGCACAAAAATGCGCCAATATCGCTTTTCAGACTTTTCAATACATTTTCACATGGTATATCAACAAGGATTTAGTTAACGAGTATAATGACGTTTCCGGTTGGAGTAGGTCAGGTCTTCAACAAGGGTTTAGTTTATGTCTAGGGAATAAAGGATTTTTGAAAGTTTCTTTTTGATCGTTACATTTGCAGTTCAAACTTTTGAATTGACGGTAATCCGACAAGACGAAAATTCTATTAAAGACACATATGTGACCTGACTTGACCTGATCTGATCTGAATTGACTGACTTGATATTACTAAATCCTTGCCGATGGTCAAGCTGATCTCACCTGACCTGAGTTGACCCAAAACATCAACTACATCCTTGTTGATGACATAACAAGACCTGACCTGTAACATCTTTAAGTCTAAGGACGAAGGAGTCGAGGTCCCCTTGTGTTTCTGAAAAATGCAGAAGAATTCTCTGGGTCTCTGCTGTCTTATTTTTTGGAGAATTTAAAAGATCCCGAGGGCCCCAAGTGTTTTTTTTTTCAAAGGATAAAAAAATTTCGGGGATGCCTAGTGATTTTTTTTAAATATGGAAAATTTTCAGGAGCTCTAAGTGTATTTTTTTAAAGAGTGAAAGAATTTAGCGGTTCCAAGTGTTGTTTTTTTTTAATTAGATAGCGTTTTCTTATCTATACATATAAAAGAATCTCATGGGCTCCAGTTGCCTTTTTTTGTTCTAAAGAATCACGTGGGGTTCCCTTGTGTAAAGAACCTCAATGGTCTATGATGTTTTTTTTTTTTGGAAAGATCTGGGGAGCTTCAAGCGTCTTTTTAAAGAAAATTAAAGAATCTGGGGGTCTTTTTTGACAAATGTGAAAGAATCCCGAGATCTCAAATTTTTTTGTTAAGTACATAAAAGAATCTCAGCAATCTCAAGTGTTTACTTTTGAGAATTGAATAGAATCTCGAGGATTCCTAGTGTTTTTTTTTTTTGAAGAATTTAAAACAATCTTGGGAGGTTCCTGATGTCCTTTTAAATGATAGAAAAGAATCTTAATGAGATCTCTTTTTTTAATTTTACAGAATCTCGAGGTACCCTTGTGTCTTTCTGAAGAACGCAGAAAAATCTTCTAAGTTCCTGGTGCCTTTTTTTAGAGAATTTGAAAGGATCTCGGTTGCCCCAAGTGCTTTTTTTGGAAGAATATAAAAAATCTAGTGACCTTTTTTAAAGATGCGGAAGAATTTGGATTCTCCAAGCGGTTTTTTTTTAATTGATTTTATGCAATTTGCATGAAATGAATGACCTTAAACTGAACAGAAATAAAATTTGTACTTAGAATGAGAACGGGGGGGTGGGTGGGGCTAGTACTTGCTAAGATATGATTGACTTTGGCAAATAACAGACCCTCTAAGAAAATAGAGGGTGGGTGGGCGGGGCTTCAAATTTGATGAGATAAGACTGTTTTTGCATTTTTGACATTTTCGACCATTTTTCAACCATTTCCGGAAATTATTGAAGACATTTTCTTGTAGATTTTGATATCCAGAAGTCATTTTCGGCTTCTGTTATTAGTTTCCACTCCAACTCGACGGAAGAACATAATTAGCCCCGCCCACCCACCCTGTCTCGTTTTCAGCGATTGATTTTATGCGATCTGAATGAAATGAATGACCTTAAAGTGAACAGAAATAAAATTTGTCATTAGAAGGAGAAGAGGGTGGGTAGGTGGGGCTAGTACTTGCTAAGGTAAGATCGACTTTGGCAAATAATATATCCTCTAATAAAATAGAGGGTGGGTGGGCGGGCTTAAAAATTGATAAGATAAGACTGTTTTTGGCACTTTTGACATTTTCGATCAATATTTACCATTTCCAGAAATTATTGAAGACAATTTCTTGTAGATTTTGATATCCAGAAGTCATTTTTGGCTTCTATTATTAGTTTTCCCTCCCACTGGACAGAAAACATAATTAGCCCCGCCCACCCACCCAGTCTCCGGTTCAGTGAATGATTTTATGGGATCTCAATGAAATTAAAAATTTAAATTAAAAAAAAAAGAATCGCGAAAGTCTCTAGTGTCTTAAAAAAAAACAAAGGGATCTCCAAGGCCCATGGATCTTTTTCCTAATTCTAAAGAATCTCGAGGTCCCTTTGCGTCTTTGAGAATACAGAAAAATCTTCTGGATCCTTGGTGTCCTTTCTGGAGAATTTAAAAAGGATTTCGGGGCACCAGGTGCTTTTTTTAACTATATAAAAAAAATCTCGGGGGTCCCTAATGATTCTTTTTTAAATAGGGAAGATTTTGGGGATTTTTAAGTGTCTTTTCTTTAAAGAGTATGAAAGAATCTCGGGTTTCCAAGTGTTTTTTTTTTTTTTAATTAGATAAAAGAATCTTCGGGGCCCCCAGTGTTTTCTTATGTATACATAAAAAAGAATCTCATTGGCTCCAATTGCCTTTTTTGTTCTAAAGAATCACGTGCGGTTCCCTTGTGAAAAAAAACCTCAATGGTCTATGATGTTTTTTCTTTTCGGAAAGATCTGGGGAGCTTCAAGCTTCTTTTTAAAGAAAATGAAAGAATCTGGGGGTCTTTTTTTTGACAAATGTGAAAGAATCCCAAGATCTCAAGTTTTTTTGTTAAGTACATAAAAGAATCTCAGCAGTCTCAACTGTTTACTTTTGAGAATTTAAAAGAATCTCGAGGTACCCTTGTGTCTTTCTAAAGAATGCAGAAAAATCTTAGAGGACTCTGGTGCCTTACAGAAGTTAAAAGGATCTCCATAGCCCCAAGCGCCTTTTTTAAGAACATAAAAAATCAAGTGACCTTTTTTAAAAATGGGGAAGAAGTATTTTTTTTAAATAGTGTGAAAAAATCTTGGAGCTCTTTTTTTTAAATATGAAAGAATTCCGGGGTCCCAAGTGTTTCTTTTAAAAGGATATAAAATAATCTCGGGGTCATTAGCGTCTTTTTTATTCTAAAGGTTCCTTTGCGCGTTTTTTTTTTCGGAAAAATTTAAAAGAATCTATAGGATGACTAGTGTTTTCTTTTTTGGAGGATTTAAAAGAATTTTGAGAGATTCTGGTGTCTTTTTAAAGAATGCAAAAGAGTCTCGGGAGCCCCACATGCCTTTATGCGGAAAGATTTGAAGATCATCAAGTGTCTTTTTTTAACGAAAATGAAAGAATGTTGGGGTTCTTTTTTGACAAATGTGTAAGAATCCCGAGATCTCAAGTAGATTTTTTTAAGTACGTAAAAGAATCTCAGCAATCTCAAGTGTATTTTTTTAAGAATTTAAAAGAATCTCGGGGGTCCCTAGTATCTTTTTTCTTTGTTAGAAAAATTTAAAAGAATCTCGAGGATCCCTATTGGTTTTTTTATGAAGAATTTCAAAGAATCTTGGGAGGTTGCTGGTGTCTTTTTAAATGATAAAAAAGAATCTCAAGGGTCCATGATGTCTTTTTTAATTTCAAAGAATCTCGAGCTATCTTTGTGTCCTTCTAAAGAACGCAGAAAAATCTTCTAGGTCCCTTATGCCTTTTTTTTTAGAGAATTTAAAAGGATCGCGGTTGCCTGAAGTGCCTTTTTAAAAGAATCTGAAAAATCTAGCGACCTTTTTAAAAAATATGGCAGAATTTGGGTCCTCCAAGCGTTTTTTTTTTTTTTTTTTAATAGTGTCAAAGAATCCCTGGGTCCCTGGTGGTTCTTTTAAAAGGATATAAAATAATCTCAGGGTCATTAGTGTCTTTTTTATTCTAAAGGTTCTTTTGCCCCTTTTTTTTCGGAAAAATTTAAAAGAATCTATAGGATGACTAGTGTTTTCTTTTTTGGAAAATTTAAAAGAATTTTGAGAGATTCTGGTGTCTTTTTAAAGTATGCAAAAGAGTCTCGGGAGCCCCACATGCCTTTATGCGGAAAGATTTGAAGATCATCAAGTGTCTTTTTTAAAAAAAATTGAGAGAATGTTGGGGTTCTTTTTTTGACAAATGTGTAAGAATCCCGAGATCTCAAGTAGATTTTTTTAAGTACGTAAAAGAATCTCACCAGTCTCAAGTGTACTTTTTAAGAATGTAAAAGAATCTCGGGGGTCCCTAGTATCTTTTTTCTTTGTTAGAAAAATTCAAAAGAATCTCGAGAATCCCTATTGGTTTTTTTTATGAAGAATTTAAAAGAATCTTGGGAGGTTGCTGGTGTCTTTTTAAATGATACAAAAGAATCTCAAGGGTCCATGATGTCTTTTTTTTTATTTCAAAGAATCTCGAGGTACCCTTATGTCTTTCTTAAGTAATCTAAACAATGCAGAAAAATCTTCTAGGCCCCTGATGCCGTTTTTGAAAGAGTTTAAAAGAATCTCGGTTGCCCCAAGTGCCTTTTTTAAGAATATAAAAGATATTATAGAGATATTATAGATATTAAAAATGTGAAAGAATTTGGGTTTTCCAAGCGTTTTTTTTTTTTTTAATAGTTTAAATTATCCCGGATCCGTTTTTTTTTTTTGAAAAATGTGAAGGAATTCCGGCGTCCCAAATGTTTCTTTTGAAAGGATATAAAAGAATCTCGTAGTCCCTAGTGTCTTTAGCTAAACTAAACGTCATAAATTAAACCCTTGTTGGCAATTCATGAATTTTAACATAAGTCCAGCAGGTTTTTCTGACTTGTGGTTGCCCTGAAACCCAAATCACCCTCGGTGTGCCGCAAGGACGCACCCCACAATCCTCCTCATTCCGCATTTCTACCAACGACATAATCACCATCTCACGAACACCATTTAATGCCAATTTATCCCAATGACGGTGATTTTCGTGCTTTCTTGCGGCAAAGGGGTGTGGAACTGGAAGAAAGTCGAGGATGTACGTCTGGCAATTTCTTAAACACCGTTATCCCAGACTTATAAATCCGCCAAGTGGACATCCGCACCGATTTCTCTTCATGGGAAGTAATTGCTACTTATTCCGCCGACAAAAATGGTACATGCTTGCGTGATGCGCTCACCGAAAGTGAAATGACATTACAAAAATAATAAATTCGGCCCGACTTTATTTATCGTCGTCGTAAAACAATCAAGAAAGTGAAATACAACCGGCTAAAAATAAGCACTGAGTAAGGTGAGGCAAAAAACGAAACCAGAAACGGATATTCGGTCTAAACGAAATAAGATTAGCCAATCAAATCGTGAACTATACCAGTAAAATTCTTGTTCCCGCTTAATCTAGGTTAATTGTGAAGGAATACGTTGTTTATGGTGAGAGAAGACATTTCACTTTTACCTAAGATACAAGATGAGTCGGAAGAAGATATACATGAACTTTCTTGCATGTGAAGAAAATAAGGCTGGATTTGCATGACAATGGGAATGAAATTGCACTCGACAAAAAGTTAAATGGGCGAAAATGGGTCCGATGTTACCAGTGTTGTAATTGTTAATTTTTTATTTGACATTTATTGGTAACGATGTTATTGCAACAAATCATAGCATATACGGCTGAATGTGGCGCAAGAGTGCTGGAGGTAGATGTCAAAATACGTCCATCTCGAATTTATGGCCCACCCACTTATTAAGTAAACTTGTTAACTTATTTTATTTGTGTCAGGTGCTTTACAAAAAAAAAGTTTTCACTTGAATTCACCTTGCGCCTGTAAATAGATAACCCGTAATACTCGGAAAAGCGGCGATGGTTTTCGTTCGCGTATTGCTGGTTGCCTACCAACTCCTGTCATTGTCACTTGTCAGTTGTATGGTACTAGAATTTAATTGTTGATGATTTATTACAACAATAAACAATGGCATTCACTCTTTGGAATTTATTCGAGGCTTCAATTTTGTGCCTAAACGCGATTTGCATCTTACATGAAGAACGCTTTTTAAGTAAAAGTAAGTACGACGTGACGTGTATCAAACCTAACCTCACTTTCCCTGGATTTTAATAAAACAATTTTTTGTTCGACGTTTTAGAACTAAAGACACTGTTGTTTCTGTTTTAGTTGGTTGGAGTTCGAAAAGTCCCTCGGTTCAAGGTTTTGGAGAAAACCCGTCGGCTAAATCCCAGATTCTGAACTTAGTTCATTCCATTAGGACGGTAGCCAGAAGTATGTATTTGGGGCTTCGTGGTAGTCGGTCTAATCGTGTTTGTTTCAGTTCCGCTGATCTTTTTAAATGTACTTACTATTGTCATAAAATTAATTTTAGGTTAGGTTTGTTGTGTACAAAAATTGCATGTATTGTGTTCTCTTTTTATAATAATAAATTAATTACTTTGTTTATAAGTTTTTATTGTTAATAAGAAGTCGTTATGTTTAACAGTTTTGGATAAAGCAGCTCCTTAATCCTGGTCCCTGTCAACCAATCTGAGGGTCCAAGGGTAGTACCATTGACTAAATTGCTACTAACACAAGTACCTAGTTCTTTGCATACTAGGCAGACATTACAAAATCATCCTGGCTATGAAATAAATGGCACTGTGTAGTACCCAAGTACAAATTGTACCCAGGAGGCAGCGGAGCCTCATACACTTCCTCATTTCTTCTTTCTCCCAAAATCGTACCTCTGAAAGTACCCCGACTTAATAATCTGCAAATAATGATCCCCTTGCTTTCTGAAATTAGGCAAACACTGTGTATAGATGGTACCAACATTTTTATTCCACCAAATAACATTGATAAGAATTAATTTTATTCAAACAAATTTAATAACGAGCCATAACTTTTACGAGTTTCGAATAAACCAACTCCCGTATTCTAGGCCCCATTAACCAATCCAAGTGCTTAATGGTACCTTCTGTCACTAAATGCTTCTCAACACAAGCACCCAACTCCTCGCACAACCTACTAACGTCAAAATCCGACACTATATCGTCATCATCACTACAAAACAAGTGAGTCTTTGCCGTAACAGCCCCCAAATTAACCAACGGAGGAGTCGAAGTACCATACACCTCAACATTTCCCGCACCAAAATCATCCATCTTAAACAACCCAGACCTAACCAACCCAAGAATATGAATCGTCTGTCTCCTAGAAGCAGAAGCCGGAAAATGCTTCAAAAAACTAGTCACAATCGTCGAGTTCACTTCCGATGGTTTATACCTAAATACAGTCATTAACAAGAATCTGCAAAAGTCTGGACTGACTCTGCATGTCGCCCCCTGCGCGAACGTGTAAATCGGTGGTGGGAGTTCGTTCATTCCTATTCTTTCCAGAAACGTGTTCAAGAGGTCGTTACTGTTGGCGAAAATGTGCAAAGGGTTGATTTTTTTCGTGTCGATGTATCCACCAGGTGCCAGTCCCACGTGGACTCTAACTTTGGTGTTGTACTCCGGGTAGAGCGACATGGTGATGAAGAGGAGGGCGCTACCTTGGGAATAACCCACGTAGTAGAGGTTGGGTTGGTTGGTGGTTTGTAGCACGTAGTCGATCATCGCTGGGACGTCAATAGTGGCCATTTCGTTCCAGCTGAAGTCCCAGAATTTGGGGTCTGTGTCTGGGTTGAGGGTGGTGTGGTTGCGGGAGCTGTGGCAGCCGCGGACGTCGGCCAACCACACGTCGTAGCCCTCATCGGCTAACAAATAACCTAACGGACGATGCAAAATATTTAGTTGCATGTAAAAATACATAGTATCATAATAAAAAGTAAAAGAGGAACAGGTTATGGGGCCAGAGTACGCCAGTAGTAAAACTAGAAGCAAAAATATTTGTTCTGTTTTTTTCTTCCAAAATTTGATGACGTGATCTACAATTTTGCTGAGTAAATTGAATTCGGAATGTGCAAAATAAAATTGTTCTGTCTGTCGTCAATTTTTTTCTCCTTTTTAGTCAAACGTATTATGATAAATTTTTGATTCGTTGTCAGATCGAGGGGCGGAGCTTAATTGCAAAATCTACATTTGTTTGTCTACAAAAATTAACCGTTTTAAACATGTTTTAAGTTTCTTGTTGCGAAAAGACGACCATGTTAATTAAGAAAAAAGGCAAAATATAAACCCCACCCACCCGCCCTATCTCAGTTGTGATGATTTTTTTATTCGTCGTCAGCCAAAGGGGCGGAGCTTAGTAGCAAAATCATTACTTCTTTACAAGAAAAAACTCGACAACACATTTCAAAGAATGAAGAATGTGCAAAATAATGTGCTTTCTATCTCTCGTTGATTCTTTTCCTCTTTTTAATCAAACGTATTGTGATAAATTTTTGATTCGTTGTCAGATCGAGGGGTGGAGCTTAATTGCAAAATCTATATTTGTCTACAAAAAGTAACCGTTTTAAACATGTTTTAAGTTTCTTGTTCTGAAAAGACGACTATGTCAATTAAGAAAAAAGACAAAATATAAACCCCACCCACCCGCCCTGTCTCAGTTGTGATGATTTTTTTATTCGTCGTCAGCCAAAGGGGCGGAGCTTAGTAGCAAAATCATTACTTCTCCACAATAAAAAACTCGACAACACATTTCAAAGAATGAAGAATGTGCAAAATAATGTGCTTTCAATCTGTCGTTGATTCTTTTCCTCTTTTTAATCAAACGTATTGTGATAAATTTTTGATTCGTTGTCAGATCGAAGAGCGGAACTTAATTGCAAAATCTATATTTGTCTACAAAAATTAACCGTTTTAAACATGTTTTAAGTTTCTTGTTCTGAAAAGACGACTATGTTAATTGAGAAAAGTGGCAAAATATAAACCCCACCCACCCGCCCTGTCTCAGTTGTGATGATTTTTTTATTCGTCGTCAGCCAAAGGGGCGGAGCTTAGTAGCAATATCATTACTTCTCCACAAGAAAAAACTCGACAACACATATCAAAGAATGAAGAATGTGCAAAATAATGTGCTTTCAATCTGTCGTTGATTCTTTTTCTCTTTTTAATCAAACGTATTGTGATAAATTTTTGATTCGTTGTCAGATCGAGGGGCGGAGCTTAATTGCAAAATCTATATTTGTCTACAAAAATTAACCGTTTTAAACATGTTTTAAGTTTCTTGTTCTGAAAAGACGACTATGTTAATTGAGAAAAATGGCAAAATATAAACCCCATCTACCCGCCCTATCTCAGTTGTGATGATTTTTTTATTCGTCGCCAGCCAAAGGGGCGGAGCTTAGTAGCAAAATCATTACTTCTCCACAAGAAAAAACTCGACAACACATTTCAAAGAATGAAGAATGTGCAAAATAATGTGCTTTCTATCTGTCGTTGATTCTTTTTCTCTTTTTAATCAAACGTATTGTGATAAAATTTTTGATTCGTTGTCAGATCGAGGGGCGGAGCTTAATTGCAAAATCTATAGGTATTTGTCTACAAAAAGTAACCGTTTTAAACATGTTTTAAGTTTCTTGTTGCGTAAAGACGACCATGTTAATTAAGAAAAAAGGCAAAATATAAACCCCACCCACCCGCCCTGTCTCAGTTGTGATGATTTTTTTATTCGTCGTCAGCCAAAGGGGCGGAGCTTAGTAGCAAAATCATTACTTCTCCACAAGAAAAACTCGACAACACATTTCAAAGAATGAAGAATTTGCAAAATAATGTGCTTTCTATCTGTCGTTGATTCTTTTCCTCTTTTTAATCAAACGTATTGTGATAAACTTTTGATTCGTTGTCAGATCGAGGGGCGGAGCTTAATTGCAAAATCTATGTTTGTCTACAAAAATTAACCGTTTTAAACATGTTTTAAGTTTCTTGTTGCGAAAAGACGACCATGTTAATTAAGAAAAAAGGCAAAATATAAACCCCACCCACCCGCCCTGTCTCAGTTGTGATGATTTTTTTATTCGTCGTCAGCCAAAGGGGCGGAGCTTAGTAGCAAAATCATTACTTCTCCACAAGAAAAACTCGACAACACATTTCAAAGAATGAAGAATGTACAAAATAATGTGCTTTCTACCTGTCGTTGATTCTTTTTCTCTTTTTAATCAAACGTATTGTGATGAATTTTTCATTCATTGTCAGATCGAAGGGCGGAGCTTAATTGCAAAATCTATATTTGTCTACAAAAATTAACCGTTTTAAACATGTTTTAAGTTTCTTGTTCTGAAAAGACGACTATGTTAATTGAGAAAAATGGCAAAATATAAACCCCACCCACCCGCCCTGTCTCAGTTGTGATGATTTTTTTATTCGTCGTTAGGCAAAGGGGCGGAGCTTAGTAGCAAAATCATTACTTCTCCACAAGAAAAAACTCGACAACACATATCAAAGAATGAAGAATGTGCAAAATAATGTGCTTTCTATCTGTCGTTGATTTTTTCCCTCTTTTTAATCAAACGTATTGTGATAAATTTTTGATTCGTTGTCAGATCGAGGGGCGGAGCTTAATTGCAAAATCTATATTTGTCTACAAAAATTAACCGTTTTAAACATGTTTTAAGTTTCTTGATGCGAAAAGACGACCATGTTAATTAAGAAAAAAGGCAAAATATAAACCTCACCCACCCGCCCTGTCTCAGTTGTGATGATTTTTTTATTCGTCGTCAGCCAAAGGGGCGGAGCTTAGTAGCAAAATCATTACTTCTCCACAAGAAAAACTCGACAACACATTTCAAAGAATGAAGAATGTGCAAAATAATGTGCTTTCTATCTGTCGTTGATTCTTTTTCTCTTTTTAATCAAACGTATTGTGATAAATTTTTGATTCGTTGTCAGATCGAGGGGCGGAGCTTGACTGCAAAATCCATATTTGTCTACAAAAATTACTATCCTAAACACGTTTTAAGTTTCTTCTTGTGAAAAGATGACTACGTATATTAAAAGAAAAAGGTAAAATATAAGCCCCGCCCACCCGCCCTATCTAAATTGTGATCCGTCGTGAGCCAAAGGGGCGGAGCTTAGTGGCAAAATCCTGACTTCTCCACATACAAACTCGATAACACTTTTCCAGGAATTATTAAATAACTTAAAAAAGTGAGTGTGTATAGGAATTTTAAATAAAAGTAAAATCCGAGAGCTTAATATTTACCCAAAGCGTGGTCCACCCCCGTAAAAACGAACCCCACTGCAGCAATAAAGGCTCCTTGGAGCATCAGCACGGGTTTGTTCGAGAGGGTGTTTTTTCTACCGTGAGGGATTCGATGGAGGGCTAGGATATAGCCATCAAAGGTAGTCACGTGGTGGACTTGGACTGGGTACCCACTGTGTGAGACAATTTCAGACTACAAGAGGTGAAAGTGAACTTATACAAGTAGCAATCAATATTGTGACTCACGACTGTTTGATAAGCATCTTCACAAGCACTTGGTTGACCTTGAAACAAAATATATGTAACTACAATCACTTTTAGTGACATATTGGTACCACTAGTCCAACACAAGTGATTCTTTTACACTTTTAGAACGAGTTTAAAAGTGAAAGCGGCGATTTGTGAACTTGACATTCTAGTTTTGGTAAAGAAATTGTGACGAATATTAAACTTTAATTAATGTTAATAATTAGCTAACACGTTTACAAGTTTCGAATATACTAGCCCCCGCACCCCAGTCCCAAACACCCAGTCCATGTGAGTGATAGTACCTCCCGAGATTAAAAGTTTCTCGGTACAAGCACCACCCAGTTCCTCGCATAACCTATCAATTTCAACGTTAGTCACTATATTGTCGTTATCACTATAAAACAAGTGATTCTTTGCTGTGACAGACGACAAATTGAACGTCGGAGGGGTCGAAGTACCATACACCTTAACATTATTTCGACCAAAGTCGTACCTCCGAAAGTACCCCGACTTCATCAGTTGCAAAACGTGAATCCCTTGCTTCCTAGAAATGGGAACCGGAGCAGTTTGCAGAAAAATCTTGAAAACGGTGGAGTTCACTCCAGACTGTTTATACCCAAACATGGATATTAACAACTGGTTGCAAACAAATGGACTGACTCTGCATGTCACTGTCTTCGGGATAGCGAAACTCGGTGGTGGGATTTCGTCAGTTCTGAAGACTTTCAAAAATGTGTTTAAGAACCTGAGGAACGACATAACGTAGTACTAGGTGGTTCCACACTAGTCCAATTTACCTAAGTCGTGCTCCACTTCGACAACAACGTAGTGTCTCGAAGAAAAAAATATTCCGTGGAGTACCCGCACGGGTTTGTTTGAAGCAGTACTATTTTTACCATGAGGGATTCTATGGAGGGCTAAGATGTAACCATCAGACGTAAAGACGTAGTGAACCTCACTAGGGTACCCATATTTGGTCAAAATTTGGGGCTGCACGGGACACAAAAGTCACAACAGGGTGAAAAACGTGTCACAACTTACAATTGTCAAATGGACGTCTTCTATATTTGCAGAGACTGGGTAAAGGTAAAAACCTAAAACCGTCTGGAGTAACAGTACCCACATTGTACGAGTACTATTTTATTTGTACCAAAATCGTTTTAGATAACTAAATGCATATTATTGTTTGTGTTAAAAATACAGTAAAACACACCGATAAGCTAATGTTCGACCTTGTATTAGAAACCTACTTAAGTCAATTGAAAATCAGTAAATCTACAAGTTTTGCAAACTTTATTAACCAAAATAATAAAGTCAGTTAATAATTAGCCATCACACTTAGTAGTTTGGAATACCCCAACTCCTGAACCCCAGTCCCGATCACCCAATCCAGATGCCTAATAGTACCTTCAGTGATTAAAAATTTCTCAGCACAAGCATCCCCTAGATCTTCACACAACTTGTCAATTTCAACATCAGTTACCATATCGTCTTCGTCGCTATAAAGCAAGTGACTTTTAGCCGTAATAGCCGACAAATTAAACGAAGGAGGCGTGGAAGTACCATACACCTCAATATTATCCCCACCAAAGTCGTACCTCCGAAAGTACCCCGATTCAATCAACTGCAAAACGTGGACTGCGTGTTTTCTAGACACAGGAATCGGGAAGTCTTCTAGAAAAATCTTAAGAACCGTTGAGTTCACTTCAGACGCTTTATACCCAAAAAGTACCATGAAAACATAGTTGCAAAAATCTGGACTGACTCTGCATGTCACTCTTTTCATGAACGTGAAAATCGGTGGTGGGAACTCGTCGATTCCGAAGATTGCTAAAAGTGTATCGAAGACGACGTTCCAGTGGGCTACGATTTGAAAAGGATGGGTTTTCTTGTGGTTTAAGTACGCAACTGGTGCCAACCCCACGTGGACTTTAACTTTGGCGTTGTACTCAGGACGGGTGGACATCGCGATGAAGAAAAGAGCGCTACCTTGGGAATAACCCACGTAGTAGAGATTAGGTTGGTGGGTGGTTTCTAGAATGTAATCGATTAGTACTGGGACATCTATGGTGCCCATTTCGTCCCAGCTGAAGTACCAGAATTTGGGGTCTTTGTCTGGGTTGAGGGTGGTGTGGTTGCGAGAGCTGTAGCAACCTCGGACGTCGGCCAACCATACGTCGTAACCCTCGTCGGCTAGTTTATAACCTGTAAAACCAAGTAACGTAGTACTGGGTGGTTCCACAATAGTTTGATTTACCTAAATTTTGCTCTACCCCCATAAAAACGAAATGTCTCGACGATAATAATATACCTTGGAGTACCAGCACGGGTTTGTTCGAGTTTGTATTGTTTCTGCCATGAGGGATTCTATGAAGGGTTAGAATATAGCCATCAGGAGTAGTCACATGGTGTACTTCACTTGGGTATCCACGTGTGGTCAAAATTTCGGGCTAGAAAAGTCATAATACTTACTTAATTAGTCGAAAAATGTCTTATTATCACTTACAATTGTCGAAAGAGCATATTCTCTCTTCCTAGTGATTGCGTAAAGATAAATGAAAAGGAAACTTCCTAAAATCGTGACGGGTGACGGTGACCACATTTTGTGACTACTTCATTTCCATAAAGCACTGCAGCAGTTAAGTTTTAGGAATATATACATTGTTAATGTCTACTTGACAAAATTACGGGTTTACGAAACAATAAAACAACAGTTAATTTTCTACTTCTAACCTTGCAGTGGAAAATGCAAACTACAAGTAATCACCTTCTAGACGATTCACTTAACACATTTATGAGGTGACAATGACGTCACCACGGTTACTGGTACCTCTGGAAAATTCCAGATTTCCAGATGGTTCCATCCATCTTTCAAATTACTTCAAAAACAAGGCACAAGGGTCCTTCGAGATTCTTTCAAACTACTTCAAAAAACACACACTAGTGGTCCTTGAGATTCTTTGAAACTACTTCAAAAACAAAACACAACAGGTGGCCAAGATTCCTTTAAACTACTGCAAAAACCAAACACCGGGTGCTCCTGAGATTCTTCCAAACTGATTCAAAAACAAAACAAAAGGGGTTAGTCGAGATTCTTTCAAACTATTTTAAAAACCAGCCACAAAGGGTCCCCTAGATGTTTTCAAACTACTTCAAAAACCGTCGGACAAAAGGGGTAAGCGAGATTCTTCTAAACTACTTCAAAAACAAGACACAAAGGGTCCTCCAGATTTTTTCAAACTACTTCAAAAAAAACAAAATGATTCCCAGAGATTCCTTCAAGCTACTTCAAAAACCAGACAAAAGTGGTAAGCAAGATTCTTGCAAAATACTTCAAAAAGAAAACTTAAGGGATCGCTGAGATTTCTTCAAACTACTTCAAAAACTAAACACAAATCATCCTCGACATGCCCTCAAAGTACTTCAAAAACAAGGATGTAGGGCTCCTTGAATTTCCTTCAAATTACTTTAAAAACAAATCAGAAGGGGTCCCGGAGATTCCTCTTTGCGGCCCAATTTTGCTATTTCTGTGACATTTTTATTCACATATCTCCTCAATGTTCTGCGGGAAATACCACAAAATTACTTCAAAAACCCGATAATAGAATAGAATCTCGGAGATCCCTCCCTTCTGTTTGGTTTTTGAAGTAGATAAACTTAATTTTTTTTTAATTTTTGAGTAATAGTTATTTTTTGCTTTTTTAGATTTTTTTCTTTGTTTTTTTGGACTCTTTTTTGATTTTTGTTATCCTGTTGGATTCTTTGGACTTTATTTTGGACTTTGTTGGATTTGTTTATTTGTTTGGCTTTTTTGGATCTTAAGAATTTTTTGGACATTTGTGGATTTTTGGATATTTTTAACTTTTTTGGAATTTTTGGATTTTTTCAAATTTTTCGACTTCATGAATAATATAGTTATTTTTTAAGAAATCTAAGAGTCTTGCATTTCTTGGGTTTTTTGAATTTTTGTATTTTTTAGATTATTTGGATTTTTAATTTTTTAAATATTTTTGAGAATTTTTTAGCTTTGCTTGGATTTTCGGGATATTTTTCAATTTTTTTTTCGACTTTGAATAATAATTGTTTTGAGATATTTACGATTTTTTTTTTGTGTTTCTGGCATTACTTTGGCTTGTTTAGATCTAATTGATTTTTTGGAATTAGCTAGGTTTTTATTATTTTGATTTTTTTTATTTTTTAGATTTCTTAAATTTTTTGGATTTTTTTTAACTTCCTTTTTACTTTTTCCTATTTTCTTACATAATTTTTTTGGAATTGTTAGGTTTTTTGTTGTTCTTCGATTTTCGGGACTTCTGGATTTTAAAAATTTTTTTTGCATCTTTTTCGATCCTCTTGGATTTTCTTAGATTTTCTGGGTTTTTTGATTTTTTTTTTGTTATTTTAGGTTTTGTTTTTTTTTTTATCTTTTTGGACTTGTATAGTTTTTTGGATTTGCTTAGATTTTTTTGGATTTATTTTGATTGTTGGATAGTTGTTAATTTTTGCTTTTTTATTTCCTGATTTTTGTATTTTTTTTGGAAAATTCATTTTTTGGATTTTTGGAATTTTGAGTTTTTTCCTGCATTTTTTGACTTTTGGATTTTATAAATTCATTGAGTTTTTGGATGTTTTTGAATTTTCAGATTATTTCCGGTTTTTTTTTGGATGATTGACTATTTTGAGTTCCTTGGGTTTTTTGGATTTTTTTGGAATTTTTTTGATTATTATTTCTATTTTTTGGATTGATTTGATTTTTTGGTTTTTTTTGCATTTATTGTTTTTCTTGGGTCTTTTAGACTTTTTTTGAGTTTTGTTGTATGTTTGTTTGGCTTTTTTGGATCTTTTGGATTTTTTGCATTCTTTAGATTTGGATTTAGATTTTTGGAATTATTGGATTGCTTGATTTTTTTCTTTAATTACTTGTGTTTCTTGGGTTTGTTACATGTTTTAAATTATTTTCGATGTTTTCTATTTTTTTTATTTATTTTTGTTTTTTTTAATTTTTTTGACTTTATTTTTTATTCTAATGGATTTATTTCGCTTTTTTGGAGCTTTGCATCTTTTGGAACTTTATTTAATTTTTTTATTTACATATTTTGTAATTTTGTATTCTTGGACTTTTTGTTTGTTTAGGATATTTTTGATTTGTTTGGATATTTGTGGATTTTTGGATATTTTTAAATTTTTTGGAGTTTTTGGATTTATTCAATTTTTTCGACTTCATGAATAATATAGATATTTTTTAAGAAATCTAAGACTCTTGCATTTCTTGGGTTTTTTGAATTTTTGTATTTTTTAGATTATTTGGATTTTTAA